>NW_027256887.1:41085102-43931769 GCF_029215685.1 Pituophis catenifer annectens | reverse complement strand
CTTGCGCACCTTGACCCTCAAAAGAAGTCACGACGTCAAACCAGCGGGACATTTTGGCTTTCTAAAAACTTTACACTTAGCTCGGAGACAATTTTGGTGGCCCCACATGAGAAAAGACGTGGACAGCTATGTAAAAAGTTGTACCATCTGCGCCACGAGGAAAACCTGACCAGGAAGGCCCCCGGGGCTGCTGCAGCCGGTAGCTGAACCATCAAGGCCATGAGAAGAGATTGCTATGGACTTCATAGTCAAGCTGCCGAGGAGCAGCAGAAGCACAGTGATCTGGACTGTAATAGACCTGTTTTCCAAACAGGCGCATTTCATACCCTGCAGCGGACTACCCTCAGCCCGCCAATTGGCCAAACTGTTCGTAAAACACATCTACCGCCTGCACGGAGTACCCAGAAGAATCATCTCTGATTGAGGGGTCCAGTTTACAGCGAAGTTCTGGAGGGAATTCCTTCGATCCATAGGATCATCCCAAGGCCTCAGCTCAGTGTTTCACCTGAGCACCAATGGGGGGGTGGAGAGATTGAATGCCATGATAGAGCAGTACCTGAGGTGCTACGTTGACTACCAACAATCAAACTGGGTGGACCTCTTATCATTTGCTGAGGTCACATATAACAATGCTGTCCACAGTAGTACAGGACTAACCCCATTTAAGATAGTGAGCAGCATTGACTTCGTCCCCATGCCAGAGTACCCGAGGGAGCCTCCTTCCTCAGTTACCTTGACCGAATGGATGGCGATGCTAAGAGAAACCTGGGAGAATGTCAAGAGGACGTTAGACAAGGCAGTACGGTCTTATAAGAAACAAGCAGATAGGCACCAAGACCCCCAGAGACCGTTCCAAGTGGGGGAAAAGGTCTACCTCTCCACCAAGTACTTGAGACTCAGACTCCCGACCAGAAAACTGGGGCCGAAATTCATAGGGCCATTTCCAATAGTGAAAGTAATCAACCCGGTTACAGTACAATTGCAGTTGCCCCGGTTACTAGGGAGGATACACCCCGTCTTTCACAGTAGCCTCCTGAAGCCTGTAGTAGGGTCAACGTTAAGGCCGGTACCCTGTGATCCCCCAGGGCCCTTAATTGTTGGAGGCCAGACCCACTATGAAATACAGTGGGTTCTCGATTCGAGGTGGCACAGGGGGCGTCTCCAGTACTTAATTAAGTGGAAGGGCTACCCCTTGTCAGAAGCTTCCTGGGTGAAGAGCACAAACATCCAAGCTGACCGTCTCATAGCTAAATTCCATGCAGATCACCCGAACAAGCCAGGAGGGGGTGGGGTAACCCCTCGGAGGGGGTGAGGTACTAAACTTGTTATTTATTTCATGCAGGCCCCGCTTGGAGAGTGAAGAGAGAGGGGCCGGATGTCAGCGTTGCAATGCTGGCATAGAGAGGGAGCAGAGGAGAACGAAAGATAAACTCTGAAACTTTTGCCTGATAAATCCCTTTGAAGCTTGGTTGTCGTGGAGATGAGGGGGGGCACATTCCTGGGAAATGATGAGGAGAAGAAGTCTGAAGAATGACTTGGAAGACAGCCAATGAGAAGCAGAGATTTGGGGTTCGGAAAGGGAGGGATTGGGAGACAAAAGGTCAGTCTTGTCCGCGTGGAGTCATGATCCGGTGGCTGTTCTCAGTTAAAGAAAGATTTCCTTAAAGATTGGCAGTTTGGAAATTCATTTACTTTTGAGATAGTACCGCAGTCTGACATTCGGTCCTGTAGACTTCTTCGTCTGACTCTCTCTCGCTCCCCATTCCCACGGTTTCCTGGTGAACCGGGGCTGACTTCTGTGCCATTCTGCTCTGCATCGTCCCTTATAGTCTCTCGGCTGCCTTGGATGAGGATTCTTGAGCCCTCGCCTCATCCAGTGTGATGGTTAGTGTGAGATTTGTCTTTGCAAGCAACCTCCTTTGCAAATGAATATCTCTCACTCCGCAGATTAGTTGCTCTAGCAGCATCTCATCGAGGTCTCTGTACTCACACTGGTTTGCAGCCTTATGCAGGGCAGCGACGTACTCATTGTTCGATTCTCCCTCCTGCTGCAGCCGTTGCTGGAAGTCGAACCGTTGGATGTACTTCGATGGCGTTGGGGCATAGTGGTCCTTCAGCAGTGTCTGAAGCGTCTGCCACGATATGGTGCGGACTGAATTCGGTTCCGATAGGGCCTCGGCCATATCGAACACCTTGGCTCAGGAACAGGGCTTTCTTCCGTATATCGGGCAGCCCCTGTTAATTGCTGGCCACCAGGAAGCATTCGAAATGGGACATGTAGGATCCCCACTTCTATTCCGCGGGGTTGAAAGGCGCTGGCGGCACGTAGGTGGACATCTTCGGTAGATTCTTCAAGTGCTCCGCTCGCTCGCCTGGCTGGATTTGAGTCTGCAGCTCTCTTGTCAGCTCATGACTTCAGCTCTTTCCATGGCTTCTGGCCTCAAAATCCCACCTTTGTCGCCAATGTTAGGTTGGGTGAATGAGGACGCAGCAAGCCAGGCAGTGAGTGACAACAGCTCTTTATTGTAGGGTGAGAACCCAGCAACTGACCAAGGGAAACAGCTCCCTTTATATACCTTGCAGCTGTGGTAGTCAGCCAATCAGCTGACGGTCAGTTAATTCAAACTGCCCGCCCAAAATCTACATACATAACAAGATCTTTTGTAGAGATCTGGTAATCCAAACAGTTAATTGAGGAAGAGTAAACATATTTTTTCAATTTAGCAAAATATTTGTGTTTGTGAAGTGACTCTAAGACATTTCTGATGCAAGTCTTTTTGAAGATGGTTCTTCTGGAAAAAAAATCTCATTTAGGTACACTATACGTGGCCAAAACAGCAGAACATATATTATTTTTGAATCTGAGACCACATCACAATTAACCAATCCAAAACAGTGTGTATTCAAATTCGTGAAAAATAGTATCAAAGGCAGTTACATATTCATAGCATGCCTTTTGAAGGGGATCCTGTAGATCTGAAATAAGAGATGGTTGCTAGTGATTCCTAATGATTATATTATTCAGGTGCCTATAGTTATGAGCAGTCCTAAAAGAAATGATCTTCCTTAAGGAAATTTAGAAGAGTGAAGAAACGAAACCTTTATTCAGGGACAAGATGTTATTTACTGTCTCTTTTATCAGCTAATAGTTCTTCCATACTGTATCTCCATTTCCATTTTTCATTTACAATTATCATAATTTTTACTTGTGTACATATGCATGCATCTCTCTCTCTCTTTCCCTCTCTCTCTTTCTCTCTCTCCGTCCCTCCCTCCCTCCCCCCATGGAAATATATGTATACACTGTGCATTAATGGGTGCTATCAAGCTCCAGGGAATAAGCTTAAGGTTATTTTCACTTGCAATGGACTGTAATACATCCATTTTAAGAGCTGATATTCTTGTTCATAAATTGCTAGCAACTGCAGTAATTTTGTGACAAGAGATCAATGGTTCAAATTAGATAAATTATTAAAAGCATTTAAGAAGACCAAGTTGTCTAATTCCCAGAACTACAAGCAGCTACGCTGTTAATTAAAAGTTAAATAACTTTAATTTATAATAAAACTTTTATGCGGTGCCTGGGGATTCCTTTTAGAAAGTTATTCTATTAGAGTCCAATCTGGTGAAATTGCATTCCACTAGACTGGACTCTAATAGCAAATGGTACCATATATACTAAAAAATCGATAATGTTTACTTCTAAGAAACTGAACTGTAGCCTAAATAAGAATTTCATTTGCACATTGAATCCACAGACTAAAATTGGTAGTTTGTATGATTTAATGGAGGTTTCTTCTATACCCTCCAGATCTATTGAGCTATGACTTCTATATTTCCCTAGAAAAACATAACTGTTGGCCATGGTGGGAGGAATATAGTAGAAATTGTAGTCCAATGTATTTGGAGGTTACCAGTTTGGCTGATTATGATATACTAAATTCTGCACTGGGGCAGTAGGTTTTACTGGATAATGATTGAAAGTAAATTTTTGAATAAATATATAGAGATTCAGACTGTAGATCTAAAAGTGATTTTGTGTGAAGCTTGGGAACATAGAATAATTATGGCTCACATTATTATGCTGCTGTAATAATGGGATAAATGTTATTCGAGAATTGGTAAAATGCAATCTTAGATTAAAAAACAAAAGATGATTTCAAGATAGTGGAAGTTCAGATAATGGGCTACTAATTTTAAGCCAGAAATGATTAGGAAGAAAATAACTTGAAAATAACAGAAATGATTAGGAAGAAAACAACTATGTTTTCTCCGTTATAAGTAAAATTAATTATTACTTTTTAAAAATCTTACAAATACAGTAGGATCTCTACGTGATAATTTATAAGAGTTTGAGAGAAACCATACACTGATAGTGGCTTATCTCCTATTGCATCTATTTAAAGTAGAATAAGAGGTGCGCTAGATATTGCACAGATACAAAAATGTAACTTTCCATTGGTTTCACACATGACAGTTTCAGTGGGTAACTAGTAAAGATCACCTAAAATGCTTGCTGAATACCCATGACAAAAGACAACATTACAGAGCAGTGGTGGCGAATCTTTTACTCACCAAGTGCTGAACAGGTATGTGCTTCACACACTTTGCCATCTGCGGTAATGTGCGGCTCCTCTCCGATGCACTGTGTGCACAACCACACCATCTGCACATGCA
Organism: Pituophis catenifer annectens; assembly: GCF_029215685.1. Classification (NCBI taxonomy): domain Eukaryota; kingdom Metazoa; phylum Chordata; class Lepidosauria; order Squamata; family Colubridae; genus Pituophis; species Pituophis catenifer. The sequence continues at coordinate 43,927,092 of NW_027256887.1, read as the reverse complement.
CACAGCTTTTGTGCGCCCCCACCATGCGCTGTGTGCGCAACCACACAATCTGTGCATATGCATGGTTTTTGTGCGCACAATGCATGTGCATGAACACCATCTGCGCATGTGCACACTGCACACCAGTACTCTCACATGCATGCGCAAATGTGCATGCATGCGCAGGAGAGCTCTGAAGACCAGCTGGGTTCCCTGAATTGCACACATGAGCACCAGAGCTCCAAACACCAGGTGGCGCACATGCGCATGCGCAGCTGCAGGTGAGTTGGGCGATAGGTCACGTTCCCGGAAAAATGTCTCTGCATGCCACTTCTGGCACGTGTGCCATGGGTTCGCCATCACAGTTATAGAGCTTTCTTTCTCATATAGGTGGGATCCAAGGGGACATTCGCAGAGTCCTACCAGTTTGGACAGAAAGGGACAGTAGATCATATTTCTAATTTAGATTCTGCCCTGCAAGTCCCTTTTCTTCCTGAAAAACTCCAGCAAGGCAAACTTTTGTGAGCATGAAAAGCAGTAGTTTGGGGAATTCCAACAGGAAAGAGAATGAAGACTGCTCCCTTCCACTAGAATCACAGCCTCTTTGCTGGGTCACTGGCTAGGAATTCAATTCATTTTTTCTGTTCCTAAATTGGGCAAGTTTATACAGTGCAAAAATAAACATAGTAAAAGAGTCTCTGCCTTTTGCCCACTTTTCTGACACAGATTCTCTATTTTTAACATCTGCATACCTGATAGAAGTATAAAAATCTATCTGTTCCCAGCATGGAAATATAGTAACAGGAGAACTTTCACAAGCTGAATTCATGACTGCCTGTCATACAAGCCTTAAAAGTAGCCTGAAAAAAGTATATAAAATAAAACTTTATTTTAAAAATTTCAAAATAGCCGCAGCTGCAGACAGGGGAAAGTTGTTGTTTAAAATGTTGGCAGTTTCATAGACAATTAAGTAATACAGTGTCATGCAACAATGTTCTGTTGCGTAATTTTAAGGATCAGACTCAATAAATGATTCAAGAATGAAGTATTCAAACATAACACTATTTATTTACAGTAGGCATTCTATATTCTCTGAATGATTGTAGATAGAAGCAAGGAGGAGGTGCATACAACTCCTTTTATATTAACAAGGCTGAGTAAAGTATGGGAGTGGTTACATATGAATATATTAAGGGAGGAAGAATAAATTAACCCCTAATACCCCGTGTATATACGATTCCCCTATTAGAGAATAAGGCATTTACTTGTGACAAATTCCCCTCTAAATGCCGATTCGATATACAACAATAATTGCATTCAGATTCAGAACAATACAAAACTTGTAATTTAGAAGTTAAATATTTGTGTTGTTTAGATGGCAAAGGCTTAGTCAATATGTCAGCTATTTGTTCTGATGTTTCGCAGTGAACTGCTTTAATAAATCCATCTTGAGATAATTGTCTCACGTGCTTGAACTTTATATCTATATGTCTGGATCTTTGACCAATAGCATCAGATCTAGATATCTCAATAGCAGCTTTGTTATCTTCATGTATGATAAATGGTAATGAAGGATTTTTCCAAATATTTGATAATAAATCATTAAACCATACAAGATTGTTGGAGGCTTTAGACAAACAAACATATTCTGCCTCGGTTGTTGATGTAGCTACTAAATCCTGTTTTCCAGTATACCAGTAAACTGGACAATCGTTAAGAAAAAATATATAACCTGATGTGCTTTTTCTACATATGGTATCACCTGCCCAATCCGCATCAGCGTAACAAGTGAAGACGGGCTCTTTGACATTATTAGGTTCCAGTAGTAAACAGAAGTCTAAGCTGTGCTTTAAGTACCTTAATATTCTTTTAACGGCTTCCCAATGGTACATTAAGGGTTTGCTAACATACCTGGATAACAGATTGAGAGGCAAAGCAATATCAGGTCTAGTCCAATTAGAAATATACAAAAGGGAACCAATAACTGATCTGTAAAGTGTATTATCCTTAAATTCAGGGGATGTCTCATCCATGTTTCTTAAGAAATCTGTTTGCATAGGAGTGTCACAAGTCTTAGCATCATTCAAATTACATTTGTTTAGGAGTTCTATAATTTTATCTTTCTGAGAAAGTTTAAATCCTTTTTTGGTTTTACTGATTTGAACTCCAAGATATTTATTTACCTTTCCCAATGATTTTAAAGAAAAATGTTCATTTAGTTTTGTTACAAATGTATCTCTTTTTTCTTTATGTTTACCGATATACAAAATATCATCCACATAAATTAACACAAATTCTAGGGAATCACCCTCTTTTTTGACAAAGAAACAGTTGTCTGCAGTGGTGGCATTGAAATTCATAGTTTTGAGTACTTTGACTAAACATTCATACCAACGTTTGCCAGATTGTTTTAATCCGTACAAACTTTTATTCAATAACCAAGTTTCATTTTTATTTGTGTATTGACTATGAGGTGCTCTTACATATATCTCTTTATCAAGTTTTGCGTGTAGATACGCAGTCTGTATGTCATATTGAAATACATCAAGATTAAGTGCAGATGCTATAACTAAAGCTGTCTTGACACTCTCAGTCCTTACTGTGGGAGAGTATGTGTCTGTGTAATCCTCAGGATATTTTTGAGTATAGCCTTGTGCAACTAATCTAGCTTTATATAATGTGTTGCCTTCTTCCAGATTTTTAATTTTGTATATCCACCTGGTGCCTATAATAGTTTTATCCTTAGGTCCAGGGTTAGGTGTAAATACACTTAATTCTCGTAAACTGTCCATCTCCTTAGCCATGGCTAGTTCCCATTTTTTTCTTTCTTCAATGGGGAGCTTTAATACTTCCTCGTATGTGTTTGGCGTTGATGTTTCACTATCCATGTACATTACGTAATCCTTGTATTTGCTTGGCACTTGATTTCTGTTACATCTGATTGTTTTTTCTGGTTTGCTATCGTTATCGTGTAGGTATCTTGCCTCTTTTTTTGTTAATGAATCTGTCTTTATTCTGTGTTGACTATTTGTCCATGTTTTATTTTTGTTTCTATGAGTGTTGTGATTGCGTTCTTCTCTATCTATTTTATCTTGATGCTCAGTGTCTAAATTTGTAGTTGGGAATATTTCATTAAGATGTATTTTAGACCAATTGGCCTGTTCATGAAATACAGCTGTTCTAGAAATTATAAATTTGTTGTTATTATCAATAAATCTGTACCCTTTTGTGCCTGTTTCGTATCCCATGAATCTAAGTCTTCTGGATACGTTCTCTCCTTTACGCCTCAATTGTTTTGGTAAGTGTACATCCGCTGTGACTCCAAATATGTGCATGTGTGTTATTTTGGGTTTTCTATTGTACATTAATTCATATGGTGTCTTGTTTATAATGCTGGACCAAGTTCTATTTTGTGTATAATTGGAATATTGTAACGCTTCTGACCAGAATTGTTTTCCTAAGCCAGCATCTTCTAATGTGCATCTAATCATGGTTTGTAGTGTCGAGTTCTTTCTCTCTACTACTCCATTTTGAAATGCGGAGAAAGGGCTAGACGTGAAGTGTAGCATCCCTTTGTCTTTTAGCCATTGGGAGAATTCTTTTGACATGAATTCAGATCCCCTATCTGTCATGATTTGTTTTATTTTAATATTATGTTGTGTTTCTACACGTTTGTAAAACTCTTTAAATTTTTGAAATGTTTCATCTTTGTGTTTTAAAGTGTAGACAAATCCGTAACGACTATAGTCATCTACAATAGTCAGAAAGTATCATTTTCTATATGTGATTGATGGTGTTAATGGACCAACCAGATCCATATGTACCAAATCAAAAATTTGATTAGTTGATCTTGTTGCCTTTCTTGGTTTGGGACTAGTTCTGAGTTTTGTGGACTTACATACTGAGCATTCCAAATAGTTTTTGCAATTTTTTATTTTAACACCTTCAGCATGTTCAATCATTTTTTGTACTACAGGAAAACTAGCATGTCCCAATTTTCTATGTAAAATATGCGCACATTCATCGTGGATTGGTTTTCCAATTGTAGGTTTTTTGTTATTGGATGTGTCATTAATAGATGTGTCTTTGTGGCTATGAATTGTTTCATGTTCCTCATTATCACTATTGCTATTGTCTTCATTTTCTATGTTACTGTCATCTTCCATGTTAGAATCAATATTGTGTAACCATTTTTCTTTTATAACCAAATATGGTAGGCCTCCTTTGATAATCACACTACCCAAGCTTGTTTTGTTTTTCTCTAGTGTTGCTTTTCCTTTTGAGAATACTATATTTATGTCAGAATCTCTACTTAGTTTTATTGCACTAAGTATGTTATGAGGTATTTCTGGTATTAATAATACCCCCTCTATTTTTCCTAGACCGGGTAAGTTTATATTTCCTCTACCAATAACTTGGACTTTTTCTTGATTGACTACCTTAATTACAAATTTATCTTCTATAAATGAAGATAATATATTTTTGTTATGTGTTGTGTGATTATCAAAGGAGGCCTACCATTAGTAGCCCCAGAATCAATGAGCCAATCATTGTCCCCTGAATGTTGTATGTTAGTTGTATTATGTTTATTTAATCCATTTAGTGATCCAGACTTTCTATCTCTCGAATTATCCCTGCCCCCTCTATGTTCTCTATAATTAGGTGAGCTTCTATATCTATGTCTATCAATGGATGATTGTCTGTTATGGTATCTACTTCTATAGTCATGTTTTTGCCTTTCTCTAAGGAATTTAGGACAATCTCTTCTACAATGTTCCTTGGATCCACAATTGTGACATTCAATTGATTCTCGATATTTTTCTTGAAATACTACTCTCTTACTTTGTCTATGTTCTATGTGATTATTACAGCGACTCCTTCTTGAATTATCTTCAGCTATTAGCTTATTTGATAAATTCTCTATGGATAAGTATCCTAAATTAATTGTGTCTAAATGTGATATATAGTTATCCCACGATGGGTCTAATGAATTAATGATAACACTTTTCATTGTTTGATCTGAAATTATCTCTCCCCTTAAATGTAGCTCTGCTCTGATTTTGTTTAGAGATATCAAATGTTCACTTATAGTAACCCCTGGCTTTATCCTAGCTGAGAAGAAATCTTTAGACATTCTTGTAGTAGTTGCTACACTTTCACTATGAAACAATTTAAACATGCACTGAATAATTTCTGAGACAGTCAAATTATGCTTAATACTATGGTACATAGCAGGAGATATACTAGATATTAATAAGTAGAATGCTCTGTGGTGCAGGCAGTCCAATTTTAGAGTCCAAGGTCTTTTGGGGGGGGTTAGTTATAAAGAATAATAAGTTCTCTTTTAGAAAAACAACCTGAAGTTGTTGACACCATTCCTGCAAATTAATACCATCTATTCTCAGTTTTGGGAAATCATTGGGCAAGTTCCCAATATTATTTGTTCCATTACTTACAACTGGAGGTAGTCCGTGATCTTGCAAGTGTTGATAGTTGCAGAATGGTGTGGGTATGCTTGCAATGAGTCTGAATGGCTCTCTCTGCTCTTCATGTCCTCCGTAGTTGTCTGCGTGTGTTTGCGCATGCGCGTTGCTCATTTCGTTTCTGAACCTGTCGGAAGAGGTTCTCGCTGCTGCAGCTCCCTCGTAGTGTTCTTCTTCCAATGATTCGGTCTCCGGTTCGATCTTGGGTGTCCAGGTGACGACAGGCGCTTGTTTCTTTTCGCTGAAATAGTTCTTGTTGAGATCTCTGGTTCCTGGAATCGTCTGTGGCGTGGGGGAGTATTTGCAGGGTTCTCTGGGTTCAGGCGTCGGTGCTCTCGTCGTTTGGATAGAAGCAGATAGATTCTGAGATGTTTGCTTGCTTGCTTGTCTTTTCTTTATTTCTCGATTGCTAGCTTTTGTTGATTCTTTTGTAATTCTTAATTTTGGACCGAATGTTGCAAAAAGAGTTTTCATTGCTGATTCTATTTGCATTTCGATTGAAGTTTCTTCGATATCTGTGTCAGATTCTTCTGAGGAGTAGATTTTTTCTTTTTTGCCTTTTGCATTATGTAGGGCTTTTCACGCCAGACATTTTGAATTCTGTTTTCTGATTGGCTCTGCTTCGCTCATCTTAGTGGTCTGTTGAAACCAAGATGGCTGCCATTCAAAATTTTGTGTGGGACCGTTAGTCTTCTTTTTTGTTATATTCTTATCTACAGGCAATTCGCTCACCATTTTTGATTCTTTAGATTCATCTGTTACGATGTGTTTTTCTCTCGCTGCTCCGCTGTTTTTTATGATGTCTTGGAGGTTCACGATGAGATTTTCGTCATCCTTTTGACTTTTCAAAAGTCTCAGTATCTCTGATCTGAGTTCGTTGTTTTCTATCTCATTCTCTTCTTGATCATCAGTTTCATCAATTATCTCCTCGTTGTCTGTAGTGCAGTCTTCAGATTCTTTTGTTATTATAGTTGTGGATTCGTCGATCATTTCTTGATCCGTTTCCATCTCTTTATTGTGTGCCCTGGTGTTGGGTCTTTCTCTTTTGTTTCTGGAGTTTTCTCTCTTAGGCATATCTGATTTTTATTGAGTCAATTCAACCATCCTCTGCTACCAGATTGTTGCGTAATTTTAAGGAGACTCAATAAATGATTCAAGAATGAAGTATTCAAACATAACACTATTTATTTACAGTAGGCATTCTATATTCTCTGAATGATTGTAGATAGAAGCAAGGAGGAGGTACATACAACTCCTTTTATATTAACAAGGCGGAGTAAAGTATGGGAGTGGTTACATATGAATATATTAAGGGAGGAAGAATAAATTAACCCCTAATACCCCGTGTATATTCAATTCCCCTATTAGAGAATAAGGCATTTACTTGTGACATGTTCATCTAGTCAATTGCTGCATAGCTCAGCTAGATGCATTTGTGAAGAAACAAACAACTCTAATTTATACACCAGGGAAATGTCATGTCTATAAATGGAAGGAAGTTTCAATAAACAAGAATCAGGATGTTTATTTAAATAAACATATAAAAATATGAATTATATTACACCATTAGTGTTTGTAGTACTTTATCGGCTAAGATGAGTCATTCCTGCACTGAGGAGCTTATAATCAAAAGTCAAATATTTCTCCACTAGAATAGGCTTGGCATTTGTTTTTTTTTTTTCTTGTCAAGACCACATTCCCATTGGATTAATCTTTTGATGACCTCATTGTGTGCAAGTGATGGAAAGATTTGGCACAATCTATGGGTGGGCCAAATCCAGAAGTGGATAGATTCACCCATTTTTCCCCTGATCTCTTCTTTTATCTATTGTTGCATATTCTTTTCTCTCTTTTTCTGACATCTTGTTTAGTTTTCTTTCCCACATGGTGAGAGATGGATTCAGTTTCAGAGATCATGATGTTCAAAAGCAGTTTTTGAATTTCAATCAAATAACAAAAGAGATAGATGATGGGGAAATTGAGAAAATCATCATCATGTAAGGCAGTGGTTCTCAACCTTCCTAATGCCGCGACCCTTTAATACAGTTCCTCATGTTGTGGTGACCCCCAACCAGGGGTGGGTTCTAAATTTTTTTACTACCGGTTCTGTGGGCGTGGCTTATTTTGTGGGCATGGCTTGGAGGTCATGTGTCTGGGTGGGCGTGGCTAGCTGGTCATGTGACCGGGTGGCCATGGCTATGTGTATAGGGACTACTCAGAGGGCTGAAAGAAGTCATTTCTGACTGGGCCTCGCACTTTTGACTGGTCCTCACACTTATGACCATCCTCACATTTATGCCCGTGCAGCATTCTTAACAACCATGTCACTCATTTCACAACTGCTTCTCTTCAGCATGGTGACAAGATAGGGCAAAAACGTAAAATGTGAGGACAGTCATAAGTTCGAGGACTGGTCAAAAGTGCGAGGACCAGTCAAAAATAACTTTTTCAGCCCTCCGAGTAGTCCATGTGCACAAAAGGACTACCCAGAGGGCTGAAAAAAGTCATTTCTGACAGGTCCTCACACTTTTGACCAGTCTTCGCACTTATGACTGGTCATCATTTATGCCCATTGTAGCATTCTTAACAACCATGTCACTCATTTCACAACTGCTTCTCTTCACCGTGGTGACAAGATAGGGCAAAAAGGTAAAATGTGAGGACAGTCGTAAGTTCAAGGACTGGTCAAAAGTGCGAGGACCAGTCAGAAATAACTTTTTCAGCCCACTGAGTAGTCCATATGCATAAAAAGATACAGCAATAGAGAGGGATGAAGGAAGGAAAGGGAAATTAGAGTAGGAGTGAGGGTAAGAGAGGGAGGAAGAGAGGAGGAGAAGGAGAAAGGAAGAGGAAGTAGGGAGGAGAAGAAGAGGTGGAGGAAGAGAAAGTAAGAAGGAAAGAAAAGAGAGAGGTGGTAGGTTTGAGGAGAAAGATTGCTGCACAATAAAAAAGATGAAAGGGAAGAAAGCCAACCCCAAACAAATATAAAGATATTAAGATAAAGAATGAATTGTTAAACTTTAAAGAATAAAAGAGAACAAATATGAATTAATAACAATAATTAGAAACACACATACAAACATACAATGTATTTTCTTTGAACAGAGTATTTGGCCAGTTCACAAATTTAAACAGTGTTTAGTCATTTCAATTAAATTTACAATTTCTATATTTCCTTTTTGCCATATTTATTCCTCATCTATTTTTGTAAAAAAATAATATTACCCTTCATCCTCATCTCTAATCTTAATCAAATTCAATTTTTCTCTTCTATTCTATATTATACCCCTTCCCATTGTCATCTATTTTTATATCCATCCTCACATTGGTTAATTATTTAATATTACAGTTGTTTAATATAAATTCAACATTTTAATATAAATCAATTAGTTATATAACTACCTTTTTATATATTAATCAATATGAATATGAATATTCCAATTATTTCCATGCAATCCAATTTCTTACAAATCAATTAATTATATTTACCAATAATAATAAACCAAATAATTTCCCCCATATATTCCTCCAAACCACAACTTAACCATTTCTGCTTTCAACACAATATACAATTAATAGTATCTCAATTATTACAATTCCCTAGTTAAATAGAGCTTTTTTTCTTTTGTGTTTTAAAATCTTGAACTCTCCTCTTTTGCCCTAAATTTCCCATTGTTTGCACCTACCTTTTTTGGTGAGGAAAAAGAAAAGAAATCTGCCTGGCTAATTTTTCAACGTTGCAGCAACAGCAAAGCCAACAGCCTGCTTTAGTTTTGGTTTCGGTTTTCAGCATAGATAGGGGAAAAAAATGCACCAGGACTCTTTGCAAGGAAGCAGCAGAGCCCTCCCCAAAACAGCTGAGAGCAAATCAGCTGAGAGTCGGGAGCCAATCTAAGCAAGGGCTAATTAGCCTATGCTGAAGCTCCGCGGGCCAATAAAATTACAAAAAAACACTGAACCATTTGTTAAATTGCTGGCTCGCCCGCCCCTTGCCCACCACTATTTATTGGCAATAAATAGTGGTGCGGAGGGGCGGGGCAAGCCAGCAATTTAACAAATGGTTCGGCTGAACCCCCTAAAACCGGCAGAATCCCACCACTGGCTATAGGGCGGCCCTTTGAAGCCCAGTGGCAAGAATTTAAACAGTTTTTTTCCCTCTAGCCATCAGTTGGGACTCAGGAGGCAGCAATAGATTGGGAGTGGGCGGGGTAAATGAACGGCCGGCGATCCAACAGAGCAGAGAGTAAGGGTGAGTGAAGGCATGGGGGGGCGAGAGAGGGCTTTGGCGACCCCTGTGAAATGGCCGTTCGACCCCCAAAGGGGTCGCGACCCCCAGGTTGAGAACCGCTGATGTAAGGGCCGAGGTGGTGCAGTGGTTAGAGTGCAGCACTGCAGGCTACTTCAGCTGACTGCTAGCTGCAGTTCGGCAGTTCAAATCTCACCAGTTCAAGATTGACTCAGCCTTCCATCCTTCTGAGGTTGGTAAAATGAGGACCCAGATTATTGGGGGCAATGTGCTGACTCTGTAAACTGCTTAGAAAGGGCTGTAAAAGCACTATGAAGCAGTATATAAGTCTAAATGCTATTGCTATTGCTATCGCTATCAAGGAGTTGATAAGATGCTGGAAAAAAATAAGAGGCCTAAGAAGGAGTTGCATCAGTGTGTAGACATATTTAGAACACATATATTTATAAGGACAGAAATATATATGGAGGGAGAGTGAACAGTGTTAGTGAACTATATTGTTTTTCTTTTTCTTGTTTTACACACACACACACACACACACACACACACAGAGAGAGAGAGAGAGAGAGAGAAAGAGAGAGAGAGAGAGAGAGAGAGAGAGAGAGTATGTATATATATATTCCTTCCTCTTTTTCTGTGTTTGTATACAATTTTTTTTTTTTTGCTTTAATTTATATGCCACCCTTCTCTGGAGACTCAGGGCGGCTTACCATGCGTTAAGCAATAGCCTTCATACTTTTGTACATTTATACAAAGTCAGCTTATTACCCCCACAATCTGGGTCCTCATTTCACCTACCTTTGAAAGGATGGAAGGTTGAGTCAACCTTGAACCTGGTGAGATTTGAACTTGCAGTAATTGCAGTAATTATTATAATTATATAATTATTATTATTGTAGTAATTGCTTGTCCTGGGATGCACGTAAGTATGTATATATACATATATGCATAATAATGGTATAGGTATAGTAATATAATACATGTATTACATTATTATACCTATACCATTATTATATCTATATATACCTAATTTTATTTTTAATATGATATGATATTATAATACAATACAATACAATAAATGTAATAAAATTAGGTACATATAGATATAATAATGGTATAGGTATAATAATATAATCATAGTTCAAAGTAGGGATTAATGAATATGTAAAATACATATTCTTACTTATACTTATTCTTTTTTTGCAGATCCATTCTCTGACCACTTCTAGTTATATAAATCCATGTATGTCATTTATATAATATTGCTGACCAGCAAATAAATGTTAGATATTTAGCTATTGCACAATTGGGCACTCCTAATTTTTCATTTTCTCACCAATACTTAGTATTACTGTAAATTATGTAGCTGAGTATTTAAGATGAATTGATTGAGTGACATAATTATTAATAACAGAAGATTAATTATTAACATACTACAAATTGATTGTTAGCTTGACTCCAGGAGTGAGCAAGCACCAACCTATGATTTACTGGTATCTCTTATGAGCTTACTTGCTCTAAAACACATCTGTCAAACTCGTGGCATCACATTGCTGTCACGTGACATATGACATTTTTTTCTTTTGCGGAGGTGGGGTGGGCGTGGCCTGCACATGAGGCATCCGATCTGCGGGTCGCCAGTTTGATACCCCTGCTCTAAAACATATGGAATAAATGTTTAATTATTATGATTTCTCCATAGAAAATATGGAATACTCTCTATGTTAACTACCCTTAGAGATCTCTAGCATCTTTTAATAATACTGTAATTCTTCCACAGGAATATGAACTTATTTAAATTTGGAAAATCTAAAGTCCTATGCAGATGCTTATTTGGCCTAAGTAGGAAAGATCTAGATCAGGTGTGTCAAACTGGCAGCTCGCAGGCCGGATGTGTTACGCGCAGGCCATGCCCATCCCAGCTCCATGAAGGGGAAAAATATCACGATACATCACATGACAGCAATGTGATACCACAAGTTTTATACCCATGATCCAGATGGAAGATACACTTCTAAATCTATGACTTTGCAGGATCAATTCCTAATCTTCCCATGTTAAGGGAATACATTTAAATGGGAGTCTTCACCTTTCTTCATTAATACAATATATAATTAGAAATCCCTGTGTTCAAATCCAATCTATGCCTTTGCTTGGCTCTTAGGTGAGGTAATGGCTCAGAACTGGACATCTCTGCATCCAAAGCTTTTTTTAAAAAAATATGATATATTGCTAGAATTATTAATTGAACACAAGCTATACTGGAAAGTTTGGACTAAAAAACAAGAAAGCTAATGAGTACTCACTATGCATTGCCTCCCTGTAGTGATATTGATAGATTATATCTGTCCTGCAGAAATGGAAGCAGAGGTTTACTTCAGGTTAAACTGTCAAGAGAGAAAAGCATGCACTGGTTGATTACCATTTAAAAATTGGAACTTACTGAATGTGCAGGAAACAAAAACATAAATATCAAAATAATGTAATAAAAACAAAATCAGAATGCTGGTGTGTAAAAGCATTACATGATCAATTCCTGCAAAAAAATTAAAAGGAAAGTGATTAAAGATAAAATCTTGCAATGGCTTACAACTGGAACATTTAAAAAAGAAACTGAAGGCTTGATTTTGGCTGCGTAAGAGCAAGGTATCCTGACTAGTGGAATCAATGCCAGAATTGAAAAATCGTCAAATGATTCAAAGTTCTTTTCTTGTGCAAAGAACAAGATCACAACAGATTATAAACAATGGCATAACATGATCCCCAAAATGATTTACTGGAACATCTAGAAAAATTATCATGTGCCGGTAATAAAAAATTGGTGGGGATACGGAGTTGAAAAAATAGCTGAAAACAAGTAGGTTAAAATATTATGGGCTTCTGAATACAACTGATAACATCTTGACTCATAACATACCAGATTTAACCATGGTTAATTCATGTGATAACACCAGGATAGTAGAAGACAAAGAATTGGAGAAACCATAAAGTATCAAGAGCTGAAAATTGAAGATGAAAGATTATGGCATAAAGCACCCCTGGTGGTCCCAGTGACTATTGGCACATTGGGTCTTATATACAAAAATCTTGGATGCCATTTAGAAAATCTGTGCATTGACAAAATTTTCATCAGGCCACACTGTGTTAATCTGCCTATATATTATACCAATTCTGACATTCTTGGGTTCTTGGAAAGAACTTGATAACATATGAAGGCCAACACCAACTGAAGAACTGAAGACAGCTATGATTTCACATGTTTTTGTATATAAAAATAAGATCTGCCTATCCCAGGTCTTTGAGAAAGTCTTACTAGGAAAATGCCAAATCGAGTCTAACTATCTGGCTATGCAATCAACCATAGTAATAATAAATAGATGTTTGATTTACTAGTATGTCAAAATATGTCTGCTATTAAAATTAATATTTCATATAAATATCATAAAACTACTGGTATGGCACTCTACTATACATAAGCGAAATTGAATTTCATAACAGGAAACAGATTTCTGAACCATCTTCCTATAAGGGACAAAATTACCTTTAATCTTCTGCAATTTGATTTTAGATTGTAGGAGTTCCAAGAATATTTTAATCTAAATCTAAATTTAAATCTAAATTTCTGGCACTGAACGCTACCTTCTGGAAGTAGCAAAATGTTATTCATTATGAAACATATTTATCTTCTCTTTTCTCATCCTATGTACTTTCTGCCTCATGTTTTTAAAGCTTTCTCTCCTCCTCCTTACATCAAATCTATATTAGCTTTTCATCTATGCTGGTATAGGTATCCAAGGAGGGGAGGAGGACAATGGGAGGCAAATTACATCACATATACGATGACATCCTCATGCAATGTCACAACTTCTCTACTAGCATTAGATATTGTGATGAAACTGTTTAATCACAGCATTCGAGTGATAATTCATTACATGCACTTCATTATTCTGATATCAGTTTGTCATGAACATTGCTGAATTCTGCAGTTGTGATGTGAAGTTCACTTGAAGGTAAGAACATTTCCTGCACTACTGTATGTGCTGCAGTGTAGCAATATTATCATTCTTACTGGTTAAACTGGCTTTAAAGTTGTGGGATCTGTTTGTAATATCTTCCTTCGCTTTCTCATTTGAATCCAGGGAAAAGATTTGCACTATAAAATCCAAGATTCTTTTTCTTTTTTTTGACATTTTTTCCTCACTTGTACATATTAATGATACATATCAGCTGAGCTAGTCTGAAGCTTGCTTTCCTTTCAAATTAGTGACCACAGTTTTTAAATCATATCCTAGATTGATTTTAAAAAATCAGTGCACTCCAAGCAAAAAGGCCATGAAGACGTTTAGGGAGTTGCCTTCTGTCTGGGATCAGTCAAGTATAGACCAGTTGTTCCTAAATTATATCTTATACAATACTGAACACAATACAAATTCATTAGTTGAGATGATGAAATGTGCACCTGTAGCAGCTCTGCCAACTGAAAGCATTCTCAGAAAGAGACCTGGATTAAGAAACTGTGCAGCCCTGAGCTGGAAGTGGGAGGTGGGAAGAGGTTCAGGGTACCACTCCCTAGAATCTCTCAGGATATATCTAGTAGATTAGAAGGTTATGACTTTAGTTTGGCAAGATTCTGTCCATTAGGCATAAGCAAATGAAGGATTGAATTTGGTTGAATCTCACAGTTTCATATCTGTATTTGGGCCTGACAGTTTGTCCCATGTGGTTTCTGCATTGAATGCATAATTTAATCCACAGGAATATTCATATTAAAATTCAATTCTGAATATTTTTCTCTAAATATGCATTTTTAAATATATTTCCTCTCTTCTGTGTTTTTAAATATATTTCATCCTCCAATATCGGCTTTGTCAGGGGGAGGTTGTCTAGAGAACTTTATCATATATTTTAACAAAATGAAAAAGTCTAATAACAATAACCATTGTATCCTGGACAAGTATTTGTATATTCCAAATACAGCAAACATGGTAAAGCAATGCATCCTTAATACACAATCAGTTCCACATGGCGGTATACTGAATTCTAAAGTTTAGAAAGATCTGTTGCTGAGCTGGCAGGAAAGAAACAAAGGTGCAAGCATCAGAAAATAAAAGTTTGGCAACATAGGAAAGAAAGTACATTGCAGCAGGCTGTTTAAATGGTACAAGATGACTCTTTGCTAATCCAGCCCACTTTTCATTCAGAATATGAGTGACACTCTAATGCTGTTGCATTCTGCTTAACTGAGAAATATTTAAAGGAGCAAAACATTCCAAAACCCTGGGGAAGGATTTACCTTCCTGAACAGCCAGCTGTGCTGTGGAGGGCTTTCATACTTGTATCAGTTGCCACTTTCTTTTTGTGAACGAGAGGAATGATACACTCTAGCTCAGCGCTTTTATTTACAGAACTCTGAGCTGCAGAAACTCTCTCAGCATTCTGCCAGCTACTTATTTTTATTTATACCTTTGTATGTAGAGTCATCCTCTAAAAATGGTTTACATATTTTGTGAATGATAACCAACTTGTCCTTATGTGGATGACTTACAGTCCAGTACTCCAAACAGCTATTGTCCAGATAATATTAAATAGTGAATCTAAAACTAATATTTGATTTTTTTAAAACTGTGTGTTTTAAATAATTTCTTTAATCTATCATGGCAATACATATAGTTCTACAGCAGAAAGAGAACAATCTACAGTTCCTTCTCTAGATGGTGAGAAATCCTTCTCTTTCTAGGACAAATTGTTTCTCATGGGTCTTTATTTCCAGCAGCAGCCGATGAAGGCACCTGTATCAAGGCCACATGAGAGCCATTGCATCGCTGCACTAAAGTAGCTAATTCATTCTTCATGGCCTAGTTAAACTGCATGTGTTTCAAAACCAGTGGGATAGCTGATAATGAGAAGGCCTGCATGTGATTATTCATTCGGTCAACGCCACTTAAAAATGAGCTTATTTGCTTATCTTTTCAGGAAAATCTCAAACTTGCAAAAACTGATTTTTTATTTTTTAAGAAAATGATTTCAGTTAAATTAGCCTTCTGTGACACAAACAAAAGTGTAGCAGAATGCCTAATTATCTAATTGTATCTTTATGTTATATATTTGTGTTGGCTATGCTTGTACAACATAATAAACCTTTCTAATAAATAGAAAAGCAAATATTGAGGTATTGATTGTGTCTTCAGTCCTCATGCCAATGGCTGTCATTTTGGATGGATGGCAACTGGAAATTGTAATTTACAACAAGGCTTAGTTTCAAATTTCTTCAGCCAAAAGGGTCCCGGCACCAGTTTAGGCAACTGACTTATTTAGGCTGTTGGAAGAAAGGTCCATCTGGGTTCAGTTCCAAGTGGGGAGAAAGACACTGGAAACATAGAAGCTGTTTGGAAAGTTGGTTTAATGATGAAGCAGGACCAGATGGTTTGAGGTCCTGGGCAAAAAAGCACATAGGAGAGAGAGAGAGAGAGAGAGAGAGATTTATACCCTCTCTTGGGCCCCACCTTGGAGCTTTCTTTTGTATTCTGATTGGTTGTCAGACTCCCATGGGGCCATATAGGGGTAACTTTGTAGTATCTTGAGTCTCAAGCTTGGTTGAATCTTGCTGGGTGATGCTGGATTCACCATGTGGTGAATTCTGTTGCTAGATGGGTAGAGGGCTAATCCTATCATGTCCTGAGGGCCATGTCTTTTGTGTTGTAGATAAGCTGACCCAGCCTTTCTGGGGCTATTAGCAAAGGTGGGGGCTGCTTTCCAAGAGCATGTTTCTCCTTTTCTCATCCAGGAAGGTATAATATCCTGCCTTTTTAATATTTCCTAGAATATTTCATTCTTCTAGGAGAGGAGTGGGTGCTAAATTCCTACAAGGCTTTATTTGTTTTGTTCAATTTGTCTTTGTTTGTTTATTTATTAATATTTGTTTACCTTTTAATAAACCTTAAACTTTGGTTAAAGACTACTAAGTTGGGAGATTTTGCTCTAACCATTTGTCATTACAAAATTAGGAAGAAAGAAAAAATGATGACCACAAAAGCACATGTATTTCTACAAGATAATAAATTTCCAATCTATTTGGCTTCTCTTATCCATAGGGATTGTGTTCTCGTGGACATGGACCATAAGAGTTTGAGAAGGTTTAAGAGAGCTTTAGATATGAATTGCTTGCAACTTCACATCTTGGCCTAGGGCCCAGAAGTTTTATATAGCGACCAAAGATTGCTTGTTAAAATGTGATATTTTGGGAGTCATTTTCCTTGAAGGCAAGGATAACATTAACTACTTCCTCACATAGCACAGCGTTTGGCTCTTGTAACTTTGGCAAGGCTGCTTTTTTATGTGTTCATTGCTAGCAATAGCAAACTTCACTTTGAGCAATGCACTCTCACAAATGTTTAGCTTGCTTAAAAAGCATGCACTTAATTTAAATGATTGGAAATTTGATTAAAATCATATTAATAATGGAATCTTACAGATTGCTGCATTTTATTTATACCAATGTCAACCCTCCCAGGTAATTTGGACAGGAAACATGATTAGATGAACTAATTTTATTTTGTTGTAAGCCTACATTTACAGAATTTTGCAAGTCTGAAAATACAAGCTTCTTGCCACTACTTTTAACTGCTTGATTCATTAGTGCGGGTCCTTCCTAACTTTCTTTTTCTGACCTTTAAGCCACTGGGCTCCTGTCTCTCTTGCCTGATGGTTTCCTAGGCAGAATCTCTTCCCCTCTTTCCCCGGGTCAGCCACACATTCTATTACAACTGGTAATATATCTCCCATTTGGTGTTAAAAGAATATTTGCAAACAAAGCAGACCATTTCTAAACAGCAGTTTTTCTCAGCCTTGTCAACCTAAAAATATGTAGTCTTCAGCTTCCATCATACTGGCTGGGAATCCTGGAATTTAAAGATCCATACATCTTAAAGTTGCCAAAATTGAGCAGCATTGCTATACAGATAGACCTCACTTTCTTACTGCCTCATTCAGTGACCATTCAAAATTCTGATAGGGCTGAAAAAATAACTTTGCAACCAATGCTTGCATTTACAACTTTTACAGTGTCCTTCAGTCACATGATCAGTCAGTACATGTTGTCCAGTGCCTGATCTGTTCTTTTTCTCGCCACACCACCTCATGCAGAAACAACCAATTGGAGAAAAGATTACCAGTGAATAAGCAGGCACGCAATGAGGATTACACATAAAACCAATGCACTGGTGCTTCAGGTGCAAGTATACTATGCAAAAAACTGGTTGTATTTCGCATTGCATGTGTGTGTTCTGTTCTGTGAGAGAGGAGAGGACGAAAAAATTGGCGAGGCATGTTTGTTTATTTATTTGATTTTTCATTATTTTTGGACTGTTCATAATATCCCACAGAGAGGGACTCTTGGTAGTTTACAATAAAATATTAAAATATATAAACTGTATATAAGAATTTAAAAAAATTAAAATTTAAAAACTTAGAATTTAAAGAGAGACAAGGATGATTGAACCCTGTTAAAAATTAGTTAAATAGGTGAAGGGAGGTTCTCAGGGCACCAACCAGTCCCATGGCTCTGTGGATTCCTCACACGAGGGCACAGAGACATGTTTTAACTCCTTTTCGAAAGGCCAGGAGAATGGGTGCCTGCCTTACTTCCGGTGGAAGAATATTCCACAGAATGGGGGTGACAGCAGAGAAATTTCTTTCTAGACCCCACCAGTCAGAATACTTTCCCTCCCTGCCCCCTTGCAGAGCAGAGAGATTGCTTAAACAAGAGGGGTAGACATGGGTCAAGCAATCTCTATCGGCAATCTTTCCTGTGCTGACCCATTTTCTTCTCATTCCTTTCTCCTTTCCATAGCGTGGACAGATTGGAGAGTAAAGGAATAGAAGAGTGTAAGAAATGCAACTTCCGGTTAGCGCAGCGGGGATACAGATGGGAAAATGCCAAGCTCCGCGGAGCTCTGCCAAAACCCCGTCTGCCAAGCTGCCGCCGACAGGTCTTCGGACCTTCGCTGTCTTGAAGGGACAGGGGGACAAGAAGGGACCCCTTGGGTGGCCGAGAGGAATGGGCAGGTTCCTCGGAGCCGGAGGCTTTCCCTTCACGCCAGCGGCAGTGGAACGACAGCCATGGCGGCTGTCCCGAAACCGCAGCAACTGGGAACAAAGACCGTGCTGGAGGAGAGGAGGAGAAACGAGAAGCAGAGAGCAAAGCAGGGAGTTTGAAAGCCAGGTGAGTTGACTTCTGCCCAGGCAAGAACTGCCCGTAAATGCTGGATTACAAAAAGTGTGCCCCAGCCTTAACAGCAGATGAGAAACATCAGGGCAAAAAGATTCAAATGAATGGTGGAGAAAAGACCTGTTGATAGACAGCGTTAATTATAGACTTTTTGGAAATGACTTCATTACAGGTTTGGTTTTCTTTTTCTGTTTTTCTGGCTATATCTTGTGGCTAAACGAGATTGGATTATGTGAGAGAGAGGACGGAGAAGAGGAAATAAATATACTTTTAAAAGTAAAGATAAAAGACAAACGGAGATGGAAAAGATGGCTGCCAGCTGAAAAATGAAAGTGTAAATTCCAGAATTGCTTGTTACTTGAAAGAGAAACGTTGTTGTTTGCTACTTAAAGTGGATTATTTTGAGAAAAATTTCAAGAGGCTTGACTTTGGACATATAATCTGTGTATTGGAGGATATTGAAGACCAGAAAGAAGAAATTAAATGGAATAATGAAAACTGATTTATTAAGCATGGCAACAAGAGAAAAAGGGCGTGGCAACAAAAGAAGAACATGATGATACCATATATGGAATAGTCAATTCAGAATTAACTTTATAGAACTTATAACTTTGAGGACATTGAAATGGGAAATAAATATACTCAGATAGATTGGAGAAGGAAAAAAATGGAATATAAAATAACAAGATAACAAAATACCATAGTTTGAATTAAATGGATGTAACGGTGTCTGGGAGTTTGATCTTTGAATAATTTTAGGAGATACTTTCCTTCTTCTCTGGGCTCTCTCTCAATTCTATTTTATTTTATTTTTTTCTTTCTTTCTTTCCTTTTTTTTCCTTTGTCCCTTTCCCCCTCTCAATTTTTTCTAATTCTCTTTTCAATTTCTTTTGTTATATCTCTATTCTCCTTCCTATTTGTATTCTTGTTTTTTTCTTTTGTTTTTATTTTAACTATTATTAATATTGTTACTATTCTCTCTCTTTTTTCATTATTATTTTTATTTAAGTTGATTTTATGAATATACAACAATTTGATTTGGAAAAAATGAGTATAAATGATTGAAAATTATGATTTTTGGATGTTTTAATACTTTTTTAAACTTGGAATTTTTAAGCTCTATTTGTAGACCTAATAATTTAGAAGAAAATGTTCTCTAAGGTGCTGGATATTAAGAAGAATTAATTACAGATTTAATAATTATAGAAAATTGATTTTAAAGTGATTTAAAATGTTGATATTCACTGGAAATAAATATGGCACGGGAGTAAGCCTAGGAGAGAATAGGAGCTAAGATATTTGTCGATATACTTTTTTATTTTTAATCAGTTAAAGACTTGGAGGAGAATGGATTTAAAAATGAATATGAGTAATATATTGTGAATTAATTTAAGCTTAAATAATTGAATAAGAGATGTATAAATGGAGGAAAACATAAAGCTGGACAATAATTAAAATAAAATGTTATGAATTAGTTAAACAAATGAAGTTAGGAGTGGAGGGAAGCATGATTCTGGAGAACAGTGAAAGTAAAGCTGTGATCTAGTCTTACAAATAAGGTAGGAGTGGAGGAAAGCATCATACTGGAGAACAGTTAAGGCAAAACTGGGAACCAGTTAAAAATAAAAATAAGAGTTAGGAGTGGAGGAAAGCACGGACTGGAAAATAGCCAAAGTAAAGCTGTGAACCAGCCATTAGAGTTAGGAGTGGAGGGAAGCATACGCTAGGTAACAGTTAAAGCAAAACTGTGAACTAGCCAAAAAACAAAAAGTTAGGAGTGGAGGAAAATATACCTGGAGAGCAACTGAAATACAGTTGTGAACCAGTTAAAAATAGAGGTTGGAGCGGAGGAAAGCATTGCTGGGAAGCAACTATTTAAGTTGCGAACCAGTTTCATAATAGATTTAGGAGGATTGAAGGAAATAACGTTGGTATGCAGTTAAATTATACTGTGAACCAGCTCAAATAAGTAAGGTTAGGAGTGGAAGAAAGCATCGCTGGAAAGCAATTGATTAAGTTGCGAACCAGTCAAAAAATAAATTCAGGAGGAAGTGGAGGAGACAATACTGGAGAATAGTTAAGTCAAACTGTGAACCAGTTAAATAAATAGAGATAGAAGTGGCGGAAAACACTGTTGGGAAATAGCTATTTAAATTATGAATTAGTTAAATATTAGACTTTAAAATAAAGTATTTTGGGAGTGACAAATTTTAGATGGAAATGTTGATTGATTTAGAAACAATTAAGAGAGGAGGAAAATATTTTTTGTTAAGATTATGGATATTAGTTGTCATTTAAAAGAGGTACAAACTTGATGTAATGGGTCTTAGAAATGAGGAATATATATGAAATATTGATTGTTAAAATGACAAAGATTTGGAATGATGTCTATTTGGAAATAATTGTTTAGAATTTAGGGTGAAATAGTAGAATGTTAAATCTAAATGTTTAGAATAAGATTTCTTTTTCTTTTCTTTTTTTCTTTTTTTCTTTTCAAAGAGGTAAATGGATAAAATTTGGAACAAAATTGGTTGAGGGAATGTGAGTAATTGTATTTACTTTATACCGGATCAAATCCTTGCTCTAAAAAGATGTATTTTATGTTTCATGTTTTAAAAAATAAAAAAAAAAAAATTCAAAAAAAAAGAAAGATATGCAACCATATTTCTTCCAATTGTGTATCTGTTTATTTTCTTCTAATCCCTTCCTCTCTGATCAAAGTATATGCAAACATTAATTCCCTTCTTGGTAATTATCCAAGACCCAGCACTAAGGTAAGCATTCCAAAGGGCAGGAAAGTAGGAAAAAAGATAGCACAGTTGCAGTAGTGTAATTTTTCACTTAGCAACAGCTTCATTTAACTAAAGAGCTGCTTGTTGCAATTGTGTAGAAGTAAATACATTTACAGCAATAAAGTCATTTAGCCTTGTAGGTGGGGGGAGAAGAAAGGTAAATAATAGCCAGGTAATAGAAAAATTCGTAAGAGCTGCCTGTGCAAAATCATTCTTTCAAAGAAGGAAAAACAGACAAAAAGAGAGAGTTTTTTCAACCAAAAAGAGATATTTAGTCTGCACCAGAAAGCAAATGAGAAAGAGGGAAACCTGATGCTTTGCCAAAACAGGATCTGCATTGATGGAGGAAAATATCAATAAAATACTGAACTTAATAAAATTCACTGATAAAATAAAGTAGAAATTGTTCTCTCAGCCCAGATAAACCTTAGGAATCCTCATATGCTTCATCTTGTACTCACAGAGAAAAGATGACATATAAACCTAGTAAATAAAAGAGTTCTTCATTTTGTGTCATTTATTACAATACTGTAATGTGATAAAGGAGAAAAGGCACAAAAATTATATCTATGAATTCCAGCTATAAAGTCAATTTTAAAAATGCTAAGCACTGTCTCATACCAGATAGAGACAGCATGTTAACAGCCTTAAGCATGTGCACAACTCATCTCATAAAAAAGAAAATAGGTAATTAAACTGATTCAATATGACAAGAACATCTCTGCAAAATTCTATGACATCCTTCTCCAAACAGCCTTCTTTAATTTGATGCCTTTCAAATGTGTTTAGAAGTACAAAGCCCAGAAAAACTATTGGAAATTCTATGACTGTACTTCCAAGTTATTCATATATTTCTAACTATAACAGGATCGCTATTGATCAGAAAAGGTTAACTGTGACATTCAGACTACTTTAGGCAACATGTTATATTGACTCTTCTGAGTCACCCTAAAGCAGGGATGTCAAACGTAGGGTGTCACAGCGGCATCACGTGACATATTGGGACTTTTCCCCCCTTCACTAAACCAGGCATGGGCATGGCCAGCACATGACGCATCCGGCCTGTAGGCCGGGAGTTTGACAGCCCTGTCCTAAGGCAAGGCAAATCAACTTGGAATTCATGAGTAAAGGGAAAAATTGCTGATGACCCCAATTTCCTAGTGGAGACTACATAATCTGTTTGATTCAAATTTATTTGAACAGAGCTGAGGAGAGAATACAAGGTTCTTCCCATTTAAGGAGGGTACAGCACAAATAATCTTTACATAGTTATATAATAAATGTTGACCATTAATGATGTCAAACGCCAATCATCTTATTTTTGATAATATAGGTTAGATTTTCTGTTCATACTGAGAATACATAGTCAATAAAGCAGAAGTCAGCACAAGTCAACTTTTGTGGCTTATTACTTTGTGGTTCTTATTTAAAAATATAAGTACTGATTAAATTAACTCTTGAGCCACCATCTGCAACTACCATATATAAGCAAGCTATTAGAGTTTGAGTTCAGGAGCCTGGGTATTTTGAAAATTTTGGTTCAGGTATTTGTTTTATTCCTTCACTAGCAAGGATTTTTTTAAAAAATTTGAATTATTTTCTCTTTAATTGACTTAACTGGAATTAGTAGGCATTCTCTGCTAGGATAAGCAACTTTGGCCTTTATGATAATGAGGGAGGGCTATATATCTCCATACCTGGCTTGGAGAAAGATAGGTATTTAGGAAGTTGAAATTTAATTTATTCTTGTTTATGCTGATTGACAACCATCCTCTAGGGTTTCAAATCAGGGCCTTTAGAAGTCTACAGATGTTCTATCACTAGAGGATACAATAGCTAGGAAAAAGAAGGGATAGAAGACAGTAAAGAAGTAATAAAGTATCTGGCAGTTGATTAGTCTCCAAAAAGTACAACATTTAGGCTTAGCTTTAGTTGTTGCCCTTATGTGGTTGAACCCTTTAGTGCACTTTATTGTGTAGCTTTTTGAATTCCAGCCAAGAATTTGGGATGGGATCTGGATTTCCAGAAATCTCTTTATTGAGGCATATTGCGTGCTTTCAGAGTAGATAAATTCAGTGCACTGTGCCAGATCATTACAGATACTTGGCTTAAAAAGTGGTGTTGGCAGCAAAACCTTCAGACTGAACAATGGATGACACTCCAGGCAGCTTTCATGGAATCAACTGTCAGAGAAATTCTCAAGCCATGTATTTTCTCAAAATTAACATCAAAGTGATGCCAGGACTATTATTTGCGAAGCAGTCTTGACTGATGATGCACCTGCTTGCATCTTGTCTGACCAATCCACATTCTGGCAGCCAACTAAAAGTTGCAGCATCTACTACAAGTTTAAAATATGGCTGCTTTTTACATATTAGATATATTTTAAGTAAAGTTAATGGTTCTTGTTAATTATCCTGTTCTATCTGAGAAACTGACATTTTAAAAAGCACATATAAGAAAAAGCAGCCAGTTGCTGATATATAAAAATAAACAGAATGTGCATATGGCCAACACAGGTGGTATGGTTCACTTTAAGAAATTATACAGGAAGATCTGTAATACTTATGCAGGTTTGTAGCTTTCATTTTTTAAACTTCTAGCAGGCACCTTATCATAAGAAATTATGTTACAACACTCAGCACCCCATAGAGCAACATGCCAGCCTCCTGGAACCTTCTTCACTGGCCTGTGAAAGGATCCCAGTATAAAGCCACTATAGAGGAATTAATTAGCAAATTGGATTACAACATTTTGCCTCAACTATTCTTTGAAAGGGTGGACTTACTATAAGGTGTAATTGCTACTTTTTATATTATTGATCTAGCTATATCTGTGGATCACCCAAGGCTGGAGACAGGCTGTCCCAAGCAGATTCGACTGATCTGATAGTTTTCTGAATTCATTGACTCTTGCATTGCTTGACTTTTTGGGCTCATTTTATGACTTTGGTGAGATAGCTCTGGTTAAATCTTCTAAATTTTAAAATACATCATGTTGATGTGTACATATATTACTTTGAGATGTATAATACATTATTTATTGAAGATGTAATCTTAATCTTAAAAACTGTTTATGAACTATTCAGTTTAATATACTAAAGTAAAAAAGAATTGAACTCACTAAGATAATTGGTTTTGTAAAAAAAAAAAAGAGAGATGGAGAAGTTTTATACACAGGAGACAAATTATTTAAAAGCCTTCTTCATTGAACAGGTGATATTATCTTGGGATGACCCAGGTGCATGGTTTACCTTAGCTGATTCAATAATTTCAGATCAGATTTTGTCATCTATGATTACTCAAAGAAGCAATCATTTGTCTTTGAAACTCAGCCAGGAAAAATAATATTTGTTTAATGAATGAGTAAAACAACTATTGTAAAAACAGTCATTGTAAAATGGACACATGAACCAGATATATTTGCAGGTTGCAGTGCTTTAATCACAATGATGAAAGAAGCCCTTAACTGTTGTGCTGCAAATTCCACCCCTTTCATACATGTGTGTGATATCATGATACACATATAAAAGGGTAGAGCTTGTGATATATTGATGCAATGCCACTTCCATCATCATCGCCCCTTTGACTTCCCCCAAAGACAAGAACTGAGCTGTCAGCATGTGACTTCCTTTCATTATCTGTAGTGGATTGTAAACTCTTTTGAAATATATAAGATCACATGGAAATACTGCTTTGTTATTAGAACTAGGATTTATGTGCCACTCTAATCAGTACATCTGCAATTAACACAGTTTGTAGATAACATGAAATGAATATTATCATTTAATATGAATGTGTGTGAACTGATATGCCCAAAGCAGAACTGCATCCATGAATGCATTTTTATAGGCAAGGGCATACCTGTGCACTTACTAAACATTTGACAAATTGTGCTGGCATTTATTCTAGAACAGGGATGTCAATTTCATTGAGGGCTGCATCAGGGTTGTGTTTGACCTCAAGGGGGCTGAGGTGGGTGTGGCCAGGGTGGGCATGGCCAGCTCGATGTCACTCATGTCGGGGGCTCCTGTGATGGCTCAAGTGCTCTGCCAGCAAAAACAGGCTCCTGAGCTCTGTTTTAAGCTGCGATGGCCTCCTGCAACACTCTGCCAGTGAAAATGGAGTTTGGGGGGGCGCATGCAGCCCACCCGAGCTCTTTTTTCACTGTCAGAAGCACCGTGGGCCATACCTTTGCTTTTTTCAGGGCGGCCCCATGGCCCACATCTGGCCCCTGGGCCTTAAGCTTGACAGCCCTGTTCTAAAATCATTGCTAGGTCAGTTACAACGTCCCTGGAAGAGATATTGTTAGAGCAATTTTAAAGATATTACTACACAACCCGTGACCTCTTGGGTCATCTTTTCAGAGATATTTCCTTACCAGACTCCTCAATGCCTTCAACAATGACCGAGCTCCTAATATATTGCCTTCACAGGAAAATCTGTGATACATTCTGTATCTGCCCATGTTGAACTGTATAACACAGCCAAACATCAGCACAGGAAAAGTTTTGTGACAATTTGAATTATATCGTATGCTGATTTATGATAAGGTTTATGTCATAAAATGTTTTATAAAATTTGCCAAACTGCAATTCCACAGGAGTCCTGGCTCCTGGGTTTTGGATGCATTCGGTAACTTAACCCATTTGAATAACTTGCTTCAAAACGCTTTGCCCTATGATGAGCCATTTC
The DNA here is from genome assembly GCF_029215685.1 of Pituophis catenifer annectens. Classification (NCBI taxonomy): domain Eukaryota; kingdom Metazoa; phylum Chordata; class Lepidosauria; order Squamata; family Colubridae; genus Pituophis; species Pituophis catenifer. Next base: position 43,900,672 of record NW_027256887.1, on the reverse strand, counting down.
GCCCAGTTAAGGGTTACAGGAATCAAAGTTTTAGTAGTATATTGATAAATGTGGGCTTGCCAGAGAATTTGTACTTGATAAAGAAAAACAGATAATTCCTGCTTCTAGTGTGTGCATTTGGATGTCCATGTAAAGTCACATTCAAAATCATGGACATAATTTATATTTACATTGTATACACAAGAGAACTAGGTCTGAACAGTAACCTAATGTAGTGCTATACAATTTAATCAGTTTTTATAATGTAATAACAAATTTGTTGATTCAATAAATGACATATGATTACAATATTCCCAATTCATTGGACCACATTTTAAAAAAGAGTTTAACTTTTTCTCTTTTCTTCCCTTTGTTTCCAGATTGGTGGCTGCCATTGCTTTCTTAGCTCTCCTTCCATTGCCACAAAAGCAAAGGTTACCTGTGGCCATTTACATCTTGACGAAATACTGGTCAAGGGGAAGGCTGCTGAGAGTTTTACTTCCAGAACATACAGAACACATGCATCTTTATTGGGATAAACTGAATGCATTGTTTACTTTTATCTTGCATCTTGGAATGGTAAGGAAAAGTGACAATTAGCTCAGTAGCAGCAAGAGAAGGCATTATGCTATGTTTCTGAGTAGTTAGTTAGTTTAGTTTTAGTTTTATTAAATTTGTATACCGCCCTACTCCCGAAGGACTCAGGGCGGTGAACAGGCACAGGATAAAATACAGAAATACAAAAGTTAAAACAATTTAAAACCAAATTAAATAATTTAGCCCGCGACAATTAAAATCCCAATAAATTTAAAACAAATTAAAATTTCAATTTAAAATTTAAAAGAAAGGAGAGAAAAAAAATTAGGCCAGGCCGGCTTGCTGGAATAAGAGGGTCTTAAGAGCACGGTAGAAAATGCACAGATCCGGGATCCTCCGTATCTCTGGGGGGAGCTCGTTCCAGATAGTGGGTGCCCCCACAGAGAAGGCCCTCCCCCTGGGGGATGCCAGTCAACACTGCTTGGCTGATGGCACCCGGAGGAGCCCCTCTCTATGAGAGCGTCCCGGCCGGTGGGAGGCTATTGGTGGTAGTAGGCGGTCCCATAAATAACCAGGTCCTAAGCCATGGAGCACTTTAAAGGTGGTAACCAAAACCTTGATGCGCACATGGAAGACCACCGGGAGCCAGTGCAGCTCGCGCAGGAGAGGTGTTATACAGGAGCGCCATGTTGCTCCCATAACCACCCGCGCAGCCGCACTCTGCACCAGTTGGAGCTTCCGTGTGCTCCTCAAGGGGAGCCCATGTAGAGAGCATTACAATAGTCCAGGCGGGAGGTGACGAGGGCATGAGTGACTGTGTGTAGGGAGTCCCGATCCAGAAAGGGACGCAACTGGCGAATCAGGCGAACCTGATGAAAAATCCTCCCGGTCACGGCCGTCAAGTGCTCTTCTAAAGACAGCCGTGAATCCAGGAGGACACCTAAGTTACGAGCCCTCTCTGTGGGGGTCAGCGATTCACCCCCAATAGTCAGCAATGGCGTCAACTGACTATATCGGGACGTCGGAAACCACAGCCACTCAGTCTTGGATAGGTTGAGCCTGAGCCTGTTCCTCCCCATCCAGATCCGCACGGCCTCCAGACACCGGGACATCACTTCAAGGGCATCGTTGGGGTGGTCCGGGGTGGAGATGTACAACTGAGTATCATCAGCGTACTGATGGAACTTCACCCCGAAACCACGGATGATCTCGTCCAGCAGCTTTACATAAATGTTGAACAGAAGGGGTGAGAGGACCGACCCTTGTGGCACCCCACATACGAGGGGCCTCGGGGTCGACCTCTGCCCCCCTGCCAACACAGACTGCAACTGGTCAGCGAGAAAGGAGGAGAACCACCATAGAACAGTGCCCCCCACCCCTAACTCTTCCAGCCGGTGCAGCATGATACCATGGTCGATGGTATCAAAAGCCGCTGAGAGATCTAATACGACCAGGACAGAGGAGCAACCCCTGTCCCGAACCCTCCAGAGATCATTGACCAACGCGACCAATGCCGTTTCCGTGCTGTACCCAGGCCTGAAGCCCGACTGGAATGGATCCAGATAGGTCGTTTCATCCAGGTACTGGGGGAGCTGTCGCGCAACCACACTCTCAACAACCTTCACCACAAAATGAAGGTTGGAGACCGGACGATAATTAGCCAACACTGCTGGGTCCAGGGAAGGTTTCTTGAGGAGAGGCCTCACCACCGCCTCCTTCAAGGTGGCGGGGAAGTCACCCTCACCCAACGAAGCATTTATAATCCCCTGGAGCCAGCCTCACGTCACCTCCCGGGAAGAGTAGGCTTTACAGTTGCAATTCTACATAATTTTTCAACCATCATTATGTTCAATCCATATGGATGGATTGATAAAAACATTTTTTTCAGAGCTATTGTATTTGTGCAAATATATGTTTATGGATAGGTGCAGAAATATAACGAAGGAATCAGTATTTAATTAAGAGACTGGCCTTCCAAAGAGCAGCAGCAAAAAAATATGTCAACACTGTCAGGGCATTTATTAATCCCATGTTTGGCTCTGGGACAAATCACCCTGGTTTAATTAGAGGAGATGGATCGTGGCTCCTCCTTGTTTACAATATTCTGAAAAAGAAATGCGAAGAAAAGTTCTCTAATAAAACTCATTTATTTGTTATAAAGACAATAAAACACCTCACTAACTAAGAAAGATAATTGTTACATTTTGAAAGTAATTTTTGGGCCGGCTGCTTTTCAGCAGTTGACACCCCCGTGGCATGAGAACAAAGGAAAAAGAGTGTGAAACAAGTGAAAGAATGCAGACATGCGTAGTAAAATACTGATAACAATTCTTGGCAAGGTACGGAAAGTCAGATAGTCCAGAAATAATTGGCTCAGCTGGTAAATAAAATAACGCAGTGACATTCCCCTTCTTTGCCAGTTGAGCGAATATCAGTACATCATCAAATAAGGCACATCTTCTCACGCAGATATTCGTGTTGAGCTGCTGGAAGTGGTTTGTTGAGCATATCAGCAATTTGATCATGTGTAGATACATATTGCATTTTGACAAAACCTTTTTTCACTAAATGCTTTATGTTTTGGTAACGAATATCAATGTGTCTGGACCTAGAACCTGTAAAATGTGATTCAGAAATATAAACCACCGATTCATTATCTTCCATCACGGTGATCGGTTGGATCGGGTGTGTCCATATATCTGTGACTAAAGCATCAAACCAAGTTAGAGAATTACATGCATCTGAAACACAAGCATATTCAGCTTCAGTAGATGAACAAGAAACAAAATTCTGTTTACGTACTTGCCAATAAACAGGACATCCATTTAAGAACATCATATAACCTGAAGTACTTTTACGTGATTTCTTATCACTTGCCCAATCAGAATCTGCATAACAACATAATTCTGTATAATCAGTATGTGTTGGTTCTAACAATAATTTCAAATGTTTGGTGTATTTTAGGTATCTCAATAATTTCTTAATACATGTCCAATGAAACTGTTTTGCCTTACCTACGTGTCGAGATAAGAGATTAACACTAAGTGCAATGTCGGGTCTGGTCCAACTACTAATATATAACAGTGACCCAATGACTGAACGATAAAGTGTTTGATCCTCGAACTCAGGACTTGCTTCTTGTGTCAAGTTGTGAAAATCTGTTTGCATGGGTGTCTTTGTTGTGTTAGCATCTTTCATGTTGCAATGATGCAAAATTTGTTCAATTTTATCTTCTTGTGAAAGACTAAACTTCTTCTGTGTTTTTTCAATCTGAACACCTAAATAAGTGCTAATATGACCCAATGATTTCAGTGTGAAGTATCTCTGCAAAGCTTTGGCAAAAATTTCGCTCATTTGCTTATTTGGACCAATATAAACAATATCATCAACATAAACAAGAACTATCTCATATGCATTGTTAGATCTTTTTGTGAACACGCACTCATCAGTTTCGGACTTAATAAAGCCCATTGAATTTAGTTTGTCAGTAAGACATAAATACCACATTAAACCAGATTGTTTCAGACCATAAAGACTTTTGTTTAGGAACCAGGTATCCCCTTCTTGCTGTCGGAATCCTGGAGGACTTCTCACATAGATCTCTTCATCTAGGTCTGCATGTAGATAAGCCGTGTCAACATCAAACTGGAAAACTTCTAAACCAAGGATAGTTGCAGTTGCTAAAGCAATTTTTACACTCTCAGTTCTGACTGTCGGTGAGTAAGTATTTGTGTAGTCCTCAGGATAACGTTGAGTGAAACCCTGAGCTACAAGTCTGGCCTTATACAGTGACTCACCATTTGGTTTCTTTTTGATTCTGTAGACCCATCGAGTGCCAATGACCTTTTTGTTTGCTGGAGATTTTGCAGGTGTAAATACTTTAAGTTTCTTTATACTGTCCATTTCAACCTGCATTGCTTCATACCATTTGTCTTGCTCTGAATCAGGGAGCTGCTTGATTTGTGTGAAATTATCAGGTGGAAGTGTAACATTGCAAATCAAAGGTAAGGGTGCTTTTGTCAGTTGCCAAGAATATCGTTGTGGAGGGATTCCTTTTGTGGCCCTCTTGGAACGTCTCGGAACAACAGTCCAGTCTTCTTCTGCTTCATCCTTGTCCTCACTTTCGTCGCTAGCGTCAGCATCCGCGGCTTGCGAAGATGGAACATCGGGTTGAGAAGAATCAGTGGAATCTTGGTCATCAATCTGCGTGGCATCAGCAGTATCATCTCTAGGAAAATAAACTCCAGGATCATTGGAATGAATCCTGGACCAGTCAATATCTTGCTCAAAATTAGCAGATTGGGAAATCACAATTGCATGTTTAGAGTCAATAAATCTGCCCCATTTTGAGTTATCATCAATACCCATAAATCTCAGTCTCTTTGCTGCTGGACTTCCTTTTCTTCTTTGAGCCAAGAGAATGTTCACCATAGCATATGAACCAAAAATATGGATGTTTTTAAGATCAGGCTTGTAGCCATACAACATGAAGAAAGGAGTCTGATTTGTTACACTGCTCCAAGTACGGTTGACAATGTAATTTGCATACTTGATAGCTTCACCCCAGTATATCATATCAAGGTTGGCGTCTTCTAGGAGACAATGCATCATGGTTTGCAGTACCTCTCCGTTGTGAGCCGATGTGTCAGGGGCCGAAGTCTGATGAATAATTCCATTCTTACGCATCCAGTCCTGGAAACGCTGAGACATGAACACGGCACCACGATCACTCTGGATTCTGGCGATGCGAACTTGATGTTGGGTAGAAACAAGGGTTGCAAAGTCTTTAAAGATCTGAAAGGTCTCTGGTTTTTCTTTCATAGGATACACATATCCATATCTAGAGTAATTATCAACAATTGTTAGAAAATATTTTCTACCACCAAATGATGGCGGGAAAGGACCAACTATGTCAATGTGAACCAAATCAAAAATGCGTGTTGACAGGCATGTAGCATGTTTGGGAAGGGCTGCTGCTTTGGATTTGGCCTTTTTGCAGACAGCACAATCCAAAAACACCTTACACCCCTTTAGATCCAAACCTTTTGCGAACTCCGGCATCTTCCTAAGAACATGGAAACTGGCATGCCCCAATCTTCTAGGCCATTTACGGATATACCTGGAATGCAAAGGTTTACCTGTTAGTGAATTCTCAACATTAACATGCAGAACCTCAGGCTTGCTCTGAGCAACCTGTTTACCAATTCTATTTTTGTTGGCTTTAGGAGCCTTAGGAATAGCAACAGGATCTCTCTCTGGAGCATCTGTTTCTGGGCCTGTGCTCTCCCTTTTTGGAGTTTGCATACTTGCCTGTGTTTGTGTTTTAGGCTTTGGCTTTAAGTAATAAACACCACCAATTAATATGGTTTCAGCAACAATATCTCCATTTTTAACTATGTAACTTGCTTTTTCAAGGTGGTGAACTTGGAACTTTAACATTCTAGACAAGTGACACTGACTAAGCAAGTTACTGGTTGCTGTTGGTATGTAATAAACATCAGGAATGAATGCATCGAGCTCTTCAACATAAACAGTTCCTTTTCCTTTGACCTGACAAGGATGATTGGAGAAAGAATAAAGTTCACGTAGTTCAGGTTCAGGCTCATGCATCTCTGTAAAAAGTTCCTTTCTGTAGGTAACATGCAATGCTGCACCACTGTCCAAAGTCCACAGGAGTCGTCTGTCGTACTCTGGTTGAGGTTGTGGATCATTGGTTAAAGCCAATGTGGCGAGTGGAGTTTGTGGATCACGCCGGGGACCACGACAACTTTGTCTTCCGCCTCTGCCTCTGGAATCTGTTCCTCTGGGCTGGTATGTGACAGGAGCTGGAACTCGTTGGGGACAATCCCGGGTGGCATGTCCCACACGATTGCAGGTGTAGCATCTTGGCATCCTTGGAGCGTAGGTCCTTCCTCGGAAGGGGCGTCTAGCTGGAGCTCTTGATGTGTGTGGTCCTCTCAAGTGTGGCGTGGCCAACATGAATGCCTCTTCTTCAATTAAAAGCCTACAGACATTGTCCACTGTGCGTTGAGCAATTGGGACTTGGTTAATTTTTGTAACAGCATCTTTCCATTCATAATTCAAAGAGTTAATAATGATGCTGATCATTTGAGTATCTTCAATGTTATGGCCTCTTTCTCTCAATTCTGTTCTCAGTCCTTTCAATTTGGTCAAATGCCCTCCAATTTGTTCACCAGGTTTCAATCTCGAACCGTGGAGTTCAGACATGAGTAAACATGAAGATTCAATTGAGATAGGCCTGTAGCAATTTTCCAATTCAGCCCAAATTTGTCGGGCTGTTGTATTTGGTGGAAAAGTGACCTGCAGTTCAGTATCCATGGACATCAATAATGTTGTGCGAGCCCTTATCTCTAGATCTCGTATTGCAAAATCCCATGGTTGTGCAGGAGGGTTAAATACCATACTGTGAGTGCCTTCTCTAAGAAGCAATAGTGTAATCTCATTGACCCAGGCTTTGTAATTGTGTCCTGACATTTTTAGTTTTGACTCACCAGTTAGAGGAGAGACAGAGAATGCCTGGTAAGGAGCCTGCACTTGGTACGCTGGCTGTGCTGGCAGAAATGCCTGTGGTATTTGCTGTGCCTGTTGTGGACCTAAAAATGGTCTTGGTTGTGCCATTGGAGGTGCGCCAGGAGGTGGCCCTATTTGCACTTGTGGCTGGGGCACATATGCAGGCATTTGTGCTTGAGCTGCAATATTGGCATGACCTGCTGGAGATGCAATCATTTGCCTTTGCTTCATTAAGTTTAATTGTGTTCCATCTAAAAGGACACCAACACCACCAGGGGGTGTTTGAGTTCGGGCCTGTGGAAACACTTGTGGCATTTCAGCTTCCTGTAGTAAATTTCTTTCACCAGCAGATGGTGCTGCACCTTTAGCTTTGGGCAGCTTTGCAGTTACAAGAAATGATTGCGTGGCAGGTTTATATGTAACTTGATCAGGGAGATTTTCATGTGACGTATGCAGTGCTCTTTGCCTTAATTGGCCTGACACAGAATCCACCAGGGGGAGTGTCTTTGGCTCCAGAGAAGAAGGCAATATGGCGCTTTTTGAAAAATTTAAGTTATCTCCCTTATCTTGCTCAAGCATAGATATAGCCATTTTTGCCTGGGATAGCTCCTGTTCATAGAATTTTATACGGTCACAAAAGGCTTTCATAGCCAGTTCATCCAGGGTGAGCTTAGAGCTTCGAGGAGAATAATGAATTGTTTCTCTCTCTGTGTGGGAGTAATTTTGCTCAGCAGTTTGCTTTGGCATTGCATCGAGCGTTACAAATTCAGAAGGTTCTGGGGAGACAGGTTGAGAGCTGGCATAATTAGAAGAAGACGTCACTGACCTCAGTTCCAGTACGTTATCTTCAAAAGCAATTTCTGTGTTTTCTCCCTTCGTTCCTGTTCCCACGGCTTCTTCTTGTTCCAGGCGTGTGGCTGTAGTAAGGGGCTGGAAATCTGAAAATCTCCTGTCTTCCACCTCTTCGTTGGAAAGATCAATCAAATCATTTACGAAGAGTGGTCTTAGTTTCATTTTGCCTTTTTTCTTCTGTTTCGGCATCTTAGCAAAATAATTAGCGTACCTCAGTAGCTAAAAACTAATTGCCTATGCGCTCTTATCAGAAATAACAAAACAAGGAAAAAAGCCATAAATCAACCGTCCGAGTGCTACCAGATGACAAACACGTCCCTGTGTTGAATCTGTTGTTGAATTTGGGGGATTCAGTGAGGAGGTTTTATATTGCTATTTTTGTAGCTTCTATTGAGTTTTAGATTAATTATTTTGAAGCCATTTTTGGCTTTTAACTTATGTGAAAGTGTAGCAATAGTCTTAGTTCTGCTTAATGGGTTTCTCAGTCCATTGAAATGTAAAATTGGACAGTAATGTGATCTCATGCAGAACTCCAATTTACTGCTCTGAAATAGAAATACTAAACAAAGTAACAATATATTAAAATATGTGAAATCACTAGATTACAATAACCTCTATTTTTTTTCAATTTGCCAAACACATGTCAATAAAATTTAAACTAAACATATTTTAAACATTTTCACTGAAATCTATCATATTTATTTCCAAGCAAATTTGCTTTAGTTTTCAATATCAGCTTAATTGAAATAAATACTTAGAATCCAACTCATAAACTCGATCCATTATGAATTTTGTAAAATTTTCATCTGATTAGTGTTTCAATGTAACACATAAATTTAAAGAATGACAGTACTTTCCTACTAACTGCTCTATTGTAACTAAATTTTAAATAACATTGCCTCCCCTATGTTAGAAACTAATTTTGCTACAGAGTTTCAGTCATCTATCTTTAAGACAGATAATGAAAATAAATTAGTACGGCTTTCCCTAGTCTGGTTCTTATAGGAATAGGTTTATGCAACAGAAAAAGCATGCGGAGAGATATAAAAGCAATAAAGTCATTTACAGAAGATTTTCTAAAGATTGATGCTTATCTTTCAATATCAGAAAAAAAGTATATTAGGAAATTACATTCCAATAGAAAGCCTAAGTACCTGGTTTAGCTGTATCCTAAGAAATCTGTTGTACTACATGAAGTCTGCTAATTTTGACTACATTTATTGTCCCTGGTGTTAATTGGATGAGAAGATACAATTGATTTATTTAGAGGCAGTGATTACAAAACATATAGCATTATAAAACCTGAACCTTGAAATAATGAAACATGACTTCCTGTTGGCTCTGCGAGCCTCGAAGATGCTCCTTCATGAGCGCCCGATCCCTGGTTCCGTAAAAGCCCCAGAACAGCCGAAAAACAGCTGTCTGGAGGCTTGGAACCCTCTCCCCGGGCAAAGGGGAGAGAGAAGAGTCGACAGGTGGAGGTAGAGCCCCCCAAGTGCGCTAGGAGGAATCCTGGGGCACGAAGGGTGTGGGCTCCCTATTGAAGCCTGTCAAGCTGCTCCAGACCAGGGACGACTCCGCTAAAGCGGAGCTAGAAGCCGCAACCAAAATCTGCTGAAAATAAATGAGGGGACTTTTACCTTGATTGCAGACAGAGCAAACCAGGAGAAAAAAGAAAAAAAAATTGCAAGTAACACTTTAATTCAGTTTTAAAATGCAGAAAATGGCGTCTGAGAGCGGGAGGAGGAAGCTGCTAGGGAAAGTGCTTGTTAATGCTTGTTAACATTTGCAACAGTGATACAGTTACTGGATTACACCTTAAGATAAAGTTTTAAAGTGGAAGCGGCCAGGAAAAGGATTTGGCACCGAGGGAAAGAATTTGATACTGACTTTAATTAAAAGTTTGCCTTTATACTGTGTGGAAAATAGTTGGAATTGTTGTCCTGATAGCTGGATGAATACAAAGTGGCTGAAATATGGCTGACACCAGGGCTGGTGAATCAGCAAATTCTCAAGCTGTGACTGTTCAGGTTTTTCAAGAACTTCTAGACTCTTTTAACTCTGCTCTTTTGGAAACAATTGAAAGAGCTTTTTCAAAAAACAGCTTGGGAAAACATAGGCAGTTGTTGGAAGGGCAACAGGAAACTACTCAGAGGAGTTTGTTTTTGGAAAAGCAAGTGGCTGTCAGGATTGAAAGGCAGGCTGGCACAGTTGAAACAAAGGCTTTGGCGGACGTTTCCATTCAATTGATAGAAAAGCAACAAATAGACACTTTATTGCAAGTTGACAATCTTTATGGCAACAAATTTTGGCTATATGGACAAAGGAATGGACTGAATGATTATACAAGCAAGAAGAGTCGAAATGGGGATTTCAAATTAGAAAATGTGACCTCAAGAAGAGAGCGAGTATTTCAGAAACATCAACCTCAAATCAACATTTTAAAACTTTCAAAAATAAAATTGGGGGGACTGTTGAAAGAATTAATTAAAAAAAAGGATTGGAAAAAATATAGAAAGAAGAGAAGAACAGAAGATTAAGAAAGATATCTTTCTGTAGATTTTGAAATTTGCACTTGGCAGATATGTGTTTTAATGGTATTAAGAGATTTTTAAAATGTTTAACATAAGATTATATTATTTTAAAAGATATATGAGATAAATTGTGTAAGCTTTCAAGATGCCCAACTTTTTGAAGCAAAGAGGATTAATGTTAAATTCAGAATTCTATTACAAAATGATAATTAGTTTTGGATAGTAAAAGGGCTGTTTTTTTTAAAAAAAAGTTAGAGGTACTAAAATGGTTAATTGAAAATCTGTAAGATATCTGTTGTAGATTTTGAAATTTATATTTGGTAAATAAGTGTTTAAGTGGTATTAAGAGATTTTTAGAATGTTTAACATAAGATTATATTATTTTAAAAGATATATGAGATAAAATGTGTAAGATTTCAAGATGCCCAATTTTTCTGAAGGAAAGAGGTTTAATGTTAAATTCAGAATTTTACTAGGGAGTAATGTTTAAAAAGAATGATGTTCGAGGGTATGGAAATGGAACTTATTCATGATTTTTACTGCTTGTAATACTGTTAAAGTATTGGATTATACACCAAAGAAAAGTTTTTTTTATAATTAGGAAGAATGAATTTAACTTAATTGGTTATGAAAATTTATAAAAGGGAGGTTGATGAATTGGAGCAAGGGGAGTTAAAAAATGTGTGGGAGTTTTGAACTTTATAATTGGTTAGTTTATTTTAGCATATGTTTGTTAGATGCTATACCCTGTTTTTGCTCTGGGAAGTCGGGGTGGGGATGGGGAGGGTGGGATAAGGGTTGGGGTGGGAGAAAAATGGTGAATAGAGAAATGTTTTAACAGAAGAAAGTATCTACGATTAGAATACAGGAGTTGCTCAGATGCCAAAGGAGGAGAATATTTCACAGCAAAGAAGTTAGAAAGGAGAGAGGAGGAGAGGGTAGGAAGAGGAGAGGGAGGGAGAGGAATGGAAGAAAGGAGAGGAGGAAGGGAAGGGGACAGGAGTAGGAGTGAAGGTTAGAAGTGGGAAAAGAAGAGAGAAGTGGGGGAAAGGAAAAGGAAGTAGGATGAGGTAGGAGAGGAGGTAGGAGAAAGTAGGAGAGAAGAGGAGGGAGGGAAGGGAAAGAAAGGAGGAGAAGAAGAAGGTTTGTTGTGGAATGAGGGAAGAATGAGAAGAAGAGCAACTCCGAATGTAATTAAAATGTTTTATTTTAATGCTTTCTTTAAGGGAAATACGTATATGTAGGATTTATTATGTATAAGAAAATGCATATTTTTTATTATGTGGGGAGGGGGAAAGGGTGGGGGGGGAAGAAAATTGTTTGTATTTCTTATAAAACTTTTCAATAAAAAAAATAATGAAACATAAAACAACTCTATATAGGGTTTCCTGCTTGAGCAGAAGGTTGGATTAGAATATCTCCAAGGTCCCTTCCAATTCTCTTATTCTCTTATTCTTTGTTACTTTTGACTATATCTCTCATATGACATTTTTATGTTTGTAACTCAGTTCCCCTGTTCTAATCCAACTCTTTCCCACTTGGCCTGAAAATAGACCATTTTTGATCACACTGAGAATAATTAATTCCAGATACATTTTAGTAAAAAGTCAAACAAATACTAGTGTTGATATATTTCTCATTAATAATCCTTTATGCTAGTTCATACACTATACATACATCGATTCCAAATGGAAGATTATTTAGCAAACTTCTTTTCTCGTGCTGTAATTTTGGAAGTTCTTTGATTTCTTCCAATATATAAATCCTGCATTTATATCTTGCTTTGAAATTGGATAGGAAATTTTCTGTAGAGCATGAATTCATTAGCTCATCGAAACTCTATTTTAATGGAGTAATGGGGAATGGGAGTCAGCATTAGTTAAGAATGACTTTGGATCAAAGAGTGGGACATCACAGGAATTTATGTCACTGGTCCTCATGCAAATAATGCAAATTACAGCATTATTCAATTATGCAAAGGACATACATTAATACAAGATGGTCTGCTGTATGTGAAGCCTTCACGTAAATGTTTGAGAAAACCAATGTCTCATTTTATCTGTAGCTTGAACTAACATTCAGAATGTTTTTATCTAGGATTTGCACATTCATTTTTATTTATTTATACAAATAAATACAATCTAAGCTGTCTTTTCAATTTCAGTTGAACATAAATGTGATTTATTTCTATTGTACAGCATATCAAAATGTTTTATTATTTTAAAATGAAATCTGTGGAATAGCTGTTGTCCGTAAATCTTCTGCTTTATAATAGCTTACCACTTGTTCTATTCAAATGTGCTATTGCCACTTGTTCTATTGCCTTCATGTGTTCTATGCAACATGAGAAGAATGATTAGTAAACTCTCTTCTCTGCTAGTTGTGCTGCTGATATAAATAAAAAAATGCCTTCCACATTTACACTTACAGGGCAAATCACATACCATCACTTTCATATGTACTGGACTGCTTGGTTTAGGAAGAGTCCAGAAAATTTGGACAAGATGGGCAGCACATAAATTTAATGAACAAACAAATGAAGGTTCTATTTCTAAGATATGCAAATATCACTTATGAATCAAATTCTCCCATTCCCTTCCCTTTTTGCACCCAAAAAGTTGTTCTTCAGAGTGAAGAAACCCTCTAAAAGAGTGATGGACTACAGCAGCTGTGTGTGTGTGTGTGTGTGTGTGTGTGTGTTGTAGGAGGGGAAATCAACAGAATTCGGTAGGGGCAGCAATTTGGAAGAACAGTTATGCTTTCCCTTTATGTAGTAAACGTGGATCTAACCAAGGCTTTCGTTCTTCAGTGTAGATTATGGAGTTCATGGAATCAAGGCAATAAAAAGAGAAAATGAAGAAATGAATGATAATCTATACATCTTCTACATGAAGATACATCATAAATTCCAATTGTATTGCCTTTATGTTAGCATACAAATTTCACAAAATACTGTTTAATTGACTGAAAATATAACTTGAGACAACATTTCTGAATGGGACTTGGTTCTGAAAGGAACAACAGGAATAAACAATTGTAGACTAGTAACTTACTTGTATCCTGTGAAATTGAAGTTTCTCACTCTATTGTAGCAAGAGTTTCTTATCAAAGGGCGAAATTATTTGTCAGTGCAGGGGAAGCTCTGATTTATCCGTATGCTTGGCTAAAACAGTCACTGACAGAAACATATCAAGGGCAATGCAGATTACTATGGAAAGTCATAAAGGATAACTTTTTCCAAGGCCCTGAAATATAGTAAAATTAGAACCTGAGAATTCTATGGTGATCAGACACCTGGTTTTCTTGGTTTTTCTCCCCCCTCTAATTTTCTAGTCTTTGGTTTTATTGTTGTTTTTTTTTTTTTTTTTTATTGCAAAAGTTTTACAATTACATTTTCACCCCTTTTTTCACCCCCCCACCACCCTCCCCAAACTTCCCATCCTCCCTAACCCTCCCTAACCCTCCCCCCCCAGACTTCCCTATTACATACTCATAACAAATAACACTAATATATAAACCTGAACCCATCCCTCCCCCTATATAATTTTTCCTCTTTATCTCTTTACATTAAAATATTTCTAATACATTATTTTCAAATAAAAGCTATTTGATACTTTCTAGTTTGGTATTTGTTCTGAACATATTCTATCCACCTTTTCCATTCCCATTCGTAAGTCTCTTGTGAACAATCTTTTAAATACGCTGAAATCTTCGCCATCTCTGCAAAGCTGGCCATCTTCAAAGTCCATTCCTCGATAGTAGGCAAAGCTTCATTCTTCCAGTATTTACCTATCAACAATCTTGCTGCTGTTATCATATACAATATTAGTTTTGTTTCACCCCGTGTAAAACCCTTAACTATACCCAATAAAAACAATTGTGGAGAAAATTGAATTTTTTTCTTCAAAACATTCTGCATGACCCACCAAATTTTTATCCAAAAAGCCTTAACTTTCCTACAGGTCCACCAAACATGATAATATGTAGCATCTACACAATCACATCTCCAACATTTTGGCTGAACATTAGGGTACATACATGACAACTTTTTAGGATCTAAATGCCATCTATAAAACATTTTATAAAAATTTTCTCTCAGGTTTTGCGACTGTGTAAATTTAACATTCTGAACCCAAATTTTTTCCCAAGTTTCCAGCATCACTGGTTCTTCAAAATTCTGTGCCCACTTAATCATACAATCTTTAACTAATTCCGTTTCTGAATCTCTTTCTAACAAAACATTATAAAGCCTTTTAATATGCATTGGACCTTTCTCTCTTATATGTCTAACCAATTCTTCCTCATGCAACATAATACCAGTTTTTTGGTCCTCTTTCCATCTCATTTGTAATTGATTATATTGTAACCAGGTTAAATTAATCCCTTCGTCCAACAGTGTCTGCAATGTCTTCAGCTGCCATCTGCCCGCATCTGTAAAAAGAACCTCTTTGTATAAAAACCCCCCGAGTGACATTATATTTGTATTCCACAAGGTATGACCAAGATCCAGCCATAGCGGTATTTTATAATCCCATTTGAGTCGGTGCTTCTTCCAAACTCTCATCAAAGAATCTCTGAGTATATGACTTTTAAATACTTTATCAACTTTATCATCATAAAATAAGTAAGCATGCCATCCAAATTCAAGATCAAAACTTTCTGCATTCAATATTCCAGCCTTTTTATTTCCAAACCAGTCACTTGTTAAAGTTAAAGCTGCTGCATCATAATATAACTGTAGGTTTGGGAGTTTAAGGCCTCCTCTTTCTGGAACATCTTGCATAATTTTCAATTTCACTCTCGGCTTTTTCTCGTTCCAGACAAACTTATTCACACCAGACTGCCAAACTTTCAGTTGTTTATCACTTTTAAGCACCGGAATCATTTGGAACAAAAACAGAAATCTTGGCAAAATATTCATCTTAACTGCTGCTATTCTTCCAAGTAAAGACAGTTGCAGCTTTTTCCAGGTCTCCATGTCTTTCTGAACCTCTCGCCACAACACCTCATAGTTATTTTGAAACAATTTCATATTTGATTCTGCAACCTGAATTCCAAGATATTTTACCTTAGGTACAATTTCAAAACCTGCCCTCCTTTCAAGCTCATGTTTACGATCTTGTGTCATATTCTTAACTATCATTTTAGTCTTTTTTGAGTTCAGTTTAAAACCTGAAACTCTACCATAGTCTTGTATAATGTCGTTCATCAGGATTATTGATTCCATTGGTTGTGATAGGGTAACAAAGTCTTTGGTTTTATTGTTGTTGTGAGCTGTCCAGGATTTTGTTTTACAAGATGGGTGACCATATAAGTTTCAAAAATAAAATAAATGATAAAATAAAACATTAAAAAATAAAATAGAATAATGGCAATCCAAATGAAGATTAATTTTTTAAACTTATCAGAAGTCCTATTTCCAAAGTGTTCTTTTCACTCAGCCCCCAAATTCCCTTTAATGAAGCAGAAGTTCTGTCAGAGTAATGATCTAAGAGCTGACCAGTTGCTACAATGATGTAATGCTAGGAATGAGTCAGCAAGGTTTTTGGGCTGATATCACTTTAAGAGCCTGTCATAAGAAGAGGTCCTATTGGGGCGTATGTCTCTCTCTGTGCGTGCTTCCATGCTGTAATTGCTGATTGCTGTTTGTTTGAAGTTTGTTTGACTAAAGTATGTGTATGTATATATTCATTATAGATAAAACTACTATTTAAACACAAACCTCTATTTATTATATTTGCTCCTGGGTTGTCTCACATAGTCACAGTGTGCGTACTCTGACAAGTTCTTTTGTAATCAATCAATTGATTTAGGGCAGATTTAGCTTTGTGCTCTTTGGCCACAAAGGCAGCTGTTATCAGTCGTCTATAAGAATTTGTCCAGAAACTCATGCTGAAATCACTGATGAAACCACTATGGCCTAATGACGTCAGAGGTTTACCCTGGGCTACCTACTTCTTTGCCATTTTCCTGGAGAGAATTATTGTCTATTCAAAAGAATTTTCCAATCTAGGAAAAGACTCCAGAATTGTCACCGAGCTACCATTTATCCATTGTCTTTATGTTTGGGGTGCTGGAGTCTCCGGACGGAAGTCATATTCTCAGTATTTCCTCTCTGGATGTTGCCTGGATGAGCCAAGCAAGGCACAGACTTGTTGATCTCACCTCCTTCCAAATAGGTACTAAAGCTAAATTTGTCCTCTGCCCTCCAATCAATATCCCTTTTAAAAACCTTGCCTTGACTCCAGGCTGAAGAGAAGAGGAACCAAGCGAGCAAGTAGAGAAAATCCTTCTGCAGCACTTTTCCGCTGAAAAAAAAATCCATAAAAGTTGTACCAGAAAATGGACAATGCTGGGTCTTTGCAAGCTTTAGCTGTACATCTGACTACCTATAGAGGATTTATTTTATTTATTTATTTATTTATTTATTTATTTATTTATTTATTTATTTATTTATTTATTTTTCAGATTTCTATACCGCCCTTCTCCTTTCTGGCTCAGGGCGGTGAACAGCCAAGATAAAAACATTTATACACAAAAGTTAAAAATAGATTTAAAATAATTAAATAAATTTGGCCTGTAATTTAAAACTTTTCAATTAAAATCCATATCAAATTTTAAAACCAACCGTAAAATCA
The DNA here is from genome assembly GCF_029215685.1 of Pituophis catenifer annectens. Lineage (NCBI taxonomy): Eukaryota > Metazoa > Chordata > Lepidosauria > Squamata > Colubridae > Pituophis > Pituophis catenifer. The sequence goes on along the minus strand of NW_027256887.1, from coordinate 43,883,601 downwards.
GGACAGCCCGGCTAACTGAAAAAAATAGGTTTTTAGGGCCCGATGAAAAGTCTGGTGGTCGGAGATCACTCGTATCTCTGGGGGTAGATTGTTCCAGAGGGTAGGTGCCACCACAGAGAAGGCTCTTCCACTGGGGGTCACCAGCTGACATTGTCTGTCCGACGGCACCCTGAGGAGGCCCTCTCTGTGGCAGCGAACTAGTCAGTGGGAGGCAATTGGTGGCAGAAGGGGGTCCCGTAAGTTCCCCGGCCCTAAGCCATGGAGCGCTTTAAAAGTGATCACCAACACCTTGAAGCGCACCCGGAAGTCCACCGGAAGCCAATGCAGCTCGCGCAGGAGAGGAGTCACATGGGAGCGCCCCGTCGCTCCCATAATCCCCCACACAGCCACATTCTGCACCAGTTGGAGCCTCCGGGTGTACCCCAAGGGAAGCCCCATGTAGAGAGCGTTACAATAGTCCAGACGAGAGGTGACGAGTGCTTGAGTGACCATGCGTAGGGAGTCCCGATCCAGAAAGGGGCGCAACTGGCGTATCAGGTGAACCTGATAAAAAGCCCCCCTGGCCACGGCCGTCATATGCTCTTCTAAAGACAGCCATGCATCCAGGAGGACACCCAAGTTGCGGGCCCTTTCCATGGGGGCCAATGATTCGCCCCCAATAACCAGCGATGGCGCCAGCTGGCTATACCGGGACGCCGGCAGCCACAGCCACTCGGTCTTGGAAGGGTTGAGTCGGAGCCTATTTCTCCCCATCCAGACCTGCACGGCCTCCAGGCACTGGGACATCACTTCCAAGGCATCGTTGGGATGGTCTGGGGTGGAGATGTACAGCTGAGTATCATCAGCGTACTGATGGAACTCCACCCCAAAACCACGGATGATCTCACCCAGCGGCTTCACATAAATGTTGAACAGGAGGGGCGAGAGGACCGACCCTTGTGGCACCCCACAAACAAGGCGCCTTGGGGTCGACTGCTGCCCTCCTGTCAATACAGATTGCGACTGGTCGGAGAGATAGGAGGAGAACCACCGCAAAACGGTGCCCCCCACTCCCAGTCCCTCCAGCCGGCGCAACATGATACCATGGTCGATGGTATCAAAAGCCGCTGAGAGATCTAACAGGACCAGGATAGAGGAGTAACCCCTATCCTGAGCCCTCCAGAGATCATCCACCAACGTAACCAATGCCCTTTCCATGCTGTACTCAGGTCTGAAGCCGGACTGGAGAAGATCCAAATAGACAGCTTCACCCAGGTACTGGGGAAGCTGTCGCGCCACCACACTCTCAACAACCTTCGCAATAAAACGAAGGTTGGAGACTGGACGATAGTTAGCCAAAACAGCCGGATCCAGGGATGGCTTCTTGAGGAGGGGCCTCACCACCACCTCTTTCAAGGTGGCCGGCAGGACACCCTCACTCAAAGAAGCGTTAATAATCCCCTGGAGCCAGTCTCGTGTAACCTCCCGGGAAGCCAGCACCAACCAGGAGGGACACGGGTCCAGTAAACATGTGGTCGCATTCAGCTGTCCCAAGATCCTGTCCACTTCCTCGGGAGCCACAGGATCGAACTCCTCCCAGATAACACTCTCAAGGGCCTGCCTCAGTCATCTCGTCTGAACTAACCCAGTCAGTGGCCAAGTCTTCCCGAATCTTAGTTATTTTATCATACAGATACTGTACAAAATCCTCAGCTTGGCCCTGCAAGGGGTCATCCCGCGCTCCCAGATGGAGAAGGGAGCGGGTCACCCTGAACAGGGCGGCTGGGCAGTTATCTGATGACGCGATAAGAGTGGCAAAATAGCTAGATTTTGCCGCTTTTATCGCCACTAGGTAGGTCTTAATATGAGACCTTACCAGTGTCAAGTCAGATTCGGATCGGCTGGCCCTCCAACCGCTCTCTAGGCATCTTTTCCGGCGCTTCATCTCCCTCAGCTCCTCGGAGAACCAAGGAGCTAAGTGAGTTCGGTGTCGGGTCAGAGGCCGCAAAGGCACGACCTGGTCCAAAGCCCTGGCGGCCGCGCTATCCCAGGCAGCCACCAGGTCTTCAGCCAAGTCATGAGCTAGAGTCTCAGGGAATGGCCCAAGCTCCATCTGGAACCTATCAGGATCCATCAGGCACCTGGGGTGAAACCACCTGGTCGGCTCCGCCTCCCTGTGACGGGGTGCGGCTGTCAGAAAGTCAAGTCAAAGGAGCGAGTGGTCAGACCATGACAAGGGTTCAATACCTATATCCCCTGTATCAAGGCCACTCAACCACTGACCAGAGATAAAAAGTCCAGAGTGTGTCCCCCTATGTGAGTAGGGCCGTGAATTACTTGGGTCAGGTCCATGGCCGTCATGGAAGCCATGAAATCCTGAGCTACCTCAGACGTTTCACCGATAGATGGCAGGTTGAAATCCCCCATGACCACAAGTCTGGGGGTATCAGCCGCCACCTCGGCTATGACGTTGAGGAGTTTGGGCAGGGTCGTTGCCACATGGCAGGGAGCCAGGTACATGATCAACAAACCCATCTGCACCCCACGACCCCACTTCACAAAAATGGACTCACATCCAGCTATCTGAGGTACAGTGGTCTCCCTCGGATCAAGACCTTCTCTTAGAATGACCGCTACCCCCCCCGCCCCTGCCCTGAACTCTCGGCTGATGAAATGCACGGAAGCCTGGTGGGCACATCTCCATGAGGGGAACCCCCCCTCATGGCCCAGCCAGGTCTCCGTAATACCTGCCAGGTCCGCTTCCCCCTCCTGAATAAGGTCACAAATGAGGGAGGCTTTATTTACTACAGACCTGGCATTACACAACATCAGCCTGAGACTCTGAGCAACCTGGGGAACGGGAAGAGCTAAGGGGACCAGGGCATGCAATCGCTTGGAGATAGCGAGTGCGTGTCCACACCACATGATACGGCCCCCTGCTCCCGCCATACCTGCCCCTCCCACTCAGCGTATTAATAGAGAAGCCCTCAACGGAGGGCATTCTAACAGTCCCCTTTCCCCCAGAGTCCAAGCCCCTATGGCACCATTAACTGCCGGGCCAGTCCCCATCCCCCGTAGGTTATCCCCCAAACCCACATAACCTTCCCACCCCCCAGAACACCTTAAAAGTCTATTTAAAAATGTCCTTAAAAAACCCCTCAATCCCCTTTTTGCAATGTGCCACCTCTCAGGGTCCCAAAACCCGTCATTAAGGTGGGTCCTCGATAACATAGAGGGCCAAGCCTGCAAGAGGTGGGAGTCTCACAGCGCAAGAAGCTTCGCCCTAGAATACATTTAAGAACACTGGAGTGATAATACAGATTTGGCCTAGACATGGCCTAGGGGTCTATAATGATGGTCTTCAATGTCCAGAAAGCAAGGCTAAGTTAATCACCACCACCCTCTCATGGTAATGGGTAGGAGTCCTCACATTCTGTCCAACTGAGGGAACTATCCAAACCACCCTCTCACGGCGGTTGGCCATCCTAATCAAGGCAGGTTGAAAAAGTCCAAAACCACCCTCTCACAGTGGTTTGGCCCTATTGGCCCTGAAAGATGAGCATCCCATCAGCGGCGAACGTAGTATGGAACCGGCTCCATCAGTCCTCCCGTAACTGTCTTGTCTTCCGTACAGACAGGAAACAGGACGAAAAACAGAGCCAGGTCCCAAAACTCTGGAAGTAAAAAAGTCCACATTGAAGTCAGTCAAAAGTGTCTTACAAAGGCAGATGGAAAACAGGTTGGGGGGGGGACGTCTCCATCAAAGGTTCCATTTGCAGTCTTAGCCTCCAATGATATCAATAAGGAGGACCTCACCCCTAAAATAGGGGTGGAATTAATCTGCAAGTGTTCTTCAAAACCATGATGGAGGGCCCCACCAGCGTAGAACCCCTCGCCAACCTCGACACCTGAAACTCCGGCCGACCCGCTAGCCAACCGGGGTCCCGCCAGCACCGTCGTCGTCGACGCAAGATCCCCAACAGCCTCCTCATCGGGATCTTCGTCCCCCTTCCTCCTACCAGGCATCTGTGGTCCTGTTCTGTCCCCGTACCAAGCACACACCCAACCAGCCAGCCGAGGGTTAAATAAACCTTTCAAACACACAACGTCAGTGATAAGGAACTTGGCAGCAACTCCGTGGCTGCCTGCCAAGGGCTTTTACTCCGATAACACAGACAAAAAATACACACAGTTCGTAATTGAATCCACAGCAAAATAGGTGTTGTGTCTGAAGGTGCAAAGTGCTTCGCCAGAGATTAGCTTTGTCCGTCACAGAGTCGGAATGGCCACCACACTCCCTTTTATAGCCTGTGGGGTGTGGTCCAGTGACTCAGCTAATCTCTGGCACGCCTTCCCCTCTGCTGCGCACGCTTCTCCCTGCGCCTCTGGCGAGGGTCCAGCCAGCACTTATTTTCCTCATCGCTGTCCACCTGTGGCTGCGGGGACGTGCTTGGCTCTGAGCCTATCATTTGGCCTTTGGGGTCCTCCGGAGGCATTGCCAGAGAGGAGGGTCCTGGAGAGGGAGGCCTGGCCGTCTCCTCTCCTTCATGTTCGGAGCCTTCTTCCTCCGATAAGATAGGCTCGGAGGACGGAGCCACAACAGGTCCGTAGTCCGGTGAGGGTCAGCCCCAGCGCCAGCGCAGCTAGCAGCGCCAGCACTGCCCCGGTTTCAAGCCCACGGGCCATCTGGTCGGAATCAGGCCCACTGCCATCCGCCATCGCTCGCCACCTAGATGGTAGGCTAGATGGTAAACTACCCTCTTCAGGCAGTCAAACGTACAACTAAAACCTATGAAGTCCCAGCATCCTCCATTTTCTGCACCAAATTTTAAGGGTTTATTATTAATGTTATTATTTCAGGGGAAAAAAGCTACAGAAAGATTTTCTCTCTTTGCTCACTTCATTCCTCTTCTCATCAACCTGGAGTTAAGATAAGGTTTTTACCTGCTGGTAAAATGTGTGCAAATAAAATAAAATAATAAAATAATAAATAATAAAAATGAAATAATAAAATAAATAATACATAAATATTTGGAACTTTCAATTGTAGATGTCTATGGAAATCATGTATTTTTAGTGCAATGTATAAAATAGTTCTGAATTTACTGCTTAATCCTGCTTCCAAAGTATTTTGGAACATGAGCTCCAGACCCAATACAAAATCTTGGAGAGCGAGGCAGGTGTCTCAGTTAATTTTCTTTAGTGGTGAGAGCCAACCAATTACTTCCATTCCCTACTGTTCTTTTGATCATTATCACTCAGAAGAGGCCCATGCCTTTATTTCATATCTCAGAAACCTTTCCATAGTAAAGCATAGAGATAGATCAGGATTGAACTGTTGAGTTCTTGATGTTCTCTTAGCTTGGTTTATTCCTGCAGATGTTTCATTAAGAGGCTAAATAACATAATTTGTGCATGATGTTTTCTAGCCTGTTAATGTTTTCCTTGATTGCAGGAAACAAGACAGGAGAACACCAAGATCAGAAGCGTTTCCTAAAGCTTTCTGGAGCTCAGATATATTGTTGTTATTGAATCACTTTCGCCAGTAGCATTCTCAAAGAGTATCAAAAGATTGATGAGGTAGGATTTCCCGATGCAGAAGCCATGCAGGTTCTTTATCAACAAAATTTATTCTTCTGTTACTTCAGGTTTTATGGGGGTGGGGGGGAATTCAGAATGAATACTAAATCTGACACTTAAAAAAAAATCAAATCCATTCAATTATTCATTTTAACTCACCAAGCTACAGTCAATGAACGGGTTATTAAGATTATACTAAAACCCTTCCTACACGGTTTAATGAGACAAAACTGTCCCTGCTTCGCATTAATACTGCTAGACTTTTTTGCAGGGTCTTGTAGCATTGGATGCTAATCCATTCTGGGGTCCTGAGTTTTTAAATAGATACAACAGCTAATCTAAAGGCTGTAACATAGCTGTGTAGTGTGTGTGTGTGTGTGTGTGTGTTGTTGTTGTTGTTGTTGTTGTTGAAATAAATTTAAAAGTGTCCTTGATTCTTTTATAGAACCTGGAAGATATGAAGCTTTAAAAATAGAAGTCTCCTGTATCACTGCTTTTCCCTCCCTGGTACTGTACTGCTTTGATATCCAAGGAAGGAGAAGAGCTGCAGACAGCCTTCAGAAGCTCTGGTTTCGGTCCATTAATACCAACTCACAGGAATAGCAAAGGGTATCTAAGATGAAAGACAGGAATACTTTTTCAGTTCACACCCTTTAATTTGTTTAGAGGCTTTTATACAGGGCCGGATTTTCCTATAGGCTAACTAGGCTTCAGCCTAGGGCCTCAAGATCAAGAGGGGCCTACATTCAAATTGTTAGCAAAATTAAAATTACATTTTCACTATAGGTGAAAGGGCCTCATAAGTGGAATAGCCTAGGGCCTCTTTTCATCTAAATCCGGCCCTGCTTTTATATATGGATTTTTTTTGGATATTATACTACCTGATGACTTCCAGGCTCCAGCTGCTACCCTGCATAGGAGCCTAATCAGGCAGATTTGGTTGGAAGTGTGGGGATCTATAATTAAACATAACTAGAGACTGCTTAGTGTAGGAAACCTGGTGACAGTAGGCACTCATGTACTGCAAACACCACCCTAAATTTCCACTGGGGTCCCTGTCTCATTTATTTTTTTTTAATGGGAAATTAGCAAAGGAAAGCACCTATCTGTGGCATCATTTATATCTGCATCTGAGCCATTTGTATAGATTCTTAAGAAAGAAAGAATATGTGACTGACATCCTGTGCTTTGTTAGGAAATATATACAAGCTATGACAAAAACGCAAAGTTAGAGGAAGTAATAGTAAGAAATGTCACCAATTTCATCATAAGTGGGAGTTTCGTGACTGGTCATATTTGCAGAAGTCAACATGTGAACAGAAAGTTTTCTGGTAGCCATTTTTTGAGAGCACCAACAACATGCTTCCAATATTCAAATGGTGCTCAAACAATGCTGAAATTTTCCCCCCTATCTCTGGTGTAGAAAATCAAGTATTTTTATCAACCAGAGATAAGAAACACAAGGACTTTCTAACACCAACCTGGCCATAATGTACAACTTATTTTAACTGAATTGTAAACATTTTACAAGTACTTCTCCCCTAGCATTAGATAATAATAGAACAATAATAATAATTTAATAAGTAACAATTTTTGGCCCATAAGTGGTAAGCAGAACTGGGTGTCTCTCTTAGGACTGGTAGGACATCCAGCATCTTTTGAGAATCCATATACTATGTTTTCATTCATAAAATCTATGTATCTTTTGATCTTTGATCTTTCTCTTTATTTTCCAATCCAGAAAAATGCACGTGATAATCCATCTGTTAAATGTCAAAGTGGCATAAGATAGTTAATATGATAATATATTACTTTTTATCATTTAAACAGTAGCATCCCTAATATGACTGAACTTTTTGTTGCCATAAAATGAATATCATATTGTCTTAAGGTAAATTTATAGAAAATCTTCCTCATCTGTACAAAATAAAATGTAAGCTATTTTACATGATTTTAAGAAGAATAGAGCAAAGATACAGCAAAAGTGCAGGTACAACCCTGTTTCCTTCTAGAGCTTTCTTTCTGTTCCTCTTCCTGTTCATGCAGTTATCACACAGTAAGTCTGCTCTTCCAGGAAGTCATGAATAGAATTTTCTCATCTCCAATGCAGGGAAGTATTTGTACTTAGGTTGTACTTAGCCATTCTTCCTTACACAGTGAGATACATAAATATAAATATTCACACATGTTCTTTTGCTCTTCGCCCCTTCCTGTAAAAAAACAACAACAAAGGAGGAGAAAAAACAAGGGTGAAAAGAGAACAGTCTATTTAGACCTTATGAAACAGACTGAAATTGAACAAGGAAGCAGTCCCATCCAAAACCAATTTTCACCTTCAAAGGTATCCATGTTTCTTGCAGCAGTTTTTGTAGTAATTTTGTCTTATAAGATGCTAAGAGCACCATGAGGACATAACTAGTCAGATATACTTTCTACTGATTTTGAGAAGTCTTATTTTCAAGAAAGTGTGCTTAAGACTACAACCAAATAGTGCAATCCTGTACATGTTTTCCTGGATGTGGGTCCTTCAGAGTATATAATTGCAGCCTGGACTGAATGTTCAGGTATCTTGTTTCTTCTTGTTTCTTCTATCTTGGACCAAATAATTTCTGGACATTGCTTTGTGCATCTAAATCAATATAGTTCTCAGATGCTATTAGCAAAGGCCAGTTCTGTTTTTGGAAATGGAGAAAGGATTATTTAGTCCTTTCAAAAATTTGTCAACAGTTGTCACTGACTTCTGCAAAGGAATGGGGAAGATAAGCTGAATGAAGCAATGCACATGTTCAACAACAATTGGCTACTCTTCTCTCATGTTTGATGTTCATTAGTGACAAATTGTTAACAATAGTCTATTGATGGCATTTTGTCCTAGATGTAAACATTTCTGAGAAGACCGTAACAAGAAAAATGTAATTTTTTAAAAATGGAAATCAATAAATAATTTAAGAATTTAGGTGGTCTGCAATGGTTACTTTAAATCAGTTGATTATGTGACATTTTATTCAACGACATGAATCTGTAGGAAGAAAAAAGTGCCAATAATACTAAAAGTGGCATTGCTAAATATATGCTCAACTAAAAACTATTAAAAAAATAGGATCATATCCATTAAAATTAATAGAATCTAATGAAGATCAGTGTTATGTAAGTGTAAGGCCCAGAACTGTTGAAATGGTGGTAGACATTGAAGAGTTCTATAGGAAGCTGCAAGAAGTACTGGATGGAAAATCAGGAAAGGACATAATATTTGGTGATAAAAGTGCCAAAGGTAGAGGAAAATCTTCCCTTCATGACAGATCCAGAAACAATTCAGAGTGGTATGAAGCAAGTAGGTTAATGTCTCTGCACTTTATCATCTGGTCAGCAACTTGCTGGGTCTACTCTGTGTATTCGGAAGTTTTCCATTATCTATCCCATGTAACAAAACCATAGCAGTTTTATTTTTATCTAATTTAACTAAGGCTGCACAATCTGGACTGCATAAATCTGGACAACTACCAGATGGCAGCAACAGGTTAGCATTTGCGGAGCTCTTTGCTGCCACTGAGTGGTTGCCCATATTTTTGTGCTTCAAATCTGGTGAATCCATTGGGTACAAAGTTGAAAGTTTGCCTATTGATTAAGTAAAGCATCTCCATTTTCATTTTCAAAAGAATAATAGGAAAGTGTTCAGTTCACATGGGTGAAAATAAAATTTAGAATGTTGCCATGCATGAAAGCTTGGTCTCCAGTATTCCAAACAGTTTTCCACATCATGTAAGTTCAGCGCATTTCTTTAAGTGCTTTCACTTATTATTGTATAGAAATTGCGTAATGAGAACTTTAATAAGGCAAACTTTTTACAGTATGTTGAGCTGAAGACCTCAGAGAATATTTTGCCATCTTTGGCAAATATTTCTATCACTAAGAGTTAGAAAGCCAGTGGGAATACAGGAATAGGGAGACTGGATGCTGTATGGAGATGGCCCATAACCCCCCACAGTTATAGTTTTACTCATGAATAGGCAACATCTGAATAGAACTAGGATCATATTCTAATAAGAAATTATCAATTATGAGCAATTTTTATTGCAAACTGAAGGGAGAGACATTAATAAATGGAAATTATTATGATCCTTTCACCTTATGCTTTCACTTTCTAACAGTTAATCTGGAAGCTGTTTACTATGATGAATTAATCATTCTGCACACAAACATGTTCCATTATTATGCAATCATATGTTTGTTATAGACTGAGCCTTGATACGCCATATGTTCTTTGACTTTTATGTTTCCCATGTCATCTGTCTAGAAACATATTGATTTTGTACAGTCCGTTGGGTCAGAGGTGGCTGGCTTGAAAAATTTTTTACATGTATGAGTAAACATTTTTTAGATTTAGGTTATTGTAAGACTTGTGCTGCTCTTCCTTATATGGCCAAAGCAACCTGGACTGAGTGGAGAAGGCAATCTGGAAATTCTCCTTTGATTCAGTTAAGGAGAAGGAACATGACTTGGTCACCATATAATCCTTTATAGGACACGGCTGATGTATTTATAGGGCACGACCAAATGTATTTAATACATTTGGAAGTGTTGCTAAAGGTAATCAGGTACCCATTTGTTCAATACAATGCATCTTAAAAGGAGACATGGGGGGAAGAAGTTCTAGTGATACAGAACCTGTAACTTCACCTTATCATTTATGGCATTCTCTTCTTCTTATAAAAACTTTTAATCTAGAAATTGACTCAAAAACAGTTTACTCTATAATACATTTAAAGAAAATCAGCAAATTGGCAACTAGCATGAAGTAGAGAAAATAAAAAAACATTTACTAAACTATCCAAGCATATTGCAAAGCGCGATAATTCACAAGGTTAGGATGCCTGGCTGCCAATTGGCAGGCTTGAGTTTGAGACCAGTTGCTGCTGCAGGGCAGGGTGAGCTCCAGTCACACATTCCAGTTCCTGCCCACCCGACAATTCAAAAGTCAGCAACCATGAGTAGATTAATGGTACCATTTAGGTGGGTAACTTCAAAGGCTCACAAAAGGAGCCCCCAATTGGCATCCCCCTGGACAAGAGTAATGTCACTGGCAAATCGTTTTGCCATATTAGCACTTTGGTGCTTCTGACACAGCAAAAGGAAGTGTACTGAAAATGTTTTCTGAAGAAAAAAAAATTAAAGTGCTGTATTGCACACGTCCCTATGGACCCTGGCATCTGAATATCTTCAGTATTGCCTAGATAGGTCTTCTGGTGGAAGCCAATTTCTTCAGTAGATGGCAAGGAGTGTCATCAAACATTAGGCAAGTAACAATCTAGAGCAGGATCTCATATACTGGATGGAACATGTGAGGAATATATATGAAACTGGCAATCTATGAAATCCACAGACACTATACCATTTAGTCTCTGTGTGTCTATGTGTATACAGAGACTCTCACAAACTAATACCTTGAATTGCACCCACAAATTATTAGCTCAACAATGAAAATAACAGCTCTGCTCCTAACATCCAGTAATGAACAGGTCAAATACTTTTCAGAGACTCGGGCTGTGCTCTCCAATTTTTTCCTTGATTATATTTGCTAAGTATAAAAATGGAGTATATGCAAAACATAAGTATTTTTTTCAAAAGAGAAATTTCTTGGATAACTTTCTTCAATAAATCTCTGGCAAAATGCTTGGGAAAATATCTTCCCACTACCTTTCTACATGGATGTAATTTATTACAAGCAGGAAGCTATTTTTCCACAGCCGCCACCATGGTTTGTGCCTGTGGCAGGTGAAAGTTGAGGGAATCCTAGTTCTATTTGTAACTGACCTTGAAACAAACATTTTAGTGGAGAGAAAAATTAGTGAAAACAAGCTTCCAAATCACTCTGGCAATTTCAGTACAGAATTTTGTCTCTGGATAAAAAACATGCAGCATCTTTCTACAAACCCTTTCTGCTAATTATGCAGAGACTGATGCCATTTCAGAGTCACAGAAGTAGATGATGTATTATCTATAATTTTCTTTATGAATCATCTCTTTCATTATGAGACATCTCATTTTTGTATATTCAGGAGAAGAAATTAATGCTATATAAATAAACTGTTTGGATGTAAATATTTTAGTCTTATTTCAGATGTAGCTCTTGTGTGTGTGTAATGGCTTTGAGAATTAACGCCATTATAATAATTATTTATTAAAGTATTTTATTCTTCTTTCAAAACATGCTAAGCATAATTATAGGGCATAAAAATGAACTTATGCAGAAGGCCAGTTGAAGAACATTTTCTGTAAATTGCATGTGTCCTTGCCTTTCTGCCTTGCATCAGCTAGTATCTGAGATATTTTTTTATATGGCTCTGCTTCCTGCCCAGCCCTGCCCATGGTTAAATGGCTATTCTTTGTGTTGCTAAATATAGTTCAGATGGCAAAGAGTTACTACTGATTGGACAAGACTCCTGATCTATTTTTTACACATACCTAATATGGTTCAGAAGCAGCCAATCAGGTGTTGGGCATTCTCTCTAATGAGTAAAGTGGGCTTGGTGCTCCTCCTCCCCCTTCTTCATCTGAGCTATGCCACTGAAAGGACAAGAGTAGCAGCTGCAAAGCCAGGCATCTGCAGCTTCATTAACTTTATTTTATTTTTTTTGGGTCAACAGATGACCCTATTAAAAAAAAGTTTCTTATACTTTTAAGTATCAGAATTTATCAAAGTGTACAAAGTTCTTAGTCCTTAGGGCAATATATCCAAATGGATCAAATCCAAAGTTCAACATTGATGTTGTAGAGGCATGTGTAATCAACATCAGACAGCTTCAATCCCATGGCCATGTTACCATCTTGACTTTTTTATACCCCACATCCCACTAAGGCCCTTGTTATTGCTGATTCTGCTTTCAACAGTCATGTCTGCTACATAAACAAAAGGTTACCTTAGCATGGTTTCAATATTCCCAATATACATTTACTGGAATTTGATTTGAACAATGAACAAATCTCACAGTGGTAGTCTAATAGGAATGAAATTGTGTGCCATGAATTATAATATTTGTATTTTACCTCCACGAGGTAGTTTACTTGTGCCTCTTGCTGTTTTCCTCTAGGTATGCCATCTGTTGGTTGAATAAATATGTACTAATCCAAAAAATGTGATGCAGTTAGTAGAAAGAAATATTCAGGAAGTAAGGCCCTTCCCCATCTTCTAGAGCAGAGTTATTAAAAAAATCTATGTACCTTTGGTAGCTTCTGGAAGAAAGAAAGTTCGTTATATTCTACTAGTGAAATAGGTAAAAAAACATACCTAACAAAAGACTCAGATTAATTTTCTGTTAATTTTTTTAAGTTGCAAAAACTAAATATCAAGCATTTACATACAGAAATTCATGGTCCAATCTAAACATTTCGGAAAAAGGGCACATGTGGATAATTTCTCCCCTATCAGCATATCAGTTGATTTTTTTCTGATCAAAACAAATTATCTTTCATTTTATTTTTGAAATTATTGATAGACTATTTGAATTTCTAATTACAAATGGAAGAGAAAAACTAAAGGACTGGATATCTCACCCCTTTTATCTGTTTAAGAATAGGGACATGCAGACATTTGAAATAGCTCATGAAAGAAAGAAAAAAGTCCATTGCTAGTATTTAATACTGGAATCTCAGGTGAACTGAATGGCCCCTTGATAGCCAATATGTAATCTATTTCACTGTAGTTTTAAATGAATAAGATTACAGTCATTCAAAATTTTCCACAACACTAGCTTGCAGTTTGGATTACATTATCAATCCAGTCTTCATTGCTCACTGTGAGTGTGACTATTCTTATTTCAAATAAATATGTTTCTCTGGTGTATTTCATTAATAGAATTAGAGTTTTCTAAAAAAAAAAAAAACCACAATATTTGCAACTTTTCTATTAATTATTAGCATCACCAAACCAATTCACTGCAGGGTGAATCTTGCATCCTTGTTGAAGGTTATGGACTGGACTCCATCAATTGGTCCAATGCAGGTTAGTAGATTTTTTTTTTAATTTGCTAGTAAGATTGAGATAGAATGATTGGTCCAAAGTCAACTGGCCAGCTTCTGTGCCTAAGGGAAGATTAGAATCTGGGTCTCCTAGTCTTATGCCTTAATCCCTATCCTTCACTGGATCTCTCCCTATTAAACATGCTTTCCAAAATACTTTGAACAAAACAATATCTTAAAATTTAGGGTTTTTTTTTTTTAAAGAGAGGTTTCTTTTAAAATATTATAGAATTCCTGGAATGCCATAGTAGTTGAGGAGGAACATGAGAAAACAAAGAGGTCTTTCAGAAGATCAGTATCTGAGAAGGACAATGTTTGTTCTGACCCAGTGCAGGTATTCATTAACCAAGACATCTGAAGCTGAATTGAGAGAACATGACCTTTGTAATATAGTAAGTTGATGAACCTATAACATGTCTATTCATTTTCCTCATGATTTCATAAAAGCCTTAAGCACTATTGCCGATATCTAAAGCACAAAAAAGACCTCTATTAGGTCAGATTCTGCCCAAAGCTATTTACTCTTGGTGGCTTTCTATCTCCTGTTTCAGATGGCCTACAAAAGCTGATATTTCAGGTGAACCTCAATCAGAAGGAGGTGTGCTAATATTCTATCTAACTAGAGTTGTCTACAAAAGAAACTGCATTCTAGTATAATACATGTAATTAGATACTTGTAATACATGTAATTACAGTAGATACTCAACCATGTTACATCCCTGTCAAGGAACCCAATGCAGCAAAATGGATAATTCCTGCATCTTGAATCATTTAATGCAGAAAAGGGGTTTTCAGCCAAAATGCAGGGTGATTTTAAGCCCCAGATTTAATAGTTTTCTGGGTCTTTTATTTTATTTGTTAATAAATATATATATCATTCATCACACTGTCCAGAGCTACTCCTTTCTTTATTTATATACATTCTTTTGGAACAAGCCACACTATGTTTTGTAAAAACACACAAATACACCAGAGGTGGGTTTCAGCAGGTTCTGACCAGTTCTGGAGAACCAATAGTGAAAATTTTGAGTAGTTCGGAGAACCAGTAGTAAAAATTCTGACTGGCCCCGCCCTCATCTATTCTCTGCCTCCCAAGTCCCAGTTGATTGGAAGGAAATGGGGATTTTGCAGTAACCTTCCCCTGGAGTGGGATGGGAATGGAGATTTTACAGTATCCTTCCCTTGCCACATCCACCAAGCCATGCCCACCAAGCAATGCCACACCCACCAAGCCACACCCACAGAACCAGTAGTAAAAATTTTTGAAACCCACCACTGAAATACATGTTACTTTAAAAAAAGTAAAACATCTAGCCACTTATGTCCTTGCAATAAAGTTTTTTTTTTTTTTTAATAAAAAGATGCTGCAGTAAGTAGTGCCAGCATCTACTACTCCTTATAAAGATAGGTGGGGCCCTCTTCTGCTTTGGAGTCTTGTCCTTTGGACTTTTGCTCTAGTGACATTGCCAGGATCTTGAAAGGATTGTCAGATGCTTCCCTTTTATTTCTACACCTTTCCTTCAGTTAGCTGCTCACATTGATGACTACTATGTATCAGATCCTTAACAGCCAGCAATTAACCCCTGGAGTGGGGTGGGAATGGAGATTTTACAGTATCCTTCCCCTGCCATGCCCACCAAGCAATGCCACACCCACCAAGCCACACCCACAGAACCGGTAATAAAAAAATTTGAAACCCACCACTGTTCTTTGAGACAACACAAGTCCCTTCTTAACAAGCTTCAATATATCTCTTTGTAAATTATATAAACTGCTCAACTATCAAACCTTTGTAAGAAAATTGTCCTGAATGGCTAATGGAAAGGTGCTCACAAACTATTTGGGGGATTTATTTTTCTCCTAAAGCTCACATACATTTGCATTTATCAGGAAGTATTTCCCTGTGTGCTTTAATTACATCCTAAAGGTATATCTTGTTAAATAGAGCATAAAATCTCTAGTGGAGCCACCCCGCGGAGATATAAATAAATATTAAAGCATCAAACTGCCAGCATCTACTCCCACCCGCTTTTTTTCTTTTGGTATTTATACAGCAGCAGTTTCAGTTCTGTGCTCTGCTGAGGAAGATATGCTTCTGAATCCAGATATTGGAAATTCTGAAAGGCAAAACTCCATCCAGCTATAATCTTCCAATCTTCTGAAATCAAAACATACCATGTTTGAAAGACAAGTAGGCACCAGCTTTCTCAGTTGAAGTCAACCTGTGACAGAAGATTTCAGGTTCAGATTATGTATCTCTCTCATAATCATGCAAGACACAACAGCTTCTCTCAAGAGCAACTAAAAATTGTTCTTTGTTCCTATTTTCCTGCTGATATTTCATCTTGTCTCCACTGTGGGTGACTGGATCTCTAGGGCTGTTTATCAGGTTGCACAGCCTCCCACACCCTGGAAGAGCAGCTCTCTGTATCCTCCACGCATCTGCTGTCAAATCTGTTCAGCTTTTGCCTGAGAAGATGGCTTGTGCTGATAATGCAAGGCAGGAGGAAAAATAAAGTTTATTTTAAAAAAATAGAAGAAGGTTGGTAAATTTAAGGAAGGGGAGACTGTCTTGTGTATCAAGGCTAAATTAAGAGTTGCTATACAGATTGAACTGCAGGAATGTTTATTTTATTTATTTAGTAATCAAATTTTCACAGACATCCATCTCTCATCAAAGTTGGCTGTGTAATTGGCCATGATCAATGCCAACCGTCTAAGAAGTGAAGCTGTTTGGCACAAGCTCCTATTTCCAAAAGCCTGTTTTTCAGGGACAAACATGATTTGTGATGGCATAAATATTTTCACACTTTATAAAAAATGGAAAGGCATCCTGAGAATATCAAATCAGTGGTAGACAGATTGGAGGAAGCATATAGATCTGTCTCAATAGCACATCTTTCCAATTTCTCTGACCTCCTTTTTGAGAGAAAATGCAAATTATACTGAGATGATGTAGCACAATTCTACATTTGAAAAAGGCATACACGTATACATTTTTGTTGCTATTACTGTTCTTTTATGTTTACTTCAGTAATCTGATGTTCTGAAGTACCAGTAGAGAAAGTGAGACAGAAAATCTATAAATAAAATAAAATCTATAAATGATGGGTAGCCACATAAACACAAAACTTTAGCAACCACAACCAACTGTGTGTGCATGACATTGGTCCAGTGGTGAAGAGAAGAAGGAAACAGGCAGAACGCTTGGTAATTTTGCCTGGGTTACTGCACTGACAAAAGGAGTTGTTCTGCGGGGAGTGGAGTGATGTGTTAAAATCAACATGATAGGCAGTATCACAGTATAAGCCCCACCCCTTTGGATTTCTAGAATAGGAAGTTAGGCAGGCATATCCGTCAGCAGAGGAATTGTCCAGTAGGAGATCATGGTAGCTTATAGCCTGGATTTAATATTTTTCTATCTGTTGCCAAAGCATCTCAATCTGGACAAGGTTTTCTTAAAACTGCTTAGAATCGAGCTGGTATGAGCATGAGCATGAGGCAGGATCAGCTTAAGGATGCCATACAAATATGCATCTCCCCATAGGGTAATTGGTCTTAGAATTGGGGTAAAATAGCTGATAAATGATGAATTAATTATTATAAATCTACCGTCAGGGAAATAGCATGCTTTTCGTGGTAAATATTTCCTCTAGATATGAAAATACTATGTCAGAGACATTTTTTCTTCATTTCTTCTATGCAATATAATCAAGTTTGAATACAAACTTTTATTTAAAAGCAAATTATCTGAGGACCTAAAAAATTATATTTCTTTTAAGGTTTTGCCCTAATTGCTTGAAGTGTTCAGTGACAGGACTTTTCTTTGAAATGACCATCTCACACACATCTAAGATGCTTCCATAATCTTAGGTCCCCCTCTGATCTCTGAACATCAAGTTACCTTTGTGGGCAATCAAGGAGAGAATGTTGGTTGCAATGAGAAAAGGATGACTTGATGAAATGGTAGGCATATTTCTAGAAATATAAAGAATGGCTGGTTAAAAAATATGCAAACAGCTTTAATCCCTGCAAATAAATTTCAATAATGGAGGATCCCTTCCATTTTATATCTTGCAATCGGCTTTAAAGAAAAATAGAAAGAATAATACTATTTCAGTCTATTACTGAATACAGATTTTTTTTAAAACAATGAGTCATACAAATGAATACAAGATGCATTGAACATGTGGATGGGGGAATGGGTAGCAATTCATTTCTTTCCCTTTTCTTTTGTATGTGGTGGGGAGATGGGAGTTTTGATATTTTTGAAAATGTGATAGATGATGAAGCAGATCACTGATAGACAGCTGGTGTTGTTTTGTTTTGCATTCTCTTATCAGTCATTTATAGGAAGCACTGATTGGCATATGATATTCTTTGCATAGCTGTAGCATTTTAAAGTTAGGAAAAGTGAAAATCATTCAGGGACAGATTCAAACTTTTGAGTGTTTGAAAAGAAAAAAAACAGTGATGATGTAGAGGAATCCAAGATGACAGAAACAAGAAGCTGTGTTTTAACTTTTCTTTTCTGTGTTTACAATATACAAAGAAGTTATAAAGACACCTTCAGTTATTGATCTATGGAACAAACATTCTTTATTCTGGGAATGGTAAATTGCTAATTTGGTCAATTAGTTTTGAGATAGATAATTTTTATATAATCTCCAAGGGACTGTTCAACCACCTGCTAATTTTTGCCTTCTGTAATCTAGGAGACCATTTTTAAAGAGTGCTGAATTAAAAGAAACATTTATTTGTTAAGAGTGCTATGGCCAAAGTGAGCCAAAAGCAAATGAGAAAATAACATGCGGGATAAAAGTAAATGAGAGAAAGTTAGGCAATCTAAATTTAAATTTAGTAGACAGGAGACTGAAAAGAGTAAACCCAGAGTAGGGCAGTCTGAGATCAACACCAAAGAGCCTTGTTGAGAGTAGGATGAACCAAGATAAGACATTCTAGATTCCAAAATGATTGGTGTGAAAGAACCGGCAAGCAAGTCACAATGGCAAATTCATAAATATTAATAGAAAAGAATATATTGTAGGTCAGCATTGAATTGTGAAGTCTCTCTTAGGATTCCACAAACTCAAGAATAGCTTTGACTAAAATGTTTGTCCCTCTGAAAGGAAACACATTTATCTTCATGAGGAGGATCTTCTATTTAGAAGGGTACAACTGTTGTATGGCTCAGGCAAATGTACATGCAAATGTATGACAAATATAGAAATGGGATACTAAAGTAATCCTTTAAGGACATAAATTGATACATGAGCACCATCAAGGCTAGTCATGAACTGAGCTCAAAGATGAAAACCTTTTTCATATCATATAATAATTAAATGCATTTTGTAATTTTATCAATATCATGCTTTGTATTAAATTATACAACTCAAGCAATCTTAGTTCACTGATACTCTGGGAATCATATTTCAGACTGATGTTAACTTTTCCTCTCATCTTTAAAAGTTTAATTTATCTGAATCATCAAAGTGCTAAAGATTTCTAGTTTCTATTGTATAAATAGTACTTGGCTATTATCTGTATCTTATAATGAATTATTTGCATTTTATAACACAATAATACAATTGACTTGAAAAAGAAAGACTGTTCATGGAAAATCCAAGCAGAGTTATAGCTAAATTTTCATTCAGAAACTGTTGCAATACATTGCAGAACGGTTGTTCTGATGAGGCAAGGATGTGGCACCTGGAGGAATTGTACACATTCATTATGCCTACATGCTGCTACATCTTTGTTATCTGTCAACTCTAATCTTGTTCTTTATCAGCGGGAAGCAGCTATTACCTAGATATTTGCATTCAGAGTGGTATGGATAAAACATTTGCTATCCTAATTCACTTTTAAAAAACAGAAACAGTGTTTGACATCAAAAAAGGCACTGCATTTGTTCTATTTGAAGAAGAAGGTTCCAGGCAAAGTGCCTCTAAGCATCCTTCCTGTAAGTACCTTAAGCCAACTTCTCTAGGCCAAACTATCTCAGAAATGGTGACATGTAGAGCTTCATTTATCTATAATTAATTAGTTGGAACATTTATATCTCTTGCTTCAGTTGGAATGACTTCCAGTGCTGTGTGCAGAGCAATAAAAAGGCAGAACATAAACAGATAAGGACCTGGAGGAGGAAAAGAAAAATAAGAGTCTTCGGGCATAATAAAATGTCAATTTAATGGCTCATTTGGGAGAGAGAGTTATCTGTTCTTGAATTTTCATTAAATCATGGTGATTTACATTATTTATATGAGACCTTATGATGCAAACAACGCAACCATTTGTGTTAATTTACATTGTCTATCTACAATCATTATGTCATTGCTTAAATGACATATTGATGCAAATGATATAATTACACAATGACATTGTTACACAAATTATTCAATAGCTATGAATAAAATTATTTGTTTTTAAATGTTTAAGTGCTCCATCTGGACTACTTTGTTGCAAAGGACATGTCTTTAGTGAGCATACCTATGTAAAAATTTTGCCAGTTGCACTGAAAGTCTGCTAAATGAAGAATCTCTAAATTGAGGTTCCACTGTGCATTTTGAAATATTATATAGACACTTAATCTCTTCTTCTCCCTTTGTTGCAAATTGGTGGAACAGCTGTTGCAGGACCCTTAGGAGAAAAAGGACTAGGTAAATCTTATGGAGCTTTGCTTTCCTTTTCTCCCTTTGTTATAGCCAAATTGATAATAATATGTCCACCTTCCATGTCTAGGAGGTTTCCTCTGAAATGTTAAAATTCTTTTAATAGAGATCAACCTGGAGTCAAAAAGAGAAACTGAAAACCAAGATACAATTAATTATGTTGATTGCCCTTTAGTGTTCTGAGAGTATGGAATGGCAGGAGCAGAAATATACTTCCTGGTTATCAATGGCTTCAAATCTCTGTTGGCCTCCAAACATCTGTATCTCTCAACTCAAAGTTATTTCACAAAGTTCTGCATGATTTAGTTGATGTAGTGCATTATTTGCTGTTTAATTATGGCTTACATATTCCATAAAAAAACCTAGTCAGCCCTTCAGCTGACCCTTGCAAATGCTATTCTGGATGTGAGCAACCTTTGGAATGGACTTTGATATTTTTAATACTGGTGAAACAGCTGCATCACTAAAGAGAAACACAAAGAACATTTCGCTATAGGCTTTCATATTCGCAGCTGTGCCTTCTCTTACTGAATAAAAATAATCCCTGCAGGCGATTTGGAGCCTGATTTTCTCATGTCACTGCTTTCTTCCAGAGGGAATAAAAACACTACCAAAGTTATGTTTAATTTTCTTTTAAGTAAAATATTGATTCAATTTTCTTAGCAAGTGTACTATCGTAGCGATACTTATGACATAGAGTAGAACATTTTAGAAAAACAAATGAGTTCTGTGAACAAAGAAAACAAGTGATTTAGACTCTCCCAATTTTAATATAGTACTTAAACATGGTAATTGTCATGATGAGAACTATTACTTATATTCCCTTTAGTAGTACTAGGCAGAAAAATGCTGCCTTTTTCTTACAAGTTCTTATACAGTTTGATAAAAGACTATTTATTTTGAAAAATTCTTTTCTTAAAAATGATGATTTCAGTGATCTTTTTTTTTCTCAGTGGTTTTTAGAGTTCTTCAACACAAGATGGCCAGGACTATTTATGTGAATGTTTTATTTTACAATTGTACGTACTATCAAATAAAGTATCCTTGGCTTCCCATTGTCCAGTTAAATCCCAAGGCATCGCTTTAGGAAGACAACTTCCCATAGAGCTTTTCATACTTGGAAGCAGGGGTGGGTTCTACTTGCCTTTACTATTGGTTTGCAATGGGATCTGCGCATGCGCAGATCGCTGATGATGACTTCTGGTCCAAACTGTGGGCAACCCATTACTGCTTGGAAGTGTGCACAGGTTTTAGAGTTTTAGAGTGATAGGAAAGTGTGTAACAGAGTACAGCAAAGATGGCAAGATACATTTGAAATTACCTATTAAGTATCCTGAGCATGAGATAAACAAACAGGAAGACTAAAACAGTTCTGGTTTCAGACCAGCATTTTATCAAGTAAGATTGTAGGCTGAGAATGGATTATTATGTAAATTAACTGTCGTCCTTTAGGCCTCCTCAAACTATTACTGCAATGTGTTCTTCTTACGTATTTTGCTTATATCAAATTCCATCTCCCACCTGTAGATAGAAATAGCTCTACTTTTTTTTTAAAGCTAAGCATTATACTACAGAATTCTATATTGGTCATCACCAATAAGATAGGGTACATAGATCTTTATTGCACTTGCATGCATGCTTGAAGGAGGAGGAAAAAGTAGATGGGAGCTGTCCAAAACCAGTCTTCAGTTTGCTGGTAAAGAAACATATTTGCTCCAACCTTGCTTTTGTTCTATGGCCAAAAAATCTCCTCAGACTCTTAAAATAATAAATTCTAATAATACTTTCTGCAGAAACTGCAATATTTTCACTGAGTTACCTTTTTAAGTCATAAAGTGTCCACCAAGCTCTCCAAATCAACCACAATAGCACATATTCAAATGAAATAATTGCTTTGCTCATTATACTGTTTATTTGACTGAAGTAAATCTGCATTAACGAAATAATATAGAGGTTTTCAGCAAATGATAAGTCAGTGGAAGCAGAATGACAAAAAGATACAACAGAACTAAATATGCAGTTACTGAGAAAATGTCATATACCATTTTCATTGAAAATAAAAATGTAATTGTAATTAAATGACTAATGGATTCATTGAACAAGAGATTTTCTGGTTTTGAACAATTGCTACAGAAGAAGTGTACAGATTTCAGACTGTTCGCTTAGATGGCGCCTACCTTTAAAAGAAGCAGTGTTAGGACCTTTGTTAATTGAATCATTTATTATAGACTGAGGTGGTGAAAAAGACAATAGCCTTAAACTGAGTTTGTTGCTTTTATTACCAATGTGACTCTAAAGAATCATTATAAGCACAATTCATTCTACTGTACTTTGAATCTTATTAAGACTCTTCTTAAAATTGTCAAGATTGAAAAACGCCTAAGCTTCTTGTGACTCTTATTGCTTTTCAATTTGCCAAAGAACTAGGGGGAGGGAAGGGTGCAGTGGTGTATTAACCATTAAGCAGACTAAGCATGTGCTTAGGGCACCAGGCCCAAAGTTGAGAAAGAAAAAAACCCAATGAAGATTGGTTCTTCATTGAAAAGAGGGGGGCACCAAGCTTTGTCAGTGCTTAGGGCACCAGTGAGCCTTAATCCACCACTGGAAGAGTGAGATGGAAACGAAGAGGCTACAATCTTCAACCATGAGTGTCAAGGACACTTCTGCAGGTGTTGGCCAAGAAGTCAACTGTTATCAAAATAAAAGGCTGATTCCTAATTGGACAATGTGACCCGTTCCATGGGAGGAGGAGATTTTAACTAGGCAGAGTTGCGCATGAAAATTTAGAGTTGGTTTGCTGTTATAAAATGATCAAAGCCTAATATGATTCATGCATATGTGAGTTAATACAGTTTATATGATCCTGTAGAGATATATTAAATGTTTATATAGTAAAAATAATATTGTTGTCCTGTAATATCTTCCTTGGCTAAAAAATTCTGAGGTTTGTTGACTGTAGGGGGATGTAGGGAGGATGTTAAAATGCAGAGTCATCACATTGATAACAAAGATATATATTGTCAAAGTTATAATTTTCTCAGTTGTAGCAAATGGCTATGAAACCTGGATCATCAGAAATACTGAATGAATACTGATGCCTTGAATTGTGATTCTGAAGAAAACTGTTGAGGACATCTTGGACCACCAAATCAGGAAATAAAACTAGATTGCTTCCTGGAAGCATTAATCCTGAAGTTAAAGTTTATAACTTTATGAAGGCATTGAAAAAAAACTGGAGGCAACTGTCTCAAAATATAGCTAGATTCTTTGATTGAAGAGATAACCAAAGCTTACAATGTTTCTCAGCATTGGAAACTTGAAGATGTGTGGATTTCAACTCCCAGAATTCCCCACCTAGGCATACACCCAATCAGAATTCTGAGAATTAAAATCCACACATGACCAATGCTGAGAAACACTGATTTACAGAAACTCAAAGCAGCAATTACTGACACAAAATCCTGGCAAAGTGATGTCCATCAGGTCCATGAGGTCTCATGTGTTGTCCCACATTTGGAACAACAAATGTGGAAAATAGAATGAATGTTGCCCCTAAAGATATATATGTCAACTTTTTATTCAGTTCTACTCCTAGTAAAATATTCTTAAAAAATAAATACAGTATTTGGCATGCAGTGTCAGGGCTCCAACTGATGCTCTAATTAAATCATGAGCCTCAAGCCAAGCTTTAAAAAAATCCAGTTATTTATTAGGAGCTTTATGTCGGCACAATCCAAGTGAAGCCAACTCTGACCTTTGTGGGCGGTGTAGGCACAGGGCTGTAATTTTCTTTGACTTTTTCTTTGGAGTAGCACTGCTCCCACTGCCACATTGCTGGCATCTGCTTGGATGATGAAGGGTTGTTCAAGGTCAGGATGCTTCAGCAACAGTTCCTTTGCAAAAAGTTCTTTTATTGTTTCGAATGCCTTTTAGCAGGTTAGGTCCCACTGTAGGGATTGTCCCAGGCAGGGCATCATCCCTGGGCCCCCTGTTTTTAGGAGGTCTGTCATGGGTTGGCAATCTTCACGAAGGAGGGGATGAATTGCCTGTAAAGGTTTGTGAATCCTAGGAAGTTTTGTAGCTGTCTGCAGGTGCGAGGGAGCTGCCAGCCTAGGACAGCTTGTACTTTGGCTGGGTCCATCTCTATGCCATCATTTGACACTAGGTAGTCCAAGTAGTTAGCAATACATGATGAAATTCATATTTTGACAGTTTGACATACAGGTTTGCAGCCAGAAGTTTTTCCAGTACCTTGCAGACTAGGGGTATATGGTCCTTCATGGTCTCAGTGTAGATGAGGATGTCATTCAGGTAGACAAGGATCCCCTTATAGAGGTGCTCATGCAGCACCTTGTTTAGTAATTGAATGAACACCGCTAGGGGGCCCTGCAGTCCAAAAGGCATTACTTTAAATTGGAAGCTCACTAGGGGGCACTTGAATGCTGTTTTCCATTCATCTCCCTCCCTGATGCAGACTTGGTAGTATGCTTCTCTGAGGTCTAATTTAGTAAAGACTTTTCCCTTGGCTAGGTGGGACAGCATGTCCTTCATGAGAGGGAGGGTGTATAGGTTGTGCACACACACACACAGTTTATACCTCTAAAATCCATGCATAACCTCATAGTTCCATCTTTTTTTTTCTTTAAATAGGACTGGGGCTGCGACCTGTGGCTTGGCTGGCTTGGTGAACCCCCTTGCTAGGTTTTTGTCTATGTATTTTCACATTTCTTGCATTTCTCAGGGCATCATGGCATACAGTTTGGGTTTGGGTAGCTTTGCCCTAGGGATGACTTCGATGGCACAGTCTGACTTGCAATGGAGGGATAGGACATTGCACTCCGCCTCACTAAACACTTCCGCAAGGTCCTGATATTCTTTGGTGATCTGTTCAACCTCTGGGGTTTTGTCAGAGGTGGCTGCCAATTGTTCTGGTGGGGCCTTTGGGAGATTTTCCTGCATGGGCGATGCTTCCATTTGCTGGTGTGGAAGGGGTTGGGGTCCTCTTGCTTTCCTCAGATTCCAGGTGCCCCCTTGACACCATATTGTTGGGCCCCACTTGTCTAGCCAAGAGACCCCATTATGATTGCATCTGTCATTCTGGGGGCTATTATGAATCAAATTACTTCCCAATAGTCCACTTGCTGTAGCCTCGCTGGTTCAGTCAGGTGGGTGGTGTAGGGTCCCCCCAATAGGGACCCATCAACCTTTTCGAATCTGATCGGGTGGGCCAGTTTGTTCACTCTAATCCCCAGTTTCAGGACCGTGGTTAGGTTAATCAAGCATCTAGTGCAGCCTGAATCTATTAGGGCTTGAAAAATACCCTGGGTCCCTGTTTTTGGGGCTATGAGGCATATTGAGAGGATGAATGGGTGGAACGGTTCACTCACCATTGGGTCATTGTCACCTTCGTCCTCACTGACATAAGGATCTGGCAGTTGGTTGTCGTTGGCTGGAGTCCCCCCCCCTTTGGCTGGCACAGCCTCCCATCAGCCAGATGGTCTCCGGTCTGGTTGTCCTCTCTCCTTGGTATCTAGTTGGTTCCACATGTGATTGGCACACAATCCACAGTCAACTTTTATGGCTACTTGGAACCACTCAGAGAGTTGGTTTGGAATGTCCCGATAGGGAGTTACTTGGGCAATTTACTTGTCCAGGCTCATTCACAAAAGGTGAACTAATAGCCACTCCAGCAAAGGGGGTAGCTTCCCCACGACTCTCCTGAATTCACGGATGTGTTCCTTAATGGGTTGCCCTCTTTGCTTTAGGTTTCAAAGCTTATCCTCCACACACTGATCCTCCTCCACCTCCTCAAATCTGGCTTCTAACTCTTGTAGGAAGTCATCGGTGTCTTGCAGTTGGGGGGCTCTCCTCTTATGGAGGGCTGCTGACCATTCCTTTGCTTCTCTCTCTAGCCCCCCAGTGATGGTATTCACCATGACTCTGTGTGATGCATAAAGCTATCCATAGTGCTCTAGATGGACTCTAGCAGAGTCAAGGAATAGAGCCAGTTGATCTGAGTCCCCATCAAATTTCCCCCTGAATCGGGGCGGTTCGTTCAGCACTGTTCCTCCCTCATTATGTTGGCCCCCATATGCCTTTGCTTGGTGTGTTTGGCGGTCTCCCTTGGCTCTACTTCATAGAGAGGAGAGGGGCCTCCCACTTTGGGAGGCTTGCCTGTTGTGTGGAGGAACCATCGGCAGCAGCCCTGGGCTCATTCTCCTTCTGGTGGGTGGAGAAGGGGGGCTGCATTCCCGGCTGCATCTCCTTACTTCAAAGGGTTCAGTTGCAACCCCCCTCTCGTTTGGGCGGCACAATAGCCCCTCATCATGAAGGGTGGTTCTGTCAAATTTCTCCCTCAGCTGTTCTAAGGATCTCCTCAAGGGTTCCATCAGAGTTTTTGGGAATCTGACCTGTTCCCAGTCCCTCATCCATTTCACTCTTCCTTTTCCCAAGCCCTGGGCGCTAGGATGGGGGAGCTCAACCTCAGCCACTTTAGGGACTTTTTCCCACCAATACTCATCCCTTTTTGTTTGGGTCAATGGGGTGGGCGTCTCGTCAGTCTCGGCTTTGATGTCCAGAAAGGGCTGCAGTTTGGTTCCAATTGGGCTGCTGGCTCCTGGACTTCCCTGGGTGGGTGCAATTTCTGCCATGCTCTGGGTGGCCTGGAGCAGGCTCTCTTCAGATAGTCTGCCCTCTGCCATGATAGCTTGAGTTTCTCTCCATGCACCCCAGGTGTCAGGGAGTGAATGGAGAGCCCTGGACTCAGGAATCCATGTTGTTTTGATTCCAACTGATGCTCTAATTAAATCATGAGCCTCAAGCCAAGCTTCAGAAGAAATCCAGTTATGGCTGGAATGTGCTTTGTTTTCACTGAAATGCAAGTTCCTTGATGCAGCTGCGAGGCTCGATTTTCCCATTCCCCTGCCTATGGCAACTCGAGAACAGATCAGGAATGCTTCGTGAGTTGAATGCAGATTGCTTGAATCAGATACCTTTTAGTCCATTGATTTATATTTCTTTATAGGATCAGGCTTACATTCTGTTCAGAAAATTAAAGTAGACAATATGCATGAGAAATTGAATTAAATATGGAACATTAGTCATTCCCAGTTTTCGCTAATTTTTTCCCCATGTCTTTTTACTTATAATTATTGAAATAAATTGATAGAACATTTTGGTTAAGGTAACAAAATAAATAGTTAGGACACTGGACTAGTACCAAAAGTAATTTCCATATGTCAAATGCTTTTCTCCCCCATAATATGAAGTACAGTATCACTTAATATTTTGCATCCTGATTTCATTGTTAGTAGCCACTTGGGGATGATGTTTTCACAGCTTAAGAGATACAATTCATTACAGTAAGATGAGACTCGGGACACATATATTTTATGTCAGGTTTATATACTAATACATTATCAAAAATGTAGCATATCAAGCAGAAGGCCCATCTAGTCCACTAGGCAATCAAATGCTTTTGAGAACCTGAGCCATAGAGTATGAGGATGACAGTCCACTTCTAGCTATTTCTTCTTAACTGGTAAACTTAAATTGGTAGCCCCTAATACTAGAAGCCAGAAATTTGGCTACGACTCCAATTTAAATATTAAATAAATTCCATAGTTCACATATGAAAAGCAGAGTTTCCTTGTATTAGTTGAAACTCTCCACATTTTGTATCAGTAGATGAAATCAGAGTTCTAGTTTAGAATTCACTGTTACGGTCTGGCAGCATAGAATACACTCCTACACCCTGATTGGTTGCAATGGCTAAACCACACCTGCTACTTGCTGGTGATGTCATAAAGCCTTGCCAGTATTTTCCTGCTATAAAAGCTTCTGGGATATTAGGTGCTTTCAGCAGAAATTGGGTGAGGAGCCTGTATTCCTGGAATAGTAATTTTTGATTGAGTGCGATTTTTTTGATGCTGGGACCAACCACAGAAAGATACACAACTCTTTTAATGGTTGATTATGCGTGTTGTGAGTACAGGACCTTTCTGTATCTTTACCAGATCTATTCAAGCATCCTTGCTTCTACTCTGAAAATGTTTGGAATCCTCATTAGTGATACAATACATTAAGGTAAAAATGTCACAGGCAAATATTCAATTCATTTGATTTTAAATTTGGTATGATGCACAGTTTATTAGTTAAATGTATATGCTGCCCACCTCATAGATACCATTATTTTAAAAAATGGTTTTCAAACTGTGCTCCTTTGGTGCTGATCCATCCAGTGTAGTTCATTGTAAGAGTTATTTATCTCTCAGGAATAGAATTATTAGTTGACATCTAGGTATTGAGTTTAAATTAAAACAATATAGATTAAAACTGAGTTACAATAGCTGTCAGTATTCAACATAAAGATACTGCATATTTATATATGTCCAATATTTCAGTTTAGAAATTAAGAGTAATATATGTTTTAATAATATAAGAAGCTGAAAACATTTAGTTGGGTACTTATTGGAAATTCAGACTGAAGATTAAAAAATAGATTCTGCTATTGTCTTATGGATTGACAAACACAAATATCAAGCCAAGCTCTATGATGTAGTCATATATGCTGCGACTTTTGTAACCAGCCATGGATTGTTTCCATGTAATAATTCATAGTAATCACTGGCTTTCCTTATAAGGGCCTGAAAGGATTCTATCCTGCCAATGATAACTGTTTCTCTTACTTGCCATGTTAAAGGAGGCTCTGGTGAGTCCCTTGTTAAAAGGCATTCATTGGATCTGGTTGAATTGCCCAATATTCTACATTTAGCTAATTTATTTATTTATTTATTTGTTGGTTCGATTTATATGCCGCCCTTTTCCGGAGACTCAGGGCGGCTTACAATGCTTTTAAGCAATAGCCTTCATACTTTTGTATATACCTGCTTAGTAGGGCTTTCGCCCCCCCTCCCAAGCGGTGTTCTTTTTTATACAAAGTCAGCTTATTGTCCCCATAATCCAGGTCTTCATTTTACCTACCTCGAAAGGATGGAAGGCTGAGTCAATCTTGAGCCTGGTGAGATTTGAACTTGCAGTAATTGCAGGCAGCTGGTGTTACTTAACAGTGCTTTAGTCTGCTGCACCACCAAGGCGTAAAGAGATGGCGCCATTGCAGTTCCAGGAGCTAATAGATGAAGTACATTATTTTGAATGTTGGGTTTAGAATCAGTTTTTGGTCTTCAGAAATCCTGGTTAGTGATGGATGAGCTTTACTGAAAAAGAGGAGTATGATTCTGATGAGATCTCTGGTTGCCGTAGTATCATTGACCACAATATCCTATTGGAGGACTTGATAGAGATGTAACCTATTGCATTGTGTTCTTTTTGTATATTTTCACAGATTTTCACAGTTTTGTCCAAATTACAACAGCAAAATGTGTTGTGCATACAATATATAGCAGCGATGGCCAACCTTTTGGATTTGGATGTATCAAAAATTTGAAAAAATGCCTAACTTGACTTTGCTGGCATGTCAGACCTCCCCCCCTCCCCAGCAAAAGAGAAACATATCATTTCATATTCATTTATTTAAAATAACACAATCCAATTGTGTGTGATCCCCAGGATCTGCTCATTTCATTTACCTTTAGGCAGTATTCTCTTTCTGTTAATAGCCCTCTGTGGCCTACTCAACTCAGCTCCAGGTCTCATAATCCTTGGTTCTTGAAGTGGCTTCAGAGAATGTTCTTTCACAGTCTCTGCACCCTTCAAAAATTATTCAAAAGCATACTCCATTCTCACAATGGTTTTTCAAGGATCAAGAAGTCATACAAAGGCGGAACCCATTCATACACAGTCTATGCAGCCTTCAAACACAACACGAGAACAAGATGTGCTTTCGAGAATAGATGTTGGTTATTGGTGAATGTTGGTGTGTCATATTTGACACATACTGTATGTCATAAACTCACCATCATAGGTATATAGCATACATAATACTAATGCTATGAGGACTGTTTTACCCTTATATTGACATAGTTTCAGTACTCACTGATTGCCTGCCTAATACAATCCAGGGTGATTTTGAATCTGAATGGTGCATTAAGTCTTACTCAGACCTATGCAGTTTATAGAACCATGTACTCCTAGTCAATCTACAACAGTAGTGTAAATTTTGTCGATCCTATTGCTTGTTGGCATCAATAGTCAACTCAACTTTTTCTATGGCAGGGCACATATGATAGAATAAATTGTCATTGAAGATGAAGCCATCCATCATTTTAGGTTTAGCAATATAAAGGTAAGGGTAAAGGTTCCCCTCGTACATATGTGCTAGCCGTTCCCGACTCTAGGGGGTGGTGCTCATCTCTGTTACAAAGCCGAAGAGCCAGCGCTGTCCGAAGATGTCTCTGTGATCATGTCCCCAGCATGACTAAACACCAAAGGCACACGGAACGCTGTTACCTTCCCACCAAAGGTGGTCCCTATTTTTCTACTTGCATTTTTTAATGTGCTTTCGAACTGCTAGGTTGGCAGAAGCTGGGACAAGTAACAGGAGCTCACCCCATTACGTGGCACTAGGGATTCAAACCGCTGAACTGCTGACTTTTCGATTGACAAGCTCAGTGTCTTAGCCACTGAGCCACCACATTCCTTTAGCCATCTAGAGAAGGGTAAATTATATTTATTTTGTGTCTTTTAATTTTATTGCGATTGTGATAAAACATCAGTTATGTTTTTTATGTTGCTTTAATGGATTTTTTAATATGTTAGTTGCTTGGAGCTATTAAAGATATGGGCTGCATATTCATTTTCTAAATAAGTAAAATCCCTTCACTTCTGTGTTTACTCTTGAACTGCAGAGGAAATGTTCTTGTTTCTTAAATCAAATTTCTTCTGAATCCAATACCATGAATTGCAGGTTTCCCAACTACTGCTAATTTAGGAAAGTGTCCCTAGGATTGCTTAATCCAATTTCCTGATTCAGATATGTAGGGAAACTTATTTAAGAAATCAGGACCTCTACTGATTATGAGCTGATATATGAGAAGAGAATAATGAAAGAAAAGTAAGGACCTGATACATTCATTGGCAATCAAACTATTGTTTGAAACTGGACATGAAATAAAAACAAATCCAGCCCAGATAAAGATTGAGTTGGAACATAAATAGAATGTTAAAAATACACACTGTGAAAATAAAAACAATTATTCTGAGCCAATGAATGTCATGCCAAAGAGAGAAGCAGGTAGGGCTGCCAGTTTGGCAGCTTCATTTTTTAAAAAGATTTGCCTACAGTATAGAACTGAACATTATGACGCTTTTCAAGACATCTTGGCAAAGGTATTTTATGAAATCTGTTCAGTTTTGAGTTGTACTTCAGGAAAACCAACATTAATCTTCAGGAATGTGAGCGCTCCCAAATTCCTGTTTTGTTTTTGTCTCAGCAGTTTCTGCAACAAAGCTGTAGGGAAAGTGGATCCTTCTGTAGGGAGCAGACTCTTGAGACTGATCAGGAACATGGATAGAACATCTGTGGAACATGCCAAAAAGGAGCAGGTAATTTAAAGGTTTGAAAATATTGGAATCAAAAGCTGGATCTAAACCCAAATTATTCCAAAAAGATATATTCCTTCCCCAGAAGTTAAGCATTTGCATGATAACTTTACAAACACACACAAACGTATTTGCAGCAAAACTGTTTAGTATTAGCTCATATTGCTGCAAAAATTGCAATGCTGGTCTTGATATATATACTTTCAGTTGTTTCAGCAGGAAAATATTGACATATTGATTTGTATTGTCATTTTAATTAGAAATGAAATATTTAGGAACTAAAATGTTTATTTATTTTATGCTGATTGCTCTTATTGAATTGTTCTTTTAGTAGTATAATCCCCAATGAACATTGCATTCCATGGGAAGGCAATAATGTATAAATGAGAAAGAGTCAAACAGTATTTTTAGACTGCAATATTCCATCAATAGTCTCTTGTAAAATACAACAAAGAGGATACTAACAGTACAGTTATCTGAAAGGTAAATACACCTAATAGGAAACTAGTGGTACTGTGACACTTGTAAGGATGGATTAAAAACTAGCCATTAATTATTAGTGTGGATCAGTGGTTCTCAACCTGTGGTCCGCAGACCTTGGGTGGGCATGATGTCGTCGTAGGTGGTTTGCGAAGGCTTGAAGAAATGTTATGCTTTAAATCTCGGGTTAAGTCTTGGGGGTCCATGGCCAAGGTCCATGGCCACAAAAGGTATTTAAAGGGGGTCCATGATGAAGAAAAGGTGGAGAACCACTGTGTAGATTGCAAAATGATGGAGATCATTGATTCAGTAGTCCAACAAAATACACTGATCCAGAATCCATTGGAGTTTGGTGGCTGATAAATTTACATAATAAGGCAATCCATGACTCATTTCAGAGATACTTCCTTACCTAAACAAAGAAACAGACTAACCACATGTAGGCAAAAAAGCATTGGAACTATGAGCAACTTCCAGCTGGCTTTCCCTTTGACTTTGCTTAAGGGAAGCTAGCAGGGAGCTTAGAAATCATTCCTTCTCCTCCTCCTTCTTTGCTGAACCACAGAAATGCCTGCCACTTTGCTGAGTGCTGGAGGAATAATGGAAGCCATGGAAAGCAAAAAAAACTGCACCCCCAGTCTCTATCCTGGGCTCACCTCTCTCCAGGGAGGAATAGGATTCACCCAGCAACTCCTGGCATTTCCCAGACAGCCCTACTTCACCAGCAGGCATCTGAGCCACTCTCTTGCCTTTCCCTCATGGCCCACCACCATTAAGAGATTTCAGATTTCAGCCTTGGTTCTAGAGCAGCCAATTGCCATTTGACTATGCCACCAGCAAATTGGGAACAGCGGCAAGAGGCAGCCAGGAAAAAGGGCAAGGATACAGCCCTCCCATCTTCCCTTGCACGATGGAACCTATGGGTTTCTGGGAACTATAACTGGAAGGCACGGTGGTGCTAAAGCAGCCATAAATTCCCCAAATTTAATTCCCAGGATCCAGACATTCTGTAAATTAACCTATTGATTACCCTGATTCAATAATTGTTGCCTTATACCTTCTAGTTTTGCCCAATTTAAGGTAATAAACAGACACACATGTTTTAAAAATACACAAAAAATAATAATTTTCTCTAGAGAAAAAAATTCTCTACTTGAAATAATTTAATTGTTCAACATTTCAATCTTAGCTTCATTTTTTACATTGGGCCCCAGTTCTAATTATGTGGTCAAATATACTTCCCTTATTGCCACTTTCTGTTTCTACCAGCAGATTCCTTTTCTTCATACCTATAGAACTAGGAAGATGCAAACATGCAAATTTAATTCCATATGTTTTGAGTTGGGAAAATTTCCCCAAATTCATGAAAATCTTCAGAAATGTTGATAAAGGATTTGGCAGTTACAAACAAAAATAATGGATGATATAAGAAACATCCTTTCAGATGATTGATGGAGAGAAAATGACATAAGCAGCAGCACACTACTGCACCACCAGCTCCATCCTTATATATGATTGTGATATTGTGTGCATGCGTAGAAAGACCAGAGTTTGTATCACAATGGCAAGAAGCTGCTTTTATCATTTTTACCAAAGCTTGCATCCTGCAGTCACCTCTCGATAGAAAAAATGAAATAGACACTTATCCATTTCATGGTTAGATTTTCCCCATGTTTCAGAGAACACTGATGATTAAAAGTTCTCAGCAGTTCACTGTGGGTAGTTAACTGAAGATCAATCCACCCTTTATCCATGTTCCAGAATAACAAATTCCCTATGCATAGCTACAGAATCAACAGGTTATGAATGCTTGAAAGGTACTGGTCTCCTCTATCCAAGGATAATTTAATTTTCTTCTGATATATTTGAAGCCTTGAACGTTTGTGCTTTTTCTTTTTACTTGAGGGAAGTTTTTAGAACAGCATAATAAAATAGTAGAAGAATTATAATCCACATTTGTTACGCCTCTACTATGTACCACAGAGATGAAGACTAAATGTGGGAAATAATTAAAAGCCATCTCAGAGAAGTAACTGCTTAAGACAAAAATAGCAAGAAGGCTGGCATTTAATTGTATTTTCCCCTCCTTTTTCTGTCACTTTTTTGTTGTTTGTATTGAAAACGCTACTTAACACTTTTTGAAATGTGCTAATGAAGGAGTAAAATAAGAGGGAAACAAATGTTTGCATGAAGGAAAGCTGAAACGAGATACAGAGTTCAAAAAGAAAAGAAATGAGAAATAGAATTGTTAAAACACAACAAACAGTGCAATATTTTTCCTGGCACTGAAGAGAGTTTAAAGCTGCTGTATAAATGGCAAACCTTTGATCTCTAATCATGGACATGAACATAGCTCTTAGCATCTTAGCCCTAAAGTTGATTAAGGCTAAAACCTTTGCTCAAATTCCATAGTCTGACGGGTGGAGTATAAAAAATCCAAACAAAATACAACCCTCCTCCCCCCTCCACACACCATCACCACTCTATCCCACCACAACACATCATAGAACAGAACAATAAGGAAAAAGAGAACAGGAACTAATGGCAAGTGCGAGGTGCAGCTCTCACACCTCAAATTCAGTCAACAGCTGCCCCAACCATCCTAACCCAAGGCTAGGAATGTATACAAAAGAAAATCTCCTCAATCTCATCCAAACAAAATGTCTCAGGGTCCAGAGGACACATGGATGATATACTGCAATTATTTGCAGTCCGTGGTCATGCTGATGATATTTTCCTGGGAAGCAAAGAAATTGGATTTCCCCTCCCCCCATTTTTTGCATGATTGGAATCATAGCATCAAATTTACCTGATTAACATAGTTTAAATAAATGTCAGACTTTCATACCACTAAGATTTCAATCAATTCCAGTTGTACATGTTATGAGAAACAACTTTAAATGCTACTGGTGTGAGATTTC
Source organism: Pituophis catenifer annectens (assembly GCF_029215685.1). Lineage (NCBI taxonomy): Eukaryota > Metazoa > Chordata > Lepidosauria > Squamata > Colubridae > Pituophis > Pituophis catenifer. The sequence goes on along the minus strand of NW_027256887.1, from coordinate 43,848,455 downwards.
AGAATATGTGGCTAGTCCAAGGCTTAAGATCTGTTTCATCGTCAGCTATAATTTGTGTATAGAAAAAAAAAAACTTCAGATTTTAAAAAGAGAAATCAGGCTTCAAACAGCTAGGTTCTGATAGGGACATGGTAGTTTTATTGTCATAAAATCATGTTGTCCTTTACTTTTAAACCATAGATTTTCTGGATATGGTAGTTTTTAAGTTATTGGCCAAATATTTGAAAACCATAACTATTGTTGTTGAAAAGTAAGGATACCTGTCATTCTGTTTTAACTTGATAATTATTTGAATTTTTGGCATCTAATTTTGAATAAATTATGTGATGGCCTACAGATTCTTGCATTATAAAATGACTTGGGAAGAGAGGGTCTGGGAAGGAAAGTTTTAGAAAAGTGAAAATTGTAGCTGCAATTGTGCAATCAAATCCCTACTCCTTTTTTTACACGCAACTTGTATAAAGAGAGCTTAAATCATAGGGCCACCACTGCGTTATAAACTTTTTTGATTCTCCCATACTGTGGACACTCCAAATGCCATTTTCTTAGGTATGATTTAACTAACTCAATATAAATAATCTAAGGAGTAAATCATGTAGACTGGTATTTTAAATTATTCCACAATCATGTAGTAATGTGCATTGAAGTTTAGCATAGGTTCAGCCAGGGACCAGCAATCTATATACTAGAATATGATATGTAGGGTAGGGTTCCCAACCCCCAGGCCATGGCGTGTCCACACCAGCCCACCACACATGCAAGTTGAGCTGTGCATGTGCGCACCAGCTCACTACTCATGCAAGGGCCATGTGTGCGCACACATGCGCACCAGCCCACCACTCACATGACCCAATTCCTCCCTCCCCCAGTCAGGCTGGCAAACCACAAAGGTTGGGGACTGCTGATGTAGGGGATTGGACAGGGACTTGCAAATTACTTAGAATGGAGTTTTGGCCAGCTGGGAAATTCTGGGAGTTAACATCTACACATCTTCATGTTGCCAAAGTTGAAAAACATTGACATAGAGATCTAATGCTGTGGAAGGAATGTTTTACTAGACCAAACTGCCAGAATTTTTTTTTCAGAATCTATAAATAGCTGAATGCCTGAAAATATTGAGTATTTAAAATGTTTTGCGTGAGAAAGTTGTGTCTCAGATAATTGAACATTTGTTGTTAACTTTTATCCTTAAAATATTATCAAATCAAAGTGTTTGTATACACAATTTTTTATTTAAAATTATTGAATTAATTAACATGAATTATCAGATTGCAATAGTTCCACTGGTATGTTCATTTTTTAAGGGGTGAAAGGGCTATTTTTGGACACTTCTGGGAAGATGGCCAACTGAAATACACAACTGGGGATAGATCTCTGAAGGGTTTTTCCCTAGGTTGTAGCTCTCCAGCTTTTCAACCAAAGGAACTGGCATTCCTTCAGTTTTTCTGACCCACCTGATCAGAGTGAGTCAAAGAACTTCCCATTGGAACCCTCCAAATACAGCTGAAACGGCTTCTGGAGTTTGACTCTGAAGCTATCTGCATGCCAAAAGCTAGGTGGGCAGGGTTGCAATCTGTTTGGGGTTGAAGAAAAGCCGCCGTTTGGAAATTCACCTTTCAAAGAAGGTTGCTAAGGCAAACCAAATAAGGAAGTGTGGGGGAAAAAAAAGCTGCCGGCAAAATATAAAGACTGAAGACTGTGATTTTAGTTTATTATTGTAGTAACTTGTAGTTTGGTCGTCTTTGCTGTGGGCGGCTAAAATTTTCTCATCCTGATCAAAAGAGGAAGCCAAGATGGTGGAGCAAAGTACTAGAGATATATTTGAAAGTCTCTAAATAAAATCTGCCAATTTGTTGACCAGCTGTGCTCCAAGGATGATAAAAAATCCTATCAAATAACTTTTTATTTATTTATTTATTTAATTTATATACCGTCCTACTCCTGAAGGACTCAGGGCGGTGAACAGCCAAACAGTAAAAATACATAGATACAAAATTTAAAAACAAAGTAAAATCGAACTAAACAAATTTGGCCCAAACATATTAAAACCCCAATCATTTAAAAAACCAATTAAAACTTTTGAGATGCAAATATGTGGAGAATGTGACCAAACTACCAAGGCAACTTCACAAATAGCTGAAAATGCAGATGAATTCATTGCAGTTTTGGAAGAACCTGATATTAACTTTCACTATTATGGTTTAAATATAAACCTCTCAACACAGCTAAAAGAACGTCAAGGAAAAAGACAAATTTGGGAGATTTTCTTTAAGGATATTGACAAGGTTGAAGATTCCGTGATAAAAAGAGAGGTCTATAACTGCTTGATAAAACTTCCAGAGAAGAAAAAGATTTTACTCCATGAAGATAAGATGGAAGAAGTGACTTAAACCCAATGAGTTTACTGGAATTAGGATGGATCTTTCTGTTTGATATATGTAACTGAAGGAAAGTTTAATCCAAAATTCAAAAATGTAATTTATACACACACACACACACACACACACACACACACACTTCTTAAAGTAGGCAAATGTTATTAAAAACATATTTGAGAGTATTTGTATTAAGAGAAATTTAAAGAAAATCATGTACTAGTTTAAAGAAAAATTCTCTGTTAAAAAGGATGTTTATGAAAGAAAAAAAATTCTATATGGGTTGTTTGGAAACAGATCTAAATGTAATACTGTATGTCAAGAAGTCAGAGAAAAAGATGCATTAGAAAGTTTTGACTTTAAAAAGTGTTGAAAAAAAGTTTAGTATAAAAAAAGAGTGAAAAAATGGGGTTTTTTTCAGTAAGGTCAAAGATAAAGCAGGAATTGTTATATTGATTATTTTATTCAAAGTGGAAAATATTTTTTCATTTGGATATCACTTCTGGATTTTTTGCTTGTGATAAAAAAATGAAACTTTGGTTTTGGTTTTGTTGATCAGAAAGATTGGTCATCATAGAAATGGCTAGTTATAATGTGTAAAAGCAAAAAGTTGGGGTTGGAGTGTTTGTATCTTGTACTGTGCTAAGTAGTATCGAACTCAATGCCTCCCCCTCCCCTTGGATCTCACACCCTCTTTTCTCACTTCTTTTCCTTCCTTAATTTCCTATTTCTATTTGTTTTTTCTTTGTATTTTATATAATAAAACATTTTTTTTTAAAAAAAGGAAAGGGCTACTTTCACCAAGATAAAACTCAGAAATGCAGGGGAAGAAACAATTACATAGGACATAAAAATTTTATTCTGAAATGATCTCTGGCCACAACAATGAATGTAACAAATATTCACTAAAACAGTCTTAACTCCTGTCATCAGCAATACAATACAGAAGTATCATAAAACTGGCCACAAGAATTTGAATTTAAAAAATCCTACAACATATTTAATGTGAAGTGGCTGTGACAGCAGCAGCATCTCACATAAAAAATTTACATACATATATACACAATACACATTCAATCATTTTTCACATGTTTTCAGTACACAAGAGTTGCAGCATACCAGTCACATGTCTAAGTTGTTGCTCATTTTAAAGAAAGTGGAAAGAAAGCAGCTATTGAGCTGTGAATACATCTTTTTCATATTTTGTAGCACAGATGTAAATATCCCTAGAAACAATACCATTCACAAATATTTTTAAAAATCTTACTCATAGCTTATCCAGTTGATAATGCTCGATTTTCATCACCCTAAACCTTTTTTTCTGACAATGTTTAACAGCTACTTCTGTTTGGGGAAAAAATTCTTAGGAAAAATAGATGGATTCAAAGAATTCTGACATGTATTTAAAGAGTCGAATAATCCAGTTTGTTGCTACTTGAGTAGACATAATTCCTTGAGCTCTGTCACTGTCCAGTCCCCATGGATTTTCATGGTACCTACTTCTGGTTTCCCCCAAGAATCATTCCATGAAGTGCTTTTAAAAAATAATAGTTTAAGAAAATTCTTAAGGAGTCCTTTCTGACTCCCTGACTAACCACAAGGTAAAAGTGGCATTAAATGCCTTGCACCCAAGTTGTAAAAATCCCTGGCCACATTTACTGAAGCCAGACATATAGAAAAAGGAATGCACTTTGGTTCATACCAAATGCCCTGGGATTAATTCTCACTATAAAATTAAACAGTTTGAGGTAATTTTCCCTTTATATAAATACAGTTGACTCTGTCTAGTGCTGTTATAACAGCCAACACAATATTGTTTTAAAAAAAATTAATCAGATCTTATGATTTTAGCTAAGTAATATGTAACACCCTATTTAACCCTTGAATAAAAATGAAAATCCTTGCAACAGAGAATTCTATTCCCTACTAAGTAGTATGATTGCCTTATGATATACATTAAGGCCTTGAAAATAGCAGGCAAAATGAACCAGAAACCTTTCCAATTTCTGTCCAGTTCATATGCTGGGTAGTTAGAAAACCCAAGTGGTCTTCAAAAGCAATCATTAATTTATCATGGTGTTCTCAGAGGAGGTTTCTAGTGAATTATGCTCATAGAGGCATATTAAAAAGAACGGTAGTACTTCAAAAATATATTTCAATAATACTACATAGTACAGTATTCAGAGGGTTAAAGAGACAAAGTTGCATGTTCCATCACATGGCATTGTTTATAACAAAAGGCACATTGTTAATATCAAGGACACAACTTTATCCTTCATGGTTCTTTTGCACAACTGTTGCCCCCTGATTATTCCAACACATTGACAATGCAAATTATTCAACCTTCTCATGGTGCAAGAACTGAGTAAAATAAGACTACAGCCAAGACACGATGTCTGTATCATTAATAAATTGGCAAAGATGCTCAGAATTTCCAGACAATTGTAACATTTTACACTGAACAAAATTTCTAACCAATGCATCCAAATTAAAATTTGGAAATTAGAAACAAAATCATGTCAAAGCAGGACGCAACTTTTAACTTCTTCCTACTTCACTTCGTTTCCCCAGTTAAAAATAACGGTACAAAAGAATCATGTAAGTCATTGAAAATGGCAGTCTCTAGTTGGTTAAACTTTTTTTCCTAAATGATTCTGCACCTGGTTATTGTGGCCAAAAAGTTTCCGGTAGAACTGTGAACATGGTCAATCATAAATGCAATATTGGCATTCTAAATCTCATTTATTTGTAAGAGATTAAACTGGTGGATTCAACTCATGAGTGACTCATGAAAATTATGAACAATTTCTATGAAATCTGTTAACATCTTCAAATTCAAGTACAAATGTAATAGATACAACCATTTATTTAGCCCAGTGATTGAGGTTTTTTCCAATTATTGGGAGAAAAATAGAGCTTTACCATCTTACAGAGATGTATTCCTATGCTGATGAAACCCTCATCAGAGTAGAAATCTCTTCATTAATTTCAGGATGCAGTTTTCTATGTATAATATTTTCATGTGGAAACTGCCTTAGCTTTTAAGTAAATGGGAAAGTACAAATGTAAGGTCTCAATCTCAGCTTTTATGGGTCAGTTGAGTTTACTATTAGAGCCACAGATTACAATAAATTCTATGATAGATCATAAATGATCCTATTTCACTTTTACTAATATACACACATTGCATAGCCACACACTATAGAAGCTGCATTTACACAAAAGGGAGATCAAATGTTAAGTGATTATGGAAGTTGTTAAAGATGATTAAATAGACTTTTCTAGCCAAAATTACTAATAGTGAGAAAAGGGCCTCTTTAGGTTTTCCTTCCCCCAATTGGATATATTTTTGGCAAACAGGTTTTTGTTTATTTCCTGAGAATTCTTCATTTTTCATTTATGCCAATTTCAAAACATAAAAGCTAGACAAAATATGTTGCTTCTGTTTCTTTGTTTTGAATGAAAAATCTGCATAAAAAGAAGATAAACTGACCGGAAACTTTTTGACTCCCTGGGGAACATGCTTTAAGTACTTAAACATTTTTACAATTACCAGTATTATAATAAGATTTGTGCATAATAACAAATTATAAAGTTTTACTGAAGTTTTTAGCACTCTTAATGTTGTCATTATGCTAGCATCGACAGTCCTTTCAACCCTCTTCAAATCTAAATGTAACATCCATTTTAGCAACATTTGTTTCTTTTGAAAAACTATATTGAAAAGGACATATTTTCTGAATCATAGTTATTTCTCCCAACCTGGAAATCACAATCTGGTAGTCATTTCCCCCATATTGAATTGTTAAGAAAAATGTTACGCTGGTCAAAACCTGGGGAAGGAGAGGAATAGTCGGGAGTGAGGGAAGAGTTCCCACCGCTAGAATGGACCACTCACAAATTCTGCAGAGTTGCTGTGCTTCAAGTGAAAAGACCAGCTTTTTTGTGATTAATCATATACCACAGCTGAGCCAGTAATAAATCATCCTAGTTCTTGGACAGCAGAAATGGTGAGATTTCACATTCTGAAGACTATTGGTGTACTCTCAGTGATTCTGCAAACTGTCACTGACATACCACCCTCCTTCTCATCTCCCATTTCTTTTACTTATTCAGTGTTAGCATTGGATGTGTTTTCCTGTTTTTAATTTTTTAATTAGTAAAGAGGTAATGGCTACAAAAAAAGATGGGGTGAGAAGGCTATGGGTTTCTTTTATTCCTTCATACCTGTCTTCATCCATCTCACTTCTTTCTTAATGGTTTGACTTTGGAAACAGAGCATCCACCAGTATAAAGGATTATAAATCTACTTCAGCCCAACAAAGGACAATTTCAGCTCTATCTGCCACGTGTAAAATTCATATTCCATAAGACTCCTGGATTATTGGGCAACCGATTGGGTTAAGATTCCCATTCCCCTTATAATTTTCTATTAAGATGATTCCATTTGAAAGTCTCCAATACTCCACTATGAGAAAGTAGAAATCTACAAAGAGTTTGCTAGGCAGCCTGAGAAAATCCTTTTGCTCAGGATGCATATGTAGTTGTACTGTACATATGAAGGTGTGCATCAGTGATTATATGAAAAGAATGCATTCAACAAGAATTTATTTCTATACTTTAGAATCAATGTACATACTTTAATTGTGAAATTGGGCATTTTATACTGAATTAAATAAATTAATTTAATAAAAACAGAGGGAGTAGATCTAGTTGATATTAGTAGTTTTATACATCTAGTATATTCATTTATTTTTCTTGTCTGAAACATTTTGGAATGTGGCCTTTGATGTTCTACTTATAACCCAAGGTTGCCCATAAAAGCCTGTATCTTGCTCTATATAAACTCTAATATTAATATTATCTATACTAATATTATTAGAATATAAAGAACATCTTGGCATTGCAAATTGTACTTTGATTTTCTCTCCATGCAGACCTCTTAAATAGAGTAAATATGTAAATTAGAAATTACTTTCATTTCATTTTTAAGGTTCTTTCACTTCTTCATTTGCTCTAGAAACATAAAGACATAAAATCTTTTTTTTACCTCTCAGCAGTTAGAAACTTTGAAAAGACTGAAGGAATAATTTTAAGAAAACAGAGGCATTTTCATTAATAAATCTCTCATGTATCATCTTCATTAAGCAATTAAAAAAGTCCAGATTCTGATGACATAGCTACATAATACAATTTTACAGGAAACAATAAGATGGAATGGGTGTTTCCAGTAATATAACACTAAGTGTTGAAGTAATAATGATACTATATACATGGAGATTTAAACACCACTGTACACATTGGAAGGAACTTGTCCCATTTTCTCAGAGTATGGAATTTTGCACAAAGGAGACAGCTTTGCTCCTGATAATATTCCAAAAATAAAGGCAACAGAATAGTTTCAATTGCAAATGGTAGAAAGGAAGGAAGAAAGAACAAAATATGAACGTTATGCTTTTGCATTTTTAACGTCCAACCGCTTGATTTTGGATATGAAAATCATTTAAAATTTTTGACCAGCATTCTCTCCGTCCTTTCCTCACTTTCCATTTGAAATAGGTTTGTGGGAAAATGTTTTTTGTTTTCATGGTGAAAATGTATGAATTCTGGGAACATACAAAGACAGAACGCAATAATTGGACTGTATTAGTTGTAAGCCAAGTCCAGGATTATTGCTGTAGGTGAAGAATATAATGAACACAGGCCAAAACATGGTATGTTAGTCGAGTGTTGGCAAGAAATAATCCAGTTGGTTTACATTGCTTCTGAAGCAAAATCAATGTTGCCTCTCCATCCCTTCATATCTGAACTTCCATTTTAAGTATGGAACAGGATAAAATGAAACATAGATATAGGTAAGCATAAGATTTTAGTTTACAGTAACTAATCAACCTTGTTCTTTATTTGATGCAGCTCAATATTCATAGCCTTAAGAAAGGAACTGCTTCATTTAATTTTGAGGCTTGCAGTTATATAGAGGGAGGGGAAAGAAAGCTTTTGTCAAAGCAGCTTTGTTGCTTGTATCAGCAGATCAAACAGCTGGAAAAAAGCAGGAGAGTAGCAATGCTACTTGGCTATCAAGCTGGTTACCTTGACAGTTGGCTTGGAATCACATTCAAAAACTGTCTGACTTTATTTCCCCAGTACAGTCTAATTCTCAGCAATGTAGGAGGCAAAGCTCACAATGCTTTGCTTTTGGTTTTCCTATTGTTGACTTTGGGAAGTTTGAGAAACATTGAAGTTGTTCCTATGATACATTTTCAGTGTTGGAATGAGTGAAATTAACGACAAGGTTTTATGCATTCATGTTATATTAATGCGTATGTGTAAGTGAATTGATAGTAATTTTGGATAAAAGATAGATCATATGCCCAGGCTAAACCCTCGGGATACTCTGACCTACAGCTCCTACAGTTCTTAGCCTGCATGACCACTGACACCTCCAAAGGGAATAGCTTGAGAATCACAAGGCTGCTGCAGACATTATGTATCATTCCTACAGCTAGAGCAAGAGCAAGCTGGGTGGTGCCTATAAGTCATCAACATGCCCAGATTCCTTCTTTGATGCCCAGAAGTTCTGTGTCTCCTCTAATTATATTTTCCAAAATGTGTGCATGTGTGTAGATGTGTGTGTTCATATACACACACAAACACATATGTAGATGTATATATGAATGAAACTAGCATGCTGCAAAGTGGCGTTTTTTAGACTTATCAGAATTTATAAGAATGTCTCTCAGTTTTTATAGCCCCATAGATTTTTTTTCTTTTGTAAAACAAAAATGTACAGGGAATTAAAATACTGTGCCTAGCTTGTGATCGGGTCATCCATGCAGGGGAAGGAGAAGGCAAGGCAAAATTTTTGAGGGACTGGGGGCTAGATAAACATATCTCCCTCTAAGTTTGACTTTTCATATACCTTGATGCTTTGTGGCTACCCAGAATCACATTGGCTGCTATATTCTGACATAATTTATTCTGAAACATCCCAATGTTGCTGGCAGTACTTAAGAATGTGTTACTGTTTTCTTCAGAAGAACTTATTAGCTCTTCCCAATAAGCCTTCTTAGAAACAGAAATGCAAGAAATGTCCTCCTATTCTTCTTATTTGTCCTCTCCAGTATGGCTGCTCTCTTTCATCTATGGTGCCAATTGTGATTCAAATACTCGGCCAGGGTTTTTGTGCTTGCCTGTTCAGGAATAAGTCTAATTCAGGGGAACAGCTGAGTGAGTTGCAGTCTAAAGTATTTAAACTCTTGACCTCTATTTTTTAAAATTTATTTTTATCCCACCTTTATTATTTTTACAAATTCCATTAAAGGAGTGGAAATTACTTCCAAATGAACAGAATCAGGACTGTTCTCTGAGGTTCATAAATATGCCAAATAGCACAATTTCATGCTATAAATGTTTACTTTTACATTGGCCAAATAGTGGAATAAGTTCAGGTCTTTTAAATGTAATTATTGCATCTTCAGAAACCTTGCATCAAATTTCAGTATTTCTTCCTGGATATTTGACAGAGAATTGTTAAAGGAGCATTATGAGCATGAAGTAAGCCCTTTGTGGATGCTCTATTAGAATATTTTAACTATTTTTATGTGGCATTCTGTAAATAATCCAAACTACAGGCAGAACCTCAAACAGCCATGCAAAACCTCAACTTATAGCCCTGAATATTTTCTAGATCATTGCATGAAAATATGAATAAATGTTTATAGGAATGGAACCTACTGCTATAACAAAAGCAATGATAAGTATTAAAATTCACTCCTAAGAAAAGTCATGTTGAGGAAAAGGAATTTACTCTTCTTTTCCTCACCTAGCTAAAAATACCAAGCTTAGATAGTAACCAGTGGCCTGCCACTGACACTTCGTTGTGCCATACTAATTCCATGGTAAGGCTAATTGCTGTTTACAAGAGAAACATTTCATTTAAAAAAGTGTAAAAACTTAAAGCATTGTCCCCATGTTGTTTTTTTATAAAATCAAAACCGTGCTTAACACATTTAAAGTAATCAATGAAAAAATACAAACGTTTAAAGGTATTGATCAAATAAAAATAGAAATCTGAGCTTCTTTTTCATGTGAATAAGGCTCAGTGACATAATTGCTCTCTCTTTCTCTCTCTCTCTTTTTAATCAGCATTAGATTATTCAAACCTCAGCTCACAAGCTTTGGCAACACTGTTCTCTGCTGAATATTCCCATTGGCGTCCGTCATCTGTGCCAGATTAGTCCTCAGTTTTGAAGCTGAGTTTGAAGTTGGAGGTAACTTGGAAATGGATGTGATAGCACCAGTGCTTTCTGTTATTCTTTTTGCTGAAGTCTTCTCCCCAGTTGGCGGCTTTGGCAAACGCCTCCTGAGCCAAGGATGCCGCAAAGCCTGACTGGGTGTCATACGCAGCATTGGATCCCACTCTAAACACTGTTTCAAGAAGTCAAGGAAGAGTGGATCATCACATCCTTTCAATGCACTCCCCCATTCTCTGCTCTCTGGGGGGCCACGCGCTTTGCCCCGCCTGGAACGTCCACCATTAAGCACAACAGAACCATCTGACAAGGTAGTAATGGAACAATATCGGGGGTAACCCTTGGAGCTCACAAAGTTTTTTGCTCTTTTTGATGAATCCAGTAGTTTCTGGGAAGGCATGCCCAAGAGTTCTATCATACAAGCCAGCTGATCTCCTTCATCTTCTCCTGGTAAGAGAGGATATCCTGTTAAGAGTTCAGCAAGAATGCAGCCCAGGCTCCACATGTCTATTGGCATCCCATATCGAGCACCAAGGATGACTTCAGGAGCACGGTAAAAACGTGATTGGATATATGTATAGACGCGCTGGTGCTCATAACAGCTAGAGCCAAAATCAATCACTTTAATACCACTCCTACCCTGTTGTTTTAACAGAATGTTTTCTGGTTTAAGGTCACAGTGAATTATTCTGTTTTTGTGCAAAGCATCCAAGCACTGCAAAATGGAGTGGGCAAATTTACGAACCAAAGGCAGGCTAAAGCCCTGAAATTTATTTTTCTTAATGAGCTCATAAAGGTTCATGCTCAGCAACTCAAATGTCATACATATATGGTTGCGGAATGTGAAGTTCTCCAGCATGTGTATAACATTCATGTTATTATCTTTATCCTGTTTTTTAAGGTGCTCCAGAATTTTAATCTCTTCTGCAGCTTGGCGGTGAAAACGCTTCTCATTTCTCACCATCTTCAGAGCAACATGTTGATGCATCTTGTGATCATATGCCTTTACCACTTGTCCAAAACTCCCTTTCCCTATAACTTTAAGAACTTCATATCTGTATGCTATATGATCATGGGGTATTTGCACATAAGATCCCTGGTCGTCATCATATCCACAATTGTTTGGACCACTAATGACACCTTGCCTTTTCTTTGCATTTGGACCCAAGAAATATATTTCAGGGTAGCTGAAGATCTCATGATGCTCAAAGGCTGTTAGTTTTTGCAGGTATTGCTTCATTGCTTGCTCAGGAGTCATGGGAGTAGCTTTTATCTTTCCTGGGCCTTCGGTAGATTTCAAGGAGTTGGAGCTCCCCTGACGCCTATGACAGCTCTCGAGCTGCCTATCTTGTACCACCGGCAGTCCTGATTTTGCTACTGTTGCAAGCCCATTTGGTTGTGTGGATAGAACTGTCCTTTTGTTACTATTATCTTCAAAGAGCTGTTGGATCTGCCCATGACTGGTAACATGTAGATGCTCATTCATGGTTTGCTTATTTCCACCAACCTAAAATACAAAGCATGATTTTCTAGTTAAAAAACTGCAGCCTGATAAAAGGTTTCCAAAATTCTATGAAAAAATATGATTAAATTAATTCCGGACTTATATGACTTACATACCCTTCTCTTTCCTAAACTGTACATTGAAACCAACAATGAACCAGATCACCAGTGGAATTCTGCTAGAGGAAGACAACTCTGTGTGACCACTCAAAAGCTTCTCTAGGATCACAGAACACTCCAAAATAGTAATTGATATTACTTTTGGAGGAATTGTCTGCTCTACTAAAATTTTCATGGGAACTTCAAATAGTTCCCAATCTTTTCCATAATAATAAATTATAAATCTATATCCAATCCATTATACTTCAAATATCTTATGCGCTGGCTTGACCTCCCATGTTCTTTTCCTCATACATGGCTATGTAATATATTATTAATAACTCATTGGAAACATTTCACATTAACATTTATTGCTTCAAATTAACTCTCATTATCAACTCTACAAAACTACTAAATAAATATATAGTTTTAATAATGAATAGTGAACTCAAATTTCTTTTTGAAAGAAAATCACTGCACACATTTTAGTCCAGAAGTTTCAAATCAGGTAAGCTTACATCAAAATAACAGCATTCTTGCACACTCCTCCCCCAAGATGGCTGCTGAATGGTAAGGGAATTTTTCTCTCATGTTGACAATCTCCTGATTGTGCTACCAAAGCTGCTCCTTTGACAGCATTGTTCCATGGATATGAATGGGAAGACTTAGGAATGACCCAAGACGATTTTTGGATGGTCATGGACCCCTCTTCCCAGGAAGAAGAATCTTAAAGACTGTAGTTCCTCCCTCTGGGTACGGCCACAAAGTCCCCAGTCACCTATCCATCTTTTCCTCTGGGCAGATTGTTCTCTTAAGCAAACCTTATGCTTTTAATCTCTAAAAGTTAACTGGTTGCATGCTGTTTTATTTTAAACCTTCTCCCCCTTTGCTGGATATTATTTGGAGTTTTTTTGTCTTTTGATTTATTTGGCTGCACTGAATGACTCAAGGAAATCACAGGGTGTTTCTGGGTAGTGAAGGTGTTTGGACTTGATTTACATTTATATTAGACTTTCTCTACAGGGATTTTGCATTTTATTAACTTGTAAAAGGTTTGAGATTATTTATTATTTGGAAATATCCAAAAATATCCTCTCTGTTTTTCTAGTTATATTTTCACTCTGAAAATATACTTTCTATGTTCTCTATTTCTGAAGATCTTTCTCTGCTAAATTCCATGAGAGTAACAACGTATCAGATTATAGACAAGGAAAACTGGGTGGCATTTAAAAAAAGACTGGTAGCATACAAATCCAAGTTGAAAATTTCTTTTAAAAGTTTGACAAATATGGTTGCAAAAAAAAAAAAAAAAAACAGTTGCAAGTAAATGTAGATGAAGCAGATTCACAAAAGAATTTGATTTGAAAGTGGTAGATTCAGCAAAGACTGAAAGAAATATGGATTTTACAGACTTAGAACGAGTGGATTGTACATGACTTCCCAAAGTTCAGGCCTGCAATCTTTTACAAGAGCAAAAAACTGACTGGGTAGATATGTGATAAATTAGTTTCCCCTAAGAAGATTGAAAGAGATTTGGGAATGGATTTATCATATTAACTTGGAAAACAATTTTATCTGGACTCCTTTGGGAAGATAGATCAACTTTGGAGAATGGATTTATTTCTTTTAACCAAACAACAATAACTAAGAGATGGCATTAAGAAACAAACATAGATCTTTGATCCAGGACGAATTAGTGGAAACTGTTGGATTGATTTGGGATAGATAAGAAGCTGTGGTGAATTTTCTACGAGTTGAATACAGTAATAGTTTGTTAACAGAGTGTTTTGATATTTTACTCTTGCCTTTTTTTGTTGCTTTATCCGTTAACTATTTTTTCATTAATACTGTATGGTGATGACAGGTTAATAATTTGCAAGTAGAAGTCTGAAATTGGGGGGAGGCTGTTTAGCAAGCGGTGGGAAACTCATATTTTTGCAATATACTTATCAGTATTCAACTAGGGAGGATAATATGTGTTTATGTTTTTTTTACAGTGCATCTTTTTTGTTTAATATCTTATTTGTTTTTTTTTCTCTCTCTTTTTTTAGATATTGTAAATAGAATAAAAATTACATGGATAAAAGAAATAACAGTATTCTAATTCCTTAACCTTCCTTTTTAAAAAATGTTTACTTCTTTATAGATGTCCATTTCTGACAATTCAATGTTTCTTGCCATTTCTGAACTATTAATCTTATTTTCCTCAGTTTAACTCTTCCAGGTGGAACTGCAAATTTATTTTGTCAAGCTGCCTGTTCTGAAGATGGACTAAAATCCTAATCTATAAAAATTAGATGGCCTATATAATTTTTTTAAAAAATCAAGGTGGTACCCTGCCATTGATATTTTATTCTCTCTCTCTCTCTCCCCCCTCCCTCCCTCCTCCTCTCTCTCTCTCACACACACATCCTAAATAACCTACATAATACCATAATATATACACCACACAGGCAAGAAGCCTATGAAAGAAACATGTGAAAAATAGCATCCAGTAAATATCAGTTTGTAAATGTTTCAAATAATTCCCTATTTCTTCCCACTAAGGTTTTCCAAAAACAGCACAACACCTGAAATCTTAGAAATTAAAAGATAGTGTTATACTGACATCATTTCATAAGGGAAAAATGGAAACTAGCTTCCAATGTGCCCAGACTGCCATATGAAACATAGAATCATATATTATGTGATGAATATCCCACCATACCCATGAGCCTTGGTTAATAACTAATATAGATATATCTTGTGAATTATACACAGCTGAGTTTATAAATTACCTGTAATCCCCTGGTTTATTATACCAGAACTCTCTTCTATGCCAAACTGTACCTCTATTATTACAAACATTAACTACCAACTGCTGTTTTTGAAACTTCCGTTATGTATGTTTCACCTGCTAGCATGAACATAAGTTCTACTAGAAGCTGCAGGAGGAGAGAGCTGGTGCAGCTCTTGTTCATAGGCAAAGTTCAATGTCCTATATGTAGTGTTTGAAATAATCAGGGGTTGGGAGTAGGGAAAAATGTCTCATATTAGTCTGCTACCCATCAGCAAGCAAATTAATTTCAATAAAGTAAACTTCCCTAAAGGTGTATTTTGTTATGATTTCCAAACTGACACAAAGTTAGGATGTCTAGAAAAATTTCTGTATTTACTAAGGATTAACAACTCTCAGCTAGAAAGATTTAAAAAATATCATTCAAATGTTTGTCAACATTTACTACTGCAATTGTGGCTAGAGGAGAATTCTCTCTCTAAGTAAGTCAAAGACTGAGAAAACAATATGCTTCCCATTACAATTTCACCCAAACCTTTCAGGACAGAGAACTTTGTGGGGCTGTATCAGTATCTTGTCTTTATTTAATGAAAATGCATAAACTATCTAGGAAACAATGTCTAACAATCTCAGGTATAAAAGTGATCTTATATATGGCGGCACCATCTCATTTTCAATTTGTTTCTGATTAAATTTTCACAGTTGCAAGTGACCACAAGGATTGTGTAGCATAGCAACCACTTGCACTATTGACAGTACTACAGACTAGTGAGTTTATGGCCTGCTAGGAAACTAATTCATTCATTGCTAAATCCTTATTTATCATGCCAGACCAAGAAAGAGCTGGATTACAGCAAACACAGAGCAATCACTACAATTATTTTCAAATTAACCAGTACATAATTGTTCTCAGTTAAATATTCTTCAAGCATATTCTCAAAATGATGTTCATCATTCTGAGAGCATTGGCTATAAAACAGTTTACATGTTGAATGACAGAATGGCTAAATCAGGGGTCAGCAACCTGCAGCTCCAGAGCCACATGTGGCTCTTTGGGTCCTCTGCTGTGGCTCCCTGTCGGGTGATCCCACCACCGGCTGGGCCCACCCCTCGACTTCCCCTCCCAGTCACTCCTCGCCTGGCCTGAGAAGGTAAGGGTGACGGCAGGGGATGGAGAAGTGGCCAGGGCAGAGACAGAGACATACAGAGAGAGGGGGAGAGAGAGAGAGACATAGAGAGATACAGAGGGAGAGGGAGAGAGGGAGGAGGGAGGGAGAGGAGAGAGAGATATGTAGTTCTCAGTGTTTTAAACAACTGGTTCTCTGCCCTAATGACTGGGTAGGCGTGGCTAGGGGGGGTCATGTGACTGGTGGAAGTGAGTGACATCGAGTTGGCTATGCCCACCCAGGTTTTGTGGCTCCCGGTGTTTTCTTTTCTGTGGGAAATGGGCCCAAATGACTCTTTGAGTACTTAAGGTTGCAGATCCCTGGGCTAAATGAATAATCTTTGAACACAGAAAAGCCCAGTAGAATCATTAAGGTTGGCCCATGCAATGTGCTTACCGTGTTTCCCTGAAAATAAGACCCTGTCTATTAATGGTTAGTAAATTAAAATGTCTAGCAGCTTGTATCTTACTTAAGTAAGCATCCGAAGTACAGATGACATTACTATATAGAGGTTTTCCCAATGAAAATACATGCAGTCATCAGAAATCATGTGACATTACAAATCCATATTACTTCAAACTATCACTTATGTATTATCTTAAATGCATAGTTATTAAAAGAGTTTCATTCAGATATGATAATAAGTTAATCCTGTATGGCTGGTATAGAACAACTGTCCAATTTAGTCTTCTGGTTACTATTTTTTTTTGCTCCCAACCGCCAAATTACTGTATGCAATGATCTTATTTTAAAAATTTGTATTGAAAAGAATCCCTCATTAGATAATTGGGCTCATGCTTTTGTAGACACCAAATAATCTGGAGAAAAACAATAGCAAAATTCTTGGAAAGATCTCTATTTCTCTCTTTCTTTCCAAGATCGTTCAAAGTAGCTGCAGGTAGTCCTTGACTTATGCCACAATTGAGCCCAAAGTTTATATTGCTAAGTAAGACATTTGTTAAGTGAGTTTTGCTCCACTTTACAACTTTTCTTGCCACAGTTGTTAAATGAATTATTGCAGTTGTTAAGTTAGTAACACAGTTGTTAAATAAATCTGGCTCCCCCATTGACTTGCTAGTCGGAAGGGCATAAAATGTGATCACAAGATCCCAGCAGACGGCAATTGTCATAAATATGAATTACTTGCCAAGCATTGAAATTTGATCACATGACCATGGGGATGCTGCAATAGTCATAACTGTGAAAAATGGTCATAAGTCATTTTTTTTTAATGCTGTTGTACCTTTGAACGGTTACTAAATGAACTGTTGTAAGTCGAGCACTACCTATACTTGCAGCTATGCCACTTCTAATGTAGCAGTACCTATGAGATTGTGAATGAAACAAATTTCACTGCAGTTTAACTCAGATGCTATCTATGTATCGCTGTGCGCAGCAATTTCTTCCTCTGACTCATGGAAATAGTGCTCAAAAACAAAAAAAAAATGATTTTGTTTCTGGTTTTTCTTTGTCCTGTCTGAAATGCTTTACTGATCTTAAGAGCATTTGAGTCTTCTCAAAGCCCTGTGGTATCTAGATGTGTTTGACTATAACCTTCATTATGTCTAGCTAACACAATCTTGGATGGAGGTGATCTGAATTATATTCCAGTATGCCTACGATGGTGCAGGTGGGGGTATTCAACACTAATAGTTTGTTCCATGCCTCCCCTTTTCTTTTTTAAAAAATAAGTACTATAATTAATTGTAAAGTTTATTTTATTTTATTTTCTGATAAATCTGAGTGCAAAGAAGGAAAATGTAGATAGGCCCCTGTCATTCGTATTGCTAATTTGCTGTTGATGCTCTTTCCAAATGCCACTAAAACAAATGTGCTGCAATTCAGACTTATTCATCTCAAATATTTTACTACTCAGGCTATGAATGTTTTTCATATGGAGAAAAGATGGTTCCTAGTGTGCATAGCACCTATAGAAAACTCAAGTCTTTTCCTGGGATCTCACTGTAGCTGCAAAGAGTAGCCTCATAAGCACAGGGAAAAGTGCAGTTGCTTTAATGAGTTACATGTGCAACCTTGGAAGCTTCTTTTCCCATTCAACTCAAAAGCACTGCACAGATCTTTTTGTTAGTCAGTTACATGCAAAAATGCAAATCATCCATCTCTACCCTAAATGACACAATGAACTAGAAATTACAACCAATTATATAGAACAGTGTTTGCGAACCTTTTCGGCACTGAGTGCTGAAATGGGAGCGCATGTGTGAGAGCCGCCCAGTGCACTAGTCACGTGGTCTTCTGTTTTCTGGTGCGCATGAGTGCGTGAAGGCCAGCTGGCCGGTGTACATGCGCATGCCAGAAGCCAGAAGAGCAGCCGCCCGGTGCACGAGTGCACACTGGGAAGATGATCTTCCGGTTTATGGAGCGTACATGTGCACTGGCCAGCTGTCTTCATGCATACATGTGCACCAGAAACCAGAAACCAGAAGACCAGGTGGATGGTGCGCATGCTGGGAACTGGAAGATCATCTTCCTGGTGCATGCATGCGCACCGGGCAGCTGCTCTTCCGGTTTCTGGTGCTCCCACACGCGTGAAGACCAGCTGGCTGGCACACTGGAACCTGAAAGAGCAACGGGCGACGGCTTGCATGCCTGGAGAAATGGCTCTGTGTGCCACTTCCGGCACGCGTACCATAGGTTCGCCATCACGAATATAGTAGAACCAACAACTTCATTCTGTCAATTTTAGATTTGCAAAGGCAATAATTTTCTCTTCAAATGTATTTATGTCGAAAGGTGCTGGTTTGTACAGACTCACATGTTGGTCCCACTGAAATGACAAACATACCTCACTGATTTCAGAATGACCAAAATATGACTGTTACTTGGATCAAATATGCTGTCCTTTCTTTAATGTCCACAATGAACCACAAAGAACAAAACTAGCAGAAAAACGTTAACCCAATATGAATATGTTGCCTCCTACAATGAATAACATCACATAAACATATTAGATTAAGGCTAAGGAAATTTGGATTTAAATTCCCAATCAGCCACAAAGCTCACTGAGTGGCCCTTGGGGCAGTTAATAGTTCTCATCCTAAACAACTGTATAGAGCTATTGTGATGATAACGATGTATGCCACCTTGAAGGAAACATACAATATAAATGATGAAGTGGATGATGATAATTAATATGGATTGGATGCAAATTTAGGCAATTTCAATGAGGCAATCTATCAAAAATTGTGCTTGAGTCAATTTTGGAGAATCCCCTACATCACTCTACTGCCTTCCCAATTCATCACTGTTCCCAAAACCTATGTACCATTTTCAGGGATGGAATGGGAGGCATGGGAAGGAGAAGGCAAGTAGTTCCTTTCTACCAACTTTTTTGCCATACATATTGGATTCAATAAGATCTGTAGTAATTATCACCACCAGTAAATATCACCTGATAGGTTCCTGACGGAACTTGGGCCATTTCCTGAGACTCTGGCACACGACTCGACTGAAGACCTAATGGCCGCCCGGGCTTTAGACCACGTTGTGCCTTTGCAGCCTCTGACCCGATGTCGATCTCAATTGGCTCTTTGGTTCTCCGAGGAGCTGAGAGAGATGAAACATCGGAAAAGATGCCTAGAGTGTGTCTGGAGGACTAGTCAATCTGAATCTGACCGAACACTGGTGAGGTCTTATATCAAGACGTACCTAGTGGCGATAAAAGTGGCAAAATCTAACTATTTTTCCGCTCTTATCGCATCTGCAGAGCCGCTCTGCCCAGCCGCTCTGTTTAGGGTGACCCATTCCCTTCATCGGGGGGGGGGGGAGTGCGGGAAGACCCCTTGCAGGGTCGAGCTGAGGAGTTTGTGCAGTTCCTGCATGATAAAGTCGCTTGGATTCGGGAAGGCTTGGACTCCGACTGGGTGAGTCCAGGGGGGGAGATGGGGGTAGGCCTTGAGAACATTATCTGGGAAGAATTTGACCCTGTGGCTCCCGAGGACATGGACAGAATTCTGGGTAGGCTTAGTGCTGCCACATGTTTATTGGACCCGTGTCCCTCCTGGTTGGTACTGGCCTCCCGGGAGGTTACACGAGGCTGGCTCCAGGGGATTATAAATGCTTCTCTGAGTGAGGGGACCTTTCCTGCCGCCTTGAAGGAGGCGGTGGTGAGCCCCTCCTCAAGAAGCCTTCCCTGGACCCGGCTGTATTAGCAAATTACCGTCCACTCTCCAACCTTCGCTTTGTGGTGAAGATTGTTGAGAGTGTGGTGGCACGACAGCTCCCCCAGTACCTGGATGAAGCTGTCTATCTGGACCCTTACCAGTCGGGCTTCAGACAGGGGTACAGCACGGAAATGGCATTGGTCGCATTGGTGGATGATCTCTGGAGGGCTCGGGACAGAGGTTGTTCCCCTTTTCTGGTCCTATTAGATCTCTCAGCGGCTTTTGATACCATCAACCATGGTATCATGCTGCAGCGGTTGAGGGGGTTAGGAATGGGGGCACTGTGTTGCGGTGGTTCTCCTCCTTCCTCTCCAACCGCTCGCAATTTGTGTTGGCAGGGGGGCAGAGGTCGACCTCGAGGCGCCTCACTTGGGGGGTGCTGCAAGGGTCGGTCCTCTTGTCCCTTCTGTTCAACATTTATGTGAAGCCGCTGGGCGAGATCATCCGTGGTTTTGGGATGAGGGTACATCAGTATGCTGATGACACTCAGCTGTACATCTCCACCCCAGACCACCCCAATGATGCCCTTGACATGATGTCCTGCTGCCTGGAGGCCGTACGGGTCTGGATGGGGAGAAATAGGCTCAGACTCAACCCTTCCAAGACCGAGTGGCTGTGGCTACCGGCATCCCGGTATAGTCAGCTGACGCCATCGCTGTCTATAGGGGATGAATCTACCCCCCCCCAAGAGGGCTTGCAATCTGGGCGTCGTCCTGGATGCATGGCTGTCTTTAGAAGAGCATATGACGGCCGTGGCCACGGGGGCTTTCTATCAGGTTCACCTGATTCGCCAGTTGCGTCCCTTTCTCGACTGGGACGCCTTGTGCACAGTCACTCACGTCCTTGTTACCTCCCGGCTGGACTACTGTAATGCTCTCTACATGGGGCTCCCCTTGAGGAACACTCGGAGGCTCCAACTGGTCCAGAATGCGGCCGCGCGGGTAATTATGTAACACCTCTCCTGTGCGAGCTGCACTGGCTCCCAGTGGTCTTCCGAGTGCGATTCAAGGTGTTGGTTATCACCTTTAAAGCACTCCATGGCTCAGGACCTGGGTACCTACAAGACCGCCTTCTGCCACCGATAGCCTCCCACCGACCAGTTCGCTCCCACAGAGAGGGACTCCTGGGTGCCGTTGGCCAAATTATGTCGGCTGGCGACACCCAGGGGGAGAGCCTTCTCTGTGAGAGCCCCTGCCCTTTGGAATGAACTGCCCCCGGACATACGCAAGGTCTCTGACCTCCGAGTGTTCCGCTGTGCTCTTAAGACCCTGCTCTTCCGACAGGCAGGGCTAGCTTCATAATTTGAGTTTTAAATTCGGAATTCTTAATTTTTTGGGTTTTTTAGCTAATTGGCCTTAAATGTAATACTTTTAATAATTTTTTAAATTTAAATTGTGATATTTGTATTGTGTTTTTACCTGGCTGTACACCGCCCCGAGTCCTTCGGGATTATCCTATCCTATCCTAAATGGTTTAAATGATTATACACTAAATGATATTAAGTAATTTATTTCCCATATTGTGTAGCCCATATTTATTGTTCTTTTCTCTTTATTATCTCGGATTTAGTAAACCATGACTATGACTCAGAATTATGTGCATTTACTCGATGTGCTAAGATTGAAACAAATTGTGGTATAGCATAATTGTAAACTCAGCGACTGTGACCTGACATACGTTGTAACAGAGTTTCAAATGACTGTGGGTTACCACAATTGAGCCAAACTTTAAGTTGCTAAGTGAGAAATTTGTTAAGTGAGTTTTGCCCCATTTTATGACCTTTTTTTGCCTGATTTGTTAAGTGAATCACTGCAGTTGTTAAATTAGTAACAGGGTTGTTGTTAAGTGAATTGGGCTTTCTCATTGACTTTGCTTGTCAGAAGTTTGCAAAAGCTGATCACACAACCCCAGGACACTGCAGCCATCACAAACATGAGTCAGTTGTCAAGCATCCAAGTGTAAATCACACGACCATGCGGATGCTCAACGGTCATAAGTGTGAAAATTGATCATAAGTCATTTTTTCAGTGCTATTGTAATTTCAAACCATCACTAAACGAACTGTTGTAAGTTGGGGATGGTTGAGTGATTTGTGTGAACTCAGACAACTATGGTTATTTGGTTAACAAGGGTAAAAGAAACAATGGTATAAGGTAGTGTTTGTATATAAACAATGCAAGGTAGGTTCTTTTTATTGTCATACTTGATTACTCATAGTTGGACTTTTTTTACCATATATAAAGGATTTTCTTTTTTAAAAAATGAGTAATGAATAATAATTGGATTTTAAAAATGAATCAGATTTCTTTTAAAATAAAATTAAAAATGGAATTCATATATAATAGGGCAATAAACTCTGTAATATGAGCAACAAAATTAATATAATTTAATTTTATATTATACAAAGAAAAATACTAAACACATTTCTTTTGTCTACCAGGGTAAGCAAAACATTTTGTGTATGAAGGAGTCCATGCCAGAACAGCTGTTTTTGGGTGGTTTGATCAAGAATTGAAAGCACGTGTTACCATGCATAGACCATAAGGGAACTGTTTTGCTTAAGCTAAGAGCAGGAAGGAAAATGCCTGCGATATGAATGGCTTTGGAAGGAAGAAATGAGGGGAGGGACAGCACTGGGAAGACTGGGAGTAGGGACAGAGGGATGTATTGGACTGGGATATTAGCAAAGAAAGCTGAGAAAAAAGAAAGTAAGCGTAGGTTAGTAGAGTGGGCCCAACAGGATAGGCTGTGCTGGGACACTGGCAGCAATAGAGGGGTGACAAGGAAGATGCTGGGAAGATTGGAAAAAGGTGACTGGGGAGGATATACAATGCAATTGAGGAGAGGGAAAAAAGGTCCTAGGAAAATTGGAGGCAGGTGGAGTAGTAAACAGCAGTAGGAGTAGTGAAGGAGGGGGAGGAAGGGAAAGAAAGAAGGCAATGGGAAGATGATGGGTGGGCTATACCATCCTGGGAGCCACAGAGGGGAAGAAGGGGACATCTACCAGCCTTGTTACTTGTCCTATTTGCCTGCCTAATTCATAACAACCAAAGCTTTCAGTACTTGGGGAACCAGGGTTGGCCTGTCAAGCAATTTGTCAGAACCCCTGGAATGCACTGGTTTGTTCCAGCTCAAGTCCCAAGTATTTGCCCACTTTTAGTCTCTACAGACCAAAGGAGGAACAGGTAATCAAGTTAACTTTTTTATGTAACAGGAAACAGGGAGGAATAAAATAACTTCAGTGGTTAGGCAAGTAAATTATTTTCAATAAATAAATAAACGATTTATCATCATGTCTTATTCTCCCTTCAGATGGGTAACTGTATACAGCCCACTAAGGCCTACTGGAAACAGAATGTCACAAAATATTGAATTGGGGGGGGGGTGGAGAAATGGGAAGAAAAGGGAATGGGGAATCCCTGGATAGAACATTGTCAAAGTGGAAAACTAAATAGGAATAAAATGATGTCAAAATTCTATCTGATATATAGATCATGATCTCCTATTCAACCAATGACAACAAATATTAGGATAATTTATTATCTCAGATATTCTTGTGCACTTCCACTTTATGCCTTCTAATGAGTTTCATAGAGTTTTCATTCTCAGATTGTGAATGCAACTGCTAGTCAAATGAAAAGCATTCACATTTTTTCCCATGGAAAAATATCATGTGGCTCATTTCCACTACTCCCTGCCTCTAAAAAGTTCTAGGCAATTGTTGTAACTTAATTATGTGCATATTCACTTGGAAATAAATCTCACATTGAACAATGGATATTCTGAATAAATGAGCATGGGATTGCAGTTTTAATCCTAAACAGTACTACTTACTTTGCTTGTATTTATAGAAAAAAAAAGTTTGTTACAATTGCTATCCAGGATCAAAATCTGTTCTGTGTTTCCAAGAAGGCATAACTTTTCGATGATATTATAATAAATGTAAATGATCTAAATCCAGAAGTTTTAGATTGTGTTTTTAGGTTTATAGAAGTGTGATTTAATTGCAATCTGATGTATTTATGTTATAGTAATAGATAATTATATATTCTATTTCATAAACATTTTTATATAAGAAAACTGTTGCTACCTGCATAGATGTTAAAATAAATTAATCTTTGTTTTTTGAATCATGTTTGAAATAAAATTAAAACATGATCTGGCAACGCCGAAAACTTCTTACTCAGTACAAGCATATTGTAAATGATTTAAAGATGATGAGGACACTGTTGTGTGCTTACACTGAATAATGTTAAGTCTTATTGTGATTGGGTTGGGTTGGGCTGATGTAAAAATCCATTCTCTATAGTTTGCAAAGCAGAATTTATTTCTTTTTACATTCAGGTCAAGTGACCAAGCATTAATGAGATTTAGGAACCTCATTATAGTCTTGGGTATCAAACTCCTATCAGCCATACAGTACAATGATCAGAGGTGCTGGTAGTTTTTTGCTACTGAGAGCTGAGTAGTTTGTTGATTATGGATTTGGCAGCTTCTTTCTGTTCCATGCCTCACTTTCACCTTGAACATCTGCCTTAACAGATGACAGTCAGCACAAAATGTCCTCACACCAAAGCAATAGGTCACATATTCCATGTTAATCACCATCAGATAGCTGCTTTTTAAAAACAGTTAGGCCTTATGGTGCGATACTAGAGTAAGTCCATGTATGTAATGTTTTTTGAAATGGCTCCAGTGTTTTTTAATTTAGTACACTGACAGAGATAAAAGAAAAAAAAATCAGGACTGAGGGAAAGGTTTCAACAATGGCATTCAAAAAGAATACCTTCACAGAATTTTTCTCATAAATATCACTGAGAACAATGAGCATAAAACAATACAATTGTCCAAAGGGAAAATAGGTATTGTAGTATTCACAAGTAGAAGAGGGAATATAGGGGAAGTCATTACTTGAGTATAGTAAGGGCTTTAAATGCAGAAGAACGCAAGGATTTTGTGTTGGGGCAGCTACTGAAATCCTGAAGCATATAAATGTTCACAGGACTGGGCCAGATGAATCAGTGACCAGACTCAGTTTCAGACTGCACCCTATGTAAACAAATAAGAGGCAGAATGACATCTTTGTGTGATTGTACCAAAAGCAGTGGAGAAGAAAGAGATAATGACCCATACTACTGGTTTATGATGTTAATAAAGATTTGATTTGATTTGATTTTAATTATCCATTTTAACTGAACCCCAACTACCAGAGACCAAACACAGGATTCTGCCCACTG
Source organism: Pituophis catenifer annectens (assembly GCF_029215685.1). Taxonomy (NCBI): domain Eukaryota; kingdom Metazoa; phylum Chordata; class Lepidosauria; order Squamata; family Colubridae; genus Pituophis; species Pituophis catenifer. The sequence continues at coordinate 43,822,863 of NW_027256887.1, read as the reverse complement.
GATCAAGGTAAGTAAGAAAAAAGAGCTGAATTAGAAATGAATGTCATGAAGTATAGCAACAAAGAAATAGAAGAGTCTGAAACTTGATGAGCTTCTCAGGGAAGTAAATTGAAGTTACATTGTAATGGAGATGGTAAGGTCTGGACTCTGGAAAGCAGCTGTGTAGCCTAAGTTTACTCCACTTGTAACAGCCATCAATACATCTGCTTAGTAACACAAACTGCCATAAATAGAAAACACAAGCCAGCCCTTACTATACAGTATATACACTTCCACACACATGCTCACTTGAGCATCTGAAAAATCTTCTGTTGTGTCTTCAAACTCTCAGAGAGTCTTATTTAGGAGACAAATCAAGGAAGAACCTATCCCACTAAAGAGGCAAAATTTACTAAGTTACTTTTATATAATGGAAAGTCTGTGTTTCATAGTGTATTTCCTTGTGATATATCAGCCTTTCCAAATGTGCATATCTAGGACAAACATGTATTAACATGGTCAGATTATTATGTAAGATGAGCTAGACATATTGAAAAGAGATAAGAATAGATCAGAAATATTCTCACAGAAAACTTTGATAATAATAGGATTCTGAGACAGTTAAGAAAACTTGGGAAAATCAAGAACAAGTTTCAAGTTTACATATTAACGTATTTTCCGGCGTATAAGACGACTTTTTAACACATGAAAATCTTCTCAAAAGTCGGGGGTCATCTTGTACGCCGGGTGTCATTCTCCTGTAACCAGGCAGACCAGCCCGAAAGGCTCTGACGAGCCTTAAATGGCTCTGGCGATCCAAGCTCTGATGATCTGCTAATCAGGCAACTCAGCTGCGATCGCCAGAACCATGGAGAAGGAAAAAAGTTTTCCCCCTCCAGCTTGCTTACCTTAGCTGCTAGTCGCAACGCTTGCCTTGCTTCGCTTGCCTGAATCCATTCCATCAGCAAGCAACTCCCTGCCTGCAATCAAGCAGGCAGGGAGTTGTGGACTTCAACTCCTAGAATTCCTCAGCCAGCAAAACAAAGCTGGCTGAGGAATTCTGGAAGTTGAAGTCTACAAGTCTTAAAGTTGCCAATGTTGGGGACCCCTGTTCTATTGGGTAAGATTTTTTCCCCTTTGGGATCTTTAAAAAAAATAGTTAATTGGTTTTTTTTTTTAGTTGTTCTTTTTTAGACCTAGCCATTTAAAGTTTAGGAAGTTTTAAATTTAGCTTTCATATAAAAATAAAATAAAATAAAATAATATTTGTGCAGCTTTCTGAGATTTACTATGTTTCTGTAGTGTTTCACTCTAACTACACAAATACACAAAATCTCACAATGGAATTGTGGAATTTTGTGTGCGTAAAGTGTGAAAGTTGGGTTTTTGGGCTTTTTGTGGCTGTGTGAGGTTCCTGCTTGTTGAAGGGGCCATTTTGGGTCAAGAACAGCTGCTTTTACATTGTGGGTGAGCTAGTTGTGTTATGTTGTGTTGTGTGTGTGTAAAGTGTGAAAGTTGTTTTTTTGGGCTTTTTGTAGCTGTGTGAGGTTCCTGCTTGTTGCAGGGGCCATTTTGGGTCTAGCACAGCTGCTTTTACATTGTGGGTGAGCCAGTTGATGTTTTTTAATTTTTATTTGGTGTGCATTGGAAGAGGGGTAGTCCTATACGGCGAGTATAGCCCAAACCCTATATTTTAACAGGAAAATTCGGGGGTCGTCTTAGACGCCCAATCATCTTATACGCCGGAAAATACAGTATTTATTCTTTTTGAATATACACTGGTTATAACCTTTTCACTGGATTTATGCAATAGGTACATAACTTGTTCATGCATATTTTAAAATATTTTTGTTACATATCCTGTTTTTTATCCAGGAGGTTATGGTAGCTTATTAGCTTTCCTGTCTTCTATTTTTTCCCCCTGCAACACCACATAGAGTGTGTTTTGAACCGATTGAGGGTGGTTTTGAATCAAAGTCTCCCCCATTGCCAGTCCAACAGCACTTTGCTTGTCATACATTTATATATTTACATCTACTTATGCATACATACATAGTAGCACGTCTGATGAGACAGCATTTCTTAATTACCTCTAGCCACCTTATGACATAAGTGCAATTCCTGCTGAATATGTGCATAGTAATATTATTAGATTCTAAAACTGATAATGAACACCACGGGAGCATATGAAATCAGTACAGCAATAAATATAGGAATTCGCATAGCTTTTCTCTTTTGTTGTAACTACCTCTTAATACATGAAAGTTTTACTAGATTAATTCTGCTACTGATTTTTAGGATAAGCGTTCAATACAAAGTATATAAGCTAATAAAAAGAGAGTCCCAAATGAGGCAGATTGTTTGTCCTCTTCCCACAGCAACAACCAGTTTTCCATGCATATTGGAGAAAATGAGCCTTTCAGGTAAAGGGAAATGCCATTTGTAAATAAGTGTGATTCCTAAAATCTTATGGTATTTTAGAAGTAATGATTTTAGCCACAATTAAGAATGTGTAACTGCCTTCCAATTCTGTCCAGTTAGATCTATGGTATAAGCATCTATAAGGTTCCATTGCATCTGTAAGTATTCCCCATAAAGAAACTTACTTGAATTAAATGTATAGGATTCTTTCATATAAAGTGCAAATTACGTTCTTTTTCAAGCTCAAAGCTGATGTTAAATAATGTCCACCAAACTAGCTAAATATTCAAGTGTATTTTTCTTCAGTACCCTAAATAGAACATTATGCCTGGGTAGGTCCATCTCTAGTAGAAGAATGGCAATGAATGGAAGTGAGAAACCACAGCCCTTTAAATAATACCATCAAGAGACACCTGTTATCTAGTTAGATTGTAAAGGTCACTCAGCTCCCCATTAAATGCCTCTGCACTTGTACCCCTGGAAACAGGCCTTTCTTCTGAGTTATTGATAATTAAGGGAACACTTTTAATTTTTCACTTTGAGGAAAAGCACCCTTAATCACAAAATGAACTGCTTTTTAAAGCAGTTTAAAAAAAAAATAAGAAAACTACCCAACAGACTGAACAGAAATGTTATTAAAGAAAAAAGTGAATGGTATGTATCTTCCTCAATCTTGGGTCCTCTCTCTCTCTCTCTCTCTCTCTCTCTCTCTCTCTCTCTCTGTGTGTGTGTGTGTGTGTGTTATGTATATCCATATATGGGATATATGCATATATCCCATATCCCATATTATAAACATAAAATATAAGCTATATATATTTTTGTTGGTTACAAGGACCTGTTGTCCAGGCAAGGCAACTTATCATTTTGTTTTGTTTCATTTCATTTCCACAGAGCTCAACTTGCATTAGCCTTCCAGTATCAATAACCCAGAGACTTCTTTCTCATTTGAGAAGCATGAACAGTACTTCCTACATATGACCCTCCCTGTTTTTCCCAGGGAGGAAGGAAGGAATCCCATATTTACATCCTCATACAACAACATGGAACTACCGTTAATTGCATTTCATCGACTTCCCTCACCTAATTTGCACATTACTTTCATGGCAGAAAATTCCTTAGTGGTTCTAAAAGTTGCCTTTCCTTCTCCTTAGCCCAAGTACCTGCTGAAACCAGACGGGGAACAGGACCAGGACCTGTTGAGACATGCCAGGGATAATTAAGAGGGCTCCTCCATAACCAACTGGGTTGGCCTTCGCTCACTCATTCACAGATCCTACTCAGACAGGCTGGCTGACAGCCTGACTGTACCTAGCACATTTATTGCTATTAATACCCGGGAGAGGAGGAGCAATTGGGGTGGGATGGCAAAGGCAGGGGGACGGAAGGGGGCTTAAGGGGCCGGCACAGGATTTTGAGCCGAGGAGGAGGGCGGAGCAGCAGAAATGGAGCGGTTAAGAGATAATCCACGTCTCCTCGCAAGCCATACGTTTCTCCAACCCACTCCCTTGACCCACAGTCTCACCGTGTGGGCTGCGCTGCTGGACTTCAGCGGCGGCAAAGCGATCGGGGATGGCGGTCTGGTCCCAGCGCCCGTCCGGGAAATCCGTCCAGCCCCGATCCTCGGGGAAGACTGGAACTGGCGGCTACTTTCTCCTCCTCCCCTGCTCCCTGCGGAGGGAGGCAAAAGAAACCAGCTGAAAACGACGGGGGACCGAGCAGGGTCCGGATCGAAGACAAGGGGCAGAGGGAATGAAAAGTGGCGCCGAAGTGGTCCCTTCCCCAGCGCCCCTCCTCTTGTTCCTCCGGCTGCCATTGCAGTATCATCTGAGGGATCAGCAGGAGTTGATCCCAAACGAGGCGTCGAAGCGGGGCGGGGGGGGACACATCAAGAGTGTCCATAAAGGGGGAACACGTTCGCCCATTAACCCAGATAAACCTTCCACCCATGCTTAACCCCCAGCATTTAAGAGCGTAAAGGGGAATCCAGTCTGGCCGCAAATGGAGGAGTTTTGCAGTACTCATCCAATCTAGCCTGCCCGCTGCCTGGCCTCTCTGCCTCTTGCGAAGGAGCGCGAGAACTCGGCTCCGCTCCCCCAGCCACGACCCCCCTGCTAGACCATTTCTAAACACCAGCGCAAGAAGCGCTTCTCGTTTGCCTAAACTTGCCTGTTCTCACGCTGAAAAGCTTGTCAATCAGAAGCTCAAGGAACCCCCTCCGGGAGATTTTAGAACGGGGGTTAAAAGTGAGGCCGTTCGAGGCTGCCCGCTTTGGCAAGAGGGGCTTCAGCCGGGGAGGGGGCCGGTTTATCTTTCACCCAGACGGCCGCGCGCTCTCACACCCCCTCGGACTCTCCTTCTCCGGCCTTGGGATGGGAGGAGGGGAGCGGGGGATCCCGGGGAGAAAGGCGGCAAGGCGGCGAATCCGCTTTGGCTGCGGCTAGCCGTTTCCCTACTTACCAGCTGGGCAAGCGGCGGCCGAGGCAGCCCCACCGGCACTAGCCCCAGCGACACTGGCAGACGGTTTCCTGGTGGTTAACATGGCCGCTGACGGGGAGGGAAAGGGGAATACATTTCAGGGCTGCCGTGGCTTCTCCGGATCGTCGCCGCCTCTGTGGTTCGGCCTCCGCGGTCGCCGGTCCCCACCGTCTTTCCGAAGGCAGCCCTCTTCCAGAAAAGAGCAGCTACACCGGGCAGCCGCACGTCCCTCCGCGGCATCCGTCGCCGCCGAGCCCGGGCCCGCCGGGCAGCAGCTATCCTTGATCCCAGCCCCCGCCGCCACCGCCTCTTCCTCGTCTTCCTTCTCCAGCGGTTCCAGAGACGGCGGCAGCAGCAGGAACGCCGCCGCCGTCCCCCGCCCGAAACACATCACCTCGCCAGTTTCCAGGATCCCCGGTCCCTCACGTTAAACAACAGTGGTGGAGGAACGGAAAACAACCCCCACCCAACCATCCACCCACACTCACGCACCCACCCCTCTTCCTCCCCTCCGTTCGGAGAGACGGCTACAGAGACCGCCGGCCTCTCCCTTCCCCCTCCTCGGTCTCCTTTTGCCCTCTTCGCCCACGCAGTCGCGCAAGCCCTTTCAGACGCCTCTGCGCGCCCACGACACTTTCGCTTTCAAAAAAAAACGGGCTTGAGGCTCCGCCAAAGCCAGTCTCCACCCCACAGAACTGTCGCCCTGGAGCCTGTCTGGGCCCTCCTCCTTCCCACCGAGGACTGCAGCTGTCCTCCGCTTGGGTGAGGAGCAGAAGTGACCGTCCCCTCCTCATCCTCTGAAAAGCGGGAGGGGAGCGAGGAAGAGAGAAGGAGCGTAGGCACTGCAATGGCGATGTTTGGCGGTCCTTCCATTACCAGCGCGCCCCCCCCCGACAGAAGAGTTCAGATGGCCAGCTCCCTCCTCATGTTTAATGCACAAGCAGAGGCTACTCTCGCCTAGAGCCAATATGTCGGAAATCTCAGCCTTTTCTGTCTCTAGTCTTGTTTCATGGCCTTTAGTGCAAATAGATCCTTGTCACCTGCTATATACTCTATTGGTGGGACATAACAATTAACACCCCATCCAGCTTCTCTCAGAAATTCCCTCCACCTTGGCATTCTTGCAAAGGTAAGCCTTCCTTTTTTAGAGAGAGAAGAGAAAACCCAGGAAAAGAAGAGAATAGAAAAATAATGAAAGATAACACAGATGACGCTAAAGAACGGGAGGAAAGGAAGAAAGAAATGGAATGCTCTCAGGTTATGGACGACAGTTGCCTTAAACTATTGGGTCATTGTACTTAAGAGGCATGGGAATTATAGCTGAAGACATCTGGAAAACATTAAGCCAACAATCCCCATTTAAGGAGAAACAACTGCAAGTGCTTTTAAGTGAAGGCTAAGAAACACTGAAGAGGAGAATGTGTCTGAAAGACAGTGTGCTTTGTACTGCAGTTTTTCTGATGATAAGAAATTCTTAGAAAAGAATGGAACTTCTCTTCCAAAATCACTAATCTCACTACTGTATGTCCTTAATGTTCCTTTAAAAAAAAAAAAAAGAACGTGATAATGATGGAAACAAACGTCTTTTGGTGCTTATGGACTTATATCTCTATGGTTAAAACAAACTCCTCCTCCTCAGAAAGCAAGGAGCAAAACACTCCTTTTGACTTGTGGCTTCTGTGCCTTGCTGACTGCAGATATTTGTGTACACGGAAACACATTTCTGTGCAGAGCAGAGTTCAGAGCAGAAAAAGATCAGATGAAACTGATAAACAGCTGACGGGAAGGAAGAGAACATTAGAATTTAGTTACAGTACAGTTTTTAATGGGAGGTTTTCTCTTTTGAAGAAGAAAATGAGAGTGTCAACATAGAAATTTTGTTTCTATAGTACATAAATAAATGTACAGACAGTGATCATTTATGCTACCAACCAAGAAGGGAGTGTGTGTGTGTGTGTGTGTTAAACCAATAGATAACAGCTGTGGGAGTAGTAGTCAATGTAGGGCCAGGATTCCAGTATCAGAGGGTAACAAATGTGTGCTGAATTAACTTCTCAAATGAGAGAAGCAGCTGTTTTACCCAGATATGTAGGGTGTGAGGCCAGTACATGAATAGAATTCTCAAAGAAATTTAAAAAAAAATCCAACTTTATTTTTTTATTAATGAAGTTTGACCCTATATAATTTGTTAAAATATGTAAAAAAAAATACATATTATGCATAAAAACAGTTCTCACTGAACTTAAAGAGAATATGCTTTCAGAATACCTTTCAAAACAAAAGATAAAGTCTTGTGGTTCTTGTATTTACTCAGTTGGACAAAAAATGTGTATGAATATTTTCATACACAATTTCATTATACAATCGCCAGTACAGTGGCCTGCAGCTTCCCTGGCTTCCCACAGTGCAGCTGAATCCCAAGCTGAAGAAGGCATTGTGAGGAAAGTTCTCCAACTGGGCATTCTCAGCCTGAGAAATGGGGGCAGCCAGGGAGGTTTCAGTATGATTTTATTTTTATTTAAAACATTTATATTTTAACAAATCTAAGACGTAATAGGAAATAAAAACATGAACTTTCAGTAATGACCTAAATTAAAAATACTATGAAGACAAAGCTGTAAGAAAAGAAGATGAACATTCTTTTGCAAAAGAAGACTTTTGGGAAATGAAAGTAGATTTTGAGATCAATTTTGGCACAGCATTCACTGAAACTATTCCAAAGGTTCCCCCCTCCCCCAATTTACACAGCTCTTGGTCAAAAAAGTCCAGAGACCTGGAACAAAACATTTCAAATAAGATATTTCAAGCTTTTAATGTCTTCTGAAATATGTAAGTTTAATAATAATTGGACACTCATTAAAAGAGCCTTGGTAGTACAGGGGTTTAAGGCACCCTGTTATTAAGCTGGTTATTAAGACCAGCTGCCTGCAATTACTGCAGGGTTCTAATCTCGCCAAGGCTCAAGGTTGACTCAGCCTTCCATCCTTTCTAAGGTAGGTGAAATGAGGACCCAGTTTGTGGGGGCAATAAGCTGACTTTGTATAAATATACAAAAGGATGAAGGCTATTGCTGAGCACATTGTAAGCTGCCCTGAGTCTTCGGAGAAGGGCGGCATATAAATCAAATTAAAAAAAAAATAGTATCAGAGTTAACCCAGGGTAAGAAGGGCAGCCAATAAATTTTACAAACAACAAATAGTTGTTAATCCTGATGTCCTCACTGGGTTTAAATTTTAGAGTGTAAAATTTGTGTAAAATTTGACATGAGGAAACCTGCTGTAGTTTCTTTTTTTATACAAGGAATTATGATTATCAAGCAGACATCAGGTTTGCCACAATTCTTTATTGTGCAAATTTATGCAAAATACTTCAGATGCACTAATGTTGAATACTGAGATTTCTAATTTGTGCAATCTTTAAAACCTTACCTATTCATCTCTAAGGATTTCCTGTTTTTCAATCTTATTTTAACTCAATTCCTTTTAGTTACTTTTAGTTTTTAACCTTGAAACTTTTTCTGCATAACAAGTTTATGCTGCTGGAACATTTCTTCACTTCATCCTTCTTGTTCCTTACTCTTTGATTTTTTTTTACCTCTATTACCATTTTCTTAACTCTTTCACAAATATCTTGGATTTTTATTACTTTTGTTATATCTTGTATATCTTTCTCCTCCTGAAGTGACTTGCTCTACTTCTTCCTTCAAGCTTCTGGGTTTGGGTTTAGTTCTTACAAGAGGAATGACTTCTGTATTCTACTGTTCCTCAGTCTTCATCATTCTCTTAAAGGCATCTGTCGGAACTTTCACCCTTGCTGTAGTTCTAGCCCATTGTAAGATTTTGCACAGCTCTTTAATGGCCCTTTTCTTTGTTTGCCCCATTGTCACCATCCTTAATGGACTATAAATGACAACGGTTTCCTTTGAATCTGTATTCTTCAAGTCATCTTTTGCCTGGGACTCCTGACACTTTTGATCTGCTAGGTTGCTGGTTACAACTTCTCTGCTCCTGTTCTCATCTGCAGATACACACACCTCCAACAGCAGTGTCCTACAGCTCGGCAGTTCATCTTCATTCATCTGAAATGTCTTGAAGTGATTACTTTCTATGGGCTTTATGACTTCTGATCTCTTTTTCCTTTTTCCCAGCAGTGATCTTCAACTGCCTTTGTGATGCTGTATCAGCAACCCCTTCTCTAACGAACAGCCCCTCTCCTCTACTAGGTCTCAGCTGTCCCTATTTAATACTTCTCAGCTTTGCTGAGATACTTCTCAGTGTGCCAGATATGCAGTCCTGTGAGACATTCACAAGTGACTTAACATCTTTAATGATAGACCAGCAGGAACTGCTTTCTGATAACCCTCAAATCAGCCATGCTGTCTCAGAATATGCTTTAAAAAAACCCTACATTTGGGGTTTGCTCTCCATATAAATCTTATATAAATCTCACACTCTGACCATACTGCAAAATCATATCCACATGAAAAGTGAGAGTAAATAGCTTTTGCCTATAAGCAGATTTCAAAGAAAGATTCATGGGCAATGTGCAGTCCACAGCAAAAGACAAAGCAAAGTAAGAAATGAAATATAAAAATATTGAGACACATGTGCATATGATATTGACTATCTATCATCTATCTATCAATCAATCTGTCTGATATGTGCTTCCCATCTTATCAAGAGGTAACTTGTTTGTAACTGGTTTCCTTTGTAAAGGATTATGTGAGGCTTTAAGCTTCCACTGATATATGGAATATGCAGCCCCTAAAAAGCAAAGAAATGGTCACAAAAAGAGTGGATAGCTAGAACTGTAAATGTTCTTATTGAGGATATCACATGCAGTATCTACCAAATGACATTTCATGGCATTTGCAGTACAGAATGTGATATTCCAGGAAACACATAGCAATAACACTGATAGATGGGCAAGAACTGCAGCATCCTAACAATCTCCACTAGGAAAATGTTATATACCTGAGATGTTGTTGAAGGGTTTTTTTCCCAGCAGTCCCCACTCAAAAGTGGTCTGAGGAAAAGAGAATCTGCCTTAGTGGGTAAACAAATATAATAATGAACAAATTAAAAAAAACAGCATTGTGCAGATATTTCATCTTTTAATCTTTAATGATTTTTGCTGGAAGGAAAAATAAAATGTATAAAAACACAGAAGGTGTCATTTGGGACCACCAGCCATGTAAACATTCTGTGATTTGGAGAGGATAATTGCACAATACATTAATCATTTGAATAATCTTGCTCCATTTGCTTGAACCAGGATTCAAACTTGAAATAAATTCAGTCTGAATCTTTTGAATAGTAGTAATTTCACAGAATATATATTTAATATATTTTTCATTGCTTCATGATGATGCTTTCAAGCTGATGTACATCAATTAATTTAAAGTGCTAGCAAATTCAAACTACAACAGCTATCCATAGTGACCTGGTCTTCAGAGAGAGAGATTAAAGAGGAAATCACACAAGTTGAGTGGCAACACCCAGTAATCTTATCTGTCAACAAATGTTTAGTCAAACAATAATGGATGGGATTGGACCAAGAATGAAGCATAATGTCAGTTGAAACTAAAAAAACTATAAAGTTATTACAGAGATAAGGAATAGGTTGGAAATTAAAATTAGTTGATGCATTAGTTTTTAAAATGATCAAGGCATGATGTAATAGATTGCAACAATTGGTTATTAAAGTTATAAGTATTATCTAATAAATCCCTAAACTAGGAACTCATTGTTTACAAAGTACACTTGTAATGGGTGAACAGCTAGTGCAGCTCTAGCAAAAAAATAAAACAGCAAATATTCTACTTTGAATGAAACATTTCATGCTTCTCATGATACTTTGTCACAGGGCACATATGTATCTCTTGCAGCTTGTTGACAGGGTAACCCGATGGTCTTCCAAATGTTACTGAGCTCAACTTCCAGCAGTGAAGCTAGTCTTGTCACAGGATCCTAGGAGCTGTAGTTCAACAATATCTGGCAGACCTCCATGTTCCACTTCTAGAAAGACTGAAGCCTGCAAGAATCGAATTATTTAAATGCCACTTAGTAAACTCCAGTGGAAGCTACTTACAACAGAAATAGACTAAGTTCTTTCATACACAAACAGCAGTTTTACTAAAAGGAAGTTACAAAGTCAAAATAAATGTGCTTGTACAGTATTTTATGTGCTGAAAAACGCTCTGTTATTTTCATCAGTATAAACTGTATGTTCTTCATTAGTTTCATTTTAGAAACTACATTCTAATTCAATCCTGTACAATTTAGTGGTCTGCAAGTGCCCTGGACTCTCATGAGAAATGGTCAAATAAGCCAGAGATGACAACAATTCAACAGATCTGGAAGGCACCAAATTGAGGACAACGAATTCTTGCTAAAAACAAACAAACAAACAGTATTTTGCCAGCATGTTTTAATTCTAGGCATCTTTTTCTGAGAACTGAAATATAAATATTAATGGTTGAATTGCTATGCCATTAAGCTAGGATCTGGAGACAGATGTCCAAAGCCTCACTCAGAAAAAGGAGCAAGAGGAAGAAGCCAAAATGCCAGGCTAGCATATTTTAAACCAGGAATGTGAAACCTTGGACTAATAGTTGCATTTAACAACTGACCATCATACCAAGAGCCACATTCCAAAATATTGACATGGTTAGGATAATGAAATAGGCAGGGAGAAGATAAAAACTAAATTTAATTAAAATTTAATTATTCAACTGTTAATATGAATATTCTCCCATGATTTAAAAATGTTCCCCTTCTGTAATAACAAAAATTACAATTTAGTATGTTTTGGAGGACTTGTAGAGATCCCATGCAAGGCTTCTGCACCTTTGTTTAAAAAAAAATGGAACAAAATACATTTGTTAGCTCAAGGGTGGGCTTCAAAAATTTTAGCAAGGGGTTCTCTGCCCGGTTGCTGGGTAGGCATGGCCATGGTGGGCATGGCCTAGTTGGCCTCCTGCACCACAGGGGGGGGGCATTTTTGCCCTTCCTGGGCTCCAAAGGCTTTCCTTGAGCCTCCAGGAGGGCAAAAATGGCCTCCCCAGGCTCCAAAGGCCCTCTGGAGGCTGGAAACGGGCCTGTTTCCAGCCGTCGCAAACTTCCGGTAGGCCTGTTTTTTGCCCTCCCCAAGCCTCCGTGCGTGCCCTGCTCTTACCTGCATCCAAAACAGGCTGCATGGGGACTCCTGGGAGGGGCGGGGTGGGGTGGGGTGGAGCTAGCCAGGAGTGGGATTTGGGGGTTTTCTGAACTACAAAGAATCTTAGCTAGAGGTTCTCCCAAACCCCTGCGAACCCCCAGCAGCCCACCCTGTGTTAGCTGGAGGAGCCCCATTAGGCAACTGAGTTTATAAATTCCAAGTTACTACTGAGGTGGAAGTTAAACTCTATGCATAGCTTCCTTCAGTCATCATTACTGATTCTGCTAAAATCCACAGAAAATACCAAATCTACAGATCAATACCAAATGGTGTTTGAGATATTGTTGCATTTAATCTCGCTTCTGTCCCATTTTCCCTTTCTTCTCACGAAACACATAAAAACAAATCTGAAATAGTTTACTCTATACTGGTTGAAGAGCAAAAACCTATAATGTGTTATTTGTATCAGGAATCTTATGAGCCATTGCTCCTAGACACTGAAAACGTTACTAATCCTGAAAGGATGAAATACACCAAATAGTAGAGAAATATAACTTTCTGCAGGGCAATCATTCACTGTTTTAGTGGCAGAGTGGTTGAGACCCAGAGTGCATTTTCTCACATTTCAAGCTTATTTGAAAACTGACTGTCTCGACATTTTAGAGAAGCTGTCATTTTTATAGCACAGTTGAGCTAAATAGGTATTTAACTGGTCCATGAGGACTCTCTCTAGAAACCATTATATATGAATCTAAGGCTCACTATTGACCCTTCCAGGCAGCTTCTGAGCTTGTGCTCAGACATGAAGAAGCAATTTCCTGATCAGAAAGGCACACTTTGGTATTACTGTAACTAGTCTGGTAAGACTCTTGCCATCCCTTCGTCTCCTAATAATTACTTTTCCAACCTGTGAGGACAAAACTGTTGAAAATATTCCCCTGTCTATGATGATGCTTGTTCTAAGTACCTAAGCTTCTGAATTACTTAAAAATATCCACTTTTATAGGTTCATATTTATTTCAGCCCTGCTGGATAAAACCTTTCTATATCTTTTTTTCAGTATATCTGTATTTTAATGCAAGAATACTTTTTTTGTACTTGGAATCTCTAAAGTGAGCAATTGGAAAAAGTATTTAATATTATTCTCATAATAGCACTTTATAATTCCCATCTCAATGTCATTAATCTAAGACAAGAGTAAACAAACTACAATTTATCTGAGTTCAACAATACATGCTGGCTAATAGCAAAGGATTGTTGCATTTTTCTTCAAATAATTATGTTACATAACTTTACCTCTATGTCAGTATTTGTCAATCTTGGTACTTTTAAGATGTGTGGACTTAAAATTCCTAACATTCTCCAGCCAGCAGTATTAGTTTTTGCTTATTTCCAAAATAAATATACATTTAAGATCTAAAGAACTAGGAGTTGAGAAACTCTCCTCATAGAATATCCATATAGAAATACACATAAGAAATTGATAAACCTTTCCCAAAGAGTGTTTTTATAGAATATTCAGAAAGATATACCAGTAAAATAGCTTTCCCTAGTTTGATGCCTTCCAGATAAGTTAGAGATATACTTCTCAGAATTCCCATCTTGGAGAACAACTAGTGGCTGAGAATAGTGGAAGTCAGGGTCCCATGATAGCTTATAGGAGTTTAGAAAAGATTAGGCTGAAAGAATAGTAATGGATGATAAACAGCCTCAGTAATTAATTTACTTATACAAGCAACATATAAAGAACACTGAGGAATTATATTATTTTTATTCCAATTCTAGTAGTTGCCAAAGTTGGTCAGCCTTATCCAAGTATCTAATCATGTATTATTATTGTCACTACTGTATATTACATTAAAATGTGCCATTGATTTTGGTATAAAGAATGCACAGAAAGTGAAGAATGGGAATAAGAGCTAGTAAGGCTTGAGAAAAAGAAAGCAAATAAATCTAGCTTATATCAATACTATTATATCCATCTCCATGCTTTTCTGTTCTTTTTTGTGTTCTACATAATGTTACTTATCCCAAAAAGTTATAGTGTGTTTGGTAAGGTATATAAGTTACTCAAGAAAAAATATTGTAACTCTGTGAATTGTATTTCTGACTTATCTGGAGAGCATCAACCTGGAAAAACCACCTTATCTGATGTATCCCCTGGAATATTATTTAAAAACACTCTTTGGGGAAGGTTTATCCATTTTCACTTTTTTATTCTCAGTTGCATCCAATTGAAATCATACACATTTTAAATACATGTGCAGATATGCCCTTCTAAATTGTTGTTCTCTATCCTTTCTAAACTGGTCTAGGACAGTTGTCGCTTTATATTTATTAGGTTGTTTCAATGCCACCTGTTCAATCTAGTGAAGTTGATCCCCTCTAATAGTAACTCCTGTAATCTTTATTACTCCTTGTAATTTATCAGAAAGAGAAAAGAGAAACTGATATCTACATTCTTTTTCAACTAGTTTCCTTTCTTCATATAAACTAATGGTGTTGCATAGATCTTAAGCTTTTTTTAAAACCATAACTAAGAATTTCTTTTCAAACTTGTGAATTAATCTGTAAACCGAGGTTGTTGGATGATTGTCATTGTTCTTTGAACGAATAGAAGTCAGAGTGCATGCTAGCAACAAAGATCTTTTCATTCACATTCATTCCCAAAGTCATGCTAGAGCAATGAATCATTCTGAGCATCCTGGCGCTAGAGTTTTTCTCTTCCTCTTGTGAGAGATATTGGAGAGAGATGAAAAGTTTTTCTATGTACATCTGCCAACTGCTGTGTTCCTCAGCCTTTGGGATTTTAGAAAGGGGAATTTGGGCATCTAACGTTCCCCCAAAATTTCCAATCTTAAAGGAAGATTATTTTTTTAGATTTTTGATCCCAACTTTACGTTTTTATAAATAATTCAAGGTGGCAAATATATCTGATACTCCTTCCTCCTTCTGTTTTCCCTACAACAACAATCCTGTGAGGTGAGTTGGGCTGAAAGAGAAGACTGGCTCAAAGTCACTCAGCTGGCTTTGATGCCTAGGGTGGGACTTGCTCAGAGTTTCCTGGTTTCTGGTCCAGTGCCCTGCCTATTAGATCAAATACTGTGCAAATTAATGCCACAATTCTTGTTTACAGATAAAGCAAAGGAAGGGCAGACGCAATAAAAAGCCAAACACTTATCAAGTTCAACTAGGAAGGAGAGTAAGAAATTGACACCAGGGATGAAAGTTTAAGTTTCGCTTGCTGCTTTCTCTCTCTCTCTCTTTAAAAGCCTTTGAACACTGCTTCATTTCCTTTTCTTCAGCTATTATCACACTATATTTTAGCAATCTATGTAAGCCTGCTTGCTTTCCAGAAATTATTTCCTTCTTGTTTTTGTATGAATCATTTATAAAAAATGGATTTGTGTTGGATATTTGTGATTACTCTGTTTCTTATTTCACAGTTCATCGGCTCAGGGCAGAAAGCAGTAAGGTATAACACTAAAGAAAGGCTGTGTCTTTGACAGCAGTAATATATCTTGCTTTACAGTCAAAATGCTTTATAATGCTCTGGTTCAACTAATGATGTTCAGAAGTATAGAGGGTTTTCTTTATACTCTTCTGAAATATATCCTCTAATTCCTTAAAAATCAATTTCCCCTGCAAAACAGGCCTCTGTTTTTCTTCCTTATTCTTACTGAACTTTGAATTTTTTCAGTGGATTTTTTAAAGGCTTATTTGTTGCTATGAGGGGGCAGAGGCTATTGTTATTTTCTGTCACATATCTCTCTGTCCCCTTACGGCATCCCTGAGGATCCCCTTATGATGTCTCCTCTTGGGACTTAATTAAGGGTGAAGAGCCAGGGAGGCTGCAATTTGTTGAATACATGATTAGGTAGTCAAAGAAAAGATGCTACTCCATTCCCCTCAGCCATCTCATCAGAAAGATAAGTACATGAACCCCTCACCCACCAAAGAATTCTTCTCAGAAAGCAGATCCCTTTTTCATCAAATGAGAATGGCTGAAAACTCAGTCAAAGAGAAATTGGGTGCAGCATTTGCTCTTCATGGTAGCTATGAGGCTCAATAAGAAATACCCTTTCTTTGGGGATTCCCCCATTTCATATATGAAAGGTAAAAACAGCCCTTGGTGGACCCTATTTCTTGATATAGTATTTGCATGGGCACATCCATGCAATTGACTCGGAAACAGAACAGAAGGATTTGGCATTTCTTACTTGCAGGGTATTTTTCCTTTATTGCCTCTTATTTCCGATGTAGTTTTGAGAGATCTGTAGCTGGTTCTCATAATGCCTCTACTTGAAAGGGAGATGCCAGAATAGTCAGGATTTTACACTGAATTGAAGCTCAGGGATTGAACTTCAAAATTACACTTCTTTAGTCATTCTTATATGTCATTGAATAAAAGCCAAATCCAAACCTGGATCCCTTTTTCATTTTTATTCACCAGGTTCTGAACAGCTAGACTGACTGATATAGTTGGTATGCCTCAACAACTTTTGCAAAAATGTTTCAGTGCTCAGGAGACTTCATTGTGAGTGTTTTGATTTGTGCATCTGAAGCTACATTAGTTGCTGCAGAGGGGATATATTGTCTAGTTGAAAATATCAAGTAAAAAAATGAGTCTATAGTGTTCATAAAAAAAGGCAGGTTTTTTTGTCATATTCATGTCACGATCCAAGTGATATTTACACAAAATAGTTCCATAAATGTCTGGCCAAGTATGACTATGAGCGATTGAAGTCTTCGTTAATTAGCTTTATTGTAGTTAGTGTTATTGTATTGTAGACTAATAATTTCATTTTTATTAGTTTTAATTATTTCTACTTGAATGAAAATGGCTAAAAGATGATGCATGCTGCAATATTTGGATAGTTACATTATAAAATAGACCAATTGTAATGCAAGAGCATTTTAGCCTCTAGAGAGCATGTAAGAGTAGAAATCTCCTTCCCCACTTTTCATTCAATGATGGGCACTTTTTGCATTTCAATAATAGATGCATTTGGAACCTCTATTTGTTTGTTGATTACAAATGTTTCTATCCTACTTCACTCATATGACTCTGAGCATTTTACAGCACATCATACAATACGTGTTGGATGGGATAACTCTTTTCAGGTTGTTTGCTGTCCCTCTCATGTTCCCATTCTAACATTCCTTAGCCTTGTTCATCCTTTCCAAAGAGAAAAGACCAATAGGATTTGCCAGGGCTATGAACTGAGAATTTGGAGATATATATAAAGCCTCATATGTTTCTCTTTCTTCCTTAGTATGTGTTTGAATCTCCACATCAATCTAATATGTCTTGGACTTCCGCTTGGCTCCACGAGCCTCGAAGACGCTCTTTTACAAGCGCCCGATCCCCAGTTCCGTAAAAGCCCCAGAACAGCCGAAAAACAGCTGTCTGAAGGCTTGGAACCCTCTCCCCGGGCAAAGGGGAGAGAGAAGAGCTGACAGGCAGAGGTAGAGCCCCCCAAGTGCACTAGGAGAAATCCTGGGGCGCAAAGGGTGTGGGCTCCCTATAGAAGCCTGTCAAGCTGCTCCGGACCAGGGACGACTCCGCTAAAGCGGAGCTAGAAGCTGCGACCAAAATCTGCTGAAAACAACTGGGGGGACTTTTAACATCTTTACTTTGATTGCAGACAGAGCAAATCAGGAGAAAAAAAGGAAAAATCGCAAGTAACACTTTAACTCCGTTTTAAAATGCAGAAAATGGCACCTGAGAGCGGGAGGAGGAAGCTACTAGGGAAAGTGCTTGTTAACGCTTGTTAACGTTTGCAACAGTGATACAGCTACTGGATTACACCTTGAGAGAAAGTTTTAAAGTGGAAGCGTCCAGGAAAAGAATTTGGTACTGAGGAAAGAATTTGATACTGACTTTAATTAAAAGTTTGCCTTTATATTGTGTGGAAAATAGTTGGAATTGTTGTCCTGATAGCTGGATGAATACAAAGTGGCTGAAATATGGCTGACATCAGGGCTGGTGAATCAGCAAATTCTCAAGCGGTGACTGTTCAGGTTTTTCAAGAACTTTTAGACTCTTTTAATTCTGCTCTTTTGGATACGATTTTTTCAAAAAACAGCTCGGAAAAACATAAGCAGTTGCTGGAGGGGCAGCAGGAAATTACTCAGAGGAGTTTGCTGTTGGAAGATCAAAAGGATGTCAGGATTGAAAGGCAGGCTGGCACAGTTGAAATAAAGGTTTTGGCGGACGTTTCCATTCAATTGATAGAAAAGCAACAAATAGACTCTTTATTGCAAGCTGACAGTCTTTATGGCAACAAATTTTGGCTATATGGACAAAGGTATGGATTGAATGATTATACAAGCAAGAAGAGTCGAAATGGGGATTTCAAATTAGAAAACGTGACCTCAAGAAGAGAGCGAGTATTTCAGAAACATCAACCTCAAATCAACATTTTAAAACTTTCAAAAATAAAATTGGGGGGAATGTTGAAAGAATTTATAAAAAAAAGGATTGGAAAAAATATAGAAAGAAGTGAAGAACAGAAGATTAAGAAAGATATCATCCTGTAGATTTTGAAATTTGCATTTGGCAAATATGTGTTTTAATGGTATTAAGAGATTTTCAAAATGTTTAACATAAGATTATATTATTTTAAAAGATATATGAGATAAAATGTGTAAGATTTCAAGATGCCCAATTTTTTGAAGGAAAGAGGATTAATATTAAATTCAGAATTTTATTAGGGAGTAATGTTCAAAAAGAATGATGTTCGAGGGTAAGGAAATGAAATTTATTCATGATTTTTATTGCTTATAATACTGCTAAAGTATTGGATTATACATCAAGAAAAAGTTTTTTTTATAACTAGGAAGAATGAATTTAATTTAATTGGTCTTGAGAATTTATAAAAGGGAGGTTGGTGAATTGGAGCAAGGGGAGTTAAAGAACGTGTGGGAGTTTTGAACTTTATAATTAGTTAGTTTATTTTAGCATATGTTTGTTAGATGCTATACCCTGTTTTTGCTCTGGGAAGTCAGGGTGGGGTGGGGAGGGTGGGATAAGGGTTGGGGTGGGGAAAAACTGGTGAATAGAGAAATGTTTTAACAGAAGAAAGTATCTACGATTAGAATACAGGAGTTGCTCAGATACTAAAGGAGGAGAATATTTCACAGCAAAGAAGTTAGAAAGGAGAGAGGAGGAGAGGGTAGGAAGAGGAGATGGAGGGAGAGGAATGGAAGAAAGGAGAGGAGGAAGGGAAGGGGACGGGAGTAGGAGTGAAGGTGAGAAGGGGGGAAGAAGAGAGAAGTGGGGGAAAGCAAAAGGAAGTAGGATGAGGTAGGAGAGGAGGGAGGAGTAAGTAGGAGAGAAGAGGAGGGAGGGAAGGGAAAGAAAGGAGGAGGAGAAGAAGGTTTGTTGTGGAATGAGGGAAGAAAGAGAAGAAGAGCAACTCCAAATTAAAATGTCTTATTTTAATGCTTTCTTTAAGGGAAACATGTATATGTAGGATTTATCATGTATAAGAAAATGTACATTTTCTATTATGTGGGGAGGGGGAAAGGGTGGGGGGAGAAAATTGTTTGTATTTCTTATAAAACTTTTCAATAAAAAAATCTAATATGTCTTAACGTAAGAAATGTTAAGATCTGTGGACTACAATTTTTTTTAGCTATGTTGATTTTATAGTATTGTATTATTATTTATATTATTATAAACTATACGGTTTTATTATACTGGCTGAGAAATTCTGGGAATTGAAGTCCATACATCTTAAAGTTGCTGAGGTTGAGAAACATTAATCTAAGTGATAAACTGCTGGCCTCTGCCACTTAAAATTTTCCATTTGCTACAATAAAGTATATTTTCAAATGATATTATGAATATTTGAATGCATGACTAGGAACTTTTTATCCACTGCCCCCTTTAAATGAGTATTAACTTGAGTTATGAACCAAGAAAATTGGCAGAAGTAATGTTATTACTATAACATGCTTAGAAAAATATATGACCATAGCAGGTGACATTTTAATAAAGCTAGGAATTAAAAAAGTAGTAATGGCAGCTTCATTCTATCATGAAATAGAAATTGTTTTTTCATATGGAAATATATTCAATGACTTGGATCATTGCTTATCTACGAGCAGCAGTTAGAATGTCTGGAAAATAATTTTAGGAAGTGCTAGAAAATGTCATTGCCTAATCTCAAATCAAAATGGTGTATTCAAGATCATAGACCCAGAAACCATATCAAAATCAAAGCAAAATAGAATACGGTAAAATGGGATAAGAAAGTAAGCAGGAAGGATAAACAAAGATGCAGGAAAATCAGATAAAAATGATGGCACACTCAGCTCTATAAACTATAATTCCAAATCAATCCAAAATTTATTTGCCATTAATTAGCAACCATTTGTGTATTTTAGGATGTTTCTCTACCAGAAGATTGACACAGAATCCACCTAGTTGTCTAGGAATTGGCCTATCTCTATAGAAGTCACAATAGAGTAATGCATGGACCAGTGATTCATTGTTTTCAGACTGGCATGGATAAGAGCCTTTTGCAATGTATAGCTGATGGCAAGATATCAAAACATAGCAAAGTAAAGGCCTTATTGAATTTATTTACTGGTTAAGGTTCCAGGCTGATTATGAACTTAATTATAACTATTTAGAATTATAAACCACCCGGAGTCACTTAGTTGAATTGGTGGCAATAGAAGTTGAATAAATAAATAAATGAATGAATGTCCCAGTTTTATTCCTAGTAGATGTCTAGTAATCAAAAATATAAATATAGCCTTCCCCATTGTGCACCCCAACTTGTGTGGTACCACAACCTCTAACTAGCCTATTACAAGTATTCCAGGGAGCACAAAGCTGACACTTAAATCATCCAACAATTTGACGCCAAGAAGTTTGGAAAAAAAACAGAATTCATATTCTACTTCCCCAGTAATATTTCATGTGTAGAATGTTTGTATATAATAGCCAACTTGTGAAAACTGGTTAATTGAGCAAACAATCACTGGTCTTCCACTAGAAGCTAGCTGTCAAATATCCTCTATACTAGATTAAAACTGGATTTAGTGCTCAAGGGAAAGAAATAAAAAAGGAGAAGCAAGACAGTACTGAAGCAACAAGAACCAGATCATAACATCCATGAGGATGGTGGTAGGGCAAGTGATTAAATGTATGTTGAGCCATTGTGAAGCAATGTTCACCTTTTCATATTTTCATGTAAGGATAGACTTGCAGCACAGGTACTAAAGGGAAGAATTTGCATTGTAATGTCACTTTATCATTGTGGTTTGGGATATATGCATGTTGTAGATCATGGATGTCAAACTCACTGCATCACATTGCCGTTGCGTGACGTATTGTGATATTTTTTCCCTTCGCAGAGTTGGGGTGGGCGTGGCCTGCGCATGATGCATCCAGCCAGCGGGCTGCCAGTTTGACACCCCTGTTCTAGATGGTTACAAAGTTGTATTGGAATATGAAATTTTATGCACACAGGAAAGATAGACAGTATTAATCTTATCTGGAATTTGTGTCTGTGTCTGTCTGTGTCTGTGTGCCTGTGATTATTTCTCTTCCTTTTCTCCTAACTCCCTTTTCCATAATACACTTTTCCATATTTACTGATTTGGTTTCATTGACTTAATAATGATATATTTCATTACAAGGAAGCCTGTATATTTAAAATTATCCTTTGTGTTTCAGGACTTGCAGAAGATTGTTCAGTTCAGTATTGCTGACCCTGGGTAAAAGATCCAAAACCATATTCCTTTCTACTTTTCCAAGTGTTAGGTTGAAGAGACAGAGGATTGGTAGAAGATTATGGATGTACCAGGATATGCCAAGAAGTGCCACTTGGTTGTTGAGGCCTAGTTTATCTTCCACTTGTGGGCCCCCTCAATGATGGGTATGATGTTTTTAATGTACCATCATACCCAGTTTGCGACGTGCCAATTGTGAATTCTCTGTGTTATAGTCCATTGTATTTAAGAGATTGCTTGATTGGGGAGGTCTGTATTATAAATCTGTAGAATACATAACCACAGTCTGAGCTAAACTCCTAATTTACAGTATTAAACTATGAGTATTTTAGTTTTCAGATTAAGAGGGAATCCTGAAATATAAACAAACTAGTAAACTAGTAAAAAATCTTGCAAAACTGGGAAGCAAAGGAAAGTTTGGATGTATATTTTGAGTGAAAGCTATGCTAATTTAAGAGAGGAATCTAACCTTGAGTAGTGTAATCTCCCAAGTGGGAGCCTTTCCATCACCTTCCTTTCCCTTGAGTGCTGATGTGAAGGCCTTGAAGTGACAGTAATTGCTGAAGAATAAAAAAAAAAAAAAAAAAAAAACAGTCCAAGGGCATTGCCAAAGACTTGGCCCTAAGGGTTTAATGGCTCTGAAAATGATACACAGCAAGTAGCTGCTATGGCTTTGAAAACTTGTGTGTAAAACTACAAGCAAGTTATTCTTCTTCCTCATTCCACAAATACAAGCTGTTGACAATTTGTAAACAAATCACCTTTAAATTATTTAAAGACACTTGCATAGTATAAATTTGTTCTTTTTTTTCAATGAAAATACTCTGGTCTTCAGCTAAAATACAGAACAACAGTTATAATTAAACATCATTTTTAATGTTCATTTATTCATGGTCTGTATTTAAAAGAGCTTTGCAAGACAATTTTATGCAAAAAGTAAAAATTTAAGAAGATATTGTTCTGTCTCAGTGATAAACAGATCCTCAGAGATTTTTTTTTTTAGATACAAGATTGCTTTAGATATTCTTAGGATTATTTTCCTCTTAAATATAAAATCATATGTATCATGTGAGCTCTGATTTTTGCTGTGAATTTTTTCCCTCAAGCAGTATTTAAAAACAAAATGATTAAATCAGTGGTTAAAGCATTGTCATTTTTATTTGATAAAACAAAAATAAAATTTAAAAAAAATCAACATACACAATTTTTTTAAAAAATGGTACTGATATAGTATTAGTAGATAATTTGCTTGAAAATTTAGGCTATAATCCATCAATGTGACAATATTAATTCTCAAAGGTGAAATGGACAGCTGGTCTAACCTGCCAATTTCCCCACCCCCCTTTCTGGAGTAGGTGATTGGAGCTATTACAATTATCTAGAATAGGAATATGCTACTCAGCCTGAATCATTTTTTCTTTTGAGGTAATGCATGTGCAACATCCATTTCCTGTTAACTTGCACTACTAATCTGACAATGATCATGATAGCATAGTTTCAAACAGCAGAAATGATACATTTCCATCTCTTTCATTTCTGTACTGGGATCTATAAATATAGCATAATTTTTAATAGACTGGACTGTCCTATTTTAGAATAGAGACGCATAATTGCATTCTAAACTTTTTTAAAAATCCCTACAAAAAAAGAGGATGAGAGTAATTGGCTGAGATCCTGGTAGAATGTTTTTCTTTGATGAAAGCTTTTACAAGAAAGATTAATCACAAAAGCCATCTGCTTAGCCCCATTTTTACATCTCTTCCTTCAACTTATGTAACTCCATTCATGGTGGTTAAGAAACTCTCTTTGATAGTGAAGTCAAATAAGTTGAAAATCAACTTCTGCCATATTGCATCTGCTAGAGTTGATGCATAGAGTAACACTAAAATGGAACTCCGTGTATCCATCTTTCTTTTAGGTCCTGTCATCTTTTGGACTAGCCATCAGCTGCACAGGACTTAACCCAGTGTTCATATGGGTCTATTTCTATTGAAATGAAATGACATTATTTACCAAAATGAAGTCTTACCACATGGTTTTTGTTATGTATATAGTTTTGGTGGGAGATTTAAACTACAATAGGTCACTTGTGATTGGTCACCTCCCCGGCTGCCCGGGTATATAAGGAGAGCTGTTTGCCTGTAACCTTTGTTGAAATCTCACTATACGTTAAAGAGCTGTTGTCACTACCTTGCTTCTGCCTCCTCAATTGCCCAACTTAACATTGGCGACGAGGATGTGATTGAGGCGGTGAGAAGCAAGCCGAGGAAGAGCTACTTACAGCAGATTCAGCCAGGCTGACGAGCCGGACATAGCAGAACTGCCACAATGTCTGCATTCGTACCGCCAAAGCCTTTCGGCCCGGCCAGAGAGAAGTGGGGATCGTACATGATCCGGTTCGAGTGTGCCTTGGAAGCCAGCGACATGCAGGGCCTCCCTGAGAACTGAAAGAGGGCTCTGTTCCTGAGCCACTGCGGACCGGAGGTCTTTGACATGGCGGAGTCACTTTCAGAACCGACCTTGGTCCAGACCGTCTCGTGGGAAGTGCTACAAGCCATGCTCAAGGCACACTATGCCCTGGTACCATCGAAGTTTGTGCAGTGCTACAAGCTCCGGCAGTGAGTACAGCGTGAAGGAGAGCCAATCAGTGCATACATGGCTGCCTTGCGTAAGGCTGCGATGCACTGCGAATACCGGGACCTCGATGACACTCCTAGAGCAAGTAATCTGTGGCGTAAGAGATATACACTTACAGAGAAGGTTGCTCGCGAGACAGAATCTGATGCTACCCATCGCTCTCGATGAGGCCAGGGTGCACGAATCATCGACTAAGGCTGTGGAGACACTGCAACAACCAGTCAACCCAAAAGGAATGCCGCTGTCGATGCCAGTACACCGAGAAGCCACCCAGACCAGCAGCGAGGAAGAGTCGGAGAAGGACGTCTTCCAAACCGAGAGGCAGACTCGGGGGCAGAAAGAGCGACACAGAAGCTGTTCGAGCTGCGGAGGGGCATACCAGAGACAAACCTGTAAGTTCAGGGATGCCATCTGCAGGCGTTGTGAGAAGAAGGGGCATTTGGCAAGAGTCTGCAGGGCAAGCCTACCAGTTAACCACAAGCCCCGGGACAACTTCAGCCAATCAGAGCCAGCGTGGCACAAGCGGACCAGTAAAGATGGCGACCAGAGGAAAAGGCGTGAATTGCAAAGCCATGAGACCTGCAGCACCAGGATCGGCCAGGCCAGCGCGACTATCGAGAAAAAAGTCCACACAACAGTCGAGATCAAAGGACAACTCTGTGAGATGGAGATCAACACTGGGTCATCCCTGTCCATCATGTCCTGGGCTACCCTGAAGGCCGCCCTTCCCAACATCAAGAAGAGCCGGCTCCAGATGCAACGTATTCGGCTGCGAGACTACCAGGGGAACAGCATCCTTGTGGTAGGAGTCAGCACGTTCTAGGTCACCTATGGCGAGTACTGGAAGGAGGTACCCCTCACCGTGGTCAGCGAGACACTACCAAGCCTCCTAGGGCTGGACTGGTTCAAGGCCCTAGGAATGGGATTCACCGGCGTCCACAGCGCCAGCGGCAGCACCCTGAAGGATGACCTCATGCAGGAGTTCCAGGACATCTTTGACGACCAGCTGGGCAAGTACGTGGGGACCCCTATTTCCTTTAACCTACACCCCAGCATAGCTCCGATCAGACTGAAGGCTAGACGAGTGCCTTTTGCGATCAAGCCCAAAATTGACTTGGAATTGGATAAGCTAATCAAGCAAGGGGTGTTAGTCCCAGTAGATCATGCTAAATGGGAGACCCCAATAGTGACTCCGGTCAAATCAGATGGGTCTGTGCACATCTGCATGGACTACAAATGCACATTAAATAAGGCCCTTCAGCAGAGCGCATACCCTGTCCCAATTGTGCATCAGTTGCTCCATTCACTAGGCCCTGGCAAGATCTTCGCAAAACTCGATCTTGTGCAGGTGTACCAGCAACTACTGGTAGATCACGCTACCTTGGAAGCACAGACTATAGTCACCCACAGAGGTGCATTCAAATGTGCCAGACTGCAATTCAGAGTCAGCATAGCCCCCGGACTTTTTCAAAGTACCATGGAGCGTCTGTTACAGGGACTGCCAGAGGTAGTGCCCTACTTTGATGATGTAGTCATTAGCACAACAGACAAAGAACAGCTAGGGGACAGACTAAGGCGAGTTTTGGCCAAATTCAAGGAGGCTGGACTTCGTGTTAAACGGAATAAGTGCATGATTGCAGTCCCCTCTGTGGAGTTTCTGGGGTACCAGGTGGACGGATTGGGAATACACCCCACCGAGAGCAAAATAAGGGCCATTCAAAATGCACCCACTCCAAAAAACAAATTGGAGCTACAGGCCTTCTTGGGTCTCCTCAATTTTTACGCCATATTCCTGAGTGACAAGGCAACGGTCGCCAAACCACTACACCAGTTACTGACCAAAAATGCACCTTGGGTCTGGGGGAAGGCTGAAGCTGCCGCATTCAACACAGTGAAAAAACTGCTATCTGCGGACAGTTTCCTGATTCAGCATAATGCGGTGCTACCGCTTGTCTTAGTTTGTGAAGCATCCCCTTTTGGTGTGGGAGCCGTTTTGAGCCATAGACTACTGAACGGGCTAGAGGCACCCATTGCCTATTACTCACGAACCCTGTCCAGCGTGGAACGGAATTACAGCCAGCTGGACAGAGAAGCCCTTGCAGCCATCTCAGGGGTCAAAAAATGTCATGAATATCTATTCGGATGACACTTTGACCTGGTCACAGACCATCGACCTCTTTTAGGCCTCCTGGCCGGGGATCAGCCCACACCTGCTGCCTTGTCTCCATGCATGACATGGTGGACCATCTTCCTGACAGCTTACTCCTACCAACTTGTCCACTGCCTGGGACTAAGTTTGGGACACGCTGATGCCCTCAGCCGCTGTCCGTTACCATACCTCCTAGATGACCCAACTCCAGAGACACCAGTACTCCTGATTGATGTTCTGGTCTCAGGGCCTCTCACTTCCATGGAAGTGGCGAGAGCCTCCACTAAAGATCACATGTTAAGGACTGTAATGGGTTGGGTCACGAGGGGTTGGCTGGCAAAGACTGAGGGCGGGGAGTTCAAAGCGTTTGCCAGCAAAAAGAATGAACTGTCTATGCAAGGGGGGTGTTTGTTACGGGGTGACCACGTCGTGCCCTTATGCTAAAGGGAAAAAGTTTTTAAAATGTTACATGAAGGACACCCCAGAATTGTACGAATGAAGGGTCTAGCTAGAAGCTATGTGTGGTGGCCCCAAATGGATAACGGCATCACCGAGTGGGTGGGGAAGTGTAACCCTTGTCAAGAATCCAGGCCAGATCCCCCCACAGCACCGGTCATGGAATGGGAGCATCCCCAGGGGCCCTGGTCAAGGATACACATAGATTTTGCAGGACCATTTCATGGCCAAACCTTTATAGTGATTGTCGATGCCTTTTCAAAATGGCTCGAGATCATTTTCATGCAATCCACAACTGCCGAAGCGGTCATAAAAGCACTCCGGGAACTCTTTGCCACCCACGGATTGCCTGACACCCTAGTATCGGATAATGGACCCCAATTCACTGCCACCCAATTCGAGGGATGCTTGGCAGAACTAGGCATGCACTCTTGGCCCCGTTTCATCTGGCTAGTAATGGATTGGCTGAGAGATTTGTGAAAACGGCCAAAGAGGCACTGGCTCGGCTGGACGCGGGAGACTGGCAGGCCCGAAAAGACAAATTCTTAGCAGTCCAACATGCCACCCCTTGTACAGCCATGGGGCGCAGTCTGGCTGAACTCCTCATGGGTAGGAAGCTCAGGTGAACCTTGGACCGATTACACCCCAATTACTCCCCGGACAGATTTAAAGGAGCCAACCAGAAGTTACGGGGGTTTCAGATAGGGACACCGGTGTTCGCAAGGAATTATTCAGAGGGGCCCCTATGGGTGGCTGGGGTGATTTCTGACATCAAGGGTCCAAAATCGTATACAGTAGATGTGGGAGATGGAAGGATCTGGCGTAGGCACATCAATCAACTCAGAAAAAGGTTGACCGGACAGCCAGAAGTGTACTCAGAAATACCAAGCCCTGACTAACCAAGTTTTCCCACAAGAGCTAGCTCAAGACCGAGAAGGTCGGAAGACTTGGCTGCAAACTCTGGGATCCAGCAACGCCCCAGCGAGATGCCACTCCCAGCCGAGGACATCAACACCCCCGATGAGATCCAGGAGGTTCCATTGGCAGAGCTGGGAGAAACAAAAGGTCCCTCCGACCTGCTCAATGCCACGCCTCAGACTGAACTGCGCAGGTCAACTAGGGCCGGACACGCCCTGGTCACCTGCGCAATTTTGTATGCAAATGTATAGACTAAGTGCCTTCTGGGAGGGGAAGGGTGTTATGTATATAGTTTTGGCGGAAGATTTAAACTACAATAGGTCACTTGTGATTGGTCAGCTCCCCGGCTGGCCAGGTATATAAGGAGAGCTGTTTGCCTGTAACCTTTGCTGAAGTCTCATTATACATTAAAGAGCTGTTGTCACTACCTTGCTTCTACCTCCTCAATCGCCCAACTTAACAGTTTTTCTGTGCCTCTGCTGCCTACACATCAATACCTATTGCACCAGTGGTGGGTTTCAATTGGTGTTACCACTGGTTCATTTCGTGCACACACTTTGCGCGCACCAGGACAAACAGGTAGAAAACCACCATTGTATTGCACAATTCTGATATCTAAAAAGCAGTAACATACATGATGCAAAAACAAGAACAATCCCCAACCCTCTGATTCAGGGCATTCTTTGAAAAACCAGCTTTTTAATTACATTTTTCTCTCCACACTTTAACATCAAATGAAATGCTTCTTTCATCATGTTTTATCTGTGCTTGTCGGCATATTTTTCTTTGGAGACTGCCTGCCTAACCTCTGCCTTCCAGCTTACATTTTACTCACACATCATTCTCTACAAAAAGTATTTTTCAATCTTAACAATTCTAAGATACTTGGATACCAACTTCCAGAACTCTCCATCCAGCCATGGCTGAATGGGGAATTCTGGGGGTTGAAGTCCAGGCACCTTAAAGTTACGAAGGTTGAAAACACACTGCCTTAGAAAGAAATTCTAAAATTGAGTTTTAGATTGCTGCTGAAGCTCAGGATTCACATTAACACATTTCACAGATTTGTTCATCTGCTGCTAAAATGAAAGCGTGTGCATGATGCGAACCAGTGGTAACACCAGTTGAAACCCACCACTGGCCTCCATGTGGTTTCCAGTCCATGAGTGAAACAGTCCTAAATGTTCCTCAAAGTTAGTAGTGTTTATCTTCTTATTTTATCACCATCCAACTGTATTCTTTACTATATTCTAACAGTAACTTCTGTTAAACTTTACAGTTTCTACTCCTGGATTTGAATTAGATCTCTTGTAGAACGGCAGAAGCAACATGTGGAAGTAAGAGCGCTTGTGTTCCCCAGTCCTATTCTTTGCATGCAGAATTTGAGTCTCAACAGATAATATGATCTGATGGCTATATTTTCCACAAATATGGTTAATAGTTTTATAAACCATAGAAGAGATCACCAAGTTCACTAGAAATCCACTGTGTGGAAACATTGTAGGATTTGGTTTTGTTTTAGGAACAGGTGAATCAATCTCTTTGTGCTTGTCACACTATTGCACAAATTAACCCATTAATCTGTTTCATTCTACCATTTTTGGAAGACTGCAGGGAAGTGACCTTTCAATATTTGTTTTTAAGGTGTTTTCTGTGTTCTTAATAGTGTTTTCTGCCTGAATGTGGGGTTTTTTAGATGTATTTTGATACATTTATTTTTTTAAACAAAAACTATATCAGAACATTTATAAAGACTGAAAGCCAATAAATAATTGAGTTCTTATCCATAATGTCTATCTCAGAGCTATGAATAAGTACCATGCTTTTCAGAATGTGAAACTATCAAATTTGAAAAGCATTTTTTCTTACTTATTTCTTCTTGTTCTAAATCCACTGCCAATCCAGTTTCTTGGAATAATTCTATTTTAGGTTATGAGAGAGATTTCCCTTCCCCACTAAAAATGTATTTGTTCCTAAATGAATATTAGGGAAGGAAAAATGCTTTGACTTCAAATAAGATCTTGCTAAGACTTTACTTTTTAAAAATATTATATCCCCTCTTGCATTATAGAACTTTTAAGACAGAACATTTGCCAGTGAAGCCTAACTTCCTGTTGCTCCAAGTTTAATTTCCAAGTAATTACTAACTACTTTACTTTGAACAGATGGATCACAAAATGTTTCAGATTGAATGACAAAATAAAATTACAGGCTTAAAAAATGTGTCTGTGTGTCTTTCTCTGTGTATGTGTATGTACATGTGTGTTTGTGTGTCTGTACATTTGAGTGCATTTTATTATCTTGGATGAGAAAATGACTTATAGATATTTGTTTTCCACCTTGCTTCAGTGATGCAAGGTGCCTGTTAGCAAATGTTTTTCTATACAAGCCTGAAGCGTGCCAGCCCTACTGAATTTCAGTCAAATAGCTTCGGATTCTGCCATAGAACTATTGAGTCCACTGTAAACTTAAAACAGAAAGGCAACCCTGCACCCTCCAGATTTGACAATTCTGTATTTCCTTGCCACTTTTATACATGTTAGGACTCATGGAGACCAAAACCCAAAGAACATTATCACTAAAAAAAATATTTTGCTCACATGTAAGTTTTGGTTTTTTTTTAATTTGATTTATATGCCGCCCTTCTCCGAAGACTCAGGGCGGCTTACAATGTGCTCAGCAATAGCCTTCATCCTTTTGTATATTTATACAAAGTCAGCTTATTGCCCCCACAACTGGGTCCTCAATTTACCTACCTTAGAAAGGATGGAAGGCTGAGTCAACCTTGAGCCTTGGCGAGATTCGAACCCTGCAGTAATTGCAGGCAGCTGGTCTTAATAACAGGGTGCCTTAAACCTCTGTACTACCAAGGCTCTATCAAGTTTGCTTATGAAAAGATGAAGAAGTCTACTGTTCAAAGGATCTAGCACTGAGAAAAAGTCCAGCCTTCTGCCTCTGAAAGCTGTATTTAATCAACAAGTTATGGAAGAATAGGGGGATTACAGTCAAACATATGAACAATGTACATATTCTTTTTTGTGGGATTTCCTTTTTTATTGAAATTCACTTTAGCATGAGCCTGAATATTGGAAGGGAGTGAAAGCTAATTCTATAAGTGCAACATTCAGTAGAATATAAGTGGAAAAACACTTATGCCAAATGTCATCAGATTTTTGGGCCTACACACTAGAGGGAAGATGCTGAAGAAATACTTCTCTTCCACTTCCTCTGCATCTTCTGAAGTGTCACCTGAGTGGATTTTTTTCAATGTAAGGGGCCTATTACAATCTGGTTCAAGAGTGAAGTTGGTGTACCCTCGATAGCATGTTGTGATAAATTTGTGAAGTGCTTTGTTCACATTCATCATTATTTACCCTTCACAGTTAATGTACCGTAAATCCAGAAGGGAAATGTCCATCCTGTCTTATTCTATTGGATAAGTTTCAGTTGTTCAGGCCTGAAATGGTAGACCAGGTGCTCAGTATGCTGAGCCTACCACTTAGCTGCCCAACTTTTAACTTTCTTAGCTTTTCGAATCTGGTAGGGTGTGGGCTGTCCAGCTAGATCCAGGAGATAGCAAACATCTTTTTGAGAGAGGGTGCAGCTTTCACCCTTTAAAAGAGACAGTGTTCTTGAAGAAACCGAATCTTGACCCAGGGGATGAAAACAGTTATAGGCCAGTAGTTAATCCATCTTCCTGGGTAAAGTATGAATGGTGGATTAGTCCAACTCCAACTCTAGGATCTTGTACATGAAACTGATTTTTTAAAGATCCATTTCAATCTGACTTCAGACTTGACTAAAGAACAGAAATCCCCTTGATTATCTGCAGATGACCTGTATTGGGAAAATGAAAGGGGAAGTGCAACCCTGTTGATCTATCTGGAGCTCTCAGCAGATTTCAATACCATCTAAACAAGACAGATATATTGTTGGTAGAGAATATGTCCAGCCAGCTGAGTGAAGGATTACTTCTGGACAGAGATATCCCATTTGTATAAGTGCAAATAAGTTGTATGATGGGGTTCCCTTTCAAAATTTTATTCACATTATGAATTATTTATTATTATTTTGGAGCCAGGCAAAACCTTCATATTTTTGCAGGTGAATCATTTTAAGTATATTCAAATCATATTTTAATTCTTGATTTAGATTTTCACAACTGTCCTGCTACTGTCTATTTTGTAAGTTTGTATATTGTCCTTACATGGGACACGGTGGCCCAGTGGCTAAGACACTGAGCTTGTCGATCGAAAGGTCAGCAGTTCAGCAGTTCGAATACCTAGTGCCATGTAATGGGGTGAGCTCCTGTTACTTGTCCCAGCTTCTGCCAACCTAGCAGCTCGAAAGCAAGTAAAAAATGCAAGTAGAAAAATAGGGACCACTTTTGGTGGGAAGGTAACAGTGTTCTGTGTGCCTTTGCTGTTTAGTCATGCCGGCCACATGACCACAGAGACGTCTTCATACAGCGCTGGCTCTTCGGCTTTGAAACGGAGATGAGCACCGCCCCCTAGAGTTTGGAATGACTAGCACATATGTGTGAGGGGAACCTTTATCTTTACCTTTATATTGTCCTTATTCTTTATTTTATTTTATTATATTTGCTTTAAATCCAATTCCATTGGAGCACCATAAAACATCCCAAGAGCTCTGGCTATTGGGCAATTTAAAGTTTTAGATAAATAAGCTGGGTTCTAGTGATAAAATATTGAGGATCATTTCATATTTTTAATTAGCAGTATTCAGATTACAGAGAGGCCAAAGTCAAAACTTTTTGCTAAATAAAGTGGTTAACTTTTAATTTTTGGTTGCAAGCAGCTATAAAACTTGGAATAATCAGAGGGCCAGGCATGTGAATTTTATTCCTTCTTACCTTTCTTGTCCTAATTCAAAGCTATTTAATTAAATGATCCTTGTAGCACATTATTATCTATTCCATGTCCTGTGGATGGAATTGTCCATTTTTAAAAAATATTACAAAAACTGTATGTCATTGAGCTATAAGCAGGACCATGCAGCATAAATAAATGGTTTAGAATCCAATAAAAACTAATGCAAAGGGTTTTGTTTTTGCAGAAATGAAATTAATAAGAATGATATGAGTGTCTTGCATTAAAAACTTATAACTTGTTCCATTTCTGTTGCTAGTGTCTGTTGCTCTAGTGCAGTGTTGGCGAACATTTTTGGCACCGAGTGCCGAAATTGGAACGTGAGCACATGCCGGAAACTGGAAGAGCAGCTGCCCAGTGCGCATGTGCGCGCTGAGAATATGATCTTCCAATTTCTGGTGCGCACATGTGCACTGGCCAGCTGATCTTCCCATGTGCACGCGAGTCAGAAACCAGAACACCAGGTGGTTAGTGCGCATGCATCAATTTAAGGCAATTTCCTCCATTTAGCTACAGAACCAGTTTTGGGGGGCCTTTTCAGCCTGATTGAACTGTCATAGTTTCTTTGCTATCTTCGCATACCTACTTATCTTTTCTGAATCCTATAGCCTCGACTATTCAGATTTGTTCCAAACATGTGCAAGAAAATATAAAGGTTAATATATGCTTTCTGACAGCATGCAAAATTAATACTAGAGAATTAAAAAAAGAAAGAAAATACATACAAATCCATTACTTGGATTACATCTGAAGTGAGCATTCTTTGGAATGTTGTGCACAATGAATCCCCAAAACTTTTAAATAACGGACAATTAGCTGTTTGGTGCAAATGGTTCTTCTTTAAAGAAAGTTATGTTTAATCAGCTCAAAGTTTAATTTTATGCTGAACAGGCTTTTAGGTATGACATTCCCTAAATTCATATGTAAAGCACAGTCAAATGCACAGAGTCAGCTTTTAAAAAGATGTATTTATTTATTAAATTTATATGCTGCCCATCTCACTCTGAAGGAGGCACTGTGGCTCAATGGTTAAGATGATGGGCTTAATGACTGGAAAGCTGGTAGCTGTGTACAAGAAATCTAAAGTAGAAACCTAATAGCTCTCCCCCATTGTTGTTTCCTAGCAACTGGTACATTCAGAGATCTAAGGCTTCACATCTTGCACTTCCTGCAGTTCCCAACTAAACCAGTAGAGATATTTTTTCTTTAGTTTGGAGCAAGCTATATATTATGCACAGATGTCTGAAATATCCCCATGACATTTCTTTTCAAACGGGAAAAGATACCTCCTGGGATGTTAATGGGATTGGAGAAGTAGCAGGGGAGGACCAGCTTAAAACAGAACAACTCTTTCCCATCTGTCATTCTGCCATTTTAAATTCCTGTCCCTGTAACAGCTTCTTTGTGGGTTCCCAGATACTGTACTTCCCTGTGTGTGCTATCTTTTGAATGGGAAAGTTTCTGGAGGGAGCAAGAGAGAACATTGTACAAGTACAAAGCCTTTCCTCATCAACTTTTTAATTCTGATCACTTTTCTAAATGCTGCTAATTTCTGTTTTAAAAGTATGAAATAGCAAAGGCATGATTGGATCACTATCATTTCATGTAATGACAGTGATCAACCATGCACTTGCATTCACATACAGTATGTGAGCCTTCATTGAATACAATATTTTATATACATGCTTCATGAATATTCATCATCAACAAAAGCCTTGACTGTATTCTTGGTATGAAACCAGATTGTTCCCATTGAATCACTGACAGCTGTACAGAATTTGCTAGCTTTCTATTAGCCTCAAATCAGATGTTTTTAACTATGAACTATGAACTCAGAAATGAATATTTTGGCTTTCCTAAGACAAGAATACTTTTCATGTTATGTTTGAAGAGGAAAGTGTAGTAACTCCAAATTCCTTCCAAATATAGATCAGTGCTGACTAGATAGTTGATGGCTACAGTATAAAGAATGGCACAGTAGATAAATGCAACAGGAGCTAAAAACAATACCCAACTGGAATTGCCCTTATCACAAAATTAGCAGGCCTAGCAAAAACATGAGAGAGCACTTGGAAAAACTTGATTTTTGTGAAGGAATAAGTTTGTCATGTGCTTCAGGGGGCTTTCAGTGTGAGACATAAAACAATGTTGACATCACCCGTTGTGTGATTGTTTAGTTTCAAGGGGGATATGGTAGGATAAATACACTATGATCAACATTTATGGTAATGACAACAATTCCCCTCCCATTTCCAGGCAATATCATATTTAATTCATCTCATGCCCAAACAACTAGAACCCAAGCTTCCTTAGGTTGTTATCCCAAATAAAACTCAGGATTCCCTTTTTCCTCCCTCAAAATGTTTCCTCGTGAATCTACTGAACATAAAACATCTGGGAAGGAGGCAGAGCTAAGACCAAGAACTCAAACCATTTATAATAGTGGATATTTATCACAAAACTGTATATTTTGAAATGCTATTTCAAAACTTAAAAAGATTTGAGTCAATATGAAGGAGATTTGTTTGTTTGTTTGTTTGTTTGTTTACTTACTTATAAAATTTATATGCTACCCATCTTTAACCATCAGCATACATCCAATTGCTCCTTTTCAGACTACTTTGATGTATTTTGCTTCTAAAATTTGAGTACAAATATGTATACAGGGGAAAGTTTACACAGAACTGTATAGATCAGAGCGAAAACAACCAAGCAATGTAATATGGTATAAGTTTATAAACAGAAGAAAATAGTAATAGGAAGTGAATATTAGGGAATACATGTAAAAGAATATGTTCAGTATATGTAGGCTTTCAGGTACAACTAACAGAAATAGGCATTCAAAGCCTGAGATACTTTTTTTTCTTCAGTTGTTGCAGATTCACTTAAGGAACAAATCTCTTGAGACTCTGTTAGCCTAGTCTTTGGAAAGCCTCTGCATATTCTAAACATATGTCTTCTATTTTTTTTTCCAAAGCCAGTGAATCATCCTGTAAACCATGGCAGTTTGGATTAATTGACTGGCCTGTTTCTTTTTATTGCTCTTTGCAAGGCAGAACAGTACTGACCTTTTCCCAAAGTCCAGACTAGAATAAAGATCAAATTGTATGCTGTATCATCTGTTAATACTAGAGCTGGAATGGCTTGTTCCATCCATCTCCTTATTATTGTTATTCAATTATAAATGTAATAGAATAAAGCAAATAAATAGATGGCACTATGTACTTCATGTGCAGGAGAAAAAGACTTAGTCACTGTTTCTGTATTATTTTACAAATAGGGAGAAGGGCGGTATATAAATTGAAAATAAAAACAATAATATAAAAGCTTAAAAATTCATTGGCTTAAAAAAATATTAAACAGTCAACAAACAGCTTCAACCAGGGCAATTTCAAAATGACATAGGGTTGATTCTCACATGGCTGCTAGAACAGGGATCAAGCACCATTTCCAGCACACTAGTGTAATTGCATTCCACAACTGGTTAAATCAGTATCAGATAAATTGCTGCTAAATCCATGTTATGAAATTTGTGTCTTTTAAAATAAATAATACTGTCAGGGACATTTTCCCCCTCACTTTTCTTTTATGATACTTATAAAGGTTTCTTAAGGCATGTCTTAGATATGTGATTCTCAATCTTGGCAACCTGAAGATGTGTGGACTTCAACTCCCAGAATCCCCAACAAGAATGCTAGGTTGAGAAACATGATTCTTTCAAAATGTCATTTGGAACTGCAGGGAGACATTACCATAGGACAATGTTTCTTAAAGTATGGTATTTAAACCCCTGCCCCTCCCAAAACCCTCTTAGGGGTATGTGAAATTAAAATAATTTCCCAGCCTATGTTCTATTACTTTTTAATATTAAAGTCTCATCAAACAATCATGAAAAGCAATAATGGCAACAAATGCATCATTTAAATTTTTTAATATTATATTCCAGGGGTCTCCAACCCCAGTATGTAGATGCTACTGGACTGCAGCCCATTGGAAACTGGGCCATGCAGGCAACGTGCGAGTATACGAAGCTCCATTTGCACAAGTGGCAGGCATGTGCACGAAACCATCCCCTCCCCCGCCCACTGCCGCTGCTGCTAGTCCACAGAGCCAGAAAGGTTGGGGACCACTGCAGTACGCTAAATATCAATAAATATAACCCAGACAAAATAAAGCTCTTTTGGGGTCCTCCATATTTTTTTTTTTAAAGTAGGAGGGGATCTTGAAGAAAGGAAGTTTAAGAAACACTGCTATAAGACAAGGGCAGTTTTCTGATGCTGTTTTGAGCAGAGGCTGGGGGTATTCCTCTTAAATGAAGAATACAAATTCTACAACCACCAGGAAAAATACTTTTTAGTTTCTGACCTTTACCATTGTTACTATGTTTAGAGTCTGATTGGCAGATCAGAGAGTGGATAGATAGGAAGATAGAACATCTGTAATGCACTGACTGCCTTCAGGATCCAGTCGCTTGATTGTGCCACTCTAATTGGGAATCGCTATAGATTCACTAAGGCAAGCAGGTCATTGGGACATGAGGAAGAATGGGACCAGAAACTAAAGTAAATATGAACAAGCTCAGAAAGTCTGAATAGCACAGAATGTAGTAAAATAGCTGTTTTTAATTCTAGATTTAAATTTCTCCAGGCTGTGAAAAAAAAATGTGAATTATTCAGTATTTTTCCTACTTTGTTGGTGAGGGTTCATCATTATTGTGAATAAGGGATACAACTAAAGTAGATATTTGGAGGCCTGGACGAGGTTTATAATATATGTACCCCATAGACCATACTTATTTGGTTTTTAATTTTTGTTTATTCTTAAATTGAAGATTGGCTACCTGATCCCAGATAGCTTTTTGATACGCTTCTTGTCCAATGAGTATCAGTAGTAATCTTTTCTCTTTCTACATGTGAAGATTAACATGGCATGCAGAATTAAAGCATGGTAATCTTCCATGAGGTTTAACTTCAAAGAGTGCTTATAATGAGTGCTAAGGATATTGAAGATATATTGCCTTATGAGCTCTAAACTTTAGTGGAAACTCAAGTGTATTAGCAAAATGTGAGGTACATTACCATCAAGAACACAGAAAGTGTGAACAGTTATCTCATTACAACAGAGTATAATTCACCCAATAGCAACACAAACTGCTAATTTATAAATCCTACACTGGTAAGACCACAGCTGTGGATCATACCATTCTGTGTACATGTTGTACACTGCCCAGAGTCTCTTGCTTATGAGATGGGTAGCTATGTAAACTGGTTTAATTAATAAATAAGTAAGTAAGTAAATAACGGAATTTAGTGAGAGGACATTATCAATCTAGAATTTCTCTCACACACACATATGCGCACACACAAACAATAAGGAAAGAAAAATAAAAATAAGAAATAAAATAGAAATAGAAATAAAATAAATAAGGAAAGAATAAAATAAATAAGAACAGTCAATACAAATACAATAAGAAAAATAGCTGTGCCAGATATCATCAGACCATTCTCAAGCTCATGCCCACTAGATATGTTGAAATTTTATTTATTTGGGGTCTGCCTTTTGTTATTTGTAAATAACTCAAAGCAGCGATCATATCTAATTGTCCTTCCTCCTCTTATTTCCCCAACAATAGCAACCCTGCAAGGTGAGTTACAAGTGTCTGAGACAGAATGGCTTTGTTGATAGCTGAAGTTTAACACATGCACACAGGTCATCAGGATGAAGAAGAATTGAGTCGGAGGAGTTTAAAACTGCAAAATAGAGATTCTAGGAGCCATAG
Organism: Pituophis catenifer annectens; assembly: GCF_029215685.1. Lineage (NCBI taxonomy): Eukaryota > Metazoa > Chordata > Lepidosauria > Squamata > Colubridae > Pituophis > Pituophis catenifer. The sequence goes on along the minus strand of NW_027256887.1, from coordinate 43,784,249 downwards.
TGCCAACACACATTGGTAAGGCCACACTTGGAATACTGCATCCAGTTTTGGTCGCCACAATGTAAAAAAGATGTTGAGACTCTAGAAAGAATGCAGAGAAGAGCAACAAAGATGATTAGGGGACTGGAGGCTAAAACATATGAAGAACGGTTGCAGGAATTGGGTATGTCTAGTTTAATGAAAAGAAGGACTAGAGGAGACATGATTGCAATGTTCCAATATCTAAGGAACTACCACAAAAAAGAGGGAGTCAACCTATTCTCCAATGCCCCTGAATGCAGGACAAGAAGCAATGGTTGGAAACTAATCGAGAGAAGTAACCTAGGACTAATGAGAAATTTCCTGACAGTTAGAACAATTGATCAGTGGAACAACTTGGCTCCAGAAGTTGTAAATGCTTTAAAACTGAATTTTTTAAAGAAGAGATTGGACAACCATTTGTCTGAAATGGTGTAGAGCTTCCTCCCTGAGCAGGGGGTTGGACTAGAAGACCTCCAAGGTCCCTTCCAACTCTATTATTCTGTTATTTCAGAAAGCTAATAAGTATTGGAATGATTTGATGTTCTTCTATTCTAAGAATGTAATGGAATAAAACCTTTTCATTAGAATGTCTTCAGGTGATTGCCACTATTAATAAATGATCCAACCATTGCATTTGGACAGCTTACTTTACAGTCTTCATTATGTGTCCTTGGAGCAACACCACTGATTTGAGCTGAAGCCATTTCAAAGCAATCATGCTTTAGACAACATTTTGACTTATAATGTCAGACAACCAACTACATGACAGTCCAGAAATGTTGCAGGTTAAATTGCTATTGAAACTATAAATGAGAAAATAGAGACTTAATAACAATCATCCTTGCAACAAGAACAAGAACAAAACCTATGACCTAAATTGAAGATGTTCTCTTGATGCTAACACGTTCTTATTTTGTAGATGGGGTCCTGGGAAAACAAGTCAGGAGTTTAGGATTACAAAAGAGTGGCTGGTGCTTTTTGGTGGCTCCATACTTCAGCAGCTCACTTAAGGGCTTGTCACCTTGCCTCTGCTATCAACGCTTGTTCTCACAGCTTCGATAACTCAGCTGGAAAGAGCTCCATCAAGAATTCCCACACAACTAATTCTGCCCTGTATAATGCATTGCTCTCTGTTTACAGGAATATTGTATCTTCTGCCAGTCACATTTAGTCTTAAAATAACCTGGTAACCTCCACAGAAGCTTCTCTTGCTCCTTCAAATCTTGCTGTGATCCCTCATTAGGTATCCCTAAAATATTTCACAAGCAAACTCTTCCAAAGGGTACTGATTGTACTCCATAGCATACATGGCACAGAAAACATTGCTACAACCAAACAAATGACCTGTCAAAAATTTGGCATTTCTTTAAATTGACACCAGGCAGTTCAGGCTTGAACTCTTTATCTGTACCTCCACACTCTCTCTTGGTATGTACTGGTTTTGGCACTATTACAAATGCATGGCATGCAATAGTAGCAATGATAAAATTAATGAAATGAAAACAAAAAATATTGTAGCATGAATATGAGAAATATTTATTTCTGATTCTATAGGAAGTTACTGGCTTCTGCCACTAAAGACACAAGAATGCAACCCAGTTGCTTTTTTCTGAGAAGTTGGCAAGAGAACATTTCAGTTTGAAGTTTAGGGTAAGCATAAAGCAGGGCTTCAGAGTTGATCAGTCTTTCAATGGCAGTGTCATCCAGATGTGTTGAGAAATGGTGCCAAGCACCAGGGAAATCAGGAGATCCAGGCAGTTCAAATGAGTATAAAGATTTATTGCAAGTTTAAGCTCTCTACAAGAATCTGAGCTACTAATGGTAAAAGCAAATTGCTAGTAGATAAAAGTCAAAGGAATTCAGGTGGACTTAGATCTCTTGTGGGCATGCAGGGACTCATGACTGATGACTTATTTGACTTCTCCCTCAGGCTCAGCCTAGTTGTCTCCTACAAGTGGAAAGCTAACTAAACACCTGAATGCAGAGTACGGATTTCCTTCTGCAGGTAACTTGGCAATGTATATCATATATCACATCAGCAAAAGGTATCATGGATTGATAGCAGTTATTTTAAACATTCATAAATTTAAAGAGTGTATTTTGGCAATTTAAATAGAATAATAATCACTTTTGTTATAATTGAGGTGACTGTGCCACAGTAATTTACATACCTGCTCAGATGTTTACATGTTGATGAACAATTGAGGGCCCTTCTGTACCCTGATATGTCACATAGACAAATGCTTAGCTGATGTCAAGGTATTTTAGGCCTACAGCATTCTCACAATCTAGAATCTTTTCAGGATTGTTTATTAAGAAATCTTATTGTAACAAGAGAGGAAAGAAGTAACAGTAGTCCCAAAGAGATATACAGCAATCAACTGCTTTCTCAAAAATTTGCTGTGAAGCTACAACGTTTGGCATGTCTTGAATAGACCCTAGGTTCAGACTTGACTACAGTTTTCAGATGTCTGACATGCTACCATCAGATAAAGAGTCAGACTAGAAAGAAGCCATTAAAAGAATTGCTTTCTGCCAACATGTGTGCACTTCCTCTTTATTCCCACTGCAAACAAATGTTACTTCTTTCTCCTGCTCTTCCCATGGATTAATGGGTTTTTTGTTTATGCTCTTCAGCCTTGAAACTGGGCATCTGTCTGAGAAATTCTAGTTCTCAATGTGTTCTGAGACTTGTAGCTTAAAACAATTACAGGGGACCCAATTGGGAAAGACTGATCTAAGAAATTGGTTTGTGTGTGGGGGGAGGGGGGACCAGATACTAGACTCCAATGGACTGCTGAAATATGGACTACCCAGCTGATGTGATGGTTATGTTAATTGTAAACACAGAATTGTCTGGAACAAGACTGTAGCCCAAGCCTAGCAATGAAATAAGTAAATGAAATCAAACAAAGATATAAATTTAGGGAGAGTGCAGAAGCATCTGAAGTATCCTCATTCAGGGCTTAAAGATAGCTGGCTATCATTATGAAGTCAGTCAAGGATTTCATTTCCAAAAGGTCATTTCTGTGACGCAAGGCTATCAATTATACAGCAGCTGATAAGAGGACAAGGTTGCTGCCTTAGTTATTTCCATGCTTAAAAATGTAGTAATCAATTATTTGTGGAAGGGGAGTTAAACGCACAGAACAATGTCTGAAAGAAAATTCAACTTTAAAAATATACTGAAGCTATTTGCTTGATCAAAATATTTAATTACAAAACCTTGCCTCTAAAGTTATCAGTTATTTTGGAACTCCAAACAATGCAGGATTAATGTTATATCAGTTTCCTTCTGGTAATTTAGCTGACTCCTTTCTTTGATACAATCTCATGACTAAGCATGCATGCTGTTATGAAACAAGTGTGAAAGAATATTATTCTATAGAATATACTACTTTTGGTTTTGTTTTGTTTTTAAAAATAGAGAACAAAATGAAAAAAAATGTTAGAATAAAAACCCAGGTTTCACTTGGGGTATAACAGACTGGAGAGCACGTTATTTTTGGAAATTACTTGTTAGTATTTTTCATAAATCCTGGCTTATTTATCCCCTAGTCTTTCACTGGTTTTCTTGAAACATTAGCAGATACTTAGCTGAATAGTTTTCACATCGATTTACATTTTGTTTATTACAACTTCTTAAATGTATCTCTGTTACCTTTTCCATTATATAATTATGGTTCCCTCCATGTCAACATTTGTTGTCAGCCAAGCTTGCTTCATTTCAAGCTTTCTATTTATGGACCATATACTTACCTCAGCTGAAATCTGAAACAGTTTTTTGTGTGGGAGATGACACTTTTAATTGCTGCAAACAGGTTTGCATTCCCCCCCCCCCCCGCCCTCTCTGCTAAGTTTCAAAGGGGAGACCTATCTCCCCTTTCTTAGGTATTTAAAGGTTGTAGCGTTATTACTGCTAATTTTAGAAGAAAATTGCCTGCTTCTTTACAATATTCTCTTTTATGTATAACAAAAATGGATATTGCTCAGGATGGAAGAATTCAAAACTCTGTGACTGTTTCTGGTTTTTCTGACATTTTGTGAAATAATAATGTTATTCTGTTTGTAAACTATTCAGTAGTATCTTAGTAATTTATTCAGGCATAAATTTTATTGAATCTCCTCATTTCAAGGAAGGTGATGTGCACAGTTACAGAGATAAAAATGAAACATTGCTGTGAGCCAGAAGTATTGGAATGAATACACACACACACACACACACACACACACACACACACACACACACACACTCTAACGTGTCAGTAGCATAGTTTGTTGTAGTGTATTGTACCATCCTATTCTGTAGTATAGTATATTCACCATTTCTTTCAGTCTGATGGTTGCCCAGGCGATTGAATGTTGTGCTGGGGATGCATCTTATTCTCTGCCCCCAAATTAGACTGGGACAAAGAAGAACTGGATTGTCTAGGATAAAATTCTGATTTGATACAATTTAACACTTAAAACTCAGTTCATTAAATGCTGTGAATATGATCACTGTCTGGTTAACCATTTCTCTTTGGTCACATGACAATTTAGGAATTTGGGAACATCCTTTGTAGGGGCTTCAAGGGTCATATTCAACTGTGAGGCCCTAAATTAAGCATCTGTGTTACAATAGAACAGGAATAAATAGACTGTGATATAAACAGACTGAATTTCTATTTGCAATATCTGAAAAAAATAATGATGTCAAGGCTTTTAAAAGTTCCCAAAATGTCATGGATGTAAAAGGGGAACTAATGTTTCATCCCTTACTAATTTCAACAAGCAAAAGGGCTCTTAATATGGAAGCAACTACTTTATGTACAATATATACAGTTACTATGTATGTTAATATATATGCCTTTGGATCAGTTTTTGATGGATGGCAACTGCCTGCATTAGTCCTGCAGATATCTTAGCAATCTGCCCTGAGTCCTTCGGGAGTAGGGCGGTATACAAATTTAATAAAATAAAATGAAAATGAAATCTTTTTTCTAAAGTGGTTTGCAATTGCCTGCCTCCTATTGCTGAGAGGGAGTGATTGGCCCAAGGTCACAGTTTCCTAGTTTCTAGCCAGGTACCTTAACCATTACACCAAACTGCCTCTCATATAGTTGCTAGTTATGAGAGAATCACATTTCCCTCACAAGACATTGTCCCTGGGAAAAATATGCTAACTACATATTTCCATGAAGGAGGTCACCTAGTTCTTGGATCAAAAGTGAAGAACAGTAGTGCATATATGCAATGCAAATATAGATTCACTAGAAGGAGTTAAGCACATATACTATCATTTCTGTACAAACTTGGGTCCCAATTCCTCATAGTGGAAGAGATATTCATCTTTCAGCTTCTAAAACACATTTTGGCCTGACATAGCCAGAATAGAATAACCAGCAGTAAATGGACCAAGTAGTATTAGGTAGGAAGGAAGAGGGACATGGGCAAGGGTTTTACAATTCCAGAGATTTGGTTGGGTTGGGCGGACAAAGTTGTCAGTGTTGGGGTGCATCAACAACACTAAGATGAAAGGCACTTCAGGTGTGCTCTAAATTTGAAAACTGCATAACAAAGGGACAAAGAAATATAATCATCTCCATGTAGAAAGTTAGCACCCACCCCTCTCCTAGAAAAATGAAATATTCTAGGAAATATTAAAAAGGCAGAATATTATATTTTCCATAAGGGAGAAACATGTTTCTAAAGACATAAACTCAGAGCCTCAGCTCCCTGCAAACCCCTGCCCCCCCCCCCGCAGATATTTTGGTGCCAACCTATCTACAAGACAAAAGGCTGGGCCAGCTTATCTACAAAACAAAAGACCTTAATCCTCAGGACATCATAGGGCATACCCGTATCACTTTCTCTTCCATGTGCTCAATTACCCAGGACCTCAAACCATGTGGTCCTGCCCACCATTAAACCATCTTTCCAAACAGCCACCATGTTTCCAGTGTTTTTCTCCCCACTTGGAACTGAACCCAGATGGACATTTCTTCCAATAGCCATTTGGTGTTTACCTTGCTGTACATTTTGTGCACTGCAAAGAGATAGAAAAAAATGCAGTGCCCCATGAAGAAGAGAAGGCTTTCCATGAGTTATTGCAGCTGATGCAGACGCCTCTCAGCTGACTCACCAACCAGCCTTTAGTTTTTCTACTATCTGCACAGCATTTTGAACCTCAGTTCTTAACAGAATTATGAACCAATTCATATTAATTTGCAGAGATAGATAAATAAATAAATAGGAAAATCAATACATTCAAACCAATAATTTTAGAAAAGACCTTTTCAAATTTGGCAATTTAAGATATGTGGACTTCAACTCCCAGAGTTCACTAGTGAGTATGCTGGCTAGGGAATTCTGGGAACCGAAATCCACTCATCTTAAAATTGCCAAGTTTGAAAAACATTGTTTTAAAATGAAACCTGAACAGGAAGATAAGGGGTTGTAAAGGGGAAAACTGCAGCTTTGCTCTTTGTTACCTCTGAATTCACATTTCATCAGATTTTTGAAACTGCATTTGATTCAAAATTATCTTTTTTAATGAAGGACACATGAAAAATATCCATCAGCCACTTTATTTGTTGTCTTTGTGTCCTTCTCCTACCTGTTTCCAAATAAATTGCAGTTAAGAGGAATTACTAATTTAGGAATGCAAATTAATAGGACGAGCTATTTTATTTGCAGTTAGATGGAGAGAAAAGTAATTTACTTTAATATATACTGTGTGTATGTGTGCATCTATGTATGTATGTGTATACACACACATACACACACACACAAATTTGTGCCTTATGAATCCCAGTCATTCTGCAAATGTTTCCTGTCACTAAATTTCATCTCACTTTTTTCTGGCTAGCAACATCTAAACACAAAACTGTGCTACAGGCACCAATCATTTTCATTTTTTAAGACCATCTCTTGAATCCAGAAATATTCTCAAAAATAAAAATGTTAGAAGTGGGTGTGGTTTTGTAGTATATCTATTCTTTTTTTAAAAATGTGAAAAGAATTTATTAAAATTGTTTGCAATCAGGATAGACAGTGAGACAGAAGGGTCTGTAGGCATTTTGGTCCCCTGGAGCATCATGTGAGAAGCTACATGACTAGCAAAGAGCTGTGGTGCTACACTGGATAGGATGCAGTATTGCAGGCTAATTCTGCTGACTGCCAGTAGTTTGATCCTAACTGGCTTAAGATTGACTCAGCCTTCCATCCTTCCAAGGTGGGTAAAATGTTGAGGGCAATATGCTGACTCTGTAAACCACTTAGAGAAGGCTGTAAAGCACTGTGAAGCAGTATATAACAAGTGGTCTTGTTATTAGCCGCTGGTGTAGGAGGTTCTGAAAAAGTGAATTTCTGGCTCCCTCTTCTCTAGAAAGTTTGTTTTCAATCAATAAAGGAGGACTTTGGATTGGTTCTATTCCTGTTTGAACGATGGAATATACCTGCTTGTATTTTATTACCCTGAACTCTAACTGAATTTAATGATAACTGGATTATTTGTTTTGCTTCTCTGGTTGATCCACCAGTTTCATTTGTGAGTTCTGGCATTGCTGCTGTTAATAATATTTCATTTCAACTATAATTAAGAAAGAGCTGGTGCCATTCAATCAGAGGCAGTAATAGAGGGACAATGTCAGTTTTATTTTCTTCCTGTATGTGCCTGCAGATTTATATAGTTCAACTGAGCATGCTTTGAAAAGTGTTGGCAAGAAGTGCCTCAGCCTAACAAGGACACAACTCTTCTCTTTAAGGTAGTCAACCTTTGCATGAACCTAAAAGACGACATGGCTGCTTTAAGAGTTACATGAGTTGACTGCTAAAAACACAAGAGCATCTTTTTATTCAGGGTTGCACAGAAGCATGAAAAAGCTAGATTGCTTTAATTAATGGCAGGTAGATGCTGCATTTCTGTGATATCCAAAGCACTTCTCCCAAATTATTTTTCAAGTCTGCAGAGCCCTAATGTACAATTTTTCTCTAACAAATTATTTATTTTATGGAATAAAATAAATTATGGAAATGTTTTTGTAAGAATATATTTCTTGATAGCAGTTATATTGTTACAAGCTTGCAGCATCTATCTATCTATTTTCCCTGGTTCTTTCGTGAATTACCTTTTTTACTGCTCATGTTGATATAATAGGCAATATATAATTTCAAGAAAACTGATGGTAGAGGGCAGTGGCAATGGGTTGCTAAGCCCTTGTACTGGCCTGGTTCACATTGAAGGCTTTACTGGGCCAGATCAAATAGGAGGCCTTTTCAAACTGGAACGTGGGGTCAAAAGGCCATTTCTCAGCATGAATGTTATCCTTGTGGGTCCTTTCCATAAATGCATCCAGATGGCAGCTTTTCATCATTTAGTTCAGTGCATGTGCACTTAATTGAATGAATCCAATATTTTTTTTCAAATGCCACTTTGATGTTCTTAGACTGTAGTGGATGTCAGATCATCAGGACTACATTGCTGCATTAGACTAAGGCCATCATAAAGAACAAGATTTTTCATGGGCACATGCAGTACCTTTACAATGGTTATAAGCTGCACAAATAAAACAACTCTGATAAAGTTCTATAATTCCCATACTGATGAAACTTGTTTTGGGATTTCCCCCCTCCCCTCCCCAAGAAGGATGAAAAGGCCACCAATTGGCTAAAATTTTAGTACATACAAAGGTAGCCTTGTAATTGACATGATTTCTTGACCCATAAATTTGTATAGGTGCTATGTCCTCTACTTGGCAGGTTTGAGCTACAATCAGTTTTATTTATTATTCTGCCCTTACTTTCACATTCCCACCAGGCTAATAACACAAACTTTCAGAAGGCTGTCTCCTGGGTTCTCACAGGTCCCTGAACAGAACTAGATGTCATCTGCACTTTGTGCTAAAATTGCTCAGGGTCACATGTAAACTACTAATTATCCTTTCCATAGAATTCTAATAACTCATTAGGACTACTTCATAATCAAGTGAACCTAATGACATGCTTAACTACTGCTAGTTAATCTTTGGTACTTAAAGCATCAAGGTTCTCTCTAGTCAAACTTGACTTTTGGTGATTATGTGTTTTTCTGCAGCATTTAGAAATGCTTTAAAAATGCCTTATTTGGGTATTAGTTTACAATTTCCCAATTAACCTACAATCTTGGATTTTCATGGTTATTTGCCATGCAAATATTATCCAGCTCCAAGCATGCTTAATTTTTTTAAGATCAGTAAAAGTCACTTACTTGTTACCACCTGTTGTAAATTTATTTACTAAAAAAGAATGACCCTTCTGGCTGATGTCACGGCCAGATCGGATGTGAGGGGCGGGTCTCCATGCTCCTGTGCTAAGTTCTCCCCATTGGAAGACTCTGAAAGGAGCTAAAGCCATCCTGTAGGGGTGGTGAAGAAAAGAGGGGTGCCCTGCAGATTGAGGAGAGCAGCAGCTCTCCTGCTTGACACAGGGCTTCTTCCCACTCATCCACAATGAAGAGAAGAGGCAGCTATCATGGCTGCAATGAAGCTGGGACAGCTGAAGTAACAAAGAAATGTGCAGGAGCGGTGTAGATGAACAGTGACTGGAGTTGGGTGAGAAGATTCCTTTTTTATTTAGACCTTAACTTTAAAAGAAAAAAGAAGAAAGAAAAGAAGAAAATCCAGGAAAAGAGACTCTTAGAATTATTTCTTAAAACAGTGAACAATCATAGAAAAAAAAAATCCTAGACCCAAAGGAAAGGAACTAAAGGGAGAAAAGTTAAAGATTTTTTTAAAACATAGAAAATTGGATTTTTAAACTGGGTAGGCGTTGTTTTGGAAAGGCATTATAAAATGCTGGAACGATCTACTTGAATAGCTGACTTTGCTTCCACAAATTGAACTAAAATTGGATTAATCAATTTATCAGACTTGAAACAATGCTGAAACCTAAACTGAGGGCGCCATCTGGTGAATGGTGACCATACACCTACAAGTGTGGGAAAGTTCCTGATAAGAGAAATAAACAACATTCATTTAGAGGACTGTGGTGATACTTACTGTTCTATAACTATCTACCATATTTTTTGGAGTATAAGACGCACCCTTTTACCCCCAAAAGGGGGTGAAAATAGGTGCATCTTATACACCAAATGTAGCCCTGCCACCCACTGGGCCCCACCCTTTGGCCTCTGCCTCCCAGCAGTTACCTCCTTGCAAGCAAACAGCAAGAAAAAACAGCCCCGTTCAGCTTCAGCATAGGCTAATTAGCACAAGTTGATTAGATCTGCCTCCCGACTCTCAGCTGATTTGCTCTCAGCTGTTTTGCGCAGGCTCTTTTGCAAGCTCTTGTTTTGCAAGCTCTTTGCTTGCTGGAGCAGATTTTTTTTTTCTCTAGCTAAAACGAAACTGAAAGTAAAGCAGGCTCTGCTGCAACGTGACAAAATGAGGCAGGGAGAGAGATTTCTTTTTCTTTTTGCTCACCAAAAAAGGTAGGTGCAAACAATGGGAAATTTAGGGCAAAAGAGGAGAGTTCAAGATTTTAAAACACAAAAGAAAAAAAGGTCTATTTAACTAGGGAATTGTAATAATTGAGATGCTATTAATTGTATATTGTGTTGAAAGCAGAAATGGTTAAGTTATGGTTTGGAGGAATATATGGGGAAAATTATTTGGTTTATTATTATTGGTAAATATAATTAATTGATTTGTAAGAAATTGGATTGCATGGAAATAATTGGAATATTCATGTTCATATTGATTAATATACAAAAAGATAGTTATAACCAATTGATTTATATAAAAATGTTGAATTTGTATTAAATAATTGTAATATTAAATAATTAACCAATGTGAGGATGGATATAAAAATAGATGACAATGGGAAGGGGTATAATATAGAATAGAAGGGAAAAATTGAATTTGATTAAGATTAGAGATGAGAATGAAGGGTAATATTGGTTTTTTTAAAAAAATAGATGAGGAATAAATATGGCAAAAAGGAAATATAGAAATTGTAAATTTAATTGAAATGACTAAACACTGGTTAAATTTGTGAACCAGCCAAATACTCTGTTCAAAGAAAATACATTGTATGTTTGTATGTGTGCTTGTCTAAAAAAAAAAACTTAAAAAAAACAACAACCAAAAAAGGTAGGTGCGTCTTATTATACTCCGAAAAATACTTTATTACTTTATGATTACTGGAGACTATTGGGAGAATAAGGAAGACTCTTAAGTAAAATAAAGTGACTTTTGATTTGTGAAAGCTGCCTGGAATACTTACATGGAACTGATTAATAATCCTGAGATATAAAGAACTATGATTATTGAACTTTCTGAGGAGCAAGCTGGACTTGAATATATTGTTTTTGGACTATTGAGTAAGAGTGCGACTTACTAAAATAAGACAAGATGCTCCACCAGGGGAAAATGAGTGAAATTTCAAAAGAAATGGCAATGTTTCAAAGCATTAGGGATACTATGACAAAGAATCACAGAGAGATAAAGAACCTATTGCAAGGCATAAATGGGAAAATAGAAAATATCCTACAATTGATAATGAATGAAGATCAAAGACTCTAAGAAAGAGAGGAGACAGCAGAAAAAATAAAGGAAAAGATAGAACAGACAAACCGACAAACAAAGCAAGAAGTTGAGAAGGAGAAGACGATAAATATAATAATGACTGATGAAATAAACCAAGGGAAAAGTACATTAAGAGATTTAAAAATAGAATCGGATAACCTGGAAGATATTTATGAAAGGGTGATAGGGGTTTGGGTGGGCACTCTGGAGACCTGGCAGCTTAGGAGGATAGAGATGGGAGAAATATTCAGACTAAATGGTGAAGACACAGACTGGTAGAGACAAAGATCCATCAGAGGAGTATGGAAGACAAACTAAAAAATGAATAAGAATTGAAGTATTAAAACGGGCAAGAGATGATGGATAGAAAGATATTATTTTTTCTTTTTTTTCTAATGATGGTCTGATTAAAAACTAGAATAGATATAGAAATAAGAATACACACTTTTATATAAAGCAATAGTTAGATATAAAGATTGGAGGTTGAAAGATGGTATTATTAAGTATGTTTAAATAATAGGATGATTGGTACTTGAATGGCATATTGTGACTTTGAACAACCAAATAATGAAGGACTATGCCTTAATATAAACATGTGTATTAACACTAGGGTTAGTAATGGTGACCTGATTAGAAGCTAGAATAGAGGTAGAAATAAGACATAGGGGGAATATTAGCAGATATAATTTTATATAATAGAATATAAGTAATAATTAGATGAAAAGATTAGAGGTTGAAAGATGATATTACTATATAATTAATAGTATTACATAGTATTACTATATACGTTTAATAATATCATTGGCATTAAAATGGAATATTGAAATATTGAATAACTACTCTAAAACAAACATGTATATCAATACTAGGATTATATAAATTTGATTAATGTAACAACTATTATTATTATTGCTGTTTGTATCAAAATGAATTATACCCAGAGGCCACACTGTTCAGGCAGGCCATGTGCGACCTCTCTGAGCTCCATTTTTGCTCCATTTTTGCCGTTTTGCTCCGTTGTTGCAGCCGAAAATGGAATCCAGGCTGGCCGCGCACAGCCTGTTGTGGTCCGCCAGCAGCCTACAGAGCTGGCAGCAGAGTCAGACAGTGAGGAGGCTGGGGAGGGCAATGGGCCAGTCCTGGAGTCAGGGGAAGGCCTGGACGAGGGCTCTTTGTTGGAGGCAGAGATGGGACCAGGGCCATCTGGGAGCAATGTACGGACATTGCTGGAGGCGGTACTCCTCTGGAGGCGGATAGCAGAGAGGCAGAGGAACAGTAGGAGCCTGTTCCTAGTGCACGCATGCAAAGAGCTGCCAGAAGGCAAGAGCAGCTAAAGCAAAAAGGACAACTCGGGAGTAAGGCCGGGAGATGATTGGCCCCTCCCAGAAGGCTAAAAAGAGCAGCAAAGGCTCTTGGGATCTTTGTAGGAAAGCAATGTTGCTACATTTGTTTCTTGTCAGTGTTTCTTGCTTCTGAACTTTTGCCAAGAAAAGCCTTTGGCAGGGTGCCAAAGAAGACAAAAGTTGGTGATAAGGCTGAGGGACTGTTTATGAAGAATTTGTTTTGGAATTAATTTGGACGATCCCAGCTGAGTTGTCTGATCGTCAGAGGCTTTTTTTCTTTTAAAAGCCTCTGACGATCCCAGCTGAGCCGTGCGATCATCAGAGGCTTTTGTTTTTTAACTTTTAAAAGCCATTTTTTGGCCCAAGAGGTTGTAAAAAAATGCTTTTAAAAATAATTTTTAAAAAAGCCTCTGATGATTGCACGGCTCAGCTGGGCATGGGGGGGGCAGGGATTTTTGCTATTGGTTTTCTGAATCACACATTTCTGAATAACTTTTACAGCAGTGTTTTTCAAACTTGGCAAATTTAAGCTGTGTGGACTTCAATTTCCAGAATTCCCCAGCCAGCAGTTACCTTTATCAAGAATGCTGCAAAAGCACAATAGCTGTCACTGTTGTTTTAAATAGAAGGTTACTGCTTCAAAAGTAGATTTTAGATTTTAGGTAGATTTTTAAACTTATTACAGTATGATTTTCCTTGACCTAAGCTTCCTAATCTTCCCTGTGCTTTTGTTTTTAATAAAACAACAATATCTTCATTAGTGTACTATTTCATCATTGTTCCCATTCATCACCCTCAGATCTCAAATAGCAATAGATTTATATACTGCTTCACAGTGCTTTACAGCCCTCTCTAAGCAATTTACAGAGTCAGCATATTGCCCCCAACAATCTAGATCCTCATTTTACCGACCTCAGAAGGATGGATGGCTGACTCAACCAAATTGAAGAAAAGTGACATATAACTACAGGAAAAAATCTACATGTTGAACATAAAATAATGTTGTTGTCAGTCATGAAGTTGTGTCTGACCCATTGCAACCCCATAGACAATGTTCCTCCAGGCCTTCCTGTTCTCTACCATCCAGCCACCTCATTCTCTGTCATCCCCTTCTTCTTTTACCCTCAATGGTTCCCAGCATTAGGTATTTTGAGAACATGGGATGACACTGACTTACTATAACCAGGGCAGCATGCAGAATGCTTCATAGAATTAAGATCCCTGACTACCTACCTAGCTGGTATGCTTTAAGGCAAAGTGCAAGCTTCTGTTATCATGTTTATTTATAGAAATGCCTTTTGGCCCGCAAAGCCTCCACTGGGAACTCATTTTCTGATAAAGAATTTTTTTGGAACTTCTGTTACCAGAGAAGCCATATTTTGAACAGGCAAGGTCGCCCTATAAGCTATTATGAAGCTCTATCTACTACATGGCCTCTATTTTTTTAAATTTGAGCCTGTGGCTCAAAAACGTTGTCTAGCTATTGATGAAAGGTAATTCTTCAAAGTAAAAAGCAATCTCAGATTGTTGGATAATCTTAATGGTATATATATTCCATTGCATTTGACAGCTCTATAATTGCTTAGGGATGGGACACTGACTACTGCCAATGTCATATACAGATCTGTTTTCAAGGGTATTTTCAGGATGTGGTTAAAAAAAAAAGCAAGATGGTGGCCACAATGGTGTGATTGAAACCTGCTTTTTACATGTCTTGCACATAAATTATATGCATCACACGTAATAAACAGGCAGAGCTTTTAATCACATCATTGTGGCCCCCATTTTAACTTCACTCTTCAGTCAAGGTGTCTGTTTTCCTAGCTGTCTACAGGGTTTCCTGAATCTCATCCATTTATCAGATATCTGCTACCTGAAGCAGGCTATTTTTTTAAAATTTGTTTTCTATGCCCACCCACTTGACATTCAAGTCCAGGAAAGTGAACAGCAAATTGAAAATAACAATAAAAATCCAAACTGACACATATCTTGCCTGGGGCAATGTGCATAATACTCTAAAACCATAGTCATCTGGGCTCCTGGCTAGTGCTTGGGGGAATGCATTATACATCATTTTAACCCTTGAAGAAGGCAAGGCAAGCGTACTAGATTTATTCATTCCTATCTGGAATGTGAGCAATATATTTAGTTTTTTAAAAACCTCACATTAATCCTACATCTGAAGAATTTTTCAGTATTGATAGCTACAAGGAGAAGTATAATTCCACAAAAGTTTACAAAGAAAATGGTTAAAAATTCCATTAGCAAAATATGCAGGGTGCTTTCTGAAAGTAATTTAATGCCTAATGCTTATTTTAAGCATTTCATAATCATGTAATTAAAGCCAGTTCTAAAAAGTAAATCCTAAAACAAAAATAAAAAGTCTTTCAGAGTAGTTGAATAAATTAGTCTGCACGTATTTATGCTAGTGACCAAATTCAAATATGTGTGTGTGTGTATACATATACATATACACATACACATACACATATACATATATATATATAGTTTGCATAAGGCAAAATATTAAATAAGGAAATTGTTAGGTGTTAATATTAGCTGTTCCAAATAAAACTGCCTTTTGCAATTGACTGATGGTGGTTTTGTCAATGCCAATGGTGTTGTTTTGGGATTACATTCAAGATGCTTATTACTATCAATACTACCTTTGCTTTCTTTTGCCACAGTTCTGTTTTTATTTACAAGTCTTTATATTTTCTTATATTATGCCATTATTTTTCTGATCTTCCTATCCAGGGCTTTTAGTTCTGCTTCAGTCCAGAACGCTATTCCAGTGGTGTATCTAATGACTGGAATTCCCCAGGTATTCATTGTCTTGATGGTATTTCCTCCACTAATTTTGGAGTTTAAATTCTTCATTCTCTTGCAGTATTCATGGCTAACCATTTTCCTGACTTCAGTGTGCTTGATGTTGTCACTTTGAAGGATGCCCAGGTATTTGTAGTGCTCATCCAGACTCTTAATGTACTGTATAATATTATTATTATTTTTTTTTATTTTATTTTGAATTTGTATACCGCCCTTCTCCCTGAGGACTCAGGGCGGTGAACAGCCAAATAAAAACATCAAATACAAATATTAAAATACAGTTAAAATATATATATAAATTTGGCCCCATTTATTAAAACAATAAACAAAACAATTAAAAAACACTTAAAAAGAATTAGGCCAGCCCGGCTTGTTGGAAAAAGAAGGTTTTAAGGGCACAGCGGAAGGCACTGAGGTCATGGATTCTCCTTATCTCTGGGGGCAACTGATTCCAGAGGGTAGGTGCCCCCACAGAGAAGGCCCTCCCCCTGGGGGTCACCAGCCTGCATTGTTTGGCTGATGGCACCCTGAGGAGGCCCTCTCTGTGGGAGCGCACGGGTCGATGGGAGGTCGTCGGTGGCAGCAGGCGGTCTCGAAGATAGCTAGGCCCTATGCCATGGAGCGCTTTAAAGGTGATAACCAACACCTTGAAGCGCACCCGGAAGACCACCGGGAGCCAGTGCAGTTCACGCAGGAGCGATGTTACATGGGAGCGCCACACTGCTCCCGTCACTACCCGCGCTGCTGCGTTCTGGACCAGCTGGAGCCTCCGGGTGCTCTTCAAGGGGAGCCCCATGTAGAGAGCGTTGCAGTAATCAAGGCGAGAGGTTACGAGGGCATGAGTGACTGTGCACAGGGAATCCCGATCAAGAAAGGGCCGCAACTGGCGGATCAGGCGAACCTGACAAAAGGTCCCCCTGGTTACAGCCGTCAGATGTTCCTCCAAGGACAGCTGCGTATCCAGGAGGACTCCCAGATTGCGAGCCCTCTCTGTGGGGGCCAAAGACTCGCCCCCAATAGTCAGTGATGGAGTCAACTGACTATATCGGGATGCTGGGAACCACAGCCACTCAGTCTTGGAAGGGTTGAGCTTGAGCCTGTTCCTCCCCATCCAGATCCGTACAGCCTCCAGGCACTGGGACATCACTTCAAGGGCATCGTTGGGGTGGCCTGGGGTGGAGATGTACAGCTGAGTGTCATCAGCGTACTGATGGTATCTCACCCCAAAGCCACGGATGATCTCGCCCAGCGGCTTCACATAAATGTTGAACAGGAGGGGCGAGAGGACCGACCCCTGAGGCACTCCACATATGAGAGGCCTCGAGGTTGACCTCTGCTTCCCTGCCAACACGAACTGCGACCGGTCGGAGAGAAAGGAGGAGAACCACCGTAACACGGTGCCCCCCATCCCCAACTCTTCCAACTGGTGCAGCATGATACCATGGTCGATGGTATCAAAAGCCGCTGAGAGGTCTAACAGGACCAGAACAGAGGAGCAACCCCTGTCCCGAGCCCTCCAGAGATCATCAACCAACGCGACCAATGCCGTTTCCGTGCTGTGCCCAGGCCTGAAACCCGACTGGAACGGATCCAGATAGGATGTTTCCTCCAGGAATTGCGGAAACTGTCACGCGACCACACTCTCAACAACCTTCGCCATAAAGCGAAGGTTGGAGACAGGACGGTAGTTGGCCAATATTGCCGGATCCAGGGACGGCTTCTTGAGGAGAGGCCTCACCACTGCCTCTTTCAAGGCCGCGGGGCCTATATTATTATTATAGTTAATCTTTGGTGAGATTCACAGCCTTTGAGGCTGGTTAATAGCTTAGCAGCTCGAGTCCTAACCAAGGACCTAGGAACTGTTAAGGTATCATTGGAGGATGTAAGCTGTTCCGAGTAGGGTGGTTTTTTGTAGTCAAAATATTCAAGTCCGGTAAATTTAGAATTTCTAAATAGCGAGGTAGCCCTTTGGGTATTGCTCCAAGGGCTCCAATTACAATTGGGACAACACACGATTTCTTTTTCCACAGTCGCTCAACTTCAATTTGCAAGTCCCGGTACTTTGTGATTTTTTCTTGTTGCTTATCTTCAATCCATGCATCACCAGGTATTGCAATGTCAATGAACCATACTTTTTTCTTTTCGACTATTGTTATGTCAGGTGTGTTGTGGACCAAGTACCTGTCAGTCCAAATCCTGAAGCCCCACAAGATCTTGAGTTTCTCATTCTCTAGAACTTTCTCAAACTGAAGTTCCCAATGGTTTTTGCTGTACTCAAATCCAAATTTCTTTTTATTAGTATTATTATTATTATTATTATTATTATTATTATTATTATTATTAGTATTAGTAGTAGTAGTAGTAGTAGTAGTAGTAGTAGTAGTAGTATTTTATGTCAGTGTCAGAAAGATTGCCAAGTTCTGAGTTAAAATGTGAGTGAACCAAGATTATTTAATTAGCTTCAGTGCTAAGTGAAGATTTTAATTTTAATCTTAGTTGTCCACAAATGTAGACTGATATTACAATCTAGACTTTCTGAATGTATTGAGGCTGTAATCTCCAGAATTCTAGCCAGCATAATCAGTTTTTCTATACGTGGCCCTCTAGTCATGCTACCACTATGATTCCCAAAAGCTCCCAGGCACCAGTTGGGCATTGTATTGCAATACCAGAGGGTTCTATGCCAGTTTAGTATAGTGGTATACTGGTATAGTGGTATAGTGGTATAGTATAGTGGCTAGAAAATGGGAGATTGTGAATTCTGGTCCTACCTTGGGCACAATGCAGCTGGGTGACTTTGGGTCACTCTCTTTCAGCCCTAAGAAGGAGGCAATGGCAAATCACTTCTGAAATTCAGAAGTCTTGCCAAGAAAACTGTAGGGACTTGTCCAGGTAGTCACCAGGACAACATGGGGTGGGTTCACTGGGAAACATGAACATGGACATGGACGGACACACACACACACACACACACACACACACACACACACACACACACTGCCAGGAAAGCTGGCATAAGATGGTTGGGGGGGGGGAGAAGATGCAATGCTCCTACTAGATCATTTCACCTTTTCATATAGGTATAATGTCTCTTAGGACAGGAGTTCCCAACCTCCAGGCTGTGGCCTATTCAGAACTGGCTGTGCAAGAGGCGGGACAGTGCACAAGTGCAGCTTCACTTGCATGAGCAGCAGACTGTCATGCACGTGCATGTGTGTGCAGGTCCATTTGCAGTTGAGCTGTGCATGTGAGTGCACTGTGAGTGGCGATGTGCATGTGTGCATGCCAGCTCAATGCTTGCACAGCCCGGTTCCCCTCGCCTCCCTCCCCCACTGCAGCCGGGCTGTCAAACCACAAAAGTTGGGGACCGTCTTAGGGTTTTTTTTTTAGTGTGTATGTGTTTTTTTTTAATGTACTAATATTGCTATTATTACAATAGGCGTTTTAGTTGTAGTGAACCATCCTCCGAATAATCATAAAGGATGGAGTAAGTGGCATACATAATATATATGACACCTGGAGTGGAATCATTTTTAATTACTATTATTAGTTTCAGTAAAGTAAAAATCAATATAATGAAGAAAATATAGAAAACTGCAATGCAAAATGACACATAACTATATGTAAGTGTTGAAAGAAAAAGAACACCCAGCAGGTCACCCACTCTCACACTTAATTCTTAGAAAAAGAAACCCAGATCTTTAGAGGCAGGCAGACTAACTTAGTGAAGTAGATAACCCTAATCCTCCAAAAGGCAGGAACATTTGATATACCATATTTTTTTACCTTTAATTTATCCCTTTAGTTAACTACATATACAGCCTAAACAACGTTGACGTCTATAAACATAAAACTAATCAATGTTCAGGAAACAAAATTATATAAAATATGTAAGGAGAGAGAAAGCGATTACAAAAGCTAAAGAAATTCAGGGATAAAAGAAAAAAATTAAAAATCTAAACTCTCAGTCAAGTTAAGCAGATCATTTTAATGCCAATCTCATTCTTTGCTGGAGCCAGTTTGGGTAGAGGTTAAGGTTAAAAAAAAACCTGCAGGAGACAGTTGCCAGGAGACAAAAGTAACTTGAAAAGACAAGTACTTCCCTCTGTTGGTACTGTGCCAACAACTGCCAAACAACTGATCAGCATTGGGCAGCAGCAACCTGACTCTACATTTGTCTAGTGGTTATAGCACCCCTGAACACCAGGAGACTGTGAGTTCTAGCCCTGTCTTAGGCATGAAAGCCAGCTGGATGATTTGGGGCAAGACATTCTCTCTCAGCCCAACTCACTTTATAAGGGGAAAAGAGTATTAGGTAAAATTGCCACCTTGAGTTATTTATAAAAATAAAAGTCGGATAAAAAAATAAAAATAAAATAAATTGCCATTAGCCTCCTCACCTCTTTTGCTGTACCCTCTGTATTGCCTACATTGAAGCAGATTTCTCCTCCCACCCCACCTTGGTCTGCCACCAGGTGAAGTAAATGTTTTGGTAATACTGGTAAAAGAAATGATAACAGCACATGCATTCAACTTTTGCATTGCTGTATAGATCAATAGGGAGTAATTGAATATTTGGATAGAAGAATGTCAAAATATTTACAAACATTTTCTTTGATGCCATGAGCCAGCAGGGCCAAAATATAAATTTACAAGATTTGTTATCTCCATAACACTTGTCTGCTTCTGACCTGCAGAATGTCAGTGTCTTCCTAAGTGCTTTCCTAAGGCAGAACACCACAATCATCAAATTTTTCCCATCCCAGGTGTTTTTCTCCTCCTTATTTCAGTAAGAATTTTTTTACCTAGAAAAGGAGGACATAACATAGCATGCAAGAATATATCTATATAATACATACCATATGTATCTTCCTGCATTAGTTTTTTTTTAAAATGACATTTAATAATAACATTCTGTTAAAGCTTTTTTACAATTGTGTGGTTTTACTGAGTAATTAATAAATAAATCTGGAGGGGTCTGGTAGCATCTTTTCTAACATATGTTTAAGTTTTATTTTAAGACATAAACTTTTCTTAGTCAGGCAAAGTGCTACCAGGCTCCTCCTGATTTTTTTTTCTGCCACAAACTAATACAATTGATAAGTAGTGGTACAGTTTTATAATGATAGCTAAAGGCCCAGGGAGCTGCTGGCTTCCATTCAAAAACAATAAAAAGGTTCATTGCACTTCTCTCTCTGGGTCTTGAATTATGTTCTTGATTAGCCTTTCATGACCTTGAAGAGAGATAATTTCCACTGGGACTCTGGGTTCTCCCCCCCTTGAAAATGCCTATAATGAACCAGAAAACTTCATGAAAAGGATATGCTCTGTAAGGTTGCTATGATCCATGGGGTCTTCCCAAAGTTGTTGGTGTGAATTTATAGATTCTATATCACTAATCAATTGGAAAAATTGTAGCACATAATGGCTGGTTCATATTTTATGCCCATGCTTCATCCATACAATTTGCTTTTATTACCAGGAAGAAAAACTGAAGGAGCTGAATTGGAGTCCCAAGTCCAACAATTCATCATAAGGTATACACCTTTTTTATTTCTGCTGTGGAAAATCAAAGCTCAGCTAGAAAAAGAAATGATCGTATCGAAAGCCGCTGGATTTGGAGGGGTACATATGGTAGAAGGAACAGCAGTGTTCAGCTTTCATCTCTAATGGCAAAGAGCTTGGGCAACAACGAACCCTGGAAACGGTTGCCTAAACAATATATATATCTGTTTGGAAGTAACTTGTTAGTAGTGAGGGCCAGTCATTCAGGAGGGAACAAATGTTTTGCTAGCAAAAAATCCCTAGTGTCTTTCTGAAAAAGAAAAAAAGCTCAGGTTGTTGGTCTAGAATGCCTAAGTCTCAAATCTTGAATTTCTGCTAGCAGAATTAACATCTCCCAGCACTGGTCTCTTGGGGGATAATTTGTTTTGCAGTTAAAGAGGAACTTAGATCCTCTTAGTGTGTTTGAGCGGAAATGTAGATAGAGATTTCAATTTAAGCCATTTAGATTAACAACAATTAGAGGAAACTTTTTTAAAGCTTATATTCATGAAAATAATGTATAAAAGCAAACATTTACAGAAATGAGGATAAGCAGGCCAAATACATGTGTTTGGAGAATGTGCACAAAAATAATTTGGATTTTAAAAAATTGCAGTTTGTTGTGCTGAGGATGACATGTTAAAAAAGGAGAAATGGAAACTGATAATTGTAGTAGCCAATTACACAACTATTTCTGAGGCAGTAACAACATTACCATTCCTAGCAAACATTCTAGTAGCAAGAGGCCCTCGTGTTTGTTGGAAGAAACATCCTTCTGGGTTCTGCTCCAAGTGGGGAAACAGACACTGGAAACATGGAGACTGCTTGGAAAGATGGTTTAATGGTGGACAGGATCACATGGCTTGAGTTCCTGAACAGAAAAAGGGCAGATACAGTAAATCCTCGGGTTTTTATGCTCTCTCTGGCTCTGCATTTCTTGGGGCCCCAAAAGGGTATCCTGATTGGTTGTCAGACTCCCAGGGGGTGGGGGCCTTGCTGGCTGATGGTCACATGTGCTTCCCAGGTCACATGTGGTGAGTTTCTGCTGCTATTGTGTAGAGGGCTAATCCCATCTTTGGCAATTCCTACTATGGCTCTGCCTGAAGGAGGCAGATCTTTGTTATGTAGAATAGACTGGCCCAGGCCTTAATGGCCCATTGACAAAGGGTGGGGGGGCAGGAAGGTGGGAGCTGCTTTGTCTGTAAAATATGCTTCTCATATTTCTCATCCAGGGAAATATAATATTCTGCCTTTTTCATATTTTCTAAAATATTTCACTCTTCCAGGAAAGGGGTGGGTGCTAACTTCCTACATGTTCATGTCACCTTCTGTGACTTCTTACCTGGAAAGGAATATCCCATGACGTACATTAGCAGAGCAGTCTGCGTTTAAAAATGCAGCAATTCTTTCCAATTGTAGTTAGTGTTAGTGCAGGCAGATAAAAATTCAACAGCTAGTTACTTAAGAGTTTAACTATAATTTCACACTAGGATTTAGCTGAGCTTTCAAAGGCAACAATTCACTTCCCAATAAATCCCTGTGGCAAATTATCGGACTAGTTGCAAGTTAAACGGGCTCTTTTCATTTCCTATTTCTTACCTTAAGCAACTGCTTATTTTTCTCTCAGTCTTTCTTCAAAGGCTGAGAAAATACACCAACATTGTATTTATATATGTGTTTAGTTTACAGACAAAATAAACCTAAGGGTTCTCTAAACGTGGGTCTCTGAATATGCCCAAATGCTATGCCACTCTTTCTTGCCCAAGGGAAAGTTTCAAGTTGTTTATGCAGAACTGAATGTGTAGTTTATACCTGAAATGGAAATAATAGGTCAAACTAGGTGCCTCTGGAGGGGGAGTAGTTAAAAAAAGAGTAAAGGGCTTTAATCCCACAATAACATATGCTGCCTTGATAATTTTTTTGATCCCCTCCCCATTCACATATTTTAAAACTGAAAGACCTGTTTGCTTGATGCAGTTTTGCTTTCACAAAGGTCTTTTAGGTTGATTAATTGGAACAAGAGTTTATTCTGTTCAGTTGCTTGGCAAACAATTTCCTGCCTAATTATTGATGCTTCTGTGATATTTTCTTTAAGATCTTTCACATATGATGGTCCATGATATTCCTTCAGGTTACGCCATAACTTAAAATGGGTAGAGGAAAAAATATAACTTGCTTTCATTGCGTCAAAGACAGATGCATTGCTAACAGCATGCAATTTGTTATAATGCATTCTACTGTTATTCGGTTCCCTTCTTAAGATTTTTGTGATGAGGGGAAAAAAAAGACGAGGAAGAACTTGAGGACATTACAAAAGGAACATGATATCGGGACACTCCCACATCCAGTAAAGGTATATGAATGAAGCAGTGCAGAAAGTATGCTAACATGTTATTTGTTTGTGTCAGGGACAGCTGGGGATCTGTTTTCATGTATCTGTATCCATTGTCACATTGCAACCAGGATTTGAGGGGGGGGGGAAATGCACAGGGGCTCCCAATTTATTTTTGGACATTGTTTCCAGAAATTTAAAACTATTGCTCTAAATAATTAAGCCCTTCAGAAATTTGGAAGGTGCCACTTCATGGATGGTTGTCTGCTCATGAGACTTTTGACAAGAGGAGCATGTCCTTTTCAGCACTAAACTTCATTACAAAATTATTCCCTTTCAGAAAAAGGCCAATTCTGATTTTACTTCTAGTAAAAAAATAACCCCAAGATATTAATTTTAGCATGTATTAAGAAGCCACAATTTGACTGTTTCATCAGCTGAAGAGAAATTATTGTGATTTCAATTATTCCAATGAAAATGATATGATTTACATTACTCTGAATTCCCATAGTGAGATAGTAACTCCAAAATTAAATAAAACAAAATAATAAAATAGATAATTTGGCAGATAGGCTAATGGCAGTTACATTTAATAAAAACAGCAATGCACATTAGCCATCCACCATGCATTTTTAGGATATGTTTTCCAATAATGATAATCACTGAAGATAATGAGCTTACCTTCAAAAAATACAGGTAATGGCACTTTTTTCCCCCTTCCATTCATTTATGTCCAACTCTCAGAGACGGCTGGACAAGTCCCTGCAATTTTTTGGACAAGGTTTTTCAGAAGTAGATTTTGTTGAAAGTTGGATCTAGCCCAATAACTCAAGGACAAACTTCAATTCTTTTCTGTATCTTTATTGTAGACTTAATGGTACTGGAGGTCACTGACCTTGTACCGTTCTCTTTCAGGTTTACATCTGGAATGCGATGTGGACCTCGAGGTTGGAGCTATTATACCCAGGAGGAGGGGCAAAGGGGTAAGGAGTGGTTACAGGGGTTATGGGATATGTGGTCGGTTAACCCTTCCAGGGCCGGGTGGCCAGGAAGGTGCTGCAGTTAGACATTTACCATGACAAAAACCCCTCTAAATGTCTAACTGGGTACCTGGTGGGGTGGTTATATACATACAGAGAATATACATGCACAAGTACGGATCACATGTAAACACACATTTTTGACATGAGGTACGCATGCTGTTTATGTGGCAGGGGTTTAGTGAGAATATCTGCTGTTTGCTCCTCTGTGTCACAGTGTACTGCCTTAATGAAACCTATCTCTGAAAACTGCCTGACGTGTTTGCACTTAATGTCAATGTGCCTAGATCGTTGACCTACAGCATCGGCCCTTGAGATCTCTATTGCTGCTTTGTTGTCTTCGTGGATGACTATTGGGTATGAGGGTTCAGCCCAAATGCTGCAGAGCAGGTCATCGAACCACACTAAGTTGTTTGGGGCCTTGGATAGACAAACGAATTCTGCTTCTGTGGTTGATGTGGCCACCAGTTTTTGTTTCCCGGTGTACCAATGGATGGGGCAATTGTTGAGTAGTAGCACGTAGCCGGAGGTGCTTTTTCTGCTTTTTATGTCCCCAGCTCAATCAGCATCAGCGTAGCAGGTTAGTTTTGGTTTCTCAAATATTTCTGGCTCTAGGCAGAGTTGGGCATCCGCGCTGAATTTTAGGTATCTAAGTAGTCTTTTGATGGCGTTCCAGTGTGATACTGTGGGTTTGCTTACACGTCTGGACAGCAGATTGATGGCTAAGGCGATGTCGAGCCTGGTCCAGTTGGATATATACAGCAGTGACCCTATCGTTGATCTATACAATTTATTGTCGGTGAAGGGCTCAGATTCCTCGTACATAGTCTTCAAGAACTCTGGCTGCATGGGAGTCTCGCTGGGTTTTGCTTCGGACATGTTGCATTTGGACAGCAACTCGATGATCTTTTCCTTCTGGGAGAGGCGAAAGCCTTTGTCAGTTTTCAACACTCGGACCCCTGGGTATTTATCGATCTTTCCAAGTGACTTTAGGGAAAAGTGGCTACCCAGCTCAGTGGCGAACTTGTCACACCTGTCCTTGTGTTTGCTGATGTACAAGATGTCGTCCACATAAACGAGCACGCCTTCGAATGTGTTGTTTTCTCTCTTCGTGAAGAAGCATTTGTCAGCTGAAGTGGCTTCGAAGCCCATGGATCTGAGAGCCTTGGCTAGGCAATCATACCACCTTTTGCTTGACTGCTTGAGTCCGTACAGACTTTTGTTCAGCAGCCAGGTCTGGTTCCCGCCCTCGTTGTACCCAGGCGGTGCTTTGACATATATCTCTTTGTCCAGTTCGGCGTGCAGGTACGCTGTTTGTACGTCGAATTGGAAAACTTCCAAGCCCAGGATGGTGGCCACCACCAGAGCACTTTTGACACTCTCCGCCCTGACGGTAGGTGAATAGGTGTCCGTATAGTCTTCGGGGTATCTTTGGGCGAAACCCTGTGCGACTAGTCTTGCCTTGTACAGGACCTTGTTGTCTTCTAATGTCTTAACTCTGAACACCCATTTGGTTCCTATCGGTCTTTTGTCCTCTGGAATCTGGGCAGGTGAGTATACTTGGAGGTTCCTTAGGCTTTCCATCTCTTTCTCCATGGCAGACATCCATTTTTCCTTCTCTTCCTGGGGGAGCCCGAGGATGTCTTCATATGAGCTGGGTGTGAAATGGGCGCTGTGGATGGCCATGACATAGTCCTCCAGCTTCTTTGGCAGCTTGTTTCTGTTTTCTCTGACTGGCCTGCTGGGGGTTGGCTCGGTTTCCTGCATGTTGTCTGCCTCTTTGTTTGTCAGGTCATCTATCTTCAGGGAAGGGTGCCCTTCTTTCCACTCTCTGGCGCTCGCTTTGCGATTGTTGGCTTTATGCCCTCTGACCTCTCTGACCTCCTTTTCCTCCTGGCCATGTTCGAATGTAACCCTATTGGCGGGGATATCGTTGGAGTGTACCCTTGACCAGTTTGTGTTTTCGTGGAAACTGGCGGACCTGGAAACGACAAAACGGTTGTTGTTGTCAACAAATCTGTAGCCCTTTGTGCCTGGTTCGTAACCCACGAATCTCAGTCTTTTTGATAATTTCTCCCCTTTTTTTCTTAATTGCCTGGGGATGTGGACATCGGCTGGGGCGCCGAATATGTGTAAGTGTGCGATGTTGGGCTTTCTGTTGTATAGCATCTCGTATGGTGTCTTATTGATAGAGCTTGACCACAGTCTATTCAGGGTGTAATTGGAGTAGTGTAGTGCCTCTGACCAGAAATGCTGCCCCATCCCAGCATCCTCTAGAGCACACCTCATCATCATTTGCAACATTCCATTTTTTCTTTCTGCAACCCCATTCTGGAAGGGGGAGAAAGGTGAAGAGGTGTAATGCGTTATGCCCTGTTCTCTCAGCCACCTCGTGAATTCTTTGGCCATGAATTCTGAGCCCCTGTCTGTCATTATTTGCCTTATTTTCTTATTGTGTTGCATATCTACTCTTCTGTGGAATTCTTTAAACCTTTGGAACACTTCGTTTTTGTGTCTGAGGGAGTAGACATACCCTATCTGGTGTAGTCATCCACAATCGTGAGGAAGAATCGCTTCCTATGCCCCACAGAGGGTTTCAATGGCCCTACCAAGTCCATATGCACTAATTGGAAGGGGGACTCTGTGGTTTGTTTGGATCCCCTGGGGATGGCCTTAACCTTGATCTTAGAACGCTTACAGATTGAACATTCCAAATAGTTTTCGCAGTTCTTTACTTTGAGACCTTCGGTACATTCCGTCATTCTCTTTACAATGGGGAAACTTAAGTGTCCCAGCCTCCTGTGGAGGAGGTGGGTGCAGTTATCATGCAATGGCTTCCCAATAGATACAGACTTGTTGGCATTTCCATGGCAACTTCCTGCCTCTTGCTGTACCCCTCTATTTCTGGACACTCATCTACTTTGTGGTTCGTGTTGGTATCAATGGCTTCTTCCTCCCTTGCGTTGGGTGTGAAGTAAGGAAGTCCCTCATGTATGGTTACCTTTCCTATCTCTTTCCCTTGCTTGATCAAGTGTGCCTTTCCATCTTTGAATTTTATCTCTATGTTTGTGTCCCGTGTCAGTTTTGTGATGGCTAGTACGTTGTGGGGTATCTCTGGCATGTACAGTACTCCTGTCAGGTTTCGGTGCTATCTTGAATATCTTGTCAGCGCTGGAAGAGAGCCTAATTTGGAACGCTGACATCTCCTTTTAAATCCCCTATCTGTGTGATGTGTACGTTTCCTTCCCCTACTACTTTGACCAGGAAGGTGCTGCAGTTAGACATTTACCATGACAGATTTCCATTGCCTTCTTTCTAGAGCTGGAAGTGACTAGCCCTTAGTCACGAAGTTGGCTTTGTGCTTAGCATGGGACTAGAATTCAGTGTCCCAGTTTTTAGTCTGATGCCTTAACCACTATTCCAAACTGACTCTTATCATGATATGTAATTAGTTATTAATTCTTAGTGGTTGGAACCACAGTTTAGATCAATGGTTCTCAACCTTCCTAATGCCGCAACCCTTTAATACAGTTCCTCATGTTGTGGTGACCCCCAACCATAAAATTATTCCTAAAACCATTGAAAATATGTGTTTTCCGATGGTCTTAGGCGACCCCTGTGAAAGGGTCATTCGACCCCCAAAGGGGTCCCGACCCACAGGTTGAGAACCACTGGTTTAGATCAACTGGAATCAATGGATCCTAAATCATCCATGATCCTTTAAGTTTCATTGATTCATTGGCTCTATCCTTATTAAATTTTGATTCAGTACATTTTGTTTTTGTTTCCAGAAATGAAGAATACTTATTGGACTTTCTGTCTCAGGTATCATAATAGCCTGGTTGCTTTGTGAACTATGCAATTGTTTCAAGTGAGGGCATTTGTTACTACACTTCAAGGACTGCTATGAGTAAACAGCTGCAATTGCACTGCTACAAGAAACTGCACCAAATGGTAGAAATGCAATTTCTATGCTGCTTGAAGAGCCTGCCTTATCTTGATGGCAAAGGCAATTATCCTCCGGAGCTGAAGATAGAGAATAGATGTGGTTCCAATCTCCCTAGTTTGTGTGTGTGTGTGTGTGTGTGTGTGTGTGTGTGTGTGTGTGTGTGTGTGTGTTTAGTATAATATTGTGTCTATATTAGTATAATATTGTGTCACCGCAAGACTTATAATTGTGAATGCTTGCATTCTAAAGTGGTGTGAAATTTTCTTTAAATTCACAGCATTCTGAAGCACCTGGCCTTTGGGAGGAGAATGTCTATTAAACCACTTCCATGACACTTGGAGTGTCTGCTTCCACTCTTGTCATAATTTCATCATATTGAAATTCCAAAATTAATAATAAGATGTCTGTTATAATTAATGGCAATCTGCTTCCTCATCTAGTAATTCTGCCTCATCTCTTTGCAATTAATCTGTGCAGTTGGTTAATTAGCACTCTGGACACATCTAGTTCCTCTATTTCAATCACTCTGATAGACATATTTACATCCAAGCCTAGATTGCTTTAACTGTAGTATATGCTGAGGATAGCAGCAAAAGCAGATGTAATCAGTTGTTGACCCGCAGGTGAAAAAGTATGGAATAAACTCTCCTCTACTAGCATCTAGCTATGACAGACTCTTCCAAGTGGAGTAAAGCATAATATGTGGTGGTTTTAACTCCATTCCAGTTTTCTCATTACGGTACCCCATTAGCGTTATCTTCATATCCTTAGTACTCTAACAGCAGCATAAAATTAAGAATTAGGATTTCAAGAGTACTATTATTGGAGGAGAAAAAACACATAAGGAATCTTGTATAAACTAACCATTTACTGGGATTTTTAATACTTAATATCTAAGGCTGCCTACCTGTTGACATCGCCAAGCAGCTTATACAAGAATAAAATAGTAAAATGTCAAATATTAATGGCCGGTTGCTCAGCAACCGTTCAAAGTTACTACAGACCCCCTCCCCACAATTATACTGATTATATAATAATTTTCCTTTGGGCCACAGTAAAAAAAAAATATGATTTACGAACAGCTTATGGGAGGTCTCAGGCAGCTGTATTGAAGATGTTCAGAATATTTCAAAGGGGTGTGTTTTTGGTTTAGTTTAAACTCTCTGCAATGAGCGAGGAAAGAAATATAGGAGACATACTTCAACATCTTATTGTATCACACACAACTCAGCCTATGAGAAAGGTTTTACCGTATTTTCCATATAAGATGCACTCCCCCCCCCCAAAAAAAGTGGGTGGAAATGTCTGTGCATCTTATACAGCTAATGTTGCCGAAGCACCACCCACCCACCGGCCCCCACCCTTTGGCCTCTGCCTCCCAGCAGTTTACCTCCTTGCAGCAAACAGCAAACAGCCTGGTCAGCTTCAGCACAGCCTGATTTAGCACAAGCAGCTGATAGGTGGTTGGATCAGCCTCCCTGAATACCACCTATCAGCTGTTCTAGGCTGTGGGGATCACCACCGCCCGTCACCACCATCACCGCCCATTGCTGCTGCCACCTATTGCCGCCTCCATGTGCCCCATTTTCAGCCTCTGACCATCCCATTTTTGGCCCATTCCAGGTGGCGGGGATAGGTGGTGGCGGCAGTGATCCCCACCACCTGGAACGGGCCAAAAATGTGATGCCCAGAGGCCGAAAACGGGACATGCAGAGACTTAATATGGGGCATGTGGAGGTAGCGATTGGCAGCAGCAGTGATTGTCGGTGACGTCGGTGACAGGCGGTGGCGATCCCCGCAGCCTGGAACAGCTGAAAGGCAGTATTCTGGAAGGCAGATCCAACTGCCAATCAGCTGCTTGTGCTAAATCAGGCTTTGCTGAAGCTGACTATGCTGTTTGCTGTTTGCTGCAAGGAGATAAATTGCTCAGAGGCAGAGGAAGATTTTTTTCCCTTGTTTTCCTCCCCAAAAGCTAGGTGCATCTTATACTTCGGAGCGTCTTATAGTCCAAAAAATACGATAAGTGCTTTCTTGAATGCAAGCAGAATTGGGGCCCTATAGTCTTTTAATGTTGGCCAAGAAATTAACATAGCATTTTCTTTCAGAAATTCAATGTTGATCTGTATCTTCTAGAGCAGCGGTTCTCAACCTGGGGGTCGTGACCCCTTTGGGGTCGAACGGCCATTTCACAGGGGTCGCCAAAGCCCTCTCTCACCCCCCCCACGCCTTCACTCACCCTCACCCTCTGCCTCTGTTGGATCGCCGTTCGCCGTTCGCTTACCCTGCCCACTCCCAATCTATTGCTGCCTCCTGAGTCCCAGCTGATGGCTAGAGGGAAACAAACCATTTAAATTCTTGCCGCGGGGCTTCAAAGGGCCGCCCTACAGCTGATCAGTGTTAAAAGAAAACAAATGAGAAGACCGGTGCCTGCAAAAATAGAAAAAAACAGCCCCTTTCAGCTTCAGCATAGGTTAATTACCATAAGTTGATTTGATCAGCCTCCGGACTCTCAGCTGATTTGCTCTCAGCTGTTTTGCGGAGGGCTTTGTTGCTAGCTGCAAAGAGAGGAGCAGATTTTTTTCCCCCTAGCTATGCTGAAAAAAAGAAACTGAAAGTAAAGCAGGGTCTTTGCTGCAACGTGACAAAATGAGGCAGAGAGAGATTTCTTTTTCTTTTTCCTCACCAAAAAAGGTAGGTGCAAAACTGCAAACAATGGGAAATTTAGGGCAAAAGAGGAGGTTCAAGATTTTAAAACACAAAAGAAAAAAAGCTCTATTTAACTAGGGAATTGTAATAATTGAGATACTATTAATTGTATATTGTGTTGAAAGCAGAAATGGTTAAGTTGTGATTTGGAGGAATATATGGTTTATTATTATTGGTAAATATAATTAATTGATTTGTAAGAAATTGGATTGCATGGAAATAATTGGAATATTCATGTTCATATTGATTGATATACAAAAAAGATAGTTATATAACTAATTGATTTATATTAAAATGTTGAATTTGTATTAAACAACTGTATTACATAATTACATAATTAACCAATGTGAGGATGGATATAAAAATAGATGACAATGGGAAGGGGTATAATATAGAATAGAAGGGAAAAATTGAATTTGATTAAGATTGGAGATGAGGATGAAGGGTAATATTGGTTTTTTTAAAAAAATAGATGAGGAATAAATATGGCAAAAAGAAAATATAGAAACTGTAAATTTAATTGAAATGACTAAACACTGGTTAAATTTGTGAACCGGCCAAATACTCTGTTCAAAGAAAATACATTGTATGTTTGTATGTGTGTTTCTAATTATTGCTATTTATTCATATTTGTTCTCTTTTATTCTGTAAAGTTTAACAATTCATTCTTTATCTTAATATCTTTATATTTGTTTGGGGTTGGTTTTCTTCCCTTTCATCTTTTTTATTGTACAGCAATCTTTCTCCTCAAACCTACCACCTCTCCCTTTTCTTTCCTTCTTACTTTCTCTTTCCCCCCCCCTTCTTCTCCTTCCTACTTCCTCTTCCTTTCTCCTTCTCCTCCTCTCTTTCTCCCTCTCTTACCCTCACTCCTACTCTAATTTCCCTTCCCTTCCTTCATCCCTTTCTATTGCTGTATCCTTTTATGCATATGGACTACTCAGAGGGCAGAAAAAGTTATTTTTAACTGGTCCTCGCACTTTTGACCAGTTCTCGAACTTACGACTGTCCTCACATTTTACATTTTTGCCCTATCTTGTCACCATGGTGAAGAGAAGCAGTTGTGAAATGAGTGACACGGTTGTTAAAAATGATACAATGGGCATGATGACCAGTCATAAGTGCGAAGACTGGTCAAAAGTGCAAGGACCTGTCAGAAATCACTTTTTTTAGCCCTCTGGGTAGTCCTTTTGTGCACATGGACTACTCAGAGGGCTGAAAAAGTTATTTTTGACTGGTCCTCGCACTTTTGACCTGTCCTCGAATTTACGACTGTCCTCACATTTTACGTTTTTTGCCCTATCTTATCACCATGGTGAAGAGAAGCAGTTGTGAAATGAGTGACATGGTTGTTAAGAATGCTGCATGGGCATAAATGTGAAGATAGTCATAAGTGTGAAGACCAGTCAAAAGTGCGAGGATCTGTCAGAAATGACTTTTTTCAGCTCTCTGAGTAGTCCCTATACACATAGCCATGGCCACCCTGTCACATGTCCAGCTAGCCACGCCCACCCAGTCACATGACCTCCAAGCCACACCCACAAAATAAGCCACGCCCACAGAACCGATAGTAAAAAAATTTAGAACCCACCCCTGGTTGGGGGTCACCACAACATGAGGAATTGTATTAATGGGTCACGGCATTAGGAAGGTTGAGAACCACTGTTCTAAGGTTCTCTCTCTTTGCAAGTTGCACAGTAAAAGTGGGGAGTAAAGCTCAAACCTTGTGCATGCAAACCTGATCAGGTTTATAAAACTGCTGCAATCAGCCTCTAAATTGCTCATGATCTTCTGCAATGTCACAATTCTGTTTGAGGATTCCTATTGTACTGCTTTAAAGACTAAAACTCTTAATACGATGTGCTTTTTCATGACTCAAGTCACTTCTGATTTATGATTAATCCATTGGTAGATAGATGCACAAGAGGATACTTCAGAAGAGTTCTTTGTGGATTTGCATGTATGTATGCATGTAAAAAAAATTAGCACATGTAGATCTCCTCTATAAGTAGTTTCCTAATAGGACTATGAGACCACAAACCAGCAATGCTGCTGAGATATTGAACAACCACATCCAAATACTTAATTTTCAGCCTAGTACAACCTTTGCTGTACTTAAATTATATTTTCCCATGCCGGGTGAAGCTTAATTTAATTCTCAATTTAAAACGTTATTAATAGAAAACACGGTGACTCCTTCTTGAGGGGCATGGGAGAATACGGATCATGGATCTGCTTGACAGATTGCATGCTATAATGGGACTGGATAATAATATGATATTCCCTTGTCAAAGTAATCAACAGTCTGCAATCCTATACTTTGATGTTTCTATCTTGAAAATCTATTCTGGGTGACCAGGCTGGATGAGTATTTATAGCAGATGTAAGCATCCAGCATCCTCCAGATATTTGGGACCACAACCCTCATAACTCATGCTTGTTGACTATGGAGTTAGTACTTATTAAAACTATTGCTTTCAAAATCTGGAAAGCCCCAGGTTTGCTTAACAAGAAGCATGAGATTAATTGAACAGGAAATGAGTTGTTTTGCTGCACAGCAAAAAACCAGCAGGAGCTTGCTATTTTTATTTAGCTAAATAAATCTGATTCTGACTAGACTGCCCTACGACTCCTTTCAATAGAAGCCCATAAATGAAAGTGGTGTCAGCGACATACAGCCCAGTGGATTCCTTTTTCTTTAAAGAATCAAACCTGGCATAGATTCAGATTTTAACATGAGCATGAGCTACAAGTTATTTTAGTGTGTGGGAATGGAAGTAAGAGATGAATTGGAACAATGCAGGACTTGCTTGCTTAAAATAACAAGGAAGATTGGAGTCCCCATGTCTTGCCTGTGTAATTCTCTGGTGGTTCAAAGATTAAAGCTGATTTTTTTCAGTGCATACCACAGACGATTTTGCACCCAGTGGAAGACTTTTTTTCCTATCTTTTTTCCACTGGATTCTGGCTGCATTTCACTAGTGACCTATTTTTTCTGCATTGAAATCAGCTGTGTATTGTAAGAAGTCAGCAATTGCCTGCCCCCCCCCCACCTCCAGCTCTCTCTGGCAGATTTTCTAACAGCTCAGATTATCTGAATATCCCCCTTCTATATTCCCCTATATAGATCGGTATGAAATAACATTCTGCTTTGCAGAAGACAGATTGGACCAATAATTTGTAGTCAGACCATAAGGCTAAAGAAAGTACTAGCAGCTCAGATGACCAAACCTGAAAATAATGTCTTCTAATTGAATTAGACTAAATTTAGCAGAACCCTGGACTCTTCTATATGAAGTAGGAGTTGTTGCTGACTGATGACTGATCTGAGAGGAAGTACATTAAAGAGAGATGTCCAATTTCATGAAAGCACCAGACTATATCAGAACTAATCTTCAAAATGTGCTTTCAATCTAAAATGACAACTTGAAAAAAGCAGGAATGGCTCCTCCCTTAAATGCAGTTTTCACTTTTTTGTTCCCCACTATCATAGGACAAAATATATGTAAGACAAGTCTTAGAGACAGAACAAGTGATTTCTATAAGAAATCTTTCTTTGTAGAAATGTATAAATCTACTATTGATCATAACAGCAAATTGCAAGGCAAGCTATTCACTTAAATTTATTAGGCAATGTGTTCCTAGAGACATTAGAACAGAGATTCTCAACTTTAATATGTGTGTACTTCAACTCCCAGAATTCCCCAGCCAGCACGTTGGGTTTCTGTTTTACTTTGCCAGTTCTGCAGAAGCAGCTTAAAACAAACCCAGGTTGAAAATATTGAATAAAAATGCTCAGTTACATTTCTGGAAGAATATGAGAAATCAACATCCTGCTCCCTGAGCTGCTTCAGCTCCTGAAGTACTGTAACAATAATCCCTAAAGGAAAGACATTCAATTGCCAATGCTTCCTTTAGAAGTGAGTTATATTTGCCTGATAGTTTGCTCCCCCCACAAATGGAGTGATTGATCAGCGAGCAAGGAATTCATGCCCCCCTTTTAATCCATAAATTGTAAAATCAAAAATTTAGCAACTTTGCATTTTTGTAATGAAAAACATTTCACAAAAAAAATGTAATCACAGTTATTGCAACAATATTGGCAAATAATTGAACTGGAATGTTTTGACTGCCTGCATATCCTTTTTAGGCATACTTTTTCTAGGCATGGCGGTAATCCTGGTGAAATAAACTTGGTGAAACTGACTTCTGTTTCCTTTTTCTCTTCCAGAGAGCCAGAGCTGGCTGGAAAACACTGGACAGATGTTTAGGTTTTGTTTATTTCTTGTTGAATGACATTGTTTCCAGCGTATGTTGTCAATTGAAGTGTTCTGGAAAGCAAGGGGGATACGTATAACTTCTATGGTAGTGTCTCTCAAACTTGGCAATTTTAAGATGTTCAGATTTCAGTGGAGAATTCTGGAACTTGAAGGCCATGCTTCTTAAAATTGCCAAGATTGAGAAACATTGTTGTATAGGAACAGAAATTAATGACTGTCTTGAGTTCAAGAACCACAAGGTGAGGTGATTCCTGCCAGTGAAAAATTGGACTGCTCAGAAGTGCTGCATTTTAAAAGTTTGTAAAAGGAATTACTAATTTCAGTGAAGTTAATTTGTGTATGTATGTTTACCTCTCTTCTGTCATGTTCTCATCATATGCTAAATAAACACTAATAAATTTCAGTGCAGTTTCAAATGCACTATAAACTGAGCCAGAAATAAATTAGCTCAGCTTTTACCCACTGCTGATGTTGTGGGACCACAAAGATGAACCAATATAGCTACCATGCTTAACTGCAGGAATCTAGATGGCCATGACAGAGTAGGATAGGGATACAGAAAATCTTTTGTACATCTAATGGCTGTCTGAATGTTTGCAGCCCAAATATGGCATGAAAGCCAGTTTGATGTAGTGATTAAAAACACTGGATCAGAAACCTGGAGAATGTGAGGTCTAGTCCTGCCGTAGATGCAAAGCTACTCTTTCTCAGTCCAAGAAAGAAAGCAAAGGCAAATCACTTCTGAAAAAGTTGCCAGGAAAACATGCCAAGTTCATGTAATTGCCAGGAATCCAAACTGACTTGATGGCACTAAAGTAAATAACATGCCAAGAAATGATGCAACATTTCTCAAATTAATTTCCTTGGGTTTGATCTATATTAAATTAACTAAATTTATATCTTGTTTTTAAAACTGGGACAATCCCATTGTGAATCCCTTGGATCTCAATAAGAACTGAGTTTGGCTCAGTTGCCTACAAGTTATATTAATTGAATGCAATGGATTCACTTTTCAATAAACATAAATAGGATTGTGTTGTGAAGCGTTGTAAAGAGTTTAATCTTGGTCCTACTCAGTACAATTGAAACATTAATATTTTAGTTAAATTCTGTTCCGCTGCTATTAGAATAGTACTGAAATGCATTCCAAATACATTACAAGAAATAAACTATTACTGAATTTGGGGAATTGTTTTGTTGTTTGCTGCCTCCAACAGGATGGTTCCAGAATTTTTTCATGTATATAATAAAAACATGTTGACATGCAATAGATGTTAGAAGCAATGTTCAGGAATTTTCACATAAATGCACAAGAGCAACATATCCTGTATAAGTTATTATTTGGAATGTCTCAATCTCTAAATAGACCAAAAAGATCATTAGAAGAAATGGTTTATGTTTCTGGGTACAGCTACACTGGAGGCATATGATGAGTTTGCCACAAATCAATATATGTCATTGCTATGATATAAGACAGTGCAAGTGTTATTTATCTATCCTTGAAGATATTAGAAACAATACCCATAGGAAAATCACATCAAGAAGAAGAAATTTTAAAAACCCTATCTCTATAAAACCAATCTGAATATAATAGATGGGTCAAAAAGCAATCTTTTCTTTCTATAGTCCTTTTGATGGTGACAGTGTACACAATTTTTATTCTATATCGTTTGCACTGAGCAAAATGAACAAGAATACTTAAAAGAACAATGCCAGAAGGACTTCAGCAAGACAAAGAAGGAGAAATGACCAGAGGAACTGTGTGAGTTCTGAGGTATTGTGTCCTGAGTTGTGAGGAATGAAAATATCTTCTGAAAAGGTGCTATGGGAAAAGTGAGGTGCTTAGAACTGGGGGGTTGCAGTGTGCTGATCCTGCTGAAGAAGCATAGACCAAAATAAGTAGTTTCTTGGGCAACAAAGCAGAGAAATTAGTTTGGTGGGAATGTTCAGCAGGGGAATTTAGTATAAGTCCCTCACAGACATTCCCTGTAACTCACGAATTTCAGAAATGTCATTTTCTGCTGTAGTAGCATGGCTATATGAACAATCCGGAACAGTAGACCCTTTGCAATTTGCATTTGTTTATTGATGCTACAATACATGTATC
This sequence comes from Pituophis catenifer annectens, assembly GCF_029215685.1. Lineage (NCBI taxonomy): Eukaryota > Metazoa > Chordata > Lepidosauria > Squamata > Colubridae > Pituophis > Pituophis catenifer. The sequence continues at coordinate 43,746,552 of NW_027256887.1, read as the reverse complement.
CCACATATGAACTTTCAAATGGCAAAGAAGTCTAGAAAGAGGGATTCTCAGCAGTTACTGTATATATATGAGCCATTTATGGAGAAAAAGCAATGGTCTTTTGATGAGATATTTCCATATTCTAGAATTGGAAAGGAGTAGCTATTGATACTTCAAGCTATCTTGGACTACTTTCATCACCAATGATGTCGAGGTACACTTTTTGGACTGAATGGTTCCTAAAAGGAAGAGGAGATAGTTTACTTCATCTCAGCAATGTTTTATCTTCTTAATGAGTTTTTAAAAAATATTGCAGAATGATCTATCTTTATAAGGAGAAAAATAATAAATAAATGTCAACAGTGGAGTTAGATTTACATGAATTTCCAGAATCAGAAGGACCACATTTCTGAACATTTAAATAACAGGTACAGACTGGCTGGAACAACATCTGTATGTGGTTTTTCTACAGAACAGAATTGCATTTGTGACAGAAAGGTGTTTTGTTTCTCTGTTGTAATAAAATAAAGCAGTGATTGTTAACTTAATGAAACTACTCAGGCAGACTCTAATTCCTTGTGTGGGGTCCAGGAAATATTGTACATCCTAATTAGCTTTTCACATGTAACTAACACTGCATAGCAAATACTATAAAATCTGACTGTGGAAGCAAATGATTATGTTTAAAATAAGAAACAAATGTATTAAATGTTAAAAAAATCAGCTACGATTTGTCATGATCATTATTTGGATCTAAAAGAGCTCCATTCACTACAGTATGCCTTTGTGTTGCCCTGCACTTACATGAACCTTTGCAGGGGGATAAAGCATAAATCAGTCCTCTGGGCTTTAATTTTAGAATGAGTGTGATTCTGTGACCAATATTTGCTTAACAGATGCATTAGGCCTCACAGTGCATCAGTGACTTAAGTGCACCATCTTCTGGTGGGGGAGATCAAACTGTTCTGGGAAGGGTGAATATAAATTAGATGCTAATTTTCATTTGACAGAATGATGAGGATTTTTTCCTGTTTGTGAGGAACACTGGAAAATTAAACTCATAAAAGGGCTACAGCCTATCCCATCCACAAAATGAATGCAAACACCAATAAAACTCAGGTAAACTTCAATTCCCTGCTATATAATCTTCCTCTGAGAGAAGATGTTTGTGCTCCATTTTGGTGAGATGACATCAGCAGCCATCTATGAGGCAGCAGCACTCTGGGAACAGGAGTCTGATCTCAGGTGGCCAATTTCTCTCCACAGTCTGCTCCAAACAGAATTTAACACTCATCACTGTATCCCGATATTATGAGAAATAAACATCACATACTGTTTATTTCACATCTTCCAACTGGGTAAAAGACATATGGACACCATGATTACACTAACTCTATTCAGACACTGAATTGATCAAGCAGAAATTCTTTCCCCAGTTAATTTGTGAGCTGAGAGAATTATCTTGCCTTCATACATAGAAGGAAATAGAAAGAATAGAAAAAGCTGTTGAAAATGACAGAATGAGCAGAAGGTACTGCTTCAAAATATTAACCTTTTTTCTAAAAGAGCATCTCTTTTTTACTTCTTTCTCTGTTTAGTAATCTCTTGTCTTTGTCTTTGCTCCAGCTTGTTTTTCCTTTCACCCCTGCTTCGTTTCCCCTAACTAGGCTTCCATTTTATTAGTTTATTTTAATTTTATATTTTATTATTTTATTTACTTTTTTATTTTATTATTTTTCTTTACTGTTGGAAGGATGGAGGGGGATTTTGTGTATATATGTATGCTGAATGATGCCCACAAGCACTCACTGTTTTCATCAGATGGAATTTGCACCCTTTGGGGAGTGCATGTGATGTCATGAGGCATGTCAAAAAGGGGCTTGCATCACAATGCAGCAATGTTACTGATGTCAGTCTGACTCCTCTTTATCCCCTGAAGATGCCACTGTACTACAGTATGTTTCTGGGAGAGATAACAATTTATGTGTGACAAGTATTTGATGCATGAAGATGGGCTATCTTTAAATTTAATTTATTACCTTTAAATTTAAAGGTAATTTCTTAAAATTGCCATAGTTTGTTTTGTTCTGATTGAGGCAGCTATCTACCATATAGTGTATACCATATATACTCACATACAAATCCATCTGCACATAACCAACCCTTGAATTTTTAATGAAAATACTCTGAAAAATGTGCCATCCAAGGATAAGACAGCCCTTGAAATTTTCATATATTTTAATTTTCACAATTGGCTTATCTGCAGGTAATCTACATGTTATCCATTTGTCAAGATATTTTGGTTATAAATTTGAGGGTCAGTTTATCTGTGGATGGGATTATACACAAGAATATATGGGATATATAGGCACTTTAAAAAAGTATTGCTGTATATTCTTGCAGATAAGTCGAACCCATTTGGGGGGGTATGTTTTGCACCTAAATTTCAGTTTAGTCAAGACTATATACAATATATGTACAAACAAGTACTAACACAGCCACACAGTACTGAGGATAGGGAAATCTCCAGGATAAGGCTATAATTCGAATTATAATTCTCCAGCATCTGGTGATGATCCACTCACAAAAAAATCAGCCATTTTTGGCTTTCGCAACCAAGGATCACAATTTTATGGGTATAATTTGAGGTAGGCCCATGGGAAGGTGACCACTTCTGGCATGATCTGGGTCATGGCATTTGAGACTGCTTAATAATGAGATTTTGGTTTTTTGTAAATTCTATATTTCAAAACACATTGTTTTGGCTTTATTGATTCCCTTGTAGTTGGCTTTTATGATGTTTTTTATGATGCATTTTAATTTTCTGTATATCATTTTGAGTCATTCCAATTAGGCAGTTTATAAATTTAAACAAACAAATGATGTATTATTCTACTGAAATAACCTGCTTGGTAATTCATAAAATAATTAACACTCCAAATGCCCTTAACAAAAAAAACAAAAAAAACCAGAATGGAATGGTTAGGGGAACTCTCCTCATGGTGCATCTCAGTTTGCTCTTTTCCAATAGTATTGAAAGTAAAGTTCCTGTAAACTCCTGACACACTATTAAGAAGGATAGGACTCCGCTTTCCGACCTGACATTTAAATCCAAGACAACACATGAATAAAACTAAACACAGTAAAGTGTAAAGTGGGTATTGTGATTAGGTATCACTTTTACAAGTCTTTAGAGGATGTATACAAATTTCTAACATGCGTTTGTGATTCGGGGGTGGTCTCAGGTAGTGCTACAAAGGGTAAAATATATGTATTTTTGGTTTTTCTTTACTGGGAATTTGGGAGCAAAAATGCAGGATTATTTTACAGTGTGCCATCTAAATAAAAGACCTTCATTGTCCATCTAGGGCAGAATTTTTCAAACTGGGAAACTTTAAGATGTGTGGACTTTATTTCCCAGAATTAATAGAATAATAGAGTTGGAATGAACCTTGGAGGTCTTCTAGTCCAACTCCCTGTTCAAGCAGGAGCCCTTATGCCATTCCAGACAAATGGCTATCCAGTCTTTTCTTAAAAGCCTCCAGTGATGGAGCACCCACAACTTCTTAAAGCAAGCTATTCCACTGGTTAATTGCTTTTTTCCTAACCAGCAGTTAAAGTTCCCAAATCTTAAAATTGTCAAGTTTGAGAACCACTGATCTAGATTAAGATAGTTGGATATGGCTTTTTGCCAGAGCAGTTGAAAAATTGGTTTCAAGACCAGGTTTATTTATTTATTTATTTATTGGTTCGATTTATATGCCGCCCTTTTCCGGAGACTCAGGGTGACTTACAATGCGTTGATGAGTATAATGTATATTTCCAGTTCCATTAACTTCCAGTATCTTTCAACTTTGGGATAAGCCCTGTTCTCTATGGCATCAATGTTCTGGAATGACTTCTCTTCTGTAGCACACCAAGTATCCTTTAGGTACCTTTTGAAAACTTGTCTGTTTTTTGCTGGCTTCCCTAGTAATATTTCTATTTTTATTGATTGTTTTAATTATGTTTAATCTTGTATTATATCGGATGGATTTTACCATTATTGTAAATCACTCCAGGATGTTTCTAATGAGAAGCCTTCTTATAAATTACATTGTACAATAATTTGGCCTATATGAATAATATTTAATATTTATTAATTTTATATCTGAAAGTTTGTTCAATAAAGACACATTTTTATGTCTTGGATGATGATGTGACCCACACAATTCTAGTAATAGGAATTTCTAACTATCCCAGCCTGAGTTCTCTTCCTTTAATTTCTTTTTGTCCACAAATATAATGGAATATGTGGATGACTTTGGGGAATAAGGGGAAGAGATGCTGCCTAGCAAACAATCAGACAAGAGAGGAGGAGCCCTCAGTGGCCCAGTCAAAACTTAGGGAGGATCCACCCAAATGGATTAAGCAGTTTAAAGTTGTGGCAGCAAGTTTGGCTTGCAAGATTCTGTTAATGTACCCTTACAACAATAAAGTAGGATTAGATCATTTAGTTGTCTGTTTTACCTGGAAGACTCGACTACAAGGTTTATATGTCAATCAACAGTGTGTGTGTGTGTGTGTGTGTGTGTGTGTGTGTGTGTGTGTGTGTGTATGTGCGCCTTCAAGTCATTGTTGACTCCAGGAAACTGACTGGACTATTTTTACAGTTCCCTTGATAAAATTTCAGGAGTGGCTTGCCATTGTCTCATTCCTAGGGCTGAGAGAAAGTGGCTCAAGGTCATCCAGTTGGCTTTGGTCTCCCAATTTCTACCATGATGCCTTAAACACTACACCAAACTGGCTTGTATGAGTGATACACTTCAGCTCTAAAAGATTGACATTTAAGATGGTTAGAGAAAAAGTTGTATTGATTCTACTGAAAAATTTCTATCATGTGTTTTAGTTCTTTGCCATAATGCATGAAAACTAGAATGGTAAAATAATGCAAATGTGAACAGGAATGTCAATAAGAGGTCTGCCACACACCATTTCTCACCATTGAATTTCATTTTGTTAGATAGGTCCCAATGTTTAAAAGTCTGTTAAGATCCTTCTCTACCTTGAGCCTATTTTCTGGAGTGTTGGCTATTCCTGCCAAATTCCTATTACTAGAATTGTGTGGGTCACATCATCATCCAAGACATAAAAATGTGTCTTTATTGAACAAATTTTCAGATATAAAATTTGCAAATTTGATTAGTTCCCCTTCTATCCTCTCATCTAAATCATTGATGAATGATATTGAAGAGTACTGGTCCTAAGACAGAGCTTAGGATACTTTCCTCCATATAGGTGCAGTTCCATTAAGGACTACATGTTGAGTGTAGTTGATCAGCCAGTTACGAATCCATCTGGTTGTGATGCTGTCTAACCCATATTTTTCTAACTTATCAATTAGTAGGTTGTGGTCCACTATATCAAATTCCTTATTGAAGTCCAAGTAAATTATATCCACAGCATTCTTATTCGTGATGTCAATGCTTCACATAAATGGCAGAATATAGTTTCAATTGCTTTAGAAGAGCGTTAGGTCCTCATGGCAGAATTGTTAACAGAACATCATAGAAACAGTTTTAGCTAGGACATCCAGCCAACTTTGAAAGAGAAGGAAACATAAATGGCCAATATAGATGGAAATCTGATGCTGCCTTAGGTAAGAAAATTAATGTTATAGTGAACAACTTTATCTCTATAAAAAAAAAGCAAGAAGAGGGGATCCATTTGTAGGGCAGCTGGTTCAGTGACTTGACAAATCCAAGTGATTGCAAACTGACCAACTTCTCCATGTAAATATTAGGAGGGAAATGACAATAAAGCTCTGAGGTATCCTATAAGTTTCTCCTTTAATTATCATTGATTAAAATTGGTGCAAGAGGTACAAAGAATACTGCTGTAAAATATTATGTTCCACTCTACACCCATGTAATCATTCTAATCTAATGTGTACCACAATTGATGGTAACAAAGACTAAAAAAAAAGTCAGGAGATCACACTTCCCCATCCCAGTCCCACCTTCATCCACAAGAGAGATCAATGTAGTTTGGTACCATACTGTGTCAATTGAAGCCTCAGCAAGTTCCCAACCACCTTTGGTATGAAGACAAGTTTAGATGGTACAAGAACTATTTCTCTGGTACAGTATGATGATCCCTGACCTGGGCAGGGCATTGGTCTAGAGAACATCTAAGGTCCTTTCTAACTTTATGATTATATTTCAAATTGAACTGGATTGAACAATTATTTCTTGAGGAACAACTTTCTATCAAAAATACATATACTACTTTTCTAGTTTGGTTTATTCCTCTCCCTAGAGGCTTTCAGCAGCTAGGAAGAGTAGGGATCCAATCAACAGTTGGCAGAGCTGATTGTCCTGTTCTAGACAAAGCAATCACACCAAGCAAGTCACAATTAGTTTAATGATGAAAGTCTACTTCAAACAACTAAAATGTCAGATAGAATTCTTGGCTGAGCAGTTGTACCCACAGAGAAGATGACCTTGTCTGGTAATCAAGGACTACTGTTGGAATCAGTGCAGCTCCAAAACTGAGAATTCAGAAATCCAGTGTCAGAGGTCCACAGAGTTCTGCCCGGTCATAACCATGAGAAAAAATAGGCAGGATTAGAAGGCAGGCAGTCTATAGCATGCAGGATTGGGAAATCGGGCATGACAACCGCAGAGAAACAAAAGTGGCCTGTTTCAGTCCAGAATTTAGGTCAGAGTTCCACAAACTAGTCCAAATCATATAGCTGAGATGTCATGAGCAGAGCAAGGATAAAAGAATGCAGGTTGTGTGATGGAGAGTAGTTTCCAAAGGTGAGCAGAGTCCTGCTGGCTGCTCCTAAGTAGCCCCAACTACAAACACAGCTCAGTTAAGGGCCTTATCATTCTTGCTTCCCAAGTAGCAGGGTACATTGCCTTTCCTGATTTTCTGATTTTGAAGGAAAAATACTGAAGGAACAGGAATGTTTTAATCCCTACAACTATAAAATATAAAGATAACACAAGGCACTAATATCCTGTGTGATAGATTATTGCTGAATGTCTCACGCTGCTGTTATTGCTGAAATTCAATGGCATGATTTTCCGGTATTTTGAGGCAGAAAACAAAAGCTGTAATTTAAGTACTAAAATATTAAATATTAAAAATTAAATGCCTTTTAAGAATCTAGAATAGACTCTAGAATACTTCATGGGTATAGGTCTTACCTATTACTTTACACATTTTTTTCAGCTGACAATAAGGACTGTACCAGTCAGTTTTGGCATATTTAGGCCAAAATGCAAGCGCATTCAAAATCCAGTTTTAACTTAGCTGTGCGCACAACTTTCTAAGCAATGATCTCTAATCTGGAGACTAATTTATATTTGTAATACTGTTGCCTGATTACCAAAAATATACATGCAGTACACCAACATGCTCAGGATGCAATGTATGAATGTGAGAAAGCAGGTTTATTAGTCATTTGTTGATTTAGAATATATGATAACGTGTATGATAAAAGAATTGAATTCTGGAACATTTTGCTTAATGAGAGTTTACAATTGGTTTTGAATGCACGAATAAGTGAAGGGTGGAATGCCTAGCAAATGGTTCATTTGTGTAGGAAATAAAGTAAGGACGTATAACGTATTCTTCATTGTTGAATGTATTTATGGATAAATATGTAACAATGCATATGATGAAGTAAGATAGCCAGAGATGTGAACACCCATGGATTTTTCTATGCAGATGATGTTGTGCTGCTGGAAACCCAAATGATATGCAATAAAAGACAGATGAAAGACTGAGAACTATGAATATGAAAATTAATATATTGAAAGATACAAGAAGTTCATTCTGAGACTATGAGCATATTATGTCGATAAAACATTTTAAGCTGGAATCTCTAGTCAACAGAATGCTACTATATATTTTTATTTTAAACTATATAGCATTGGGGGTTCAGGGGGACCATTTTGCAAAACTGCAAAAGAACACAGCCCACCTATTTGTTCACACAATACAAAATGTAGCCAATTTTAGCAAAAAACTAAAAAAAAGCTCTTAAATATTTCTCAATATTTAAGCAAATTTAAACAACTCTCCAATTAAAGTTAATAAAATTACAGAACATTTGATATGTAATTTACTACTGCATTCTAAAGCAGCATTTCTAAAATCAAACTATTACACAGAGCATACTGAAATAAATAAAATCTGTGTATGATTTTAGGTCAGGTCATTTTTTAAGACAAAAACAGATGTAATTTTATAAGGTCTCCAAAATTCTTTAAAGTCATGTTGGTGTACTGCGTGTGTCTCTTTGGAATTCCATTTTCACCTGGGCAAAAAGCAAAACGGATTGTCTGTATTCTACCATTGCATTTTGGGGGAGGGGGGAAGAATCAGCATTCTTGGTTAATTCAGAATTACTGAACTAGTGCGGGTATGTCAGCATATATATTTTAAAAAGTTTTAAAAGTGACAAGTCGAGTGAACTATGAAAGATTTCTTTTTAATCAGTCTAAAACATGTATTTGGTCTATTGGTAGACTATGTTTTGTTAAAGCAATATTGATTTTTATTTTCCAATTCAATACAGTATGGAAAAAAATTACATAAAGAAGATTAAGTCTGTCAGCAGGATCTTCAAAAATTGAACAAGTTTGGTGTTGGAGAAAAATTAGCAAAAATGAATTGAAAATGGGTAGGAACACTCCGGGAGATTCCCAGTGGAGAGGTAGACTTTAATATTGCCGATTCTCGTTCACCCTTGTTCCTTCTACCCAATTTGACCAGAATGGAAGTCTGCTTCCCAGTGTATGCTTACGCACAAATAAAGCCCCAACAGAAGGGGAGAACAGAGACACCCAAATGCAAATGCAACATGTTACTTCATTACACAGAAAAAGAAATAGACTCTCCTACAACCGTCACTAGTAAAAAAGTTGGAGTGAATCCCAGAAGCCATGCTCAGCATGCTTTCCTTGTTTAATTGTGGACAATTCATTCAGAGGAACAGTGAAAACATTTGAGTTAAAATCTAGCATTGCCTCTTGTCTTAAGTGAAGATAAAAATAAGAGCTAATCTCTAGTATATATGCATGTCATAAGAGCTGTGATTCTGCCTGCTAATTAGTTCGGAACACTAGGCTTGTTCATACTTCTTGGAGGATAGGTAATTCAGGAAACAAGGGTAAAAGAAATATTCCTCTCACACAGATTTTCCTAGCACTGGGAATATAGTTCTAGAAGGATGTCACAATAGCTACAGAGCAAGGGGGGAGGGGAGGGGGAGAAAGATAAAGTTTCTTTCCTCCCTTGTCATCTTCTAAAACAGCTCTGTATAATGCAAGGTACAGGAAAAGAAGGTGGAACCTTAATTCTCATAGCCTGAATCTTTTCTCTGCTACTGCACTTACTATACAGTCAGGTCACAATTCTTCTCTTGCCCTCTTTTTAACTGACATTCTATCCTTCCATTTTTTTAGCAGCTCTCAGATATAAATGAAAAACTTGGCATCTTCTTTGAACAATCACCATATTTGGCAGACCTTTAAGTTACAGAAGAAATGTAACTTTGGCCCCAGGTAGCAGTCCTCACTATTGCTAGAATATCACAAGATTTGCACCAAAAATAAGAGGTGGGATGACTACTTCAACTGTTAAGAGCAGGCCATAATGATATATTAAAAACCATCACCATCACAGGCTGCAAAAGAATACCTGGCACCCCAATCAGCAAGCTAATGGACCAGCAGCAATGTGGGAGCTGATGGCAGCAATGAGGCCTGGCGGCACTCAATGGCAGTAATTTAATAACTTTTTAAAAAATGCTGCTGGTTTATACAAGGAGACTTAGTGAACCACATGATGCGCAGGCCTGGTTAAGAATGATCCATGTAGTCTTTTGAAAACCATTTTTAAATACCTTGTTCTTGGATTTTCAAATAAATATATTAAAGATCACCCAAATATATGAAAACTAAAAACAAGTTTAGAAGAATATCCTTCGCTCAAGTCAGCAGTCTCTCATCCCATTTGTATAAGCTGTCCTGTGGGAACTACCCTACCTGCATCTTTCTTTGCTTAGAGTACTGTTCGTTGTTAATTGTTTTGTATATAGCTGCTTATACTTACGATTTTTATACTGATGCAAAATTGCTTGGGCAGGATATATATGTAAATAATTGCAATGAAATAAACCAACTGCATTAGCTATGAAGGAGAACACTGCCTGCATCAATATATTAATTTGAATTTAGTTGTGAATAAATCGCACCTGCTGCTTTACGCACATTTGTAAATTTCCTCATACAAAATTAGTGTGAACAAAAATTGTTTATTCCCACATTTAAAAAGGACATTTACTCGCGTTTCCATTTTAAAATTGTACTTAAGATGTACGATGGTAACTCTTCACAGTTTTTTTAAGCCTATCTACCAGGCAAAGTTAGATAAAACACAAAAGTTATTTGGTTTGGTTTCAAGAAAAAAACGAAAAGAAAAATCATGGCCACAAGTTTTTAAACTTTTAATCCTAAACATTACAGGGCAAATGGATGTTGGAATCTATTTCCATACATCATGCGTTTTAACTTTTATTTCTATTTAATGGGTATCCAAATCCACTAAAACATGTGTGGCTTACAACTTTGGAGTTATGGAAATACATATTCTGGAATAAATGCTAAAAAAACAACAATGGAAAAAAGCCAAACTGTCTCCATAAAGGTAAAATGGAACATTGTGAAGATTCGATATTTTTCTGTTTTTTTTTTAAACTTGTAAATTCAGTGCATTGTACGGTTAAAATTAATGGTCCCTGTTTGAATATCTAACTAGTGTCCATTGATTCCAAATTAGTGGATGATGAATCTTTCTGGATGCTTTCGAAGATGGCTGCAAGCTCAGGATTAGAGCTTATCTGTGACTGAAATTCACTCATTAGTGGACTCTTTTCTGCTTCTGGAATAGTTAATAATGCTGCTACTGCCCTCATAGCTGATCGCTTCAGTTCATCTTGCTTTTCAAACTCTTGCTTCACAGAGTTTGCTTTTACCTGTTTTATTTAAACAAAATGATGTTTAGGTAATAATTCAACAACAAAATTAAATTAAAAAGACATGCAAACAATGTAAATGTACCACATTATAAATAGTATACAGTACTATCAGAACAAAAGTTCCTCAGAATGTCTTGCAACTTTCATTATTATCTGAAGAATTATCTATGACTGAAGATTTTGTTTCTCTACCTTTTATTCACTACTGAAGCTGTTACAAAATGTTATCTTACAATTAGAAAAAACTCATGGTAGGAACAAAAAGTATCCTGATCCGATACTTTACAACAAACAGAAGCCAGCAATAAGACTATTTTATTCTCATGTAAGGAGAGAAAGAGGGGATAGGTGGGAAATAGCCTGATAGGAATGATGCTTTTGTATCATTCTTCTTGGAAAAATCATACAAATTACTCTCATAAATCACAATGTTAGAAAAAGTGAGGTGTCTCAGGCTTAATACGAGGGGTTCGTGATTGGTTCTGAATTAATGCAATTATGTTTTACAAACTGTATATTAAGGTAAATAAATTCATACAGTACCTTGGTTGTACATGTAGCACGCAAGGGTTCAACCAGTCTATCCAGCCTCTGCAGTACAGCACTTGGACACAAAGTAGATAGTCTCACCAGCATTAAAAATGTTAACATCTGGTTAGGAGAAACATAACTTAAGTAAACTGGGCACTGTAAAGAAATGTTGCACTCTATGTACTACTCTTTAGAAGATCAACCATTCCTTTCTATTTTGTCAATCCCTCCAAGTTAGTGTTCTGTGCCCATTGAATATGCTGTTAACATACGTAATGTTACACAATGTAATATAATGTATAATGTAATATATGGCATAACATATGCAATTGTGTGTACTATTGTTTTATAGGTAGTCCTCGACTTACGACCACAATTGAGCCCAAAATTTATGTTGCTAAGTGACAAATTTGTTAAGTGAGTTTTGTCCCATTTTACAACTTTTCTTGCCATCTTTGTTAAGTGAATCATTACAGTTGTAAATCAGTAACATGGTTGTTAAGTGAATTTGGTTTCCCCATTGACTCTGCTTGTCAGAAGGTTGCAAAAGGTGATCACATAGCCCCAGAACACCGCAACTATCATAAATGTGAGTCAGTTGTCAAGCATCTGAATTTTGATCACATGACCACAGGGATGCTACAATATTCATAAGTGTGAAAAATGGTCATAAGTCACTTTTTTCAGTGCCTTTGTAACTTTTAACAGTCACTAACTGAACTGTTGTTAAGTCGAGGACTACCTGTATTTAATTCCTGTTATAACTTTGATTTTTTCTGTGGACATATATTTGTAGGTCTTATTTCTATTTTAACACAATTTGTCAGTTTAAACTAAATAACTATCAGAAAATAAAATAATGAATTCTGTATTTTATTTTCCATCCTATCTAGACACTTAATACTGGTTCCACCTAGATGTATTTTTTCTTCAAGTCAATTATGTACCACCAACTGCCACTTTTTGAGCAAGATCCAATGCCTTTGTGCCTCCATTGCTAATTGGTACATGCCAGTGCTGATGGCATTCCTACACAAAGAAGTACCAGCAGGATTGGTGCTGCTTTGCTTGCACTTTGTCCTATGTGAAGGTGGAAAGATAGGTCTCTGTCAATTCTGAAAATAGCTCAAGCCATCTTCCATTAATATGGGTCTGTGTCTTTTCTCTAATTAAGGAAGATGCAGACTGCAGCAGTCTTGCTCAAGATGTGGCAGTTGTTTTAATCCATCTTCAACTGTTACTGGCACAGAGGAGCTCCCCTGAGGCAATAACAAATCATAGAAACTTGGCATTTGATGTTAGCAATAGGTATTTAAATGCCCAATCTTTTTATTTGAAACATTTTATTCCTAATACATATTGCATTTGCACTGAAAATTATGTTACTATATTGCATAAGTAGATAAGATACATATATATATATAACAAACTAACCTTAATATCATAGTGATCTTTCAAACCGTCCTCAACGTGGTTTAGAAATTCAAAGATGTCAAGTCTATCCAGACAACTATCTAGCAGAGTATACATACACTCAAAAGCTGCCTTTCTAATATCAAGACCATCATCAACTGTATGTTTAAATGGCCCCATTTCAACCTGCAAACCAAATAAGAAAATAAGAGTATTCATTAAATTTAATTACCAGTTCTTAATAATCTTGGAATGGATGTATTGAAAAATGATGACCACAAGGAAAACTCATAAGGAAATTCCAAAAACAAACTAAAGCTCTAGAAGTTAATTTAATTACAAAATTCCATTACTAATTTCATTTTCATGGCATTGTATTTCAGTTTCTAGTTAAAACTAAATGGATGTTTACAATAGTCACTCATTAAGAATTAGACAAAGTTCTTAGTTGGCTCTTAAATTGTGCAAACATGTTTTAAATGCTTTTAAATAATTTAAAACATTTAATGATACTCTAAGGAAGGTGTGTCCAACTTGCAGATTGCATGTGGCCCTGGGCAGCTAGTAATGCAGCCCCACAAAATTGTAAAATTTTAACATTATGTAATTTTGAGTAATATTTATATACATTAACTATTATTTTATATGCAGCCCAAGACAATTCCTCTTCACTCAATGCGGCTCAGGCAAGCCAAAAGGTTGAACACCATGCTCTAAAGCAGGGGTGTCAAACTCACATCATCACAGTGGCATCATGTGACATATTGGGACTTTTCTCCCCTTCGCTAAAATGGGGGTGGCCATGGCCTTGATGCATCTGGCCCGTGGGCCGGGAGTTTGACAGCCCTGCTTGCTCTAAAGAATACCTTAAGCAACATAAACTGCAATTCTACACGCACACATACACATGCATATACACAGAATAAGTAGTAAGCGACAGTCAAAGAACAGTAAATAAGAACAGAGAATCTATGAATTATCCAAGTAAAAAAGTAGACCAAGCAATGGAAAATTATGTTCACTGTTGAACTTCTTCTTCCTAGCATTATTCCCGTGCTATGGCAGGGTCCACTTAGTACTGAACTCAATATTGAACTATTCAAATGAAATTTGCAAAAACCAAATGACACCACTGAATAAAATTCCCTGAATTTCACTAATTCCTAAAGTGGCATTACTATAGTATTTAACATGAGGTCTTAGTAATCAGCCTCTTATTTATCAAAAAGTTAGCAACTTTTCTCAGGCTGTGAGGATTTTAACATGATGGGTTTGGGTTGATATGTAACATAAATAATAATTGAAACTTTGCAAAGTTTATTTAAAGTATGTTGCACTTCATATATGCCATTTAGTATGGCACTACTGAATGACATGTCTGTAATTACCATTGTAACAAAACAGCTGTCTTCAAATTAGAGGCCAAACTTAAATAAGGATCTGAAACTTTAAATAGAAAACATTTTTATTCTTTGGACACCACTACTTGCTTACTCTTCAGTCAGTAGAATTTACATACCTCTCTTATTAGTTCCTTTCTCACTTTTGTTTCATTATAAAGATGCGGAAGGACCGTGTCTAAAAGGTCTCTTATTAGTGATGGTTTATTGTGTGCTGCTGAATTAAATGTTACCAGAGCTACTCGTCTCACATTAAGATCTGGATCTTCCAATGTTTTTAGAAAATCACCTGTAATAATTAAAGACAATCAGCGTATGGTCTTGTTCAACATTTTATGAAAAATACAAACACAAAATGTGTAATTTGCTAAACCAAATTTAGAGCAAAATTGCAGCAAGCCTTAGACACATGTCTTTCCCCTCTTATCCCCTTCATGGTCAAGGTGATTTGGATTGTTGTACCACGGGATAAATAGTGAGTCTTGGTTCAGATAAGAAATACACTGATAACCTAAATGAAGTATCTTCATTCTCAATTGTGTGCATAATTTATTCTCAAAATCTTTACAATTGTGTACAATTCAGTCATAAATATATAAAGTGATTTCAAACAAACCTATATATGTAGTTTTTGTTTGCTTAAAACCAGTTTATATATAAACTCATAGCTACTTTACTGATGCCTTAAAATACTCCTTCTTTTAAATAAATGCCACATTTATTCTTTTTAGATCACAATGTGCATGCTTGGCTTCATGATTTAAGAACTTAATCCTGTAAATAAGCAGGATGAAGGTAATTTTTAAAAAAAAAATCGCATGGGAAAATGTCAGTAAGTAATTGTATTTTGCCAATTACTTTTGTAAGAATCTCTTTTCTTTTCCCTAAAATTGAGATTTCCCAAAAACTGTATTCAACAGTTCAGAAGAATTCGTGAACTATGATAGTTATACTTAGAAAACAAAAGTAGAAGTGGCTTCTTGTGACTCTGCCAGGCATTTTTCTTTTTGGATATTTTAATCTCTGGGGATTCACTCTGCTTTGATACTAATATCTACATAGGAGTAACACATAGGGTCCAATGGTCGTTGACAGCTAACAAATTTAAGTAAACATAAAATAAAATAAAATAAAAAAATAAAATAATAAAATAAAATAAAATAAAAGGGGCGTTGGTCCTACCTGATACGCTCCTTCTCATTGGGTGGAGACAGCAGCCAGTGTGGGTAATCTTCATCCAATCAGCCTGAAGGACTAAGTCTATCCAGAGATTAAATCCTGTCCTTGTTGTCGGGTAGACCAGCTTTTGGTGAAGACTAAGGAAAGACTCGGCGTGTGGTCAAGATAAGAGAAATTTAGAGAAAGAAACACAAGACCAGCCTGGCACAAAAAAATGGGAGGGTCTGGCTGCTGTCTCCACCCAATGAGAAGGAGCGTATGAGGTAGGACCAACGCCCCTTCTCCATTGTGGGTGGAGACAGCAGTCAGTGTGGGACATACCCAAGTTCACTGTCCCGAGACCTGGGAGGGCCCAGGCTGGTCCGAAACAGCCTCCCTATCAACAACCCTCTGCAACACCTGCCGACCAAATGCTGCCTCCGCAGAGGCGAATGAGTCAATTTTATAGTGCTTAATAAAAGGAGCAGGAGAGGTCCACGTGGCCACACGACAAATCTCCAGCAGAGGAGCCTGAGTAGCCCAGGCCGCCGACGTAGCCGCGCTGTGTGTAGAGTGGGCAGTCACATGAGAAGGTCGTGGCAGGGAGCGGAAGTCGTAGGCTGAGGCAATGGTCTGTCGGATCCAGCTACCAATAGTAGAAGAAGACACCTTGAGACCCAAAGAAACGGGGAAGAAAGAGACGAACAAAGCCTCCGATCGTCGGAATGACGCTGTGCGTTTAATATAGATGCCAAGAGCACGTTGAACATCCAAGGTGTGCCAACGACATTCGCGAGGATGAGAAGGACGTGGGCAGAAGTTCGGGAGGATGAGCTCTTGGGAGCGATGAAACACAGAGTTGATTTTCGGCACGAAGGTTGGGTCCAGACGGAGGACAACACGATCAGCGTGGAACACGCAAAGGTCCGCCCTGGTGGATAGAGCAGCCACTTCCGAGATGCGACAAGCCGAAGTGATGGCCACCAAGAAGGCGACTACACGACAACAAGCGCAGAGACGCTGTTCGTAGGGGTTCGTAGGGAGGCCCCATGAGAGACTCCAAGACCAAAGGTAGATCCCAGGTGGGATAGCGGTGCAAAACGGGAGGGGACAAGTTAGTGGCCCCGCGGAGGAAGCGTCGAATGAGAGGATGCTGCGCCAATGACGAAAGGGATCCGCAGGTAAGAACCGAAGAGATGGCCGCAACTTGGCGTCATAGTGTGTTTGGCGAGAGGCCGTCAGCAAATCCTCGCTGTAGGAACACCAGGATGTTCACTATCGAAGGCTGTAGGACAGGCACGTTATTCTTGTCACACCAGGAACAAAACGATCGCCAAGTGGCAGAATAAATTCTGTTAGTAGAAGGGCGACGGGAGGCCTGGATTATATGAATAACATTGCTCGGAATGTTAGCCGTGCTCAGGAAGAGCCGCTCAACCGCCAAGCGGTCAGACTGAGCCACGGAAGGTCTGGGTGCGTCAATGCCCCTTGAGTCAGAGTGTCTGGTGTAATCGGGATGCGCCAGGAGGGAGTGACAGAAAGGCAAACCAAGCTCTGCGAGGCCAGTGTGGAGCCAGGAGGATCACCTCCGCCCGTTCGTCCAAGAGCTTGCGGATCACTCTGGGAAGTAGCGACGTTGGTGGGAATGCATATAGAAGGCCTTGTGGCCAGGGAACTCGGAGGGCATCGACAGCCTCCGCCTGAGGCTCTGGGAACCGGGTGAAAAAGCGAGGCAACTGAGAGTTTGCTGGGGTCGCGAAGAGGTCCACGACTGGAGTCCCGAACTGAAGGACCAGGCTCCCGAAGATTCGGGGGTGGAGTCGCCACTCCGCGTTGTCCACTTGTTGGCGGCTTAGCCAGTCCGCCTGAATGTTGTTGACGCCCGAAATGTGTTCCGCCCGAAGGGATCCGAGATGACGTTCTGCCCAGAGGCCGACTTTCAGAGCCACTGACAATAGAGGTTTTGATCGGGTGCCCCCCAGTTTGTTCAGGTGTGCCTTGGCCGTTATGTTGTCCGTTAACCCCAGGACATGGGCGCTGGACAGAAGGTGCCGGAACGTTCTGAGAGCCAGGAAAATGGCTTGCAACTCTAGCCAGTTGATCGGTCGGCAAGCATCCACCTTGTTCCACACACCCTGGGCGAGTTGACCTTGACAATGCGCCCCCCAGCCGCGGAGGCTGGCATCCATTGTCAACACCACCCTCTGGGGCTCCCCAAGAGTTGGGAAAGAACATACGGGGAGACCTTCCAAGAACCCTCAACTTTAACCACCAAGTCCCTCAAGCTATTCTGACGCTCTGGAGAGAGAAAAACTTTACCCTGTAGTGAGTCAATTAGTGCCCCTAAGTGAACCAGGAAAGTAGAAGGGACCAGATGGCTTTTTTCCAGCTTAATGGAAAAACCATGGGCAGCTAAAGTTCCCAGAGTAAATTGAACATCCCGGGCATTTTGGCGAGTGGAAGATGACAAAATTAAAATGTCATCTAAATAACAAAGAAGTCGGATCGAGGAGAGCCTGAGGTAGGCTGCCAATGCCGCCAACACCTTAGTAAAGGTGCATGGGGCGGACGAAAGCCCGAAGGGCAAGGCCCAATATTGATAATGCACCCCCCCGTAACAAAAATGCAAGAAGCGTCTATGAGAAGGTAGAATGGGGATGTGTAAATAGGCCTCAGTAAGATCGATAGAAGAAAGGAGATCGCCCCTCCTAACGCCATCAAGAATGGATTTAAGAATCTGCATCTTAAATTTCCGGTACACGATGTACCGATTCAATCGTTTTAGGTCCAGAATGGGTCTCCACCCCCCCGAGGATTTAGGTACCAGAAAAACCCGAGAATAGAATCCCGTCCCCTAGAAGGGACTAGTTGGATAGCCCTGATCGAAAGAAGATGCTGAACAGCAGTGTCCATAAGAGCCCTCCTTTCAGCGTTACGAGAAATCGGACAGCAGACAAAGGTGCTCGGGGGGGGGGGGGGGGAAAGAAATTCAATGGCCAACCCTGATCGTAAGGTGGCCAGGACCCATTTATCTGAAATAGACTTCTCCCAAGTGGCAGCGAAGAGAGCCAACCTGTCGCCAATGGGAGGATCAGAGATGCGACTAATGACGGCGTCGGTAGGAATGACCTCCTCCCCCCCGAAAGGGCCGTTTGGACATAAAGGGTTTACCCCGGGACAACCTATCTTGGGATCCCCGGGACCGTCCAAAATTATTGGCTGGCCGAGACGGAGGGAAAAAGGAGGAGGAAGAAGAAGGACCCCCACCATCAGTAGCCCGAGATTGAGGACGAGCAGTGTAAGGCACATAACGAGATTCTCCCCTGCGGAAAACAGGAGCCAAAATTTTCTTTTTGTCTCGAGTCTCGGTCAAAAAGGGTTCCAAGGCATTCCCAAACAACCAGGCCCCCCCCAAAAGGAATAGCGGCCAGATGCCACTTATATCTGGCATCCGCCTGCCAGTGATGAAGCCAGACCAGACGACGTGCAGTCACCGAAAACGCCAGCGATTTTGCCGCAAAACGGGCAGCGCTCAGGGTCGAATCCGCTGAAAATTGGACTGCTGCAATAATCTTATTGAGGTCCTGCTTAAGCCGTGCATCATCCGGTGAAAGCTTCTCCTGAAGTTGACGAAGCCACAGCAGGGTGGTGCGATTGAAAAAGGAGGCCGTCGAGGAGGCCTTGATAGCCCATGCCGCTCCCTGATGAGCCCTCTGGAGAACCAGGTCAGAACGATGCTCCTCAGGCCGCAACCCCTCATCAGGGACTCCGGGGACATTAGCATTCGGTAAAAGCGAAGCCACGGGAGCCTCCACCGACGGTAGTTGAAGCAGCGAGTCTAGATCAGCCGCCACATTAAAGTTCTTTCTGTCAGTAGATGAGGGCAGAGGGGCAGAGCCCGGAGAAGCCCACTGTCGCTTGACAGTATCCAGGAACAGAGGCGGGGCAGGAATAGATGTGACTTGCTGAGCCGGCTCCGCAAACATTGGGTCCAGAGCCCCAGGAGGAACAGGAACAGAGGGCTGTGCAACTGGAGACGACAGTTGGGCTGTGTTAATGGCCTTAAACAGTAAGGATTTAAACAAGGCCTGCGGAAACAAGCCCAACACGACCGGTTGGTCCGGAGGAAGATCATCGTCATCAGATAAGCCGGACCCCTCAACATCATCAACATCAGACAAAACAGAAGACTGGGAAACCTGAGAGACAGATGGAGAAGAAGGCCGTCCGGAGACGTTCTGCACTGTAGTCTGATGACGCACAGGAGAGGCCGATCTCACCGAACTGGCCCTGCTAGAAGGATGGGACCTAGCAGCCAAAGATTTCTGCACCGCAGCTTCGATGAGTTGTTGCAAATGGTCAGAAGTCAACAGGTCTGGGCAGGACGGAGGAGCAGGCCCAGCCTTGGGAGCGGAGTTTATGGCCGTTTCCTGTGTCATCGCTGAAGCTGGAATGACGGCTGGAGTAGAGGATTCAGGGCCCCACAGGTCGGAAGTGGAAATTGCAACCGGACAATCTCGAAGAGATAGCTGGTCAGGAGTCACAGGTCGGATATCCTGGGTGGCCCCCACATCTGTCGCTGCCACTGGTATCACACTTGCAGATGGGTTCCACTCAGCACATGCCTTATCACAGAGTTTAGTGAGCACTTTATCTTGGCGCTTTCCACTTTCGAGGAAGTACCGCCATGTTTGTTATGCCCTTTTTGATGCGAGTGCAGCCTTTGGGGTTGAGCTGGAACCTCACAAGAAGCCTGGGCAGGAATTGAAGGGGCTGCAGATGAGCCCTCTGATTGGCTAGCAGAAGAAGCTACGGCTTTGCCGCCGTGCTTTGTCTTAGCGGCTGCTTTGGGCATGATGACACTAAGTGAGGCAGGCAGAAATGGCTATCAAGGGGCAATGGGGGAGCGCAGAAACTCCACAAAGGCCCTTACTTTATTCAGCAGGTAACAGTATAGAACAGCAATTGGTGGGGGAGTGTGGAAACTCCACAAAATGGCCACCGAGGCAGTCAGTATATGCAACAAAATGGCGGCTGCCAGTAAAACTGAGTTAACCTGCAGTACGATGTAAACAGCCTGGCCAGTCACAAATGTTAGCGAGTTCAATCGAGGGCGAGCAGAGCAAAGCGTTAGTCCGTTTGAAAACTGGCTCCCAGGTGACAGGCAGCAAGATGAAAGCACGCCGCGCAGCCGCGCGATCGTGCAGGCAAGGGAAGGCAGCAGTCAGGTCCCTCTGATAGCAGGCAGTCCCCTCTGCAGCAAGCAGGTCGGCAAAATCCAAGCCGGAGCCGAAAAGGGAGGCAAACGGACAGAAAATGAAGCCGCACTGCACCCCCGACGAAAACAAAATGGCCACCGCCACTCAAACGGCGCAAAAACAGCTGAAATGGAGGGACCAGGACGTTGGAATCATGCCGGGCAGTCAGTTCTGAAAAAGCCCCAATGATCTCCCCTCCAAGCCAGGAATCGCTAAAGGCAACAGTCCAGGGGGATTTTTATCTTTTTTCCCTTCCCAGGGAAAACGCCGTTGGCGAGGGGACAACCCGAAGCAAATAGAAAACTCACAACACAGTCCAGAATCACCAAATCCGAAGGAAAATCCAGGAATCGAAGTCAAACAACAGTCCAGAGTAGAATCACACCAAATGAATCAAATAGTAATCAGAATTTACAAAAGGAAGAGACAGCTAAAGACCATACGCCAATCCTGACTGAAGGACTGAGTCAAAAGCTGGTCTACCCGGCAACAAGGGCGGGATTTAATCTCTGGATAGACTCAGTCCTTCAGGCTGATTGGATGAGGATTACCCACACTGGCTGCTGTCTCCACCCACAATGGAGAATAGACTGGCACCATATTCTATTGTTTATAAGCTGCCCAGAGTCACTGAGACTGAGTGATGGCTATATAAATCTTATAAATAAATAAATAAATTTTGGATTCAGAGAAGGTGTTTTGGAATGTAGTAACTTAGGAAACACTTGTTGGCAACTCTTTAAGTAACTGAGACCATATGCACTCAAAAGACCTTTGTCCTTTATCTGAAGTATGGCACAGCTCTAGCAATTAATGGAAATTATATATATAGTTAGTTTTATTTCAAGAGCTAACAGCTGCTTCTGATGGAAGCATTACTTGTTGCTTCAAGGCATGAAATCGGGCATCTGCATCACCTAGTATCTATCATTGTCCTACTTAAAAGTTCAGTATTCCCAAAAGACAAATTAAGCAAAGCATACCTGCTGATTCTTCCCCATCCCTAAAACTATTCTGGAAATTACGTTACTGTATATATGTTAAATACTCCAGTTAAAATTCACCAACTTACCTATACAATTCTTTAAAAGTGGGTCTATGGGCTGTGGGTGATCAGAGATAGTGAACTTCACAGCAGTGACTACTGAACTCCGAGCATATGATGATCCTAATAGTAAATAATTGGCACAGATAATAGAACATTTTTATTTTCTGAGTACTGTACTGTGGAGTTATAGAAATTACAAACATGTTAGTAATAATACTATTGGTGCTTTATCTAGAAAATTCTACAGCATGTCCATTTTAAATAACAGAAAATACTTCATATAATTGGCATATGTATTATTATGACCTCTATGTAATATTATAGTTTAAAACTCGCCTCATTTTCAAGAACAGTTATTTTTTATTTCACAGTGCTTGATTTGATTTCTGACTGTTTTTCTGTTTTTAAAACTGTGGTGTTTTATCTTTGTTTTAATTTGATATTTTTTTACTTTAATTTCTAATAAGCATCCTGGGAACCTATTTTAAGAGTAAAGTATAAATCCAATAAACAAGACTTATTAGATTGGCAAAGCCACACTCCAAGCTTCCCCAATCTTTAGTAGACAATGTTGCCAGTCACTATTTACCTGAAATTATCTCAGTAAGGAATAATTACATATGCTAACTTCAGCCATGAAGGAATAGTGATAACAAATCAAAATGTACCAGTGCTTTTGAATAGAAGCCAACTGTGTATTGCCATTAGTGGAAGCAGTTTTGTTCACTGAACAAGATAGGGGCAATTATTCTTCCCCTGTTCAATGTATAAAATTCATCAAAATGCTCTGAAATGATTTTCCTGAGAAGGGGAAAGGGCAGAGAAGAAATCCCATTGTGCCAGCAGAACTGGTATTACTCATTTGATTAGATCTCTTATATCCATCAACATGGGTATAAATTTTCTTACATAGGTCTACCAAGGTGACTGTCCAGGAAGAAATAGAAATGATCAGGTGTGTTGTTGCTGCCAAATATTTTTTATTCTTTATAAATTTATCCAAGTATAGTTTTACTGGTTACAGCCAAAATAAATTAAATCTACCATGTAATATTTTAAATAGTATTATTCCTTGATAGTGTGATCCTTTTAGAGAAATAATTAAGCTTCAAAAAACAGAGAGGAAAACTAAGGGGATTTCTTGCTCCACTGGTCCTAACATGAATTAGACAGTTTTAATTATTCTGTAAAATTTTGTATAGAACAACTGTAACACCCATTTTTCTAGTGCTTCTTTTCCAACAATATCACTGTAAAGATTTCTTCCTCTTGCATATTTCATCTATCTCCCATAAATATTAGACATTGGATTGTCAATCTGTTCTCCAAATGATTAACACTTATTTTTAAAAAATAATATCCAATTTATCAGATATTGCATTTTATCTGTACCAAACCTTACAGAATAAACCGATTCAAAATATTTCAACAGACATAACAAAGCTTTTTATGTATTAATGAGATCTATTTAAAAACTGGACAGTTGAACTTCCTTCTATTCCTTTACCATTTAAACCAATACCAAAATCCATTTATTCAAGTCTACATTAATTATTAGTACTGAATAATTCAATAATCTTCTGAATGTTATTTCCAAAAGACAATACATATATATTTGAATATCTACAAACCTGAGGCCAAGTATCCTTTGAGGCGTGGAAGCAGAGTTTCCGGATCTATTAAAGTAAGTTTCCCCAAGCATTCAGCAACAACATTTCTGGTACCCTCTTCTGCACACTCACAATGTTTGAGTAGCAAAGACCAGATGCTCTCCACATATGGTTTGAGACCTTGCACTGTTGCAGAGCTAATTATTTCCTTTAAGGAATGAAGCAGAAGGTATTGTCTTTTAGGCTGACTAGTTATTTCTTGCAAGACAAATGGGAGATATTCTGGAAGATTGCCGACACTAATACTTCCCAATGCATATGAAGCTGCAGACTTCACTTCTTCACTAGGAGAGGAAAATGCTTCTAAAATTACAGATTTTAGCTCTATTTGTCCACTTAAATCAATATGATGTCCAACTTCCCCTAGAGAAAGTAAAGCTAAGAGACGAATGGAATCTGTAGATCTTGAGTTCTTGACATCCTGGATAAATTGACCTACAACTGCTGGTCCCTCTTTAGGACATGCTCGTGTAAGGGCAGCTACACATTTGGCAATTGAATAATAAGACTGCTTGTGAGTAAGTGCTGTATTTTGCGAGTACACTGGACCTGTTAACATGCGCAATAAATCCATATATCCTAAATTGCTTGTTCCAGTCACAACCAGAGCTTGGAAAAATTCTAGCATGGCACTAAGTGCTCCACCTTGCAATAATGGTGACCGTACCAGCCCAATAAGTTCATTCAATATAGAGCCACTGATTTTTGAGAGTGAGGAAGGATAAACTTTAGCCAGAGTGGTCAGAAAACTGATGGCCATTTGTGACACATGCATATCACTCTCACTAATAAGAGGTGGAAGTTCATCTAGGACAGCATCAATCATAGCAGCTGTCAAGCTATCACTGTAGTTTTTTATTAATATGTCTAAAGCAGACAGAGTTCCAAGTTTCAAAGCACGCTGATTCTTTCTGAGGAAAGAAGCAAGAATAGGAACACCTTCTCCTAAAATTGGCCTCAGATCAATCTTCAGAGATGAACCAGCTATCAGAGTCAAAGCCTTCACAGTGGTTAGTCGAGTTATCTCGTTTTTTAGTCTCTCTAGAAATATCTGAAGAGTATTAGGTAGATCAGAACCAAGATTGTCTCCAAGACTGCAAATGATTTGGCCCATACAAGAAATTGCTCTCTCTTTCACTTCTTGATCTATGTCAGCAGCTTTCAGTCTCTTGATTGTACAAGTAAATAAATCTTTGATATAAGGACTGGCATCAAAAGAAGAAGGCTGATCCAGAGGACGTATGACTTTAACCAGCTGTTGGGTAACCAGAAGTGCCTCAGATGTTATTTTATAAAATGGATCTCCAACACAAGCCACAACAGGAGGCACCAATGCTTGGACATGAGGATGAAAAACTTGGGGAGCGTGATTACAGAGGATCACATACAAACAAGATAAAGCATCTATCTTCAGATTAGAAGAACTTGATTTGTCATTCAGTGAAAAAATTATGCCTGTAAAAGAATGTATAATTAATTTGCATAATTTTATGCTTCCAATATACTTTTCTTATAATTCCAAACATCTGATTTAAACTAAACTTGTATAAATTCTATGAATTTATATTTAAGTAACACAAAAATCAATAAGGGAAATAGATATTATCTCCATTTGTTAGACGCATTTCAATAAATATTTTGTAACCTGTATGTCAATAAATATTTTTCTACTTTTACACTACAGTCTCAGAAGTGAGAAAATAGTAAATTCTTACAGAACCGCACCTCTTCCTGAAGAGGTTGATGGCTATCTTAGTAGAACTCTTTGAAGCAGCTTTTTTCCACCAAAGGCCCAGTGACTACAAAAGCAAAAAGTACTTACTGATAGTTAATTGCCTATGGTCATTTTTTCTCTTTCTCTCTAATACCATAGTAAACTTTTATTTTGGGGATAGTCATGTCACAGTGATTTGTATCAGAAAGGCCTTGTATCCAAACTATATGGGCTTCAGCAGATACATAATCTGTCTGCTTGTAACTATGTAGCACATAAGGCCAGAATTTTATTGCACCTATAATCCACTATCTGCATGACTAGCCTTTCAAAGCTTAGTTCAAAGTTTTCTTCTCATTTTTTAGGCCTTAAATGGCTTAACATTCATTTACTGAAATATTTATCCTATACATGCCAGCCCAATCTTTATGACCTTTGAAATTGGCACAATGGTGGCATCAGTGGCAAGGTTCCATAGCCAACTATCCAAACTATAGCATTTTCAGTTACATCATCTCCACTATGAAACTCCTCCTCCTCAGAGATGCACTTCATCCACATCAACACTCCAATTTTATTAACTCATTATTTCACATTTCTTTGCCAAGCGTTCATGATATTCAGATAGTCATCTGTCAGTGATTTTATCCAAACAAAATTAAGATTAAAAAAATCCAATAAATAAACAATTAAATGGCAATGCTATAGTAAAAATAGTAACATTACTTTGGTCCAATCGCCTACCAAGAAGTAATGCTCCTACCAAAACCCTTTATACAAAGAATGTCAATGTATTTAATCTTAGGTCGCTTCTGATAAAACAACAGCCTAGTTACTCTATATAAACAGAGAGAAAATCCCACTTCCTTCTAGCACTGAAGTTATTACCTAGTCGGGAAATGAAATGTTTGCATGAAAACAACCAAGTCAGGAAGCACCAAGGACTCCACATGTACAGTTGCAAGAAAAAGTATGTGAACCCCTTGGGATTACGTGGAGTTTTGCATGAATTGGTCATAAAATGTGCTCTGAACTTCATCTAAGTCACAACAATAGAAAAACACAGTCTGCTTAAAATAATACTACACAAATACTACACAAATACTAGATGTTGCCATGGTTTAATTGAACATAACATGTAATCACTCACAGTGCAGGGAGGAAAAAGTATGTGAGCCCCTAGCCTAATGATTTCTCCAAGAGCTAATTGGAGCCAGGAGTGAGCCAACCTTGACTCCAATCAGTGTGATGATATTGGATGTGTTGCTGACAGCTGTCCTGCCCTTTAAAAACACACACCTGTTTTGGGTTTACTGGTTTCAAGAAGCACTGTCTGATGTGAACCATGCCTCGCAGAAAAGAGTTCTCAGAAGACCTATGATCATGAATTGTTGACTTGCGTGAAGTTGGAAAGGGTTACAAAAGTATCTCCAAAAGCCTTGATGTTCATGTGTCCACGGTAAGACAGACTGTTTATAAATGGAAAAAGTTTAGCACTGTTGCTACTCTCCTTAGGTGTGGTAGTCCTGTAAAAATGACTGCAAGAGCACAGCGCAGAATGCTTCATGAAGTAAAGAAGAATCCTAGAGTGTCAGCTAAAGACCTACAGAAATCTCTGGCACATGCTAACATTTTTGTTGACACATCTACAATAAGGAAAACATTAAACAAGAATGGAGTACATGGGAGGACACCACAGAGGAAGCCATTGCTGTCCCAAAAAAATATTGCAGCACGTTTGAAGTTTGCAAAAGAGCACCTGGATGTTCCACAGCACTACTGGCAAAATATACTGTGGACAGATGAAACCAAAATTGAGTTGTTTGGGAAGCACACATAACACTATGTGTGGAGAAAAAAAGGCACAGTACACCAACATCGAAACCTCATCCCCACTGTAAAACATGGCGGAGGGAGCATCATGGTTTGAGGCTGCTTTGCTGCCTCAGGGCCTGGACAGATTGTTGTCATTGATGGGAAAATGAATTCCAGAGTTTATCAAGACATTTTGCAGGAAAATGTACGACCATCTGACCAACTTCAGACCAACTGAAGCTCCGCAGAGGATGGGTGATGCAACAGGACAATGACCCAAAGCATACAAGTAATTCAACAAAAAAATGGCTTCAACAGCACAGAATACGCCTTCTGGAGTGGCCCAGTCAGAGTCCTGACCTCAACCCGATTGAAATGCTGGGCATGACCTTAAGAGAGCGATTCACACCAGACATCCCAAGAATATTGCTACACTGAAAGAGTTTTGTGAAGAGGAGTGGTCCAAAATTACTCCAGATTGTTGTGCAGGTCTGATCTGCAACTACAGGAAACGTTTGGTTGAGGTTATTACTGCCAAAGGAGGGTCAACCAGTTATTAAGTCCAAAGGTTCACATACTTTTTTCTCCCTGCACTGTGAATGTTTACATGTTATGTTCAATTAAACCATGGCAACATCTAATGTTTGTGTAGTATTATTTTAAGCAGACTGTGTTTTTCTATTGTTGTGACAGATGAAGTTCAGAGCACATTTTATGACCAATTCATGCAAAACTCCACGTAATCCCAAGGGGTTCACATACTTTTTCTTGCAACTGTAGTTCCTGAACCCTGAGCTACATGTATTTTCTCCTTCTGTAATGCCATCTTAGCAGCAACCATTTAAACCAGTGATGGCAAACTTTTAGACACTGAGTGCCCAAAATGCACCCACCCGTGCATGCCCAAACTAAAAGGTGTGCACGTGCATGAACATGCACATGCACGGACATACGCACACATGAGCAGCAGAGACCCAAAGAACAGCTGGCCGTTGGGAGGCGGCGCATCTCAACACTGTCAACACAGCAAGAGGTAAGATCTTTTTCTTTTGTGAGCTTCTGTTTCGTTGTTTGCAGGGAAACAGCTCACAAAAGAAATACCATGGAGATCTGACCCGGGGTGATGGCACGCATGCCAGCAGAGAGGGCTCTGAGTGCCACCTCTAGCACTCGTGTCATAGGTTCGCCATCACAGATTTAAACCTTTACTTCATTTAAATAAGGAACAGAGCTTGATAGACCATGGTCTTAAAATAAGTTTGCAGCAGAGTTCTATCTATAATTTAGCTGTTGTCATGATTTTGACACAATTTTAACATAAAACCAACAGCTGTTCCATGAAATTGGAAAGATTTATGGCAATTTTATTTAGAAACCTCTCAATTTTGTCCTTTCCAGTCTTTTCTTTGCATAGATATTTACTTCCATTACTTCTTTCCTGTTTCTCTATAGAACATTTCTCTAAATCTTATCCATGTATTTACTCCTTTCAAACTTTCAACACATCAGAATAATAGAAAAATATTTCAAAACTTTGGCATTAATATAAAATATTCTATTTGGAGAAAACATTATCTCTTCCCTGCTCCAATTTATAAATATTTGACTATTATTTTAGCTATATGCTTTGTATTCCAAAATGCAGAGGTCAAGTTAATCATCCCAAGAAAGTCTAAGCATATGATTCAATTTGGATATTTGGGTGATACTATTTGGAGACTCAATCACCAAATAGCATATCTGAATTGAGTTCTCATATAATGCTACAGCATAGTTGTACAATGACTGAAGAAGATGTAGGGTTGACTCAAAACTAAGGAGTGCTTAAAAACATGTTAAAGTTCACAATAGTTTTAAAGCAAAATCCACAAAATCATACCTGGAACAAGTACAGGAATGTGTTGTGTGAGAGCACCAGGCAATACATTGACCAATTCAGTTAGCATATTAAAACAGCACTGACGAGTCTTCACACTTTTTTCCTTCATCTGTTTATGCAAAGCTTTAACAATATTGGGAACCTGTAATTATATGTGCATAAAATAATCCAACCATTATGCTCCCTATACAAATACACAAATTATGAATGGCTTTTAATAAAACGATAGAAATAAGAATACAAGATGAGCCCTGCTGGGTTAGGCCAAGTGCTCACCTAGATTAATAATCTGTTCTCAGAATATTTCCACATTCCACATTTCCACTGTATCTTTGTACTTTGTAGTATTATGATGTAGCAGTTTTAACCTCCACAAATCAAAAGTAGCTGTCTAAAAGCTGAACAGCATGATTCAAGCTTCTATATCACAAAATATTTGTATTTGATCTAGACAGTTCATTACAGTTAAGAGTAATATAATTGTATACTGCTTTAAATACACACACACACGCGCACACACACACACACAGAGCACTTTGCATCATCAAATGTTAGTGCTATGGATGCTTTTGTTTACTAACCTGACTCTGAAGCATTGTTAAAGGTGTTTCTCCTTGCTCCATTGCATCAGGATCACAGAGCCAACTCTGTACAGGTCGAGTTTGTTTTAGAAGAGAGAGGTATGCATGAAAAACATCTGCTTTTACATTCTCCTCTCGCTCTTTGAATCTTGCAATTAAAGCAGGGGATACTGTCTTATAGAACTCTGGCAGCATTTCATGCCTTGTACTGACTACAGCATCCAAGCATTTTGCAGCTGCACGTCTAACCTTCCAGCTCATGTCATCATCATCACTATATTCATCATCACTCCCTTGAAAAGAATAAAAAGATACCAGGTTTTACAGTTATGTAGTCATGATTAAAAAGAGGTAACACTAATATATACATACATACATACATACATACATACATACATACATACATACATACATATATATATATATATATATATATATTAGAAACACACACACACATTTAGCAATTGCTAATATAGACAGACTGCAATACTAGTTTGCATTTTATAAAATTTGTATATATATATAGTTTTATTTCTAACACAAACTACCTTGGTCATCATCATCTCCACCATCAGCATCCATAGCATTTTCATCTTCATCTTCATCATCATAATTGTAATTGGGATCATAGGTAAGGTACTTAAGACAAATGTTTATAATGGTGGTTACATGAGGATAAACTTCTTTAGGGCATCTGTATAATAAAAGTAATAATTAGATGACTATTAATAATTAAGCATTATTACATTACTTAGTCATACAAAGAGAATGTAAATGCTGTTATTATGCTTATGCCCTGAAGCATCTATATATGGCGTTCACATTTTAACATTATCTGTAAATCTGCTTCTTTTATTCTCCTTAAGAATATGAAATTCCCAGGTCAAGCTGTTGGAATGGTACACTTCTTTCCTCTAAAAGTAAGTGCCTAACATTTAGGATGAACTTAGAGGGAATACTCATCTAGGGAAGTGTGTTTATTTAAAATATTTGCACAGCTGACCATGTTGTATAACATATTATTGGATGGCTGATCAAAATCTCAAGCAAAACTACTGGTTTAATATGGCAATGTGCTGAATTGATGATGTCAGCTCTTTTTATTAATTAGTAAACAAATCTCTTATCTGTCTCCATCCAAATAATTTGTACAATTTCTCATTTGATTTATTGTAAGTGTGAAATGTATATTTATACTAGCTGAATACCCTGCTCCGCTACGAAACTATGTAATCGGGCTTGATAAATCGACACTTAAAGAGTTTGAAAATTAATGAATAGTTATGATTGGCCTCTCCTCTCCCCTTCTCTCCCTAAGGCTATCTCCACAGAAGCCTCTCTTATCCTACCCCCTTCTCTCCCTCAGGCTTGGTCCACAGAAGCCTCTCTTATACTACCCCCTTCTCTCCCTCAGGCTGACCCCATAGATCCTCTCTTCTCCCCCTCAGGCTGGCCCCATAGATCACTTCCCTTCTCTCCTTCAGGCTATCCCATTCTCTCCAGAGTTATTTTCAAGTTGGGAGGGGGAGTAGAACGTCTAACTAATTAGCATCAGTGTGTGTTATAATATAGGAAATATTAATGCTATGACTGTCATTTCGAAAAATCCTTTCTTAGTGAGCACCTAGAAGCCAAGAGGAACATACGTGGCAAATTTCAAGTTTGTAGGCTTTACGGTTCTGGAGATTTCGTGATTAATGCGTGAGTGGTTTTCGCTTTTATATATATAGATAAGAAAAAAGAACCGTTCCCTCTTCTGAGGAATCAGCTTTTAGCTAAGCTTGGCATGGACCAAAAAGAGGGGGGAAAACCCTCTGTAATGGAAAGTGAAAAAGTATCAAACTAATCCATATGACACTTAACTCTCTTCAATGTTTAGAAAGTTATACGACAGAATTTATGCAAAAGAAAACCATAAGAGCTTTCTGGATTCGGATCAGAGATTCTAATGCCAGAGAATATTTGTAGCTCAGGATTAGATTGTGCTTGGTGCTTTTCTTGCAGATATTTCATTGCCAAACTAGGTAACATTATCAATGCTAGAAGGGAGTGGGTTTGATGTTATTTTTATATACAAGTGGCTTGCCTTGTCAGTGTTGGTGGAAGTGACCTTGGAAATTTCCTTGACTGGCTATTGTTTACTGTTAGCTTGTTTGTCTGCATTGGCAGTTCCTTGATTGTACTGTTTACTTCTTGATTGTTGGTCTAATATTAATCTAGGTGTTAATCTCTGCTCACGGGATACTGATTGCTGGTGGGGAGGTGCTGGTCTTTTTATTTCCTTTTTTGCTTTTTGATTGTCTCCTTTGAGCAGCATGTAGAAATTGTTTATTTCTATGTGCCTGCTGATGGCTGATTTGTCCGAGTACCAAGTTTCCAGAAGTTCTCGAGTGTTTTTAGACTTGGCTTGGTTTAGGATGGTCAGTTTCCCAGTTGATACTATGGTTGAATCTATCCACATGTTGTGAAATTTTCATCATGTCTCCTGACTGCTTCTTGGTATTCAGGATGTGCTGTTAGTCTTCTGCCTGTTTTCCTACATAGTGGCTCTCAAAATCCTTATTGTGTATATTGTAGATGATTCCTGGGTTTTTGGGGGGGGCGGGGCGGCAGCTGGGTCTTTTGGTTTACTTAGGATGTTTCAGAGGGCTTTAGTTGGTTATGAGCTACAGTGATGCCATGTAGTTGTAATAGTCAGTTGGTGGTTTCTGAGATGTTTTTGATGTATGGCAACATTATCTTTTTTACAGTTTGTGTTGGTTGTACTATAGTAAATTAAGTGGTCAGGAAGTTTTTTATAAAGTTGCCTAGGTATCTATTTTGTTGGAAGATGTTGTATAGATGATCTGTTTCTTTTTTCCAATGTTCAGAGTTACAATAGTGTGTTTGTGCTCATCTAAATAGTGTTCTTACACAGCTTCTCTTGTGGGAGGTTGGGTTTTTACTTTGGTAGTGGAGCACTTGGTGGGTACTTTTATGGTAGACTTGTGTTTCTAATTTGCCATCACTGCCTTTACTGATTAGGGTATTCAGGAAAGGTAGCGTTGTTCTTTTGTTCTTCCCTTGTGAATTTTATTCCTTTGAAGATGATGTTGATAGTTTCAAGTGTTTTCTCTAATTGTTTTTTTTTATTATAATAAAGGTGCTATGTACTGGATCCATATTTTAGATTATTGTCATGGGAGTGCTATAGATTCAAGGTGTTGCATTACAGTGTCTGTTATGAGTCCTGAAACCCATGATCCTATGACTGTTCCTTTCATTTGTTGGTATATTTGTCTGTTAAACGGAAGTATATTGTTATAGGTTAGTAAAGGTTATAAGGTCCATGATTCTCTCTGTCTTTCAATCCAGGTATATTTGGTTAGGCCTGGTGTGCTGTGTAGTAGTGCTGTCATGGATTCCTTTTCTAGTTCTGGATCTATGAATATGTAGTGTGTGACATCAAATGAGACCATGATTTCATCTTCTATACAACTGGATCAAACTAGACAACCAAATCAAGAGAACTTTCAATGACCTTACCAAGAAAGGTCAAATCACTAAAGAACAGTGGCAGATGAAATAGCAGGGGATCTGTCCTCCCATGCTCTATGGACACCCCAAAACACACAAGCCAAACATTCCTCTCCATTCAATTGTATCGTTACTACTTACAACATTGTTAAAGAACTGACAAAAATGCTTGGACAACTCACAGAGAGAAGTAAATATTCCATCAACTTCCCACTACAGTGTCTCCAAAGAATCAAAGACCTGACTGTAGATGAAGATGAATTTTTCAGCTGTTATTTACAAAACTTCTTCCAACCTCATAAGTCCAAAACAACAAAAATGCTCACTTCTTTTATAGATAAGGGTATAAATAATAGAAACATTTCTCAGGTTTGATTAACACTTCTCAAAAGAACCAATTGGAAAATCTAATATAAAGCAATTCAGTATTCTATATGGTATTCTATTGTATATAGTCTATACAGGTAATCCTTGATTTACAACAATTTATTTAGTGACCATTTGAAGTTACAATGGAACAGAATAAAGTGACTTATGATTATTTTTCATACTTATCACTGTTGTAGTAACCCCCATGGTCATGTGATCAAAGTTTGGATATGGGACTTCCGGTGGCTCCGCGAACGCGATGGACGCTCCTTCAGGAGCTCCAGCCCCGTGATTCCGTTAGCCGCTAGAACAGCGAAAATCAGCTGTCTAGCGGCTCGAAACTCTCCCCCAGGGAAAAAGGGGGAGAGAAGAGCAGAAGGGTCTGGGTAGAGCTCCCCTAGATCCCCAGGTTTTTCTTTTTAAGCCTGGGGTTTGCAGGGTGAGAGCTCCCTGAAAGCCCTTCAGTTGCTCCGGATCCGGGATGAGTCTGCTTTATGCAGACCGAGGCGTCGCAACCACACCAGCAATGCAATTTTAAGGATTATAAGAAATTTGGACTTTGGATGCTGGCAGAGCAAATCAGGAGAACAAAAAACACAAGTACTGATCTTTAACTCCGTTTAAAAAGGGAAAAAATGGCGCCTGACGAAACTTACTAGTGAAAGTGCTTGTTAACGTTTGTAACATTGTTAAAGCTACTGGATTACACATTAAGAAAAAGATTTAAAGTGGAAGCGGAATGGAAAAGACTTTGGTATTGACTTCAACTAATTTACATTTCTAAACTGTGCGGAAAATAGTTGGATTTATTGACCTGACAGCTGAATAAATATAAAGTGAAGATTGAAATATGGCTGACATTAGGGCTGGAGGATCTTTGTCTGGTGAGTCAGCAAACTCACAAGTTGTGACTGTAAAGGTTTTTCAAGAACTTTTAAACTCTTTTACTTCTGCTTTGTTGGAATTAATTGATAGAACTTTTCAAAAACATAACTTGGAGAATAACAATGATTTGCTGGCTGGAAAAGATGATGAAATTAACCAGAATAATGTGACTTTGGAGGATAAAAAAGCAGCTGTCAGGATTGAGATGGAGGTTGGCACAGCGGAAACAGAGGCTTTGGCAGAGGCTTCCATGCAACTAATTGAAAAGCAGGATTGATTTTATCTTGTTATCAGATGATTTACTTGTTAAAACAAAAAGAACAAAGATATTTCCAAGAACTTTAACCGATCATAGTTCTGTATGGATAGAAATTGAGATGGGAAAGACTGAGAGAAGGTCATGGAGACTAAATGAAAATTTGTTTAGATATGAAAAAAATATAACAGAACTTAAAAAACAGATGAAAGAATTTTTTGAGATGAACTTGAATAAGGGTACCCCAATTGAAATTGTATGGGATGCGAGTAAAGCGTATATGAGAGGGGTACTCATCTATATGAATACTAAACACAAACAGAATCGACAAAAGAAAAGATCCGAATTGGAAGTAGAAATAAAGAATAAGGAACAGCTACTCATTAAAAACCCAACAGATGAAAGAATATCTGGTGCTATAAAACTTTTGAAAGATCAATTTCAAATGCTCTTGGCGGAGCAAGCTGCAACAAATTTACAATATGCGAAACATAATACGTTTTGTAATGCTAATAAACCGGGAAGATGGTTGGCCTACACTTTAAGGAAGAAGCAGAGCTTGCAGACTATTGAGAGTATTGATATTGGAGGGAAAGAAATTTCTCAACAAAAATTGATTAAAGAAGTTTTTGTAGACTATTATACTAAATTATATGCTAAAGATGATATACAGAATGGACTTATAGAAAAATATCTAGAAGAGCAAAGAGTTTCAAAAATTACTAGCCAACAAAAAGAAAGATTGAACTATCCTATAACTGTTGAGGAAATAATCGCAGCAATTAAACAACTGAAAACAGCTAAAGCTCCTGGAACAGATGGATTGACTGCAGTATATTATAAAACTTTACAAGCAGAAATGGTGGAACAACTTAGAGATTTATTTTGCAATATACAACAAGGGGGTAAAATACCCCCATCATGGAAATCAGCATATATCACTTTGATACCAAAAGAACAAGTAGGTCCTAAAAAACCGGAAAATTATAGACCAATATCTCTTTTAAATAATGACTATAAAATTTATGCAAAAGTATTAGCCAACAGACTGATGCCAGTAATCCAAGAGGTGATTCACGATGACCAAGCGGGATTTATAGAAGGCAGATACATGAAGGATAATGTAAGGCAAGTTATAGACTTATTGGAATATCTTGAGAAGAATAAACAGATCTCTGCAGTGCTGGTTTTTTTGGATGCGGAGAAGGCCTTTGATAGAGTGGACTGGAATTTTCTACTAAAGACTTTAAGAAAAATGGGATTTGGAGACCAATTTATACAGGCGGTCTCAGCAATTTACCAAGAACAAAAGGCACAGATTATTATTAATGGAAGTTTGACATCAGAGTTTAATATTGAAAAAGGGACCAGACAAGGCTGTCCGTTATCCCCATTGTTATTTATTTTAGCATTAGAAGTCTTGTTGAACACAATACGGGATTCGAATAACTTGAAAGGTATAGTGATAAGGCAAGAGGATTACAGAATAAGGGCATTTGCAGATGATTTGGTTGTTACCCTAACACAGCCGATGGAATCAATAATCCAGATGAAAGACATTATACAAGATTATGGTATAGTATCAGGTTTTAGATTGAATCAGAAAAAAACTAAGATGATAGTTAAAAATATGACACAAGATCGACGACATGAACTTCAAAATAAGGCAGGTTTTGAGATTGTACCAAAGGTTAAATATCTAGGAGTTCAGGTTGCAGAATCAAATATTAAATTGTTTCAAAATAACTATGAAGTACTGTGGCGAGTTGTACAGAAAGATATGGAGATGTGGAAAAAACTGCAGCTGTCTTTACTTGGG
Source organism: Pituophis catenifer annectens (assembly GCF_029215685.1). NCBI lineage: Eukaryota > Metazoa > Chordata > Lepidosauria > Squamata > Colubridae > Pituophis > Pituophis catenifer. The sequence continues at coordinate 43,710,229 of NW_027256887.1, read as the reverse complement.
AGAATAGCAGCAGTTAAGATGAACGTTTTGCCAAGATTTCTTTTTTTGTTTCAAATGATTCCGGTGCTTAAAAGTGATAAACAATTGAAAGCTTGGCAAACTGGAGTGAATAAGTTTGTTTGGAACGAGAAAAAACCGAGAGTGAAATTGAAAATTATGCAAGATGTTCCAGAAAGGGGAGGTCTTAAACTTCCAAACCTACAGTTATATTATGAAGCAGCAGCCTTAACCTCAGCAAGTGATTGGTTTGGAAGGAAAAAGACTGGAATACTGAATATAGAAAGTTTTGACCTTGAATTTGGATGGCATGCTTATTTATTCTATGACAACAAAGTGGATAAAGTATTCAAAAGCCATATACTTAGAGATTCTTTGATGAGAGTTTGGAAGAAGCACCGATTCAAATGGGATTATAAAATACCGCTATGGCTGGATCTTGGTCATATTATGTGGAATATAAATATAATGTCACTCGGGGGGTTTTTATACAAAGAGGTTCTTTTTACAGATGCGGGCAGATGGCAGCTGAAGACTTTACAGACACTGTTGGACGAAGGGATTAATTTAACTTGGTTTCAATATAATCAATTACAATTGAGATGGAAAGAGGACCAAAAAATTGGTATTATGTTGCATGAGGAAGAGCTGGTTAGACATATAAAAGAGAAAGGTCCAATGCATATTAAAAGACTTTATAATGTTTTGTTAGAAAGGGACTCAGAAACTGAACTAGTTAAAGACTGTATGATTAAGTGGGCACAAAATTTTGAAGAACCAGTGATGTTGGAAACATGGGAGAAAATTTGGGTTCAGAATGTTAAATTTACACAGTCGCAGAATTTGAGGGAAAATTTTTACAAAATGTTTTATAGATGGCATTTAGATCCTAAGAAATTGTCGTGTATGTACCCTAATGTTCAGCCAAAATGTTGGAGGTGTGATTGTACAGATGCTACATATTATCATATTTGGTGGACCTGTAAGAAAGTTAAGGCTTTTTGGATAAAAATTTGGTGGGTCATGCAGAATGTTTTGAAGAAAAAAATTCAATTTTCTCCACAATTGTTTCTTTTGGGTATAGTTAAGGGTTCTACAGTGGATGAAACAAAATTGATTTTGTATATGATTACAGCAGCGAGATTGTTGATAGGTAAATATTGGAAAAATGAAGCTTTGCCTACTGTTCAAGAATGGACTTTGAAGATGGCCAGTTTTGCTGAGATGGCGAAGATTTCAGCATATTTAAAAGACCGCTCGCAAGAGACTTATGAATGCGAATGGAAAAAGTGGATAGATTATGTGCAGAACAAATATCAAACTAGGAAGTATCAAATAGCTTTTCACTGAAAGTAGTATTATATTAAGATAGTATTATATTATATTATATTATATTATATTATATTATATTATATTATATTATATTATATTATATTATATTAAGATAGAAATATTTGAACTATCTGAAGATGAAAAATGATATGGGGGTTGGGGGGGGGTTTTAGAGTTCAAGGTTTTTTTTATATAAAGGGGATAATGATGGGGTACATTCTATGGAAGTCCGGGGGGGAGGGGAGGGCTAGGGGGGGCTAGGGAGGGGGGGTTTGGGGAGGTTGGGGTGGGTTAGGGGGGTGAAAATGGGGTGAAAATGTAATGGTAAAACTTTTACAATAAAAAAAAGAAAAGCAACAAGTATACTCTTTACTGCAAACCGATAAATTTTATCGTGACAATTCTTGGTCTTACAGAGGAATGAACTGATTGATTATATAAGCAGGAAAAGTCGAAATAGGGGTTTCAAACCAGAGGAAATAATTCCAAGAAGAGAACGAGTTTTCAAGATACATCAACCTCAAATCAAAATTCAAAAATTTTCCAAAATAAAAGCAGGGGGAGGAGCAATGCTGAAGAAGAAAGTATTACTGAAGAAGGACTGGAAAAAATATAGAAAGAAAGGAAGAATGGAAGATTAATTTCTTTTGAGGAGGATTTTAGTAATAATTATTGTTTTATTGAAGTAAAAATGCTTAATTAGAATTGGATAGCTTTTTGAAACTTATTGAAGTATTAAAATGGTTAACTTAAAAGTTAATGGATAGTTTTTTTAAAAAAAAGTTTTGACTTATATTTTGAAGAATGTCTTATTGATAAGAAGGTATGGAAAGGATCTTAGTAATAAATGTGAAATGTGATGAGAATTTATAAAAGGAAGGTTGATGAATAATTTTTAAAAGGGGAGTTAAAGAGTATGAGGGAGTTTTGAATCTTGTAGTAAGTTAGTTTATTTTAGCTTATGTTGGTTAAATGTTATACCCTGTTTTTTGCTCTGGGAAGTCGGTGTGTGTGTGTGTGGGGAGGGGGGGGTTGAAGGATGGTTGGGGATAAAATTGTTGTTGAAATTTTTTTTTACTAAAATAAAAAGATAGATAAATGTATTAATAGAAAAGTAAGAAATTTGGGGGGAATGTCACAATAAATGAAATGATAAAATTAAAATATGATAAATACTGGAGGAATAACAAGAAGATACAAAAGATGTACTCAGATGATACACTGTATGATTGATTAAGAATTGTATGTTTGTTTGTTTATAAAATAAAAAACTTTTTAATAAAAAAAAAGTTTGGATACTTGGCAACTGGTTCACGTTTACGACAATTGCAGTGTCCTAGAGTTATGTAATCACTTTTTGCAACCTTCTGACATGCAAAGTCATTGGGGAAGCCAAATTCACTTAACAACTGTGTATTCAATGATTCACTTAATAACTGTGGTAAGAAAAGTTGTAAAATGGGACAAAACTTACTTAACCAGTGTCTCACTTAGCAACATAAATTTTGGGCTCAATGGTGGTGGTAAGTTGAATACAGAATTCTAAATATATATCAGATAACATGCTTAATATATAATATAAATGTTTTATGTTAGATTTTCCAATTGATACTTTTAAAAAGTGTAAATTTTAAGTCACAGCACATCTCAAGCACCAGATAAGCATACCATATTATTTGTCTTTTGCATGGGCATATAAAGAAGACAATACTTTGAAATAGTTATATTATTTATCTTACCAAAATAATTCAGAATTAGTAAAAGAACAAGGAATAAAATTTAGTTCAATGACAAACACTGGAAGGACTTCATGATTTTACAAGAAAATAACTATTTTTTTCTGTGACTCTACAATTTTTTTTTCATACTATATAGGTAGCTAGGAGAAACCAAACAAAGCAATGTATACCTTACCTCCTAACAAAAGATTCAAATGCTTGAATACAGTATTCTCGAAGTTCATCATCATCTATGTTACAAAATTTTACTACTAAAGGGATAATTTTCTCAAGATATTCACCTGATGGGAGAAAAATAAAAATATAATTATGAAATGTTTAACACTTCACATGAAAATGAGAAAGACTACATTACTGTATAATTTATTTACCTATCCTATGACCTGCTTGCCTACTGATGGCAGCAATACATTGTATATAGGTTCTTGTTGTTGACATGGAATCATTTTTTGATAGCTCGGTCAAGAGATGTTCAATGAGGTCCACAAACACTATGTTACCACAGCTCATAACAAGATGACCAAGAGCAATTATGGTTCTTTTTCTCACAGCAAGCCTTGGACTAGTTAGCTGAGGAAGCAGACACGTCAGAATAGAAGGATGGAAGTTCACAAGAAGTCCTCCTTGCCTTAAAACATTATAAAAGGAAAATCAATATAACAAATTATATTGTCAAGGCATTTTTGAAATAGGCAAACGTGAACTGGGCAGTTTGCAGAAACACTGCCTAAGAGCATCTTTAATGTGTATGTTTACCTGCTCAACATGTCAGCCATGATGTCCAAAGCCTCTAACTGAACAGACACATCCTCTTGTTTTGCAATAGCACTAGTAAGTCGCCCAGTAATTTTTTTACAAACATTAGCTGCTAATGCAGAGCCTGAAAATCAATACAATGTCATCAATATTAAAGTAGTAATTATTGGTAAAAATCTGTAATATTTCCAAAATAAAATGCTACTCATTTTGTAATACATGATGTAATTGAATAAATTATATAAAAAATCTATTTTTATTTCCTAGAAAGGTATAAGCATAAGTGCACAGCATGCAAAAACAACAACAAACCATATGCATAAGTGACTGAAATTTATACACAACTTCTTACTTAAATTTCCAGTTATAACTCAGATCTTTTTGAGAACAATCTAGGAAAAGAATATTAGAACACCATGCTGGTAAAGCTAAGTTGCACCATGAACAAATTATTTTACAAGCTGGACCAGACAAAAAACTGTTAGGATTTTTCTTCCCTCCTGTTCCCCCACCACCAGATTATTTGTTCTTTTGAATAGAAAAAAATTGCACTATACCTAATGTCAAAAATAAGAGAATTATGACATCATACAAATTACAAATCAATTATAAATTGTAAATATATGGAACTCCATAAGTGAGCCATGTTATTCTCACTGATGTTTGTTATTTCATTAGAAGACTAATGGCACAGAAGCAACGATACTTTTGCAATATTTAATATTCATTATTGTCAGATATTCTCAGGATCCCAACTGGCAAATTGTTAAATAAAATTAGATTAGTTACTATGAATTATAGATACTTTCAATTTGAGTCAAGATGTTAATTTGCCCATTTGTATTAATTTCATTTTTTAAAACGTACTATCACAAACAGATTGATACTAGAACAAAGGGGATAATTTACTCCTTTGAAAGTGTTCTTTTATTTAAATAAATAGTATATCAAGAAAATATTTTTTCCATAAAGAGAGATAATTCACATATCAATTATATGGTGCAAAGATCCATTCAAATTAGCAATTTTACCATTTACAACAGGATCAATGTAGTATCACATCCAAAATTTGGATGAAAATTTGTGTGATTTAACATTAAGGACAAAAATTGTTGTAACTGTTGGTCAAGCTGATAGCTAGGATAATGAGTAAGCAAGCAAGAGAGTAAGGACAGATGAGAATTACAAAACCTTTAATTATAAAGTATCTATCTCATAATGGCTCATATTGGGATACTGAGATAAATAAAAAGTTGCTGGTAAAGGCAATTTAGATGTAACTACTATAGACTGCTCTGTGTGAAATTTCATGTCACATTGTACCACTCACAAATATGTCACACAGTTCAGGCAGAGTTTGTTATTAAAAATGAGCTGAGTTATAATAGAGTTTGCAGCATAAATCCTGGGCCATGCTGCACAACACAACCATGTCACATAATACCATACAGATAACATTAATTAAGGACCAAAATGTGATATCGGCTTTATTTTTTGAACTCTTCCTGTTTCCTTTCTTGAAACACATAAAATCCAATCTGGATTTTAAAACAGTAGAATAAAGATATTTAAACAGCAAAGAGAACCAATTACAAATCAAATATTTAAAAATAAAATAATTATTTGTTGAACTTCATTTGTAATGAGATTGACCAACTAAAATCAAACTAGATAATAATAAATGATCAAGAGAAGGAAATAAGAAAAGATTTACCGCTAGATGCAGGAGGAAGTTCTCCAATAACCGTTTTTAGACCAATGCTTGAAATATCACGTAGCTGCTCTTTGTCAGAAAGCATGTTAGTACAGAGAGTATCAACAATTGTCTCTACTTGGTATTCTTTCACTTTACTCACCAGGGGTCCAAGACTGCAATGAAACCAAAACACTTTAAATTGTAATTAAAAATGTTGAAATATTTATTCATTGATATTTATAAATAAAACTTGAGATACACATCAACAAAGGTTTGTGTTTCCATTCATTTAAATCAACCAGTTTCAATTATTCAATTATTATATCATTATTGACTGAACGAAATACTTATTTTAGTAACTTTGCCAAGGATTTTGAATGAAGCCAAGAAACTGATAAGCAATTAAATTAGTTTGTAAAATAAAATCAACAAATAACAAAAAATAAATCAGAAAACGTATTAGCAAAGCCATTCATTTTGCTAATTTCAAATTACTACATTAACAGATATCACTTTCTATAATATAGACTACTGAAGGAACAGGCTGATCCATGAATATTTCTCATCATATTTCAAGTATAATACAATAAAAGAAAAAATGGAACTATGGTAAATTGATTATCTTGGGAAACATTAAAATTATTTAACAATGAATTTGAAGTAAAATCTCTCAATGAAAGTTTATGCATATGATTAATTCAAGTACAGCCATACACATAATTCATGATTAATGATTAATTCAATTTGAATGTTTATTTAACAAAACTATTCTGACTCAAAGGTAAGTTTTGTTCCCATTCTTATTTCTATATAATCTACTAGCATTACTTCTGACTAAGTAATTATAATTCTTAGAATAAGGAAGATAACTGCTTTTTCTTCAGTATAAATAAATGTAAGGTTTGAACATTTTTAAAGCAATTAAACTTTTTTAAAAAATCTATATTATGTTTGGCAATGACAAAAACTCCATATGTAAAAATATATAGACATCTGATTTATAGGTGATATATCTATTCTTAGAATACACAGAATACACAACATGGTTGTGAATAAGCCAATGGGAATTTTTGCTATAAAAATCATTGTACTTGGTTTTATAGTATCACTACTTCTGGATTCAAATAATAAAATAATTAAAATTATTTTTCTTTTATGCAATAGTCAATTACTGTACACTCTGTTAGCTGATTTCAAAATGGCTACATCTTCTCATGACAACAAATAGAATTTTATGTCTTTTTGTAGACCTTATGCAAGTATTATTTGGTTCTATATAAATATATTAAAATGAATTACATTTAATTCTCCATTAGTAACAACTATAATCAGATGTAAGGACCACTGTTGGCCTTCAAAGAGATGAGAAGGAATGAAGCAAACACTTTTGTTTCCCTTTCTGGTATGTAAGATTTAACTGATATTTATAAAATTATCAATCACAGTATGTGGACATAATTATATACATACATTTTCTCTGAGGATCATCCAGTGAAATTGAATTCAAAAGACAGTTCAAAATAATCAACATAGATTCATACATATTATATCAAAACTGATTCACAGAGAAAAACAAGAATATCTTGTTATCTCTTACCATGTAATGTTGGAGATCTTAGGTCAATGGGCTTTCCTGACTTGCTTATAGAATGATGACAGAACAGATAAACCAACTCATATTTTCTCAGTACAAATTAAGACAATTGGTGTAAAATAAAATGCCTGATCAGAAAATACATACCATTTGACTGCTAAATTTTGCACTTCACCGTTTTTATCTTCCAGCAACTTCAAAATCATTTTCACAACCTTCCTTTCACTATCATCATCTAACTTGATAGAATCTTTTTGTAGTTCAGTCATCAAGTCATTTGTTGCCATAAACCTTTTTTAAAAAAAGTCATTTCAGTTAGCCATCAGTTTTACATCAATCTAATAATTAATAATATCAATAACTTCAAATATGTTAGACTCTATGTGACATAAAGTAATATACTTCAATTCTGGAGAAAAGACTTCAAAATATAGTGAACGAAATGGGGGAAAGCATGTTAAATCAAACTATCTTCTCTAATCTGCAACAAGACCACCAATAGTCATAAAAAATGAAGAGAAAAGGAAGGCAAAGATAATATCAAATATCTATTCTTGTTCAACTTTTCAACTACCTTTCAGCCTACTGGTAAGTCCATTAAGTAAATGTTTAAGTAAGTATCAACAATAGAAAGCAAAAAAAAAAAAATGACATTAGCTATTTAGTTATCCAGGTAAATAGTAAACTGAAAGACTACCATAATTATGTCTGAAAAATTGACTGGTTCATCATGTTACTTGAAAAAAAAAATCACAAAACCAGAGAATTGGAATAGTTCAGACAGAGTCCATGTCTTTGTTTTGAGGCATAAGTTTAAATCAGTATTTTTCAAACTAGGCAACTTTAAGATGCTGGCTAGGGAATTCTGGGAGTTGGAAGTTAAAGTTGTCAAGTTTGAAAAACACTAGTCTAAATTAAAGCACTATGTATCTGGCATCTATTTTAACATATCCAGCTACCACCTCCATTAATCTGTTTAGTTCTTACATTTCTATACATATTCTATTTATTTCACCATCCTTATATATTACTTACATGCTAAATTTTAGATAATTCATAGAAATAACCAATGTATTAAACCAGCCACTAAAATAAGTAATACGAAATTAAACACAATGTTCACAATTGTAAACTGAATAAAAACGCTAAGCTCATAAATGTACATACTGTTCAAAAAGCTTTTTAGAAATGCCCTTATGTCATAATTTATGATGTCACCCAGATTTCAGGAGAAGCTTGATTCAGAAGGATGAAGCTGCCATTAAAAAGATTGGAATTCAGCCTTTCAATCCCCGTCTCCTGAGGGAAGGAATCTGTAATGTCCCCAATTGGGCTGAATTCTGTTTGGAGAAGATGGCCCGAAAATTACGGTTACCATTAGAAAGCTCTTTTCCCCCTTAAAACTCAACTGAAATTTGCTTTTCTGTAATTTAAGCAATATTCCATGTCTTGTATAATGATATGACTGAATTTATTTCGAAAGAAAACAATAACCTTTTTCTATATGGCATTTCCCTATTCTCAATCTGTTTTTGTTTAAAGCTAAACGTATCTATCTTCTCAAACTGTCTTCATTGGATTTAGCCAAGTTTCTCTAAATCTTCATTTCAAGCAACAAATTAATTTCAGCCTGAGAACATTTTAAAATTTAAAATTGATTAAGTAAACTTGAGAACATAAATAATGCAGATATACACACCCATGCAATATAAAATCACATATAATTTGTAAATTAAATATTAAGTCGCATCTTCCATCTATAATTAGCTAGAAATATGGGAATTGTACAAAAATTAATATTAAACAAAATGACTAGAAAAAAAGAACTTATTATATGAGATACCAAGAACCTCACTGAATTGATAAAGTATCTTAAAAAAAAACATTTAATAGCTGACATTTCTTTCTTCTCACTGCATGACTCTTTTATAAAAGTCCAAGTGGAAACTGGAGTTGATTCAGTCTTTTTGTCTAAATGAAGGTTGATGTAGCCACATGATAAACTCTGGACTCTATGTGAACTTAAATTTTAGAAGAAGAGTGTTGTCTTACCTGAATGGCTCTTCTCAGTGGCTGCATCTACAAAAATGTGTGTGCGCGCGTTCCATTTCATATTTAATCCTAACACTTTCTTAAATTATTGGTAAGATATTAAACACTACCTCTAATATTATCATTAAAATAATTTTGCTACTGTTACATTCAACCTAAATGCAACTAAAGCTATTAAATGTTTTTCTTCCTGTAATGTGACTTGCAACTATTATAAATATCTATTTTGTTCAATAAAGGTTTACAGTAAGTCCCTTTATATACATATTTCAAGGAAATATTTAGAACAGCATTTTCCAATTTGATGTTATTCATACATACTGAAATTATAACAGAAAGAAGGGCATACATAGCAGTAGTAATCAACACACTGCAGAAAGATGTCCAATGTTCTATTAAAAAATGAAACTGGGATGTCTTTGAAGTGTTTTTTTTTTAAGACAAATATCTTTTCCACTATTAGAAAGAAGCCAGAATGAGAAAACTGTAACAATATCATATAGGCAAGCCAAAGGTTTAAAAAGCCCATGAATATGTAATAATATTTGAAAAAAATGCCAGTCATGACCTTAAATGCTTGCCTAGTTCAATAATGAAAATGATACTCAAGGTTTTAATCTTCTTATATGCACAATATACAGAAGCATAGTGCATTTGAAAAGAGAGAGAACTGGCATGGAAAAAGTCTGCTGCATATGTGAGAAAAATGCCACATTCATGCATTATTTAATTTTGTATTTACTGTTTCATTGTGTTAATATTTTATGTGTATTATTATTGCTATTACCTGTCTTGAGCACTGTATGAGTGGAAAGGGCTTGTAAATATTAGATGAGTTCTTCCATGCTTCTTTTACAAATATCCAACTTACTTTTAATTAATTACAAAGTGGCATCACTTTGTACAATTGTGCTTTAAATTTGCTGATATTAGGCCCTACACTGGATTGTTTCATTAAAAATTATAAATCTGACTCTAGTTTGACTATTGTATTGACACTGGTGAAAACACAACTGCATCATGATTAGTACTGAAGCTGATCCAGTAGCGCTACACCATAAAGTTAAATGGAAAATGAGAGTTCATGCCTGATAAGGAAGTATTTAATTCCATACTGAACTTCAGGAAACATGAAGTACTTTACATGTACTTTATGTAAAGTATGGGGGTGCGTATGCGTAAGTTGTATATAACAAGTGAAAACATAAAATGTTGAGGAAATGCAGGTAGTCCTTGACTTACAACAGTTTGTTTAGTGTTCACTTATAACACTGAAAAAATGACTTATGACCATTTTTCACTCTTATGATCATTGTAGCATCCCATGGTCATGTGATCAGGATTGACACACTTGACAACTGACTCATACTTAGGACAGTTGTAGTCTCTCAGGGTCATGTGATCACCTTTTGAAATCTTCTGACAAGGAAAGTCAAGGGGGAAGCCAGATCCACTTAAAATCCTGTCTTCCTTAACATCTGCAGTGATTCACTTAACAATTGTGGCAAAAAAGGTTGTAAAATACGACAAAATTCACTTACCAATTGTCTCACTTAACAACATAATATTGAGGCTCAGTTGTAGTTGGAAGTCAAGGGCTACATGTATTTTAAATTTAATGGAATCAATCTGCCAACAGCAAACTTAAGAAAATAGCAATATTTAAGAAGCCTTTTCTTTTATATGTTTAACAACAGACTAACAAATGATCAATTATTGTCTGCTGCTATATTGTGACACATTGTTGATGAATTTAATGTTCTTTACAGATAGTTATAATTTTCTATGTCCTTATGTAACTTAAATGTTGATGCAAACGAAGAGAATCATTTATTTCATTCAGCAAACATACAAAAGAGGATTTACAGGTACATCAGTTTTCTATAATAAATATTGGGAATATATTCTGAAGAATAATATCAAAATGTATGAGAACAATGAAAATAAGCCTGCTTTAAATTATGCATCAGATACACCAATCCAATCTCATACCTTTATTCAGAGAAAATGTTTCAATTAATTTAATCTTGTAACAGCAAGATTTTCAGCAGTTTGCAAAACTTTTCTTATTTTACTGCATTAGAAATATTAATGTACAATCTGTTATTGCAGCAGGCGTGGACAGGATATACACTTAAATCACTTTGCCTTTTATATCAAAAGTAAAAGGAGTGAGATACTGAAATATTCAACACCAGTAACATCTGTGGCTAAGCCAGTATTTTAGTATTTCTAAACTAAAATTCAGTATTTATTATAATATCTTAAGATGCATGTTTCTATTGTGAATTCAAGTTATATTTATACCTTAGAAACAAATTTCAAAGAGAATAAAATTTCAGAAAGATGCCACATTAATCACAACGGCTTCTCCCCTCCACATACACAAATTAAAACATTTGGTTTAAAAAGGTATTTTTAACTAGCACTGAAAAAAACTTAAGAACAGAAACGGTTACAATCTGAACACAAGCAAGTGTCCTGCTGGCAGAGAACGGGCTTCTAGGACAATTTACGGAGTACAAGAGTAATAGAGAGCGTAGCAAAAAGAGGGAATGGGGTTAACAAACTTCCAGACAACTTCTAGGGGAAAAGGGCCGCCTCAAGGCCGGGCTCCAAATCGCAGCCATGCGGACTCCAGGCGAGGCACAACAAGGCCAGGATCAGGGACTCAAGTTCTCCTGCTTGACGGGCCTCAAATCAGACGAAAGACAGGCTGGGTGGGGCACCACCTCCCAAGAAGCAGCTCGGGCCTGCCCGCTCTAAAGCATCCCAGCGCGGACCTGGGGAGAGTCTCCTTCAGCCTAAGGACGGGGAAAGCTACCTACTGAGAAGGAGGTAGGCCAGCCTCGGCCTCTTACCTGAAGTCCTTGTCACTCGACGTCATTTTCTCCAGCAGGTTGGAAATGTGGTATGAGGCACTCGCCATGATGATGGTCCCGGTGAGGGAAGCGTTTGGCCGGCTCCACGTCGCCTAGTGCTGTGTGCGGGGGAAAGAGAAGGTGAAACGGGGGGAGCGAGGGCTCTGCCTGGCAAGAGACTGGCGGCGCCTGTTTGGCGGCGACGAGCCGTGCTTTCCCCGAGGCTTTCCCCGAGGCGGGGGTGGTAGGGCGCGATGACGGGAGGATTAGCGCGCGCGCTGTGGGGAGATCAGTATCATCGCCAGCGGCTGCTACTCGCGCGGGAAAAGGCGAAGGACAATCGCGAACGATCTCGCTCAGGCGAATGGAGGCGGACGTAAAGTCCCACCGTCTGTTGCCTCGCGCGAGGACCTAAGGTCAGGGTTCAAAGAGGGCCTCGCCAACGTCGCTCTTCCGAGCCTCCGATTGGCTTGCCGTGATCGCGTAGGTGGCTCATTTCGCGTGACGCTGGCGACCTACGCGACGCAGAGCTGCGCGAGCGGGTTGGTTAGAAAGTAAGAGGGGAGGAAGCGGATTCAGCGCCAGGCTTTTGGTGTCTTCGGGGGAAGCAGAGTTTAGAGTTTGGAAACCTTGGGAGGGGGTCGGGGAGCCTTTTTGGTGCCATGAAAATAAGGCAATATGATTTAAATTATGAACTATCATTTTAGATACGGACGCAGTGCATAGTACTTTTATAATTGTATTTAAACTGAGCCACTTTATTATATTATTTTCTTTATTTTTAATCTCTCCTTTATTATTACAAATAACTGAATATCCAAACGCACCTTCCTCTTCCTATTTTCCTCCTGACAACAACCCTGTGAGGTGAGCTGGGCCGAGAGTGACTGGCCCAAGGTCATCCAGCCATTTCATGGCTAACGCAGCATTCTAGAACCCTGGTCTCCTGGTTTCTAGCCTGGGGCATAACCACTAGAACAACAGGTAAATACGATGTATAAATACTTTTATAATTGTAAACAGAGGGACTTTGTTATCTTATATACACTGCAGTATTAAAATGCAGGCTATAAAGTTTAAAATAAAACCAATTAAAAATATTTTAAAAGAGTGAGTATGAATAGTGAAGTGACAGTATTAAATTATATACTGAATTTTTCTGTTTTTCCTCTTAATAGGGCTGAGATATTTGTTTTGTACTCTATATTATATGGTGTTAAACATGTTTTATTTAACCTTAGTTAAATAAAGTACACTAAGCTACAAACCATAGTGGCTGGGTTTATATAATACGAAAATAAGGAGACCTTAGCCAATACTATCTACCTGAAACTGATGTCCTAGCCAAATCACAGAATTGGTCTCTTGCTCAAAAACAAATTTGAATTTGAATTGTTTCCCTTCAGATTTGTTATAATCGTGGAGACTGCTTAGTTCCCCTATATAGAGCCGAGGTGGCACAGTGGTTAGAGTGCAGTACTGCAAGCTACTTCAGCTGACTGCTTAGCTGCAGTTCCGCAGATCGAATCTCACCGGCTCAAGGTTGACTCAGCCTTCCATCCTTCAGAGGTAGATAAAATGAGACCCAGATTGTTGGGGGCAATATGCTGACTCTGTAAACCGCTTAGAGAGGGCTGTAAAAGCACTATGAAGCAGTATATTAAGTGCTATTGCTATATGGCTGAGCATCCCACTGAAACAGAAAAAAAATAGCTTTAGCATAGTGAATAAACCCTGTTACAATAGCTTGGCCATAAATCATCTGATTGATTAATGATCTAAACCTTTTCTCCATCTCTGCTAAAGAACAGAATACAAAAGGGTAAGTCTTTGTAAACTGCACTTCCTATATAGATTGCTTTTTTCCCCACAACAACCCTGGGAGGTGGATGGACTGAGAGTGAACAACTGGGTCAAGGTCATCCAGTTGGCTTTCATTGCTCAGGTGTGTGTGTGTGTGTGTGTGTGTGTGTACACAACACACACATAATATAAATTAGTCAAAAGATTCAGTTTTTGTTTCCTAATTCCAGCTAAATATTATGGCTACATATGTTTTGAACATGTGCTTGAATAATGAAACATCTTTTTAAAGTTGCTTTAAGAAGCCCTCGTTGACTCAAAACAGTGAAACTGCTTTGCTTCTATGGCTTCAATAATCAAGTGGTAATAACTTAAAGCAAGTATCGTTTCCCCCCGAAAATAAGACACTGTCTTATATTTTTTGAACCTCAAAATAAGTGCTTGGCCTTATTTTCAGGGAGGTCTTATTATTTTGGGGTGCATGGAGGAAACCAGAGGAAATGGGGACCAGCTACTCATGTGGCGAAGGTTGTTGAGAGTGTGGTCGCGCGACAGTTTCCACAATTCCTGGAGGAAGCATCTTATCTAGATCCATTCCAGTCGGGTTTCAGGTCTGGGCACAGCACGGAAACGGCATTGGTCGCGTTGGTTCATGATCTCTGGAGGGCTCGGGACAGGGGTTGCTCCTCTGTTCTGGTCCTGTTAGACCTCTCAGCGGCTTTTGATACCATCGTCCATGGTATCATGCTGCACCGGCTGGAAGAGTTGGGGGTGGGAGGCACCATATTGCGGTGGTTCTCCTCCTTTCTCTCCGACCGGTCGCAGTTTGTGTTGGCAGGGGGGCAGAGGTCAACCTCGAGGCCTCTCGTCTGTGGAGTGCCGCAGGGATCGGTCCTCTCGCCCCTTCTGTTCAACATTTATGTGAAGCCGCTGGGCGAGATCATCCGTGGCTTCGGGGTGAGATACCATCAGTACGCTGATGACACTCAGCTGTACATCTCCACCCCAGGCCACCCCAACGATGCCCTTGAAGTGATGTCTCAGTGCCTGGAGGCTGTGCGGATCTGGATGGGGAGGAACAGGCTCAAGCTCAACCCTTCCAAGACTGAGTGGCTGTGGCTCCCGGCATCCCGATATAGTCAGTTGACTCCATCACTGACTATTGGGGGCGAGTCCTTGGCCCCCACAGAAAGGGCTCGCAATCTGGGAGTCCTCCTGGATATGCAGCTGTTCTTGGAGGAACATCTGACGGCTGTAACCAGGGGGACCTTTTATCAGGTTCACCTGATTCGCCAGTTGCGGCCCTTTCTTGATCGGGATTCCCTGTGCACAGTCACTCACGCCCTCGTCACCTCTCGCCTTGACTACTGCAATGCTCTCTACATGGGGCTCCCCTTGAGGGGCACCCGGAGGCTCCAGCTGGTCCAGAACGCAGCAGCGCGGGTAGTGATGGGAGCAGCATGGTGATCCCATGTAACACCGCTCCTGCGCGAGCTGCACTGGCTCCCGGTGGTCTTCCGGGTGCGCTTCAAGGTGTTGGTTATCACCTTTAAAGCGCTCCATGGCATAGGGCCTAGCTATCTTCGAGACCGCCTGCTGCTACCGACGACCTCCCAGCGACCCGTGCGCTCCCACAGAGAGGGCCTCCTCAGGGTGCCATCAGCCAAACAATGTAGGCTGGTGACCCCCAGGGGGAGAGCCTTCTCTGTGGGGGCACCTACCCTCTGGAATCAGCTGCCCCCAGAGATAAGGAGAATCCAAGACCTCAGTGCCTTCCACCGTGCCCTTAAAACCCACTTTTTCCAGCAAGCCGGGCTGGCTTAGGAAGAAATTTTTTAAAATTTTTAAATGTTTAATTGGTTTGTGGTTTTTTAAATTTTGGGCCAAATTTATATAGATTTTAATTGTTTTTAATATTTGTATTTCATGTTTTTAATTATGGCTGTGCACCGCCCTGAGTCCTCAGGGAGAAGGGCGGTATATAAATTGAAAATAAATAAATAAAAAAAAATGTGTTTAAATATTTTCGGAGTGGGCTTATTTTCAGGGGGGGCTTATTTTAGTGCATGTGCTCAAAAGCCCAATTGGGCTTATTATCAGGGGATGTCTTATTTTAGGGGAAACAGTAAAAGTTTAAACACTCATTTAATAGGCAGCAGAAAACGAAGAGAAACAGCTTTAAAGAAAAATACCTCAAATTCTATGTAAACTGTTTGTACTATGTTATTAAACAAAAAATTAATTATAATCAACTAGTCTTTTAGAGTATATGAAAGAATATAACACTTGCTGTACAGAAAGAAAGTTCTGCAACACTGTAACAGAAAATGAAGTGATAAGAGCAGAGATAACACAAATATAAGAACTCAAAGTTTATTATTTTGAGGTAGCAACAGAAAAAAAACTATCACCAAAATAAAAATATATTAAAAATATATATCTGACAAAATGCCTTCAGTTTTACCACAACTTCCTTCAGCTCGTTCAGTAGCCAGAAAAAGCTTCAGCCTTGTG
This sequence comes from Pituophis catenifer annectens, assembly GCF_029215685.1. Taxonomy (NCBI): domain Eukaryota; kingdom Metazoa; phylum Chordata; class Lepidosauria; order Squamata; family Colubridae; genus Pituophis; species Pituophis catenifer. The sequence continues at coordinate 43,693,885 of NW_027256887.1, read as the reverse complement.
TTACGTTTTATTTGCCAAAGAGTTTAACACCTTTTTAGACATGTTATGTTATTGATGACATGGCATGTAACATCTCCATGCTGCAAAGGACATCTCGGAGACAAATTTGGCTATCCTGTATAGGCCTATTGAAAATGGTGGTATTTAAATGAGGTTAACTAATGCTAACATAGTGTATTATACCACCCTATATAAACACTAGGATCCAGCTTCAGTATCCTTTATCAAAAATATAGACAAGAAGCAAACCAAAATGTAAACAAATGATTAGACGTAATTATGGTGGTTTTATCTTGAATTTATTTTTCATTCCCTTTTCCTTCCCGGGCCAAGATGACATTTACTTAAAGTTCTTTCATTCCTTCTTCAAGGTTGTCTTTGCTACATATGTATATATTTGTTTATAACTTTTGGATATCTATAAAGATTCTATCTGTTCTCTATCAAGTGTATATTAATTTTTGATTATAAAATTTATTAAATAAAATATATTACCACTTGATTCATATTTATTCTGAGTGCCTTTCTCCATAGTTCTGTTAGTGATAGCTATCCAATCTTTTGCTGGCAGAAAACTACTGTTCTCATTGCCCATCTCTAGTCATACCATATTAGAAGCAAGTGATGAAATTTCCTAAGCCATAAAGCAGCAAACCATACTGAGTATGTTTGTGTGGCATAGCACAAATAACCAAAGTGAGTATTGAACTGGCCCCCAAATGATTACAGAAACCGAAAGCTGCTGTATTTATTTATTTGTTTGTTTGTTTGTTTGTTTGTTTGTTTGTTTGTTTGTTTGTTTCAATTTCTATACCGCCCTTCTCCAAATAGGACTCAGGGCGGTGTACAGCCAAAGTAAAAAACAGGACATACAAAATTTAAAAACAGTTTAAAATAAACTGGGGGGAGGTTGTTCCAGAGGGTGGGCGCCACCACAGAGAAGGCTCTCCCCCTGGGGGTCGCCAGCCGACATTGTCTGGCGGACGGCACCCTGAGGAGGCCCACTCTGTGCGAGCGTACTGGCCGGTGGGAGGCTATTGGTGGCAGAAGGCGGTCTCGTAAATATCCCGGATAGATTTAGTAAAGCTGTTTTTGTAGGTATTATATCTAAAATGCTTTGGGGAAAAAATCTCAAGTGATAATTGGATTTTTCTTCATCTCTTGTTGACATTCTTTCATCCATATACCATTACACCTATAGAGAGATCCCATTTTTACAGATATTTTTGGTTATTGTTTCTTTCCCCAGAATCCAAAAAAGGTATATCTTTCTTAAAGTTTGGACAAAACACTAATAAGTTGAGCTAGGTTACCTTAGAACTAACTATTGATGTAATGTATGGTTAAGGTATCTCCTCTTTTCCCCCAAAACATTAAGCGTTAGGTTGGTACCTAAAATTTCCTAATTATTTCAATATGATATGAAAGTAAAGCCTCTCCATGTCTTGTAAATTGGTCATGAGTTCAAATTATCATAATATAAAGTATAAGTTAAAATAGCAGGAGATGGAGGCAACTGGAGCCCTGGGTTCGCATTTGACCAGCGCCGCCTTTGATTCCCAGGTGGGCGCTCTGGCAGTTCATGGAGTCTACACAAAAATTTCGGCCTCTGGCAGAAAAGGGGCTCCAGAGAGGCTTCGGGGGGCGGAAACGGCCAGGAGGAAGGATGGCTGGCCCTCCTTCATTTCTCCTGGAAGAGCGGGGGATTTAATCATTCCCCTGCCCTTGGCAGGCGGGAGGGGGAGAACTGCGCAGCAGGGGTCCAGTGGGATGTGCGTGGCTCCTGGGTTTGCCACTTTCTTCCTTCGGGCAGGAAGCCCCAAACCAGCCTCGAATTCCCACACCCGCTCCCTCCCTCCCTCTCCTTCCCTGCTATGCGTCTCCCCGTCGAGCCTCCAGAGAACATCGGTGTAGGGAGGACGGAGGGAGCCCCTGAGTTTCTGCTGTGGTGCGGAAAGCTGTGAAGGCCTTGCCTGAAAAGCTAAGGGCGATGGTGGGGGATGCAGAAGAGGCCAGGCCAGAGACAGAGATAAACAGAGAGAGAGACATAGAGAAATACAGAGAGACGGCGGGGGGGGGGGAGAGAGAGACACATACAGAGATACAGAGAGAGGGGGGGAGAGAGAGACAGAGATGCAGAGAGGGGGGAGAGAGACAGATACAGAGAGGGGGAGAGAAAGACAGATAAAGAGAGGGGGAGAGAGACACAGATACAGAGTGGGGGAGAGAGAGACATAGAGAGATACAGACAGGCGAGGGAGAGACATAGAGAGATACAAAGAGAGAGGGGGAGACAGAGAGGGAGGATTTTGTGGTTCCCATTGTTTTTTAGCAACCGGTTCTCTGCCCTAATCACCAACTGGCTAGGCGGGGCTCGGGGGGCTGTCATGTGACTGATGAAAGTGGGTCACGTCAAGTTGGCCACGCCCACCAAATGTTCGTGGAGAGTTTGGAAGTTCAGCCTCGCTCTTTTAGCCTAGCAGAAGCACCAGACTGGGCCACAGCAACGCGTGGCCAGGTACAGCTAGTCATATAATAATAATACACCATGGGGCTTTTTACTCGGGTCTTCTTTCATAAATCTTAGTAAGTACAGTTTTGGTTTCATCTGAACAGGGATTCCCTGTATGTTTACCAATGACCTTTGGATTATCAACCAATTTTTTCCCACCATTTCACAAATCCATCACATAGTGCCAGATTAATTTTTTCTTGGTCCCCAAAGCTAAAACTGTGAATTACTCCAAGATAGTATTTCATTATCCTGCAGCACCCCTGTGAATTCACTGTGGTGCTCTGGGATGCCACAGATCAAAACTTGGGAATCAAGGATATAAGTCTTTATACAGCAGGTGGAATTGGATAGATAGTGGGAAGGTTGTTGTAAACATGATACTTTAGATATTGTAATAAAAGCACTGATTCCCAAACACAAGGTTGTGTTAAGCATAAGTTAACCAAATCCAGAATAAAATGTGGATACATTTTAACTGAAAGCATTTCTCATTCTATAAATTACTAGCTGAATACCCATGCTCCGCTACAAAACTATGTGATTGGGCTTAATAAATCGACACTTAGAGTTTGAAAATTAGTGAATAGTTACGATCGGCCTCTCCCCTTCTCTCCCTCAGGCTAACGCCACAGAAGCCTCTCCTCTCTATCCCCTTCTCTCCCTCAGGCTGGCCGCACAGAAGCCTCTCCTCTCCCCTTCTCTCCCTCAGGCTTGGCCCCATAGATCCTCTCCTATCCCCCTTCTCTCCCTCAATATGGCCCCATAGTTCCTCTCCTATCCCCCTTCTCTCCCTCAGAATGGCCCTGTAGATCCTCTCCTCTCCCCTTCTGTCCCTTAGGCTGGCCCCACAGAAGCCTCTCCTTTCCCCTTCTCTCCCTCAGGCTGGCCTCATAATTCCTCTCCTATCCCCCTTCTCTCCCTCAGTATGGCCCCATAGATCCTCTCCTCTCCCCTTCTCTCCCTTAGGCTGGCCCCACAGAAGCCTCTCCTCTCCCCTTCTCTCCCTCAGGCTTGGCCCCATGGATCCTCTCCTCTCCCCTTCTCTCCCTCAGACTGGCCTCATAGATCCTCTCCTATCCCCTTCTCTCCCTCAGGCTTGGCCCCATAGATCCTCTCCTATCCCCTTCTCTCCCTCGGACTGGCCCCATAGATCCTCTCCTATCCCCTTCTCTCCCTCAGGCTGGCCCGATAGATCCTCTCCTATCCCCCTTCTCTCCCTTAGGCTGGCCCCATAGATCCCCATCTCTCCCTCAGGCTGGCCCCATAGATCCTCTCCTCTCCCCTTCTCTCCATCAGGCTGGCCCCACAGAAGCCTCTTCTCTCCCTCAGGCTTGGCCCCATAGATCCTCTCCTATCCCCTTCTCTCCCTCAGGCTGACCCCATAGATCCTCTCCTATCCCCTTCTCTCCCTCAAACTTGCCCCATAAATCCTCTCCTATCCCCTTCTCCTTCAGGTTTGCCCCATAGAAGCCTCTCCCCTTCTCTCCCTCAGGCTTGGCCCCATAGATCCTCTCCTATCCCCTTTCCCTCAGGCTTGGCCCCATAGATCCTCTCCTCTCCCCTTCTCTCCCTCAGGCAAGCCCCACAGAAGCCTCTCCTCTCCCCTTCTCTCCCTCAGCCTTGCCCCACAGAAATGTCTCCTATCCTATCCCCTTCTCTCCCTCAGGCTTTCTAGCCCCTTCTCTCCAAGAGGCTTTCTCCACAGAAGCCTGTCCTATGCTATCCCATTCTCTCCAGAGTTATTTTCAAGTTGAGAGGGGGAGTAGAACATCTAACTAATTAGCATCAGAACGTGTTGTAATAATATAGGAAATACTAATGCTCTGATGGTCATTTCGAAAAATCCTTTCTTAGTGAGCACCTAGAAGCCAAGAGAAACACACGTGGAAAAATTCAAGTTTGTAGGCTTTACGGTTCTGGAGATTTTGTGATTAATGCGTGAGTGGTTTTCGCTTTTATATATATAGATAAGGATACCTATGTGTAGGAAGATATTTATCAAAATTGATCTGGATATAAGTATTATTTTATGCTGAAACTGATGGTATAGGTCCAAATAGTTGCAATTCCTATACCCAAGTATGTGTCTGTAAATCCAACTATTATTCAGTGGTGCTAATTTCATAGTAAGTATGCAAAAACTATTTTTTTAGGATTGCCAGGGAAAAAGCTGAATAAATTATGCTGAAATATTCTTTGCTATTATGGTGTGCTTTTAATCAATTAAGATAAAGATAAATTATTGAAGTTACATTTGGGTATTTTGGCTCAGTAATTCATTTGTCAGTTACTGTCAGATATTGTTCAAATGATTAAAAGATGCTTCTATTGCTTTCAGCAAAAAGCATTCTCCCAATGTGGCTTCTAATCATTAAATGGTATCTTAAAATACATCAAATAATGAAAATTCAAGTTCACATAACAGATCAAATCAAATATATAATCCACAGGGCAGTTAAATACTTTAACATGTCGCATAAAACAAGCATAATGCAAGTTTCTGTCAATTTATCATTTCAAACAAAACCAAATGCAATAAAATCTTTATAACTTGCGTGAAATATTAAGAAGGTACTAACTATACTTTCCTTAAGGAAGTTCCATACTTAAGGAATTCCACCAAATATCAAAATACAGTAGATTTTTAAAACTGCTTATGAGCACCTTACTTTAATACTCATTCTCTATTGATGTTTTTTTAAAAATATAATAAACCTAATGTTCTGTTTTAATGGCAGAAATGTTTTGTTTTAATGGCGGCAATGCTGTACTGTAGCAATGATACCAATGATCAGTTAGTCACCATATGCAAAGATATTGTTGAGAAGCTTAGCTACTCATCTTTATAATTCCTTCTTTTGTCGAGATCTCAATTTTCATATGTACTGCAGTATTTCAAGTTAATAAGAGTGCTGCAAGGTTATTTTGACTTCTACTTCTGGCCAACTAAAGCATCTTGCTTAAAAGCATTGCCTGATTATTACCTTGATGTGGCAAAAAGATCTGTAAGTACTGTTACTGGCTCATATAATTTTAAAGAAATGGAAAATGCAAAACAGTATCTACATTTATGTCGTACTGGAAATCCCTTATAGATTTTTTTGCATAAAATGGAAAAAATGCCCTCATGATTTGTGATTCTGATAATTAGAAAAATCTGGATAATAGAAAAGAGTGAACTTTCTTTTGTAATCTTAGAGTAAGAGATAACAATTACAAATTGTTATTTGTTATTATAATTATTTACTAGCTGGATACCCTTGCTTCGCTAGGAAACTATGTAATTGGGCTTGATAAATCGACACAGCTTGAAAATTAATGAGTAGTTACAATCGGCCTCTCCTCTCCCCTTCTCTCCCTCAGCCTTGCCCCACAGAAATGTCTCCTATCCCCTTCTCTCCCTCAGCCTTGCCCCACAGAGGGCTCTGCTATTCTATCCCCCTTCCCTCCCTCAGCCTTGCCCCACAGAAGCCTCCCGTCCTATCCCCTTCCCTCCCTCAGCCTTGCCCCACAGAAGCCTCCCCTGTCCTATTCTCTTCTCTCCCTCAGCCTTGCCCCACAGAAGCCTCCCCTAACCTATCCCCTTCTCTCCCTCAGGCTTGCCCCACAGAAATGTCTCCTATCCCCTTCTCTCCCTCAGCCTTGCCCCACAGAGGGCTCTGCTATTCTATCCCCCTTCCCTCCCTCAGCCTTGCCCCACAGAAGCCTCCCGTCCTATCCCCTTCCCTCCCTCAGCCTTGCCCCACAGAAGCCTCCCCTGTCCTGTTCTCTTCTCTCCCTCAGCCTTGCCCCACAGAAATGTCTCCTATCCCCTTCTCTCCCTCAGCCTTGCCCCACAGAGGGCTCTGCTATTCTATCCCCCTTCCCTCCCTCAGCCTTGCCCCACAGAAGCCTCCCGTCCTATCCCCTTCCCTCCCTCAGCCTTGCCCCACAGAAGCCTCCCCTGTCCTATTCTCTTCTCTCCCTCAGCCTTGCCCCACAGAAGCCTCCCCTATCCTATCCCCTTCTCTCCCTCAGGCTTGCTGCACAGAGGCCTCTCCTATCTCCTTCTGTCCCTCAGGCTTGCCCCACAGAAGCCTCCCCTCTCCTGTCCCCTTCTCTCCCTCAGCCTCCCTACAAAAGCCTCTCCTATTCCCTTCTCTCCCTCAGGCTTAGATGGAAACTAATCAAGAAGGGAAGCAACCTGGAATTCAGGAGAAACTACCTAACAGTGAGGACAATTAACCAGTGGAATAGTTTGCCTTCAGAAGCTGTAGGTGCTTCATCACTGGAGGTTTTTAAGAAAAGACTGGACAGCCTTGTCTGAAATGGTATAGGGTCTCCTGCTTGAGCAGGGGTTGGACTAGAAGACCTCCAAGGTCCCTTCCAGCTCTATTCTGATTGATTGGAACAATTTTGTAATTGTACTTATATTTGCTGCAAAAGAAATTGGAAACTTCTATCCATTTCATTTTCTTCTTTCTCTCTGCACTTTTATCTTTATCTTTTCTCACTTTTCTGCTTTTTCTTTTTTTTAGATTTTGCTAGTTTGTATGTTCTTTGTATGTTCCTTAAACTGAAAAAAAAGTTGCAGGGCTGTACTTGAGCTGAAACTTTTTGGCTTTAGCAGATTGAGACATGTCAGCATGCTGCCTCATTTGTATGGACTTGAATCACTTTCTTTTATCCTTCTGCTTTGCTATTCGATAATAGAATAGCAGTAAGAAATACAAGAATTCAGTAGCACATTTACAACAATGCACAAATAAGCAATTTGATTAAATTATAGTAAGAGTTTCTAAGATGCTTTAGATTGTGCTTTCTTTTTTTTTTTTAAATATACTTTATTAGTTTTATGGTTAAAAGTATCAAATCTCTACTAAATTCAGAAGTGCAGTGTTTGTACATATTTACAAAATATACATCAGGTATACTTCACACTTAAATTGCAAGAAATAAGCATACCCTGACATAATTTTATCCTATTGTTTAACCATTCGTACCACTTTTCCCATACTACATGGTGTTTTGATTTCTCATCGTTATTTAGCTCGTTCGTTAGTTTTGACATTTCTGCGCACTCTAAAATTTTATTTATTAATATTTCCTCTGGTGGTATGGTTTTCTCTTTCCAAAATTTCGCATACACTAATCTGGCCGCTGTTGTAATATGAATTATAAGTTGAATTTTATCTTTAGTAAACCCATCCCTGATTATTCCCAAAAGAAATATTTCAGGGGATAAATCTAATTCCTCTTCGATTATTTCCCGTAACCAATTTCGAATTCTAGACCAAAACCTTTTTGTCATTGAGCAAGTCCATCACATATGATAGAAGATGCCAACATCCTTTCCACACTTCCAACAAGTTGCTGAAGCATTAGGAAACATTTTCGCTAATCTGGCTGGCACTAGGTGCCACCTGTGGAGCATCTTATAATGATTTTCCCTGTATGTTGCCGCTTTAGACATTTTATAATTTCTGTTCCAGGCCTCTTCCCAATCATTAAAATTTAAACTATATCCAATGTTTTTTTTCCCAGATACTTAACTGGTTTCTGGCTATATCCTCTGCCCTGTCCTCGTCTAATAGAAGATTGTATATTTTTGCTAACATTTTCTTCTCCACCCCCAGCATAATTTTGTCTAAATTTCTATACTTTGCTTCTATGCCATATTGATCCCTATCCTTCTGGTACCTTGAATTTATCTGTAAATAATTCCACCAGTCTAGGTTAAAGGCTTGGTCTCTCAGTGTGTCCAGGGATTTAAGATTCCCATTTTCATCTAATATATCCTTATATGTGCCCAATTTTAAAATGTCTCTTCTATTTGGAGAGGTCAGGGCCTCCATAATAGAAAGCCAATTTGGTACTTTGGCGTAGAACCGCTGCCTAATCTCCTCCCACGTTTGTATAAGGGTCTCCCTTACTTTATGTTTGTGAAAATAGGATTTTTTCTTATTTCTTGGGTCCCACAAATGGGCGTGCCATCCTTCTTGTAAATCGTGACCTTCTAAGGTCAGAATTCTCCTATTTTGCAATGTGACCCACTCCTTAATCCAAACTAATTTAGCTGCCTTTTGGTAAGCTTCCCAATCAGGGAGTCCAAAGCCACCCATATTTCTTTTCCCTTGCAATATCTTATATGAGATCCTCGCCTTCTTTCCCTCCCATAAAAAATTCCTAACACTTTTATTCAAATCTAGAAAGAATTTTTGGTCTAGACTCATGGTATGCTTTGGTATAGAAATATAATTTTGGGGAGGATATTCATCTTAATTGCTGCTATTTTACCCGTGAAAGACAATTTTAGCTTTTTCCATCTATCTAAATCCTGGTGTATTTTTTGTAATATGGGGTATAATTATCTTCTTTTAATGATGAATACCTCGAAGTTATCCATATTCCTAAGTATTTTGTTTTCTTCACTACCTGGAGACCTAATGATTCTTCCAACTCTTTCTTATATGCTTCTGTTACGTTTTTCACTATTATTTTGGTTTTTGTTTTATTAAGTTTAAAGCCGGCAACTTCTCCATACTTCTGTATTTCCTGTAGTAATTTTGGGCCAGTTTCTAATGGGCCTTCTGTTATTAGAGCCACATCATCTGCAAAGGCTTGCGTTTTAAAAATTTCTTTCCTAATCTTTAGTCCTTTGATTTTCATGCATCGTTGCTCCGACATTCTTTACTCTTGGGGACATCTTCACTTTGATTGGATTTCACTGAGTGCTCATCAAACTTTTTCTCCCTCTGCAGCCTAGTTCCGCCTCCTCCCTCTGCGCATGATCAGTTCTTTTCACTCAGTCGATGTGGTAGGACTGGAGTGCTAATTAGTCTAGTAGATTAACATTAATTAATTCATTTAATTGGAAATTTCAAAGAAATAATATATCTTTATTTAAATTAAGGGGGCTGCTGGAGGCGATTGTTACAATATCGGCAGTTTTTTTCTATTGATGTTGAGTCTGCCGCCGCTTCTAAAAGAAAGCCGCTTCTAAAAGAAAGCCGTTTGCCTCACTAATTGCTCAGCAGCGATCCGCTTTGAAGTGGACGCTGTTCTTTCAAAAGCAAATTGCCGCGGTGTGAGAGCTGGTTAACTGGCATGCTGGGATAACCGCCTACACCATCGCAGCCTCTGTTTGCGGCATCGGAGTTCCTGCAACAGAAAGTCAGGCTCCAAGAAAGAAAATAACTAAAATTGGCGAGAAAACAAACTGCCGCTTGTGATAGCCGGCTATTTATGATGAATAAATATTGAAGTCTTTGCCTGGCAGGCAAAGCTATCAAAGGCGAGATCGCATTACAAAAGTAATTATTTGAGAAAAAAATAAGACGCTTGTAAGCGCTATTTTCTTTATATCTGCATAAGAAAAATTCAGTGAGCTCGAGCACTCAGCAGTTTAATGGAAGGTTGGCTGAATAGAATTTGAAAGCGCCGCCATTTTAAAGTACAAGAAATTCCGTTGGCCGTTTATCCCTATATACTGCGCAATTATCAATCAATAGATCTCAAAGAAGCATACCTACACATACCAATTCACCCAATGTACAGACAATATCTCAGAATCGAATATTTGGCCTTTCCTCCGCACCGAGAACATTTACGAAACTTCTGGCAGTGGTAGCGGCTTCTCTCAGATTAATTCCAATTCGTCTAGTATGTTACCTAGACGATATTTTAATACTGTCGACATCAGAGACTCAGGCATGTCGAGACAGACAGTTAGTAATAAAATCTTTACAAGCTCATGGGTTCACAATCAATATGGAAAAAAGTCACTTAGTCCCAACAACAAGAATTCAGCACTTGGGAGCTATAATAGATTCAACAAAGGGTATGGTATACCTATCTCAAGACAGGCAGAACAGTATCAAAGATCTGATTACTCAAATACTATCTCAAAAGAAAACTACATTACTAACACTGTCTCAACTTCTAGGCAAGCTAATATCAGCAATTGCAATAGTACCCTGGGCTCGATACCATTCTCGCAATCTACAATGGTTTCTACTGCCATTTCAAAAAAGACAAACAGCGCACTCTCTATACAAAGTGTTAGTACCAAAAAAAGTCAAAATGTCTCTTCAATGGTGGTTGACTTCTGCAATTCAGCAGGGATCATTTTTTCTTCAATCAGAACCAGTAATATTGACAACAGATGCCAGCTTGTACGGATGGGGGGCCCATCTGAAGGGTCTACTGGCACAGGGAATTTGGTCTCCCTTAGAGAAGAAACAACCAATCAATTGGTTGGAATTAAGAGCAGTAAGAATGGCATTAAACCATTTTCATCATCTTCTAGTAAACAAGCATGTATTAATTCTAACCGACAACATGGCCACGAAGGCGCATGTGAACCGTCAGGGAGGAACAAAATCAAAAGATCTCATGGAAGAGACAGCGAAACTGATGTCTTGGGCAGAGACACATTTAATGTCAATAAAGGCAGAACATATATCAGGAGAAAAAAACCAACAGGCAGACTGGCTCAGTCGTGGAAAAATAGATCAGTCAGAATGGATGCTCCATCCCAATGTATTCAGGGAGATAGTTCAGAGGTTTGGACAACCAGTAGTAGATCTATTTGCGACACCACAGAATGCACAGCTCCCAAGATTCTTTGCGAGGTTTCCAGTGGCAGGAGCAGAAGGCCACGATGCTCTAAGATCTCATTGGCCAGTAGGGTTTATGTATGCATTTCCTCCAATCCCAATTATTCAGAAAGTAATTCGGAAACTTATGGAAGAAAGAGCAGAGATGATATTGGTAGCGCCATACTGGACACGCAGGCCATGGTTTGCAGAAATACTACAACTATTGATACAAAATCCGTGGAGAATACCATCAGCAAAGATGATTCTCATTCAAGGAAAGGTTCAACATCCAAAGCCAAATTGGTTAAAATTGACCGTTTGGCGATTGAAAGGATCAAATTAGCAAAAGATAACCTTCCTAAGGAAGTAATTTATACCATTCAAGCAGCCAGGAGACCATCAACAACACGTATTTATAATGCTACTTGGAATACGTTTGTAAAGTGGTGTATAGAACATCATGTTGATCCTACATCAGCTAATGAAATTGAAGTACTGTTGTTTCTTCAGGCTGGGTTAGAGAGAGGTCTTGCACCCTCTACGTTGAAAAGACAAGTAGCAGCACTAGCTACAGTTTTAGAAGGACGCAATAAAAAATCTCTTAGTCAAGACAAGAGAATTAAATCATTCCTAAGGGGTGCAACGAATTTAAGACCACCTAAGATTCACAGATATCCTTCATGGGATATTAACTTAGTATTACAGGCTCTTACAAAGTCGCCATTTGAGCCAGTAGCTTCAATAAGTATAAGTTGGCTAACAATAAAATTAGCATTCTTAATAGCAATAACATCGGCATGTAGAGTATCAGAAATTGCAGCTTTATCTATTAGGAATGATTTGTGCACTTTTTACCCAGATAGGGAAGTACTAAGACTAGATATAACATTCATACCGAAAATAAATTCTTATTTCCATAGAGCTCAAGAAATAGTTCTACCAAATTTCTGCCCAGATCCAAAACATACATTGGAAAAAATGTGGCATACTCTAGATGTACGTAGGTCTTTAATAAGATATATGAAAAGAACTGCAACATTCCGTAAAACGGAAGCATTATTTGTATCCTTTTTACCTTCCTCGATGGGAAAAAAAGTATCTTCTAATACAGTAGGAAGATGGATTAAGGCATGTATATCAGCAGCATATGCTTCACAAGGGGTAAAGGTACCTAGTAGAGTGTTACCTCACTCAACACGTAGTGTAGCGACATCAGCTGCATGGGCCACACAGGCATCAATAGAAGAAATATGTAAGGCAGCTACATGGTCTTCTATTTCATCATTTGTAAAACATTATAAAATAGACTCATTTGCATCAGCTGATGCAGCATTTGGGAGAAGAATATTACAATTAATAATTTCCCCACGACAACAGGAAAAAGACTTAGAAACCCACCCTAATAGGAAAAGCTTGGGTATATCCCAAGAGTAAAGAATGTCGGAGCAACGATGCATGAAAATGGAACATTGTCTCACCTGAATGTTCATTTTATGATCGTTGCGACGACATTCTGACCCACCCTTAGGGTTCTAGTATGGTGGTCGGGGGGGTGTTTTTTCATTACTCCTTCTGCAGTTGATATTCCGCGAAAAGCATGTAATGAAGTCAAGAAGTGACATCGTGAAAAGAACTGATCATGCGCAGAGGGAGGAGGCGGAACTAGGCTGCAGAGGGAGAAAAAGTTTGATGAGCACTCAGTGAAATCCAATCGAAGTGAAGATGTCCCCAAGAGTAAAGAATGTCGTCGCAACGATCATAAAATGAACATTCAGGTGAGACAATGTTCCATTTCTTTATTAGATCTAATCTTCCTAAGTAGCACTTCTAACGCCAAGATGAAAAGTAGAGGGGATAGGGGGCACCCCTTTCTTACTCCCTTTTGAATCTGAAATGTTCAAGTCTTGTCCCCATTTATTAGTATACTCGCCCTCTGTTTGTGATAAATATTCTCAATCATTTTCCTAAAATTTGCCCCAAATCCCATTAAATTAATTTGATTGACCATAAAGCTCCAATTCAGGTTATCGAACGCCTTTTGGGTGTCCACAAACACTAGCGCCAACTGCTTTTCGGGATGTTGCTCATAATACTCTATAACATTTAATACCGTTCTCAGATTGTCCCTCATTTGTCTCCCTGGAAGAAATCCATTCTGGTCTTTGTGGATCCAAAGGTTTAAAAAATTTTTCACCCTCTCCACTATTATACTCATAAACAATTTATAATCTGAATTTAGTAAGGAGATGGGTCTATAATTTGCAATTTGTTTCGGATCGGCACCTTCTTTCAATATGAGTGTGAGATACGCTTCCCTCCATGTGTCCGGGATTCTTGTACCCCCCAAGACTTCATTAAAGATTTCTAATAATTCTAATTGCAATGCTTCATCAAATTTTATATAAATTTCCCCTGGGAGTCCATTTGGACCTGGGGTTTTATTCTTTTGAATTTTAGTAAGAGCAATTTTGAGTTCCTCTATTGTAATTTTGTTGTTCAACATTTCCCTCTCTTCTTCTGTTATATGAGGTAGACTAGCTTCCATCAGATATTGTTCCACCTTATCTGGCTCAATCTCTTCCTCTTTGTAAAGAGCTTCGTAAAATTCTCTTGTTCTTTCTAATTTATCCTCTTCCTTCGTCAGGAGGTTACTCTTAGAATCTTCTAATGCAAGAATTTGACTTTTTTCATTTTCTTTTTTTAATTTATATGCAAGCCACCTTCCGGACTTATTAGCGTTCTCAAAGTAGTAATGCTTTGTTCTTTTTATTTTTTGCGCTATCTCCTTCTGATCCAAAATATTCAGCCTATGTCTCGCCATCATCCACTTTTGTTTAGCCATCTCGTCTCCTGGGTTTTGCAGTAGTTTATTTTCCGCTTCTTCTAACCTTTTGGTGTGGGCCTCCCTAACCTTCCTTTTTTCTTTATTTTTAAACGCCATATACGATATAGCTACTCCTCTCACATAAGCCTTCATAGTATCCCAAACAATTTCTCTGGCCGTACCTTGATTACCATTTTCTGTAAAAAAGCGCTTTACTTCTTCATTCAGTTTAAATATAAACTCTTTTTCATTCAGTAAGTTCGTCTGTAATCTCCATCTCTGTTGTTTTCTCTTATTCAAATAATGCCAGTTTATTTCGAGGAGCTTGTGATCTGCCCAGGTGTTTGTGCTCATATCGACCTTCTTAATTTCCAATCCTAGTTTCCTGGTGGCCCATACCATATCTATTCTAGACCAGGAATTCTGCGGGTTCAAGTAGAAAGTGTATTGTCTATCAGAAGGATGCAATGTTCGCCACATATCAATTAGATTTAATTCATCCACCAAATCAAAAAAACTTTTTGGCAAAGGTGTCCTTTTATTTTTTTTTAATTTTTCCACTTTTATAATCTCTGTCTGGGTCTACAATACCGTTAAAGTCGCCTAACATACATATTTCATTATGCGCCCATTTTCCTAACTGTTCATGTAATTTACGATAGAATTGTCCCTGTTTTTTATTCGGAGCATACACCCCCACCAACATCATTTTAGAGTTACCACTCGTTACCTCTATCATTAGGATTCTCCCTTTAGCATCTTTATATTTTAGTTCTGCCTCTATTCCTCTTCTGACATACATAGCAACCCCCCTTTTTCTTTTCTCTGCTAAGGACACAAATACTTTGCCAAATTTAGTATATTCCAGAAGATTGGCCTCTTGTTTTTTTATGTGGACCTCCTGAATGCATATTATATCCGGATTTTGTTTTACCAATTTTGACAGTATTAACTTCCTCTTTTTATAATCATTTAAGCCATTGACATTTAGAGATAGGATTTTTATATCATTCATTCCTAATGTTTGTGTCTAATTCCTAGTTCTTGTTTCTTTTTAAAGTTACTGCTCTTACCGATCTAGTTTTTTTTTCCTTTTCCTTTTTCTTCTTCTTCTCTTTTCTTCTCCTCCTCTATATCTTCCTTTGTACTTTGTTCTTGGGAAGTTTCTTCTTCTGTGTTTGCCGTTTCGATTTCCTCCTTGCTATTTTGCTCCTCTTCCCCCCCCCCCCCATCCCCTTAGCTGGTCTAGGAAGTCCTGTGCTGCACTTAAGCTGTCAATTTTAATTTTCCTTCCCTGCCATGAGATTAACATCCCCTCAGGCAGGAGCCATCTAAATATTATGTTTCTTCTATTCAATAATTCTATTCAATAATTCTTCCTCCCTTCCGTCACTCTTCTTGGTACTTGTTTTAAAATAATCACCTCTTTCCCTCTGAAAGTAATTTGTTCCTCTCACGCTATGTTGTATAAGATGTCCCTCACTTTTTTTCTGGCGAATCTTACATGGACCTCCCTAGAATGTGCTTTCAGGCAAGAAATAATATCTACATTGAGAAGTAAAGAGTGCTGCAAATCAAGGTTATCTCTTAGAGACAAATATACACTGCTCAAAAAATAAAGGGAACACAAGCAGAAGACATCTGAGATCTGAATGAATGAAATAGCCTTATTAAATACTTTGTTCGTTACATACAGTAGTTTTGTGTTCCCTTTAGTTGTTTGAGCAGTGTATAAACTATTGTATGTAAAGAACCAAGTATTTAATAAGGCTATTTCATTCATTCAGATCTTGGATGTCTTCTGCTTGTGTTCCCTTTATTTTTTTGACCAGTATACTTGTGTTTCTTGAAAACTGTATTTAAATAGTTTGCCACTGTTTTCTTCCAATCAAAATGCTTTTTTTCAGTTTCAGTGTGGTCTGAAGCTCTGGAATTTGTGATTTTCCATGGAAATACTAACCAGCTACAGATATTACTTTGCTTACAAACGTTTGAGTTGCAAACTTTCAGTAAACATGAACAAGCCTGTCTGCAATTTCAATTAGAAGGTCCCAGAAGTTGTGAGAAGCTGGGAATGGGTTAATTTCTGACATATCACATATACGTGGTGTGCTGGAAACTAACCTTTCCCCACCTTCTTCCGACTTCCTTTCTCATCTTCTTCTGATTTCCTAGAAAAGGACTTTGATGAGCTGCTAATTGCACATACAGAGGATATCTCCAATGAAGATCTCATGGAGTTGAAAAGTCAGAGAAAAATAAAGAGATTGAACTATCAAAGCAGTTCCACATGAAGCTGAGTTCAACCTGTCTGAGAAAATGCTATCATGTTCAAAATGCAGGACATTCATGTTGAATAGTTGAACAGCAACATTTACCAAGAAAAGAGGAAAGCCACCACCCAAAGTTTACAGGACTACTACTTCAAGAAGGTGGAGAAATCTAATATTTCAATTCTGGAGAATGAGCCTATTCCACTGCTATAAGGTTTTATTGTGATGCTACCGCTTATGTAAATAATAACTGTATTGTGCATATTTTTATACTTGTTGGACTTGTGAACAAAATTAACTTATGAACAGCCTTTTGCAATGTAACCGGTTTATCAATAGAGCACTGTCTTAGCTTTTCTACAGCTCAACCAAGGTTGTCTAAGTGCTTCCATCTTCTAACTATGTTGACATTCCACTGAGTGATGTAATCAAACAAAAAATGTTAGCAGAATCACTATTTAAAACAAGCAAGAAACTCAAAAATGTGAGTGTAAGCAATAAATCAGTTCTATTAATAAATATTGGCAAAATGAAGTTTCAAAAATTGTATTTATATTATTTATATAAAATGGTATATTCTATACAAGATGTATATTATATTTAATAAAATGGCAAATAATTATAATAAGGATGAACTATTCTTCTGATGTTTACTTTGGCAAATCACAAGCTTTTTGTTTAACAACTCAGCAAAGTTATGAAACAAACAAACTAGTATAATCTGGTTTGGGTCATCTTCACCTTCCATGGGTTGAGAGGATAATTATATATACAATATAATTAATTATTTTAGATTTGCTATCTTTAGAGTGACAACAACTGAAATCAATAAACAATATTATTATCATGATCATAAATCATGCAGTGTCAAACTAATTAAGCACAGGAGAGAAAACAGCCTTTGACAGACATCTTGATGATAAATCTTGTATGTGAAAAAAATTAGTTTCACGCCATGTTTCCTGTGTTAATAGCCAAGGCTATCTGCTACTTGACAAATAGACGAGGTTTTTTTATATTTAGCACTTCAAATAATTTGCTTCTATCTCACATCCTAAATATCTTAGAAATAAATCCCTCTGGTTTTAGTAGGACTTAAGTCTATACAAATGATTACAGATTAAATATTGTGGTTAAAAAGGTCTTCTCAGCCAAAAGAAGCATGTTAATATTATGGCTCAGACTCTAACCAAAATAATTAAGCACTCTCTCTCTCATCCCATTTAATTTCAACCTTCTGAAGACAGCATTAAATTTGGCAGGCCACTGTATCACATAGCTGCTGTAAAATTATTAAGAACGAAAAATGTGTTTAGTGAGTTTAGACCAACAATAGCTAGTGACATTTCAAAGCATCAGAATGCTGAAATAATTGCCTTTGCCAGTGCTTCCAAGATGTATTACCATGTAAATTGTGATACTGATATTTTACAATTAATATTCCAAAAATTGTAGTAAGGATGAGTATAAACTGCCTGTTTCATCATTTATGCAAGTAAAGCCTAGCATAAGGATGAGCAACTGTTAACTGATCTGGGAATGCATGTGAACAAGAAAAGTGCCAAATATGCCATCGTGCTTCATGACAACATAGTCAGGAATTTTATATCCCCTCCTTTATTTGTTCCATCCAGAAATGCGTTTTAAAGGAGATCTGTTCTGACCCTTGATAGCAATGTATTTCTATTTAATCTAAACATAAAATTACTATTGATTGAATATTTATAAAATTAAGACTGGTTGGTTAACCCAATTTAATGGTATTAGCGAGTCAAGAAATGTAATAGCTCTTTCCCCCCCTTCACTTACATTTCTGAAATGATGGGTTGTGTCATTTTTAAAACCTCGTAATTGCGAAGGCTTATTTTCTCTGAAGACAAATTTATACCAATCAAGAAATGTTAACATTTTGTAAGATCTATGTTATTTATTATTCTCTCTGTGTTTGCCTCTTTTCATGTTTACTGAATAGAATATGACTGTACAGATTCTGAAATGGAAAAGCAGATATATTAAAAAAATCCTCTTAGTATAAACTATCTGTTGTGTTTCATCTAATTAGCATCTCAAAATAGACTGAATAAAAAAACCCTGCTCTGAAGATAATGCTGTTGATTATTTGTCATTCTTTTCTTTATCATGCTCCAAAAAGGTTCTAAGAATAAACGTATTCATTCTTGATATACAGATAACCATAAACACGTCATTCACTATCTGGTAAGAGTAAAACAAACTCATTTTTGGAGTTGTGTAGATGTTGATGAACGCTGGGGTCAGCCAGAATGTCATGGTGTGTCACCTTTGACATGCGTGTCATAGGTTCACCATCACTGACTTAAGCTAAATTCCAACACCAGTGCTATCGTAAGCAAATATAGCAACTCCCCCTCTTAACTAGTTGATTGGATAACCCATTATTTGTTTGTGATCATCTGAGATAATCCAAGGAGAATTAAAAAACAAAACTCCAACTTTGTAAATAGAATTAATGTCTTTAAGGGTTTGTTTATTGCCACAACTACTCAATATATATGTTTGAGCATGTCATGTATAGAGGGGCGATGATTAATTGTGGGTGCTCTATTTTAACATATTATCCTAAGCGATTTAATATAATCAAACTTAGATTCAGCCCATATGGTAATGGTGGCAAAAAGTCTTGATACTTCATGACATTGCACCCACTGCAATTGAGCCAAAAATGTGAGCTTTTGTGCAGAGATTTTTTTTTTTTTTAAATTTGATTTATATGCCGCCCTTCTCCGGAGACTCAGGGCGGCTTACAATGTGCTCAGCAATAGCCTTCATACTTTTGTATATTTTATACAAAGTCAGCTTATTGCCCCCACAAACTGGGTCCTCATTTAACCTACCTTAGAAAGGATGGAAGGCTGAGTCAACCTTGAGCCTTGGAGAGATTCGAACCAGCAGTAAATTGCAGGCAGCTGTGTTAATAACAGGGTGCTTTAAACCACTGTAGTACCAAGGCTCTTGGTATTTTCTATATTCTGGCTCCAAAAGTGAAGAGATTGATTGTGTAACTCAGTGTGACACATTTGCGAGGAATATTGTGGATTATATCATAAGTTTTATGTCTACAATTAAAGTAGTACGATACCAGAAGGTATAATTTTGGCATAGGCTTGTCTACTTAAAACAGGATGGATTTCAAATTATATAGCCTGAAGGAGTAATAGGTTTCTTGCAGAGATGAGGCCCTCTATAATCTTTCCCTATCTTGGTTAATAAGAAGAATTAGGGATGGACTGATTGAATGAGAATGGTGAATGTCTTTTTATAATAAGAGTTAATTATTTGGATAATTTATTTCCATTCTTTATTCCAGAAATGACATTTTTGGTCAGTGTTGACTGTCAAAGGTTGATGGAACTATCCATCAATGTTGTTCTTATTTTTATTGTACTACTATTAGGGTAATAGTACTATTAATAAGTATTATTTTCAATCTGAAATTTCATGAAGGGATCAATGAGCTGAAGGTTCTAGATCCATTTATTGATATTCTTGAATAGCTACTGACTTGATTTTAACCCAGATACTCTTCCTTTCAAAGTGTAATGTGAAAAATGGCAAATGAGGATTAAACATACTGCCCCAAGTGTTTGGGGCAGTATGGTATTATTTATTTACCATAGGACATACAAGACTAGGAAGGCTACAATGTTGTACATGTGGTAAAAGTCCTGGTAGTTGACAATCGCTAATCCATTTGTTGCACCAGTGCACCACAAGAGAACAAACTTTAGTATCTACAGCGTTCTCATTGCCTCATCCTGGGTTTTCCTCTGTCACTTCTCCACCGATCACATCCAGGCAGATCCCACACTGTTTCCAGCTCCATGTGCAGAACGTAGCCAGCATTTTCCCACTACCAAAATGGCAGTACCTATCTATTTACTCATGATTTCAAACTCCTAGATGGGCAGGAGCTAGGGACAATAGACGAGAGTGGAGTTGGACTCAAACCACCAGAGTGCTTGAAATTGCTCAGCACAACTAGCGTCACTAAGCCTCTGGGCCACTTCATCCCTTAGAACACTAAAAGGTAGGTATAAATATTGTAAAAGAATAATTGTTAAAAGATCACCTTGGGACTCTCCTGATCCAAAGCAAAAAAAGTGACCTTCAGTATTCTATGAAGTAATATATATTTGATTTTTCTTAGTGTGCAAGTAAGAAAGTATCCTTGCTTTCTTAAAGATGGATGTAGTATTAGAGGTGATAATTGTAAGTTGTTAACACAACCTATTCTACATTAGAACAAAAATTGTTATAAAATAGGTTCTTACTTAAAGCAGAAACTATTCTACTACAGAACTTAGTCATGATGAATATAGAACCATTTATATCTTGAAACATTTAAAATAATTTATATTGCAATGAAAATCAAATGATTGTTACTTATTAAAATGCAACACCTTTCCACTAAGAATTTCTCAGCTTTAGTTGCCAGTTTCATAGTTAATCAATTGTGTTCTGTTAGTGTCTGTTTATTTACCTATAAATTTTAACTTGTTTTCAACTCTGTTTTAAGTTAAACTTTTATTCATGTACTTACATGAATTTTTTTTGATACTCTCTTTTTGGTTTGCTCATGAATACACAGAATTCATCAGATTGGGACAGTTTATTAATGCTGTTAAACAATAAATAAATTCTAACTTTAAGATATATATACGGTAAAGCTATTGCAAACTGCAACAAATCATAGGAACTATTATTATCTAAACAGGAACAATGCATTTTCCTTATTAAAATAAAGGTAACCTGAGGACAGTATGTCAAATGTGGGGGTGAAACAAGGAAAGAGTGAGAGCACTTTATATGATTAGCTAACAAAAGAGATCAATAGACAAAAGCAAAAGCAATGATATCATAAGTTCTAAGTAGCATTAAGAACAAGTTAAAGTAATATTCCCATTTTATTATACCGATACCTGTGTATGAACAGAATAATTGACATTGTGTTCATTTACAACAGCAAGGTTGGATGTGTATAATTAGAGACGAGGATCACTACAACTGATAATTTTTCTTATATATTTCCATTCAAAAATATTTTTGACAGGAACGTGTCTCTGTGTGTGTGTGTGTGTGTGTGAGAGAGGGAGGGAGGGAGGGAGGGAGGGAGGGAGATCAATTTTAAATCTCGTGTATGGTCTTCAATGTAACATTATAAAAAACTGTGTCAATAGCAAAACCATTTTGTACATTTACCTCAAAACTTATTATTCCAATAATAAAAGCAAATTTTCTCAAATTCTATAGCTTTATTATCACTTCCAACAAACCCAGGAACTGATTATGAAGAAAATGTTGGCAATTCTGCATCACATTAGTTAATGATCTAAATCTAAATAGGAAATGATGCTACTCTTGAAGAAATACAAGGTTAAAACAATGTCCTGAGATATGACTTATTTTTCTATGAATTTAGAAAACAGCAAATGTATATTAAAAATGCCATGCCGTCTAGCAAGTTATCTGTGTTTTATGCTTTTTAAGCATAAAAGTGTCATTAAAAAATCCTATGCCTTTAAATACGCTGAAATCTTCGCCATCTCTGCAAAACTGGCCATCTTCAAAGTCCATTCCTCGATAGTAGGCAAAGCTTCATTCTTCCAATATTTACCTATCAACAATCTTGCTGCTGTTATCATATACAATATTAGTTTTATTTCACCCCGTGTAAAACCCTTAACTATACCCAATAAAAACAATTGTGGAGAAAATTGAATTTTTTTCTTCAAAACATTCTGCATGACCCACCAAATTTTTATCCAAAAAGCCTTAACTTTCCTACAGGTCCACCATACATGATAATACGTAGCATCCAAACATTCGCATCTCCAACATTTTGGCTGAACATTAGGGTACATACATGACAACTTTTTAGGATCCAAATGCCATCTATAAAACATTTTATAAAAATTTTCCCTCAAATTCTGCGACTGTGTGAACTTAACATTCTGAACCCAAATTTTTTCCCATGTTTCCAACATCACTGGTTCTTCAAAATTTTGTGCCCACTTAATCATACAATCTTTAACTAATTCAGTTTCTGAGTCCCTTTCTAACAAAACATTATAAAGCCTTTTAATATGCATTGGACCTTTCTCTCTTATATGTCTAACTAATTCTTCCTCATGCAGTATAATACCAGTTTTTTGGTCCTCTTTCCATCTCATTTGTAATTGATTATATTGTAACCAGGTTAAATTAATCCCTTCGTCCAACAGTGTCTGCAATGTCTTCAGCTGCCATCTGCCCGCATCTGTAAAAAGAACCTCTTTGTATAAAAACCCCCCGAGTGACATTATATTTGTATTCCACAAGGTATGACCAAGATCCAGCCATAGCGGTATTTTATAATCCCATTTGAGTCGGTGCTTCTTCCAAACTCTCATCAAAGAGTCTCTGAGTATATGACTTTTAAATACTTTATCAACTTTATCATCATAAAATAAGTAAGCATGCCATCCAAATTCAAGATCAAAACTTTCTGCATTCAATATTCCAGCCTTTTTATTTCCAAACCAATCACTTGTTAAAGTTAAAGCTGCTGCATCATAATATAACTGTAGGTTTGGGAGTTTAAGGCCTCCTCTTTCCGGAACATCTTGCATAATTTTCAATTTCACTCTCGGCTTTTTCTCGTTCCAGACAAACTTATTCACACCAGACTGCCAGACTTTCAGTTGTTTATCACTTTTAAGCACCGGAATCATTTGAAACAAAAACAGAAATCTTGGCAAAATATTCATCTTAACTGCTGCTATTCTTCCAAGTAAAGACAGTTGCAGCTTTTTCCAAGTCTCCATGTCTTTCTGAACCTCTCGCCACAACACCTCATAATTATTTTGAAACAATTTCATATTTGATTCTGCAACCTGAACTCCAAGATATTTTACCTTAGGTACAATTTCAAAACCTGCCTTCCTTTCAAGCTCATGTTTACGATCTTGTGTCATATTCTTAACTATCATTTTAGTCTTTTTTGAGTTCAGTTTAAAACCTGAAACTCTACCATAGTCTTGTATAATGTCGTTCATCAGGATTGTTGATTCCATTGGTTGTGATAGGGTAACAACCAGATCATCTGCAAATGCCTTTATTCTATAATCCTCTTGCCTTATCACTATACCTTTCAAAATTTTTGAGTCCCGTATTGTATTTAGCAAGACTTCCAATGTTAAAATAAATAAAAGTGGGGACAACGGACAACCCTGTCTTGTTCCTTTTTCAATTTTAAACTCTGTCGTCAAACTTCCATTAATAATAATCTGTGCTTTTTGCTCTTGATAAATTGCTGAAATCGCCTGTATAAATTGGTCCCCAAAGCCCATCTTTTTTAAAGTCTTTAGTAGAAAGTTCCAATCCACTCTATCAAAGGCCTTCTCCGCATCCAAAAAAACTAGCACTGCAGAAATCTGTTTATTCTTATCAAGATATTCCAATAAATCTATTACTTGCCTTACATTGTCCTTCATGTATCTGCCCTCAATAAATCCCGCTTGGTCCTCATGAATCACTTTTTGGATTACTGGCATCAACCTGTTGGCTAATACCTTCGCATAAATTTTATAATCTGTGTTCAAAAGAGATATTGGTCTGTAGTTCTCTGGTTTTTTAGGACCAACTTGTTCCTTTGGTATCAAAGATATATAAGCAGTTGTCCAAGATGGGGGTATTTTACCCCCTTGTTGAATATTGCAAAATAAATCTCTAAGTTGTCCCACCATTTCAGCTTGTAAAGTTTTGTAATACACTGCAGTCAAACCATCCGTGCCAGGAGCTTTGGCTGTTTTTAGCTGCTTAATTGCTGCTATTATCTCCTCCTCTGTTATAGGATAATTCATTCTTTCTTTTTGTTGATCAGTAATTTTTGTAACTCTCTTATCCTTTAAATATTTTTCTATAAGTCCATTCTGCACCTCTTCTTTGGCATATAATTTAGTATAATAATCCACAAAAGCTTCTTTAATTAATTTTTGTTGAAAAATTTCTTTCCCTCCAATGTCAATACTATCAATAGTCCGTATACTTTGTTTTTTCCTCAGAGTGTAAGCCAACCATCTGCCCGGTTTAGTAGCGTTGCAAAATGTATTATGCTTCGCATATTGTAAACTTGTTGCAACTTGTTCCGCCATAAGCATTTGAAATTGGTCTTTCAAAAGTTTTATAGCACTTCGTATTCTTTCATCTGTTGGGTTTTTAATAAGTAACTGTTCTTTATTCTTTATTTCCATTTCCAACTCTAATCTTTTCTTTTGTCGGAACAGTCTATGTTTAGAATTCATGTAGATAAGTACCCCTCTCATATAAGCTTTACTAGCGTCCCAAACAATTTCAATTGGGGTACCTTTATTCAAATTTATTTCAAAAAATTCTTTCAAATGCTTTTTAAGTTCTATTGTATTTTTTTCATATCTAAACAAGTTCTCATTTAATCTCCAAGAACGTCTCTCAACCTTATCCATCTCAATTTCTATCCATACAGGGCTATGGTCAGTCAAAGTTCTTGGAAAAATCTTTGTTCTTTTTGTCTTAACAAGTAGATCATTTGACAACAGGATAAAATCAATCCTAGAAAAAGATCTATGTCTATCGGAAAAAAAAGTGTAATCCAATTCATTTGGATTATGTATTCTCCAAACATCTTTTAGTTCCATATCTTCTTTCATATCAAAAAAGGTCTGCGGTAGTCTAATTCTAGACTTTGCCAAGCTCTTTTTATCTAATTTAGAATCAATTACTCCATTCCAATCTCCCATCAATAAAATAGATCTATAGTCCCATTGCAATATTTTAGCATGTAACATCTTGTAAAAATAATCCTGTTGTTGGTTGGGAGCATAAATTCCAATCAAAAGAATTTGACCATTTGCTGTGAGCAATTCAATTGCTACAAACCTACCATCTTGATCTACTTCTATAACTTTTGCTATTAATTTTTTATTTACATAAATAACCACACCATTCTTTTTCTGCGAAGTTGAAGATATATAATGTATTCCTAATTTTGAATTTATCAAATATTTCTGATCTTGAGTTGTAATATGCGTTTCTTGTAAACATATTATGTCATTATTAAATTGTTTCAAATATGTAAATAGTTTCTTCCTTTTCTGTGCTGAATTCAACCCATTAACATTCCAAGATAGACACTTAAGGGTCATCAGCCTGTTTCTGGAGCGCGGAGCAAAATATTTGAAGTTCATCCAAGAGCTTCGATCTTGCTCCTCCCATAGCTCCACTCTCTTGTGGGGTACTCTTAGCTGCCTTCTTGTCTTGTCTTTCCTGTTGTTGTTGTTGCTTTTGTTTAAGTAGCTTGGATTGAGCTCTAGTTATACGTTGATCTTTAACTTCAGTCAACTGAATCAAATCCAAAATTGGGGAAGAATCCAGCAAGGGCTCACTCAGAAAACCTCCTTCTGCACCTTGCACATTTTCTAATTCCTGCTTAGACTGTTCTTCCAATTGCCTCTCTTCACTCTCCTTAATCTCCAAAACTGTAGATGTACGTGGAGATGGTGTTCTTTCCTTAAGAATAGTACTATAAAAATGTGCCTTCTCCACGGTATTCAACCGATATCCTTCTCCCTTATATCTAAAAATTATCCCAGCTGGTGCATCCCACCGGAAGGGTATCTGTAAGTCTTTCAATTCCTTAACAAGAAAACCAAATTCCTTTCTAGCTTTCAGCATTTTAGGAGGTAATTCTTTAAAAATTACAAGTCGTGAGCCCCCCACTTGTACAGAGGTGTGAAAAGATTTTTGGAGGATTTCATTTCTAATTTCTCTCTCAGTAAAGTATATGACCACATCTCTAGGCAGTTGTCTTTGTCTGGCCACCCAAGAGTTCACTCTATAGATTTTATCTATTTTATGAAATACCAAATCAGGATTAACTTGTAAAATCTTAGCCAGGGCTTCAGAGCAAACTTGTCTCAAGTCCTGTCTCTCCTCCTCTCGAATTCCCCGAAGCCGTATGGCAAATTCCATCGCCCGGAATTGTATCATGACAATCTCATCTTCAATTCTCTGCATTTTATTGTCAGCTTCTTCAATTTTATAGTCATTATCTTTCATCCTAGCATTAACTTCTAATTTGAGTTCTTCAACTTTAAAATCAACTTTCCCAATAAAATTTGCCAGGCCAGACGCCACCTCTGATATTTTTTTGGTCACCATATTTTGATTCTGTTTCACCATATCTTTAACTTCATTAATTTCCTGCAAAAATTCCTCATGTGATTTTTGAAGTTTATGATCTATTTCCTGTTGAGATACTTGAAATTTTTCATCCAAAGTTTTAGAAATAAATTCTTTTAAATCTCCCACATCAAGTTCTTTTTTCTGAGTTTGTAGCTGCTGAGCAGAGGGAAGTTGCGTTTGATGTTTGTGTGTGGGGGATCCCCCCCCTGATGCCTTCCCTTCCTGCTTCTTTGAAGCCATCGTGCCACGTAAGCTAGTTTTTCTAAAGAGGGAAGTTCTTTTTCCTTTCCCTCTTCCACAGAAACTTCTAAAAAAGTCCCCCAGATTTAATCAAGTAAAACTAAAGTAAAGCAAAGTCAAATTTTAGCAAGAAAATTTTTTTTCCTTTAGGTAGAACAACTTTGTAGCAACTTTTCAACTTTGTAGCAAAGCAGAGAGGCTTCGCAAATCACTTTCACTAGCTCGTTAACTCAAGTGCTGGACGCCATATTTTTTCAAATCACTTTCACTCGCTCACTTTCTCTTTGATTTAAAAAGTCAATGAAGCACTAATACTTGCAGTTTTCAGGTTTCTGGATTCAAATTGATATTTCCGCTATTTGTTAGAATTAGTTCCTCTCACTTTAAAAGTTTGCTGCTATCGGCTTGTTCTGCTGAAGGCAGAATCGTCCCACGCCGCCCGGAGTCTCCGCAGGTTGGAAGGGAGCCGCTCCTGTTTTCACCCCCAGAAGCGATTCCCTGGGGGGGTTACAGGGGCTCAACCTGTACCCTGCTGTCTCTGCTCCTGCAATCTTCAAGATTTCGGAGTTTTCGAGCCGCTCCTCGTTCGCGGGGCGGCTCTACAGGCGGCGGGGCTGGCGGTCTTTAGAAAATCACCGCCGTCGCCGAAGCTCGCAAACCGGAAGACATACAAACATACTTATTTTTATTTATTTTTATTTTTACACAGCATCATTTAATAAATATCTGACTATTTGAAAACTATGTATACAACAACATTAATGTATAAAAGACTCTTAAACATTAATTTGGAAATTAAAATCTCAAAAAACGTAAATATGTATTTAATGCATATTATATATCAGGCATCTCCAAATTTTTGGGACCAAATTTTTATCTATCTATTTATCAAATGTGGACACTGCCCATCTCACTATCTAAGTGACTCTGGGTAGTTTTCAGATACAAACAATAAAACCATATAAAGAAATAGAATTAAAAATAGAATTATAGGTAGACCTTGACTTATGTCCATAATTGGGACTAGAATTTTTGTTGCTAAGCAAGGTAGTTAATTCACACTCTATTTTATTACCTCTTCTTCCATGGTTGGTAAGTGAATCCAGTTTCCCCATTGTCTTTGATGGTTGGGAGCTGGCTGGGTAAATCACAAACAGTGATCACATGACCCCAAGGTACTGCAACCATAGTGAATACATGTCAGTTGCCATGTTGCTAAATTTTGATCACATGATTGTGGGGATACTATGATGCTTGTAATTGAAAGGATTGGTTGTAAGTCATTTTTTCAGTGCCATTATAATTTTGAATGGTCACTAAAGAAATGTAAGTTGAGGACCTGTAAAAAAACAGTGAAAAATCAAATAATTTCCACAACACTGTCAAACTATTTAGTAAGGCTTTATTACTATTATTCTTCTCATCTTTCCTATTACCTATCTCCTTTTCTACTTATGACTATAACTTTGTTGCTTGTATTTTTATGACTTATATTGTTTTATTTAGTTTTCTAGTATGATTTATGTTTATTGCTTATTTAGTATCCTATGACTATCACTAAGTGTTGTATTTTATGATTTATGATGAATGTATTTTTATGATGACTATGATCACGATTTATCATTTATAGCTTTTATGTACTCTGATAGCTTATGCACTGAATACAAATTCCTTGTGTGTCCAATCACACTTGGCCAATAAAGAATTCTGTTCTGTTCTGTTCTGTTCTGTTCTGTTCTGTTCTTTCTGTTCTATTCTATTCAATGGTCTCATCTATAATTTTGAGACCATGCTTTAAGCACTATTACAAATTGGTAGGGGTGGCCTCAGCAGCAGTGCAATTTATCAAACTTCTCAAGATTGTTTCATGTTTCATCTTTAGTTGTTTCTTCTTCTTCTTCTTCTTCTTCTTCTTCTTCTTCTTCTTCTTCTTCTTCTTCTTCTTCTTCTTCTTCTTCTTCTTCTTCTTCTCCTCCTCCTCCTCCTCCTCCTCCTCCTCCTCCTCCTCCTCCTCCTCCACTACCACCACCACCACCACCACCACCACTACTCTGGTACTACTACTACTAGCAGATATGTGGAAAGCACTATGTTGTAGATTTCTTTCACAGGATTATTATTAATAATAAAGCTATAGTTTTATTTTATTTCAGTAAAATGCTATAATACAGCATTTTATCCATTCTATTTTCTAAGAATGCCCCCAGTATATGTAAGGTGCTTAAAGCAATCTCAGGAAAAATAATTGTACTTGAAGCTGGCATTTTATTTTTTAGCATTTTAGCCTTTCTCTCCCCCCCCACCTCCCGGCTTTAAAGTAGAATGAAATAAACAGGTGATGCCTGGAGCCAAAAAAATAACAAGAGGTTATTTGTATTGTTGGCTGGGAGAACTATACTATATACAGTTTTGAATTATGACCAAAAACTGGGAGGGAAGAATTTGGAATGAAATAATGGAAAATGTTTAGGGCAAAAATCCACAAAGCCATGTTTTGCCTTGAAATGCAACCTTTTTTTTAAAAAAAGTGAAGTATTCCTTTCATTTCCAATGTTGATTGTACATCTTTTTTTTAAAAAAGTAGAAATTAAATATTAGTAAATATAAGGTTCTCATATAAATTCTTTAGTCTCAAATATTATACAAGCAGCATATAAATTCTTATGTATGCTATAAAAAGTTTTAAATGCAAGGGATACGATAAAAGCCCTATATGTTCATGGATGTATGTTTAAATCTAGTCACTTTCTGGAATAGGTTCATAAATTATCAGTAAACTAAAATCCTATTCTGTTGAATACACTGGCTTTTTAATTAACAACTCACAAAGTATATCTAATAGGTAGCACTCCAGAACTTGATTTCATCATCAATCTACAAAATTTTTATTTATTTATTTTTATTTATGCATCATATTTGTATAGCCACTCATTTCATTTAAAAGTGGCTCTGGGCAGTGTAAAGCACTTAATTAAAATACATAACACAGTCAAAATTAAAAAATGATTAGAAAAAAGGCATACAGCATTTGTCTATCTGTGTCTGTCTACCATATTTGCATTCGATGTAGGTAAAATTTGATGTAGATAAAGGCAAGGTTTTACATTTAGACAAGAAAAACCAACTATATATATACAGACTAAATGAAACTTGGCTTAATGCCAGTAACTGTGAAAGGGATCTTGGAATCCTAATGGACAATCACTTAAATATGAGCCAATAGTGTGCAGCAGCAGCCAAAAAAGCCAATGCAATCCTAGTCTGCATTAAAAGAGGGATAGAATCAAGATCACATGAAGTTTAACACCGCTTTACAAAACCTTAGTAAGACCACACTTGGTATGCTGCATTCAGTTTTGGTCACCACAATATAAAAAAGATGTTGAGATCCTGGAAAGAGTGCAGAGAAGAACAACAAGAATGATTAGGGGACTAGAAGCTAAAACGTATGAAGAATGATTACAGGAATTGGGTATGTCTAGTCTAATGAAAAGAAGGACTAGTGGAGACATAATAGCAGTGTTCCAATATTTGAAGGGCTCCTACAAAGACGAGGGAGTCAAACTATTTTCCAAAGCACCAAAAGCTGAAACAAGAAACAGTGGATGGAAACTAACCAAAGAGAGAAGCAGCCTAGAACTAAGGAGAAATTTCTTAACCGTGAGAGCAATCGACCAATGGAACAGTTTGCCTTCAGAAGAAGTGGGTGCTCCATCATTGGAGGCTTTCAAAAAGAGACTGGACAGCCATTTATCTGAAATGATAGGGTCTCCTGCTTAAGCAGGGGGTTAGACTAGAAGACTGTCAATGTCCCTTCCAACTCTATTATTCTATGTTCTATGTATGTCATGTGCCCATGTCACATGAAAGTGATTCTGGAGATATAATCCATATCTGATCAGATATATGTAATCTATATCTGATCAAAGAGAATATCCCAAGAAATATTTTTCAGGATTTGATAAATTAGTCTCAGCCATGAACAAAAGAGATTATCCATTTCAGGCAAACAGACATTGGTGTTTAGTCAGACTAGATTAGCAAGGGTAGCTGACAGAATAGCAGGAAGCTAACAGGCCTGCCAGTATGCTCCCTGCTTACTGAAAGCTGCAAGTGATTAGAACTATTCTATTTGGACACCAAGCAAGATCAACAAAAGGAAAACATATCTATTCTTGCTTCTCTAGTTTCTATTAAAAACTGGTAATTACCTCTATCTTAAGCAATTTATTTAACTTGTTCTGCTGGGAAAACAAGTTTCCCCTGACAGCTGTTCATTCTACTGATTAATTTCAAAACCCCATAACTCCAGTATTGTAATCTTTGTTCACTTTCTTCATTTCATGGTTTGGGTAAATCTCAGCAAGGTTAGACCTGCAAAATTTAATGAAATCGACTATTAAAGTTATGCAGCAAGCATCCAGTTATAAGCAAAATAGTTTGGAAAGAAACCATTCAAGAAACTGGGCAGAAATACTTTAAATATGCGAGTGCATGCATTTATTTATTTGTAAAAAATCTCAATAATGTAAGTGATAGTAGGATGCTTATTTATTTATTTATTTTATTTTATTTATATGCCGCCCTATCTCGGTAGGACTCAGGGTGGCTCACAACAATAAAATATCTGAATAAAAGCGTGTTAAAATACATGTTAACCCCCCCCCAGTCCAGGCTGAACAACCATGTCTTTAAGTTGCGGCGGAAGGTGCAGAGGTCAGGGGCCAACCGGAGCCTTCAAGGAAGTTGGTTCCAGAGGGTGGGAGCACCCACAGAGAAAGCTCTGCCTCTAGGGGTTACCAGTCAACACTGTCTAGCTGACGGCACCCTGAATAGGCCCTCCCTGTGAGAACGCACCGGGCGATGGGGAGCTGTTGCTGGTTGCAGATAGTCCAACATGCTTATGCATGTCTTAATTACTGAAATAGTGGAAGTCCACAGATATTAGTATAATTAAACTAGGCATACACAGTCTGGTTGAATTCAGATTTGGACTTCATTTCCCATTATCCCCAGCCAGTAGGACCACTGTTCAGGAATTGTTAGAATTACAATCCAAATATTAGAAGTGCACTATGTCACATACTTCTATCGTAAGCCAACAAAAGAGATCTGTGAAAAGTTCTATTGCTACTTTTACTAAAACAATTGCTACTTCAAATTCTTGGTTAATGATGATAACTATGGAAAGTATGTCTATGAAAGAGAACAAAATACTGACCACTTCTAGAATCAAAGAGATTCAGGTTTGGAGACATCTCTCTAATGGTAATGTACAATGCCAGAAGTTGAGTCATGCCTTTATCTAGGTTTATTTTGTTTACTTAAAAAAATTCAGATATTCTACAAATACTGAATGCCTTCACTCAAAGAAAGCTATAATAAGAATAATGGTTCTGTAATTTTTCACCACTTGAAACATTGGCCAGGTGTGAATCAAGGGCATCTTCACTTTAACAGTTTCCAAGTCTTGCTCCAATGTTCTATGGATAAAATACTCAGGCTTCTTCTATTTTATATACAGATTACTCTACTTTCTATTTTTCTCTTGATTTTCTATTGAGGCAATTTGGTTTTTTAAAAAATAATTTTACTGAAGATTAGAAGTGTAGATAAAGCTAATACAAACTTTAAAAAATAAGGTAAAAAATAGAAAAAGTGCACATACAAAATTTAAAGAGAAAGAAAAAATATTTTTTCTCTTTGATCCAGCAGATATAAGCAATTTTAAGAACTTATCATCATCTCTTAAAATATAACAATCAATATCTTCAACCCATAGCTCACAATTCTCTGTACAAACCTTTCAAAACCTCATTATCTATCCTAATTGGCAAAAGCCCACTAAGGGTTACTACCTTAATGGGTAGTAAATAACTTAAATAACTACCTATTATAAATGTGATCTAATAAACCCACTTGAATTCCTTCCTTTTATATTTCTATTTCATTTTCCATTATTAAACAAATCCCCCAAATCTCATCATTGAAATCTAATCAGTACAAAATTAATAAAAGTTACCAGAGATCGCAATAAAACTATTTTAACCTTTACCAGAGAAATTCAAAATGCAGCAAATGAACTCTTTCCCATAAAACTTAATCTATGAATCTATGAAAAACCCCCGTAAAACATTGTCATCCAGTTCTGATCAAAGAAAATACATTTTTAAAAATCCCAGAAATAACAACCCACCTATTTTAATCTTCAAATTAACCAACTTTATATTCCTTCCCCTTGCTTCCAATAATCATAATCTTTAATCTCTTCAAATTGTGTCCATATACCTACTTGGTTTCCTTGCATTTTCTCTGTCTTTTCTCACAAAATCACTGACACTGACACTGACAACCTTAATAAATCCCTTTTGTAAATCCAATATTAAAAAGGTTATAAAAAACACTCTTCTGATATTTAACATTTTTGTAGATCCAATATTAAAAAACCCCCAAGTCATTCTTCTGGTCTATTATTTGTACATCTTTTTTAATTACTAGAAAATCATTCAGTTTCATTTGCATATTCAATATTTCATTTTTAAAAATATCTTTTGTATAGCTTGTCTTTTAAGTCCACATTTAAATCATTATCAGTCTTGTCCGATAAAATTTGTTCCCCTTCCATAGCATTATCTAATTTATCAATAATGTCAGAGATCTTTAACACTAATATCTGAATCCATTATTCACCAATACCTCTCAATGCATCCTTTGTTCTATTTCCCTCTGGTATCCTCTAGTGCAGGGGTGTCAAACTCAATTTCATTGAGAACCTCATCAGGGCTGTGGTTGACCTCAGGGGGCCAGGCAAGTGTAGCCGACTGGGTGGGTGTGGCCACCTGGGTGAGCATGGACAGCTTGACGCCACTCCCTAAACTCTGGCTTGTTTCCTCTTCGCACTGGGTAGACTGGGCCGAAGCCACGCTGGCCCGATAGTTCATCTTTGCATTGGGTAGACCGGGCCGAAGCCACATTGGCCCTATGTTTCCTCTTCACATTGAGTAGACCAGGCCACAGTGACATGGGCCGGCCCCTTACATTTTCCAGGCCAGCCACGCAGGCTGAATTTGACCACATTATGGTTAGATTCTGCCCACAGGCCTTGTATTTGACACCCCTGCTCTAGTGCCCAGTCTTCAATTCTCATCATGTTGTTCATCCTCCCAATGCAAAAATATGAATAATTTTCCCCAGGAATAGAATTTCCAAATTTTATTACATCCATGGGCTTTTAATCTATTTACAACTTTCAGTAATCACCCTTTTTCTGTTAATTCTGGGGGAGGAATTATTTTTATAAATCCTAAAACTTCTTAAGTAGTGATTTAAAGGAAACTCACCTACTGAAATTTGGACATTCACTATTAAATAGCTAATTTCAAAGCAATTTAATACATTAATAAAACTTTTGAGTCCTTTAAGGCTAATGAGCTTAGAATTCCCAGCCACCAAACTAACAAGCTGACTGCAAAACCTCTGTTCCTGTTGCTTACTCGCAAAAAAACAGATGCTAGAGTGTGTGGGGGTTATTTCACAATCTTCCCTTTCTCTGGAGAGATGTCAATGGTTTGGATCCTGCATACAGCTGTGGATTTTAGCTGTAATGTCATCCCAGTTTTTTCAGGCCAAGCAATTTCTAAACCAGTTGGTAAAGAATAGGGTTGATTAAGCCTTCCCCCTCAGTAATTTTCTAGACAAAATCAGCTTATTCAGAGGTACGTCTCTTTGCTGAATTTCATCTAGCTTTTTAAGTATCAGGCTTTCAGAATGCATATGCTACTTTGTACTCAATTATTAAGGTGATTCACAAACAAGGCAGTAGTCCTAGCCTGTAAAATCACATGTAATTGTTTATTTAATCTATTCTACAGAAGGTCTCCAATTAAAAGGTGATTAATATATGCTTTAGTACCTGCTGCATTGAAATGTTTACAAATAAATCAAAGAAAAGTAGCAATCCTTATACCTCTTTAATTATGAGCAGCACGCCTGTTTTGATTTATGGAAACAAATATTAAGTATTTCTGACTCTGAGTGATTGCACAAGTCTTGGAAACTAAGCAAGATTGGTGGGAGCTGAATTGAAAATTGTTTGGGAATTTATTTATTAAATCTATATGCCACCCACCTGCTATCCAAAAGACCTGAATTCCAGGTCTGTAAGAGACACTTGAAAATTAACAACAGCAGCAAAATCCTTGAAAGAAGGCAATGGCAAATTACTGTAACACTGCCAAGTAAATTACATGGAAGCAGTCGTCCAGAGCTGAGCTGTTTAATTATTTCCTATTTATGTTATTTCTGATCAGCACAGAGAGTATCTTTACTTTATTTCCGATCAGATAGAGAATTATGTTTTTATGTTCAGGTCTCAGTACCTTAAATAACTTTCCAAATGGCAATGAGCCCACTGTTTCCTGCAATAAAAGAATTGCCAATTCATTTGGATTATGCATCATTTAAGCTACAAGCCAAATAAAAACACATACTGGTACATTATGCAAAGAATAAATTGCATTGTGCTTGAGACCTATTGCACAATGTCCACAGATAATGGCTAGTTCAGCTCTGAATGTAAGACATTTCCTTGAAATAATTGGTATTAGATCAATAGTATACAGGATTTTGTATTTTTTCATAAACAATTGTACTCTGACTTAAAGTACAAGCGTGAATGAGTGAAAGCGGCTTGGAAAATGGCGCCCGGCTTCAGCGTTAACAAGCTGAAAGTGAGAGTGGATTTCTAATGTTATTTCAACTAGCTACAAAGTTGCGCTGTCTGTAACAAGGAAGAAAAAGAAAAGAGGAAAAATTCTTTTAAAATAAGCCTGAGCTTGCTTCAATTTAAATCTTATCTCCAACTTGATTAAACCTGTGGGATTTTTTTAGAGGACTTTGTGGTGGTGGAAAAGGAAAAAGGATCTCCTTTTTCAGAAAAGCCAGTTTACGTGGCAGAATGGCTTCTAAGCCTAAACAGGAAGGAAAGGCAGCAGGGGGGGGGATCCCCCACACGTAAACCTGAGCAGCAGCCTCCTCCCAGCCAGCAGAGTCAGAAAAAAGATTTTGATGTTGAAAGTTTAAAAGATTTCATTACTCAGGCTCTGGATGATAAATTTCAAAAATCACAACAGGAAATTAAGCAGGAAATTAATGAAATTCAAAAGGTGGTGCAAGAGAAATATGACAAGGTGACTAATAAATTAATGAATGTGGTGTCTGGCCTGTCAGAAGCTATTATCAGAACGGATTCTAAGTTGGAAGAATTTAAATCAGAAATGAATGTTAAAACGAAGGATACTGATTACAAAATTTCTGATGTTGATAATAAAATGCAGAGAGTTGAAAACGAAGTTACGATGATGCAGTTCAGGTCCATGGAATTCGCCATAAGGCTTAGAGGTATTAAAGAGAATGATCGACAAGACCTGAGACAGATTTGTGCTGATGCTCTGGCTGTGCTGTTAAAAATTAATTCTGAAGAGATTTTTTACAAAATAGACAAAATTTACAGAGTGAATTCATGGGTGGCCAGACAAAGACAACTGCCTAGAGATGTGGTGATATATTTTACAGACAGAAGAATGAGAAATGATATTCTGCAAAAGTCTTTTCTCTCTGCTGTGCAAGTGGAGGGAGCTCAGATTGGAGTTTATAAAGAATTACCACCCAAGATATTAAAAGATAGAAAAGATTTTGGATTTTTAGTGAATGAACTAAAAAAAACAACAAATTCCATTCCGGTGGGATGCCCCAACTGGTATAATTTTGAGGTACAATGGAGAAAGATATCGATTAAACACTGTTGAGAAGGCGGAACAATTCTATTCTACTGTTCTTAAAGAGAGATCACCATCCCCACATACATCTACCGTGTTGGAGATAAAGGAGAGTGACAAGGAGAAGCAACTTCAGCAAGAGATGGAAGAGCAGCTTAAGCAGGTTGAACCAGAGGCAGCAGAAATGCAGGGTGCTACAGGAGGTTTTCTGGAGGAGCCCCTGTTAGAATCTTCTCCAATTTTGACTACAATTTTGACTACAAGAGATGTGGCTTTGGACCTAGTCCGGATGGCTGAAGCTAAAGAACAGCGTGTAACTCGAGCAATTTCTAAGCAACTTAAAGAAAAGCAACAACAGGAAAGACCTAAGGTACAACAATATAAGAAGGGAGTTAAGAGTACTACACAAGAAAGTGAAGCCATGGGGGGAGCAAAACCGAAGACTTCGGAAGATATTCGGCAATTCTGCTCGTCGCTTCAAAAAAGTCTACATGACGATTAAGTTTTTATCTTGGAATGTGAATGGATTGAATTCACCACAGAAAAGGAAGAAATTATTCACATATTTGAGACAATTTAATAATGATATAATTTGCCTACAAGAAACTCATGTCAGAACACAAGATCAAAAATACTTGATAAACTAAAAACTAGGAACACATTTCATAGCTTCAAATTTGGAAAAAAAGAATGGTGTGGTTATTTATATAAATAAAAGACTGTCAGCTAAAATTATAGAAGCAGATGAAGGCGGCAGGTTCATAGCAATTGAACTGCACACAGTAAGTGGCCAAATTCTAGTGATTGGAATTTATGCTCCTAATCAACAACAGGATCATTTTTACAAAACTTTGCACACCAAAATACTGCAATGGGATTATAGATCTATTTTAATCATGGGAGATTGGAATGGAGTAATTGACTCCAAAATAGATAAAAAGAGTTTGGCGAAGTCAAGGATTAGACTACCACAGACTTTTTTTGACATGAAAGAAGATTTGGAATTAAAAGATATTTGGAGAATACATAATCCAAAAGAATTGGACTTCACTTTTTTTCAGATAGACATAGATCTTTTTCTAGGATTGACTTTATTTTATTATCAGATGATTTACTTGTCAAGACAAAAAGAACAAAGATTTTTCCAAGAACTCTAACCCACCACAGCCCAGTATGGATAGAAATTGAGATGGGAAAGATTGAGAGAAGATCATGGAGATTAAATGAAAATTTGTTTAGATATGAAAAAAATATAATAGAACTTAAAAAGCAGATGAAAGAATTTTTTGAAATGAATTTGAATAAGGGTACCCCGATTGAAATTGTGTGGGATGCGAGTAAAGTGTATATGAGAGGGGTACTCATTCATATGAATTCTAAACACAAACTGAATCGACAAAAGAAAAGATCTGAAATGGAAGCAGAAATAAAGAATAAAGAACAGTTACTTATTAAAAATCTAACAGATGAAAGAATACGTGGTGCTATAAAACTTCTGAAAGATCAATTTCAAATGCTTATGGTGGAACAAACTGCAACAAATTTACAAT
The DNA here is from genome assembly GCF_029215685.1 of Pituophis catenifer annectens. NCBI lineage: Eukaryota > Metazoa > Chordata > Lepidosauria > Squamata > Colubridae > Pituophis > Pituophis catenifer. The sequence goes on along the minus strand of NW_027256887.1, from coordinate 43,655,889 downwards.
ATGCGAAGCATAATACATTTTGTAATGCTAATAAACCGGGCAGATGGTTGGCTTATACATTAAGGAAGAAGCAGAGTATACGGACTATTGATAGCATCGATATTGGAGGGAAAGAAATCTTTCAACAAAAATTAATTAAAGAAGTCTTTGTAGATTATTACACTAAACTATATGCTAAAGATGATATGCAGAATGGACTTATAGAAAAATATTTAGAAAATAAAAGAGTTACAAAAATTACCAACCAACAAAAGGAGAGAATGAATTATCTTATAACAGTTGAGGAGATTATTGCAGCAATTAAACAACTGAAAACAGCTAAAGCTCCTGGAACGGATGGTTTAACTGCGGTGTATTATAAAACTTTGCAAGCAGAAATGGTTGAACATCTTAGAGACTTATTTTGTAACATACAACAAGGGGGTAAAATACCCCCATCATGGAAAACAGCTTACATTTCTTTGATACCAAAAGAGCAAGCAGGTCCTAAAAAACCTGAGAATTATAGACCAATATCTCTTCTGAATAATGATTATAAAATATATGCAAAAGTATTAGCCAACAGGTTGATGCCAGTTATTCAAGAGGTGATTCACGATGATCAAGCGGGATTTATAGAGGGCAGATATATGAAGGACAATGTAAGGCAAGTTATAGATTTATTGGAATATCTTGAGAAGAATAAACAGATCCCTGCAGTACTGGTTTTTTTGGATGCGGAGAAGGCCTTTGATAGAGTGGACTGGAATTTTCTATTAAAGACTTTAAAAAAGATGGACTTTGGGGATCAATTTATACAGGTAGTTTCAGCAATTTATCAAGAACAAAAGGCACAGATTATTATTAATGGAAGTTTGACAACAGACTTTAATATTGAAAAAGGAACAAGACAAGGTTGTCCGTTATCCCCACTGTTATTTATTTTAACACTAGAAGTCTTGTTGAATACAATACGGGACTCGAGTACCTTGAAAGGTATAGTGATAAGGCAAGAGGACTACAGAATAAGGGCATTTGCAGATGATCTGGTTGTTACCCTAACACAGCCGATGGAATCAATAATCCAGATGAAAGACATTATAAAAGACTATGGCACAGTATCAGGATTTAGACTGAACCAGAAAAAAACTAAGATGATAGTTAAAAATATGACACAAGATCGAAAACACGAACTTGAAAGGAGGGCAGGTTTTGAGATTGTACCAAAGGTTAAATATCTAGGAGTTCAGGTTGCAGAATCAAATATGAAATTGTTTCAAAATAATTATGAGGTGTTGTGGCGAGATGTACAGAAAGATATGGAGACTTGGAAAAAACTGCAGCTGTCTTTACTTGGAAGAATAGCAGCAGTTAAGATGAACATTTTGCCAAGATTTCTTTTTTTGTTTCAAATGATTCCGGTGCTTAAAAGTGATAAACAATTGAAAGAATGGCAAAGTGGATTGAATAAGTTTGTCTGGAACGAGAAAAAACCGAGAGTGAAATTGAAAATTATGCAAGATGTTCCAGAAAGGGGAGGTCTTAAACTTCCAAACCTACAATTATATTATGAAGCAGCAGCCCTGACTCAAGCAAGTGATTGGTTTGGAAGGAAAAAGACTGGAATATTGGATATAGAAAGTTTTGATCTTGAATTTGGTTGGCATGCTTACTTATTCTATGAAAACAAAGTGGATAAAGTATTTAAAAGCCATATACTTAGAGACTCCTTGATGAGAGTTTGGAAGAAGCGCCGATTCAAATGGGATTATAAAATACCGCTATGGCTGGATCTTGGTCATATCATGTGGAATACAAATATAATGTCACTCGGGGGGTTTTTATATAAAGAAGTTCTTTTTACAGATGCGGGCAGATGGCAACTGAAGACATTAGAGACACTGTTGGATGAAGGGATTAATCTAACTTGGTTACAGTATAACCAACTTCAACTGAGATGGAAAGAGGACCAAAAAATTGGTATTATGTTGCATGAGGAAGAATTGGTTAGACATATAAAAGAGAAAGGTCCAATGCATATTAAAAGGCTTTATAATGTTTTGTTAGAAAGGGATTCAGAAACTGAACTGGTTAAAGATTGCATGATTAAGTGGGCACAAAATTTTGCAGAACCAGTGATGTTGGAAACATGGGAAAAAATTTGGGTTCAGAATTTGAGGGAAAATTTTTATAAAATGTTTTATAGATGGCATTTAGACCCTAAGAAATTGTCATGCATGTACCCTAATGTTCAACCAAAGTGTTGGAGATGTGACTGCTTAGATACTACATATTATCATATTTGGTGGACTTGTAAGAAAGTGAAGGCTTTTTGGATAAAAATTCGGTGGGTTATACAGAATGTTTTAAAGAAAAAAATTCAGTTTTCTCCACAATTGTTCTTATTGGGTATAGTTAAGGGTTTTACATTGGGTGAAACAAAGTTGATATTGTATATGATAACAGCAGCGAGATTACTGATAGGTCATTATTGGAAAAATGAAGCTGTGCCCACCATTGAGGAATGGACTTTGAAGATGGCCAGTTTTGCAGAGATGGTGAAGATTTCAGCATATTTAAAAGATCACTCACAAGAGACTTATGAATGGGAGTGGAAAAAGTGGATAGATTATGTGCAGAACAAATATCAAACTAGGAAGTATCAGATAGCTTTTAACTGAAAGTGTTATATAAAGATAGAAATATTTGACTTTTGTGAAGATGAAAAATCATATTGGGGATGGAGGGGTTCAAGTTTTATAAAAAGGGGATTTTGATTGGATTATATTCTGTGGAAGTCCGGGGGGAGGGGGGGGTTAGGGGTGGTTAGGGAGGGTCGGGGGGGAAATGGGGAGAAAATGTAATTGTAAAACAATTGTACTCTGCAAGCACTATATTCATAAACAATTGTACTCTCCAAACACTTATTGCCCAGTAAGAACTTTGTTCTTATTTTTAATATTTCTTGAATATAAGTAGTCCTTGACTTACAACAGTTTGTTTGGTGACTGTTTGAAATTACAACATTGAAAAAAGTGACTTATGACCATTGCAACATCCCGATGGTCACAAGATCAAATTTCAGACACTTGGCAACTGACTTGTATTTATAATGGTTGCAGTGTCCCAGAGCCCTGTGATCACCTTTTGCAACCTTCTGACAAGCAAAGTCACTTAACAATTATGGCAAGAAAGGTTGTAAAATGGGCCAAAATTCACTTAACAACTGTCTCATTTAGCAACATAAATTTTAGACTCAATTATGGTTATAAATTGAGGACTACTTGTACAAAATAGCAGATAGATAGATAGATAGATAGATAGATAGATAGATAGATAGATAGATAGATAGATAGATAGATAGATATAGATAGATAGATATAGAGATAGATAGATAGATAGAGATAGATAGATAAGAGATAGATAGATAGATAGATAGATAGATAGATAGATAGATAGAGATAGACAGACAGACAGACAGACAGATAGATAGACAGACATAAAGATAGAGATAGGCACACACACACATATGTCCCATATTACACTTTGAGCTACCTCCTCAAAGTGAAAGTTATCATGAAGCAACGTCCCTTTTCAACATTATTTAATGAGACATTCAGTAATCCACCCTTTCCAAAAAATACTTCGTCATGGAGTTGATTTAAGTCTTCTTCTATTAGCCATTCAGAGATTAGAATGTACTCTTATGGCTTCACAAGGAAAAACAATGGTTTTGCTGACACTCTTGCTTCTTGCACTGCCTGAGAAAAAGACTCTTTTCCTCTTCAAAGACTATTTCCTGTTCCCTTGTCCCTTCAGTAAACATAATAATGGAAAAGGGCTACAATTGGGAATATGGTGTAGGCGTTCTCCTCCGGATATTTAGTTGCCCCAAATGTTGGGAACGGAGGAAATACTATTCTATAAGTGAAAGATTTTATAGCATAGGTTATTATTTCTTAAGTTCATCACACAGATAAACATGCAAACACATGCTTGCTATTTGAAGCTATAGGGTAGGCCTTGCTTAGGAAGTAACTACTCATTGAACACATTTCTCAAAATCTTATTATGGATTTTTAATAAAATACTTATGACTCAAAGACCCATTCCAGTTTTACTTTTGCATTTTGGTCTGTAGTATTATTTCCTATGGTTATTAAATTTTACTTTGATAATTACTTCAAAAGAATAATTACAATAAAATAATTTGGTTATGCATTTAAAATTTTTAGTTATTCAGAGATTAGTCAATTTTTTCTTCCAATTCCACTGAAAAAAAATATTTAGATAGAAATGTTGATGAAAAAAAGCATTAAATGAAATAAACATTATAGTTCTTTTGCAGTGATACTGTGCAAAAGAACTATATTTAACAAAAGTTGCCCTTTTGATTTGTTTATTCTCTATAAAATTGTACATATGATATGCTTCTCACTGAAGTATTTCCAAACGTAACATGTTATATTACATCTATGATCTTTCCAGCCTGATTATTTTGTTCATGGAAATTAATTTCCTTCACTGAATTAGGCTGTGTAACAATTATTAGTATAAATATTAAATATAAATATTTAATATAAATATTTAAATATAATAATAAACAAATGTTTATTTGTTGATCAAAGGTGAGCTAGCCATCCAGGACCTGATTCTAGAACACTCTATTGATTTCCCTTGTATTATAAAAATCAGGATAGCATAAAAATTATTGTATCTACATTTAGCATTGTGTCGTATTCAAAATTAATAGAAGGATGTTTATTTTTTTCCCAGTCATGCTCTCTCTAGTAGCCCTATAGAACTTTATGGTTCCATGGAATTTGAGTTGAAAAACGCTGGCCTAAATAATAACATTAAGAGGATGGGAAACAAACAAGATCAGTCTACATGCTTAGTAAATGGGGAAAAACTATTTCAAAAGTATAGACCTTGGTGGGATAAATCCCATGACTGAAATATAGCAACTGGTGGATTCCATTTGTTCCAAGGGCCAGAAGTAATAGAAAGGGAGGAGGTCAACAGAGTTATTAATAAAACCAATCAGTGGACATGTTAGAGCTTCATAATATGACATCCCCAAATAAACAATAAAGAGAATTAAATCTGAATGCTCAGAGATATTTCTTCTTATTTAACTTCCCCTCCATTTTAAAACTGCTGATAAGATACAAAGTTAACTAATTAAAACCATTTAAAAAGCTTTTCTAGTTAAGAGACATCAGCTGCAATCCTAAACTCATATTTATTTTTAGAATTGGGTTGATGTAGTGCAATTTTTTGGACAAGCTGGTTCATCCAAGCATTACAGGAAAAAATGAGGTTCTAACTTTTAACTGTAATGTGTATGAAAATGTAGCAGACAATTCTCATAAACCGGACTGAACTGTCTAAATAACACTACTATGGGAATAGTTCACCTTCATGGATTACTGCCTTGTTGTGGCAAAGGGGCTTGCGTAGCTCAATGAAGCTATGAGCTATGCTGTGCAGGGCCATGACGGACAGGTCATAGCAGAGAGTTATGACAAAACGTGATTCACTGGAGAAGGAAATGGCAACCCACTCCAATATCTTTGCCATGAAAACCCCATGGACAGTATCAAAAGGAAAAAAAGATATGATGCTGGAAGATGAGCTCCTCAGGTCAGAAAGTGTCCAATATGCTATATGTCCAGATCTTGGCACCAAACTCAGGCTCAAAGCTATAAAAGACAATCAAATCAAAGTAAGAATTAGTATATATTAATGCCTTGTTTTAGTTATTTTTAAATAATTGTTGAATTAATTATTAAGCCTCCTTACATCATGTGGCATCAATAAGATCCAAGTAAGATAACTGGATATAGAATGGAACTGTAATAGAGTCCCAAAGGTGCTTTTTTTCAAAGGCAACTGGACTTTGTTTTTCTTTGAAGACCTATCGCTTCTCATCCAAGAAGCTTCTTCAGTTCTGATGTCAGAACTGAAGAAGCTTCTTGGATGAGAAGCGAAAGGTCTTCAAAGAAAAACAAAGTCTAATTGCCTTTTGGAAAAAAAGCATTTCTGGGACAACTATTGACCTTGATGATTGATAATCTCCATACACAACTGTATTAGAGCCTTTTTTCCTCACAAAGACACTGTAAATAAAGCGAACAGAACAATTCTTTACTTCTTTACAGTTGAGTAACTGATACAATGGCTTAAGGCTTTATTTTAGGGAGGATGAATGTTTTTCCTCTGCATTACTGGTCAAGTGAAACCAGGAACAGATTTATTTCTGGGCTTGCAATGATGGATATCTAAAGAGAGTCTTCTACCCAAGGCCTTGTAAGATGTGTTACTCAAACATAGAATATATCTCAGATTTAAAGTATATTTTTACAGAATCTCTTTAGTGAGTTAAAATACACTTGTACAAAAGTTCCCTTGTACAAAAGTTTAGACAGCTCAGGATTACATGAAAAATAATTGCCTTGAAACATAGTTATGTTTTAAGATTATAGGTTTTTAAGGCTGTTATTTGTTTGTGAAGTGACTTGTGGGTATGCTGAGTGAGGCAAGGAATGTGTGCTGACATTTTGCTAGCCATGCTGCTAATTTCTCCAGAGCAGATCTGAAACTGAACTGGATAGCAGACATAAAGTCTTTATATATTTTCTTGTGTCCAATGGAGCAGAATGACCACATTAATTACTAATTGCCATGAAGATGATAGCTGATAATTGTTCTTCCCATATAAATGTTTATGAAATTCAATTGCTTCTGTGATAATTCTGGGGAGATATCTATCACTGTGAGCCCAAATGCTAAGGTTCTGTATTGTGGTTTGGCTCTTGTAACCAGTGTTTGGGTAATGCCAAGCGCCCTGTGTTTTTCAGACCAACGCTCCTTTCTTGTGCTTTAAATCTGCCTCCTGTAGGTATCTAGTTTGTCCAATAAAACTGTCTCCACACTGGCAATTTTGTTTATATAACTCCCTTGCTACTTAGTTTTGGCAGTTTATCTTTATTAACAGGCTGGAGTTGTTGTACCTTGTCCACCATCCCTGATCTTACTTTTATGCTTTTCTTTCCAGTATTTTTGTCATTTTGTCGGTCATGCCTGAGATATATCAAAGATTTGCATATTGTACTGTTCATCATCTTTCTTTTCTTATTTAAATTCCTTTTGGCTTGCTGGTTACATTATTTTGTCAGCCCTTTGTGACACAATCACTGATCTTTTTCTGTTGAGACTGGCATTGTGATGTGGTATTGGTAAAACAGTCTGTTTGCAACTCCTACACTCTGTGGGTTATATGTGCCTTGTTACTATCATCTGTTTGGTGTCTAGCAACTGATGATGGGCATGCCACTCCACTGAGCACAGGGAAAATGTAAAGAAATGGTATCAGTTGCCAACTTCAGTTTCAGATCTGCTTTAAAGAAATCAGCAGTCTGGCTAGCAACTAATATGTAGCATTGTTTCATTATCTACAAATTATTTCATCTTGCTTAGTAGCTCTGTTCCTATTCTGCCAACTTTTCCCCACAACATACTACTAATAAAATAAACTTAACCATAACTTTGAATATAAAAAGCAGGATGTCGCACAATTAAAAGCTTGGATGAAAAGGAAAGCTGATGTTCAGTACGGGGATTAAGTTCCCTTTCTCAATGTGAATTTGAGAATATGATAGGTGCTAAGGGGCCTTTAGCAACTTTTAAGGGTGAGAAGGTATTTGGGTCAGATGTGTTGTGATATACTTGGTGCATTAGAAACAGAAAAAACAAATGCTATGTCTTAGTGTACAGTAGTGAGCTTCTCCTGTGTAAAGGAAAGGATATAATTGTGAAAAGCATTAGAAAAGAGGGTTTCACAGTTGGTTCAAAACATTCCTCCTTGAAGAGTTGAAGCAGCAAGCATCCTCCAGGAGGCTATGCATGATTGCTACAAAGCCTGCAGATGCACATACAATATTTTTATGTGTAAATGCAATTAGAAAGCCTTTGAAGTAACTATGCCAGGCCTTCTGAAGGACATGGGTGCTCGTTCCTGCCAGTGCATTTCATGAAAGGTCCCTTTTTAAAGGTTTGCACAACCCCATTAAGAATACTGCTCTATTGTCTGAGATTCCTTAAAGTCTGTTTGAAAAGATGGTGCACCTATATAAAATATATTTTAAAATTAATTAATTTTTTTTTAAAAAATCTGAAAATTTGGTTAAAGGCACAGAATGATCAAATGACTTTACTGGTTCTACCTTTTTCAACCAAATAGCAATTAATGATTATTTTAAAATAACTGGATGGGAAAAAACAAAATCTATTATATTATAGACATAGAAGAAATAACTGAGCAAATGAAGTTCATTAGATAACATACATCCTTGCATCACCAATAGGCTAATATGTTTCAGATGTAATAAAATGTTACTATGGCAGGTGCTTATTTTAGCTTTTAATTTGTAAAACTAGTGGAATAATAATCTATAATGATAAACAATAAATTCATCAACTCATTGTTGATTTCTAGGACAGTTACCGGTCCAATTTAATTGATGATAGTTCTTTATTTGAAGATATCTTCTATGTGCAAGAAGAACAAGAAGGGTTATTTGCCATTAGTAGAGGAGCTAATAAATGATTGCCTGCAGGTGCACAGATTATTCTTTCTATCCTATTGTGAATGCAGTGTAGTTTCGTAAATTATTTATAGATTTACACAAATACACATATACATATTTATTAGCATACGGTAGTTATAAAAATAGATGCCTTTTGCTCATTTCTTGTGATATGTAAGTAGGATGGAGAAAACTCAGGTTCAACAAAAAATTCTTCTGATAAATACCATGTTTCCCCAAAAATAAGACCTGGCCTCATATTTTTGGGGGCTTCAAAATAAGCATTAGGGCTTATTTTCAGGGAAACATGATATCAAGGTGATCAGCCCAGCTGGGCACCCCACAAGAAGGTGGCAAGCGCATTGGGGCAATGGTGTGTGGCAGCAGCTGCAGCCACTGTCACTATGGGGCTGCACAGCCTAGGTAAATTGATTACCTGTCCAAGCAGCAGGCAGAGGCAGACACATGCAATCCGGATGCACTTGCAGGCCACAGAAAAGTTGAGAGTTGGTGGGCTGGAATGGGAGGCCTGCCACGGAACGCTCATCTTTGTGCAGCGGCACCAGCAGCAGATGGAGGCTGAGGCATGAAGGGGAAGGCAGGTGATCTAGATGTGCCGTGTGGGCTGCATGAAAGCTGAGAGTCAGTGGGCTAGAGTGGGCAGCTGGCCACAGGAGGCTTGTCTTTGCACGGCAGTACCATCAGCAGATGGGAGGCAGATGTACAGGAGGAAGGCAGATGATCCTGATGCACCTGGATGCAGGCAAGCTGAGAGACGTAAAGATGAGCCTTCCATAGCTAGTTGCCCACTCAATCCCACTGTCTCTTGGCTTTCCCACGACCTGCATGACGTGGTCAAATCACCTGCCTTACCCTCCATATCTCTGCCTCCATCTGCTGTCAGTACTGCTGCATGATGACAAACCTCACTTGCCCACTCTGGCCTACTTACTCTCGGCTTTCCTGTGGCCCATGCAGTGTGTCCAGATCTCATGCCTCCTCCTGCTGTTTGGACAGGTAATCAACTCACCTGCACTGTGCGGGCTGCGCAGCCCCAGAGTGCACTAACCAAGGGGCTGCAGTTGCTGCTGGACACCATTGGCTCCCATGTTCTCGCTGCCTCTGGTGCTGGCCACGCCCACCCACACCCCTCAGCTGAGGAGGACCTTAACTGGGGTCTTATTTTTTGGGTAGGGCTTATATTAGGAGCATGCTAAAAATCAGGCTAGGGCTTATTTTCTAATTAGGTTTTATTTTCAGGGAAACACACTATGATAGCAATCCTATAAAGCCAATATTTTCAGCTAGTACTCTTGAATTGTTGATTTTTCAGTCCCAATATTGACATAAATATGAGTGAATGTTGGGAAGGAGCTACTGATTTTATTACTTTATGTTCAATAGAACAAGATGCCAGGATATGAAAAAGGAACTGAGCACAATCAGGAGACAATTTCAATAAACATGGTTGCTTTTAGCTAACATTTGTTAGGAGCTATTTTTGAAAAACCCTCTTGATTTCAACTTCCCTAACTACTAGACTAATTTATCCCTCATTAGAAAGAATACAATAGGGAATTGACTTGGCAGAGTATATGGAAAAACAGAAAGAGAAGGAGTTAAATATAGAAAGTACACTCTTGAGAAGATTATAGCTCATCTTTCAAACTAAGGGGCTTGGTCTATTTTAAAATTATTCACAGTTATCAAAATTTAATGTCATTAAAATAAAAATACCCTTCCTTATTAATATTGTTTCTTATGTAAAGATTCTAAGCAAATGATTGTGCCATAGTTAAATGAAAAAAAACCTGATACAAATTAATATGATGAATAGACAGAGCACCATGTTTATAACATAACTTTAAAAGTAGAAATAGATGGTTCTTACCATTATTCTGTATAGCTTCTAAATGATTTTACCTAAATTTTTACCTATATAGTTACTAATATTTTTCAGACTAATTTAATGAAAAGTAATTACATTAATTATATTTCTGTTGTAAAAAGAGTTTAATTTTTTTTAAATGCACCATTCTCTTTTTAAGTTCAAAAATTAGGTGATTAAGGTAACATGAATTTCACTCAAGGTTGTATATTTTTAAAAAGTAGTAGTGATTAATAGCAATCTTGTAAAAGTCACTTCAAAAATATGAATTCTCATTTTGTTCAAAGAGAATCCCAACAGAATTACTTGCAAGTAGAAGTGTAAAATTGTAAGCTAAGTAGCTCTCTTATCAAAGCTCACACAGATTTAACTGTCATTAATTCATTTTCAGCCTGAACTTCAACATCTGCAGATTGTGAAATACATTTCACAATAAGAATTATTGAAACCATATACTGTAATGTATAAATTAAATATAAAAATTATTCATAAAATAATAACATGCTATAACTTTTCCATATTATTTTCCAGATATTAATTATCCCAGGTGAGCAGTTAGTACTACTGCATAATCTGGATAACAACTAAATGTGAGAGAGTATGGCTGGAAAAGGAACAGAAAAGATAGCAATGAGTGAGTCACCCCATGTGCGAAATCTGGGAAAAAGCATTGTTAACTATTGATTCTACTTTACATAACTCACTAAAAATGAGGCCAAGAAATTTCTATTATGCTTTAGAGAAATTCCTAGTACACTTTCTAAGAGTCATAATTTTCACCAAGCCAGTATTAAATATACTGAAATTTGTATAGTTCTTTTCTGGTCCATTTTAATGGACCTTGACACCAGATGACAGCAAAAAGATACAGAAACCACTAGCTTTTTGCTGCCATCTAACTGTCTTTAGACTATTTACAGCCCAGTGCTGGTGGCCCAATTTTTAGTTGATATACTGGATGAATTTTTAACAAACGTGCAGTTATACGACACCACATATAATGCCTTCTCTGAAAATAAATTACCCATACAACTATTTAACTTCAGTGATGAAAGAGTTATGACAGCACTTCATCATAATAGCTGGGACCAGTTTATCGTCTCACTGTAACATCTGAAGCCTATATAACATCATGAAGCATATCAGGCAGTGTTCCTCTTATCCTATTGGTGCTATTTTTCCTCAGAGTGTCTTTCAAAAGATTCTTTTGCATAATTGTAGAGCTAATGTGCTACAGAGTAAAATGTACTTCAGATCAGCACTATTGTAGCATGTGTTTTCAAAGATCTAGTCAGAAGAGGATTGCTAGTACTTCTGTTGTAGGAAAGGAATTTAAGATCAGTAAATTGTGAGGGGTTGAGAGGTGAGGTAGAGTAGAGTAAAAACTGTTCTAACATAGAGCTGTGAACAACTGCACAATTAATATTAACATTTTAAACCTTTCTACATAGATTGGCATGTTCACTATTAATGGATTAAAGAAAGAACATGGCAGCATTTGGAGTCTGTAGTTATAGCGCTATTTATTAAACATAAACACTTTTTTATTTATTTAACGTATGGCATATCATATATTGACTAGCAATGTATATTAACATTCATTCATTTAAACATTTTGTGTTTAAATACCAATGTCTAAGTCATCTAACCATTGAAGCTCAGCATCATTTATATTAAAAAATCAGATACTGGATCGATATATGTCCTCATTTTATAAGCCAGTCATGATGTGGTCTACAGTTTGATGTGGGACCCTGCAGTCACACTGAGGGGAGGATACTATGCCCCATTTATGGAGAGTCCTGGCAGATGCTGGGTGATGTGTGAATCCTATTCAGATTGTCCATTGCTGACATGATGATACAAAACCTGGTACCTTTTTTGTGGGGTCATTTATATGTCTACTTATATCTGGATGTTCAGTGACTCAGCTTTCCATTGGGAATTAGTGTTAAAGTTGTTGGGCAGATGTTGGGCAAGTGCCAGTGGGGGCTTCCTGGATTTGAGTCTTCTAGCTGATAAATGAGGAAGGTTGGTATGCAACGGTAGAAGTGAGTTCTATATTCTCTCACTAGTGCATCTTGCCTTTGTAAAACTGGCAGTACTATATGGCTCAGAACAGCAAGTCAGAGTGGTTTTAATACATCCACTTATAATCATCATGGTGTTGTTCAATCTGGTGTGTAACTTACTAGTATGGCAGCTGTTAAGCCATACAGGAGCACAGTATTCTGTGGAGTAGACCAACCCTAGTGCCGATGTCCTGAGAGTGGCAGCAGAAGCTCCCCATTTGGTTCCATAATTTCTGGAGTATGTTGTATCATTCTGAATTCTGAAGAGTTACACATGTGGTTCAATCTGATTTATGAGAAGTAATTATTTAATTTTTGCACACATTGCAACTTAACCAAAATTTACATTTATTCAAGCAGAGCAAGAAAGAAAATCGGGAGCATGTATAACTGCTGGAACAGCAGCCCCCAAGAAATGCTCTCTTTTAGATGAACCTTAACGATCTGGCTCTTTCCCAGCCATTGGGCTACAGCCATTGGGCTACAGCCATTGGGCTACAGCAAGGTATAAACTTGATTTGTGCTGGGTTTGGTTGTTATAATATTTGTTGTCTCCCCGTGCAGCCATATTTTCTCTTTACATATTTTTTTTATTATTGTTTGTCTTTTTATGGTTACATGCCATACAGAGACGTTTTGAATGGACAGCCAACCTATAAATGCAATGAATGAATGAATAAATGAATAAATAAATAAATAAATACTTGATTCCAAGACTTTTTGAAACTCAACCATAGCATTTATTTTAAAGGTTAGAATCTGTCCTTGGAGGATAATTATGTAAGCACAAATGAAAGACTCTCAAAGTGTGTGTACAGAGTATTTCCTGATTACTGAATTATTCTACTTCAATTAATCAACCATCAACAGTAAAGGAACAAGCAGTCAAGAAACATCTTGCAGTCAAGCACTTAGCAGAGCCGTCATGAAGGCCTTGGAAAAATTTCTCAAATGTTGTCATGTGTCTATGCTTATAAAGATCAGAATCATGCATGCAATCGTTTTCCATGTAATACTCTACAAAATGAAACTTGGACTTTGAAGAAGCAGGAGAAGATGACAACTAGCAACAAGATGGACGGACTACAGTGATGATGGTTACCATTGGAAAAACTGAAGAATGAGGTTGGAGACAGACCTTCCAGAATAAAAGGAAGGATATAAATCTAACAAATATTAATGCATGTCCACATTATACCATCATGTTGGCTAGAGCTCTTGGGAACTGGGGAGTCACACACTGCTTATTCCTGTTCTAGTGAATCTTTGTGCAGGAATTCATTTCATTTGTTTTAAATACACCAAAATAGCAGCACATTTTTAACCTGGAGATTAAACACTGTTCATAGGGTCTTTTCTCACTGTACTTTAACTATGGTACAAATATGCACCAATAACACTTTTGGAGTATTTGTAATAATGCCATGTCATTGCATTTATTTTTTCCCCAGCTGAACAGTGAGACTTGTTTCAAATGTTAGAGAATTAAACATAATATTTTTTCCAATTATTTTGAAACTAATCAAGGACAACTTAAGGTACATAAAATGTGTGAAACTTATCACAAGATCCTTGGATGATAGTTCAATATTTTTTCTACATATAAAGATAAGCATGTTATATGCCAGCTGACTTCTTTCATTCCATAATGGTTTGCAAAATAAGACTGAACAAGTATATGAATGTATTAGTATTTACATTCATCCTATATTTTTCTGAATGGATGTATTAGTATGCTATGAATGAGAATTTGGATACTTGAACAAAATAAATTGGTTATGAAAATGTTCCTTTCTTTTCAAAAGCAAATTTCTCAGTTAGTATGGAATAATTTGGGCATATTTTTAAAGCAATGAAGAACTATAATATTTTCAACTAAAAGCGAAGCAGTCTAAAACAAGAGGAGTTGTTATGGAAGTTGATTATGTAGGATTTGCAATTTTGGTACTTGGTACAAAATTGTATTTGCTTCTGCTATGTGCTTTGTGTATATAAAGTAAATGTTCCATTTCTAATATTGGCTATGAATAGTTCCTCATTTAGAGAAATAGGAAATGTTGAACATATGTAAGCATTTGTGGATGGTCATCAAAGCTAATTTCAACTGCCTGGTCCCTCATCAATAGATTTATTAGTTCAATCTAATTTTATTTCTTTTCAAAAAGGATTGCAAAGTAGTCTTAGTGATTCCATACATTTCATTTGAATAATTATTAAATATCTGGCATGAACTGTCAGAGCAGTTATATTCCTGTATAGGAGGGGTGTCAAACTCAAGGCCCACGGGCTAGATTTGGCCACCGGGGTGCTTAGATCTGGCCCATGGGGCCGCCCTGGAAACAGCAAAGGAAAGCCCATTTTCTCTGGCAGAGCGCTCGGGCCACCACAGACACCCCCGACATGAGTGATGTGAAGGTGGCCATGTCCACCCTGCCCATACCCACCTTGACCCCCAAGGTCAAAATCAACCCTGATGCAGCCCTCAATGAAATAGAGATTGACACCCCTGCTGTATAGGTATTCCGCAATTTATAACCATAACTCAGCCCAAAATTTCTGTTGCTAAGTGAAACAAATGAATTTTGCCCAATTTTACAATCTTTCTTCTAAAGAAAGGCAATGCCAAAGAATGTTCAAACTATCCCACCATTGCACTCATTTCACATGCTAGTAAAGTTATGGCAAATCTAGACAGCATTCTAAAAAGCAGAGACATCACCCTGCCAACAAAAGTGCATATAGTCAAAGCTATGGTTTTCCCAGTTGCCATGTATGGCTGTGATGCAGCTATAAGGAACCATAAGGAAGGCTGAGCACCAAAGAATTGAGGCCTTTGAGCTATGGTGCTGGAGAAGACTCCTGCGAGTCCCTTGGACTGTAAGGCGATCAAACCAGTCAGTCCTAGAGGAGGTCAACCCTGACTGTTCTTTAGAAGGCCAGATCCTGAAGATGAAACTCAAATACTTTGGCCACCTAATGAGAAGGAAGGACTCACTGGAGAAGAGCCTAATGCTGGGAAAGACTGAGGGCAAAAGAAGAACGGGACAACAGAGAATGAGGTGGCTGGATGGAGTCACTGAAGCAGTAGGCGTGAGCTTAAATGAACTCCAGAGGATGGTTGAGGACAGGAAGGCCTGGAGGAACATTGTCCATGGGGTTGCGATGGGCCGGACATGACTTTGCAACTAACAACAACTATCTTTCTTGCTATATTTGTTAAGTAAATCACTGCAATTGTTAAATTAGTAACATGGTGAATCTGGCTTCCACATTGACTTTGCTTGTCAGAAGGTAGCAAAAGGTGATCAAATGTCCTCAGGACACTGCAATCATCATAAATATGAATCAGTTGCCAAGCATCTGAATTTTGATCATGTGACTATGGGAATGCTGCAATAGAATAGAAAACTATATGCTGCAATAGAATAGAAAACAATAGAAAACCTCATGTTTTCTCCTCTGAGATATTTACTGAATGCCAGGCACTGTATAGTGAGAGATAGAATGAGCCAGCTGCCTAGATTTATTCCTGTTTTATTATGATATCACCTCCAGGAAAGGCCAATTAGGGATAAAGATGAATGGCAACTAGAGCATTGATGATATAGAAGAAAGTAGTGGGAAGGGAGTTCATTAGCTCAGAGGATGCCCATCAGCAACTGTGCTTGGGGTCTATTCAAATCTGGCATTGTATCTGCAATGCTGTCTGCATTCGCCCTTTTCTTTATGCATAAAAGGGTTATAAACCCTTTTCTATTTCCACTCTGCTGCTGGCAGCTTTTTAAATAAACTACCTCACTGGCTAATTCTGATATTGTGTATCAAAGGTTTCACAGTAGTTTCTGCATGAATGCCCCATTTTATTCAGCCTAGCCTTATCTCTAGGAAGACAAACTTTTCAATTATTTTATATGCAGTAAATTTTAAAACCAGAGCTTCACCATGTCAAATATGATGGTCAAATCACTGTGAAAGTCAATCTTAAAAATAATATATGTGCTGGTTCCTAGTTGTCCTACCCTGCTCTGCTCTGTTCCATTGCACTCTAGGTCCAAGAGAAGCAAAGTACAATACACTAATCAGTAATGCACTCAGAAATTCACATCAGAACACTGGACTACAGTAGTATTTCCTACAGCTGTTGCCTTCTGAAAACTGACTTCTCTGTTCTTCTTGATCTCTGGCTCTGCTCTGGTTATTCTCAAAGGGCATTTAAAAGTTCTTTAAGGGGCTGATTCTGCAGTTACTGATTCCAGTGAATGTGATTGGGACTACTCTAAGCATGCATTTTCTGCAGAATACAGACAAATCATTTTTCAGCCTTGAAGAAAGTGACAGCTTCCTAGGAGATGTCATCTTCTATCCTCCTTTGAAATTTGGAAGTTGCAAATTAAGGCCAGAGGCAGTCTAGTTTTGTCTCTGTCCTAGATCCTATCCCGTTGCTTATCTTCCTGATTAAATTAATATTACTTATTTCCTGACTTGACCATGATATGATGGCGGTCTTCAGTTTAAATATTATTCTATATAGGACTTGCAGAATGCAGAGTTACTTTCTCTCTGTAACCTAATAGAAGCAAAACATTTTCATCATTTCTGCTCAGAATAATAGTGCTAATGTAGCACTGATAGAGATTCAAGAAAGCAACAAAATGCATGCTAATTTCAGATTTTGTGACATAAAATAAACTTGGCCGGTGAAATACTAAGGCTCCAATTCCACAGCTGCATTGAATTATGGATCAATATTAACTGATTACAAAATTATATGGCATCCAGCATTTTATTCTTAAAATGTACTACATGTGGATTTTTTAAAATAACCATAGTAAGAATTATATTGCTGTTGGTTTGAGAACAGATAAAGCTGATCTCATTTGACTGATACAGTTGACAGTTACAGGCAAATAGCTAAACAGAATTACAAGTTTGGTTCTCAAATCAAAACTTTACAGACTAATGTAGGGTCATCTAAATTGTACCCAACAACTATAAGATGCAAAGTTCAATTTGCATTCCCTCACATCTCATTCTATTTGCTAGCTTTAGCAACCACATTTTCATTCTATTCTTCATCTTCCACTCTCAGAATTCCTTTGATTTGACAGCTATGCATATGAGAAGACTACACATGCCTAATAGTTTATGGAAAGAGCTAACTGGATTGAATTCAATCAATAAATGCTGACATGGTTTATTTTCAGCAGCTGCCTAAAGATTTATATTTATTTATAGTTAATTAGCAAAATACTCGTGCAACATTGGACAACTCAATTATTTGCAAGAGTTTGAGCCCAAGTTTACTTTATTTGAATCCTGTCCTGTTCACCAGAATAGAGAACATCAGACATTTCTGGATGGGAGAGTCACATCTCAGTCTGAGAAACTCACCCCAATGCTTTTAAAATTCCAAATTTGCTAATTTCTTTCAGTCATGGAAGACTCCCTGAATTGAAAATGAGAGCCAGTTTGCTTTAGTGGTTAAATCATCTGGCTAAAAACTGGGAGGCACGAGTTTTGGGGTAAATAATAGAAGGAAGAAATATTAGGTATGCTAGCCATCTTGAATTATTTATAAAAATAATGAAGATGGAACATAAATAAAATAAAATTTAAAAATAATAAACTGTTCTAGTGCTGTAAAACCACTGGTCTCAACCTCATCTTCTGTGCTTGGATTTTAGTGTTACATAGACTATACACTACCATTTTGTCTTAATGCATATGAACTGAAATAGCTGAAATTAGACATTGTTATTTTGAAAATAAAAAGCCCTTTGACACATTTTACCTCAGAGGAAGATTATTTGATTGTTTTTTAAAAATGTGGTGCATATTTGCATATCTCCAACAAAGTCTGCTTACTGTCTAAAATCTATCATATTATTTGGAAATAGAATGTATTAATCAATTGAGTTTATAGACAAACAATGAATGCAGAGCATTAGGTTAATTACGGAGGAAAATTGTGAACACAGGAGAAAATAATATTAGCTACTCAAGTCAGTTATAGGCTATAATACAGTATAGCTTTGTTGAAGCATGTTTTACTGTATATGTGAAATGTAGGTGGGAATTGACTTAGCTTTGCATTATTACATTTAAAACTATTATTCATTAATCTTATCATTATGGCTTGAACACTTAGGCTTTAGGCTGCCATAATCCATAACATTCATGCAGAAAAATGTGCAAGTGTACCTATGAAGTTATTTATTTAAATCTACATCTTTCTATTTATCAATCAAAAGACCTACTGCAGTGTTCTTTAATCTGGTGCCCATCAGAAATGTTGGACAACAGCTCTCACACTCCCCAGTTAGGATGACTACGGTTGCTGAATCTCTCCAACAGATTTCCATAGACCACAGGTATTACTGGAAAAGCAATATCAATTTCCAGATATAACTTATTTCATATACTTACAAAGCCACCTTAAATAAGTAAAACCAGACTCTTTATTTAACAAAGGATATTGTGTATGTTATCCTATGAATATTTACCTGGATCTTGTGGGGGCAAACAGCAGCTTGTCTAAAACAATTTAATAGTTCTTAGTGATGCAGATAAGCAGATGGTGAACTCCTAAACCTCCACATATATTCCTAAACTTGATGGCAGGAGTTTGCAACCTTATACTATCCAGATGTGTTGGATTTATAACATTCAGTTAAATGTTAGATTTATAACAATTAGTTAAAGAGTACTAGGATAGGGAACAATGCCATTGATGTTATCTTTGTTTTTATTTTCAATAAAAGAATCCATTGTCACAGCATGAATACTGACAGTAGTCTTTAGTTCCTAGCATTCTTGTATTTAATTTAAACACCTTTATCTCCCTTCTCCTTTTCCCCAATACTCAGAGCCATTTAATACTCTAATTAGAAATATAACTCACCACTGCAAACAACAAAGGCAAATGCATTGTTTTACACTGTCTCATCACATGATGGTTTCATTAAGTGGGTTGTTCACATATTGTTTAGTTGTTTAAATAATTAATTCCCTATAACAGAACAGTTACAGTGACTAGTTTGTTCATTTTATTTCAATGATATATCAGAGTGAAAGTATATACTTGCTTGCAAGATGAGCCCAAGAATCTGAATCTGCTTTTATGTTGCTGTAGCAGAAGTTCAAATATTGTCTGGCTGGTAACAAAAATCTATTTGGAATGTAAAGAAGTTATATTACACAAGTTATGTGGAGCAAATGCTCTGCTTTTATAAAGAATAAAGAAGATGTTACTTTATATATTTTTTCTGATTAGTTTTTATTTCTTGCAAATGTTAGTATATCAGGCAATAACAAATTAATATTGCAGGGCAATCTTTCTTAAAGAGGTTCCCTCTATATATTTCAGGACTTCAGCCCCTATAAACTTCATCAGATGGGAGTTGTATTACAAAAACTTAGAAAGGTTTATTTCACTAAATTATCTCAGTACATGGATATTCTTTAAAGAGTTATTCAAATTACCAATTTCCAATTGTCTTTGTTCCCCAGCAGGGGTGGGTTCTAAAATTTTTTACTACCGGTTCTGTGGGCATGGCTTATTTTGTGGGCGTGGCTTGATGGTCATGTGACAATTATTTAGGATTTAGCAGAGGTACTGGTCTACCAGGCTTTTAACTGCTTGCAGAGCTGTACCGATCTACTCATGTATTTTTGCAGGCACTGGTCTACCCATTTATTTTTGCAGGCACCGATCTACTCATTTGTTTTCTTTTAACACTGATCAGCTGTAGGGCGGCCCTTTGAAGCTCTGCGGCAAGAGTTTAAACAGTTTTTTTTCCCTCTAGCCATCAGCTGGGACTCAGGAGGCAGAAATAGATTGGGGGTGGGGCCAAATAAAAGGTAAGAATAATGCAGGGGGTGGGTAGGTGGGGGTGAGAACCAGTTCGGTGACATATCGTTACCGCTACCGGCTCGGCGGAACCAGGCCGAACCAGGAGGAACCCACCACTGTTCCCCAGGAATTCAGATCCAAGATCTACTTACCAGATCCCATTCTTAACAGAAAGGATAAGAAGTTACATTTAGAAAATGGGAAAATGCTATATTGTGTGCCTACCTGATCACTTTCTATAGACTGGAAAGGAAACAGGGATTATAAGAGGAAGTTCCCTTTGACTTTGCATAGAATCCTTGTGATCCTAATCTTCAAGACATCCCACTTTAATTAGAACTGTTTCCCCTCTTACTCTAGGAATGCAGTGGATATTTTGTTTCTTACGTTTTGCTTTACTTTTCTTAATGGGCATGTTCTATCATGTAATATTATTCTTGGGGAAAAAAGACAAATAATGAAATCAAAACCTAGGTCAAACTTTTTTTTCAAAGAAGTAAACCTAATAAGCATCTGATTTATAATCTAAAAAATGCAAAAAAATATATTTAGGCATTGATAATTTTAGGGACTTGCTGTGCATATCATTCCACTTCGGAGGAACAGAATATCCTTTGAACCCTCTCTGTTAAACCCAGGATGATGAAACTGAGTCAAACTCAAAAAAGCCACAGTGATGCACACATTCAATAAATATACAGAAGAATTTATCTTATGACCTTGACTTTCTTGGGAATAATACGGAGTAAGAATCAATCAAAGAAAGGGACTGAATTACTTGGCATTAAATTCACAAATTTTCTGGAGAAATATTTAAACTAAACAATGGGGACAGAAAGTTAATTGATACAGAAAATTTCTGTCCCCAGCAATGTAGAAAGAATGGGGTTATCAGTGCATCTAAGCCCTGGTCTAGAGGTCTAAATAGGAAATATGGTAGTTTTACTTCAAAATATTCTGTAGTCACCATAATTATCTTGTTTTTTTAACTTGTTCATTTAAAAATCCCACATACAAAACTGACAGAGAGCAATGTCCAGCATTAAACTGTGCCTGAAGCATCACAGCAACAAGTGTTTCATTCTGGGATACAGAAGATGAATCCTTATAGGTTCAAATAAACTAGTCCTATATATTTCAGTCATCTGGACACAAAAAGCAAGTGACAATTTGGACAATTGCAGTGGCAGAATTAGGTTATCCTTGGAAGTATTTAACTCTGGAAGGATTGTGCATTGTGGATTGGTGAGTTCAGATTCAATCAAAACATGATGGAATAAATAATTATTTTGTTGAAAATAAAATAAGAAGGATCTTTTTCCTTAATTCCCCAGCACCTATTTTTTATTTATTACAGCTTTATCCAGCTTTTATTACTTTATAAGTAACTCAAGGCAACAAACATACCTAATCTTCCTTCCTCCTATTTAACCTACAACAGCAACCTTGTGAGCTTAGTAGGACTAAGAAATAGTGAGTAAGATCTGAGGGGCACAAATCCTATCCACTTGTTGGATGGAGGAAGCAGCTTTATTTGATTCTAGGGGTTAGCTCCACTAACACAGCAATTTTATGTCGTGCTGTTCAATGATTGTTTTAACTGAACTTGTAATCTGCCTAAACCTATATAGCAGATAGGCAGGATAAATAAATTCGTCAAAAGCAGTGTTGCACTACATTAAACTGTGCATTTTCTGCGAGTTCAAACGAACAGAAATAAAGGTGCAATTGTTACTGAAGATCCAACTACACGGAAAACAGTACCGAAGGAGAGTTGGGATTCAGGTGCAGGAAAGGAGATCGAGGGAAGAGCCGGGACTGTGGAGGGAGAAGAGATGATATTGTCTTAGCAATTAATGTTGATAGGGGACGAGGGTACATTTTGGGTGTCTCTTCCACCCAACGCGTGGCCGACTTCGCTCCCGACTGGGCGTGGGGCGCGAGAGGGACCGGGGGCGCGCGCACGGCGGTCTTGACTTCCTCCTCAATCCGCGGCTCCTTCTTCTCCGGGGTGCCCGTCTCCAGTCTTCCCGGGCGTCGAGGGGAGGCGTCTCCGGTGAAAGCAGCTCAACTGGCTCATTCCTCCTTTCTTTCTTTCTTCCTTCCTTCCCGCCCTTCGTCCATTGTGCAGCCGGCAACTCCAGCACTCCCACCTGCTGGCAGCGGCGAGGCGAAGCAAGCGACGCCCCCCCCCTCCGTTTCATTCACCCCTCTGCGCGCGTATGTCCCCAGCTGAACCGGGGAGAGCCTCCTCCTCCTCCTCCTCCTCCCGCCACAGTGCGGAGTCGCCTCCTTGCCCTTCCTTCTTCTTCCCCAGCAGCACCTTCCTTCAACCGAGGCAGCCTTGCAATCAGCAGCGCCATCCCCGCCTCGCTGCTTCTCCTGCCCAGAAGAGCCGCCGCCGCCGCCGCCGCTACAATTCCCCGGGAGTGCAAGCGGGGGAATAGGGGCCGGTGGTTGGACTGCCGCCGCTGCCGCCTTGGACTGTAATGTGCTCCCCGCTGCTGTTGTTAGTGCCGCAGCCGCAGCAGAAGCAGCAGCCGCAGCCCTGAAGGAGCCATGCCGGGCTGGAAGAAGAACATCCCCGTCTGCCTCCAAGCCGAGCAGGAGAGAGGTGAGTGAGCGCGCGCAGGGGGCGCAGAGCGGGGGCTTCGAGGGCGCCGCGGCAGGGAAGGGCTGAGGTGATCAGGACCCCCTTCCTTTGGCGTCCCTCCCTCAGGTGCTCTCCGCCTTGTGCCGCGCTCTCCTTCCCCTCCAAGAGGCAGGGAAGCGAGGCGGGGAGGCAGGCTGCCAGCAAACGGGGGAGTGTCTCGGCAAAGGCTCCTGTGGGCTGCTAAAGCAGGAGGGGGCGCCACTTTCTCTTCCGCGAGTTAACTTTTCTTTGCCTAGGCGCCTTGTCTCGCCTTGCTTCGTCCCTTGTTTCCTACGGGGCGGGGAGAAGTGGGTGCTCCTTGAGACAAATGCTCTATCGGGCCTGGCCTCCCTCTCTCGATATCATTCATCTCCTTGAGCGGTCTACGGACTCGGCAAAGTTCAAGCCTCTGCTGGGGGATGGTTGGGGGGCTCTAATAGCTTCCATACAATACTGAAGACAGACAGAGAGAAGCTGCGTTTGGTTAGGGAATTGCAACGAGGCTTCCAAATTGTCCTGATTTTGGGGGTGGGGGGGTGACGAGGGAGGAGAGTTTTAAGTACCTCCGTTCTGGTTTGTGATTTTCCTTTCAAACGGATCAGCCTTTGGTTCAGGGCATCTGCTCTGATACGCTCCAACAGGGTGCTGGACAAATTATGGATTCTGAGATTCTTGGCCCTTGGCACACTCCTTGGGGTTTTGCTTCCTATAGGAGTAGATTTTGTAGCAAGGAAACAATGATTTTGTGCTTTTCTGAAAGTATTCAGATTTCTAGATTTTCCACTATTTCAAGGAATCCCTCTTTTTTTCAGATATTCAGGATCCTAAATGTTTGATTTTTAAAGTTGCACCAGAGAACCTTGGAGAAACCATGCTCCTGTTTTTGAGCTGGAATCTTTCTTGGCCCATCAGGCAATAAAAACTTGTCCTGAAACAAGAGATTACTCTGTATCCATAGCCTTAAAGTAGCCAACAGAAAATCCAGATAACAGAAAATTTACAGATTTCAGTTAATAGGCTCTACTTAACTTTTTAAGTGTTATGGAGTTAATGTGTTTTATTAAGCAGGTTAGGGAAGAATGTTCATTAACTGCTATTATTGAGCTATGTGATTCATCCATGTTAAAAACTATCTGAAAAGAAAGACCATGTATTGGTGTCAGAAAGAGTAAAAATAAGTCTTGATTAAATTTGCAAAACTATCATTTATCTCCGAAGACTGTATATTGTATTGCTTATTCAGAAATCATGCAAAATACCTACAAAAAATTACATATAGAGCTCAATCTTCAGGAAAAATTGGAATTGCTAAAACTTTTTGAAAAAAATGTTTCATAATTTATCCCTACTGTAACAATAATAGCTGCAGTGTGATTTACTGAATGGTGGGGAAGGTTGTAAGCAAATTTATTGAAAGACAAATTGATTGCAGCAAATATTGTTTGTAAATATGTGGTTGCTTTGGTTATTTACTGCATTGTATAATTGTAACATATTGGCCTTGATGTTTTCTGGTAATTTTTCAAAATCAACAAACTTTTGAATGTATTGTTCATTCAAACAGCTTTTCAGAAGCCACTTGGTTTACTTTATACAAACTGTGTGCTTGTAATATTTATGTGTGTGAGTGCTGCATAATTTAGGCTGTGGTATAATATATCCGCAGGCTTAAATATACTACTGATCAAAATGTGCAGTTTATTTAACATGGGGGATCTTTGGTTTGTAAGACAACCATTTGTCTGAAATGGTATAGGGTTTCCTTGCTGAGCAGAGGGTTGGACACTAAAAAACCTCCAAGGTCCTTTCCAACTCTGTTATTCTAAGATGTGACTATAATGAGATTATTTAAGTTTCATTTATAGGGTAATCAATGAAATCCTATTTGTTTCTACCCAAACTAAATGTATTGAATTTTAATCCATATTGGCAGCCTAAAATAAATTTAATGCAAAAACAATATGTATTTGAATGAAGTTAAATCATTTGGAAAAAATGGATGATCGTAATGTCACAAAATGATACAGCTAATTTTTCATGGAGAAAAATATTCCAAAAGATTTCTATAAAGTAAAGGCAATAAATAAATTTTGTGCATAAAAATCAGGATCGATAATACTGTATTTTATTTTTGTCTGTATTCTTTTCTTATTATGGTAATGAAGTTCAACAATTGGTTTGGCTATATTTTTATATGTTTTTTTGAACTAATAGGTATAATCTTTTTAAACAGTTTAGAACCTTGTTTGCTTAATTTTTGTTTTGTGTTTATGCAATTATAGCACATTTTACCAATTTTTGTTATTTTTTTCTCCTTGGTATAAATGAATAGTTTGAGATTTGAGATAGTTCCATTTATAATGCTCCATCTTCACTAATCAGTATAGTGCTGTTTTAGATTATTTGTTCCTCTTTCTACCAAAATATAATATTCCCTATATAAGGAATAGATAAAATGATCAAAATACATAAATTGGTGTGAATTGGGATCTGATGATGAGAGAAGATATTTAAAAATCCCTCAGAAAAATAACTTGAGTTTACATGAAATGAAGATCCAATTTCATTGTGGTGTTTGTTGATTTAGAAAGCAGTTATAAATACAGTTAAATTCTGATTCAGAGCCAGTTTGCTTATAACTCCCTCTGCTGTTAGTACATAATATTTTTATTCTGAAGATCAGTTTTAGAAATCAAGCCAACTTGTTTTATTCAAAGAATAAGTATTCCTTATTTCAAATATATGTAGATGTATTGTGGGCAATAGATATACAATAAACTGAAATAATGAAAAAAATGTGTTTAACTGGTGCTTGGAAAAAGGTGTCTGAAAGAGAGAATGAATTCCATCCATATCATTTTCAATAGAACAAATTCAGTCAGCTGGATGAAAGTACTGTATTGAGTTGCATTTCATTGTTAACACATAAGAAAGAGCCCTAAATAATTCAACAGCCAGCTTGAAGTTCACACTACTAAAGTTCTTTTTCTCATAATAATTTGTAGTTGCCTATCACTAACTCTGCCTTGAAAAAAATGCTTATGCATTTACATAACATTTGCCAATTCATACTGAAAATTAAAAAATTAAAAATAATACCAAATATATAATAATAAAATGAAGATATATATATTTACATTTTAGTCCGAGTTTAACTTATTGTAGAACATTTTTTCCTGAACAAAAATAGGGAGGAAAATACTATTCTGGCTCTAAAGTTCCAAACTGAATCTTTTAATTGAATTAAGTATATATTTGTGTGTGTATATTCCTATTAGATTTTAGACTAAGATATTTAAGATCACAGCCTCAATTCTAATTCAATAATGTAAAGATATTTGAAACAATTTTAATCTTTTTTTTTTAATTTGGAAAGGCAAATAAATATTTTTTAGAAAAATGCTGTGCATAAAATATTTGAATTATAGTGACTACTGTATGTCTGTAATTTAGCTACTGGGATAAAACCTGCCTGCTTCACAAATGACATATTTATTTATTAAACAGATTTATATAGCTGCCCGACTCACACACAGTGCTATAGGCAGCATATAATATTAAAACTCTACAGTTTAAACAACACAGCATTAACAACACAATCGGACAAGCTTCTTGAGCAGCTCTGAATGGGTCCCCAAGCCCACTGACAAACTGTCTTCAAGGCCTTGTGGAAAACCAACAAGGTGGCAGCCATTCTTATATCTGGGGGAATAATGTTCCAAAGGCAGGGAGCCACCACAGAGAAGGTCCTTTATTTAGGTCCCACCGGATATACAGTACTTCCTGTTGGGAACTACAACATGCCCTGCCTTCCTGCTCTGATGGGTTGGATAGATTGGGGAGAGGCAGTAATTGGGGAGTCGTGGTCTTTCAAATAACCAAGCCATATAAGGTTTTAAAGATGATAACCAGCACTTTGAATTGCACCTGGAAGCAAATAGGCAAGCAGTGCAGCTCCCCCAAATGAGGTGACACATGTACACATTTGTCCAAAATTCTGAGGGCTACTGTATTTGGAACCAATTGAAGCTTCTGGATGCTTTTTAATGCATCCCCATGAATAGCATGTTACAATAGACCAAATGGTGACCAAGATGTTAATGTATGTGAGAAGGGCCCTTTGGTCCAGAAATGGGTGTAACTGGCATACAATATGCAGTTGTGCAAAGACTGTCCTGGCTACAACTGTCACTTGCTACTAAAGCAGGAGTCACAAGTCCAAGATAACTCAAATTATGTACCAGGTCTGTCTGGGGCAGTGCAACTCCATCCATGACCAAGGATGGTGTAATTCTCCCAAGTCCAAAGGAGCCCTGGATTTAAAACCACTCCTTCTTGCCAAAATTCAGTTTTAACCTGTTGCTCCCAATCCAGACCTCAACAGCCTCCAGGCACCAGGAGGTTAAACTTAACTTACCACAGACCGAGATGCTCAATGAATAACATAAGCTGCTGATAATATCTCATCCCTGCTCTCATTCAGCAGTTTCATGTAAGTGTTAAATAGGAGCAGAAAGAGCACCAATCCCACAGGACCCCACAAAGCAAGGGCTGAGGGTGAGACCCCTCGCTCCTGATCAACACTGACTAGAAGTGGCATCAGTGAAAGGATGTAAACTAGGACAACACTGTGCCCCCCCCCAATCCCAGTCCCCAATACTATTGACCATGGTATTGAAAGCTGTTGAGAGGTCAAATAGATCCAGTACCAAAATCACACTCCCACCAAAGATAATCAAAAATCACAACTAAAAGTATTACTTTTACATTTAAAAAGTAAAAACTATCAGTATATCATAATGTATCTTTAAAATTCAGGACATGCGTTTTCCCATATTTTTTTACTTATGCTCTTAAACTAAATACATAACTGTATTTATGCCTAAAGCACATGTGAGATGACATTTAAAAGAAGAAAGGAAAAAAGAATTGGGTTTGGGGAGGGGTTGACATTCCAATATTCCTTCCAATCAGATTGAATGAAATTGTTTTGGATATTTCTGTGTTAGATTTACAGATAATCAAAGCTGATAGGAGTCAAATGCATAATGAATCCTGTTTGTGGTTTAGAAATAAGGTATCTTGAGAAATGCAGAACTTGGAATTAAAATATAAGCTATTTATACATGATAACGTGTATGTGTGTGTTAGATTACTTCTATATGTCTAGTATTTTAAATACACAATTTGTTTATTTGTTGCATTTCTTATTTTTTTTTATAGCTTATGGGTTGGTCCCCTTGTTTTTGTCGCTATAACAATAACTCTGAGAGGATAGACTGGATTGAGAGAAAGAGGAAAAGAAAGAATTGTGGACCTAACTCAAAATCACCCAATGAGCTCTGAGATCAAGTAGGACTAGTATCTGGGTCTCCCCAGTCCATATCCAAACCAAGCGCCTGAACCAATACCCTATTTATATAGTTACCGTTCTATTAAACAACTGTTGCTGCTACTATTACTGCTTCATCATGAACATTCTGATCAGATATGTCAAGGTCCATGACTCCCTGAGTCATACCCAATTTATATAGGTATATTTAGATTTGAATGGGCTACTGAAATCCAATATGGCTGTTGTAATCATAATCATTCCAGTTTCCAGACAGAATTATTCTACCTTCCTCCAAAATGGAAATAAAAAACCTTATAGAAGCAACATTTATATTCCTGTTTCTTCTTTTACAGCTGTCTGGATGACAGCACATGAGACAAGAAGAATAATCCCTTAGGAGAGAAAGGAGAATAAAAGAAAAATATGAGAGAAAAGGAGGAAAGTAGAACTAGTGAAAGACTGAGATCATAAAGTTAGTTGATTTTTTTTTTATTAAAGAGTTTTACAAAAAGAAAAAAAATTTTTTTACAAGTATTTCCCCCTCCCCCCTCCCTCCTTACCCCCCCCCCCGAATTTCCCAGAACAAAATACAGGGTATAACAATTAACAATCATATGCTAAGCTAAGCTAATTAACTAAGGATTCCTATTCCCCCCTTCACATTTTAACTCTCCTTTTACCTAACTAAATATAAATACTCTTAATTTTTCTATTCATTCATAAGCTATTTGATATTTTTTAGTCCAATATTTGTTTTGAATATAATCAATCCATCTTCTCCATTCTGATATATATCATTCTTGTGAATGATCTTTCAAATATGCTGAAATGTTCACCATTTCTGCCAGGTTCACTACTTTTAATGTCCATTCTTCAATAGTAGGCAAATCTTCCTACTTCCAATATTGCGCCACCAAAAGTCTAGCTGCAGTTATTAAATTTAAAATCAATTTAGTCTCTATTACCGTACAATCTGTAATTATACCCAGCAAAAACAATTGTGGAGTAAACTTTATCTTCTTTTAAGAATATTTTGGATAATCCACCATATTTTAATCCAAAATGCTTTAACTTTTTTACAAGTCCACCATATATGATAGTAAGTGGCATCATCACAATCACATCTCCAACACTTAGATTGCAAATTCGGATACATACAAGCCAACTTTTTAGGATCTAAATGCCATCTATAAAACATTTTATAAAAAATTTCTCTTAAATTTTGTGCTTGCGTAAATTTTACATTTCTAACCCATATTTTTTCCCAAGTTTCCATCATTATTGGTTCCTGAATATTTTGTGCCCATTTTATCATGCAATCCTTAACTAATTCCATTTCTGAATCTATTTCTATCAATACATTATATAATCTTTTTATATGCATTTGACCTTGGTCTCTAATTTGTTTTACCAAATTTTCCTCGCTCTGCATGATACCAATTCTCTGATCTTCTTTCCATCTAGCTTGCAACTGACCATACTGAAACCAAGTTTGAATTATTCTTTCTTCTTTTAATGCATTTAAAGATTTTAACTGCAATACACCCTCTTCCATTTTAAGAAGCTCTTTATAAGTAATCACCTCTTGCTTTTGTTCTACACTTATATTCTCTATCGCATGTCTGGGTATTGCCCATATAGGTATTTTATAATTTAACTTATATTGATATTTTTTCCAAACTCGTAACAAAGCATTCCTTAATATATGGCTTTTAAAGGTCTTATCCACCTTTTTATCATATAATAAGTAAGCATGCCAGCCATATAACAAATCATATCCTTCAATGTTCAATATTCTTTCTTCTGTTGAGTTAATCCAATTGCTAATTATTGTTAGGACAGCTGCTTCATAGTATAATCTTAGATTAGGCATTTTAAGACCTCTTCTTTCATGTATATCTTGCATTATTTTTAACTTTATTCTCGGTCTTTTTCCTGCCCAAACAAAATTATTAATACCCTTCTGCCATTCCCTCAAATTTTCATCTTTCTTGAGTATTGGTATCATTTGAAACAAAAATAGAAACCTAGGTAAAACATTCATTTTTATTGCTGCTATTCTTCCCAACAGAGATACTTGTAGTTTTCCCCAATTCTCCATCTCTTTCTGTACTTTTTGCCATAACAATTCATAATTATTTTTATATAATTTTACATTTGAGGCTGTGATATATACCTCTAGATATTTAACCTTTTTTACTATTTCAAATCCTGTTAATCTTTCTAGTTCTTCTTTTTGCTTTACTGTCATGTTTTTAGTTATTATCTTTGTTTTTTGTTTATTTATTTTAAATCCAGACATTTGTCCATATTGGCTAATTATATCCATTAAACCTGTAGCTGATTGTACTGTTTGAGTTAAAGTAACAACCAAGTCATCTGCAAATGCTCTTAATCTATAATCATGATGTCTAATTTTAATTCCCTTTATTTTATTTGACCCTCGTATTTTATTCAATAAAGGTTCCAAAGTTAAAATAAACAATAATGATGATAGAGGGCATCCCTGTCTTGTTCCTTTTTCAATTTTAAACGTTTCTGTTAAACCACCATTAATTATTATTTGTGCTGTTTGTCTCTGGTATATTGCTCTAATAGATTGTGTAAAATATTCTCCAAACTGCAACTTTTCTATTATTTTCAATAAAAATTGCCAATTCAATCGATCAAATGCCTTCTCCACATCCAAAAAGATAAGCGCTGCTGGGACTTGGTTGTTCCTTTCCAAATATTCCAATAAGTTTACAATTTGTCTTACATTACATTTCATTTGTCTCCCACTTATAAATCCAGATTGGTCATTATGAAACATTTGTTGCATGATTACCATTAACCATTAGTTGATTTTGTTGAGGGATCAATATTCGCTGCAACACATCCAAAATCGTAATATTTATATGTTACACTAATTTCATTTGACTTGAAAACCTCAGTCCCAATTAGCATGGTCATTAGTTAGAATTCATGGGATTTAATAGCCCAACGATATTTGCAGGTTTATTTATTTAATTTATATTGCTGCCTATTCACCCATGGCAACTCAAGGCGGCTTATAGAATATAAAACCACATTTAAAACAATAAAAGTAATAAAAAGAATCAAATAAATTAATAGTATAATATAATAAGGTTGTTATATTAAATATACAAAAGGTTGTTAGGTATTGCATGATTACATCCTAGATCAGTTCTACCAATATTCAGAAAATTGTGGTGCTTTATGAGAATAATAGTATCATCCACTGTCCTATGTAATTTCTATATATGGCCTTTTCCAATAGATTATGGAGAAGGCCCCTAATGTTGAAACATATTGCATTTGAAGCCATTTATCTACTACATCTCCAATTTTATTAGAAATCAAAAGAGATGGGGAATTTATACGGACCCTTACTGAAAGCACATGCAAGTTTGTTGCATCATCTAACCTCTTCCTTTGAATAAGCTCTGGCAATGATATGGCTGAAGAAGGTTGCAGCCCAGGAATGCTAGCTCTTCTCTGCACAGCAGTGCACCAAAAGATTAGATCTGTACCACATAGAAACTTTCAAACTATCTCTGTTGATATTAAAGGAGACTGTATTTCCTTAATTGAAAAATGGGGTGGGATTGATTTTTTTAGAATGTTTTTATGGTTCTGAAGAGTAACAGGATAGCTAATCCATTCCTAATAAGGAATGGACCTGCTGCCCATAATATTCTCTCATATTGTAAATTTAGGATTATATTACTTTAGGGCTAGGCAATCTGCTGTTTTTCGCAATCCCTGCTGACGATCTTACAAGCCTTATAACATGAAACATGAGTGTGTCAGATTAGCAGCAGTGTTGTTGCACAGGTTATTGTTCAATCTGTGGCTGTTACCAATGAAAGTAGTCCATCACCTAGCCGTGGAATAAGAGATTGGCCCTCTGAATCCAATCCTATGCACTGCATCTTAGAATCTAGCTCTTTTCAAGCAGTAGATTCATACGCATAACTGAAAATGTAAGCAAGATTAAGCAACCTCTCTTCTTTCCAAATTGTGCTTGAAATGTCACAGAAGAGCCATCAGATGGAACACTATTGTATGTTAGAGGGAGCCTAGATAAATAAAAGAAAGCTTCCACACAAGCTGGTGAGAGCTGGCGATCCAAACAAGGGAAGGGGTATATTTGACAATGGGAAGAAAAAGGGAAAAAGATACTACTCTCAAGTTGTTAAGATTTGTTTACCCAAATTTACAGCGTTTAGTTTTGTTTAAATATTTGTGGTTTTGTTTGTTCTGAAATTTTCTTTTAAGATTTAAGCATATAAGCAATGGAGTGGTTGCATTTCAGATAATATATAGTTTTTAAACTTCAGGTTGGGAAAGTCTTTTCAATCTGATGGCTACATTCCAGCGGTTGGGAATCAGTTCACCAGTTTGTGGGCTGCATGGCTCTTATTTTCTTTCTCATGTTCACTCTCTTTTCCCTATTAATCCTTTTGTTCTTTGTCTCCTTTCTTCTGATTTTTCCCTTTTCCCTCCTCCAACTAGTAATTAGGCTTTAAAACCTTTCATTCGAACAGTGGAGATTAAAAAACTGTGTTGCATATGAAGACAGTTATTTTAACCCAAAATTGGCACAGAAGCAAGGTGGATGAGGTTTAGAAAAGGTAGCTGTAGGCCACATCCGATCTATAGACTGGAAATTCCCCACTTCCACTTTAACACTTGGCAATATTAAAATGAAGACATGTTAGTCATTTTTTCCAGAAAAATTCAGTTGGGAAACTTTCCTTCAAAGAGAGTATCCCAACCATTCTCCATTTGAACATTTTTTATACTTTGATTTCTTTGCCCATGCTATAGTAAGTTTATTTATTGCTATTAGTTTTTGTAAAGTGTTTTAGAGGAAAGCAAGGTGATTGGCTAAACATTTAGAATGATTGCTACAGTAACAGGTTTGCTGGAAGGTAATTTATGATTTTTATGCCACATCATGTTAAACTATTAGTGGGTATGTATTGAAATTAATGTCACTTATTTGTTAAAACTATTTAAGTGCTTAAATAAAAAATAGCATGCATAATATTGCAGTATTAGAGATTCAGATTTTTAAGAAATACATGGTAAGAGTTAGCAATGCACTAAACCTCTACCTAGACTATCTAGATATTTACATTCCTAAGCTCTTCAGTAGGTATTATTTATTTCAGTATTTCCAGTGATTTGCATATATATGACCTACCATTCTGAGCTTCAATCTTTTCTGCATTTTTCTTTTACATTTTCAAACAATAAAGTAGTATTCTCCATTCGCTTTGTTTTCTGGTTTTAATTTATAGCTTGAGTTTCTCTGGAGATAAAAGGATAGAAATACTTGTTCTAGGACTTTTTGCACTGAATTTGCTCTATATGTCATAATAGTGCACATTAAGTTCTATAATTTACAGATATATGAATATTTAGTTTCTTCACTGAAATATATAGTTTCTTCACTGTAAATTCCAAGATGATTTATAACATAATCAAAACCAACAATGTTAAGTAACAAGCCAGCTACAATTCTGATATAAAAAAAGTTAAACAAACCAACGTTTGGAAGATTTTAAAGCAGTTTTCAGCCACTTATATACTATACATGCAAATGGTACCACTGTCTCCAAAGTATTGCCAGCAAGATTCAAAAGTAATGTCAAGAAAGCAATGAGAAAAAGTTTTCTTTAGAAAATTTCAGTTTTGCTCAAAAAAGAAATGGGAGGAAAAATACAAATGAGTGCATAATGGCTATGCATTACACATGGAAACAAGAACTACCTGGGTTTCTTGAATCATCTTTATTGCTAATAGAGTAATATAACAGAAACAGAAAGTCTGCCAAAGTAATTTTCTCAGATCAACTTATATTTAGCATAATTAAGGCAGAGTTTTTCTGAATCTCTCACATTTCCCCCCTTCCCTAGATTTAAGAAATCTCTTTTGTAATGGGCTTGCCTCCACTTCTATGTTTTCAGTTTTATGCCTAGCCTTGCTATTTCATTCGAACTCTAGGCTGTCTTGTACGTGCTGTTTAGATTCATTGCTGTTGTGGAAAGGTGAAAGGGAAATCAGAGACGGACGTTTCCTGGTTTCAGAGCAACCTTCCCCAACAGATTAATAGTTATGCTGCAGTAACTTCCCATAAACAACCCTTTTTTCTTCTCTAATGTTTCTTATCCTGGTGAATTCTGATATCATGGCCTAGTCACTCATTCTTAAAGAAGAGGATTGGAGAAAACATCCCAATAAACAGGCTGTTTGTTTGGTCAGGGCCCCACAATCATGCTCATGGAAAAAGAAACTTAACCGTTCCTGCCATAGACGTAGCAGATGCTGACTTGAGTTGAGTCTGAAACCTCCTATTCTCAGCTCTGAAGAACATTGAGGTTTGGACAAAGAGGTTTAGAGACGTTTGGTTATGCCAAGAGGGAGCTGAACCTGGAAGGACTGTTACGAACAATCCCAAGAAACCCAGGTTTGATCCAGTTATGCATGTTTCTCAATGTTAAACATGTTAAACAGCTGCTCTGTGAACAATATTGATTGTCTATATGTGTCTGAGTTCAATTTAAACTACTGGTAGCTACCTATAAATCCCTTCATAGAGCAAAAGTATTTGAGAGATTGACTTTTTCCAGTTACATTTTCCTGTCCCATTACGACTGACAGGAGAGGAATACTCTTGGTCCCATATACTGTATTAGGGAGTGCCATCTTTCAGTACCAGGAGAACATTCCTTTCTGTCATGGTGCCTACCATTTGGAACATTATTCTCCTCTCCCCCAAATTTAGATTGTCCCTGACCCTGCTGATCTTCCATAAGGTCTTAAAGATGTTTAAGTTGTTTCGTTTTTACCTCAGCTTTCAATTATGTGTACATTGTTTCTCTTGTTATCTGTTGTTTTATTGAGTTTTTAACTGCTACTAGCTACTCAGTCATAAATTTCAAAAGGACGGCCATATGAATTGAAATAATCAGTAAACCAACAAATAAGCCTGATCTCAGTGAAATCACTGGGACAGTTCCCATATGTAAAAGCTGCTACAAAACTCCCCAGATTGTCCCCAAACTGGTAGCTACCAAGACCTTTTCTTTGAAAGCTTTCTGCCAGACGAATCTGTGAAATTTGAATGGAATTTTCAGTGCTGAGATAAACCCACTAGATTTATTACAACCTTAAACTAGATATAAGTGGTGCTCCTTCTAAGGTTAGGCCATCCAACTGATTCATCACTGCTTATGTATTTTCTGCTTGCCATCAAGGATCTAGAATGTTTTTGGATTGGACAGAATGGGACATGGCCTTCTAAAATCCCAGAGCCCATTATTTTGACTCTTATAAAAAGCAAAAGGTGCCACACACCCATCAGTACTGTCACAGGGTGGGAACAAATTGCATCGTATTAATACCTAATATGAAAATGCATGCAGCTGGCCTGTTTATGATATCAGCACAACCACCAGCACCTTATTAATTATCTCATTACATCTCATGCCTAAATTCCTCTGTTGTACAGGATAACAGCCCCAGGATAATCGTTTATGCCAGCTCAACCACCCACAGAACTTTACTACTCATTGACAATATTGAGGAAGAATAAGATCTCTCTTCAAATGAAGAAAATGCCAGTCAAAATTCAGTGATGATCTTCAGAATAACCTTCCAATGTATTGGGAGATCAGTTACCATGAAAGCATTTTTGTTTGTTTTGGTCCCAGAGTATATGTTTGGGTCTTGGGTTCATTATTAGGGAAGGCTTTGAGTATGGGGAAGATGATGTGCAGACTGAAGAGGGTTACCAGTGGTACTTTGGAAGGTGTTTTAGGCCAGTGGAAGAGA
The DNA here is from genome assembly GCF_029215685.1 of Pituophis catenifer annectens. NCBI lineage: Eukaryota > Metazoa > Chordata > Lepidosauria > Squamata > Colubridae > Pituophis > Pituophis catenifer. The sequence goes on along the minus strand of NW_027256887.1, from coordinate 43,619,695 downwards.
CAGGATTCAGTAGTGATGGAAACAGAGAGATATGATCATCTCTTTTTGAGATTACTTGGATGGCTGGCCATAATTTGGAGGCTCGTTGGGCAATTTTTCATGGCACGGCAGCAGAGGAAACATGGAGTCCAATGGCCAGGTGAACAGCCTGGCAGAGCAAGATAGTGGCCTTTTTATTTTTTAAAGAAAAAAATAAATAAAGTTGAAGGTAACCAACATTATGTGGAACAGTTACTTCAATTTGCAAATACTTTGAACCTCCAAAATAGAAGAGGTGGACTTGGCTGCACCCAATGCAGTATTTTGTTTTTCAAGCAGTACATTGAGAACATGAATTTCAATAATATTACAACTATTGAAGGTGAAGGCCAAAGGTGAAATCTGAAAAAACTGGCATCTATACCAGTGATTAATAAGAAACTGAAAAGTTGATATAAACTATAGCAAAAAAAAATTCCTCTTTCAGTACCTGATGCTGAATTCACTTGTGGTTAATGCAGCCTCAGGGAAGACTTGATCTGGAAGCCATATGGCACAGATTGACACAGAGAGATGGAAATTTATTGTCATGGGCTGTTGTGTCTGTATAGCACCAATCCAACTATTTCAAATTGTCTACCAGGAGACCCGTCTAGCAGGCTGTCATCTTTAAAGATGTGTGTCTGAAGATAGTTTCTTTCTCCCTCTTTTTGACAATAAGTGATCCAGCAACTCTATTCTAGGCCAAGGATTTTTGCTTGTCAAAACAACAAATCAGTGCAGCCAAGTAAGTAGCAGATTTTACTGCCACTTCTTTGTCAGGTGCCATAGCTTTTCACAGATCTGCTTGGTTTGGCTCAGCCTAGAATCCTGCAATTGAGAATGTTGCTCATGTAGCTTGCTCCCTTAGCAGCGTTTCCTGATAGGCTGGCTGGTTGGGGCCTCTCCCCTGAAATTAGGACAGGAAGGAGCCTTGGACAGGATTGCTGGGAAATGTAGTGCTAGGGAGAAGGACACATTTGAAGCTACTATTATTTATTTATTTATTTATTTATTTATTTATTTATTTATTTATTTATTTATTTATTTATTTTTCGGATTTCTATACCGCCCTTCTCCTTTCGGACTCAGGGCGGTGAACAGCCAAAAGTAAAACACTTTATACACAAAAGTTAAAATAGATTTAAAATAATTAAATAAATTTGGCCCATAATTTAAAACATTTCAATTTTAAAACCAATTTCAAATTTTAAAAACCCATCATAAAATCAGGACAGCCCAGCTAACTGAAAGAAATAGGTTTTAAGGGCCCGACGAAAAGTCCGGAGGTCTGGGATCACTCGTATCTCTGGGGGTAGATTGTTCCAGAGGGTAGGTGCCACCACAGAGAAGGCTCTCCCCCTGGGGGTCGCCAGACAACATTGTCTGGCCGACAGCACCTTGAGGAGGCCCTCTCTGTGGGAGCGAACTGGCCGGTGGGAGGCAATTGGTGGCAGAAGACGGTCTCGTAAGTACCCTGGCCCTAAGCCATGGAGCGCTTTAAAGGTGATCACCAACACCTTGAAGTGTTGAGGAACACCTATGAGGAAAAGAGGCTGCAGTCCTTCAGAGAGAGAGATTGCCACCCTAAAGAAGCGAAGAAGGCCTAGGGCCGTGATGGTGAACCTATGGCACACGTGCCACAGATGGCACACGGAGCCATATCTGTGGGCATACGAGCATTGCCCTAGCTCAGCTCCAGCGCACATGTACGCGCCGGCCATCTGATTTTCGGGCCTTCCGGGCCCACCAGAAGTTGGGAAACAAGCTATTTCCAGCCTCCGGAGGGCCTCGAGGGGGGGAGAGGGGAGGCTGTTTTCGCCCTCCCCAGGCTCCAAGAAAGCCTCTGGGGCCTGGGGAGGGTGAAAACAGGCCTACCAGGCCCACAGTGCTATCATGTGCCAAAAGCGTGGGGGGGTTGCACATGCATGCGTGGGGCGCATTGAATTATGGGTGGGGGCACATGCGACCCCCCACGCTCCCCCCACTTTTGGCACGCAATGGCAAAAAAATTAGCCATAACTGGCCTAGGACCTTATCCCAGTTGCCACATCTCCTTAGGCCTCTGACTGGGCCTTTATGTTTACCAACAGGATCAGTGAGGGGCCATTTGGCCAAAAGAACAGTCTTTGGGTTATTTTTCGTTGAGCAACATTGTCCACCATAAGGTTTAATGCTTTATATTATTGTGTCGCTTAATTTGATTTTTATATTAATGGCCATTATTTTTAGTTAAGCCTGCAACTCCCTCCAAATTGTGTTGGTGTGCCTGGGGCAGGTCGTAGTGGTCCCCTGGGAAAGGGATAGAAGGGCCTGATTGACAGCAGCTCATAATGGATTTAAGAGATGAATATTTCCATATTCTTGTTTATTACCTCCATAAAGAATTCCTCAGCTAGGCTGCAGGGATTCAGGCATTCCAGTTTAGGAGTCTTCTGTTTGGACTGTGATACCACTCAAAATCTTCACAAAATATATGGTGGTAGTCATAGCCCTTATCAGATTACAAGAGATTCAAGTGGATAACTGGCTCACAGACACTCATTTTAAGCATTAGCTAATCCACATTTACCAATGTAATTTTGCAACTCGGGTAGGTATTTACATAGCACATAGTGAAACTATGATTACTGGTAACATGGACAGTTTTAAAATAGGACTAGACAGACTTATGGAAGATAGTAACTTTTAACATCCAAGACAGTACAATTTGCAAGGAAATAGGAACAGGAGAGTGTATAGTATCCTGGTCAGGAGTTTTGTCTTTGTCATGATGGGAACAGAATGCCATATAAGACAGCCTTCACTAACCAGTATTCAGTCCTAGAAACCATTAGTTTGTTTAACTATTGCTGATAATTCTAGATATTGAGTTTCACGTTGGAGGATAGCAAGTCTGATAAAGTTGATGTAGAACTTGGACTGATCCTGCATGGATCTTATGTTTTTATAAATCTATGGAAACTTGCTCATGGAAGTGAACAAAGTAATTTTGCAAGTGAAATGCTGTGATTTAAAACACTTTGTCCCTCTGTACTCTGCATCTCCATCTCTGCTTTGAGGATTGCCACTGGTAAAGATCTTAATTGAACAAGTTTATATTGGAGTAGCTATTCTTTATGTACCATATTTTCAAACTCTGAGCCTTTGAAATAGATCAAAACAATAATCTGGAATTATATTTAAGAATCAAATTGGTGGCCAATAAAGTTCTCTTTGTTTTGGAAAGATATATTCCTGTGATGGCGACCTGCCAGGCCCACTCGAAGTCGGGAACCGAGCCATTTCTGGCCTCCGGAGGGCCTCCGGGGTGGGGGTGGGAGAGGCCATTTTCGCCCTCCCCAGGCTTCAAGAAAGCCTCTGGAGCCTGGGGAGAGTGAAAAATGGGCCTTCTGGGCCCATCGGAAGTCAGGAAACAGGCCGTTTCCGGCCTCTGGGGGGCAGGGGAGGCCATTTTCACTCTCTCCAGTCTCCAGTAAAGCCTCTGGAGCCTTGGGAAGGCGAAAAATGGCCCTACTGGAAGTCTGGAAATGGGCTGTTTCCAGCCTCTGGAGGCTTCAGGAAGGCCCGCTAGGCCCAAAACGGGAGCACAGTGGGGGTCACATGTGTATGCACGGGGGGGCGGGGCACGGGAGGCATTGAATTATGGGTGTGAGCACGTGCGTGCGTGACCCCCCCGCACTCCCCCCGCTTTTGGCACGCAACGGCAAAAAGGTTAGCCATCATGGATATATTCCATTTAATAGCTTTACTGCTGTATTTGAACTAACAGTCTCCAAAGATAGACCATTTATAAAAATAAATAGTAATCCAACTTGAACATTGTGTTAACAGCTCTTGTTTTAAGGTGATAAAAATAACAGTAGCAAAGAAGATATTGAACATCAATTTTTACATCAGATAACGTTTTGCAAATAATTTGGAAATGCAAATTCAATATGCACATTCCAACTGTTTTTGTTTAGCATATAAATATTTCATTAGTTTCTAAAGCAGATTTGAAGGGGGAAATACAATACAAGCAGCAATCTAAGTTGTACACCTGGGTCCTCACTCTTTTCTTTAGTGTAACAGAACAATAATCAGCTACTTCCTTAAAAAGAGTCTCTAAAAACTCTCCAGTGTTGCCACTTTTGTCCTGTTTTCCCCCCTTTTCCTCAATAATAGAAAGACTATTTTTTATTTCAAGTAAAAAATGTATTAACTATTTTAAATAGAGCTGTTTTCTGAGAATAGTTTGAAACAAATTTGACTAATAATCTAATTCTTCCTTATCTAACTTGAGTATGCAAGTTAAGCAAATGCACTAAGCCAGATGCTAAAGCTCTTAGTAATTACCTTCACTGTTGTCCTTTTAGTTTAATGAGGAAGCTAGCAGCTGTCAGCTCTTACGCCCTCTCACAGAACTATCTCTGGCTATTCCTCATATTGCTATGTGTTGTTGATGTCACCTGCCATTTCCCCCCTTCCACTTTCTCTAGAAATGAATTTTAGCCACTTTTCAAATGGTCAAATATAATTTAGATGGATGCATTCTACTTTTTCCATGGAGAACAATTTGCTCTCCCTCCCTCCCTCCCCCCCCCTCTCTCCCTCTCTCTCTTTCAGAATAGGACTTCCTACTACAATGTAATTCTGTTCACAGATATAATATTGCCATTTTGGAAATATGGTATTGAGCAATTAGTGCCTGGATACAAGTTCCCTGACACAAGTGTTTCTCTCACACACAAATATGAGTGAAAAATCTAACTTCATTCATTTCTATCAACTACTTTCCAGATTTGGAGTTTATTTTTGATTTTTGTTGTTTTACTCTCTGCCATATTACAAAATATGCTTAGCGTAGTTTTCATCATGGATGTGAAGTTGCAGTGCTCTCTTTGTGTGCATGATTTAATTCAACTATATATTATCTACAGGAATGAAGGAAAGGAATGAAGGGAAGGAAGGAAGGAAGGAAGGAAGGAAGGAAGGAAGGAAGGAAGGAAGGAATTCATTAAATTCCTCAAGATGTATTTTGTTGCATAGTACCATTGAAATCAATGGCTCAAATTATATTTCAATATAAAAGTTCAAGTAAGATATATAGTATATATAGATATATAGTAAATAAATAGTCCATAACTGGTACAATGTGCAGATATATATCTTCAAATATGTAAATATTCAGTAGAATTTTGAAATGTATGTTTATAGAAAGTAGTCTGTTGTTTTGTTTTCTAACAGCTATGATCTTTTGACCGTTTCTGGTTGGATGCATTTTCTTTAGACAAACACAGTGTTATAATGAAGACATGTTTTTGTGGAAGCAGTGGACTGAGAATATTTTACTGAGATTTTTCTCATCTGAAAAACTGCAAGAGAAAAACACTTCTGGTTGAATAACATTTCTGTCTGATATGTACAGTTCACATTCCCCCCAGTGAGACTAGAGACTAATTAGTATGGCATGTCATTAATTTGCTATTAACAATCATGAACAGATTTATTAAGTTTTGAATATTCTACAATCAAGTAAAATATAGATGTATTACTGATATTGGAATAATATATTAAGATATACTGAGCTAAGTTACTATTATCCTGTTATGTTATTTCATAGGGTTGTTTTCAGGAAAAACAATGTAATTATATACTAGTAGAAATTATAATTTAACTGCCTATGCATTAAGTTATGTAAACGCTGTAAACAGTATTTCTGTCTTGCTTTTTATTCTAAAAAAGCAAAGTAGTTTACTTAAAATAAAACAATTTTGAGAGGAGATGCAGCTATAAATGCTACGTATGCCTAATGACTCCCAAGTAAGAATAAAACTGAACTGCTTCCTGATAGTCAATATAGACTGCATAAAAATGGAGTTGGGGGTTGGGGATGAAAGTCATATAAAACCTAATAAATGAGTATATGACAGGCAAATCCATATCTCTCTGGTCTGAGAATTTAAGAAAGCAAAGATAGATTATATAAATATCATTCTAAGGATACTCATATTTAGTTACAGTACCAGCTTTACTCTTGTCTTGCCTGGCATCTCCCTTTCGATATTCTGAGGTCACAGATTTATAGGTAAAATAAAAAACGTACATTGTACAGTACCAGAGCCCTAGGCCTGGTGTCAGTGGTGAAGTCAGAATAGATGATACGGTGCCCTCTTGTTTTTTAGTGTGCAATTTCCACAATTTCTGTTACTAGGCTAGGTTTAGTTGAAGAGAGTTGGAGATTTTGATTTTGGAAGCTGGCCAGGCACTACTCATGCTAGGTTTGAAAGCTGCATCCTTCCTCTTTTATGGGAAAGGATTGAACTAGACTAGCTCTCCTCCAGCTCTGAATTGAGCAAGAGAAGAAACTAAACATTTGTTTTTCATTATTCTTAAAAAAAAAAAAAAGAAGAAGGAAGAAAGCCATGTGCATTCTCAGCATTTCAAGACACCCATTCCTTATTTTTTTTCAAAGGAACAGCATTGAATTGGGTAAGGGATGATTTCTACCTGACGGAGTCTTAATGGAGTCTCCATTCACATAAAACAGATTAAGCAATAACATATACTTTCCTTGAAGCCCAAATCAGATATGTTTGTATTAAAAGGAAGGAAGAAGGATAATTTTCTGGATTGTGACAAGTATAGAGAAGTTAACTCCTCCTGAAATCCTAGAGAAATTCCTTCTGTGAAAATGCTATTTAAATAGGATGGAAATCCCAGGAGGAATAGGTGGAATTGTATTTTATGTTTGTTTTTATGGTTTCTCTCATTAATTGCATTTTAAAAAGTCTTTAAAGGCAAAGATTGGCATGTCTAATTAGGACTGAATTTAACAAATTATCATTCTTAAGAACCCATCACTTTTTATATGACATTATTTATAAGAATTGACACTTATGAATACTTTGCTCTTTTTGATTGACATTTTATGTTGGGTTGTACTTTGAGGTAGAGTGAAACAACCTAGTTGTGGTTACCCATAATTTAATGAAAGACCATTTTGTGGAGTGAGCAGGTGAAACCTGGCTGACCTTGTCTATTGTTGAAAGCTAAGCTAAATATGGCTCAGTACTCAAGAAATCTCCAGGTTACAACAAAGCTGGGAGAAAAAAAGAATTCCAAAAGAAGGCAATGGCAAATCACTTTTGTATGATTACTTAGAAAATGATGATGATGTGTCTATGAAATTGTTAGAAGTCAAACTGGACTTGTAAGAGATTATACCACTTTGTAGGAGAATTTTTTTTTTAAAAAGTGCTTGCTTTCAAGAGATCATAAAATAAATGAAAGGTAAATTGATTCTTTGACACTCCTAATCTATATACTACTAGAACTCTTATCATGACCTTTAACTGGGTAAAACAGTGCATCATAGAATTTTTGAAGTAAGGTACATCAAATGTGTCCAAAATCTAGGACCCATGCATAACTCCCAAAGGGAATGAAACCTATCTAACCTAGACAAATATAAATCACCGGGACCTGACAGATTACATCCCAGAGTTCTGTAGGAGCTGGCAGATTTTATCTCAGAACCACTGTACCGTATCTTTCAAAAATCCTGGCGCACCAGGGAAGTACCTGAGGATTGGAAAAGGGCTGATGTGGTTCCCATCTTCAAGAAAGGGAAAAAACCAGACCCAGGAAACTACAGACCAATCTGTCTAACATCAACATCTGAGAAGATCCTGGAAAAGATAATTTTAAAAAATAGATCTGCAAACAACTAGAAGCAAATAAAGTTATAACTAGTAGCCAGCATGGGCTTGTTAAAAACAGATCATGCCAAACCAATCTAATTTCATTCTTTGATAAAGTCACTAAATTAGTAGACCAGCGAAATGCTGTGGACATAGAATACTTAGATTTCAGTAAGGCATTTGACAAACCACAATTTACTTCTTGGTAAACTAGAAAAATGTAGAATAGACATCACCACCAGATGGATTTGTAGCTGCCTGACAAACCATACTTAATGAGTAGTCCTTAATCCTCCATCCACATGGAGAGAAGTAAGCAGTAGGGTACCAGAAGGCTACGTCTTAGACCCATACTCTTCAATATCTTCATAAATGACTTAGATGAGGGAATAGAAGGGGAACTCATCAGATTTGCAGATGATACTAAACTGGCAAGAATAAGCAATACCCCAGAAGACAAGCTCAGGATCCAAAAAGATCTTGACAAACTGAACAATGGGCCCTATCCAACAAAATGAATTTTAATGTGAGAAAAGCAAAGTTTTACATTTAGGCAGGGGGGAAAAAAATCAAAGTTATACCATATTTTTCGGTGTATAAGATGCACTCCCCCCCAAAAAAGTGGGTGGAAATGTCTGTGCGTCTTATACAATGAATGTTGCCAAAGCCCCATCCACTTGCCGGCCCCCACCCTTTGGCTTCTGCCTCCCAGCAATTTACCTCCAACTGTATTTTTTGGACTATAAGACGTTCCAAAGTATAAGATGCACCTAGCTTTTGGGGAGGAAAACAAGGTCTGGGGGGAATCTACCTCTGCCTCCCAGCAATTTACCTCCTTGCAGCAAGCAGCAAACAGCAAACAGCAAACAGCTTGGTCAGCTTCAGCGCAACCTGATTTAGCACAAGCAGCTGATTGGCAGTTGGATCAGCCTCCCAGAATACCACCTATCAGCTGTTCCAGGCTGCAGGGATCACCACCGCCCGTTGCCCCTGTCGCCGCCCATTGCTGCCACCACCTATCGCTGCCTTCATGCACCCCATGTTTGGCCTCCGCATGCCCCATTTTCAGCCTGCCCTCATCCCGTTTTTGGCCCATAGGCAGCAGGGATCGCTGCCGCCACCTATCCACACCACCTGAAATGGGCTAAAAACAGGATGTGTGGAGGTCGAAAATGGGGCATCCAACTTTCATAGAAACAATAGTAAGAATGTGGGTATATTCATTTATCCTAAATTAGAGCAGAATACTCTCCAGCAATATCTTATCTGGATTAAGAGTTTATACCCTTAATTATTAACAGCATTGCATTGGATTTCCTTTGGTATTTTCCTTCATATAATTGTCTCTCCCCAACCTGGGCATTACCTGGGTAATTAGGGTTGGGTTCACTTTAACAGTGCTTTGGACCCAGTATTATGCACCATTCCTTCAAGTTTTAGTATGAACTTGAAAAAGGATGCTTTTCAAGTCCACTGCCTACAGTTAATACGATACTTAAAGAAGCCCTAGTTTTTTTCAAGCTCATGCAGAAGCCTGAAAAAAGTCCATATTGTTGAATTATGGAGAAACGTTGTACTCAGTGCTAGATGCAAAGCATTTCTAATCATTTTCAAAGTGTGCAGCCTTGATATTAAATGTGCACTGAAGCTTTTTTTTAGGTTCCCATATTCTATCTGCTTACCTGTCAGCAGCGGTGAAATACACTTATCAATGCGCAGAGCCTTCTGCACATGCGCAGAGGGTCAAAATCGGGATGTAATGACGCCCTGGTGGGTGGGTGGAGCCTCCTGCCACTGGCGCTACTGGTTCATGCAAGCCGGATAGATCTGGCCAGATTTACCGCTGTCTGTGAGCAAACTTAATTTATGTCCATCAGGTTGAACTGATCGTTGAACAGACTGCAGAAAATTGTTGAGAGGTATAAGAATTCTAATCTACTAACTGTACACCTTCTTTTCTTCTTCCTTTTTTTGAACATTTCTCTTACTTCAAACCTTGATCCTTGGAGATTTGGTATTTCTGGCTTGATTTGCCTTTTAATGGAGTAGAATTTTGTAATATAAAGCAGTTCCTTGTTCCTCAAAATGTTAAAAAGTAAAAAAATTACAGAACTAACTAGCAAGTTACTATAATACTATACTTTAGATTCTTTGCATTCTAGATGAATACAAATGAATAAAAATCTATTGCAGTAAATATTTTCCTGCGCCATTCCTTTCAATACAGTCCTGCCAAGTTTAATTAGAGCACAATTAATTAATGATCAGTTATGATGATTAAAATAGGATGCATTTCAGATATATATTAATCTTTATGATGGATCTTTTTACTGATGAAGGTACCTGAGTCCAAAGAAGATTTGTCAGCTGTTTACTGACATTTCTAGAGAAATAATAGATTAAAATATAGATGCCCCAAAGTGATCAAGTAACAATACAAGACTGTAACAATAATTATAAACTAATAATTTAAAAAGCAACACAATCCTTTTCCATTCTACTTTCTAAAAACAGCTACAAAAATTATCTCATTCCTTAAGATTAAATAAGAAAAATACTTTGTGATTACTTTTTCTGAAAACCAATTAGTGACTTCTCTTTATCTCATATTTTTCTGGAGTGTATTTTTCAGAGGTTCTAAAGAAGTCCAATTTCTCAGTCAGTACCATAAATTTATTCTTCTTTTAACTGCAATATTTTGAAATCTAAGAAAAGAAAGAAAAACATAACAATTTAACCATCTTATTTGTATGGCTGTTTTGGAAACAGTTTTCTCTACCTCCACTTACCGTTCTTTTTTCAGCTGTTTTTGAAAATAGTACTTTCAAGCTATTGCATATATTAAATTCTGATTTGGAGAAAAATTGCAAAACTGTGCCATAAGATCTTTTTGAGGAATAGTGCAGTTTTAGCAGAATATATTTGGCTTCTATTAGGAAAAGAGTGCTTTCTTATATAATGATATAATGATACAATGATAATGAAATATATATACAAAATTTAATGCTTACATACATGCACACATCCATATCTATATTCATATTCATCTTACTTTTTGTTCAGAACAGATAATTTTCTGCAACTCTATGGACTCATCCACAGAGCCTCCTGGTCAAGGATGCCCCAATTTAAATTTACTGAGTTCATGGAGCCTTCATTTCATAACCAGCCCACTGCTAGGCAGACTGAAGCCTATGTAAAGTGTTCTGGCTTGAAAACAGTGTTTTCCCTGGGAATATGTAAGAAAATCTCAAATGCAGGCATTGTAATTCGTATGGAGAAGGACTTTGGAGGTCAGTTACCTGTTGAGCTCAAAAAGATTATCTCCTCCCATCTGGCTACTCTGCTGAATGCTTCTGTGGCCATTTGTGCTTGGACTACAGGTGACAGCAGACACTCACTGCAACTATTTCTTTTTCTTTTTTTGGGGGGGGGTGTAGTTTACTCAGGAGAATATCGACCTCATGGAAAACCAAATTCAGGGCTTTCACAATAATCCCTTGATCAAGTGTAAAACAGGAATCACACAGGTTTACTTGACCTTGAGAAGTCAATCACATGGCAGAAGTCATCAGTTCTGGCAGAATTTCTCTGGCAACATCCTTGCCTAACAGGAAAAAAAAGGGAACATCAGTAGAAAATGTTCAGGAACATTTAGTTGAGGGAGAATAGTATGTGGGATGAAACCAATGCTGGAAATTAAGCATTATTTCATAAATTTATTAGTTATTTATTACATTAGTAGTTTGCTAGAATACCAGAAGGAATAGCTACAATTTCCCCTTTCATCATAAGAACCATATACCCAAGGCTTTTGGAGCTACCAGAAGGCATTTTCTTGCCTTGATAACAACCTGCTCTGTAAATTAAATACTATCGACCATATCCAGAAAGAAGAAAGGGAAAAGTGTCCCTTTTCCAGTATACAGTAGGTAGTCTCAACAAAAAGAAGTTAAAATGGAATACTGTAGGCGAGTATTTTTCTCCACTCAGTCCCAAGAGAAACTTGTGAGAAGTCAACAAATTAAAATATTGGCAACTGACAAAAATAAAAGCTACAATTCAAACAACCCTCATCTGAATACATCAATCCATCAAAAAAAAAAAAAAGTCCATTCATGCATAAAAGCTAGTATCTCACTTGAGAATTCTTTAAAGAAGTGCATGCGGAAGCTGGGAAACTATTGTTTATGGGAAATTGCATTAAAGAATTTTAAAAATGCAAATATATAGAAAAAGATGTAAGTGAGATACAGAAACTTCAAGATTTGCAAAACCTAAACAAGCTTAAAATGTAAAGTTAGTTTTCAGGTCGTAATCTTTTTTTATGTAATCCAAAAAACAGTGTATGGGCAAATATGCTTTCTGATTCTTCCTGTAAGTGGAAATCTGTGGCTTGATTAGTTAAACAAAATGTGTGAACAAGGAATTGGTTTTGTTTCCCCTCTAAGAATACAGAAACAAAGCAATTAAAAATGAATACCAAACCATGGTTTCTTCTTGTTTTACTCTAGGAAGATAAACTTAGAATCTCATGTTTACATCTCACATTAAGCTCATCTAGCCACAGACTGCTCATTAATCATAGCCTCTCATGGACAGACTCACCATATGCGAGTAGGCCTGTTTACTGCTGAAGTTGTTGGCTTCTAAGGTAGTTTTACAGTTTAGAATGATGTGTGAAGATAGATAATAATGCATTATCACATATCGAGTAAGACTTGCATAGGAATGGATAGTTTATATTATTTATGCATTACCGTACATGAATAATATTAAACAAAAATAATACTTATGTTTATTTAAGTTACACAAAGGACTATAAAATAAATGGTGCACTATTATTTGCTGTATTATATTTCCTTTACCTATCACTATTGTTGAAATTAAAATCAAACTAAGTAAAATCAAAAGTCAAAAATTTCAATGGGTATTACGGTACTTTTTTCACATATTGCATAAGCAGTTGCTGTGAGCTCATCACAGTTATGAAAATCTATTGAATTGTCAGCCTGCCATTATGAGTTACAGATCAAAACATTTGTTTTTGAATAAAAAGTCATGACTGCTCAAAAAATAAACTGATACTTTATAAAAAATAATTAAATATCACTATGTTTCTCAAAATGAGGAAGCCTTTCTCCCAGGATTTGATAGCAGCATCCTCATCCTCAAAATCTCCTCTTGAGTTGAGACTGTTCCATTAATGCTGTGATGATGTGAATAACTTGGAAGCAACCTTTTGTCTTTCTGAACTTACATTGCCACTCCAAAAATATTTTATTAAAACAGGTTAAATATTAATATTGAATATTAAAATTTTAAAAAAGCCTATTTGAAAGTTGTACAGTCTCGTTGTTTTTATAATTCCAGTGATATTCTCCATGTTTTCATAAAAATATTCAGCTACATCTGCCATTTAAATGAAAAATCTCCAATAATTCCTTATTGTAATAAATTTACTATTATTATACAGTTTTATTAACACATACTTAACATTTTATTAATGCAGTAATTAGATAAACAGCATACTGCCATAGTTGGTAAGAAATATTTTAAACTAATTTGGAGTGCATAGCTACACATTTACCACCAAATTGAATATTTCAGCAAAAAAAGATAATGGCATACAATTACAATCATACCTTAGCTTTATTTTGTTCTATTTTTTCTGTTTATTGTTTGTAATAAATGACTTAATAACAGTTTTCCTCAATTTGTGCCCTGAGATATACTCTGCTTGATTGTAGATTCTAGGAATTGAAGTGTCAGCACATTTGGTGAGCATCAGTTTAGGGAAGTGTACTTTGGAATATTGTTCACATTACATTATGGAAATTAGTTGCAGTTGTGAATACTTGATGGTTTATTACTTTCAAACAATCCCACCCCCCACAACTTAACAATATTATGTAGCATAACCATAAACAGGTAATCTTCAATTTACAACCACAATTGGGATTGGAACGTCTGTCACTGAGTTGTGCCCAATTCTTTTTGCTATGGTCATTCTGCAAATCATCATGGTTGTTAAGCAAATCATGCAGTTTTTAGTGTCATGCCCTCAGGGTCAGATGTGGGGCAATGGAGGCTACCCAGGCACTCACTTGGCACCTATCCCTATTCTTTTGGGGTTCTCTGCACCTTGCTATAATGCATGACTTTGGGGCAAGCAGCAAGACAATGAACTGACCAACAAAGCTTAAGGAAAGATTGGCAGCACCTGTGCATGTTCAGCAGGGAGCTAATTTAAATCTCACAAGAACAGGTTTCCCTTGCTAGGAGCAACTTGAGCATCTGTCTTTGTGCTCCATATGCCACTTGCCTGGAGTCCAGTAAGGTATTTGCTATTTTAATTGTTTTGGTTCATTTTTTAATGTTACATTTATAGTACATGGATTGTATCCAGGAATGTCTTTCTCATGGCATAACCAAGTCAGGAATATTTCTTCTTCCCCTGTGTTTAGGAACTTTCTGAACCAGATCTGGGAAATGAAAGGAATCATCTGGAAATCTGTTTATATAATTTTGGATGTAGCTTTGTTCTTTTATTAAATTGTAATATATTGACATTTCCTAAATGAATTACAAATGTATTTTTGACTATTAATATTTATACATTTCTAAAAAACAATTCTTTGATGATTATATAATGTATTGTATTTTATAACGTATATGGCAGATAATGTTTCATAATAATAAATGCAACTGAAAATGCATTTGCTGTAACTATAGAATATGTGATGTCAGGGTAATGATGATTTAACAGCTGATCAGTTGCTGTAATATAATACTGTAGCGTTGTAATGATGATGCAATGGTAGCAATGAGTCAGCAGGGTAATTAGACTGCTACCGCTTTAAGAGGCTGTAATATGAGAGGCTCTGTGAGGACGTATTTCTCTCTCCATGTGTGCTTCCATGCTGTAGTTGATGATTGATTGCCTGACTTTGCCTAGTACGTGTATGTATATATTCCTTGTTGATAAACCACAATTTGAAAGACAAACCTCTGTTTACTGTATTTTACTCCTGGGTTGTCTCAAAATAATCACACTGTGTGCACTCTGAAATGTGATACATATGAATAAGAATATGATAAACTTGTTAATTTAAAAGAAATCTGTTTAATGTCTAGTGGAAAAAAATACATTCCATATTCAGCATTTTTTTTAAAAAAATTAAGCATGCACTGAGTTATTTCACAGAAAACAATTGGTGAATTTAAATATGCTAGTATTTGTTTGGTTTATCCTTTTATGCATTAATTTAAACTATTTGTTCATTCTTTTTGCAACAAAGAGGACCCATTCCCACGGCAATATTGGTGTGTATTCATATTCTTGATAGAAAAGAATTAATACTAATATTTTGCTTTTTTATGTACTTTCAGATCTTATCTAACTGAGAAATTTTAGGCACAGAGCATTTGATTTTCCAAATATAGCAAAATTTACGATGTATTCCTGTCCACTGGACTGCATTCTAATCGTGTGTTCAAGTGTTAGAATAGTAGAATTTAATAATACAAATAGATTGAGAGTACTGAATCAGCAAATCATTTACGGAATGAAACCTCTACAGACTTCATGCACTTTTAAGTGCTATATTGCTACCCACAATTTCTCAATCCACCCATCACTACTATTTCTGTCTCTTTCAGTATTTTAGAGAAGCTTTATCTTAAAAAAGGATCACATTAACCAACATGCAGGCATTAAAACAAAGCTTTTTGACTTTATTTTTAAAACTTGGTTTTTGAAGCCTTCTGAAATTTTTTGCAACTTCTTAATAAGCAAAAGAACCAAGTATCCTCAACTTGACTGAAGTGAGATAGTTAATTTTATATAATATTAAGAAGCTATGTTTTGTTGTGTACTTTATTATTAATTTATAGTTTTAAATACATGTTTTGAACATTCTTTTACCGATTAGAACTGCTCATTAATATTTAGTGGTTGTTCAGACATTCATACAATATTCCATGCAGTCATCCAGTTTCAAGTGAAGCAAAAGGAGAGAAGTATATTCATTACACATGTCAGATCTGTTTGAGATGTCACTGTCTAGCTTATAAATTATAAGGAATTCAATCTTGTGTTATCTTGATGTATGAGTACATTCATTCTCTCTAATATGTTGATAGGCTCAAAAATAGGTCCAGCAATGTTGCACAAATTCAATCAATATATCTGTGTGATTTACTTTATCTCTTGTCCATTGTGAATCATATCTTACTTTCTCTATCTGGTTATATTCAACAATAGAGTATATTACAGGTTTCTCCCAGGGGTGGGTTCTACTTACCTTTACTACTGGTTCGCATTGCACCCGCACGCGCTCTTCTGTGCACGTGCAGATCACCTATGATGACATCCGGGTCAGTGGGTGGAGCCTCCTGCTGGTTTTACTACCAGTTCTTGTGAACCTGTCCGAACCAGGGGCAACCCACCGCTGGTTTCTCCCCTCTAATAATAATGTTGCTAATAAAAAAGGAAGTAATTTTCTAGACATAAAAAGCTGAAAAATCTTTTCCTCTGTAATGTAAATTTAAGATTTGCTCCACTAATGATATCTAATTAAGGCTGTGATCATTGTGATGATTCTAAAAGCCATTGTTATTCATTTTAAATCTCTTCCTGTTGGGCAAGTACCATTTTTACTATTGATTTAGAGCATGTAATTCTAATAATGTAAACAAAATATGCAATAAGAACTAGAATAGTTTTTAAATGTATTTTATTATGCTTTGGAAACTAAATATACTGTAGATAGTCCTTGACATATGACCACAACTGATCCTGGAATTTTAGTTGCAAGTCATTGCAGTCAATAAGCAAAGCATCCACATGACCGCCCCACTCAGCACCTGCAATCCAAGCTCTTCCTGTTATGATCATTAAGCAAATATGGGAAAGTCCCTGAAGGCGTGGGGAAAGTCCTTAGAGGCCAGGCATCCACCAGAACACAGAAACTTGCCACGGGCTGGGAGGCATCAGCCAGCTAGATCCACCGACGTGCATATCCTCTCCCTCCATTACTACACCCAGGTCCACTTAGCTTTCCATCACGTTGTTCCATCCTGCATGTGGGCCCATTCTCAAGATTGTTTGGAAGGTTCCTTCTTCAAACTGTGTGATTTGGACAAGCAACTTTCCAAACCATCGTGAGAATGATGGCATTCACTAGTGTTTTCTCCTCTGAAGAGGAAAACTCTAGCAACTCTAGCCAAGCATTTTGAAAGTCTCTGATTTGCAATGATTCAGAATGCTGAGGCTCAGGAACTTTACTGTTTTCTCCTTTGGAATATCTTTTGCTAGCATCCTTCTCTCTGGAGGAGAGAACAATAGTGAAGCCAGGATTCTGAAAGGTTCTGCTCAGAGCCTTTCAAAATGCTGGCTTTGCTAGTGTTTTTGCCAGATTAGAGATCCAAGCATGCCAGCAAAAGCATCCTATAATTGAAGTTCTATTCCCAGGAATTTCGGATGCAAACCTATAAGTTAATTATTATCATTAAATAATTTCCTCTACTGCATTACCATGAACAAATACTGTGATTTATACTCACAGAATTTTAACCTTGATATAGTCCCATTAGGTTTATTTACTGATTGCATTTATAATCTGTGTTCTGTCAGACACCTGTACAAATATCTGCTGAACTAGTAATTTATGAACTAATTGGTTGCAGACCTGTCAAAAGTTCAATGACTGTGTTACCTTTGAAGCAAAATAGTTATATGGATTATTTAGTTAAATTAGGGTTTTCTGGAGTTTGTCTTTCTTTTGTTATTTAAGAAAATGAAATGAATGAAAACATAAACCAGTAAGAACACAGCAATGTCACAATGATTAAATGTTGACTTGGACTACACAGAAGTCACTTTTTTAAACAAATTCTGCAACACAGAGTTATTGCTGTAGAAGTAAAAGGGGAAATTCTAATGCAGTGTTTATCAAATTTGGCAACTTTAAGATTTCATCTCCCAGAATTTCCCAGCCAGCTAAAAACAGTGCTCTAATGTTTTTCACCTTGAGCTCTTAGAAAAAAGGCTAAAGGTAATCATATGACACCAGGATACTGCAACCGTCATGAATATGAGTTAGTTGCCAAGCATCTGAATTTTGTTTTTTTTTTAATACAATTTTATTAATTTTTTTACACAAGTAAAATATAGTAACAATTCTGTTTGACATCGGATTCGCAGTGTTTATACATATATACATGAGTAAATGTCTGGTGTCATTTATACTATACATTTCTAATTAATTTCTGCACCTTTTATTCCTTCCTTAATTCTATCATTTATCCATTCGTACCATCTTCCCCACACAGTATCATAATCGGAATTTTCATCATCATTTATCTCGTGTGTTAATTTACTTATCTCTGCACACTCTAATATTTTATTAATTATGAGGTCATCTGGTGGTAGGTCTTTCTTTTTCCAGTATTGAGCGTATGCTAGTCTGGCAGCTGTAGTTATGTGTATTAGGAGATGGACTTTTTCCTTTCCATACCCTTTCTTTACCATTCCCAGGAGAAATATTTCTGGATTCAAATCGATTTCTTCTTTAAATATATCTTTCAGCCATCTCCGAATTTTGCTCCAGTACCTTTTTGCTTCGGGGCATGTCCACCACATATGAAAGAAGGTGCCATGACCATGGCCACATTTCCAACAATTTGGCTGCGCATTAGGGAACATCTTTGCGAGTCTTGCAGGTGCTAAATGCCACCTATGAAGCATTTTGTAATGATTTTCCTTATACGTGGCTGCTCTAGTTAATTTATAATTTTTATTCCAAGCTTCTTCCCATTCATTAAAGTTCAAACTGTGTCCAATATTTCTCTCCCATGCTCTCAATTGGTTTCTAATTATATCCTCATCTCTGTCTTCATCTAATAAATAATTGTACAGCTTGGCCAACGCTTTTTTCCCTGGTCCCATCAAAATTTTGTCTAATCCATTATATCCTAATTCTAAGCCATATTCATCTTTGTCTTTCTGGTATCTTGATTTTATTTGCAGGTAAGTCCACCAATCTAAAATTATACCTTGGTCTCTCAGAGCTTCATTTGATTTAATGTTTCCCCCTCCATCGATGATATCTTTATATCTGCACAGTTTCTCCATTCCCCACCTGTTGGGGTAAATCAATGCCTCTGCCGTTGAGAGCCAATTTGGGACTTTTGAGTAGTATCTCTGCCTAATCCCCGCCCATGTTTGAATTAAGGAATCCCTAATTTTATGCCTGTGGAAGTAGGTTTTCTTTTTCTTGTCTTTGTCCCATAGGTACGCATGCCACCCTCTCTGTAAGTCATGGCCTTCTAACGTTAGGATTCTCTTATTCTCCAAAGTGATCCATTCCCTTATCCATATCAGTTTTGCTGCTCTGTAATATGTTTCCCAATTCGAGAGTCCAAATCCTCCCACATTTCTTTTTTCCTGTAAGATTTTGAGTGAGATCCTCGATTTTTTTCCCTCCCAAACGAATTCCCTGATGTTCTTATTTAGTTCTAAAAAAATTTTTTTCTCTAAGGTCACTGGTAAGTTTTGATATAGAAATAGCATCTTGGGGAGGATGTTCATCTTAATTGCCGCAATTTTGCCTATAAGTGACAATTTAATCTTTTTCCATCTATCCAAATCTTGTTTTAGTTTATTAATTAATGGGGTATAATTATCTTCTTTTAGAGATGAACACCTTTTGGTTAGCCAGATTCCTAAATATTTTATTTTTGGGACGACCTGTAGGCCCAAAACTCCTTCTATCTCTTTCTTCTGCGTTTCAGTTACATTCTTTTTTTTTTATTTAAAATAGTTTTTATTGAATATAAATATTAAAAAAGACATACATAACATATACACAACGAACATTTATACAACATATACACAAAAAGAATATAATTTCTTCTTAAGCATTTTTTCAGTGACGTTCTACAATTCTACTTATAATATATTCCTTCACCTTTCTGTAATCTAATAATATTTTTATTACATATATATGTATCAATCGGTAATATATCCCCTATATTTTTTGTATATTTCTAATTTTTAACCAATTATACCAACTATTCCATATTTTATAATAGTCTGATTCTTCTTTTTCTTGTAATTCTTTGGTTAACCTATCCATTTCAGCGCATTCTAAAATTTTCCCTATTACTTCTGTTTCACTTGGTATTTTTTCTTGTTTCCAATTTCTTGCGTAGGTTATTCTTGCAGCAGTTAATATGTGAATTGTAAGATATTTAATATCCTTAGGGTATGATTTGTTAAATATTCCTAATAAAAATGTTTCTGGTTCTTTTTCAATCTGTGTTTTTGTTATTTGTTCCAACCATTTTTTGATGTTAGACCAAAATTTCTTTGCTGCCGGGCATGTCCACCATAAATGATAGAAAGTCCCTTGTGCCTTTTTGCACTTCCAACAAATTGGGCTATTTTTAGGTTGTATTTTTGCCAATCTGGTTGGAGACATATGCCACCGATAAAACATTTTCAGTTGGTTTTCCTTGTACGCCGTTGCTTTCGTTAACTTTAGGTTTTCCTGCCAGAACTTTTCCCATTTTTCCAAAGGTATTGTGTGTTTGATATTTTGAGCCCACTTAATCATCGTTTCTTTGACTGTCTCTTCTTCCAATTTATAGCGTAGGAGAAATTTATAAATTCTACTAATTAATTTATTTTCTGAATCTAATATAATTTTATCTATTTCTTGTTTTTGATTGTAAATTTCATATGTTTTTATATGCTCTCTATATTTGGATTGTATTTGAGTGTAAGTCCACCAGTCTATTCCTCTGTGTAAATCTGTCTCCAATTGTTGTTTTGTCTTTAGTTTGCCTTGATAGTCAATTATATCTTTATATCTAATTATTTTTGTCTTATCTGTTAAATTTGGATGTCTAATTGATTCCGCCGGTGCTAGCCAATTTGGTATCTTCATATAATGTTGTTTTTTAATTTTAAGCCAAATTTGTAATAGTGAGTTCCTTATTGTATGTGTTTTAAAATATGAATGTGTTTTGTATTTCTCATCCCACATAAAGGAGTGCCAGCCAGTTTGAAGTTCGTGTCCCTCAATTGTTAAAGTTCTAGAGTCCTTTAATTCTATCCAATCTTTGACCCACGATAGTACTGCTGCTTGGTAGTATATCTCCCAGTCAGGGAGTGCAGCTCCTCCTCTATCTTTTGTATCCTGAAGCAGTTTAAATTTTATTCGTGGCCTTTTCCCTTGCCAAATAAATTTAGATGTTATTTTATTCAGCTTTTCAAAAAACGGTTTATCTATTTTAATTGGGGTGACCTGAAACAAATATAGAAATTTAGGTAATATAATCATTTTGATAGCCGAAATTCTTCCTAGGAATGAAATGTGTAAATTTTCCCATTTTTCTAAATCTTTCTTTCTTTGTTCTAGTAATTTATCATAATTGTTTTCTTTAATTGCTGATGTTCTTGTGGATAAGCAGATTCCTAGATATTTTATTTTTTTTGTTGTTTGAATTTGTATATTATCTATCAAATCTTTTGTTTGGATTTCCGTAAGGTTTTTAACAATTAGCTTCGATTTATTTTTATTAATTTTTAGTCCAGCCACTTCTCCAAATTCTTCTATTTTTTGAAACAAATTAGGTATAGATTCCATAGGATTTTCTGTCAAAAACACTAAGTCATCAGCAAAGGCTTGAACTTTGTATTCTTCTCTATTAATCCTTAAACCTTCAATTCCTTGATCTTCTCTAATTTTTTTCAACAGGGTTTCCAATGATAGAATATATAGTAAGGGGGAAAGTGGACAGCCTTGTCTAACTCCTTTTGTTATATTAAATTTGTCTGTTATATCATCATTCATAATTATCCTTGCTGATTGCTTGGTATAGATTTCTGCTATAATTTTCCCAAATTTTTCCCCAATTTGCATATTTTGTAGTTGTTCAATCATAAATTTCCAATTTTGGTTATCGAAGGCCTTTTGGGCGTCAAGAAAAACCAACACTGCCTGCTTCTCCGGGTGTGATTCATAGTATTCTAAAGCATTAAGTATTATTCTCATGTTGTTCTTTATTTGGCGTCCCGGCAGAAATCCATTTTGGTCTGGGTGTATATATGTATTTAATACTAATTTAATTCTTTCTGCCAAGATTGCTGCAAATATTTTGTAATCGGCATTCAATAATGAAATAGGTCTATAGTTTTGTATTAACTGGAGATCTGTGTCTTCTTTTGGAATGATTGTTATTATGGCTTCTGTCCATGAATTTGGTATCTTGGCTTTCTCCATAGCTTCATTATATAATCGCAACATATTCTCTCCCAATACTTCTTGCATTGTTTTATATATTTCTACCGGTAGCCCGTCAGGACCCGGTGTTTTATTGTTTTTTTGTTTTTTCAGTACTTCATCTAGTTCTAATTTGGTTATTGGCCTATTGAGAGTAATTCTTTGTTCTTCTGTAATTTTTGGCATTCCTGATTTCTCTATGTACTGTTTTATTTTATCTTCCTCTATTTTCCCCTGATTATATAGATTCGCATAAAATTTCTTAATAATATCTTTTTTGGCCTCTTTACTATGTTGAATTTCTCCTTTATCATCTTTCAATTGGTATATCATTCTTTTTTTCTGTTCTTTTTTCAGTTTATGGGCTAGCCATCTGCCCGTTTTATTTGCGTGCTCAAAATAGTTTTGTTTCGCCATTTTTATTTTTTGGGCTAGTTCTATTTGGTTTATCAAATTCAATTTATGCTTAATCATTTCGCATTCTTCTCTTATTGTTTTGTTCTGGGGCTTTTCCTGGAGTTTTTGTTCTATTTGTTTTAGGTCTTTCTCTAATTTATCTAATTGTTTTTTCTTCTCTTTATTCTTTTTCCTCGTATATGCTATTACTAGGCCCCTTATATATGCTTTTAAAGTATCCCATGTGTTTTGTAAAGAGGTTTCCTCTATTTTATTTATCTGAAAGAATATTTTTACTTCCTTTTCTAACATCAAATTAAATTCTTTTTCTTTACATAATCTTTGGTTCATTGTCCATCTCTTACGTCTTCTTTCCCCTTTCCAGTTTATGAATAGTGGATTGTGGTCTGCCCATTGGTTTGTGCCTATCTCAATTTTTTCTACTTCTGTTTTAATACTTGGGGTCATCCATGCCATGTCCAGTCTTGACCAGGAGTTATGCGGATGGGAGTAAAAGGTATATTGGGCCTCTTCTTCATGTGTTTCCCTCCATACGTCTGCCAAGTTTAGTTCTTCAGCCATAGTAAAGAATTCTTTTGGAAGTATTTCTTTTTTCTTTTGTTTTTTTTCCCCAGTTTTGTAGTCTTTCTTTGCATTTACTATTGCATTATAATCCCCTATTACACAAATATCATCATATTCTAATTCTGCTAATTTTATATGTAGGTCTTTAAAAAAAACCTGTAGTTTTTGGTTAGGTGCATAAATCCCTACAATTAACATTTTCCTTTTTCCTATTTCTAATTCAACCATCACCACTCTACCTTGCTCATCGGTATAAACTAGTTTAGATTGTATTTTTTCTTTTACGTAAATCACTACTCCTTTTTTCTTTTTTGGGGCCAGAGATAAATATAATTTTCCTAATTTGGGGTTTTCTAGGATTTTTTGATAATCTTTTTGAATGTGTACTTCTTGCAGACATATCACATCTGCTTCTAATTTTCGTAATTTTGTGAAAATTTGATTCCTTTTCTTTGGGGCATTTAAGCCATTAATGTTTACCGAAAAGAGTTTGATCTGTTCATCCATTGCCTATTATATCTGTTTTTTGGTGTTTCTTGTTTCCATCCGTTCTCTAGGTTTTGCACCTTCTCTCTGTTCTCTCTCTTTTTCTTGCCTCTGTCTTATTTCTTTTTCTTCCTTTGTTTCTGTTGGTTCTTCTTCTTGACTTTTACTATCTGTTTCCTCCTTACTTTCCTGTTCTACTTCTAGTCTGAAATGTGTGTTATGAAATTCTCTTGCCTTTTGTAGAGTATCTATTTTATATCTTTTGTCTTCCCACGTAATTAAGATCCCCTCTATTGGCAACCATCTATACATTATCTTGTATTTGATTAGTAGTTGTGTTAAAAACTGATATTGTTGTCGTAGATTTCTTACTCTTCGGGGTATCTGTTTTAAAATTATAATTTCTTTTCCATTATAGATCACCGTTTCTTCTCTAGATTTCTTATAGGCTTCATCTCGGATTGATTTTTTAAAAAATTTAACATGGACTTCTCTCGCCAATCTGTGTCTTCTTATATAATTTGTTTGTACACGATAAGTTTCTTCCAATTGTCCTTTTATTTCTTCTGGCTCTTTTTGTATCATTCCTGCAATAATCTCCACCATCTTTCCTTCTAGGTCCTCATTTTTTTCTTCTGGGACATTTTGAAAACGCAAGAAGTATGAGGCCTTTTCCATTTCGAGCATGGCCAAGGAATCTGACATTTCTTTGTTTAGTTGTAGGGTTTTTTGTTCCATTGCTTCTACTTTTAATTCCACGTGATCTATTTTTGTTTCCGTTTTCCTAATTCTCTGTTCATTTTCTGTTATAGAATTTTGAATGCCCCCAATTTTATCTTTCATGGTCTTAATATCTTCCTTAACTTCTCCTAATTCATTTCTGATCTCTGCATGGAACGTTCTCATTTCTTCCTGATTTTCAGCTATTTTTTCTTGTGTTTGAAGCAGTGTTTCCTGGATCTTTTGAAACATATCTTGTATTACATTAGGTGCCATTTCCAGTTTTTCTTTTTCTTTCCCCATCATGCTATCTATTGTTTTTTGTTGTGAGGGGGAAGGAGTCATTACTAACGTACTAGTTGTAGGTTTTTTCCCTGTCTTTGTTATGGTGGATGTTGTAGACATTTTTAATATTCGTGTAAAGCTTTCCAACCTTAACATCAATTATTAAGTTATTCCTTAATATCTCTTTTCCCCTCCAAATACTACTTATACACCACACAACTTATATATAGTTATATTATATTATATTGCCAGTTATCCCAATTAAGCAATTAATTCTTGTTCACAGTATAAATCTATTTACTTATCAATCAAGATTTTAATTTAATTTTCTTAATTTTCTAATTAGCAATCTTTTCAGTTACCCCCTTTTTCAATCAGTCTATCTCAGAGATATATAAAAATCAGTCTTTCGCTTTAACAATAATTCCTTGTCTAACTAGAATTCCACAATACAATTTATAGCTATAAAAATATTGTCAACTTATATATTTCTTTCAAATATTAAACTTATTAACTAATTAAACAGTTCAAAATTAATAATTCACTTAATTTTTATTTTCTTTAGTCCTTATTGTCTTCTTGCTTTACCTCTCTCAGTCTGTTCTTTCACAATCATGAAAAACGCAATCTGTGTCGTCTCAGTCTTTTTTTTAATTTCTTCTCCCAGTCATCGGATCTCTGCATTCAATTTTCAAATCTTTTTTTTAAACTTGAGTTCTTATTATCCAAAGTTATTTGTAAATCCAGAGTTCGAAATCCCGACAGATCTTCTGTATCCGTGAAATTCACCACTTAGTCCGATATTTCAGTCTCTGTATTCGGTTTCCAATGTTTGGGGTTTGAATCAGTTATAGTTCCCAAGATCAAACAATTTGTCTCTATATCCACAAAGTCCACAGGCTGCTCCCTTTGATCAGCTGTAAAGGTCCGCAGTCAGACCGCTTCGAGCGCTATTTCTCCTTTTCTTATATTTGCTTAGTCATTCTATGGGATTCTCTCTTCCGCGCTGTAATTATTCCCCCTTTTTTCCTTCTCCTCTTGTATCGCCGCTGTTGTAACTCACTTGTCAGTTACATTCTTAATTAGTATTTTGGTTTTAGATTTATTCAATTTAAAGCCAGCCACCTCTCCATATTTACCCAATTCCTCTAATACTTTTTGTCCGGATATTAATGGGTCTTCAAGTATTAGCGCCACATCATCCGCAAAGGCTTGCGTTTTGTAAGTCTCTTTTCTAATCTTTAGGCCTTTGATTTCCTCGTTATTTCTAATCTTTCGTAGCAACACTTCTAGGGCCAGGATGAATAATAACGGTGACAGGGGGCAGCCCTGTCTTACTCCCTTCTTGATTTGGAATGTTCTTGTCCTATCTCCATTTACCAAAATGCTAGCCCTCTGATTGTCATAAATATTCTTTATCATCTTTTCGAAGTTTTGCCCAAATCCCATTGTTTTAATTTGCTTGGTCATAAAATTCCAATTTAAATTGTCAAATGCCTTTTGGGCATCCAAAAAAACTATGGCCAACTGCTTTTCTGGGTGTTCTTCATAATATTCTAAAGTATTTAACACAATTCTCAAATTATCCCTAATTTGTCGCCCCGGGAGAAATCCATTTTGATCTTTATGGATCCAGTTGTTTAATATTTTTTTGGTTCTTTCTGCCATTATACCCATGAATAGTTTGTAATCAGTGTTTAAGAGCGAGATCGGTCTGTGGTTTTGGATTTTTTTGGGGTCGGCACCTTTCGGCAGCAGTGTAACATGTGCTTCCCTCCACGAGTCGGGGATTTTGGAGCCCATCAAGACCTCATTGAAAATTTCCATTAATTTGGGTTGTAAGATTTCTTCCAATTTTTTATATATTTCTCCTGGGAATCCGTCTGGGCCTGGTGATTTGTTGTTTTTGAGTTTGGAGAGGGCTTTTTTGAATTCTTCAGTTGTTATCTTTGCATTTAACATCTCCTTCTCTTCCTCCGTTATTTGTGAGAGCTCCGCATTTGCCAGATATTGGTCTATTTTTTCTTCCAAAATCTCCTCTTCCTTGTATAGTGCTTCATAATACTCTCTTGCTCTCTCTAATTTTTCTTCTTCTTTATTTAAAAGATTTCCTTCAGCGTCTTCTAGTGTCTGAATTGTCCCTTTTTCATTTTCCTTTTTTAATTTATAGGCCAGCCACCTGCCCGATTTGTTGGCGTTCTCAAAGTAGTACTGTTTTGTTCTTTTTATTTTTTGGGCTAACTCCTCTTGATCTAGGATGTTTAATTTATGTCTCCACATCAGCCAATTTTCTTTTGCTACAGTATCTCCAGGTGTTTTCTGGAGTTTCCTTTCTGCTTCATCTAGATGTTTAATAAGATCTTCCCGGGATTTCCTTTTTAATTTGTTTTTATATGCTGAGTAGGATATTA
The DNA here is from genome assembly GCF_029215685.1 of Pituophis catenifer annectens. NCBI lineage: Eukaryota > Metazoa > Chordata > Lepidosauria > Squamata > Colubridae > Pituophis > Pituophis catenifer. Next base: position 43,592,818 of record NW_027256887.1, on the reverse strand, counting down.
TTACCCCTCTTAGATAGGCCTTCATTGCATCCCATACTATTTCGCGGGGAGTTCCTTGATTCTCATTTTCTATAAAAAAAGTCTTTATTTCTTCTTTCAATTTTTCTACATACTCTTGGTCGCATAGTAGTTTTGTGTTGAGCCTCCATCTCTGTTGTTTCTTTCTCTTTATGGTTCTCCATTTCATTTCCAGGGGGTTATGATCAGCCCAGATATTTGGGCTAATTTCCACTGTCTCTATTTCTAACCCCAACGTCCTGGTGACCCAAACCATATCTATTCTCGACCATGACTGTTGCGGATTAGAATAGAATGTATATTGTCTTTCGTTTGGGTGTAAAGTTCGCCATATGTCGATTAGGTTCATTTCCTCCACCAAATCGAAAAAGGCTTTTGGTAAAGTTGCCCGTTTATTTTTATTCAATTTATTACTTTTGTGGTCATTGTCTGGGTCTACGATTCCGTTGAAATCGCCTATCATGCAAATTTTATTATATTCCATTTTCCCTAATTGTTCCCGAAGCTTTTGAAAATATTCTCCTTGTTTTTTATTTGGGGCATAAATGCCCACAAGTAGTATTTTAGTGTTTTCTCTCGTAATTTCAACCATGAGGGTTCTTCCCTTTGTGTCATTATATTTCAATTCTGCTTCAATTCCTTTTTTAACATAGATTACTACCCCTCTCTTTCTTTTTTCAGCTAATGAGGTAAATAGATTACCATATTTTTTATACTCCAAACGTTTACCCTCGTCCTTTTTTATATGGACCTCTTGTAAGCAGATTATATCCATATTTTGTTTTGCTAGTTTTGTAAGTGTTAATTTCCTCTTTTTACTATCGTTTAATCCATTAACATTTATTGAGATTAGTTTCAAATCATTCATTCTTATTTTCCTTGCTCGGTCTTAGTTCTTGTTTAGTCTTACGGCTCTTACTGGTCTTGTTTTTTTCTCTTTGGTTTCTTCTTCGGTCTTCTTCTCCTCCGCGGTTCCTTCCTCTTCTAGATTTGTCACCTCTATTTCCTCCTTACTGCTCTGTTCTTCTTCTGCACCCCTTAACTGATCAAGAAAATCTTGTGCTGTGCTCAAGCTATCTATTTTTATTTTTCTCCCCTGCCAGGTGACTAACATCCCCTCTGGCAAGAGCCATCTAAATAATATATTTCTTTTGTTCAATTGCACAGCCAAAAATCTGTATTCCTTTCTCACCTCCCTCACTCTTCTTGGAATCTGTTTTAATATTATCACTTCTTTTCCTCTGTATGTTATTTGTCCGTCCCTCGCCATATTGTATAGGATGTCTTTTACTTTTTTTCTTGCGAATCTGATGTGAACTTCCCTGGGGAGCCTATTCCTCCTCGCATAATTTGTTTGAACTTTATATATGTCGTCCAATTCTCTGATGATCTCACGTTTATCTTGTTGAAGTACTTCTGCGATTAGTTCCGCCATCTTCTCTCCCAGATCCTCATCTTTTTCTTCTTCCACATTTTGAAAGCGCAAGAAGAACGACGCCCTATCCATCTCTAATTGTATTAATGAATCTTCTAATTCCTTGTTTTGCGTCGTCAATGTCTGGTCTACCATATCTAGTTTCTTCTCATTTTGTTCTATTTTTTGCTCCGCTTTCTGGATCCTTTGTTCGTTGTTAGAGATTGAGACTTGAATCTCATTCATCTTCTGATCCAGTAGGTGGATATCTGTTTTAAGTTCGGTGTGATTGTTGAACATTTTTTCCTGCATGGCCATCATCGTTTCTTGAATTAATGTCAATGTTGACTGCACTGTTAGTAATGTTGGTGTTGCTATGGCCTTGTCCGTTTTTTGTAGTCCTTCCGTTGACTTTTGGGTAGCCGGAGATGTCATAGATATAGTAGGGTTTGAGGGGGTCTTTTTTCCTGTTTTCAGGATCGTTGATGACAAGCTCGTCATTTCTTTCAAGATTATTTTTTGTTCCCTGATTATTTTCTCGATATTTCTCCAAATTTTCATACACTGGTTGCCACCTCTTTTTTATATTTCTTCAGAATATGGAGAGAAATTATTTATCAATCAATGTCAATTTATCAATCTATATCACTTCCAAACAGTATCTTCAATGAAATATTAAATCGATATCAATTTATCAATCTATATCACTTCCAGTCAATATTTATGGTTTGTAATTAATTTATAGTTAATTGGTATAATAAATAGTAATTAATTGATAAGAATTTATTTCTGCTTGTTAATAATTAATTCAAGTCCTAATAATTTAAATCAGAGTAACACAATAGCTCCTAGATAAATCTATAATCTATGACTAAAATTCCTATTTCTAAATTACTACTTAAGGGAGATTTTATGTTCAAATTCCTATATAGCTGTTTACCAATAAATATATGTAAATATTGTAGTTCTAATATAACAATATGTCAAGTATATGAGAGTATTATCAGTACAAATAGATGTAAATAAATATATGTAAATACACTTAAATAATTAATTAAGTGGGTATAAATCTAATAAACTCTATAAAAATATATCTTGTATATAGGCGGGGATCAGAGCTTAAATACTATAAAGATTTACAATTCTTGTTGATAAAACTATTATTATGCAAGGGATCCAAATGTTATGAAGAAAAGTTTCAGAGGAAAAGGGAAAAAAAAGAGGAGGGGGGAAATATTTCAATTGGGGACACGCAGAGTTTTTCCAAAATGGTAATATTCTTTCTCACTCAGCCACTGGTCTCCTCCAATCCTTTCTTCTTCCCACGTTTGCTTTGCCACTGTCAAAACTGTCAAAACTCTATGATTAGCCTCGAGGCTAGATTGTCTCTATGCCTGTCCTTTTCAGTTTGCTCTGTCAGGCTTCTTCAATGGCTGCACTTCCTGTTCTCTGGCACAATTAGATAGGGTCCAATCTCCAACTTGGTTGACCTTTCTGCTATCACCAGCAAATGGAAAAAAAGAGTTCTTCTGGATTCTTTTAGTTTCCTTGCTCCCTATGCCCACCGATCCTCTTCTTGCACAGGTAATCTAGCGTCCTCAGTTTCTTATTCCCAGCGCCGGCTTGTCGGGCTCCGTAGTCATTCAAACTGTTCTCCGATCTCCGTCGCCGCCTTTTTCAGTTTAAGCCCTTCTCGCCCGATTCCGCCGGCCCCTTCCTGATGTTCGATCTCACATATGCAGGGAAGACACGTTTCAATCTCGGCACTGCAGCCTCCGATCTTCCTTGCTTCCCATCTAGTTGTCGGCTACCACAGCTTCAGGTCAGCCATTGAAAGGCTGACTTCACACGCGTCGGTTTGACAGAGCTGCCCGATTTAGCGAGAAGTGTTTGCGCTTCACTTTCTCGCTCACCCGGCTCTCTCTTTTGTCTGCGGGGCTCTCCAGGACCCGCGCCCCTGAAGGGATCCCCAAAACGCGGTGACAAACGATGTTGAGGAGTGGCGATCACTCACTCAGCATCATGTCGCTGCAGCTCGCCGACCGGAAGTCCTCGCCAAGCATCTGAATTTTGATCACGTGATTATATGCCTACAATGGTCATAAGTGTGAAAAACTATCTTAAGTCATTTCTTCCAGTGCCATTGTAACTTTAAACAGTCACTAAATGAACTGTTGTAAATTAAGGAATACCTGTATACAAAGGTATCATGCTGTGAGTTTTCATAAACCCTCTTCCTTGCATACATACCTGCTTCATTTGATTTCTGGTCTGTAGTGATATAGTTTATTAACATTTCATGTGCAGATAATAGGTAAAACGAGTTATGATATGTTTCCAATGAATCAAAAACCAAAGTTGGAAATCGTTCTGTGATTTTGTGGAAAATTATTAGTTTAATTATAATTTGTCCAATTTTGCTTCTCTAGACCATGAATGCTCTGAATTAGGAGATGGAGGAAGAAATAAAGGGAAGGAAAGGAAAGGAAAACAAGAGAAAGACGTAACCGTAATCTGCAGAGATAGGCAGAGAAATTGTACAAATTGCTCTTTGGAGAGCTATTGCCTGTTTGACAGCCCCATGTAAGTCCACGGCGTTTTCATTCAAAGTTTCTCTTTATAGTGGGGTCCATGGAATTTTCCATTAGACAAAGAAATAGTGGCCACATTATATTTTAGCTTAAGACTAATCTGTGATTTCCTTTGACCTATGGATCACTTAATTTCAATGTCACTGTTGTTATATCTTAATCTACATCCTGTTTCATTTCTAACTTTGAAATTGTTATACCTCAATCACAGAAGTTTTCAGTGAGGCTTACAACAATATTTTATTAGCCATCCTGAAGGAACCATTCTTTTCTGTTTTTACATACCAAGCCAGAGGGATTCCTCAACCTGTAGAAGAAAACAAAAATCTGTCGAAGGGATAGAGTCTAACTTTAAATCAGACTACAGCATATATATTTGCATGTGTGTGAATTTGTGTGTGCTCAAATACAGATGCAGACATTGGTTTTTAAGGATGTTGTTTATGTGTGTTGCTATGCTCTGAACATTCCAAGGGGATTTACAAGCCAGGGACAATATATGATCAACAGATCATTTTTTGTTTTTACAAGCTGAAATAAGCAGGTTAAAACAGGATGCTGGCTCTTCTGATGCATAGTTCAATATATATTGGGCAAAGGTGAAGGAACTTGTGCAGAAGCAACATTTGGCTCTAGCTTCATTTGACTGGCTAGAGCCACTTCTTAATTTTGATAATAGCCTTTCAGATGTATTGCAGTCACAGTAGAGTTATCAGAATTCTCAGCAAGGGTGTCCAGCACACTGGAAATCCTGTGAATTTTAATAGAATTTTACAGTATTGAAAGCAATAATACTGTGACGCAGCAAATTTCTATGTAAGAATCCTGTTTCAAGAGCTTTGGAAGCAAAGTGTTTTAAATCCACCCACCCCAAATCCCTGACTTGCAATCAATAAATGGCAGGGACATTTGAAAGTCAAGAAAACCAACAGTGAGGAACTAGTCAGCAACAGGAATATATTCTTAGGTGGGTTTATTAAAGAAAAGAAAGAAGGGGGACAGCTCAATTTTGCTTTTGCTTTTGTTACCCACTTGAACTCTCCTCCCTGGTTAGTGAAGTTAGGAAAGAAAAGGAGTCACAACCTTGGTTGGAAATCAAAAAATTAAACAGCTGGCTAGAGACTAATGAAGCTAGAAGTGAATTGGAATTTTGATTTATTTTATAGACTGTGATCTGTGTCTTCATTGTGTGTCTAAATGTGTAGTCTACAAATGGCTAACTGAATTCAGCCTATTCAGATGTAATTGTTTTTTTTCCTCCTTGAAAACAGATCTTGAGGTGCCACAGTTAGAAGAGTTTGTGGCTGGTAAAGGAAGAGAGAATGTTAAAGTAAACAAGTCAATTGACAGATTATCTCATAAACAGCAACTCAATCCAGTTGTGGAAGTATCTGCAAAAAAGCATTTCAAAATATTAAGAAACTCTGCTTTAATTAACATTCTGAGGCTGGAAAATTCTTAACAGTTGCCAAGATTCTGTATTAACCCCAGGCTAGCATTAAAGATAATTTACTGAAATCTGTGTAATTCATGTTTTCTGGTCATGCCAGCTATGTGGGGCTTGAAAAGAGCTTGTTCTAAATCATCCACAGGAATATTAGTGCACTGTGCACTCATGCAAGTGCCATTGATTGTATATATGAATGTGTAAGTTTTATATCCCACTTCTTTTCAAGGAATTCAAGGTGGTGTACATGGCATTGTTCCTCCATTATTTCCCTAAACCAAGCAACTTGAGAGGTAGTCACTCAACTGAGCTTCCATGGGGTGGGTGGAATTTAGCCTCTGTTATTTACAACCAAGCCTACGGTTCAACTTCTCTATACAGAAACACATTATTAAGCAGATATTTTCCAAATATTGTTGGTTCAGTGGTGTTAGAAAACAAAATAGACTGGTTCTCAGGAATGATCTATGATATGACAGGCCCAGAATGCCATTGTCACTATAGTTTTCCTTTAGCATAATTCAGGCTTTTAATCCATTGGTTGCAGCCCATTCTGAAAAGTGATACTTTCCATTGACAGATAATTTGATGCAGACCAACCTAAAACAGCTATTGACCATCAACAACAACACTTGAAATGATGATATGGGTAGATACAATAACAAAATCCGGATAGATCTGAAAAGCACAGTTTCCAAGCCTACTCTGGCAGAATAGGAGCGAATAATGTTCCTTCACAAAATCAGAGATATAGCTGCTTATTTTCCATGTAATATATGTGATCATCTGTACATACAGATACCCCACAATGCTTATATTAGACAAACTAGCCAATCTCTGTGACCTATCAATATGTCCATCCATTATCTCCAAATTCTAACATCAGCAATGACAATATACAGTAATGGATTTTAATTTCAATTATCCAGGACTTGCAGTCCTTGCCCTCAAAAATTACCATTTTCTTTGATAAAAGGAATGTACAGAGACGGAATCATTGTAAAATAATTGAGATTGTCTTCCTTAAGAGGGTTAGTGTTTTAGTTCTCACAGTAAAAAAAAAAATCAAGATTTTATTTGCATTAACTAACTAGGCAGGATAAGAATATTATTATTATTATTATTATTATTATTATTATTATTATTATTATTATTATTGATTATTTTGTCGCATTTCTATGCCGCCCAACTCCCAAAGGATTCTGGGTGGCTTACAACAGAGAATAAAACAATGCAACAACATCCCATACAAAAGTTAAAAGAAGACATTAAAACATTAAAATATGCCACACCTATTTGCTATTTTGATAATGGTAACTAGCCAAGGTAATTCTTTGTTACCCATCTTAATCAGCTGGTAGTCACAGCTCTAGTATAGGTAGTCTTGGATTATGACAGCAATTGGGACTTGGTTTACTATTGCTAAGCAATACAGTTGTAAAATGTGATGTTACATGACTGCATTGCTTAGTGATGGCAGTCCTGAATGCCATTGTAACTCCAGGACTGGGTGGGTTATTACATGGGAAGAGGCAGGAATCCCAGGCAAGGAGCGGGGGTGGGGAATGTGCAGGTGCTATGTGAGTGCCGAGATGGACACGAGAGTACGGGTGGGCAGGGAGGGTCTGTGGGCAGATTTTTGCTGCAGAGTGTGGGCAGGCAGCAGTGGTATAGAATATGAGATCCTATACTCTATCATGGAGTTCCTTAGGAGAAAAAGTGATGGGAATGACTTACAGGAGCAACTTGCAACATTCCCTGCTTCCCTGTTGAGTTTCCTTGTGGGAAGCTCGTATTCACAACAAGTTTAGATGTGATGTATTATGATTTATCTGTTGCTGCTTTATAAAACAATGTATGTTTTAGCCATCTGGTTAGATAGATAGCTATTTCCAGCATTTTTAAAAATTTATCTGCTGTCCATCAGATCTGCAAATGCTGACTCTTGTCCCTTATCCACTGAAAATTCTCCAAGCCTAAACCAAACCTTTTAACTTTGCAGAAGAGTTTTGAATCCTTCAGCCAATCAAATCAGCACAATATGTTCTTATCAGGCAGTAACCAAGCTTTTTTCACTTGCGCCTATCTCTTCCTGCTTTCATCATGCATAGATTAAAGTGAAGGGTAGAAACCAAATTTCTAAAATATTTGATAACCTCATTCCAGATCCCTGTCTTAGTCCTGAGCCTGGTCTTCAGAGTTGCAGTGGTCTTGGCCTCTGTCCGTTGCTACTTAATGCAGTATCCACCTGTAATAAGTCCCACCTTATCCATGATTTTGGATGAAAAGAGAATCTGGTAGGCATTACCAAATTTGATGGACACAAAAGATTGTGTGGGTCTTTTCTCAGAAATGTGATCTTCTAGGATTCAGATGTGGCAACAATTGTGAACCGAGGGCAGGGGTGTAGGAGTGGCAGCTGTCATCTGAGAATATCTGATGGCTTTTCGGGTGCTGCTACAGACATAGCTGGATTTGATATCCTGTTTGTGAAACAAGATCTTAAGACTCAGATGGGATTGTTGCTCATATACCAGACTCCTTACTGCACAACAGCTTTCCTACCTGAGCATCCATTTATTTATTTATTATTTATTTATTAGATTTATATTGCCACCTATTCGCCCATGGTGACTCAAGGCGGCTTACAGAATCCATCCATCTATCTGCATCTGTCTACCTTACCTATGTACCTACCTATATATCTTTAATTTCTATAGCCAACCATCTCAATCAAGTTGGCAATGGAGTTCTGTAGACTGATGATTCAGGGAGATTTTAACTTGCATTCTCTTTGTCTGGAGTCAGAGGCAGCTCAGGAGTTTGTGACACCATGGCATACAAATTAATAATAGGTGAATCACAGTGACAGTCACACTGTTTTGGGGTATGTTATCACCAGTTCTTGCCATTGACAGATCACTCCATTCTACTTCTGAAGCTCTCTATAGACTGCTCCCTGCTGCAGGGAGAATGTATCTATTTGATTGATTTGATTGATTGATTGATTGATTGATTGATTTGACTTAAGATGAGTGATGGACCCAATCAGGTTTCAGAAGAACTTGGGGTTGGTCCAAAACTCTGAGGTTTTAGTCACTGCCTGGAATGAATAGATGATAATTGCTATGTCCGCAGTTCCCACTCCGGTCTGACTCCTAGGGGGCGCTATGCTGTTTGCTGATTGGCTGTTTCGTTTGACAGCCAGGTATAAATAGCCGTCTGGCGCAAACTCGGCTGTTGCTGACAGCTGAACGGAAATTGTGTTAGCTGCTGCTCCGGCAATCTTGTTAGCAACTTTGTTAGAAATAAATGTTATGTTAGCCTGTTAGCTTTCCATCTCACCTCAGTTCTTGCTGGTGCCCAAGATAGCAAAAAATTGGCTGAAACCAAATGAAACTAAGTGACCTCAAGCTTAATGATTATCAGGGCAACTATATACCCATTTTGTGCAACATTTGCTGCATTCCCTGGGGAAAGGAAAAGTCTTTGCAAAGTTAGACTTAGCCCAAGTTGTGGATGATGCCATGGCTGAAGCCCAAATGATAGTTACCTACAGGGGGGCTTTTAGATGCCGCCGTCTCCAATTTGGAGTCAGTGTTGCACCTGGCATATTTCAAAGCCTCATGGAAAGGCTATTACAGGGAATCCTGGGTGTCATCCCTTATTTTGACAATGTCCTGTTGTCAGCAACCAATTGCACGGATCTCTTATGTCACTTTAGAACCGTGCATACCCGATCCCAGGACATAGGATTAAAACTTAAAAAAGAGAAGTGCCATTTTTCAGTTCTGAAGGTCGAATTCTTAGGCTATCTTGTGGATGCTACTGGGCTTCTACCCACAGTAGAGAAAGTAACAGCAATACAAGACGCGCCTACGCCAACCCACAAGACAGAATTGTAAGCTTTCTTGGGGTTGTTAAATTTTTACAGCATTTTCTTACCCTATAAGGCATCAGTAGCTGAGCCTCTACACCGGCTTTTGGACAGCAAAGCCCCTTGGGCATGGGGCCCAAATGAAGCAAAAGCATTCAAAACTGTCAAAACTCTCCTAATATCAGACAGTGTTCTCGTTCAGTATAATGAGAAATTGCCCAGTCTTAGCATGTGACACATCTCCCTATGGGGTAGGGGCCATTCTTAGCCACTGCCTTTCAAATGGCTCAGAGGCCCCCACAGCATATTTTCTAGGTCCCTTTCTCCAGCCGCGGACATCACTAAACATTCCTCAAAAGACAGAATTTTAACCCAAGTACTGGACTAGGTGACAAGAGGTTGGCCCCAGGGGCCAGTGGACGCAGGCTTTAGACCATTTAAGCTGAGGCAAAACAAACTGTCTGCCCAACAGGGTTGTCTGCTCTGGGGTAGCCAAGTGGTCATTCCTGCCCCCTTACAATTCTCACCACATTGCATGAGAGACATCCAGGAATTGTGAGAATGAAAGGGCTGACCCGTAACTGGTGGGCCAATTTAGACCTCACAGTCACTAACTGGGTGTCCAGATGCAAATTGTGCCAGGAGATGAGACCAGCTCCACCTAGAGCCCCTGTAAGGGAATGGGAAATCTGTCGAGGCCCTTGGTTTAGACTGCATATAGATCTAGCTGGCCCATTCCAGGGGTGAAACCCATTAATAATTGTAGACAGATATTCGAAGTGGTTAGAGGTCAGCCTCATGGCATCCACAGCATCCGACGTCATAATGAAGGCACTTTGAGGAGTATTCGCCACCCATGGGTTGCCCGATTTATTTGTCTCGGATAATGGGCCACAGTTTACTTCTGCCCCATTCGAGTGTTTCTTGGCAAGTCAAGGAATCTGCCATGCCTTGACAGCCCCCTTTCACCCCTTGAGTAATGGCATGTCCGAAAGAATGGTGTGCTTGGCCAAGGAGGCCCTAGGGAGGATGACCACAAGGGACTGGCAAGCTAGAATAGCACAGTATTTGTTAATACAGCACGCCACCCCATGCCCCACAACCAATCGTAGCCCTGCCGATTTGTGAGATGTAAATGCCTTATTCCCTAATGTGTAAATAATGTATATATGGGACATCGGGGGTTAACTTATTCTTTGGTTCCTAATGTATTCATAATTCACCACTCCCATTCTTGGCTCCACCCCTTGTATATATAAGGAGCCACCTTCACCATTTTTCCTTGCTTCTATCTGTGAATATTCAGTGAATATAGAATGCCTGTTATAATTAAAGAGAAATATATTTAAACCTCTAACTCTTATTATCATTATTGAGTCTGATCCTGAAAATATTGCAACAAGCTGGTAGCAGAGGATGGTTAATTGACTCAATAAATACTTAAAGATGTCTAAGAAAGATAGGCCCAACACCAGGGCCTACAGCAAAGAAATAGAAACTGAACAAGAAATAATCAACGAATCCACAAACGCGATTTCGAGAGAATCCGAAGAATACACCACTGAAGAAGAAGAACTAATAAATGAAAATAATGACCAGGAGGAAATCGAAATAGAAAATAACGAACTCAGGTCAGAGATATTAAAACTATTAAAAAGCCAGAAGAATGATGAAAGCCTCATCGCGAATCTCCAAGAAATGCTGAAAAACAGCGGAGCAGCGAGAGAGAAAAACATTGCTAAAGAGAAACCCAAAGACCAAAAAACTGTGAGTGATATGACTACAGAGAAAGTCGTTATGAAAAAGAAAAGATGTGATCCCGCGCGAAATTTTGAATGGCAGCCATCTTGGTTCCAACAAGCCTCCAAAGTGAGCGAAGCAGAGCCAATCAAAATGCTCAGTTCAAAATTTCTGGCGCGAAAAACGTTATCAGACAACGAAAGCGAAAAGGAAGATTCAAACTCTTCAGAAGAACCAGAATCAGAAAGCGAAGACGACTTAACGAAATCCCAAGTAAAGTCAGCAATGAAGACGCTTTTTGCTGCATTTGGGCCAAAATTAAAAATTTCCAAAGCGACAACGAAGAAGCTAGAGAACAAGCCGATACCTCAAGACCTGCACGCTCCCATCCTGACTTCGAGAGCGACGACGCCCGAGCCCAGAGAGCCATGTCGATTCCGCCCTACACCGCAGACCGGATCAAGTACCAACGCACACAAATGAAAGAAAATTTACTATTCTTTATCACTAGTCCTCCAAGAAGACCTTGGACTTTAAAAATAGATTGTTTACATCATAGAGCATTTTTCTTAATAATATCTAGCGTGTCTCCTGCAATGTATCATAGCATCAAACCAAACCTAACTGTTTCAGAAATAATTCAATGCATGTTTAATCTGTTTCACAGCGATAGTGTAGCTACCACTACAAGAATGTCTAAGGATTTCTTTTCTTCCAGAGTAAAACCAGGGGTTTCCATAAGTGAGCATTTGATATCTCTAAACAAAATAAGAGCTGAGCTGCATTTGAGGGGGGAAGTGATTTCAGATCAAACAATGAAAAGTGTTATTATCAATTCACTTGATTCATCATGGGATAGTTTTATGTCACACTTAGACACCATCAATCTAGGATATTTATCCATAGAAAGTCTATCTAACAAATTGATAGCAGAAGACAATTCAAGAAAAAATCGTTCCAGCAATCACACAGAACACAAATCTTTTAGGAAGGTAGCTTTCCAGGAAAAATACAATGAAGCTTTTAAATGCCATAATTGTGGGTCCAGGGAACACAATAGAAGAGACTGTCCCAAAATCTCAAAGGAGAGACATAGGTCAGAGTATAGGAGCAAATACAATTATAGACAGTCTTCCACAGATAGACATAAATATAGAAGCCCACCAAATTACAGAGATAGTAGAGGGGGTAGAGAAAATTCAAAAGAGAGAAAATCTGGTTCACTGAATGGACTAAATAAACAAGACAGCACTAAAACACAACAAAATGAGAACAATAATTGGCTTATTGATTCTGGGGCAACCAACCACACCACTAATAACAAAAATATATTGTCTTCATTTACAGAAGATAAATTTGTAATAAAGGTAGCTAATCAAGAAAAGGTTCAAGTATTAGGCAGAGGAAATGTGACCTTGCCTGGCCTAGGAAAAATAGAGGGGGTATTGTTAATTCCAGAAATACCTCATAACATACTAAGTGCCATAAAACTAAGCAGAGATTCTGACATCAATATAGTTTTCTCAAAGGGGAAAGCAACTTTAGAGAAGGACAAAACAAATGTAGGCACTGTGATGATTAAAGGAGGCCTACCCTATCTAATAACAAAAGAAAGATGGTTACATAACATTGATTCAAATATGGAAGATTGTATTGAGGCAGATGATGAAAATGTTAGTAACAGTGACAATGATGAATGTAAAATATCTCATGATCACGCAAATACACACAATGAGAAGAAACCAAGAATAGGTAAACCAATTCATGATGAGTGTGCTCACATCTTGCATAGGAAGTTAGGACATGCAAGTTTTCCTGTAGTACAAAAAATGACTGAACACGCAGAAGGTGTCAAAATAAAAAATTGTGAAAATTATTTGGAATGCTCAGTATGTAAATCCACTAAACTAAAAACTAGTCCCAGACCAAAAAAATCCAACAGATCAACTAACAAAATTTTTGACTTAGTACATATGGACCTAGTTGGTCCATTAACTCCATCAATCACTTATAGAAAACGTTACTTCCTAACAATAGTAGACGATTACAGTCGCTATGGTTTTGTTTACACATTAAAACACAAGGATGAAACCTTTCAGAAATTTAAGGAATTCTACAAACGCATAGAAACACAACATAATATCAGAATAAAACAAATTATGACAGATAGGGGATGTGAATTCATGTCTAAAGAATTCTCCCAATGGTTAAAGGATAGAGGAATGCTACATTTCACGTCTAGTCCATTTTCTGCGTTCCAAAACGGGATTGCAGAGAGAAAGAATTCCACACTACAAACCATGATTAGGTGCACATTAGAGGATGCTGGTTTAGGCAAACAATTTTGGTCAGAGGCCTTACATTATTCAAATTACACTCAAAATAGAACCTGGTCCAGTATTGTGAATAAAACACCATATGAGGTGATGTATAATAGAAAACCCAAATTAGCACACATGCACATATTTGGAGTCACTGCAGACGTACACATACCTAAGCAGTTGAGAAGAAAGGGAGAAAACGTATCCAGAAGATTAAGATTTATGGGATATGAAACTGGCACCAAAGGGTACAGATTCATTGATAATAATAACAAATTTATAGTCTCCAGAACAGCTGTGTTCCATGAACAGGCCAATTGGTCTAAATTACATCTTAATGAAATATTTCCAAATAAATGCAAAGATACAAAATCTTGTGAGGAAGGGACAATAGAAAATCAAAATATCAACAAAAATAAAAACAAAACCAAAACTTGGACAAATAGTCAGCACAAAATAAAGACAGACACATTAACAAAAAAGGAAGCAAGATATTTGCATGATAACCATAGCAAACCCGAAAGAGCTATTAGAAACAATAGAAATCAAGTACCAAATAAATACAGAGATTACATAATGCATATGGATGGTGAACAAATGACACCTAATACATATGAGGAAGTATTAAAACTCCCTCGTGAAGAAAAGGAAAAATGGGAACTAGCCATGAAAAAAGAGATGGAAAGTTTGCAAGGATTAAATGTGTTTACACCTGCGATTGCACCTAAAGATAAAACGATTATAGGTACCAGGTGGATTTATAAAATTAAGAATCTAGAAGGAGGCAATACTCTATACAAAGCTAGATTGGTTGCACAAGGTTATGCACAAAAATATCCGGAGGACTACACTGACACATACTCCCCCACAGTGAGAACAGAGAGTGTTAAAACAGCTCTAGTAGTGGCATCTGCACTCAATCTTGATGTATTTCAATATGACATACAGACTGCGTATTTACACGCAAAACTAGATAAGGAAATATATGTAAGAGCACCACACAGTCAATACACTAATAAGAATGAAATTTGGCTATTGAACAAGAGTCTATACGGATTAAAGCAATCTGGCAAAAGATGGTACGATTGCTTGGTAAAAGTACTTAAGACCATGGATTTCAACGCTACCACTGCTGATAACTGTTTCTTTGTAAAAAAGAGTGATGATCATATTGAATTTGTATTAATTTATGTAGATGATATTTTATATATAGGAAAACACAAGGAGAGAAGAGAAACCTTTGTAAATAAGCTAAACGAACATTTCTCGTTGAAATCTCTAGGTAAGGTAAACAAATACCTTGGTGTACAAATTAACAAAACTAGAAGGGGATTCAAACTTACTCAGAAAGATAAAATCATTGAACTTCTGAACAAATGCAATTTAAACAATGCCAAACCCTGTGACACCCCTATGCAAACTGATTTCCTTAGAAACACTGATGAATCTTCCCCTGAATTCAAGGATAATACATTTTATAGATCAGTCATAGGTTCACTTCTTTATATATCTAATTGGACCAGGCCAGATATTGCATTACCACTCAACTTATTGTCAAGATATGTTAGCAAACCAACAATGTATCATTGGGAAGCAGTCAAAAGAATTCTAAGATATCTGAAAAGTACATTAGACTTTTGCTTAGTATTAGAACCTAGTAATGGTAAAGAACCAAAACTTACATGTTACGCAGATGCGGATTGGGCTGGAGATATATCATGCAGAAAGAGCACTTCTGGTTATATTTTTCTATTAAATGACTGTCCAGTTTACTGGTACACTGGTAAACAAGAACTGGTAGCCACTTCGACCACAGAAGCGGAATATGTTTGTTTGTCCAAAGCTGCAAATAATCTTGTATGGTTTAATGATTTGATTTCAGATGTTTGGAAAAAACCTGCTTTGCCTTTTGTTATGCATGAAGATAATAAAGCAGCCATTGAAATATCCAGATCCGATGCCATTGGACAAAGGTCCAGGCATATAGATATAAAATTTAAACATGTGAGACAATTGTCTCAAGATGGATTTATCAAAGCAGTGCATTGTGATACCTCTGAACAATTAGCTGACATATTGACGAAGCCTTTACCTTCTAAACAGCACAAATATTTAACATCAAAATTATATGTCTTATATTGTCCTGAATCTGAATGTAATTGGTGTTGTATAGCGAACCGGCATTTAGAGGGGGATTTGTGAGATGTAAATGCCTTATTCCCTAATGTGTAAATAATGTATATATGGGACATCGGGGGTTAACTTATTCTTTGGTTCCTAATGTATTCATAATTCACCACTCCCATTCTTGGCTCCACCCCTTGTATATATAAGGAGCCACCTTCACCATTTTTCCTTGCTTCTATCTGTGAATATTCAGTGAATATAGAATGCCTGTTATAATTAAAGAGAAATATATTTAAACCTCTAACTCTTATTATCATTATTGAGTCTGATCCTGAAAATATTGCAACACGATTAATGGGCAGGCGACTAAGAACTATCTTGGAAAGACTCCACCCAAACTATGCCCCTTGACTCCAGAGGGAGAATAAGATCTTTTTGCATTGGGGCTGATGTATATGCCAGGAACTATGCCAGCAATCCATTATGGCTATCTGGCAAGATTATAGGGATAACTGGGACTTACTCTTACGAGGTGGAGTTAGAGGATGGTAGGTTGTGGAGGCATTACATCGACCAGCTACACGGTCAAGAAAGCCCAACAAGGGACCAGTCAGTCATTCAGGGCCCACCCAGAGACCTCGAGGAATTGACACCAGCAACCGGAGACAAAGACACTACATGAGATGAGGCGATGAGTAACCAGGATCAAAATGGAGACTTATAGTTAGAAGCTCGCTTGTCTCCATGAAGTCTGGCTCCAGCCTTGGGCACGACGCAGGCCAGGGACGACCAGGGAGCGGAGAGAGCCCTTCCTAGTGCTCCAGCCGCCAAAGTTATACTAAGAAGATCCAGGCGAATCCAGCGCTAGCCGGACTACCTAAGAGACTACGCATGCGCACCTCTAGGTGGGAAGGAGTGTTATGTCCACAGTTCCCACTCCGGTCCAAATCCGAGGGGGTGCTCTGCTGATTGGCTGATTGGCTGATCGGTTGTTCGGTTTGATAGTTGGGTATAAATAGCCGTCTGGCGTGAACTCAGCTGTTGCTGATAGCTGAGCAGGAATTGTGTTAGCTGCCACTCTGGCAACCTTGTTAGCAACTTTGTTAGAAATAAATGTTACTGTTAGCCTGTTAGCTTTCCGTCTCGCCTTAGTTTTTGCCCCCTTGTTCTCAGTATAGAACAATAACAGTCTTAGTTGTCCCTCATGCAGATTCACTATGGTTAGGGAGCTTTAGGAGATGAAAAGAGATGCCTAGGAATGCTTAGAGTACCACTAGAGAAGATGAGAGAGTCTGAGAATGGGCAAGAGCTTTTATTAGGCCTTTCCTGGTGGCAGAAAGTGTGAACCTACCAAGGCAACCCACCCTCCACCTACCATTAGGACCAGGATGCTAGGAGAGTCCAGTATATGTGAATGTTTTATGGAATTTTCAAATGTACTTTTTTCCCAAAAGGCAACTGGTCTTTGTTTTTTCCTTGAAGATGTTTCTTTTCTCATCCAAGAAACTTCATTGGTTCTGGCAGGATGGTGGTGGGGGATGGAAGGATTACTGCTGACAGGATGGGGGGATGGAAGGATCATGTTTTTTTGCAGTCATCTGGTCGTTAGCAATCTGAGAGCCGTTGAGGCCACTTGGGGGTTTATCTGTGCCCTCAGGATTAGCTGAATCCGAGTATAAATGGAAGTGGAATCTTCTTGGAACTGCTAAAATAATTGTGTTGTAGACACAAGATAGGTGGTGTCATATCCCTCCTCCTCTGTTGAGAGAGGGCTGCTCAGTTTTAAAACAGATGGTCTCTTTTACCCCTCTTTCAAACCAATGATCCTCTCTGTCCAAAATGTGGACTTTGGTGTCTTCAAAAGACTGATATTTGTCTTTCAAATGCAGATGGACTGCTGAATCTTGTCTTGATGGATTTGTTCTCCTATGTTGTGCCATGCATTTGTGAAATGATAGTTTTGTTTCACCAATGTACAGATCTGTCCATGTCTCACTGCATTGTATTGCATGTATCGCATTACTCAGTCTGTGTCTGGGTGTTTTATCCATGGGCTGGACAATCTTTTGACTTAGTGGGTTTAAAGTGTGCATGTATGTTATGTTGGTTGAAAATCCTCCTGAGCTTTTCAGATATTCCTGCAATGTATGAAATGACAATGTTGCTTCATTTGTTGTTCTCTTCTTTATCTGTTATGGAGGAGTTCCTGCTGGGCCTTTTTCGGAATTTGATGAAGGCCAAGTTGGGATAGCCACGTGATCTGAGGATTTCCTTGACATATTTTAGTTTTTTTTTCTTTTCCCTCTTTCCCAGTAGGCAAACTTTCAGCACAGTGGTGTAGGGTTTTGGTCACTCCCATTTTGTGCTCCAGTGAGGATCAAAATGTAAATACTTGTCTGAGTGTGTGTGTGGAGGGGTGTTCTGTAAATTTCAATGTTAAGGCTTCTGTCTTCCTTAATGTGCACTGCACAGTCCAGGAAAGCCAGACTTCCTTTCCTTATGAAAGCCTGTCTTCCTTAATGGGCAGTCTGCACCATCCTGCCAGAACCAATGAAGCTGCTTCTTTAAGGAAAAAACTAAAAGTCCAGTTGCCTTTTGAAAAAAAGCACCTTCGAGACAACCATGATCTGAATGACTGAAAATCTCCATAGAAGTTTTATGGAATTGTTTGTGTTTTGTGATTTGTCAGATATTTAATTGGTTTTTATATTTTAGTATTTAATGGTTTGGGGCGTTTATATTGGTTTGCATATATTGTTTGCTCCCCAGAGTTATGTATTTTAGATAGGTAGCTTCAATTTTCCACACACACACACACACACACACACACACACACACACACACACACACACACACTATATATCTATATCTATATCTATATCTATATCTATATCTATATCTATATCTATCTATCTATCTATCTATCTATCTATCTATCTATCTATCTATCAACATGTACTTTATGTTAGAAATATTTAGCAGAATGCTGCACTGTGTAGAACATTGGTAGTCATTTTTTACTCTAAGGCATTGACTTTTAATAAGAGAAGATAGCACAATATGTTTATTAATATTTTATGAAGACATGTCTACAAACTCTTTTAGATGTAAAAGCTTTTTTCCTGTGGAAAATGAAAAACAATGTTTTCTGTATTTTATTTTGATGAAAAATATACATAGCTAAATTGTACATTGAAAATTAGCCTATAAGTATTAGTTGTTTTTGATAATAAAAGTTTCAAATAGGGGTGGGTAAGAAGATGCATTTAGTGTTTGCACAGAAGGGATGTTAATTAAAAAAACATTGTTTAGCAACAAATGAACAGCAGATGGCACCCTTCTGTAACCATACAGTTATTTTAGCTATTATTATTTCAGCTTTAAAATGTATTTTATAATTTTTGAAGATTTTGAAATGACATTTTAGACGGATAGATAATTACTAGATTATGAAGCAGAATTATTTTTACAATACTAACAAAAGAACAGAATAATGGTCAGATCAGATTGTAGTATTTACTTAGCAGTAGAGGCTTTCTCCTTTTCGATCTTTAGTTAAGGTGGTCAATCATGAAGAACAGTCTTTTCTTGAGATATTGCTCAATTCTGCATTAGATCAAACTATTTTAATTGTGTACTTGTTACAGGACAGGAAAGACAGTGGCACTGAAACAAGTACATAGCCTTCCAAATAGTTTCAAAATAGATCTTCTAAAAACTAATGAATAAGCCTGATTTTGAAGCCTAGTTCTTATAAAGAGCAAAGGGGATGAAAAACTGTATGATATCACCTACTCTTTATAGATAGATATCTAGGGAGCCAAAAGAGTGGACTAGATAGCCAACTATACTGTGCAGACTAATGGCACAGCTTATGGATGTTGAGAGGATTCTCAAGGGAATGCCAGAAATTCAAAATGCCTTGTCAGTTTCTCTGGTGCCATTAGATGTTAAGATGAATGGAGATCTGCCTTATGTTATAGCAGCTGAAACTGATAGAGTCAGCATGCTATCTCCAAATCAAGATGTAAATAAAGCTGGCTAAGTATGGGAGAGAGTAGTGCCTTTAATAAAAGCTCTTAAGGAGACCCATCTCAAATATAAAGGACATTATATAAAATTAGTTGCAGGAATGGAAGCTGCTGTCATTACTGTATTTAAAAGAAGAACTCACTACTAATGCCCTTGGGTGTTTTCAATGCTGGGTGATCTCATCTATCTAAGCTGTGTTTAGTATGAATTTGGGCTCAGAAATAAATCACATGATTTCTTAACTCTTTCCTTAATTATGGGTTAATGTAAGCCTTTCTTTAATTATACACATAGATATATATGTATCCCCATCCGTTTCCTTCATTCTCTATTGCCGTGGAAAGAGAACACAAGGAGAAAAAGCATATCAGAATAAAATACAGCAACTTATTTGCTTTAAGATCTTTTTAATTCGTATAGAAGGATTTATAATTGCATTTTTCACACATACATGTTTTTCTTTCTTCATAGGATAATTATTAAGTTTTATGCTGTATAGTTTTGAACATTTAAAATAACTCTCTAAATTGTTGTTTAAATTAAGATTTACTACTTTACTGGACTTCTTCACTAAAGAATCTTGAGGAATTAGCATCGATGGTTAGCTTAGTTTAAAAAAACCCTCTTGTTTCTGATTATATCTCACTGGACATGGTTTAAACAGACATTTTGCAAACTCTGGAATTAAAATACTTAGTACGTCTATATATACACACACACATATACATATATATGTTCAAGTTAGCCATAGTTGCACTAGGTTGAGAAATGGGGATTAGTGCCTTTGAATCATATCTTACTAACAACGTAACAGGATTTGACAATATCACCAGAGGTTGAATCCCTTTAATCAGAAAGCAGAATTTAAATCTAGAAAATATCATAATGATTTGGGTATTTTATCAGGTGATGGGAAATGTAACAGATTCTAATATCTGTATAAAAGAAGCAGTACTTTTATAAAACATGGGCAATAAATTCTACTGAATCTGTATCATATGGACAAACTGAGCAACATGCATTTTTTTATTGGTCTTCCTTTTTCCTTATATATTGTTTTTGTTAGACTGTGGGCCTCAAGACAAAATTTCTCTTCTTTTCACTGATTATACATCAGCCACTCCTAAATTTTGGGATGTAGAACTATATGAGAATAATAATTTTTCAATACCACTTTGAAGCTTCTTTGAAAAAGTGAGGCCAGGATGTACTACTTTATTCTTTGCCTGAAGTCAGATAATTTAATGGCTGCACACATGCAACTTCATAGCAGTAATATCTCTTTATAACCTTGGAAATCCTGTGGGCCAATGGATTATTTCATTATTTCTGCCACCAATAGCCTCCCACCGGCCAGTACGCTCCCACAGAGTGGGCCTCCTCAGGGTGCCGTCCGCCAGACAATGTCGGCTGGCGACCCCCAGGGGGAGAGCCTTCTCTGTGGCGGCGCCCGCCCTCTGGAACAACCTCCCCCCAGAGCTACGTACAATAACAGACCTCCGGATTTTTCGTCGGGCCCTGAAAACCCATTTATTTCAACTAGCTGGGCTGGCTTGAGCCAAATTTTAAACGGATTTTAAATTGGAATGTTTTAATTACGGCCAAAATTATTTAATTATTTTAAACAGTTTTAGATTTTGTATGCTTTGTATGTATGTCTTGTTTTTACTTTGGCTGTTCACCGCCCTGAGTCCTACATTGGAGAAGGGCGGTATAGAAATTTAAACAAATAAATAAATAAATAAATAGGCATGTCAATGGATTTTCAGAAATCATCAGATTTTCAGACTAACAAACTTTATGTTGAAAAGGATTTACTTCTGAATATGTTTAAAATTGCAACCAAAGAGTCATACTAACTCCACCCATATCATTATCTGTTGTATGAATACCTTTATCAAAATATATTGAAACAACACCCAGACCTTTGGTGAAGAAGAGTGAGGCTCCTTGCTTCATTTCCATCCATTGTATCATTCTTGCCATCTTTTATCTTTTTTTTCTTTTTAATTGTTTTATGGTGATTTCTCTGTTTTGATTGTTGTGAACCACCCAGAGTTGTTGGCAGTCAAGCAGCATAGAAGTTTGATAAACCAATATATACATAAGTACATACTAGAGGAAGGAACAGGATTTATCAAAGCCAGAATATTTATATTTATAGTGGGGTTGAAGGATTTAACAATTTCTTTCCCCCAATCATGTATCCCCAAATCATGAACCATGTGTTTGTGATTCGATTTTCTGTTATATGCACTAGAAAAGAGGTATGCACTGAAATAACTGGAAGCTTTTTTTCCTAATGCAAAAGGTAACAGCAAGAAAACTCATTTGGGCCTACCCATTTCTGCAATTGACTTTCAAAATTGACATTTTCACAGTTCTTACATGCATGACTGTTGTTTTATTACATTTGATTAGACTTGGTAACTGGAAATTACTAATAAATTTGTTATACATAAATTAGACCATAGCCAACAAATTTCTTGTATTCTTCTCAGTGGACAAATTATTTGTACCCTTTCTTGATTGTACAGCCTAATACTCATGGAGAAAATATTTAATTTGAAAAATGCCACAATGCTTTTGGAGATAATTTAACCACATTGCAATGTTACCTCTACCATATACTTTATGGTTATTCCTCCATAGATATATGTAATAACATCTACAGACAAATTACATTATTACAGTGATTTTAAATCACAATTTTGGGCTACTTATGTGATTTTCATTCTACTTCAAGAATATTTTTTTTGTTGCTGGGTAACGGTGCTACACTATTAGTATTTATAAATCTCCTTTTTTCTGTACTATTATTCACAAATTTATTTTTTGATATGAATTAGCAGTAACTGTATATTTTTTAGCTACTTAATAAAAATTGTGTCCTTTCTTTACCTATTTTCATGACCAATATTCTTCATAGTAGAATCTTTCTTGAAGATAGCAAGTTGGGAAGTACTCAACTCTATAATGGATGTCACCTACATTGTTCATAGAGCAAATAAAGTTCTTTGTCTAATCCAGTGTTTCTCAACCTGGGCTATTAGAAAGTCCTGCAGCAATAACTGAAATTAAAGTTGTGAAGCTAAAACCAGGTATGTTGTTCTGAAAGCATATTTTGATATATAGCACATTATTTCTACTATGTTATTACAAAGCATTTGAAAGGGAAATGGCTTGATGTACAGTGTAGGAATGTAATACTCAGAACATTAAAACGGCAGCAGAGGTGTTTTCTATGCATGGACACTGATATACTGATAACCAGTGAAAGGCTTTGAAGAGTATGTGTCAATTCTTCAGGAGGACATAAGTTCTCTAATACTTTGCTCATTTTGAATGCAGTGGGCTTTGTGAAGCACTCTTGTGTAATACATTATGCAAATTCAAATTCAATTTTATTTTGCTCCATCTCTAAAGACTTTCCGGTCGCTGTGATTTGTAATTGCGGATAGAATTGTCAAGTTCTTTGCAGATTTATTAATAAATGAAGCAACTGCACATTTTCTGAAACAGAGCAATCGAAGTATTTTATTGGCTTCCTGTTCATTAGATTGGTTATGGGCTTCTGTAAATACATTATGCAAGTCTATGTGAGTTGCAGATCTTTGCTTGGAAGAGCCTCCAGGTCTTGGCTGTTTGAATATGTATGCTCTATGTTGTTTGTATTTCTACTGTATTTTTAATCATTGTTTTAATGGATTTTAATCTACAGTTGTAAGCCACCCATAGCACCAAAATGGGAATGGAAAGCATATAAATGATTCAGATAAATAACCAATATTCACTGATCGGTCACAAGTTGTGGAGATCTAATTCATTACTTTGCAAAGGTCAAACTATCTGTATAGTCATTTTAAATGTGCCTTTTACATAATTTACAGGCTTAAAAAATGGAAATAGCATTAAGATGGTGGAGGAGGGGGCTGATAATTAATGGGTTCAGAGCAGATATGGGGAAAAATTACATTTTCTTGCATTCTGAAGTCCTAAGAAAACCTTTCTTTTACATTTGTGGAAAAGGTATTGGTGGGACTTTGTTCCAATGCAAATAGCAGGTAGTTATTCATTATTCATTACCACCATTTTATCTCTTTAAACAATTAGGGAGTCATTTAAAATGCACAGAGACAAGGAAATTCACTGCCTGCACAACTTATATCTGCAATAGTCTGCTCTTTCCTAGAGACATATATATGTTCATTTTAGTTTTTTAGCCAGTAAGATATCTAAATCAAAGAACTCCACATTTAGAAAAGCTCTAAATTTAGCACATTTTAATCTACTCCCAGTGGTTGTTTTTGGAGGGGAAATTTTTAAAAGGTTTGTAGACATTAAGATTTAACCTTGAAGTGAAAGGACCACAAAATCCATAGCTCATGTTCTGTTTTAGTGTTCTTTTATAAAGATGTGGGGATTACATTTCATACACATCTGTTTTCAGGTTTTCATTTCCAGGCCATTCATATCTTTTTTGTTTATGGCTGCTGTTGCCTGATCAATATAGTTCTATTACTTTGAATGTGACAAAATTCTGCTTTATTGGTTGAAGAATGTGCAATACTTATACTTGCTTTCATTTTTGTTTCTACTTAATATTCACTTTGTTGTCTATTCATGTCACAGCACCTGTGGCTGAGAATACTATGCCCCCTGACATTAGGTTAGTTCCAACCCCATTGGCCTTTTGGGAAGCTTTTAAGAACTGGCTCTTTTCCCAGGCTTATAGGTTTATTCAGCCCAGATGGGTTTGGTTGCTGGTTTCCTTGGATGTCATAGCATGTTTTTCCTTGTGTTTGGACATTGTTTGGTTTTTATAGTTTTAAAATCTGTTAACTGCCCAGAATGATATTTGCAAGATAAATTCCATATAAATTGAGTAAATAAAAATAAATAAGTATATAAAATTCTTATCATAAACCACCTTAAAAGTTTGTTCTTGTTATGGGGTCCATGAGAAATTGTTCTCGGAGGGTTTCATTTTATTTCAGCAAAGATCTTTTGGATAAAGATCTTTGTTTGAATAGTTTGAATATTAAATTCAAAATTAATATTGAATATTAATCTCCCTATTCCTGTAATTTACACTATAAATCCAGTGGTGGGATTCTGGGGGGTTCTAGGGAGTTCGGCCGAACCCTTTGTTAAATTGCTGGCTCACCCCGCCCCTTGCCCCGCCCCTCCGCACTACTATTTATTCCCAATAAATGGGGCGAGTGAGCCAGCAATTTAACAAACGGTTCGGTGTTTTTTGCAATTTATTGGCCCCGCAGCACACCGAACCGTTTGTTAAATTGCTAGCTCGCCCGCCCCGCCTCCCACCCGCGTGGCGCCAGCCTACCGTAGCCAGGGGTAGGCAATTGTGGCTCTTTCACAACCTGTGGACTTCAACTTCCAGAATTCCTGAGACAGCTTGGCTGTCTCAGGAATTCTGGGAGTTGAAGGCCACAGGTTGTAAAAGAGCCACAATTGCCCACCCTTTCCCTAGCCTGAGTTCCGCTGCCTGGGGTCCACGTGGGCTGCCACATGGTTCCCCACCGGCTCCGGACGCAAGAGAGCAGGATGGAGAAAGCAGCTTCCACGCCTTCACTCACCCTCACTCTCTGCTCTGTTGGATCGCCGGCCGTTCGCTTACCCCGCCCACTCCCAATCTATTGCTGCCTCCGGAGTCCCAGCTGATGGCTAGAGGAAAAAAAACTGTTCAAATTCTTGCCGCGGGGCTTCAAAGGGCCGCCCTATAGCCAGTGGTGGGATTCTGCCGGTTCTAGGAGCCGAACCGTTTGTTAAATTGCTGGCTTGCCCCGCCCCTCCGCACCACTATTTATTGCCAATAAATAGTGGTGGGCGAGGGGCGGGCGAGCCTGCAATTTAACAAATGGTTCGGTGTTTTTTTGTAATTTTATTGGCCCGCGGAGCTTCAGTATAGGCTAATTAGCCCTTGCTTAGATTGGCTCCCGAGTCTCAGCTGATTTGTCTCAGCTGTTTTGCTCAGGGCTCTGCTGCTTGCTGGAGCAATTTTTTTTTCCCCTAGCTATCCTGAAAAACGAAACTGAAACTGCTTTGCTGTTGCTGCAAGGTTGGATAATTAGGCAGGCAGATTTCTTTTCTTTTTCCTCACCAAAAAAGGTAGGTGCAAACAATGGGAAATTTAGGGAAAAAGAGGAGAGTTCAAGATTTTAAAACACAAAAGAAAAAAAACTCTATTTAACTAGGGAATTGTAATAATTGAGATACTATTAATTGTATATTTCTGAAAGCAGAAATGGTTAAGTTGTGGTTTGGAGGAATATATGGGGGAAATTATTTGGTTTATTATTATTGGTAAATGTAATTAATTGATTTGTAAGAAATTGGATTGCATGGAAATAATTGGAATATTCATGTTCATATTGATTAATATACAAAAAGGTAGTTATATAACTAATTGATTTATATTAAAATGTTGAATTTATATTAAACAACTAATATTACATAATTAACCAATGTGAGGATGGATATAAAAATATATGACAATGGGAAGGGGTATAATATAGAATAGAAGGGAAAAATTGAATTTGATTAAGATTAGAGATGAGGAAGAAGGGTAATATTGATTTTTTACAAAAATAGATGAGGAATAAATATGGCAAAAAGGAAATATAGAAATTGTAAATTTAATTGAAATGACTAAACACTGTTTAAATTTGTGAACCGGCCAAATACTCTGTTCAAAGAAAATACATTGTATGTTTGTATGTGTGTTTCTAATTATTGTTATTTATTCATATTTGTTCTCTTTTATTATTTAAAGTTTAACAATTCATTCTTTATCTTAATATCTTTATATTTGCTTGGGGTTGGCTTTCTTCCCTTTCATCTTTTTTATTGTACAGCAATCTTTCTCCTCAAACCTACCACCTCTCTCTTTTCTTTCCTTCTTACTTTCTCTTCCTCCCCCTCTTCTTCTCCTCCCTACTTCCTCTTCCTTTCTCCTTCTTCTCCTCTCTTCCTCCCTCTCTTACCCTCCCTCCTACTCTAATTTCCCTTCCCTTCCTTCATCCCTCTCTTGCTGTATCCTTTTATGCATATGGACTACTCAGAGGACTGAAAAAGTTATTTCTGACTGGTCCTCGCACTTTTGACCAGTCCTTGAACTTACGACTGTCCTCACATTTTACATTTTTGCCCTATCTTGTCACCATGGTGAAGAGAAGCAGTTGTGAAATGAGTGACATGGTTGTTAAGAATGCTACAATGGGCATAAATGATGACCAGTCATAAGTGCGAAGACCGGTCAAAAGTGCAAGGACCTGTCAGAAGTCACTTTTTTCAGCCCTCTGGGTAGTCCTTTTGTGCATATGAACTACTCAGAGGGCTGAAAAAGTTATTTTTGACTGGTCCTCGCACTTTTGACCAGTCCTCGAACTTACGACTGTCCTCACATTTTACGTTTTTGCCCTATCTTGTCACCATGCTGAAGAGAAGCAGTTGTGAAATGAGTGACATGGTTGTTAAGAAAGCTGCACGGGCATAAATGTGAGGATGGTCATAAGTGTGAGGACCGGTCAAAAGTGCGAGGCCCAGTCAGAAATGACTTTTTTCAGCCCTCTGAGTAGTCCCTATGCACATAGCCACACCCACCCGGTCACATGATGAGCTAGCCACGCCTACACAGTCACGTGACCAGCTAGCCACGCCCACCCAGTCACATGATTGCCAAGCCACACCCCCAACTAAGCCACGCCCACAGAACCTGTTGTTAAAAAAATTGAATCCCACCACTGTATAAATCACTTCTCTTAATTAGCCTTCATCATACATGCTGATCATAGTTTTGGGTTCCTTTTTTCTTTAGTACTCAGCTGAGCCAGGCTAAGAGTCGATATTGGGATAAAACTCAAATATTAGAAATCCAAATCTTTGGTTAAGACAGAAGTGCCTCTTCCGTGCCAAGGTGCTGAATTGACAAACGGTATTTGACGTAGGTACAGAATTGTAAAAGGGCAAACTGACCCTAAACAGATACATCTGGTGTTTAATGTTTATTGCACCCCAAATGTCATGTAGATTTCAGAGAGAAAATACTGTTTCCCTTACTGTCCTCTTTACTGCTTGTGAGGCGTCTTCTAGCCTCTTATCTCCTTTTGTTATGTCTTGAGCTCCGGAGCTGAAAGCCTGAGCCTGTGGGAACAGGGCTGTTATGTCTTTCCTAGAGATAGATTAAAGGGTAGCTTCTACGTGTGAAATGCATCACTCTCTGTAATACTTTTGTCTTTAAACTGTATAAATACATGGCCAGAAGAAGCCATCGGCGTTCAGACTTTTTCGTGGTCTTCGGACTGTTTGAACCTTGCGCAAATAAAAACTCTTTCCTGCACTGAAGAGCTTGTCCTAGTCCGTCATTTTTCCTGCAACAGCTGGCGACGCCGCCGGGACTGGGGGCAAGGCGATATTTCGCTGAGGACCGTTTTGACCCCTCGGGACCATTGGGAGGTCGCTCCTGAACATTCTCCAGGCGCCACGGAGATACGTCTCTGGGAGACAGCCGCGATAACCCTATGGCCCCGACGGTGCTCTGATCGAGTCCAAGAACCCTGCGGTGCAGGAAAGGTGGTCTGAACAAATTCCTGGCCAGGAATCTACGGAGTGGGAGCGTTTTAAGTGAGTATATTGTAAAAGAATTGTACCTGCCTCATTTGAAGGCAGACGGAGGGACCTGATCACTCCCTCGGACTCGGGGTGGCTACCCTAATGAAGTCCATGTCAGGTTGTGTGGGTGGTTAAGCCATCGCATTTCTCATTAGTGGCCATGAGTTTCCGGGGCTATGAGTCGATGGCAGTGTGGTAGAAGGGATGGGGTTCAGAGCATGCCAAATACTCCATTGGCATGCATGTTAAAAGGTTTTGACAAGTATTTTAGCAACCCTTCCTATCCGAAAGGATCAAAGGATCAATTAAAATTCTTATGTAAACATGTGTGGCCACAAAGGGAGATGGGCTGACCCCCCTCCCCCTCAGGGATGGTGAAGGGAAGAAACAGTGGATAAGTTGTGGGGAGTGATTGTAGTGAATCAGGATAAATATCCTGATCAATTTCAATATATTGATCAATGGGTGAGACCCCTGTTGAAAAAAGCTGAGGATTTATTGCAATGTAGGGCTGAAACAGTCGGGTTATGTGTATCTGAGCAGGCAGGAAAAGTAAGGGGGCTGCTGGAGGGAGCGGAGGAGGAAATCAGAGGCGTATGAGTGATCCTGGCGTGAAGTCAAGGGGAGTCATCCGCCTAGAGGTAGCAGTCAGAGTGAGGGAGAGGGGGATGATGATGATGATGATGATGATGATGATGATGATGATTTGAAGGCTGTGGGGGCTGTAGGTGGAGAAGAAAGAGCAGGAGGCACGGATGAATAAAAAGGCTGCTTTGTTGGCAGGAGCACTGCGAAGTGGGATGCAAGGGGGTTTTTCTCCCCCCCTTCCTTTGGAGGGGAGAAGGGGAAAAGAGATGCTTTTAAAACTTTTTTTCTCCTTTCTGGTGTTTGTCTGGTTTTTTTTTTAACAAAATAGGCTGTACACCACCCTGAGTCCTTCGGGAGAAGGGTGGTATAGAAATAAAATTATTTGGGAAAAGGAATTATTTGGGAAAAGGAATTACTTGGGAAAAGGAATGCCCAAGACAGATGGTGAGAAGTAGAGGGATGAGAAGAGCGGATTTTGGGTCAGGGATGCATGGGCAGCTCTCTGGGAGAAGGGGAGAGCGAGGACAGAGGAGAGGTTTGAGCAGAAAGTATTGGATTGGCAGACATGACTTGGTCAGATTGAGGGGGACCAGGCTTGGAAGAACCCCCGCCTGAGCCATTAGTTACAATGAAAATAGGGGGTCAGTACAGAACGTTTCTGGTAAATATGGGAGCAGGAAGATTAGTTGTAAATAAGCAGATTGCAGCCCCCCGGATCCCATAAAATTCAGGTCCAGGGGGTATCAGGGCAAGCCATGGGGCGGCAGGTCTTGAAATCAGAGATGTGTGATTTTAAAGAAGCTGAAATCCAGCATGAATTTTTGTACATTCCTGAGTGCCCTATTCCATTGTTAGGCAGGGATATGCTGAGCAAATTAGGGGCAACAATTTCTTTTGATGAAGATAGTTAGAGAATGACCATAAGGCATTCTCCGGAGGAGATTTGGAGGTTGTTTGATGTGCGCTGAGGATAACCTGCCGGGTTTTGCAGCTCGCCACCCTCCAGTGGGGGTGGAACTAAAACCTGGAGTGGAGTCTGTGAGTATAAGGCAGCGTCCCGTTTCTTGGGAAGCTATTTGTGCTATTTATGAAAGCATTCAGAGATTTGGAAGCGGGGTTTTTGGTGCCTATTTAGTCCTCCTGGAATACTCCAATTATCCCAATTAAACAGTTAGATGGGTCTTACAGCCCGGGGCACAGTAACTTTACACCCGGCCGTGTTGAATCCATATTCCCTGTTAAGTTTAATTCCACCCCGGGCTGAGTAGTTTTCTGTTATTGATTTAAGGGATGCATTCTTTACAATTCCCATTCACCCCGTAAGCCAGCCACTGTTTGCATTTTGAGTGGGAGAATCCTTACACAGGAATGAAAATGCAATATACTGGGACTCGGCTGTCTCGGGGATTTAAGACCTCCCCCGCATTGTTTGGAATAGCGGTAGCTAGAGACTTACAGTATTATGTGCCTCAACAACCAGGAGACACAATACTGTAATATGTTGATGATGTTTGGATCAACAGGACTGACAGAGGATTTATGATGGGAGAATACTAAGATGAATACACGAGGATGTTAGATTTGTTACTAGAGTGTGGTTATTGGGTAGCAAGAAAGACAGCTCAATTGGTGAAAAGGAAAGTTAGATATTTGGGATACAATATAAGGGTCATCGAGCTTTAGGACCAGAGCGGAAAAGGGCGGTCCTAATGCTGGTAGAACCCCGGACAAAAAGACAACTAAGAAGCTTTTTTTTGGACTAGCTAGCTTTTGCTGTAATTGGAGGGGGGGGGGCCAAAAAGCTGGCCCCACTGTTTGAAGGTGCTGGCTGCAAGTGCAGAATTGATTCAGAATTGTAATAAATTTACTTTTTCTTGTCCTATACTCATGCACTCCCCTCATGAGGAGCAGTCTGTGTTGGATACTAAGGGACATTTGTGGATTAGTGGGCAAAGGTTGACAAAATATCAGGTAATTAGGAGTGAGAATCCACAGGTGTGTCTGGTGGTGTCTAACCGATTAAATCCAGCAACTTTGTTGCCTACGGAGTCTGTTTCTGAGCATGATTGTTTACAGGTATTGGAGGTTTATTCCACCCGACCATGTAAAAAAAATAAAAAAAAAAATAAGGTAAAATAAGGTAAATATGTATGTTAGGTGGCCTGATTTAGGTCGTAAAGGGGGGGGGGGGTTGGAATATGGAGATGGTACAAGAACTTAATAAGCAAATTGAGAGATTCCAACAATATGTGATGGAATAAGTACCCCCTAGATTAGTAACTTAATGTCACTCATTTGAACCTGGGGACCAAGTGGAAGATGGAAGGGATCTTTTATTGGTATTATGACTTCTCCACTTGCTATTAAGATTGCAGAATCAAAATCATGGATCTATCAGACATGAGTCAAGGCAGCAGCTGACACCGGCTGGAAAGTGTCCGTGGTCAAACAACATCCAACAAAACTGACATTTGAATGTGCTTAAAGAAAGCTTTTGTATTCTATATATAGGTTACCTTGATGTATATCTGCTGATGTAACCCGCTGTAAGCTAAAAAGAGGATGGAGCACCTGCTCTCTTGAATTGGTCCGGAACTTGGATCCTGACAAGAGATTGAAGATCATTGCGGATCCATGTGGGAGGAAAATTGGGTGTGGGCACTTTGAGTAATTGGGGTAGTAGCTTTATTGATTATTGTGTTTTACAGATATAAGCAATGGTTTTGTGGACAACCAGGGCCCATTTGATTTCTCAGTGGTTCCGATTCCTAATATTTCCCCAACCGGCTGTGGAGTGTGAACCTCTTACAGATGAAAGAAGTCCCTGCTTAGGACACCCTGGAAGCTGCCTTTTGATGCAAAGGAACAGAAAAAAAGATTTTTTTTAATTGTATTGGTTTTGTAATTGTGGGTGTGAGTGTTGTTGTTGCACTCACTGTATTGATTGTGTTTTATGTATAAGCTGTAAGGTAGAGTGGGACGTGAAAATTATAGAGGAGGTGCTAGTACATTATTTGGTAATAAATCCTGAAGAAGTTCCCTTGTAATATTATCTGAAAAGGGGAAAGCTGAATATACCCGAAATCCCTAGCTATGTAACAAATACCTTTGTCAAATTGGCAGGAGACATAGCCCACACTCTGAATGTATCGGATTGTTTTGTATGTGGAGGAACTAACATGGGAGAAAAATGGCCATGGGAAGCCCAGGAATTAAATTGTTCCAAAGTTTTAGAAATGGATTATAAGGGTAATCTGTCATATAATAAGGGTAAGGATGGAGACTGGACTTTGACTGCTAGTTTGGTAGGGAATGTTGGTTTCCAGAGAAAAATTGTGGCAGGCTGTCGTCAGGTAGGAAACCTTATATGTACAGGAAAATGGGAAAGTAAGGTATGGTGGTCAGGAGGTACTGCCACAGAGGGTACTGATAAAAGGGCCCTGTTTAAGGTAAACGGGTTCTCTTTTTTTTACAAGATCCAGATAATCAGACCCTTGAATGGCTGGCTCCTGATGGACTATACTGGATATGTGGTAAGATGGCATATGGGGTTCTACCTAAATCCTGGTGTGGAGCTTGTGTCCTGGGAATAATTGGACCAGGATTCTTTTTGCTTCCCCTTAAAACTCGACAGGTTTTGGGTGTCCCGGTATATGATGAGGTGGGAAGCTTAAGACAAAGAAGACATGTAGACACATCTGCAATAGGGAAAGTTAGGGTCGGAGGTAACCAACGTAGTTGGGGAAGTGTAGAATGGCCTGCAGAGCGAATTATTGAGGTTTATGGACCAGCTACATGGGCGGTAGATGGCATGTATGGCTATCGGACCCCTATATACATTCTGAACCGTTTAATTCATCTGCAAGCTGTGGTTGAAATCATCACCAACGAAACTGTAAAAGGTCTTACTCAATTAGCTAGGGGGAGTGTCAAATCAAGGACATATATTATGCAGAATAGGTTAGCTTTAGATTATTTGTTAGCCAAGGAAGGAGGGGTATGTGGAAAGTTTAATTTGACTAATTGCTGTGTAGAAGTTGATGAAAGCGGAAAGGTTATTAAGGAAATAACAGACAAAATGGTTAAAATAGCTCATGTGCCAATCCAGACTTGGAAAGGTCTTAATTTATAGGATATGTTTTCAGGATGGTGGTCAAGGTTACCTGGCCTGCAGGCCATCTTTGGCCTGGTAGGATTAATAGCTGCGGGGTGTATTTTTCTCCCATGTATTTTACCTCTGTTTGTTAAAACTATCTCTAAAAGTCTATCCTTGCTGGTGGAACGTAAGACAACTGCTCAGGTGATGGCTATGTGGGATTACAAACGGCTCCAGCAGGAAGAGGACCTATGGTGTGACTCGTCTGGATAAACAGATGAGTCACAAAGGGGGGTATGAGCCAGGCTAAGAGTCGATATTGGGATAAAACTCAAATATTAGAAATCCAAATCTTTGGTTAAGACAGAAGTGCCTCTTCCGTGCCAAGGTGCTGAATTGACAAACGGTATTTGACGTAGGTACAGAATTGTAAAAGGGCAAACTGACCCTAAACAGATACATCTGGTGTTTAATGTTTATTGCACCCCAAATGTCATGTAGATTTCAGAGAGAAAATACTGTTTCCCTTACTGTCCTCTTTACTGCTTGTGAGGCGTCTTCTAGCCTCTTATCTCCTTTTGTTATGTCTTGAGCTCCGGAGCTGAAAGCCTGAGCCTGTGGGAACAGGGCTGTTATGTCTTTCCTAGAGATAGATTAAAGGGTAGCTTCTACGTGTGAAATGCATCACTCTCTGTAATACTTTTGTCTTTAAACTGTATAAATACATGGCCAGAAGAAGCCATCGGCGTTCAGACTTTTTCGTG
Source organism: Pituophis catenifer annectens (assembly GCF_029215685.1). Classification (NCBI taxonomy): domain Eukaryota; kingdom Metazoa; phylum Chordata; class Lepidosauria; order Squamata; family Colubridae; genus Pituophis; species Pituophis catenifer. Next base: position 43,559,169 of record NW_027256887.1, on the reverse strand, counting down.
GTCTTCGGACTGTTTGAACCTTGCGCAAATAAAAACTCTTTCCTGCACTGAAGAGCTTGTCCTAGTCCGTCATTTTTCCTGCAACACAGCAGAGCCACATGGCCTTTCTGTTAGCTTATTGAATGAGTCGATCATCCATTATGGCCAAGTGCAATCATCAGTTTTAATTGCTGCATAGTGAATAGCAAAGAGCTCAATATGATTTCTCACTATGTTTAGGAGCTTAATCTGGCTCACTTTATCTGTTTTATATAACATTTTAAACATTTTAGATAGTTTAAAGTTTATTTTAAGCCAATTTCTGTCTCCCTATGAAGTTTTATATAATATTCCCTTTCTTTCTTGACTGTTATTGAAATAAAATAGGGTTTGCTCTACTTTTATTATACAGCTTTATAGGGGGAAAAAATCTGAAAAATAAACTGCTGTTAATTTTGTATGTTTCATTATAATATAATGAACTATTACACCTCCATTTCCCTTGTGAGTTGAGTCACAATCACAGAGCTTCTCTAGTAATGTATTTTGTCATAATCCAAATAAGGCAGATGCTCTAACCACCAAACCAGCTGTCCTTGCAGATGCTGGAAATTTTATAGCCTCAGAGACATTATGCTTTGTCTTCAGGGTGAACTATTTCTCCAAGAGATAATGCATGAAAGACCTGCTGAAGGTTACTATGCTTGGAGTTTATATTATGTTACATGTTGTATGTCAGTAGCTCAGCCTCTCTAGAGAAAAAGTAATCTCAATGTATTAGTGGTTGAGGGTTTCCAAGTCTCATAAGACAAGAACATTTCAATTTATCCAAAATGTGAACTTCACATCAATGGCATAGCTCTAAAACGAGCTGACGTGATATTAATTATCAGGATATCAGGACAAATTCTCTTCCTACTTCCACCCCCAAAGTATTATACCTCCTGTCCTTTGGATACCACAGTGAATGTATATTTAAACCATTCTGGTATTACAGAATTCAGAATCACTCACTTTTTGCTTTAAGAAAATTCAGTGAAACTGCAAGATGAATACATTGCCGTTTTCTTCTATCTCTCCCTAATTTGTTACAAATTAGAAAAATAGTAATAGTTATCCACACACTTGTTTTTAGAACAATCTATGACCTATAAACTGGGAATAATTAATACTTTTTTTTTTTTGCTGAATATCAAGGATTGCAATTACATTTTAGTGTTATGAGTTTGCTCAGTTAGCAATACTCAAAGCTTTTTAAAGAGGCACAGTATATGTGAATATTTCCCAGCTTTGTTTTTACCCTCTATATAATGTTTTTCTGCAATGTTTGGATGTGTGTTTTTTTTAACCATTAAAGTCACTGGTTCAGTAAATAGGATTACGCAGGATAATCAGTAGTACTGATAGTTCATCTTTGTTTTTTTAGAGTAATTACTTAGATCTCTTTGAATGATTCAATAATATTGGAATTGTTTAGGTATTTTTTAGAACAGAACACTGCACAAATCCTTGCTCTCTTATTATCTCTGTCACTGCATATTGCATCTAATTTATCTTCATTTCAGGAAAAACCAATTATCAGGGCATGTCTTGAGACAACTGGTCTCCCCTATTTGGCTTTCCAAAGAGGAATCTGAGTTCATGCTTTGATGTCTCTCATTTTTTCTATATCTCCTTTCTTTTAGGCTAGCACATTGTAACTTTTTTTCCCTGGACCCCTTCAATAATCACTGCATATCCCCACTATTTGTAGTACTGTTTCTTTCTATCTGCATTGAATCTACATTCTGTCTGCCCAATTCTGGAAGAATCTTTTTTCATGCATGGAGAGTAATCTCAGGGATAAGGATTATCATCTCAATAATTGTCAAAGTAGTTCACTGCATGACCCAAGATATCCTATGAGTTATTAAAACATCACTGCCTGTTGGTGCTTAGAAAGCATTCTTTTATTGCTTTGACATATCTTCTCTTGAAACAGATTTGTCAACTATGGATGGTAGCCTAATTAACTCATTTCACTCACCCTCAACTTTCATCAGGGGTTGAGTACATTTCGGTAGATTCATACATGACCACTTTCAGAATCAAAGTTACAGATAAATAATTTGATCATCTTCCACAAAAATAAATGTTCCTGACCATCCTAAGATTTTTCCTAAATTATGATGAGATAGGGGAAGTCATTTTTATTTCTGTTATTGGTAGCCAGATGGAAACCAAAAATCTTTGCAGATTTTTCAGAAACGTAAATAGATAGACATCAATATACAAATGTATATTCTATCTGTGATAGAGCTTTCTTTTACAAAAGATTTTGTGCTGGATAATCTATCACTATTACTACTTCATTCGAGATTATTTTAATGTTCCTTACTAATTGCTGTAGGAGATAGCCAAACCCAAATGAACCTGCAATTTTCAAGTAACAATTGAGATTTTCTCTAGAAGCTCAACTCTAAAATGATATTAAATTTTACTTCCATTACCAGAGAATTTATAAGTTTCAGCAAACAAAACAATTATCAATATCAATAATAAAAAGGACAATATATGTTCACCCTCTTAAGGAGATAAAAGACCATGAGTATAATGGTGTCAACTATTCTGAATATTTGACAATTATATTATTAATTAAAGCACATGGCATAGTTTGATAAGGTAAACTGTGGTCAGTGGTAAGCACAACATTACATAAAAATTTCAAAGTCATATTTCAATTTTAGAACTATATAACTGAGGTGGATTTTTATTAGAATAGAATTCAAGATATGAGATTAACTTTGTGAAACTTTTCTGGAGATTTTTAAAAACATTTTCCTAAATTAACTGGCAGGCTCTTTTCCCCTTAAAAACACATATAACTTAATAATTACAATAAATTTGATTTGATATGATCTTAAAAACACAGATTATATCATCCCATTTTGAATCCAGGGAGATACAAATTAACATGGATTTCTTTTAAGTGAAGTTATTAAATCAGTCCATTAGTTGACATCTCTTCCTATAATAGTACAATTTTTTTAGATTCCAGTTGACTGCACAGTTGACTGTATATATGTTTTTGCACATAGATATAAATATAAGACTACTATCTATAGAGAAGCAGTGCAGATATCTTTCTTCTTCCTATCTTTTAAGAAGTGTATAATGTGGCTGCTCCAGTCAGAAAACTATATGCATGTCTACATGATTTGTGTAATTTCCACTCTTATGCAGATTGTATGAATGAGGCATTCAAAAACTCAAATTTTCATGAAAACATCTATACCATATGCGATCTCAGCTAAATTTCAAGTAGTATCTTTCAGTCCACTTTATTATGGTACCACAGATAATTTTAGTGCTGGAAAAAGTGTGTGCATGAATTCTATGGGTTGCCAAAGATCCACAAGACGGAGGTACCCATATGCCCCATTGTTTCCCTCCGTGGCACCCCCACATTTGGCTTAGCCAAGTGGCTGTATGGCCAATTGCAACACCTGGTTGAAGGGACCACCACCATCGTAAGATCTTCTAGGGACTTTTTACAACGGCTGAAAGGAGTGGTGGTGGTGGGGGATGAGATAATGGTATCTTTTGACGTCATTTCACTATTCACATCTATCCCCCGGGGGTTAGCAATACAGACCATCCAAGATTTATTATTGACAACAGAACCAAGAAACCCCAAAACCCCCAGCACGGATGACCACATCCACCTACTGAAATTTTGCCTCAAAACTTATTTTACGTTTAACGACCAAATGTATGAACAAACCAAGGGCACACCGATGGGATTACCAATCTCGGGGGTGATTGCTGAGGCAGTCCTCCAACGGTTAGAGCAGGAAGCGATGAAAATATACAAACCCAAGTTTTGGGCACGCTATGTCGATAACACATTCACCATCATCAAACAAAAGGATAGCACCAGGTTTATGGGAACCCTCAATTCCATATACCCAGATATCCAGTTCACGATGGAAGAGGAGGCCAATAATAAACTAGCCTTCCTGGATGTGCAAATCAGCCGCAACCCAGATGGGAGCATCGACACAGAAGTATACCGAAAGACCACAAGCACGGATCGCATTTTACACAACGAAAGCAATCACCCTAATGCGCACAAAGTTAGCTGCATTTGGACATTATTTAGCAGGATAGATACCCATTGCAGCACACAGGCAGTCAAAGTAAAAGAACGTGTGCATCTTTACCGGGTCTGCACTCTCAATGGTTATTCGAGGGATTTTATCCATCAATGTATTACACCCAGGGCCCGGCAGCCCATGGAGGGCGCATGCGGAACATCAACGTGGAGGGTGCTCCCATACTTACAGGGGGTGTCCGAAACTGTGGCACGCATCCTTGCACCACATGAGGTTAAAGTGGCACACAGACCTGACCAAACACTGAGGAAGAGAGTAATGCGCCCAAAAGAAGCTTTGCCAAAGGAGGAGACTTCCTCAATAATCTATCGTATTAACTGCAGCAATTGCACAGGTCATTACACAGAGAAACATCAAAACGACTGAAAACGAGGGTGCATGAGCACAAACTAGCGGTCAGACGTAAGGAACAGCGCTCCCAGATTTGGATGCATATGGAGGAGCATGGTCACGAGTTCAACTTCCAAGAGACCGAAGTCGTTGCCCACGATGAAACAAAAGGAGGGCGCCTCTTGAAAGAAGCCTGGTTCTCTAACAACAACTCCCTCAATAGACATATTGACATACCACCAGCATACCAGGCTTTACGGCACCAGGAAAGACTTAAGGAGGACCGATCACTAAGACTGAATGGAGATCGGGGACAAATCTCCTCCTTTAGGCATAGAGATTGGCCCAATGAAGGTGTGATAAACCCTGATAGAGGGCAAGAGAGTAGGTTAGGGAAACAGCAGAATGAGGAAGATGGGGGGGGTAAGGAAGAACAACGCAGACCCATCACAAGATCATGGGTAAAACAAATGGGTTTAGAGGAGGCAACGTGTATGCCTAAAAGGGAAAGGCATAACAATGAGTGAGAGGGGGCCTGATAACCCTGCGTTACCCGCCAGGGAGAGAAAGAGGCAACACACAATGGGGAAGGAGGCAGGGGGAAGTGCATCGTCATCTGTTAGCATGACTAAGGCAGAAAAAAAGATAATTACAGGGGGAAGGCAAGAGTGTGGGCCTGTTACACGTGCAATGACTAAATTGATCAGCATTACATAAAAGCAAGCAGCTCCTCAATGGGGATTTTATACTCTGACAAAGTCGGTAGGGGCCGACAAAAGCTTAGCACAAGTTTTAAAATAAAAAATTTTAAACTTTTAAACGTTCCGGAGATCATGATGTCTATCATGATCTCCGGAACGTTAGGGGGTTAGGAATAGGGGGCACCGTTTTGCGGTGGTTCTCCTCCTTCCTCTCCGACCGCTCGCAGTTTGTGTTGGCAGGGGGACAGAGGTCGACCTCGAGGCATCTCGCATGGGGAGTGCCACAAGGGTCGGTCCTCTCGCCTCTCCTGTTCAACATTTATGTGAAGCCGCTGGGTGAGATCATCCGTGGTTTCGGGGTGAAGTGTCATCTGTACGCTGACGATACTCAGCTGTACATCTCCACCCCAGACCACCCCAACGATGCCCTTGATGTGATGTCCCGCTGCCTGGAGGCCGTGCGGGCCTGGATGGGGAGGAACAGGCTCAGACTCAACCCCTCCAAGACCGAGTGGCTGTGGCTTCCGGCGCCCCGATATGGTCAGCAGGTGCCATCGCTGACTATTGGGGGTGAATCTTTGCCCCCCACAGAGAGGGCTCGCAATCTGGGTGTCCTCCTGGATGCACGGCTGTCTTTAGAAGAGCATATGACGGCCGTGGCCAGGGGGGCCTTTTATCAGGTTCGCCTGATTCGCCAGTTGCAGCCCTTTCTGGATCGGGACGCCTTGCGCACGGTCACTCACGCCCTTGTCACCTCCCGGTTGGACTATTGTAATGCTCTCTACATGGGGCTCCCCTTGAAGAGCACTCGGAGGCTCCAACTGGTCCAGAATGCGGCCGCGCGGGTGGTTATGGGTGCAACCCGTTGTGCCCATGTGACACCCCTCCTGCGCGAGCTGCACTGGCTCCCAGTGGTCTTCCGGGTGCGATTCAAGGTGTTGGTTACCACCTTTAAAGCGCTCCATGGCATAGGACCCGGGTACCTTCGAGACCGACTTCTGCCACCAATAGCCTCCCACCGACCAGTTCGCTCCCACAGAGAGGGTCTCCTCCGGGTGCCATCAGCCAAGTTATGTCGGCTGGCGACACCCAGGGGGAGGGCCTTCTCTGTGGGAGCTCCAGCCCTGTGGAATGAATTGCCCCCCGAAATACGAAAGATTTCCGACCTCCGGGTGTTTCGCTGCGCTCTGAAGACCCTGTTGTTCCGCCAGGCAGGGCTATTAACATAATGTTTTAAATTGGGGTATTTTAAATTTCTGGGATTTAAATTGGAGCCTAATTATTTAATGATTTTAAATTTTAATTGTTGTCGTGTTTTTTGTGTTTTTAAATAGGCTGTACACCGCCCTGAGTCCTTCGGGAGAAGGGCGGTATAGAAATAAAATTATTATTATTATTATTATTATTATTATTATCGCCTCTTCTATGAATGTCTGTATATATCTGCTTAGTAGGGCAGAGTCTCTAATGTTAAAATACAACATTAACAATAACTGCCACAAACATTTCTGCTACTCCTCTTCAACATCCACTGGGAAACAAGTAACTGAGAGAAAATTGCATTTTCATCCATTATTAATCTATTTTCATTGTAAGCATATACATTTTTTAAAAAAAACATGAAGCCATTTATGAATGTAAACATCCAGCATTAACTCTTATTATCCATGTTTTGGAAATGATGCTTTGTTGATCATCCATCAATTTTTTAAGGTATTTTGCCTATTATGTTCTATTGGGAACAATATTTCCAGAGAAAGTGAACACAGCTAATCCCATATTAAGTGTCTCAAGTTAGGCACATGGTGCTTGAATTAGTTCCACTAAGGGAAAAGTATTCAGGACCTTGGACAGTTCCTAGTAAACCCTAATAGTATTGTCTCCTGATTGTAAAAGGAAGGAAGAGTGACAAGATTGTTTAAAAATTGGAGAACTTTTAAGAAGATAATTTTGATTTTATAGTACCCTTACCTGACTTTACATGTATCAGCTTCTGTGAGGACCTGGAGATGAAGCAGCTGTTGGCATGATGTACTTCTACTAGAAGTTTTCCATTGGATGAAGCAACCTTTATCAGCATCTCGAGATTTTCTGGAGGCAAATAGTCTTTGAAAACTGAATATATATTTTGCATTCTGGTTATCTATACACAAATGCAAAAACCTAATGAAATCCAACTATTCTTGCTTTAGAAGGTGGGAACACTTAAACACTGCTAAAGTTCTTGAAGATCTCTTAATATGAAAACCTGGACTTTTCTTCAAATGAATCCACATTGTTATCTTTTTAAAATGTGCATTATCACATTTTAAGGTGATAATGTGATCATTTTTAATACCTTATATCATTCAGATTCTGGTACAATGATGGCCAGTGAAATAACTGGTGTAATCAATTTCAGTCTAAAAATAGGAGCAGGAAACAAATTCATTTTGACTTCTTGTTTTTTTTGAGTTTACTGGAGTGCTGAGATATTGTGGTAATAATGAATTTGACCCAAGGCAATGATCATGTGATCTGTCATTGCTGACAAAATATGACTTGGCAGACAACTGTGGACATTTGTGCAAGTTTGTGATCCATTGCTTTTTCCCTTTACATAGTTTCAACAAACTAAAAACGAAGATCGTTTTGAATTTATTTTATCTACATGAATAAAGTATTTATTGAGTGTTAGGCATAATTTTTCATCTAAGAAGAAACCCCATTTTGGTTTGTTATGTTTGCCATCTTTGTACCTTTTCTTTTGTATTCTTTCTTGTTTTTAATTATTTAAAATGCTTTTAACAATTTGTAAACCATCCAGAGTCACTGGGAGTCCAGTGGCACATAAATTTAATATATAAATATTATTTAGTAATACATTGTAAAACTTGTCAAACCAAGCTGTAAAAGCTAAGCCACATACATATACAAGAACATGATTTCTTCTTCCTGAGAACTGCTAAGAACAAGTATTTAGTAAACTGTTTTTTTAATATATAATTTTATTAAATATTTTAAAAAGGAAGATAAAAATTAATACAAACTAATATAAGTAAGAATCTTGTTGTATTTTATTGAATAGCCCGAAGGCCTTTTCAAAAAAAAAAAAAGAAGAGAAAGATAAAACAAACAGTTACAGAAATAACAGTGTAAAAATATGTGGTACATGACATTAAAATTTAACAATATCTAAGTTCAATTACTAAATTTCCTAAACTAGATAACCCAAATAAGTTAGCTCCTCTCTAACTCAGCTCGTCTTTCTTACAATCAATGAAATTCTTTTCAATATAACTGGCTCGTATTGCTGTCATCCTTTTAAGATAGCGAGTGATAGCCCTTACCGGGGAGGAGAGTCTGCCTTCAATAGAAATGTTAATTTATGCCTTACATTCCAGTGGGCAAATTTATTTATAATTGGGGACAGATATTGTTTTCTTACTTCCTCATACAGCCTACATTCAAATATTATATGCGCCGTATCCTCCACAACGTTTGCCCCACATATACATGTTCTTTCGTCATACGGGATTTTCTGGTACCAGCCGAATTTAACGAAGTAAGAATCTTACAACATTATAAAGTAAGGAAAAAGAAAAGAAAGAAAGAAAGTTAAAATACAAGAGAGGAAAAAAGTAAAAATAGGAAAAAAAGAATGAAGTATCTTTCTATCTTTACAGCAGTTATAAATACAATTATAAGCTTTCCTCTTACTCTGTGGTTACAAAATAACTCTTCTTTCTATAATCTGCGCAGTGGCTCAGTGGTTAGAATGCAGTACTGCAGACTACGTCTGCTGTCTGCCGGCTGACCGCAATTTGGCAGTTTGAATCTCCCCAGGCTCAAGATTGACTCAGCCTTCCATCCTTCTGAGGTCAGTAAAATGAGGACCCAGATGGTTGGGGGCAATATGCTGACTCTGTAAACTGCTTAGAGAGGGCTGTAAAGCACTGTGAAGTGGTATATAAGTCTAAGTGCTATTGCTATTGCTATCTATCCTGTCTATTAACCATAAATAAATTATTGTTTTTGTGTAACATAAAAATTTTCAGTCAGCAATAAATATAGGTATTTTCTCTGATGAAGGTAGTCAATTTAGCCATCTTAGTAAGTTCTATCAACTCCACCAACCAATCCTCCTCCATCGTGGATAGTTCGGCAATATCTTCTATCCTGAATCTCTCCCCAGTGAATTCTCAATGGAAGACTACAGTGGCTTTATTTATTTAAGAAATGAATCCAAGCAATTTTATCTTTAATTTCTTTCTCTTACATGTTTTATTTGTTTTACAACCTGCCTTCCATTGAGGACCTGTATACTGCACGAGTCAAAAAGAGGGCTGTGAAAATATTTACAGACCCCTCACATCCTGGACATAAACTGTTTCAACTCCTATCCTCAAAACGACACTATAAAGCACTGCACACCAGAACAACTAGACACAAGGACAGTTTTTCCCGAATGCCATCACTCTGCTAAACAAAGAATTCCCTCAACATTGTCAAACTATTCATTAAGTCTGCATTACTATTAATCTTCTCATCATTCCTATCACCCATCTCCTCCCACATATGACTGTATGACTGTAACTTGTTGCTGTATCCTTACGATTTATATTGATTGTTTCTTACTATGATTTGATTGGTTATTTGTATCCTATGACTATCATTAAATGTTATATCTTATGAGTCTTAAAGAATGTATATTTTCTTTTTATGTACACTGAGAGCATATGCACCAAAGACAAATTCCTTGTGTGTCCAATCATACTTGGCCAATAAACATTCTATTCTATTCTATTCTATTCTATTCTATTCTATTCTATTCTATTCTATTCTATTCTATTCTATTCTATTCTATTCTATTCTATTCTGCACTTGCCGAAAGCCAGTTTGGTCTTGTGGTTAAGGCACTAGGCTAGAAAACAGGAGGCCATGAGTTCAAGTCCTACCTTAGCTAGGAAAGTCAGCTGGGTGACGTTGGGTCAGTTGCTCTCTCTCAGCCCAACTCACCTCACAGGGTGGTTGTTGTGGGGAAAATAATATTAGGAAAGCATGTTGGGCATGTTCACTGTCTTGAGTTATTCGTAAAAATAAATAAATTTATCTTGCTTCAACATATTTACTGTTCTAATCCAAAGGTTCATTCATTTATTCTGATCCTGATACCAGGTGAATATACAATATTTGAAATAACATCCAGGACTTTAAATGTTTGATGCTCTATATTAGAGATAGGTAGTGATTCCCTGTGTTCTCTAATGAAAACAACCTCCTTGTTTTGTAAAATTATTTTTTCCTTGAATGAATGTGTTTTGAAACCTCTTCGACTTCTTGCCCCCCTGCCTATGATTTTGTCTGTTCAGATCACATTTTTCAGATTGCTCTCGGCAAATAGAATTTATGTCATCCTAACAAAGACTTACATTAGCAACCCTTATTTCCTGGATTGCTTTTATTCAGGACATTGCACAATTTTCAATTGTGGTTCTCTCATTATCACCATTCACTGGTCTACAACACGCAATTAACACAAAACTTTGGGCTCTTATTTTCATATGCACCCTCACCAACCCACACTTTTTTACCTACATTTTAGCCCCTTCAATTCATAATAATACACCTTCATTTTTATGCAAGGATTCATCAACTGCACACCAAGTATATTATTTCCATATCCTTTGTTTTAGTTTCATAAATATGCAATTTATTCATGGACTTTTACAATATGCTCCTCTTATATACCTCTTATACGCCTCTCAGGAGGTTACACGAGGCTGGCTCCAGGGGATTATTAACGCTTCTTCGAGCGGGGAATACTTCCACCTCTCTTTGAAAGAGGCGGTGGTGAGGCCCCTCCTCAAGAAGCCCTCCCTGGACCTGGCTGTATTAGTGAATTATTGCCCAGTCTCCAACCTTCGCTTTGTGGCGAAAGTTGTTGAGAGTGTGGTGGCGCGATAACTTCTCCAGTACCTGGATGAAGCCGATTATCTAGATCCGTTCCAGTCAGGCTTCAGGCCAGGGCACAGCACAGAAATGGCATTGGTCGCATTGGTTGATGATCTCTGGAGGGCTCGGGACAGGGGTTGTTCCTCTGTCCTGGTCCTATTAGATCTCTCAGCGGCTTTTGATATCATCGACCATGGTATCATGCTGCGACGATTGGAGTGGGGGGCACCGTGTTGCGGTGGTTCTCCTCCTTCCTCTCTGACCATGTGCACTTTGTGTTGGCAGGGGGGCAGAGGTTGACCTCGAGGCGCCTTGTATGTGGGGTGCCGCAAGGGTCAGTCCTCTCGCCCCTTCTGTTCAACATTTATGTGAAGCCACTGGGCGAGATCATCCGTGGTTTTGGGGTGAGGTTCCACCAGTACGCTGACGATACTCAGCTGTACATCTCCACCCCGGACCACCCCAATGATGCCCTTGACGTGATGTCCCAGTGCCTGGAGGCCGTGCGGATCTGGATGGGGAGAAACAAGCTCAAACTCAACCCCTCCAAGACCGAGTGGCTGTGGCTTCCAGCGTCCCGGTATAGTCAGCTGGTTCCATCGCTGACTATTGGGGGTGAGACCTTGGCCCCCTCAGAGAGGTCTCGCAACTTGGGTGTTCTCCTGGATGCACAGCTGTCTTTGGAAGATCACATGACAGCCGAGGCCAGGGGAGCTTTCTATCGGGTTCGCCTGATGCACCAGTTGCGTCCCTTTCTGGACCGGGATGCCCTGCGCACCGTCACTCATGCCCTCGTCACATCCCGTCTGGACTACTGCAACACTTTCTAAATGGGGCTCCCCTTGAAGACCACTCGGAGGCTCCAACTGGTCCAGAATGCAGCCACGCGGGTGGTTATGTGTGTGACTCGGTGCACTCATGTAACACCCCTCCTGCGCAAGTTGCACTGGCTCCTGGTGGTCTTCCACGTGCGATTCAAGGTGTTGGTTACCACCTTTAAAGCGCTCCATGGCTTAGGACTGGGGTATATACGAGATCACCTTCTGCCATCAACAACCTCCCACCGGCCAATACGCTCCCACAGAGAGGGGCTCCTCAGGGTGCCGTCGGCCAAACAATGCTGACTGGCGACACCCAGGGGGAGAGCCTTCCCTGTGGGGGCACCAGCCCTCTGGAATGAGCTGCCCCTAGAGTTTTGTCTTAGCCCCAACCTGCATACTTTTCGCCGCGCCCTTAAGACCCTTCTGTTTCAGCAAGCCGGACTGGCCTAGTATGAATTTTAAAATGGGAGTATGTGTGTTTTAATTCGCGGGCCAAATTTTTATATTTGATTTTAATTGGTTTTAAACTTTATAAATCTATGTGTTTTAATATGGCTGTACAGCGCCCTGAGTCCTTCGGAAGAAGGACGGTATAGAAATCTAATAAACTTGAAACTTGAAACTTATATTTCAAGTTGCAATATTCCATATGCCATGAGCATCAAGAGATGGCCATTAATATTGACCTCTACTGCTTATTAGGAGTTAGGTAGCAAAGGTTTTTTGTTATAGTTCCAGCAGTTGCAGGGGATTCTTAGACAAAGAATGCAGACACTATAAATATTCAACTTCTTTCATAAACACTTTCAGGAAGTGTTATAAAAGAAATTTCTCTACATAGGGGAAGTGTGGGAAAAGAGTTTGAGACACTTGAAGCAGGAGTGCTTATAAGTTCTGTATTATTTCTCCTAAATACTTAGAGATGGGCAATGTATTACAATGGCTTCATTTTCTGAATTACAGTAAATGTTAGTTCATAGCCAGGTCTGGCCAAGTTTCTAAGACTTTACTCTTCAGTTCCTATCTGTCTTTGGCAGAGTGAAAATTTTACATAATATTTTTTAATTAAGATAAGGAGCATATGGCATTGCCATTGAGTAGGTAGCAGTCCCTACTCTTGGTAAGGACACAGTGTAAAATTACCCCATGCACATTCAGGCATTCAAGTGCGAACTAGGATTTCTAGAAACTTATTTTGCAACTAACAATTATTGTTGCCCTAATGGTTTCAGACCGGGATTTTGAAGAGAAGAAAAGCTGTTGCAGGGAGGAAAAAATGGGGAAAATATTTTTGTCCATGCAAGAATACAATAGACCCTCTGGTCATGAACGCTTCTGACCATGGCCAAATTGGGTTCCGACCAAAAAATTCACAATTTATTTTTTTTCACAGCTGATTTCCCCTTCCATTCCATTTTTTTTTTTTTTTTGTAAGCACTAAATTTCCAAAATTAGGTTCGGGTCACGACCAACTGGGTTTGCGACCAAAGTTATGGAACGAATGATAGTTGTGACCAGAGGTTCTACTGTACTACACACAGCACTTTGGAATTTGGGTGTTGTAAGCATTTCTACAGAAAAAATGTACAGTTCAGTATATTTCCTTCCCTAAAAGTTCATCTATTGTTTTGCTTAGGGTGTGCAGGATATTTCAATTTCCAAAGATTTGAAAATTACTCTTTCAAATCTGAAACAAAATGCATATGTTTTGAGAGATTTATTTTGTGGTTATGACCTAAAAATTATAGAAAACTTGGTTGTTTCAAAAGGCATCATCTTGACTGTTACAGCTGTTTCTAGCCTAGCCAGTATATTAGAAGGAAGTAATCATTCTGCTTTTGGTTTAGTTTGGATGGGTGATGTGGGAATGAAGAGGAAGAAAATCACATAGCCAGATGGAATATGACTGTTTGCAATTGTATGCCTGCCAACCTGCCTGGTAAATTACTAATTCTTTTTTCTTTTTTAACTCACATGCAGAAATTAAGCATTCATGAACGTGGGATAGGTTTATGTATGCTGCTTTGTTCCATTTTATTGGCAGTCAGGGAATGCAAAGGTGTGTTTATACGTGTGTGTGTGTGTGTATGTATGTATGTATGTACTGTATATGTACACATATGTACACACACACATCTCAATTTGCTCTATACGTATGTGCTGGTGCAAGTGATAAAAATATCTTTGATTGGCTTGCATGTAAGCTGATGCAAACACAAAATAAAGTAATGACAAGCCAGAGTCTTTATTGCCAAATTGTAAATCTTTTGACAGTAACTAATGAAAAGGCAAGTATTTAGAGAGACAGCAATTAAGTCTTGGAGAGATCATGTTTAGCTGCTTTCTGAGTAGTTCTCAAGCTGCTTGTGAGAGGTAACCAGACAGAGATATGGGAATAGTTCAGAACAGGTATCCAACTATGGGGCAAATGAAAGAGTAGGATATCACAAGAACATATATATGAAGGAGAAAAGTTGTTTACACACAACATCCACACTATTGACCACCCACACTTTTGTTATTATGTATTTGATTAATTAATTTATATCCCCCTAACCTTCAGAAATTCAAATTAATGTGCATGGGGTATGCCTTCATTTTTTTCCTCTACATTAGCAACCTGAAGGTAAGTTGGGCTAGGAGACACTGGCTGGAGTGGCCCAAAGTTACTGAGTTTCCATGGTTAGGGGTGTCAAAACAGCATAATGAGTCTTGCAGGGTGCCCACAGGGTGCTTAGAACTGGCCCGCGGGGCTGTCCTGAAAACAGCGAAGGACTGGCCCACGGTGCCTCTGCCAGCAAAAACGAAGCTAGGGAGGCCATTGCAGCTGAAAACGGAGCTCAGGAACAGAACACTCGGGCCATCACAGGCACCCCCGACACAAGTGACGTCGAGCTGGCCACACCCACCCGGAGTCCCAAGATCAAACACAACCCTGATGCGGCCCTCAATGAAATTGAGTTTCACATCCCTGCTCTAAACATTTAGAATACATTTTCTCACCTTTTAAGAAAAATATAGAAATAGGGTTTCATATGTTCATAGTTAAAAATTGGTATACTCTTCCATTAAGAAATCTGATGAGTAAAACCCAAACGTAAAATATGAATTAGTATATATTTGCTATAATCCTTGCAACAATCCTCTAAGTAAATCAGTATTAAACCTGAAATTAAAAATTTAGAGAAACACACTTGAAGATATTGTCTGAGAAAAAAATTGAATTTCGAGTTCCTAGGTTTAAAAGTTAGTCTCCCATTAATAATGCAATATTTGAAATGTGTATTGGCTTGTTCATTCTAAATATATAATACTGCAGATTAAACCAGTATTTCAGACTTTCAGCTCTGCAGAATGTGACTATTTCTTGTTTTAAGTCTCTAAATGCAAATTCAGATAATTTATGCAGTGTATATAAATAATTAGTACTAATAATACAGAAAACAGTTTAGTAGTTTACATATGGAAATTGAATTTTTTATTACAAAACTTAAATTGGTTTCTTTTCTTAATTCAGTCATCTTCTGCACTCTCTTGAAAGCAAAGCGCTCTGATTCTCATCATTTATTTATTGGAGAAAGAACTTGTCTGCTGTATTGTTCTTTGAATTTCTTCCTACCATTAGCTTAAAAATTTTATAAGCAACTTTGCAGGTGATCAGGTGAAAATAAAGCAGAACCTCTCTTTCAGAAAAAGACTGATTTTGACCTGTGGGGCATTTCTAACATTGCCAGATGAAATGCTATTTAACTATTTCCATGTTCATCTTATTTTTAAAATTCAAAACAGCTGTGACTGAATGCGGGGCAAGTAGCCATATTTCTAGATTGGCCAACTATAAAGTGGGATGGGCAATCAGGTATAAATTTCTCCTATTTCTCTAAACTTATACTTCCAGTTTATCAGAATCAACCTGGGAGTAAGAAAAATCCCAGGGCTGGGCGGGAGAGAGAATTAATGAGAAAAAATTAATGAGAAAAATGGGCAAACAATAAGGCCATCCACAAAGAGAAATAACTTCTTGGTCATATTTGTTTGGACCTGCATCTATGCATATTTCTATACAAGATTTTCAGCAAATTCACATGCTATGAATTTTACAGCTATATATATTATTTTTCATGGAATTTTTATCTATTTTTAATAATATTTGAGGTGTATGTTTTCTAGAAAAAGTTTTGTGAAATGTAAAATAAAATATGATCTATTAGTTTGCTAAATTAAACCATATTTTTGTAATGAAAAAATGTTTTCAACTTAGAACTGATAGCATTTGATATATAGAAAGTATAAGAAACTAATTTATCTTTAATTATCTCTCACCTTTTGTGTAGACAATAATTTGATTTAAAAAGTGTGGAGAATGGAATTAGAATTATGCATATATTCTTTTTTAATTCTAACTATTCAGCATGTAATTCATAGCTATGATCAACACACAATGTACAAAATAATAATAAAAAGAAATAAATAGTGAAATTAAACAACTTCTAACCTACAACCAAAGACAAACAAGTATTGAGTATTGAGCTTGAGTTAAAAAAAAAAAGATGTTGAGACTCTAGAAAGAGTGCAGAGAATAGCAACAAAGATTATTAGACGGGTGGAGGCTAAAATATGAGGAACAGTTACAGGAACTGGGTATATCTAGTCTAACAAAGAGAAGGACTAGGAGTGATATGATAGCAATCTTCCATATTTGAGGGGCTGTCACAAAGAAGAGGAGGACAACCGATTTTCCAAAGCACCTAACGCCAAGGACAAGAAGTAAATAGATGGAAACTTGTCAAGGAAAGGTCCAACCTAGAACTAACGAGAAATTTCTTGACAGTGAGAACATTTAATCTGTAGAACATCCTGTGTTCAGAAGTTGTGATGCTGACTCACTGGAGGTTTTTAAGAAGAGATTGGAAAGTCATTTGTCCGGAATGGTATAGGGTCTCCTGCTTGAGCAGGGGGTTGGGCTAGAAGAAGACCTCCAAATTCCCTTCCAACTCTGTTATACTGCATTGTGACATGATAGCTGTCTTCCAATATTTAAGGGGCTGCCACAAAGAAGAAAGGGTCAATTTATTCTCCAAAGCACCAGAGTCTCCTGTTTAAGCAGGGGGCTGAATAGAAAGGTTGCGTCCAACTCTGTTATTCTGTTATTCATCTTCCAAGATTACAAATCAGCAGTCTATGCTACCAAAGATACCAACATCTTTGGTTTGATAGGAATGCTGTAAGAAGAATAAAGTTCAGACTCTTTGCTTGGAAAATACTTTAAAAGTGGTGTAATCAAAATACTTTAAAAGTTGTGTCCCTTTATAAAATGAGCAGAACAGAGAACCTAATTTAGCTTTTGCATCTCATTAGTATCACCAGGGCAAGAGATATTACTCCAACAGCATCGTCTGCTTTGTGCAGATCACATGCACTGAGGGGAAAACATGAAACTGAGCAAACATAAAAGTCCTACATATCTTCAGGGCTGGGAAAGATAGACAACAAAGGCAAAGCTGTAAATTATTCTTGCATACCAATGATTGAGACTCAGCTTCTACTCCTTTGTAAATCTGAGTCCGAGATATACTCTTTTAGCATTTCCACATTAGTAAAAAGAAAAAAAAAAACCTGTGAGGAAACATCAGACTAGAAATTTTTTATCTAGATTTAAATTTGTCTTCAAAAATTGTAAAGACCACCCATCAAAGATTAAAGAGCAACCAGATCCGTCTTTCCACTAATTTCATCTTCAACCATAGTATTGTGTTTAACACGTATTTATTGGGGTCTGTGACAACTTGCCATGGCCAACTCACCATGGGACAATTTTCCATGGGACAAGAGTTACACTAATATCAAAGAAATAGTGAAATAGAATCATAAAGAAAGGATGCCAAAGGAGGGACAAAATGAAATGTGAATGACAAAAAGTAAAATAATTTTTGAACTATTTTAAATGATTAAATTGAATTGTTGAATTGTCCCTAGTTATCCTGTGGTGAGTTTTCTGTGATGAGTTGTCCCATTCCAATGTATTTATTAAATGTACATTTCAGCTTACTATTAGAAAACAATCAAGTTGGTTCACAACAATTTAAAAAATACAATCTGAACCTTTAGAAGAAGACAACTCCGGAACTAATAGTGAACCATCTGCACTTACCCATCTTCTTTGTAGGATCAGATTTGGACTCCATTTAACAACTAGGGAACATCTTTGCCTTTGAATATTTTACTTTCTTTTCCACATGAGTTTTTAAAAATGCATAGATATTTCTTAGCTCTATGAATAATTTGAACATGAATCTCTGTGATGCATTTAATATGTGAATCATAATATATCTCACTCACTAGTTCTCTTAATATATCACATAATAAAACAAATGTCCATTCTGAATAACTAAGATATACATTTAAATATAAATGAAGAATTTTTAACCTAATCCACATCTATCATTCTAGAAAATAACACATCTTCTCAAAACATATAGTACCTACTCCACCACAAAAAATAACAGTAACATTTGAATTTGTTAGAATGACTGTCATCAAATTGTAAACTTTATCATTCCAGTTATCTATTATATAAAGTAGTGAACCTGGGTAGGAAAAATGGGATGTAAACAAAAGACATAAATTGCTAGGAGACTGTAGACATTTTAATAAACTGATTTAATTCAACCTCTCTTTTTTTACATTTGTGCTTTTGAGGAAAAGAAATGTTGGTTATCCAAACTAGGCTTATGATGACTTATTTCTTTTTGTGGTAATAATTGGCCTGTATGATTTACCTGAATGCTCTACACACAACATTTTTTCTATGAAAAGCAGGCTGATTGAGGGATGGTTGGTTTTCTCAAAGAGCTCTAAAGCCCAGTAAACATGTTCGTTGACAGTTTTGGGCAGCACAAGTTGGTTGCTAAATTTGTAGCTTTCTCTTCTTTAGATGCTAAAACTGGTTTTCTTATTCATAATAGTTAGGAGAAGATTGAGACTGTCTAAATTATGTATTGAATGGCAGTCACCAGTATCACCATCGGGAGATCAAAGGTCGATACCTTCTCTTCTCCTGTTCTTCATAAGAAGAAAGGAAGGTCTGTTGAATGGAATTTTTCTGGAAGTCCCTTAAAGCCTTTGAGCTTTTGTTAAAATTCTGAAATATTATGATAGGAAATTGTCAGCTCTATGAAGTAGCCCAAAAGCAAGCACAGCTGGAATTCCAGAGTGTGCTTTTTATTGCAGTATGATAGAATACTAAAATCTTGAAAGCCTGACTAAATTTCTCTCAACCTCATCTAGCTTTTCTTTTATATGCTCACCTCTTTTTCAGGACTGAGTAATTTTTCTCAAACATCCTCCATAATAGTTCATTCATTTCTTCTCTGTCCTCAAGGTGAGATCTACATCCTTGATAGAAATGTCCCTACTTATTTTTACATTAAAAACAGATTTACAGACACTAGAGGTAGATTAGATCAGGGGTCAGCAACCTGCAGCTCTGGAGCCGCATGTGGCTCTTTCACCCTTCTGCTGTGGCTCCCTGTCACTCAAAATATGCATCACAACCACCAATGTGCGACACCCACTGGCATGCAATTTATTGAGCTTTCCAACCTCCGTAAGGCTAACCATGGATAAATCCAAGAAAAGAAAAGTTTCAGAAGAAAACAGAACATTTAATTCAACTACATATGCTAGTTTTGTGGCCACTCAAGAAATAGTTAGGCACAGGAAGGGTTTTTTTGGCTCCTGGTGTTTTCTTTTCTGTGGGAAACGGGTCCAAATGGCTCTTTGAGTGTTTAAGGTTGCAGACCCCTGGATTAGATTGTTACCATCATCTAAAGAATTTTGAGAACATATCATTCAAAATATAAATTTATGTCCTGTTTTGAGACAAATGTTTTAAGTCAAATATTTTCAAATTTTGGCATATTGAATCTTGTTTGAAAGCCTGTGAAGAAATCCTAGAGTTGTAGGCTAGACTGCAGAATAAAAAAAAAATCTCAGAAGAAGGTTGCAATGTCAAATCACTTCCATGTTGTTTTCAAGAAAACAACATGGAAGTGATTTGAGTTTGGATTTGAGTCTCCCTAATCTCAGAATTAATATACCTGAAAAAGAAGATAGCCTCCCTTGCAATCTGGTTTTGGAGCAAAAGGAAAAAATAGGAAAACAAGAATAAAGGAGATGGGATTATTCTAAGAGATAAATTAGTTGTGTAGAGTCCATATTTGTGTAAAATGATAATTGTAGTTAAAATAGTGTTTCTGATCTTAAAAGAATAATCAAATTTCCTCAAAATGTCCAGCTTTCTTTCCACCAGATTCATACTCTCTGAATTGCTGTATTTCCCACCGCTTTCCTCCCCCTACACAAGATTTAAGATGAATAATTGCAGCTTCCTTGAAGCAAGTGCTACACCGAATTTTAGAAGTACTTAGAAGATTTATTGAACCAACCTCAGTACGCAATATGTGTATTTGTTTCAGGCTGTAAAGTTCTTCTTTGGGGGAAAATTATTTGTCAACTGTGGCTACATAAAACATTCATTAGACATAAATGCTTTAAATTAGAACAGTTCTCTGTTTCATGAATCAGAGAGAGCTGCATTTCCTGGAGCAGTCAATGCACATGATGAAGGTGATCCCAGGGTATTGAATGAATGATCTTTTTTTGTTTTGGTGGGGAAGGGATTCTTGAATGTAGGTGCATTCAATATTGCCAAGCCAATGGCAAAAGGAAATGCAAACACTACCAACTTGAGTTATTTACAGTAGAAATTAATCTCAATAATTTCTCTTCCTGCAGAAATGAAAAAAAAATTGCTTCTAATGGAAATTATGTTAAATAATATATTCTTTTTTTAAAATTTAAACAAATGACAAGTATTACTTTTTTTTTACTGAACTCATACTCAAAATCTGAGGAAATCTGTTGACAGTTCTGTATTACCTGATCATAGTTCTCCTCTTCGATCCCTTCTTTAATTTCTATTATTTTATTTTATGTATTAGATTTATATCCCACCATTTTTCCAGTAGCTCAGATTGGCATATATACATATACACACACACACATACATACATACATACATACATACATACATACATACATACACATACTAGTATTACCATTTTTCTTCTTGGTAATTGTGTATCACATTTATGAGTGATGAGCCTGCATAGAAATGATCACTGAACTCTTACTAATCAGTCCCAAGGCAGTTTCAAGAGTGCTTGTCTGGGATCATTATGGAGTTTCTCATTCTATTGGGGGTGGGTGGGATGCAAACCTACATAGGGCACAAGCACATGGTTTTATTGCTCTTTTCTTTGTAGCTTTATTTATTGTGTTACAATTTTGTTTTGATGTCTGTGTAAGGCACTTTGATAAAAAATTATATAATTAAAATTATATAATTAAAGTATTAAATTATATAATTAAAGTGTATGCCTTTTACATTTATTAATTTAATCAGTATTTTTCATTTTGAAGGGATGCGGTGGCTCAATGGCTAAGACGTTGAGCTTGTCAATCAGAAGGTTGGCAGTTCAGCTGTTCGAATCCCTAGCGCCACATAATGGAGTGAGTTCCCGTTACTTGTCCCAGCTTCTGCCAACCTAGCAGTTTGAAAGCATGTAAAAAATACAAGTAGAAAATAGGGACCACCTCTGGTGGGAAGGTAACAGCGCTCCGTGCGCCTTCAGCGTTTAGTCATGCTGACCACATGACCACGGAGAAGTCTTCAGACAGTGCTGGCTCTTCAGCTTTGAAACGAAGATAAGCACCGCCCCTAGAGCCGGAAACGATTAGCACGCATGTGCAGGGGAACCTTTACCTTTACCTTTACCTATTTTTCATTTTATGTTAAATTAATAAGCAACCTCAATACTATATTAGTATGCTGATGTGAAAAATCAGTAATGATAATGCTAATAAGAATGTTCATCAATCATTACCAGGGGTGTGGAGCCTGGAAAACTGTCATTAAGACAGGCAAGTGTGGTTTTGACTTGGTATAAAACAACATCTTATGTTTGTCTTGAATACTTTTTAAAGTAAGAATTACGTTTCGTGAATAAATGGTTTTTCAAAAAGTTTTGAAGTTATGTAAACTTAGGCTTAGTTACAGAGTAATATAAAAATGTACATGAATAAGTTGAATGAAATGAATATGCAAATAAGTATATTTGCTTTTTAAACTAGCATTCCTGATGGTGTATAGAATTACTTATGAGTTGTTGCAGTGGTGAGATTCAGCCGGTTTGCACCACTTCGGGAGAACCGGTTGTTAACTTTCTGAGCAGTTTGGTGAACTGGTTGTTGGAAGAAATCATTAGGGCAGAGAACCGGTTGTTAAATTATTTGAATCCCACAACTAGATTGTTGGTATCTCTTGCTTAAGTAAAACAGGTTGCTTCTTCTTTTATGTTTTTGATATTACTCTTCTTAACATTCCTTCCATTTTTTCCCTAGTTTATTTGATGTTTAGGGAAATCATACACAAGTTGAATGTATATGAAAATGAGAAAGATTTGTTAAGATTAGACAAAGGTCATAACCTTTGACATAATAGTTGCAGATATAACCTTAGTTTGTTGGCTAGCAGATTCTATGAAAAAATATCATTTTTATCATTTTTATTTTTATTTATTTATCATTTATTTTATTTATAATTTTTATTTATAATTTTTATTTTTATTTTTATTATCATTTGTGTGAGATTAGATTTAAAGTCTAAATGTGGCAGCTGTTTTTAACTGAAGTTCTAAAAATACAGCATTCCTGTTTTGTACAGGTTAGCAATATCTGATGAACTACCAACACTTTTTACTGAGTCCTTTTGGAGATAGGGCAGCATATAAATCCAAATAATAAATAAATAAATTACCAATTGCATATTAGTCCCACTAAAGAAGCTCTGCATGGATTGTAACATACTTCCATTGTCTTGTACAAGTTTTTGACATCCTTCCTTCTAAAAAGCAGATTTAATAACATCCTTGAATAGGGGAGACACTGCTTCGATTTATGGAAAGAAACAGCTTCACGGGTAATTTTCTGATATCCCTTCTACACAGGGTGATGAGTTGATCTAATAAGTCTTGTCCTCACTTGTCGCCCTGCTTGCTCAAGGGATAATATATTTCCTGATATTTTTAAGGGCAGCCATCAAATTGTCCCTAGTATACAAGAGTATTTTAGCTCTTATAGACTTTGCTCTGGCTTTAAATCTGAGATTTCTTTTGTTGTTATTTTCTTCTTCATTATTGGGCAATACGTAAAGATGGGCACTTTTCCAATGTTATGCTTTGCTTTACCTCTCCAGAGCCTCCTATCTCTGTGAAGAAAATCCTTTATTTTATTTGGCTCTTTTTTGTTTGTTGCTGCTGTGCTTTCAAAATATGTATGCCCATCTCCTTTATTCTCCTCCTATCTCCTCCCCTACCTGTTTCAAGGTTACAGCTTTGATAAACTGTATACGCAATTCTGCCATGTTGACTCTGTTGACAAGGCTCAAATAGAAAGGTGCCTTCAATTTTCTTGGCCCCTCTTTCACAGGAAGGTGGTGGAGAAGGGGGTTGCATTCCAGAGAACTTTGAATGAAGCAAATTATTTGGATCCTTTCCAGTCAGGATTCTGACCTGGGTATGGGATAGAGATGGCATTGGTCATCTTTTGGATGACCTCTGATCTGGGCAGGATTTATTTTATTTATTTATTTGATTTGTTTTTTATACCGCCCTTCTCCAACAGGACTCAGGGAGGTGAACAGCCAAGATAAAACATAACATATAAATGGGGATGGGGGTAGTATATTCATCCTTGCCTTTCTTGATCTCTCAGTAGCTTTCAATACTATCTACCATGGTATCCTTCTAAATCAGAGGGTTGGGGTGGTGATGGTGGTGGTGGTGACACAGTGTTAAGGAATTCATATTTTACGCACTTCTGTTTGTCATGACCACAAGGCTCAAGAGGGCAGTACGGCTACATCTGGTCATTGTTACCCATTTAGCACTGCCCTGGGAGCTCATGTAGCTTAAGGAATGCTACAGACACAGGACATGGATTGTGTATATTTGTTTACTTCTGTCATGTTCTAATTATAAGCTAAATAAATAAATAAATCTCCTTCCTTCAGGGTCAATTCCAGTTGGTGAAGTTTGGGGAGGAAAGGTCTGATGTTCTGCTCCTTTTATGTGGGGTGCCATAGGGCTTGGTGCTTTCTCTTCTTCTTTTTAACATCTATGAGGCTGCTGGGTGAGCTTATCCATTGCCATGGCCTGAGGTATTACCTGAAGTATGTTACACTTCTGCTTTACAAGCTGTGTTGGTTATTTCCAGGTCCAATTCAAGGTGCTGGTTTTAATCTTTATTTTATTTATTTATTTATTTATTTATTTATTTATTTATTTATTTATTTATTTAAATTTGTATACCGCCCTTCTCCTAGTGGACTCAGGGCGGTGAACAGCCAGAGCTAAAACACATGCAGATACAAAATTTAAAATTGTTAAAAGAATTATATAACTGGCCCAATTTAAAACAGTTCAATTTAAAACCCCATGACAATTTAAAACTAAAAAACTAAAAAGACTAAAAAAGGGGGAGGGGTTCACGCCAGCCCTGCTTGATGGAAAAGAAAAGTTTTCAGGGCACGGCGAAAGACCCGGAGATCCAATATCCTTCGTATCTCCGGGGGCAAATCGTTTCAGAGGGCAGGAGCTGCCACAGAGAAGGCCCTCCCCCTGGTGGTCGCCAGCCGACATTGCCTGGCTGACGGCACCCTGAGGAGTCCCTCTCTGTGGGCGTGTACTGGTCGGTGGGAGGCTATCGGCGGCAGAAGGCGGTCCTGCAAATACCCAGGTCCTATGCCATGGAGCGCTTTAAAGGTGGTAACCAACACCTTGAAGCGCACCCACAAGACAACTGGAAGCCAATGCAGCTCACACAGGAGAGGTGTCACATGGGAGCGGCCCCTGGCTCCCATAATCCCCCGCGTGGCCGCATTCTGCACCAATTGGACCCTCCGGGTGCTCCTCAAGGGGAGCCCCATGTAGAGAGCATTGCAGTAGTCCAGGCGGGAAGTGACGAGTGCCTGAGTGACTGTGCGTAAGGAGTCCCTATCCAGAAAGGGACGCAACTGGCGAATCAGGCGGACCTGATAAAAAGCCCCCCTGGCCACGGCCGTCATATGCTCTTCTAAAGACAGCCATGCATCCAGGAGGACGCCCAAGTTGTGAGCCCTATCCGTGGGGGCCAATAACTCGCCCCCAATAGCCAGCGATGGCACCAGCTGGCTATATCGGGACGCCGGAAGCCACAGCCACTCGGTCTTGGAAGGGTTGAGATGAAGCCTGTTACTCCCCATCCAGATCCACACGGCCTCCAGGCACCAGGACATCACTTCAAGGGCATCGTTGGGATGGCCTGGGGTGGAGATGTACAGCTGAGTGTCATCAGCGTACTGATGGAACTCCACCCCAAAGCCATGGATGATCTCACCCAGCGGCTTCACATAAATGTTGAACAGAAGGGGTGAGAGGACCGACCCCTGAGGCACCCCACAAACAAGGCACCTCGGGGTCGACCTCTGCCCCCCTGCCAACACCGACTGCGACCGGTCGGAGAGATAGGAGGAGAACCACTGCAAGATGGTGCCACCCACTCCCAACCCCTCCAACCGGCACAGCAGGATACCATGGTCGATGGTATCAAAAGCCGCTGAGGGATCTAACAGGACCAGGATAGAGGAACAACCCCTATCCCGAGCCCTCCAGAGATCATCCACCAACGCGACCAATGCCGTTTCCGTGCTGTGCCCAGGCCTGAAGCCGGACTGGAGCGGATCCAGATAGACAGCTTCAACCAGGTACTGGGGAAGCTGTCGCGCCACCACACTCTCAACAACCTTCGCCAAGAAGGGAAGGTTTGAGACTGGATGATAGTTAGCCAAAACAGCCGGATCCAGAGCAGGCTTCTTGAGGAGGGGCCTCACCACCGCCTCTTTCAAGGCGGATGGCAAGACACCCTCACTCAAGGAAGTGTTGATAATCCCCTGGAGCCAGCCTCATGTAACCTCCCGGGAGGCCAGCACCAACCAGGAGGGACACGGGTCCAATAAACATGTGGTCGCGTTCAGCCGCCTGAGTTTCCTGTCCACGTCCTCGGGAGCAACAGGATCGAACTCCTCCCAAATGACAGTCTCAAGACCGGCACCCATCATCCCGTCTGTACCTACCCAGTCAGAGACTAAGCCTTCCCGAATCTGAGTGATTTTATCGTGCAGATACTGAACAAAATCCTCAGCACGACCCTGCAAGGGATCCTCCCGCGCTCCCAGATGGAGGAGGGAGCAGGTCATCCTAAACAGGGCGGCCGGACGATTATCTGCCGATGCGATAAGAGCGGAAAAATAGTTACATTTTGCTGCTTTTATCGCCACTAGGTAAGTCTTAATATGAGATCTTACCAGTGTTCGGTCGGGTTCGGAGCGACTAGATCTCCAACTGCTCTCTAGGCGTCTTTTCTGGTGCTTCATCTCCCTCAGCTCCTCGGAGAACCAAGGAGCCAGGTAGACTCGGCGACAGGTCAGAGGCTGCACAGGCACGACTCGGTCCAAAGCGTCAGCAGCCGCCCTATCCCAGGTGGCCACCAACTCTCAGCCGAGCCATGAGTCAGAGCCTCAGGAAATGGCCCAAGCTCCATCTGGAACCTATCAGGATCCATCAGGCGCCTGGGTGGAACCATCTGGTCTATTCCGCCTCCCTGCGGTGGGGTGTGGTGGTTAGAAAGTCAAGCCTACGAAGGGAATGATCCGACCATGACAAGGGCTCAGTCACTAACTCCCCTATCTCAAGATCATTCATCCACTGTCCAGAGACAAAAATCAAGTCCAGAGTATGTCCTCCCATATGAGTGGGTCCGTGAATTAATTGGTCCATGGCCGTCATGGAAGCCATGAACTCCCGAGCCGCCTCAGATGCTTCACCGACAGACGGCAAGTTAAAGTCCCCCATGACCATAAGCCTGGGGGTCTCCACTGCCACCTCGGCAATCACGTTGAGGAGCTCGGGCAGGGCCGCTGACACGTGGCAGGGAGCCAGGTACGTAATCAGCAAGCCCATCTGCCTCCCTTGTCCCCACTTCACAAGGAGGGACTCACATCCGGCTATCTGAGGTACAGTGGCCTCCCTTGGGGCGAGACCTTCCTTTACCAGAACTGCCACCCCCCCCACCCCTCCCCTGGGACCTCGGCTGATGAAATGCGTAGAAGCCTGGAGGGCACATCTTGACGAGGGGGACACCCCCCTCCTGGCCCAACCAGGTCTCTGTAATACCTACCAGGTCTGCACCCCCCTCCTGAACCAGATCACAAGTGAGGGGGGCTTTATTTACCACGGACCTGGCATTGCACAACATCAACCGAAGGCCCCAGGCCTGAGGATCTGAACAACCCAGGGTGCAAGACGAGCATTGAGGGCCGGAGCACGCAATGACCCGCAGACAGCGAGTGCGCCCTCCCCTAACACGATATGGCCCCCTGCTCCCGCCATATCTGCCCCTCCCACTCACAATGCCGATGGAAACGCCCTCCCCAATATAGGAACTAGCCCTTTAAAACCCTTCACGGCACAGGACTGGACTAACTAAAGAATCTCTTCCTCCAAGTTACAGCAGCCTGCTCCATTAAGTCTTGCAGAGAAGGCTTGCTATGGATATCATCAGTGTGGGCCCTACCTCTGGTGGATCCCAGGAGAGATGCTTTCTATGCTATGGTGTTTAGCCTATGAACATCCTTCCCTCTGAAATTAGATTGGCCCTTCTGATTTTTCGAAAAGCCCTCAAGATCTGGTTATGCTGCTAGGCCTCGGGGCTCCCAGGGAACTGGAGATTTGTCTGAATGGCTCAGTATTTCTTCTGATCATTGACTGACTGACTGACTAAACAAGCAAGCAAACAAAAAACAAACACTACTGTGAGTTTTTTCTTTAAATTTTTATCTGTTTATACCCATAGTTTTACTTATTAAATTAAACTATGTTTTATTTTATCTTAATAAATCAAACATTTTCTTCCATCTAACAAAGCATCTGCACCATAGGGAAGAGGTAGACTAACTTACAATGGGAATGAGCAGTTTGCGCTACTGGAGCTGAAGAACTTTGACAACTGTACCACTTTGAAGAGTTTGAATATAATGCTTACAGTCCCCATGTTTGGCTGCTGTGTATATCAGAATGCTTTGTGTAGGTAGAACAGCCATCTGGAGTGGCTTATATGAAATATGTTTTCAAGGAACTGTAATGTTATTGACTGGACTATATATTTGGAACTTTCTGATTCTAGGAGAAATCAGTCAATGAGAAAGATGACCTTTGAAATGGTGGAATTGATTTCTTAAAAAGAAGACAATTGGATGAGTGACTATTAGGAATAACTTATACCCTATAAATCCTTCCACTGCATAAAGATTGGATCAGAGGGCTCAGAGGTCACTATCCCATCTAATATGCAGTGTGGGTTTAAGGTAACAGTAATAGATATGATACAATAGATATGATAGATATATGCAAAGAATTTTGCTGTCTGACTTATTAATTATTCTTAGTTTACACTAATTACTTTTAAATGTATATTTAGACCTCCCTTTGCCTTTCCAGGATGTAAGTGGACATTGCTTTTTAGAAGTCCTTTAGTCCTTTCCTTGGACTTCTAAGGATAAGAAAAATCTTAAATCAATGTGTAATGTACTGGTAAAGACTGCATCGGGGGGGCATGTTCAAATCAGAGATGGGTTTCAGCAGGTTCTGACCAGTTCTGGAGAACTCGTAGCGGAAATTTTGAGTAGTTCGGAGAACCGGTAAATACCACCTCTGACTGGCTCCGACCCCATCTATTTTCTGCCTTCCAAGTCCCAGCTGATTGGGAGGAAATGGGTATTTTGCAGTAACCTTCCCCTGGAGTGGGGAGGGAATGGAGATTTTACAGTATCCTTCCCCTGCCATGCCCACCAAGCCACGCCCACCAAGCCACGCCCACAGAACCAGTAGTAAAAAATTTTGAAACCCACCACTGGTTCAAGTATACCTTAGATCTAGAACTTGACTGGGTGATTTGGGGCTAATCACTCCAACTAACATGTAGGGTTGTTGTTCTGAGGCTAAAGTTAAGAGAGATCTCCAGATTAGCTGTTTTGATATCCTGGTTGAAAATGGGACATGAATTTGACAAATATGACAAAGTTATTGAGTAACTATTAAAGGAATCTAGAGAGCCAAACAATTAATAAGGGACTTCCAGTGAATTAATAAATATCAGATCTTTATTTTATTGGAAAAATCTGGATATCTGTAGTGTGCTAAGAAAATGCATATAAGCTTGTCATTTTTATCCCTAAGCCAAACATGCTTGCTTGAGCTCACTAGGAATAAAATCCTTCAGTTTATCATTGTCATCACTGTGCAGCAATAACTGGAAGAAGCTTTATGACTGCAGGCTATTTCTGCTTTCAAAACCCTTCTTGGGCTTTTTTCAATGTTTTAACCTGAATCTTACATTTCCCTTAAAATTCTTGATGTCTTTTATGAGACTGAAGTATAATATTTCAAAATATACCCATTTTTAAGACTGGGTTACAAATTGAAGGTACATGATTTCGATAAGGATACAAACCTTTTACTGAACTCATATTCTTGTAATATGATGCTTACTTCCATCATTTTAAAGAAAAAAAAAAGAAAAGATGACTACAGGAAATATAGAATTATTATGAAGCCTTTTATGAAGGGAATTTCAGACTTTCCAGTACAGTAATTGCCTAAAATAATAAAAATGTTTTGTGACTCTTCCAATGAGTAATGCTACTGATGACATAAACAGCAGCAATAATAATAATAGTGTCAGCACTTACTGGAACAATTGTGTGTGATTGTTTGCACTGTACTCTTTAAAATCAAGATGCAAATTCCCATCACTCCAGTCAGATGGCCTGAGATGATGGGATTGAATTTTCAGCATCTGGAGACATACAGTGGGAGGAAAGCTCGTACTGAAACTTTTTTTGTGGGAGATCAACCAGACTCTGATGGCATGGATGTTGGTGAGACTTGCTACAAAAAGCAAGTCTTCACTTGCCTATATGCTAATGAATGGAGATGCCTCCAACGCTCTGTCTATTCTATTGGATAATAATAATAATAATAATAATAATAATAATAATAATAATAATAATTTTATTTCTATACCGCCCTTCTCCCGAAGGACTCAGGGCGGTGTACAGCCAATTTAAAAACACAAGACACAACAATAATTAAAAATTAAAATAATTAAATAGATTTGGCCGATTTAAAACCCCAAAAATTAAAATACCCCAATTTAAAATTATTATATTGACAGCCCTGCCTGGCGGAACAACAGGGTCTTCAGTGCGCAGCGGAACACCCGGAGGTCGGAGATCTTACGTATTTCCGGGGGCAGTTCATTCCACA
This sequence comes from Pituophis catenifer annectens, assembly GCF_029215685.1. NCBI lineage: Eukaryota > Metazoa > Chordata > Lepidosauria > Squamata > Colubridae > Pituophis > Pituophis catenifer. The sequence continues at coordinate 43,528,768 of NW_027256887.1, read as the reverse complement.
GGGTTGGGGCTCCCACAGAGAAGGCCCTCCCCCTGGGTGTCGCCAGCCGACATAACTTGGCTGATGGCACCCTGAGGAGACCCTCTCTGTGGGAACGGACTGGTCGGTGGGAGGCTATTGGTGGCAGAAGACGGTCTCGAAGGTACCCGGGTCCTGTGCCATGGAGCGCTTTAAAGGTGGTAACCAATACCTTGAATCGCACCCGGAAGACCACTGGGAGCCAGTGCAGCTTGCGCAGGAGGGGTGTCACGCCGGCACAACGAGGTGCGCCCATAACCACCCGCGCGGCCGCATTCTGGACCAACTGGAGCCTCCGAGTGCTCTTCAAGGGGAGCCCCATGTAGAGAGCATTACAATAGTCCAGCCGGGAGGTGACAAGGGCGTGAGTGACCGTGCGCAAGGCGTCCCGGTCCAGAAAGTGCTGCAACTGGCGGATCAGGCGAACCTGATAAAAGGCCCCCCTGGCCACGGCCGTCATATGCTTTTCTAAAGACAGCCGTGCGTCCAGGAGGACACCCAGATTGCGAGCCCTCTCTGTGGGGGGCAAAGATTCACCCCCAATAGTCAGCGATGGCACCTGCTGACTATATCGGGACGCCGGTAGCCACAGCCACTCGGTCTTGGAAGGGTTGAGTCTGAGCCTGTTCCTCCCCATCCAGACCCGCACGGCCTCCAGGCAGCGAGACATCACATCAAGGGCATCGTTGGGGTGGTCTGGGGTGGAGATGTACAGCTGAGTATCATCAGGGTACAGGTGACACTTCACCCCAAAACCACGGATGATCTCACCCAGCGGCTTCACATAAATGTTGAACAGAAGAGGCGAGAGGACCGACCCTTGTGGCACTCCCCATGCGAGATGCCTCGAGGTCGACCTCTGCCCCCCTGCCAACACGAACTGCGAGCGGCCGGAGAGGAAGGAAGAGAACCACCGCAAAACGGTGCCCCCTACTCCTAACCCCTTCAACCGCTGCAGCATGATACCATGGTCGATGGTATCAAAAGCCGCTGAGAGATCTAATAGGACTAGGACAGAGGAGCAACCCCAGAGATCATCCACCAACGCGACCAATGCCATTTCTGTGCTGTGCCCCTGCCTGAAGCCCAACTGGTACGGGTCTAGATAGATAGCTTCATCCAGGTGCCTGGGCAGTTGTCGTGCCACCACACTCTCAACAACCTTCGCCACAAAACGAAGGTTGGAGACCGGACAATAGTTAACTAATTCAGCCGGGTCCAGGGAAGGCTTCTTGAGGAGGGGCCTCACCACCGCCTCTTTCAAGGCGGCGGGAAAGGCACCCTCACTCAGAGAAGCAGTTATAATCCCCTGGAGCCAGCCTCGTGTAACTTCCCGGGAGGCCAGTACCAACCAGGAGGGACACAGGTCCAATAAACATGTGGCGGCACTAATCCTACCCAGAACCCAGTCCACATCCTAGGGATGCAATTCTCTTCAGCTAAAAATGCCACCATGGCTGTGATGTCCCTTCTTAGAATGGAACAGATTTTAGAATGGCCTTTCTAATCTCTAATCTCTATGGCAATGGCTGGAGCCTCCCATAGGGGAAAGTAAAATGATTTCCAGAAACAGGGTTTGGGTGTCCTTTGCCATAGGGCAGGGGTGTCAAACTCACATCATCACAGCAGCATCATGTGACATATCAGGACTTTTTTCCCTTCGCTAAACCGGGCGTGGGTAATGCATGATGCATCTGGCCCGCAGGCCGGGAGTTTGACAGCCCTGCCATAGGAGGAAAGTTAGGAGCCTCAAAGTGCCTGAAGAACCTTGCAATCTGTTCAGCGTTCTAACTACACATGGCCAGTTGGATAACTATAAGAAACTTCCTAGCAGAGAGTGAGTACAATAACACTCTCCTATTTATTTTCCACAGCAATTTGTGTTCATTGCCATGCTTTGACTTTATGGTGAGGAGGGATAGGAAGATAGTAAATAAAAGCTATCATGAGTTATTGTGCTTGCATGTTTGATGTCAGAATGGTAGCCTGATTTCTTATATTGTCTAAGATAATTTGATAAGGTAATTGACATTACGTTGTACAACACTTGCAACTGCTGGTGTCTCTATTCTCTACTTCCTGAACTGAAAGTACAGGTAATTTCCGGATTATGAACATTCCCTTAGCGAACATTCGAAGTTATGTGATATAAGTGCCCCCTAGCATTTACGAATAACTCCCAAAATTACAAATGTTGCAACAACCACAGTTGTTTGCTCTTACGAAGGATGGGGGAGGAAGCAATTGTGGGGAACCTAAGGGAGAGAAAATGTGGTAACTACGGATCGAGGGAAGACTTGGGTGGTCTGAAGTAGGTGGCCTGTTCCATTACTATGCCCCGATGGCCTTCCCCACCCTGAGATACCTCATGTTCACTTAACGAGCCAATTCGATTAGCAAATGCATGGAGGGAGTGATTGCCTTCATTGTATGAGATTCACTCCTATGAATCCTCGGGTTATGAATAGAATGGGCAGGGTCCATTACATTCGTAACTCGAGGACTACCTATAGTCTTCGCCAGTCATTATATTTACTAGCTACTTATACTCCATGAATTAGTTTTAAGTCTTTCCATATGATGACATGCACCACCTATTTTGTTAGCAGCTTTCATAATTTAATATATATTGTGTGAACTGCTTCTTTTTTTCTATCCTGAATTAGTTGTATTGTAAAAAAAATAATGGTACTGTAGGTGTTGGTGAGGGTTTTAAAATCATTTATGGTATTTAGCTATGTTTTAAAGCTAGGCTATTTCAATAAAAGTTGGTCTGATTTTGTTAGAAATTTCCTCCTTATCTTCAAGAGTGCTTGTGAAATGAGGTTCATGGAAACAGAAAGCACTGAAAATTTTTCAGGCTTTGAGAGGTTTCAAGGAATAATTCATAGCACATGCTTTTTTTTAAGTTTTGAAACTAGGGAAAAGGGTAACTTAAATCAAACTGAGGCATGTTTAATTGTAGTTTCTTTGGATAATTTCTTTAAGTCTCCTTGAATTCATAAGAATACAGATCTCTAAATTGCAACATTTGTTCACATAATCATTGAGGTGTATCAGTGCCCAGTGTGTAATTTTTTTTTATTTAAAAACGTCTGCCAAGCTTTCTTCTTGCTGCTCCAATTAACAGATTCAGTGCACGCTTGCCATTGAGTGGTCTGTGTATATGGGTTAAACCACTTTGTTATTTGTTCAGATTGCATTGTTTGTAGCAGGAATGAGCTGTGCATTGTTTATTCTGTAAACCAAGCAAGCAAAAGAAGAAAGCGAATAAAAATAAATGGAATCTTAAGTGATCAGAGGTTGTAAATAACAAGAAATAATTATTAGGTTGGAGGAAACCTCTTGTGTTTTCAGACGTGGTTCAGTCCATTGAGTAGCGTTTATCTCCTCCCCTCTGGCCCCACTTCAAATGATGGAGACAGAGAATAGTGAAATTCTAGTGCTAGGATTCCTCTGCTGTCAGATCCATTGTTAACTTTATTTCATTTATTAAAGTGTTCTTGCAATGAAGATCCTATCTTCTTAGCTTACCATTCTTCTTTTTAAGTATTTGCTTTAAGATGTAGAGATAGTACCTTTGATTATTTTAATGCAGAGTCAGACGAAGGTAAAGCAGTGTCCTTTTATTGCCAGAGCTGAAGCTGATTTTTGAGTGGTGGCAAGCTGGCTGGTCAAAGGGGCCAATTCTCTCTCTTGGCTATTAATTCTTTTGCCACTGGCTGTTTGTGAAGTGTAGCTCTGGGCAATAGACCGGAGCCTGTGGGCTGGTGAATGAGATGGAGCGTTTTTTTGGGTTGGTCAAGCAGATAAGGAGATCCAGGAGAAGAAAAGGCAAAAAGTATCGTCCGGAGGAAGATTATCATGAGGGCTATGAGGATGTATATTATTATGCCTCAGAGCACTTTCCAAGTAAGGACTGTACAAATGTTTTTCTTCTGTTACTGTGACAAAGGGGGTTACTATTGTTTTAAGCTTAAAAAAAGGCATTGCAGCCTGTTTTTCTTTTAAGACATGTTGAAGGTGGTGGCTTTTTGTATAAGGCTACTATATTGTGTGAATGAAAGGAAAGCTCTGAAGAAAGGATTAATATTTTCAAGTACAGTTAATTGATTTCTATTGTGCAAGACTTTTATTAAATCACTCTAGTGCTTTAAACTTACACTGCAGACAATTTATAACCGTACACGTGTCTCCTGTGTGTTTGCTTCAGGGCCGTCTATATAGAGTATTGTAAGGAAATATCATTTTAAAGCACTCTGAAAATGGGCTTGCTTACACAAAGATTAAGGTTGAAGTTAAAAATAAAACTGAATATAAGACAGTCTTTTAACATTTTTTAACATTTGCTTATTTTCCTCAATAGAAAGTAAAGCTGGTTTATTTTTCAGGTGTTCATTCATAGCATTGTTAGAGAATGAAAGAACTATTCTGTTAATTTATTCTGCAGCCATGTGCCTGCCACTGCATTTTATAAAAATTAGGAGCAATTCAACATCAGTATTTAAAGCTTGAACATACAGTGTTCATAATATTCTTTGTGTCTGCATATTCCCTGATCTCATGTTTTGTCTTGTACCTATTCCAGTACATTTAAAATGCCCACAAATTCCTACAGGAACAATGGGCAAGGGAGCCACACATAGGCTTGTCTGAATTTTACTGTGCCATGCTTAAGCTAAAGAAATTGACAATATGAGTAGTCATAAACTAACTGATGTGTAGGAAGGACCATCTTTGCAATCATCAGTTTCGGTTCTGTTTATTCATGAGCATAACACATTTCTTTAAAAAATGTGTATCAATCTATGCTTTTTTATTCATAAATATAAAAGATGGCTTATAGTCTACTTTGCTGTGTGTTGCAGTTTATCTCCTTTTCCGGGAGGAGGAAGAAACAGAAGTTTTGCAGTTTTGGAAAAGTACATTGCTAGAATCATGTGGCAATGCTGTATTTAGCAACAACACAGTTTTTGATATAGTATTGTCATTTTTTAAAAAATGTTGGTTGCATTGTATTTGCTTAGTCTGTTACTCCTACATGTAAAAGCAATGAATTCATAACAGGATTAATAATATAATAGTATACTTATCAAGTAATCAACATAAATATACTATGCAGAGTACAGAATCTGAAAGTGATTAAAATGGTAATTTGTACAACTTCTGTTCTTGTACAATTTTACAGTCTACAACTATTTAAACTAGGTTTCTCTTTATCTTGGAAAATAAAATCAAAAGCAACAAATAGGTCACTTAATTCTATCAAAGCAGCTGTTTTTTGAATAACTTTATTTTGCAAGCATCTCTCCATTTAGAATGAACGGACAGATTCTTCTCCATGTAATTTTCCATGTTATGAATATAGTCATTCCAGGGTGGATTTATGTTACCAACCAATATACCTCTCAAAAGAAATCAAGAAAATAAAAAAATTCTTTTTCTATTAGTAATTTATCATACTACCATCAGTTATGTAGCTGTTTTAATTTGGTTTATAACATTTACAGATTGCAAATAAATTTTTGTTTTGAAGTTGGGAAAGACTGTTTAACAAATAAAACTGATTTTAGTAGGGTTCAATTATAAATATATGGTTAGTCGTAAGTGATCTTAAAAGTAATATATATAGGATATTTCATAATTGTCAAAAGATCTGAATATTTTATCATATGATTTCTGGTACTCCATTGAGTATTGGAATACATAGTTACTACTGTATAAAAATGTTATCTCTCATACTTTACTTATTTGTACAGTAGTTAAATTAAAGTAATTTCTTTCTATGGTACAACTGTTATTATTTTATGTTGTGGGGAAGAAGCCTGACTGATTTATAGAAGAGAAGAAATTTTTGAAAAAGACACAACCCATTTACCTTTATATTCATTTTAAAGTGTGACTCTGTGTCTTCTATCCTACCGGAAATCTACCAATTAATTTGACTTATTCCCCTTTCCCACTGCATCTGCAGGTATCTACAAGTGCCTGTGGGTATCACTATCAACCCTCTCAAGTAAATCAGGCAGGAAATAGGAGTAGGTGAATTAATTCTACTTTATTGTAAGATTACATTAGCAAAATCTTGCAAGTCTGAAAGTACAACCTTCCCGCCCATTTTTACTGCTTGATCCATTAGGACAAGTGTTTTCTCAGTTTCTTTCTGTGACTATTAAGCGATTCTGGGCTCCTGCCCCTCTTGCCTGATTGTTTCCAAGGCAGCATCTCTCCTTTTTCCTCAAGGCTATCTATGCATTCTATTATATTGGGTCTTCCTTTAGCAGCAGTGAGAAAATATATCATGTATGTTTATGTGTGCGTGAAATGAGAAAGCAGTCAAGTTAGAAATAGTTAATTATATATTTTTTGAGAAAAATATAAAATAAAGCACCATATCTGATGGCCTGAAGTACTATGTACAATGTGTATTAATAACTATGTCCAAAACTTCGTTATGCAAGTGTAGTATTGCTGCTCATCTCTCAGTCTTAACATCTTCAAAATCTTAAATATAATTGTAATCATAAATATAATTATTAATCACTTTAAAGTGATTAATTATATACCATCAAGTTGGCATAGACCCTTTGTGACCATATAGATAGATTTTCTCTGTGACAATCTGTCCTTAACCTGGTCCTTCAGGTATTCCAACAGTGCACCCATTTCCACTGTAATTAAGTCCATCCACCTTGCTGCTGGTCATCTTCTTTTCCTTCCTTTACCATTCCCAGCTTCAGAGCCTTTTTCAGAGAGCTAGGCCTTTGCATAATGTGTTCAGAGTAGGATAATTTCAGCTTGGTTATTTGTGCCATGGTTAAGATTCTGGGCTTGTCAGCTGGAAAGCCAGCAGCCCAGGTTCGAGACCTGAGCGCCACTCAATGGGGTGAGCTCTCCGTTCTAGCTCCAGCTCCTGTCAACCTAGCAGTTCGAAAGCATGCAAATGCTAGATAAATAGATAAATAGGTACTACTTCGATGGGACGTTAACAGTGCTCCATGATATCATCCTGGCCACATGACCACAGAAGTGTCCTTGGAGAGCACTGGCTAAATGGAGAAGAGCACTGACCCCTATAGTCGGCAACGCCTAGCTGAATAAAATCTTAATTTTTACTATTTGTGCCTTGGGTGAGAACTCTGGTTTGATCTGTTCAGAGATCCATGTGTTTGTTTTATTGGCTACTCAGATACTCTCAAAGAGTATTTGTGTTTGTTTTATTGGCTACTCAGATACTCTCAAAGAGTTGTCTCCAACACTAAAGTTCCAAAGTATAACTTTTGCTTCCATAGATTGTCACTGAAAATACCATTGCTTGTACTATTTTGAACGTTGGAGGTACAGACACATCATAGCATCTGAAATTTTTCAAAGCTGTTAATAACTATTCTAAAATAAAAATAGACACATTTAAAACACATGGAATTAACTTCGGTAAGATTGTGTTAAACAAAACATGAGAAATTTGTTAAAGAATTTAAAACTGTTCCAAATTGGACATTTTTCAAGTTTAAATGGAATGTTCCAACCTTACTGGAAGTTTTCTGTCCCAACATTTCCAAAATAACCTGTAATTGTTCAAATTTGAAATGCATCGCATACCACTATCTATAATATAAAGAGCATTTAAAACAATGAACATACCTTGTTGCTACACTGAGCAGTTGCAGCGGGAAACTGCTGCCCAAGCCCTTTTGATCATGGAGAGTATCCAAGTATTATTGCTTAGAAAAACGGAAAGGAACGCATTTCATTACATTTCATACCCAGCTACAATTCTGTTAAGTGAGATTGAACAGTGAACCAAATTGTATGTAATTATATACAGTATATGAATGCAATCTTGTTTTTGTGGGGTCCTTGGTGCTCTCGAAACCTTGTGGTTTCCTGGGAGACATTTCAGTACCAATCTACGTAGCATCATCAGTCTTGTTTTTCTTAATGCATAGACACAGATAAATCTGCAGCTTTTTTATAAAATGTCATGACTGGCAACTTCATTTTCAATAATCACAATAATAGGAATGCATTATTATATATACAATGTTATTAAAGGTTTTAAAAACAAAGATTAAAATCAGTACAAACTAATAGATACCAAGGAAGAAAAGAGGAGAAGGAAATCAATGAGAAAAGGAAAATGTAAAGGAAAAATAGAAAAGAAAGAAAAAAGATGTAAAGAAGTGGCTTCCAACCTCCTTTACAGCAATTATAACTATAATTATGACTTTACCTTTCTCTAAAGTTACATCATGATTCTATTCTTTCTGTAACAACCCAATATAATCATCAAAACCATAAATCATGCATTTTTTTCAGTTTTACGCAAAAAGTCCATAAGCCATATAAAAGGAATGCATTTAAATAGATGCTGCTTTACCTTAATCTGTGACAGATCATATGTTATGGTTCTCTGTGTCTATATACCCTATTTATATGGATAGGAGTACATGAGAAAAAGATGATTTTTAACAGATTACACTTTCAAATAGAAAATGTATCTAATCACAATAGCTTAATTTATATACTAATATGTACTTTGACTAACTACACTAAGTTACATCACTTAGTATTTTGGACACATTTGTTAAATCTTGCAGAAATGAATCACATTACCATTCAGTAAGCAATTGCCCTAAATCAGGCATCCACATAGTCCAGTTATGGAGCTTCCATTTCAATATTTGTAATAATTTAAGTAAAAGACATGGAATCACAGAATTTGTGGGAACCTTGAAGATATTCTATGAATCTAATGAAGTGTGCTTCACCCCATGAAAACTTATGCCTTTTAATAAAATTTGTTAGTTGAAAAATGTGCTACTAAACTCTGGCTGATTTCTTGCCCAGGGCAGGAATCTTCAGCGTATCCCAGACAAATGACTGCCCAACCTTTGGCTGAAAATCTTCAGTGGCAGAGCAGTCATGACTCCAGGCAACTTGGTTGTTACACACTGCCTAATTGTTCTCATGGTTGGGATATTCCTTCTTACATTCAGGATTGGAATTCCTTCTAAAACTACATTACTTGTGATTAAAATTAATAAATGAGACAGTAAGAAAGGCAGTGACTATATGAACCAATGCTCTATTACCGTGATGGTGAACCTATGGCACGCCCTTTCTGATGGCACATGATCAGAGCCCTCTCTGATGGCATGCGAGCCATCGCCACAGTTCAGGTCCACTGTGCATGCGCACATGGCTCTCCCGGCCAACTGGTATTCGGGTCTCTGCCACTCATGCACGGGGGGGTGGGATGCGGGGTGCATGAAGGGGCTGCGCGCACATGTGTGGAGGGCAGGGCGCATGCACAGAGGCCACACGCACATTGCATTTTCGGGGGTTGGGTGCATGCGCACCCACTTTGGGCACTCGGCCTGGAAAAGGTTAGCCACCACTGCTCTATTATTTATATTTATTTATCTAATATATTTGCATCTCAGCCTTTGCCATGTTGCAACAATTATGAGTGCCTATTCCAAACTCACCCTTTGTGCTTTGTAGATATATAAGAAGTTAATCAAGTTCTTTGTAATTTATAAACACTCAATTGATGTTTGTATTTGTGGAGAACATGAATAATTGATTGAATTTGACATTTATATAATGAAATGCTGTAAATAATCATAGGCTCAGAAATTAAATATTTGAAAGAACCGTACATAATGTAATCATATAGCTGTTGATGCCTAGTTAGAATTTTGGTTTCAATTTTCTGTCAACCCACCTTTGGATGTAAGATTGCAGTTTCATTCTAAGTCATTGCCCAGATTTAATGGAAGCTCCTGTACTCAAAGAAAGCCAGTGGGTTTGAATCTTGGTAAATAATCTGGTGGGGTGGTTGAAATATATATTTTAGATTCTCCACAAAAAATAATAGAGCAATTGTTGTTATAGCACATAGCAGGACAAAGGAAAAAGGCTTTGCAGCCTGCTACATTTTCCAGAACGCTGCTACTACACTCTAGCATTGGGAAAATCCTCTTATCTGACAGCAACTGAGAGAACTTTTTTTCACTTATCTTCCACTCTGTGCTCTCTCCACGCCCCCTTTTGCACCCGAATCCCCAGTCTTTCTCTCAGTTGCTGACACACTGGGAGGATTTTCTCTGTGCTCTGAGTGTTGCGTTAGGCCTTTTGGTTATTTTTGATTAGCCCCCTTTTTTATTTTTACTTCTCCTTTTTTCGGTTGAGTTAGTTTTCTTTCATTCTTGGAGTCAATCAGCTGATTGCCGGTTTCGTGCCCAGGGAACTGGGTCGTGCTGGCTTTAGCGCATCTGCGCTTGCTGCTACTGGCTTCTGTCCCTGCGGGGCGGATCCGGTAAGGTATTTCTATCGCCGGGGAGATCGGGGCTGAGCGGATCGATCCCCGACTCCCGTGTGGAACAGCGAGCCGGAACGGAGGTATTTCAAGTGCGGCTACCGGCTCGCTGTGTTTCGTGGCGTAATTCTCCAGCGGCCGTCCCGTCAGGCTTCTGCGGGCGGTGCTGTGACTGGCGGCGTTTCTCTAAGGCCTCGAGAATACAGCCGTAAGTGATCGCTGGGGGGGGTGGCGTGGCTGTCGGGGCTCGCTACCCTCCCGTCATACCTAAGCCGCCCGGTTTCCAGCCCTGATTGGCGTCCGCGTGTGAGCGGCGCCAAGGGGAAAGCGCTCCGCCATCCTTCAAAGCTCGGGCGGGCCGTCATTTTACAACTACGCCACCAACTTGCGGCCGCCATTTTGAAGCATTAGGGCGGCCGCCATTTTGAAATCTCGTGGCAGCGCGGACCCTAATTAGAGGGCCGCAGCCTTACTCCGAGGGCTGGCTGGCTGAGCCTCTGTCCCGTGCTGGGCATTGACTCGGAGGAGAGAAAAAAGGGGGGGGAGCGTTGCCAGTTTATCGCTCACCCCTTTGTTTGCAGCCTCTAGTGCACGGCTTTCCCTCTACCTGGGCAGAGACAGGGGTGCCCTTGTGATTAGCGTGGCAGGAGTGCCAGCTCTGCTTGTTGGGGCATAGTGCATTGCCCAGGGCAGTAGCCAGAATATTAATTCATCTGTCTTTAATCAATTAAGCAATCACTCAATTATTCTCAAGCGGATATCTATTAATTATGCAATCAAAGCAGCCAGTCATTCAATCAACCAATTAATTAATCAAACAAGCATTCGACCAATCAATTAATCAATTAATCAAGTAAACTGATTTCTGTCAACCAATCAATCATTATTTATTATTACAACTTCATCTGTCAATCAACTGTTTAATAATTCTATTCTGCTTGGGGCATTCTCATCCTTGCCGGACTGCTCGTTCTCCTCAGACAGTGATCAAGAGGTCAGTCCTGTCAGATCTAAGTCCCGCAAGAAACAATTGGGCAAACGCTCTGCGTCTGGCGGTCACAAGTCCCGCCACTCTAAGACCTCCTCTGCTGCTGATAAGGATGCTCTCAGGCGTCATAAGGCTTTGGAGAAACGATGCGAGAAGGCCAAGCAGGCGTCAGCTTCTTTAGTCCGTGATGATGCGGGATCCGCCCAACAGCCTGTTCCTGTTCCTGACCTTTCGGAGCGGAGAGCGGTCCAATCCGGTTCCTTGGCTTGGCAGAAGGGCGTGTCCCAGTCGATGCCTGATGTTTCCTCAGCGGGGTTGGAGGCCTTTCCGCTCCCTCGGCGCCAACCTTCAGCCACTTTCACACCTACAGCAGCGAGACTCCGTGAGGTGGACAATCCTCCGCCTCCGTCTCAGTTCGACTTCCAGACGATGTTATCAACAGCGTTGGCCTCTATTATGGCGGCTGGAGCGCAGACAGCGGCCCGGACATCGGCGGCGGGGACTTCAAGCACGTTGGCCTCTTCAAGCTCTCGCAGGGCTCGATCCCCCTCGCCTCGTGAGTCTGTTTCGTCTGAGGACTCGTGCCATGACGAGGAGGGCCCCGACGACCTCGAATTCTCTGAGGATGAAGGTCTGGTACCTGACACTCCAGCCTTCACGGGCTTGTTTCGTCCCTCACTATTTAAGTCCCTCCTTCACAAGGCTCGCTTGACTACTAATTTGGGTTCGGTGGGAGCACAACCACCGACAACCCCGTCTGAGACCGGTCCTCATGATGCCCTGTTTAAGCAAGTCAAGCAGGAGAAGGACTTTATTCCGTGCCCCCAACTGTTCGCGGATGTTCTGCAAGCGCCTTGGGCCCAACCAGGGTCGTCCACTGCTCCAAGCAATTTAGATAAGAAACTGTTCTGTGCGGCGCCCGAACTTGAAGCCATGTTGGATGTGCCCACAGTGGATGCACCGGTGGCGTCTCTCACTTCGCATTCGATGGTCTCATCTGATCCGCTGGAGGGGCTCAAGTCGGAGGACAGGCGTACTGAATTGGCCTTTCGTAGGTCTCATCAAGCCGTGGCCTGGACTGTTAGAACTGCCACGGCTACTTCATTCTTCAATAGGGCCTCTTTGATCTGGTTGCGCCAACTTCAGGAACGGCTCCCTCCAGAGGATACCCGCTTACGCCACGATATTAACAAGATTATTGCAGCCACAGAGTATTCGGCGGATGCCTCGTTGAACTCTGTTAAGTTTGCATCGCGGGCGTTAGCGACTTCTGTCACATCGCGACGCCTTTTCTGGCTACGGCCGTGGAAAGCTGATGTGAAAACCAAATGGAAGTTGGAGGCGGCCCCGTATAAAGCCCCGAACCTGTTTGGCACGGCATTGGAGCCGATTCTCGTGGAGGACAAAGACAAACGCAAAATTATGCCCTCGTCCTTTCGCAGACAAGACAGGCGTTACACCCCTTACACGCAACGTCAGCCATTTCGTTCCTACTCGGGGCAGGGAGGCCCCTCGACTTACCGGCAGTCGTTCCAGACTCCAGAACGCTTCTCTGACAGACAGCGTTTCAGAGAGCGTGGCAGGTCACAGTCCTCCTCCAAGCGCCCCTATCGTGGGTCCACTTCTAGGCCCTTCAGACGGGGCAAATGACTCACCGACTCCGGGGCCAGTGGGAGGACGTCTCCGGGCATTTCGTCATCGGTGGGCCCGGTCCACTCCGGACGAGTGGGTGCGTCGCACTATTTCGGAGGGCCTCGCAATCGAATTCACGGATCGACCCCCACGACGGTTCATCCGGTGCCCAGTTCCACTGTCCACAGACTCTCGCAGCCTGATGGTGAAAGAGATAGCACACCTGCTGGAGATCCGCGCGATAGAACCAGTTCCGTTGGACCAGCAGGGGACCGGCTTCTATTCGATACTGTTTTTGGTTCCCAAAAGTTCGGGAGGGGTCAGAGGCATTCTCAACCTCAAGGAGTTGAACCGGGCGGTACGTTACCGTCGTTTCAAGATGCATTCTCTTCGGTCCATTCTGGCTTCTATTCGCCAAGGGGACCTGATGCAGTCGGTGGATTTGCGAGAGGCTTACCTGCATGTTCCAGTGCTTCCTTCGCATCGACAGTTTCTGCGATTCGAGTATGCGGGCAGGCATTACCAGTACTGTGCGATGCCGTTCGGTCTTTCCTCGGCTCCCAGGACTTTCACCAAGCTGGTGGCGGTAGTGGCCGCGTCTCTCAGTACCGTTCCGGTGAGGGTGTTATGTTACCTGGACGACATTCTAATCCTGTCCTCGTCCAGGGCACAAGCGGCGCAAGACAGGGTCAGGGTGCTTTCGGCATTCCGAAAGCATGGATTCTCCATCAACTTGGACAAGAGCCAGCTCGTTCCCACGACCGCAATTCTACACCTCGGGACCCTGATAGACTCCGAGAAGGGTCAGGTTTTCCTGTCTTCAGAGCGGGCGAAAAACATCAAATCGCTTGTGGGCCAAGTACTGACCCGAAGGAAGGCTCCTCTATTGACCCTGTCACGTTTGTTGGGGAAGATGGTCTCGTGCTTCCGCATTGTTCCGTGGGCACGCAGACATTCTCGTCCACTGCAATGGCTTCTTCTTCCGTTCCAGAGAACAGGCAGTTCCAACTCCACAAGGACAGTGTTCGTGCCTCCGCGAGTCAGACTGTCACTGAGTTGGTGGAAGTCGTTGGCCATCCTGCAAGGTTGCAGTTTCCTGGAACTAGACCGGGTCGTGATCACCACCGATGCCAGTCTCCATGGCTGGGGAGCTCACCTGGGGGCCCAGGTGGGCCAAGGACAATGGTCTCCAGAGGAACGTGCACAGAGCATCAACCTATTGGAACTTCGAGCCATTCGCCTCGCCCTTCTGCATTTCCGGACGCTGGTTTGGGGTCGTCATGTCCTGATTCTCACGGACAATACATCTGCCAAAGCGCACATAAACCGGGAAGGGGGGACGAAGTCACAGACGTTGATGCTCGAGTCGACACGTCTGTTCAACTGGGCGGAGAGGAATCTGGAGTCCATCCCCGCAGACCACATTTCCGGGAAAGCCAACACACGAGCGGATTGGCTCAGCAGGGAAGTGATAGCAGCTGCTTCCCAGTCTATTTCAGGAGATCTGTCTCCGCTTCGGACGGCCTCTGGTGGACTTGTTCGCCAGTCCGACCAACGCCCAGCTTTCCCGGTTCATCACTCGGTATCCGACTCCAGCGGCAGAAGACACAAACGCTCTGCGGTGCCGTTGGCCAGCGGGTCTACTGTATGCCTTCCCGCCCGTCACACTGATTCAGCAGGTGGTTCGCAAGATGATAGCGGAGAAGGCGGAGATGTTACTGGTAGCTCCACATTGGCCCCGCAGGCCGTGGTTCGCGGATCTGGTGGAGTTTTCAGTGACGGACCCGTGGGTGATTCCTCCACATCGGATTGTGCTGTGTCAGGGGGCCATTCGTCATCCCGAGCCCCAGTGGCTGCAGTTGGCCGTCTGGCATTTGAGCGCGTCATCTTGAAGAAAGGCCGTTTGCCGGATACGGTGATTGGTACGATTCAGTCGGCCCGTCGACCATCCACGACGAGGATCTACGAAGCCTCGTGGAGAGCCTTTTGCCGTTGGTGTGCGACGGCTCATGTGGATCCTACATCTGCAACGGTTCAGGATGTCCTCATTTTTCTACAGGCGGGTTTGGAACGGGGTTTGTCTCCCGCCACTCTCAGGTGCCAGGTCGCGGCGCTGGCCACTGTGTTATCCTGTCCACCGTATACTTCCTTGGATCATCACCCGTGGGTGAAGGGATTCTTTCATGGAGCTACGAACCTGAGACCTCCTACGGTTCATCGTTATCCCTCTTGGGATTTGTCTTTAGTTTTGCAGGCTCTCACTTTGCCTCCGTTTGAGCCGCTGGGTTCCACTTCACTTAAGTTTCTGTCGTTCAAAGTTGCCTTTCTCCTGGCGATCACATCGGCTAGATGCATTTCTGAGCTTGCTGCTTTATCTGTCAGGAAGGACTTGTGCATTTTTCATGCTAATACTGTGGTCCTGCGGATGGATCCTGCGTTTTTGCCCAAAGTTAATTCGTGGTTTCACCGGGCGCAGGAATTAGTGCTTCCGGATTTCTGTCCGTCGCCAAGACATCATCGAGAGGTTCTTTGGCACACTCTGGATGTGCGCAGGGCGTTGAGACGTTACATGCGTAGGACGGCCGAGTTTCGGAAGACGGAAGCCCTGTTTGTTTCGTTCCATCCTGCATCCACGGGTCAGAAAGTATCGTCGACCACGATTGGTCATTGGATTAAGGCCTGTATTGCTGCTGCTTATCAGAATCAGCGTCGTCCTGTTCCTGGGAACATTTTGCCTCATTCTACGCGGAGTGCGGCTACTTCAGCAGCCTGGGCTACCCAGGCTTCTGTGTTGGACATCTGTAGGGCGGCTACTTGGACTTCTTTGTCGCCTTTCATAAGACATTACCGGATTGATGCCTATGCTTCGGCTGAGGCGTCTTTTGGGCGACGAGTTTTGCAGGCAGTGGTGTCTGGGTCTTCTGAGTTGGATAGTGTTTTGCCCGGCCCTGAAAGTTAGGCTTGGGTATGTCCCAATGCTGGAGTGTAGTAGCAGCGTTCTGGAAAATGGACATTGACTTACCTGAATGTCCTTTTTCGGAACGCTGCGTATACACTCCATTTCCCTCCCTTTCTTTGGTTGTTTGCTTGTGGTGGTTTTGTGTTAATAAAATTTGTTGTAGTTCACCTGTGGTGTCTTCGTTCAAGACTGGGGATTCGGGTGCAAAAGGGGGCGTGGAGAGAGCACAGAGTGGAAGATAAGTGAAAAAAAGTTCTCTCAGTTGCTGTCAGATAAGAGGATTTTCCCAATGCTGGAGTGTATACGCAGCGTTCCGAAAAAGGACATTCAGGTAAGTCAATGTCCATTCTATAATATTCCTGAAGCTGTTTCACAATGTGTGGGAAATACTTAATTTTCATATTAATTATGATAATGCCTTTGTGAGTAAAGGATCAAAGAAACTTTCTTAGAGTCATGAACATTTGCTAGAATTTTAAGTAAAAAACTCAAATATAGACTCTGATTTCTAAACATTTAACAGAAATCTGCCTTAAACTTTGATATTTTCATGTAGAAATGTATTTTTCTTTATTTGAAAAAAAAACAAGTATCAAGGTCAGAAGTATGGACTACAGTTCAGAATCAGAGGTAAGATAAGACAATATCATGGGAGAAGAAATTACTCATCATTTCAAAGGTAGAATTGCCAAAGGGAAACAATAATAGTAATAGCATTTATATAACCACTTCACACTGCTTTACAGCCCTCTCTAAGCGTTTTACAGAGTCAGCATATTTCCCCCAACAATCTGGGTCCTCATTTTATTGACCTTGGAAGGATGAAAGGCTATGTCAACCTTGAGCCAGTGAGGAACTCTTGGCAGTGAACCGAATAAGACTGCAATACTGCATTCTAACCACTGCGCCACCACGACGCAAAATAATGCTTTCTTTTGTTTTCCTACGTTTTTAGAATTGAGTTCCCCAACATTTCCAGCTTTGCAGACTGGCAGGGAGGGAAGGGATGTGTCTGTGCAAGCAGTGAGTACACGTGCAGCTCCACCATTTCTACAACTCGATTCCAAATGGTTCAAGGCCTGGTAGTGGGCTGTGGCCCGGGGGTTGGAGACCCCTGTTTTAGAAGCTTCTAACAATGTGTAAATTAGCAATATTGTCTATTATTATTATTAAAGGTGGATGCTCAAGGTAAAGTTATAAATACCAATTGAAATGTTGACCATTCTATTTAGCTCTCCTGCAATTGGAAGGATGAAGTTAATAATTATCACCAAATGGTGTAAGTCTCACAGTACTTTATATAATGAAACTGAACCAAAACAGCAACTTTTAATTTCTCAACTATCCTTAAAAGGTAGAGCCAGTTGTTCTGAATTCTGACTACATGCATGTCGAAAGTTAGTGAAGGAAATTTACCACTCAGCTGTTCCTCATATATTTATTAGTAAGATATTTAATACAATTATTGAGAAGGCAATGTAAGTTACCAAAAAATGGGCACAATATTGTCATTATGTTAAATTTTTCAGAAATGTCCATTAATGTGCAACAGTATCATAGCTTAAGGTAAAGGTAAAGGTAAAGGTAAAGGTTCCCCTTGCACATATGTGCTACTAATTCCCGACTCTAGGTGGTGGTCCTAATCTCCGTTTCAAAGCCAAAGAGCCAGCAATGTCCAAAGACGTCTCCATGGTCATGTGGCCAGCATGACTAAATGCCAAAGGCACACAGAACGCTGTTACTTTCCCACCAAAGGTGGTCCTATTTTTCTACTTGCATTTTTTACATGCTTTCGAACGGCTAGGTTGGCAGAAGCTGGGACAAGTAATGGGAGCTCACCCCATTACATGGCACTAGGGATTCGAACCGCTGAACTACCAACCTTTCAATCGACAAGCTCAGCCTCTTAGCCACTGAGCCACCACGTCCCCTATCATAGCATAAATTATTTATTTATTTATTTGTTTGTTTCCATTTCTATACCGCCCTTCTCCAATAGGACTCAGGGCGGTGAACAGCCAGAGTAAAAAACAGAACATACAAAATTTAAAAAACAGTTTAAAATGATTAAATATTTTTGGCCGTAATTTAAAAACAACCCAATTTAAAATCAATTTAAAATTTAACTCAAGCCAGCCCAGTTAGTTGAAATAAATAAGTTTTCAGGGCCCGACAAAAAATCCGGAGGTTTGTTATTGTACGTATCTCTGGGGGGAGGTTGTTCCAGAGGGTGGGCGCCGCCACAGAGAAGGCTTTCCCCCTGGGGGTCGCCACCCGACATTGTCTGGCAGACGGCATCCTGAGGAGGCCCACTCTGTGCGAGCGTACTGGCCGGTGGGAGGCTATTGGTGGCAGAAGGCGGTCTCGTAAATACCCCGGCCCTAAGCCATGGAGTGCTTTAAAGGTGGTCACCAACACCTTGAAGTGCACCCGGAAGACCACCGGGAGCCAGTGCAGCTCGCGCAGGAGAGGTGTCACATGGGAGTGCCCCGTCGCCCCCATAATCCCCCACGCGGCCGCGTTCTGGACCAGCTGGAGCCTCCGGGTGCACCCCAGGGGGAGCCCCATGTAGAGAGCATTGCAGTAGTCTAGGCGGGAAGTGACGAGTGCCTGAGTGACTGTGCGTAGGGAGTCCCGATCTAGAAAGGGGCGTAACTGGCGTATCAGGCGAACCTGAAAAAAAGCCCCCCTGGCCACGGCCGTCAAATGATCTTCTAAAGACAGCCGTGTGTCCAGGAGGACGCCCAAGTTACGAGCCCTCTCTGTGGGGGCAAGTGATTCACCCCCAATAGCCAGCGATGGTGTCAGCTGGCTATATCGGGACGCCGGAAGCCACAGCCACTCGGTCTTGGAGGGGTTGAGTCGGAGCCTGTTTCTCCCCATCCAGGCCCGCACGGCCTCCAGGCACTGGGACATCACTTCAAGGGCATCGTTGGGGTGGCCTGGGGTGGAGATGTACAGCTGGGTGTCATCAGCGTACTGATGGAACTCCACCCCGAAGCCACGGATGATCTCACCCAGTGGCTTTACATAAATGTTGAACAGAAGGGGCGAGAGGACCGACCCTTGTGGCACCCCACAAGCAAGGTGCCTCGGGGTCGACCGCTGCCCCCCTGTCAACACAGATTGCGACCGGTCAGAGAGGTAGGAGAACCACCGCAAAATGGTGCCCCCCACCCCCAGCCCCTCCAACCAGTGCAACATGATACCATGATACAATTATCATAGCATAAACAAAACAAAACATTTGAGTGTTATTAAAAGGGATTTCTGGACAGGAAACATTCTGGTGTTTAGATGTTGCATTAATGCAGATATTATGCTAAATATTCAAAAGTTTTCTAGAACTTGTAGGATGGTATCTTTTTCTTGTCACAGGCCAGAGGTGTTATTCAGCTGGTTCGTACTGGCTCTATGACATCCTATTTAGGCACAGCTTTGAGGCCGGGCGCATGCATGGAAGATGCACGTGTGAGCAAAACGCATGCGCGGAAGGCCAGGTGCATGCGCGGAAGGCCAGGTGCATGCGTGGAAGGCCAGGTGCATGCACGGAAGGTGCGTACAGGCATGAAGTGAGCGTGTACACGTGGGTGGGGCGAACCGGTGGTAACAAAATGTGAAATCTACTGCTGTCACAGGCTAACAGAAGTATACACATTTCAGTATCTATAATGCACTGAGGATTTTAAAAATAGAAATGTATAATTTTTGTGTATTTTTTCAGCAAAAAAGCTGTGTGTGTGTGTGGGAAGGATAGTGACATTAAAAGTACCATTATTTATTTGCATTTTGCAAATAAAAGCTTAAAACTATATTTCTAGTACTTACATTTTTCAATGTAAGAGCTGTTGTGAATAAAAAACCAAAATATCTCAAAGCAATTTCCAACTTCATCTTTAAAAGTTTGATTCTATCGATATTATTAGCCAAGCAAACAAGGCAAACAAACAAATGTTAGGGGTATCTGGCCTTATTTCACTGAGCACTGAATTGTTAAAACTGTTCCTAGGCTTGTACTGCTTCAAGCTTCAGAGCTGGACTCATAGGAATCAGTGCTTGTCCATGCAAAATTATCCCCTTTACCTAAAAAATATAGAAAATGTACAGTGAAGATATCCCCAGGCAGGTGGGGTAGAGGATGGCAGGCAGCAGGAGTCACATCAGAAATTTCAGCATATAGAAACTTAAACTTAGCACAAAGTACATTTCATGATTTGGAAATTTGTTTTTAGGAAATATGAGATGATGGGATTCTTTGATTGTAGAAGTATTGCAATTTATTATGATCTAAGAAGCATTGTGCTGTGTGTATGTATGTTCATGGTTTTAAGAAAAGGCAGATTTTACTTTCTCTTCTTCTCCTGGATCACTGGTGGGTTGCTACCGGTTCACCCCAGATCGTGCGAACCGGTAGCAGCGGCCGGAGGCTCCGCCCACCTGCCCAGATGTCTCTGCGCATACACAGAAGTGTTGCGCATGCACACAAGCGCACACACATTCACGAGCAAACCAGTAGCGATTGGGTTTGAAATCCACTACTGCTCTGGATGTTTGGGTAAATTCACTTGTTTGGTTAAATGTCCTTAGGAGACTATTTCAGAGATCGAGGAAGTCAGGGAAAGAGTTAATCTGGTATATTCGGTTACTTTATAACAAAGATTATATTACAATATGATAAAGAGAGTAGTCCAGGCTGCTCCTAGTGAAGCCTACAGCCTGCATCTTTAGGAGAATCAAAAGGGTCAAGATGGCGATCATGTCTGTGTGATTAAAGCCTTGACCCTTTTTAATGGGACCCGATTAAAAAGAAGCCAGGCGTTGACTGCACAGTCATGACTTATATTTTAATTGTTTTGTTCCTTTTTCTGGTTGCTTGTATGTTTATTATTTTGGATTTATTTTTATTTTATTTTATTTTTTTGATTTTTTTGTAGACATTCTGTATAATGAGAATGCTGCTATGTGTAAGGTTCTTCGGTAATTGCCTGAATTAAAAGTTATTAAAAGTCATTTTTTTTCTCAGAAAGATTTAATGAGATGAATATGATAGCGATACAATTTAGAATAAACTACTATACATTAGAGGAAAGCCTTTCTAATTCTCTGTCTTTCTGTAAGTAACAAAGAGGCAAGACACTTAACTGATAGCAGGGAATTTTGCAGCTGATTGTTTCTATAATAGTATCCTTGATCAGCCTGTGAACCTATTCTTACATAACGTACCGAAACCCCAGTGCTCCCTTTGGAAAGGACGTGGGGAAACATTGTTTTAAATGAGCCATTTTGGTTTAGTGTTAGAGCCGTGAAGGTACAAAGAAAACTGGTATAAATTACATATCCTCGTCAGTTCTGAAATAATTGGTGCATAAAGCAAAATCATGTATAATATTTCTCATTGCATATAATCAATCTTGTGATATGTTCATGTATAAAGTCTCAATATGATTCATAAAAATTTTTATAGAATAAAAACAGAATTCTGAGTCTCTTTTCTTTTGTTGAATATTGTATATTGAATGACATAGGCTCTACTCAGTCAGGAAACTACCAGTAGTTTAGGCAAAGAAGAAGTGTAGATTGTTATATGGATACAGATTTATGACACAACAGCATCTAGGCCATATTGCATAGGCTAGATAATAGTTCAAGCAGCTGTCTCTAAGTTTCTGTTCAAGTCATGCATGCAGTTTTTATAACAGCCAGGCCTCATTAGTTTTTAATGTCACAGAAAGAAAGAGCACAACCCTCTTAATGTTTTTATGACTGTGATGAAAGCACATAAATTAATAACTTTCAGAGTAGAGGGGAAATTGTTTTTCTGGGATATGCCATTTCAATTGCAGACAGGCCCACCTGTATACATAGGTTGCAAGGGAAAGGAGTGGACAAATGATGAAATGTGATTTAGGAACT
Source organism: Pituophis catenifer annectens (assembly GCF_029215685.1). NCBI lineage: Eukaryota > Metazoa > Chordata > Lepidosauria > Squamata > Colubridae > Pituophis > Pituophis catenifer. The sequence goes on along the minus strand of NW_027256887.1, from coordinate 43,506,934 downwards.
TCCATCTGATGATAAGATGCAAATGTGAATGGCCACATTTTTATACTGTGACATAATGATGCAAATTTCATCAACTGTTTTTTTAAATTTTAGTTTGTACTAGAGATATATGTCTGAATGAATAATGCTTCCTAAAGAATGACTTTCTGATTAAAAAAACAACACATGTCAGGAAGTTGATGTCATAGGTGTGTACCTTGGAGTGTTTGTGAGAGCTGGGGCTGTTTTGTAATGTTGTTGTTGTTGAAATAAAAAACAAATTTAGTTGCATGTTTTTGAAGACGTCTAGGTACCATCATTATTGATTCTGAATGTCTGTTTGTCTCTAGTACTGTATGCCTGGACTAGTTTAAAGTACCTTCGGCGATCAAGACTTTGGGACATTATACTTCAGAATATTATTAGCAAGTTAGCTGTATAAAATAAAATTAGTGTAGAAAGATCTGCACAGAAAAAGAAAAAAAACCCAAACAGATAAATAACTTATCCTTGAAGAGAACGGATCAGCAGATATTAGAGGGCACAATAGAAAGAATAATTGAAGGTGTTTAAAAGGCATTAAGTATTAATAGAGAAAGCATATTCACTCATGCAATATGTACAGTTGTTCTCATATGAAAGGAAATATTGGCTGTTTTGATAAGACAGTAGGTATTTTACTGCTTTTATTTATATTTGCTTTCCTTAACTATTGTATATTACATATAATTGCAATTACTGTGTGAACTTATCCCATCAATTTGTTTGATTTTGAGTTGCAAACATAGTTATTATATCATTTTTACTCTAGATAGTAAACATGGTTAAAATATCAATATGATTAAAATACTCTGAAACATAGAGTTTTTCTTTCCAAGATTTGATGGATATTTCTTTGGGATAAACCACATTCTTTCTCTATCTTTGCTACATCTCCATGTTGGAGAAATTTCAAGATGGACTTAGAAAAGTGGAGTTCTTAATTTATTGTAAGTAAATTGAGCTATGATGGTAGTTATGAATTCATACCTATCAGTTGTCATTAGATAAAGAAGGATAGTAAGTAACATAGGAACATTTGACTTTGAGGGATCATTCCCTAGCATCAATTATTAGGGATGCTTAGAAGAGCATTACATAGAACACCAGACGAGAGGTGGCTTAATGAAGTATCTTAGGCATGATGGCCTACTTGGGAAGAGCATTAGTTCTGAGTAGCTCATTATCTAATGTACCGAGGTAAAGTTTTAAATGCTGAAACTCCGAGCTGCTATTCAGACAAAACCAGGATCAGTAGCAGCAATTTTTGGAATGGAAGAGTTGAACGAAGTGTTGGTAGTGATTAAGCAACCTAAAAGAAACAATTTTTTTTTTAATTTTATCACATGCCACATCATAATTGTCAAGATAAATGCTGAGTGTTGCTTACATTTTATAATCTAAGGTGTCTGAGGACATCTACCATGACCCGTTCCCTAACAGAGTTGGAACGTAAGCCACAGTAAAAGCTGCATTAAAACAGGGAAAGATATGTATTCACTTAAATCTATCTGTTAAAAAAGATGGATGGATAGACAGACAGACAGACATGCAAAAACTATTGAAGTCCAAAAAAATAAAAATGCTCAGTAAGTAGTCCTTAATGGTACTACGTCTGCATGGACAGAAGTAAGCAGTGGGGTACCACAAGGTTCCATCTTAGTCCCAGTACTCTTCAACATCTTCATAAACAACTTAGTTGAGGGAATAGAAGGGGGACTTTCCAAATTTGCGGATGATACTAAATTGGCAGGACTAGCCAATACCCTAGATCAGGGGTGTCAAACTCGCGAACTGCTGGCTGGATGCATCATGTGCTGGCCCCACCCCGCCTGGTTTAGCGAAGGGGGAAAAAGTTGTGATACATCATGTGATGCCATTGTGACAATGTGAGTTTGATACCCCCTGCCCTAGATGATAAGCTCAAGATCCAGATGGATCTTGACAGACTTGAACACTGGACCCTCATTGAAATGAAATTCAATGTAGAAAAAAATAAAGTCTTACACTTAGGCAAGAAAAACTAAAAGTACACATATACAGTAGACTGGGTGGAACCAGGCTTAATAGCAGTAACTGTGAAAGGGATTTCGGAGTCTTAGTGGACAACCAATTAAATATGAGCCAATAGTGTGTGGCGGCAGCCAAAAAAGCCAATGCAATCCTAAATTGCATTAACAATCAAGATCAAGTGCGGTGCTAATACGCTCTATAAAGACTTAGTAAGACCACACCTAGAATACTGCATCCCATTTTAAAAGATGTTGAGACTTTAGAAAGAGTGCAGAGAAGAGTAACCAAGATGATTAGGGGACTGGAGGCTAAAACATACGATGAACGTTTGCAAGGACTCAGCATGGCTAGTCTAGTGAAGAGAAAGATCAGGGGAGACATGTTCCAATATTTGAGGGGCTGCCACAGAGAGAAGGGGGGGTGTCAAACTATTTTCCAAAGCACCCAAAGGCCAGACAAGGAATAATGGATATAAACTGATCAAGGAGAAATTCAACCTAGAAATAAGGAGAAATTTTTTGACAGTGAGAACAGTCAACCAATGGAACAGCTTGCCTTCAGAAGTTGTGGAAGTTTCGGACTTCCGGCGGTGACGTCAACGTGTTAGGGATGAAAGGAACGGTGCTCCGTTTCCAAAGCCCCTAATATCCTCACTGCGGGCGCTGATTTCGGCGCTACCGACCCCGTAGAGGTCGGTAGAAGAAGGGGAAATTTCTGAGGACCTCGGGGAGGGTGGCAATCCCCCTGAAGGTTCAGGATAACTCCTCTAACTCGGAATGAGGAAGAACCAGCCACCCGGCTGGCCAGAAACGCTGACAGCTGTTAAGAGGGAAGCGAAGATTGAAAAAGAAAAGCATCGGTGAAAACAGAAGTGAGGATTAAAGATTGAAAAGGTATATCTGCATTTTCTAACGGTTGGGAGAAAGCGGGCGGAAGGAACCCTTGAGTAAAAGAGGAGAAAGAGAAGCGGCGACCGATAAGTGGAGTGAAGGGGAGGAATCCATATTGAAAGTGACAGCGCATAATCTGGTAGTCAGTGGAATCCGAAAGAATCCAGAGGGAATACGGTTGAATGAAGTGTGTGATTGATAACCAGAGCTTCATAACAAAAAGCTGCGAGAGCGAAGGTCTCTGAAAACTTAAAAGACTTAACGGGAGGACTTTTAGAGCCCCGGATATCCATGGAAGAAAGGACGGTGAAGCCATATTGAGCAACGGCAGGGAGAACACAGTCAACTTAGAACTTATAACATTGTTGCCGATACTTACTGGACAATCCAGATAAAGGCTTCCTTAATAGGATCGAGTTTATTGATCGAGTTAATTGGATAATTGGATAATAAAGTAACGGGACTATTGGATTGAGTTATTTGGGGAAGCAGACGCTTGATACTTTTGGCGCACGATCGGTGTGTATTGGACAAAAAGTAAAGTAAAGGGAGGAAAAAGTACGATCGGACGTGAAATACATTGGATTTATAATTTTTGTTTCTGCCACGGCTTATCCCGGTGAGGACTTGAACTGAGGATTACGGAACAAGTGGATAATACATGGATATATTATATTGAAACTATTGACAGTTGAAAGGAAGTGGACTTGAACTATAATTGGATATTTGATATAAAGATTGCCAGAATACAAGATACTACCAAGACCAACTACTAATTACCAACAGTGACTAAGAAGTAATATTTGGTGTATATATACTCACTGCTTTGGAAATCTATACTTATATGACTGCATAACATTACCTTATACTTATCTTGTACCCATTAAGTGAATTATTGCCTTATTAATTTGTTTTTATATATTTATATATTTAGAATCAGAGATATAGATTTTATTATAGCTAAATATAATTTCTATTAATTTGTCTTTATATAGTTAGAATCTCAAGGATTGTTAATTTGTCTTAATACAACTAGAATCAAAGATCCGGATTATATTATACTTATCATAGCTATATTATAATTACAAAAGTATATCCATATACGTATGTTATATAAATTAAAATAAATTGGATAAATTAGATAAGTAAGATAAATATTTAGACAATTGCTTAAGGAATCTATGTTTGACATTTGATTGCATAGTATGACCTTATTTATAAGAAGTGTATATTAATAGATTAAGTGATATATTAATTTGATCTATATATAGTTAGTATTAAAGATTTAGTCCATAGTATATTAGATACATTTATATTAACTACATCCCTTTACCTTCTGAGAGAAATCATATTGCACTTACTCCCTACTTACTAATATACCACTTACTCAAATACTTAATACCAGGGAGAATTAGCTGATGGATTGCTAGAACGTTACATTTTTCCCTCGACCCTCCCACTTAGCTTCCCATGCTGATTGATTTATAAGTACAAAGGAGCCTGGAAAAAAGCGAAAAATAAATTTGGGTGAAATTTTAAAACAGACCTAGAAATATTGACCAGTATATGAAAATCTGGGAAAGAATAAAAAAAGAGATAATAATGGCGACCACAAGTATAACGACAACAGCTAAAATAAGTAAGAAAACACCATTGGGCCAAATGATACTTATGACCTCACCAGCTCAACAGAAAGTAATTGAAACCACAGAAAAGGAGAAGATGAGCCCTGCCCTACAGAACATCCACTCCGCATTAGCAATGACCCAGGAAGGCATGAATAGAATGCAGGAAACCATGGCACATAATCATGAAGAGACCAAGAAAAATCATGAAGAATTGAGGTCAGATGTGAGTGAAATTAAAGATAACATCAAAAATATGGATGAGAAGATAGAACAAATTCAGCAAAACATAACAGAAAACGAGCAGAGGATCCAAAAGGTGGAAGAAAGAGTAGAATATGCGACCAACAGAATGGAAAGAATGGAACAAGATCAAGGGGCATTTAATAAGGAAACTGAGGACGCGTTAACCTTTCTGGAAATGGAAAAGGCATCATTCTACTTACGGTTTCAAAATGTAGAAGAGCAGAAGGATGAGGATCTAAGTGAAATAATGATTGAGATACTGGCAAAGGCAACACAGGTGGATAAGGATGAACTGCGAAATGGAATGGATGAAATATATAGAGTGTACACGAACTACGCAAGAAGAAACAAATTACCCAAAGAAATTCACATAAGATTCACGAAAAAATCTATTAAGGAAGAGATCTACAGGAAGATGAGGGAAGAGACAATCATGCACAAGGGAAGAGAAATCATAACTCTCAAACAAATACCAAGAAGAACAAGAGATCAAAGAAGAAATTATAATTTCCTGACCACCCAGCTAAATAAATTTAAAATAAAATTCCACTGGCTACTACCGGAAGGCCTACTTATCTCCTGGGATGAAAGAAAGTACAAGATTGATAATCTGGAAAAGGCTCAAGAATTCTTTGACCAGCACTTTACAATGGAAGAGGAACAGGAGACAAGGAGAGAAGCGGAACCCGGGACACGGCGGATGGAGAAGGAAGAAAAAGATCAGGAAGAGGCAAAAAGATTGGAGAGAGAAAGAATGGAGAGAGAGGGAGCGAGGGAAAAGACTCAAAGAGTTACCAGAAACACAACAAAGTTGAAAATCACAAATAGATAAACTCGATAGAGATGGAAGGAGAAATAAAAATTATATCAATTAATATAAACGGACTCAACTCCCCAAGGAAAAGGAAATATATATTTACGAAATTGCAAAAATTGGACTTAGATGTGATAACTTTACAAGAAGTACACATTAAAAGACAGCAACAAATATTGTTGGAGAATCAAAAATTAGAAAAATTATTCACATCCCTAGGAGATAATAAGAAGAGAGGAGTGGCAACTTATGTCAAAAACCATTTAAAAGCTAAACAGATATATACAGATTCGGAAGGACGTATTTTAATAACTGAAATACAAACAGAAACAAAGAAAATATTGCTAGCTTCTATCTATGCACCTAATGGAAACCAGAGAGAATTTTACAAGAAACTACATGATACAATTAAAGATTTGGAGTACGAAAATATCTGTGTTGTCGGAGACTTCAACGCAATCGTGAATATACAAGATGACTATTGAAGTAATAAACAAAGTAAGACTCAAAAAAGAATCTTACCGGATACATTTAAGGATATGACTGAAGAATTGCAATTACATGATGGATGGAGAGAGGCCAACAAACAAACCAAACAATATACCTTCTACTCAAACCCACACCAGTCATGGTCTCGGATTGACATGGCCTGGATGACGCCAGACCTCAGGAAGGATCTACAAGACATCGAAATTATACCGAATACATGGGCCGACCATAATCCTATAAAAACATGGAGAGGACAGCGAAAGCAGAAGAGGTGGATGATGGACACCGGAATAATAAAAGATAGAGATTATGTGCAGATGATGGAGAACGAACTTAGAATATTTTATCAAATAAACACAAAGGAGCAGACTTCAGTACAGAATCTGTGGGACACTACTAAGGCCTATATAAGAGGCCTCACAATAGCATACACAGCAAAAAAAAACAAAGATAAACAACAAAAGAGGAAAAAATTAATGGAAGAACTCAACATATATGAGTCACAATTACAGAAACAGCCTGACGACAAAACAACAAGGGAAAAATTGAATCGTACTAAACATGAGTTGAACTTAATTACACAAGCAGAAATCGCACAGAAAATGAAAATGGCCAAGCAGAAATACTTTGAATATGCAAACAAAACAGGTTGCTGGCTGGCATACAGACTGAAGAAAGAGAGGGAAAAAAGAATAATATACCAATTGCAGGATGAAACAGGACAACTATATAGTATGAATTTAGATAAAAAACGTATAGTAAGGGAATTCTATCAAAACCTCTACACACAAGAAGAGACTCAAGACCAAGATATTATGGAATACCTACAAAAAGCAAATATCCAGAAATTAGAGGAATCCCACAGAGAAATACTGAATAAACCAATAACAATGATGGAGTTGATGGAAGCCCGAAAGAAACAGAAGAACAACAAAGTCCCAGGTCCGGACGGAATTCCAACGGAATTTTATAAAAACTGCCAGTCTGCAATAGACGAACTACTACTACAAGTTCTCAATGAGGCACTGCTGGAAGCAGAAACACCTAAATCTTGGGCCAAAACAATTATCTCACCCATCCCCAAAGAAGATACGGATCCGACTAAAGTCCAAAATTATAGACCCATCTCGCTGTTAAATGTAGATTATAAACTATTCACAACAATTATAGCAGAGAGGCTGAAAACAATTATACATAATTATATACACCCCGACCAAAATGGTTTTGTTCCAAGGAGACAAATAAAAAACAACATGAGGACAATAATAAACGTTCTCGAATACTACGAGCAAAACATCAATAATTTATTTTATTTTATTTATTTTATTTTGAATTTGTATACCGCCCTTCTCCCTGAGGACTCAGGGCGGTGAACAGCCAAGTAAAAACATCAAGTACAAATATTAAAATACAGTTAAAATATACATATATAAATTTGGCCCCATTAATTAAAAACAATAAACAAAACACTTATAAACACTTAAAAAATTAGGCCAGCCCGTCTTGCTGGAAAAGGAAGGTTTTAAGGGCACGGCAGAAGGCACCGAGGTCTTGGATTCTCCTTATCTCTGGAGGCAATTGATTCCAGAGGGTAGGTGCCCCTACAGAGAAGGCCCTCCCCCTGGGGGTCACCAGCCTGCACTGTTTGGCTGATGGCACCCCGAGGAGGCCCTCTCTGTGGGAGCGCACAGGTCGATGGGAGATCGTCGGTGGCAGCAGGCGGTCTCGAAGATAGCTAGGCCCTATGCCATGGAGCGCTTTAAAGGTGATAACCAACACCTTGAAGCGCACCCGGAAGACCACTGGGAGCCAGTGCAGCTCGCGCAGGAGTGGTGTTACATGGGAGCGCCAGGCTGCTCCCGTCACTACCCGCGCTGCTGCATTCTGGACCAGTTGGAGCCTCCGGGTGCTCCTCAAGGGGAGCCCCATGTAGAGAGCGTTGCAGTAGTCAAGGCGAGAGGTGACGAGTGCCTGAGTGACTGTGCACAGGGAATCCCGATCAAGAAAGGGCCGCAACTGGCGGATCAGGCGAACCTGACAAAAGGTCCCCCTGGTTACAGCCATCAGATGTTCCTCCAAGGACAGCTGCCTATCCAGGAGGACTCCCAGATTGCGAGCCCTCTCTGTGGGGGCCAAGGACTCGCCCCCAATAGTCAGTGATGGAGTCAACTGACTATATCGGGATGCCGGGAGCCACAGCCACTCAGTCTTGGAAGGGTTGAGCCTGAGCCTGTTCCTCCCCATCCAGATCCGCACAGCCTCCAGGCACTGGGACATCACTTCAAGGGCATCGTTGGGGTGGCCTGGGGTGGAGATGTACAGCTGGGTGTCATCAGCGTACTGGTGGTATCTCACCCCAAAGCCACGGATGATCTCGCCCAGCGGCTTCACATAAATGTTGAACAGGAGGGGCGAGAGGACCGACCCCTGAGGCACTCCACATATAAGAGGCCTTGAGGTCGACCTCTGCCCCCCTGCCAACACGAACTGCGACTGGTCGGAGAGAAAGGAGGAGAACCACCGTAATACGGTGCCCCCCATCCCCAACTCTTCCAACCGGTGCAGCATGATACCATGGTCGATGGTATCAAAAGCCGCTGAGAGGTCTAACAGGACCAGAACAGAGGAACAACCCCTGTCCCGAGCCCTCCAGAGATCATCAACCAACGCGACCAATGCCGTTTCCGTGTTGTGTCCAGGCCTGAAACCCGACTGGAACGGATCTAGATAGGATGTTTCCTCCAAGAATTGTGGAAACTGTCGCGCGACCACACTCTCAACAACCTTCGCCAGAAAGCGAAGGTTGGAGACAGGACGATAGTTGGCCAATATTGCCGGATCCAGGGACGGCTTCTTGAGGAGAGGCCTCACCACCGCTTCTTTCAAGGCGGCGGGGAAGTGACCCTCACTCAACGAAGCGTTGATAACACCCTGGAGCCAGCCTCGTGTAACCTCCCGGGAGGCCAGTACCAACCAGGAGGGACACGGGTCCAGTAAACATGTGGCCGCACTAAGTCTCCCCAAAATCCTGTCCACATCATCCGGAGTCACAGCATCAAACTCCTCCCAGGTAACATTCTCAAGACTATTCCTCGTCACCCTGCCCTGATCTACCCAGTCAGAGTCCAAATCCCCCCGGATCTGAGCGATTTTGTCATACAGGTATTGTCCGAAATCCTCCGCCCTGCCTTCCAAGGGATCCTCCTGCGCTCCCGGATGGAGCAGGGAGCGGGTTACCCTGAACAGGGCGGCTGGACGATTCCCTGATGACGCAATAGAGGCGGAAAAGTAGTTAAACTTTGCCGTCTTTATCGCCACTAGGTAGGTCTTAATATGTGACGGTCAGATTCAGCGAGACTGGCCCTCCAACCGCTCTTTAGGCGTCTTTTCCGGCGTTTCATCTCCCTCAGCTCCTCGGTGAACCAAGGAGCCGCGAGGGATCGACACCGGGTCAGAGGCCGCAAAGGCACGACTCGATCCAAGGCCCCACCAGCCGCCCGATCCCAGGCAGCTACCAGGTCCTCGGCCAAGTCGTGTGCCAGATCTTCAGGAATTGGCCCAAGCTCCGTCTGGAACCTATCAGGATCCATCAGGCGCCTGGGGCGGATCCATCTAATTGGGTCCGCCTCCCTGCGGCGGGGTGTAGCGGTTCGAAGGTCCAGACGAAGGAGTGCGTGATCTGACCATGACAAGGGTTTCATGTCTATATCCCCTATAATAAGACCACTCAACCACTGGCCAGAGACAAAAATCAGGTCCAGCGTGTGTCCCCCCCTGTGAGTGGGGCCATGAACTAACTGGGTCAGGTCCATGGCCGTCATGGAAGCCATGAACTCCCGAGCCATCTCTGACGTTTCACCAACGGACGGCAGATTGAAATCACCCATGACCATAAGCCTGGGTGTATCAACTGCCACCGTGGCTATCACGTCGAGTAGCTCGGGCAGGGCCGTTGCCACGCAGCAGGGAGCCAGGTACGTAAGCAGCAAGCCCATCTGAACCCCATGACCCCATCTCACAAAGAGGGACTCACACCCGGCAATCTGTGGCACAGTGGTCTCCCTCGGACCCAGACCTTCGTTAATAATAACCGCCACCCCCCTCCCCTCCCCTGGGCCCTCGGCTGATGGAATGCTCTGAAGCCTGGTGGACACATCTCAACCAGAGGGACCCCTCCCTCCGGGCCCAACCAGGTCTCCGTAATACCCGCCAGGTCCGCTCCCCCCTCTTGAATAAGATCGTAAATGAGGGGGGCCTTATTTACCACGGACCTGGCATTGCACAGCATCAGCCGGAGGCCCAGGTCCTGAGTATCTGAGCCACCTAGTATCCGAGGGGAGCCTTGAGGACCGGGGCGTGCAATCGCTCTCAAGTAGCGAGTGTGCACCCCCGGCACAAGATAAGGTCCTCTGCTCCCGCCATATCTGCCCCTCCCATCCACCGTGCTGATGACATCCCCAATCCCTCGTCCTGCGCCCTCCAGACCGTTACCCTGTGCCAGGCTGGGCCCTGACCTAGGTGGATTACCCCCCCATCCCCTTTGGTCGCCCTCCCAGTTCCCCTTAAAAGATTATTAAAAACCCTAATTAAAAAAACCCTCAATCCCCGCTTTAAAACATGCCACCTCTCGGGGCTCCAAAGCCCGTCCTTAAGGTAGGCCTTCGATAGAGTGGAAGGCCATCGCCGCGAGAGGGGGGCATCTCGCAGCGCAAGCAAATCTGCCGAGGTATAAGCCATACAAGTATGATGAGATGGAAAAGGGGAACCTTGGATGTCAGCAAAATTTAAAGATAGTCATTGAGGTGAGAGATGGCAAAAGAGGCTGGCCAGGATGAAGCTGGGGCCCCTTCACTCTCTCACAGTGATGGGGCGACCAGATCAGATGGTTGCAGTGCAGGCGGATGGCCACAGCCGTTCTCTCACCGCGGCTGGATGTAAAAGGCCAACAATAGTCACTCTCTCCCTGCAGATGGAGCAGCAATCCTTGACCTGGACTCTCAGCTTCTCCCTCCAGCCTGCAATCTCTCCTCCCCCGAGCCAAGGCCTAAAGGTGGAAATCGGGCGGCAGGAATAAACTAGCCAGCAGCAGAAGGAGATAGAGAACAAACATAAAAATCCAGGAGGGTGATAATAAAGTCCCAGAGTCAGTAGTGATGGAAAAATGGGCCGACCTAATAGAGAGTCCAGGTAGCAACGGGGGGGAGGCCATTTTCATAGGGGGGGGCGAATCCAAGGGGGAAACCAGATGGTAATTGGAAATCCCCCTCTATCACTCCCCAACTCCCTTCGATGTTCCGGGCCAAATCCCCCCAATAGTCCTGCCCGTTTTCTCCGAGCAAATTCTGCCACGATCTTCCCAGGTCTCGGTCCATGTAGGGGGTTTTCAGGCGCAGCTGACCGCTGGGCCATACACCCCTTGCCTCAAATCTGGGCTAAATAACTGTTTGAAGCGGCCAACAGGCCTCCGAGCCTCCGGGTGCCGGGTCCATCGCCTTCCCGCACCCCCCCTCCCCCGGCAGCCCAGCTTTTTTTCGGCCACCGTCAAATCGAAGGGAGGCTTGGGTCGCTATAGATGATTCCCTCGGCTCCCTCAGTTCTCCATCCGGCTCAGTTAGACTCCCCAGACCACCTTAACTCCTTCACCTCCTACAGTCAGTCCGTAGGATGAAATGCCCGATCTCCGTGGCTCCGCAGCTGTGGAGTCATCGTGGAGGCCGCCATCGCCGCCGCCGCCGCCCTCCTTACAGCGCTCCGATTACGTCTCCTCGCTGTAGCTCTGCCATCCCAGGGCCAATCCCGATAAGGGATGGCACATCCGAACCGTCAGACCATCGGCATGCTGAACGTGGGGCTCAAGATCACTAAAACAGCCTCCGACGTTTCCAAAGTTCTCCTTTTCCCCATCAACCTCAACAGCGAGCCCTTCGGAGGTCCACCATCTTACGCATGCGCAGGGAAAAATCAATCAAAAAATAATCAGGTAGCGCTAATCTTTCTCGACGCGCAAAAGGCGTTCGACAATTTGAATTGGAAATTCCTTATAGCACAACTGCAGATTATGAATTTCGGCGACAAATTCCTGAAAATGATTAAGAAAATATATTCTTCCCAGACAGCGAGAATTATAATTAATGGAGATATGACCGAAAAAATAAGCATCCAAAAGGTGGTAAGACAAGGATGCCCGATATCGCCTCTACTGTTTATAATCTCACTGGAAGTCCTTCTAAAGGAAGTAAGAAAGGAAGAAGAAATAAAAGGACTGAAGATAAGGAATGAGGAGTATAAACTACAGGCTTTCGCGGATGATGTGGTCTTCATAGTGGAACAACCGGAAGTAGCGGGAGTCAAATTATTAGAGAAGATAGAGGAGTCTGGCAAAGTGGCGGGGCTTAAGATCAATAAACAAAAAACCAAAGTCTTGACCAAAAATATGACAATGACACAAGAGGAAAAATTAGAAGAAGAATTAGGAATGCAAATTGCGAAGAAAGTAAAATATTTGGGAATTTGGCTTACTACAAAAGCAACAACTATTAGAGAGGACAATTACATTAAATTGATGAAGCAAATTAGAAAAGACTTAGAAAGATGGAATAAGGTACAACTATCATTTCTTGGCAGAATAGCATCTGTAAAGATGAACATATTACCAAGACTCCTATATCTCTTCCAAGTGATACCAATTGGTCCGGGAAAAGATTTCTTTAAGGATCTCAACAAGACAATAATGAAATACATCTGGCAAGGAAAGAAAGCTAGAATTAAAATAAGATGCTTACAGGACACAAAGGAGAAGGGAGGCCTAGGTCTACCAGACTGGGAGCTATATTACAAGGCGGCGGCGTTGAATTGGATCAGAGAATGGATAGATCTATCAAATAGGAGAACGTTATACTTGGAGGGATTTGATCTGAGTCGAGGTTGGCATGCCTTTCTGTGGGAAGGCACAGACAAGCAACATCCGTACTTCCAGAGACATGTAATAAGAGGTGCACTATATAAAACATGGCAAGATATCAGAAGGCAACACTATAGTAAAATCCCACGATGGTTGTCGCCTATGGAGGCGCTAATTTATCCAACACTATAGAAATAGGAAAAATGCGGAAATATCAAGAATTGTTGAGTAGTGAGGGAGACCTACTTACGAGACAAGAACTGGAAAGACGAGGCATTATGATTGATTGGTGGCCATATCTTCAAATTGAGTCAAAATATACAGCAGACCGGAGACATTATGATTTTCAAAGCCAACCAAGTGAACTAGATAAAATTTTAAAAGGCACAGATGAGAAAATAATATCTAAAATTTATGGATATTTAATAAGGTATAAATTAGAGGAGGAAACAGTGAAAGAAAACATGGTAAGCTGGGCAAGAAATATAGGTCACAATATAGAGTTGGATAGATGGGACAAGCTATGGGCAGAAAATTATAAGATGACACTGTCGATTCCATACAAAGAAAATTTATACAAGATATTTTATAGATGGCACCTTCCTCCGGCACGTTTGGCTAAAATGTTTCCAAACACATCACCAATGTGTTGGAAGTGCAAGACACAGATGGGGACATATTACCATCTCTGGTGGTCTTGCAGGAAGGCACAACACTACTGGCAAGAGATTAAGAGAATAATCGAAGAAACAACGAGGCAAAGTGTAGAAATGAAACCAGAATTCTTTCTATTTGGAATGACTACACCACAGTGTACCAAGGTGATAAAATATCTTACCATCCACATATTGACAGCGGCACGTATAGTGTACGCTCAGAATTGGAAATCCGAGATAATACCAACAGAAGAAAAAGTAATAACAAAAATAAATGAATGCGCAGAGATGGATAGGCTCACAAAAGAGCTCCAAGATAAAGAGAACACTGACTTTTATTTAGTTTGGCAAAAATGGTACACATGGTTAGAAAGAAGGATAGGGCCAACAACATAGGACATTAGGAGAACATAACTCAAGAATTGTAGAAATAGATACATGAGATGAGCCGTAGGATTGTATAAATAAATGGTTAATATGTTTGTAGAAAGATACTGCTGAACTTCAATGAATATATTAAGGTATAAGCAAGTAAATTTGTAAATAGTATGATTAAGGAAAATTGGTTAAATGGACATTAATCACCGATGCAAAGGTTTTCTAGAAGTTAGTCGATTGACTCTTTGTTAATGTATAAGTGTTTACATGTATTTGTGTTTTACGTTTGTTTATGTTAATAAAATTAAAAAAAAAAAAGAAGTTGTGGAAGTTTCATCACTGGAAGCTTTCAAGAAGAGACTGGACTGCCATCTGTCAAAAATGGTGTAGGGTCTCCTGCATGGGCGGGGGGTTGGACTAGAAGACCTACAAGGTCCCTTCCAACTCTGTTAATCTGAATTGGCAGTCTAAGCAGTTTATAAATGCTAACGCTTTACTGAGATGTTTTAGAGTAATAAAAAACCTCCAAAGAGGTGATGGCAGGGAAGTCAAAGGTTTCTGTATGTAATCTTATAACAAGGCAGCCTAGGCTTTTAGAATAAAATAATGGGGTTTGAACCAAAATGGATAAGTAAACAATTTTTCATAGACTGGATTAACTGGAGCATGCTCAAACACATAGTTGGTGATTATTTCATAGTCTCCAGGGGTGGGTTCTAAAATTTTTTACTACTGGTTCTGTGGGCGTGGCTTATTTTGTGGGTGTGACTTGGAGGTCATGTGACTGGATGGGCGTGGCTAGCTGGTCATGTGATCGGATGGCCATGGCTATGTGTATAGGGACTACTCAGAGGGCTGAAAAAAGTCATTTCTCACAGGTCCTCTCACTTTTGACTGGTCCTCACACTTATGACCATCCTCACATTTATGCCCGTGCAGCATTCTTAACAACCATGTCACTCATTTCACAACTGCTTCTCTTCACCATGGTAATAAGATAGGGCAAAAAAGGTAAAATGTGAGGACAGTCATAAGTTTGAGGACTGGTCAAAAGTGTGAGGACCAGTCAAAAACAACTTTTTCAGCCCTCTGAGTAGTCCATATGCATAAAAGGATACAGCAATAGAGAGGGATGAAGGAAGGGAAGGGAAATTAGAGTAGGAGTGAGGGTAAGAGAGGGAGGAAGAGAGGAGGAGAAGGAGAAAGGAAGAGGAAGTAGGGAGGAGAAGAGGGGGGGAGAGAAAATAAGAAGGAAAGAAAAGAGAGAGGTGGTAGGTTTGAGGAGAAAGATTGTTGTATAATAAAAAAGATGAAAGGGAAGAAAGCCAACCCCAAACAAATATAAAGATATTAAGATAAAGAATGAATTGTTAAACTTTAAAGAATAAAAGAGAACAAATATAAATAAATAGCAATAATTAGAAACACACATACAAACATACAATGTATTTTCTTTGAACAGAATATTTGGCTGGTTCACAAATTTAAACAGTGTTTAGTCATTTCAATTAAATTTACAGTTTCTATATTTCCTTTTTGCCATATTTATTCCTCATCTATTTTTGTAAAAAACCAATATTACCCTTCATCCTCATCTCTAATCTTAATCAAATTCAATTTTTCCCTTCTATTCTATATTATACCCCTTCCCATTGTCATCTATTTTTATATCCATCCTCACATTGATTAATTATCCGACGCAGATCCCGGGTGGCTCCATGGTTCACCGCGGAGCTCAGGGAAATGAAGCATCGGAAAAGACGCCTGGAGGGTGGTTGGAGGTCCTCCCGATCCGAATCTGACTGAACACAACTAAGAACCTATACTAGGTCTTATCTTGTGGCGATGGAAGTGGCGAAACATAAATATTTCGCCACTCTCATTGCATCTGCAGAAAACTGCCCAGCCGCCCTGTTTAGAGTGACCCACTCTCTCCTTAACCAGGGAGCGAGGGAGGACCCCTTGCAGGGCCGAGCTGAGGACTTTACACAGTTTCTGCAAGATAAAATTGCTCAGATCCAGGCCGGGTTGGACCCTGACTGGACAGAGTCCGTTGAGGAGACGGGGGCTAGTCTTGATGGGAACATCTGGGTTGAGTTTGAGCTTGTTTTGCTGGATGACGTGGACAGGATTATGGGTTGGCTGGGGTCCTCCACATGTTTATTGGACCCTTATCCCTCCTGGCTTGTTTCTGCAGCCAGAGAGGTGACCGGAGACTGGATCCAGGCTGTTGCCAATGCTTCGTTAAGGGAAGGGATCTTCCCCGCTGCACTCAAAGAGGCAGTGGTTTGGCCCCTCCTTAAGAAGCCTAGCCTGGACCCTGACATTCTTAACAACTATCGTCCAGTCTCCAACCTTCGCTTTTTAGCGAAGGTTTTTGAGTCCATGGTGGCACAGCAATTCCCTCAATTCCTGGAGGAAACAGACTACCTCGATCCTTACCAATCTGGTTTCAGGCGTGGTCACAGCACAGAAACGGCATTGGTCGTTCTAGTAAATGATCTCTGGCGGGCCAGGGATGGGGGTTGCTCCTCCATCCTGGTCCTTCTTGACCTCTCAGCGGCTTTCGATGCCATCGACCATGGTATCCTGCTGCAGCGGCTCAGAGAGATAGGGATAGGAGGCACTGTTTTGCAGTGGTTCTCCTCCTACCTCTCTAGTCGCTTGCAGTCTGTTTGGGCGGGGGGGAAAGGGATCCTTTCAGAGGCCCCTCACTTGTGGGGTGCCTCAGGGATCGGTTCTCTCTCCCCTGCTCTTTAACATCTATACGAAACCACTGGGTGAGATCATTCGTGGTTTTGGGGTGAGGTATCATCAATATGCTGATGCTACCCAGCTTTACATCTCCACCCCTGACCACCCTAGTGATGCCCTTTCCATGATGTCCCATTGCCTGGAAGCGGTGCGGGTTTGGATGGGGAGGAACAGACTCAGACTCAACCCTTCCAAGACTGAGTGGCTGTGGATGCCGACATCTCGGGATCTGGAGGTTCCAACTTTAATGATCGGGGGGGGGAGACTCTTACTCCCTCCGATAGGGTTCGCAATCTGGGCGTCCTCCTGGATTCTCGGCTGTCCTTGGATGACCATCTGATGGCCGTAACCAGGGGGGCCTTTGCACAGGTGCATCTTGTGCGCCAGTTGCGCCCTTTTCTAGACCGGGATGCCCTCGCCACAGTCACTCACGCCCTCGTTACCTCTAGGTTGGACTACTCTAACACCCTCTAAATGGGGCTGCCCTTGGGATGCATCCGGAGGCTCCAGCTAGTCCAGAATGTGGCTGCGTGGGTAATTACGGGGGCTTCTCGATACTCCCGTGTAACACCTCTCCTGCACGAGCTGCACTGGCTGCCGGTGGCGTTCCGGATTCATTTCAAGGTGCTGGTGCTTACCTATAAAGCCCTTCATGGCTTAGGCCTGGGGTACTTGCAGGACCATCTCCAGCTGCTCTCCCACCGTCCTGTGTGCTCTCATAGAGTGGGCCTCCTCAGGGTGCCTTCAGCCAAACAATGTCGGCTGACAGCCCCCAGGAGGAGAGCGTTCTCTGTGGGAGCCCCGACCCTCTGGAATGATTTGCCTACCGAGCTCAGGACAGCCCCCGACCGCCTTTCCTTCCGTCACGAGTTGAAGACATGGCTCTTTCATCAACTTAACTGATCCATTACGGGTGTACATTGTTATAATTTTAAATTGTTTTAATTGGGTTGTTGATTTTAATTTTATTGTGATTTGTATTGGATATTGTTTTTGTAAGCTGCCCTGAGTCCCTCGGGAGAATGGTGGCGTATAAATCGCATAAATAAATAAATAAATAAATAAAGTATGTAATATTACAGTTGTTTAATACAAATTCAGCATTTTAATATAAATCAATTAGTTATGTAACTATCTTTTTTGTATATTAATCAATATGAACATGAATATTCCAATTATTTCCATGCAATCCAATTTCTTACAAATCAATTAATTATACTTACCAATAATAATAAACCAAATAATTTCCCCCATATATTTCTCCAAACCACAACTTAACCATTTCTGCTTTCAAAACAATATACAATTAATAGTATCTCAATTATTACAATTCCCTAGTTAAATAGAGCTTTTTTTCTTTTGTGTTTTAAAATCTTGAACTTTCCTCTTTTGCCCTAAATTTCCCATTGTTTGCAGTTTTGCACCTACCTTTTTTGGTGAGGAAAAAGAAAAAGAAATCTCTCTCTGCCTCATTTTGTCACGTTGCAGCAAAGACCCTGCTTTACTTTCAGTTTTGTTTTTTCAGCATAGCTAGGGGGGAAAAAATCTGCTCCAGCACTCTTTGCAGCTAGCAACAGAACAGAGCCCTGCGCAAAATAGCTGAGAGCAAATCAGCTGAGAGTCGGGAGGCCGATCTAATCAACTTGTGCTAATTAACCTATGCTGAAGCTGAAAGGGGCTGTTTTTTCTATTTTTGCAGACACCGGTCTTCTCATTTGTTTTCTTTTAACACTGATCAGCTGTAGGGCGGCCCTTTGAAGCCCCGCGGCAAGAGTTTAAACAGTTTTTTTTCCCTCTAGCCATCAGCTGGGACTCAGGAGACAGCATAGATTGGGAGTGGGCGGGGTAAGCAAATGGCGACCGGGCCAGGAACTGGTTCGGGGGCGTGGCCAGCCAATCTTATTACCGGTTCTCCGAACTATTAAATTTTTTTACTACCGGTTCTTGAGAACTGGTGCGAACCGGGAGCAACCCATTACTGATAGTCTCCTAACATCAATAAAAACAGAAGGGCTTTGGAGCACAAAGGGGCAACAAAATGTAACACTTCTGCAACATCTTGAGCAAAAACAAAGTATACTGTTTGTTTATAGTTCCTGCTGGGTTTTTGTTGTTGTTGTTTAACCAAACCCTTAATGATCTTTTTTTGAGAGAGATCTACTGTATGTGTCAAGGGGAAATTCAGGTATGGTACAGTTACAGGATTGAAGCTCCATTTGAGAATGTCCTTGGATTTCATAGGCTAACCAGATGTAAAATTCATTTTGAAGACTGACAAGTTCACTAAATTATTCCATACTCAATATGATATAACAATAACTAATGGCATCTAAGTGAAGAAAGGTCAAATAGTTGGACCATGAGTTCTCAATTTCGATAAATTCTGATTAGATTGTGAAAGGCTTTCCAATAGACCACATGAAAAATCAATCCATGTATTACTTTGGTGTGATTTCATTCTCTATTTTTAATCACTAGTTTCTTTCTTAAATTAGTCATGACTTAAAAGAGTTTCTTAAATAATGCTGCTAGTATAATGGAGTTTTTACATTTTTGCTTTTGGAAAATGTACTTCTCTGTTTTTCCTTTTATGGATACCTTATTTTATTTTAAAAAATGAAGGATAGCCAGTTCAGGCTGTAGATGAAGGTTGAAGAACAGTTGTGGTAATGGTGCTACTCTTTATCAAAAATCTGCTTCCGGATTGGAGAAAGTAATTTACCCATCCTTGAAAATGCTTCAAGCATTATAAACTGCCAATGTCAAGCAAAGTGGAGTTCTCCTCCCTCACCATATGTGGAAGTTACCAACCAATAGTGGTATTGCTGCTAAAGAACATGAATCAGAAAGCATAAAATTTGAATGTAGCTAAATTCAGCTTTCTAAAAGTCACAATATAACTACAATGTGCCATACAATGATTATCTGTGATTTTACATTTTTAAAAATATGTTTTATTCTCATAGGTTTAGTAAATGTACAGTGCTCCTGTTTCTGTAAGATGTTTTTTCCATGAATATGTGAGTGAATTACTGAAATGAATTCATTTAAATAATTGTCAGCTAAGAAAACATCTAATTTTTTCTTGCTTGTTATTGAATATTGTAAAGGAGCTTAGAACTGACATATATTACATGACATAAAATAACACAAGTTCTTTTCAAGACTGAATGTGAATAATAATTTGCCTTTATTGTTTCTTTACTTCATCATGACAAATAGAAGTACAAGTTTTCAGTACTGTTGCAGTGTGTAATTTATTTTATCTTTAATGCATGGAACTTAGTGTAGCCAAAAAATGATAGAAAAAGGAGAAGGCAGGATGCACAATTTGAGAAATAACCTATTGCCCTCGCTGAATTAGCACATCTGTGAATGTCTTGATTTAAAGTTGATGAGGAAAGTAAATTGCTTTAATGACCTGTGCAGAATATAATATTATAGTAGCCATCTGACATGCAAATTCAGCACTTTTTATTCATAGACTGCAGTTTGTAATGAGTGCATTTTGAAATCCAAACAAGCACTACTTTCAAAATACAAACATTTTGATTAATGAAAGAAGGCAAACAATTTCAGAGAATCTTTTAAGAACACTACTCTGTGTGTGTGTGTGTGTGTGTGTGTGTTTGAATTGGTTCAGAGGTGGTATTCAGCTGGTTCTGACCAGTTCTAGAGAACCGGTAGCAGAAATTTTGAGTAGTTTGGAGAACCGGCAAATACCACCTCTTGACTGGCCCCACCCCATCTATTCACTGTCTTCCGAGTCTCAGCTGATCAAGTCCCAGCTGATTGGCTGGGTCTTCTTTTGTTGCCCTGCAGAGGAACTGGAAAGCAGGTTAGTGGGTGGGGAGGGAATGGAGAGTTTGCAGTATCCTTCCCCTGCCACGCCCATCAAGCCACGCCCACAGAACCAGTAGTAAATTTTTTTGAATCCCACCACTGAATTGGATGTCATTTTCTTTTAAATACTTCCTCATTGAACATTTCTAAATACAGTAACATTTTCTCTAAAAAATATGAATCAAATATATCAAATATATTGTGATTGCTCTGCAAGGCTGGATTTTTGGTACACCTTGAGTATATATTTCAAGATTTCTTTTTCTTTTGCCTTTTTTATATATAGAAAATAACTATCTAACATAGCACCTGAAGAACAGGCTTTGGCTATTTCATAAAAACATTTTTCTTCCCTTATATCATCGTTTCACAAGTGTACACACATGTGGGGCAAAAGACCAAGCAGTAAATATATGGTAGATCAAGTGAAAAAAAAAAAGCATCTGTAAATATATAAAGTCTCAGAGTTAGAAGAGGGAGGCCAAACAAAAATGGCAGAAATATAAAAGCAAAGTTGAGTTGTTTCAAGGCAAGCCTAGCTCCTTTTGTATGGCCATCATGTCTTTAGCTGAATGTCCAAAAGGGGCAGAGCTAACAAACCAGCAGGGAATTCTGGGAACTGAAGTCCAAACATCTTAAATTTGCCACGATTGAGAAATCCCATAATACAACTTCAACATTCCCGTAATACAATTTCAACATTGCTTTCGTCCTTTTGACAAAAGCAGCCATATTCTGCAAATATAGGCATTTAGGCAATTGAATGTAACTGTCTGCTCGTTGCAGAAATCTAAGTTAAACTATCCACAGCAGATAATTCTTTAGCTTCTGATTGAATAGTATTTTTCTTTCACCGTCTAGAATTGCAATCACCTCAATTCATTCAGGTAAAAGTAGGAAGTTGGACAAATGAATAACAGAGAATAACAGTATAACAGAGTTGGAAGGGAACTTGGCGGTCTTCTAGTGCAACAGGCAGGAGACCCAATACCATTTCAGACAAATGGTTGTCCAATCTCTTCTTGAAAACATGCAGTCATGGAGCACCTACAACTTCTGAAAGCTAGCTGTTTCACTGATTAACTGTTCTGTCAGGACATTTCGCCTTATTTCTAAGTTGGTTGGATTAGTTTCCATCCACTGTTCTGCCTTCGGATGGTTTGGAAAACAGGTTCTCCCTCTCTTCTTTGTGGCAGCTCCTTAGATATTAGAACACTGCTATCATGTCACCCCTAGTTTTCTTTTCATTAAATTAGACATATCCAATTCCTGCAACTGTTCTTTATATGTTTTACCCTCCAGTCTCCTAATCATCTTTGTTACTCTTCATTGCACTCTTTCTAGAGTCTCAACATCTTTTTTATATTGTGGCAATCAAAACCGGATGAAATATTCTAAGTGTGGTTCTACCAAGGCATTATAAAATGGTAGTAACATTTCATTTGACCTTAATTCTAATTCTCTGTTAACGCAACCTAGAACTGTGTTGGCCCTTATGGCAGCTGCAGCACACTTTTGGCTCATATTTAAGTTATTATCCACTAGGACTTCAAGATCCTTCTCATAGTTACTACTATTGAGCCAAGTACCACCAATTGACTTGCATGAGCGATGGGCTGGCGTGCACGTGCATGCGCACATACCCTCAATTTGCTGCAGGAATGTGCATGTCAGCCCACTGCTTGGCAGCCTGGTTCCCTTTGCCCTCCTCAGCCGGTTGGAGACCACTGGTGTAGACTATTTAGCCATGGCAAAGTCACATTGCCCAGGGTGCACTATGAGGTTAGTCTTCATTGCATCCAGCTTAATCCTACTATCAGGAACTATTAAATCTTGGAAGACAATTAGTCTTAAAAAGGGAATGGTAGAAAGGCAAGGCAAACCAATTATTACCTATATACCAGGACTGTCACGATCAAATACTCAGACTCAAATCTCAGAACTGGCCATGAAAACCTGGACAGCAATCAGTCAAAAAAGATTATGAGATTGTACTGAGACAGCATGGCACCAGGTATGTACAATCTCTAACTCAGATCTGTTTAATTTAGTGACTAATCCAATACAATACCCCTATGGCTTTGATCTTCCAAGGAAAAACTGAACAGTGCTCAAATCGGACTTGAACCAACCTCGGCAGATGCCAATATTGGAAATACAAATGGGAGCTGGTTGATAATATTGTGACTGTGGGAACGTCCCACAAACTTTACATCATATTATGATGGAACGCCCCCTCAGAAGGTTCCCTGGATCCTTGCAAGAACTACATCGTATTGAGGGCACTGCTGTACCAATGGGTAAAGGATCTAGCTATCTGGCCATAGGTTTAGCCACTGTAACAATTACTCATACATAATTTAATTTTATTCATAACTTTATTCATTGTTCATATTATGCAGTTTTAAAATAATTCACTGTACTGGTGTTTTATATTTTGAGACACATTTTATATTCTGTTCTTGTGAATTTTATGCATAACGCTGTGTTCTGTTACACGATATGAAATAAACACATTTACATTCCATCAATATCCTAATATTGTGCTTGCTTAGGAAGAGCTCAATGTGCAAAATGACAATGCATTCTTAAAAGAAGACTTTTTTATTTGCAAATTAATGCAATCTAAGCATTAAATAGAAATGGTGATGGGAAGGATGAGTTGAAGCCTAACTCCTTTTTCAAAACTCCTTTTGTCCTCCATTTTCTGCGAAGTTGAATATCATAATATAATCATTGAGTTACCCAGTCTGATGATGCTGAGAGATACAGAGACAAGCCAGGAAGAATAAAAGAATCCAATCACTGAGGAATTGGCTGGAGAATTCTTAAGGGAAAACATCAATTACATGTAGAAGAAAAAAATCTGCAATTACTACGTTCACCTCAGGGGAAGCTGAGACTTGTCTGATGAAGAGGGTTTGTGGAAAATAATATTTACATGCACCTTCATTTAGAAAGAACTGTAATTATTTTCCTAAACTTGGAGTGATTGCATGGAAAAATAGGTAGTAGAACACTTTCAGTAATAAGGAAAAGTGTGTTAAAAGATAAAGAAACCTCACCAGGTAGGTTTTGTGGCAATAATCCAGAAGTATTTTGCTGTTGTCTTTTTCCATTTTCCATTTGATTTCCCAGTTTAGCCTATAGCACTGATAATTTTGGTGATGTCCTATCCCAGAAGAACTCTGTTCAAGCCACAATTAATGAAATACTGCCTTTAGTTGGGCAAAAAGTGTCTTATTCTATTTAACTAGGCAGGCATTTGTAATGTGGTAATTAATGAGGAGGTGTAGGCTCTTGATTTACAAAGTGAAGTGATGAAAACAAGAGTCTCTTTAAGCTCCATACTAAAGAAAATACTGCAAGCTGTGCAAACACATTTCACCAACCAGATTGAAATAATGTATTTATAATCACAATATAAATCTGTATTATCATTTAAATGCTACCATCTATCTAAATAAATGTTAATATATATGAAATTGAAAAACTATAAAACAGCATTTAATTATATCTGTTGTATACAATAAACTGATATAATTCAACCATCCCAATGAAACATTTTTAGCTGGATTTGAGTTCCTTCACTGATATTCAATAGAATAATCACACTAGAAGGGAACAACAAGAATAGCACTTTGGTACAATGTATCTAGAAGACACTAAGTTAATTAACTATGCTAATTTACACTTCATTATTTTATTTCAGTTTATTGAATCCAAACTTGTTCTTTAAAAATAAAATGAAAATCTGGGTTTAAAAGACCATTTATTGACATAAATAGAACCTGCAGCACAAAATTCAATGTAAGATTGAAATATAATGAAATATAACGTTAGACAAATTGTAAACTTACTGGAATATTTGGAAAAAAATAACCAAGTCCCTGCAGCGTTTATATTTTTGGATGCAGAGAAGGCATTTGATCGCTTGAACTGGCAATTTTTGTTTAAAATAATAGAAAATGCATTTTGGGGAATATTTTACACAATCAATTAGAGCGATATACCAGCAGCAAACAGCACAAATTATAGTCAATGGAGGTTTAACAGAGGTTTTTAGAATTGAGAAAGGAACAAGGCAGGGGTGTCCTCTGTCCCCATTGTTGTTTATTTTGACTTTGGAAGTACTATTGAATAAGATACGTGACTCAGACAAATTGAAGGGTATTGTAATTAGACATCAAGATTATAGATTAAGAGCATTTGCAGATGACTTGGTTGTTACCTTATCCCAACCTATAGAATCGGCTCCATATATATTGGATATAATTGATCAATACGGGAAAGTATCAGGATTTAAAGTTAATTCACATAAGACAAAGATGATAGTTAAAAATATGTCTATACTTGAAAGAGATAAATTAGCAAGATTAACAGATTTTGAAATAGTTAAAAAGGTTAAATATCTAGGAGTAAACATAGCAGCTTCAAATACAAAATTATACAAAAATAATTATGAGGTTCTTTGGCAGAAGGTACGGAAGGATATGGAGAATTGGAAAAAATTACAGTTGTCCTTATTGGGAAGAATTGCAGCAATTAAAATGAATGTGCTACCTAGATTTTTATTTTTGTTCCAAATGATACCTGTGCTTAAGAAAGATGAAAATCTGAGAGAATGGCAGAAAGGTGTTAATACTTTCATTTGGGCTGGGAAAAAACCCAGAATAAAAATGAAAATTATACAAGATACACGTGAAAGAGGGGGTCTCAAAATGCCTAATTTAAGACTATATTATGAAGCAGCGGTCTTATCACAAATTAGTGACTGGTTTAACTTAACTGAGGGGAGAATTTTGAATCTAGAAGGTTATGATTTGTTATATGGATGGCATGCCTATTTGTTATATGACAAAAAAGTGGATAAAGTATTTAAGGCTCATATACTTAGAAATGCTTTGTTGAGGGTTTGGAAATACCTGTATGGGCAAATCCTAGACATGCAATAGAAAATATAAGTATAGAACAAAAACAAGAGGTGATTACTTATAAAGAGCTTCTTATTATGGAAAGGGGGGTAATGTATTTGAAATCTTTAGATACATTGAGAGAAGAAGGTATAATTTATACATGGTTTCAGTATGGTCAACTTCAAGCTAGATGGAAGGAAGATCAAAAAACTGGCTTTGTGCAAAATGAGGAGAATTTGGTAAAACAAATTAGAGATCAGAAACAAATGCATATTAAAAGGTTGTATAATGCTTTGTTGGAAATAGACTCTGAGACGGAACTGGTTAAAGACTGTATGATTAAATGGGCACAAAATTTTCAAGAGCCAGTAATGATGGAGACTTGGGAAAAGATTTGGATTAGAAATGTGGTGGATTGATTATATACAAAATAAGTATCAGACCAAAAAATATCAAATAGCTTATGAATGATTTCTTTTATCTGTATAAGCGCTATATAAGTGATATTAGAAGTTTTATGTCTAAGAAGCAGGATTTTATATATGGGGGGTTAAGAATTTTTTTTTAGGGGGTGTTAGTTTAATGATTGGTTAAGCAATTTAGTTTATTGTTAAAAGTCAATAGAAATACCTTGTGTTCTGCTCTGGGAAGTCGGGGAGGGGGAGGGGGGTTGGGTGGGAGGGTTGTGGGGAAATTGTGTTTGTTTTAAAACTTTTTCAATTAAAAAAAAATTCAATGTAAGATTTTAAGCTGTTTAGTTTTTTCTTTCAACAACTAATTTGGATATATTTCTATTAATGATACCAATCTTTGAAGTAAGTTCAAAGGTTTTTAATTTTAAAAAATAACTGTTTCTTAATAGAAATGTCAAGTTCTTTGATTTAAACTTATTAATTGATTCGAATTTGCTTTTTTTTAAAAAAAAAATAGATATTATAGACTTAGAAGAATTTAGGAGAGCAAAGGGTGGCATATAAATCGAGCCAATAAATAATAAATAAATAATTAATAAATAATTAATAAATAAATAAATAAATAATAAATAATTAATAAATAAATAATAAATAAATAATAAAAAATAAATAAATAAATAAATAAATAAATAAATAATAAATAAATAAATAAATAAATAAATAGCTGAATCTAGTCTGCATGGATATATGCCCTGAAATATACACAGTAGGGTTTAAAACAACTCAGGCCAATTTTTATGTGTAGCAAAAGCAAAAAATATCGTTTAGCAAACTTACATCTAACCAGTTAGCGAAGAGATGCAACATTACTGTTTGTTATTGCTTAATGTTTTTATTGGGTATTTATTATATTATACTTTGTATTATGTGAGGTTTTACACATTGTCTAAGGACAGTTTCTAAATATTAGAAATGAATAAATACAGCAAACTCAAACGATTACTCTGACGTGATGAAGCCAAGGCTGTTTCCAACATTCAGTCTTTAAATATCTCAACATAAATATGCATTTATTTATTGAATTTATATCCTGCCTTTCATTCAATAGCTCAAACAGTATACACAGCACTCCCTCCTTTTGTTTTCCACATAACACCCTATAAAACAGGTTAAAGGTGTGATCGATCCAGTGAGATTCCATGCTGAGGGGAGATTTGAATCTTGACTTCCCTGGTGCAAGTTCAACATTTAAATCCTTATATTGAATACCAGGTTCACTAAGATCTGTTTGGCTGACAAGCTGTCTGTTGGGGTAACCCAGATGAGTGCAGATTTTCCCAATTTAGCAAATTCGACATGATTTAGGAGTGTAAATCCAAGTAGATATGAATGAAAACTGGTAGTCTAACACATGATAAGAACATCATATGGGTAAGTCTTCCCTAGATAAGACAATATTTGCAGTAATGGAAATGTCCAGCATCTCCTTGTACTTCCACCACTTAGAAATAGTGATGCTGAAATGAGTCCAAAAGGCCTGAAGACAGAAGGAACCCAAGACATTAATATAGCCATCTAAGCTGACCTAGTTAGCAAGATGCTATATGACACACGGCTATCTTCTACTACCAGCCACAGGCTTCTGACATTAAAACTACAATGATTAAATCTTCCTTTTTTGTTATCCCCAAATTCCTATTTATAATCTCATATCTGTATTTTCCTATGTTTCAAATAGAATATGTTGCAAAAACAAGTGTTCCAGTACCTTGTTTTTCCTGAGCTTTGTTAGTACAGAGCCAGATTTCAATAGAGAAAATTAATGGCAGAATTTATAAAAGACACTGAATTCAGTGAATAACCATGCTCCCTTGGCAATCAGCAGAGAAAGGAAGAACATTAGTTTGATATTTAAGAAATTACTGGATTCAGTCATGGAACTGTTGTGATAATGTTTGAAATTTTAACTTAGTATTATCAAACATTAAAGTGAAATTGTTTCTATATTTAAATGGATATTAAATTATTTCAATGAAAATAATATGGTAAACAGAGAGTAAGTTTAATATAGTAATTAAAGCAGGGGTGAAATCCTCTCGGTTTGGACTGGATCGCCCGATCCGGTAGTGATGGAGACAGGTGGTTCGGAGAACCGGTAGCAAAAATCCCTGCTCCCCCCTATGCCCAGCTGAGCCAGGTTGTAGAAAAACCCGGCTCAGCTGGGTTGTAGAAAAAATGCTTTTAAGAGTCTCTGACGATCCAAACTGAGTTGCCTGATCGGCAGAGGCTTTTTTTCTTTTAAATGCCTCTGACGATCCAAGCTGAGTTGCCTGATTGGCAGAGGCTTTTAAAAGAAAAAAGCCTCTGCCAATCAGAGCCTTTTGAAGCCATTTTTTTACAACCTTTTCGCCAAAGAGGTTGTAGAAAAAATGGTTTTAAAAGTAAAAAAAAAAAATTGGCCACGCCCACCCAGTCACATTATTACCCCCCCCACTAAGCCACGCCCACAGAACCAGTAGTAACATATTTCACCACTGAATTAAAGTGTTGGCCTGTAAGCCATGAAACGAGTTCTAGGCCTCCCTTAGGCATGAAAGCCAGTAGTGTTACTTTGGTCAGTTCATCCCACCTCATAGGTTTGTTATGGGGGAAAATATGAGGCAGGAGTGTTTAGTATGTTCACTTCTCTTGTGTTATATATTTTAAAAGAAAAAAAGGAGTTGTCTTTACTAACACGGGTGTCAAACTCAATCGCGTCATGGGCCAGATCATGATGTATCACGACGTTTTTTGCCTTTGCGGAGCCGGGGTAGGCGTGGCCTGCGAGTGACATCCGGCTTGCAGGCTGCCAGTTTGACAGGCCTGCTATATAAGTTAATGTAACCTCTTTTATTTACATGTTACAATTCCAAGGAGTTCTTACAAGTTTATTTTCCTTAACTGAAATTGGACAGTTAAAAGTGTCACACAGCAAGGTAGTAAATTAAAATGCAATAAGCCTACTGTCCTAGCTGTGGAGGACTGGCATTCTCTTTGACTGACAACTTTCATAATTGGTTTATTCATTGAAACCTGAAATCACTCTGTCCGGCTATCACTATCAGCAGCCCAAACAGGGCTGGTTCAAATTTTTAGGCAGAAACATTTGGGAAAATGGGAAGAAGTGGGTTTTAAAAATCCATTTTTTATATTTGGCAATTACAATATTTACTGAAAGACAATAGCACTTAGACTTATATACCGCTTCACAGTGCTTCACAACACTCTCTTAAGTGGTTTACAGGGTCAGCATATTGCCCCAAACAATCTGGGTCCTGATTTTACCGACCTCAGAAGGATGGAAGGCCGACCTTGAGGCAGTCAGGATCGAACCCCTGGCAGTCCACAGAAAAATAGATACAATACCCCCCGTCCCTCATTTCCCTATCAAGATCAGGGCATGTTCCACTACCCTACTGTAGTCCTTATTGTTTAAAAAATATCACAGTAGTCTGTGTGGTATGATGGCTAATGGAAAGCAGTGCTGTGGCTGCTGGTTGATCCAAGCTAGCCTGATATTGCACTGCTTGTCTTTGATCTGAGCATTCAGCCATGGTACCTGTTAAGATAGGCATGAAGAACAGTTAAGTTTTTGCTTCTATACTCTGGCATCAGGTTCAATTTACCAAGCAAGATAATAGAATGAGGTAATAAAATAGAAATAAAAAAATACTCCTTATTCTCAAAGATAGCAATAGCAATAATATACTGCTTTACAGCCCTCTCTAAGCGGTTTACAGAGTCTACACTACAGAGTTTACACTCTTTTAATGCTGATTCTGCTCTCAATTCGCCTCAGGAACATCCCATCCTCGTCGCCAGTGTTAAATTGTTGCAATATATACTGAGGCAACTCACGATTGTAACTGTAACTCTTTATTGCTTCACCATGTAACTGTAACTGTAACGGCTCAGCTAGAAAAATGGCAGTTGACAGCTCTTATATATGAACAGCTCAACTGCTCCAGCCAATAGCTAACAAAAGAATCTTCCGTGCTGATGACGTCATCGGTTTCATCCAATAACAACACTACAACTATAACTAAACCCTGCTAGACATAACACCCCCAACAATCTGGGTCCTCATTTTACCGACCTCAGAAGAATGGAAAGCTGAGTCAACCTTGAGCCTGGTGAGATTCGATCTGCCAAACTGCTGGCAGCCGGTGATCAGCAGAAGTAGCAGCAGTACTGCATTCTAACCACTGCGCCACTGCAGCTCAAGATGCTGTCATTTCACAGGCCCCAAATCTCCATTTAAACATCAATGCTCACAGGATAACCATAATGGTTTTTGAATATTCAGAAAGTGAAGACCCCCTCTTTTCCCTTTTAAATAAAACATAAATATCTGCCTGTATTTGTTTACATTTGGCTTTTGACTCTTCCATTTCTCCCCTGCTACTGTCTGTTTTGAAAGTACAAACAAAACTCCTTGGAAATTAGGAATTTATGGAATGTTAATGGGATTTTTTCACATGTCAGTGAATGGATAGGCAAATGAGATTTTGTTGAAATTAGGAATACTTCTTTTCTAAAAGGAAGATGAAGAATGTATTTCATTCTTATCCAAGTAGGCCCGTCAGATGCTGATTTATAATATAGTAAAAGTAATATTTTTGAGGGGTTTTCATTTGGGCCTTTAGCTGAAGAATGGGAGAGTAGACTTTATGTTTTAAATTGTCAGATTAAACACAAGCAAATTCCAAGCTTTTCTTCTGCTGACTACCCACTTGCGTAAAATCATATATATAAATATACTGAACAATGTTTCCAGGGGACTAAGTTAATTAGCATGCTGTTCTACAGTAAATATTGTTCCCAGTGTTATTTGATGAGAAATCAATGGTTTAAGAAAGAGAACTTATTTATTTATTCATTCAATCAGTCATTCAGAGCACAGAGCAATAGTTATGTTTCCATGAACAAAGAGTTTCAGTTTCATGTTGATGACTGACGAGAGCCTTGACAGTAGATATCAATTGTTTTACAAACTTCATACTGTTTTTGAATTTATTAATCTATTTATTGCCTGAGTTTATTTACCATCTTTTATATTCCACTTTTACACTAGTGCATTCAGTACAGCTGTCAATACCATGTAAAGCATGGTAAAGCATGTAAAGTTGTCATGTTCTTGATGATCCTCGTATGATGAAAGAAAAAATTCAAAAATTTGTAAAGCAATTCATTTTGAACAATAAGCTATTCATTTACAGGGCACTGCAAATGAATATTATTATTAATAACAACAACAACAACAACAACAACAACATGGACATGGCTTAAGATGGGAACCATCAAGAAAGAAACGGAAGGTTTAATATTCGCTGCTCAAGAACAAGCACTACAAACTAATGCCGTGAAAGCGAAGATACAAAAATCCACTGACAATCCAAATTGCCGACTTTTTTTTTTTAATTTGATTTATATGCCGCCCTTCTCCGGAGACTCAGGGCGGCTTACAATGCGTTAAGCAATAGCCTTCATACTTTTGTATATTTATACAAAGTCAGCTTATTGCCCCCACAAACTGGGTCCTCAATTTACCTACCTTAGAAAGGATGGAAGGCTGAGTCAACCTTGAGCCTGGCGAGATTCGATCTTACTTTAATTGCAGACAGCTGTTGTTAAATTACAGAGCTCTGTCTGTTGAGCTATCCAGGCTTTGTTGCAACAACAAAGTCAAAACTATTTCACATTTAATATATGAATGCAGCAAAATTGCACAAACTGATTACAAAGCTAGACATGACCAAATTGTTAAATTAATCCACTGGTCATTATGTAAAAAATATGAATTACCTGTATCCAAAAAGTCATGGGAGCACAAAGTGGAGAAAGTTACCGAAAATGAGAACATGAAGATCTTGTGGGACTTTCAAATACAGACATATCGTATTTTGGAACACGACACGCCAGACATCATGGTTGTTGAGGGCTGAAGCATACAGTTTATTGATATCGCTGTACTAGGAGATGCCAGAGTCGAAGAAAAAGAACTGGAAAAAATCACGAAATATCGCGAGCTGGCCATCGAAACTACAAGGCTATGGAAGAAACATGTAACCATGATACCCATTGTCATCGGGGCATTTGGTACCATGTCCAACAATTTTACAAAACACATCAAGAAATTGCAGCTTTCTACAATAACAGCAGTGGAACTGCAAAAAACTGCATTACTCCAAACATCATATATTTTAAGAAGATACTTGGTTGATACAGTACCTAGGATGCTGGTAGCAATCCGTATCAACCATTAGCACCAGTCAATGGTATTTATGACACAACTTTAAATGTTCAGTTGACTGAGTTTCATGTTTAATGAATAAAAGAAATTATTATTATTATTATTATTATTAATTATTTTCAGTGCAAATATATTAACTGTTTTATAACATCTGTTGTGCTTGGTTATACCTAACACAAATGTTAGGTATACTAAATCATTATGGTTAAATAAATGGCTGCTTCCTTACTAAATTTCTTTCTTAGTATTCCAAATTGTTCTTTAATAGGTTACATCATACATGAACTTTTGTACTGAAGATTTGGCAGGGCACTTTGCATGAAATTAAACTTGACAAAGTTTGACATTCTGGAAGTAATTGATATTGAAAGGAAGACAATATTTTGGAAGTCTAGAGTGCAATCATTGGGTTGCATGTAAAAAAAGGTATTTTCAATAGAGTGCTTAATACTTGACACTAAAACAGTAAAGCAAGGAGGCCAAATGAAGTTACTGAGAGATTCAGATTGTTCTACTTGTTCCAATAAACCAGTA
Organism: Pituophis catenifer annectens; assembly: GCF_029215685.1. Classification (NCBI taxonomy): domain Eukaryota; kingdom Metazoa; phylum Chordata; class Lepidosauria; order Squamata; family Colubridae; genus Pituophis; species Pituophis catenifer. The sequence continues at coordinate 43,474,152 of NW_027256887.1, read as the reverse complement.
CAAAGGATTAAACATATATATTAATGTGCTGGTAAAGAATACATTTCTTCCTTTAAAATATAACAAGTGTGTTTTTCATGTAATACTATCTCAGCCCAACTCATCTTATAGCATTACAGTATTATGGGAAAAATAGGAGGAAGAAGAACTATTGGTATGTTTGCTGCCATGAGTTGTATATGAAAAAAAGATTGGATAAAAACAAAAAAAAAACCTTTTTACCTAATGTGAGAAGATTATAACTTCCCAATGTTGTTTTTTAGTTCTTGAAGAAAGAACTTCAAGAACATACATACCGTATTTTCCGGCGTATAAGACGACTGGGCGTATAAGACGACCCCCGACTTTTCCTGTTAAAATATAGGGTTTGGGCTATACTCACCGTATAAGACTACCCCTCTTCCAACGCACACCAAATAAAAATTAAAAAACATCAACTGGCTCACCCACAATGTAAAAGCAGCTGTGCTAGACCCAAAATGGCCCCTGCAACAAGCAGGAACCTCACACAGACACAAAAGCCCAAAAAAACAACTTTCACACTTTACACACACACAACACAACACAACACAACAGGCTCACCCACAATGTAAAAGCAGCTGTGCTAGACCCAAAATGGCCCCTGCAACAAGCAGGAACCTCACACAGCCACAAAAAGCCCCCCAAAAAAACAACTTTCACACTTTACATACACAAAATTCCACATACAGCTTTGTGAGATTTTGTGCGTTTGTGTAGTTAGAGTGAAACACTACAGAAACACACTAAATCTCAGAAAGCTGCACAAATATTATTTTATTTTATTTTATTTTTATTTTTATATGAAAACTAAATTTAAAACTTCTTAAACTTTAAATGGCTAGGTCTAAAAAAGAACTAAAAAAAACCCCAATTAACTATTTTTTTTAAAGCTCCCAAAGGGGAAAAAAACTTACCCCATAGAACAGGGGTCTCCAACCTTGGCAACTTTAAGACTTGCAGACTTCAACTCCCAGAATTCCTCAGCCAGCTTTGTTTTGCTGGCTGAGGAATTCTGGGAGTTGAAGTCCACAACTCCCTGCCTGCTTGATTGCAGGCAGGGAGTGGCTTGCTGATGGAATGGATTCAGGCAAGCGAAGCAAGGCAAGCGTTGCGGTTAGCAGCTAAGGTAAGCAAGCTGGAGGGGGAAAACTTTTTTCCTTTTACAGGGCTCTGGCGATCCCAGCTGAGTTGCCTGATTAGCAGGCAAAGCTGGGATCATTAGAGCTTGGATCGCCAGAGCTATTTAAGGCTCGTCAGAGTCTTTCGGGCTGGTCTGCCTGGTTACAGAAGAATGACACCCGTCGTATAAGACGACCCCCGACTTTTGAGAAGATTTTCATGTGTTAAAAAGTCATCTTATACACCGGAAAATAAGGTAGTCCATGTGCCATATAATTTTATGAAATATTCACTAATGTTTTATGCTCATATTTGAGAATACCTAGTGTTTTATTCAAAGCAGCAGCTGATTTTTGTACAACTTTATACAATAAAAAGTTGGTGTAGATTAAGCCTCAATCACTCCTGATGTATTGATGATTTAAATCCGATTTTTTTATGGCAAAATAGTTAAAATGTTAAATGCATATACCATACTTTTTGGAGTATAAGACACACTCCCCCCCCCCAAACTGGGTGAAAATTGTGGTGCATCTTATACACCGAATGTTGCCAAAGCTCTGCCCACCCACCGGCCCCCACATTTCAGCCATTTTCGGCCTCGGTGTGTCACATTTTCAGCCTCCGCACACCCCATTTCAGACCTGTTCCAGACTGCGGGGATCACCACAGCACATTGCTGCTGATTGCCACCTCCAAGCATTGCTTTTTGGCCACCACACATCATATTTTTGGTCTTTGCATGCCCTGTTTTTAGCCTCCGTACATTGCATTTTTGGCTGGTTCCAGGTGGCGGGGAATCAGCCAAAAATGTGATGCGTGGAGGCCAAAAATGGGGCATGTGGAGTCTGAAAACATGACACACGCGGGCCAAAAACGTGACGCATGGTGGTGGCAATTGGCAGTGATGTGCTGTGGCGATCCCCGCAGCCTGAAACGGGTCTAAAACAGAGTGTGCAAAGGCCAAAAATTTGATGCTTGGAGGCCAAAAACACAACACATGGAGGCGGAGATGGGCTCTGGTGATCCCCACAGCGTGGAACAGCTGATTGGTGGTATTCTGGGAGGCTGATCCAACCTCCAATCAGCTGTTCATGCTAAATCAGGCTACAATAACATGCTGAAACTGACCAGGCTGTTTGCTGCAGGGATACTAGCCAGATGAATATCGATGGATGCTGGTAGGCAGAGGCAGATTTTTTTTTTCTTGTTTTCCTCCCCAAAAACTAATGTGCATTTTATACTCCGGAGCATATTATACTCTGAAAAATATGGCAAATACTATTTCTTTGTCTTTCTGGTCATTGTTTACTTATCTATCTTACACATGTAAATCTTGTAATAAGATTTTAAAAAGATATAAAATGCAAGTATTCTAATCCATTCATATACTGTAATATAAATAATCCATATTGAGTCATGCTAATGATCCATCTACAGTTCAGTTCAAATGGTTCGGAGAACCACTGCCATTGTTCCCAGACAGTATGATCAATGGAGAATGGCAAATTAGAAAACCTACTAATTTGGTGGACACTATATTAGGAAAGACTTTTTTTAACACTGACTTTCAATGGCTTAAATTAGGGGTTATTTTTCAGAGATTCTTTGAACTGGATATGTCATGAATAGAATGCATGACTTTATTCATGCAAAGATTCATAGAGTGTTGCCTCCTTCCCTTCTAGTTGATTCACAATATCATCTATAGCTAATAAATGTGCTACAATTAGCTTCAAGGTGATAAAGGAATTAATTTATGTTGATTTAAAATCCAGTGAAGATGGTATGTATTCGTAGGACAGCAGGGGTTCTACTTCAGGTGCTGACTAACAGTGCATAGTACCTTAAAGAATGATAGACCTAACTAATCTAGTAGTTTATTGATATTAATTAGGTTGCTATGAATATAAAACAATTGGTTGCATTTTAAGATGTGGAAAATAAATTTGGAAAGAACATAGAACAATCTAATCTAATCTAATCTAATCTAATCTAATTTAATCTAATCTAATGATTACAAACCATGCTGTGCACTAATAATTCCAGACATTTTGGCTAAGGTGACCAGACGTCCCGCTTTTGGCGGGACAGTCCCGCTTTTGAGCAATTTGTCCCGCGTCCCGCGGCGTTTCAAAAAAGTCCCGATTTTTCTTGAGCCCCAGCTGATGGCTAGAAGAAAAAAAAACTGTTTAAACTTTTGCCCGGGGCTTCAAAGGGCCGCCCTACAGGCAATCAGTGTAAAGCAGTTTTTTTTTCCCCTAGCTAAGCTTCAGAAACGAAACCGAAACCAGGATCTTTGGTGCAGCGTGACAAAATGAGGCAGAGAGAGATTTATTTTTATTTTTATTTTTCCTCCCCAAAAAAGGTAGGTGAAAAACTGCAAACAATGGGAAATTTAGGAGGAGAGTTCAAGATTTTAAAACACAAAGGAAAAAAAGCTGTATTTAACTAGGGAATTGTAATAATTGAGATACTATTAATTGTATATTGTGTTGAAAGCAGAAATGGTTAAGTTGTGGTTCGGAGGAATATATGGGAGAAATTATTTGGTTTATTATTATTGGTAAATATAATTAATTGATTTGTAAGAAATTGGATTGCATGGAAATAATTGGAATATTCATGTTCATATTGATTAATATACAAAAAAGATAGTTTTATAACTAATTGATTTATATTAAAATGTTGAATTTGTATTAAACAACTGTATTACATAATTACATAATTAAACAATGTGAGGATGGATATAAAAATAGATGACAATGGGAAGGGGTATAATATAGAATAGAAGGGAAAAATTGAATTTGATTAAGATTAGAGATGAGGATGAAGGGTAATATTGGTTTTTTTAAAAAATAGATGAGGAATAAATATGGCAAAAAGGAAATATAGAAATTGTAAATTTAATTGAAATGACTAAACGCTGTTTAAATTTGTGAACCAGCCAAATATTCTGTTCAAAGAAAATACATTGTATGTTTGTATGTGTGTTTCTAATTATTGCTATTTATTCATATTTGTTCTCTTTTATTCTTTAAAGTTTAACAATTCATTCTTTATCTTAATATCTTTATATTTGCTTGGGGTTGGCTTTCTTCCCTTTCATCTTTTTTATTGTACAGCAATCTTTCTCCTCAAACCTACCACCTCTCTCTTTTCTTTCCTTCTTACTTTCTCTTCCCCCCACCCTCTTTTTCTCCTCCCTACTTCCTCTTTCTTTCTCCTTCTCCTCCTCTCTTCCTCCCTCTCTTACCCTCACTCCTACTCTAATTTCCATTCCTTCATCCCTCTCTATTGCTGTAATCCTTTAATGCATATGGACTACTCAGAGGGCTGAAAAAGTTATTTTTGACTGGTCCTCACACTTTTGACCAGTCCTCGAACTTATGACTGTCCTCACATTTTACATTTTTGCCCTATCTTGTCATCATGGTGAAGAGAAGCAGTTGTGAAATGAGTGACATGGTTGTTAAGAATGCTGCATGGGCATAAATGTGAGGATGGTCATAAGTGTGAGGACCAGTCAAAAGTGCGAGGATCTGTCAGAAATGACTTTTTTCAGCTCTCTGGTTAGTCCTTTTGTGCATATGGACTACTCAGAGGGCTGAAAAAGTTATTTTTGACTGGTCCTCACACTTTTGACCAGTCCTCGAACTTACGACTGTCCTCACATTTTACATTTTTGCCCTATCTTGTCACCATGTTGAAGAGAAGCAGTTGTGAAATGAGTGACATGGTTGTTAAGAATGCTGCACGGGCATAAATATGAGGATGGTCATAAGTGTGAGGACCAGTCAAAAGTGCGAGGACCTGTCAGAAATGACTTTTTTCAGCTCTCTGGTTAGTCCTTTTGTGCATATGGACTACTCAGAGGGCTGAAAAAGTTATTTTTGACTGGTCCTCACACTTTTGACCAGTCCTCGAACTTACGACTGTCCTCACATTTTACATTTTTGCCCTATCTTGTCACCATGTTGAAGAGAAGCAGTTGTGAAATGAGTGACATGGTTGTTAAGAATGCTGCACGGGCATAAATGTGAGGATGGTCATAAGTGTGAGGACCAGTCAAAAGTGCGAGGACCTGTCAGAAATGACTTTTTTCAGCCCTCTGGTTAGTCCTTTTGTACATATGGACTACTCAGAGGGCTGAAAAAGTTATTTTTGACTGGTCCTCACACTTTTGACCAGTCCTCGAACTTACGACTGTCCTCACATTTTACATTTTTGCCCTATCTTGTCACCTTGTTGAAGAGAAGCAGTTGTGAAATGAGTGACATGGTTGTTAAGAATGCTGCACGGGCATAAATGTGAGGATGGTCATAAGTGTGAGGACCAGTCAAAAGTGTGAGGACCTGTCAGAAATGACTTTTCAGCCCTCTGAGTAGTCCCTATACACATAGCCATGGCCACCCGGTCACATGACCAGGTAGCCACGCCCACCCAGTCACATGGCCTCCAAGCCACGCCCACACAATAAGCCACGCCCACAATGGTGTCCTTCTTACCAATGTTAAAATCTGTTCACCTTACCCTATAGACATAGCCATGGCCACCCGGTCACATGACCAGCTAGCCACGCCCACCCAGTCACATGACCAGCTAGCCACGCCCACAAAATAAGCCACGCCCACAATGTCCCTCTTTACCAATGTTAAAATCTGGTCACCTTAATTTTGGCACAATAGTTTTTTTGAATATTGTAAACATATTTTATATGTTTGTTTATAAATGAGCAAAATGTGACATCATTGTTCATCAAAATACTAATCTGCCTTTTAGCGGAAGCATATTGTAACTTTATCATGCAAACCCTTTCGCTTATTTTTAAAACTAATTTTGTTGTTCGCAATGAAAGAAGAAAATAGGAAAGTGGCTATTAACCACTTTGAAATCACTTTACTTAACATAAGTATATTTAGGAGGCTCAGAGAAAATAATTGAAATAGATTTTATTCCAGTAACAAGATTTTGGGCTCTGAAGGCATAGTCGCTGCCAAAGCCTTAATTTGCCCATGCCTGGAAGAACTGAGTGCCTTTTTGCTCCTTTCCCATCTGAAGCAACAATTATTATCTGACCTACTTTCTTACACAAGTAACAAACAGCCTCTGTTAGTTCTTGGCCTTTAGAACAACGAATTTTTAGGACAATTCATTTCAAATGCCACATGATTAAGGAAATAGTCTTTAAATTGTGACATAATATCTGGTGTGGTTTTCCCATTCCCTGATTTTCTGCCATAGTGTTTATATACCTTTGATTATATAAGAATATAATAGATTATGTAATATTTAATAGAAGAGTAATTATAGTAGTTATCACGAGTTGAATATATTTTTCTTTCATTTTGGAATGCCAGCTGAAAATATCTTTCTGTAGAAACATTTTCTGTTGTTATTTGGCAACTATATGATTGTGGTTTATGTTTTGGTGAGCTTTTATATTTATTATTGAACAGGGAGTTAGAGGGAAGGTAAACTTCAATATAGTTGCACTGTAAAATGAAGACAATTATTTATTTATTTTGAAAGGAAGACATTCTAAAGCTATACCTGTCTCAAGTGTGTTTTAAATCACCTGGCACAATTGTATAGTGGAATTTATTTTTTAAAAAATCTAAGCTGTGATAAGATTCTATTATGTGTTGTGCTAGCCAAGCACAGAAAAAAGAAAAGTCATAGATACCACCAGGGGATACAAATTACATTAAAACTCCTTTAAGACTCTGTTCCCAGAATGTTAAGAATCCAAAGTTTATTGCAACATCAGTTCCAGCAAATCACTGCAAAATCTGATAAATGCAGCAAGTTAGGAAGCAAGATGGAAGGGTATGAATCCTATCAACTGCCAATAGAGCTGTGTGGTGTATCAGATTCAACCTACAAAAGATACTTTATAGTGCACCTGTGTTGAATCCAGAGTGCTGCATGTTCTATTTTACAAATCTGCATGCTCATGTACAGATGGTGGTGGGGAAAGGAGATAAATGTTAGAGAGTTTTTTTCCCCCTTCTATTGTGTCTGATTCTCAAAGACTGCCTGCAGTTTTCTTGGCAAGGTTTTTTTTGAAGTGGTTTGCCATTGCGTCCTTCCTAGGGCTGAAAGAAAACGACTGACTCAGGATCACCCAACTAGCTTCATACCAAAAGCAGGAGTAGAACTCATGGTCTCTTCACTTGTTTCAACTCCCACAATTCCTCTGTAAACCACAGGCAGTGACGGGATCTGTGTGTGGGGAAATGTCAGTAGATTCTTCTCTGTCTGGATATATGTGTGTATATATCACAATCTTACGAGTCTTCCATATATAAAAACTGGAACATGTAAATTAGATAAATAAATACATAACAGGAGTGTCAACACGAAGCTTATTTCACTAGCTGTAAATAGATCCAGTGGTTTAATTTCTCTAATTTCACCCAGAAAGATGAGGAGCCTTTTTCAAGTAGTCACAATCATTGAATTTTCTGGTGTTCTGATATCATTCCTGTAGGTGTTTGCTAAGAATTACTGAATTACTAGGGATTACTTCTGAGCACAAGTATATACAAGTATGTTGAAAATGACTTCTGAAATAAACACTTCTAGTTCAGGTATCTGAATTTGTGCTTCCTAAAACATTTCAGTTGTTATAGGTGATGTCCATCTGGTTATAATTTACATATCTATATATTGAACATGACTATATATTATTTTCAGCTGTTTATTCAAATATACTAGCTCAATTAATTTCAATTAATGGTCTTATCTTTGACTGCAGTATGTTTACATCCTTTATGTGTGATGTAATCCACTTCGTACTATTAGGGATAGCATGTTATAATGTTAAATGTGCTCATTAATCTAATTTAGAAAAGTTTATTAATAGAGTATTCTTATGGTTGAATTGAAGTGGACGGTTAATTTGTTGTCATGGTTAAGGAATCAGACAAACTTGGAGACCAGAGTTCTAGTTTTGTGTTAGCATAAAGGCATCTGGGTGACTTTGGGCCAATCATACTCTCTCAGCCTTAGGAGGCAAGGTTTGCCATTCCTTCCAAGTCTTGCCAAGAAAATGGAGACTACTCCAAGTAGTCATCAACCATCAACACTGACAAAGGAACCAAAAAATAATCTGTGTTAAATCACATTGGCAGTATTCTTATCCTGGAATATGGCAAGAATAGATTATTATAGTAGATGAATATATTGATCTGCATTTTTCCATTTAGAAGGAATTTGTATTTTTAAATGATTTTTTATTTTATCAGATTAAATCAGCCCATTGCCTCTGATCATGAAAACAACTTTATTTAATATTCCCGTTAATTTCCAAAACTTTTCAAACCACTTGGCTCATATAGGTATTGTAGGTACTTCAAATCAACTATTATTTGTTCCATTGGAAGATGTAGACATAGAGGAAATTGAATTGGATTACCTAGTTAATGTGCTGTTTTTACATATAATGCTGTTAATAGAAGAACATGACAGGAGACTTTTGGGCTGTTTTATAGCATTTACAAAGTGTTTAGAAAATTATTAGGAATGATATACATCTAGTTATTTTAAAAAGAAAATAGTTAATAGGATAAGTGGATAAGATACTTTTCCCTGAGGATAATTATGAAGTGGAGAACCTAGCAGACACTTAGCCTGTAGCTGGGAAATCAACAAGCTATCAGATGCCTGGTGAGGATGACTCAGTCTCAGCATAAGTGATAGCTGATTCAGAGACCAAGCAGCTGGATCCTGAGTTTGGGAGACTTCCAAGACTTAAAACATGCCATCAGCTAAGCGGGAGTGAGGAGCAGAGATTGGCAACTCTCCTTTAGAAGAATGAGTTTCAATTCCTCTAATTAGGCAAGTAGTCAAACTCCAGCCATTCTTTCCCCAGATTCCCTCCCCTTGTTGGAAATAACTGTCTGCTTCTTTATTATTATTATTATTTTTATTATTAATCATATTTCTATGCCGCCCACTCTCCGAGGATTCTGGGCGGCTTATACCAAAGACAGTATACTAAATAGCATATTGCCCCCAACAATCTGGGTCCTCATTTCAGAAGGATGGAAGGCTGAGTCAACCTTGAGCTGGTGAGATTTGATCCGCTGATCTGCTGAACTAGCAGTCAGCTGAAGTAGCTGCAGTACTGCACTCTAACCACTGCGCCACTTCGGCTCATCATCTGGACCTACTGCATTCCCCTAGCTTTTCATTCTTGGTTTCTCCCAAGTCTTTGTCCAACAAATGGATCTTTGGTTTATGACCCCTAGACTTCTTAGCATAAAACTGCACTACATTTTCAAAAAGTTGCTCAGTTTCTCCTCTCATAGTCATTCAGTCATAACTGAGCAAAACAACTTTCCAGGCACACTTAATAAGCTAAACCACCCTCTCCCTGCATGGATTTTGCATTTAGTCTTGCTGCCTTTGCTTTTGACTAGGGGAACAATTAATCATCCAATCATCAAATAGAGATACAATCTCCAGATGCACATTAAACAACTTGCACAGACATTTCATTAGCATGCTACATCCATATTTTAACTGTCATAGCATCTGTAGCTTCAGCTTTTCTATTTTTCATCATTCTCACAATTTTTTATGATTTTACATCCACTTTATAATGGACTAATTTGCCTCTTCAGCAAATCTCTGTGATGGCCATAGAAATCTTTGCAATACTCTTCCCAGCATTTCCTCTCTTGGGTTTCATCCCAAATAATTTCATCAGTTCTATTTTTAATTCTGTTTCTTCTGTTGGAGGCAGCCCTTTTGTTTTGCACCAACTTCAAAAACATTTTTTGTTTATTTCTATCAAAATCTATATTTTCTCCTCCTCTCTTCATCTTTGCAGTTTGTTCGTCCTCTTTGCCTACCTTCTTTGCAACAATTTTTGCAATCTATAATACATATCATAAAATACTTTTCATCATTTCTTCATCATTTTCTGCTCCCCTCCATCACATCTTTTCTCCATAGCTCTGTGATTTCTTTTACCATACTGTTCTTTAATGCAGCAATGGATTGTTTCTTCTTTTGCCTCATTCTCCTGCCTATTTTCTTATAGCCCTTCAGTGGTTCTTAAAATTTTGTGAACCCTTTTGGATTTTCATTATTTCTGCACAAATTTGACATAAGGTGTGATCTGATGTCCATATGTTCTAAAACTAGATAAAGAGAAAACCCAGTTAATTGAATGAGCAAAAACATTATACTTGTTCATTGATTTATTGAGTGAGATTATGCAAAGCTACACATTCAGTGTTATCAAGCAAAGAATGATGTAAGATAAGTGACCTATCAAAGCTTGTGGAAAAATATTACTGGATAAACTAGGTCTCTCAGGTCAAATGGCACTCTACACATTACAGAGGAAGAGCTGAGTATCTTTCAATATACTAGTGGTATTTATGACATGACTAGATTAAATATTTTGGGAAGTTTAGTTGCTGATGTTGCCATGCATGAAAAGAAAAACCAAAGATGTAAAAACAGAATTACAGTGGGAACATGGAACATAGGAAGTATGAATATGGAAAAGCCAAATACAGTGAAAGATTAAATCAATTGACCATACATTGACATCTCAGGTGATAGCAAATTGAAGTGGACTAGAATTGGACACTTTCAGGGAGAAGATCATACAATTTACTAATCAAAACATGAAAAACAAAGAAGAAATAGTTTTACATTTATGAACATATAACAAGAATAGTCCTTGTCTAGTTTAGTTTAGTTTAGTTTAGTTTATTGTTATTGCACCTCGTACAACAAAATTAAATGTCATCTTCAGTGTACATTATAACTATAAAAATAAAACACAAACACACATCCTTCACATTCTATACAATTGAATTGAAAACCCGATATTACATTAATATTGCACTATACAGTAGAATTCAACATACTTACTGCCCTGGGATAGAAGCTGTTTTTCAGCCTATTTGTCCTTGTTTTTATTATCCTGTACCGTCTGCCAGATGGTAATTGTTCAAAAAAAGGGTACCCAGGATGAGATGGATCTTTAAGAATGTTTTGAACTTCCTTAAGGCAGCGGGAGCTAGAAAGTTCTTCCAAGGATGTGAGAGGGCAACCAATGCAATAATGATTGAGTAATGTCAGTTAGACTTCACTAGCAATCCTTTAATATGATAATGATCCTAATTTATGATCCGATCACAGAAGAACAGGATTTGATGAGTTTTATGGACAAGTTGAATTTGAAATTGACAGAAATGCAAACAAGATTTGCTGCTTGTGATTAGAGACTAGAATTCCAAAGTTGGAAATCATCAGGAAGAAAATGTAACTGAAGTTTATGGATTAGGAAACTGAAATGAAGCTGAAGAATACCTTATCAATTTCTGTGAATCCAATACAAGTAGTCCTCATTTAGTGACTGCCACATTTAGTGACTATTTGCAGTTACTGTATGATGATAAAAAAGTAACTTTGTGACCAATCCTCATATTTATGATCTTCACAGGTCTGTAAAGCAAAGAAAAACTGAAGAAAAGTTGCATGTAGTTACAGTTTCTTTTAACAATGCCTTCACTTAACAACCAGGTTGCTGGTCCCAATTGTGATTGCTAAACAAAAAAAAAATACTAATAAAAAACTGTATTTTTTCATTGCTCACACTGTCTTCCATTAATCAAAATGATGCTTATATATGTGAACTTCAGTAGGTGGACCACAGAAATAAAATTGACTATATTATTCAACAATGAGATAGAAGAACTCAGCTATAACAGCAAAGATATGGGAAAGGTCAGACTGTGGAACATGTTACAAAATGATTATGTGCAAGTTCCAAATTCAGTTAAACCAGAAGAAGAAAGTCAATCAATTGCCACAATACGACTGAGTACATACCAGTGGTGGGTTGCCCCTGGTTCGCACCGGTTCTATAGAACTGGTAGTAAAACTGGTGGGAGGCTCCGCCTACCGACCCCAATGTCATCAAAATGCTTCTGCGCATGTGCAGAAGAGAGCACGGTCCCGTTGCAAACCGGTAGTAAAGGTAAGTAGAATCCACCGCTGGTACATACCCTCTATTGTCAAGGAGAATATTAGAAATCCCTTTGAAGTCCTAAACTTCATTGATGGAGAACTGTGGATTGAATTCAAGAGTTTTTAAGAAATGAATGTGAAAAGAGACTGCCAAAGACCAAGAAACAAAAGAAAGAAAACTAGATGTCAGAACAGATGGAGGAAATTGCTAGTAGAACAGAAATGAGAGCCAAGAAAAACAAAGTTCCCAGGAAGAAACTTAACAAAGACCTGTCAAAAGAGACAAGAAGCAGTATTCCAATGACATATGTAAAGACATTGAAGATTGAAACAGATATAAAAAAACGAGGAAAGTTTTCCAGAAGATCTTTGAACTCAGAAGTAGATTCCAACCCCCAACCTCATATTGATATGCTATTGATATTATTGGACAACAGTAACTGATTCAAAGAAGATCAAAGAAAGATAGGAGGGGTATACTGAAATTCTGCTTAGTAGACATGCCCAAGATACTCTAAAGCAGAGGTGTCAAACTCGATTTCATTGAGGGCTGCATCAGAGTTATATTTGACTCTGTGTGTGTCTGTGTATCTGTGTGTGGCTGTGTGGCTGAGGTGGCAGTGGCCAGCTCAACATCACTCATGTCAGGGGTACCTGTGGTGGCACACGTGGGGCTGGGGGGATCCATTGTCTTCAGTGGAGGAAGGCAAAACCAGGGAGAGTGCTAAACCCATGTCCTCCAGAGGAGCCTTGCGTTCTTCTCAGGCCAGCTGTGCTTACCTCCTCAAGGCTGCTGCTGCTGTTCTTGCTCTCCTTGGCCAGGTTGCTCATGGTGTGTGCAGGAGGGCAAGGTGTATGGGTCAGAGAGAAGCCCAATCTCTTTCTACGCAAAGAGACCCAGCTTTGTAACCAAAGCATCCTCAGCAATAGGATGGGAGACCAACAGGAGAGGTCAGGAAGAGGAGAAAAGGGGATGGTGAAAGGGCAGCAGGGCTGCTGGTGCCCAAGTACTAAGGCCAGATTTTTTTTCTTTCCTTCCTTCCTTCCTTCCTTCCTTCCTTCCTTCCTTCCTTCCTTCCTTCCTTCCTTTTCTTTTTCCTTTCCTCTTCATTCTTTCTTCTTCCTTCCCTTCTTTCTTTTTTTCCTCCTTACTCTCTTACTATCTTTGTATTACTTAGAACCTTGACACTTTCCTTCTTTTTCTTTGTCTTTCCTCTTTCACTTTCTCCTTTCCTGTCCCTTTTTGGATGCTCAAATGCAAAAGGGAAAACATTTTTCCTTTTGTTTTATTTTGCTTTTGTTTTGTTTTGTTAGTCCTCTGCCAGTGAAAATGGAGCAAGGGGGCTGCGTGTCCCTCTGGGCCCCGTTTTCGGCCAGGTTGGCCTCCTGCAGCCCTCTGCCAGCAAAAATGGAGCCGGCCCGCCTGAGCTCCGTTTTCGCTGGCAGAGGGCTGCAGGAGGCAGCTTCATTATACAAGCATTTTCATTGTATTTGAACCCTAAACTCCAACAGTTATAAGATGGGCTTTCTCTCAGGGTCACTCAGGGTCAGCTATGCCACATAAATTGAAAGAGAATAGAAAGTAAGGTAGTTTATTAGAGGGATTTTTGTGCCTTGAAGTTGAAATTGATACCTGGTAGCTGCATGGATTAGCCCCTGCAGCTGTCAAGGCTGTGGAACCAGTGGAAAACCAGTTCTGAATCTTCCCGCACTTTCCACAACCTTAAGAAGAAACATTTCCCCATTTCCCAAAACAATAAATCACATTGCCCAATCTGGAAGCTGGCTGGTTGCTTGGTTACCTCCTCTGCCCAGCCAGCCGTTGGAATGCCTCTGACTCAACAGAAAGCTATGCTGTTTGAGTTACACCACTCCCCCTCTTACTCCCCTCTCCAGCTCTAAGCTGTGTCAGCCTGAAACCTTGAGAAAGAAACCCCATAGAAACTATCCGGTCATAGCTAGGTCTGTTTCAGGCCTGACAGCAGCTTTCTTGGCAAGATTTCAGAAATGGTTTGCCATTCACTACTGCCTAGGGCTAAGAGATGCTGAGTGGCCCAAGATCACCCAATTCATGCCTAAGGCCGGGATAGAACCTATCCCCTGGTTTCTAGCCTCTCCCAGTTTGAAGCCTGATGCATTAACTACTATACCAAACTGGCACATATTAGTAAAATAGGTTCTGGAAAATTAGATACTTTTGAAGAAATTGTGCTATAGAAAAGAATGTAAACTCACTGAAAAGTTGTTTAGAGCAGATAGCAGATGAAGAGAGCAGAAAGGAAACAAAGTCAGGATCCAAACTTGTGGTAATGAAAGACAAATTGTTTTTCAAATACAATGAGCAAGATAACTTATTCAATAGAAAGCAATAACTTAATGGGAAGAAAATAAAGAAACTAAAACTAAGATTGTGCTAAACTGCATTTTAAAGCAGCACATATGAATGTAATCTAAAGTAATCGGGCATGCAGATGAAAGTAATATGTTATCCTTTACCTACCTACCTCTCTTCTATTTGTCACTTTTCCTTAGTATTCCTTGACCAAGACGTGTATTTTTTTTTAGGTGATCCTAAAAATAGTCTAGTTGCGAGAGTATTTCTGAACTGTACAATCATCGTGTGCTTCAAGTCGGAGCCTGTCTGGGTAAGCACATTAATGGGGAGCTTTAAATGAGATGAGATGGATGTACAGTTCATCAGTTCCCCATTTGGAAAACCTGTCTCCCTCATCATCCATTGATTTCCACAAGGATGAGAGTTTGGTCACCCTTCCAACAGAAGCTGCATTTGGAGAGTATTAGCACAATATAGCAGGGATTGAAGAGTCAGCAAAAGATGGCATATTTCATTATAGCTTTTCAATGTGCCATCAGCTCTCTCAAAATACCCGATATATACCCGGTCCATTTTCACAATAGCTTATTTACTCTTAAAAACTTGGATATTTTGCCCTGAGTATTTTTAAAATGGTTCTCTAGACAATCACAGCTTCTATATGTTTAGAAGTACAATGATATTCATAATTTGGGGCTTGTGCTGCTCATTAGCGCACACATTGTTTATACAAGCAAAAAAGATCAAGCTGGGTAATTTTGTATTGGTATTGGAAACAGAAATATCAGTTTGGCTTATAGAATTCTCCAAGGAGATTAGTGAGGGAAGGGAAGAGACTGCTCTCCATTTCTGCTTTCTCCAAAGAAATAGTGATCAGAAAGCCTCCCTCCCTCCCTCCCTCCCTCCCTCCCTCCTTCCAGAAGCAAACAACCAAGCTCAGAAGCACCAAGGATTCCACAATTCAACCCTGATCTTACATATATTCTCTTCTATTGGTCTTAGGAAATGAAAAAGAATGGATTTCATAGGTCCTGGTTTGTGACCACAAACTATCTTTGCTGACTTTCAAACTCAGCCACAAATATATATAAGCATTTCACATACATATATACACATACCTATATACATACAGTACATACATACATATAGAGAGAGACATACTTGAAGAGGACTCTGCGAAAGGGAGAGGATTATTATTGTGCTCTTGAGGTTTTACCCAGCTCTTTTAGGTTTAAACTTCTAGAACATTCATCCTGTCAGTTGTGTCAGATGCATAGGATGTACTGTGGGCATATCTTCTAAACATTTCAAAAATCTGATTAAATGATGAAATATATTTAAGTATAAAGTAATGAATTATAACACATAGTATTTAAGAGGAGAGTCATAATGGACATGGATAAACAGATACAACATGAACTGAAATTCTTAGAAAAAGAGGAGAAACTGTATTACACCAGATACTCCAATGTTGTAACATGCTGGATGATTTTGGCCCATTCTCTTTAGACCTAACTCACCTCACAGGGTTTTTGTTTTAGGGAAAATAGAACGTGGGGAGCATTAGATATGTACACAGCTGTCCCAAGCTGACCACAATAAAGGCAGGACAGAAACAGAAAGGCAGAAGGCGAGTGAATCATTCTGTTATAGTAGATTATTGTAGATACTGTACTTTATATTTTGAGCAGGATCACACTCTTCCCATTTCTTTTAAATATTTTCCCATTTTAGGTCTGAGATAAATGAATCAGCCCAGAAGCTTTATATTTCATATCAATGTTTTACTGCTCACTTTATAATGGTAATGAGCATCACTTTAGCTTTTAGTACTAATTGCACTTGTGATAATATGGAAGTTAATACTGTATCACTCTTTGGGTACTTTAAAAATGCTGCAGAGTATAATTTGCTGAGTAGGGCATTTATTCTATCTAATGGAAGGTGTATTATAAACTAAAACAGTTCCTTATAAGGAGGGCAGTAAATATGTGTATGTTTTCTGTTTCATTTATTTCTCTTTTACTGCTTGTCAATTTATCAGAGTAGAAGCATCTTTTTGGTGGAAAGAAGGTAAAAAATCAAGGAACTAAGAAAAGCATGGATAATAGAAATACTGAATGCAATAATAATGAAGGGGAACTTTACAAGCAGGACTTATACATATGTAGGATTGGGGACTGATAATCTTAAAAGTGCATTAAAGAAATCCTTAAGAGTATCAGATCTAATTACAATAATAATTAAGGAATGTAAATATTATCTTGATACTGGTAGATTAATACCAGGATATATAATAAGTGTGATTTGATATAAAAACTGGCTAAGCTCTAAGTAAGGATAATTTGGGAGGAGATGAAAAAGAATTGATAATCTTGCTTTAATTGATTAGATAATAATATTATTAAATGGACAAACACACTTTTCATTACTTCTACCAAAAAAAAAACATTGTTTAGAATATGATTCCCAATTTGATTTTTAGTGTTAGTGGCAGGATTATTTGATTAGAAATATTAATTCAGATTAATATTTGTAGTAAATTGATTGGAATAATTAATCCATTATAAGCACTGGCTCAAGTAATAATTAATATTATTGGATTAGATAGCTTTTTCCAATTAACTAGGGTTACCAACAAACAACTGTTTGGTTTAATCTTATTGTAGATATATTACTACAGTTCATTAATAAGAATATATAGAATTTTAATATAAAAAGAGAATACATGATAACTAATTTGTTTACATATAACATGCTTATTATTCTTGAAAACTCTATTATATATTTTACTTGTAGTTCAAATATATAAATGTTATGTAGTAGCATATTAAAATTTTGATAAATCTATTATACCAATTCTATTATATTAAACCAATCAGGAACTAAGAGCTGCCGCATTTCATACTGTAACCTAAAACTCTGTCTAGATGTTTTAAGAACATTGAAACAATTATTTTCTCTTGACCTCTCTCCTCTTCTCTCATTGTTTGATTAATCAGCACTTCATGAAGATAAATCTGGATTTTACTCTAGATGTGAGCTTTGAACTTCATGAATATTATTATTATTATTATTATTATTATTATTATTATTATTATTATTATTAACATAAAATGACATTACAAGACATACAACATTTATATATATACTCTCTTAACAGCTATTTCGTGGGATCTTCTAGTATTTACATTTTCTCCCTTTTCGCTTTATATTATTCCAGTTTCTTCTTATCCCCTCTCTTTTAATTACAGTGTATTTATTAAGACCCCTATTAACTTTATATTTTCTATACATTGACATATTCATTCTTTCCTTTTTTACATTTCACCCCTATTTTTCTTCTCCGTTATTCCTATTCTACAGCCACTTATATCATTTGTGCCAGATTATATAATATTCCGTATCCTCTTTTTCTTTAAGCTCTTTTGTTAATTTATCCATCTCGGCACACTCTAAGATTTTTTTTATCAACTCTTCTTCTGTTGGTATATTTTCTTTTTTCCAATTTTGTGTGAATACTATACGGGCAGCTGTTATGATGTGTAAGATCAAATATTTTATTTCCTTGGTGTATTTTTCCGTAAATATCCCTAATAAGAATGTCTCTGGTTTTCTGCTCATAGGTTGTTCTATTATTTTCTCTAGCCATTCTTTAATTTTAGGCCAGAACTTCTTTGCAGCTGGACATGTCTACCAGAGTTGGTAGTATGTTCCATAGCTCTTGTTACATTTCCAACACACTGGAGATATACTTGGAAACATCTTTGCAAGTCTAGCCAGGAGTAGATGCCATCTATGAAACATCTTCAGCTGGTTTTCCTTGTATGCCGTGGACATTGTTAGTTTTGTATTTATTTGCCACATTTTTTCCCATTTCTCCAATTCTATTGTGTGGTTAAAGTTTTTTGCCCATTTAATCATTGTATCCTTAACTATTTCTTCTTCCATTTTATATCGCAGCAAAAATTTGTATATTCTACTGATTAATTTCTCCTCCGTCCCTTGTATAATTTTGTCCAATTCATTTTGTTCAGTGCTTATTGCATTTAATTTTGTATCATCTTTATATTTCAGCTGAATTTGTGTATATGTCCACCAATCGATTTCTCTATTTAGATCTTGTTCCAATTCCTGTTTTGTTTTCAGATTTCCTTGTTCTTTTAATATATCTCTATATCTTATTATCTTCTCCCACTCAGTTAAAATTTTAATGTTTTAATGTTTCTGTAGGTGAAATCCAAATTGGTATTTTTGTGTAATGTTGTTTTTTAATCTTGATCCAAATTTGTAGCAATGCATTCCTTAGCATGTGTCTTCTAAAGTAACCATGTATTTTATATGAACTTCATGAATCTTATTGGGATCTTCTAGCACAGACTTAGTATCTATTTAAAAAGTCTACTATGAACATAATACAAAGAAAGCATTACAGTTGTTTGAAAATATAAATAAAATTGTTGGATGAACTAGATATTTTGATAATGATATAAACAGATTGGTTCATATAATTGTTATATCCACTGAATTGTTTTTGTGGTTGATACATTCTGAAGAAATTGAGAAAATTGCCTAATGGTCTTTTCATAATGAAACCTGCTATCAATCTGTTCTTTAATGTTTATAGGTCAATGCAACAAAAGAAACTAAAGTTTACTACTAGTATTATAATGAACAAACACTGGAAAACTGAAAAAAATCTTTCATTGGATCAATGATATCAAAAAATGTGGAAAATTATATTAATAGAAAAATTAACACAAGATATGAACAATCTTACAACGAAAGTTAAATTTTGTCATATTACTGATACTTACAAGATATTTCATAATACACATCATATATACATGTATATGAATTTTGTTTTTGATTTACATTCAGAATATGAAAAAAATGTTTCTATTTTTTTTCTGAACAATGTTTATAGTTCTATCTCTGTTCAATTGTATTTTTTCCTGGATTTTCTTTAAAAACCATAGTGTATTGTTACTCTACATTTTTTTTATTTCAATTTATTTTTTTAAGCATGAAGTGGTTGTACTGATTTGAACTAAATAGCAGGCTTTATAAGCTTTAAGTTAAAAAGCAGTATCTTTATTAGGTAAAAGCATGAGACATTCCAAGCAATAATATTCATAGTCACACAAACTATTGAATTTAATATTGTATATGCTTTTCTGATTTTGCCTGTATAGTTCAAAATAACCAGTGTTAGAAACAGTTTAGCTGCCTTGAATTTCCAACATAAGCAATAAAAATTCTGATAGCTCTGCAAGCTTGTTTTGGAATTAACAAATTTCTGGAATTCTTGAACTGAAGCCAAAATTATAGTAACTCAGTGAAGTCCCTCAATATTGCAATATCAGTAATAATTAATGATTGAAATAATAATGCAAGTTGTTATGTTTGAAGCAGCAAATGTAGCCAGTAATATACAACACAGCACATAAAGAGAGCAATAATGTCTGTCAAAATATATTTTGGTTTTCATTTTTCATCAGACATCAGTAGGCTTTTAAAGAAGTTCTCTTCCTGTGGTGTTTTTGCCCGTAATTTTTCTAGTTCATCTAAACATTACTTATCAGTATATGAAATAATTGCAGTTTATTGCAAATCATCAGGCAGAGTGTGACATAATAATAATAATTAATTGCAGCATCAAAGAATCTGTTCAACAGGAAGAATTCTTTTCATAGGCTAATGTCCAAATAATCTCATAAGACTATAGTAAACAATATCAAGTATGTCATCTAACTAGCCCTCACGTCACTCCTTAATGTCTCTAGAGAAAAACCTGCCTGTCCCTTAACTGCCTCTCTGATGTTTTTCGCTTTGTAACACCTGAGACCAAAAGCAACGGGAAGAGAGGTGGTGCTTGTCTTAAACCTCCTTAAATTACTTATTACATTTTTTCAGAAGTGATTTAAAATTTATAGCACCATTTCTTAATTAGAAGGTTTAGACCTTTCATTTTCTGGTATTAGGGAATTTTCCTTGAGGGGAAAGAGTTAGAGGCATCATAGTCTATGCAGGAATAGGCAGGGTCACTGCTTCTTAAGTATTAACAAAGACTACAGGCAGCAATTTACATACAGCAATAGAACATTTGTGTCATGCCAGATAAGGTTAGCCACATTTCTTAGAAAATTGTATTCTATAGTGCAAAACTATTTAATACTTCCTTTTCTAATATTCATATATTTATGTTCATTTTAGAAGATAAATAAAACTAAGAAAAAAGAGGAGGAGAAGAATCAACCAACTGTTTGCAAATAAGGAGTCAGGTTAGATAAAACATACTTGCATAGGATCAAAATTAAAAAGGAAAATAGCATACATTTTACATTTATAGGATGTGGTATCTAAATATAAGACTTTACAAATGCATTTGAATAACTGGTGATTCAATTAGATTTTTAGAATATTTCATTTCTAGATCCTCTAAAACTACACATTGTAAAATTAGAAAAAAAATATTTGCAAAAAGTTGTATATGTAAAAATCATATATCATACATTCTTTTTTTTATTGAAAAAGTTTTTCAAATACAAAATTTTCCCCCTTTTCCCCCCCCTCCTCCCTAACCCCCCTCCCCCTCCCCTCCCCCTGTGACTTCTTCATAATAAAACCCAAATTCATAACAGATTATATAATACTTTACCATCCCCTTATTCCATCCCCATATGCTGACCCTTTCTTTCTAATAAGATTATCATATCCCCCTTATACTATACATTTCAAAATGACTTTCTACTATAACATTATATAATAACTCCTAATTTAGCATAATAATAAATCAAATCTTTTATGTATATTAATCTATCATTTAAAAACAACCTTCCGCTATAAAACTATATAATAAATCCTAATTTAACATTTATTCAGTTCATAGTCTACCCATTTCCTTCACCCCCATCGTTATATCTCTTAACTCAAATCTTTTACATATATTCATATCTAAACATAATATCCCTTTTCTTAAACTAAACAATCAATAAACTAACCTGTCTCCACCCACTTTCCTACAAGACTACCATACTTAATAATTCTTAATATCTTTATTCTTCTGCCCACTCCACTAAAAAATATTCCCTTATGTAAATAAAATCCTCTTAAAAAGACTTTAGGCTTGTAATCCATATAATATTTTCTGTAATGTCTTTCAACTAGATTATAAACTCCATCACCCATATTAGGGTAATATCACATCCTAATTCCAACAGTATGTTCGGTATCTTCAATTATCATCTGCCCCCATCAATAGCAAATATCTTCATAATAAAAAAACAACAACAACCACCCGAGTGACTTTGTATTTGTATTCCATATAGTGTCTGTAGAGGTGTCTTTTATCCAAATTATTAATTCCAACCACCGTAATAGGGTAACAACCAGATCTTCTGCGTGCCCCAATCCCATAACTCTCTTGCCTTGTAACTCAGCATAAACGTAATATATTTATCAAAGAATCCAAAAAAAGATAGTTCCAATCCATTCAGTTTAAGGCCCTTTTCACATCCCAAAAGTACAGCACTGCAGAAGTCTGTCACTCTCCTCAGGATAATATAAACCAATACTTTGCCTCAGCTATCTTTTCATGTATTCAATCATCTCTTAAATAACTGGCATTACACTGTTGTTTAGTTTAAAAGTTTTTGTTTTTGTGAGACCTGCTTCTTCTTTTCTTAACTTTTTGTGGGTTGGATCTCCATCCTGAATTCCTTTCTGTAGATTGTATATCAACTATTTGGTTTTCAAGCTGATCTATAACTTGATCTTGTTGGTTTCGCTTTTGTGGCTTAAATCTCCATTCTGGTTCTATAAATTGTATATCAACTGATTGATTTCCATGCTGGTTTGTGACTTGATAAGTCATTACATTAGAATCCAGAGCCGCCTCTCTTGTATTAAATGGTCCCGCTGAGACCTCTGAAAGAGAATCCAAAAGCGGCTCATCTGTAGAAACCTCTGTAACTTGTTGTTTCTTCATTGCTTCCACTTCCTTCTGCTTATCTTGAATTTCTATCTCTTGTTGATTTTGCTTTTTGAGGACCTTGTAGTAAAATTCTTCCGCTTTTTGAACAGTATTTAGCTGATATCTTTCTCCTTGATATCTCAATATTATACCAACTGGAACATCCCACCTCAATGAAATATTTTGTTTTTTTAGCTCAGTCACCAAAAGTCCAAATTTCTTTCTGTCTTTTAACATCTTAGGCGGCAATTCTTTATATATCCAGATCTTTCTTCCATACAATTGTGGAGTAGAATTAAAAGATTTTTGCACAATATCATTTCTTATTTCTTTATCTGTGAAGTAAATCACCACATCTCTAGGCAGTTGCCTTTGCTTTGCAATCCAAGAATTTACTCTATAGGCCTTGTCAATCTTACAAGATACCTCCTCAGGATGAACCTTTAAAATCCCAGCCAGAACTTGAGCAGATATTTTTCTTAGATCATCTCTATTATTTTCCTGTAATTCTCTCATTCTGACCGCAAATTCTGTGAACCTGTATTGCATCATTACAACTTCTCTTTCAATCCCTTGCTTTATATCTTCTGCATTGTAAGTCTCGTGACCAGCTTCCTTTTTAGACTTTACTTCTAAACTATTGTCTTGAATATTTATCAAATCATTTTCAATTCTTTGTATTTTATTGTCCAAATTATAAATCTTATCATCAACTTCCTCCATTTTAGACTCTAATAATTTGATATTTGTATCCATCTTTATAACAACTTCTGAAAAAGCATTAGTCACTGTTACAATCTTTCGTTGCAGATTATCATACTTTAGTTGTATCATTTCTTTAATTTCCTGCCTTAATTTCTCAAATTTCTGGTTCATAGTCTCATGATATTTTGCCATTTCCTCCTGAAGAAATTCTTTTAAATTAAAACCATTCTCGCAGAGTCTGTAGGCTCAGAGCTTGTTCAGCTAATTGTGGATGGGGGAACACCCCCCCCACTGCTTGTTTGTCAGCCATCCTGCCACACAAAAAAGCTCTTTTTTTTTTTAAAGAAAACTTCTCCCCAAACAAGATCAAATACAGATCTCCAAAAAAAGAAACTTAAAATGGATATTTTCCTTCTAGTCTAGCCGGCATTGTATATTTCGCTACTGTGTAGCTTATTACGGAAGGACTTTCACTTTCGGCTTTCTTCTCAAGCCTCAGCAGTCGCCATTTTAAACTTAGTTTTTCCGTTCAGTTAGAAACACTTGTAAAATCATTAAAAATACTTGCGGTTTAGGGTCCCAGGTACAAATCTCGCTCTCTTTAACTGAACCATTTGTTATTTTATTAGTTGGTCCGGTCCCGGTGCCTAGCTCTGCAAAAAGGCAGAGTCCTCCCGAAGCCCGGAGCAGCGGAGAGCGAAAATAGGGAGCCCCGCTCTGCTCGTCCCCAAGAGTAAAAAAAAAAACCTCTGGGGACTTCGCAGAGGGCTCTACCTGCCCTCGCCTGCTCTGGCTCACATTTCCATCAGGAAATGGAGGTTTTTCGAGCCGCCTTTCAGATGTAAAGGCGGCTCTTTACAGGCAACGGGGCTGGCGGTCACGGAGGACCGTCTGGTGGCGACGGAAGCCAGACCGGAAGTCTTATATCATACATTCTTAGCCAAGCTAACAAACTTCACTTCTTTGACAAGTTGTCGTCTTCCTGTTAGAGAAGAATATGACAGACGAGTAAACCAAATTGGTCTTAGCTCTTAGCTCCAGTACAAGCAATTGCAATAAATTTGCTGTTTCTTCCATGTCAAAACCACACAATATAGTTTGAATTTCCATGGAGGATGTAGATGCTGAAAGAGTTACTGGAGAACCTCATTTATCCATTCATGGGCAGTAATCTGTAAACTTGTGAAAATCAAGCCTTTAAAGAGCTAATCATGAGCACAGATTTTCATCTCTTGTCAGCCTTCATTAGGTATATTGCACAAGAAATATGGCCTGATCAACTAATTCTACTTTCTAAGTCTGAAAGTACATTTAGAATAGAAAAGAATATTTGGAGCTCAGGCTTGAAGTATGGGGTCCTTGGTGGTCTCTAGTTTGGTTGCTTTCTTGCAGACGTTTCATTATCTAGCACTTGATGTTTCCTAGTTAGGCAAAGAAATGTCTGCAAGAAAACAACTAAGCTCAGAAAGCACAATCTCTCCCCCCACATCTCTCCCCCCACCATCCCAAGAAAGTACAGCCCCTTTACAGCCCAAGAAATTAATTCTGAGCCGTAGCCCTGCCAATATTCCTGCTTTGGGCTAAGTTGCCTTTTATCTGACCGTTTCCTTGATTAACTGTGTCTCTGCCCTATCACCCAGGGTCATACCCAGATACTGTTACACTTCTCAGGTGAGCTTTTAAAAAGAGAAGCAGACCAGCTCTACTTTGTTTTTCTCTTTTGTCCTACTTGAGCTCCATTTTACTTATTATTTAAAATATTTATATAGTCACCGATCTTCTAACCAACTCTGGGCAACTCCCTATCAGGAGCTAAAACAACACATAAAACTATACTAAAACTATAAAACTAAACAGATACAGGGCCACTGAAGGCCAGTTTAAAAAAAGGAGTCTAAATTTGTAGAAATCCAGATTGGAGGTCAACACAATGAAAACCAGCAGAACTTGATGTAGTATAGTTTTTTTAAATGGATTTTGATCTATGCTGTGATACTTTGTTCCGTTGAGGGACATCTTGGACTGACAAAGCATTTTGTGGATGATTCTTTGAAAAAATGGTATTTATGGTATGAAAAGTGTAGTGTCAAGTTCCCTGTGTTTCCAGGAAGGCTTTTATTATACAAATTTGATTAATAAACATAATTTTTAACTTATCTCTTAACTGTTATTATGTATACTATAGGTCTGTTCCTATATGTATTGGGTGTCTAAATCCTAAAGATTATCTCAGAAGTGTGCTTGCCTGATTTATGATTAATTCTTTAACACAATTTAGCCACCTTGGAGTTAATTGGCTTTTGTTGCTTGCTAGTGTTCTGGTATTATCAACTCAGCACTGCTGGCTGCAGCTCTGATCTACTGCCAAATATTGGCTTTGCAAAGTCTTTGCAAAGTCTGTGTGGGGAGGTGAGGAGCTGCTGACTGGCTGTCAATGTCTCCCCTGCAGCGGAGTGGCTGCCAGGCTTTGTTTCACCTTTCAACTCCTCTGCTGTTGGGTTGCTGGAATCCATACTCACTCCTCCCTTTCCATCAGCCACTTTCTGAGCTGTACTTTATCCTGGTGTCTTCTTCCCAACTTCTTATCCTGTTCTTATACACAATAATGATCTTCCAACTCACTTAGATGCCATTGGTATCTTCCTCTTATATTTGGTACCCTAGGTGAGGTCCAGAACTCCTTAAACTCTGGGAGAGGAGACAATGAACAAAGTCTCCCAGAGTCACTTGACAGTGAGATGGGCAGCATATAAATTTAGCCACTGCAAGGTTCTCTTCCCATATTACTAGCAGAGATCAGAAACAATTGTTTTTTTCTCTTCCCCACATGTCCTTTTTTTTTCTTATGCTTTTCAACTCCCTTCTGGTTCTTTCTATATGTAATAGATAAGTCTTCATGAATCACTAACATGTATTCTGTAGAAAAGGGTGCAGCCTTTGGAATATGTACCCTTGTCAGGTCAAGCTCCTGAAGAGATGAGGAATACGGCTTGCTTCCTTCTGAGTCAACCAGGTTCAGGACAGACAGGTATTCGTTGCGGAGGAAAGTTGCTTGTGGCAGCATTCCTTGATCGTTACTTTTCAGAAATAGCTGGGAGAGTGTAATAGGGTTATGGGTAAAGGATTTAAAGAGCCCCTTGGATCTTGCTAGGGCCAGTTGATCACCACAAGTGCATGAGTGTATAGCATCCCATTAATGCAGTAATGAAGAAAATATCAGTTGTTAGGGAAATAAGTAGAAATTGCCAGGATGGGCGGATTAATGTGTCCTAAAAAGGTTGTAAAGGCTTCTTTATTTATTCAGGCTTTTTCATAATGATCATCTTTTTCCTTAAAGGTAAGAATCTGTAGCTTCCCAGAAATTGTTAAATCACAATCCCTAGAAGACCCATAATTCTGAAAAACATTGGGAATTACAGTTTATAATTTTCATGAAAAATGGATTTGTACTGTACTCTGCACTTTTTCTTCAATGCCTTATATTCTTGTTTGCTGATTTTTGAAAGTTCACAGTTTATACTTCAGAAAATATAAACAGCGGTAACTAAGCTCTTTCTATTTAGCAAAGGGCATAATTTATGGTAATAAGAACTCCTGATCTCAGAGATCACTTGGTACTTCAATCACAATTCAAAGATCACCTACAGATTTCATATATATGTAAAATAGGCATCCATTTACAACAGATAGACTCCACAGATTCTGTGGCTGAGAATCACATATCCATAATTTTCAGTTTCACCACTACATTAAAGATTAACAAAATTGTATTCCTACCTCTCTCCTGCCAGAGGTCATCCATTAAACTGCCAGGCATATATAATTATAGTATGTGGAAAGCCTATGGCTTACCTAATTAAAAACTTGAAATATAAATGAAAACATTTTAATTGTTATCGAAATCAATTGGGAAGTATGTTTAGAAAATATACAAACTACAAATGGTGAATTTTGTTGAAACCATGAATTTAAAGCAAACTTAAATCATAGGCTAAATCAGTATTTTAAATGATCAGTTTAAATCTATGACAAAGCTGCCCTCAAGGTATTAATTTTTGAAAGGGAGAAAAACAATATTGTAAAGAGATTATACTGAAGCTAGACAATGATGTTTTTTACTGCAATAAATTCATACTCTTCAAAGTCAAATCATCCAGAAGCTGGATAAGAATTTCATGCTGTGTTTAATTGGTCAGTAACTTATCAACTGCAGGTTTCTGGAACTTAGTGAATGTAACAAGTATGTCAGCTGTCAGCAAGTATTCACAGACAGATTGTCTCTTCTGCTCCCCACTATCCATCAACTGACTGGTACTGAAGCTGTTCCAAAAAAACAAAACAAAACTCCAACATATTGAAGATTTAAGATCCAGATTATAATGCTATATTTTCAGCAAAATATATATCTTGCAGAATTCCCTTGAAGAAAGGGAATACATTTTACAACTAGCAATAGCAGCAGGTTATTTAACAAGTTTGTCCACACTCAAGGTAGTCCTACATGTTTTGAACAAATCATAGAAACAAATTTTCTTCACACCACACAATGTAATGACTTGTAACTATGTATTGAAAAGGGGACGTTGGCTTTGCCTGATACGCCCCTTCTCGTTGAGTGGAGACAGCAGCCATATGTGGGACATACCCAAGTTCACTGTCCCAATGAGTGGGAACAGTCTGGGCCTAAAAACTCCTCCCTGACCTCAACACCTTGTAATACTCTTCTCCCAAACTCAGCCTCTGCAGAGGCAAATTTATCTAATTTATAGTGCTTAACAAATGGAGAAGGAGAGGTCCAAGTAGCTGCTCTGCATATTTCAGACAATGAAACTTTAGATGCCCAAGCAGCTGTAGTTGCAGCACTTCTAGTGGAATGAGCTGTCACCTTGGTAGGAGGAGGCAAAGATCGCAGTTCATATGCCATCTTAATCGTTGTTCGAATCCATCGACCTAACGTCGAAGAAGATACCTTATTTCCTAATGAAGACGGAAGATAGGAAATGAACATTGACTCTGTCCTACGAATATCCGCCGTCCTCTGGATGTATAACTGCAGTGCCCATCTGACATCCAACATGTGTAATTTGTTTTCCAATGGATTGGAAGGTGAGGAATAAAAATCTGGTAAAACAATTTCCTGCAAACGATGAAAGGAAGAGTTAATTTTAGGTATAAATGTAGGATCCAATCTGAGGACCACTCTATCTACATGGAATACACATAAATCATCTCGGACCGACAATGCTGCAAGTTCTGAAATACGTCGCGCCGAAGTAATCGCGACTAGAAAAACAACTTTTTCTGACAATAGTCGTAAACTGGTAGATTCTATTGGTTCATACGGTAAACCCATAAGTGAGTCTAACACAATTGAAAGTTCCCAAGAAGGAAATCGATGAATTACTGGTGGACAGAGGTTAGTTGCTCCTCTGAGGAAACGACGAATCATGGGATCTTGTGATAATGAATTATTTGAATTATATGACAGGATAGATGAGATAGCAGACATCTGTCTCTTTAGTGTGTTTGGAGAAAGTCCTTTTTCTAAACCAGCCTGTAAAAACATCAGTACCTGCAAAACAGAAGCTTGAAGAGCAGAAAAACCTTGAGTCTCCCACCAAGATGTAAATGTGCGCCAAGTTGCTGAATAAATTCTTTGTGTTGATGGCCTCCTAGATGCCTGCATGGTTTTAATTATTGGAGATGGAATGTGTTTTCGCTGAAGATAATCCCACTCAACCTCCATGCGGTCATCTGTAACCATTGTGGATCTGGATGTGGGATTGAGCCCTGGCTGAGACAATTTGTGATGCATGGAATCCTCCAAGGAGGAGTCACTGATAAGTTCATGAGGTCTGCAAACCAAGACCTTCTTGGCCAATGTGGCGCTATTAGAATGATTTCCGCCCTTTCCAGTATTAGCTTCCGAATTACCCTCGGAATTAGAGGAATCGGTGGAAAGGTGTACAACAGACCTTGTGGCCAAAGGGAGCGTAGAGCATCCACAGCTTCTGCATGTTGAGATTGGAAACGTGAGAAGAAGCGAGGTAACTTGGTGTTCTGATGGGAGGCAAACAGATCTACTTCTGGTATTCCGAAACGTTTCGATATCATTTGGAATAATAGTGGATGGAGGCTCCACTCCCTGTGATCTATTTGTTGACAACTCAACCAGTCCGCAGTCACATTTGCTTTTCCTGAAATATGATCTGCTTTCAATGAAATCAGATTTTGCTCTGCCCAAATACCTATCTTTCTCGCTTCTCGCATCAAAGATTTTGACCTGGTACCTCCCTGACGATTCACATGGGCTTTGGCCGATGTATTGTCGGTGAGGACCAACACATGAGTTTCTCTCACCAGATTTAGAAAATTTCTCAATGCTAAGTAAATTGCCCGAAGCTCCAACCAATTTATACTGCGGGTTGATTCCCAGGTCGACCAAGTTCCTTGTGTGACCTGTGTTCCACAGTGAGCTCCCCAACCTGATTTGCTGGCATCTGTCGTCACTATCACGTATTGAGGTTGCAGGAATAGGCAGCCTTTGGAAATTGCCGGAGATTGCCACCAATGAAGGGAAATGAGTACCTCTCTTGGAATTTTGATTGTGGTTGAAGACGATCCCTTGCCTGACCTCTGAAAAGGTAAGAGAAACCATTGGAGGTCTCTAAGATGTAATCTGGCCCAGGGAACAATAGAAATGGTAGATACCATTTTACCCAATAATTTAGAAAGGAATAAAGGAGAAGCTCGTTTATCCTTCATGACTTTAGTTACTAATGATCTCAGCCCGGATTGTCTATCAGGGGAAAGGAAAACTTTACATTCTATTGTATCAATTATAGCCCCCAGATGGAGGATTCTGGTCGAGGGTTCCAGATGGCTTTTCTTCACATTAACAGAAAAACCATGTGATGCTAATGACTGTATTGTGAGAGCAAGATCGACCTTAGCTTGCTGATGGGAAGATGACATAATGAGAATGTCATCCAAATAACATTGAAGACGAATTTTTTGAAGTCTGAGATTAGCTGCTAAGGCTGCCAAAATTTTTGTGAAGCTCCTAGGAGCAGAAGAAAGGCCAAAAGGTAAGGCTCTGTACTGGTAGTGAACACCAGCATAACAAAAACGTAGATATTTTCTATGGGAAATACAAATTGGAATATGGAGATAAGCCTCCGTAAGATCTATTGAAGAGAGGAGATCGCCCCTCCGTATGCCGTCTAGAATTGATCGTAAAGATTGCATTTTGAACCTTCTATAAATTACAAATTGGTTCAATCGTTTAAGGTCTAGAATAGGTCTCCACCCACCCGATGACTTAGGTACTAGAAAGGCCCGAGAATAGAACCCCTGTCTTTCTTGATGACGAGGGACTCTTTGAATGGCGTTGATTAATAAAAGGTGTTTAATTGCCAATTCCATAAGTTTTCTTCGTTCAGCTATCTGAGAGATGGAACAGCAAATAAAAGTCAACGGAGGGGTAGAAAAAAATTCAATAGCCAGACCTGGTTTGATGGAGGCCAAGACCCAACGATCTGAAGTAGTGTCCTCCCAAGCTCTGGCGAAGAGGCCCAATCTTCCGCCAATGGGAGGCTCCCTAGCAGCATTAACGACGGCGTCGGAAGGAACGACCCCCTCCCCCTCGAAAGGGCCGGCGAGAACTAAAATTTCTTCCCCTGGGTGGTCTCTCTTGAAAATTTTTTTGTCTAGAAATGTAAGGGAGTGGGTAGTAATTACCCTTGTTACGAGATGATCCAGATCCCCTTTCCGAAGATCTAAATTGAGGACGGGCATTATATGGGGAAAAACGGGTTTCTCCTCTGCGAAAAACACTAGGTAGTATCTTCCGTTTATCTTTGGTTTCTATAAGAAACTTGTCTAAATGATCCCCAAATAATTTTGTGCCTGAAAAGGGTATGGAAGCCAGACGCCATTTATGTCTAGCATCAGCCTGCCAGTGACGTAACCACACTAAGCAGCGAGCCACAATTGAAGAGGCCAGAGATCTAGCTGCAAACCGGGGTAGCATGTAAAGTGGCATCAGCCGAAAATTGAACTGCTGCTACAATTTTATTGAGGTCCTCTTTTAATCTGGAATCCTCAGAAGAAATTTTGTCCTGCAATTGACGCAGCCACAGGAGAGTTGTTCTATTAAAAAAGGATGCTGTGGTTGCCAATTTGATGGCCCATGCCGCTCCAAGATGTGCCCTTTGAAGGATCTGATCCGATCTACGCTCCTCAGGTCGAAGACCTTCTTCTGGATCTCCTGGAATAGAGGAGGATGATATTAAAGCTGCCACAGGAGTATCTACATAAGGTGTTTGTAACAAGGTATCCAGATCAGAACATACAATGAAATTATTTTTGTCTGTAGCAGATGGAACTGGAGCTGCAGAGGGATTAAACCATTGTTTTTGAATGACCTCCAGAAAGAGTGGAGGAGTTGGAATGGTCGTCACAGGCTTAGCCTGTTGAGCAAACAAAGGATCTAACGAAGAAGCAGTTGATTTAGGCTCTGGTTGAGATGTTGAGCCCAATTGGGCTGTATTAACTGCTTTAAATAAAAGCGATTTAAAAAGAGACTGGGGAAAAATGCCTGTGAAGGCAGGTTGATCAGGAGGTAAACCTTCATCCTCCGAAAGTTCCGGTTCCTGTGTTTCTAACCCTGTTGGAACTGAATGATCACTGACACAAGAAACCTCTGGAGAATCTGAACCTGTTAGTGAAATAGCATCATCCATATTAAATGAATCTAGAGGATCAGAAATATTTGGATGCTCTAAAAGACCAGAAACCTGCCTATCAGCAGAATACATATGTTCCGATAATGATTGTTGTACTGCCATATTAATCATATGTTGAATGTCCTCTGTGCGCCAATTGATTTGCGCTTGGTTTCGAGTCTGGTCCACTTCATTAGAAGTTTGGATAGAAACTGAGGATTCAGGTGCATTAAGCGCTGAGAGTATGGGAGCGCTAGACTCCACATTAGATGTTGAACCCATGAAGGGATTAGAACCCCAAACTTCAGATGATTGAATTGACATCTGGTAATCTTTTAAAGACATTTGGTCTGGTGTATTAGATGTTTCCTGTCTAGGTTCATCAGAAGAAACTCTGTTTTTAGAAACCTTAGAATCAGTATCATTTCTTTTACTTAACTTTTTAACAGTCTTGTCCTGACTGATGGTAACATTGGGAGTCACTAAGGAATATTTTGCGTTTGTACGCATAGGAAGTACACATTCCTTTTGTTTTTGATCCTCCCTAAATGAAGCCTGTGATTGCTCTCTTACTGTGGCCTTCCGGCCATGTTTGGATTTTGAGATGGCTTTAGGCATAATAATAAATTGGAATGCAGTAACAATCTGTAACCAGTAAGTTACTTAAATGAAGGATTTTGTTCAATATTTCTCCAATAGTTTGAAATTAAGAATAGCTAATATGTTTAATGAACTCAGATAACTGTAAAATTATAACTGTGTCAGTAATCAATTGGCTTCACAGAAAAAACTCACTGTAACAGCCTAATAGGCTGAAAATTCTCCTGAATGGAACTTGAGTTATTGCCAGTATTCAAAAGGCAACTGGCTCAACTGTCAATGTGAGCTCGAGGCTCAACTGTAAGGTAGATTAAAATTCCAAACAGTTTAAACCGTTAAATTAATTCTAAATACGTATAGAAATAAACAAGGTTTTAATTGCTCTTGGGAGCGTAAGTCTTTCTCTTTTATGTTAAATTGTAGCCGTAAGATCAGAAGAGGATTTAATTAATAATGGGAGCGTGAATCTCCACTCTCAGTTTAGTTTGAAGCCACAACTCAGGGCTAAATCATGCAGCTCTTCTTTCCGGTTAAAATAATAACCGCAACTCAGCGCTGATTAGATAAAACCGATTAAGGTCTTTGCTGGTAATATTGGGAGCGCTAAAACATGAAGCTCCTCTTTCAGGTTAAAATAATAACCACAACTCAGCGCTAATTAGATAAAACCAATCAAGGTATTTGATGGTGATATTGGGAGCGCTAAATCATGAGGCTCCTCTTTCGGCTAATTTTAAAGCTGCAACTCAGCGCTATATCTTGAGACTCCTCTTTCTGGCTAAACTGTCAGCGCAATTTAACGTTAAACAGTAGAAACTGATTAAGGTCTTTAATGATGATTGGGAGCGTGAATCTCCTCTTTTGGCTAAATTTGAAGCCGTAAGTCAGCGCTAAACTGTGAGCCTCCTTTATTCGGCTAAATTTGTAGCCGCAACTTAAAAGCTGAAACCAATTAAGGTCTTTGATGAGGAGCTTTTAGAGGCAATACATGAAGCTATTTTCTTGTTCAGTGACCGACAAGCGGTTAGCCTGAGGGAGCGCAAAAACTCCACTTGTAATCAGATTAAATTAGCTATGACAAGGGGAGCGCTAGACTCCACAATTGATTTATTACGTTTTAAATAGCTTCTGCTGATAAAGGAGAAATTAACCCCCTGCCCCCTTAAGGGAGCGGATGCTCCAAGGAAATGAATAACTGACCAGTTGTAACGATGTTTTCTTTGATGTTGAAATAGAAAAAAATCCTCAGATGACCTAAGAATCTCCTGAGGTATAGGTGAATTAAATTAAAACGTACAGTAGATAAAAGAACTAAAGAAATTAAGCAGAAATAACACTGAAAAGCAGATAGAGCTCACTTTCCACACAACTGTGCAGTCTGACGACTGAGCAAAAAAGCGGAATCCCTAGGAATAGGGGCGGGATTTAATAATTAATTGACAGGCTCAGTCCACATTTGACCAATGAGCATAACCCACATATGGCTGCTGTCTCCACTATCAAGGGAGAAGTTTTTGTTAAACCATATCTCCCTTTTCCTGTAGACTTATTTTCTCCCTGTGTTGCTTCTTTCTGAATTCATTCTTTCATCTTACATAGATAGATTAACAAAGTTGGAAGGGACCTTGTAGGTCATCTAGTCCAACCTCCCACCCAAGCAGGAGACCCTACACCATTTCTGACAGAAGGCAGTCCAGTCTCTTCTTGAAAGCTTCCAGTGATGAAACTTCCACAACTTTTGAAGGCAAACTGTTCTATTGGTTGATTGTTCTTATTGTCAGAAAATTCATCAGTTTCCATCCATTATTCCTTGTTTGGCCTTCAGGTACTTTGGAAAACAGGTTGACCTCCTCCTTTCTATGACAGCCTCTCAAATATTAGAACACTGCTATCATGTCTCCCCTGGTCCTTCTCTTCACTAGACTAACCATGTCCAGTTCCTGTAACTGTTCTTCATGTTTTAGCCTCCAATCCCCTAATCATCTTCCAGGCCTCTAGATTTCTTCCATTAAATCAATACTTCCCAGTCTTCAATTTATCTTTGTATAACTTATGTTTAGCCAAACTGACTATTTTGCTTTAGCACAGAGAAATTGAAGTATGGCCAGCAAAGCCAAACTGCAGCTGTGCATGCAAAGGCCAGCTAAGAAAATCTTTGAAGCAGCCATGTTGAGGTTCAAGAAAATGAACTACTCCAGTGGTTTGAGAGGGGTGCCTCTTTCATGCCACGGTTCTTTATGAAGAATCCTTTTTAATGCACTGCATAAATGACTTTGCTTTTGGAGTAAACAATTCAATGAAGAAAACAAATAGGAAAATGGAAAGCCAGCATTAGAGGAAAGAACTACCAGCTACTATTTTTATTTATGTTTATTGTACATAAATAAGATAAGCAAAACGTTTGATGGATCAGACTTCCACTGCTCTGGAAAAACAAAAATTGAGGTGAAAAGGTGATTCTTAGTCTGATAAAGTAGAAAATTATATTTTAAAGACCTGTTCCTTAAATGATGGAGGTTTTTTTTTCCATGTTGCGAGCCTGCCTCTAAGGGTGAAGTTTTGTAGTGGACAATTTTATCACTAGAACAGCTTTATGAAGAACATGGTCAGTACCATCTTGCGCAACAGAAGTCACAGAGAAGGTGAGATGACGGAAGAGGAAATTCAAACTGGCTTAATTTCTGTTCTGGAAAAGTTGGTAGAATTATTAAAGAGAAATGATCAAGTTAGATTACCAAGGACATTCAATGTACATTGATTATATAAATAAGCACAGTCATTAGATGCTGCTTATTTTTTCAAAAGCATTTTGACAAACTCCCTCACCAAAAACTCCTGAGCCATCTTAATCATTATACTTTAAGAGAAAAATAGGAGAAAAATACCACTGAATGACTAAACAAAAAGAAAACACCATTAAGCATGTTCATAAATGATTATGAGTTAGATAATATTATCAATAAGGTTCATAACAGGGCTTATAATAAGGTATATAATACAATAATAGCAATTATTTAAAATATATTTTAAGTTTCATTTGTCAGCCTTGCCTAATCTTGTCTTCATAACACAACAGATAAGTCTGGGAACAGATAAAAATTACATTGCTTATTCCTAGTTGGATTCATGCTCAGTTATGATTCAGATGATAATATTACCTCCTATGTTTGATATATCAATATTTTAGTATGTCAATATTCAAGGTGGAAGGGTAATCATATTGATTTATTTATTAGTTTAGGAAATCTCTAGCACAATTATTTCTACTCTGTTTTTCCAGAATAAGCACAAAATCTGTTGTTCCATGTGTATGTTGTATAGAGCCTCCCATTTATCTATGACACCCAGCCTCCCATTTATCTGTGTCTGTCAAGGGAAGGGCAAAACACTCTATGTTCTTAGGAAAGGTAGCATATGACACTGTAGTTTTCTCAATTTCTAGAATTAATAACTTTTGCTATATGCTCAATTCCTTGAATTTCATGGAAACATCCATGGAGTTTTCTCCTCAACAAATTAAAAGTTTTTTTTTTTTTTTGCCTTCTTCCAGGATATAATTTCAGTTTTCTAGTCCAGCCCACAGTTTTTTAATTTCCTGGTACAGTAGTCTTCCATTTAAGTAGTGCTCACGTCATTTCTTGCTTAGTTTAGAAAATTCAAGAATTTTCAGCTATAGTTACGTTGGCTAAAATATTCTGGGAATTGAAGTCCACATATCTGGAGGGCACTTAAAATACTGTCAATGTGTATTAGTATATACTCCCACCTTCCACCATGAGAAATGAGTTAAACACATTCTCAGTTGTCCCATAATTATTTTTCTTTGTGTGCACATGTTATACGTAGATGTGATCCTGAAGCTAAACAATTTCTAAGCAGACTCTGAACACTATAGCTGAGCAACATGATTGAATAGACTACTACTTGGAGTTCTCACTTAAGGCTGATTTGCATAATCTCTGTTGACATATGATTTAAAAAGCCCTTTGTTATATCGATTCAGTGTGCACAAATCTCCTGAGAAACGCAAACAATTTATTTCATTTTATACATTCAGTATGTTGTGCATGTCAAATTGGCATTGTGAATTACTTTTACATGTCATGACTAACACTTCTCTTTTCTTACTTACTAAATAAAAGTATAGTAACAAAGAGAAAAGAAACAGGAAAATAATGGTTGGAGGCAGATGCAGTTACAGCTACACTTTGCATGTAAATTAAATGTTTTTCACTGGCTAAATTCGCCAGGTTGTGTCTGAAGCAGCCCACCAGCACAAGTTGAATATGGATTTCTTTCATGAAAAGGACTTTAAAACTATTTAGTTAAGTGGTTCAGGACTCTTCCAGTTTTATCAACAATCCAAATTGTATGATACATTCTGCTTTGTAACAGAAATTGAAAGCAGACACAATTCTGTAGAGGCTAATGTTATATTCTTAAAAGTTTAATTAGACTTGAATTACCTTAATCAACTAGGCAAAAAAGATTTATTTATTGATATTATATGTACAGCATAATATAACCGATAAGTAAAATAATGTAAAAAATTAACATTAAAATTAAAAATTATATTAGAGTTAACATTTTAAAATTATAGAATATTGTAATGACAATTAAACATCAAAAGAGGAAAACATCCTAAAATGGTCATTAACATTGGATTATTACAAGCAGGGGGGCTCTCAAGGGATTAAGTAGCTCTATGGCTGCCTGGTCCTCTGTGCACCCCCCCCCCCCACCGTTAAAGGCAAGTTTTGACACCGTGGAAGAAAGCCATGAGATTGCGGGCTTTGCTAAGTCTTGGGGACAGGATGTTCCTCAATGCGGGGTAGCAGCATTAATACTCAAGATTAATATTCCGTATCAATTTACAACTAAGCCTTCACAAAGGCAAGCTAATGCAACTCACAAAATTATTTACATTTAATTTTTTCAAATTTTCTTCCATAAATATTATTGACATTAATGTTATGCTTGTCATTTGTAACACATAATTGGTTTCTCTCTGTAACTCCTATTGTCCTTTTAGAAAGTAGCAATAATATTTTGCTTTAAATTTCTGCTGCTTAATATTTTTCTGGGAATAAATAACTTTGTCTACCAGAAATAAATCCTACTGAATTTAGTGATGCTTACTCCCAGATTAGTGGAACCATGACCATGAAAGAGATAATAGTAAAGCTATAAATGCGAATTTCTTCAATAGGTAAAAGTAGCTTTTATTAAATCTGCATAGAGATGAGTACTGCTGACTGTTGGTTTGAGCATGCTGCCCTCTGTCTACAAAACTATGTACTTTTTAAAATTGTTTTATGTATTTTACTCCCCATCCCCCCATGTTTGTTATTTCAAAATCCCTGTTTCCCACTCATTATAAAAATCCTTCATAAGGTTTTTTTTTTATAAGGTTTGGAATTCCATTGGAAAGCATTCATTTTTTATTGGTTTTGGAATATTAATTCTAAGATTTTAATACTATAGTGCAGTAATATAAAATTTGACTTCAATAATTTATGCTTTTATGCTATAACTTTATAATATTATTAAAATTAAAATGGCAGCCACTGTTTTTAATCATGAAAATAACATCCCCAGTCTTTTACATTTCTAATGGAATCTGTAAAAGTGCTTCTAGGTAAGCTAAGAATCCAAAGAAGTTAACGATATGGCATGGTTTTCTGATTTAGGTCAATTCTGTATAGCAGCCTAAGCTGCTGCTTTTCCATGCAGCTCTTGGTTTTCCCTGAAGCTGATTTTTAAAATATCCAGTTACAGTTGTAATGACTGGTGCTCAATCTAGATTGGTCACCCTAGGTTCTAATTCTCTTGCTTGTTCTTTCCATCCAATGTGGGAAGGCAGGATTTGCTGGCCGGCCCTGTGTGTGTGGTGGTAGCTGGATGTCTCCCAGTGCCTCCCCTTTTCTTTTAGGGATTATTTCCTCCTTACTACTCTCTGTTCTTTTCTTTTGCTTTCCTAGACATTTACATACATGGATGCCTTCAACTCCCCTTCTTATTCCTATAAGAATGGGATGTACCTTCACTTCCCCTTTGACACCAATGCAAACGTTTTCTTCCCTCTCTCCCTTTATTGGATACAGTAGTGATTGAAGTGCAGTGAAGAGGTTGCTCCTTCATTGCTAAGGATCATGGAAACTATAGCAAAGAAGTGATAATTCAGTTTGATAAGAAGCAAAGTAAAATTCATTGGAACTTTATACAGGCAGTCTTCAACTTACAACAGTTCATTTAGTAGCTGCTCAAAGTTACAATGGCACTGAAAAAAGTGACTTATGACCGTTTTTCACATCCCCATGATCATGTGATCAAAATTCAGATGCTTGGCAACTGGTTCATACTTATGACCCCAGTGTCCCGGGGTCATGTGATCTCTTTTAGTAACCATCTGACAAAGCACAGTCAATGGGGAATCCAGATTCACTTAACAACCGGGTTACTAATTTATCAACATCAGTGATTTACTTAACAACTGTGGCAAGAAATGTCATAAAATGGGGCAAAATTCACTTAACAAATGTCTCACTAACAACAGAAATTTTGGGCTCAATTGTGGTCATAAATTGAGGATTACCTGTTGTTCCATTCCAGTGTGTGTACATTGCAATTTAAAGATCTGGGTAGGAAGGAAAAGGAAACATTAAGGTATAGTAGGTGGGGATGAGAAGCAAGGGAAATATACTTCACCCAGAAAACGAAATGCCATTGCCCCGTTTTAGGTTTCAGACTCAAACATCAGTTATTAGGTGATACATTGTTACTCATAGCTGAATAAATAAACAGCAGGTGAGAAAAAGAATGTAAATCCAAATCCTGGAAAGAAAGTTTGTCTGCTTAGTTTCACTTTCATCAAGAACGTGCCAAGGAGAGGTCAAAATCCAACCTGAAGTTCAGAGAGCTGAGTCAGATTTATCAGCCAGTCCAGAGATCAGACATTCATTTTTTTAAAATACAAGCAGAATATACAAGAACTACACATCAGAACAGGAAATCAAACCGTATTTTCCAACAGAGAACAGCCCAGGATGAAATGGCTGCATGAGGCAGGGTCCAGTTGCTGGATGGGAGAGGAATGCCAGGCACAATTACAAGTTAGGACTGTCACTAAATCAAAAGGAAGCACTGCTGATCATGTGCTCCATGGATTTAGGTTGGCTTCGGAGGGACAGCAACACTTACAATGGGCTGGAAGAAGGTGGATGACAAAAATCATCCATTCCAGCACTCATAAACAGTGGATAGCCAATTTTGATAAATCAAGCAGTAAATGCAGATCTTCTCTTAGTTGCATATTTGTTTGATTTATATTACATTCCCAGAACTTGGTCCAGTGGTTCAGGCACCAGCTAGAAAGTGCAAGTCCCACCTTAGCCATGAAAGCCAGCTGAGTGACTTTGGACTAGTAACTCTCTCTCACCCCAACCTATCTGACAGACTTGTTTTGTGGGAAAAATAGGAGAAAGATGTGCTGGATATATTTTTTGCCTTGGGTTCTTTGTAAAAATAATAAAGGTGGGATAAAAATAAATCAATAAAATAAAATATTGGAAAGCAGCAAGTGAATGTGGTAAAAACAGGAGAGTGCCAGGAGAGTGCCACTGAAGCTGTGTCCTCCTTTGATCATGCCATTCCAACTACTTTTAAATCATCCTTGTAAATTTTCCTGACAGGATAGCCACATCTGTTCAAAAAATGAGCACTTTTATGTAATGTCATCTTATTTGTAAGGATAAATATGGTAATTTAACCATTTAGATATTTCAGCATTTATGAATGGAATTTTGGCACTTTGAAGACATAAACACAAACAATATGCTAGATTATAAGTACATAGCTGTAACTGTTGTATCTAATCCTTTAAAGAATTCAATTTTTCTTAAGCCATTTTCCTTCCTGAATTTCTGCTATGCTTCACAGAGGGAGAAGACCTTCCCTTCAATTTAAAAGAAATTTGCTAATTACTTTGAGCAATTAAAATTCACTATAGTTTTCTAAAATACATATAATACAGGGGATGCAGCAAATCCATTTTATTTTTTTTAAAAAATAAAATAATGTTTAGGCTAAATCAATCAAATCTTTAAGGTAAAGGTAAAGGTTCCCCTCGCACATATGTGCTAGTCATTCCAGACTCTAGGGGATGGTGTTCATCTCCATTTCAAAGCTGAAGACCCAGCACTGTCTGAAGACGTCTTCGTGGTCATGTGGCCGGCATGACTAAATACCAAAGGCACACGGAACGCTGTTACCTTCCCACCAAAGGTGGTCCCTATTTTTCTACTTGCATTTTTTACGTGCTTTCGAACTGCTAGGTTGGCAGAAGCTGGGACAAGTAACAGGAGCTCACCCCGTTACTTGGCACTAGGGATTTGAACTGCTGAACTGCCAAACTTTCGATCGGCATTGAGCCACTGCGTCCCATTTATCAAATCTTTACTAGTCATAGACCAGAATAAGAAGGGTAGAATATAAACAGTAATTTTAAAAGCTAAAAAATATACAAAATTTTAAAACTAATACATGCACACACACAAATTTTAAAAGCCTACATCTTAAAAAAAAAATGTGTGTGTGTGTGAATAAACCTTTAGGTTTGTTTTCATGGCTTGTATGTTTTTAATCCAATATCCTATTTGATAACAGATATCATGTAAGAAGATAAAACCAATGCCTATACATGAACCTCAGCATACAAATATGTCATTAAAATGAACTATGAATTTGCTTGTCTGATTTATTACCAAAAGCCTAGGGGCAGATCCTTTAGTGAAGTCACAGCCTAGAATTCTAGCTGTATTCACATAACATCTTAGTAGATATGCTCATGTACAGTTTGCTACTTTTAATTCTTTTTCATTCAAATGCCCTTTGACGTGTCTTAGCAAAAAAAAAAAAAAACTATGAATGTTACTTATTTGAAACTAACAAATCTTATATATTTGAAACAAAAAAAAAAAATCAGAGATAAATTCTTATTTTTCATTATGAAATATTTTCGTTTCTACCTGTAGAGGGAGTCTAGGAACACCAATTTAGTTTTTGCAAGCATAATTTTAAAAGAACTTCTTTAGAATTAATTTATGGATGTCTTATGTTACATGAAATATAGTATTTTTCATAATTTTGGGATTTAAAACATTTTCTAAATGTGGATCAATTTATAATGACTGTGTTCTGTAACTGTATGAGTACAGTGTGTTTAATTTTATGATGGCCTTGAGATGGTATAGGCTGCTTTACTAATGGTGTTCTTCTTGTAGTATGCTACTTTTGCCCTCTAAACTCTTGGTATTGCATCACCTAACACATACCTTATTACAGTGTTAGATTACACAGATCATTTAATTAAGATGTCAGATATAAGAAGCAAGAAAACATGAAGGATTGATGAAATGCATGGTAATCAAGCTGACCAAAAGAGAATATAAGAAGGGCATTCAAATTTAACTTTTTTTAATGGCTATGTTCTTAAATGACTGGTTGGGAAATACATGAATTTCAAATTATTTTTAGTGAAAATTGCCAAAAATTAGAACTCTGCAAGTAGTTTATTATCATGTAACAACTGAAGGCAGTAGAATTGCTGTTCTCTGAATAGCACAGAAACACAGCTATTGTTTAGTATAGAATCTTAATATTAAAAGAGCCATTAAGTGCAACCCTCTCTTAGTGCAGTAATCCAAATCCATATGAAAACACACTCAGCAGATAAATGTCTAGGGTCTTTGAACACAGTGATAGTGAGCCAACCATCCTTCTCTAACTCATTAACCATCAAACTCTTTCAGTTAGTATAAACATTCAATTAAAATTCAATTAAAAGTTGCCTTCCTGTAATTTAAATCCCTAATTCATAGTCCTGAGCTCTTGAATGAAAAAGAATATGGTTTGGCTGCTTTTACGTGAGATCTTGAAGTCTGGTGTCATATATCCCCACTCCATCATCTTTCCTCAAAGTTAAGCATATTTAACATCTTCATTTTCTCTTTAATTTTTAGCTTCAATGCCCTTCACTGAATGAGTTTAATTTCTCTGAATCAGTTTTTGGGTATGGTACTCATTGTGATGAAAGCAACATGCCCCTTTGGATGCCTATGTTCCTTCATATTGATTGTTCTACTACAGTGTGCATGATATGTTTGAAGTCTTTCACTGTTCATTATTAGAGCAAGGGAGAATCCTAGATATTTCTACCCCAAGATAGTTTGTGGATTTTTGTAAGATCTGTAGAAGCATCAACTGGTGAGAGCTACTCTAGTCAGCCTTGGGAAACGCAAGTGATGGCCATATACCGGTATTCTTGTTCCATTTAGACAGATACATCTGTTTATTTAAAATATTACTATCCTACTTCTGTATTAAAAATGTTGTATGAACCTCATCTG
Organism: Pituophis catenifer annectens; assembly: GCF_029215685.1. NCBI lineage: Eukaryota > Metazoa > Chordata > Lepidosauria > Squamata > Colubridae > Pituophis > Pituophis catenifer. The sequence continues at coordinate 43,431,267 of NW_027256887.1, read as the reverse complement.
AAAAGAACCAATTTTACCCTGTTAATAAACGTTCTGTGGACATTGCACTCAAGTTGACATTAAAAATGTCTCAAAACTTTCAGTTGGTACAGAATATAGAATTTCAGTATGGGATTTTAGTCAGGGATGGTTCACTTCACTTTATTTCACTTTTATTCCATTTTTAGATATATGAAGAATTAACAGCCAAAATAGACATTGATAATTATTAAAGGCAATGACTCCTTGATCATTTCTATAATGTAATCGTACTGAATCATTCTGAAAACAGTAAACCTGAAATGAGAATGCAAAATGTGATTATTAAGAACTTTTATGTAAGGGTTTGGAAGGCAAGTACTTAAGAATGAATGATATAAGCCTACAGTATTTTTATTATGCAGTAAGTATAATCAGAGTTCTTCATAACTGAATCTCTGTAATAAAAAAACTGCATTTAAAACAAATTTACTGCTTCTTGCAACTTAATGTCTATCATTAATATTGCAAGATGCTCTGTGGAAATAATCTTTTATCACTTATACTAACATATCATGAAATAAATTTATGCCATATTATATTTCTTGCCTAAGGTATAAAAAAGCTGTTAATTTTTTCTGCTGTGAAAGCATTACAAAGCTAAGCTTCAAATAAATACAAAAGTGTATTAAAAACATACAAACATTACATTTCCCCAGTTTCTTGAATAACCTTTTCTAAAAAAATGCTGAAGATTAATGTATGATTATTATATAAGTTGTTCTCTAATTTGTAGTTGATTTTGAAAACGGATACAAAGGCCACTGACTGGACTCAGCTCTGTGTTTTGTGATCAAATGGCAAAATTGTATTTCATTTCAGCTTAATACTGTTCCCTAAAACAATATTTCTCATCTTTGACAACTTTAAAATGTGTAAACTTCACTGGAATTTATGCAGCCAATAAATTTAAAATAACAACAACGTAACTCCCAGAATTTCCCAGCAAGAATTCTGGGAATTGAAGTCCACACATCTTAAAGCCGCCAAGCTTGAAACAGTTCCAAACTAATAATTTCTCTGGCAGTCCATTATATAATTGGTGTAACTTTTAGAGCCATTATCTTAAGTAATTTGTATAACCACCCACCTCAAATCAGTGACTCTGGAGGGTCAATAATCATAAAAACAATTAAAAGAGTTAAAATACATTACAAAAACACTTATGCTGAAAAGCTGGAAATAAGGACCTACCTTAAAACTTGAAATACTGTTTTAAAAAAGGCTTCTAAAGCATGGGAGCAGACAAACTTGCTTCAGGACAGAGAAGACTGCAGTAAAAGGAATTTTCTAAAGCAAGCCATTTAGAAAATGTATGTGAATTGAAATATTTCTGCCTCTTACTGTTAGGTCAGAATGCCATTGATCAAACATGCGTCTCTTCGGGGGGGGGGAGATTCATTAGTCTCCCCCCCCCCGAAATGATAATTATATCATTTTACAAAATGATAATTATATCTTCTATTCCACTCTGTTTAAGATTTTGAAAAGGCAATTAATATATATTATGGCGTATCTTTCTCATTGTAACTTTTAATTGAGGTTGTCTTTATGGCACCAACACTTATTGCCATCTTGTTGTAAGTCATTTCTTTATAATTGGATGCATACTGTTTTTGAAATGCAATTTTCTCTGGGCTTGTAAAATGCACACAGCAACCAATTTGCATGTTTCCTTTTGTAGGAATATATGCCTCACTAAAAAGAAGATGCTTAAAATTGTTGCCCTAAGGATAAGATTTTATTCAACAAGCAAACAATGAGTAGGTAAAGGTGTTCTTAAGCAATGGTGTGTTAAAAATGCAAGAGATCAAATTTTGGCATGATATGGTGAAAGTTATTAGAATTGATTTACCAAATCAAAATTGATAATATGGATTCTCTCAGAATCAAAAGAAAATTTTCCACTATTATTCTACTTCAGATTTCATGTCAACTTTAATTTAAATAAGTTTGTTCTTAGAAATGAAGGGATTTTTTTTAAAATCCAAGTCCAGTTATAAAGAAAATGTTGTTCTAGATTAAGCTATAGCAATGTATCTGTCATTTAAAAATGTCCTTGGAAGTGAAATAAATGGAGAAGTTGCGTTTGTCATCAGTTATAAATCTATTATTTTGATTACCATAATTGCAATGACAGGAGACTGTCACTGTGATGCTAATTTAATTGTTTTTTAAAATTAGCTATTTTTATTTCACAAAATCTCACAACAAAAGGGATTAAATGTCATCTAAGTGATATAGAGCTACAATAAACCACAATAGGAAGGAACATTGAAGTGGATGACTATATTAAATCTAAACAACAACAACAACAATAACACACACAACTAATAAATTTACAAATAGAAATTATATACTAAGTTGTACTCCTTTCCTCTGCCATCTTATTAGAAATATTGAGCATCAACAAGATTGGATTATTTCTTTCTTAAATTTCTATTTCAGGCAGGGGTGGTAGTCTTCTAGATATTATTGAATAAACAGCAGTCAACATTCTTTATCATTATGCTGGACTTCAGTGCCCACCACTTTCAACTAGCAGTATCCCTGGTGAAGTTGGATATCATAGTCTAATGCATCTTGAAGTCTGACACATCTAGGGATCATCATATTGAAGAATACTATCAGATACTGTCAGGAATAAATGCCTTGCCTCTGATCCAGAGCTAGAGGCAGGGGGGCTGGACAAGCCAGCCCCCAAGGTCCACCCTAACCCAATAACCCCTCCTTACCTTAGCCACGCCCAGGGGGTACTTAAGGGTCAGCCATGCTGTCCTGCCTCAGTTCCAGACTTGTACCTGTAATGATAAGATGCTTAATTAATAAACAATATCTGATTTAATGAATACCTGCTTATGGAGTTATTGGGCACGATCCTTGAACACATTTAACAATATGGTAGCAGAGGATGGTTTGACAGCCCAATCCTAATACTCCACAACATGCAAAGGACCACGACAGACAGGGTGAATACCAGAGCATTCACCAAGAAGATGGCAGAACGGCCTGCCCAATCCGAAACCACGCAAGGAGAGGCACCCGAGACGAGCGGCCTACTCCACCACCCATGCACCCCGGCCAGAAGCGATGAGGGGTGGAAGAAACACGAGACCTCAAAAGGAGAAAAACACGACCTAAAAGTAAAACTTCTGGAGCTGATAGATTCGTCACAAAGCAACACCGACCTCATCGCGGAACTCCGAAGCCTGGTCAAAGGCTGCGAAGCAGCGAGTGAGGAAGATGAAGACGAATCCGACTACAGCGACGAAGATGCAGTAAGGGAGGACTTCCCCCACCAGAAACCCACCGAAAAGGCCGAAGGAGACTTCGTGCCCTTTTTATGGCGGCCATCTTGGGAGGCGACGTCATCAAAAATGGCCGACCACCCACCAATAGATTCCCGAGATTTAAATCGCATGACGGGAATCGGGGCCTACCCTAAAGTAGCCGACCAAAACTACCACAAAAAACAAGAAAGCCCAAAGCCAAAACCTACAGGCCCGCCTACTGAGCCCGAGGTCAACAAAGCCATCGAACTAATCACCGCGGCCCTAGGGGATAAGATGAAATTACCGAACACGCACCCCGGTGCTAGGCCAAAACACAAAGGGGACCCTAGCGCGAAGAGGGCCGACACCGGCACCCACCCTGGGGAACTGACCGCTACTGCATGGGCCCAGGGCCACCCAGAGCTCCCAAGGAGCCTCCCCATAAAAATGGGACACCGAAGGTGATGGGACTACTCACCGGACCGACGACCGGGACCAGATCCATGGCCCACGGGGCCATCCGCAGGCAGGGGACGTCCATCGGCGGGCAGGGGACTCGGCCCGACACCCGGAGGCGACACCCACACAGGGCCAGGCCATCCGGGACCATTCGCGGCCCCAACGGGACTTCCGACCTCCACCGACGATCCTCACCGCTTCCCAAGGCTCCAGACGACGATCCGCGACGATCCCGAGCAAGCGAGACCGACCAAGGAAGAACCGAAGGCCCATCCGGAAGGTTGGGGCCTTCACCCGAGAGCTGCGGGGACGAGCTCCTCACTCCATGGTGGCTGGGCAGAAATGAACCTCACGCATGCGCAATGCATCCCTGTAAGAGAAACGGAACAAGACATAGAGCTACACCAACGCAAGCACATAGAGACAAGTCAGTTCAGACTTGCCACAGTTGTTCCTCTGCCTTATTGTGAGTACCCTTACGTGAGGAACCATGGACAGCGACATAATGTAAGTAATTTAACTTACAATTCAGGGACTTTGCCAAGTGACTTTCCCAAACTGAAACTAGATGGGGAGAATTTCCTGGACCGGAACCAGCAACTCCAAGTCACCCTGCTAAAGGAAGATCTATTATCCCTAGTCATAGACGCCCCAGAAAAACCCTGGACTTTTGAATTAGATTGCATCCACCATAAAGCATACTGTATTGTCATTGCCAGCATTACCCCCAGTATCTACCCCAGCATTAACCACCACTTGACTGCTCTGGAGGTAATACAGAGGATGCACAAACTATTTTACTGCCAAAGCATAGCAAGCACCACCAGGTTATCCAGGGAATTCTACGCCACCAAACTTAAAGCAGGGACCCCAATGAGCGAGCATTTATTGTCACTAAATACCACCAGAGCTCAGCTGACGCAAAGGGGGGAAGTCATAAGTGAGAGGACCATGATAAGCATCATTGTAAATTCCTTAGACCCCAGTTGGGACACATTTATCATGCAGATAGACAACCTAGGGTCAGGGAAACTCTCACTGGAACTACTAACAAGTAAACTAATAGCTGAAGATAGCATCAGGAAAGACCGCTTACTAAGCCGCAGGGAGCAAAGACCCAGCAGAAAGGCTGAGCCACAGGGTAGGAACTACAGTAACACAGAGTGCTACATATGCGGGTCAAGAAACCATTACAAAAGGGACTGTCCTAGAAACACAGGGGACAGGGACAGGTCACATAGAAGGGACAGACCAGAACAAAGGGCAAGACACACTAGCGGACACTCACCAGAGGACAGACACAGGCGTAGGGATTCCCCTAGCCCCAGGGACAGCTCCAGGGAGAGCCAGACTGGATCACTGTATGGCATAGGAGATCAAGAGTGACACATAGGCCAGGACAGGGAGGAAGGCACATGGCTGCTGGACTCGGGCCACAAACCATACCACTTATGACCGTAACTTGCTAACCTCATTTACAGAAGAAAGTTTTATAATAAAAGTGGCTAACCAGAACAATGTGCAAGTAACAGGTTAAGGTAACGCATACGTGCCAGGGATGGGAGTAATACAAGGAGTACTATTAGTGCCAAATATACCCTATAACATCCTTGCCACCCTAAAACTAAGCAAGGACAACAATGTCGAGGTGACATTCAAGGAAGGAAAGGCACAGGTAACTAGAGGGGGCAAAAGAATAGGGAAAGTAGTAATCAGTGGGGAACTACCATTCTTCCAACCAGTCAGGGACAAGCAGCCAGAGGTAAACAATCACCAGAAGGTTAAACCCGACAACCCAGACTACACAAGTGGGGAAGTAGAGGGGGTTAGTCACGCACACACCACTGATAATACAAGTGAGAAGGGGACTCCCAGGGAAGGAAAGCCAGCGATAGGGAAGCCAATGCATGACAACTGTGCCCACCTGTTACACAGAAGACTAGGACACATTAGCTTCCCTGTGGTGCAGAAAATGATGGAATGCTCTGAAGGTGTAAAAATAAAGGATTGTGAGAACTATCTCGAGTGTTCTATTTGTAAGAGCTCTAAATTAAAAACCAAACCAAGGCCCAAAAAGTCAGTGCGCACAACTAAGTCAATCTTCCAACTCATACATATGGACCTAGTGGGACCACTAAGACCCTCCATCAAATACAGGAAGAGGTACTTCCTGACCATAGTGGATGATTTCAGCCGCTATGGTTTCGTATACACGCTAAAACACAAGAGCGAAGTATTCCAAAAATTTAAGGAATTCTACGCAAGGGTGGAGACACAACATGATACCAAGATCAGGCAAATAATGACAGACCAGGGGTCTGAATTTTTGTCAAGTGACTTCTCGCAATGGCTAAAGACACGCGGGATAGTCCACTACACGACTTCTCCTTTTTCCGCCTTTCAAAATGGCGTTGCAGAACGAAAAAACGGAACACTGCAGACCATGATGAGGTGCGCACTAGAGGATGCCGGCCTAGGGCAGCATTTCTGGTCAGAAGCACTCATTTATTCGAACTACACTTTGAACAGGTTATGTAGACCAGCGTACTAAACAAAACTCCATACGAGTTAATGTACCAAAGGAAACCACAGGTGTCACACTTACACATATTCGGGGTCACAGCAGATGTGCACATCCCCAAACAATTGAGACATAAGGGAGACAGGGTATCCAGAAGACTGAGGTTCATGGGGTATGAACCAGGGACGAAGGGATATAGATTCATAGACAGCAATAACAATTTTGTGATATCACGAACAGCTGCCTTTCACGAAAATGCCAACTGGTCCAAGATACACCTCAACGAGGTGTCCCTTAGCAAGGACGGACCAGGGGATGACCAAAGGGGGATAAAGCACCAAACAGGAAAGGGTACAGAGCAGGAAAAGAGCAAACCCAAGAGACAGGAAATACCAGTGAAGGGGTGGAAGGAAAACCACCCATGCATCAAAGTGGACTCACTCACCGAGAGAGAAGCTAGGTACATGCATGACACAGAGACCCCCCGACAGGCCAATCAGGACAAACAGGGGCAAAAAGCCAGAAAGGCTAGGGGACTACGTGTTATCCCTCCACACTAACCAACTAACCCCCAACACATATGAGGACGTACTGAAGTTACCAGATGAGGAAAGAGAAAAATGGGAACAAGCCATGGAGAGGGAAATGGACAGCCTGAGGAAACTAAACGTATACACTCCCTCTAAAGTCCCAATAGGAAAGACGACCATAGGCACCAGGTGGGTCTACAAAATTAAAACACTAGAGGGAAACAAAGCACTCTACAAGGCTAGGCTGGTGGCACAGGGGTTCGCCCAAAAATACCCTGATGATTACACGGAAACGTACTCCCCCACAGTCAGGGCTGAAAGCGTAAAATGTGCGTTGGTTATTGCATCACTACTTGGGTTAGAAGTACATCAATTCGACGTGCAAACCGCTTATCTGCACGCCGAGCTCGATAAAGAGATATACGTGAGAGCACCACCTAGCCAAATCACCAGGAAGGGAGAAACCTGGATCCTAAACCGGAGCTTGTATGGACTCAAACAGTCAGGGAAACGTTGGTACGAATGCCTATCCAAGACATTGAAGTCCATGGGATTCTCAGCCACCTCGGCCGACAACTGCTTCTTCACCAAGAAGTCAGACAGTTCCCTCGAGTACGTTTTGATATACGTGGATGATATATTGTATATCGGTGGCCAGACTAGCAAATGTAATGACTTCGTCAGTGAGCTGGGAAAACATTTTACACTGAAGATATTGGGTAAAGTAGATAAATACTTGGGGGTGCAAATCACAAAAACAGGCAGAGGTTTCCAACTGTCACAGAAGGACAAAATTTTGGAACTAATACATAAGTGCAACATGACAAACGCCAAGGGGTGTGAAACACCAATGCAACCAGACTTCTTGAAGGACATGTATAATGAGGCTGAGGCGTTCAAGGACAACACATTATACAGATCCACCATAGGCTCCCTATTATACATTGCGAACTGGACTAGGCCAGACATCGCCCTGCCAGTTAACTTGCTATCACGACATGTAGGTAAACCCACTGTGTACCACTGGGAAGCCATCAAAAGGGTACTGAGGTACCTAAAGCAGAGATCCGATGCTTGCCTATCACTAGAACCCGAGAACACCACAACACCCACACTCACGTGCTATGCAGACGCCGACTGGGCTGGGGATGTGAAATGCAGAAAGAGGACTTCAGGTTACGTATTCTTTCTAAACAACAGCCCAGTACATTGGTACACAGGCAAACAGGATCTGGTAGCCACATCCACAACAGAGGCCGAATATATTTGTTTGTCCAAGGCCGCCAACAACCTGGTCTGGTTTGATGATCTGCTCGCAGACATGGGCCGAACCGAACTACCCTATCATCATGCACGAGGACAATAAAGCCGCTATGGAAATATCTAAGGCTGAAGCAGTGGGTCAAAGGTCGAGGCATATCGACATAAAATACAAACACGTTAGACAGTTCACAAGCATAGGATTCATAAGAGTTATACATTGTGACACAGAAGAACAAACAGCGGACATTCTAACCAAACCATTGCAAAATAAGCAGCACACGTATCTAACATCAAAATTAGGTGTCCTCCTGAAAAGGGCACCTCAGGTATGCACCACACAAGAACACCTTGGCCAGGCATTTAGAGGGGGTTTTGTCAGGAATAAATGCCTTGCCTCTGATCCAGAGCTAGAGGCAGGGGGGCTGGACAAGCCAGCCCCCAAGGTCCACCCTAACCCAATAACCCCTCCTTACCTTAGCCACGCCCAGGGGGTACTTAAGGGTCAACCATGCGGTCCTGCCTCAGTTCCAGACTTGTACCTGTAATGATAAGATGCTTAATTAATAAACAATATCTGATTTAATGAATACCTGCTTATGGAGTTATTGGGCACGATCCTTGAACACATTTAACAGATACCGGTAATATATGGTGTATAACTCTTTGCCTGCACTCAACCTCATTTTAAATCATAATGATATTTCTGAATCCTCCCATTGTAATTTGTAAGCCATATTTTATGGATTTGCCTGTTATGTGAACCAGATAATTGAGGAACTCTTCCCCTTCTCCATTTCTGGGTCCTTGGAGCACTGAAAGCCAGTAGAGACAAGCATTTGTATTCATCAGCATTTTTGAAGTCCTAAAAAACCCAATTAAATAAGTATTCATGAATCTTTGTTGACAACCATCAAGAACCCTTCACATGTGAAAAGTTTCCTTCAGTGACTGTGGCAGACAGAATGCATGAGGCTTGTTCACTGCTCAAAATATTTTCAGAAGGTATAGTTTTATCAATAGAACTGCATTATTGTATCATTACTAGCATTGTCTTTTAATCAGCTCTAATGCAAAAAGTATTTATCAATCTACATAATATTATAGAAGTTTGAACATCTGGACAGTTTTTTTAATAACTGCTCATACTAAGAAGGTTTTAGATTCCTGGAGTTGGTCCAATTTTGAACAAATGCACAATCAGCAAGATACATGCCAGTTTCAGAAGCCTCTCATAGAGTTTGCCATTGATGGCCTCCCACAGGTGCCCGCACTGTGCTGAAAAGCAAATTTCTTCCATGCCACCACAACTGTCACATTCATGCTGAAGAGGTTACATAACACAACTCTTCTCACAATTCTTCTCTCCTCCAGTGAATTACTGTCCTGAAACAGTACACCAAAGATTTGCTATGTTTTAAATAGGGATAAAGAATCTCTATTGTAATTGTATGTACATCTTTTGCCCAGCTGATAAGAAGTTAATCTTAAAATGCAGAAGAGTAATGTTTAAGTCTCAACAGCAAAGGACAGGATATGAAAACTAAAATCCAAAGTAGCTGTGCCAGTATTTGATTCTGATGTGTTTTCAAGGGAAAATTTTAACTTACTTCTAACAAGTCTTCAAGATTACATTGCACATCCAACTCTCCGAATAAAAATGCAGTGTGAACTATGTATCCTCTATTCACATACAGACTTTGACCAAGTATGGAGTGGGAATGAAAAGTTTTTTTCAAAGGAGCTGTGAGCATATACTGTAGTAGAGATACACACTAGACAGCAGGAAAATGGGGGATAACTCTTATGTGGGATATAGTTCTCTTATGTAAAAATAGTTCAACCAGTTACAAACCTAAAGTTTGTACAAGAGTTACAAACCTCTACTGCTTACATATGCAGTAGAGGCATGGCAAAATAAAATTTAAAAAATGAAACTATTTGATTAGTTATTTACTTACCTTAATTCCTAACAGATAGAGAGGAAAGAGGTTATTGTTCCTGAAATGAGCAGTGAAGGGAGGCACAATAAAAACAGTAAACACAATTTTGGAAGGGATCGTATCAAACAACTAAGCAGAGTTCAACAATATTTCTATGCTGGTGTACACTGAGTCTGTGTAATATTGAAACAGATAATCAGAAGATTGTATCTTGTTTTTCTGTTTCGTCCAGCGCATATTTGTCCATTTTGGACACAATATGGGAATGTGACGGTGAAAGATTGACAGTGGAAGTGACAAAATTTGGCCAGCATTCTCTATTGTCTATGCTATTCTTTTGCTTTATATAAAACTCCCAATTGTTCTTTCCAGCCTAATAAAATCCTATAAAATAATTCACTGTATTTTTATTCCATGTTACAAAGCCTTGTAACTGAGCCTTCTTACAATATCTATCTTGGTCTCATTTAGACAACTGTTTTAACATAAGCAAGTTGAGCTAAAGAACTTGCCATTGAGAGTGAATTGTTAATCTTTTTTTGCTTAAGGTGTTCAATCCTTATTTTTGTTTATTTGAAATGTGTCTTTAGCTTTCTCTGATTTTTAAGTGATAGTGATACATGTATATAACATAAACATTTATTACCCTGTTTCTACCACGACCCCCAAGAAGAAGAAGAAAATTTGTTTAGAATAAAATGACATCTATATGCATTGTGTACAGGTAATTATGGACCTGCATATAAAGTGATCGGGTAGAATATATTGCAACAAAGATTTTCTCTGAAAAAAGATTAATAATAATTAAGAGGCAGGACATTGATTTTAATCTGAGGCAGCAAGATGACAGTTTATTTGATGAATGGAATTGCTAGCACAAGATCAATTAAAATTGTAATTCTTTTATCTAATAGTAGGACTACTTACAACCAAATATTGTTCAGGAAATCTAGGATAGAGAAAAAGTATCTTCCTTGTTAAAGGATCCATAGGCATTGACCCTTGCATCAATTAGAGATTTAATTCGCCGATATTCCCTTTTCTTCCCGCGACTAAGCGGGGTGATGGGTCGATTGGCTGTAACAGAGGGGTCGTGAAAGGAAATTTAACCGGGGAGCAGGGGGACGATAGGAAGGGCAGGGCAATTGAAACAATGAGTGGGAGGGGCAGGTATGACTGGCGCAGGGGGCCATATCATGTGTTGGGGGTGCGCACATGCTGCTTACGAGCAATTACGCACTCCGGCCCCCAATGCGCAACTCGTGTCCTTGTGCAGAGTCTCAGGCCCAGGGTCCGCGGCTGATGTTGTGTAATGCCAGGTCAGTTGTTAATAAAGCCCCCCTCATTTGTGATCTTATTTTGGAGGGGGGTGCGGACCTGGCAGGTATTACGGAGACCTGGTTGGGCCAAGAGGGGGGGGTCCCCCTCGTTGAAATGTGCCCACCAGGTTTCCATGCATTTCATCAGCCAAGGGCCCGGGGAGGGGTGGGGGAGTGGCGGTGATTATTAGGGAAAGTCTTTGTCCGAGAGAGACCACTGTTCCTCAGATAGCCGGATGTGAGTCCCTCTTTGTGAAGTGGGGCCATGGGGTGCAGATGGGTTTGCTGACTACGTACCTGGCTCCCTGCCACGTGGCAGCGACCCTGCCCGAGCTACTTGACGTCATTGCCGGGGTGGCGGTTGATACCCCCAGACTTATTGTCATGGGGGATTTCAACCTTCCGTCTGTGGGTAAGGCGTCAGAGGTGGCTCAGGAGTTCATGGCTTCCATGACGGCCATGGACCTGATCCAGTTAGTTCAAGGCCCAACTCACATAGGGGGACACACTCTGGACCTGATTTTTGTCTCTGGTCAGTGGTTGAATGATCTTGGTAGAGGGGACCTAGACATCAAACCCTTGTCATGGACAGATCATTCGCTCCTTCACTTGGACTTTCCTACCACTTTCCCCCACCACAGGGAGACGGAACCGACCAAATGGTTCCATCCCAGGCCCCTGATGGACCCCGAAAGGTTCCTGATGGAGCTTGGGCCGTTTCCTGAGACTCTGGCACACGACTCGACTGAAGAGCTGGTGGCCGCCTGGGAGAGTGCAGCCGCCAGAGCTTTGGACCGCATCATGCCTTTGCGGCCTCTGACCCGATGCCGATCTCAATTGGCTCCTTGGTTCTCTGAGGAGCTGAGAGAGATGAAGCGTCGGAAAAGATGCCTAGAGAGCATTTGGAGGACTAGTTAATCCGATTCCAACCGGACACAGGTGAGGTCTTATATCAAGACTTACCTAGTGGCGATAAAAGCGGCAAAATCTAACCATTTTTCCACTCTTATCGCATCTGCAGAGAACCGCCCAGCCGCCCTGTTTAGGGTGACCCACTCCCTTCTTCGGGGGGGAGTGCGGGAAGATCCCTTGCAGAGTTGTGCTGAGGATTTTGTGCAATTCCTGCATGATAAAGTCACTCGGATTCGGGATAGCTTGGACTCCGATTGGATGTGTCCAGGGGAGGAGATGAGGGTAGGTCTTGAGAATATTATCTGGGAGGAGTTTGATCCTGTGGCTCCCGAGGATGTGGACAGGGTCCTGGGTAAGATTAGTGCAGCCACATGTTTATTGGACCCGTGTCCCTCCTGGTTGGTACTGGCCTTCCGGGAGGTTACACGAGGCTGGCTCCAGGGAATTATAAGTGCTTCTCTGAGTGAGGGTGCCTTTCCTGCCGCCTTGAAAGAGGCGGTAGTGAGGCCCCTCCTCAAGAAGCCTTCCCTGGACCCAGCTGAATTAGCCAACTACCGTCCAGTCTCCAACCTTTGTTTTGTGGCGAAGGTTGTTGAGAGCGTGGTGGCACGACAGGTTCCCCGGCACCTGGATGAAGCTATCTATCTGGACCCATACCAGTCAGGCTTCAGGCAGGGGTATAGCACTGAAACGGCATTGGTCGTGTTGGTGGATGATCTCTGGAGGGCTCGGGACAGGGGTTGCTCCTCTGTCCTAGTCCTATTAGATCTCTCAGCGGCTTTTGATACCATCGACCATGGTATCATGCTGCAGCGGTTGAGAGGGTTAGGAATAGGGGGCACCGTTCTGCGGTGGTTCTCCTCCTTCCTCTCTGACCGCTCGCAGTTTGTGTTGGCAGGGGGGCAGAGGTCGACCTCAAGGCGCCTCACATGGGGAGTGCCGCAAGGGTCAGTCCTCTCGCCCCTTCTGTTCAACATTTATGTGAAGCCGCTGGGTGAGATCATCCGTGGTTTTGGGGTGAAGTGTCATCTGTACGCTGATGATACTCAGCTGTACATCTCCACCCCAGACCACCCCAACAATGCCCTTGATGTGATGTCTTGCTGCCTGGAGGCCGTGCGGGTCTGGATGGGGAGGAACAGGCTCAGACTCAACCCTTCCAAGACTGAGTGGCTGTGGCTTCCGGCATCGCTGACTATTGGGGGTGAATCCTTGCCTCCCACAGAGAGGGCTTGCAAGCTGGGTGTCCTCCTGGACGCACGGCTGTCTTTAGAAGAGCATATGACGGCTGTGGCCAGGGGGGCCTTTTATCAGGTTCGCCTGATTCACCAGTTGCAGCCCTTTCTGGACCGGGACGCCTTGCGCACGGTCACTCACGCCCTTGTCACCTCCCGGCTGGACTATTGTAATGCTCTCTACATGGGGCTCCCCTTGAAGAGCCCTCGGGGGCTCCAGCTGGTCCAGAATGCGGCCGTGCGGGTGGTTATGGGCGCAACTCGTGCCCACGTGACACCCCTCCTGTGCGAGCTGCACTGGCTCCCAGTGGTCTTCCGGGTGCGATTCAAGGTGTCGGTCACCACCTTTAAAGTGCTCCATGGCATGGGACCTGGGTACCTTCGAGACCGACTTCTGCCATCAATAGCCTCCCACCGGCCAGTTCGCTCCCACAGAGAGGGTCTCCTCAGGATGCCATCAGCCAAGTTATGTCGGCTGGCGACACCCAGGGGGAGGGCCTTCTCTGTGGGAGTCCCAGCCCTGTGGAATGAACTGCCCCCGGAAATACGTATCAACCTCCAGGTATTTCGTTGTGCACTCAAGACCCTGTTGTTCCGCCAGGCTGGGCTATCAACATAACAATTTTAAATTCGGTTTTAAATTCCTGGGGTTTTAAATTGAGCTGAATTCATTTAATAATTTTAAACTATTTTAACTGATGTTGTCTTGTGTTTTTAATAGGCTGTACACCGCCCTGAGTCCTTCGGGAGAAGGGCAGTATAGAAATAAAATTATTTATTTATTTATTTATTTATTTATTTATTTTATTTATTTATTTATTTATTTATTTATTTATTTATTTATTTATTTATTTATTTATTTATTTATTTATTTATTTATTTATTTATTTATTTATTTATTTATTTATTTTCCTGTAACATGCAGTTACAGGAATATGCAGTTCTATATTTCTGCATTCCAAATAGCAGCTAGAAAGCATCTTTATCATTTTAACAGTTTTATAGTGCTTTTCCAAAAACACTAAATTTTAAAGCTTGGTGCAATACATTAGCATATGGATTCTGCAAAACAACAACAAAAAAAACAGTCTTTTGTGACTCCCTTTTGATCAATTATGGGTATGCAGACTTCCTCAAATTATTTTATAGAAAAAAACATGATCCTCATAAACAAAGACAAGTTTTATACTTCTAGGTTTATATTTTAGTTCCAGAAATATAATCTGTATATAAAAATGTTCTTTCACAAAGATTGTGACGTTAACTAATTATGTGCTAAATGTCTTCATATGTATACTTGTGGGTTCATAACATGCATTGTTGCACACTCACATATATACGTATCTAAAGTAAGTGGATTTGAGAAGTAAGATTCAAAATGTTATTTTCCATTGGCCTGAGTATGTCTAGTGGGATTTTTGCAGCAGACCAGTGCTTCATATCATAAATTTATGAAAGCTCTCTTTGTTTCAGAAGTAATTTACCATGTGGCAGCAGACACTATTGTTTGAGAAACAAACATAAAACCCCGTTGGCTATACAGAAATGATTATGTGGTTCTTTGACTTCCAGTTTACGTGGAAAAACTCATAGTTCCTCCAGTCTTGGACATTATGAGTCAGTTGCTTAAATGTTCTAGTACAAGTAAAATAAAGACGTGAGTTTCTAATAAATAAATATGCTGTGAGATGATATCAGCAAATAACAGAGCTGTCCTTTCTTTTTAAAAGAAATTAACTATAAAAGTAATTTGATTCATAAGAAATCATATGATCAATTTGGAAATGTAAGAAATTAAAGTTTAAAACTTTAATTCTGGCAGTGCTGTATTGTTTACTGTCTTGGGAAAATATATGCTAAAGTGATCAGCAGGTTTCAGTTTTCTTATTTTTAATCATTTTGGCCGGTTCTGCCTTTCATATATTTGATATATTTCATCATTATTTTCTCTGTAATGTCATGATATGTCATGTGTTTAGTGTAAGAATGAGCAAAATAATTACATATCTATATACTCTTAGAAAAAGCAATTAAATTTAATAAACAGCATTAAGCATAACGTTTAAATAATTCTGACTTATATCGTTAATGACTGATACAAACTCTACAAAGAGTGTATTTTTAAACAAATCTTTTGGTTGCAATATTGATTCCCTCCTTTTTTTTTTTTAAATTTGATTTATATGCCGCCCTTCTCCGGAGACTCAGGGTGGCTTACAGTGCGTTAAGCAATAGTCTTCATACTTTTGTATATTTATACAAAGTCAGCTTATTGCCCCCACAAACTGGGTCCTCAATTTACCTACCTTAGAAAGGATGGAAGGCTGAGTCAACCTTGAGCCTGGCGAGATTCGATCTTACTTTAATTGCAGACAGCTGGTGTTAAATTACAGTGCCTTGTCTGCAGAGCTATCCAGGCTCCTTCCATATTTTTAACTATTTTTTCTATTTAAAATGGCCACACAGATGCATTAATATTACATTTTCTTTTAGCTAAAAAGCAAACAAGGAAATACAAAAATAAATCATGAAATAAATCTAAAGATTCATATATTAACATTTCAGTCCTCTTTAAAGCATTAAAATCATAGCCAAATATCAAAAGCAATTTAAAATATCAACTTGAAAACCGGTAATTAACATATTTTTAAAATCAAGACTTGATTTTCTTGATTTTTTTATTTTTACTTTCTTGATTTTTACTTCTTGTCATTTGTGGAATAATTTTAAAATCAGTTGAAATGAATTTTCATCTTTCAAGAAAGAGTAGCTGAAGTTGCTTGCTGCTATTTACATAACCATTAATGTAGGAGAATCTTTACAATATTTTGAGGCCAAGAAAGGCAATTATAATCTGAACTTCAAGATTTTGCTATTCAGTTGCAAACCCATTTCTTTTCCTTTTGCTCAACCAGAAAAAACCCACTATAAAAACTTGAAAGTGTCTTGATTTATGCATATGATGTAAATATCCCACCATTGTCTCAGTGATCACTAGCTTTCATATGAGGTGAGGAGAAGGAATTTTGAGGGAAATATTTTATTTTATTTATTTTTATCCTGCCTGTTATTTTTGTAAATAAATCAAGGCAGCAAACATAACTAATATTCTTTCCTTCTCCTATTTTCCTCACAACAACAATCCCATGAGGTGGGTTGAGCTGAATGGCCCAAAATCACCCATGCCAAAGTTTCACCAGGAACCCTTTTGATTTCCTGGATCCTAGATCCTAGATCCTTTTCATTTTCCAGCAAGTCAAAGGAACCATTTAGGTCCTCTGCTTGTTAAAACTTTTAACCTTTACAACAAGTACAGAACTTGGGAGATCCTTCAGTTTAACAAAGCATTCATATGAAAAGTAGGCAGGTGTTTGTTTGTTTTTATAATGTAGCCATAGGCCATGGGTGTCACAACTTTGCATAGATAGCAAAGCTCTTCTAGCTTTCAGCTGCATGGGATTAATTTGTGTAGTCTGTAATTTGCAGATAACATGATGGGAAGGAGACAAAGGAAGTGAAAACGGTATCTTCCTTCCCAGCTTGTACAGTTATAATTCCTTGAACTTTCAAGTAATATCCACAGAGACCTGGGTTAGTACCATCATTGAATGCCACGATAAATGAGGTTATCTTATATTTCATTCAATAGGCTATCTTTGAACTATCAGATGAAGCTTTTTTTTATTGTATCCACATCCTAAATTGAGAGTTGAAAGTCAGAGATATTCTTCACCAGCTGCTTTTCTTATGTAGGGGTTAGGGTGGTAGATCAGTCAGTTCCTAGGTTCTCAGCCATGCTACAGAACTGATGTAGTTTGAAGGTGAATCAGAAAGGAAAGATACCCACTTTACAACTCTCTCTGTTATTAGGGTAACTATAAAATGTCCATGGTTTGGTCAATGGGATGTTAATCTGTCTCAAGGAAACATATAGTTAATACTATACAAAGAATTAGATTTGCTTTGATTCTCATAGTATTTGTCTGGCAGGGAAGCAGGTACTTGGATCTGAATAGTTTTGGTGACTGCTGCTATATCATCTTGAGTCCCACTGGGAAAAGCCATGCTAATATCGTTAATTCTATTCTACCTGTTGGGGTAATTGCTTTATCATCTGAGCTAACTGATCCATTTGGATTGCTACATGGTTCTGATACTGAATAAAGCATTGGTGAATAGATAAACATTATTTCTAACTATCTGGCTCACTCTAGCTCAAATGTTTGAATTATCCTCTAGCTGTAGTTTATGTGGCACTCAAGTAAGTTGATCTCTTTACTGCTGCCACATATCTTTGTCCCAATGTGATTGCTACACAATAGGGTTGATACTCAATAGGATGCAAATCAGCAGTGAAATCCGGCCAGATCTATCCGGCTCGCGCGAACCGGTAGCGCCGGCAGTGGGAGGCTCCGCCCAACCACCGGGACATCATTACATCCCATTTTTGACCCTATGCGCATGCGCGCTCCCATTCCCGAACCGGTAGCTAAGGTAAGTGGATTATACCGCTGATGCAAATGTAATGTAAATGCAAATGTAACTTTTATTCTGCAGACATATATACATAAAAACCTTCTGGTTCTTTTCTCAGCCACGTGCCATACTTATTTATTCTATCATAGATACAGTTGCTATTTTAGAGGCATGCACCATCTCCCAAAAATGCTAAAAGTCTCTATCTTCATCCTCCAAGCTGCTGGTTAAGAATTTTTCAAATGGAAAATGGCAACCATCTGCTGAGAAATAGTGTGCCTCCTTCCAATTTGCACTCGTTCCACAAGAATTACAACATTAGCAGCCTTCCCTCAAGGCAATACCCAAGTAGAGTCATGTGGAACAGCTATAGGGGATCATCTTCCACCTTAATCCAGCTCTCTAGAATACCCATTTGCTCACACACTGATGCAGCCTTGGAAAACTCCGTTTGGTCACTTTATGATCACATTCTTTTTCCAATAAGGGGCTTGCATCTCAAAAGTGTGCGAACCATAGAGTTTGTAATGAGGAATGCATATTCAAACCAGGGATGAAATCCAGCAGGTTCTGACAGGTTCTGGAGAACTGGTAGCAGAAATTTTGAGCAGGTCGGAGAACCAGCAAATACCACCTCTGGCTGGCCCCAGAATGGGGTGGGAATGGAGCTTTTGCAATATCTTTGCCCCAGGAGTGAGGAGGAAATGGGGATTTTGCAGTATCCTTTCCTTGGAGGGGGGTGGGAATGGAGATTTTTGCAATATCCTTCCCCTGCCACACCCTCCAAGCCACACTACGCCCACCAAGCCATGCCCACAGAACTGGTAGTAAAAAAAATTGGATTCAAACCTACAGTTTATATATCCTTATAAAGCCTTACAGAATTGTAAGGTACAGAACCCCACATGCAGCTCTTACCAAATCCCTTCTGAAACAGCAGACTTGAAGGAACAATGAAATCACGTGAGATTAGGCAGGATGGGCAGTTAGATTGTATGAATTCATTTGAGGAAGTATAGTTTCAGTTAAGTAAATAGTGTTGTATAAAATTGTAATATAATAGAACTGCAAAATTGTATGAAAATATAACCAAAGATAACACTAAACAATACAACATAATAAAACTCATTAATGTCATAGACCCATTTAGTTCTGTAGGAACTAAAGGCAGGGGCTTTTACCATCCCTACTGTGTAAAATAATTTGAATTGAAAAATCAAGTTTTCAATCAGAAATTAAGGAGTAATTATTTATTTTTCTAAATTGTCATAGCTTTCAATAGTAAATCAACATTATGACTAGCTAAAAAATACAATATCTTACTATTGCTTTACATTACATTGCTTTATGCATCTACAACAGCAAGTGAAACCTCTTCTTCAGACGGAGAGATCTGCTGCTTTGGGGATTACTTTAAATCCCAGAGCCTTTAATTATATGCATGTTGCTAGTAGAAACAAGCAGTAGTTTTCCTGTATAGATTTTTTTGTCTTATTTTTGCTTAGATTCTGTCATGAACTGTATTGATAGAATGGGCAATGCATAATGCTTTTTCTTTTAATTGCACATTTTCTTCTTTAATGCTGATGAAGAAATACTGACTATAGTTTATTTCATTATATAGTATGATCAAGTGCTTTAAGTCCTTTATTAATCAGGCTGACAAAATACTGTTTTCAGAAGATTTTTGCTTGTTTTGCCACTTAAGGTGTTTCACAAGTTAAAACTGAGGAAATCGCCACAACTGCAAAATTATCACATTATTAATATATAAGAATTGGTGACATTTTAAAAATTACTGGGCATATGTCTCCTAGCACTGCTGCTGAATAAAGTCTATACATTTCAGCTCACCAATATCAGTGTTATGATGCAGCTTTGTTCAGCATACTGATGTACAACTCTGTGATTGAGTTCCTAGATAACTGGTGTCTATATGCAAAAACTATTAAAATAAAATTCCTTTAGTCAAACATAGTGATTTTCAAAGATGTAGTTTATGCAACTCTGTGATTTTGAAGAATTTTATCTGAGATTCACTATGTTGCAAAGATCCCTTGGTCAAGTTTTATATTGTTGTTCTGTTTTGCGTTTGTGCAGTGCCATAGAGAATCTAAATGTCTATCTAAAGCAACTTTCCCAGTGTAGCATCCTCCAGGTGTATTGAATTACAACATCCATCATCCAACATGGCCATGCTGGCTGGCAGTGGTGGGAATTAGAATCCAACACGTCTAGAGGGCATCGGATTGGAAAGGACTGAACTACGCCATTCCGCAAATGGCGTAGACTTGCTGCAGAGTCTTATGGTTGAAGGTTGAATTGAAGGTTTAATTGAAAGGTTGAAAATTATGTCATAATATATTCATCTTTGAATCTAGTTATCATAGCATATAAATTCAATTACACTATTGTTACTACCACGGACATAATTTTAAATACTTTGAAAAAGAAAGATTGAGGATGTGTGTGCATGCGGGGGTGGGGGTGTGTGAGAGAGGGAGGGAAAGAGAGGGAGGGAAGGGAAGACCGGGTAGAGGGTCTTATTATATGACAGGTCTGAGTAATCTGCTTTAGTCACCTGTTGTCCTGTTTTGATGTATAGGAAAAATAATTTTTACAAAGACTATGAACATGTTAGTATGACTGGTATTGAATAGTCTTAACATACCAGGTAAGTTACCACAGTTTAAATTTAAGCAATAGAGCAATGAATATTATTTCCTTATAATATTTCAAATTATTCTATTTTTGAATTATTTAAATATTAATACAATTTAATATCTTCCTGTGAAAATAGGCAGTCACTATTTTTAGACATTTTTGCAGTATACAATAGTCACAATGTTATTTGAAAGTACAAACATAGCAGTAAACAGTCAAACGACATCACTAACTCATCAAACCTTGATATTCTCCCTCAGGCTCATAAGTAAGCTATGAAACAAAATTATTTCAGTTTTCCTTACATAATGTGTAAGTTAGATAGTTTCACTGGTTTTACTACAATAAAGCAGTAAAGAAGGGAATTACAGTTATCCTTATTGCATAGTCAGCATAGTTTCTGAAAAGGAATTTTAAAATACAGAAGATAATTGTGTTCTCTGGAGAAGCTTGCAGTAAAGTATAGTAAATCAATCACATATGCTCCTTTGGATTGCAAGATAAGGTAATGTGCTTTGGGACGTCAATCATTTTTCTAGGAAATAGTACTTGATCTTAACCAAACTATTTCTCCAATCTGATAGTGTCTAATTTGGGAAGTCTGCATAACCAAGGTGGAAATGGTAGTAGATGAAAGCATTAAAAAAAATGAGTTTTATATATTTCAGATCATAGATATAGGACAGAAATGATCCCCAACCTGATCTGAATCTTAGAGAAGACAGTAAATTTTAATAATTTAGTATGACTAAATTAATTTGTTATGCTGAAATGCATTGGTAAATTTCAACAATAATTTAGAGAAGCAAGCCAGCTTCAAGCCATACCTTATGATTCCTAATTGTTTTCCTGAATGATAGCTACATTCCCCTTAATTGGAGGGTTAGACAAAATGATTAATTGTAGTTAATTACAAATAGAAGTAAAAGCGTTCAGTCCCTTTGCATCTGTGCAAAAAGAGGTTATGCACCTGAAATTTTCCTGGGATTCTTAATGTAGTATTAAACTTCCATAAAACCACTCATTGGCAGGAAAGAGAGTTATGCCTATCCCTGCTGTCATCTAATGGCTGACTGGTAATCATAAAGGAAGTCCTTAGATTTTTTTTACTACAATTGACCATAACCATGTGGCCAGACTGATTTTATGTCTGTTTTTATGGTGGCCGTAAGTCTGAATCATGCAGTCATTAAGTAAATCACACAGTGGTAAATTCAAATCCATTCTCCTGAATGGGTGTTTTTTTGCTGGAAACTGACAAAAAATTGCTACAAATTGTGGACATGTGACTAGGGGACCCTGTGACCATTCGTAATTATGATCCAGTTGCTAAGTGCCCCAAAATGTATTCATGTGACCTGGGCGGGGGGGGGGCAGTGTGACATTTTAGGATGGCCACAAGTGCTTTATAGCCATTCTCTCAATCTTTTCTCAAACTGTTGTAACTCCAACTAGTCATGAAACGACTGTTCGTAAATCAAAGACTACTTGTATGTGATTATCTTTTTTTGTATCCATTTTGATCAGTAATCCTAATGCTAGCCTGGCTTTGATATTCTTAGTCTTTACTTTATTTGATAGGTTATTATAATTTCATAGTTTTAAGAACTGACTGCATAAGATCTTTAGTTTTCAATTCCTGATTGGGGAATTTGAAAAAATATTATGTTGGGGGTTTACCTATAGGTCAGATAATAGGTAGCAAATATAGCCCTTAGTGTGTAGTAGTCTTAGATTGTAAAGTACCAGTCTAAACATAATGAAATGTATGTCATATCTTCCCGTGATAAGATCAGATCATTATTACTTGTGGGTCATTTGTACTTTCTTTAACCTCAAATATTTGGAAATCACTGACTGTATTATTAAATGTGAGATATACTCAAGCTATATTTGATAGAATAATTCTAATATTCATCCAGAATTTAAGGTGTAGCAAATTTGAAATGCTATACATATTGTTACACCTATTCTAGGAATGTTTTTTCAGTGTCTGGGCTGATAAGGAACTTGGCAGCTTGATCTGTGAAATATGTATTGCAGAAGGTAGGTTACAGCTATGATTTTTAATCCCTTTTTGATTGAGGAATCCCTCTCTATGCTTGAAAACACAGAAAAGAAACAAATCCCAAATATCTGAATGCTGATCTGAAGATGAGGGAGTTTGAAGAATGAAAGTCAATTTTGCATTTTGAGCAGTAAGGTCTAAAATGGAGTTCTGTTCACTTTAAATAAATATTGAAGAACTAAATCCTCTCTTTTGCAAATCCAGATAAAATAAGGCACAATATTGCAAGCCAAGTCCTACTTTCTATTAATGTGAGAAATACTCATAAAATTTCTGTTCAATACAGAGAGAACAGGAGGAATCAGACATGTGCATGTGATAGTATAGGACTATTCACATATCTTGCATCAAAATAATTGTATTTATTATTCTTTGACCTTTATCATTATTGTCCTGGAAATTGTTTAAGGGTTTATTATAAAAATAATGTGATTTTTGGTCAAAAAATGGTATTCCACTTAATATAGATTATATTCCTTATCTAAGAATAGGCTTGCTCAGTGTAAAGTCTCAAAAGTAACTTCCAGCTACCAATAAATTATCGTTTTATAAAGTTTCAGCATATCGACATGCTTATCAGATGCAGCAGACTCTTCATTTAATAGAAACAATTTATATTATTGGCGCCCAATCCTAGGAAAAGATGCAGTTGCTTTACAAAGTTATAGAGTAAAGACAAATGCTATGTACTTTCCCTGAATGCCTGAAGCATCTTCCCTCCTCAATGAATTGTTAAAAACAATTCTTTTTAATGTCTCTAGAAATGCAGCTGCTTCTTTTCTCCATTGTGAAAGAGACATACTTCAAATCAGTGGTGGGTTTCAAAAATTTTTGCTACCGGTTCTGTGGGTGTGGGCATGGCATGGCTTGGTGGACGTGGCATGGTGGGCGTGGCAGGGAAAGGATACTGTAAAATCTCCATTCCCACTCTATTCCAGAGGAAGGATACTGTAAAATCTCCATTCTCTCCCCACTCCAGGGGAAGGTTACTGCAAAATTCCCAGATTTTTTATGATTTGTTATGGGGTTTTGTGTTATTCAATCCCTGAAGAAATTATTATACTCCAGGAGTTCTACTGAAATATCTGAATAGAAAGGGGTTCATACTTTTGTTCCTCATCTATCCCACCATAGGTACTCTTGGTTTTTTTCCCCCTGCTTCCACCTTGAGCCCCCAATGGGTTGTTTAAACTCTTGTCTTTTGGAGTAAATGAGGGATAGGCCTAAAGAAAGAACAACATAGTTCCAAGGTTTGGTCCATCATTTCCAGTATTTTAACTAATTATTTCTATAGCCGCCCATCATAGTCAATGACACAGGGTGGCTTGCAATTCAAAAAATATATTACAGTTAAAAATACTAAAAAAAAATAAAACAATAAAAATACTAAAAATAATTTATTTTTCATTAGATTTCCACCCCCTACCTTCTTTAAACAGAACAATCTGTGTCCCCAAATCCTCAGGCCACGGACCAGTATCAGTCCACGGCTGTTGGGAACTGGTCCACACAAGCGGCGGTTGAATGTGCTAAGTTTCATTTGCGTATGCGTGGGACCTCGGTTGCATGTGTGAAACCATCCCCTCCCAGTGCCACCACTGCCATGGAGCCAGAAAGGTTGGGGACTGCTGATCTACGGACTGCAAAATGTGGATAAGCAGTGGGTAGAACAAGACCAAAATGTAGCTCTATGTTAAAATGTTTTATCAAAATCAATTTGCAAGGTATAATCTTTCAATTTCACCAGTTCATATTATCCACTACATGGACAGGTCACTGCAGATTTCTTGAAAGCACTTTTCTGAAGTGTTTTGCCATTGCTTTCTTCCTAAAGCTGAGAGAGGGAGATTGTCCCAAGGTCACCCAATCGACTTCATACCTAAAGGTGGACTAGAACTCATAGTCTCCTAGTTTCTAACTATGTATTAACCACTATATCAAACTGGCTCTGTGTGAAAATTCTGTGAAATATATTCACTCTTTTTTGCAGTAGAAGTTTTCTAATAAATTTAAATAAGCACAGTTCCCTTTATTCCCTTTATTGTACAAGGAGTCCTCATCTTATGACCACAATTAAGTCCAACGTTTCTGTTGTTAAGCAAGGCAGTTTTGTCCCATTCTATGATCTTTTTTGCCATAATTGTTAAGCAAATTACTTCAGTTGTTAAGTGAATCATGCAGTCGTTAAGCAAATCTGGCTTCCCCCATTGACTTTGCTTGTCAGAAGCCAGCTGGGAAGATTACAAATGGTGATCACGTGACCCCAAACAGTGCCACTGTCATAAATACATGCCAGTTGCCAAGTGCCTGGATTTTGATCACCTGACCATGGGGATGCTGCAAAGTGCCATAAGTGTGAAAATTGGCCACAAGTCACTTTTTTCAGTGCCATTGTAACTTGTAACAGTCACTAAACAAATGATTATCAAGCCGAGGACTACCTCCATTTTGAGCCTGGTTCAAGAAGGTTCCTTATGTGCATATGTTAAGGAAATTACATGGAGTTTTATTTATTTCTTATCTCTTGCAGTAGTCTATATGAAATTATTTGATCCAGTTTGGGGAAGAAGGCTGGACTGATTCCAATAAAATTTATTTCGCGCTAACCACAATATTAGAGAGTCCTTATGGCTGTGGCAGTTTTGCTCAGGCATCTGCACAAAT
This sequence comes from Pituophis catenifer annectens, assembly GCF_029215685.1. NCBI lineage: Eukaryota > Metazoa > Chordata > Lepidosauria > Squamata > Colubridae > Pituophis > Pituophis catenifer. The sequence goes on along the minus strand of NW_027256887.1, from coordinate 43,405,926 downwards.
TATGCCAATGTTTCAGTTAATGCCTATAACTAAATTCTATAAATTAAGCTGGCAAATTCTGTAATTCTTTTGCCATGTTTGTCATTTGGTTGTTTATTTTTCTCTGATCATCTGTAAAACTATTTGATGTGATTTTTTTGCTTTTATAATGTTTATCTTTGTTATGATCTAAGATTAAAACAAATATTTGATTATGATCTGAGAAAACCTGGGAGTAGCAAATAATAATTTCTCTGACACTAGGGACTTTTAAATTTCTTCGTTTGATAAAAGAATTAAGAAAGAAAGAAAACCAATGTTAAAAAGTGAGCGCCAGCCTGCTTTGAAGTTTTATAATGGGATCTTCCTAATTGCTTTGACCACAAAAAGAGATGCAGTTGGCCTACAAGGGTTGAAAAATGTTTTATCTCATTGTTTTATGATAAAAGTATAAATAGGAAAGTTCATTTGCTTAACAGATAAGAGGCTGTTAAAAAAAATTGGAGTGTTTTAGAATCATGTGCAAAATTTGGTAATATTATAATAGATTATTAATATAAGGCTAAAAGGATAAATGTATAGACATAAGTTAGAGCTTATGTTCCTTTCTCATTCCTGGCTCCCTGTGTATTGCTTGTTTTATCATCATTACTATGATTAATGACTATACCTTCTTAGAAAGCCTCCTCTGGGTTTCTCTCCTTTTCTCCTCTTTTCCCTTCATTCTCAGGAACTGTAAGGCATCCTTTCACTTTGAAATTATCTTTAAATTGAAAATCAGTTCACTTTTTTGGCCATCTGCAGTTAAGAATGAAGATATATTTGGTGCTCTAATAATTCAGCACACAATCCTAACAGAGAGTTAAATATCTGAAGCATTGAGAAAGCAGGAGGAGGGGGGAAAATCCCCTGATTGTGCTAAAATGCATGGCTCTTTGCCTGGAACAGAAGCCGATGCTTGTTGTACAAAACCATACCATAGTCGAGGAGATGGCAGCAAAGCCGTGTTTAGCATCTTTGTTGGGATCTTACCCCATTTGATGCCTTGCTGCTGTTAAATACTGCTTTTTAAGCTATTCAGCTGATTCTGCAAGCGGTGGCAGTGGTAGGAGCAGCACTGAATGACATAGCTTTGCTCGATGACATGGAGCTGATCTCTGCATCAGCCAAGAGAAATTAAGCTTTGTCACTCCCCACTGGGACTATCTTTCTTTCCTCTGGTATGTGGATGAGGAATTCATATGCTTCTATTGCATCCTCCGAAGCGGAGCTTTAGGAGTATACTTGGCCTCTGAAGGCGGTGAGCAAGAATGATAGCTGTCTCGTTTAAATGCCGATGCCAGATTCTGAGGAGACTTGCAAAAGGTATATTGGGCTTTCTTTGTTTATTAATTTAATGGTGTATTGCAGCATTCTATAAAGACAGCTTAACTGTTACTTTCAAATTTGCCTGTCTCTTTGTACAATGTATTGCTAGCAAACAAAGAAAAACTCTGTGAATGCATGCACTAAGAGAGAGAGGGAGAGGGAGAAGGAGAGGGAGAGAGAGAGAGAGAGAGGGAGGGAGAGGCCCAGGTCTTAATACCAGTGTGATGCTGCTTCGGGATTTTCATAATTTCACTGGGTAAAGAAGAATTTGTGCTCAAGTGTTAAAGTTATGATGGGATCTGTATTACCAGTTTGCATTCCAGGTAGCACTGATTAGTCAGTGTTGCCTGTGTCACCATGTCCTAGGCATTAGGTACCAACTACTGGGGAAAAAATCCTGGTCAATAATAAAAAAGAGAGATGTTGTTCATATTGTTGGCTCTTAGCATCTTGGTATATTCACCTTGAAATACTAGAGAGTCTTTTCTTGTAGGGAGAAATGCCACTCGTCTTTTAAGACAAAGATGATGAAAAGAACTATTATGATTTGTGCATTCTTAAAAAAAGATTAATTTGCTTGATAAAGACTATGTTTTAATTTTATTTCTTACATTGTTGTGACAAAATATTACATAGTTTTTTGAAAACTTTGAACTGTTATTTCATTGCCAGTAGAATTTTAAAGCAGCTTCCCTTTCATCCTCTTTCATCTTTATAGTCTTATTGCATGCATTACAACACAAGTTAATAATATTAACCTTGCCTACCTTCTTTCTAAAAATCAAAATTATAACATATCGTTGTACAGTATTTAAAGACTGTATCGTAACTTTTAGAGGCATTGATGAAGAGGAAAATAATATTTTATTTTTTGCCTGCAATAATTGCTTGGAAGCAAATAAAGGCATGTAGTCTATTGAACTGATAGACGGAACCTTGTGTAATTGTGAATTGTTATGACTATGCTAAGTGACCGTAACCTTACACAAATGCTAATTAATGTTTCAGCACTATCTTAGTTTGGAAAATTGTTTTTTCCCCCCAGAAATCCTACAAATCATAATCGCTGTTAAATGATGCTGAAATTTGTAGGTAGGATCCTGCAATAGTAAGAGGGAAAGAGAGATGTCAGTAGAAAGCTGGCACAGTTCATTTACTTGCTAATATAGGTGGAGTAACTATTCATTGATACATTAAGATTGTAGTTCTATCCATACTCAGCTAGGAAGTAAAAGCTATTGGACACAGTAGCACACCTGAATATATATTGTATAAATGGAACTGTTCAGTTAAAGAGAAACCATTTAAGAATGCCAAACATATTTATTAGAAATCAGATATATAGATATAGATATAGATATAGATATAGATATAGATAGATATAGATATAGATATATATATATATATATATATATATATATATATATATATATATATAGAGAGAGAGAGAGAGAGAGAGAGAGAGAGAGAGAGAGAGAGAGAGAGAGAGAAATGATATAGATATAGGTGATATAGATATAGATGATATAGATATAGATATAGATATAAAAATTCCTGCAGTTTCCTGCTAAAATAACTTTCTTTGTAGGAACTTGGATTTTGCATTAGAAAAATTCAGGTCAATAGTGTAACATCTTTATTGTGTAATTTTAATACAATTTATTAAGGACTCAAAATATTTTTAAAAAAATTAATCAAGAACATTAATATTTTAAGTTATTGCTAGGGACTAACACATAGCAGAACCATTGATCACTCATACTGAGCCTTATTTTCAAGGACTACTGCTAATAGTAACAACCAGTATTTAAAAAGTATATTAGAATTCTTTCTGGCTGTTTGCCAATATGCCATTCTGGGCCTGCATTTCCTTACATTTACATTTCTAAATATTTGCATAAGTAAGTCATGAATAAATAAGCATAGCCTTGGTTTTATTGCAACCCCCTTTCCAGGTTTTGTGCAAAAAGCACATTTTAAATTAATACAATTAAATAACATTTTATTGATTTAAAAATGCTTTCTTTAAAATCGTATCAATAAAACTTCACTACTTGCATTAATTCATATACAGCTTGTTCAAAAAATAGTAATATATGCCCAATAACATAATGGTCAAATGCGCTGTAATCATTGAGACTATGGTTTAACACCGAGGAATTTAGGAAAGCATACTGTGTACTAGTGGGTTGCATGTAATTTAGTAGATGCCACCAGGTCAAGTAGCAAATTGTATCTACTGTACTCCCACTGGTGCTTATGGCTGTCACTCCTAGGGAAAGGCTTTAAAGAACATTTATATATGTACTTAAATTCTGACAGATAAAAAGCCATACATTTGCAGAGTAACAACATAGGCTTTTTTCTATGATCTTTATTATTTGTCTTTTCATTTTTCAAATATTCTTCGGTGATGAAATTATATTCTGATTTTTAAGGTAAATTTCCAAAACCTTAACAAGCAAATTTGTGTTGTGTAATGCATCGTAGAGTCTTTATTTGGGGACAACTGATAGCAGTTGTACATTAGTTCCTATATAACAGTGGTAAGTAGGGACAATAGTATTCATTAGGCTGTTGGAAATGCTCGGTTTCCTTTTCAATCAGATCAGCTCTCAGTAGTTTACAGTTAAATACAATAAAATGGAAGTCAAATATTCATTGGTCAAATCAGCAAACAAAACAACTCAATCAACATACAGTTCTGGTGTTGACTGCAATTTAATAGCCACAAAAGTCTAAACAGGCCTGCAAAAGAGTTCTGTGTTCACACCCTTGTGGAAAGATTCTGAGGTTTTTTTGGAAGTTTCAGTTTCTGAATCTACTTGAAAATTTTACCCTAATTGATTCATAATTATGTATTGTTGATATGATCCTTTCCTTCTTATTTTTTAAAACTTTATTTTGTGCTTTCAAGGTAATGTTGACTCCTGGCAACTACCTGGACTAGCACCTACAGTTTTCTAACCAAGATTGTCTGAAATGATTTGTCTTCTTCTCAGGGTTGACAGAGAATTCAGTTGGCTTTGTGACTAAAGCAGGACCAGAACTAGTCTCCTGGTTTCTAGTGCAGTGTCTTAACCACTCCACTGAACTGACTTTCTTATATTTTATTCAATGTATTAAATATCCAGTATGTGCTCCAACAATAGGGCCACTAGTCATATTTCATATAATGGAAACTGACCTTAAGCAATCCAGCCTACTGAAGTATTGTCACGGGATAAAGATCTCAAATTCCACAAAAAGCCTTTACACAGAAGGTATGACAATGAAAATTCAATATAATAGATAACTGATTAATAGATTCCAATGGACAATATTTCTATCTCAACGTTCTCAGAAACAGTGGGTGTGTCCATTGAATAGTCTAAATAGTCTGGATTAGACCTTTTAAAAACACACACACCAATTTGTATTATTTGTGTCAAATTACATGATTTGGTGAATGACAGTATGACCTAAAAAGTGCAAATTGTGTTTGTTTATCATATTATGTAATTTATATTTTATTATTTAATAGACACTCAGAAAGAATAGCTTACCCCATCCCTCAAATAATGTTAAATCAGGGTTTCACTGTATTGATTCTTTATAAATAAAAGTAATTATTTAACATACATTACATTTGCCTTGATTTCTAAGAATTTGAATAACTATATTATAATGGCCGTTCATTTACAGACTCAGTGTTTATGTTTTTTTCATCATAGTTGCAATTACATTTAAAAGAAAGATATTTCAAAATAATGCCAAGGCTTACCTTTTTCATCAGTTTTTTTTTAATGAACCAGAGATTATTTGTAGATAGCTAGGTATTTGAGAAGATGACTTTACATGTTGCATTAAGTCATAATGCTTTGTTGTTTGGGTTTACCATATTTTAATTTGATTTATTGATTTTGTTTTCCATTTCTGAAAATGAACAATTGTTTGACTTTGGGGGTTCCCATTCATATGTGCTGTATTATCATATCCATGATTATTTATTTGGGTTCCACAAGCCATAGGAGACTCCCCATATGCAACCAAGATTTGACTATGAGAAATCATATAAATCAGGTACTGTATGTCCAAACCACAGACCATATGTAACCCTGGACAGATAGTAATGCAACCCCACAAGATCATAAATGTAATATAAAAAATAAAGGACATTTGATATTTATATACATTAACTTATAATATATTTTATATGTGGCCCAAGACAATTCCTGCTCACTCAGTGTAGCCCAGGCAAGCCAAATATTTGGACACTGGTGGTATAGATGTAAGGAGTTCTGCTTTTTGCTCTTTAAATGGCCACTTAGAAGAGCCGAGGTGGCGCAGTGGTTAGAGTGCAGTACTGCAGGCTACTTCAGCTGACTGCTAACTGCAGTTCAGCAGTTCAAATCTCACTGGCTCAAGGTTGACTCAGCCTTCCATCCTTCCGAGGTGGGTAAAATGAGTACCCAGATTGTTGGGGGCAATATGCTGACTCTGTAAACTGCTTAGAGAGGGCTATAAAAGCACTATGAAGCGGTATATAAGTCTAAGTGCTATTGCTATTGCCACTTACAGTCACCTGAGTGTCCGTTGTCACCTACAGTTCCCCAGGAGTTCATTTTTCATCTCAGAATATTAGGAGGGACTATTGTCAGAGAAACAACTATTTCCCAATGTTTTATGCATTAATTGACTAATCAGTCAATCAATCATTAATAAGTTACATATAGAAGGATGAGAACAGGCATCTGTTTTTAGTCTCAATTAGCCTAGATGCATAGTGCCCACATCTGGAGCTCAGCTAGGCTCACATGGAGAGGAGCAAATCCTGATACTCTTTCTCAGATCTTGGATGCAAACTATGCAGTAATGGTGATTTTAAAAAAATATAGTTTATCAATTGCTAACAAACTAGAATTTAAATTGAAAGGAACAGATATTTCTCAAAATCAGTCAATCTGTAAATCTGATAATATAGCACACTAGTTGAATAAAATCTGTAATTTGATTATTGAATTTTAGTTACCATACAGTATTAAAAAAAATCAGGAAAAAACTAAACAAAGCATACCAATCACCCATATTCATGTAATCAATGCTCATTGAAACAAGTGAGCATTTTAAATCAGTTTAAGTAACATTTGCACATTTCTAAAAAGTACAAGAGTATCAACTGCTATTTCATCAAACCAGCAAAAAATTGAACTGTTTTATTTTTTCTTTTGATCCGTTAGTATTGCAGATGAGTATTTTTGTCTCGTATTTTCATTTTTTATGACCAGGTTTCTGTAAATGCGATCCATCTTCTGTGCTGCAGAGTATGCAAATGTTGAGTTGAAATAGAAATGACCTAATTCTTGTGTGTGCAATATAAAATCATACTTCTTAGAAATGGAAATCCATGTTCATAATTCTGTGTTTATATTATAGAAAGTTTGTCAATTTATATAAGGTGTACATACTAATTTCACAGATCAGAATAAGTGTTAGGATTTCAAATTGTTGTTTAAAAGAGGGAATAAAGGTTACACTTTCTCACCTATGAAAATTATCTCTTTGCTTCATAATAAAATGTGTGGGCTGCAATGGTCATAAAAAGGTATTTATTTAAACATGAAAAAATATGCGGAATCTATTTTTGTGTGTAGTGGTTAAGACAGAGGTGGGCAACTATGGCCCTTTTATGACTTGTGGACTTCAATTCCCAGAATTCCTGAGCTAACATGGCTGGCTCAGGAATTCTGGGAGTTGAAGTCCACAAGTCATAAAAGGGCCATAGTTGCCCACCCCTGGGTTAAGGCATCAGGCTAGAAACCAGGAGACCATGACCGCCTTAGGCAGAACTCACTCTTTCTCAGCCTTAGGAAGCAAGCAGTGGCAAACCACTTCTGAAATTTTGCCAAGAAAATTTCAGGGAGTTGTCCAGACAGTTGCCAAGAGTCAAAACCCACTTAAAGGCAGAAAAACTAGTTTTTTTATTAACCGTTATATTGTGTTATTCATTAGATATAATAATCACTTTATTGTGCATGGATGCTGTTTGTCATGTTCCCAAAATATCTCAGCTCATTTACTACTTTTAGGATATATTCACACATATAAGTCTGGTACAATGAAACTGTGAAGAAGAAATGGTAAAATATTGTACAGGTAGTCCTTGAATTACAACCGCAATTGAGCCCAAAATTTATGTTGCTAAATGAAACATTTGTTAAGTGAGTTTGCTCCATTATACAACTTCTCTTGCCACAGTTCTTAAGTGAATCATTGCATTTGTTAAATTAGTGACATGGTTGTTAAATGAATCTGGCTTTCCCATTGCCATTGCATGTCAGAAGGTCACAAAAGCTGATCACATGACCCCAGGACATTGCAACCGTCATAAATATGAACCAGTTGCCAAGCACCTGCATTTTGATCATGGGACCATGGGGATGCTGCAACGGATGTAAGGGTTAAAAATGGTCACAAGTCACTTTTTTCAGTAATATTGTAACTTTGTACAGTCACTAAATGAACTGTTGTAAGTAGACAACCTGTAGTCGTTGTCTGCAATCCTCAGTAGTCGAGCGCAGATGCAACATAACGTAATGTTAGGCATGTACATAAAATAGATTTTTTATGATTTGTTATGGGGTTTTGTGTTATTCAATCCCTGAAGAAATTATTATACTCCAGGAGTTCTACTGAAATATCTGAATAGAAAGGGGTTCATACTTTTGTTCCTCATCTATCCCACCATAGGTACTCTTGGTTTTTTTTCCCCCTGCTTTTATCCACACCACATTTTTGTTCTGAAATAACAATTTTTGTTCTGTTTCTGGAACAAAACATTCCCATTTAATCTTGTCAGAGATTAAATAAAAAGAATAAAAAGAAAAAATAGAAGGTGCAGAAAAGAAAAGAATAGGAAATTAGAAAAGAAAGAAAAAATAAGAATATAGTAAACAAAAAAAAAGAATCATTTCCTAGAGAAATGACTTCCCCCTTCAACACTATTATCTTCTCTTAAAATGCATCAAATCATCTCTTCTTCCCATATCTCATCTGTTATCAATAAACAAAACCTTAAAGTCTCATCATTTAGTCCTGGTTAGCAAAAGTCTATTAAAGGTTACCAAAGGTAGCAATATATCTGTTTTAACCCCAGTCAAATAAACCAGCTTTGTATTCTTCACTTTACCTTTAACAATCCTGATCTTTAATCCCTTCAAGTAATATCCTAAAACTTAATTTCTTTTCTTTTTTTCTTTGTCCCTTCCTCAAAACCCTTCCAAAATTTAACAGGTCTCTTGTAAATCCAATAAAAAGTTATGCAAGTCAGTCTTCTGGTTTGGGATTTATAAGTCCCTTTTAATTATTAAGACATCAGCTGATTATATTAATATAGCTGTCTGTTTGTAATGTTTAATTGGGTAAAATTAGAAGGTATAGGGCAACGATGGCTAACCTTTTCCAGACCGAGTGCCCAAAGCATGTTTGTGTGCGCTCAAACCCAAAATGCAATATGTGCTCGCGCACCCCGCATGTGCTCCCCACATGCACATCCCCCCCACATATGCACGTTGCCCTGCTGCATGTGCCCCCTGTGCATGCGCATGCAGCCCTCCGCGTGCCATAGATTCGCCATCACAGGTATAGGGTAACAGTTATTGAACCAAGGTAACTCAAATGGGCTAACTTACAGAATGCCAGGACCCATGATTCCCATCGGAATAAAATTTGGGGAAGTTATTGTTGCTTCAGCACCATTGCTCTTTCAACTCCACTTCAAGAAACTTGTTGGTTGCATAATGCAAAGGAAGATAGGAGGGTCATACTCCACCCTCTTTCCCATTTTTCTCTGGTCCCTGAGCCCAGTCAACTTTCAGCAAGACCCAGCAGGTGAGCGGTGATTGGCTGCTTTGGAATTGAAATTTGAAATCTTTTAACAATAGCCAGTGGCTAAAGAAGGATGAGGAAACAACTTGGATGCTTGCTTGTGAAGTAGGGGGTACCAGCAGTTGAAGGATGAACCCTCTTCTTCCCTGGAAAGAAGGGGCCCTTGAGGATATGCTGGGATGGGAAGGAGGGGTGCAATTTTCCTTATGGTGCATGGTTCCCTTTGTTCCCTTTCTCCCAAAGTGACAGGCAATTCCATAACTCAGCTGAGGAGAATTGATTTTTGATGCACCCTGCCAGTTTCCCAACAGCAAAGTCAATGAGGAAGCCAGCAGGAAGTCAGAAGTCACTCCCACTCCCATTAATTTTGTTTTGTTGTTAATGTAAGGAAATATCTCTGAAAGGACCACACTGGGTCACATATTGTCTGGTAGCTAATTAATTTTTAGAATCCACAATGAACTTTTGTCAAGGTCTTCCAGTTTGGATTGCTGCAAACAGAAACTGTGGAAACTGGTTAAAATAAGAAATATTAGTTTTAGTGGAAAAATCCAATTATGATGTATTCATCAATAAACATAATTATCAATGAATTTTGCCTTAAACAGAATTTTCATAGATTCAAATGTATGGGAAAAAACACGATTATTTCTCAGACATAGCATACATACTTTTTGGCAGACATTTCTTAGAACAATATGGATATTTTCTATCTATGTTTAAACTATGTTTTATCACTTGAAAATTATTAGTTCTCTAGATTAAGCATTCATTGCTATTTGAAAAGCATTGAGAAACGTGATTAGGAACTGTAAGTAATAATTGGTTTCTACTTCTAATGGCCCTAGTTGCAGAATTTCCCCTGCAATTTTTGCTCCAATTATCACATTTGATTTTTTTAAAAAACAATGTGTTATGCAATTTGACTGAACTATATGGCTCAAATATCAGGAAATCTACTCTGTTACCATTTATGATCTAAATGACTTAGAAAAAATGTTCCTTACAAGTTTTACAAAATACAACGAGTTCTATTCTACAAGGAGGAAAGATGCCAGAGCCTTGGAAACAGGCTGATATAAACCTAATACCTAAATAGGGATAAGATTTGACTTCAGCAAGAAATTACAGACTACTACCAATATTGAATAATGATTGCAAGTTCTTTACAATGGTTTTAGCTGAGAAACTGAATTTTTTGCAAGAATTTATTTATGGGATCTATATGAGCATTTACCTAAAAGACATTTGAAGAAATATTTTGTCTTGGATATTTTTGAATATTTGGAACAACATAATGAAAAACTAGTCATATAAATCTTTTTTGATGCAGAGAAGGCTTTTAACAATGTGAATTGAGATTTTTGGGTTTTTTTCAAAAATGAATTTTAGAGAAAATTTTATAAAATGAATGAAATTTATTTATACTTCTTGAAAACTATACACGTGAGAACAAAAAAGGAAAAAGTTGCCCAGTGTCTCCTCTTTAATTTATTTTAGTTCTTCAAATATTGAATACAGACATAAGATGAGAGAATTGTAGGCATAAAGTTTTAAAAATGTTATACAAAGTTAAGAGCTTTTATGGGTACTGCTTTTGGCAAATCCTTAAAAGGGAATTGAACTTTTAATAAATTAAAATAATCTGGGGCATTGGCACATTTTAAGATTAATAATCAGAATACAGTGCTGTTAACAGAAAACAAGAAGATACAAGATCAAAGAGAATTGATGAATGTAGTGGGTTTAAAGATTGAGAAAAACAGAAAATACTTCTGTTTATGACAAATATGAATCATACATTCTTTCAAAATAACTATTAAGTTAACACATGGAATAAGTTTTAAAAAGATATGTCAAGTGTGGATAAAGTCCAATTTTCTTTGTTGGGTAGAATTTCTGTGGTTAAGATGAATGTTTTCCCTAGAATGCATTTTATGTTTCAGATAATATCTGTTTTGACAACTGATAAACCATTTAAACAATAGCAAAATGATATGTCTAAATATGTATGGCAGGGAAAAAACACAAGTTAAAGGTACTACAAGAGGCAAAGAAAGAGGAGGCTTGAGTGTTTCCAATTTGAAATTATACTTTGCGGCCTGCTATTTAGCTTGGATGAAAGAGTGTGTATTGCTAAGAAATAGAATGCTATTGGAGTTAGGCCATGACCTGAGATTTGGGTGGCATGGATATCTATAGTATGACAAAGCTAAGTAATATTGAAAACCCTCACATCTTGAAAACAATCTTTCAACTCCTTCCTTCAGGACAACACTATAGGGCATTGCATGCCAAAACAATAGACACAAAGACAGATTTTTCCCTCATGCTATCACGCTGCTAAACACCGCAGCACTGTTTTATGCCTAAGAATATTTACCCAGATAGTAGGGCAGTATTACTATTATCCTTCTCATCTTTCCTATTACATTCTCCTATTGGTATCTTATGATTTATCACTTTGTTGTTTGTATCTTATGATTTACGAATGTATCTTATAATTTATGATTTATCACTTTGTTGCTTGTATGTACACGAAGAAGTTATGCACCGGAGAAAAATTCCTTGTGTGTCCAATCACACTTGGCTAATAAAGAATATTCTATTCTATATAGATTTTAAAAATCATTATGTCAGTTGGGCTATTGTTAAGAGTATGGAATAAATATAAATTTAGATTGTGTCCAGAAACACTTCTGTGGCTTTCAGCACAATAAAACTTTCATAGATAAGAAATGATAAGTAAGCATAAATGGTTAACTTACCTTGACATACAGTCAACAGGATTGTAAAATGAAATTGAGGGAATATTTGAAAATAAAAGGATATACTGTGAATGATTTTTTTATGTACAATGATCACAAAGGTTTAAAGGAGATAAAAGATTTTATGGTTTTGAACAATGTAAGACTGAGTTTGGCAAAAAAAAAAAAAAGTACTAATGATGAACGTTAAACTTTTGTTGAAATATGGGACAAAAGAAGGATAAGTGAAAGAATATATGATAAAATGGGCCAAAAAATGATTACAATGTACAAATGGATCAATAGAAAAATATGTGGTTGAAAGGGTTGAAATTTACATAAAGTTCTAATCTTAAAGATAATTTTTATAAAATAATGTATTGTTGGGATTTGTTACCAGAGAAATGTCTAGAATGAATAAAGATATTTTGAATATTTGTTGGCAATATAAACAATAGGAAAATTTTTATCATGTTTGGTGTCCATGTAAAAAAAATAATAAAAATTGATTCAAATATATACTGGACTGGACTGGACTGGACTGGACTGGACTGGACTGGACTGGAACAGAACGGAACGGAACGGAATAGAACAGAACGGAATGAAATAGACTAGACTAGACTAGACTAGACTAGACTAGACTAGAATAGAATAGAATAGAATAGAATAGAATAGAATAGAATAGAATAGAATAGAATAGAATAGAGCTTGAAGGGACCTTGGAGGTCTTCTAGTCCAGCCCCCTGCTCAAGCAGGAGAACCTATACTATTTCAGATAAGTGGCTGTCTAGTCTCTTCTTAAAAACCTCCAGTGATGGAGGGCCCACGATTTCTGAAGGCGAGCTCCTTCACTGGTTAACTGTCCTCACTGTCAGGAAGCTTTTCCTTAATTCCAGGTTGCTTCTCTCTCTTTGATTAGTTTCCAACCATTGTTCCTTATCCTGCCCTCTGGTGCTTTGTAGAATAATTTGACCCCCTATTCTTTGTGGCAGCCCGTCAAATACTGGAATACTGCTATCATGTCACCCCTAATTCTTCTTTTCTTTAGACTAGCCAAACCCAAATCCTGCAGCCATTCTTCATATGTTTTAGTCTCCAGCCTTTGATCATGTTAGTTGCTCTTCTCTGAACTTTTTCCAAGGTCTCAACATCTTTTTTGTAGTATGGTGACCAAAACTGGTTGCAGTATTCCAGGTATGGTCTTACTAGGGTTTTTATAGAGCAGTACTAATACTTCACGTGATATTGATTCTATGCATCTGTTTATACAACCCAGGATTGTATTAGCTTTTTTGGCTGCTGCTGCACACTGCTAGCTCCTATTCAAGTGATCATCCACCAGGGCTCCAAGGTCCCTCTCATAGTTACTGTTTTTGAACCAGGTCTTGCTTAATCTGTACTTATATCTTTGATTTTTTCCTGCCTAAATGTACAACTTTGCTTTTCTCCACATTAAAATTCATTTTGTTGGATAGGGCCCATTGTTCAAGTTTGTCAAGATCTTTTTGGATCCTGAACTTGTCTTCTGGGATGTTGGCTATTCCTGTCAGTTTAGTGTCATCTGCAGATTTGATGAGTTCCCCTTCTATTCCATTAATTCAGAAGATTTTAAAGATTAAAGCACAATTGAAATCAGAGATTTTTCTTTTGGGACTAAATAGATAAGACATGGAATTTTGTTTTTATATATGACAGCTGCAAAAAGATTATGAAGAAAAGTGAAAAGATTTGACAATAGTGAAAATGATGGAACTTGCAGAAATGGCTAAATTTACTTACTTGATTAGAGAAAATACAACATTTACATTTATAACTCACAGGAAACCCCTTGTAGACTTATTTTCTGAAATGCATTTAATGTCTTACGGTTTCAGTGATTAGTGGAAAAAGGTGAACTTGTTTTATAATCATAGAGTAAGAGTTAACTTTGTTATCATACTTGGATTTGCAGCAAAGAAATCAAAAGCTTCTTCTATTTCTTTTTTATCCTTTCTTTCTGTGTTTTTTTCTTTCCTTCATTGTTTTCTTTATTTTCAATTAGTTTGTGGTAGGTTTTATGTTCTCTTTAAAACTGTTTTAATAAAATTGATATAAATAAAAAACTTAGATAAATTTTTTGGCTTATAACTTATATGGCTTATTCAACATATTGTGTTGAAAATATTCTGGTTTAGTGTTATGTGTCTACAGCTATTGCCATGATATTTGAACAAGATCAAAAATCTAATGTTTTCATGATACTTAATAATATTAAATGAATTGTGACACCTCACCCTATGTCCTTCTGCATGGAGTCAGGATATAGGTAGTGTAAAATAAATAAACAATATTAGGTATTTTTGTTGGTTTTACAATATTTGTCCAAATCCAAAAGGACTCAGGGTGAGTACAACAAAAATCAAATCAGGAGCAGGGCGTATCTAGGTAGTAAAAAAAATCAATAATAGAAATTGAACATATCTGAGTGACATTCAGTTAAAATTAACTTCAGGGTCAAAGACCTGCTTTAATGAGTTTTTGAAATGTCAGTCAAGTAAGGGGCATCAGTAAATCCAGGAATCAAGTGCTCCATAATATTAAGGAGGGGAACCTGAAGTAGGCCCTCTTTGGAGGACAAGAACAGATAGGATGTTGGAAAGGAAAACATTGCATGATATATCTCAGAAATGTGCTGTAAGGGGTTTTAAATGTGATAACCAGCACTTTGAATGCAGCCTGTAACTAATGCAGTGACTTCAAAGTAAGCATTATTCTCACTTGATGTGTTTGACGTATCAGGAATCTAGCCACCCCATTTTGTGCTATTCAGAAAGGCAAATTATATTTCTAAGGTCAAAATATAACCTTATAAACTGTAAGAGTAACTACCCCCAGGCAGATTCATAGTAAATCCGTTTGAAAGATCTTCTCAATCTTGCATCTGGGCTTGGTTGCTTTTTCTCACTTAAACTGTCTTTGTTCTCCAAATCTTATGCAAAGGTCTGTCCCTTTTCCAAGCAATGCACACAAAAAGGAGTGTAGTTTGAAAAGTTAGGGGTACCTTTGCAGTTTCTTCTCATGCACCAATTGCACCCATTCCTTGGTCAAGAAGTCATGCTCATTATCACTCACACGTTGGTCACTTCTCAGTTGGACTACTGCAATCTGCTCTATGTGAGACTGCTCTTGAACTTCAATTGAAAGTTACAGCTGGTCCAAAAAAGTCATGTGCAGTGTTCAGCAGCCCTTGGTTTACTCATATTATACCTCTGTTGTACGAGCTCCTTTGGTTTCTTTTCAGGTGCAATTCAGGGTGCTGATTCACATATTTAAAACCCTGTATGGCATGGGGACAAGTTATTTGCTGGATTGATTCTCCCTAAAATTATCAGTTTATTCCATCAAATCAGACAGAATGGGCAGGCTCCAAGTCTCTTTCTTAAATATGGCATTTAGAGAGATCTAGAAAATGGGTGTTTTCCATAGCATCCTATGTGGAACACCCTTCTCTCTGACCCAGCCACTTAGACTTCTGGGAGGCTTTCAAGAGTAGTTACTTCTCAATCTGGGATAGAGTGAGGTTGAAGCCTAAAGATAGTAGAGTTTGCTGCATTGGAGAAAAATGGTGGTGGTACTAGGTTTTTGCTTTTATTCCTTGTATTGCATGTTGATTTTTATTGCTGTTGTGAGCTATTCAATGTTGTATCTTTCCAGTTGAGTGGTTATTAAAGTCTTTTAAATAAAGAAATCAATAAAACAATGTGGAGTTGAAGTAACTCATGAAACCACTGCATGATTTTATTGGAACCCAAAGTAAAAATAGTTTCAAAATCTCATGTATACAAATGTTCCTAAATCCTCCAGTTGATACCCTATTTGGACTGGAAAAGCTGTATCAGTTGCCTTGTTCTGTATCCTTAAACTTGACATGCTCTCTTGCACTATGGAGAATGTACCACATTCTGTACTGTACCACCACCGGAGGCAGTTTATGCAAATAAAATTGGATAAGGGCAACCATTTGGTTCCAGCAGCAAAATGCCTTAGATCACACATCATGAAACAGATGACTGATGCATGAAAATAATCTGCAAGGTAGTTTTGGATACAGTATTGTAGTGTCAGAAGGGAGAAGAATTGATATATCCTTTCTTTTTTTAGTTGAAATTCAAATGTACTAATTACGCTGCTACTTCCCATTATAGGTTAATGACAAAGTTAATACACAGTTCTTAGAGAATTGGGTTTAGGTAAATTCAGTAGGAGAATCAAACTGCTTAATTTCTAATAATTTAAAACATCAATGAGTTTTAAATTCATAAGTCCAAAGCTGTTGTTACATGTTAGTGCTTCATATATTGTTATGCTTGATTATATGTTGATATTGAATTACGATGTCACTGTTGTTACAGCTACATTTTTTCCATTTCATATATGATTTTCAACAGCTTGAATTACTATAAAGATTATTTTGCCTTCTTGTCCCCTCATGTGGCTACATTCCTTAACTTTTTGATGCATAAATTGTTATTGAGATGCATTACTTAATGGATTTAAGTCTTAAAACACAATGATGTGGCAATATGGCCCATTAATGTAGATACCATTAATTTGGGTTTGGTGTAATAATTATTTGTCTACATATATTTTGTCCAGTTGATTTATAATGTTGATACTGCCTTCCTCTAATTAAAATATTCATCACAATAGAAACACAATATGCAATTCAATTATTGGCCAACAGTTACTTTGGATAACTGTTAGCTGGGATTGCTACACCTGTTGCTCCTAACATTTTACTGTGCAAAAATATATATTATCAGCCTTGTTCATACTTTTGAAAAAAAAGGGAAGTAGAAATGTGTTTTAATAAGATAAAATAATAGATTTTATGAGTATGCTTATGCTTCTTTAAACATCTTTATACATCTAAATATTTAGAGGTCAGTTATCTAAAATTGTATAAAAAGCCTTTCAACAGAATTAAAATGAAATTATGTATGATGCTTGTCATATTTGATCACCAGCTAATATCAGAAAATAACTTTGTCTTTTAATGCAAACGGAAACACAAAATGTACTCTTTAAAAGTGGAACATCAGGGGATTTCATGTAGAGCTGAAGGAATGAATCACAACATGCTAATACTTTATTTGTATTTCATATGTCCCATTGCCTGGAGGCCGTGCGGATCTGGATGGGGAGAAACAAGCTCAGACTCAACCCCTCCAAGACCGAGTGGCTGTGGCTTCCGGCGTCCCGGTATAGTCAGCTGGTACCATCACTGACAATAGGAGACGAGATCTTGCTCCCCACAGAGAGGGCCCGCAACTTGGGTGTCCTCCTGGATTCACGGTTATCTTTAGAAGATCATTTGACGGCCGTGGCCAGGGGTGCCTTTTATCAGGTTCGCCTGATCCGCCAGTTGCGTCCCTTTCTGGATTGGGACGCCTTGCGCACGGTCACTCATGCCCTAGTTACCTCCCGTATGGACTACTGTAATGCTCTCTACATGGGGCTCCCCTTGAAAAGCACCTGGAGGCTCCAACTGGTCCAGAACGTAGCCGCACGGGTGATTATGGGCGCAGCTCATTACGCCCATGTAACACCTCTCCTACGCGAGCTGCACTGGCTCCCGGTGATCTTCCGGGTCCGATTCAAGGTGTTAATTATCACCTTTAAAGCGCTCCATGGCTTAGGACCTGGGTACCTACGAGATCGTCTTTTGCCACCAATAGCCTCCCACCGACCAGTTCGTTCTCACAGGGAGGGACTACTCAGGGTACCGTCAGTCAAATTATGTCGACTGGCGACTCCCGGGGGAGGGCCTTCTCTGTGGGGGCTCCAACCCTTTGGAATGAACTGCCCCCGGAGATACGGAATATCCCTGATCTCCGTGCTTTCCGCCGTGCCCTCAAGACCCTGATGTTCCAACAGGCAGGGCTAAACATACAAACATGTGAATGATTTTTTAAATGTTATCTAATTCTGGGTTTTATTTAATTGACCAAACTAAATAATAATTTTAATTAGCAATTTTATGATGTTTGTGTGTCTATATTTTTCTTGACTGTACATCGCCTTGAGCCCTACGGGAGAAAGGCGGTATAGAAATATAATAAATAAATAAATAAATAAATAAATAAATAAATAAATAAATAAATAAATAAATAAATAAATAAATAAATTTGAACATTACAATGATCTTTTTCAATTCTGAAAATAAATAACTGTTTAACTTCTTGGAATTCCTATGCTGTATTGTCTCATCCTTGATTATTTGTTTGGAATCTGAAGACTTGTCTAGACGGCTCCATTTTTGTCCTCCCTTTGCCTATGCTTGTATTTTGGTGTTATAATATTAATTATAATTAATTAATTAATTAATTTTATATTGGCTGTTTTATCTTTTGTTGTGTGCCACCCAACTTCGCCTTTGGTGAGATGATGGCTACATAAAATGGATTAATAAATAAATAATTAATAAATCCACAAAGATTCTAGTAATATAATAACTATGTTGAAAGCTTTGGAACACTAATGGGAAGATGTCAAAAAAAGTTAATTATGCCAAATTGCATCCAAACAGATATAGATATAGTTATAAAACCTACAGTTAGGTAGTTTTCCATCCTCATCCCATTGTTCTAGCCTCTGATAAACACAGAGATTATTCTGCAGAATTTAAGCAGCAAACTCCACATTTTTGCCACTTTTTTTAATTGTTGCATTTTCTTTTAACAAAATAAGAGTCAGAATAAGTGCAGACTTAGCACTTAATTTGCTTCCTGTATCACTTCAAAAACTCCTCACACTACAAATGAACCAAACATTTTACCAAAGTGACATTTCTGTGTCAATGACCTGCTGCACCTCTGACCCTAAGTATAAGTAAGTATAAGTGGATATTATATATTTCATTATATATTTCAGATAAAATTATGTGAGAATATTGCTTTTATAAGAATACTAAAATTTTGAGACATAAATACTAAAATTTCATGGGATAGCTTACATTAAATCAAAATAATTATAAAAGATACCAACGTTTAGAATTTGAAAATTAGTATCACAGCATTTGATAATCCAAAAGCACATCACTAACTACTTCAATTCACTAAACAGACTAAACATTTTGAAATTTCAGTTCTTTGAGAATAAAACAAGCAAAACTTAAATCAAATATAGTATTACTACACAACAGTTAAAAAACAGGGAAAATAAAACAAGAAAGGTAAGAGATTGGTACCTTTGAGTCAATGTTGACTCCTTGTAACTGGTTGGACATGTTTTTGCAGTTTTCTTGGCAATGTTTTAGAAATTTGCCATTGCTTCCTTCCTAGGGCTAAGAGAAAGGGGCTGGCCTAAAGCTGGCTTTGTGCATAAGGTGGAACTAGAACTAGATGTTTCCTGGTTTCTAGTCTTAACCACTACACCAAACTGGCTCACTTTGTAGTAATCTGTTGAATATTACTATTAAATAATAATCTATTGGGGAAAAAATCCTGCATGAATGGAAAAGTTAGTCTGTAATAGTGAATATTTTGGAATATTCATGCAGATTACAATAAATGAATAAATAAATAAATCATCGCTTGGGAATTGTTTTTGTTTTGTTTTTTATAAGTAATAAATAAAATATTACAAATTTGTTTTGTGCTTTTCTGTTTGCATAATCTTCATCAGGTTGCATTTTTAATTTAATTTTAATTTGTGACATTATTGCTAGTTTTGTTTTTAGTAAATTTATACTGAGTTGAACTTTTAAAAATAAGTATGGATTTTACAACATAATGCCTTTTACCCCTAAACCCTGATCCCAGGAATTTATTTTCAGGAAATTTCCAACTTTAAAAAAAAACCAATATGCCCTTATAACAAGGCATGCATCAGGCAAATGTGACCTTTAAAAATAAATCTAGAGTCGGTCTTTAAAAGGAAAGAGTATTTCATTTATTTTTGCTTTATGAACCATATACAACAAATCAATGTATTTAAATTAGGCCATCAGGGCATGCAATTACAGGCAATTTACAAAAATCAGGCTTGCAAAAAGAATTGGAAAAAATGGAATGTACTGAGTGCTACATGTAATTTGATTCCATGCAAACATTCAGGGGCATAGGGTTTTTGTCATTTTTTTAATTGTAGATTTTCTGTGGACCAACTCTGAAAGCAAAGAAGAATTTGATTTTCCCACTAATAGATTCCATAAAATGGCTATAACATACGATCATTTTAAACTCTGTACTGCTCATAAATATCTAATATATTTTGCAATGTAATGTGAAATTTTTTTTAAAAAAAATGTAAGTTTGTTAAAATTTGGTTCTAAGGGAAAATGATAACTTTTTAGTATGTAAAACAGCAGTTGTTAGTCTTTGTGAGAACTGTGGCTATACGAGTTCTAACATTTATAGTAAAAATTGATAACAGTCCTGTTTCAAAATTGTATAATGGTGGCACAATGCTTAGATTTAGAACACAGTACTATATTGCAGGCTAGCTCACTGCTCGCTGCCAGGAGTTGGATTCTGACCAGCTCAAGGTTGATTCAGCCTTCCATCCTTCCAAGGGCCCAGATGGTTGGGTGCAATATGCTGATTCTGTAAAGTTTAGAGGGGGCTGTAAAGCATTATGAAGTGGCATATAAATCTAAGTGCTATTGCTATTATAATGCCATTTCTTGAAAAATGTATTTTGTATCTTTTAGTGATCCAAAGAGTAAACACTAGATTTCATTTCTGGAAGGCAAGGCCCAAAAGCTCTTGAGGATAACGGAGTATCCCTGAAACTTATGAACAAACCCCAGATGCTTTTTTTTTTTTTTTTTTTTGCCTTTTATCAAATAATTATGCTCTGACTCTAAAACAGAAGTGGGGAACTATGACCCTTTTATGACTTGTGAACTTCAATTCCCAGAATACCTGAGACAGCTATGAAGAACAATTGCAGGAACTCTTTACTAGCCAAAAAGAGTCCTTCCTTTGGTGGTGCTTCTACTGCAACAATAATCTTGCAATGCTGGCTCAGATAATATGAAACGGCTCTCAAATAACCATGCTGGGCTTTTGAAATGTCCTTCAGAAAGGTTTTGCAGTGCTAATTGCTCATCCCTGGTTCTTTAGGCTCTGTAATCTTTGAAAGATAAGTAATAGCTATTATTTGCCTTTTAAACGTATTTTAAGAAATGCTAACAAGGCTATTATATATCATTATAGATTGATTACTTGTCTGTTGAAATTTATTTTTTAAATAGATATGGATTGCTCTCTCTTCAATATAGTCCATGTATTATCTTCTTTGGCTTTTTCATTCTGCAGAAATTCCACTATGCATTATGTGGTTTACAATTGTTAACGTGTATGCTAGCACAGTTGTAAGCATTTCCCATCTCTATTTCTTTGGAAGAAGTCTAGAAAAACCCTATATACATTCAGTTTATATTTATATGAGTTAATGTGACTAACTTTGAGTAGAATTTATTATGATTTGTGGGAGAGAGACACCAATTAGGTGCTCAAACTCAAAAAGTAAAATATATTGAACTGGATCTGATATTTACAGACTTTTGATTACTGAGTAATCAGCTGTGTGATAATCATAATAATAAAGTCTATGATAGTGATTTTAAAAACCCTCATCTTGGCTAGCGTGAAAGGTTTACCAATCTTGAAGTTTGAACTAAAATCTCAAGCAGTCTTCCTCTTTCCACTGAACAGAATGAATTGTGAGAATTCTAGGACTAAGAGAAGTTTATGTTTTATTTTTATAAGTGTGAGTTGTAGAGCAATTGGAATGTTCATTTTATTTTTACAAGAAGGCTCAGCAATCAAAAATGGAAACTATTGATCCATAAATAGTTCTATTTTCTAACTACCGGTATTAAGTGTTAATAGAGTTAATATTTTAAGATAGAAAATAAGAGTAAGAATAAAAGAAACATTTTAAGCTGTATATGAATGTAGTAGAAGCAAGTTTGTAAAAAAGGTAAAGGAGTCCCTTTACTCTGCTAGTCATTGCTGACTGTAGGGGGTGGTGCTCATTTCTGTTTCAAGGCCACTGAGCCAGAGCTGTCCGAAGACATTTCCACAGTCATGTGGCCAGCATGATGTCATGGAGTGCTGTTACCTTCCCATCAAAGTGGTACCTATTTATCTACTCGCATTTGCATGCTTTTGAACAGCTAGGTTGTCAGGAGCTGGGGCAAAGACAGGAGCTCACCCCCTCATATGGCATTCAGATCTTGAACCTCGTTGCCAGCTTTCCAGCTGACAAGCCCAACTTCTTAACTGCTGAGCCACCACACCGCCAAGTAGAAGCAAGGATGCTTTGCAAATACAAAGAGTTTAAAGGGAAGTACTAACTATACAGTGAAAATCTAAGTGTAAACTATATTAAGCTGGCTTTGTTTTCTTCTTTTTTTCCTTCATATATTCATTGCATTCTACATGTGGTTTTGAAGTCAACATCAAAACTTCAATTGATTCAGAATGCAAATTGAAGACAGGAGATCTAGCAATCTCCCCCTATATTACTGTTGCTATAGTAGTTGCTGGTTTGCTCCTCACCCAATTCAAAGCCTTGGGACATTGTGCTACATAAAATGTGCATAAATCAATAATTTCTTTTGCTTAATGCTCTTATTTTTTTAGCTTTGCACATCATTGCTCATCCCCAAAACCGAACAATGAGATAAGCATGTATACATCTATGCAAGAAATAGATATCTGTAATCAGCGAACTAATTTTCTTAGTGAAGGAATATGCTTCATGTTACCATGAATTCTTCTTTTAAATAAAGCAAAGCTTAGTGAAGCCATGGTAAGGACAGGCATTTTATTATTAATGTAAAGAAAACACTGGAATTGCTGTCTTACAGTTTAGTTTGGATGAAGTTCATAGGACATGACAAATGCAAACTGTCGCTCCCAAAGGTATAAATTCTTTCATATGGAAACATTCAGATGTTTGGAAGTTATTAAAATAAAATGTGTACTGTTGCCCAATTATGAATAACATCAGAATTCTAAAATAGGGATCTGCAGCCAAGTTTGTTTATTTTTCCATTTTTATACTCCATTCAAATCAAAAGACTACATGGTTTACAACATGTTAAAATTATAAAAACAGCAATAGAAATAAATCATTTAAAAAAGCAGTAATGATAAAATCAATCCTCTTCTAAGATCAACTGAAGAGAATTTTATTTGAAATGTATTAAAATGCAGACGTTTACATTCCAGTCCTGATATCTTTACATGTATCTGGTATTGCCTTATGGAAGCCAAAGGGACCAAGGGCTTCCCTTCAAAAGTGATTAAATAATACATATTGTACTGAAGGTTTCTACAAATGGTAGGACATTTAATTTCATACAATCCCTATGAAGATTCCTCATCTTGAGGAAATCCATGAATTGTAACAGATCAAAATTTCATGCATGCGTTTTACAGTATGCTATTTTTGCATGAAGTGGGATTTATTTTCATACTAAAATATAATGTAATATGTGGGAAAGGTCAAGTGAAAAATATCTAGAGTCTTGATTAAATGTCTTTGTATCAACATTACTTTCTCATACTTTTATTTTTTAACATTTAGATAATAACAGAACAGCATTTTAAATCATTTTTCTATTTGATGTAATCTATATATATTCATGTAAGTAATTCCTATTTGAATTGAACAAGGCTTTCTCCTCAGCAAGTGTGCCTAAGTTTGCAATCAGCTGCAGCAAAAGAGAGAGAGAGATAGTATATTAAGTGTAAGAGGACACATATGACCACTGGTTAGAACAGGTAATAAGCCCATCTTTGTGCCTCCTCTTGTTATCAAATTTTGAAACAGAAATATCAGAGGGTATAAAAAACAAATATAAAGAAACTATAAAGTATTATTCTCTGCTTCCACTATTATTTGTATTTCAAATAATGTGTGTGTGTGTGTGTCATATATTTGAAATACAGTACATAATATTTTTTTTATTCTTTATCTTGAATCAGCCCTTCTATTGGTTTAAATTGTAATGTCAGCTTCATCTTTACATAGGCTACATTGCCAGAAAAACAAATCACAAAATACTCTAAAAAAGGGGAAACCGAATGTAATTCAGTCACCATATTGATGGTGAGTTTCCTGCCTATGAAGATGAATTACAAGCGCTGAAATGTTTTGCTATTTTTAAATTTTCAACACAAGTTATATAACAGTTGTGATCTGCCCTATATCCCATTTATTAATGTCATTAGTAATTTTCAAAGACTTCTTTTTTCTTTTAATGTAACCTCCCTCAAATGTTTTGGATGACCAGGACAGGCTTTTTGGTAAAGCTTGACTTATAGGTATTGCTGGAGATAATTATCAAATGTAAACATTTGATAATTAACATTATGTTAACTTCCATATCAGAAAAAAGGAACGTAAACCAGTTATATTCCAAAAAGTATGGGGTTTATTGATAACATGATGTTTATTGTATTTTATAATTATTATTTGTACTTTAAATTATCTGTAGTTTGTTATCTTCTTGATCTGCCAATATATGGAAAATCCACCAAATGGATCTAAACAGTATTATAGATGTATTTTCTCACTATCAGAGTATCATTAAGTGGAGCAGTATCAAATGGACCAGCCGCTTAATCTATCTAAATCCTCTTTAGAATGAAAGTGTCCAGAGATACATACAAAACATTATTTATAGGTTAGCTTGAGTAGAGGGTAGCAGTATAACCCACCATATATTCTCAGCTTAACTTCAGAAAAATGTTGCTGCTTATTTTAGAGCTCAGGACCAGAAAAAGATTGGAGCAGGAAAGCCATCCATGTCTTTTGCTTGTCCTGCCAGATTAAACAAAGAGGAAAGTTTCTCTGGTGTACATGTGCATAGGGAGAAGGAAGAGAATGGTTAATTTTTCTCTAGAGGATCTCCTCCACTAATTATGCATGCATATTGTTGCTGGTAACAGGAATTCTGACTCTCTTCTTTAAGTATCTTTCCATTATCACAGAGATTGCTGTGGAAGAGGAAATGCTTTGAAAGCAGAGAGTCTTAATAGCCTGACCTGCTTGATGATGTTTTTCTCCACAGCAGTGCAGAGTACCTATTGCAATTAGCCACAAAGATATTTTGATTGCATTTAAAAAAAAACAAAGCAAAACAGGGGATTCTTTTATTTCTCAGAAGTTGTAGAGTTGCTACAACTTCTTTTTACTCAGACCATATATACAACGAATGAATATATATGATGGAGAAAGAAAGGTTTGCAGGGTGTGAATAAAAGGTATGACTTCCCAGTCATATTGGCAAATTTATGTTGCAGGAAATATGCACACAATTTGGGCATGTTGATTAGATGTTGGGGACTATTGTTACATGTTTCATCCTCAGTACAAATTAATCTTCCTGAATGCATGGTTTGAAAAGGGCTGGAGTTTCAATTTCAGTAAACTCTCACTATAAGTTACTTGCTAGAAATAATACCTAGGATGAGAATTCAAATAATGTGTATTACTTATTTTCAACTAGTTTATATTGATGACTAGATATTTATGGAATATAGCAGTGGCTGCACTTGGTCAAATTTGACTGATCTTGAAAAAGTACTTGGGTAGGAAACCACCAAAAACTCCCCATCTGATGACTAAATCAGAATTCAAGAAACCAAACCAAGCCAAATGAAAAGGACATGTTGATGTAGTCATCAGGTACTGAATTGGACATGAGGAAAAAAAAATTTTTTTTCCTGTGGAGGAATTTGAAGTATGATTTTAAAAGAAATGCTTCAGTATTCCCTATCTACCTAAAACCAGAGACTTGAATCATGGACAGATTAAACTTTAGCATCTGAACTAAAGGACAATCCCATAAAATAGAAGTAGGCAATCTGGTATCTTCCAGACATTTTGGATTACACTATCCACTGGTAATCATAATTTGGCATGGCAATTTAGCAGTTAGCTATAAAAACATCTTTCCATTCAAAAGGTCATTAACACTGCCACATGGCTGAAAAGAACAATTCCATTAGGGCCTATTAGATGTGCTTCATTCCATACTGAATACAGCTCAGTGGCAGCTATTTGTGCATATTTTTGATCCAATGACTACAGCTTTCGTTAATATGAAATGAAAATTCACAAAAAGGCGTTGTGAAGAATGTGGAAGATTTGTATTTGAATCATCCCTTTTTCCATATGCAACTCATTTTGGTGAACATTTTATTTATGTATTTGTAATCCACCTTTATTATTTTTACAAATAACTCAAAGTGGCGAACATAAACTCTCTTCCTCCTATTTTCCCCACAACAACCATCCTGTGAGTTGAGTTGGGCTGAGACATACTGACCATTCCAAAGTCAGCCAGCTGGTTTTCCTGTTTAAGGCGGGACTAGAATTCACAGTCTCTTCATTTCTGGGCCAGCACTTTAACCACTACCCCAAGGTGGCTCTCCTTTCAACATTTGATAAAATAATGCAAAAGAATATAGTGCCCAGATTCAATATTAGCTGACATACAAAAATATTACTGTTCAATAAGAATGCAGCTAAATGGAATTTGTATCTGAAATAAAATAAATTGCAAATTCTCTAGCTCATCTTTATTTACAGTAATGTACAAATATAATAATTTGCAGGCCAACTTCACCAGATTTTATATATGGCCTAGTTAACCATTAAATGATTAAATGGTTGGACCTACATTAAAATCCACCCTTGACTATGGAAGCTCATTGGTTATTTGCTTTGGGTTTCTGCAAATTATGGAGTAATTATCTTGTACAAAGAATTCCTGAAAAGAAAGATCTTTCTCCTTTCTTCTTCATTCTATTCCTGTATACAATTAATTGAAAAAGGTGCTTCTTTAATTCTGTTTTATTCTGTCCTGGTGGGAACTTTTAATCAGTGTTGAAGAAACAACCAGATGTTTCTGCCCCTTCATAGAAGAAAACAAATTGTTTCATGGTACTATATTTCACCCCCCCCCCAATTGTTCTCAGAAAAGAGAACAAATCTTGCTCTGAATCTTTGTACACTAATCACTTTACTTTAATTAACATTTATTTTTAGGTTTCAACTGATTCCTGTTGTAATTAATGAAACAATAAGCCCTATCGCTGAAAGCTAATTGAATATTTAGAAGATCTTCAAATGAAATGTTGAGTAATCTATGACTAATTTGGCAAAATGTCAAGGAAGTGCTGGAGGCAGCCCTTAAAGTAATGTTTGGCACCTGACATTACTGTACAAGATACATCAATAACTTCATAATAAAATTAATATCCTGTGCCACATCTAAATCTAAAATATATGGTAAACCTTTTCAAAAATTAAAATTCTTGCTAAACTGTTAATCTATCTTTCCCAGTTTGGTGCCCTTTAGAGGTGCTAAACTTCCAGATGGGAATCCTGTAAATTGTCTATAACATTATAGCTTTTAAAGAATGATTCCCCCCCCACCCAAAGTCCAACTGTTTTGTTTTCTTTCTTTCTTTCCTTTTTTTCTTTTCTTTTCCCTTTCCTTCTCTTTTCTCTTTTCTTCCTCCCTCCCTGCCTCCCTGCAATAAAATTGACTTGGACATTAAAATACAGCAATATTGAGGAACTGGAATCAACTTCAACTTCAGGACTATAAAACAGGGTTTCTAGATCTCTAAATATGCTATTTGTTATGTGTTAGAAGCTACTAGTATTTTAATATTGGATTCTTTGAACCAATGAAACAAAGGGTGACTTCATTGACAGTTTGCCTACTAACTCCCTGGCAAGTCTGAGTGAGAAAGGGCAGTTTATGTGCATAACAGATTGTTGACATTTTACAGATTTATGAAGCAGATAATTCTGGCCATCTACATTATGTTATGCATCTAAATGAAAATGCTGTGTCTATATGTTCTTTTTATATTTTCTACAGTATGGTAGAGATGTTAAGGCAACTCATCACTGATTTTTGATACTTTAAAAAATGTTTCTTCCAAAAGCATTATCCACTTTTATTTCCTAGTCTGGAAATATTGATACAGGTATAATCTTAAAATTATCTTCGGTTCTTCATATATAGTTAGCTTTTCAACATATTTCAAGGAAAAGTGTTATAATTTGTTTTTGTTTGGTATTTCATCCACTTCATGTGGATGGAGTAAAAGAGCCTTTTTCTCTTTTCCACAGCAGTTTGCATTTTTATGGCAAAAAAATGTTTACTTTGATTAAGATACCATACTAAAGCTCCAGTGTAAAATGTGAAGTTACCACCACAGCGTAACATATTTTTATGAATATTAGCACTAACACTAACACTGAACAAGCACTTGAATAAGTATTCAGAAATTTACAGGCTGTAAAATTAGATAGCTGACAATGAGAACTGAAGAGGGGAAAATGTCTTGTATTGTCTTCATTAATATTATTATATAGAAGCAGCTTACTGCTTAATGCTGGCCTCTGGCTTACATACCACAAAACCCTCCTGCAAATCCCTGCCCAAGTTTCACATAGTTCCTAAAGGCTAATTAAAAAATCCTGGCTCAGTGAGATGCCAGCATGCATGGTAGATTGCAGGATTAATCCATGTTGGTTGCTGCCTTTCTGTGAAAGAACTAGAGAATGGAATCTTTATTAAGCACAAGTTGTTTGATAGCACAGTCTTAAGAAAGTTTGCTCAGAAATAAAATATTCCCTGATAAGGAGGTGTTAGATCTTATGTAAGATTAAGAAAATATCCTGGGATCATGCCTATAAATATAGTATCATTCCTAAATTACAGAAAACTCTTTTCTAAAAGCCAGAAAGTTGGTATATGATTCATAAAGAGCGGCTGTGGATATTTGGGCTGTCCAGATCTTTGAATACTTTATCTTTGACCTTGAATTTGTTACAGTTGAAAATACCTAACTTGTTCTCTGTAAATATGTGTATTTGTATATATGTTATTATGTGATGTCATTATGTTTCTTGCCATTGGTCCTTACTTACCTTTTGCTCCGCCTCCTCTGTATATAAGCAGTTGCTCCTGTCAGAACCTCAGCTGTCCAAATGTATTCCTGAGGAAGACAAGAAATAAATACCTTTGTTATAAGAAAGGCTTCAGTCTCTTATATTGGGCCTGACCAGAAAAATTAAACTAGTAACAAATTGGTAGCAAGAGGATGGTTTGGTAGGCCCAACCAAACATAAAAATGCAAGAATCACAAAAAGACAAAAGAAGACCTGCCACTAGATATATAACAAAAAGAATGGCAGCCCAGCTGACTCCTGACAAAAACACACTAATTGAAGACATGAAGAAACACATACAATTACAAGAAAATGAACTGCTAACACAAAACAAACAACCACTAGCTGGAACAGAAGACACCCCCTCAACCTCAAACAAAGACGGTGAAGTAAAAAGAAAAATACTAGAATTAATAGAAACAACTACAGTTGAATCAAATCTGCTTGTGAAAATCCGCAGCATGATAAACAACCACGGAACAGAAGCAGATAACGAACATAATAAACAAGAAAAATCCAAGGTAAGAAAGTCAACCCCTGACTATAAAAACAACACTGAAGATGGCAATAGTTTCCCGCCTTTTTCATGGCGGCCATCTTATCTATCTAATACTCCCAAAATGGCCGACCAATCACTAAAGGAATCCCAAATCTTAAACTACAAAGCGGGAAACAAAACCTACCAAGAAGATGCCTACCCGAGTCCAGAAATAAATAAAAAACTATTTAAACAATACAGCACTCAACCTACTGAACTTGAAATAGATAATGCCATACAGGTGTTAACTGCAGCATTCGGGACTAAACTAAAAATACCTAACAAACAATCAGAAAATGAAAAAGAAAATTCTAAACTAACACCTATCAAAAGTCAAAAGGAAATAAACTATCTAAAAGAAGACCTAGTCACCCAAGAAAAGACTCACTGGCAACCATACTTACCTGCCGAGGAACACCTTACTGAGCGACCCGACTTCATCGCCAATGACGGCCCGCTTCCAGCTCCGCTTCCTGACCGCTTTGAAGAACATGGCTGACAAGCCTCCGGTGGCTCTTTCTTTGATCGCCGTGACTTCGGAGATTCCCCAACGAGCAGGACAGCATCCCGGGCATTCTTCAGTCACCAGAGGCCCTCCGGAAACAAAGCCGAAGAACAGAAGGCCGACTGGGACTTCATCCCGGGAGCTGCAGGCACAGGATCCTCCCTTGTCGACTGCTGAGGAAGAATGAAGACTGAGCATGCGCAGAACAAACCTGCAAAGAAAAAAGAAGAAGACATAAATACAAGTCAGCACAGATCCAACCAGAACATAGAGATAAGTAAATACAGACATGCATCTACCATACCTAAGCCTTATTGTGAGTATGCTAAGGTCTTAAACCATGGACAGCTCCTGAGCATAAATAACATCTCGCAACACTCAGGAACACTATCTACAGACTTTATAAAATTAAAATTAGATGGAAGCAACTTAATGGAATGGAGCCAGTGTTTACAAATTATATATTTGAGAGAAAATGTTTTATTTTTTATTGATAATCCACCAGACAAACCTTGGACTTATGAAATAGACTGCCTCCATCATAAGGCTTATTATATATTAATTGCTTCTATTTCTCCAAGTATCCTTCCTAGTATTGAACATAATCTAACCGTATCTGAAACATACCAAAAATTATTTAATTTGTTTTATAGCAAAAGTGTAGCCACAACCACTAAAATTTCAAGAGATTTCTATTCTGCCAGACTAAAACATGATACATCTATGAGTGAACACATCCTGAATCTGAATGCAACCAGAGCAGATCTCATCCAAAGGGGGGAAAATATTTCTGATAACACTATGAAAAGCATTATAATCAATTCATTAGACCACAGCTGGGATAACTATATTACTTTAATTGATAACTTAAGTTTAGAACAAATTACCTTAGAAAACCTTACCAATAAACTTATTGCTGAAGACAGACTTAGAAAGGAATGATATGCACAACAAAGGGAAGGTAGAAATCAAAAAAGGACAGATTTTAGAGTCAGAGACAGATACCCACATGAATGCTCAATATGTGGATCTGAAAGACATCAAAAAAGAGACTGCCCCAAGAACACAGGATATAGTGATACATATCATCACAAAGATAGAAGAATACATTTCTTAGATAGAACTTCCCCTGAATACAGATATAAACGCAGGAAATCACCACATTCTAAAGAAAAACAAATGTACAGAAACAACCCTAGGGAAAACAAAAAAGGATCACTATATGGAATAAAAGACAGTGATACATCAACATCAGATTCACTCAACACTTGGCTCATCGATTCTGGAGCCACATGTCACACAACTCACAATAGAAAAATATTGAACAACTTCACAGAAAAGGAATATTACATAAAAGTAGCAAACCAAAATGAAGTCCTAGTAAGAGGAGTAGGTGACACGCATATAAAAGGTATAGGAAAAATAGAGGGGGTGCTATTTATACCCGAAATTCCAAATAATATATTGGCAACTCTAAAATTAAGCATAGAAAATGAAGTAGAGACCACATTCAAAGATGGAAAAGTATTTATGACTAAAAACAACAGAAACATTGGCAAACTGTTCACAAATGAAGGACTAACATATCTACTACCATAAAATAACGAATTAATCTACGCAAACTATCAATTAAAAAACAAAGAGGCAGAGTCAGATAGTCATGAAGGGGGTAATAATAATATACCAACTGCTGATACTAATATATCAGAAAATTTACACAATGGAAAACCTATACACGACAACTGTAGCCATTTACTCCACAGAAAGCTAGGACACGCAAGTTTTCCTGTCATACGGAAAATGTTAGAATGTTCCGAAGACTTAAAAATAAAAAATTGTAAAAATTATTTGGAATGCTCCGTGTGCAATTCATCCAAACTCAAAAATAAACCTAAGCCCAAAAAAGCCACTCGCACCACACACTCAATTTTTCAGCTAGTTCATATGGATGTTGTAGGCCCAATGAAACCTTCAATTAAATATAGGAAAAGATACTTTCTAACCATAGTCGATGACTACAGTAGGTTTGGGTTTGTGTACACCCTTAATCATAAAAGTGAAGTTTTCAAAAAATTTAAGGAATTCTTTAAAATGGTAGAAACTCAACATAATATTAAAATTAAACAAATAATGACCGACAGAGGGTCGGAATTTTTATCCAACAAATTTTCAAATTGGCTAAAATTACAAGGAATATTGCACTTTAAATCTTGTCCCTTCTCCCCCTTTCAAAATGGAGTATCAGAGAGAAAAAACGGTTTGCTACAAAACATGGTTAAATGTGTCTTAGACGATGCTGGTTTAAGCCAATCATTCTGGGCTGAAGCCCTTACTTATTCCAATTATACTCTAAACCGCTTATGGTCAAGTACACTCAACAAAACCCCATATGAACTCATGTATGGCAAAAAACCAAAAATTGGACATTTACACGTATTTGGTGTAACTGCTGATGTATATGTACCCACACAATTGAGGCGCAAAGGAGAGAAAGTATCCAAAAGACTAATATTTATGGGGTACGAATCAGGAACCAAGGGATATCACTTCATTGATAAAAATAACCATTTCATTGTATCCAGATCTGCCGTGTTTCATGAACACGCGAATTGGTCAAAGATACACCTCAACGAGATATATCCAGAATCAAAAAACACTACACACACACACAGAACATTATTCAACAGATACCAACCCCAAAATTATAACAACAAACAAACTCAAATACCCAAAAATAATTAATGATGAATGGAAGAAAGGACATCCCACATTGAAAGTAGACCAATTAACTGAAAAAGAAACTAAATATATGCATAGCAATGAACAACCCCAGAATAGACCCATTAGATCTAATAGGGATACAATTCCTAAAAGATTAGATGATTACGTACTGTCTATCCAAGCTAAATATCTGACTCCCAATACATATAATGACATACTCAAATTACCTCTAGAAGAAAAAAATAAGTGGGAGGAAGCAATGAAAAAGAAGATAGATAGTTTGAAGGAACTAAATGTATACTCACCAACAGATCTACCCACAGAAAAGTCCCCCATTGGCACTAAATGGATTTTTAAAGTCAAAGAGCTAGAAGATGGTAAATTCCTATATAAAGCTAGGTTAGTAGTTCAAGGTTTTGCCCAAAGATTTCCTGATGACTATGAGGACACATACTCTCCAACCGTTAGATCAGAAAGTGTGAAGACAGCATTGGTATTAGCTTCCATCTTAAATTTAGACGTATATCAGTTTGATGTACAGACTGCTTATCTACATGCTGATCTTGATAAAGAAATTTATGTAAAAGCGCCCCCAGGAAAGAATACAAAAAAGGGAGAGATTTGGCTATTAAATAAGAGTCTTTATGGATTAAAACAGTCTGGCAAACGGTGGTATGAGTGTTTATCAAAAATACTTAATGATATGGGTTTTATAGCTACTTCATCTGATTTATGTTTTTTCACTAAAAGAAATAATAATTCTATTGAATATGTTTTGATTTATATTGATGACATATTATATTTTGGACATGATATTAAATGTGATGATTTTGCTGAACAATTGGGTAAACATTTCAACTTAAAAATATTAGGAAAGGTAAACAAATATTTAGGAGTCCAAATTGATAAAACCGATAAGGGTTTCAAATTGTCCCAAAAAGATAAAATTATAGAACTCATACAAAAGTGCAATATGATTAACTCAAAAATTTGTGAAACTCCCATGTCAACAGACTTTCATAGAAACATGCACAATGAACACGAGCCATTCAAAGATGACACTTTATATCGATCAATTATTGGGTCATTATTATACATATCTAATTGGACCAGACCTGATATCACCCTTGTCGTTAATTTGTTGTCAAGACATGTAAGCAATCCTAACTTATACCATTGGGAAGGAATCAAGAGAATTTTGAGATATCTGAAATCTAGCGTTGACGTATGTCTATACTTAGAACCATTCATTTCTGAAAAGCCAACTTTGACCTGCTACGCTGATGTAGACTGGGCTGGTGATCCAAAAAGCCGAAAAAGCACCTCTGGATATGTTTTTCTTATAAATGGTTGTACGGTGCATTGGTACACTGGCAAACAAAATTTAATTGCTACCTCTACAGCAGAAGCTGAGTACGTTTGCCTATTTAAAGCAGTCAATAACCTAACCTGGTTCGATGATTTGTTATCTAATATATGGGATGAACCTATTTATCCAATTATCATCAATGAAGACAATAAGGCAGCAATAGATATATCAGCTTCCGAGGCAATAGGCCAAAGATCTCGACATATCGATATCAAATACAAACATGTGAGACAATTATCGAGTATAGGATTTATTAAAGCTGTTCATTGCGATACTAGTGAACAAATTGCTGACATTCTCACTAAACCATTAGCAACCAAACAACATGTATATTTAACTTCTAAACTTAATGTACATATATAATATTAATAATTTACTATTGGTTAGGTATTTTAGAGGGGGATTTGTTACAGTTGAAAATACCTAACTTGTTCTCTGTAAATATGTGTATTTGTATATATGTTATTATGTGATGTCATTATGTTTCTTGCCATTGGCCCCTACTTACCTTTTGCTCCGCCTCCTCTGTATATAAGCAGTTGTTCCTGTCAGAAGCTCAGCTGTCCAAATGTATTCCTGAGGAAGACAAGAAATAAATACCTTTGTTATAAGAAAGGCTTCAGTCTCTTATATTGGGCCTGACCAGAAAAATTAAACTAGTAACAGAATTGTATGGCATTTTCCCATCAAGAGTGCTACACAATTTGGGAGATCTTTAGAGACTTATAGCTGCTGCTTGATGAGAAAGGAACAACTGTGACCCATAGGCCTTTGCACAGTTAGTTCCATATGGTGCACCACTTGTGTCCTCTCCTAGATCAGGGGGCTCTTCAGTCAATTGCTCATGCCCTGGTCACCTCACAGACAGATTACTGCAATGTGCTTTACATGAGATTGTTCTTGACAAGCATTTAGAAGCTTCAACTGGTTGAGAAGACAGCAGCCCAGGTAGTGATGGGCAAGCCTCAGTATGACCGTGTAACACCTCTGCTTTGCAAGCTGCACTGGTTGCCAGTTTGCTTTTTGTTCTATTCATGGTTTTGATCACTGTTATAAAGCTTTTCTGGGCTCTTATAGTTTGTGGGAATGACCTTGGAAGATGGGGAGTGGGCAGAATCCAGACTTGCAAGATAGATGTCAGCCTTCCCAGATAGATCAGGAAACATAACCAGATAGCTAATTACTGCAAGACTACAACAGCAGAATCTTGCAAGTCTGAAATTACAAATCTCCCTCCATCTCCTTTACAGCCTGAGAAGCTAGTGTTTCTTCTGAGCCTCTTTCTCTGCCCATTATGCAATTGCAGTCTTTATTCTCACTTATGTGAGAGTAGGCAGCATCTCTCCCTCCTCCTGTAATCGCTGCCTTCTCCTCTCCCCTCCCCCCATGTCCCAAGATCATTTCCACATAGCATTACAATGGTAGGGGGCTTGGTTATTTGAGGAAATGCCTGTCTCCCATTGTATCTGCCCAGTTGATGCAATGTGAAAGGATTGGCATTCTCTTAGTTCTGTTGATTAAAAAATGCCAGGTGTCAGAACCCTAGACACTTTCTGTATACCCTCTGGAATGAGGTTTCCCTGAGATCTGAGTATTTTCTCACCCTACTGGATATCAGAGGGCCCTGAAGTTCTTTGTCTAGAACTTTGGCCAGAGTGATTGAAACCCCTTTTAGATTGTGTAATGTTTACTTTTGTTTTTTAAGTACACATCTGACTTTGCTATTTTTGCCATCTTTACTCTCTTTTTTGTTGTTGTTTTTAATTTTTTTTAAATTTATAAACTGGGAATTGAACAGCATATAAATGTAATAAGTTATTATTTTATTACATATAGAAATAAAAATAAAAATTGCATTATTCTATCACTGTAACATATACTTAAGTAGAAAAATAATAGTTCTGGGCTTTTGTTCCTTTTCTGTCTGCCAAATTTTTGCCCACCAGCAAGTTTTGTACGCCAATTGATTATGTCCACTTATTTCATCTGTCTCACGGTCTCTTTCCCACCAAATGGATTAGGGTTATCAATCATTGTTTGATAGTTACCTCTGTAAATTTATGTACCCATATCATAATCACAAGACTATTGCACAAATCAATTGGTAGGCAAACATTTTTTGGCTATGATATTTTAAAATTAATGCCAGGCAAAAAAGGCACACGAAGTTCACTTTTTCTCAAATCATAATATAATCAGGCTTAGAGTTTAGACAACAAATATGTATCCTTATCTTACAGCTCTTGCATGGTTTATCAAGTAGAAATACTAATTATAAAAACTTTATATTGAATAAACACCATTTAACAATCTCTCTACAGTATATTGTGTGTGTGAGTGTATGTGCAACGTTCAATCTTATTGCTTTATCAATAATTAAAGGTCTATATGAAGCTGCTAAATGAAATGTAAAGAGTTGGGCAATATTTTTGAAAGAAACAATTAAGCACAGAATCATTGTTACACAGACCTAACTACTGTATCTTAGGAATGAGAGCCAGGTTTTAAAACAATAGCTATTGTATACAGGTAGTCCTCGACTTACAACCACAATCAAGCCCAAAATTTCTGTTGCTAAGTGAAAGAATTGTTAAGTGAGTTTTGCCCCATTTTACAGCTTTTCTGGACACAAT
This sequence comes from Pituophis catenifer annectens, assembly GCF_029215685.1. Lineage (NCBI taxonomy): Eukaryota > Metazoa > Chordata > Lepidosauria > Squamata > Colubridae > Pituophis > Pituophis catenifer. The sequence continues at coordinate 43,369,223 of NW_027256887.1, read as the reverse complement.
GGTTAAATGAATCACTGCAGTTGTTAAATGAATCTGCTTCCCCATTTCAGTTCTCAAAAGTTGATCGCATGGCCCCGGGACATTGCAACCATCATAAATATGAGTCAAGCATCTGAATTTTGATCAAGTGACTATGAGAAGGCTGCAATGGATGTGAGAAAAACGGTCATAAGTCACTTTTTTCAGTGACATTGTAACTTTGAACCATTGTTAAACAAACTGTTGTAAGTCAAGGATTATCTGTACTTGGTCTTCAACAGAAACTACTTTTATTAGTCATACCTTTGTTTCAGATTGTATAAATCTTTTTGTGTTTTATTTTTATTAATCTATTTCTTTGAGTAAGATGGAACAGTACAATACTAGGACTGGTTGCTACAATTAAAGTTTAAAAACTGATGTAAAAAATGCACACAATAAGCACAAATGCAGAAACACTGCATCTGAAAGCTTCAGACTACTGAAAGCTTTCAGGAAATAATGCAGAATTATGGAAGACACTCAGTCTATATTGTTAAATATGCATGAAGGTAGCATGGTGATGATGTAGCTAAATATAATATTGCAGGGCCACCAGCAGTTGGAAGTTTTTGAAAAACATGCAGCTCAATTAATGTATTTCCACAGTCATTTTATTTCCACTAGACAAAGATGCAAACATTTGCAAAATAATGTCTGTGCTTACGTGTGGTGGTCTCAATAAAATGCTTTCATTTCTTAGTTTATTTTCAGTTTCTAATACTGACAGCTACATCAATGCAATGAAAACTCTCAGTCCTTGAAAAAATAGAAAACATTGCAAAGAGTGGCATATTTTGTGCTATTTATGCTTGCCTTTCTTGCAGTAGTCAGTGATATGACCAAAACAAGGAAGGTTTGTCTGAAGAACGTGCACTAGATATCATAATTTCCCCAGGACACAATTAGACTAGCATGAAAATCAGTGGTGGGTTCCTCCCGGTTCAGCCCGGTTCCACCGAGCCGGTAGCAGTGATGATATGATGTCACTGAACCGGTTCTGCTCCACCCCTGCTGAGAATTCAAGACAATGAAAAGAGTAGAGAAAGAGAAGAAAATGAGTGTTGTATATTTGCTAGGACTAAAGACATATATAAATTAACAGAGTTTATTAAGTGACAATTGCTCTACTACTAATTTCACCAATGGAATTCCATTACCCATCTGCTTTGATAAGAATATGTCAAGATTCACACACACACACACACACACACACACACACACAACATATTATTTAAAGATCGTTCAAAATTATGATAAAGTTAATTTAAAAAAATCTTTGCAACCAATTCTTCCATTTACTACTAGCATAGAATCTGATGGTAATGTGATTACTATTCCTGTGCTTCACAATTGGCTTCCAACAAGCATTGTCTTTCCAACAAGGCAGAGCACAGAAGCAAAATAACAAGTTGTGACCCTGTAATGTCTCAATGACCATGATGACTTGATTAATAACTGTATGAGAAGTGATGTTGTATGTCCATTGTAGTCTCATGATTTTTCACTTAACAATCACAGGGCTTAGCAATGGAGTTGCCAGTCCCAACTGTGGTTGCTAAGTGAGATCTATACCATATATCAGACATGGGTGACTAAGCCAAACTTAACAACCCACTATATGACTTATCAGAATGTTTGATCCCATTGGTATAGAGGAATTTTAAAGTTTATGGGTTGTACGATATATATTGATGTAGTATCACTAATAAAACATTACACTTTAGGTGTGTGTTGCTATAGGAGATCACCCGACCAAAGGAAGGGTCAAATGTGCCATCGGTTTGAGTCCTTTCACTCCCACAAGAGGTCTAATTCCAGCCCACTTTGGATTCTGTTGACTCTTATCTGCCACCAATTTGTTTTGACCAACTTGCATTAGTAGTGAGAATATAGCTTTATTGTATGCTAATACCTTCTACAACAGAGGTGTCAAACTCGATTTTATTGAAGGTTGCATCAGGGTTGTGTTTGTCCTCTGGGGGCTGAGATGGGCGTGGCCAGGATAGGTGTGGCCAGTTCAACTGGCGGGGGCGCCTGTGGTGACCCGAGTGCTCTGCCAGTGAAAATGGGCTCCCAAGCTCTGTTTTCGGCTGCCATGTCCTCCTGCAACCCTCTGCCAGCGAAATGGAGCTCGGGAGCCTGTTTCACTGGCAGAAGTACCGTGGGCCAGTCCTTCACTGTTTCCAGGGTGGCCCCATGGGCCAGATCTAAATACCCTCCGGGCCAGTTCTGGGCCCTGGGCCTTGAGTTTGACACCTCTGCTCTACAAGAATCTGCTTGAAGAGAATTAGCATACAATAAACCTGTGTTCATTTAAACTGCCTAGACTCCTGTTTCTGCCCTTAACAATTGCACTGCAGTAGGGAAAGACTCACTTGAGGCAAATCTCTAGGTGCATCATGTGATCAATTGTACATAATTCACTACAAAGGCAACGTCACTGTTTCAGACCAATGAACTTGTGCCAGTTGCTCAAAAAGACAGATAACAGAACCCAGGCATGGTATTTTTCTGGGATGTGAAAAATACTCATTGCTCATTCCCATTGCTATGATAATGGGTAATCAAATGCAGATCCTTCCTACTATATGACTTACTGATATGTTCATTTAGTAAGAAGGCTCATTCTAGGATGACCTTAAGGAGCTAGCCTCTGCAGGTGGAGGGCACTTTCCCATCTTAACTAAAGAATGCCCTTTTGCAGTAGTAGTAATAAATTATTTATTCATGACTTTATGTATTCTCCTATTCTTGTGTAATTTTGTATGGAGATTGCTTTGAGGTCTTGGCATCTCTTGGCCGAGGGCCCAGTTGCAGATATCTAATCATTTTGGTTCCTTGTAAGAGGAGAAACCTCTTCCATAAGAATGGGGAGGAAAAGTGATAAATTGATACAGGCTCTATAATAATTAAGATAATTTCCATAATGGTTTTGCTACTTTGAAGTGATTTTCAAAAGAATTCCAAGCAGTAAAGGGAAAAGTTACATTTCCAAGGGTTTTGTAATTTTTAAAATAAATATATTCCTATTATTGTTATTTGTAGCATCTTGTTATAAAATCCGAAATTATCTTATTCTCTGAGATTCTCACCCATTTTTCTTAAAGCACGTAAATATGCAAATAGTAACTAATAGGCCTTCTGTGTAAATATTTTATAGTATGTTAAAAGCTGCTTGAAAATCAGATTAAAATTAAGTCTTCTGTTAACATTCAACATTTTTTTTCTTTCTTGTCCTATGGAGCAACAATATAATACACTGAGGACTTTAGCTGAAAAATATGCCCAATGTCAGTGTTTTCTTTGTTTCAGATGACAGTCCATATACTAAATCTTCAAACCAATCAAAGCCACCTGATGGAGCACTAGCTATAAGAAGACAGAGCATTCCAGGTACACCACTATATATACTACTAAAATTTGCATGTCCATTTGATTTTTTTTGTAACTTTCAAATGGGTGAAATGGTGCATCACAGACCAACAATTTTGGAATCAATGCACTTCAAATAAGCTAACTTAAAGAATGGGTCCAAAATCTGCAACCCATGACAGGATTGAAATTTGGTAACGTTGTGCTGTTTTAATGCTGCTGCACCACTACAGGCAGCCATGGTTATGTGATTGTCATTTCTAACACTCCCTGCCAACTTTTTACAAGAAAAGTCAATGGGGAAACCATAGGGAGCAATCTCAGAGCATCCTATCCAGGGATGGGTTCTACTTACCTTTACTACCAGTTCGCAACAGGATCACACGTGCGCCCTTGCTTCGCTCGGGCCCGCACCTTGCTTCTGTGCATGCGCAGAAGCTCCTGTGCATGCGCAGATCGCCGATGACAACATCCGGGTTGTTGGGTGGGGCCTCCCACCAGTTTTACTACCGGTTCTTGTGAACTGGTCCAAACCAGTGGCAAACCACCACTGATCCTATCTCTATTATCTTTTACCCAAATTGGTGTTTGCCATTTGAACTGATCTATTGAAAAATAAGGTTCTAATTTGAAGTTTAAAGATGGGGTTCTTATTAAATGTTTTAAATAGTGATAAGGTTGTAATTATATTTTTTGTACTGAACTGCATAGTTAGCTACTTTGAATCATGTTTGTGTGTGTGTGTGTGTGTGTGTGTGTGTGTGTGTGTGTGTGTGTGTGTGTGTAAAACTGGGTTTTAAATATATAAATGGCAGGTGAATGTTTCTAGACTTAAAGTAATCAGGATCATAGGAACATTTACATTAAAGAAAAATTAATACATGGAGAATTTTAGTTGATTAAAATCCAGTGAAAATAGATTTAAGATAGTGAAAAACTAGTAAAAATAGAGGATAAAGCTTCACATGATTCAGTCGCAGCGTGTATCTCTTTTGGTTTCACACACAAAAAATAAAAAATCAGAAAGCTTATGAATGTTACAGAATTATAAAAATCAATGGAAATGATAGAACCCGAAGGCACCATCAAATGAAATCGATGGACATGAATTTTGAAAGAGAGAAGGGCATGTAATTTAATTGTGGACTTCATTGACTGAGATTGTTTTCAGTTTGAATAGAATTTGTCAGAAGAATTTTATCCAACTGTCAATGAATATTAACACATAAAGCATTACATACTTAGAAGTTCTCATTATTTAAGCTGCTGGTCTGAATTAAATTCGGAGATGATACTGGAATTTTTGTTCCAGTTGTAACTATATTGCCTAACATAATTATGTCTACTTTTTTGGAAATTTAATCTCTTAGCCTTGTATGAAATGTGATAAAAATAGAAATATCCTGTTATTTCTCATGAAAATATATAATCTTATCTATTATTAAAGTATTTTTAAAAAAATTTAAATATTCTATGAGGAATACATCAAGATCTCACTTTTAGAAATCTGATTTCTAAGAAACACTATACAGCGCTGACTTCTTCAAGTAATGCATATGAGACAAGCTTCTTTCCTACCATCAGTGTGTGAAGGTTTATGATGACACTGGAATATATCTTGGGGTTTGTGTATGTGTGCCATCAAGACAGTGTTGACTCCTGGCAACTGCTTGGACAAGTTCCTGCCATTTTCTTGGCAGAGTTTTTCAGAAGGGATTTGCAATGTTTCCTAAGGCTGAGAGAGACAGCCTGGCCCAAGTGCACTCAGTTGGCTTCATTCTTAAGAAGGGAGTATAATTCATACACAGTTTCCAGCCTGATTCCCTAACCAATATACCAAGTTAGCTTTCTAAACTATATCTTTTAATCCTTCATTATTTGTAGAATAAGGAAAAGGTTGGGCTGCTGCAAGCATAACAAAACATCTTTGGATAACTTAAAGTGGCATGAACTGGTAGGCCTACCAAAATGATCAGTTTAATAGTTCTTAATTGGACCTAGACAAAAAATGTGAATTAATTTATGGTTTGTATGTTAAAATCTATATTTTTATTACATTTGCTTCAGGTAAAAAAAGATATTAAAAGTCCTCCTTGGTTATGATAATTTCAGGCTGCATGATTTTATTTTGGTTTGACTTGTACTCCAAAATCCACCAAATCAAATCTGAAATAAAATAAAAGGTGGAACCAAATTTAAATTGATAGTTCAAGGGATAGTATAGTTTATTTAGTATAATTTATTTGCCAGATTTAAAATATAATGAAATACAATAAATATGATGTACAGATGCAGTTTGAATAATGATATACATAATAGAATCTAACCAAAAAACATCTCATGAATCCGCATTAATAGCTTTTCAAAAGTATTTCCAAAGAATATGAATGAAGAAAAATAACCTATTAGAGCATGTGAGATAGAACTGTTTCTAACATGAAAGTTCACTCTACTGTTAAAACTCTATTTAAAACTGAAATAGTTTCCAGAGATTAATTATCTGATCCTGACCTTGGTTTAAATTATTCCTTGATTCTTTTTATAAGAAGATTGTTGTTTTCACCTATTAACATCCCATTTATCATATCAGGGTCTGTTAAATCAAATTATGTACAACAACCTTCCCCAGCCCAAGGATACACACATGTATTGGAACTACAACTCCTAACCATTTACAGCCATTGGTCATATTCTCTATGGTTTCCAAAAATGTATATCTCCATATATTTGGAGATTATTGGGTTGGGAAAAGCTGTTGTATTATATCAGAATTTCAGCTGCAACTTTTGTAGACATAATTCCTTATTTATTATCTCGTTTATTTTAATGACAAAAATAATTCTATCTTAGATTAGACTACAGATCACAAATGCCAGTACTCTAGACATAATGTTCAGTTAATTAAGAGTAATTAATAAACAATAACATTAAATGGCAAATAGCATAAAATAGTACCAAATAACAAATTCATATTGCATAATAGTACTAAATGGCAATAGCATTAAATAGCAAATTTGGTCTGTTTTGTCAACCCATTTTATTCCTGTTCAACTCGATAGATAGGTACATGTTTGATTTTTTAAAAAACCATTAGAATATAATTTAGGCGAATGTCATCTCATTTCATATATCTCAATAGACCAGAGAAAACTTCTGACTGCACACAGTATGCACTCTGTGTGTGTGTGTGTGTGTGTGTGTAGGCAGTTTGATAATAATACTGAAACATGATTTCTTAAAGTACATATAAAGAAATACATTGGAATTTCTAATAGAAATATATTGTTTCTTTAGATGAAATAATTGACTTAAAAATGCCCCAAATAACATGCTTGCTGGCTGCTCTAAGAGCTATATCCATTTCACAAGACCCACTCTTTGCAATTTAGGTGCACTCTAGAAAGCAGAATCTTTTTAATCTATCTCTCCTGCCCAAAGCTATATCCAGTACTGGAATTGCATTTGCTTTTGCTTTCCCTGGTCTCTTTATATGTAATTCCATCTGCTCCCATTCCTATTTTTGATGGGAAGAGGTGATAGATTGAAATGAAGTCTTTGGTGCTCTGTAAGTCTGGTTGTTTGCTTGCAGACATTTCATTACCCAACTAGGTAACATCATCAGTGCAATGATTTTAACCATTTATTTTTACCAAACAAAAGTGGGAAACTTCACAAACACTTCACAAACACATGGCGTAAGACAGGAGAACAAACTCATCAGGACAGGATTCAGCAGTCCATCTGCATCTGAAAGACAAAGGCCACTCATTTGAAGACAGCAAATTTTACATTCTGGACAGAGAGGACTACTGATTTGAAAGAGGAGTCAAAGAGGCCATCTATATTAAAATTGAACAGCCCTCCCTCAACAGAGGAGGAGGGACATGATGCCACCAATCTCCTATTTATAATGCATCCTTTCAGCAGTCCCCAGAAGGTTCCAGACCCATTTGCACTCTGATTCAAGTGACTCTAGGATACAGATGAATCCTCAAGTGGCCTCAATGACCCTCAGAGTGCTAACAATCAGATAACTGCAAAGAACATAAATCATTCCATTCTCCACCTGTTAGGTTGAACTGAAAAAGCTTCTTGGATGAGACGTGAAACCTTTTGAAACAAAAAAACCCAAAACACAATAACCAAGAAGGTCTAGTTACCCTTTGAAAAAAACATATGTCAGGGTTCCTACCAATGTCCTAATTAAAACATGAATCTCAAGCCGAAGTTCAAAAGAAAAGAAATCCATTTATTTATTAGGAGCATCATGTTGGCACAATGCAAGTGAAACCAACTCTGACCTCACTTAATTTGTGCCTTGGCTCTCACCGTGTTTCCCACTCTCCCCAAGGTGTATCATCAGTCATGTTTCCCAATGAAGCAATTTCACGGGTTTTAGAAGTCACTCCCTCTGGGCACTGTGGATCTCCATGGAGATGGCCTTGACATTTGCCGGCTGGAATGTGCTTTGTTTTGACTGAGGTGCAAACTCCTTGATAACAGCTGCGAGGCTTGATTCCCCATCCCCCTGCTTATGGCAACTTGTGAGCAGGTTGGGAAGGCTTCACAAGTTGATAGCATCTTTGTTCATTAAATATTACATTTATGTTCATAAATTTATTTCCATCAAAAACCTCCTTTTTGCTTTCAGAATCCAATCTTCAATTTAATATTTCTACAAACTTTTCATAATTCCATAATATTCTTTCAATAAAAAAACATACAATTAAACTTTCCCACATTTTACATTTCTCACTGCTGCAGGAGAGCAAAAATCTGCAGTCTCCATTGCCCAATATTTTGCTCATTCTTATTTTTTGTACTCTGTTAATTGTAATTCTGCCAAACACTTTTCTAGCCACACTTATTCCTTTTCTCTTTCTGTATGCATTGTTGCTAACATTTCTTTTGAATAATAGAACAGTAACAACATTCGTTGCATTGCAGATTCAACTAGTTAGATAAGTTGTGCAAGGCATTTCATAAGCAAACTACATGCATATTTTAATATTTATGTTTTTTTTTGTTTTGTTTTTTTAATTTCTATACCGCCCTTCTCCTGCGGGACTCAGGGCGGTGTACAGCCAAGATAAAACATTGCATATAAAATTTAAAAACAATTTAAAAAACAATTAAATAATTTCAGCCCAAGATTTAAAAACAACCCAATTAAAACCAAATTCAATTAAAACTGAGAGGATGGGATCAAGCCAGCCCGGCTAGATGGAATAGGTGTGTTTTCAGGGCCTGACGAAAAGTCCGGAGGTCTGATATCGTGCGTATCTCAGGGGGTAGGTCATTCCAGAGGGCAGGTGCTGCCACAGAGAAGGCTCTCCCCCTGGGGGTCGCCAGCCGGCACTGTCTGGCCAACGGCACCCTGAGGAGGCCCTCTCTGTGTGAGCGAACCAGTCGGTGGGAAGCTATTGGCGGCAGAAGGCAGTCTCGCAGATACCCCGTCCCTAAGCCATGAAGCGCTTTAAAGATGGTCACCAACACCTTGAAGCGCACCCGGAAGACCACAGGAAGCCAGTGCAGCTTGCGCAGGAGAGGTGTCATATGTGAGCGCCCCATCGTTCCCATAATCCCCCGCGCGGCCGCATTCTGGACTAACTGTAGCCTCCAGGTGCACCCCAAGGGGAGCCCCATGTAGAGAGCATTGCAGTAGTCCAGGCGGGAAGTGACGAGTGCTTGAGTGACCGTGCGTAGGGAGTCCCAATCCAGAAAGGGGCGCAACTGGCGTATCAGGCGAACCTGATAAAAAGCCCCCCTGGCCACGGCCATCATGTGCTCTTCTAAAGATAGCTGTGCATCCAGGAGGATGCCTAAGTTGCGAGCCCTCTCCGTGGGGGCCAGTGATTCGCCCCCAATAACCAGTGATGGCACCAGCTGGCTATATCGGGACACCAGAAGCCACAGCCAGTCAGTCTTGGAAGGGTTGAGTCAGAGCCTGTTTCTCCCCATCCAGGCCCGCACGGCCTCCAGGCACTGGGACATCACTTCCAAGGCATCGTTAGGTGGCCTGGGGTGGAGATGTACAGCTGAGTATCGTCAGCGTACTGATGGAACTCCACCCCAAAGCCACGGATGATCTCACCCAGGGGCTTTACATAAATGTTGAACAGAAGGGGTGAGAGGACCAACCCTTGTGGCACCCCACATGCAAGGCGCCTCGGGGTCGACCGCTGCCCCCCTGTCAACACAGATTGCGACCGGTCAGAGAGGTAGGAGGAGAACCACCGCAGAATGGTGCCCCCCACCCCCAGCCCCTTCAACCGGCGCAACATGATACCATGGTCGATGGTATCAAAAGCCACTGAGAGATCTAACAGTACCAGGATAGAGGAACAACCCCTATCCCGAGCCCTCCAGAGATCATCCACCAACGCGACCAATGCCGTTTCCGTGCTGTGCCCAGGCCGGAACCCGGACTGGAGCGGGTCTAGATAGACAGCTTCATCCAGGTACTGGGGAAGCTGCCGCGCCACCACACTCTCAACAACCTTCGCAACAAAGCGAAGGTTGGAGACTGGACGATACAGCTGGATCCAGAGAGGGCTTCTTGAGGAGGGGCCTCACCACCGCTTCTTTCAAAGTGGCCGGCAGGACCCCCTCACTCAAAGAAGCATTAACAATCCTCTGGAGCCAGCCTCGTGTAACCTCCCAGGAAGCCAGTACCAACCAGGAGGGACACGGGTCCAATAAGCATTTGGTCGTGTTCAGCCGTCCCAGGATCCTGTCCACGTCCTCGGGAGCCACTCCCAGATAACACTCTCAAGACCTGCCTCAGTCATCCCGTCCGGACTTACCCAGTCAGAGGCCAGGCCTTCCCGAATCTGAGTGATCTTGTCATACAGATACTGCACAAAATCCTCAGCTCGACCCTGCAAGGGATCATCCCACACTTCCAGATGGAGGAGGGAGCGGGTCACCCTAAACAGGGCGGCTGGGCGATTATCTGATGACGCTGACATTATCTGAATGTGATTACTGTCTGTTCCTTCAGCATTACCATTTTTAAAATATTGCTATAGCATTTATGTCTTCTTTTTTAATATTTTATTCTTAGTCAATAGCTTTTTTACAATTTGTTTAATTTCCATTTCTGGAAATGGACATGCATGAACGACAAATAACTATGATTGTCATACAAAAATTGAAGATACTCCTTCAGTTGCTTTGGCTTCAGTTGCATATCAAGTCTTATCACTTTCCTTTTTAATTCCATTCACTCTGGTCGATGCTAACCTTCTTAATCTACTTCCAAAACAATCTGTATTTACATCTGAATAGTTCTGCATTTTTTTCTGCATATTTTAATAGTTACCATTACTTTCTTCTTTGACTTCTTGCAACTGTTTTTTCTATATAAACATTATATAACATTTATCATTTTTGCAACATTTACTATATTAAATGCATTTTTCCTCTCCTGTAACTCTTTCAGCTTAACTACTGCATCATGTATCCATTTTCATGATTTCCTTAGCATAATTCTACAGTCATTTAATACTTTGTAATATAATTCTTTTCATTCTGTTTCCAAATAACTTCTGTGTCTCCTTTCCATGTATCTACTTTCCATTCATTTTTCAAGAAAGGTATTTTCTAATACCTTTTTATATAGACCTTATGCTTGTCTTCCTGCAATCTTTCTACTTCACTCCGTTCTTTCTATTTCTTTGATTTTCTTCCTTGTACCATGTTTTCCCGAAAATAAGACCCTGTCTTATATTTTTTTGAACCCTGAAATAAGTGCTTGGCCTTATTTTTGGGGAGGTCTTATTATTTTGGGGTGTGTGAAGGAAACCAGAGGAAATGGTGGGGACCGGCCATTTAAAATGTTTAAATATTTATTGCGCATGTGCATGCATTTAAATATTTTTGGGGAGGGCTTATTTTCAGGGGGTGTTGTGGCCCATATGCTGCCTGTGCAGCTGGTGGCTGATTTGGACAGCGAGGAGGCTGGTGTGGTGCTGCGCCAGCAGCCTGTGCAGCTGGCACTCGAATCGGACAATGAGGCTGGAGAAGATGTGGTGCCAGAGGCGGGGATTCAGCCAGGGCCTTCAGAACCTCCAGAAGCTCCCTTAAGTGAATAGGACAAAGAGGAGGAGCCTCTTCTCGATGCACGGGCACGCAGAGCTGCAAAAGGTAGGAGTGGCTCCTCAGGAGGAAGACTCCTCGAGAGTAAAGCTTGGGGCTAATTAGCCACTCCCTTAGCCTATTTAAGGAGGAACGCCGACTGAAGCAATTTGCAGGGAACAACTTCGTTCACTCTTCTTCATGCCTTGATCTTAGTTCTCTGCAAATTGCTTCTGGGCTTTCTGCCAACAATAGTAAGATTAAGATTATTTATTCTTTGAATTCTTATAGGCTGTTAAGAAAGTTAATTAACAGCCTTTATTTGAAAAAAAACATGTTTAATTTAGTAAACTAAGGTTTGTACAGACTTTGTGTGTGCTGCGTTCTTTGAGGTCCATAGCTGGGGCAGAACGGGGGGGGGTGGTATTTTAGTGCATGCGCTCAAAAGCCTGATTGGGCTTATTATCAGGGCATGTCTTATTTTAGGGGAAACAATGTATATTTTTCCTGAGATCAACCCATTACAACTAAATAGTAGTTTGACCTATATTTAGAAGCTCATATCACCCTTATATCACCCTTATATCCATTACTAATTTTTTCAGAGTTTCTCATGGACAAAATAAATGATCTACTTTTTGATTCAGTTTTTCCCATATGTGTGTATTTTGTGTGTGTGTATACACATAAACATTTTCAAAACAGACTTTTTTCTAAACAGAAACTTACTACGTGCCATTCTTATTGACTGATGCATCTCCCAAGGTCCCAAATCACTCTTTACTGAGATGCTACACTGGAAGGAAAGATGTAACCAAACAAGATAAATATTCTGTGATCTGCTTTGGACAAAAAAAGCAGCACACACATTTTAATAATATTGTGTACATTTTTCATACATCAGCTTATACAAAATTGAATTTTTATAATAGTAATAGAACTATGGCAGGGAAAGTATTTAAAATAAATCTTTGAGAAAGTACATGGTAGAATTTTATGTACCCCTTTGTAATTTTTTTAGCATTTCTGCAATTTAATTACATGCTATCCCTTTAAATCATCTTTAAAATGATATAATATTAATGAAGATAAAAGTATTATTTTGCAAACCAGATGGATAGGTGGGTAGGTGGATGGATGGATGGTTGGGTGGATGGATGGGTGGATAGTAGATAGATATGCATACATACTCATACAACATATCATTTTTTATTATGTACCATATATGGTGGGATCTGGAAAACCAGTATCCCTGTCTGTTTCATTTAACATCACCATAAACTTGATTTTTTTTCTTGTTTTTCAAATCTGGTTTAGCTGGAAAGAGTAAGCATGGTGCATTTTGCCTGTACTAGGCTCCAGCTCCCAGGACAGTTAGGCAAACTGGAGAGCATCCATCCACAGTTTATATAGCACTACATTCAGAATTGAATTCATAGCATATTCCTTTCTTAAAAAGCACATTCACAATAGAACCTATCTTCTAGCTTGTGTTATGGCTTATTCAGACACAAATAAAATGGGAATCCAATTCAGATACAGTGCTAAGCTAGTAAAAGAATGGAAGTTTCCTGATTTATATAGCTTTCTTCTGCTGTGGCAGGAATCAAATGATATATGAAACAATATGTTTTACTAGATTTACCTGGAATAAAGAGAGATTTGTGCAAAAATTCATCTTTATGCTTAACATTAGTCTGTGAAGTAATCTTGTGAGCAACAACTGCTTTCTTTAATGTCTATTTTTGGAGGAGCAGGCACAAGCTCATGACATGTTGGATGCATTAGGGAGAAAACCATTTCTGCTTCCAGTCTTTACAGAAACTTGTAAAACCTTCACTGCCTGCCCCAGACCCATGGTCACTGAAATAATTACTTACTAGATCTCAAAATCCCTGTTTTAGGAATAATTCAGCAGCATAATTTTTGATGTCCTCAAAATTCCCTTTTAGCTTCTTACTTCAGAGCATTCTTGAGAACTAAAGCAATCAACAAAAGTGAGTGACCTTTCATTCCTCCAGCTGTCGTTGCCCCTGTTTTCCCTCCTGAATCTGAATCATTTCCGCATGAAATGAGAGATTGGTGAGACACCCCTATACTCCTAAGTATAAGAGTATAGAGAGGCCCCTAATGTATTATTGCTAGAGATCTCCTGCTTTCACCTGAAGAAACACATGGTGAATGGCTCTGTTGCATTCTTTTTGATCTGCCATCACCAACATTCCTTTTTTAAAAAGTTCTCTGAAGCAAAAAGATCACAGCAATTACATATGTATATTGTCTAAAGATGACATGCTCTGGACCAGCGGTCATCAACTGGTGGTCCATGGACCACTGGTGGTCCGTGAGAAAATTTTGGTGGTCCGCAGAAAAATTATTTGCATTTTTTATATTGCACTAAATCAAGGATCCTCAAACTATGGCCCCTGGGCCGGATACGTACAATGAACGTTTGTGTTGCTGCAGAGTCTCCCCCTTTAGGGTCTTTTTGTGTGGGTCTGAGAGGGGCAGAAATTCTGACTTGGGATCTGCTTCAGCCTCCTGGTGCGGGGCTTTGAGTGAAGGCTGGAGGGAAGTGCCGCTGGTGGCAAAGAGCCGGAGGGCCTTGTTCCAGTGGGACTGCCTCATGGCCTGGAACTGGCTGACCATCTCAGCCTGCTGAGCCTCCAGGCCCCGGTACCTGGCCTTGCACTCCTGGAGGTCTTCCCTCTGCTTGGAAAGTCTATGCTCCTAGTCTCCAGTGAGGTGCTTCTGATGACCCTCCTTCTTGGTAAGGTCCAGTTTGAACTGAGCCAGCTGTTTTGCCAACTCTTTCTTGTGGTGGCTGCTTAGTTCCAACAACTGCTTCCTGTTGGGGCCCTAAGGAGCCCAGTGGGTAGGCGAAAATTAGCTGGGAGAGGAGGGGCGAGTAGAGGCCGGCGAGGCGCCCTTCGACATGAGTGATATCAAGTTAACTGGCCCACCCAGCCAGTTATTAGACAGATCATATTAGTGGTCCACAGGATTTAAAATTATGAATTTAGTGGTCCCTGAGGTCCGAAAGGCTGGTGACCCCTGCTCTGGACTGTTCACAAAAACCCGCTTCATATCTTTTGAGTATATTAGTAATAATCCTTGGCCATTCACTGGGAATTCTGGGAAATTTAGTTCTTTACAGTTTATATTGTGGAGATAATTCATAGTCTGAAATTGAACAAAATTTTGGATGGTTTGCTGATTTTAAAGATAGACATATCTGAGCAATCTACTCTTCTTATGGCTGCCATCAGCAACCTTGTTTAAGGATGAGATAATTTCCTTTGTGTTCTCTTCTGTCCCTGGGTTGTGCTAATTCTGGGAAATGGGAGAGTTTTGCATTGTGTAGGCCCTTATTCCAATGCAGTGTAATGACCAGTAGAAATCTAATAGATGCTTATATTGATTAAAGGGTTCTACATTGTTCATAAAAGTTAGTAGATTTCAGCCTGTGCTATTCTAGTTGAAATCCAGTTACTAGATTTCAACCTGTGCTGTTCTCAGGCTTCAAAACTACAGTTTAACATCTAAACCATCTTTTTTTTTTATTCTTTGGGTTTTCTTTTTATATTTTTGCTGAATTTCTTCTCTGGCTTTTGCCATTATAATCAAATCAGTCTTTGAAATATTGTGCATTTATTGATTTAAATCTGTTGATTTAGCTAAAACTATCACTTAATAATTTGACTGACTTAAAAAGGTTATGAATGATAATCAAATAGTATAAGTAGAAAAACTCACTCATTATGGGTTTATCGGTTGTACAATTAACAACATATTTATTTGCTAACTTTTTAGACTTTGCATTTTCCAAAGATTACCATTTCTTAGTGGAAGAATCAGTTGTGCGTGTGTGTGTGTTCAAACATTCTGAACTTTAAATGCATGAAAATCAATATTAAAGATGCCTTTATCTCAATAGTAATTGTTTCTTGAAAATATATATATATATAAATTACTTCTCTTGTTATAGTCAATTAATGAAAAATTAATATAAATCTTGTATTTAACAAGAATTGTCTTTTTAAGTAAATCTTTAATTCCGTTTTATGAATTTAATCATGCATTAAGCTTTTCAGATTAATAACAAATCTCTCTTTGACTTCAGCAACTGAAAATAACCTTTCACAGCACTGTCTATGGAGAGTCTCAGTCTTGGTTGCCATAAAGATGCTTTTCAAAAGGCAACAAGACTTCCGTCAAAAGGCAACTAGACTTCTTGAAGAAAAAAACAGTTAATTTGTATTATATTTGGTATACAGTTATATGTAATACAATTTAATATTCACCATAATGACATCTTTCATTATGGGAAAGCTTTAGAATCTAATTCCATTATACAACGCTTCATGAGCCTCTCCTTATTCCATAATTATAAAATGGCATGAGTACATATGCATATGTGGTTTCCGGCGTCCCGTCATAGTCAGTTGGTTCCATCACTGACTATAGGGGGTGAGATCTTGGCCCCCTCAGAGAGGGTTCGCAACTTGGGTGTCCTCCTGGACTCACAGCTGTCTTTAGAAGACCATCTGATGGCTGCGGCCAGGGGGGCTTTTTATCAGGTTCGCCTGATCCACCAGTTGCGTCCCTTTCTGGACCGGGACACCTTGCGCAAGGTCACTCATGCCCTCATCACTTCCCGTCTGGACTACTGTAATGCTCTCTACATGGGGCTCCCCTTCAAGAGCACCCGGAGGCTCCAGCTGGTCCAGAATGTGGCCACGCGGGGATTATGGGGGCGACTCGATGCTCCCATGTAACACCATTCCTGTACTGGCTCCCGGTGGTCTTCCGGGTGCGGTTCAAGGTGTTGGTCGCCACCTTTAAAGCGCTCCATGGCATAGGACCTGGGTACTTACAAGACCGTCTTCTGCCTCCGATAGCCTCCCATCGACCAGTACGCTCCCACAGAGAGGGTCTCCTCAGGGTGCCGTCGGTTAGACAGTGTCGACTGGTGACCCCCAGGGGGAGAGCCTTCTCTGTGGGGGCATCTGCCCTCTGGAATGAGCTGCCCCCGGAGATTCGTCGGATTCCCGACCTTCGTACCTTTTGCCGCGCCCTTAAAACACTATTATTCCATCAAGCAGGACTGGCCTAAAATATTATTTTAATGGGTTATTTTATTTTAGATTATTGGCCAAACTATTTAATAATTTTAAATCGTTTTTAACTTTTATATTGTTGATTTTTTTATCTTGGCTGTACACCGCCCTGAGTCCTTCGGGAGAAGGGCGGTATAATAATAATAATAATAATAATAATAATAATAATAATAATAATAATAATAATAATAATAATAATAATAATAAAAATAAAAATAATAACAACAACAACAACATATGCATAGCCATAATAATAATAATAACAACAACAACAACAACATATGCATAGCCATAATAATAATAATAATAATAACAACAACAACAACATATGCATAGCCATAATAATAATAATAACAACAACAACAACAACAACAACATATGCATAGCCAAATATGCATTGCCTATGCTTTGTCATGAGCAAAGGGTCCTTCTAATTTATTTTTAAAACGGCTTGAACTTTTGATACAGCTGCACTGAAGTTCTAGTGAAGTTTTGTGGGCATGCATATACATGCCTAATTTTAGAAGAAAGAGTGGTAGAATCTGGGGGCTGATTTAAGAGGGACCAGCCTAGAATCCTTATGTAGCCACAAGGCCAACCTCCCTTGAATTATGTTGACCCTTATCTAATCCAGCGGTGGGTTGCCCCTGGTTCGCATTGGTTCTATAGAACTGGTAGTAAAACTGGCAGGAGGCTCCACCCACCAATCCCGATGTCATCAGAAAGCTTCTGCACATGCGCAGGAAGCATGTACACAGCCCCGTTGCGAACCGGTAGTAAAGGTAAGTAGAACCCACCCCTGATCTAACCCCAAGCAAGTGTTAACTGTTAGTTGAATAGATTCCTGTGTATATGCATAATTATTAATAAATCATTTTAATTGGACCTTCAAATGTGGACTTGATCCTTTGTACCTGGCTCCAGTATTATTTGCAACACTAAGTATTATAACAAAATATTTACATAGGACATACAGTATATTAATGTTTGATTATATGTACATAGTTATATCATTCTGATAGGTTTTCTTTACTTAGAAAACGTCTATGCCCCCCACATCTTAAATACTTACATACCGGTAACTATGGGGAGGCTCAAAGCAGCAATAAAAACAGGTAAAAAATGAAAAACCGGAATCTGATTTCATAGTACTTGATCCGCACCAAATGTAGTGAAATATGTATATAATCTTCAATATTGCATTGGTTGATATAAGAAATCTAGGAATTGAGAGGTTGTGCATGACCAAAGTATCAAGAAGTTAGAGCAGAGGGTTTATTTTGCTCATGTTGCTTTTCTCAATGTTGCCTTTGTGTGTATCAATTTTAAAAATTGAGCTTGTTTATTATTTTTTATTAAACATTTTCCTCAGCAAGTCTGACAATTAAAGCAAGTCTCAGGAGTTCGCAAAGAAAAAAAATATTTTAAACCCTGTACGAAAACAAAAATCAAAAACACAATGGCAATATAGTATGTAAATATTTTGAAAAATAAGATCAATGTCAATTTCAATGGCAACATCAAATCAGCAAATGATTCTCTGAAATAGCTTGGTCTTTAAAAGTTTCTGAAAAAGGGAAACTGATCTTCCCAGGGAGGCTGTCCCACAGCAACAGTGATGCTTTAAAAAAGCAACTTCTCCTCATCTCCATATCTCAGCACCTGGCATTGTTGTTTGTAGCAGATTTCCTCTTGTATTTCTATTCAGTTGAGCCGATATTGGCTGGAGTGCACAGTGTTTCAGATCCTTTAAATAAAGGCATGTGAGGAAACAGAAGAACGTGAGGGGTCCTTGGTGCTCTCTGAGCTTGGTTGTTTTTTTCCAGACGTTTCATTACCCAAACATCAATGCAGATGTTACCTAGTTTAGGTAATGAAATGTCTGCAGGAAAACAACCAAGCTCAGAGAGCACCAAGGACCCTCATTTCAACCCTGAAATACATATTTACTCCTTTAACAGAAGAAAGTAAAAATGCATAAAAATAATTTAGTATGCAAATATTAAGCAATAAAATATTCATAGAAATGATTGAATTTTAATATTCTTAAAGCTGAAAGTTATACGTGCATATAGTGGAAAGTGGTGACATATATGTATTCTTTCCTTTATGTGAATTCCTGTTAAACGTTCTGAAATTTTGCAAATTAAGGGTATTGTAAACTGATAACAGTATTGATAAGATTGTGGCTTGGTAGCTATTGCATCAAGCATCTGCACTATAAAAGATGGAATTTGCACTGTGATATCATAATGCACTTTTTGGCATTTTGGTATCATGTTTAGGAAAAGATGCTTATGACTAAATTCCAAAATAATTGAACTCCTATAACTATGTAAAAGCAGGGGGAGGGGGTGGCTTTCTGGCAAGTGCAAACTCTCACACAAGGATGAGACTAGCTACAATTTCTGTAGAATTATGAGAGCTATTGCAACACCGATATATTTTTCATCAGTTGGTCAGCTCATGAGAAAGAAAACTTGATGCTCAATGATAAACCTCCAATTTGGTAGATGGAATGCATGGCATGAAATGTATTGCAAACTATGTTTTTCACAATTTTTCCGTCTAAAATTGTAGATTATTTCTTCAGCATAAGGATCCTAGGCTTCTGGATCTGGTAAACTTCAGTCTGCCTTCTCTTACTCTGAGCATTGATGAACCTGGCCCTGGTTATTGAGGGCCCAATTCACATACACAGTTGATCTCGCCTTTGTTTTGGAGTAGATGCAAATGATCTGATTTTATGCCCTTATTATGGTTGGCTCACTCTCTGATTGTTTTGAATGTTTTTAGTGTCACTCCTTTCCCTCAGTGGATGAACCTTTTTGTTCGGTCAAAAGACCCATGTCTGATGGGTCTATTTGGTTTTCAAACTGCTCTTAAGTTTCTTGAGGATCTGAGGATCTTGGTTGAAGGCCTTAGTTGCCTCCTAGAATCAGTCTTGGATAGTAGCAGAGGTGGGTTTCAGCAGGTTCTGACCAGTTCTGGAGAACCGGTAGCGGAAATTTTGAGTAGTTCGGAGAACCGGTAGTAAAAATTATGAGTGGCCCTGCTCCCATCTATTCTCTGCCTCCCAAGTCCCAGCTGATTGGGAGGGAATGGAGATTTTACAGTATCCTTCCCCTGCCATGCCCAGCAAGCCACACCCATCAAGCCATGCCACACCCACCAAGCCACACCCACAGAACCGGTAGTAAAAAATTTTGAAACCCACCACTGGATAGTAGTATTATTCCTATGTACTCTCTGTCAATCCCAGGGAATTCCTTGGATCTCTGAGGAGCTCTAGGAGAGAAAAGCTGCCTAAGACGAAGACAAATACAAGTCGAACCAAACTATATTTGAGTCGATATCATGATCTACATTGTGATGATAAGGATGGCAAAACTATTTTTTTCTTGCCTTATTGCATTTGCAAAATGCTGTTTGGCAGCACTTTTTAAAGTGATCTAGACCCTTTCAGGGAAGAAGTAAGAATATCTGAAGGACTGCTGCAAAGAGTATTCAAAGAACATGGCAGATAAAATCATTCAGATCTAAATAAATAAATAGTTCTCATTTAGTGACTGCCTCATTTAGCAACTATTCCCAGTTATGACTGTGATTTAAAAAAAACTTTGCAACCAGTCATCGTATTTAAGATCTTTTCAGGTCTGTATGGTAAAGCAAAGGAGAGTTGATTAAGATCACAGGCACAGTGATTGTTTCACTTAGTAACCATTTCACTTAACAACTGAGTTCCCAGTCCCAGTTGTGGTCTCTCTGTGAAGATCATTTACACTTTTCTGTTTATATCAGTGGTGGATTTCAAAAATTTTTACTACCAGTTCTGTGGGCGTGGCTTGGTGGGAGTGGCAGGAGAAAGATACTGTAAAATCTCCATTCCCACCCCACTCCAGGGGAAGGACACTGCAAACTCCCCATTTCCTCCCAATCAGCTGGGACTTGGGAGGCAGACAATAGATGGGGGCGGGGCCACTCAGAATTTTTACTAGCGGTTCTCTGAACTACTCAAAATTTCTGCTACTGGTTCTCCAGAACTGGTCACAACCTGCTGGAACCCACCTCTGGTTTATATGCTTGACATGGAATAGGACAGCTAGAATGTCAAATAAAGAAACCGTTTTGCAATTCCATGTCCTGTTTTCTGCATTTCACCAATCTGGGAATAATATGCAGTGTGCTGACAGATACTCAGGATACTGCAAGTAAATGTAAATGTTTCAAATTAATTGCTTATATTAATTGTATCAATTATGTAATACCCACTACTGAGTGTTCTATTTATTGTAAATACCTATTACGTATCTGCTTTATACTTTTGAGGTTTATATAATTACTCGCTTTATCACATTTATCTGCATTTCCTCCAGATATCAAGAAGGTGTACATTTTCTTCCTGCCCCCAGTCTGTTTATTTTTATAAAGCAGGATAATGTTGAAAGGTAAAGGTTGGCTAAGTAAGGGTTCTACACCTGAGATGATTCCCACAACAAAACCTGTGCTTTCCTCTCCCAATGAATTTTTCCACATCTGTAGTTTGCTTATGTGTTCGTATAGATCATCCAGCATATAACTTCTGACTTCTTATCTCTGCATTGTTTAATTACTGTACTGTAACATTTCTAATCACTAACCTATAATTTTTTGCTAGTCTACACATGTTCAGGTTTTTTTTTTTCTAAAATCAGTAGTTAGACAGTGTGGATAAATTGTCAATAACATTCAAATAAGAATGCCATTAAGAATTTTATAAGTGCAAAATGGGATATGCCATTCATCTTTAGCCTTTTTGCAGTGTGTGTGTATATACTGTATATATATATATATATATATATATATATATGTATGTATGTATGTATGTATGTATGTATGTATGCATGCATGCATATATATGCTTACTATATAAGGAATTAAGTATTGTGTAGATATTAGTATAACCCATATATGTCTTAGTTTAATCCATGATTTGTTGTAGAGAGTAAAGAAGACAGAAATAGGCCAGATCATTACCAAAGCGGCAAGGATAAAAACATAGCTTAAGTCCCAAACAAGCATAAAATATGCATAAACGGCTCAGATGGATAACTCTCTAATTCACGTAAGTGTAAAAACGGGATGAAACACAGAATAATCAAGCTTCCAAGATTCAGTTAATACAGACAGTCTCAATAAAAGTAGTCTTGGTTTTCTTGTGCAGTTGATTCTTGGACTGATCTACTTGGTGGGGCCAACATGTGGTTAGTTCTGTGTGGATGTCCTGTCCTGTGTTGTTCTTGTTGTTCAGAAGGATAGAATCAATATCATTTGAAGTGTTACTACCACTTTATAACACCCTGGTAAAACTACACTTGGAATATTACATCCAGTTTTGGTCATCAATATAAAAAAGGTGTTGAGACTCTAGAATAGTGGTTCTCAACCTTCCTAATGCCATGACCCTTTAATACAGTTCCTCATGTTGTGGTGACCCCCAACCAGGGGTGGGTTCTAAATTTTTTTACTACCGGTTCTGTGGGCGTGGCTTATTTTGTGGGCGTGGCTTGGAGGTCAGGTGACTGGATGGGCGTGGCTAGTTGGTCATGTGACCAAGTGGCCATGGCTTTGTGTATAGGGACTACTCAGAGGGCTGAAAAAAGTCATTTCTGACAGGTCCTTCGACTTTTGACTGGTCCTCACACTTATGACCATCCTCACATTTATGCCTGTGCAGCATTCTTAACAACCATGTCACTCATTTCACAACTGCTTCTCTTCAACATGGTGATAAAATAGGGCAAAAAACATAAAATGTGAGGACAGTCGTAAATTCGAGGATTGGTCAAAAGTGCGAGGACCAGTCAAAAATAACTTTTTCAGCCCTCTGAGTAGTCCCTGTGCACAAAAGGACTACCCAGAGGGCTGAAAAAAGTGATTTCTGACAGGTCCTCACACTTTTGACTGGTCTTCGCAGTTATGACTGGCCATCATTTATGCCCATTGTACCATTCTTAACAACCGTGTCACTCATTTCACAACTGCTTCTCTTCACCATGGTGTCAAGATAGGGCAAAAACGTAAATTGTGAGGATAGTCGTAAGTTCGAGGACTGGTCAAAAGTGCGAGGACCAGTCAAAAATAACTTTTTCAGTCCTCTGAGTAGTCCATATGCATAAAAGGATACAGCAATAGAGAGGGATGAAGGAAGGGAAGGGAAATTAGAGTAGAAGTGAGGGTAAGAGAGGGAGGATGAGAGGAGGAGAAGGAGAAAGGAAGAGGAAGTAGAGAGAAGAAGAGGGGGGAACAGAAAGTAAGAAGGAAAGAAAAGAGAGAGGTGGTAGGTTTGAGGAGAAAGATTGCTGTACAATAAAAAAGATGAAAGGGAAGAAAGCCAACCCCAAACAAATATAAAGATATTAAGATAAAGAATGAATTGTTAAACTTTACAGAATAAAAGAGAACAAATATGAATAAATAACAATAATTAGAAACACACATACAAACATACAATGTATTTTCTTTGAACAGAGTATTTGGCCGGTTCACAAATTTAAACAGTGTTTAGTCATTTCAATTAAATTTACAATTTCTATATTTCCTTTTTGCCATATTTATTCCTCATCTATTTTTGTAAAAAATCAATATTACCCTTCTTCCTCATCTCTAATCTTAATCAAATTCAATTTTTCCCTTCTATTCTATATTATACCCCTTCCCATTGTCATATATTTTTATATCCATCCTCACATTGGTTAATTATGTAATTATGTAATACAGTTGTTTAATACAAATTCAACATTTTAATATAAATCAATTAGTTATATAACTATCCTTTTTGTATATCAATCAATATGAACATGAATATTCCAATTATTTCCATGCAATCCAATTTCTTACAAATCAATTAATTATATTTACCAATAATAATAAACCAAATAATTTCCCCCATATATTCCTCCAAACCACAACTTAACCATTTCTGCTTTCAAGACAATATATAATTAATAGTATCTCAATTATTACAATTCCCTAGTTAAATAGAGCTTTTTTTCTTTTGTGTTTTAAAATCTTGAACCTCCTCTTTTGCCCTAAATTTCCCATTGTTTGCAGTTTTGTACCTACCTTTTTTGGTGAGGAAAAAGAAAAAAATCTCTCTCTGCCTCATTTTGTCACATTGCAGCAAAGACCCTGCTTTACTTTCAATTTCGCTTTTTCAGCATAGCTAGGGGAAAAAAAATCTGCTCCAGGAATTTACCTCTTTGCAGCTAGCTAGCAACAGAGCCCTCCGCAAAACAGCTGAGAGCAAATCAGCTGAGAGTGGGGTGGTTGATCAAATCAACTTATGGTAATTAACCTATGCTGAAGCTGAAAGGGACTTTTTTTTCTATTTTTGCAGGCACCGGTCTATTCATTTGTTTTCTTTTAACACTGATCAGCTGTAGGGCTGCCCTTTGAAGACCCACGGCAAGAATTTAAAGTTTTTTTTCCCTCTAGCCATCAGTTGGGACTCTGGAGGCAGCAATAGATTGGGAGTGGGCGGGGTAAGCGAAAGGCGAACGGCAATCCAACAGAGGCAGAGGGTGAGTGAAGGCGTGGGGGGGTCGAGAGAGGGCTTTGGCGACCCCTGTGAAATGGCTGTTCGACCCCCAAAGGAGTTGTGACCCCCAGGTTGAGAACCGCTACTCTAGAAAGAATGCAGAGTAGAGCAACAAAGATTCTCATCCAGGGGACTAGATACTAAAATATACAAAGAAAGATTGTGGAATTGAGTTTGTCTAGTTTAATGGAAAAAAAGGACTAGGGGTGACATGATAGTAGTATTCCAATATATAAAGGGCTGCCAGAAAGAAGAGGGGGTCAACCTATTTTTCCAAAGCACCTAAAGACAGAAAAAGAAGCTATGTCTGGAAACTAATCAATGACAGAACCAACTAAGGAGATATTTCCTGACAGTCAAGACAATTAATCATTGGAACAATTTGCCTCCAGAAGTTGTAGATGCGCCAGCACTGGAGGTTTTTAAAAAAGAGATTGGACAACCATTTTTCTTAAATGGTATAGGGTATCTTGCTTGAGCAGGGGGTTGGACTAGAAGGCCTCCAAGGTCCCTTCCAACTCTGTTCTGTTTTTCTATTAATATTGTTGAAAAGATACAAAACAATGTTTTGCCTGGCTTCCTGGCTAAAATATCTTCTAAACATGGCAGACATCCATTTTGGCCCAATAGAAAACTTGTAGAATCAGAACTGAATTTCACCAAAGCATATGGATCAGTGGTGGGTTTCAAAATTTGTTACTACCGGTTCTGTGGGTGTGACATGGTGGGCATGGCATGGCTTGGTGGGTGTGGCAGGGAAAGGATACTGTAAAATCTCCATTCCCTCTCCAATCCAGGGGAAGGTTATTGCAAAATCCCCATTTCCTCCCAATCAGCTGGGACTTGGGAGGCAGAGAATAGATGGGGGTGGGGCCAGTCAGAATTTTTACTACCGATTCTCCGAACTACTCAAAATTTCTACTACCGGTTCTCTAGAACTGGTCAGAACCTGCTGAAACCCACCTCTGATATGGATATGAAATTTTAGTACAGTCTGATGGTGGTCAAGATAAAAAAATAAACAATGTAAGAAGATTTTTTTAAATGATAATGGCAGCAGAGTTGATCACAAGTCATTCTGTCATCAAAATTATGATATGTTCCTAGTGACATCATTACACAAGCTTATAGAAGTACATAAGTTGCAGCATTTGTGTAATGATTTCATAAACATGTGTCGTCATCTGCAACACCTATGAATAGTAGATAAAAATAATTATTCCTAATTATAATAATTATCAAAGGAAGTTAAATATATATTCATGGACAGCTGCTAATATAAATACACTGAAGAACTACCGATAGGCACATACACATGTACCCAAACAATAATATATACTTAGCAGCAAGATAACGAATTTATAGCCAAACAAGTTTATAATGATTAAGATATGTGGATTTTCTTTTATGCTGCTGCATGGCATCATAATATTCTTTTTTTTCTCTGATGGTGTGCGTAAATAATTTGTGTCAAGTCCCACTTATTCGGGCAAGATCAAGGAAACAAGAACCCCACAGATTTAATTAAGATATCTTAAGGCTGTGCTAAGGTACCCAGAGAATCTTGGAAAGTGTAAGCATTTCCAGTCCTTATTCATAGAGAGATCTTTAGATGATTTGAAATGCTTCTTCCTAGGTTTCTTGCCATCTGGGCTGAGATGCTATTCGTGAGAAAAGCTGTCAGATAACTCTCCTTCTGTCTCTTTTTTTTTTTTTTTTTAATAATTTTTATTAATATATTCTATGCACTAATACACAAATAAAATATACAATCCTGCCACCATGGTATAATATGATTACATTGTCCATAAGTATAAAATCATTCCTTTATACATACATATTTGCCACCATATATATATACATCATCATATATCTATTCTATCCCACCTTTTCTGGACCCAATCGTACCATACTTTCCAACTGTTAAAAAATTCTGAATCTTTTTTACCATTGATCAATCTAGTTAATCTATCTGATTCCGCACACTCATTAATTTTATATATTATTTTCAAATCTATCGGTAAGTATTGATTTTTCCACTCCTGCGCATACGCTAATCTTGCTGCAGTGATAATGTGAATCAACAAGAACCATATATCTGATTTAATATTCAAAGGTTTTGCCCCCAATAGGAAAATCTCAGGTCTTAGTTCCAAATTAATCTGTGTAATTTCCAAAATCCATTGCCGTACTTTTTTCCAATATTTAACCGCCTGCGGGCAGGTCCACCATTGGTGAAAATAGGTTCCATTGCTGTAACCGCACTTCCAACAGCAGGCAGATGTCCCGGGAAACATTTTAGCTAATCTCGCCGGGGGGAGATGCCACCGGTAGACCATTTTATATATGTTTTCTTTATATGAGGAGGCCATAGTTAATTTCATATTTTTCAACCAAATCTGTTCCCATTGCTGGAAGTCAAGGGGATATCCAAAATTTCGCCCCCATGCTATCATACAATCCTTCACTACATCCTGTCCTATCTGCAGAGACAATAAATATGCATAACATTTAGATAATATCCCTTTCCCTCCTTCTAATAAGATCTTATCCAATTCTTGTCTTTTACGGTAGATTCCTTCACTATGTAAATCTTTTTTATACCTGGAGTGCACTTGAGAATAAGACCACCAGTCTTCTGTCTCTTGATAACATGTACCTATTTTCCCTGTCATTTCTTTCTCAGTCTCCCTGCAATCTTTCACAGTTTGATTGGCAAATATTTGAAGACAACAAAAGAAATACTTTTAGTTATAGTTAATTGGCTGTTAGAGTCACGATTCCTACTCAAAATAAAGGCAATAATGATTGCCTTTAATTTAAAGATTAGATCCTATAATCTATGAAGAGAAATGGAGTGACCTTAAAAAGGCACTTTTTGCTAAATTTACTTTTTAAAAACATTTTTTCTGGAATGACTATTCAAAATCCTGTTTACAAAAAAGCAATTAGAACTTTAAGTGTCCTTTCATTTAATGCTATACACAATCATTATGTTTTAAAAGTTTTCTTTTTGGTTGCACAGTCAGCCGTAATCTATTTTCTTTTCTAATTAAGAAGACACATTATGGGTACCACAAGAGTTCTGCTTTAAAAGGAATGTTATATTTTAGAAGTTGCAGCTTAGTTGGTTGTAAAACCTACTCTGGAAGAGATCCACAGGAGATATTAATAACCAGTGGATTTAACTAAAGCATTTAATAGGTGTATCATTCTTCAAACTGATTTTACAAGTTTCTTAAAAATAACAGTGCAGCAACATAAAACTTCTTGTTTTCTCCTTGCTTGAAAATAGTACACAGCAATATGAAACAAATATTGGTTCATAGCTTAATATTCTCTTTGAGGTTCCCATGCAATAACAACAGCAGTGTTAACATGAAATTTAGAAGTAAGCAGTTTACATATTACACATTTTGTTCAGTGATTCACTCTTGTTAGTAAATGTAGAAAGAATGCATATATGTTTATTTTTCTTTATCATTATATACCGTATTTTTTGGAGTATAAGACACACTTCCCCCCCCCTAAAAAAGGGTGAAAATCTTGGTGCATCTTATACACCAAATGTTGCATCAGCAATACCTGGGGGGAGGAAGTTGGTGCGGTGGCAGCAACAGCAACAGGCAGTTGATTGGTGGCATTCTGGGAGATCTAACGCCAATCAGAGAGGTGGGATTCAAATGAGTTGGCCGAACTGTTTGTTAAAGTGAGGAGAATTGGCTGATTCCACCAGTTGAGCAGTTAACCAAGGACACCCTGCTGCCACCTGCCGCATAGCCGCTGAGTCTGCCGCACCACCCCATCGCATCACTGCTGGGCCTGCTGCACTGTCGCCGCCAACTGCCGCACTGCCGCTGGACCTGCCACACTGCCACTGCCCCATTGCATCGCCGCTTGGCCTGCTGCACTGCCCCATTGCACTGCCACTGGGCCTGCTGCACCACTGCCACACTGTCACATCGCCGCTGGGCCTGCTTCACTGCCGCCGCTACCTGCCACATCGCTGCTGGGCCTGCCACACTGCCCCATCGCACTGCCATTGAGCCTGGCACACCGCCACTGCCCCATCGCACCACCGGGCCTGCCACACTGCCTGGACTGTGTGGACTGTGAGTCCAGAGACACACAGAGAGGTATGGCTTGGCTTCCAGCACTGGAGAGGGCAGGCAAGGATTAGGGTCGTTGTCATTATCATTGGGGCGCGTGTGGCAAGAGGGTTAGGGTTAGGATTAGTGCCTGTTTGTCTTTGTAAAGATAACATGGCTAGATTTTTGGGGGGAGGAGGAAAAGAATCACCAAAGTCCTAAAATTCTCAGCTTGCTATTGTTACCATAGTTTAGGGTGGGGGGTAATGAGCTAGTGTGGCATGTACTGTATACAATATACCAGTATTTTGTGTATGAATGTATGAACATGGTTTCAGCTACAGTGCTCTGTATTGTTATAAAGACACATTACTGTTCTTTCTTGCAGAAAAATACTATGGTACCTCCTGGTGCTACATACCGGTTACAAGGATGCCAAAGCAAAAAAGGCAAGCATATAAAATTTCTTTTAAGCTGGAAGTCATGAAATATGCTGAGGAACATGGAAACAGAGCAGTGGAGAAACATTTTGGACCATCTCCAACTGAAAAAAGAGAGTGGAGGAAACAGGTGGATCAGCTGCAAAAAGTAAAAGATAAAAGCAAGCACAACTTTTGTGGTCTTCCTGCAAAGTGGCCACAGTTTAGAGGGGGACATGAAAGACTGGATCACACGTCACCGGAATAATGGCTTTGCAGTTTCCACAAATATGGTGATATATGATGCCAAATGAATTGCTGTACAGAAAGGCATTCAAGATTTTATCATGGTGCTGCCAATTTATGATGCAATATGGCCTTGATATGCACACCAAAACTAGAATGCCAAAAGAGTATGAATCTAAGATTCTATCTTTTCATACATTTGAGATAGACTCCAGGAAGAAAAATAATTTTGAAATTGGCCAGATTGGGAATATGGATGAAGTACCGCTAACCTTTGCTGTGCCATCTAATAAGACTGTTGATGTGAAAGGTGCCAAAAGCATAACCGTGAAAACCTCAGGACATGAGAAAACACATTACACGGTTGTGTTGTCCTGCTGTGCAGACGGCACCAAATTGCCACCAATGTTAATATTCAAAAGGAAAACCTTCCCAAAAGAAGCGATTCCAAGAGGTGTTGTTGTGCATGTCCATGAGAAAGGATGAATGGATAAAAGTGGAATGAGAATATGGGTTGAAAAAGTATGGTCCAAATGTCCTGGAGGGCTTCTCAAAAAACCTGCTTTATTAGCACTCGACCAATTTAGAGCATATATTAGCAAAACCACAAAGAAAAGATTCAAAGAAGTGAAGACTCATCTAGCTGTAATTCCTGGGGGTCTTACCAGCCAGTTGCAACCTCTTGACGTTTCCATCAACAAACCATTCAAAGTCTACATGTGAGAAGAGTAGAATAAATTTATGGCTGCTGGTAATCATGATCTGACACCTACTAGACCAGTGGTTCTCAACCTTCCTAATGCCGCGACCCTTTAATACAGTTCCTCATGTTGTAGTGACCCCCAACCAAGGGTGGGTTCTAAATTTTTTTACTACTGGTTCTGTGGGCGTGGCTTATTTTGTGGGTGTGGCTTGGAGGTCAGGTGACTGGGTGGGCGTGGCTAGCTGTTCATGTGACCGGGTCGCCATGGCTATATGTATAGGGACTACTCAGAGGGCTGAAAAAAGTCATTTCTGACAGGTCCTCACACTTTTGACTGGTCCTCACACTTATGACCATCCTCACATTTATGCCTGTGCAGCATTCTTAACAACCATGTCACTCATTTCACAACTGCTTCTCTTCAACATGGTATAAGATAGGGCAAAAAATGTAAAATGTGAGGACAGTCATAAATTCGAGGACTGGTCAAAAGTGCGAGGACCAGTCAAAAATAACTTTTTCAGCCCTCTGAGTAGTCCCTGTGCACAAAAGGACTACCCAGAGGGCTGAAAAATGTGATTTCTGACAGGTCCTTGCACTTTTGACCGGACTTCGCAGTTATGACTGGTCATCATTTATGCCCATTGTACCATTCTTAACAACCGTGTCACTCATTTCACAACTGCTTCTCTTCACCATGGGGACAAGATAGCGCAAATACATAAATTGTGAGGACAGTCGTAAGTTCGAGGACTGGTCAAAAGTGCGAGGACCAGTCAAAAATAACTTTTTCAGCCCTCTGAGTAGTCCATATGCATAAAAGGATACAGCAATAGAGAGGGATGAAGGAAGGGAAGGGAAATTAGAGTAGGAGGGAGGGTAAGAGAGGGAGGAAGAGAGGAGGAGAAGGAGAAAGGAAGAGGAAGTAGGGAGGAGAAGAAGAGGGGGGGAAGAGAAAGTTAGAAAGAAAGAAAAGACAGAGGTGGTAGGTTTGAGGAGAAAAACTGCTGTACAATAAAAAAGATGAAAGGGAAGAAAGCCAACCCCAAACAAATATTAAGATATTAAGATAAAGAATGAATTGTTAAACTTTACAGAATAAAAGAGAACAAATATGAATAAATAGCAATAATTAGAAACACACATACAAACATACAACGTATTTTCTTTGAACAGAGTATTTGGCCGGTTCACAAATTTAAACAGTTGTAGGAGGTTAGCACCCACCCCTTTCCTAGAAGAATGAAATATTTTGGGAAATATTAAAAAGGCAGAATATTATATTTCCCTACCTGGATGAGAAATGGAGAAGCATATTTTACAGACAAAGCAGCTCCCACCTTCCTGCCCCCCACCCTTTGTTAATGGGCCAGAGGCAGAAAGTCAATCCTTTGTCAAAGGACATTTGCAACACAATAGCAACAGAAACTAACACAATGGGCCCCATCAAGCCATGTGATCCTGTCCACCATTAAACCATCTTTCCAAGCAGTCTCCATGTTTCCAGTGTCTTTTTCCCCACTTGGAGCAGAACCCAGAAGGATATTTCTTCCAACACAGTATTTAGTCATTTCAATTAAATTTACAGTTTCTATATTTCCTTTTTGCCATATTTATTCCTCATCTATTTTTGTAAAAAACCAATATTACCCTTCATCCTCATCTCTAATCTTAATCAAATTCAATTTTTTCCTTCTGTTCTATATTATACCCCTTCCCATTGTCATCTATTTTTATATCCATTCTCACATTGGTTAATTATGTAATATTACAGTTGTTTAATACAAATTCAACATTTTAATATAAATCAATTAGTTATATAACTATCTTTTTTGTATATTAATCAATATGAACATGAATGTTCCAATTATTTCCATGCAATCCAATTTCTTACAAATCAATTAATTATATTTACCAATAATAATAAACCAAATAATTTCCCCCATATATTCCTCCAAACCACAATTTAACCATTTCTGCTTTCAACACAATATACAATTAATAGTATCTCAATTATTACAATTCCCTAGTTAAATAGAGATTTTTTTCTTTTGTGTTTTAAAATCTTGAACTCTCCTCTTTTGCCCTAAATTTCCCATTGTTTGCACCTACCTTTTTTGGTGAAGAAAAAGAAATCTCTCTCTGCCTCATTTTGTCATGTTGCAGCAGAGCCTGCTTTACTTTCAGTTTTGTTTTTTCAATATAACTAGGGGAAAAAAATCTGCTCCAGCACTCTTTGCAGCTAGTAACAGAGCCCTGCGCAAAACAGCTGAGAGCAAATCAGCTGAGAGTCGGGAGGCCGATTTAATCAACTTGTGCTAATTAACCTATGCTGAAACTGAAAGGGGCTGTTTTTTCTTGCTGTTTGCTTGCAAGGAGGTAAGTGCTGCCAGGCGCAGGCCAAAGAGTGGGGGCCACCCTCCTTGCCACTTAGCCCCCCCATTGCCCCCTTTTGCCTCTAGCGCCCCCTGCCACCCCCGTTGCCTCTTACCGCCCCCCTAAGGCATGGTATCACCCACTTTGGCAACCACTGGCTTAACTACTTAACTACTTAACAACCGGTTCTGCCAAAGTAGAATCCCGCCACTGGGTCTACCCATTTATTTTTGCAGGCACCGGTCTACTCATTTGTTTTCTTTTAACACTGATCAGCTGTAGGGCGGCCCTTTGAAGCCCCGCGGCAGCTGCGAGGCCAATAAAATTACAAAAAAACACCGAACCGTTTGTTAAATTGCTGGCTCGCCCACCCCTCGCCCACCACTATTTATTGGCAATAAATAGTGGTGCGGAGGGGCGGGGCAAGGGGGTGGGACGAGCCAGCAATTTAACAAACGGATCAGCTGAATTGCCTAGAATCGGCAAAATCCTATATTATACCCCTTCACATTGTCATCTATTTTTATATCCATCCTCACATTGGTTAATTATGTAATACAGTTGTTTAATACAAATTCAGCATTTTAATATAAATCAATTAGTTATATAACTATCTTTTTTGTATATTAATCAATATGAACATGAATATTCCAATTATTTCCATGCAATCCAATTTCTTACAAATCAATTAATTATATTTACCAATAATAATAAACCAAATAATTTCCCCCATATATTCCTCCAAACCACAACTTAACCAATTAATAGTATCTCAATTATTACAATTCCCTAGTTAAATAGAGCTTTTTTTCTTTTGTGTTTTAAAATCTTGGAACTCTCCTCTTTTGCCCTAAATTTCCCATTGTTTGCAGTTTTGCACCTACCTTTTTTGGTGAGGAAAAAGAAATCTCTGCCTCATTTTGTCACGTTGCAGCCTGCTTACTTTCAATTTCGCTTTTTCAGCATAGCTAGAGGGGAAAAAAATCTGCTCCAGGAATTTACCTCTTTGCAGCTAGCTCTTTGAAGCCCCGTGGCAAGAATTTAAAGTTTTTTTTTCCCTCTAGCCATCAGCTGGGACTCCGGAGGCAGCAATAGTGGGTGGGGTAAGCGAACGGCGACCGGGCGATCCAACAGAGGCAGAGGGTGAGGTTGAGGGAAGGCGTGTGGGGGGGGCGAGAGAGGGCTTTGGCGACCCCTGTGAAATGGCCGTTCGACCCCCAAAGGGGTCGCGACCCCCAGGTTGAGAACCACTGTACTAGATGAATGAGGAAGCCCACTATCACTCAAATTTGTGAATGGGTGAAAACATCATGGCACTCAGTGAAGGACGAAATTGTTACACGGTCATTCAAAAAATGTAGCATTAGCAATGCCTTAGATGGAACTGAAGATGATATCATTTATGAATGTAGCGAAGAAAGTGGTATCAGTGATTGTGAGCAACTGAGCTTCCTAAATTCTGACATTAGCGATGATGAGTTCTTGGGATTTCCAGAAAATTAGAAGAGTGCTTGAACCTTAAAGTCTTTCCTCATTTGTTAATGATAGTGATGATGGTTTTTAATACCGCTGTTGACTTTACATGGTTGTAAAAATTATTCTGCTATATTTTATTAAATATATTACTATACCATTTGGTTCAGAATATTTTTTTTTTCTTATTTTCCTCCTCTAAAACCTAGGTGCGTCTTATAGTCAGGTGCATCTTATACTCCGAAAAATATGGTAATTATATGTAGAGGGTACCAAATAAAGAATCTGGATTATAAATGCAGAGTTCAGAGTAGAAGATCTGAGTTCATTGAATTAGCAAATGTCTTTAGACAGCAAATCTTTCTAGACTTAAATTACTGATGTATTACACGGTTCTCCAACAATCCTTAGATACAGCCCTTTTAATATAAACTAGTATTTTACTTTGATATATTCCAATCTCAAATTTCATTTTAATCTTGAAGCAATTTTAAAATTCTAGTTCAAAATACAATGCCCTATTCAAGGAAGTGGGTACAGCTTAATGGTGGAGCCAATTCTTTGGAAAGAAAATGTTCTACTTGGCCCTTAGTGATCCCTGGCAGCAATAGGAAAGATTCATATCTAAAACTGTCAATAATTCTTGACAGTTTTGTTGGAAAAGTACTGAGTTAGATTGAACAACAGTATGATATCAAGGCTTCCTCCAGTGCCTTACAGGCAACTGGCCAAGTGTTCTGCAGTTGGGCTATTCACTCCGCTAAGAACGGTATGTATGGTTTCTCTTGAGGCAGCTCTGGCATAGCTATAAAGTCCTGCCCAGAGGCCACTTTAAGTGGGGTGAAACCCGTGCTACTATGCACAGAATTGTTATATGCTACCTCTGCGAAAGGCAAAAGGTCAACCCAATTGTCCTGTTGGTAATTAATGTAGCACCTGAGATACTGTTCCAGAACTGCATTAGTTCTCTCACAAGCCCCATTAGTTTGGGGGTGATGGGAGAAGCTTAAACCCTGGGTTGGTCCCAACAGCTTCAAGAATTCCTGCCAAATCTGTGATGTAAATTGCATGACTCTATTGGAAATAATGCGCTCAGGTGCACCATGCAACCTATAGACATGTTGTACAAAGAGTTTTGCTAACATCTTTGCTGAGGGAATTTTGGAGCAGGGAACAAAGTGCACCTGTTTTGAAAAAAGATCCGTAACAACCCAAATAACAGTGTTCCCCCCACTTTCAGGCAATTCCACAATAAAGTCCATAAATATTTCTTTCCACGGTACCTGGGGATTAGCCACAGTCTGTAAAAGCCCTGTGGGTTTCCCCAGAGATCTTTTTACCGCAGCGCAAACTGGACAGCTGGCCACATAGCTTTCAATGTCTTTCTTCAATGAAGGTCACCAAAACTGCCTCTTAGGCAGGGTTTTTACAAATCCAAAATGTCCTACTGGCTTAGAATACAGTGTCTCTTACGCTTGAG
Organism: Pituophis catenifer annectens; assembly: GCF_029215685.1. Taxonomy (NCBI): domain Eukaryota; kingdom Metazoa; phylum Chordata; class Lepidosauria; order Squamata; family Colubridae; genus Pituophis; species Pituophis catenifer. The sequence continues at coordinate 43,334,267 of NW_027256887.1, read as the reverse complement.
GGCACGTATAATTTGGGCCCGACCCAAGCCAGTCCAACACGCATGGTGCAGTCATTTTTGTGAGTGGTAAACCATTCATCAGCTTTTAGTGCTTCTTTGAGCTAATCACACAGTTCATTTGGAATCTCAGACTTCCCCTTCCCATGAGCTCTAGTGGTTACTGGAGCTGCTAGTTGCTTCAAGGGGATAACAGGTCTGACCATTTCAGCTTTAACACAGTTGTATTGGGGCAATCTGGACAAAGCATCCACCATAAAATTCTTCCCCTCTGGGACATAATGCAGGGTGAAGTTGAAATGATTAAAGTGTTGAGCCCACCAGATTTGTTTAGGGGATAGCCTGCGTGGAGTTTTCAGGGCTTCCAGATTTTTATGGTCAGCCCATACCTCAAATGGCATTCTTGCTGCTTCCAGAAAATGCCGCCAAGTGAGTAGGGCCCACCGCACTACATACACCTCCTTCTCCCAATTTGCCCACCTCTGTTCAGTCTCGGTGAATTTTTTAGAAGTATATGTGGATGGCTATAGAAAACCCCGGGCATTCCTCTGCAATAGCACTGCCCCCACGGCTACATCACTTGTGTCAGCTTGAATTACAAATGGGGCATCTGGATTTGGGTGCTTCAGTATGCGTTCTGCTGCGAACAGTCATTTGAGCTTTTCAAACGCTGCTTGGTACTCCATGGTCCACTTAAGTGGCTGACCCGGTTTTGGCTTCCCCTCATCCTTAGTTTTTAAAAGGTTGGTGATTGGCAACGCGATCTTTGCAAAGGAAGGGATGAACTGGTGGTAGAAACTGGCGAAACCCAGGAAGCTTTGTAATTGCCTCCTAGTGTGGGGAGGGGCCCACTCTAACACAGCAGTTACCTTTTCTGGGTCCATTTCCACTCCTTCATTTGAGATACGATAACCCAGTTAATCAATCTTATCTCACCAGCCTTGGTGAAATTCACACTTTGAAAGTTTTGCATACAATTCAGCGGCTCGGAACCTTTTTAGGACTACCCGCATCAATTTCACATGTTCCTCCCTCATTTCGGTGTATGTTAAAATATCATTCAAATACACCAACATTCCCTTGTACAGAAAGTCATGCAGCACCTCATTGATCAGTTGCATGAACACCGTGGGAACCCCCCTGTAAACCGAAAGGGAGCACCCAGAACTGGAAACATCCCAGGGGGCAATTAAATGCTGTTTTCCATTCATCACCCTCCTTGATTCACACCTGGTAATAAGCTTCCTGCAAGTCTAACTTAGTGAAGATTTTTCCTTTGGCTAGATGCGCCAACATGTCCATCAGCAGCAATGGGTAGACATTTTCTATGCACACTGCATTTAGCCCCCTATAATCAATCTGTAGATGAAGAATCCCATCTTTCTTCTCCCGGAACAAAATTGGGACTGTCACTTGTCACCTTGCTGGTTGGATAAATCCACGTTTTAAATTCCTATGAAGGTTTGAAGCTCTCCTAGCTCATGTGGAGTCATTGAGTAAAGTTTAGGCTTCGGGAGTTTAGCTCCAGGAAGAATTTCAATACTGCAGTCTGTGGGGCGATGGGGCAGGAGCGCATCAGAGCCTTTCTCACTAAACGCATCTCTCAAGTCCCAGTACACCTTTGGGATTTTGGCTTCACTTATTGAGTGGTCCCAAGCTGCTGCCCCCAGCTCCCTTTACCTTTTGTTTCTCTCACTGCTGAGTTTTGGGATCTTTTCTTCTTCCTTGGCCACTTTCTGCCAAATCTTTAAAAGCCCCCTCCTCCAATTCACTTCAGAGTTCCATTTCTGCAGCCAAGACAGTCCAGTTAGGAGGGGCCTCTCCATCAGTGGCGCCACTATAAAACTCAGAGACTCTTTATGCTTTCCCATTCTCATAAATAAATAAATAAATAAATAATTTTATTTCTATACCGCCCTTCTCCCGAAGGACTCAGGGCGGTGTACAGCCAATTTAAAAACACAAGACACAACAATGATTAAAAATTAAAATAATTAAATAAATTTGACCGGATTAAAACCCCAAAAATTTAAAATACCCCAATTAAAATTATTATGTTGATAGCCCGGCCTGGCGGAACAACAGGGTCTTCAATGCGCAACGAAACACCCGGAGGTCGGAGATCTTACGTATTTCCGGGGGCAGTTCATTCCACAGGGCTGGGGCTCCCACAGAGAAGGCCCTCCCCCTGGGTGTCGCCAGCCGACATAACTTGGCTGATGGCACCCTGAGGAGACCCTCTCTGTGGGAGCAGACTGGTCGGTGGGAGGCTATTGGTGGCAGAAGACGGTCTCGAAGGTACCCAGGTCCTATGCCATGGAGCGCTTTAAAGGTGGTAACCAACACCTTGAATCGCACCTGGAAGACCACTGGGAGCCAGTGCAGCTCGCGCAGGAGGGGTGTCACACGGGCACAAAGGATTGCGCCCATAACCACCCGCGCGGCTGCATTCTGGACCAGTTGGAGCCTCCAAGTGCTCTTCAAGGGGAGCCCCATCATCTCTACTGGTTCAGTTATAAAGTGACCTGGGCCCCTTCCAGCTACAGTCCCATCTAGCTGGCAAAATGCTATGGGCACTCTCAGCCATTAGAGTCTGAGTCCCAGCTTTTCAATGACTTCAGGGATGACTATGCACCTAGTGCAGTCCAAATCCAATAAAGCCAGCATCCACTCATGGGCTCCCGAAGAGGGCACCACTAACTCCACAGGGAGAGTTACAGGGGGTCACCTGCTGACTTACCCAGGGATCATCATTGCCATCGCTGTTAGCCTCACCCAAGTTGGTCGGAGTTCCCAACCCCTCAGAACCAGGAGGGTGAACTCTACGATCTCAAGACCTTTCAGCGCTGTCTCTCAGTCCTTGAAGCTGGTTTTGTTGATTCTCCCCTTGGGGTTACCGTGGCGCTGAGGTTGTGTCTGCTGGATTGGTATGCTGCAACTCGATGCCTCTCCTCCCCATGTCTAAGACACATCGTGCTCCTGGGGTGTTTCTTACGCATGGGAGGGAAGGATTCACCTCTTCCGCTGGCCCTCCAGTGTCGGTCCCAGGCAAGGTCAATCTCCACTTCTGCTGCCAACATCAGCATTGTAGAGTTCGTGGGGTCCCGCTCAAGACTCAGGTGTGGTAGATGTCATCATTGAGGCCATCTTTGAAGCAGTCAATGAGGATGTTTTCAGACCATGCGGCCAACTGGCATGCCAACTCGCAAAAATCCTGGAGGTACATGGGCACCAACCGTCGCCCTTGGGTGATGGTCTTTATTTGGATTCTAGCCTTGTGTTCAGCCAGTGGGTCCTCGAACTGTTGGTGAAATGCTGCCATATAGTGGTCATAGTTCTGCAGTTGGGGGGCATTGTCACTGTGGAGGGAGACCATTCACAACACTGACGACACCACCTCCAGGGCCATGGTTACTTATCTTATCCAGGCTTCTGCTGTCTCCAGTTGGGCCCCATACTCCTGAATGTAGTTCCAGATTTGCACCAGGAAGAACCCCAATTGCTCAAGGTCTCCGCCATACTTAAGACCCAAGGCTGGGATCTTTGAGGCCCTGTGCCTTCGAGGAATAGTCCCTACAGACGGGGTGGCTTGTGCAGATTGGTCTGGGGTGACCCAGGGACCTTGAGAAGCTGCCTGTGCAAGAGGCTCTTGGGCTCTTTGACTCTCCCTAACCTATTGTATCAGGAACAGGGCCTGGTTCAGCATGGCTTCCTCTGGGCTTCTCTCCGGGGAGGGGGTGATCTTCCCTTTGCCTACACCTCTCGCCCACCTGAGCCTGATGGGCTTCTCGCTGAAGTCCAGCTCCTCTTGCCATTCTGCCTCACCTCGAGTCTGATGTGGTCTAGTGGGGAGCCGGCTGCAGCTCCAATTTCCTTCAGCTCACTCCTGTGGTTAGACATTGGATGATTGGTCCCCACTGTAGACTGCTATCTCCTGTTGACCATTAAAGCAGAACTTGCTTTATGTCAGAACTGCCTTTGCTCAATTCCCAGGAAAGAGAAATCCTTGGCACCATAGATTTAGAAAAAAGTATTTTTACTAGGAACAAACTGAATGCAAAACAGTTTCAAGCAAGCTCTGAGGCACCAGAGCGGGAACAGCACAGATAAAGATACAATATGCAGCCCAGCCCCCCTTGTATATTTTGAATTAATTATAGCAGGTGCTAAGGCCCTGCTTTTCTTTGAAACTGATTAAAGGATTAAAATGAAGTCTAAAGATTCATGTTTACAAATTAATTACAAACATATTCTCTTCAGCAAAATATTCTGATAGCAGACAAGTCATGCTGTATAAAGTAAATAATTACTGTCATGTCTTGTGACAGACCAAATTGAGCTCTAATAAAACCCGTTTCATCAGTAACTGAATTCTCTGACAATGTTAAGAGTATAGGTAAATGACATAATGACCAAGTTTAATTGTTGACCATAACATGATAAAACACTTCAATTGCCGTATTTTTTGGAGTATAAGATGCACTTCCCACCCCCAAAAGAGGGTGAAAATTTGGATGTGTCTTATACACCAAATGTAGCCCCGCCCACCCGCCGGCCCCCACCCTTTTGGAGCTTTTGAAGGCTGCAAACGCAGCCTCCCAAACGGAGAGCCCCTCAAGCAGATTTTTTTCCCCCCCAAAATAAGGTGCGTTTTATACTCCAGAGTGTCTTATACAGTATACAGAATGTCAATAATAATAACAAACAACAATATTTGCCCATCTCAGGTCCTTAGGAAAGATTCAATAGGTGAATAAAAATGCCAAATCCAGTCTAAACATCTGGCTGATTGTGTGACAAACCATAATATACTACCAATAGTAATAGGCTCATTGGGTGCAAAGTTGAAGAAGCTAAACAAGAAACATTCAAAAAGAAGTATGAAATCAGAATAAAAATTATTAAATTATTTAGGGTAAAACTGAAGCATGGAAATACTAAAAGACATTTGTATGAGAATGATAGTGCTATGCAGAAGAGTGGAACTGAAAAATGTTTTAAATGTTAAGAGTCCACAAAAATGTGAACTTGCAGTGTAACTGAAGAAATGTTAAAATATGGATATGATTTGCATGTAACTGCCTGTGCAATTTGTTTGATGTGTGCATGAATAGAACATCTGTGCCTGATGGCTGGAAGATTTCCATGACTGTTTTCCTACACAAATAGAAAGATAGCAAGAGGGAATGCAAAAGCTAGAATGGGATTAGTTTGTTAAGTGTGCCTGAGCAGGTGTTTGGCAGCATTCCAATTGAAAGCCTACAAGAAGTGACAATGAGCAAAATTTGGGAAGTGGTTTTATGCTAGATAGAGGGTGTGCAGATGAGAGGCTTGAGTTGGTTCTCAAAAAGGAGAGAAGTGAGCATTAAAGAACATAAAATGTTATATGACGCATATGTGGATGTAATAGAAGGCATGAGGAACCATAGTGAATGGTTTCAGTATAAACTATTTTGTTATGTCTCCTTTTTCATATCACATTCATTTACTTTCTTTGTTTTACTATTCCTTACTTCTTTTCTGCACTCTCAAATGTTTGCTTCCATTTGAAAAAAACCACATGATTCCTTTTATATATATATGTTTTTTTAGCGTGCACAGAAAAGATAAGTATCTTAAGACTAATCTATTTTTCATTTGAAGTACAAATTTGTATCCAATTTAAGTGTTTTCTCTACTCAGTTTAAAAACAGTTAAGGCTAGGGCAGAGAAACTGTAGACCATAGATGTTGCTAAACAACGTATCCCAGCATTTCTTACTACTGGCTGTGCATCTTGAAGCTACTGGAAATTTCAGTTCAGTGATACATTTATTGGTATATTCCAACTTCTGGAGCAAAGTATCTCCTTAAATCAGTGGTTCTCAACCTTCCTAATGCCGCGACCCTTTAATACAGTTCCTCATGTTGTAGTGACCCCCAACCAAGGGTGGGTTCTAAATTTTTTTACTACTGGTACTGTGGGCGTGGCTTATTTTGTGGGTGTGGCTTGGAGGTCAGGTGACTGGGTGGGCGTGGCTAGCTGTTCATGTGACCGGGTCGCCATGGCTATATGTATAGGGACTACTCAGAGGGCTAAAAAAAGTCATTTCTGACAGGTCCTCACACTTTTGACTGATCCTCACACTTATGACCATCCTCACATTTATGCCTGTGCAGCATTCTTAACAACCATGTCACTCATTTCACAACTGCTTCTCTTCAACATGGTATAAGATAGGGCAAAAAATGTAAAATGTGAGGACAGTCATAAATTCGAGGACTGGTCAAAAGTGCGAGGACCAGTCAAAAATAACTTTTTCAGCCCTCTGAGTAGTCCCTGTGCACAAAAGGACTACCCAGAGGGCTGAAAAATGTGATTTCTGACAGGTCCTTGCACTTTTGACCGGACTTCGCAGTTATGACTGGTCATCATTTATGCCCATTGTACCATTCTTAACAACCGTGTCACTCATTTCACAACTGCTTCTCTTCACCATGGGGACAAGATAGCGCAAATACATAAATTGTGAGGACAGTCGTAAGTTCGAGGACTGGTCAAAAGTGCGAGGACCAGTCAAAAATAACTTTTTCAGCCCTCTGAGTAGTCCATATGCATAAAAGGATACAGCAATAGAGAGGGATGAAGGAAGGGAAGGGAAATTAGAGTAGGAGGGAGGGTAAGAGAGGGAGGAAGAGAGGAGGAGAAGGAGAAAGGAAGAGGAAGTAGGGAGGAGAAGAAGAGGGGGGGGAAGAGAAAGTTAGAAAGAAAGAAAAGACAGAGGTGGTAGGTTTGAGGAGAAAAACTGCTGTACAATAAAAAAGATGAAAGGGAAGAAAGCCAACCCCAAACAAATATAAAGATATTAAGATAAAGAATGAATTGTTAAACTTTACAGAATAAAAGAGAACAAATATGAATAAATAGCAATAATTAGAAACACACATACAAACATACAACGTATTTTCTTTGAACAGAGTATTTGGCCGGTTCACAAATTTAAACAGTTGTAGGAGGTTAGCACCCACCCCTTTCCTAGAAGAATGAAATATTTTGGGAAATATTAAAAAGGCAGAATATTATATTTCCCTACCTGGATGAGAAATGGAGAAGCATATTTTACAGACAAAGCAGCTCCCACCTTCCTGCCTCCCACCCTTTGTTAATGGGCCAGAGGCAGAAAGTCAATCCTTTGTCAAAGGACATTTGCAACACAATAGCAACAGAAACTAACACAATGGGCCCCATCAAGCCATGTGATCCTGTCCACCATTAAACCATCTTTCCAAGCAGTCTCCATGTTTCCAGTGTCTTTTTCCCCACTTGGAGCAGAACCCAGAAGGATATTTCTTCCAACACAGTATTTAGGCATTTCAATTAAATTTACAATTTCTATATTTCCTTTTTACCATATTTATTCCTCATCTATTTTTTTAAAAAAACAATATTACCCTTCATCCTCATCTCTAATCTTAATCAAATTCAATTTTTCCCTTCTATTCTATATTATACCCCTTCACATTGTCATATATTTTTATATCCATCCTCACATTGGTTAATTATGTAATACAGTTGTTTAATACAAATTCAGCATTTTAATATAAATCAATTAGTTATATAACTATCTTTTTTGTATATTAATCAATATGAACATGAATATTCCAATTATTTCCATGCAATCCAATTTCTTACAAATCAATTAATTATATTTACCAATAATAATAAACCAAATAATTTCCCCCATATATTCCTCCAAACCACAACTTAACCAATTAATAGTATCTCAATTATTACAATTCCCTAGTTAAATAGAGCTTTTTTTCTTTTGTGTTTTAAAATCTTGGAACTCTCCTCTTTTGCCCTAAATTTCCCATTGTTTGCAGTTTTGCACCTACCTTTTTTGGTGAGGAAAAAGAAAAAGAAATCTCTGCCTCATTTTGTCACGTTGCAGCCTGCTTACTTTCAATTTCGCTTTTTCAGCATAGCTAGAGGGAAAAAAAATCTGCTCCAGGAATTTACCTCTTTGCAGCCCCGTGGCAAGAATTTAAAGTTTTTTTTTCCCTCTAGCCATCAGCTGGGACTCCGGAGGCAGCAATAGTGGGTGGGGTAAGCGAACGGCGACCGGGCGATCCAACAGAGGCAGAGGGTGAGGTTGAGGGAAGGCGTGTGGGGGGGGGCGAGAGAGGGCTTTGGTGACCCCTGTGAAATGGCCGTTCGACCCCCAAAGGGGTCGTGACCCCCAGGTTGAGAACTGCTGCCTTAAATCATATCTGTTCCTTCAAAAGGGATGGTGGGTTTTTAAAATAAATAATGCTTTCAGAATATAAAATTCTATTTTTATTTTTTGTCTGACTGTGCACGTGAGGAACAAGTTAGAAAAAGATATGTCTTATGGTAATTTTACATGAAGCCTTTGAATCAAATCACTTCTGCCAGATTAACCTTTTTTATCATTGAGTATCTTCCTTTCATTGCCAGACGTTTACATGCTGGAACTACTTCAGCATATATAAATAAGTAAATGTCATAGTAAGCTATGGATCAAATGATTAATCTTTCCGCTTAGCTCAGTGCTCCCCATGTTTATTCATGTAAGTTTCACTTATTTCAGTAGAACTTACTCTTACATAATTGTGCAGAAAAATGCAGGTTTAACCCAGGCCTTACTAAATTAGCTCGAATAAACTTATTTTTTTTAAAAAAACCAATGTAATTGAAAAACGTGGCTGCAATGAATCTGGTTTATGAGGAAACATTGAGAACATTTAAGCTCAATATCTGGGTTGTTTTATGTTGTTTATTTGTTTGATTACACAACATTTGCTAGAGGAAGTCTGAAAGGACAATGGATGCAATGTCATAACACATGTTTCATAATTTTGGCATCATCATGGTTAGTAATGGAAAACTACCGAAAAGACTATAAGAGAAAGCAAGTCCTGTAATCTCAATTCTTCCTTTGGAGGGATGCTCATGCCATTTTAGAAGGTTTTCCTCCTGTTGTGTTTTAATAGTAGGAAATTCTTATGGAATTTAGATCTGGGCAAGGACTATTCTGTATATTTTCATATAAAGCTTTAAAGTATGCATTTTTAATAATAAAATTGCTTATATTTTGTCTGCAAAAAATAAAACATGATCATTGTTGGAAATTTCAAGTGTCCCATATGAACACTTATAATCAAAATTTCTGCATCTCTGAAATACCTTTTCCCATTTATCAATATACAAAATGGCCACTAACCCTTAGAAATCAGAAATGCAGAATAAGAATGCTAACATTATTGTTGAATCAGTTTTTATAGTTAGTCATGTGCTTTAAGCTTTTATATATAACAACATTTTAAAAATAAATAAAAACAAATATAAATGATGAAATAAAATAATTATTAGAAAGACAATCTGAGATTTGTGCTAGACATGTATACACAAAAGGTATTTCAATAGGTACCAGCTCTTCAACTTTGCAGTTCTATTTATAGTAATAGTAACTCCTATTGAATTGGATTATTTCGTTATAATTAAGATTAAGATAGAAAACCTTAATGGATTTCATTACTTAGGATGGGATTATTTATTTATTTATTTATTTATTTATTTATTTATTATATTTCTATACCGCCTTTCTCCCGTAGGACTCAAGGCGGTGTACAGTCAAGAAAAATATAGACACACACACATCATAAAATTGCTAATTAAAATTATTACTTAGTTTGGTCAATTAAATAAAACCCAGAATTAGATAACATTTAAAAAATCATTCACATTTTCGTATGTTTAGCCCCGCCTGTTGGAACATCAGGGTCTTGAGGGCACGGCGGAAAGCACGGAGATCAGGGATATTCCGTATCTCCGGGGGCAGTTCATTCCAAAGGGTTGGAGCCCCCACAGAGAAGGCCCTCCCCCTGGGAGTCGCCAGTCGACATAATTTGACTGACAGTACCCTGAGTAGTCCCTCCCTGTGAGAACGAACTGGTCGGTGGGAGGCTATTGGTGGCAAAAGACGGTCTCGTAGGTACCCAGGTCCTAAGCTATGGAGCGCTTTAAAGGTGATAACTAACACCTTGAATCGCACCCGGAAGACCACCGGGAGCCAGTGCAGCTCGCGTAGGAGAGGTGTTACATGGGCGTAACGAGCTGCGCCCATAATCACCCGCGCGGCTATGTTCTGGACCAGTTGGAGCCTCCGGGTGCTTTTCAAGGGGAGCCCCATGTAGAGAGCATTACAGTAGTCCATATGGGAGGTAACTAGGGCATGAGTGACCGTGCGCAAGGCGTCCCGATCCAGAAAGGGACGCAACTGGCAGATCAGGCGAACCTGATAAAAGGCACCCCTGGCCACGGCCGTCAAATGATCTTCTAAAGATAATCGTGAATCCAGGAGGACACCCAAATTGCGGGCCCTCTCTGTGGGGAGCAAGATCTCATCCCCTATTGTCAGTGATGGTACCAGCTGACTATACCGGGACGCCGGAAGCCACAGCCACTCGGTCTTGGAGGGGTTGAGTCTGAGCTTGTTTCTCCCCATCCAGATCCGTACGGCCTCCAGGCAACGGGACATCACAGCAAGGGCATCATTGTGGTGGTCTGGGGTGGAGATGTATAGCTGTGTGTCATCAGCATACTGATGAACACTCACCCCAAAACCACGGATGATCTCGCCTAGCGGTTTTACATAAATGTTGAACAGAAGGGGTGAGAGGACTGACCCTTGCGGCACCCCACAAATAAGGTGCCTCGAGGTTGACCTCTGCCCCCCTGCCAACACAAACTGCGAACGGTCAGAGAGGAAGGAGGAGAACCACCGAAGCACGGTGCCCCCTATTCCTAACCCCTCCAGCCGGTGCAGTAAGATACCATGGTCGATGGTATCAAAAGCCGCTGAGAGATCTAATAGGACCAGGACAGAGGAGCAACCTCTGTCCCGAGCCCTCCAGAGATCATCCACCAATGCGACCAATGCCGTTTCCGTGCTGTATCGTGACCTGAAGCCCGACTGGAACGGATCCAAATAGACAACTTCATCCAGGTATTGGAGTAGTTGTTGCGCCACCACACTCTCAACAACCTTCGCAACAAAGCGAAGATTGGAGACTGGACGATAATTTGATAATATAGCCGGGTCCAGGGAAGGCTTCTTGAGGAGGGGCTTCACAACCGCCTCTTTCAAGGTGGCGGGAAAGACACCCTCACTCAGAGAAGCATTTATAGTCCCCTGGAGCCAGCCTTGTGTAACCTCCCGGGAGGCCAGTACCAACCAGGAGGGACACGGGTCCAATAAACATGTGGCAGCGTTAAGCTTGCCCAGAATCCTGTCCACGTCCTCAGGAGCCACAGAGTCAAACTCTTCCCAGATAACGCTCGCAAGACCTGCCCCCGTCTCCTCCCCTGGATCTACCCAATCAGAGTCCAGGCCTTCCCGAATCTGAGCGACTTTATCATGCAGGAATTGCATGATAAAGCTCGACCCTTTAAGGGATCTTCCCGTACCCCCACCTGAAGTAGGGAGCGGGTCACCCTAAACAGCGCAGCTGGGCGGTTCTCTGCAGATGCAATAAGAGCGGAGAAGTAGCTAGACTTCGCCGCTCTTATCGCCACTAGGTAGGTTTTAATATAAGATCTCACCTGTGTTCGGTCAGATTCAGATCGGCTTGTCTTCCAGTCGCTCTCCAGGTGTCTTTTCTGATGCTTCATCTCTCTCAGCTCCTCGGAAAACCAAGGAGCTAGACGAGATTGGCATCAGGTCAGAGGCTGCAAAGGCACAACACGGTCCAAGGCCCCAGTAGCCGCCTTGTCCCAGGCGACCACCAGGTCCTCAGTCGAGTTGTGAGCCAGAGTCTCAGGAAATGGCCCAAGCTCCATCAGGAACCTTTTGGGGTCCATCAGGCGCCTGGGACAGAACCATTTGGTTGGTTCCGTCTCCCTGTGGTGGGTGGAAGTGACTTGAAAGTCAATGTGAAGGAGAGAATAATCAGACCATGACAAGGGCTTGATGTCTATATCCCCTATTCTTAGATCATTCAGCCACTGATCAGAGACAAAAATCAAGTCCAGAGTGTGATTCCCCAAGTGGGTGGGGCCTTGAACTACCTGGGTCAGGTCCATGGCTGTCATGGAAGCCATGAACTCCCGAGCCGTCTCTGACATCTCACCAGCGGATGGCAGGTTAAAATCCCCCATAACAATAAGTCTGGGGGTTTCCACCGCCACCCCGGCTATAATGTCGAGCAGCTCAGGCAGGACCGCTGTTACGTGGCAGGGACCCAGGTACGCAATCAGTAGGCCCATCTGAATCCCCCGACCCCACTTCACAAGGAGGGACTCACATCCAGCTATCTGAGGAACAGTGGCCTCCCTCGGGCAAAGACTTTCTCTAATGATTGCTGCCACTCCCCCACCCCTTCCCTGAGTCCTTGGCTGATGGAATGCACGGAAACCTGGCGGGCACATTTCCACAAGGGGAACTCCTCCCTCCTGGCCTAACCAGGTCTCCGTAATCCCTGCCAGGTCAGCACCCCCCTCTGAAATAAGATCATGAATGAGGGGGGCTTTATTTACCACTGACCTGGCATTACATAACATCAGCCGTAGACTCAGGGTCTGAGACTCTGAACAACCCGGGAAACGAGCAGTGCTTTGGGAGTCGGAGTGGGCAATCGCTCGTAAACAACGAGTGCGCACTCCCGAAACATAATATGGCCCCCTGCAGCCGTCATATCTGCCCCTCCCACTTACTATACTAATGCCCATTGCTTCATCCCCCTGCATCCTTGTCAGATTTCTGTCCCCATCCTCCCCACCATGATTATCAGACCCATTACCCCTTTCAGTGGATTTATGGATCCCCCCAGATGCATTCCCACAATCCCTCCCAGAACCGCTTAAAATAGAACTTAAAGATTTATCTAAAAATCCCCAAAGCCGTCGGTGTTTTGCAAACCACCTCTCAGGGTTCCAAAACCCGTCCTCAAGGCATGCTAAGGCATGTGATTTTGGGGGGTGGGTCTGAAATAGGAAAGCCTATCCTTGAGTTGTTCATTATATGTTTTTCTCAAAGGAAGATTACCAGATTAGCAATTTAAGCTTTTGTCAAAATATTTTTTATTTTATTTACAAACTAAATAAAATAGTCATTTGTTCAGAGTAATATATGTTTATTTTTTTTTAATTTGAGTTAAATTAAATATATTTTGTCCATTGATTTCAACAGGCTTAACCACATGTAGTATTATGTTGTATGTAATCTTTAAAAATAACCTAGTCCTTTTTTTTCCTCTGCAAGCTGCAAATAATAGAGTCTGTTTACTGATTTATTTCTCAGGACTAAGTCATTGTTATGATTTTAAAAAACAGATAGATGTAGTAGATCTTTTAAGGCATACAAAATTCTTACAACAAAACAATATCTTAAAGGCTAGCAAACATATTGTGAAATAAACTTTGGGGGAATAGAATCCATTTCATCATTGTATTTGAAACAAATTAAATCAAAAATATTTTTTAATCTTTATGAAAATTACAGTGTTTCTGAAATTATAGTTTACAATATAAACTGTAACTGAAATTACAGTTTACAACCTAAACCTTTTTAATGGTAATATTTTTTTTCCAACAGAGGAATTCAAAGGCTCAACAATAGTTGAACTGATAAAGAAAGAGGGCACTACTTTGGGGCTTACAGTATCTGGTGGAACGGACAAAGATGGAAAACCAAGAGTGTCCAATCTTCGACAAGGAGGAATTGCTGCTAGGTAAAGACTTTTCAAGACAAAGAACAGACACACACAAAAAAGATATCTTCAAGTTCCTCAAAAATAAATAATAGATGCCTTTAACTAAGTTAGGCCATTAGAGAAGAAACATTAGAGAAGAATTTTTGAGAAAGTTGAGAAATATTTCAAGATGCATTACAAATAAAGAAAAGGTTTGGTGATATGCAGAATACATTCTGCAATCAAATGGTGACAAAGAATTCAAAAATTTAAATAGCTTGTACTGTGACTAATTCTTAAATTGGCAACTTATTCTACTTGTAAACAATTCAGTTGTATTTCACTAAATCTAATGTTGGTAGAAAACATGCCTCACATAAAGGAGGATGCAGGTTTAATCATTGCTCTCTCAAAAAGATCTTAAGTGAATGATTTTCACATGACACTCTGAAACATTATTCTTCTATCTAGTACATTTTTGAGAGATCTGTGTCATTTAAGGTGTCATATATGTTATTTAAGCTGTCATATTATAGAAATTTGGACATGTAGAGATTTTGTCACGCAAATGGCCAACAGACTATATAGAGAAACAGTTTGACTTGCTCTCTAAAATAGAGACCTATTTTTGCTTTGTAAGGCTTTCATATATGGTAATAATAATACTACACAAATAAAGGAATACTGTATTATTATATATAGGATGTCATATCATTATTTGGAAAATTAGTATTAAAATAATATGTTTTTAACTTGTAAATGAGGTGTCATTGGTGTTCTCTGAGCTTGTTTGTTTTCTTGCAGATGTTTCGGTAATGTTTTATTACCCAAACTAGGTAACAACATCCTAGATCAGACATGTCAACACAACACCCGCAGGTCAGATGCAACTCTGGATGTGTTTGGATATGGCCTTCAGGGCTGGCCTGGAGACAGTGAGGTGCCAGCCCTGCCGCCTCAGTCCCGGTCCACCCCAGCCAGGTACTGCCCCTGGGTGCATGCACAGGGGGCGGCAAGCGCACAGGGGCTAGAACTGCCCAGCAGCAGCAGCAGCTTGTTGGCACCTTAGCTGCTAATTGGCCAGAAGCAATGTGAGCCTGAGATGTCCAATAAGCCATGCTTGGCCTCACCCCACCTGCACCACTCTTGTGCATCTTGGGGTCCTGTAGCCCAGGCAGCGCAGATGGGTCATTTCATTTTCATTTTCATTTTCATTTTATTAGATTTCTATACCGCCCTACTCCCGAAGGACTCAGGGCGGTGCACAGCCAAACAATAAAAACACATACAATACAAAATTTAAAAAATAGAATAAAATCAAATTAAATAATTTTGGCCCCGACAAATTTAAAACCCCAAACTTTTAAAACCAATTTAAAATTGAATATATAAATACTATAAGATATTTAAAATTTTAAATATCTTTATAAAAGAGGGGGAAAATTAGGCCAGGCCGGCCTGGTGAAATAGTAAGGTCTTTAAGGCGCGGCGGAAGGTGTGCAGATCCGGGATCCTCCGTATCTCTGGGGGGAGCTAGTTCCAGATAGTAGGTGCCTCCACAGAGAAGGCTCTCCCCCTGGGGGCCGCCAGCCGGCATTGTTTGGCTGACGGCACCCGGAGGAGCCCCTCTCTATGGGAGCGTACCGGCCGGTGGGAGGCCATTGGTGGTAGTAGGCGGTCCCGCAAGTACCCGGGTCCTAAGCCATGGAGCGCTTTAAAGGTGGTAACCAAAACCTTGAAGCGCACCCGGAAGACCACCTGGAACCAGTGCAGCTCGCGCAGGAGGGGTGTTACATGGGAACGCCATGTCGCTCCGATTACCACCCGCGCGGCCGCACTCTGCGCCAGTTGGAGCCTCCGGGTGCTCCTCAAGGGGAGCCCCATGTAGAGAGCATTGCAATAGTCCAGGCAGGAGGTGACAAGGGCATGAGTGACCGTGCGTAACGAGTCCCGATCCAGAAAGGGACGCAACTGGCGAAGCAGGCGAACCTGATGAAAAATCCTCCCGGTCAAGGCCGTCAAGTGCTCTTCTAAAGACAGCCGTGAATCCAGGAGGACGCCCAAGTTGCGAGCCCTCTCCGTGGGGGCCAATGATTCGCCCCCAATAGTCAGTGATGGCGTCAACTGACTATATTGGGACGTCGGAAACCACAGCCACTCAGTCTTGGATGGGTTGAGCCTGAGCCTGTTCCTCCCCATCCAGATCCGTACGGCCTCCAGGCACCGGGACATCACTTCAAGGGCATCGTTGGGGTGATCCGGGGTGGAGATGTACAGCTGGGTGTCGTCAGCATACTGATGGTACTCCACCCCGAAACCACGGATGATCTCGCCCAGCGGCTTCACATAAATGTTGAACAGGAGAGGCGAGAGGACCGACCCTTGCGGCACCCCACATATGAGGGGCCTCGGGGTCGACCTCTGTCCCCCTGTCAACACAGACTGCGACCGGTCAGAGAGAAAGGAGGAGAACCACCGCAACACAGTGCCTCCCACCCCCAACTCTTCCAACCGGTGCATCATGATACCATGGTCGATGGTATCAAAAGCCGCTGAGAGATCTAACAGGACCAGGACAGAGGAGCACCCCCTGTCCCGAGCCCTCCAGAGATCATCAACCAACGCGACCAATGCCGTTTCCGTGCTGTACCCGGGCCTGAAGCCCGACTGGAACGGATCCAGATACATCGTTTCATCCACGTGCTGGGGGAGCTGTTGCGCGATCACACTCTCAACAACCTTCGCAACAAAGCGAAGGTTGGAGACCGGACGATAATTTACCAACATTGCCGGGTCCAGGGAAGGCTTCTTGAGGAGAGGCCTCACCACCGCCTCTTTCAAGGCGGCGGGAAAGTCACCCTCACTCAGCGAAGCGTTTATAATCCCCTGGAGCCAGCCTCGTGTCACTTCCCGGGAAGCCAGTACTAACCAGGAAGGACACGGGTCCAATAAACAAGTGGTCACGTTCAGTCTACCCAGAATCCTGTCCACATCCTCAGAGGTCACAGAATCAAACTCATCCCAGATAACATTCTCAAGACCTGCCCCTGTCTCTCTCCCTGAGACTACCCAGTCGGAGTCCAAATCTTCCCGAATCTGAGTGATTTTGTCATACAGATACTGAACAAAATCCTCGGCTCTACCCTTCAAGGGGTCCTCCCGCGCTTCCTGGTGGAGCAGGGAGCGAGTCACCCTAAAGAGGGCAGCCAGGCGATTATCTGATGACGCAATAAGAGCAGCAAAATAACTACATTTTGCTGCTTTTATCACCACTAAGTAATTCCTAATGTGGGATCTTACTAGTGTCCGGTCAGATTCAGAAAGACTGGCCCTCCAACTACTCTCTAGGCGTCTTTTCCGGCACTTCAACTCCCTCAGCTCCTCGGTAAACCAAGGAGCCAATTGAGATCGGCGCCGGGTCAGAGGCCGCAAAGGCATGACCCGATCCAGAGCACCAGCAGCCGCCCTATCCCAGGCAGCCACCAGGTCTCCAGTCGAGGCGTGTGCCAGAACCTCAGGAAATGGCCCAAGCTCCGTCTGGAATCTGTCAGGTTCCATCAGGCACCTGGGGCGGAACCATCTTACCGGCTCCGCCTCCCTGCGGCGGGGTGCAGCGGTTCGAAAGTCGAGACGAAGGAGAGAGTGATCTGACCATGACAAGGGTTCAGTAACTATATCCCCTATATCAAGATCCCTCAACCACTGTCCAGAGACAAAAACCAGATCCAGCGTGTTTCCCTCTGTGTGGGTAGGGCCATGAATTAACTGGGTCAGGTCCATAGCTGTCATGGAAGCCATGAACTCCCGAGCCATCTCTGACGTCTCACCCACGGAAATCCCCCATGACCATAAGCTTAGGGGTATCAACCGCCACCGCGGCGATGACGTTGAGTAGCTCGGGCAGGGCTGTTGCCACGTGGCAGGGAGCCAGGTATGTGATCAGCAAACCCATCTGAACCCCATGACCCCATTTCACAAAAAGGGATTCACAGCCGGCCGTCTGAGGAACAGTGGCCTCCCTCGGTCTCAGACCTTCTTTAATGATAACCGCTACCCCCCCCGCCCCTCCCCTGTGACCTCGGCTGATGGAATGCTTGGAAACCTGGCGGGCACATTTCAACGAGGGGAACCCCCCCCCTCCTGGCCCAACCAGGTCTCCGTAATACCTGCCAGGTCCGCACCCCCCTCCTGAACAAGATCACAGATGAGAGGGGCTTTATTTACTACAGACCTGGCATTGCACAGCATCAGCCGAAGGCCTGGGTCCTGAGAGTCTATGCAACCTGAGGAGCCTTGGGGGCCGGAGCACGCCACCGCTCGTAGACAGCGAATGCGCACTCCCCTAACACGATATGGCCCCCGCTCCCGCCATATCTACCCCTCCCACCTACAGTACTGATGATCGAAAAACTATCCGGACAAGCTCTAACCCCCCCCTTGATCCCGGGTCCCCCATCCCCCATGCCACGCTTCACTGCCAGACCCGACCCTCCCCCTTGTGGGTTATCCCCCTTACCCACAGCCCGAATTCCAATCTGACCCTCCCCCTCCCTAGGACCCCTTAAAAATTTGATTAAAAATTTTGTTAGAAAACCCCTCAATCCCCTCGTTTTCACATGCCACCTCTCTGGGTCCGAAAACCCTTCCTTGAGGTGGGCCCTCAATAGTGAGGAGGGCCACATCTGCGAGAAGGGGGAATCTCGCAGCGCAAGAAGATCTGCAGTCGTATACATCTCCAAAATGCAGCGATGGAGGCCCAAAGCTCACAAAAGATGTAACACAGCCAATTGTTCATCGATGTGCTGTTGGTATCTCAACTGTCCTCCCACAAGAGCAGGAGGGTCCATGCGCCGCAGCCATTGGGCTGGCCTTTTAAGAAGCAGGTGGAGGTAGAGGTGCAGGGTGGAGGCATATGATCCAGCTCGTCGGATGTGCAGATGCCCATCCACGCATGCACAGAATACTTGGTGGCCATGGGCAAGTAAAGACAGAGGGTGGGCCTCAGTGAGGCAGCCTAGCCAATTGTTGTCATTGCCACATTGCAGCCCCTGCCCGCTCAGCCTCCATCATCCAACCTTGTCCTCCAACTCCAACTGCTACACCTCTGATGGCCCTGCTGAATGGGAAAGGTGGGGAGTTTCTGTCCCCAAGAGTATGGGTAATGAAATGTCTGCAAGAAAACAATCAAGCTCAGAGAGCACTAAGGACCCCTCATTTGAACCCTGAGCTACAAACATGTAGATGTTATAAGACAAATAAAATACAGCTTCACTGAAGAAGAGATGTGTGTTGCAGAAGTGACCAACTGGATGTGGGGGATTACATCAAATCTGTAAATGGAATCAACCTGACAAAGTTTCGCCATGATGAGATCATTAGTTTGCTCAAGAATGTTGGTGAGCGGGTTGTATTAGAAGTGGAGTATGAGCTGCCACCTGCTTGTAAGTAATAATTTATAAAATAATAACCCTGTGTAAAATGTTTTAACAAAAGTAAAATTAATGTGATGGTATGGTATAAATATGGTAATAGCTTTTTTCCCACGTCCTTCTCTTCTTCTGTTTCACAGGCTCACTGTTTTGATCTTTAATTTCCATATTAGCAATGCTTGTTTGTTAGCCTCGTTTATTTAGGTTGTCATTTGTAAAATGCTTATAATTACAATGGTTATCGGTGTTTTGCCAGAACACACCCTGGGAAGATGACTGCTATTGAAGGCGGCATAGCTCTCTAGTACTATGATGATTTTGCCTAATCAGTCATTATTCTTAAGAAAAGTAATTTTATTATTATTATTATTATTATTATTGTTGTTGTTGTTGTTGTTTATTGTTTATATTTATATACCGCCCTTCTCCTAAAAGACTCGGGGCGGTGAACAGCCAACAGATAAAACACAAGAAATATAAAATTTAAAAACAGTATTAAAATCCAATTAAATTAATTTGGCCCACAATTAAAAACACCCCTGTATTAAGACCCATAATTATACAATTTAAAAATTAAAACAATTTAAGAGAGTTAGGCCAGCCCGGCTTGCTGGAATAAAAACGTCTTTAGGGAATGGCGAAAGGTGCGAAGATCTGGGATCCGCCGTATCTCCGGGGGCAGCTCATTCCAGAGGGTAGGTGCCCCCACAGAGAAGGCTCTCCCCCTGGGGGCCACCAGTCGACATTGTTTGACCGACGGCACCCTGAGGAGCCCCTCCCTGTGGGAGCATACTGGTCGGTGGGAGGCTATCGGTGGCAGAAGGCGGTCTCGTAAATACCCGGGTCCTGAGCCATGGAGCGCTCTAAAGGTGGTAACCAATACCTTGAAGCACACCCGGAAGACCACCGGGAGCCAGTGCAGCTCGCGCAGGAGAGGAGTTACATGGGAGCACCGAGTCGCCCCCATAACCACCTGCGCGGCCGCATTCTGGACCAGCTGGAGCCTCTGGGTGCTCCTCAAGGGGAGCCCCATGTAGAGAGCATTACAGTAGTCCAGGCGGGATGTGACGAGAGCATGAGTGACCGTGCGTAAGGCATCCCGATCCAGAAAGGGACATACCTGGCGAATCAGGCAAACCTGATAAAAAGCCCCCCTGGCCACAGCCGTCATATGCTCTTCTAAAGACAGCCGTGTATCCAGGAGGACACCCAAATTGTGGGGGCCAACGACTCACCCCCAATAGTCAGCGATGGCACCAACTGACTATATCGGGATGCCGGAAGCCACAGCCACTCAGTCTTGGACGGGTTGAGCCTGAGCCTGTTTCTCCCCATCCAGATCCGCACGGCCTCCAGGCACCGGGATATCACATCAAGGGCATCGTTGGGGTGATCTGGGGTGGAGATGTACAGCTGAATGTCATCAGCGTACAGATGGCACTTCACCCCGAAACCACGGATGATCTCACCCAGCGGCTTCACATAAATGTTGAACAAAAGGGGCAAGAGAAACGACCCTTGCGGCACCCCACACACAAGGCGCCTCAAGGTCGATCTCTGTCCCCCCATCAACATGAACTGCGACCGGTCAGAGAGGAAGGAGAACCACCGAAACACGGTGCCCCCTACCCCCAGCCCCTCCAATCGGCGCAGCATGATACCATGGTTGATGGTATCAAAAGCCGCTGAGAGATCTAATAGGACCAGGACAGAGGAACAATCCCTGTCCCGAGCCCTTCCAGAGATCATCAACCAACGCGACCAATGCCGTTTCCGTGCTGTGCCCAGGCCTGAAGCCCAGTATCAAAATGAGTGATACCTAAGTTAGGATATTGAATTTAGTAGCTGGAACAGTAAAATGTACAATAGGCCAGAACACACAGTTGTAGTTGATTGGTTAGAGAGTGCTGACTCATGCATGGTGCAATCTCTGCTATGATTGGTTGCTATAAGTATAAAGGGGGAGTTTCCATTTTTCCCTCCTTTTTCTTCTGTGTGTTCTGTATACTGTTTAATTTACCTCATGATGTTCCTGTGTTCCTGACTATCTATATTTATATATTCCGATTTCATCTGGAGAATTGCTATGTAATTCCATGACAACATGTTTACTTACAGAGTAAAAACAGTAACTAAAGGATAGCAGAGAAAGAATTGAATTAAGCATACCTTACTTAAGTATAAGATAGTTTAAGATAGTTACATTTTATATGTTTTCATTAACACTATCAAATTGCAACACTCTGCTTAGATAGCCTTTAGTAAATGCTAAAAATAAATAAGCTTTGTGATCTCAGTGAGAGCATTTTGGTTAACAATTAAGCATCCAGTTTAAATATGTTTATTTAAATATACTTATTTTGAATCAAACATCTTTTATTTGTATTTGTATTTGTATTTATTGAATTTGTATACCGCCCTACTCCCGAAGGACTCAGGGCAGTGAACAGCCATAAAAATAAAACATGGAAATACAAAATTTAAAATAGAGATAAAACAAATTAAATAAATTTGGCTGAACCATATTTAAAACCCCAATAATTTAAAACCAAATTTAAAATTCCCATTTAAAGGCGGAGAAGTTTAGGTCAGGCCGGCTTGCTGGAATAGGAACGTCTTAAGCGTGCGACGGAAGGTACGCAGATCCGGAATCTTCCGTATCTCGGGGGGGAGCTCGTTCCAGATAGTAGGTGCCCCCACAGAGAAGGCTCTCCCCCTGGGGGCCGCCAGTCGACATTGTTTGGCCGACGGCACCCGGAGGAGCCCCTCTCTATGGGAGCGTACTGGTCGGTGGGAGGCTATTGGTGGTAGCAGGCGGTCCCGTAGATAACCAGGTCCTAAGCCATGGAGCGCTCTAAAGGTGATAACCAAAACCTTGAAGCGCACTCGGAAGACCACCGGGAGCCAGTACAGCTCGCGCAGGAGGGGCGTTACATGGGAGCGCCACGTCGCTCCCATCACCACCCGCGCGGCTGCACTCTGCGCCAGTTGGAGCCTCCGAGTGCTCCTCAAGGGGAGCCCCATGTAGAGAGCGTTACAGTAGTCCAGACGGGAGGTGATGAGGGCATGAGTGACCGTGCGTAACGAGTCCCGATCCAGAAAGGGACGCAACTGGCGGATCAGGCGAACCTGATGAAAAATCCTCCCGGTCACAGCCGTCAAGTGCTCTTCTAAAGACAGCCGTGAATCCAGGAGGACACCCAAGTTGCGAGCCCTCTCCGTGGGGGCCAATGCTTCGCCCCCAATAGTCAGCGATGGCACCAGCTGACTATATCGGGACGTTGGAAACCACAGCCACTCGGTCTTGGATGGGTTGAGTCTGAGCCTGTTTCTCCCCATCCAGATCCGTACAGCCTCCAGGCACCGGGACATCACTTCAAGGGCATCGTTGGGGTGGTCTGGGGTGGAGATGTACAGCTGGGTGTCGTCAGCGTACTGATGGTACTCCACCCCGAAACCACGGATGATCTCGCCCAACAGCTTCACATAAATGTTGAACAAAAGGGGCGAGAGGACCGATCCTTGTGGCACCCCACATATAAGGGGCCTCGGGGTCGACCTCTGCCCCCCTGTCAACACAGACTGCGACCGGTCGGAGAGAAAGGAGGAGAACCACCGTAATACGGTGCCTCCCACCCCCAACCCTTCCAACCGGTGCAGCATGATACCATGGTCGATGGTATCAAAAGCCGCTGAGAGATCTAATAGGACCAGGATAGAGGAACAGCCTCTGTCCCGAGCCCTCCAGAGATCATCCACCAATGCGACCAATGCCGTTTCCGTGCTGTACCCAGGCCTGAAGCCCGACTGGAACGGATCTAGATACGTCGTTTCATCCAGGTACTGGGGAAACTGTCGTGCCACCACACTCTCAACAACCTTCGCAACAAAGTGAAGGTTGGAGACTGGACGATAATTAGCCAATATTGCTGGGTCCAGGGAAGGCTTCTTGAGGAGAGGTCTCACCACCGCCTCTTTCAAGGCGGCGGGAAAGACACCCTCACTCAATGAAGCATTTATAATCTCCTGGAGCCAGCCTCGCGTTCTCTCCCGGGAAGCCAGCACTAACCAGGAGGGGCACGGGTCCAACAAACATGTGGTTGCATTCAGTCTACCCAGAATCCTGTCCACGTCCTCAGGGGTCACAGAGTCAAACTCATCCCAGATAACATTCTCAGGACCTGCCTCCGTCATCCCCACTGGATCTACCCAGTCGGAGTCCAGATCTTCCCGAATCTGAGTGATTTTGTCATACAGATACTGAACAAAGTCCTCGGCTCTTCACTCCAAGGGGTCCTCCCTCGCTTCCTGGTGGAGCAGGGAGCGGGTCACCCTAACCAGGGCGGCCGGGCGGTTATCTGATGACGCAATAAGAGCAGCAAGATGAGTACATTTCGCTGCTTTTATCGCCACTAGGTAATTCTTAATATGAGATCTTACCAGTGTCCGGTCAGATTCAGTGCGACTGGCCCTCCAACTACTCTCTAGGCGTCTTTTCCGGCGCTTCATCTCCCTCAGCTCCTCAGTAAACCAAGGAGCCAGGTGAGATCGGCGCCGGGTCAGAGGCCGCAAAGGCACGACTCGATCCAGAGCTCCAGCGGCCACCCTATCCAAGGCGGCCACTAAGTCTCCAGTCGAGGCGTGAGCCAGGACCTCAGGCATTGGCCCAAGCTCCGTCTGGAACCTATCAGGTTCCATCAGGCGCCTGGGGCGGTACCATCTTATCGGTTCCGCCTCCCTGCGGCGGGGAGCAGCGGTTCGAAGATCAAGGTGAAGGAGAGAGTGATCCGACCATGACAAGGGCTCGATGACTATGTCCCCTATCTCGAGATCACTCAGCCACTGTCCAGAGACAAAAATCAAGTCCAGTGTGTTTCCCCCCATGTGCGTAGGGCCATGAATTATCTGGGTCAGATCCATAGCCGTCATGGAAGCCATGAACTCCCGAGCCACCTCAGACGTCTCACCCACGGACGGCAGGTTGAAATCCCCCATGACCATAAGTCTGGGGGTATCAACCGCCACCGCGGCGATAACGTTGAGTAGCTCGGGCAGGGCTGCTGCCACGTGGCAGGGAGCCAGGTACGTGATCAGCAAACCCATCTGAACCCCATGATCCCACTTCACAAGGAGGGTCTCACAACCGGCCGTCTGAGGAACAGTGGCCTCCCTCGGCCTAAAACCTTCTCTAATAATAACCGCTACTCCCCCGCCCCTCCCCTGAGACCTCGGTTGATGGAATGCGTGGAAGCCTGGTGGGCACATTTCTACCAGAGGGACCCCTCCCTCCAGGCCCAACCAGGTCTCCGTAAGCCCTGCCAGGTCCACTCCCCCCTCCAGAACAAGATCACAAATGAGGGGGGCTTTATTTACTGCGGACCTGGCATTGCACATCAGCCGAAGGCCCGGGCCCTGAGGGTCTGTGCAACCTGGAGAACGAGTGGAGCCTTGGGGGCCGGAGCACGCTACCGCATGGAGACAGCGGGTGCGCGCTCCCTTAACATGATATGGCCCCCTGCTCCCGCCATATCTACCCCTCCCCCTCACAGTACCGATGGTAAAAACACAATCTGGACAAGCTCGACCCCCCCCCATTTCCTCCGGAACTCCCACCCCCCCCGCCGCGTATAGTGGCCAGGCCTGACCTTCCCCTTGGTGGGTTATCCCCCAAACCCACTACCCTAGTTCCAATTTTACCTCCCCCCCCCGGGACCCCTTAAAATTTTTTCCAAAAATTTACATAAAAAACCCCTCAACCCCCTCTTCGCCGCATGCCACCTCTCTGGGTTCCAAGACCCGTCATTGAGGTAGGCCCTCGATAACGTAGAGGGCCAGGCTTGCGAGAGTGGGGAGTCTCGCAATGCAAGAAGCTGTGCCCTTCAGTACATCTAATCTCTGAGGTAGTGATAAGGTATGGCCCAGGGCTCCATGATAGTCCAAATTGTCCTGAAAAAGGCAGGTTGACCATAAGCGGAAGAGTCTCCACTGTCCTCTCACGGCAGTGGAGGAGTCCAATGTTCCAACCAATTCGAGGGTAATCGTCCAACCAGCCTCTCACGATGGTTGGACAACTCGCCATGGGGAAGATGGTACATCCCATCGGTAGTGAAACAATGATAGAAACCGGCTCCGTTCGTCCTCCTGTAAGCTGCCATTTTTCATACAGCCAGCATGCTAGATAACAAACAGAGCCAGGTCCAAAGTCTCCAGAAGAAAGTAAGCTGTCCACAGTATTCATACAGGTAGCGTACAGATGGATAATACAGGCAAGCAGATAGAGGGAAATAAGTGGGAGCCACCTCCATCGAGCAGAAACTTTTAGATTATATTCAGTGTATGTTTTTTTCCCACTGCACTGAAAAATGAGTCTGTTTTGCTATATTACAACTATGACAATTGCAGTTCATTTAAGTTTTTACAACTTATTCTTTGGCATTAATAATGAGACTAAATGAAATTGATAATAGTTAATGAGATAACAATAGCCATAGCACTTAGACTTATATATCGCTTCACAGTACTTTTACGGTCCTCTCTAAACTGTTTACAAAGTTAGCATATTGCCCCCAACCATCTGGGTCCTCCTTTTACCAACCTCGGAAGGATGGAAGGCTGAGTCAGCCTTGAGCCTGGTGAGGATCGAACCCCATGAGAGGTGTCTAGCTAGTACTGTCAATAGTTAGTCAAAATGTATACACACAATTTCTGATAATGCAAAAAGGACTCTGTATACAATGTTCCCATTAGCTCCAGGAGCAAAAAAAGAGTTCTTGCCTGGTTTTAGATTAATTTTGAGCTAAAGAAGAGTGGATGGAATGCTGTAACATTCAATCTTAGCACACACAAAGAAAGGTTTCCTTCCTTACCCACACTGGTTGGCAAGTTCCAGTTTAATCTCTGGTCTATCTAGGGGGCTCCCTGTTATCCTTGAGGATCATTGTAGATAGAAAATGCTTAATTCCTAGTTTGATTCAGCATAAGTTAGTTTTCTGAATTCCCATTCAAAGCTCTTTTCCCCGTTTCATTAATAGGACCATAGCACATGCTTTTACACTTTAATCTGTGTACACAAATCTGTTTCTTGGGTGAACCTCTCTATAGTTTTTACAGTAAGCGTGTACCCTCATTTGGATTCATAGATCAGATCAGTTGAGTACCTTTTGAAATCAGACTCTTCTTTAAGTTTAGATTGTCTTGAGAGTTGCTCTTTCTATGCTTTTTTGTAACACTGTTTGACAGTATTATAAGAACTAGGGCTCTGCCAACCATTGGGAAGACACTTGATAAAGCACCTCTGCTCAGCATTCAGCATCTATTATCTATTTCTCACTCTCTTTTTAATTGCTTGAATACAACTACAAAAATAAAAAAGTTAGAAGATATAAATGTTAAATAAATAGACAGATATTCTCAGCTTTGTCTGAGCTAGGCTTGTGCAGATCACAAAAAGCCTGAAGTCCAACCTGGTTTAGCGGAGCTTTTTTATTTGCCGCTACAAAGCCCAGTCCACAGTACACAGCGTGTAAAACATTCAAAGTCAGCACTGAGAACTTCTGCCTCTCAGCGTTCTTTAAATCATTTAGCTGGGCTGGCTAGCCACCATCCGGCAGCCGAATTCACCCCTCTCCGCTTGTTCAGCAGGTTTTAAGATACCCGCCTGGCATTGCTCCCCGGCACTCCGTGATGTCATCCCCATTGCCTGCCTTGCTGGGGCCCGGGATCTGCTCTGCGAATGCTGGCTGGCTGTCAGCCGGCCAAAGCTTGCGCCCACCACCTTCCCTTGCAGTCCCACCAGTTGCTGGGTTGCCCACTTCCCTCCCAGGTATGTCAAGCCCTGAATTGGGACTCGACAGGCAGCTCACCTCTACCAGGGGTTCACCTATAAAGGAGAAAGCAGTGGGGTTAGTCTCGTTAATGCGGTCATTGGGGGTTCCTGGTTTGTGTGGGTGCTTGCGATGGAACTGCCGTAGCAGCCGCACCACATGGACATCACATGTTGCCACCCAGGTAGCTTTGGTGGAGGGGTACTCCTTCCATTGCATGAGGTATTGGACCTTTCTGTTGTGACCCAGGCCCATGTAGTTTATATTAAATGCAAAACAGTTCCAAAAAACAAACAGATTTTATTAAAACAGCTGAGAATTAACTCATTCTCAGCGTATTCTAAATGAAATGAAAGCAAAGTCTTTAAAACACCAGTCTTTAGTTTATCTCTGACCTTGAGATAATTAGGCAAACTGCCAAAGGCTTTTCTTGGCAACAGTTCAGGAACAGAAGAAATAACTACAGCCAAACAAGAAGCAATTCTCTCAATGGTTGTTTTCTGGCAAAGAGGCCAAGAGCCATTGCTGACCTTTTAAGCCTTATGGGAGGGGCCAGTCATCTCTTGGCCCTACTCCCGAGTCGTCTTCTCTGCTTTAGCTGCTCCTGCCTTCTGGCAGCTCTTCTCATATGTGCACTAGGAACAGGCTCCTCTTGTTCCTCTGCCTCTCTACTGTCAGCCTCTGGAGACTCTGAAGTTCGCACATCACTCCCTGATGGCCCTGACTCCATCTCTGCCTCCGATGCAGAGCTTCATCTGGGCCTTCCCCAGCCTCCAGGACTGGCCCATGTTCTTCCTCAGCGTCATCACTGTCTGACTCTGCTGTCAGCTCTGTTGGCGGACCACAACACGTGAGCTGACGGAATGAGGTATACTTGGGAGGTATATGCACAGGGTTGCAGTTTACCCTAGCTGTTCGTTTGCAACAAGACAGCCCCTACGGCCACATCGCTTGCGTCCGCCTGGACTACAAAGGCCTGTGTCGGGTCGGTGTGTTTCAGGACTGGCTCACAGGCGAAGAGAGCTTTTAGCTCCTCAAACACCCGTTGACAATCGGCCATCCATTTCAATGCCTCCCCCAGTCGAGGTTTCATTATGGCGGGTTTGGTATGTAGTAAGTCCGTCAGGAGCAACGCCACCTGAGCAAACGATGGAACAAACTGCTGGTAAAAGTTGGCAAAACTGAGGAAACTCTGCAGCTGTTTTCTGTCCTCGGTGTTTGCCACCCCAAAACCGCCTGGACCTTACAGGGATCCATCTCTACCCCCTCGCTAGATATCTGATAATCCAATCTTGTTCGGTAAAACTCACACTTTGAGAGTTTCACGAACAGCTTGGCAGCTAGCAACTTTTGTAAGACCTGGCGTATCAACCGGGTGTGTTCCTCCATTGTTTTGGTATAGATTAGGATGTCGTTCAGGTATACAAGTACCTCCCGGTATAAATGTTCATGCAGAAACTCTGTGACATCATCCGCCATCACCTGCTTTGCCGGGGCCTGGGATCTGCTCTGCGAAAGCTGGCCCACCACCTTTCCTTGCAGTTCTGCCGGTCACTGGGTCGCCCACTTCCCCCCCAGGTATGTCAAATCCTGGATTGGGACTCGACAGATATACTAAGTAAATTTATAAATATATAAAATGATTAAACTTGTTTAAATATTATGTAGTGTTTTCAAGTCTTTCTGCTGCATCCATGAAGGGCTAATTCAAAGGCTTGTCTGTTGATAAATTATTGATCAATGGTCATGTTATTGCTTCACTGTTGTTAGTTAAAGCTGAAGCATGCTGGTGCATTTTGCTGAAAAACCTCCCTCAACAAATATTCAGCCGTGACTTTCTAGTATTTCTGTCTTCTTTTGGATTATCAAATGACTTTAGATTGCTTAACATGTAGAGGCCATTAATTGTGTTATCAAATCTATAGAAACTTTTTTCCCCTTCTTGATCAGAGAAAAACTGCTGTCCAGTTTCTTGTCTCATATTCATCCATTGCCGTTTCCCCCACCATCTGGTGTTGAATGATCATAGCTGCTATTTTTAAGTTACTGGAGTCTTGAACTGTTCCTATGTTGAGTCCTGTTGTATTATTTAATAAATCAAACTTCACTTCTTTTTCTTCATTTTTTATTGATACTAAAGTTCTAAGCAGTTCTGTAGTAGCTGTTATCACTATACTATTAAAAAATATCTCCAAGGTATATTCCATTTATTTTTGCTCAGTCTGAGGAAAATTTTAAAGTTCAGAGGATCAGGGGAAATTTTTTACATCGATTTCTAATTCTCCTTTTCTCCAGTCTTCCTGTCTGTCTCTTCCCTTTCTAGCGGAGTTGTATTTAGCAGAATTTGACCTTGAGAGTGACTGAACTCAGTGTCTTATCTCCAGTTAATTATTAGTGTTATGAGCTTGCACTGCTTCTTAGCTGCAGGCCTATCCATTGTTCTAGTTTGATTTCTGCTATTGAGTAAAGGGCAAATCTAGTTATCTTTAAAATCCCAAAAAGAATTTGAAATCTCCTAAAAAAAATTATTTTTGATAATCGTCAAAGGCAAAATTGAACATTTAAAAGTTAGCACAATGTCTTATATGCACTATAACTGAAAAGCCACATAATATCTCTTGGATTGTATACTACAGCTGATATTGCAGGAGCTGTATATAATAATGCAAAATTGTTTGCAATTTATGCCATCTAATCTCATTTATCCCATTCATAGCAATCTGCAACACCACCCTTTTCTGGTGCAAGATAACATGAGTTGCCATTATTTTCAGTAATTTCTGTGCTCTATCGAAGAGGATAACATTTTACAGTATATTCATGATGCAACGAAACCTAGGGGGAAGATTTTTCTATTCTCTGTTGCTGCCTATTTTTCTTCCCGAGCCTCCATTACATCTGTATTTGCACTTCTCCTGTTGGGATCAATTTTGGTGTAGTGCTTTTATATTACTTGAGAATAAAAGTAATTTAGCTTTTGATGCCCCTTCTAGTGATCATCTTAACATCTATTTCTCAAAGAGGATTTTGAGCTCATCCATTTTGCTATTTTTGGTGTACTGGTTACCGCATCAGGCTAGAAACTGGGAAACCATGAGTTTTAGCCCCACAAAGCTAGCTGGGTGACCTTGGGCCAGTCAATTTCTTTCAGCCCTAGGAAGGAGGCAATGGCAAACCATTTCTGAAAAACCTTCCCAAGTAAACTACAGGGATTTGTCCAGGCAGTCTCCAATTATTGGACATAATTGAACAGAAAGAAACAAAAATTGCTATCGTGGACACTACGTGGTAAAAAGTTGAGATAATCAGTTACATTATTGAAAACAGTTTTTGGCCATTAAATCCAAAACAGGATTTCGAAAAAGGTTTGTAGCTCCCATTTCCCCTCTGTTCTATCCCTTCCTCAAGAGATAAAAGCTCTTTAGTTTCCAATCTGGCTGTGTCAGCTACTCCTAGAAGTTTAGAGTTAAAGAACTTTGAAATCTGATATAAAATACCATAAATTTATTCCAAGTCCAAAACAGGAAGATTTGAGGCGTTTGTATTGCAAAGTTGGTGGTGGGGAGTACAAGATTTTACCTTTAAATTTACTTTAAAGAAGGCTTTCATTTCATATTTAGCAATTACTGGAATTCTTTCTTAATCACTGCCTTGGTACTTAACAGAGACATTGGGTCCTTAAATCACTGTGTGTATATGTTCCAGTTTCAGTATCAACCAATTGAAGCCTGACACTAACACCAGATAACTTTGGAATATTAAGAGAATATAGTTCATTTATTATGCTGAAGCAAATCCTCTATTTTAAGTTGTTTAGAGCCTCTAGATATAATCTGCATTACAGAATTTTTCCTCCTGCTTTGATTTATACCTAATTCTCATTCTTCATATTACTGCTACTCAAATTTGTATCTTCGTATTAATCTCCCAGAAAATTTCAATATTTCATAGGGGGGGGGGAAGTTATCATTATATAAAATATAAATAGTAGACTGTCTTCAAATCACTAGTAACAAATAGCAATAAATAGCTTGCCTGATAATCCAAAAGCAGTATATTATCTAAGCAGTTGTGCTAAGAACTAAAAAACAGTTACCCTCTCCATATATATCTTAAGTTCATCCTCCTGGCAGAAGACATTTCTGTGCATGCGCAGACGTGCTCAGTACACTTGAAAAAGTTGTTGAAAACACTTCTCTGAACCTTGGAGAAATACATCCTCCTCAGTGAAACTTCCAAAAGGTTTGCTCAGCTCAAATAAATGATACATTAATTATGATTAAATTCTAAAGTTTAGTTTTGCTGCAAACAGTATAATTAGAAAGCTTTATCTTATTTTTCAGCTGTACAAGGTTCAGGTGTCATTTTTAGAACTGTGGAAGTTACTTTACATAAAGAAGGAAACACTTTTGGATTTGTAATTAGAGGTAAGTTCCCCATAATAATTTGGTTTTCAAAACTTTTAAGCTGATTTACTCCCATATTGTATGCTTTCATCCATTATACACATTCCTCTGATTGCTAACATGGCTGAAATTATTGTATGAAAACTTAGTTGTAATCAAATATCATTATATGGTTTTCATTGGAATTAGTCAATAAATATAACCGGATTCTGCTCATTATATTTTGAACCAGCCTCATTAATATTTAAGTAACATTAAAAACAGGAGTGGGAAAGAATATCTAAAGATATTCAAAATAGTAAATGTGGATGTAGATTTTGATACAAGTATAAGAATGTGTTCATTTTATTGCCTTTCCTAGGTGGCGCACACGATGACAGAAATAAATCTCGTCCTATTGTAATAACATGTGTTAGACCTGGAGGTCCTGCCGACAGGTATATTTCATTTTCTGGAATGCACTTATACATATTGACATTCACAAATAGAAACATATAAATACAAAAGGACAAAGGCTGAATCACTGAAGGAAGATGCAAGTTAAGACCAAGAACTACAAAGCACATGAGACACCCTCATGTATAATCAAAATTACACATTTCATTATTTGTGTTATAACAAACATTGCATAAGACTGCATGATGTGAATTTTAAAGAAATGGCTTCTTTGATTAAATAGTGTTTAATATATGAATGTTTAACAAGTGTTTAAAGTACAAAGAACAAAGAACAAAATACAGGTTTAACCTTCTGTTTTTTTGAAAAATTGTTTGCAAATTTTTTTATTTTCATTCTAGGGTGTTATTTTTTTTCCTATTTGAGAAAACAGTCCTTTAATTTTAATTTTAATTTTAATTTAAAAAAAAACATACATTAGGAATGGCTTAATACCTTATGAACATTTATTCATAGTACCATTAATTCTATCTGTATGTCCTCTAAAACCTAAACAACATTTACTTTTGCCCTTTTCTTTAGGAGCTCAAAGTGGGATATATCGACTTTTGTCCTTTTCTTTTCTTTTATTCTTTTAACATCAACCCTGCCAGATGAGGGTTAGAGAAAGACAGTGATTAGCCCAAGTTTACCCTGTGAACTCCAAGATCTTGGGAACTTGAACCTGAATTTTTCAGTCATAGTATAACACCTTAACAATTACACCAGTTTCCTATTTTTATCCCCATGAAAACTTATGAGATAGTTCAAATGAGTGAGTGACTGAATAAAGGTCATCTGTTAGACAATTTAGCTAGAATTTCTTTCTTTTCCAATAACTGCAAATATAGACATATTCATATTCATATTAAGTCATTAAGGTCATGCTATTGAAATAGTGATGTATATTGCTTGTCTGCAGTTAATCTGATTGAGTGATGCTTTGTCTATAGCTCATTTTGCCTATAGCTCATTTAAAACTATGTTGAATTGTATGCAATTTTTTGGCATGGAAAAGCCATATTAATTTTTTCGTAGAGGGAAATTCTACCTGTATTTGAATCCAGAAAAATTTTAGATATCCTCCAATTGTGAAGTGTTCTATTTTTGTTTTTCTGTTTGTATATCCAGCCACTCAAGACGTTCTTGGGCTGTTACTTTGGCACAAACCATCAGTGTGAGTGAGAGGGGATCAGCAGAGATGCTTGTTTCTATCTGCCATACAGTTGCAGAAGTACAAGCCAGTTATTGATGAGGAAAATCTTGCAGCTTTTTCTCCCTACCTTCTTGTTTGTTGATAGCTCATCACTTGCTATGTTTTGTTATTCTCTCCAGCTGCATATGCTTTTTTCATGGATGGAAAGATAACAGTAATTCTTCTATAGAACTGAATGCATTTTATATGAATCCCAGAAAAGAAAGATTATTCCAATATCTGTCATGCTGAATAAGAAAAAAAGCAAAACCTTTTGTAAGAGAATAAAAGAATGATTTTCAAACTTGCACATTTTTAAATGGAAAGTATGAGCAACTACAATTTCGAAAGACTATTTTCATAGCTGGCAGACACATAATAAGATTCAAAGGACAGATTTAAATTTTCCATGATTGCCAGTGCAGTACAAAAAAAACTTTCTACAATGCTGGTAGTCCTTGTTTAGTGACCACAATTGGGACTGGCAGTGGTCACTAAGTGCTTTTTGCTCAAGGTACTCAAATCAACTCTTTCGAGCTTGAAACATTGCCCCTGTCTGCCAGATAATCTATCTCATGTCCCAAAGATGCTTCTTCAAGAGGTAACTGCACTTTCTGGTTTTTCTTTGAAGATGTTTTGCTTCTCATCCAAGAAACTCCTTCAGTTGAGTTGCCTCTTGAAAAAGCATCTATGGGACAACCATGATCTGAATGACTGAAGATCTCCATAAATCTATCTCATAATTAAACTAGGACAATCTGGAAAATGTTATGCTGAAATTTTTGAAATGAAATATTTTATATGCATACCCATAGTAAATTTTAAGAGAACAGCCAGTTGTGTTGGATATTGAGAAAGAATACTAGAAAATCTAGATATTTTCTAACAGTTTTCTAAGAAACATTATATTAAATGAATAATGACTATTCTTTTTCAGAGAGGGTACTATCAAACCTGGAGACAGGTTGCTCAGCGTTGATGGAATTCGGCTTGTTGGAACTTCACACAATGAAGCCATGTGTATTCTCAAACAGTGTGGGCAAGAAGCAACTCTGCTAATAGAATATGATGTCTCAGTTATGGGTATGTTGTAATTCCAAGATTTCATTCTGGAAGCCATCCATTACATTTTATAGTCCATCTTTTAGAAGCTATACAAACATGTTTATTATTCTGTTCCTCTACTAGCACATAATTTCCCTTATTGCTAAATCTCATTAATTTCTCTAGGTTCATGAAGAGGTGAATTTGAAGTTGGATTATTTTATGATTTACTAGATTGAAAGGGTTAGGGTTAGGGTGAAATCAGATGAAATGAAATCAGAGTGGTAACATTCATTAATTCTTGTGAAGTAGTTTTTTCATTCAAATGGAAATAAGTATTTGCATATATTTTTGTCAGTTCATTAAAATGGTCAGCACAAATCCTTCAGTGTGTTTGGTGATGGAAAATGGCAGAAATTATAAACAGCATTGATCTTGAAATTAAACTTGTAGTCAAAACCCTCCTTCCCCAAAAGGTTAAAGAAGAAATTCTAAAAAATATATTTATTGTGCTGAAATGACAATGTATTTTATCTGTCCTCC
Source organism: Pituophis catenifer annectens (assembly GCF_029215685.1). Lineage (NCBI taxonomy): Eukaryota > Metazoa > Chordata > Lepidosauria > Squamata > Colubridae > Pituophis > Pituophis catenifer. The sequence goes on along the minus strand of NW_027256887.1, from coordinate 43,299,704 downwards.
ACATAAATCACTTTTGGTTAAGAATATTGTGATTTGCTGGTACTTTTAGAAACTTTACAAAAGTTGATATGACTTTCTAAGTTTATGTGATATATAACATGACAATTTAATTTGTCTAAATAGAGAATAGTATGAAAATCTTACTCTTAGTTTAATAGCCAACGTAAGTTACATAAAATAGCATGAACTTTATATGCTTATATATTTACATCGGGTGTATGTGTATTTGTATAACTTCCTACAAGACCTTCTACAGAAATTCTAATTGTATTTTCTTATCAGGAACAAATTTAAATTCTCAATTTCCAGAGAAGCAATGGCAGAATAAAATGATTGCAGTGGAAACTGGAAACTGGTGCAAGTTTCTTCTTCAGATGTCTTGGGATTGCTTCTTACAGTTGCTTCCCATGATGGGACCATGAAATAGCAGTCTCTGGCAGTTTGTTGAGCTTTGGGTGTTGGGAGAGACCAGCTTTGCCCAAGCTGCTGTTCGAAGCCCTTCAAAGTACACTGAGTGTGTATGTGGATATATACATAATGGTTATCTTTTGAGAGCTGAATGCAACGAAATTTCATTTTAATGTATGGTGATTAGTGTACATTTAAATAATAAAGTTCTATTCTATTCTATTCTATTCTATTCTATTCTATTCTATTCTATTCTATTCTATTCTATTCTATTCTTTCTAGTTCACCTACTTCCCCTCTTAACCACTTTTATTGGAAATGGCATGTAAATTGCTTTTTAGACATTAAGAATCTCTAGAAGGTCATCTCATATTATACTATTATGATTTTCTTCCAATCTGCAGCTAAAGAAGATTTATGTAACTTTAAAACTTAAAGAAAAACATTTTTTAACTTGGAAATAAGCAGCAAAAGGTTGATTAGAATACAGATTTTTGAAAGTTTTCAAATGAACTAAAGGGCAAGAATTAGACTTTTAAAAGGTTTTAAGAATAGTTCTGTAGTTTGTTTAAAATTTCTTTAAAATGTATGAAGATTTGTGTCTAAGTGTAAGAAATCTCTTTCTGGGAAATTGTTCTGGATAAGAGAAAAACATGATAAGAAGTGACATTTGAAAGTTGGCTACCAAAGGCAACCAGAAAGAAATAAAGATTATAATAAAAGGAGGAATCCCATCAATACAGAATGGAGAAAAATGTTTTAACTCTGGAAGAATTTAAGGATATTTGGCAACAATATCCCCAGAACTTACTCTTAGACTGATACAATAAAAATTGATTTAAGAAGAGATAGAAGAAGACATAAATGAAAATCAGGCTGTTTTGGATATGAATTTAAAATTGAGAGGATACAAGAACAATATGGACAAAGATATTATATAAGATGGAGAAATGAAAGAGCTTTAGGTCTTGATAATTCAAAGGAACACACAAATAATAAATCATAAGAGTACTTAGATATGGGGATTTCAACTCAGAAAAGTGACTTGAACAAATTTCTTACTTTGGATTTACAAAAGAGATGTATTATACTTATAAAGGAATTTCTGAAAAATAGAAAAGAGACAAGAAATCACATTTTGAGACATTACCTAAAAGGAATAACCAAGATATTTAGAACTAAAATTAAGGTTTATAAAGTTGAGTTATTTGATCAAGATTATGGGCATGATTCTCTTTTCTAACAGCTTTTAATAGGTTTTTCTTGTCTAGGCCTGAATGATGAGGCTATAAAGTTTTGTTTATAGATATGAGATAAGATATGGGAACAGTGGTGGTATTCAGCTGGTTCTATCCAGTTCGGGCGCTCCGTCATCATGTTGTCACCACCCCCCGTTTTTGATGCTCTGTGCATGCGCAGAAAGTCCTGCGCATGTGCGGAGGTGTCACATGCGAGCTCACATTTACAAACCAGTAGCGGGAATACCACCCCTGTATGGGAAAAATATATTTTTTCCTTGTATTTTTAGAGAAAAGGATGTAAAGGAAAGAAATACGAAATAGATTTACTTGTTTAAAGTTTGTGTGTGTTTCTGGTAATTCTTAATGAACTTTTGCTGATTATGATTAAAAATGAGGCTTAATTACTTACCAATGAATAAAAGATGAGATATGGAATGAAGAAAATTTTGGTTGAAATATTAAAGAAGATTTTGAGTTATTGAAAATGTTTGTACTTGTCTTGATGAAGGTGGAAATCATTTCTTTCTCCATTGTGGGTGGAGACAGCAGCCAGGATGGGTTGTACTCGTCTGATCAGATTGATGGACTGAGTCTGTCATAACTGTTAAGTCCTGCCTTGTTACTGGGGAGATCCAGCTTTTGACTCAGTCCATCAGTCTGGATAGGCATGTGGGACTGGTTCTCTAGCTATTTTGGATATTTCTAGCTACTTCTAGCCCCCTTTTTCCTCATCATCCCTCCACCTTACTGGATTTCATTGGTTTGACCTAGACTGTTATTTGGACTTTGTTTCTGCTACAGACTTTGCACAGTAAGAACTTTGGCCCTCAATAACTGGCCTAACTGGTTTCTGAGGGGATTTTCTCTCAGCCCTATACACCCTTCTCTTGGTGACAGAATTGAGGGATTGTGGAGCCTTGCGCTCCTGTAGTGAGGGGGCTGGGGTTCTCCCTTAGCTGACATCGTGTTTCGGATTTCTGTCTACCATTTGGAGGGTGCGGAGCTTTGTGCTTCCCTGCAACGTTGCCGGCGGCCATTTTGTCACCTCACAGCTTCGCCATAACGAAGGCATTTCAATTATATAAACTCTGCCGCAGTCTCTTGCAGCCACTTTGTTTAATCTCCAATTAGTAGCTGAGACCTTCTCCATTCTTGTGGAGCTTCGCGCTCTCTTTGATAGCGTGGTTCTCATGCAAAAAGAACCATCGAGCAGAGACAGCGGCTATTAGTGGAGCTTCGCGCTCCCGATACTAGAGTGATTTGCGCAATATCGCCTTTTCCAGGAGGGATGTTGGCTTTAGTGGAGCTTCAAGCTCCCGCTGCAGTCACGGTTTGCTCATTAACCCTTGCCCGCTGAGGCTTCTTTGTGGGGTGCCACTGTTGCTGGGGATTGAGAGCTTTGTGCCTCACCCAGTTGTCCCTAACTTGCTGGCCGTTTTGCGGAGCTATCACACTCCCCTTCCGCAGGAGCGGGTTTTTTCTGTGCCACGCTAAGTCCTCACCACTCCTACTACATGCCCCTGGGCGACTCTCCACTGGCCTCCAGACTTGAGTCTGTGCCTCCCTGCGGCCATCTCGAGGGATCTCCCTGGCAGTTGTGGTCTACTTGGGTTATTTACTTGAGTTTGGACTGGCCTCATTGCAGTTTTTTCTGCATCCACCCTGACAGGCATTTACCTTGACACCACATCATGCTTAAGAGCCTGCATAAGTCCAAGCATGGCAGGAGGGCAGGAACTTCTGATTGCCCTGCAAAGGAGGTCTCTTTGACCACTGCTGGTCCTTCAACCAGACCCTCCAGTGACAGTACTGCACGACCTCACCATAGGTCCATCAGTTGCTCCCTTTCCTCCCAGGCTAAACTACGCCGGGATAAGGTTTTAAAAAAGATATGTGCCAAGGCCAGCGAGCACCAATCTACCCCCAAGGAAGCGGGTGCTGCTTCTTCACGGGCAGCGGTTCAAACTCCTCCAGTGGTCCAATCCAACCAAGCTTCCCTTAAAGATTGTCCGATGGTCATCCACCTGGATGCCCTGTGGGGTACTGCAGCTGAATCTGCTCCTGGGGTGCCGAGGGACACAGCCTCAATGTCAACTATGTTACCAGCCTCATCTGAATCTACTCCCCCCCAACCCCCTGCGGATCTGGCCACTGGTGATAACCAACATACCGCTTTCCTTTCACCAGAGCAGATCCAACAAATGATTGCTGCAGCGGTTCAGCAATCACTGGCAGCTCAATTCCAGCCCTCTAGCTCGGTGGTATCTGGTGCTTCTGTTTTTCACTTGGAGGCCTGTCATGAGGAATCTCTCTATGTGGAGGCCCCTACTTCTCCTGTTTCTTTCGCAGGGTCTCATGTTTTTTCATTAGCGGAGATGGCGCCTCAAGACTTTGATCTTTCTGAGGATGAAGGCGTTCCTCCAGATCAGCCCGCTTTTACGGGCCTGTTCCTGCAGGCCTTGTTTAAGTCGCTGTTGTTCAAAGCAGTTAATACAGCACAATTTGGCACCACTCCTCCAGCACAAACTCCTCTTTCTGCGTCTCAAGGGCCTTGAATCCTCTCTTTGCTGAACCCCCTAAGGACTCAATTCCTACTCCACCACTGTTTCTAGATGTCATCAGGAAACAGTGGAACTCACCCGGATTGGCACCAACTCCGTTGGCTACAGACAGGAAGAACTTCAATGTCGCGATTGACCTTGCATCGCTTCTCCAGGTGCCGTCAGTCGATGCCCCAGTGACGGCTTTGCTACCTAATGCATTCATTCCCGGGGATCCGGACGAGGGACTGTGACCAGAGGAGCGGCGATTGGACCAAGTCTTACAACGAGCCTACCAAGTAGTGGCTTGGGCCATCCGTTTGGCATCTACTGTGTCTTTTTTTAACCGGACCACACTCCTATAGCTGCGTCAGCTGCAGGAGAACTTGCTGCAGAGGACATCCGTGTAAAGCAGTACTTGAACAAGATCATCGCGGCCGTCCAGTTTTCAGTGGATGCCACTCTTAACGCTGCCCGCTTCGCTGCTAAGTCCCTAGCATCTTCAGTGGTGGCCCGTCATTTGGTCTGGCTCCGCCATTGGCAAGCGGATGCCAGACACAAGTGGCGACTGGCCTCTGTCCTGTTCACTGGATCTAAATTGTTTGGGGAGCCTCTGGATACCTTTCTTATAGAAACTAAAGATAAAAGGAAGGTTCTGCCTGCTGCTTATCGCAGGGGGTGTCCTGGTTCCAGCCCTATCCTCCCCGTCCCCAAGCACGAGGATTGATGGGGGTAGCACTTCCTTTGCTATGGTTAGGTCACATGGGAGTTTTAATTCTAGGCAGCGGGTCTCCCAGGACAGAGCCGCTAGAGGTAGACTTTTGTTAACAAACGGCCCTTTCGAAGGGGAGGAGGTCGTTCATTCTGACGCTGTCGTTAACTGCAACCTGGAGCCTCCCATAGGTGTCAGATTGGCCCTCTTTGCCAATCTTTGACCGCAGGTATTACAGAGACCTGGTTGGGCCAGGAGGGGGGGTTCCCCTCGTTGAAATGTGCCCACCAGGTTTCCACGCATTCCATCAGCCGAGGTCACGGGGAGGGGCGGGGGGGTAGTGGTTATTATTAAAGAAGGTCTTAGACCGAGGGAGGCCACTGTTCCTCAGACGGCCGGCTGTGAGTCTCTCCTTGTGAAGTGGGTTCATGGGGTACAGATGGGTTTGCTGATCACGTACCTGGCTCCCTGCCACATGGCAGCAGCTCTGCCCGAGCTAGTCAAAGTCATCGCAGCAGTGGCGGTTGACACCCCTAGACTTATGGTCATGGGGGATTTCAACCTGCCGTCTGTGGGTGAGACGTCTGAGGTGGCTCGGGAGTTCATGGCTTCCATGACAGCTATGGACCTGACCCAGCTAATTCATGGCCCTACCCACATGGGGGAAACACGCTGGACCTGGTTTTTGTCTCTGGACAGTGGTTGAGTGATTTTGAGATAGGGGATATAGTCACTGAGCCCTTGTCATGGTCGGATCACTCTCTCCTTCGTCTTGACCTTCGAACCGCTGCACCTTGCTGCAGGGAGGCGGAGCCGGTAAGATGGTTCCGCCCCAGGCACCTGATGGAGCTTGATAGGTTCCAGATGGAGCTTGGGCCATTCCCTGAGGCTTTGGCTCACGCCTCGACTGGAGACCTAGTGGCCGCCTGGGATAGGGCGACCGCTGGAGCTCTGGATCAGGTCGTGCCTTTGCAGCCTCTGACCCGGCGCCGATCTTATCTGGCTCCTTGGTTTACTGAGGAGCTAAGGGAGATGAAGCACCGGAAAAGACGCCTAAAGAGCAGATGGAGGGCCAGCCTTTCTGAATCTGACCGGACATTGGTAAGATCCCATATTAAGAATTACCTAGTGGCGATAAAAGCAGCAAAGTGTAATTATTTTGATGCTCTTATTGTGTCATCAGATAACCGCCCGGCTGCCCTGTTTAGGGTGACCTGCTCCTTGTTCCACCAGGGAGTGCAGGAGGACCCTTGGAGGGTAGAGCCGAGGACTTTGTACAGTATCTGCATGACAAATTCACTCAGATTCGGGAAGACCTGGACTCCGATTGGGTAGTTTCAGGGGGGATGACTGAGGCAGGTCTTGAGAATGTTATCTGGTATGAGTTTGATCCTGTGACTCCTGATGACGTGGACAGGATTCTGGGTAGACTGAACGCGACCACATGTTTGTTGGACCCGTGTCCCTCCTGGTTAGTGCTGGCTTCTCGAGAGGTGATGCGAGGCTGGCTCCAGGAGATTATAAATGCTTCATTGGGTGAGGGTGATTTCCCCGCCGCCTTGAAAGAGGTAGTGGTGAGGCCTCTCCTCAAGAAGCCTTCCCTGGACCCGGCAGTGTTGTCAAATTATCGTCCGGTCTCCAACCTTCGCTTTGTGGCAAAAGTTGTTGAGAGTGTGGTTGCGCGACAGCTCCCCCAGCCCCTGGATGAAACGACGTATCTGGATCCATTCCAGTCGGGCTTCAGGCCTGGGTACAGCACGGAAACGGCATTGGTCGCGTTGGTTGATGATCTCTGGAGGGCTCGGGACAGAGGTTGCTCCTCTGTCCTGGTCCTATTAGATCTCTCAGCTGCTTTTGATATCATCGACCATGGTATCATGCTGCACCAGTTGGAAGAGTTAGGGGTGGGGGGCACTGTGCTACGGTGGTTCTCCTCCTTTCTCTCCGACTGGTTGCAGTCTTTGTTGGCAGGGGGGCAGAGGTCAACCCCGAGGCGCCTCATATGTGGGGTGCCACAAGCGTCGGTCCTCTCGCCCCTTCTGTTCAACATTTATATAAAGCCGTTGGGCGAGATCATCCATGGTTTTGGGGTGGAGTACCATCAGTATGCTGACGACACTCAGCTGTACATCTCCACCCCGGACCAGCCCAACAATGCCCTTGAAGTGATGTCCCAGTGCCTGGAGGCCGTGCGGATCTGGATGGGGAGAAACAGGCTCAGGCTCAACCCATCCAAGACCGAGTGACTGTGGTTTCCGACGTCCCAATATGGTCAGTTGGTGCCATCACTGACTATTGGGGGCGAATTGCTGGCCCCCACGGAGAGGGCTCGCAACTTGGGCGTCATCCTGGATTCACGGCTGTCTTTCGAAGAGCACTTGACGGCCGTGATCGGGAGGATTTTTCATCAGGTTCGCCTGATTCACCAGTTGCGTCCCTTTCTGGATTGGGACTCCTTACGTCTCTCATTCCCTCCTCATTTCCCGCCTGGACTACTGTAACGCTCTCTACATGGGGCTCCCCTTGAGGAGCACCTGGAGGCACCAACTGGTGCAGAGTGCAGCCGTGCAGGTGATTATGGGAGCAACATGGCGTTCCCATGTAACACCTCTCCTGCGCGAGCTGCACTGGCTCCGGGTGGTCTTCCGTGTGCGCTTCAAGGTTTTGGTTACCACCTTTAGAGCGCTCCATGGCTTAGGACCTGGTTATCTATGGGACCGCCTGGTTATCTATGGGACCGCCTGCTGCTACCAGTAGCCTCCCACTGGCCGGTACACTCTCATAGAGTGGGGCTCCTCCGGGTGCCGTCGGCCAAACAATGTCAGCTGGTGGCCCCCAGGGGGAGAGCCTTCTCTGTGGGGGCACCTACCATCTGGAATGAGCTCCCCCCGGAGATACAGAGGATCCCGGATCTGCGCACCTTCCGCCGCGCTCTCAAGACCTTTTTATTCCATCAGGCTGGCCTGGCCTAACTTTCCCTTTTTCCCTTTTAAAATATAAATTTTAATCTGTTCTTAATTATTGGGGTGTTTTAAATCTGTCTTGGGCCAAATTGTTTAATTCGGTTTTATTTTGCTTTTAAATTTTGTATTTATGTGTTTTATCTTGTGGCTGTTCACCGCCCTGAGTCCTTCGGGAGTAGGGCGTTATATAAATCAAATAAAACCAAAAACCAAACTAAACCCAGGAACTTCAATGGTTTCTTTTGCTGTTGCAGAAAGAGGGCAGAGGCACATCATCCCTAAAGCTCCCGATTCCCCAGGTGGTGCGCAGATCCCCGGTCATGGTGGTTTCCAGCCATCTCAGAAGATTGCCTGTTTTTTGATCCCCAGAGAGTGGTGGTGACGACGGACGCCAACCTTCAGGGCTGGGGTGCCCATTGTCAGGGTCAGATAGCGCAAAGTCAGTGGACCGGCATCGAGACTCACTGACCGATCAATTGGTTGGAGTTGCATGCGGTTTTCCTAGCTCTTTGGGCATTTCACCATCTCATTGCCAGCTCCCATGTTCTAGTCCTCACAGACAATATTACGGCAAAGGCTCACATCAACCGACTGGGGGACACAAGGTCCAAGTCTCTTATGGCAGTGGCGATGAAGTTGGGGCTCTGGGTAGAACGTCATCTCAGCTCATTGAGAGCGGAGCACATCTCTGAAGTGGCCAATGTACAGGGGGATTGGCTGAGCCATCAGCACTTGGACCATGCAGAGTGGCGCCTGCACCCCTGGATATTCCAGGACCTGGCAGTCCATTTCGGCACTCCGGAGGTCGACCTCTTTGCGACACAGACAAATGCCCAACTTCCACGTTTCTTTGCACGGTATCCATCGCCTCACGCAGAGGCCACCGATGCTCTTCAGGCCTCTTGGCCGACGGGATTACTCTACGCGTTCCCGCCAATCTTCCTCCTTTCAAGGGTCATACGCAAACTGTTGCTGGAACAAGCGGAAGTGATTCTTCTGGCCCCTCATTGGCCTCGGAGGCCATGGTTTGCGGACCTCGTTTCCTTATCTGTCACCCCCAGGGGGCGGATTCTCTGATGCAAGGGGCTCTACATCATCCAGACCTCCCGTGGCTCAATCTGACCGCTTGGAGGTTGGGCGGTGCGCTCTAGGAGTGCCAACATCCCGGCGGACATTATCCGGACAATTCAGGCTTCGCAGAGGCCTTCTACGGACCGCATCTATTCGGCCCCCTGGCGGGCCTTCTGTGCATGGTGTGAGAGGAATGGGGTTCTGGCCCTTCACGCCTCCATTGTCAATATCCTGGTTTTCCTCCAGGAGGGTCTCTCCAAGGGGCTTTCCCCCGATACTTTGCGGAGACAGGTGGCAGTGATTTCATCGATACTTACCTGCAGCTCTTTGTCCTCCTTGGCTCAACACCCTCGTTTCTACGAGGAGCTACCAATTTATTACCTCCTGTACTGCATTGGTACCCGACCTGGAACTTTTCGATTGTGCTGAACTCGATTATGGGTCCCCCGTACGGCATTGCAGACGGCGAGCCTTCGGCTGTTGCAGACGGCGAGCCTCCGGCTGTTATCGTGTAAGGTCGCCTTTCTGGCGGCCCTCACCTCAGCCCGCCGCAATTCTGAAATTGCCACACTTTCTACTCGTAGTGACCTCTGCGTGTTCCATGCGGATTGAGTGGTTCTCCGCCTGGATCCTACCTTTGTTCCAAAAGTCAACACAACGTTCCACCACATGCAGGAACTCATCTTCCCTAATTTCTGTCCTCGGCCTGCTCATCCCCTGGAATGCCGGTGGCATACTCTGGAGGGCGCTCCGTGTGTATCTTAAGTGAACTGCTACCATCCGCAGAACAGAATCGTTGTTTGTGTCCTTCCTACCCATTTCTCTGGGTTGCAAGGTGTCATCATCGACCATTGGACGCTGGATCCGCCAAACAATTGCCACTGCCTACGAACCACGTTCCTTGCCGAGACCTCCTCGTTTGACTCCATATTCGATCCGCAGTGCGGCTACATCGGCAGCTTGGGCCACGCAGGCCTCTTTGCTGGAAATCTGCAGGGCGGCGACATGGACTTCACCTTCTCCCTTCATCCAGCACTACAAACTGGATAAATTCGCTTCAGTGGATGCCGCCTTTGGACGTAGAGTGTTGCAGCAGGTCTATCCTGGGGAGGGTTTTTCAGACCAGCCTGTCTGTGTTTTGGGACAGTGAACTTGAGTATGTCCCATCCTGGCTGCTGTCTCCACCCACAATGGAGAAGGGGCGTTGGTCCTACCTGAGACGCACCTTCTTGTTGGGTGGAGACAGCAGCCAGACTCTCCCTTCGCCAGTCTGCTCTCTCTCTCACACTTATTTCTCTCTTTGTCTCCCACACGCCGAGACTGTTTCTTTGTCTTCGCCAAAAGCTGGATCTCCCCAGTAACAAGGGCGGGACTTAACAGCTATGACAGACTCAGTCCATCAATCTGATCAGACGAGTACAACCCATCCTGGCTGCTGTCTCCACCCGAGAAGGTGCATCTCAGGTAGGACCAACACCCCTTCTATATTTTTTGTTTCCTTCCTTTTTTATGTATATTTTTCCTTTTCCCCTCCTCTGTTTTCATTTTTCCTCTTTTTTAAATTAGTTTATATTAATTTTACATCCTTGTATTTTTGTACTTCAATAAAAAAATATGACTAAGCATTCTCTTTCAGAAGAGAAAATATATGAGATTTTGGTTTATATATGAGAAATTGGTTTTCTGAGATAATCACTATGGGATGGTTTTTTAATTCTGATACATTTAATTGAAACTGATTATTCTAGAAAGCAATTTTGTTTTTACTAGATAAAATTTTAAGAAGGAGAATTGTAAAGATCTAAGAATATTGATCAATGACTAGTTATATATGTTTAATCATAAATGTGGATTAAATATTGGAATATTTTGACATACAGCTGGATTAAATTTTGTAACCTAAATGATAAAAAGAATTTATGGTTATTCAGTGCTGCATTCCAATTTTATTCTGTATGACACATACAGTCAAGGCATCTACAAAGGGAGTAACCAGCATCAAAATAGTAAGGGAGACCAGAAATCAAACCCCTACCTCATTTTGTGTGCATGTGTGTGATGTGTGCAATGCATGTGGAAAAGGAGAGGGGGTTCAATTACTCAACCAAACCCATCATTTTGACATCCCCCTCCATCCTGATTTTAATGAACTAACTTTAAAAAACCTAGGAATTCAGTGATTATGCTTTGACGCTCCATGTGATATATTATTGTCATTCTTATAATCTCCAAACAGAAAACAATAAAAAAGAAAAGGTAATGCTGGTAATTCATTTACTGGTAAACTTTACCTTTCAGATCCTCCCCAAAGAAATATAAACAAATTTGGTTTGTATACTACAACTTTGAAATGGCTCTAACAAATCCAAATGACATTTCTTTCTTGCACTTTGGAAACAATGGACTCATTAAAATTGGTTGCATAAACATAGCTACCTCTAGGAGGCCTCATTAAAATCAGTTGCATAAACATCGGCATCTCTTGGGGAGAGGCTAAAGTGAAATTTAATTATTATCAAACAAATACTGATAAAGTTTCATTATCTGAATTAACAAGAGAAGAAAAGTTCATATTGTTCTGAAAACTATTCATGTTAAACATTTATGTTCAAATATTTTTTATTTCTCTGAGTAATGAAAGTCCAGGGACAATAGTAAAGGCCTTAGTTTTATCAGATGAAATGTCATGGCAGATTTCATGGCCATTGTCTGATAATCTCATCTCAATTTAACAAAACTACATATCCTTGATTTGCCTTTGCATTTTTTTTCATCACACTCTTTGATAACCAAAACTATCTTGTTTGGCACAAATATAACCCCCAGGAAACTAATTATCATCTCTGGCCTCCCTTAGATATGAAAGCTGACTGGGTGACAATCACTCTTTCTTCGTCCAACTCACAGCATTGTTGTTGTGAAGTAAATAAGAGGCTAAGATATTATGTATGCTTGCTGCCTTGACTATTTGTCTATCTAGGCAGAAAGTAATAATAATAACTAAATAACCTGTGGATCGTTAAGTCATGGTTTCAGAGATATTTTCTTACCTAAGTTGAGAATCAGAATGACCAAAAAAAACAGTGCGAGCAGGAGTGACTTCTGATTTCCTGCCAGCTTCCCCATTGAGTTTCATTGTAGGAAACTGGCAGGGGACATCAGAAATCTTCACACCCTCCCTGTTCCTTCCAATAATTCAACAACCTCATGTTGAATTCCATCATTGTGGGGTATACTCATTTCAGCTCTATGCTGCCTTACTGATCCATGAAATAAATTTGATCTCGGCTCCACCGGTCTGCGTCTGGGCTCGACATTTGATTTGCTGGTTGGAGTCTGGTAATAAATGTCCAATGATAGATTTGCCCTTCAGTAATCACTGAATGATTCCATGTTTACCATTACCATCAGTTAATTTGATTAATCCATTTATGCTGATGTACTTCATATATTTTGTGGCAAATAATTTTACAGTTTGGAAAGTGTGAAGTTCTGAATCAAGTTTGAGGTTTGAGACTAAATTAAAATTGTGTCTGTATGGTCCCAATCCCCCCCCCAGTTCATCTCATCAGAATCAGACTTCTAATATAAGGTGACCAGACGTCCCGCTTTTGGCGGGACAGTCCCGCTTTTGAGCAATTTGTCCCGCGTCCCGCGGCGTTTCAAAAAAGTCCCGATTTTTCTTGAGCCCCAGCTGATGGCTAGAAGAAAAAAAAACTGTTTAAACTCTTGCCCGGGGCTTCAAAGGGCCGCCCTACAGGCAATCAGTGTAAAGCAGTTTTTTTTTCCCCTAGCTAAGCTTCAGAAATGAAACCAAAACCAGGGTCTTTGGTGCAGGGTGACAAAATGAGGCAGAGAGAGATTTATTTTTATTTTTATTTTTCCTCCCCAAAAAAGGTAGGTGAAAAACTGCAAACAATGGGAAATTTAGGAGGAGAGTTCAAGATTTTAAAACACAAAGGAAAAAAAGCTGTATTTAACTAGGGAATTGTAATAATTGAGATACTATTAATTGTATATTGTGTTGAAAGCAGAAATGGTTAAGTTGTGGTTCGGAGGAATATATGGGAGAAATTATTTGGTTTATTATTATTGGTAAATATAATTAATTGATTTGTAAGAAATTGGATTGCATGGAAATAATTGGAATATTCATGTTCATATTGATTAATATACAAAAAAGATAGTTTTATAACTAATTGATTTATATTAAAATGTTGAATTTGTATTAAACAACTGTATTACATAATTACATAATTAAACAATGTGAGGATGGATATAAAAATAGATGACAATGGGAAGGGGTATAATATAGAATAGAAGGGAAAAATTGAATTTGATTAAGATTAGAGATGAGGATGAAGGGTAATATTGGTTTTTTTAAAAAATAGATGAGGAATAAATATGGCAAAAAGGAAATATAGAAATTGTAAATTTAATTGAAATGACTAAACGCTGTTTAAATTTGTGAACCAGCCAAATATTCTGTTCAAAGAAAATACATTGTATGTTTGTATGTGTGTTTCTAATTATTGCTATTTATTCATATTTGTTCTCTTTTATTCTTTAAAGTTTAACAATTCATTCTTTATCTTAATATCTTTATATTTGCTTGGGGTTGGCTTTCTTCCCTTTCATCTTTTTTATTGTACAGCAATCTTTCTCCTCAAACCTACCACCTCTCTCTTTTCTTTCCTTCTTACTTTCTCTTCCCCCCACCCTCTTTTTCTCCTCCCTACTTCCTCTTTCTTTCTCCTTCTCCTCCTCTCTTCCTCCCTCTCTTACCCTCACTCCTACTCTAATTTCCATTCCTTCATCCCTCTCTATTGCTGTAATCCTTTAATGCATATGGACTACTCAGAGGGCTGAAAAAGTTATTTTTGACTGGTCCTCACACTTTTGACCAGTCCTCGAACTTATGACTGTCTCACATTTTACATTTTTGCCCTATCTTGTCATCATGGTGAAGAGAAGCAGTTGTGAAATGAGTGACATGGTTGTTAAGAATGCTGCATGGGCATAAATGTGAGGATGGTCATAAGTGTGAGGACCAGTCAAAAGTGCGAGGGCCTGTCAGAAATGACTTTTTTCAGCTCTCTGGTTAGTCCTTTTGTGCATATGGACTACTCAGAGGGCTGAAAAAGTTATTTTTGACTGGTCCTCACACTTTTGACCAGTCCTCGAACTTATGACTGTCCTCACATTTTACATTTTTGCCCTATCTTGTCATCATGGTGAAGAGAAGCAGTTGTGAAATGAGTGACATGGTTGTTAAGAATGCTGCATGGGCATAAATGTGAGGATGGTCATAAGTGTGAGGACCAGTCAAAACTGCGAGGACCTGTCAGAAATGACTTTTTTCAGCTCTCTGGTTAGTCCTTTTGTGCATATGGACTACTCAGAGGGCTGAAAAAGTTATTTTTGACTGGTCCTCACACTTTTGACCAGTCCTCGAACTTACGACTGTCCTCACATTTTACATTTTTGCCCTATCTTGTCACCATGTTGAAGAGAAGCAGTTGTGAAATGAGTGACATGGTTGTTAAGAATGCTGCACGGGCATAAATGTGAGGATGGTCATAAGTGTGAGGACCAGTCAAAAGTGTGAGGACCTGTCAGAAATGACTTTTCAGCCCTCTGAGTAGTCCCTATACACATAGCCATGGCCACCCGGTCACATGACCAGGTAGCCACGCCCACCCAGTCACATGGCCTCCAAGCCACGCCCACACAATAAGCCACGCCCACAATGGTGTCCTTCTTACCAATGTTAAAATCTGTTCACCTTACCCTATAGACATAGCCACGCCCACCCAGTCACATGACCAGCTAGCCACGCCCACAAAATAAGCCACGCCCACAACATCCCTCTTTACCAATGTTAAAATCTGGTCACCTTATTCTAATAGTATAATTTTCAGATAGGTGTATTGGAATAGAAATTCATTATGTATTCATTTATCATTTTTATATATCTCACAGATTATGAGTCTGAGCAGTTTAAAATAGCAACATAATAAAACAACAATAAAAAACAATAATATATGATTGAAAACACAAGAAGAGAGCATCAGATCTATTGATTTGTTTAAAATAGAATTATAGGACAGGACAGGACTAGGTCTAGGACTAGGACTAGAATTTCAGAGTTGGAAGGGACCTTGGAGGTTTTCTAGCCCTACCCCCTGCTCAGGCAGGTAACCCCATACCATTTCAGACAAATGATTGTCCAATCTCTTCTTAAAAGCTTCCAGTGTTGGAACATTCACAACTTCTGGAGGAAAGTTGTTCCACTGATTAATTGTTCTAACTATCAGGAAATTTCTTCTTAGTTCTAGGTTGCATCTCTCCCTGACTAGTTTCCATCCATTGCTTCTTATCCTGCCTGCAGGTGCTTTGGAGAATACCTTGACTCCTTCTTCTTTGTGGCAGCCCCTGAGATATTGGAACACTGCTATTATGTTACCCCAGTCCTTCTTTTTATTAAACTAAACATACCTAATTCCAGCAATCGTTCTTTATACGTTTTAGCCTCCAGTTCCCTAATCATCTTTGTTGCCCTTCTCTGCACTCTTTCTAGAGTCTTAACATCTTTTTTACCTCATGGCGACCAAAACTGGATGCAGTATTTTGGGCAGCTGCAACACACTGCTGGCTCATATTTAAGTGATTGTCCTCTAGGACTCCAAGATCCCTCTAACAGTTACTACTATTGAGCCAGGAACCACCTATACTGTCCTGTGCATTTGTTTTTCTTGCCTAAATGTAGCACCTTATTTTTTTCACTATTGAATTTCATTTTGTTAGATAGCGCCCAATGTTCAAGTGTGTCAAGATCCTTCTGTATCTTAAGCCTATCTTCTGGAATGTTGGCTATTCCTGCCAGCTTGGTGTCATCTGCAGATTTGATGAGTTCCCCATCTATTCCCCTTATCCAAATCATTGATGAAGATGTTGAAGAGTACTGGGCCTAAAATAAAGCCTTGGGATACCCCACTGCATACTTCCCTCCATATAGATGCAGTTCCATTGAGGACTACACGTTGATTGTGGTTGGTCAGCCAGTTATGAAACCTTCTAGTGATGATACTGTTTAACCCACATTTTTTTATCTTATCAAATAGTAGGTTGTGGCTTACTTTATCAAATGCCTTACTGAAGTCCAAGTAAATGATAATCACAGCATTCCTCTGGTCCACTAATTTTGTCACTTTGTCAAAGAATGCAGTAAGATTTGTTTGACATCATCTGTTTTTGACAAACCCATGCTGGCTTTTGGTTATGACTTTTTTTGCCTCTAGATGTTCATTAATTCATTGTTTATCTTTTCCAGAATCTTCCCAGGTATTGAGGTAAGGCTGATAGGTCTGTAGTTTCCTAGATCTATTTTCCCCCACTTTTTGAAGATGGGAACTACATCAGCTCTTTTCCAGTCCTCTGGTAGTTCCTTAGTGCTCCAGGATCTTGGAAAGATATAGTTCAGTGGTTTTGAGATCATGTCTGCCAGTTCTGGTCCTGGTGATTTGAATTTGTCTAGGATGGACAGGCGCTCACTTACCATTTTCTTCCCTATTTTAACTTGTGTTTCTAATCTGTTTTTTATGGTGCTGTTTTTGATAGGTTGGACTGTTTTTTCCCTTTATGTAAAGACAGATGCAAAAAATGAGTTGCTTTCTCCCTGTTGCTTGTCACCTTCTTGCCACTTGCTCCCATTAATGGACTAATTGTTTCCTTGACTTTTTTCTTGTTTTTAACAAGTTGAAAGAAGCTTTTGTTGCTGTTGTTGTTATTTTTGAGTTTTGTTGCAAGGGCTTAGTTCATTTTGAACTTTACCTTTTCTCACTTCATCTTTGCAAGGTCGGGCTATTTGCTGATATTCTGTGTTACTTATGTGCACCTCATTCCACTTTTTATGCTTGCCCTTTTTGTCTTTCTATTTATCAGAGAGTTCTTTATGCAGCCATGCTGGTTTCTTTTGAGAGCTGTTATTTTTCTTCTTCATTGGTATTTTGCTAGACTTGGCTTTTATAATTTCACTTTTCAAAATTTCCCAAGCTTCTTGAGTTGTTTTCTCCTTGAGGATTCTCATCCATGGAATACTTCCCAAGTTCTCTCTAAGTTTATTGAAATTAGCTCTCTTAAAGTCCAAGACTCTAGTTTGACTTTGTTCTATTGCTTATGCTTGCATAATATTCAATTCCAATATTGCATGATCACTCACCACCACCCCCAGGTTCCTGTAATTTCAACTTCTTGAACTTCTGTCATTTCGTCTCTGTTAGTGAGAATTAAGTCCAATATGACTGATCCCCTAATTCTCTACTTTTTGGGAGACAAAATTATCTATTAGGTTTGCCAGGAACCTGTTTCACCTTCCACTTGGTGCAGAGTTTGTCTCCCAGTTGATGTCAGGATAGTTAAAGTCCCCCATTACTATTGTGATGTGCTTCCTACATATCTTAGTTAAGTGACTAGCAAAAAGTTCATCTATTTTCTCTGGTTGGCTGGCCTATAGTATACACATATGACAATGTTATTCTTCCCCCTTTTATATTGACCTACATTCATTAAAGACAGTTTTCATCATTTTTGTATCCTATTTCTGTAGATATGTAGTTATTTTTTATATATAGTGCAACTCCCCACATCCTCTTTTATTTGGCCTGTTTCTTTTAAATAATTTAAATCCCTTAGCTGTATATTCCATTTGTGTGTTTCATCCCACCAAGTTTCCATAATGGCACCAATGTCATATCTGCCCTCATTTATTTGAATTTCTAATTCACCCTTTTTATTCCACATATTCTGTGCATTGGTGTAGACATTTGAGTCCTTTTTGACTGACTCTGTGTTTACTTTCTATATAACCTGTTTTGTGCCTGAGTTCCCCTACTTCCTTACCACCTGTTTGATTAGTACATATGGTATGGCACTCACTATTAAAAGCTTGATTTTGCTTGACAGCAAGGTTGATTTTCTTACCCGCACAAACATCTACGTTACAAGCACTGATAACCCTATTCTTTTTAGATTGCTGGGTACATAAATTTTCTGTATCAATTAACTCTCTGTCCCCATTGTTTAGTTTAAATATTTCTCCTGAAAATCCATGAATTTAATGCCAAGTAATTTAGTCCCTTTCTTTGATCGATGCAAACCATCTCTTGTAGTTTTTCATTGGACCTGCTACAAACATCATGACTAATAAAACCTTTACACTATTCCTTTAGCCACACATTGAACTCTACTATACACTGGCCTTTTCCTTTTTGTTCCTTATATACAGGTAAAACCTCTGATAAAGTAAGCCTACAGCCTATCCTACTAAGTTCCTGCCCCAAGTTCTGGAAATCATTTTGCACAGACAGTACATCTTTTTGGGACAGATCATTTGTTCCAAGATGTACAACAGCATCAACATCACAGTCCTTACTGGCATTCCTGACTATCTTAAAAATATGCCTCCTCTATCTGCTAGCAGTAGCACCTGACAGACACCTGACCTCTTTCAAAACCTCCACATCTTTTCCTAAATTGACATTCCTTACAATTGAATTACCAACCAGAAGATGGCTTCTCTTTTTAGATTCCTTGCTCTTCTTGCATGACTGATATGTAATACCTGATTCACACTTTCTCCTGTCCAAAACAAGTTCTTTGTCTCAACCACGATCTCCTGCTCATTTGAGTTATTGTCATTATAACCAGCTTGACCTGCCACCTTGATATCTCTATTAAGGTCAGCAAGGCCACTGTATCTGTTATGCAGGGACACAGAGAAAGCTTTGTGTTTGTGGTTCACAGCTCTCACCCTGCCAGATGCCACTTTTGTCCATATTGCCCTTCTCCTGCAGGATCTGTGGTAGAGGAAGCTGATAGGGGGCAGCTCAATAGAACAGAATAGCTAAGCTGGACACCTGATTTCTGCCTGAAGAGCACAGACTAGAGAAACTAGATAAACAATCTGTCCATGTAGATTAGTAATTTGCTTACAAATAGGACAGTATCCATTTTAGGATAATCTGAATCAGCTATGGATCTTTAAAGTACTTAATGGAAGTGATCTATTGAATATTTGTAAAGCATAGTATATTTAATATACACATACATAATAATATTATCTTGTTGATAACTAATCTCATATTTATTTTATTTTTAAAAAAATCTTATTATTTATAGAGCCAATCTATTTTGCCATGTTCTGTCCAGATTGTAATTTTCTGTCCATGTATAAATTTCATATGAGGACAGTAACATATTTTTGTGATTCCCATTTTCTTGGGAACATTTCATTGCTTTATAGGATCAATATGGTCAAAGGCCTTTTATAGTCAATGAAACACACATCGGCTTCCTTTTGGATTTATTATCCAGCATGTATCAGCAATAAAGTCTATTGTTCTTTAGCTTTTTCTAAAACCAATTTGGATATCTGGCATTTCCCTTTCCATACAGGGATTTAATCTGCATTGGATTTCCTAAGCATAATTTTGTTAATAAAATGAAATTAAATGTTTTATGTAATAGTTTGCATACTGCCTTCTGTGATATTGTTATTTGTTAGTCACAATGTCATTCTACACTTTCACTGGCATACTTTAGTTGAAATCTTTACTGATTCTATTTGTATTGCTTGCCATATTTTTGTAGATACTCTATTAATTGCTGTAACCATCTGACCTGGTAGTGATCTAACTTCATCCTGTAATAGCAGAGGTTCTTGTAAATAAGGAATATCTTCTAAAGTATCTTGTATGCTGAGATCTGCAGTGTATAGAATTTCAGTATGCTCCTTCCATCTTTCTTTGATTTTTTTTTTTAATCAGTTACCACCTGTCCTTTGGCATGCCAATTCAGGTTAGAATCGCCTTCTGAGTTCAGAGATCTTTTAGAAGATATTCCTTACTTTTCAATATCAGTTTCCTTCTTTGATGTCTTTACAAATCTTGTTGTGATGCTATTCCTTATCTCTTTGAATAACTTCCTGAAATTTTGTGTTAACTTCTTTCTGAAATCTTTTTCCTTCCTCAGCTTTGGCTTCTTTTTTATTCTCTGACCATTTCTACCCTTTGTTCTGAAATTCATTTTGTTTTGTTTTGTTTCTTCATCTTTTCACATTCATCCTTAACACATTTTTTGACTGCATTCTATAGGTTCTCTGCTTCCCTGTCAATGAGGTTCAAGATTTCTAAGTAATTTCAGGTGTTCTTCTTGAAAATAATGAGTATAGGCTTAAGTTCATAGCAGGGATGTTATCTGCCTTGGTTCTTCCACTTTAGCTTGATTGGGAAATTGGTTATGACCAATTTGTGATCTATTCCGCAGTCAGCCCCTGGCCACATCTTTGCTGTTATAACTGATCTCCTCCACATCTTTTTACAGATAATATAATCAATTTTATTTCTGTTTGTGTCATTTGATGATATCCATGCAAATACTGTAGGTGTTGGGTGATTACTTGAATAATATGTTAGCAATGAAAGAGTGGATTGGCGGAAACTGATTAGTTGTTACCCTGCTTCCTTTCTGTTTCCAAAGCTGTATGGTCTAGCTACATTTTCCTCCTTACCACTATAAGTACAGTATAAAGTGAAGCAAGTTTTATTTACTGTGGTAAATGAGGAATGGAAGTCCTCTTAATTTTGGCCTATCGGATATACTGTGGAAGAGATTTTGAATAAATATTTGATTGTCCAGCATTGTTTTAAGCTGCATAAAAGTAACTGAAAAGCTAAGAATTGTTTTTTAATTGCCAACTTTCCCTTTGGCTGATCACCAGTGGTGAGATTCAGCCAGTTTGGGAGAACCATTTATTAACTTTCATTTCATTTCATTTATTCAAATTTCTATACCGCCCTTCTCCTTTCGGACTCAGGGCGGTGAACAGCCAAGATAAAAACATCTATACAAAACATCACAGTTTAAAAATAAAGTTAAAATAATTTATAATTTGGCCCATAATTTAAAACTTATCAATTAAAATCAATATTAAAATTTTAAAAACTAACCCTAAAATCAAGACAGACCGGCTAACTGGAAAAAATGAGTTTTTAGGGCCCGACGAAAAATCCGAAGGTCGGAGATCACTCGTATCTCTGGGGGTAGATTGTTCCATAGGGTAGGTGCCACCACAGAGAAGGCTCTCCTCCTGGGGGTCGTCAGCCGGCATTGTCTGGCCGACGGCACCCTGAGGAGGCCCTCTCTGTGGGAGCGAACCGGCCGGTGGGAGGCTATTGGTGGCAGAAGGCGGTCCCGTAAGTACCCTGGCCCTAAGCCATGGAGCGCTTTAAAGGTGATCACCAACACCTTGAAGCGCACCCGGAAGTCCACCGGAAGCCAATGCAGCTCGCGCAGGAGAGGAGTCACATGGGAGCGCCCCGTCGCTCCCATAATCCCCCGCGCAGCCGCATTCTGCACCAGTTGGAGCCTCCGGGTGTACCCCAAGGGGAGCCCCATGTAGAGAGCGTTACAATAGTCCAGACGAGAAGTGACGAGTGCTTGAGTGACCGTGCGTAGGGAGTCCCGGTCCAGAAAGGGGCGCAACTGGCGTATCAGGCGAACCTGACAAAAAGCCCCCCTGGCCACGGCTGTCAACTTTCTGACCAGTTCGGCGAACCGGTTGTTGGAAGAAATCTCCTTCCAACAGCCTTTTGTTTTTCTCACTTTACAGGGCTAATCCTGTCAGGAAGGCAGGAAGGAAACATTCTGGTGTGCCTCTGTGTTGTTTCTAGCCTAATCCTGTTTATCTTTGTTTTCAGAAACTGCCTCTCAGGTTAAGCCTTGTTACAATGTAACAGCCCTTAATGGTTCTTGGCAGTATGCCCAGACTAGCTGGAGCTGCGTCTCTGGAGGTTTTTGTTTGGTTGTTTGTTTGCTAGGGGCTTGACTTTTTAAAAAGCTTTTTACACTGCTTGGAGTGTACTTTTGGGGTGTACTTTCAAGAGTCAGGATGTAAGCTTGGCACTCTGTCTGATTTTTTTACTGCCTTTCTGGGGGCATGTGATCTTTCCTTAAATCTGGATGATTTACTTAAGATATCTTCTGAGGTGAGGGAGAGCTCACAGCTAGTATCTTTTAAGTGGTGCAAATGGATCTAATGATTGCTTCTCCTGGGTGGGAAACTCTGCTTTGTCAGTTCACTGAGCACAGGAGTCTCTTGTCTATTGGGATTCTTCAGTCATCCAGGTCATGGTTGTCCCAAAGGTGCTTTTTTTTTTCTTTTCTTTTTTTTAAATTTTTTATTGAAAATTATTAAAAAAATACAGAAAAAAATATAATAATATGGATAGAATTGCAGAGAGTAATATAATACATATAGAGTTTTAAAGTATCAATTTTTGCCTGGAGAAAGTACAAACTTCCATTAAGTTAACTCATCAAAAGAAAGGAAGGTTTAACCAGAAAAAAATTTCTCAATCGTCATGCAGTACTCCTGGAAGTATTTACCCACGTTCACATTAAGGTTAATATTTTTGTTCTTCTTAAGATTTCTTTTTTTGCAGCCAAGCATACCATCTGCCCCAGCTCCTATATAACCCCGATTCTTGTCTATCTCGCAAAAGTCCAGTAAGCTTGTCTGCTTCTGCACAGTCCATGATCTTTGCAATTAACGTCTTGATCTTGTTGGGGAAGGATGAGAAGGTATTATCCAAACTCTATCAATTCCTCTTAATGGACTGGATTGGAGAGGAGGTCATCAAGGACTCAATGATTGCCTGGGGGAGAAATTTGGGATACTCGATTGAACTTGAAAAATGGGAAGAAATCTGGGGGACAACCTTAAAATTAACAATGTCAGTTTCCTATAAGGAAAATATATACAAAATGCTATATAGATGGCACCTGCCCCCGGCTAGATTATCGAAGATGTTCCCGGGGACCTCTCCGGTTTGCTGGAAATGCAACGCCGCTATGGGAACTTACTTTCATAGTTGGTGGACCTGCCCCCGAGCAAAAGAATATTGGGCTAGAATTCAAAAATGGATTTTAGAAATCATAGGATGTAGAATAGATTTGAACCCGGAAACATTTTTACTAGGCATGAAACCAGAGAACTTAAACAAATCTAATTGGTATCTCGCTCTCCACATCATCATTGAAGCCAGGATCTCGTTCGCGCAAGAATGGAAATCCAAAAATATCCCATCGGAGGCCAAAGGTGCTTTTTTCAAGAGTGTTGGAAGAAATATCCATCTCGTTCAGTGTCCAGGAGAAAGACACTGGAAACATGGAGGCTGATTGGACAGATGGTTTATTGGTGAACAGGACCACATGGGTTTAAGGTCCTGGGCAGCTGACCAATTGGTTTGATGAGTACATGGATTTTTATACAGTTTGTTCTACAGCATTTTATAATTTAGAGGCTTGTTTTGTGTATTTTATTTGATTTTAATTAGTTTGTCTCACGAAGGCCGGCAATGCCGGTTTTTAATCTTGTTTAACAAATGTAATTAAGTGAATCCCAGTGGTGGGATTCAAATTTTTTCACTACTGGTTCTGTGGGCGTGGTTTGATGGGTGTGGCTTGGTGGGGGGGGTCATGTGACTGAGCGGGTGTGGCCAACTCAACATCACTCACAGCAAGGTGGGGTGGCACCACCCCACCAAGCCACGCCCACAGAACCAACAGAAAAGTTCAGCCAAGTCTTCTAGCATTCAACCTGGCTGCTTCTCGCCTCCTTCTCATGTTTGCTCTGTGTGTATGAGGCCAAAAAGGAGGAGAGAAGCAGCCATGTTGAAGGCTGCAGCAGAGAGAAGCCAAACTTTTCTGCCTCCCTTCACAGCAGAACTGCTCGGAAGGCAGCTCCTGTAGTCTGTCCCTTTATGGTCCCCCCTCCACCTCCCCGGTCGAAGTAACTTAAAGACTGTGGCAGCTGCCTTCCAAGCAGCTTCGCTTCGACGCCATCCCTCTGGCACAGCAGGCTGTTCTCCTGGCCGTGTCTGACCGCAAGAGGCACCAGCAGGCAATGGGGTACATGTGCACAGCCGGTGCGAACAGGGCAGCGATGGTGGCGATGATCATAGGATTTGTCAAGGGACTTGTGACCATTGCCATTGTTGTTGCCCTGTTTTTCACACCGGCCGCCCACCCGCACCCCATTGCCTGCCATTGCCTCTTGTGGCCGAACCCAGCCAGGAGAACAATCTGCTGCATCAGAGGGACAGCATCGCAGTGAAGCTGCTTGGAAGGCAGCCGAAAATGACCGGCGAGTAGAGGCTTCCTGCAAAAGATGGCCGAGCCTCGCCATGTCCCCCCCACTAAGGTGAACGGAACAGAAGGTAGGTGAGCGAGGTAGACGGTGAATGGGCGGTGAGTGGGCGGAAGCTCTGGGACAAGGCTAGAGCCATACAATGGCATGTTCCCCGACCCAGCTGAGGCAGGCGGCGAGTGGGCAGCGGCTCCAGAGCAGGACTGGAGCCGGGGAATGGCACGTTCCCCAACCTGGCCGATGTGGGCGACAAGCGGGCGGAGGCTCCGGGGCCTCAGGGAATGGCATGGCCCTGAGCCCTGGGCCCTGATCCAAGGCAAAGGGCGAGCAGATGGCATGCATACCTTTGGTGGGCTGAGCAGACCAGGCAATGTGCAGAGGTGACTGGCGAGGCGATTAGCTGAGTGCGTTGCAAAGGCAACATATATAGGGGATGGGTGGGCTGGGCGGGCAGGGCGGGCGGCAACCAGGTGACCGGGCGGGTGTAGGCAGGGTCAACCAGAGATGATATTTACCAGTTCAGCAAACCATTCAAATTGCCGCTTCCGGTTCACCTGAACTGGTCTGAACCGGCTGAACACCACCTCTGGATATATTCTATTTGTTGCATTGTTTATGTCTTTAAAAAATATAATTAATATTTTTCTCTATACTGTGGATGTTTTAAATGATTATGTTCCTTGCTAGGAATATTGATTGAATTATAGTCATATATAAATAGAAAATATGTGTCAGACCTGGAAGCCATCTTTCTACCTTTGTGCCTTCAGGCTTCAGTCCTGCCACAAATCCTACTGTGGGAAATTGGGAGAGGGGATTGCATAGAGGGAAGAAGATATGTAGTCAAAATAAAATTCTGTATAGGAAATCAAGGTCATGGTGCCCTGCAGCTGTGTTGAGAAGAATGAGGAGATATCTTCTTTTCTGGATGGTACCTGATTGGATGTGTGGTGGACATGTGGGAGGGGGGCAAGGTCTTGAATTTTCTTTTGGGTGTGGAAAACTCGGAAGCTCTCAGATTTGGGTTTTCCCAGATGTGCCAATATGGCATCTCTAATAAAAGTTAGCTTTGAGGAACTTCAAGCCTCGGAGTTTGATTTTGTTGGGGGTGTTACTTGGAACCCTAATAATATGATAATAATAGAAAAGTTGTGGGTTTGGAGATTCCTGAGCTACGTTAATGTGCTTTCCTCCTGTCATTGATTTGGGAGGAAAATACCTAGATAGAAAAAGGGCTGCCCTAAATGTCCCATATACATTGTTGGTAGCTCATTGGCAAACAGACTACTCAGTGCCACTAACCTTATTTCTATAGACATAACTATTGAAAATTGGTATGTAATTTAGAACCAGAGAATTTGCTTTTTTTATTAATAATAAATACAGTGGTAGCTTGGTACTTGTCATTAACAATAAGTAGCAAACAAACCATGCGACTTACTATGTGACCCTTTGTTTCAGCCAGGAAGGACTTCTGGTCTATCCCTTTTCCTATGTCAGTCCTTCCCAACATGGCCAACGTCCTGTCTGCCTTCTGTGGCCTTTCCTGCTTCCTTTGCCTCCACAAGTTGTAAATGCTCCAACACTGGAAGTTTTTAAGAAGAGATTGGATAACCAATTGTCTGAAATGGTATAGGATTTCCTGCCTAAGCAGGAGGTTGGACTAGAAGATCTCCAAGGTCCCTTCCAACTCTGTTATTCTATTCCTTGGCAGAAACTTTTCTGGCATGGCCAACATCCTGTCTGTTCTCCATATCCATCTTCCTCTTCCTGCTGCAGCATGTCATGTACCAAACAAACAAGTATCAGAACATCATTTTCCCATTAAAACACATCAAGTACCGAATTCGATGAGTTTTAAAGCAGTCAAGTACTGAGGTGCTACTGTAGCAATTTGAATAATATGAATCTGTATATGCAAATTCACACTTGATTGATTAAAGTATCTGGAATCTTTATTCTATGCAGTAATGGAATTATTGAACCTCTGGTCATATATTTGGTCTATATTTGACACCTAACACGAATACAATATTTCCAGAGTTAGATATCGTTTACCTAACTATATTTATTTGAATATTGGTATAATCCAAATGAAGTTTTTGTTTACCTGGATCTATTGATAATTGCCCACATTTGTATGCCAACTCAAAAGCTTGTACACGTACTGAAGTGTTTTTATAATATTGTAAAGGGCCTGTGGTATGTGTCTTTGTCAATAGCTTCATAGCTAATGTGTATATTTAGGATAGTAGTTTAAATTTCATTTGATCATTTTCATGGCATCTCAAAACAAAGCACATCAAAGAGGCTTGTCAAGGGATGGAAAACACATGTCCCTTTAGAAGATGTTGGACCTTGTTCAACATAACTGATCGTGCTGGAGAGTG
Source organism: Pituophis catenifer annectens (assembly GCF_029215685.1). Lineage (NCBI taxonomy): Eukaryota > Metazoa > Chordata > Lepidosauria > Squamata > Colubridae > Pituophis > Pituophis catenifer. The sequence continues at coordinate 43,273,171 of NW_027256887.1, read as the reverse complement.
CTTATGAGAATTGGAATTTAAATGTAAATATAATGGGCTAATTACCTGCTTTTAAATAATTTGCATACACCCATAAAATTTATCTCCTGCTTGATACATTTAGTGCTTTGATTAACTTGTATGAAAGCATCAAATAGTACTGCATCAGCCTGTTTTTTTCTACACATACAGTAAGTATTGCAGTCAGGATTCAATGAAACATCAAATGACATTTCATTTTTTTACTGTCAGGCTAGGAAAGAAATTAATACTAGGGGTGGGGGAAAAGGAGGAGGATAGCAGGGAAATAAGGTGAAAATAGAGCTAAAATCTTTGTCTTTACATACTAATTCAGCTACCATAATTATGGTTAAGAGAAGGAAGAGAATTGGAAACATGACTACAGTACACAATTAGACTCTAATTCCTTCCATTCATAGGAAGCATAACAGTTCACAAGCAAAATTGCAGACAACAACCTAGGGTATGTTTTGGAGAAATCTAATTTTTTAATTATTGGCTTTCACATCCAGAATAATTATTGCCTCTCTTTCAACTCAGAGCAATTTAGTTTAACAGTGAGAAAAGAAAGGTAGGGCACATAATCATAGCTAGAATTTCTTTCTTTGGATTACTTTCCCTGAAGAGATTTCTGTGTATTTATTTTATCCCTTTCCCTTTCCCTCCCATAACTATTTCTAGTTGTAGATATTGCTCTTAAATAATAAACAATTGTTCCAAAAAGTGGAATTCTATCAATTGAACTTATTTTAGGAGCACTAGAGCTCTTTCTACAATTTATAGTGGTATGCACTTAAAGGTGAGCTTTCAAATCCAGCAGAGGCATTAATTGCCCTGTCTCTCTCAGCTATACTCGTTGTTCCCCTGAAATTACAGTGAAGATTCTGATTTCTGTAAAGCATTTTCTGAAAATCTAAATTTTAGATTTACTTTTCTTTATACACACACACACACACACACACACACACACACACACACACACACACACACACACAAAGTATTAAATACATAAACAGTGTGGCATCAGGATATCATTAGTTTTGATACATAATAATAGTGGTAATATTGATAATATTAGTTACATTATTAATACTCACATGATTATAATAATATTATAAATATTAAAATTGAACTTATTAACATGTTAGTATTTGCTTCACCACGTATATAATCCTTAATCCTTGAATAATCCTTTAAATTATTCAATATTTTAATACGCAATACTAATAACAATAGTAATTTTATTTAAGTATATGTAGTAAAATCATCTTTCAATTTCTAATCTTTACATCTACATATTAATTTCAAAATATTGTATAGGAAAATGCATAATAATATTTTCTCCCTTTCTAATTTCTACTTCTATTCTAATTCTTAATAGTACAAATCATATATTATGTATTCTATTTCTATCCATCATCTCTTGCCCGTTTTAGTATTTCAATTCTTGCTGATTTTTTGGCATGTCTCCCATACTTCTCTCTTGGAATTTTGTATCTCCATGCATCATTCATGTTTGATCTAAGTATTTCATCTGTCTCTACATCTACCTCTCGCTGCCAGACCTTCAATACTCCTATCAGTGACTCTATCTTGACTTCAGAAATGTCTTTCTCTTTATCCAGTTCTATTGTTTGATCTCTTAATATATATTATCTGTCTGATCTGTTTCATAAGTTTTTATTATCTCTTTCTTCTTGTTGTCTTGTTTCATTTGTGTTTTATCTGTTCTATCCTTTCCTCTGTTCTTCCTATTTTCTCCTCTATTTCCTGGGTTTCTTGTTCATTTTTTATTGTAATTTGCTGAGAGTTTTTTGGACTCACAATTATATCATGTATTAGATCCTTTATCTCCCTGTGGTTCCTTGTTAGAGTTTTGTGAATACTTTGAAACATCAATAATATTTCTTTTTGAAATGCACTTATTTTTTCCTGTTGAAGCATTTTGCCTTATTTTGATGGATCAAAAAATTACTCAATAATCTACCAAAGTCCCAAAGTCTCAGTTATCTGTAATACCAAAAAGCCAATATTGAACAGTTTACCCAGTTTCAAAAATTATTCCTCAGGATACACAATATTTATAGTTCTTTATAATCCTCAACAGGCTGGTTTATTCCTTCTAAGTTCTCCTAAAAATTTTTTTAAAAATTTTTCTTCTTTCTCTACTTAAGCAGTTATCAGACAACATTTATAATCCTAGGTGATCCATCAGATTTCCCCATGTTTTCTTAAACCACATAGTGAACTCTTCAGTTTCAATGATAATTCCTGGTATTTGTAATCTACTCTACTTAGAAATCTTCAAAAGTCTCGCAATTTGTTCCCCTTTAGCTGTGAAACAAATAAGTATAAAACAATACGCAAAAAGGCAGCCTTCCAGGTGTTGATTGTCTTCACTCTCTTTTCTGCCTTATCAATTCTCCAATTATTACAAGGTTATTCCCAGCCTTGTAAAAATATAATATATATTCTTTCACCAGTAGATGGCACCTTCGCCTAAAATTTCAACTTTATACAGAATCTAACAGCTGATTGCTGTTCCGATTTTCTTCAAACAATTTCTTCCAATAATCAACCAAATATTCCTAGCATTTTAAAATGCCTTTTCAAAATATTACTAATAAAATATTCCAGGCCAGTCTTTCTATATTTTAAACCTTTGTGTTCTCCCCTTAGGTTTCACTTTCTTTCAAGCCTATAATCTTTCTCTGAGTGTTTATTCACTGCCTTCTCACCGCTTTAGAGAGTATTTCTTTTGGAATTTCTTTTCTTTGGGATTAGATCTTTAGTATAGAAGTTGAAAATCACCTCACCCAGTCCCAATCCACTGTTCATGAATCGCTCCAACACATTTCTTTCTTCAGTTGTCCCAGCTTCACAGCGGCCATAATGGCCACCTCTCGTCTTCATTGTTGGATGGGAGGGAGCCACGGATCAAGCAGACGAGCCACTGCTCTCCGTGATCTGCAAGATGCCCCTCTTTTCTTTATTACCCCTTCAGGGTGACTTTAGCCCAGTGGTTCCCAACATGGGGAGGACCACCAAATTTCACAGGGGGGGGGGGGTAATTTGATTTTTAATGGGGGCAATTGGAACCTTGGAACCTTGTTTAAACCAAGTTAATGGCCTTTTAGGCTTCCTTCGTGTGAGTAGGAGTCACTTTTTGAATAGTAAGAATTATATGCCACAAAGGGGGGGCGCATCAGGATTTTAGAGATGCTTAGGTGGGGCATGGCCAAAAAAAGGTTGGGAACCACTGCTTTAGCCCTTTAGGGCCCTCCAATGATGAGGATTCAGCCTGGGTTCGCGGAGCCCTGCTACCCATGACCATAACGCAGCAATGCCAAACCGGAAGTCAATTTTAGATTTACTTTTCAAAGTAGAGCATATTCATTCCTGTTTTTTAATTGTATGTTAGGCTAATTTTGTTCATAATCAACAGACCATGTCTATTTCTTAATTATTGGTTTACTAACTATACTAGACAACCCATGCCCTATTGGCTCGTCATTTTAGAGATATTTTCTTACCTAACCGGGGGGGGGGGGGGGGAGATGGCCACTGGTGGGCAAAAAAGCAGTGAGAGTGGGAGCAACTTCTGACTTCCTGCTGGCTTCCTCATAGAATTTTCTTGTGAGAAGCTGACAAGACATAAGAGATCTTTCTGCCTGCCTGCCTGCCTGTCTGCCTGCCTGTGGTATGTTGCAAGGATTTGGCCTCATGTGCTCCCTCCTCATTGTAGTACATCTGTAGTCATATTTTCCACTGTCTTTTAAAACCTCACAACACAACTATAGTCAAACTATTGCAATCTATTTGATTTAGGCCAAACATTAACTTTTTTGATCTTACTATTCTGCCTTGGGGAGTGCCTGGACAAAGTTGTCAGTCATCAAGTAAGCACTCTCCTGTATTGTGAAAGAAGATAGATTTGGCATTGGGAACAAGGAATAAATGAGCAAATCATTCAGAAGGAACTTTCAGAAAAGATTTGACAGTCTGTTGAAAAGGAAAGTGTAAGAAAGAACCTCAAAATAACCCTGCTTGATATTGTTTGGTATAAGTTAGGGCAGAGGATGATCCTTTCAAGAATCTGTCCTTCTATCTTTTCACAATAAAGAACATTTTTGGGATTCCTGAAGGGCTGATTTTGTTGGTTATAATGGAAGCCACCTCTAGATACAAAAGATTTAATTGTGTATCTTATATTCTGGCTTTTACAGCCAGCACTCGTAAGAATAAATCTAACTTTGAAATATTTATTTCTTTTATATATTCTACTTAGAGTCATGTCTAAGAGGCAGTGCTAATCTCTGTTTCTTAGCCAAGGGAGCCAGCATTGTCTGAAGACTTTTTCATGGTCATGTGGCCAGCATGGTTATATACTGAGGTACATAAAACACTGTTACCTTCACACCGAAGGGGTACCTATTTATCTACTCACATTTGCATGCTTTTGAATTGCTTGGTGGGCAGGAGCTGGGACAAGTAAATCGAAGCTCACCCCATTGCATGGCACTTGGGTCTCGAATCTGCTCTGTCATTATTCTGCTGACAAGCTCAGCGTTTTTAACCACTGAGCCATCACATCCCCTGATATATAATTCTTTCTAAGGTACTTGAGGCATTAGGTTTCACATTTAATTAACAAAGTGAAATAGATAGAATGCAAACTTTTGACAGGGAATCAGTGATAGCTTTGACATTTCACCCTCTACTTGCTCACTGATAGAGTTTCTGATTTTTCTCACAAGATCTGAGATACATAAAAGGTTACTTTGATTAATGAAGCATGAATTCTGCCAAGTATGTACACTGTTAAATTGGCAAAAACAAATTCAAACAAAAATACTATACATGGACACCAGCTCCTCAGAAATGGTCAATATCAACAATTTACTAGTAATAAGGTAACAAGGTTATGCTGTACAATATCTAAATGCTTCTGTAGTTTTTTGAAGAAATTAACTTCTCCTGTTCCAACTGAATTCATCAAGGCCTCTTTAACTTTGGAGAATATGGCAGTTTAGTGCAACAATTTAAACATGCAATGCATGTTTAGAAAGATTACCTTTGCAAAGTGCCTTCTAATTGCTGAATAACTATATTTTTCACACTTCTGAAATACTTTGTATGCAGTCTTGTAGAAAATATGTGTGTGTAATACATTAAAACATCTATTGTGTTGAGTTTCAGTTTTAATCGCTGCAGTTTTAATCACTGCAATGTAATCCATATATATTTAAAGTCTGAAAATGGTTTCATACTTGTAGGAATGTCTATAGATCAATGATGGCTAACCTTTTCTGGACCGACTGTCAAAAGCTTGCACGTGCACACACAAATGCACGCATGTGCGCCCAAACCCCCAAAATGCAATGTGCTTGCAATCCCATACATGTGTCCCATACCCCATGCATGCGTGTGTGGCCCCTCCATGCATGCACACATGGCCCCTCCGCACACGCCCTACCTCTGTGCATGCACGCAGTCCCCTGCACGTATCCTGCCTCTGTACATGCGCATGTGGCCTCCCTGCATGTGCCCTGCACTTCACACATGCACAGCAGAGAACAGAAAACCAGCTGGCTGGTGGGAAGTACGTATGTATGCGCAATGGAGCTGAACTGGGGCGACGGCTCGTGTGCCATCAGAGTGGGCACTGTGTGCCACCTCTGGCACGCATGCCATAGGTTCGCCATCACAGCTATAGTTTATCAACAAATTGAGGCAGCTATAAAATCCTGCATTAAGTTCTCCAAATTGTTAGCCCAACATGTAAGCTAGCACTACATATCTTTATGCATAACTCTTATTCCTGTGCAGATGAACATGAAATGCTGCACACTTATACTATGAAGTAGATGGTTTGTTCAGTGTTTTTGCTTGTAAGAGAAATTCAATCTTCAAAAACAATAGATGAAATAATTCTAGTAGCCTTGGGTAATAGTGGCAGAGAAGAATAAATGGACTTTGTAACAGGACTTTCATCCAAATTCTATAATAAATTCTGTGGAGCACATTCATCTGGAAACAAAGCTTTGAATCTGTCAAGATAATTTTGTTTATCCACATTTCCTATATCAACAAATAAGCCTTCTTTCCAGAATATTCTTCAAAGGGATGGGGGAGATGATCACTTTCTTTGGTTTTACAGAAATCAAATTTGCATTCTAATTCCTATTTGAGTGGAATGCTGAAAGTATTTCTCCTTTGTCGTGATTAGGTTTCTTAAGGGAAAAAGTATCCTGTTGTTTGATTAAAAAGCCCAGGTTGTTATTAGCAAGCTGGAAGCAATTAGAGGGTCTCTGGGAAGCTTTAATCAAGTCTTGTGTGCTCATTGAGATGTAATGTGCAGAAGTAGGAAAACTTAATAACAAAATAAAATTCTATGAGTACTTTCCACGTCCATATTTCATCAGCATATATTATATAATTACATAGCCAATACAGAACATGTTATATGAATGCTTTACTGTAGTCAATCTGTAAATATCTTAATAATTTAAGTATGTTTTGTGCATGAGTAATTTATATATTTATTATTCATTTTTACAGTAATGTTCTTACTTGAACACGATAAACTAATCTGTCTTGGCTTTGTATTTATTTATTATCTTTGCCACAACTTTTTCTTAATATTTTGGTAGTCTGCATTTACTTCTTGCATTTTAAAGGACATTAGAAACATAATTGGGTAAAGTCTAAACTTAACACATTTTTTAAATTTCTACGAAACCCTGGAAATAGCAAATTATGTGAAGCAATTTATGGTTTGTGTTTGTCACAGTTACTGTGGAAAAGTTTTCACATTCTGCTGAGCTAAAATTGAATTATGCCTTTATCTTTTCAATTAGAACTAGAAGTAACCATCTTTATCATAAGAAAAATGCCAAAATCCATATCAGGATAGTAAAACTTAATCTACCAAACTCAAAGATCACAAACCTAACTCCCTAAAAACTGGAGACCAAAAATTGTAGCCAACTTCTTCCAGTGACTTAATGTATTACAGCCATGTTCCTTTGGCTGTCTCCCCTTCCCCCCAAAAGGACTTTAAATGAGTAAGATTCCAGCTGCAGAGAACTTCATGGCTAGATGGTAAAATAAATTCAGAGGGAGAAAAAAATCATCCAGAGTTCTGCATTATAGAGAGCTAATATCTTGTATGCTATTTTGTGACTTTTGGAGAGGAATATTCTAAAACATTTTCTGTTTGATGGCTATGGTGATTCCCAGTCATCCAGGTCATAGTTGTCCCAAAGGTGCTTTGTCAAGAGGTAACTGGACTCTCTGGTTTTTCTTTGAAGATGTTTCACTTCTCATGCAAGAAGCTTCTTCAGCTCTGGTTGGATGGTGGGGAATGGAAAGATTTATATTCCTTGCAGACAGCTGGTCGTTGCCTTCTTTTAGAGCAGGGCTGTCAAACTCCTGGTCCGTGGTCCGGATGCATCACATGCTGGCCACACCCACTCACGATTTAGCGAAAGGGGGAAAAGTCCCGATATGTCACATGACACTTCCGTGATGACGTGATATTGACACCCCTGTTTGAGGTCACCTGGAGGTTTATCTGTGTTATCAGGGTCACCCGAGTAGTGCAAATGGCTGTGGAGCCTTCGTGGAATTGTTGAAAGGACTGTATTGTAGACTGGAAATAGATGATGTCGTATCCCTTCCCCTCTGTTGAGAGAGGGCTGTTCAATTCAAAATCAAAATTGCATTATTGTTACATTTGCATTATTTTTGCCATTGTTTTCACTGCAGCCACACAGAATTTAATCACTGACTTGGTGATAGTGTGGTTGGAATCTTAAAACATGAAGATTGGGATAATAGATATTCTTTGGTCTTTCTTGGAAGATGTTTCAGCAGGATATTATGTAATCAGTGCAAATATGTAAAAATTGCAGTAAAACAATACATTTTGGATTATTTCTGTTTTCCCAGAGTTATAGGTATAAACTATATACAATATGTAGTTTAATCTTTCAATTTAAGTGTTATGCATTATTTGAAATAGTTCACAGTCTATTAAACAGATGTCTTTCTGAGTTTCAGAGGTATTGATTCAATATAGTTGCCATGTATGCATATCTTGCATGTATGCATAGCCGCCCTGAGTCTCCGGAGAAAGGCAGCTTATAAATTGAACTAATAATAATAATTTTTTTTTTTTTTTTGCTAATGCTGATCTAAATAACACACTTGGCACTAATAAGATGATAATAATTGGCATTGGTTAAAACAGGCAATATTGCAGACATATATTGATTGTTACTTTGCAGATTTAGAACTACAAGCCCAAGTGCTAAATATAATGAAATAGAATTATATCAAAATAGCTGTATTCAAGGCAGTTGTTATTGTACTTTCAAATCTTGTTTCTGATACAATAGCCATTTTTAAAATAGCAAGCCAAAGTATTTTACTAATTGTTATTTGGTTGGAAAGATATACATCCACTGTTTTAAAATCCATTTTGGAAATTATTTATTGGAGTCCTTCAAAATGAATTAAATATGCCGTTATTAAGCACTGACATTTGCTTTTACAGATTCAGTAACAACAGCTTCTGGGCCACTGCTTGTCGAAGTTGCCAAAACTGCTGGTTCTGCTCTGGGCGTTGCACTATCTACCTCAATGTGTTGCAGCAAGCAAGTCATTGTTATAGATAAAATAAAATCTGCAAGTATAGCAGATAGGTGAGTTGTAGTGCTCCCTGTTATGTCATTCATCTGTATACAAATCATATGGAAACATAATCTGGCACTCAGAAGAGCAATTCACACATTAAGAGTATGGATAGCAGAACCATCAGAAAGAACTAAATTGTAGACAGGTCATGTTTGTAAACTCAAAATCTCAGCTCCAAAAATGCTTTCTTTCAGTAAAGTTATTCCTCCCCAAATATCTGCTAAATCTTTAATGCTACATTTTCTTCAAAAAATTATTCCAACTATTTAGTTGAATTCAATTTGCGCTCCTTTCAATCTGTGCAATTCTTTGGTGACTCTGGAGAGTTCTGGGAATTATAGGCAGGTTAGTTACCTGCCTGTTCTAGACAAACTGGCAGAAATGGTAACCAAAATTATTTTTTTCTAAGTACATTGAAGAAAAGCCTTACCAAATAAAAATCAGCATGGATTCCATAAAGGTAATCCTGCCATATCAGTCTTGTAATCAAATAAAGAAAAATTCTGAAAGAAATAGCTGTAAAACCAGTGAACGATATACTTCAAAATCATACAGGACTATTTTGAAATGTTTTCTTTTTTTCCATAGATGTGGTGCATTACATATAGGTGATCATATTCTGTCTATTGATGGTACTAGCATGGAATATTGTACTTTGGCTGAAGCAACACAATTTTTGGCTAATACTTCTGACAATGTCAAACTAGAGATCCTTCCCCATCATCAGACACGTCTTGCACTTAAAGGACCAGAACATGGTAGGATGATTATATTTCCATTATGTTTATTGAATTATTTTCACACAGCTGTTTGAATTCATTGGGACTTGATTGGAATAAATGTGCTTCACGTGAATAGAGGTGCTGAAGTCTTGCTCAAAGATTTGTATATAATTTTATTTTTATAGGTATCCATTATCAATAGGTGTTTCACTCTATACTGCTTTAACTAACTTATTTATTGTTGTTATATGCAACAATGTAGTTCTGTGCATTTTGAATATTCCTCTGAGTATAAATTTGGGATCATTTTCAGCCAATATAAGACTGGCTGATATTTAGGACTTGGTTAATAGGACTTTGGCTGACACGAAGCAAAAATTAAATTTGCTCAAACAAAATTTCATGTTACTGTGTTAACATGAAAGAATATTGCTAGCAAGAATATTGCTAGTTACTAGCAAGAATATTGCTTAGTTATCCAAGGTGGATTAAGAGAACATCTTCTTGTACAAAGCAGTGATAACTATATGTTAATATCTTAAATAATAAATTAGAAGATTTAGGGTGGAGTGAAATGCAAGTTAGAGTGGTAATGATAACTAATTACTGTCAGTAAACAGGCACTAACAGGCAAAAAGAAAGGAAATATCACAAGAGGAATATTTCTTTCTCTTGTATTTCTCACAAAAAAAATATCTTGATATTACAATAGGACTGGAGACTAAAGTAATAACTTTGGTTTTAAGAAAAAGTCAGTTGCATAGTAAATATTTTTTAAAACATTATACCTAAGAAGAGGCAAGATGATAGAAAAGAGTTATGAGGAAACTTCTTCAGTCCCAGAATCCTTTGTGCACAACTTTCAAATTTTGGCATAATTTCTACATTCCTATTTATGGTCCTTTCCTTGAAAGATCAGTGTTCATAATCATAAAGGGAACTTTCACAAGTAGAAAAGATTCTTTGCTACAAAATGTACACTAAAACAAGGGAAGCATATGGTGTATTTTATGGGCTAGGCATAATCTAGTTAATTCAGTGTGAAATGCATGAATAGCGATAGTGTCTCTTTTCATTCAGAAAGTACTCAATCATTGTCCTTCCTGGATGATTAAATCTGCCAAGTTTTCACTGGTCAAGAGAATTGATCAGTCCCTCTCTGAATGTGTATCGGTTGTCATCTGCTTAAGAAGGCAATTATAAGATTGTTAACTGCAAAAAGCCTTTGATTTGGAAGATCTCTGTAATTATAAGTCAGGCTCAAGCATTCTTCTCCATGGGTAGAGTGGTTGAGAAAGTAGTAATTTTACAGCCCCATAGGATTTAGATAAAATAATTATCTGCACCCATTTTAGTCAGTGTGAGATGTACCAAGAGTGATTCAGTTATGCTGGTGGATGTCTGTTTCAGAAGCTAGAAATGGGGAGCTCCCATATTCTTCAGGAATTTTGATGCTATTGTCCATGGTATTGAGGACATGTGATTTAGTGGTAAGGTTATGTGCGTTTTGTGGTACCCAGATTATTAATCTCAGTTATCTCATAGTGATAGGTTCTACCTTGTTACCTATACTGTTTAATATCTATGTGAAACTGCTAAGGAAAGGATGCAGAGTTTTGGAGTGGAATATCAGAATGCTAATGATATCGACTCTGCTGTTTTCTATATCCAGTTCCCAGGGCTTAATCAACATCCTTAAACATTATCTGATTTTGATAATGGTCTTGATAAAGGACTGAAGGCTGAAATTAATTTCAGATAAGGCAAAGGCACTATTGATCAAAAGAAATTTGAACTCAGGAACTGAGATAAAATTTGTTTTGGTTGGGGTGTTCTCCCCAAAAAGAGCACTTGTAAACTTTGGGATTACATCTTGACCCCTAGCTGTCCCTGGATTTCAGGAGAAAGGCGGAGTAAGAGCACAATTGCACAAGTATGGTTAGTACATGAAACTGCAACCCTGAGCCAGCCAGATTTACTGATAGTTATACACACTGCAATCTCTCTTGATACTGTACATGCATTATTTGGGGGTAAAATGCTGGTGGAGAATGTGATGGCTAATTTATTACCCGGTGCAAAGGTACAGGATTCAGTCCTGTATTGAAAGATAATGAAAGCCAGTTGCCTACTAAGAACAAGTGAAGATGCTGTGGTTCATGTTTAAAGCCCTAAAAATATACAGCCTGACTCTCTGAGAGGCAACCTTTCCCAGTACTGTAGGAACACACCTGGTCATGATCAGCAGGAGAAACTTTTTTGAAGATTGCCCATTGTGAGAGGTTCACCTATTTGATATGTGGGAGAGGATCTTCTTCTATGAGGCTCTGATCCTGTATTATGTACAGTACTCCTCAGAAAAGAATATTTGATTCCACTCCCCAAAATTAGGAACAAACTTTTTTCCAAGCTTATAATTGTTAATTTCATTGTTACTGATTTTAATTTTGACTTCATGTATATTTTATTTTATTCTAATCTATTTTAAGTATCTGTACAAAAGAAACAATATAAATTTAATAATAAATAAAGATGTGTAATTCTTTCCAAATTACTGGTGAATAAGAACATGCTCTGTTCAGTGTTTAAAATGTTTCTTATGTTTGTTAATTGCAGCAACATTATACCTAGACAACCCAGGAGAAAAATATACAAATATGATTGATAAAAGAATCTAAGAGGAAACTTCCTTTCAGTCCTTAGTGAATAAGCAAGGAGAAATTTGAAGCCTATTTTATATTTTTTTTCATTTTTTGTGTCAATATATAATAATTTAACATTTTAACAATGCAATAGCACCAGCAATAGGAATAGCACTTAGACTTATATACTGCTTCATAGTGCTTTCCAGCCCTCTCTAAGCGGTTTACAGAGTCAGCATATTGCCCCCACAATTTCCTCATTTTACCCACCTCGGAAGGATGGAAGGCTGAATAACCTTGAGCTTGGTGAGATTCGATCTGCCAAATTGCAGGTAGCCAGCTGTCAGTAGAAGTAGCCTGCAATACTGCACTCTAACCACTGCGCCACCATGACAATATAAGAATTGGAAATTCTCATATATTTTGAAGAATGTATATTTAATAAATTTAGGATTACTTTACCCTCCCTTTTACCTTTTGATGGAGGGAGGGGAGGGGAGAATTCTTAAGGTAAATTTGATTCAGAAGTGACCATTACAAGGAATAGCATTCGTTTCCTTTCTTGCATTTGCGATGAAAAATAGTCTGAAGAAATTCAGAGCAATAAATTATGACTTTGAATTTCTGTTTTGTCTTTATTAATAATTCTCCAACATTGAATTTTTGTTTTGATGTTTAAGAGATGGAATTCATTGCCCTAAATAATATAGTACCAGTGATAGATGCTGATAAAATTAAAATGTCAAAGTAATAAATTGAAATGACTGACATGTAAACCACATAGTAAATTACTATGAAAAATATATAGCCTCTTGTTTGGTTTTTGGTTTTTTAATATATACACATTCACTTAAGGGGGTGGATATTTTCTAAGTTTAATTACCAATTGTATCTTATTTATGCTGATAATGTTGGATTAAATGATTTCTTGAAAGGGTTTCATAACGGTAGCTAAAGACAGGGGCAGATTAAAAATTGATTGAAGATGTTCAGAATTTTTTTTGAAGTATCAAACCCATCAGTGCTGGTATTGTGGAAGGTTGTGGCATACATTCTAGGATTTGCTTATCACCAGAAAAAGGAAGGTGGTAGGAACAGGATATTTATCCAATTACTTTCATTTCCCTTTTTAATTTATTTATATTATCCAATTACTTTTCCCCATTTACTCATAATTTTCTGGTTTCTTTTCTTTTCATTTTTTTAATATGTATTTTCTCTCATTCCTTCATGTGGGCAGTAAAGGTTCAAAGGAGCAACAAGCAGATTCTATGGGATCCTTATGCCAAGAGCCACAGCAGTGCCCTCAGTTACCACCATTATAACACCAAACACTCTGATCATTTCAGGATGCCAGCTTTGAAATGCCAGAAAACACCACCTCAAAAAAGTCTTTGTAATGTTCCATACTTTTTCCTTCAGACATCTGTTGTTGTTGTTGTGTTATTGTTGTTTTCCTAATGACATTCTTTTTCTCATATTCTTTTCCTATTTCTGGCTTTAAAACCTTTTGGTTTCATAGGGTCTAAGTGTTTGTCACAAGCACGTTCAGGTTATTTCTGACATAGTATCTTTTCCTGCTTTAATTCTCATTTTCATAAGGAATGAAAGTTTTTGAAAACTACAGAGGTTCCAGTTTTCCTAAACACATTGATGTACAGTTAAGTACTTTTTCAAGGAAATACTTTTAAATGCAAAATCTATGTCAGAAATTATCTTTTTCAAATGCTAGATTTGAAAATGTGATTTCTAATCACATTGGTATGTATTATTTCACATAACTGTGTGTTTAGAAATGGTTGAAGTAATTATGAGAATGACAATTGCCTATTTAGTTAAGAAAAACAAAGTTATGCTTTTGTTCAAGATAAGAGTTTTTTTAAATAATAGACTTCAATCTAAAAATTGTGATTTGATGCCTAGATTTCATTAAGTTTCTGATTTGGTTAGTGGAGACTTATAAACTTTAGGCAGTGTCCATCTTATAACAGATAGTTACAAACACCAAATCTAGAATGCTTTGCACCAAATGTGCCCTTCTCTTTCAACAGCCTTGGTATCTTCATCATTCTCTCCTGCCTCCATGAGTGCATACAGCTTGAGTTCACTAAACATGGGAACTTTACCACGCAGCCTCTACTCTACTAGTCCAAGAGGAACATTGATGAGAAGAAGAATGAAAAAGAAGGACTTCAAAAGCTCATGTAGGTGATCACAAAGGTTATATGTTTTAGAACACGGTTATGAGTCACATCTATATACTGTATAGTACACTGTAAATAAGATTTATTTGGAGTTGTAAATGAATGAATTATTTTATGCCTACATTATTGTTCAGCTGCTTCCAATTCTTTGGACAGTAGATAATGGACAGTACTAATGGACAGTAGCTAGACAGGATTCTTTATCAGTAAAATCTTCTTTGAGATCTTGTAAAGTCATGTTTATGGGTTTGGAAATCTGCAAGCAGCCTCAGGAAGCAGTCTCATAACAATCCAGCAATTAAGGAAGCAGTCTTGGAGCAAATCAATCTTCATGAAAGAATATCTTCTGGTAGTTTTTTATTCCTGCTTTTTTGGTTTATGAGCTTCTCTCCTTAACTAAACTTATAAAAACGGTAGTCATTTTTATCTGCTAAGTAGAAGCTTGACAATTTCTCTTATAGAAACTTGTAGCCTTATATAATTATATACAAATCTATTATTGTGATTGCAGTTGGTAGATTGTAGCTATTCATCTAATATTTGTATCCAAAATGGAGACATATGGATGATTTTCCATCAAGATTACATCATTAATGGACTTGCTAAATCTTTTTGAACAGAGGTCCACAACTCCTGGGCCGCAGACCAGTACCCATCTGTGGCCATGCAAGTGAGCGAAGCTTTATTTGCGTGGCCTGCATGGACTGTGTGGGATCTAGATAGCACGCGAAACCACATATGCCCAGCCCGTGAAATAATTGTTTTCTACAGAACTGGTCCCTGGTGCCCAAAAGGCTGGGGACTGCTGTTTTAAAAGGTTGAAATCTTTCCTGAACAAATTTTGAGCAAAATGGCCATGGTAGAGAAGCATAAGAAGGTCTCCCTGGATGAGAAAAAAAATTAACTTTTGTATCAGTGCATGTAACCCAATGTTATTATTTTCACAAATATCTACTATACACAGCTTTCCTTCTGTACTATAGTCAGGCTTTTCTGTAATAAATATTTATAAACAGGACACTTAAAATACAAAATTTAATAAGTGTAGCTTTTTAAAGACAATCTAGAATATATTTGACTGCAGGATGTATACAGTTTGCATTACCCTTTGTATTAAAATAGTATTACAAGCCTGGTAATAAAACATATCAATCACATGGCTGGGACTTTCTAGAAGCTGAGTATTTAAGGACCAGAAATTTGACTGGAGTAAAGACAGCCAATCCTCTGATTCTGTGACTGAAATAACTGACCTACGGGGTTTTAGATCATCTCTTTCACCTATGCACCCAAGCACTAATTCTAACATTCCTTGCTCTTCCTAGGTTTAGCTAAGTACTACTATATGTTGATTCTGAATTTTCAGTATTCTAACTGAAAATTGTGACACTTGACATTTTATTACAGTTTTTACATAGATAGTATTTGTATCAGAAAATGAATTCACTTGCTATCATTCTGAATGTCATTGTTTCTCTTTAATATACTTTACAGTATCACTAGCCTCTAGCACTGTTGGCTTGGCAGGGCAAGTTGTTCACACGGAAACCACCGAAGTAGTGTTGACAGCTGATCCGATTGTAGGATTTGGAATACAACTCCAGGGCAGTGTGTTTGCTACAGAGACATTATCATCTCCACCTCTGATTTCCTATATAGAAGCTGACAGTCCAGCAGAAAAGTGAGTTTCTTTGAAATGATTGGTAAAGTTATTAGCCCTCTTTATTGCTTAGCCTTAGAACATCTTTGATCCCTTGCAGTAGCTATTTTCTGGATTCAGATAATTTCTCAGGATTGTTCACTAAAAAATGTGAGACATACTGTCTTTCCTATTTTGATTTCAAAGTGTTTTTTTAAAAAAAAGTGATCAGGCATGACAAAAATCACAATTACTCTTTGCGTTATCTAGATGACGACCTTTGACAGACAATTGGATTTAAAATAATTAGATAAATTTTTCCTAATGGAATCTGTGAAGCTTAATTAAAAATTTGCTATTTTAGATTAGCAGGAAAGTATAAGGACCCGTGGTGGTGCATGGTTAGAATGCAGTATTGCAGGCTGATTTTGCTCACTGCCAGGAATTCAATCCTGACTGGCTCAAGGTTGATAAGGTCCTTCCAAGGTTGGTAAAATGAGGACCCAGATTGTTGGGGGAAATATGCTAATGATGTAAACTGCTCAGAGAGTGCTGTAATGCACTCTGCAGCAGTATATAAGTCTAAGTGTTATTGCTGTTTCAATTTCCCAGTTCAGTTATAACTGATATATGATACTTTTATGCTGTAAACTGCTCAGAGTCGCTTTGAAACAAGATGTGTGGCAAATAAATTTTAATAATAATAATAATAAATTGAGCGACTATGGAGGAAGAAATCAATGGTTATACCAATAGTAATAGGAGCCCTTGGATCAATACCCAAAGGACTGCCTAGATACAGGGAAATTTTGAACTTATTAGACCTGAATATCCTGACTTTGCAAAAAACCAACCTATTCGGAACTACCTATATACACAGATCCTACCTTAATAGCTCTTAGGTCCTTGGTTGCAACTTGAACTGTTAAATTTTTACCAGTCACAATAATAATAATAATAATAATAATAATAATAATAATAATAATAATAATAATAATAATAATAATAATAATGCAAAAATGCAAAACAAAAGAACAAATTTAAATATGCCATGGATAGATTACAAGAAGGCATTTGACACATTACCCCATAGCTTAATTAACACCTGTCTGAACTCTGGAATCAGCAAAAAAAATTGTATATTTTTGGAAGCAAATATGCAAAAATGGAAAACAGTTCTAAGAGCAAATGAGGAGAACATTGGCAAAGTCAACATCAGATGAGGAATCTTCCAAGGGGACTTACTTTCACCACTACTGTTCAACATCGCATTAATTCCACTGATAATAATCCTACGAAACACAAAACTGGGCTACCAAATCTCAATCCAACATGGCAAGATAAACCATCTACTGTACATGGATGACTTAAAACTGTAAGCGAAAAGGCCCACTGAACTTGAATCAACACTCAACACAGTTCAACTGTTCAGCAGCGACATCAGAATGCACTTTGGACTTGAAAAATGTGCTATACTATCCATGCAGCGAGGAAAAAATGGGAAAAATAGAAAGAATAGACCTGGGAAATGGAAGCATCATGAAAGCATTAGCAAAGGATGACGGTTACAAATACCTAGGCATATTGGAAGCAGATAACATCCTGAATGGAAAAGTCAAAGAGTCAATGAGAAAGGAATACATCAGGAGGGTCCGCAAAATATTAAAATCAAAACTGAATGCTGGAAACATAATTAAAGCCATTAATACATGGGCATATCCAGTGATATGCTACCCAGCTGTAATCATCAACTGAACTGTAGCTGAACTGGAAAACCTGGACTGGAAAACACTTAAACTTTTGAATATGTACCACGCTTTACATCCATGAAGTGACACCGACAGGTTGTACCTGCCAAGAAGAATAGGGGGCAGAGGGCTATTGCAAATCCATCGAACTGTAGAAGAAGAAAAATGAAGTTTGAATGATTATGTGAACCAAAGCACAGAAAGATTGCTGCAGGCTATGAAAACAGAGAACATTATAAAAACAACAGAAACAAAGGCAGAATATAAGGAAAATCAGTTGGATGACAGATTAAATGGATGGAAAACCAAAGCTTTGCATGGACAGCACTTGAAAAACATTGAAGGAAAATGTGATGACAACTTGACATGGACATGGCTTAAGATGGGAACCATCAAGAAAGAAATGGAAGGTTTAATACTCACTGCTCAAGAACAAGCACTACAAACTAATGCCATGAAAGCAAAGATACAAATATCCACCGGCAATCCAAACTGCCAACTTTACAACAACAAAGTCGAAACTGTTTCACATTTAATATGTGAATGCAGCAAAATTGCATAAACTGATTACAAAGGTAGACACAACCGAGATGCTAAATTAATCCACTGATCATTATGTAAAAAATATGACTTACCTGTATCCAAAAAGTCATGGTAACATAAAGTGGAAAAAGTTATAGAAAATGAGAAGGTGAAGATCTTGTGGGACTTTCGAATACAGACAGATCATCACTTGGAACACAACACGCCAGATATCACAGTTGTCGAAAACCGAAACGTACAATTTATTGACATCACGGTACCAGGAGATGCCAGAGTCGAAAAAGAACTGAAAAAAATCATGAAATATCGCGACCTGGCCATCGAAACTACACGGCTATGGATGAAACATGTAACAGTGATACCCATTGTCATCGGGGCACTTGGTACCATGTCCAAGAATTTTATAAGATACATCAACAAATTGCAGATTCCTGCAATAACACCAGCGGAACTGCAAAAAACTGTGCTACTTGGAACATCGTCCATCTTAAGAAAGTATTTGGTTGATACCTAGGATGCTGGCAGGAACCCGTATCAACCATTAGCACCAGTCAGTGGTATTTGTGATGCATTTTTGAATGTTCAATTGAATGAGTTTCATGTTTAATGAAGTGAAGTGAAGAAGAAGGAGAAGGAGAAGGAGAAGTAGTTTTTAAATATCAGAGCTCATTTTTGGGGATGTTTTGAGTCATTAAACCAATAATACTGTTTTTCTCTAAGAAAACAGTTGTGCATACACATTCTTGCAATGTCAGGAATAGTTTTTAAAGCAGCTACACAACCCTTGCAAACATACATCTGCTTTAACAATTGCAAGCGAAGAACTTTTTTCACCCTCCTGAACATTGAAACCCCCCCTCTTTTTAACTGAAATTGAAAAACACAAACCTCCTCATTATCACCACTGCTTTTTAAACTACTTTGTTAATATTTTATACTAAAACCATGCTGATCTTAAACATAGAATGATATAGTTTCCTTGGAAGAAAATTAGATCAAATTGCAAATTTTTGGATATGATAACTGAGCAAGCTTTTAATGGAGAACATGTAATTTTGTTATCTTTCATAACAGTTAAATTGGGTTTATTCCTTTTCCATATATTGGAATCTTATTTGCTTCATTTTGTGTGAAGGTGTGGCATCCTCCAAATAGGAGACAGAATACTGACTATAAATGGGATCCTAACTGAAGATAGCACATTTGATGAAGCTAATCAGCTCCTCAGAGATTCTTCTATCACTAGCAAGGTCACTCTGGAAATTGAATTTGATGTTGCAGGTATGAGTAGTTGAGTATTCCATATACTAAAATGGTGAGAATTTAATCCATTTGAATTTGTTATTACACATACATAGACAATCCTAGTATATGCCAATATTTTATTAATATTCATCCTGAATCTTTCAAAGTACAGACAGAATTTATTTTGCGGCTTATTCAAATACATCATACACCATAGGCAGAAAAGGAATTACCTGGAATAATTAGAAACAATGTATTAAAAAGAGTTGAAATGATAAAATTAACAATCCATGTATAGAGAAATGAGAAGAAAATAAATTGCCTGGAATTTTCTATGCATTATTAATTACAGTCTTGGTGTAAAATTAATTAATTAATTAATTAATTAATTACAGTCTTAGTGTCTATTAATTATAGTCTCATTAATTACAGTTGTGGCTAAGAGAGCCTTTGTACAACTTTGTGTTGTATACCAGTTGTGCCCTTTCCTGGACTGCTTTCAGTCTGTCAAGCCAGGTCATCTCACCCTTGGACTACTGGAATGTGCTCTACATCAGGTTACCATTGAAGAGTATCTGGAAGCTTCAGCTGATGCAGACGCAGCTGCATAGTCAGTTCCTGGGTCCCTGTAGTGACCCATGTTACATTCCTGCTCTACAAGCTGCACTCGCTGCCAGTTTGCTTCCAGATCCAATTCAAGATATTGGTCATCACCTTTTCCATGGCATGGGTCCAAGCTATCTGAGAAACTGACTCATTCTGACGGTATTAGCCCACCCACTCATGCCAGCAGAAAGGGCATGCTGTGCACCCTGTCAGCCAATGAATTTTGGCAGGCAAGGTCCAAAAAAAAAGCCTATTCTGCTGTGGCTCCTGCCCTCTGGAACATCTTGCTCCCCCCCCCCCGCCGCCCCCAGTCAGATCCGCTCTTACTCTTCTGGCCTTCTGAAACTAGCTTGGGGCTCTAATTGGGATGAGGCACATTGGGGGTGTATAATGGAGTAAAAAATATCCCATCTTCTCTCTGCGCATACTTTGTTCCCTCCCTCTCCATCTTGCTTAGTTTGATTTTAATTGAATTTTAAATTTAAAACTTTTATTTATTGTTTGAATGATTTATTCTGTATTTTATTCAATATCTGTAAATTGCCTAGTAGCCTTTGGCAAGATAGGTGGCATACAAGTTTGATTGATAAAGTAAGTAAGTAAGTAAGTAAGTAAGTAAGTAAGTAAGTAAGTAAGTAAGTAAGTAAGTAAGTAAGTAAATAAATTAAGGTACTGCTATATAAGCTAAGAATGGGTGAGATTTAATATATATATAAAAGAATAGAATTAAGATTACTTTTTAACTTATAATAGTATATGAAATAATATTAGAAACGTTGATATAATAATTGACTGAATTATCATTAAATTCAGGCTGCTGATAAGTATTTGTAGCATCAGAATGTTAAATATTTTAAACATACTGGTTATCTTAATAATTCGTTATGCAACAGTAGTAACACTATTTTTAGATAAGTATTTCAGTATGTTGAAAGGGTTTTTCTAATAATTATGGTGTACAATTAGTTAAATCAATGTTGATCTTTAAAACTTTTAAATTTTATGTGATATTATTATATGTTAAAGTATGCTCTTCTACTTTTCAGTCCTTTACCTTAATAATCAATGCAACATGATTATTTTAAATCACTAACCTAAAATATAGTTCAAGATTTGCTTTACTTACTTTTTTGACTGAGAGTTGTGAACTGCTTGAATAAGTATCTTATATATGAATTATGAAAATGCAATGAATGGATTTCTACTTGGCATAAACGAATAAATGAAGCACCTTTTAATTACAGAATCTGTCATACCAAGTAGTGGCACTTTTCATGTAAAACTACCAAAGAAGCATAATGTAGAACTTGGCATCACCATAAGTTGTAAGTGAAGTAGATTTTTTTCATCATCTTTTCTTTTATAATGTTGGTTGTCAGTAGAGAATTGTAACATGATAGTGTACAATTTATCTTGCTTTGTCAAACTAGAGTAATTGTTGTTTTTATTATTATTGTTGTTGTTATTGTTATTTAAGCTGGAATCTACTAAATCACTTAGGTACATGAAATTTTGTCAAGCTTCTGCAGTAATTACATCTTTCTTTTTGTAAATATAGTCAATGTTATTTATAGCAAGGATGAAATGTAAAAGGAATTACAAGCTTAGTCCTTCTGGAGAAAAGTTGAGGCACAAAATATTAATACAGAGAAACAGACATTTTCACTACTTCACTTATTTTATTTTATACACAAACACACAATGTGTGTGTGTACACACAGCTTTCCAGACATGTGGAATAGGATAGTTTGAAGTTCAATAGCTTCAATTGTTTACTACATAGTCTTTTTCAGGCATCCTCTCATATGTCCCATCCAGTGGTGGGTTTCACTTACCTTTGCTACTGGTTCGCTCGTGCGCGCATGTGCAGAACATATTTGATGATGTCCAGGTGGGTGGACGGAGCCTCCCAAACCAGGGCAAATCGGTAGCAACCCATCACTGGTCTCACCACCCAAAGAGTTGGGTTGGTGGGAACTTGTGTCAGCACCCTTTCTATAACAGCATCTCTGTTACTAAGTTCTCTCCCTCATGAGGCAAGATTCTAAATGGACTTTCTGCAGATTCATAATGTTTCATAAAAAACTCTTTTAATATATTACTGTAAAATAAATTGTTTTGTTATACACCAACCATGCCAATATTGGCGAATAAGTAGTTATAATATTTTAATATCCCCCTTTGTAATGCTGTATCCTCTTACAATTTGGTAACAGTTTTAATTCATAAATAGTCTAGAACCATGATGGCAAACCTATGGCACGCATGCCAGAGGTGACACGCAGCACCATCTCTGATGGCACGCGAGCCATCGCCCCAGGTCAGCTCTGCTGCACATGCATGCGTGCCTCTTGCCAACCAGCTGGTCTTTGGATCTCTGCCACGCATGCACTGGGATGGGGCGCGTCGGGGGCATGCACACGTGCACGGGGCACATGAGGGGGGCATCTGCACATGCACGGGTGTGAGGCACGTGTGGGGGCTGCGCGTGCATTGCATTTTGGGGGTTCGGGCACACCCGCTCTTTGGCCATTCAGTCCGGAAAAGGTTAGCCATTACTGGTCTAGAATCAAGATAAATAATGATAAAAGTCTCCAGATAATATCCAGATTATTCCTGGTGATGTAATTGGTCAAAATAAGTCCTGCAGTATTTAGCAAAGTAGGTGAATTAGTAACTGAATGGCACATTATTTTGTATGTGGTGCTAAAAATGCTTAGGATATATTTAGTGTAAATGAGTTTTCAACAATATATTCTGGATACAACACAATAATTCTGGTGCAACTTGTGGATTCATTGATTTATTTTTAAGCAAACTATTAGAACTGAGACTATACTTTTATCAAGTGAATGCTGGTATTAAAAGTAATATTACCATTTGATTTTAGAGGACAATCTGTTGAGCATTGTAATCTGGTAATTGACTCAGTTCTCATTTACTGAATTAGATAATTGATAACATAATATTTGTATTGTTATGTATGTAGTAAAATTAATTTTAGTTTTAATAAACTATATATTTGAAGCCTGCATTTAAGAGATGTAAGGATTATCAATTTAATATAATTGGTTTGCTTTAAACCAATTAAGAGATATGCAATATATATTTTTGACAAATCATATTCTGTAACATAAACCAAGCTATTTTGAAAAATCTACTGAAATATATGTATTAATGAATGTTAAAATATTTTGCTGCAAATAAACCTGTATTGCATTCATAAAAAGAAAGCAGCTCACATTCTCTGGTCTTGATTTAAATCATAAAAATAGATTTATATCTAACCAGTATATAATACTGGTTTTTCACAGGCGTGAAATCTTCATCAGTTCTCTGTTTGCAAGATCTGATCCTTACTCAATTCACATTTGAAAAGTTTATATAAGTTTACTTTTTTTATTTAGAAATGTATACTGCCTCTGGCATGCCACCTGGAAAACTTATATTTTCTAAAAATAATGGTAAAGGGGAATAGGATTCCCTTATAATTTCTAAATTTTATTATTCAGTTTATATGCTTTCTTTTTATTTATTGCAATGTTTATTGCAACATCGAGGTAGTGCACAACAATTCAAAAATGCCACAAATGCAAGAGTGTTTAAAGTTAAAATCAAAATTAAAACCAGCAATTAAAATAAGTAGCAGGTAGAGAGTCAATTTGGTCTAGTGCTTAAGGCTTACCACACTATAAACCAAGAGACTGTGAATTCTAGTCGTGCTTTAGGCATGAAAGCCAACTAGATGATCTCTCTCAGACCACAATGTCAAGCTTAGGCAACAAATCAATCATTCCTGTCACAACCAATGGATGAACATTTGATTTATCCAAAAAGTGGGAAAATATTAGGAAGGAAAAAAATAAGCATAAATATCATTGATTGGTAAAAGACATGTGTTCTTGCCATGTTCCTAATTACTGGGAACTGCTTAGAAAATATACTGCATAACCCAGAGACCACATAGGAATCATAGTCACTTTTACCGTGCTTAATAGACTTTTGCAAGGTACTGCAATTTCTATACAATGAAACATCTTAATAAATCAAATACCTTTTTAACACTCTTACCTAGAAGTAACATAGCAAGATTCAGCAAGATTTGTGTTGAATTAGACTACTGATGTATCCTAGAATATTTTTAGTGGCTATTTTCAAATGGGAACCATCATAAATTTTATTACTAGAAGGAAACAGGAGCCTGTGTAGGGTACCATTTGCAGTACAAATTGTGGTATATAGTTTAAGAAATTTTAATGGAGAGCATATAATAATTTCATTCTTTCAAGAATTTCAAGAAATAAATTAAAGGAAACCTTTCCTGATATATATCCACAGTATAGATCAGACACTTATGCCAAGATAACATGTATAATATATAAAAATGAAATTGCCCTAGTATAATACACCAAATATGCATATTCTCCTTCCATTTAATTATGAGATGTTCTTGCTAGCGTACAAAAATATATGTGTAAATATTTTCTATAAAATATTAATGATAGAGTAAAAAATTTAAGCAAATAAATGAACTTATACACATTGATAGAATGTTCACTAAAAATGGAAAAATGGATACAGTATTTTAAACCATGCAAATGTTGATATAAAAGTAGTGGATGATAAATTGTCTGTTGGGAGAAATGAATGTTGTTGGAAAAGGTGGAAATAGCTATGAATAAGAGTATACTTCTGCCCACATTATTATATGGACAATGAGAGTAGGGTATGTCAAAAAAATTCCATAAAATTGAGTTCAGTGAGATCATTAAGAAGCATATATAATAAAAAAAGAAGAAAGGGTCAAATGTGAATGAGTGCTAAATTCATGTGGACTGAAGACAAAGATGAGTGACCAGTACAAAATAAGTACCCTGAGGTGCTTTAATCCCATAGAGAGAATGAATGAGGATTTACAAAAGAGAGAAAGAATAAATCATAAAACAAATATATGAACAAAAAATGAATGGATTAAAAAGAAGGGGAAGATCAAAATATTCTCCTTAGTTGAATGAAGTTGATAACATCTTCAAAAACAAGACAAGAAGTTTAATGAACAAATGGTAACATGTGACATGTATAGTCATAGTAAACATGACAGTTGTTTATGAGAATAAAAAGAAAGGCAAAGGTATAGT
This sequence comes from Pituophis catenifer annectens, assembly GCF_029215685.1. Lineage (NCBI taxonomy): Eukaryota > Metazoa > Chordata > Lepidosauria > Squamata > Colubridae > Pituophis > Pituophis catenifer. The sequence goes on along the minus strand of NW_027256887.1, from coordinate 43,247,984 downwards.
GACTGATGTTGATGGAAACTGTTTCTTTTCCTTTTTCTTATTTCATGATTTCAATTTGTTTGACTTATTATGTCTAATTTCTTTTTTTACATCATATAAAGTTGCTTACCCCAAAGAGAAGGAGCATGTGGATATGCATGTATGGATAGTTTGGGGGGATTATTTCAGCTGCAAATATTTGTGTATTCTGTATTTCAGCTCCATCTAGTCGAAAACCAGGGGATCCTCTTGTTATTTCAGATATTAAGAAGGGAAGTGTTGCCCATAGGTGAGTGCTTACAAGGTGACAAAGATTACGTTGCCTGCTCACATTTCTCAAACTTCCTGTATTTTTAAATGTTCTGCAATTGTAAAAGCAAGTGCTTCCCTTGGTATAAAATGCTTTTATGTGCTACCTCAAATATGTAAAACAAAAATCATTTTCATTCTTAAATTTTAAAAGTTATCATTATTTGAATGAATACCCAAATCAGCTTGTTCAAAACATTAATCATATAATGTATTCCACTTATTAATAGAACTGGGACCTTGGAACTAGGTGATAAATTGCTTGCCATAGACAATATTCGACTGGACAACTGTTCCATGGAAGATGCTGTTCAAATCCTGCAGCATTGTGAGGAACTTGTAAAACTAAAAATTCGCAAGGATGAAGATAACTCTGGTATTCACAGTGAGCTATGAAACATTTTATGTATATAAAAAATGCCTTTGGGATGTAATATAAATAAAATATTAAATGGAGAAAGTATTCATAATATGAATGATGATTTAGTACAGGCCAATGGCTTTGATGTTCCTGTCTTGTCAAAGATTGGAAGAATAAAACCTCCTCATTAATTTCTGATGAATGAGGAAAGTCACTTTGCTTGGATCATGTATATTTATCACAATGCCAGTTCAATACCACTAGAGAAATGTTATACTGAAAAATGTTGTCTCAAGAATTTCAGATTTTTTTAAAAAAAACTGTTTTAGAAGACACCACATTTATTCAGATCCTCCCCCGTATATACACATGTATAAACATACACACATAACTATTTAACTCCCTTGTCAAAATGTAAAGAATCGTACTAGCTTCACATGACAGACAGACACACACACACACACACACACACACACACACACACCATGGTCATGTGTTTGCAGTTTGAGCACTTGGCAACTGGTTCACCTTTATGACTATTTGCAACATCCCACGGTCATGCAATGTTCAATGTTTTTTGCCAGTTTCTGGCATTTACTTCTGGTTCCCAGGAAAAAAACACCTCTTGGATAAAATGAATTAAATTAATAAACACAGTGTTCACTTAACACCATGGCACTCATTTAACAACTGTGGTGCTCCCTTAATGACCACTTCAAAAAATGTCATAAAGTCAAGTCCAGTCATGTAATGACCCACTTAACAATCACAATGACTTACAACCATAATTCCATAATTCACAGTCATAAGTCAAGGACTTCTTTTGCAAACACCTATACACTAGATACATACATGAAGGCACTCAACACAGTGAAATAACAAGATGGAATGGAAAAATTAATAAAAATAGAAATCAATATCTGAATTAAATTCATCTTAATTGTATTCTTCCTACCCTAGATAAAAAGAATTGTAAAGCATTTTCAAATCATATATGAACCAGAAGCGCTGATATAGATAATTAAGAGAAACAAACACTAACAAAGATTCTTATCCTAACTGTATCAGGATTATTGTTGGAACCCATTGGTCTGAAATCTGCTTTTATCCCAATTTTCAAAATAACAAGAAAAGATACTGAACTGAGTCCAGTTCTGATGCTGAAATTAAAACTGGTGTTCAAGTAGCAATGGCTGACATATTTGGCTCAGCTTTATATTAAATTGAACTAAAGGAGTTTGGATGTGTATATGGAAAATAGCAATAGCACTTAGATTTATATACTGCTTCACAGTGCTTTACAGCTCTCTCTAAGTGATTTTACAGCATCAGCATATTGCCCCCAACAATATGAGTCCTCATTTTACTGACCACGGAAGGATGGAAGGCTGAGTGAACCTTGAGCCTGGTGAGATTCAAACTGCCAAATTGCAGGCAGCTGGCAGGGAGGCAGCAGAAGTAGCTTGCAGTACTGCATTGTAACCACTGTACCACCATGGCTCAAAATCTTTGCTTTAACTTCTTAAGGGCACTTAGTTACCTTTTACTGAGATACTGCATTGGCCCATTTTACCTAGATGTGATTATCATCCTGATTATGAATCACCACAGCTAGAAAGAAATTGTTTACATTTTTACAGATATATTAGGTTTAAAATCCTAGCTTTGCTTCCACGAAAATGGCAGGCAATTTGCTGGTTTGCCTGTGACTTCACCTGTAGTCATCAACATAGAAGGCAGTAGTAGCCTAGATATGTATCTGAAGCATAACAGTTTGAGGATGTGTATGCTGATCATTTTTCTGAATGTATTATTTTTTTCATTCCTTCTTTTATAAGAGACCAATTGCATCCTCTTGGCATGTATTGCAGATGAACAAGAGAGCTCAGGAGCAATTATTTATACTGTTGAGCTCAAGAGATATGGAGGACCTCTTGGGATCACTATTTCTGGTACTGAAGAGCCTTTTGATCCTATTATCATTTCGAGCCTTACTAAAGGTGGATTAGCTGAAAGGTAAATTGACATAAAAGTATTTGTAATATTCAAGTGTAAGAGGTCGTTCAACCTATGCAATAATTCTTAGGAATATATATAAATGAAATAATTACCTTTAGCCTTTTTCTCTTGATATATATTATGAGATGAAGATGGTGATGATAATGTGATGACAACAATGATGATGACTTTTGGAACATGACCTACTGTTACCATAAATCATTAAAGATCCATCAGTGGTAAAAGAGTTTGACTAGGAGTAAGAAAACATAGATTTTAGTCTCCCCTTGGGCAAAAAGCCAGTTGTATGATTTTGAGCCAGTCACTCTCTCTCAACTCAAAAACAATATCAGACTCTGTACAAAGTCTCTGAAGAAACAAATATCTTGCTGATTTGACAAGAAAACTAAAGGAAACTAAATCACACTAGTCCTATTCCCTCTCTCTCTCTCTCTCTCTCTCTCTCTCTCTCTCTCTCTCTCTCTCTCTCTCTCACCCTCCCTCCCTCCCTCCCTCTCTCTCTCCCTCCCCCCCTCCCCACACAGAGAAGCAAATATACATGCCTTTCTGTCCTGGCAAAGCATCCTTGCTTCTACCACATCCATATATCACATCATATCTTTTGTTCTTTACATATTTCATTTCTGCCTTTTTAAACTCCATCTAACATGACTTTCTCAGTTTTCCGCCTTTCTCTTGGCCAATTTATTTCTCTTTCATATATTTTTGTGATTTGGCCCTCATTCATTTTTTTCTATATCATCCATTAATTCTTAATCCTATTTTTTCTTTTTTACCCTGTTTAAGTACTCCATTCCAACTGTATTCAGCTTATATTTATTTTTCTATCCTGTAATTTACTTCCAAATAATGAAGTGGGCCAAAATTATCTTTTATATAGCCATTTTCCTAACTTTAACAAATATTTAGCATAAATTGATCCACTTGCTGTATATCTTTTCATAATTTTAGGTAAAATGCAATTCTTCATTTCCGCTATATATCAGAGATTCAATACGTTAATTTTCAGATTCATAATCCTTTTTGCATCATACAATATATCCAAAATTGTCTGCAAATAATTTTAATTATCAGCCAATATATTACATAATGTATATGAAAGTACATAAGTATGCAGTCATTCATGGTCCTATCCACTACAAACATTTCTTATACATTCATCTATTAATACATTGAACAACCAAGATGATATAAGATCCTCTTATTCTGTCTTCAGTAATGAACTATTACTAAGCATTCTGTTCTATAAATTCTTTACTTGCCTCATATACTGCTCTTACTGGGTTCAACAACTAATCTTCAGTTACTCATGCAAACATTCCATATGTCAAGCCTAATTCACGTTATTATACCCTGTCTCAAAATCAACAAATATACATTACATTTCTCACATTTATATTTTTCTGCCAAAGAGTAAAAATATGTTCTGCACATCCTCTGCCCACCTAAGACCACACTGCAGTTCCGAAATCTTGCCCAGTGTCATCTCTCGTATGCATTCAATGAGAATTTTGCTAAACATGTTCTAGGCACATTTAACAAACTAATCTTCCAGTGGTTTTTGCATTCACTCTTGCTGCTTTGTTTTGAGGATTAATAACAGTGTGTTCTTCCTCTCTTTTCGGATCTTTTAAATAATCACAGTGACTCCATAAGCAAGCCACTTCTATGTTCAGATATACTATCTACTCCTGCACCTGCAAAATGGAAAGGATAACATTTTCACACTGCAGAGTGTACGCCATATTAAATCACTTGTAAGAATAATAATAATAATAATAATAATAATAATAATAATAATAATAATAATAACAACAACAACAACAACAACAATAATAATAATAATAATAATGAGAATAATGAGAATAATAAGAATAATGAGAAGCCATGCAGCTCATCCGGTCCAGGTGCACTCCAGCTCATCCGGAACTGGAGTGCACCTGGACCGGATGAGCTGCATGGCTTCTGGTTAAAGGCACTTACAAGTCTGCACAAAAGATTGGCAACCCAAATGAACCAGATCCTAAAAACACCTGAAAATGATGAATGGATGACAACTGGAAGGACATTTTTGATCCAAAAAGATAAAGGAAAAGGAAAAGACCCTGGAAACTATAGGCCAATCACCTGTCTGCCAACAACATACAAGCTTCTTACTGGTATCATTGCAAATCAAATCTATGGATACCTGGAAAGAAATAACTTGCTTCCTGTAGAACAGAAAGGATGCTGCAAAAACTCAAGAGGAACAAAGGATCAATTGCTGATCGACAAGCTAATCCTAAAGAACTCAAAGAAAAGACGAACCAACCTGTTCATGGCTTGGATAGACTATAAGAAAGCATTTGATTCAGTTCCCCATAGCTGGATCAAGAAATGCCTGGAAATATTAGGCATCAGTAGCAACATACAAAAATTCATGGAATCTTCAATGAACCTCTGGAAAACGAAACTTATGGCTAATGAAGAAGAACTGGGTGAAGTTGAAATTAAACGAGGCATTTTCCAGGGCGATTCCCTTTCACCCCTACTTTTATACTCTCAATGATACCACTGACAATCATTTTGAAGAAGATGAACTGTGGATACGAACTTGCAAAGAAAGGACTGAAAATCTCGCACTTGATGTACATGAATGATTTGAAGCTGTTTGGTAAAACAAAAGCTGAACTGAATTTATTAATTGAAAACACAAAAGAATTCAGCCAAGACATTGGTATGCAGTTTGGAATTGACAAATGTGCAACAATAGCAACCAAAGCAGGCAAAATCATAGAAGAGAATGGAATAGAACTAGAGAATGAAGAAATGATAAAGGCAGTAAAATCAGAAGAAGGCTACAAGTACTTGGGGATTTTAGAAGCCTCTGACTTAATGCATAATAAAGTAAAGGAATTAACTTCAGCCAAGTACATTCGGCGAATTCGTAAGATATTAATGTCCAAATTGAGTGGAGGAAACATCATAAAAGCCATAAATACCTGGGCTATACCTGTGATTAGATACTCTGCAGGAATAATTGACTGGACCCAGATGGAGTTAGACAATTTGGACAGAAAAACAAGGAAGCTTATGACAATGAATCATGCCTTGCACCCTAAAAGTGATGTTGACCGATTATATTTACCAAGAGCAGAGGGTGGTCGAGGACTCCTACAAGTAAAGCAGACTGTGGAAGAAGAAAAATGCAGCTTGAATGATTACATCCAGAAAAGTGAAGAACCAATGATTAAGGAAGTAAATAAAGGAGGCCTTTTAAAGACAACTAAAACAAAAGCAGAATATAAGAAAGAAGTAACTGAGTAGCGAGCTGAAAACTGGAAAAGCAAAGCTCTGCATGGCCAATACTTGAAAAGTATTGAAGGCAAAGCTGACCAGAAACTAACTTGGAACTGGATAAGATCAGGAGTACTGAAAAAAGAAACAGAAAGCTTTATTTTGGCAGCTCAAGAACAAGCCCTAGCCACAAACTGCATGAAGGCAAAAATTCAACATGTTACCACCAACAGCAAATGCCGCCTCTGCAATGAGAAAGATGAGACAGTCGACCACCTGATCAGTGGGTGCAGCAAAATTTCACAAACTGACTACCTACAACGCCATGACCGTTTTGCTAAGATCATTCACTGGAAATTGTGCCAGAAGTTTGGATTTGAGTACAGCAAAAACCACTGGGAACATCAGGTTGAGAAAGTTTTAGAGAATGAGAAACTCAAGATCTTGTGAGACTTTAGGATTCAGACTGACAGGCACTTGGTCCACAACACACCTGACATAACAGTAGTTGAAAAGAAAAAGGTATGGTTCATTGACATTGCAATACCTGGTGATGCACGGATTGAAGATAAGCAGCAAGAAAAAATCACAAAGTACCGAGATTTGCAAATTGAAGTTGAGCGACTGTGGAAAAAGAAATCGTGTGTTGTCCCGATTGTAATTGGAGCCCTTGGAGCAATACCCAAAGGGCTACCCCGCATTTAGAAATTCTAAATTTGCCGGACTTGAACATTTTGACTCTACAAAAAACCACCTTACTCGGAACAGCTTATATCCTCCGACGATACCTTAACAGTTCCTAGGTCCTTGGTTAGGACTCGAGCTGCTGACCTATTAACCAGCCTCAAAGGCTGTGAATCTCACTAAAGATTAACTAATAATAATAATAATAATAATAATAATTATTATTATTATTATTATTATTATTATTATTATTATTATTATTTTATTTCTATACCGCCCTTCTCCCGAAGGACTCAGGGCGGTGTACAGCCAATTTAAAAACACAAGACACAACAATGATTAAAAATTAAAATAATTAAATAGATTTGGCCGATTTAAAACCCCCAAAATTTAAAATACCCCAATTTAAAATTATTATGTTGATAGCCCGGCCTGGCAGAACAACAGGGTCTTCAATGCACAGTGAAACACCCGGAGGTCAGAGATCTTACATATTTCCGGGGGCAGTTCATTCCACAGGGCTGGGGCTCCCACAGAGAAGGCCCTCCCCCTGGGTGTCGCCAGCCGACATAACTTGGCTGATGGCACCCTGAGGAGACCCTCTCTGTGGGAGCGGACTGGTCAGTGGGAGGCTATTGGTGGCAGAAGATGGTCTCGAAGGTACCTGGGTCCTATGCCATGGAGCGCTTTAAAGGTGGTAACCAACACCTTGAATCGCACCCGGAAGACCACTGGGAGCCAGTGCAGCTCGCGCAGGAGGGGTGTCACGCGGGCACAACGAGGTGCGCCCATAACCACCCGCGCGGCCGCATTCTGGACCAGTTGGAGCTTCTGAGTGCTCTTCAAGGGGAGCCCCATGTAGAAAGCATTACAATAGTCCAGCCGGGAGGTGACAAGGGCATGAGTGACCGTGCGCAAGGCATCACGGTCCAGAAAGGGCTGCAACTGGCGGATCAGGCGAACCTGATAAAAGCCCCCCCCCTGGCCACGGCCGTCATATGCTCTTCTAAAGACAGCCGTGCATCCAGGAGGACACCCAGATTGCGAGCCCTCTCTGTGGGGGGCAAAGATTCACCCCCAATAGTCAGCGAAGGCACCTGCTGACTATATCGGGACGCCGGCAGCCACAGCCACTCGGTCTTGAATAAATAATGCATAAGGTTCATGATAATATCAGGGGTATTACTACCCTGATTATTACTACTAATTCTCTCTCTGTCCACATCAACAACATGGGTTATATTCCTTCCATGCTATTCCTTCCATGCTAACACATATCATGAAGTGAAAAAGTTGCATCCCTTAATATAATGCACTGATGTTTGTTAATGTTTTTTGTTTAGCTGGAAGTACGAAGTAACTGTTCATGTTACTATTTCTATTTTCCTTTGACTGCAAAAAATCTATCAAGTTATTTTCTTAAGACTTTGGAAGTATAAAATAGTAAGCGCAATAAATGTGCAACTTTCGTTTGTATATTACTTTGAAAGAAACTGAGCTCTTTGCTGGTGCAAAGATAGCTGGTTCTATGTTGGCTATCAGCTTACAGTCATAATGACAAGATCTTTAAAAGTAAAATTAATGTTATTACACATACATAAATTACATTTTAAAATAAAAGCAGGGGAAAATTATGTTTTTCTTAAATTATATGTTAAATGCTTTGCTCAGATTGTTTTTCATGTTTTTTTTAACTCATGTTTCAGGACAGGTGCAATTCATATCGGAGACCGAATCTTAGCAATAAATAGTAACAGTCTGAAAGGGAAACCTTTGAGTGAAGCCATTCATTTGTTACAGATGGCAGGAGAGACCGTGACCTTGAAAATAAAAAAGCAGACAGATGGTGAGTGTGTCAGGTATTCCACAGATGCCTTTTCTGCTATATCAGGAATGTGTTGTGCATATATTTATGCAAGTGATATTTGCCTGTAGTATCTATTAGATATTTAGGACTGTAGAAATAAATCCATGTTATATAAAAATAGATGATTTTAGTGATTTTAAAAACATCATTTATTGCAAAAGACAGCAAAAGCAATGAGACTGAGTTGCCCAAAAGCTTATCCCATTTATTGTTTATAATTTTTGTGTAATACTCAACATTAGAAAGCAGTGGTCCTCTCATTTGGATATCTGGTTAGTTTTTCTCCTGAAGAACATGGGAGAAAAGAAAAGGGTACAATGATGGAATAAGGTTAAGAGCACCTAAATATATAGTGCATGTTCAACCTAGAAAGAAGAAAAAAAGGACAGGAATGAGTTACTCTTTTAAGCCTTGTTTAAAAAAAAGGAAGTGGGGTGCTTTTGGAGAACTGCAGAAGGCCCTGTCCCTCACAAACGTTGGGAGTGTCTAATTGCCCAGACCTCAATCTGTCTACTGGACCCAAAATTCACAATAAAGTTAATCAAGATACGCCTTTTCCAGTATTTACTAAACTATAAAACAATAAATAATAAAGGAAAGCATGAAGATTCACCCCATTAAGGCTAGAATACATAAAATATTTACAAGCTGTAAGAACTAGTAACAGGATATCAGTCAGTAAAGAATATGGAAAAAATGTTTCTGATTAATAAATTGATCTAAAATAATGGACTTGCTTGTTGCTACCTAAGTCCTCAATATTTATCTAATACACTTGTATTTACTAACTTTCCAAACTGTCTCAACAGATATTTGAACATATTGCTTGTACTGATTTCACCCATCATTCTATATTATTTTGCTTGTACCATGCATTTTCTAAAAGCAAAAATCTCTACTAACAAGAGTAAATACAGTTAAACTAGTAATAACTTAGAAATATCTGGGGCTCAAGGAGAATTTGTAGTTTATTCAGTGTTCCCACTGACTTTTTTAAATGTGTATTTTGTAGTATTGTTATTCTACAAACTTAATATCCAGTCATCAGTTATCTAGCAGTGATAGGCATCTAGATGTATTCATTATGCCACACTAATTTTTGGCTTTGTGAATTGTTGCTTTTGATACACAGATATTAATTATAGATATTAGTTATGATTTATTGCAAGCTCTAACAACATTTGTTGTTGATTAAAATAGGTAATATAATAACAGTGTGTGTTTCTGGGTAGCTGCTGCAGACATACACATATATACATACACACACACACACACACACATAAAGATTTTCAAAAATTAGTGCGTGGAAAGGATGAGGCTATATAAACATTTTTGTAACACTTCTAAAAATGAAATAATATAGTTGTTCTGTCCTTAGCAATGTATGTCGTTCCCTTTTTAAAAATGCTTGCTTTTCTAATAGAATTGGCTACTGCAGACTAAGCTGCAGGATCAACCAATATGGAAACAGGTTCTTTCTGTATTATACCTCCTCTTTGTACAAATACAAAGAAAATAAAACTGTTCAAAGCATTTGAAAAAGGTTCCTTGCCATGCACAGAGGCCAAAAAAGTACTTGAAACTCTGAAGCAGCTATGGGCTTTAGAAACAGTGCATAGCTGCTTCTGGCCAACTCCCCATGGCTGTTCCCATCAAAGCAAAGTGGCTGGCTATATATATTTATATATATATATATATATATATATATATATATATATATATATATATATATATATATATATATATATATATATATATATATATATATAAGCTTCGTGCTTCTAGGAGCAATGCTAGAATGCTATAGCCAGCCACTTTGCTTTGATGGGAACAGCCATGGGGAGTTGGCCAGAAGCAGCTATGCACTGTTTCTAAAGCCCATAGCTGCTTCAGAGTTTCAAGTACTTTTTTGGCCTCTGTGCATGGCAAGGAACCTTTTTCAAATGCTTTGAACAGTTTTATTTTCTTTGTATTTGTACAAAGAGGAGGTATAATACAGAAACAGTCAATTTTACGTGGGAGAAAACCCGAATAACCAAAGACCTATATATATATATGGAGATTCTTGACAGAAATTCTGAAGCTACTGCATAAGCCTTGCTAAAGATCCAGCTGCTTTAATGGTTCCAAAACCATTAAACCGTTGTTTTGCTTGTGTTCCCAAGTAGTGTGATATGTCTTACACAACTCTGTTAGATCCTTGACTCCCATCAAGCCAACTGTGAGTCATAAAGGGAGAGGGCCTTTCCATTGTTCCATAGATATAATTAATATGGGAGAGAGTCTGTTTGTCTAAGCTTTCTATTGGAAAAAATGGTTTTCTATGCACTTAAGATGAATGTATATTTAAATTTATAATGAATGTATAGCATGTCTTCCTTTCTATCAGCATCAAGTCCCAATAAATTTTCTGCCTCTGGTCATACAAATGAATTAAGTGATGCTGAAGATGATACAGCCACGACACAAAAACCAGGCAAGCTATCTGAAATCTATTCCACGACTGTCCCAAGTGTGGACAGTGCTGTAGAATCATGGGATGGCTCTGGAATGGATAACAGTTATGGAAGTCAAGGTAGGGATCATGTGTTTATTCTGGTGTACTTAGTATGGGAACACTCAGGAGTAAGGCTAGTAAACCTATGAAACCTCTTGTTATGTTTGAGAGGCAAACTCACCTTTTAACTGTCTTGTGGAAATCTCGTTAAAATTGCAGTTTTAATGTGCTAATTCTTGTATTCAGCTAACCTTGATTTCATGTCACTGTGACAGGTTTAAAAATATATCAATATACGAAGAGCTTTCTGCTGGTTTTACTAATGTTTCAGTGACTAGCTCATAGCTCACATATAGCTAAACAGGTGTATCCTTCAAGCTTAGATTAATTATAAGATCCAGAACACATTGAAGATATTCATTGATATGAACATCTGAGGCCCATTCATTGTTCTTTTTTAACCTGACTAGTAAAGATTTATTGTAAACTGCCAAAGGGGAGCATAAAAGAAAATCATTCCTTTGTTGCCCTTTTATTTCTCCTTCATCCCTTTGACATTAAGATGTCAAGAGACTTTCTAAGTAAGAACAGTTTTCAACAGCAGCAAGATTCTTTTAAAAGAAAAAAATATACCTAGCATTTAGGATTTAATTATTATTTTAACCATTGTCATTTAAATCTTCAACATAATTTTGAAACAGAGAAATGCAGACTTTAAAAGTCTTGGTTTGAAAATGTGCAAATATTGTAATCTTTTAGATGGAAAATCAAACCACTGTTTTATATATTGACTTTAAAACATATTAAGATAACAAATGTCAAAAGGTTGGTTTTGGGGGGGAAATCACTGCTTTTTAGCTTCACACATTTCTTTTCATTATTTGAATTATTTGAATATAATTATTCATTATATTCATCATTATCATTCATTCAGTTATAATGAAAAGCTTAATGTCTAATTTTTTTTTGAGGCCAAATCCCTGATTTTGTATAAATACAGTAATAAATTTCCTTTTTTTTTATTTCGGTAGAAATTATATTGCTTTTTAAAAACATGTTTATAGGTGCAATTTACAAATACAGAGCCATGATGGTCCAGTGATTAGAATGCAGTATTGCAGGCTAATTCTGCTGACTGCTGGCTGCCAGCAGTTCAGCAGTTTGGCAGTTCAAATCTCACCAGCTCAAGGTTCTCAGCCTTCCATCCTTCCGAGTTTGGTAAAATGAGGACCCAGATTGTTGGGGGCAATATGTTGACTCTGTAAACCACTTAGAGAAGGCTGTAAAGCACTGTGAAGCAGTATATAAGTCTAAGTGCTATGTTTAAACAAATTTAATTTAATAACATTATCACTGATAAACTGATAAAAGATAGGGTCTGTCTTCCAAACAGATATATTTAATTTTTAAATATGTAGTTTAGAAATTAATATAGCAGTATCTATCTAAAAACACTGAGATTATAGTTTGAATTATATATATAAACAATATGAAATATAATTTGTAATACAGGTAGTCCTTGGGTTATGATGACAACTGGGACTGGGATTGCCTTTGCTAAGCAATGCAGTTATAAAGTGAGACATCATGTGACTTCATCACTTAGCAATGATAATCCATGTGGTCGCCATTGCTTTTGTAGCTCCAAGGCATGCAGATTATTAAGCAGGAAGCAGCAAGAGTCGCAGGTAAGAAGCAGAGGGTGCTGGGGGGGAGGAATGTTGCTGGGAGATGAGAGAAGCCCAGGAAGGCTGGAGGAAAGAGGGTGTGATGCTACACAAGCACATGGATGCCAGGGAAGGAAGACTTCCCATGAGTACACTGGAGCCAGGAGACTTACCATGGTGACTTGCAACCTTCCCTGCCAGCTTCCCCATTGACTTTGCTTGTGGAAATCCAGCAGGCAAGGTAGCAAATGGAGACCGTACGACCATAGGCACTGTAACCATTGTTAAGTGTGAGCTGGTTGTGAAGTGCTAGAATCACAATCACATGAACATGTAGATGGTGCGATAGCCAGAACTTTGAGGACTGGGCATAGGTATCACATGTTTGCAACTTTGTATAGTCACTGAACAAGTGATAATTAAAAGTCCTATATTTAAAGGACTTGAACTTGTTGCCAGCAAAATAGCAGAAACATCTCTGAATGATGTGATATAACACTGAACATCATCCAGGCAAAACACTTCTAGGAATAGAAATGTAATGAAATTTGATTCTAATGAGTGAATAGGAATAGGAGGAGCAATATAATAACAAAGAAATTGGAAACAACAGAAAAAAGAAGTTACTTGGGGAATGAAGGCTCTACTAGAACAATCAGACTAAGTACCATAAACTATATACTGTATTTAGTCCAAGCTTCCTAGAACTAAATAAATAAAGTGTATGTCTCTGGCTATTCCATACAGTAATAAACCCCATAAATAGATCAAGATAGACAATCCTCAATCAATTTGTGTTGCTGTAGTACCTTGACATTGCAAGATAGATTACTGTTGGCAGGATAATCTTTTCCTTTAAAAAAAAATAAGAAGAAATTAGAGTAAGTGGCCTTTAAGAGGCAAATCTCTCCCATCCTTAAACCACTAGCACCATCAGGACTTTAAATTATATTTTGGGTCATTCCAGAAGTGTAGAAAGTGAGGTGATTTGCTCGCAGAGATTTTCCATGAAGGGAAGGGGAGGTCCCCACCACTTCTGGTAATATTGCCTGTCACTTTCCTTCTGGTCGAGCTGATTGTGGCTCCCATAAAAGTTCCCCATACTTTCTATATGATGAATAGATTTCAAATAGCATTGATTTCTCAGTAGTATTGTGTTCGACATGCAGAAATGAGAGCAATCAACATAGCCTTAAATGGAAACATATCAGGTGGTTCATAATAAGATTGTTTTAAAAAGTATAACATAATTTCAGTATGCCCTTCCAAGAGAGTTCAGGCATATAACTACAAATTAATTCTAGCTGATACTTATAATCCACATATATTTGATACAATAAATAATAGCTTAAATCATACAATGTTTGGAAGAATAATTTGACATTGCATTTTTTATTTTATTTTACATAGTCAACTGTAATGAACATATGGTTACTTTTTTAGGTCCCAATTATCAGGCTTCAGGATACAACTTCAATACCTTTGAATGGAGAAGTCCAAAACAAAAGGGTAGTTTATCTCCTTTGAATAGGCCCCGAATCAACTCCTTCCATGATACAGGATTAAGTGATGATGACTGGGATAAACCAGTAGAAAATAAGTAAGTACTGTGCTACATACTGAATTATTTACTACACATAGTAACATGTTCTTGTATTGATGTACTTTTTAGGACAGTTCAAAACTTCAGATATGGAGGCATGTGGGTGCTTTTTAGAGTTGCAAACCTGTTTGCAACTCTAGAAGAGGTACATCCACTTCAGAGTTTCAGGTAGATGCAGCATTTGCCTTCCCCCAAAGCACCTTTTCTGTCTTCGAAACTAAAGTACTGAACAGACCTATCACAGATTGCCAAGGACTTCAAAATGCTCAGTTGCCAATTTGTCCTCAAGTTGCTGAGATATATTGACAATTCATGTTATATGAGATTAGTAATATTTAAGACATTTGATAAGGCTGACAGCAAATCATGTACAGTTGGTGAACCTTTATGTGTAATAGTATTGGTCATTAACTGTTAATATTAATTCAAAACTGAAAAGAGCTCCGGGTATTGAAGGAAGTTTTAGTTTCCATTTCCTGTCTCCTGTCTTCATTACGTTTGATGGATCATTCAGAGACTCATCTTTTAGTACTTAGAGGTTTCACTGTGGTTTCCACATAAATCAATAAATATGATACTGTGATATCATACTGTGAAGAAGGGACACACAGAGAGACAACTAAAAGATATGTCTGCTTTGACTTCAGTGCTACAATTTTCTAAGGGGTAAATTTTTGATGTGATCTCAATTTTTAAATGTTAGTAGTGATAGTATATCACTTTTAAGACATTTATCATTACCAGCTAGAAGTTTAATTAACCTTACTTAAACACCTGATTTGGACAAATTTATATTCAAGCTTTGACTTCTATTTTGTTAAGATAAATGCATGGGGGTCTCTTGAACCAGTATTCCCATGATGCAGGGATGAAATGCTACCGGTTCGGGCCAATTCGCCCGAACCGGTAGTAAAAAATGCTTTAAAAAAGTTTTAAAAAAAGTTCCGATGATCACGCAGCACAGCTGATTGTCACACAACTGATCATCGGAACTTTTTTTTTTTTTACTTTTTAAGCATTTTTTTACTACCAGTTCACCGGAACTGATAGTAAAAAAATGCTTTAAAAAGTTAAAAAAAAAGTTCCGACGATCATGCGGTACAGCTGATTGTCGCAGAGCTGATCGTCGGAACATTTTTTTTTACTTTTTTTTTACCAGTTCGCTTTGCGCACATGCACGCACAAAGCAAAACGGTAGCAGACTTCAGAGCATTTCACCCCTGTAGCAGAGTCATATCTTTAAATATGAATCTGTTCCATTTATATATCAATGTATGTGGTCTTTAAGTCGGTATTAACTCCTGGTGACTACATGGATAGGTCTGTGCAGTTTTCTTGGCAAGATTTTCCAAAAGTGGTTTTCCCGTGCCTTCTTCCTAGGACTATGAGAGAGTAACATGGACAAAGTCACTCAGCTGCTTTCATACCTAAAGGAGCATTAGAACTTATGGTCTCCTGGTTTCTATCCTACTGCCTTTAACACTATACCAAAATGGCTGTCTATATGACAGTGACAGAAGGATTTACAATTCAAGGTCCTGAACCAACCCCAATATCTAACATTTTGTAATGCAGCCTCTTCCACCAGGATATTTTCTCCTAGCTAGGTTTCTTCTAACATAACTTCAACTGAGAATTAAGCCCATCTGAGGAAAAAAAATATCAAGAGTGATTTAGTGCTTCTGCCCATATGATTTGGCTATTTTGCCATAGATTAGATATAGTTTAGGTCTATGTAAAAAGATTTCTGTGTTCTAATTGTCATCTTTCTTAATACATATTCAAAATTCTATTAGACACTTCTGCTGTTTCCCCACTCCCTATATTGCTTTAACTTTTACATAGACATCACTATTGCTAATTTCCCCATTATAGCCTAATCAGCATAGTTAAACATAGGAAATGTTGATATTAATAATAAATTAACGAACTATAAGAACTGTACTTCTTGTAATTTTGGGATTCGTATATAATTTCTGCTGGTGATGACAAACTCTTTTGAGTCAGATCCAAACTCTTGACAAATAGAAGTAAACCAGGCATTTACTAACTAATCCTGGCATTTATTCCAATGCCATTACCAAATAGCTATTTATTATTTCATGTCTATACCACTCTAACCCACTAGATGCTAACTAGCTTACTTACATACATTCATAAAAACATAAATCTAATTAAGGTCAAATAGCAAAATTAAAAACAAGTCCAAAAGGCATGCATTGCAATTTCCATACCTTACCCAGATTTGGCATATGACTAGAAGAGATCAAAATCATCCTCTTCATCTAAAATTTTCTGCAATTGAAATCCAATCACTTCCTCTAAAATCTTCCTTAAAAAGGAGGAGTGGAGAGTAGCTGGGATAGTCCACACTATTGGAGCAAATGATGTCTTCTTCAGAAGGTAAGAAACCAATGCCTCTAAGACAGAAGATACCATCTTGTTTCTGTTCAAATCATTAGGTTAGCATCTCAAATCTAATTATATTCACATCCTCAGCTAACTGAAGGACAGATGGAGCATAGAACTAGCCTACAGGTGAAGAAAATCATAGTACAAGGAACTGTGTCTACTTGAAAAATTGCAAATTGAAATGAAATAAATCCTAAATATTTTTACAAGATGATGGTCATCTCCCTAGAATTTGTTCCTGCTTAATGGAGTTCAATTTTGAGCACATTTATTTATTCTACTTTTATGCTGCTGAATCCTAAAGAGACCCAGAACAGCTAATAGTATCAACATAGAGTAAAACAAGAATCCCCAAATGCATATAAGGAGTGGAAAAATAAAAAAGATTTTTGAAGTAGATAATATAAGTATCATTGAACTGCAGACCCCACCTTCAGTTATAATATACCATCTTCCTGTGCCACGGAGAACAGGTAAGTCTTCAGTATTTTCCTGAAGCCGAAGAGAGACAATGCTGATTAGGACTCTGTCCAAAGGGGTTCTAAAGAATAGGAGCAGCTAGTGAAAATGTCCTTTTCTGAGGCCATACCATGCGACAGTCCCATATAGACAAAACCTGGATGGAGTTAACCATACATGTTGTTAGTTGAACTCTATGTAGGGCCTTAAAGGTGACAACCAGCCCTGTAAATCACAGTTGGAAGCTGACTGACAAGATCTCAAATTCACCCATCACAGCTCAGATTGCTACTTTCTGTGCTAGGTGCAATTTTCAAATGCTCTTTAAGAGCAGTTCCTTATAATAATACCAACATGAATGACTCTGCACAGGACTTCTGGTCCAGAATGATCATAATTGGGGCACAAGATATAGCCATACAAAAGATGTTCTAGCTAGGATGCTAGGAGAAAGTCCAAATGCAGGCATCCATACTCAGAATCAACAATAGAATTTACCTGGAATTGTTAGATCCATGAACTCAAAGCAACACAGATTTGGAGGGATTCCATTGGCGTATGTTCTTCTCCATCAAGAACCTGATAACTTCCAGGCTTTGGATCAGCACTTCTAGCATAGCATTTCCCAGGATTAAGATGTGAAGCTGGTTATAATCCATATATTGATGACACCAAGCCTCATACCATTGGAATACCAATGGAATGAAACATGTTAAAAACAAGAAAAAAGTTAAGAAAATGATTGGTCCATTGCTGAGACAAAGTGGCAAGAAGGTGACAAGCAACAGGGAGAAAGCAGAACTACTTAACTCATTTTTTGCATCTGTCTTTACA
This sequence comes from Pituophis catenifer annectens, assembly GCF_029215685.1. Lineage (NCBI taxonomy): Eukaryota > Metazoa > Chordata > Lepidosauria > Squamata > Colubridae > Pituophis > Pituophis catenifer. The sequence continues at coordinate 43,230,017 of NW_027256887.1, read as the reverse complement.
CAAAGGGAAAAAACAGTCCAATCTATCAAAAACAGCATCGTAAAAAACAGATTAGGAACACAAGTTAAAATATGGAAGAAAACGGTAAGTGAGCATCTGTCCACCCTAGACAAGTTCAAATCACCAGAACCAGATAGATTACACCCCAAGGTTCTGAAGAACCGTCAGACATGATCTCAGAACCACTGAACTATTTCTTTTCAAGATCCTGGAGCACTGGGGAACTACCAGAGGACTGGAAAAGAGCTGATGTAGTTCCCATTTTCAAAAAAGGAAAAAAAAATAGATGCAGGAAACTACAGACCTATCAGGAAATACCTAGAGGCAAACAAAGTAATAACCAAAAGTCAACATGTGTTTGTCAAAAACAGGTCATACCAGACAAATCTTATTGCATTACTTGACAAAGTGACAAAATTAGTGGACCAGAGGAATGCTGTGGATATAATTTACTTGGGCTTCAGTAAGGCATTTGATAAAGTAGACCACAACCTACTACTTGATAAGACAGAAAAATGTGGGTTAGACCGCATCATTACCAGATGGATTCGTAACTGGCTGACCAAACACACTCAATGTGTTGTCCTCAATAGAACTGCATCTACATGAAGGGCAGTATGCAGTGGGGTACTCCAAGGCTCTGTTTTAGGCCCAGTACTCTTCAACATCTTCATCAATGATTTGGATGATCAAATTTGCAGATGACACCAAACTGGCAGGAATAGACAATACTCCAGAAGATAGGCTTAAGATACAGAAGAATCTTGACAGACTTGAACATTGGGCGCTATCTAACAAAATAAAATTCAATGGTGAAAAAAGTAAGGTTCTATACTTAGGCAAGAAAACTAAAATACACAGTTACAGTATAGGTGGTACCTCGCTCAATAGTAGTAACTGTGAGAGGGACCTTGGATTTCTAGTGGACAATCATTTAAATATGAACCAGCAGTGTGCTGCAGTTGCCAAAAAATCCAACATAGTTCATAAACAGAGGGATAGAATCAAGATCACATGAAGTTTTAATACCACTTTATAATGTCTTGGTAAGGTCACACTTGGAATACTGCATCCAGTTTTGGTCGCCATGATGCAAAACATGTTGAGACTCTAAAAAGAGTGCAGAGAAGAGCAACAAAGTTGATTAGGGGACTGGAGGCTAAAACATATAAAGAACAATTGCTGGAATTGGGTATATCTAGTTTAATGAAAAGGGGTGATGTCAGTGGTGGGTTGCCCCCGGTTCGCACCGGTTCTATAGAACTGGTAGTAAAACCGGCAGGAGGCTCCGCCCACCGACCCCGACGTCATCAGAATGCTTCTGCGCATGCAATACCTCCCACTCCAATCTTTTGGAGATGGTCCAGAAGAATACCAAGCTCTGTGATACTAAATGCCATAAGAAGTTAAGGAGGACCAAGAAAGTTATACTTGATGATCTTAGCTTTTCCAATGGTCATCCATAAGTGCAAAAAATGCAGTCTCCATTCTGTAACCTGGCCTGAAACCTGACTGCCAAGAGTTTGAACATTCTACTTTCTGTAGGGCTTCGTGAACTTGCAAGACCACCACTTTCTCCATAATCTTTCTTGAAAGGAAGATTAAAGATAAAGTTATCCAAACCTTAACATATTGAATGACAGATGCTTGAGTAGGAGATGTAGCATTCCTGACTCAACAAAGCATTTATAATTGCTCAAATGTCTGCCACCTCAAAGATGGCTTTGCATCTTTCCTTATCTTCATAATTTTCTGCATGCTTCTAACTCCACAATTTATAGCAGGTAGAATGAAAGAATGCTAAGAATAAAAGCAGTGAAAGTGACTGCCCAAAAGAAAAGCAAACCGGAGGCATTATATTTTTGGATATCTGATAATTATCTATTTGTCTAGCAAGATATTGTTACTCATTTTATATTTCACATCTGTATAATTGGAGACAGAGAGAAAGAGAGAGAAAAACAGAGAGGGAGAGTTTATATAAATTCTTATACCAGTCATTCCACAGCCCAGTTCATCAGCTGTGTCTCCTATGCCTTGTTGTCTAGCTCACACCTGAACATCCTTTTTGTTACTTTGCATTGCAAGCATTTCCTGTGAAGCTCATTGTGATATTCTCTATAACTTTAGAAACCTTTCTCTGAATCCAGCTTTACAGGTGTCCCTGAGCCTGACCAGGAGGAAAACTTCTGGTCCCAAGCACTGGAAGATTTGGAGACTTGTGGACAGTCAGGAATTCTGAGGGAATTAGAGGTAGAAGCAATCTACTCCTTCATAATAGACTAATTTCTTTTTTCAATTAACACTAATTTTTGTTGGGTTTTTCCCCTCCTTTTTTCTAAGTTTGCATTAATCTCACAAAATCATTTTAAAGCTTTAACCCCTCTCCACAGGACAAGGTTGACAGGCGTCTGTATTTGAGAAACATGGCTCTCTTGGTACTTACCCTTTAGTGTTTATATTTTTGCTTGCATAGCTACCTTTGCTAACCCCCAATCAAGCAATTATCTTCCATGGATCTGCTGCTGAAATGTGTGTGAGCAAAAGCTTCTCCTGTGCTACTTCTGGCTGCATTTGTTTGCAGGCTTACTTTGCTTTAACAGCACACATCCCATTATCTTCTAGCTGCTTTTATAAAAGTTTTCCTGGCATGTATCTCTTGCAACAGAACTGAATTTGAATTATAGGGAACATAAATGAAAACAAAATTTCCACACATTTTTACAATTAGATTCACCACATGAACTAATATAGCTACAAAAGATTTGTATATTCCGTGGGATTTTATTTATTTATTTTGCTGTTGCAATCTGATGTTAATCGCAATTACATATGCCATATTCACTTTGCACTCAGTTATTTTACTTCAAAAGCAGAATAATTAGAAACTTAAAAAAAAAACTTGGCCATACAGGTAGTTCTCAACTTACCACAATTGAGCCCAAAATTTCTGATGCTAAGCAAGACATTTGTTAAATGAGCTTTGCTCCATTTTACTACCTTTCTTGCCACCGTTGTTAAGTGAATCACTGCAGTTATTAAGTTAGTAACACAGTTGTTAAGTGAACCTGGCTTCCCAATTGACTTTGCTTATCAGCAGGTCACAAAAGGTGATCACATGACCCTGGGACATTGCAACCATCATAAATATGAATCAGTTGCCAAGCATCTGAATTTTGATTATGTGACCATGCGGATGCTGCAATAGTTGTAAGTGTGAAAAACTTTCATAAGTCACTTTTTTCAGTGCCATTGTAACTTTGAAGGTCACTAAATGAACTGTTACAAGTCGAGAACTACCTATATTCCTTAATTACAACAAAAATTAATATTCTTAGTTTAATTCTTTAGAAGGGTGTGTCTGCAAGAATTTTCTTTTATGTTCTTTTAAATTCCCAATGTTGCAAAATGGTAAAAGTCTCGTTTCATTGTTATGTCATATGGAAATCAGAGAGTCATCACAATGAATGTGAATGGCATTGACAAAATAAAAATCATGCTACTCAAGTTGACTGCATAGCCTCAGATCTGTAGCTTCCATATTGCATGCCTGTTATTTTAATGTGGATATGTTTTATATTTAATTGACATTCTGAGTACTTTGGAGAAATGGCTTGTCAGTTTGGTTTAGTTCGGCCTAAGGCATGTAGCTCAAGCTTCTCTTATGGATTTTCTTCCTAAGAGCATAGCAAATGGATATGGAAATAGAATGAATATTTCAATGTTGAGAATTTTTTTTCATTTAAGAAGCCTTTTAAAAAGTGAAATTAATTGGGTTATCTTACTTATTATCTTACTTATATTTCAATCTTAAGGACAGTTTTGCAAATTAATTGTTTCCTATCAGTCTAACCTTAACTTTCATTCCTCTCAAAGTAGATCTAATGTTTTTTTAAATTATTATTTTGGTAGTAAGGAAAAATGCTTAAATAATATGTCAGAAACTAAAACATTTTTTAAAAAAATTAATTTAAACCCTAAAATTATTGCTTTATTATGAACCAGAAGAAATACTGGAAATAAAAATACATCTTTATATATGTAATGAGAACATTGCTTGCTAAATACAGTTAAAGCAGTATATAATGAAAGGGTAGCATAGGTGAAAATTTTAGTGAATGATTTAGCACTGAGCAAGGAGTAAGACTCCAATGTCTTCTTGGTTGTTAATGAATTAATGAATAAATTTAAAGTCATGTTTGTGATTTTTAAATATAGGATGAGTGTTGGTTGTACAAAATCAGCATGTTCCTTTGTGTACAATCAGTGCTGTGCTGTGGACTGAAAACCCAAATGATTTGGGTTCATAGCTCTGAAAATTAAAATATTGAAAGCAAAGTAGTTGTGTTTGTTGGAGAAAAGGGGCAAATGATTGCAAATTATATGTAAATAGGGTAAATAGATAAATGTGCGGGAATTATATAGAAACTTAAGATTACAAATGTGTTATGCATTATGATAACCAAAGGTTTAGCAAAGGAAGCAAAGTTGACTATCTATAGGAGTGTGTTTCTGTCCACATTGCTATGTTGAAGTGAGAGTTTGATATGTCAGGTGAAACATAAAAGTAATTTAAATGCAGTGTGAATGGTGATGCTGCCAACGTCTTGGATGCATGTCGGCAGGCTATGGAGGAGGAACAAGCTAAAGCTTAACACTGCCAAGATTGAGTAGTTAGGTTTTGGACACATACACACCCCAGTAAGATTGAAGTTTTGGACACATACACACCCCAAACTGGAGGTATTTCATATTTAATCTTCTTTGGAATGACAGACCACCAGCACCAGCATCGCCCAAAGAACTGGTGAACAATTGGGGGATCTTCTTGGACTCACAGTTACTGTTCAAGGAGCAGGTGGCAATGAGACAAAAAAGGCCTTTATGTAAATCTATCTTCAGAACCATTTTCTTTGTTACATGGAACAGGAGTCCATGTGGTCAGAAAATCACTTGTGGTTTGATTGTCTTGTGCATGTCCTACCACAAAGTATTCTACATAATGCTGCCCTTGAAAACCTACTTAGAAGCTGCAGCTGATCCAGAATGCAACAGCAATTATTTGTATGCCTTATTAGGCCCATGTAATGTTTTTTTTTCCTTCTTGAATTACCAGTTACCAGAATTCTTTCTGGTGCAATTCAAAGAATTAGTTATCATCTATGAAGCCTTCATGGCATAAGTCCTGGTTATGGAACTCTGTCTTACTCTGTCTTACTCTACTTCTGCTACTGTGCATAATTTTGACTACTCCAAAAGAGGAGAACATCATGATGTCTCTCTGTGTGTATGTGCGTTTAGGTATAGTCGGGGCTTTATCTGGAAAAGTTCCACTAAACACTTCTAATAAAACTTTATATACTTTTATACTGATCCACTGGAGAATCTCAGGGATCTTCCCCAATTTCCTAGTCAGATTGTTCATCTATTCTCCAAGCCATTTGCTTGCCCTGAGCAACCGTATTTTGACAATAATAGCAGAAAAATATGCTACTTTTCATTAGGAATATACCTTCTTTATTATGTTATGTATTATATTTTTACAACCTGTTTATTAATGCTGCAGGCTACAATTATGTCAGGGAGTACAGTGAGCCTGAATCATGATAACTCTCAAGTTCGCAGCCATCTAGGAAGACAAGCCAGCTTTCAGGAAAGAAGTACTTCGAGGCCACATTATAGCCAGACCACTCGAAGCAACACATTGCCTTCAGATGTGGGGAGGAAGTCCATAGCCCTTAGGAAAATGAAGCAAGAGATGAAAGAAATCATGTCCCCAACTCCTGTGGAGTTACACAAGGTAGTGACTTTTTGATTTCACCTTCTGGCTAAGCTCTGCATTATGAAGAACTGCAAAGAAACTGCTCACCTGATGATATCTCTGCAAATGCTGCAAAAAAGTTTTACACTCTCATTCACAAACATCACATCCATTTTAATGGATAGATTTTGCATGAAATGTATCCTGTCTTGAATATTTTATATTGATGGTCATCTGTATGTCATCCAATCAAGTAACTGAATATTAAGAAAATTGAAAAGATTTTCTTTATATTACCCTGTTTTGACATTTTTTTGGTGAGTGACCTGGAATTATTAGATGAAATGGGTAGCTCTATAAAATAGATACAAGTAGTCCTTGACTTACGACCATAATAGAGCCCAAAAATTTCTGTTGCTAAGCAAGACATTTGTTAAGTGAGTTTTGCTCCATTTTACAATCTTTCTTGCTAAGTGAATCATTGCAATTAAGTTAGTAACACGGTTGTTAAGTGACTTTGGCTTCCCCATTGACTTTGCTTGTCAGAGGGTCACAACATGACCCCAGAAGGCTGCAACTGTCATAAATATGAACCAGTTGCCAAGCGGCTGAATTTTGATCACATGACCATGGGGATGCTGCAATGATCATAAGTGTGAAGGTTATAAGTTACTTTTTTCAGTGATATTGTAATTTCAAATGGTCACTAGCGAACTGTTATAAGTCCAGGACTACATATAAATAGATAGGCAGGCAGGCAAATGCAGGTTTTTCCCCTCTAAATGTAGCTGTGGATGTATTTCACTCCAGATATTTCCCCAGCAAGGTCACATAATTGTTCATTATGAAGCATGCAAATTAAAATAAAAAGAAAATTGGTTAGTTGATTAAACATGTTGATCCCATATTTGACTTAGGTATTGCACATGGTGATGGAAGTTTGCAACCTCACCCCTGCCCCTTTCTCCCCCCCCCAAAAAAAAAATTCCTTTCCAGGACACAGAGATTAAGGATGAGAGAAAGACAAAAAGGGAGGGAAGGAGAGACTAACTGTTTTGACTTTCTTCTTCTTCTGTGAAGTAAAGAAGCACAACATAGAGCAGTGCAACATTTTCAATTCTGCAATAAATGTTGTGGGTGAATAATAGTTTTTATGCTACTATTCTGGTAGTATTCAGCTTATACTAATCGTAAGAATATATCCAATATAATCAAAGGGCATATTAAATTAGCCCTTTGAACCAATGTTCAGTATTTTCTCTGAGTTGTGTATTATTTGTTTTCCAATGTGCTGCTTCAACAAATATACTCCCCATTCTTAAATGCCTACAGAGATACTTCAGGTAAAATAATTAAATGGATAAACATACCAACAGCTGAAATTGATTTAAATGCTCTGACATTCATATTATTTTAACGGCATATAAGCTCAGCGTGCAACCAAATATTTATTCATTTATATTTTATATTTCTGAAATGCACATCTCCATCAAAGAATTACAATTCCTATGGAAAATATATTTCTGTATTCAAAGTGGGAAGGGACCTATCCAAGATGCATATTTTAATCCAGAGCTCCCACAGGAAAGAAGGGAATGGTTCCACAGAAGCAGCCTGCTGCTCACGCAAATGGAGCATGTGTGCACATGTTCACTCAGAGGTGGGCTTCAGCTGGCTCGGATTGGTTCAGGCAAACCAGTTGTTAAGATTCTGCGCAGTTTGGCGAACTGGCAAATCCCACCACTGGCTAGCCCCACTCTGCCCCACCCTGCCCAGTCTCATCTCGCCCGACATAGCTGCTACTGCTCTCTGTCTGGCTCCCTCGCTTGCCTCGACCACACAATCTCCGTGGGCCAGCCAGCTTGCCTGCCTTTGCTGCCGCGGCTGCATCCCACGCGGCGCTCTCCCCGCAGCCCAGATGAGTGGCCCTGATCTGCCTGGGTGAGCCTGCAAGCAAGGCTCAAATCCCAGCCTAGCTGCCTCCCACGTGGCCCAGCCAGCTTGCCTGCCTTCCGCTGTGGCCTACCATGTGGCTGCCATGCCCCAGCTCTCTGCCTCAACTGCCTTCCTTCACTGATCTCTGCTCCTCCTCACTTGCCTAGACTAGACTCGCCCAGCTGCCTCAGCCTGCTCCCGCTCACTTCAGCAGCAGAAGCCTTGAGGCAGAGGTAAGCGTGGCCGGTCACCCCTTCGGGGAAGCAGGGCTGGGAAGGCTGCTCGTCTCCAAAGCTCCTGTTTCTCTCACCCTCCACCTCCTACCGCTTCTCTCGGCCTCAATCTGTTTCTCTCCCTCTGCTTCCTATCGTTTCTCTCAGCCTCAATCTATTTCTCTCCTCTGCCTCCTACCGCTTCTCAAGGCCGGAGAGAAAGCATCTGGTCTGGGCACACAGCCCTCCATGACGGAGCACTCCTGAGGAGCAAAGCCTTGGACAACCTGATCTGTCCTGAAGGCCTCAAGGAGCTCCACTTTCCATGTGCCTCTGCCAGCCCGAGTGCCCTGCCCTTCAGATCCCAATGGGACTAGCGCCCGCCGGCAACAGCACTTCAACAAGGCTGTGTGCCCAGACCAGGTGCTTTCTCTCAGGCCTCCCACCTTGCATCAGGCAGCGGGAGGAGGCACTGTGTGGCCGGGAAGGCTGCCTGCAGTTCTTGTAGCCAAAGCTGGGATGTCTGAGAACCCGCAAGTATGTATGAGGTGTTCTGCATTGAGCAGAAGATTGAATTAGAAGACCTCCAAGGTACCTTCTAGCCTATGATTTTAAAGTGTGTGTCTGTATGTGTGTGTGTGTCTGTGTGAGAGAGAGAGGGGGGGGGAAGAGATGAGGCTTCTTGTGGGTGCATTTTGGAGAAGTGCCAAATGCCAAAAGGGCAATCATTTTGGGATTAAATTCCAAATGAAATTGGGTCTTCAGGGTAAGGAGACATGAAGAACTTTCAACTGCAGGTTTCTAAAAATCTTATTAAAATGAACGTCTAGAGACAGCTCTTTAACTCATTAGTCCAGAGGGAGCAAAAGAGTTAGGATCCCAATGAGGGTCTTAGCTATTTAGCTCAGGAATAACAGAATAACAGAGTTGAAAGGGACTTTAGAGGTCTTCTAGTCCAACCCCCTGCTCAGGCAGGAAAACTGAGGATGCCAAAATCTGAGCAGAGGGCCTGGGAAAGGTGTCAGAATAACAGAATAACACTTAGAAGGGACTTCGGGGGCGGGGGACCCTATACCATTTCAGAGAAATGGCTGCCCAGTCTTTTCTGAAAAACTTCCAGTGATCGAGACCCAGAACTTCTAGAGACAAGCAGTTCCATTGGTTCATTGTTCTCACTGTCAGAAAGTTTCTCCTTAATTTTAGGTTGCTTCTCTCTTTGTTCAATTTCCATCCGTTGCTTCTTGTTTTGCCTTCTGCTGCTTTGGAAAATACATTGCCCCCCCTTCTTTGTGGCAGCCCCTCAAAAGCCTGTTTTGTGACCTGCCTATCACACTCTTGGGCAAAGCATGTGAGCTATTTCCTCCTTTCAGTGGTCCATGAAATTACATCTATAGTATGTAGATGCAAATAATAAAGTCGAAAAAAGGTGAACAACATTTTTACAGAACTCTAGATATGTTGAGGCCAGGCATGACAAGGAATGGCTGGGAGGGGAGGAGCCAGGCAAGGCATCCCTTGACATGAGTGTTGTTGAGTTGGCCACACCCATCCAGGCACCTGACCACCAAGCCACGCCCACCCAGCCAGTCATTAGGGCAGAGAACCAGTTGTTAAAAAATTTGAATCCCATCACTGTGCTCATGCATCCTCGTGCAAGTGAGGATAGATGTGTGTGTGTGCTCATTGGCCATTTCTGCAGCCCCTTTTGCAATCCCTTCATGTCCCATGAGTGCGTGGCAACCCACAGGTTGGGGACCCCTGCTCTAGTCAGAAAGAATATGGAAGAGAATGCTTGACATTTATGTTAGTGTAGAATTTTGCAATATATTATTCCAACCATCAAAATTATCATAAAGATGCTTCTTTTCTTGCTACATTGCAATAAGGTAGAAAAATGTCTGTAAAGCATAACTTCCTGTTATGGTTAAGACAGGAAATTATAGCTATCTTTTAAACAAACCAAATGTTGTTTAAAACTGAGCTTAATTTATGATTCCAGCTTTCTCCATATCTGATAAACCCTGATTTCAGCCATAGCAAGAGACTGTACTTAAAGGAAGATTTCCCACCCTATTGTAATGTAGCAAAGTAAATGTTTGCTTGTGCTGATATAAGATGGTGGTAACAGAGACTCCACAACAAAGCAATAGTATCAGCTATCTTTTTCTTGAAAATATGATCCTTTTAGACTCATAAGGTTGAAAGGGGCCATTTGGATCACTATTGGAATCTAAATCATAGTATCTCCAGGAGGTGGCTGCCTGGCATTCACTTCTACTCATCTCATGAAAGGTAGCCTACCTCTTCTTTCAATAATTGATTCCATCATCAAATTGCTGCAACTGCCAGGATGTTTTTTTTCCCCTAGCATACTGTTGGAATATGTTTTCTTGCAACTTACATCCATTACTCTGTGACCTGAACTCTGGAAGAAAAGAAATAGGGTTTGATTTTCTACATCATATCTTTTCAGCTATTTAAAGGGTACAATCATATCAACTCTCAGTTACATTTCCTTAGGGATAAATATATTGAACTCTTTTTATTATATTACTAAGATTTATTTTTTGTCTAATGATCTTTTTCTGAACCTTTTCTATTTTTGCCAATGCTTCTTAAAGTATGATGCCCAGGATACAATACTGTAGGTTGAGTCCAGCTAAATAGAATATAGTGGAATACTTCTAATGATTTAAAAATTATACTTCTGTTGATGTGCTTTCCTTTTATAGCCACATCAAACTGGTGATTCGTTGTAATAAAAAGTATTCAATAAATTACTATTCCAAGATGTTTTCACAAGTACTATTACCAATATATGTCAATGCTATATCTATGTAGAATTTTGTGTTTCTGTGTTAATTTCATTGATATGTTCAGCTCATCTCTATAATATATTACTATGATTTTGAATCTTATTCCAGAGTGTTAACTATCTGCTATTTTTTACCATCTGAAAGTCAATAAAAATGTATTCAGGATAAATTTTGTACTACTCATTCAATTCTTTACTCCAGTTACATGAGAAATATGGTGAATTTGTATTTTGAGTCAGCCATGCATTTGCCATGACACTGTGCTCATACTCATAGTATGTCAGCTGTTTTGCAGCATATGGTACTCCCCCAATCTAGCAAAGAAGTTTTCTGATTTCAAAAATGATATAAGATTAATCTGCAAAGACTTGTTCTCTTCTAGAACTTACCAAATTAAAGTCAAGTAATTTATAATCTTGGTATAATCTTCCCTAAGTATTCTAGATCTTGATGCAATTTTTTTTCCATTAACATGATTTTTTTCATTAATATATTGAAAAGGGTCAAGGAAGGGAAATAAGTGAATACCAGAAAGAAATTATTGCTCATGCTTAGCCTATGAGAAAATGTGGAAAGAAAAATATTTCTGAATTTTAACAAAATCATGAGGAATTTCCTTATCCCTTATCAGATAACTTTATACAAGGATTCTAATATGGAGGACTTCGGATTCAGTGTCTCTGATGGCTTATTGGAAAAAGGTGTATATGTTAAAAATATTCGGCCAGATGGACCTGGAGATGTAGGTGGTTTGAAGCCATATGACAGACTACTACAGGTAGTGTGAAACATTACATAATTTTGAACTCAATTGATAGAGACAAGTCATTTAGTAAATATAAAGGGGTTTATGTTAAGCAAACATTTAGGCAGGTTTTTTTTTTTTTAATTTGATTTATATGCCGTCCTTCTCCGAAGACTCAGGGCGGCTTACAATGTGCTCAGCAATAGCCTTCATCCTTTTGTATATATTTATACAAAGTCAGCTTATTGCCCCCACAACTGGGTCCTCATTTCACCTACCTTAGAAAGGATGGAAGGCTGAGTCAACCTTGAGCCTTGGCGAGATTCAAACCCTGCAGTAATTGCAGGCAGCTGGTCTTAATAAGCTTAATAACAGGGTGCCTTAAACCCCTGTACTACCAAGTTAAGTTCAACATTCAGACATTTGAGGATATTCTATATGAAATTGTGCAAATATAATTCTGCTTTCTCATTCACTTATTTTGTAAGCCAAATAAGGGAGAATGTACTTTGGAAAATTCCACTCTATCCATTAATAGGATAGGTAGCAGTGTCTGTAAGGTCTTGCCTCTCCATCTTCCCAAGAAAACAGGACTCTTGAAATTGCAGTTGTTCCAAAAGGAGCTTTTATTGAAAGATTTGTGATAACAAGAGATCTAGGCAAGAACTGAAGCTTCTCACTTAAAACCAGCTATTTAAAGCAATGCTAACCAAACCCCTCCCACACTACATCATTGCAGGGAAACAGAAACTTCATATAGAGATTAACACAGTAATGCATGAAACAGAAACAGAAACTTCATATACAGATCACTCCATTCCTCCCCCCTTCCTCCCACCAAAATGCCAGCATCCCTGTAGAAATATCTGGGACCTGACAGTGTCATTAAATACCTTATAGAAAGGTGCTTTTTTGTCCAATACAAAAGTAGATAAAGTAATTTACCTACGAGTTGAGCAGTGTTATTCAATTAAAAGAATGAAGAAAATGTAGAAAAGGAAAAGTGAGAAGAAGATATATATGGGATTGTAGATGTAGCCACTTAAAAGCGGGATTAATTTGAAGATTAACTATAGTTTAGGTGGAGCTATTTTTCTAATGAATTTTAATCACTTTTGGAATACCTGCATAGGGCTCACTTCTCTTTTCTTTCCTTACCTATCTAATTTTTGGTTCTTCTTACCTCATCTCCACTTTTTTCTGTTTCCCCTTTCTCTTATAGACCCTTCCCAATACAGCTATCCTTACCCTGCATCCTGTCACTATCCTATTTTTCCTTTATTTTTGTGCTAAAAAGAGATTGTTACAATGTATGTGTAGTTTTGTGTGAGAAAACCGAATGTGAAAGAGAATAGCTGATAAATGCAGATAAAGAGAATTCTCCAAATTAAGTTCCTTATTTTAGACAATTCAACTTAAATAATTCAACTATATCTGGCAATTTTTCTAAAACATCAGGGCCCCTTGTGCAGTGGAAGTATATGGATGCTGCAAAGGTGTGAGTGAGTGAATGAATGAGTAAGTGAATGAATGAATGAATAAGGCAGGGAAGATGGTCATTTCTTGGGATTTTTACTATTTTTTTGTTGTTTACTTTTCTTTTGGGAAATAGTCCTAAATAATTCTAAATTATAATTATTTATGTAAATACAGTAGTATCTGTTGCACAACTGCAACTGTGTATTCATTTTCTTTACACGATATTGCTAAATATTGTGACTTCTGAATCAAGTTAGATAGTATAGGGGGAAATCAAATTAAACTTATTAGCTTGCAAAATTATATTCAGTTTAATTCATTCTCTTGCAAATATTTTCTTCTTTATTTCAAACTCTTTATTTATCTAGGTCTAAACTGTCTTATATATCCTTCACCTAAAAAACACGTAAGACCATCTTTTATTGGCTTGCTTGACTTGTCTTCTTTTGTTGAAAAAATTATTTTTTTTCCTTTTCAGGTAAATCATGTTCGGACAAGAGACTTTGACTGCTGCCTAGTTGTACCCCTAATAGCAGAATCTGGTAATAAATTAGAACTTGTTATTAGTCGCAACCCATTAGCTTCCCAAAAGAAGGGCTCTGAGCATCAGACTTTCTCAACAGGACAATGGAGCCATCCAAACCATGCTTTCCTTCAACAAAGCGGACATAACACAGGTTCAGAGATGAAATGGGAACCTATGAACACTTTATAGCCAAAAACTATCTGTCCAAGAGATTTAAATGGTGCTATTTTTTTTTTAATATGTCTGATACACTGGAAACACAGACACTATCTAATATTGAGAAGCACACAGGGAAGGTTCTGATTATTTCTCAAGGCTCATTCTTTGCTGCTTTCTTCCCAATCGAGTTTTCTTCTCACTTTTTTATAACCACAAATAGTGCCATTTCAAGTTGAATTCCACATGCAAGAGAAATTAATGAGGAAAGTAACTGTTTTCATGTAGATTAATCAAAAGAAACATTGTAAATGAAACTGAGCTCTTTTCAACTCCCATCCAAGTCCCTGAAGAGTATCCCTAATTTGGAACATGAGTTTTTTATTATCAAAATTTATATTAAAAGATGAGCTAATTGAAGGAAGGAATATCAAAATATTATCACTATGCCCAAAAGATTATTGTACCATAGTTATTGTTTAACAAAGTGTATATCTGTTATCTCTGCTAAACGAGGAGGGGGGGGAAAGGGGGGGACCAAAAACTGTTACTTGTTCTGCAATCATTTCAGCAAAGGTGCACACAGGATCCCGGAGGGTAAAACTTTAGATTCTGTTACAATATGATTTATTAGAAATTACATTATTCCCTATGCAATGATATACTGAATAGGATATGTCATGCAGCCTGTATGGATTTCTCACTTTTAGGTATTTGGAACGTATAATGATTTTTGTTTTAAAACAATTAATAAGGCTTATGGAAACAAGGTTTAATAAAAAAAATATTCAAGTAAGTTTTTTTCTTAATTGAATTCCAGTAGCAAAGTAATACTGATGCAAAAACATATGAACTGCTGTGTTTAGGGAACACATATATAAATAAACTTGTACAGCAACACAGGACTCTTTTTAAAAATTAAGATAAATGAAATGTGCATTGATTTAAAGTATCTATTTAAATAGCTTTGTTGGAGCTCTCATTGACTCTGCCATTTTGAAGACTTAATTTTAAAATATGTTTTACCCACATATTCCCAAATTCTGCCCTGTTTCTCATTCAAAGCAATAAAATGCTGCTAGTTGCTTTTGAGACCCACCAGCAGCTGCTTTGGTTTGTTCTCTGTATTGTCTTGATAATTAATGTTACTTAGTGACTGGAAAGACACCGGATTTTTCTGTGATAACATTGAACCTTTATATCTTACCATAATTTTTTGGGCCTCTTTGAATTGTCAAAATGCCCATAATACTCTTTTCTTCACCTATTAGAGCAAGTTTCTATGCCCTATGCACTCAAATGACATCTTCTCATATTCCAGCACTGCCAGAAAGAAAAAAAATAATTTAAATGAAATTGAAATCCATATCATGAACCACTTAATACGTATTTTTATTTGTAACAATGAGTATTAAACTAAAGTATTTTTGTACAAATTTAATACTTTAATAGCATGATATTTATCATCTATGTATGGTTTCTGGGAACTAAAATTGTTAAAAATTTGTATGGAAAATGTAAAAAAATTAATAAACATATTTAAAGACAATAGTTTGGATCCTAAAAGTAAAAACAGAAGAAAAATCATGGAACATGACTTCTTTTACCACTATGGAAGAGTGGAAATGGGCAAAAATTGAATCAAGGCAACTTGCAAAGGTGAAGCTGCAAACTTCATCATAAAGTGAAAAAAAATATTTAGACAAACAGCTTACATAGGGAAATATTCACATAGGGAAAAAGGATTGTTTCACTATATCATACAATCCAAGTTGTGTGATCATTATTTATCCCATGAAATTTTAGGATTTAGTGCAACAAATACAATTCATAAATTCATTTTTTTAAGCATTCAAGGAAATATATATATGTTATATTAGGTCATGCCTTTATTTAGGAGGCTTTACATGACTTCCTTTCTTGGGTGACGGCATTTCTCTAAAAAAGATGTTGAGACTTTGGAAAAAGTTCAGAGAAGAGCAACTAAGACAATAAAAGGCCTGGAGACTAAACCATATGAAGAATAGCTGCCAGCTTTTGGGTCTGGCTAGTCTAAAGAAAAGAAGAATTCTTTTGACATGATAGCAATATTCCAATATTTGAGGGGCTGCCACAAAGAAGAGGGGGTAAAATATTCTCCAAAGCACCAGAGGGCAGGACAAGGAACAATGGTTGGAAACTAATCAAAGAGAGAAGCAATCTGGAATTCAGGAGAAACTTCCTAACAGTGAGGACAATTAACCAGTGGAATAGCTTGCCTTCAGAAATTGTGGGCTCTCCATCACTGGAGGTTTTTAAGAAGAGACTGGACAGTTATCTGAAATGGTACAGATTCTGCTTGAGCAGGGGGCTGGTCTCCCTTCCAGCTCTATTCCTTTTCTATTTCTATTCACAGTGTAACCAACTTAGTGTATTGCACTAAACAACTTAGATTGACCACTAGGAGGCAGTACCTGGCCAATTTCATCTTTACTCAGGACTGATCAGGTATAGTAGCCACAAAGATGCCCTGTATATCCAAAATGCAATTCCCAGTAAAGGGTTTGAATTTCTAAAACTCTGGCTATGTATGCCTCAACAAAAGAACTGCTTCCTGGTAATATAAGTAAGTACGCTGCAGATAGCCAAAATTGGATTATTTCAATTTTCAAGAGGTTATTTACTGTTACATTTTCTTTTTGCAAGCAAAAACAAATACCAAAATACAGTGAAGTCACATTACAAGAGACCATTCATGGAAGCAGATGTCAGTTAATCCCTAAAATAATCAAATTATGCAATCATGATAATTATAAAACAAAAGATCATTTTCATCACTATATTATTTGTAATGTTTCATTAGGCCAATGAAAATTGCCAAGATACAAAATTAATATAAATACAGTTGCCTCATCCAGACTACTTTGAATGCAACAGACTTTATTTCAGGCGTAGTTGAAATAAGATGGAAATTTGTTTATTGCATCTGGAATATGCTACATGTGTCTATGAAATTGAAGTTTTGGCATAACTCATTTGATTACTTCCAAACAAGTTTTGCCTTTTTTATGATAATTAGTTTAATGAAAAGAATCCTCTGAAAATCTCAGGTGAAATAACCTGGTTAGAAGGAAGATGATTGACAAATATTTAGTAATATCATTCCTACAAAATGTAAAGGGGCAATTATTATTCTTTCCTCTCCCTGGGAGAAATGTAGACATACAGCATGCCACTAAAATTTATATGATAAACTAACATGCTTGGTATGTATATAGCAGCTTAACGTGAATGTTTTTAACAATTGTGAAGTCTTTTTAAAAGTTTAAAGACAAAATCCATTCCTTTTGTTTAATCAAGTGTAATTTTTCACATTATTTTTAAAGCTCTTATATGAAATCACAAAATATCTCATTTCTATTGTGAAACAAACCACAGCAACCACAAAAAGATAAAGGGAAGCAGAATTTCTTACTGAATAATATACTTATTATGACTGGAAGAGTTGCATAATAATAATATACTTCAGGGTCAAACTTCAAATCTGTTCCAAGGAAAAAACAATTCTGAGATATTAACGAAACAGATTTTTTTAAAAAAAGACCTGCCTTAAAACCTGATTCTAATTGATAAAAATAGCTTTAAATTATATGTATGCACCCTGTAGCAAGCAGCCTTCTCTGATTTTTGGTAACCTAAACTAAAAATATTAAAGATCAGATCAGTAGGAAAAGTAGGAGGGAACCAACATATTAAAAAAAAGATAGGGTTAATTTTATTTGTGTATGGGATACATCTACGTCTTCATCATGCTGCTAAGTCCTCAACTAAGACTAACCAAGATGCATCTGTTTTTTAAATGAACATTAAAAATATCTTCATTGCAATGCTGAAAATACATCAAAAGTTTCCTCTTCCTTTCCTGTCATATTATTCTTGAGCACTGGAAATATGCTTAGAGGTCTTGCCATTATTTTTAAGTGCTGCTCTGTTAATTCCTTCTCAAGAGACTGAAAAACCAAGTACTTCACACATCTATAACTGAAAGATGGAAACATAGGGCTGCTGAATATAACAGAAGTTCCAACCTTAGGAAGTGTTTTTATTTTTGAAGAAGGCAATGGGAAACCAAATATCAATGCCAAAAAAATTTCAGGGATTAATCCAGGCACTCTCCAGAAGTCAAAGCTGACTTGAAGGCACCAAAAAGAAAAGAAAAATCCTGAAGCTAAGATATTTTTTTATTTATTTATCCAATTTATTAGCTCCCATCTCCTTTTCAAGGCAACTTTGAACAGATAGCAACTTATTTTCAGTTCTTATCTAGAGCCTATTTTTATTCCAAAGCACTACATTTACCAAAACCATCAGGCAATCAATATAAACTTTTCAAGACAATGCACAGAAGTTTTGCTAAGGGTAGTGCAAATTCTTCTTAAATATCTCCAGGGCTGGAGCAACCACAACTTCTAGAGGCAAGCTGTTCCATTGATTAATTGTACTCAGTGTCAGGAAACTTCTTAGTTCTAGAGTGGATCTCTCTTTGATAGGTTTTCAACCATTACTTTTTACTCTGCCCTGAGTTACTTTGAAAAATAGGTGGACTCACTCCTCTCTGTGGCAGCCCTTCAAATATTGGAGATTGCTATCAAGTCACCCGAGTTCTTCTCTTCATTAGACTAGACCCTAATTGGGATCATTCTATCATCCAAACATTCATTGAATGATTTATCTTCCAGTCCCCTAATCATTTTTGTTGCTCTTCTCTACATTCTACACTCTAAGAGTCTTAACATCTTTTTTGCATCATGGTGACTAAAACTGGATGCACTATTCCAAGTGTGGTTTTACCAGTGCAGTCTAAAGCAGTACTACCACTTCACGTGATTTTGATATATCCCTTTGTTGATGCAACCTAGGATTTCATTGGCTTTTTTTTTGGCAGTGGTAGAACATTGCTGGCTCATACTTAAGTGACTGTCAACTAGTACTCCTAGTTCTCTCTCACAGTTACTGCTATTGATACCACCCATTCTGTACCTATGTATTTTGGTTCTTGCCTATGTATAAAATCTTAACTTTTCTTACCAATGAATTCCATTTTATTGGATAGGGCCCAGTGTTCAAGTCTGTCAAAATCTTTCTGGATCTTGAACCTATCTTTTAAAGTGTTGGCTGCTGTCCCCCATTTGGCGTTGCTGCAAATTTGATGAGTTCCCCTTCTATGCCTTCATCTAAATCATTTATGAAGATGTTGAAGAGTATTGGGCCTAAGACAGAACCTTGGGGTACTCCACTGCATGTTTTCCTCCATTTAAATGTAATTCCACTGAGGACTATGTATTGGGTGTGGTTGGTCAGACAGTTATAAATCCATCTGGTAGTGATGCTGTCTATCCCACATTTTTCTATCTTGCTAAGAAGTAAACTGTGATCTACTACTTTGTTAAATGCCTTACTAAAGTCCAAGTATACAGTGTCCACAGCGTTTTACTGGTCCATTAATTTAGTCACTTTGTCAAAGAATGCAATAAGGTTTGTCTGGTATGATCTATTTTGACAAACCGGTGGCTTCCACTAATAACTTTGCTTGTTTCTAGGTCGTTGCAGCTCCATTGCTTGATTATCTTTTCAGGATCTTCCCAGTAGCTGAATGACCCTCTAATCTTTAATCCAGCTACATAATAAACACTATTGCTATTTACTTGCCCTCCATTATTCCCCAATTGTTTCTTGGATACCTTCCAAATTGGGAAACCTATATTTTCCAGTGAAGTGCTGTCAGGGTCTTTTTGGTGAATATCTATTACTTTTCTTGGCTTAAATATCACAGTGGGTTGCCTGTTCTTCTCCGATGGATCATTTTTAGTCTGATTGATTGTTTATGAACTGGTCATCATGGGTAAACATACTGGTGATCTGCAGTCCTCATGATATCATTGGGATGTACAGACTCTTTAATTACAATCTATGAGGGTGAGATCTAGCATTATCCACATTTTTTTTATTTATTTATTTATTATTGAATTTCTATACTGCCCTACTCCCGAAGGACTCAGGGCGGTACACAGCCATGAAATAAAACACATAGATATACAAAATTTAAAATCGAATAAAATGAATTAAATAAATTTGGCTGAATTAATACCCATAATTTAAAATACCCATATTTTAAAATCCATTAAAAATTTAGAATTTACACTTAAAAGGGAGAAGATTTAGGTGAGGCCAGCTTGATGAAATAAAAGCGTCTTCAACTCGCAGCGGAAGGTGCGCAGATCCGGAATCCTCCGTATCTCTGGGGGGAGCTCATTCCAAATCGTCGGTGCTCCCACAGAGAAGGCTCTCCCCCTAGGGGCCGACAGCCGACATTGTTTGGCCGACGGCACCTGGAGGAGCCCCTCTCTGTGGGAGCGTACTGGTCGGTGGGAGGCTGTTGATGGTAGTAGGCGGTCCTGTAAGTAACCAGGTCCCAAGCCATGGAGCGCTTTAAAGGTGGTAACCAGAACCTTGAAGCGCACCCGGAAGACCACCGGGAGCCAGTGCAGCTCGCGCAGGAGAGGTGTTACATGGGAGCTCCATGTTGCTCCCATAACCACCCGCGCGGCCGCACTCTGCGCCAGTTGGAGCCTCCGGGTGCACCTCAAGGGGAGCCCCATGTAGAGAGCATTACAATAGTCCAGACGAGAGGTGACGAGGGCATGAGTGACTGTGCGTAACGAGTCCCGATCTAGAAAGGGACGCAACTGGCGAATCAGGCGAACCTGATGAAAAATCCTCCCGGTCACGGCCGTCAAGTGCTCTTCTAAAGACAGCCGTGAATCCAGGAGGACGCCCAAGTTACGAGCCCTTTCCGTGGGGGCCAATGATTCGCCCCCAATAGCCAGCGATGGCGCCAGCTGACTATATCGGGACGTCAGAAACCACAGCCACTCGGTCTTGGATGGGTTGAGCCTGAGCCCGTTTCTCCCCATCCAGATCCGTACGGCCTCCAGGCACTGGGACATCACTTCAAGGGCATCGTTGGGGTGGTCCGGGGTGGAGATGTACAGCTGGGTGTCATCAGCGTACAGATGGTACTTCACCCCGAAACCACGGATGATCTCACCCAGCGGCTTTACATAAATGTTGAACAGAAGGGGCGAGAGAACCGATCCCTGCGGCACCCCACATATGAGGGGCCTCGGGGTCGATCTCTGCCCCCCTGTCAACACAGACTGCGACCGGTCAGAGAGAAAGGAGGAGAACCACCGTAAAACGGTGCCTCCCACCCCCAACCCTTCCAGCCGGTGCAGCATGATACCATGGTCGATGGTATCAAAAGCCGCTGAGAGGTCTAACAGGACCAGGACAGAGGAACAACCCCTGTCCCGAGCCCTCCAGAGATCATCAACCAACGCGACCAATGCCGTTTCCGTGCTGTACCCAGGCCTGAAGCCCGACTGGAACGGATCTAGATACGACGCTTCATCCAGGTACTGGGGTAGCTGTCGCGCAACCACACTCTCAACAACCTTCGCAACGAAGCAAAGGTTGGAGACTGGACGATAATTAGCCAATACTGCCGGGTCCAGGGAAGGCTTCTTGAGGAGAGGCCTTACCACCGCCTCTTTCAAGGCGGCGGGAAAGACACCCTCACCCAATGAAGCATTTATAATCCCCTGGAGCCAGCCTCGCGTCACCTCCCGGGAAGCCAGCACTAACCAGGAGGGACACGGGTCCAACAAACATGTGGTCGCGTTCAATCTACCCAGAATCCTGTCCACGTCATTTGGGGTCACAGGATCAAACTCATCCCAGATAACAGTCTCAAGACCTGTCTCCGTCACCCTCACTGGATCTATCCCGTCAGAGTCCAGACCTGCCCGAATCTGAGTGATTTTGTCATACAGATACTGAACAAAATCCTCGGCTCTTCCCTCCAAGGGGTCCTCCCGCGCTTCCTGGTGGAGCAGGGAGCAGGTCACCCTAAACAGGGTGGCCGGGCGATTATCTGATGACGCAATAAGAGCAGTAAAATGAGTACATTTTGCTGCTTTTATCGCCACTAGGTAACTCCTAATATGAGATCTTACCAGTGTTCGGTCAGATTCAGAAAGACTAGCCCTCCAACAGCTCTCTAGGCGTCTTTTCCGGCGCTTCATCTCCCTCAGCTCCTCGGTGAACCAAGGAGCCAGGCGAGATCGGCGCCAGGTCAGAGGCCGCAAAGGCACGACTCGATCCAGGGCTCCAGCAGCCGCCCTATCCCAGGCGGCCACTAGGTCCCCAGATGAGGCATGAGCCAGAACCTCCGGGATTGGCCCAAGCTCCATCTGGAACCTATCAGGTTCCATCAGGCGCCTGGGGCGGTACCATCTTACCGGTTCCGCCTCCCTGCGGCGGGGTGCTGCGGTTCGAAGGTCAAGGCGAAGGAGCGAGTGATCTGACCATGACAAGGGCTCGATGACTATATCCCCTATCTCAAGATCACTCAACCACTGTCCAGAGACAAAAACCAAGTCCAGTGTGTTTCCCCCAGTGTGCGTAGGGCCATGAATTAGTTGGGTCAGGTCCATGGCCGTCATGGAAGCCATGAACTCCCGAGCCACCTCAGACGCCTCACCCACGGATGGCAGGTTGAAATCCCCCATGACCATAAGTCTGGGGGTATCAACCGCCACCGCGGCAATAACGTTGAGTAGCTCGGGCAGGGCTGCCGCCACGTGGCAGGGAGCCAGGTACGTGATCAGCAAACCCATCTGAACCCCGTGGCCCCACTTCACAAGGAGGGACTCACAACCAGCTGTCTGAGGTACAGTGGTCTCCCTTGGCCTAAGGCCTTCTCTAATAATAACCGCTACTCCCCCGCCCCTCCCCTGTGACCTTGGCTGATGGAATGCGTGGAAACCTGGTGGGCACATTTCTACCAGAGGGACCCCTCCCTCTGGGCCCAACCAGGTCTCCGTAATACCCGCCAGGTCCGCTCCCCCCTCGTAAACAAGATCACAGATGAGGGGGGCTTTATTTACTACAGACCTGGCGTTGCACAACATCAGACGAAGGCCCGGGCCCTGAAGGTCTGTACTACCTGGAGAACGGGTAGAGCCTTGGGGGCCGGAGCACTCTACCGCTTGAAGACAGCCGGTGCGTGCTCCCTTAACATGATATGGCCCCCTGCTCCCGCCATATCTACCCCTCCCACACACAGTACCGATGGTGAAAGCATAGTCTGGACCAGCTCGACCCCCTCTGGATCCCCCACCACCCCCGCCGAACGTCCTGGCCAAGCCCGACTCTCCCCCTAGTGGGTTATCCCCCAAACCCACAATCCTAATTCCAATCCCACCCCCCTCCCCCCTCCCAGAACCCCTTAAAAGTTTAAACAAGGACAATTTTAAAAAACCCCGCAGCCCCCTCTTTGCGGCATGCCACCTCTCGGGACTCCAGAGCCCGTCATCGAGGTAGGCCCTCGATAGAATGGAGGGCCAAGCCTGCGAGAGGGGGGAGTCTCGCAGACCAAGAAGCTCTCACAGACCAAGAAGGTTACAGTAACAGGATCTTACAAATCTGAACATGCTTCCCCCTCCCTGCCTTTACTTTCCAGAGAAATAGGGAGGGTCTCTTGTGAATCTCAGAAGTGAACAGAGCTTTCATCTTTCCACATAAAATCCACTCCTACTTGTTCATGACAACATAAATTAATTGTCTGACAAGGCTTCATTGAAAGCAAATATTCCACAATATTGTTTGACTCATGAAGCTACTTTATTCTTTGCATTTCTGATATAAACATAAACCATGGAACTGAGTGCATTTTTAAAATGGATTTTAAATGCTTCCCTTTATCCATCTGTTATATTGATTTACGTTATAAACAACTGGTTAATGCTCCAAACATTGGATGTTCTGAGTAATGCCTGCAACAGAGTTCATTTATAATTTTGTAGTCTTTCCTGTAATATAAGGGGGGAAATCAATATTTAGTTTAATTTTAAATATATCCAAAGGTTCAGAATAATGAAAGCCAAGTAATTTTTGGTCACAGTCTTTGACTGACTATAGACAAACAACTTTATCCATGTTAGTAAATCATTTTCTGAGTTATTGGCTTAAACTAAATGTTCTTACTGTAAATGTACTGTAAAATTCTGCAAGACTTCCAAGGGACTCTTTTAGGATGGTTCACCTTCTGAACCAAGAAGACAAGTTCCAAACTCAAATCCTCCAGGGATAGGGTTAGTTCTGGTTTCCAGACTAAAAAAGGACATTTAAAAGTACAAAATAAAATATATAATTAAAAAATGATGCCCCAAACCAGGAGGAAAACATTCTATGAAATGATCCCAGACAGCAGGAAAACTTTAAGATTGAAAGAAGAAAGGGAGAGGAATCATGAACTCCACACACGTAAGGCTAGGGAAGGATGGAATGGGGAAGAAGCTATAAAGGTCAAAATGTCAACACTACATTAAAAAGGGGGAGTGAGCCAGCTCCCACCCCGCCCCAGGTAATAGAAATTCACATTCCTTTCCTATTTTCTCTTGAGTCTCCCAGATTCTCTGTCTCTGGATATGATATACAAAAGGGCATAAGAATGAGCTCTAATAAATATTTTCTGAAGGATTCACTTGCCAAACGTTGTGTTGATGTATCAACACTTTAAATGCTTAAAAAAACCAAGAAGGGGCTCATTCATCCCAGTACTGGTTTGTATCTCTATATTCAAGGACTTCCTTCCAAGTCACATCCCATATGAACAATAAAAATATTGTTTTTACTTATGTAAGTAGAGCAATGTAAGTATGTTGTGGGCTGTGGTAGGCAAGAACAGACACATAGATCAGGGATGGCGAACCTTTTTCTTGTGGCGTGCCGGAAGTGTGTATGTGCGCGCGCAACAGGAGGGGTGGGATAGTAGCTGCACGGATCCCCCGAAGCCATGCGTGTTACCTGCGCTGCAATGATGAAGCGCTTTGCCAAGGAAAGCTGAGTCTCAGGTTTCTCCTGGAGCAACAAGGAGAAGGAAAAGCTGCCAGCGGGGAGGCGAGCTGCCCCAGGAGGACCGGAGGAGAGCACAGCTTCTCACTCATTGAGATCTACCGGTTGGGAAGTGGGCGCGGTAAGAGCTGCGCTGACCACAAAGCGGTCATGCTCCCTGGCCAGAGAGGGTTGCACAAACCTTTGCTGGAGTGAACATGCAACCCTCTCCTGCCAGGGAGCATGATCGCTTCCTGGCTCATGCATTTCTTACCACTTTCTGCGACCATTTCCCCACTGGTGGATCTCCATGAGTGAGGAGCTGCGCTCTCCTCCAGTCCTCCTGGGGCAGCTTGCCTCCCCGCTGGTGGCTTTTCCTTCTCCTGCCTGCTCCAGGAGCAGCCTGTCTGTTGCCCAGCGAGAACGGCTTGCCACCACAGCCTGCCCCCGCCCTCTCTGCCCCGGCAGTTGCTCCTGGTGCTGACGGAGAAGCGGCAGCACGACAACCACTCTTGCTGGGGGTAAGGGGGTGGCTGTGGCAGGAACAGTAGGCGGGGGCTTCCCTCCCTCCCTCCCTTCCTCCCTCTGGAGGCCTGGGGCTATGCTAGAAGTCTGCTCGGGCGGGGACACAGGGAAGACCCGGACCGCCCATCCTTGCCACCACCGCCCCTTCGCCCTTGGTGGCAGCGATTCTCAGCCGCTTCCCTGGCAGTGGTAGGAGCAGTTGGCAGGGGAGAGGGGATGGCGGCAGGCTGCGGCAGCAGACAGAGGCAATGTTCTTCCTCCTGCCAGCCTCGAGCTCAGCTCCAGGCAGCATCCAGCCAGCCATACCTGGCCTCCCCCTGTGGCAGACCACGTGGATTCCAGGCAGCGCAACTTCGGGGCCTTTCCTCATGGTGACGGTGACGAGGCAGGCAGGCAGCCGGGTGCACGGGAGCGACTGGTGGTAGTGCTCCTGGCTGGCAAAGGGCGGAGTCCCGGGGCTGCATGCAGGCAATGACAGCATGGCCGGTGCGCACGCGCACTAAGACATTAAGGCCAGCTGATCATTGCACACTCATGCGCACCAGTAACCAGCAGACTAGCTGGCTGGTGCGCATGCATGCCCTGGAAACCTGGAAGAAGAATGGGCGATGCCACACATGCCGGGCGACATGGCTCTGCGTGCCACTTCCGGCACGCGTGCCATAGGTTCGCCAACACGGGCATAGATATAACAGCATTTATTGACTCAGCTAGAACTGCAGAACAACAAGCAAATTCCTGTATTTTATATTCTAGGCCCACAGGGCCTCAACCAATCATAATACTTGAAAAAGCCTGCCCAAATATGAATGTTCAAAATTTCCCCCAAAACAGTTGAAGTTAACAGTTAAGGTCATCTAAAGGTTAGTTTCCTTTAGCAGGGCTTAACACAACTATATTTATTCAATACATAACACCCCTCTCCTCCCATGATAGTTCTTATCCTCAATCTGTTCAATATTCATAGTCTTTAAGATAGGATGGGGCCCCATGGATCCTGGTGGACTGCATGTCAGGGTTCCAGAAAGCTCCACTCCAATTATAAACTGCAAGATAAGCATTTCTCAAAGTTCCATTTATTAGAGTAGGTATACTGGCACATCTGGGAAAACCTGAATCTGTGAGTTCCAGGTTTTCCCTCAGTAAATCAAAACTAGGGGTGAAATGCTCCCGGTTCAGATTGAATTGCCCGATCCCGTAGCGATGGCGGCAGGTGGTTCAGAGAACCGGTAGCAAAAATCCCTGCCCCCCCCATGCCCAGCTGAGCCGCGCTATCATCAGAGGCTTTTTTTTTACTTTTAAAAGCATTTTTTCTACAACCTCTTTGGCCAAAAAAATGCTTTTAAAAGTTTTTTAAAAAGTGGGGGGGGGGGTAATGTGACTGGGTGGACATGGCCAACTTTTTTTTTTACTTTTAAAAGCATTTTTTCTACAACCTTAAGATATTGCAGAAAAAAATGCTTTTAAAAGCCTCTGACAATCAGGCAACTCAGGGATCGTCAGAGGCTTTTAAAGGAATATAGTGTTAAGTGGAATATTGTCCATCTCCACTTGGACAGAGTCTTGGTGGCCGTTTTGGTCACCCATGAGTGGCGGCGGCTCTACAGCCCTTGGTACCTCCGTTTCTCCAGAGGCGGCCATGGGTGGTGTAAAAAACTCAGAGGAAAACAGTTTTTTAGTGGGTCTGATAAAGCCTTGGGATCCCCAACCAGCACTGGCCTGGTCTGCCGACGCCATCACTGATCGATGTGGTGTCTGATTGTATGATCATCCCCCAGAGTAACCTCGTACAACAACAGGCCTATTACCTTAGTTACCCTGGCTGCCACCCAAGGTGCCCCACTCCCATAGTTCCTGGCCCAGACCAATTCACCTGGCTGTAGGTTCCTGGGGGTGGGGGGTTGGCTGAGCCGTCTCTGCTGCTACTCTATCTGGGTGAAGTTGGTCGAGCTTCATTGTGAGCCAATGGCCCCACCTCAGCTCTGCTGGGCTGCAACCTGTTGCTGTACTGGGCTTTGTTTTGAAACAGGAGGAAGTTTGCCAGGCGGTGGTTCCAGTACACATTCATCATCCGCTTGAGCGCCTCCTTTGTGGTCCTGACCATTCGTTCAGTAACCATTGGTCATGGGGTGGAATGGAGCAGATGTTATGTGCCAAATCATGTTGCTGTTGAGGAATGACTGAAACTCTGCTGCCATGAATTGTGCCCCATTATTGGACACAATTACATCTGGCAGAGCATGTGTGGTAAACAGCGGCTCGGATGAACCTGGTCGTTGTCATAACCCTAACCCTAACCAGTACCACTTCCAATAACTTGGAATAACTGTCCACTACTATCAGGAACACTGCCCCTGGAAGGGGCCCGCAAAGTCAATGTGCACATGAGACCATGGACATGTGTAGTCTCCCAGCGGTTCACTGGTGCTAGTGGCATCTCCAGTCGGGTTTCTTGGCAGTTCTGGCAACTCCTTACTTGCTTCTCTATGTCTTTGTCCAGGCCTGGCCATCACAAGTAGCTCCTGGCTAGAGCCTTCATCCGAACAATTCCTGGGTGCCCCTCATGTAGGGAATCCAGCACCTTGGAGCAAAGACTGGGTGGAATGATGACCCTGCTGCCCCACAACACACATTCCTTGTGGGCTGACAGTTCATTTTTTCAAGAAGCATAATATTGGAACTCAGAGCCTGGCCAGGCCTCTTAACACCCAGTTGAGAAGGGGCGTTGTCTTACCTGAACGCCCTTTCTGAGAGCGGAGAGGCCAGTGGTTATACTTGGGTAATACCACTGCGATCCAATCAGATCGAGTCTGTCAATTAAAAACTCCTCCTCCTTCTGCTGTCTCCCAGCTTTCGGACGAGATGTGGACAGACTGATGACACTCCCACTGAACTGAAATAAAGAAAAAGAAGGATAACACCGGGCGAAACGGACCGGCGGAGAAGGGTGGGGATAACCACTGGCCTCTCCGCTCTCAGAAAGGGCGTTCAGGTAAGACAACGCCCCTCCTAAGCGAGGGAGAGGCCAGTGGTTATACTTGGGATGTACCAAAGTCCCCCACTTATAGGGAGGGAGCCGCCGGGGATGTGGAGACACCCCCCGCACATACTTGTTGGAGCACCCGGCGGCCGAACGCCGCCTCCGCCGAAGCGAAGCTGTCAATTTTATAGTGGCGGATGAATGGGGTCGGAGACGTCCAAGTGGCGGCCCGACAGACCTCTAGAAGAGGGGCCTGGGTGGCCCAAGCCGCCGAGGTAGCCACACTCCTGGTGGAGTGGGTCGTCAGGCGGCGAGGAACTGGCAAGGCTTGAGCCCCATAAGCCGTGGTAATTGTGGCCCTTATCCAGCGGCCCACCGTTTGCGAGGAAACTTTGAGCCCCAGGGTAGACGGTTGGAAGGAGACAAAGAGGCCTTCCGACCGACGGAAAGAGGAGGTCCGTCGGAGTTAAATACGAAGAGCCCGACGGACATCCAGGGAATGCCAGGAACGTTCCCGAGGGTGAGAGGGGTTAGGGCAAAAATCGGGCAGGACTAGTTCCTGAGTTCGATGGTAAAGTGTATTAACTTTAGGAAGAAAGGTGGGATCCAGGCGGAGTACCACCCGGTCGGAGTGGAATATACATAAGTCAGCTCGTGCCGAGAGAGCGGCCAACTCCGAAATCCGCCTGGCGGAGGTGATGGCAACTAAAAATGAAACCTTGTATGAGAGGAAGCGTAAGGGCACCGTCCTAAGGGGCTCGAATGGGCCTTGTGTGAGAGCTGATAGGACCTTGGGCAGATCCCAGGACGGATATCGATGAATGGGAGGCGGGCGGAGGTTGGTGGCGCCCCGGAGGAATAGGCAGATCAGGGGGCGGTCCGCTAATAAGCTCCGGGCGCCAAAGCATAAGATGGAAGAAAGGGCGGCCACCTGCCTCCGCAGAGTATTGGGGGCCAACCCAGCATCCAACCCCTCCTGAAGAAAAAGCAGTACCTGTTTCGTAGATGCCAAACCTGGATCCTGGTTCCTCCTCGAGCACCAAAGCGCGAAGGCCCGCCAAGTGGCTCCGTAGATGCGCCTCATTGCCGGCCGGCGAGCAGCCAGAATAGTATCGATGAGTTGGTCCGGCAAATGCGATGCCTTCAGGAGGCGCCGCTCAACTTCCAGGCGGTCAAGTGAAGCCAGTGAGCGTCCGGGTGTAGGAGAGGACCTTGACGAAGGATGACCTCCGCCGGAGGTAGACGCCACGGTGGACGGCTCGACAGCATCTGGAGGTCGGCGAACCACGGGCGGCGAGGCCAGTGGGGCGCGATCAGGATCAGTTCGGCTTCCTCCTCCAGGAGCTTCCGGATTACCTTGGGAAGAAGAGGGAGGGGGGGAAAGGCGTAGAGGAGGCCCGAGGGCCACCTGCAGTGTAGGGCGTCCGTCGCCTCCGCTCTTGGATCGTGGAACCTGGACACAAATCGAAGGGTCTGCCGATTGGAGTGAGTCGCAAACAGATCCACCGTCGGATGACCGAAATGATCTGCGATCCGTAGGAACAGGGCTGGGTCGAGCTGCCACTCGCCCTGATCGACGATGGACCTGCTGAGCCAGTCTGCTTGTGTGTTGGATTGTCCTGATATGTGAGAGGCTCGAAGAGACCTCAGGTGAGTCTCCGCCCAGGCTCCCAATCTCCCGGCTTCTTCCATGAGGTCCCGGGAGCGGGTCCCCCCTAGGCGGTTCACATGGGCCTTGGCAGCCACGTTGTCCGTCCGAATTACGACATGACGATCCCGGACTTGATTCTGAAAGACACGGAGAGCCAGGTGGATGGCTCGGAGCTCTAGCCAATTGATGTTGTGGCCCAGGTCCTCCTGGGTCCAGAGACCCTGGGCCATGGTGGAGTGGAGGTGAGCCCCCCAGCCGCGGAGGCTGGCATCCGTAGTCACTACAAGGGGGTTGGGTTCCCGAAACTCCCTCCCCTTGAGAAGAGCAGGAGATAACCACCACCCCAGGGCTAACCGAACTTTGGGTGGGAGGGAGACCATCCGGCAGGATGCCGATAAGCGGCATTTCTGATACGGGAGGAGAAACCACTGCAGGTCCCTGCAGTGGAGACGGGTCCAAGGAACGATTCCTATGCAGGAAACCATCTTTCCCAGAAGTTGGGATAGAGTCGCCAGGGAGACGGAGTGTCTCTGGATGACTGACCTGGCCAGAGACCGCAAACTGGCCAGGCGCTCCTGGGAAAGGAAGACCCTGCACTCGACCGTATCGATGACAGCTCCCAGATGTTGTATGCGG
Source organism: Pituophis catenifer annectens (assembly GCF_029215685.1). Lineage (NCBI taxonomy): Eukaryota > Metazoa > Chordata > Lepidosauria > Squamata > Colubridae > Pituophis > Pituophis catenifer. The sequence goes on along the minus strand of NW_027256887.1, from coordinate 43,199,660 downwards.
GTCGAGGGTACCAGGTGGCTCTTGGCTAAGTTGATGGAGAAGCCGTGAGCTGTCAGGACCTGAAGGGTGGAGTTCAGGTCCCGTTGCGCCGAGGCCTCCGAACTCGACTATATCAGGAGATCGTCCAGGTAACATTGAATCCTGACCGGAAGAGCCCGGAGGTGTGCCGCAAGGGCGGCCATCAGTTTTGTGAACACTCGGGGAGCCGAGGACAGGCCGAAAGGGAGTGCGCGATACTGGTAATGTTGGCCCGCATAACAAAACCTGAGAAACTTGGAATATGCCGGATGGATGGGGACGTGTAAGTAAGCCTCTGTCAGATCTATAGACGAGAGGAGGTCCCCAACCCAAATACCATCCAGGATGGATAGTAAGGACTGCATTTTGAACCGCCGGTAGAGGACCCAGCGGTTCAAAGTCTTGAGGTCCAGAATCGCCCTCCAGCCCCCCGACGATTTCTGGACGATGAACAGGCGTGAATAGTAGCCTTGTCCAAGCTGATCCTGGGGTACCGGCTCGATGGCCCGAATTTCTAATAAGTGTTGGATGGCCGATACCACCAGAAGCCGCTTCGACCGATCCCTCGAGAGGGGGCATCGGAGAAACCTGTCTGGGGGGTGTGGAGAGGAATTCCAGGGAGAGGCCCCACCTGACCATCTCCCTGACCCAAGGGTCTGATGTTGTGGCCTCCCATTGGCTGGCAAAGAGAGCCAGGCGGCCTCCAATGGGAGAAGAGGACCTGCAGTCAGCGGGACCTGCGGGAGGGGCGCCCTCGGCCCCCTCTGAAAGAGCGCCTAAATTGGCTCCTCTGGGACGGGAGACCTTCGCGGTCTGGTGGGCGAGAACGCGTTGGAAAGAATCTTTGGTATCTCGGGCCCGAGAAACCTGATTCTGTGTTACGAAAGGGATGAAAGGGGGCCGTCGGATGGGAATCCGCCCGCCGGGAAACGTTGGGCAAGATGCGTCTCTTGTCCCTGGTTTCGATTAGCAGGGGCTCGAGTGGAGCCCCAAAAAGGGAAGGGCCCGCGAAAGGGGATGAAGCGAGACGCCATTTGGACTTGGCGTCGGCCTGCCATTGGCAAAGCCAAAGCAGGCGGCGGGAAGTCACAGTGGCCCCCATTGACTTAGCAGTGAAGCGCGATGAATTCAAAGTTGCGTCCGCAGAGAATTCTAGGGCCGCTATAATTTTGTTAAGGTCCTGGAGGGACCGGGAGTCTGAGACGGGAAGGCGGTCTTTCAACTGGCGGAGCCACAAAATGGAGGCTCTATTGAAGAAAGAAGACGCCATGGCCGCCTTGACCGCCCAGGCCGAGGCCATATGAGCTTTGACCAGAGAATTGTCAAGGCGTTTCTCCTCGGGGCAAAGGGCCTCCTCAGGGGGGGCGGCCACGTTGGAAGGGCTCGAGAGAGCCACCACTGGAGGGTCTACCGTTGGAACCTGCAGTAAGGAGGCGATATCAGGCGCCAGGTTGTACAAGCGTCTGTCCAGAGAATTGAGGTTAGGCCCCGAGACCGGGTTGGCCCATTGATGTTGAAGAACGTCTTTGAAAAGTTTGGACCCTGGAATCTCTTCTACTTCTGAAATAGGCACCTCAAAGAGGGGGACCGCTGTCTCAGATGGGTCCCCTGCTGGGGGGGGAGGTTTTACAATACCCAATCCAGTGGTGATCTTCGCTTTGTGGAGAAGAGATCTAAACAGTTGTGGCTTGAACAAGCCTACAAATGAGGGTTGATCAGGGGCTAGATCCTCATCCTCCGATAGATCCTGTTCCCTAGTTTCCAGGTCCAGTAGCGAATGGGGTTCAGAGGCAGCCGAAGGGGCAGCAGCCCCGGAAGGATTAATTGGCTCCCCATATTGAGATCCCTCAATATCCACCAGGGAAGAGGCTGAGGCATCCACCCACGAGGCGGTGCGCCTCTGGAACTCTAGTTGGACCTCTTTTTGGATGGCTTGATGGAGGAAGGATGCTAAATCCGGGGTTAGGATAGAGGCAGGCTGAGCCTCAGTAGATGTCTCTGGGGGTTGGGGTGGGACCATGGTAGGATTTTGAGGAGATCCCCTTGGAGGCTGATCAGAAGAAGGCCCGAATAGGGCCTCCTGGACCTCAGGCTGAATGGGAGGGTTGGCAATAGTGTCATCAGGGGACAGTTGGGGAATGGGGGTTCCCTGAAGGGCCCTATCCTTAGAGGGGGTGGAAGAAGAGGGAGGGAGGGGTGAAGGAGACCCAGGGGGCTGTTCAGGGTGTGACGGGGCCTCCCTAAGAGATGCCTCTTTGAGAGCTTTTTGAATGGAGCGTTCAATCGCTTCATGGAGCCGAAGCTCCTCTTTGGCCTTTGCTGCCTGGCGTTTTGCCTCCTTAGAGGTGTGAGCTCCTTTGGGCTTCTTTTGAGGCACTGCAGAGGAGGGCCCTGGTAAAACCTCCTCCTCAGCCCCTCTCTTGGTGGCCTTGGAGGAACGAGAAGCCATCAGGACCTGCAAAATGCCGTAATTTATGGTTAATTATTAATTAAGACCCCAGCAATCGTGGAACAAAATGGCGGCCGCCTGCCTCGTGGAGGCTTATACTGTTCTAAAATGGCAGCCGCCGATAGGGAAGGCTCCGAAGGAGAAGGCCTAGAGTGGAGAGCCAGGCACTGGGCAAGAAATTTTCCTCTCTCCTCCTTGGGGAGCCAGGCACCAGGCAAGAATTTTTCTCTCTCCTTTCTTTCTCCCCCCCCCTCAGGGAATCACCATTGCTCTGCCTTGCCTGATTAATTAGCAGCTCTGTCCCTCGACGCTCTGTGCAGCAACAGGAGGCAGGAAGGCAGGAGCGTGTGGGGAAGAAAGCCCCAGGGACGCCGAAGGAGCATTGCGGGGGAGCGCAAACGCTGCCGCTCCGTCTGAGAAGGTGAGGGCGGCTGCAGCCCAACCCTCTGGAAATCGCCGGAGCTGTCAGCTGGGAGGCGCTGGGATGTGTATTGCGCCGAGGGACGAGGCAGCCGAGCAGAAGAGACGGGCGGCTAGCTCAGGTTACTGAAGCCTGCTACCAGCGAAGCTGGGAGGCTTCGCAGCGTTACTAGGCGTGAACCTTTCGTGCTGCACAGGGGAGAGCCTGGAGAATTGGCTCAATCCCCTGATGGACTGAGCGGCCTCCTGAGGTGCAGGGCGCGCAGCCCTTTACGCTGAATGATCTGCTCACGATCTCAACGAGCAGAAGGAGGCAGTTAGTAAATTTGGAGAATTAATTTGAGAAAGATCAGAAAGGAATCAGCTAAGTTGAGAGAGAGACTCAGTGGAGCGTTAGACTTGATTCAGATCGAGTCTGAAAGCTGGGAGACAGCAGAAGGAGGAGGAATTTTTAATTGACAGACTCGATCTGATTGGATCGCAGTGGTATTACCCAAGTATAACCACTGGCCTCTCCCTCGCTTAGAATGTGGTCCTTCTCAGCCTCAAACATGTATATGCACAGTTGCACACACCTTATGGTCTGGGACCTTCTGCGAGGAGACAGTGCGTGGACACATACTGTCTCCTCACAGAAGGTCCCAGAGGCGTGAGGTGTGTGTGTGTTGCTCAGACACGTTAAGGCCAAGAAGGAGGAGAAGACTTGGTCAAACTTTTCTGCCTCCCTCTCTTCTGACACTGGCCCGGCAGGTGAGCAGCATCACGTGGGGCAAGTGTCTTTCCAGCCAGCACAGCCATGTAGCTTCCCGGCCAGGCAGGCAAGCCTTTTCCTGGCTAATGTGGCCATTTAGCTGGGGCCAGGAAACCACATGGCTGTGCTGGCTAGGAGAATGCTATGCCCCCTGGCCGGGAGGCTGCATAACCACATTACCCAAGAAGAGGCTCGCCTGCCTGGCCGGGAAGCTACATGGTCGCGTTCCCCATTCTCCCAGCCAGCAGGGCCATGCAGCTACCCCGCCAGGCAGGTGAGCCTCTTCCTTGGTGGTGATCTAAGGAAACGTCTTCCAGCTCTTCAAGATCAACTTTAAGAGTGTCCCCATGAAAGAAGCTGAGTAGCCGAGAACAAAAGTAGTGGCGGCAAGGGCAACAGGGGTATGTGACATATGTCCCTCTGTGGTCCCCTCCTGGGCGACAGCTAGAGCTTCGCCATCTCCTCTTTTCCTTGTATCTGCCTCCCTTCACACTCTTCGGCTTCTCAGCACTCTTAAAGTAGATCTTGAAGAGCTGGAAGACATTTCCTTAGATCGCCGCCAAACTCAGTGTTGGGAGAGGTGTAGGCTAGCCCTTGAGAAGTCTTGGGCAAAGTTCTTCCAAAGTTCGGCCAAGTCTTCTCCTTCTTCTCGGCCTTAACCTATGTGGGCAAACACGCACACCATGAGGTGTGTGTGACTGAGCGTGTTTGCTCTGTGTGTATGTTTGAAGCCGAGAAGGAGGAGAAGACTTGGCCAAACTTTGCCCAAGACTTCTCATGTATTCAGGGGCTACACCTACACCTCTCCCAACAATGAGTTTGGCAGTGATCTAAGGAAATGTCTTCCAGCTCTTCAAGAGTGACTTTAAGAGCACCGAGAAGTCAAGAAGCCGAGAGCAACAGGGGCGTGTGTGTGTGTCCCTCCACAAGGAGTGTGAAGGGAGGCAGACACTGTGCCTCTGAGGAAAAAAGGAGGCGGCAAAGCCCTAGCTGTCACCCGGGAGGGGACTGCGAAGGGATACGTAACATGCCCCTGTCGCCCTCGCTGCCGCTACTTTTGCTCTTGGCTTCTTGGCGCTCTTAGGGTCTTGGGCAAAGTTCTCTGACTTCTAAAACACGTCTGTACTGTGTCTGCCTCCCTTCACACTCCTTGCACATGCCAGGAGCGCTGGAGCGGGAAAGCGCACACGGGAGCAAGAGTATGCGATGTTGGCTGCTATGGGATGAGCACCTTGGCTTTCCCTCTTGCTCCTCAGGATTGCCCTAATCTGAGCCAGTGCGGTTCTTTACTTGGGCAGCCCCGACAGCCACAGCAGCAACAAGGAGCGCCGCAACAATGAGGTACAGTAAGATTTGGCGGCGCAGAAATTTTTCCATAAAAAATAGTTCAGCTCCAAGGGGCTTCTGGCAAAAAACAACAACAACAACAAGACCCCAAAACAAAACCCAGGCTTGCAGCAACAGTTTGGAGCTTGTTAAGGAGGACCGTTCCTCCGCCCCAGCCATGTGTTTTCCAGTCCAGGCTGCTCGGCAAGCAGGCTCAGCAGGCAGACTCACCAGACAGGCTTTTATTTTGTCAGCCCAAGTGGGGGAGGTACGGAGGAAATTGCCCTGTCTCTGCAGCATCAGTCATGTGACTGACTGGGTGTGGCAAACTCGATGTCACTCACAGCAAGATGCCGCCCACCTTGCCGTGAGAGAATTTGAGTTGGCCATGCCCACTCAGTCACATGACCCCACCAAGCTATACCCACCAAGCCACGCCCACAGAACCGGTAGTAAAAAAATTCGAATCCCACCACTGTATAGCATATTGTTATCCACTAAGAGCCTCAATTTGAGCATATTGGTTTTACATTTAGGCACTCCAACTCTCAACCTATTCAGGGTCCTCCAAGTAGTATAAGGGAGTACAATTTAATGCAATGTTATTAGAATATCAAATTCAATGGTAATTAATATAATGAAGAAATTGTGATATATTAGTTTATGAGACAGTGATTCATAAACTCGAGTAATACTAAATAAATATTTCTGTAATTTATGGTAAATTACCTCATAAATTTACCTCATAAATTCAGAGGAATTACTCTATTGCAAAGATCTCAGAAAGATGTGCACATGTCTCACTCACTTAACACTTATATTAGCTTATTGTTATAGAAGAGACCTCTCAAAATAACTTCCTAGAATTATAGTTTTGGATCAAACATAAAAAAATAAATCTAACAGCTGTAAAGTTAGAGGTCAATTGGTCAATTGATGTTAGACAATATACATTCCAAGGGCTTGTTTAAATTCAAAGGCATTGTGCAAAATATGCTTATGGGTTTTCCTAGATCCCCATCAGAAAAAGTATCAATTTTACCCAGATTATCTTCTACTAAACATATGTCACCTCATGCCCAAAATGTAAATCAGAGAATTTGGAATATCAGATATGTGGGACGTTGACTCTGCTCTATCTGCTCCTGTCATTAACCAACATGTCATAAAAGAGCATTAATCATCACTGATTTACTGTAGCATGGCAAGGTTTCATTCCTCATTAATTCATTCATTTGGCAGACAATTTTTAGTTCTGTGTATGAGATGAGCAGCTGGATCCAAAATAAAGAAATAGCCAGGATAAACTGCATTGACAGTAGGCTAGCTTAAGTTTTGTTGATCCCATTCTTAATCATTTCAGTGTTTGTGTACTTTATATCCTGCATCCTCTTCCTATTTTAGCATGAGTTTACATTTCTTTAAGTTTAAAAGAGTTACCTGGAAGATAATTGGGCTAACTCATTGGAAAACTGTCTCAAATTAATTAGAATTGTCTGCAGCCAGGTCTTTTTTTTTTTCATTCAATAATTACTAAAAACCTTCAGCTGTGACCATTTATTCCCCTGAAATATATAGTATTTCACAGCATTTCAACAATAATTCTGAAACATTGTATCATGTCATACAAATGCACCAAATTAATATTATGGTGGAATACTGATGAGTTATTTCTACAGAGCTCTTAAAGTCCATCACTAAAATGTGACAATTATATAATAATATTGGCTCATTGATATTCTAATGGGTTTAAATGGGTTTTTTATTTTATGGACAGAAATTATTTTTTTTCTCATACAAAGACACTTTTCATGGCTTGATTTCATAATGACATTTTCAAACTTTTGATTTGGTTCAGTCATGGTTAAGCACTTGAAATCATAAGCTCTTAGCATGAAAATGTAGCCATAGCAGTGGTGGGTTGCTACCAGTTGGCCCCGGTTTTGGGCGAACCGGTAGCAGCGGCGGCGGGAGGCTCCGCCCACCCACCCAGATGTCATCAAAAATGCTCTGCGAATACACAGAACCTTCTGTGCATGTGCAGAAGCGCTGCGCACTCCCGGTAGTGATCCAGTAGCACTGGGAATTGAAACTCACTACTGAGCCATAGCCTTATTTATTTAGAAACAAGTTCTATTTTAAATGAAGCTTATTCTCAACAAATGGCAATCCACCGTTCCTCAACCTTGACTTCGTGTCTACCCTTGTGGATTTCAACTTCCAGAAGTTCCCAATCAGCACATTAAAGTCCACACATCTTGAAATTGCCAAGGTTAAGAAACACTGACTTAGTCGATCCTAGCTGATCTTGGAAGCTGTAGAGATTTAATTTTGATTAGTATTTGAATGGGAAATTACTTGAGAATTATAGATTTGTTGGCTAGACTGGGAGCCCAAAAACTATCCTGGAAGAAGGCACTGGCAAATTACTTCCCTAATTTTGCATGAAAAACTGCTTGTAGGACAATAACCAAGTAACCAACAGACTAAAGCACTGTTATTAACATCAGCTGCCTGCAATTACTGCAAGTTCAAATCTCACCAGGCTCAAGGTTGACTCAGCCATCCATCCTTTCTAAGGTAGGTAAAATGAGGACCCGGATTGTGGGGGCAATAAGCTGACTTTGTATAAATATACAAAAGTATGAAGGCTATTGCTTAACGCATTGTAAGCCACCCTGAGTCTCCGGAGAAGGGCGGCATATAAATAAATAAATAAATAAAAATTCCACAACATCTTTTACTCCCAAGTGATGAATGAGGACTATATCAAAACATTAGCAACTTCTAGATTTCCTCCATGCTTTCCAAATACTATTCCACTTTTGAATAGTACATTTCCCAAGTTTTCTTACTTTCTCAGCCACAATAAGTCTAAAGGAATGTAACCAGCCTTTAATATAGATCTGATTTTGTTTTCCTGAATGACCATTACACATGACTACTTCTATTTTTATTTCCTAAAAATGCTACTGCTGTGATCATGTTTCCCATATTTATTTTCATTCTTCTGATAGCATAAGAGTTCTTAATTCATTGTAGAAATTCATATATCAATATACTTCCCAAACTGTTTTTGCTGTCTGTCACAAGTAAATGCCTTATTCTCAAATGGGGAAAATGTACATACACAGGGTATCAGGGGTTAATTTATTCTTCCTTCCTTAATATATTCATATGTAACCACTCCCATCCTTTACTCTGCCTCATTGATATAAAAAGGGATGTATGCACCTCCTTCCTTGCTTCTATCTACAATCAGCAGAGAATATAGAATGCCTACTGTAAATAAACAGTGCTTTGTTTGAATACTTCGTTCCTGAATTATTTATTGAGTCTGATCCTCAAAATTACGCAACACTGTCCCATATTAAATGCACACAATTCAATCTTTAATCTTGTCTGTATATAGCTTTATAATACTGTGCTTTTCAGTAGTCATGAAGTACTCTAATTAGTGAACAGGTTCTATTAGAGAAGGACAGAAATTTCTATAAAATAAACAAAATTAAAACAATAAGAAATGTGCCAGTGTGAAAAGAGGGTCCTTTAAAAGTCCCTGCAGCTTTCTTGGCAAGATTTTGGAAGTGATTTGCTCTTGCCTTCTTTTTAGGGCTGAGAGACAGTGACTGGCCCAAGATCACCCAGCTGCTTTCATGTCTAAGGTGGGATTAGAACTCACAGTCTTGGTTCCTAGTGTCTAACCTAGTGTCTTAACCACTACACCAGACTGGCTCTCATTACCCTTATAATTTCATTACATCTTTTTTAAAAATCCCAATCACTTTCTTGATCCTGATTTTAGAACAATTCGATTATTCTAGTTCTCCAGGTTGTTTACTGTAGTATAACGGCTAGCCCCACAAAGGTGAAACACATTCCTTACAATTCATTTTTAGTTTGAAAATTTTCACCTTAGAAAGTGGTCTGAAATGATGTGAATTCTAATCCAAAACACATCTTCAAGTTGTCAAGGTTAAGAAATACTTCTGTACAGAATGGACATTCTAAGTTGCATGGGAAAAAATTAGTGGAAAACTTCCTGGCAAATGATTATCTCTAATTAGACATCCTTGTTTTTCAGAACATTTTATGCTGGCCTATAGTTACAAAAGGATGATTACTGAACAGCTGAAGTTTGGTTATTAATAGCCACAATATTGTAATTCAATGTATTATTTATTGAGCAGAATGCAACTGCTTCACATTTAAGTGCATAGCACTGCAATTTTTAGATAGCACATTTCAATAAGAAGCTGTAACTTGGAATAAAGACAAAATCATTTAGATATATTGGAAAAATAAGAAGAAAGGATGTGTTGTTGTTTTTATTTAAATGCAAATCTTATGCTTATAATCTTCCTAGACCAGTCTTCTATTTTTAGATAGAGAATGTATTAGTCCTCTATCCTTTTAAGTACTTAATAATAATTATATTTAACAAAATTTATATTGAATTTCTGAATACTGCTTTGCATTCAGTAGTTTTTAATAATTTATTTTTAAATGTAAAATTTATGTTCCAGTTGAAATGTGATACTGATCTACAAAATTTAAAAGGATGTGCTGAAGAATAATTACAATTCTATGAAACTAAAAGCTCCTTTTATATTTATAATACTTATTACTTAAAATACAGATAACAATTTTATAAAATAAATATGCAATAATTTTATTTAAAACTGTAAGTCCATTAATTAGGCAATTTCTAGCCATTAATATTTGACCTAATCTTATTTCTTTTCAAGTTTTATTCTCTTGCAGAACTATTTATGAAGATACGTGACTAAGAGGCTTTTTAATCAAATTCTTTTTTTTTTAATTTTTTTTTATTATTAAAATATAAACACAGATATAAAGACAATACAATACAAAGACAAACAAAAAACCCACCACCTACAGACCCACCTAACATTTTACATTTACGCTTTTGTCATCAACAGAATATATGTCATTGAGCTTATATAGTTTAATAAAGAGTAATTATTAAATGTCTAATTCCAATGTTATAACTTTTCACTACAAATTTACATTTCTTATGGGTTCATCTCCTTGTGAAAGTCTTTACCCTAATTTCTGTCCTCTACATTTTTGCTGATTTTCCTTTCCAGCCATTGATACCATTGGTGCCATACAAGATAGTATTCGCTTTCTTCCTTTTCCTGGAGTTCCAGCGTCAATCTGTCCATTTCAGCACACTCTGTTATCTTTGCAACGATTTTGTCTTTGGATGGGAGTTGGTCTGATTTCCAGTTTTGCGCGAACAGTAGTCTTGCTGCTGTCAAGATATGTATGATGAGATATTTCGTTTCCTTAAGATGTTGTGCCGTTATCATGCCAAATAGAAAAAATTCTGGACTGTTTTCTATTTGAATGTTCGTTATTTCTTCGATAATATTTTTTATATCTTGCCAATAGTGTTGGGCTTTCCTACATTTCCACCAAGTGTGATAATATGTCCCCTTTTTTGATTTACATTTCCAACACAATCCCGAAATGTTTGGGTGTATTTTGGCAAGTCGGGCTGGTGGTAAGTGCCATCTATAAAACATCTTAATGAGGTTCTCCTTGTAAGATGTGGCTCTTGTCATTTTTATGTTCTGCTTCCATAATTTCTCCCAGTCTGCCAATTGAATATTATGTCCTATGTCCCTGGCCCACATTGTCATATTATGTTTAACTGTTTCTTCTATTAATTTGTCTCTCAAAAGGTAGTTATATGTTTTAGTAATCATTTTCTGGTCTGCTCCTAATAAAATTCTGTCCAGTTCATTCAGATCTTTTGCAATTCCATATTTGATTTTATCCGTATTGTATCTTGAGTGTATTTGAGTGTAGTGCCACCAATCAATATTTATATCGCCATTTTGGAGTTGATGTCTTGGAGTGAGTTCTCCTTCATGATTCAGTAAATCTTGGTATCTCATCATCTTTCCGATTTCAAGGGTATTTGGAAATATCAATGCCTCCATCGGGGACCACCATTTTGGTATTTTAGTATAATAAGTTTTCTTAATTCCCTGCCAAATCTTGAAGAGTGAGGCCCGAATTATGTGTCTTTGGAAGTACATGTGTTGTTTGTCTGGTCCATCCCATAGGAACGCGTGCCATCCTCGTATGAGATCAAAGCCTTCTAGATATAACATTCTTTTGTCATCTAATCTCATCCATTCTTTAATCCAGGTCAATCCGGCTGCTTTATAATATAGCTCCCAGTCTGGTACTGCAAGGCCTCCTCTGTCTCGTGTGTCTTGTAGCGCTTTAATCTTAATTCTGGCCTTCTTTCCCTGCCATATATAGGTCATTGTAATTTTGTTGAGATTTTTGAAGAAGTCCCTTCCTGGATGTAATGGTACTACCTGATATAGATATAGTACCCTCAGTAATATATTCATTTTAATTGAACTGTTAATCAAATTCTTGTATATTCAGTTAGCATGACCATTAAGAAAATTATTTCAATCATACTTCCTGATGCAGAAATTTATGTAAATCTTTTTGCTGAATATAAATAGATATTTCATTGTAAACATTTATTTTTTTAAAAAGCCATAGCTTTGATCTATATCCAGAATGTGAAATTTGGTAGCAAGAAGGGGACTGAATTAAGACATATTTATATTTAGAATAGACCAATGGAATCAATAGAATCCATTACAGGTAGTCCTTGACTTACAACAGTAAGTCTGTTGTACTCCTTGACTGTTGTTGTAGTCCTTGACTGTTCAGTTACAATGGCACTGAAAAATGTGATTTATGACCATTTTTCACAGTTACGACTTTTGCAGCATCCCCATGATTATGTGATCAAAATTCAGAGGCTTGGTGACTGGTTCATATTTATGATGGTTGCAGTGTCCCCAAGATCATGGGATCCACTTTTGTGACCTTCTGACAAGTCAACAGGGAAGCCAGATTCACTGAACAACCGGATTACTATTTTTATTAACTGCAGTGATTCACTTAACTACTATGGCAACAAAGGTCATAAAATGGGGCAAAATTTATTTAACAAATGTTTAACTTAACAGAAATTTCGGGTTCAATTGTGGTCATAAATTGAGGACTACCTATAGTCATATTCCAGTAAATTGAACAGACGTTCCCTTCAGTCTTCCCCATTCAGCATGGGAAATTAGGCAAAGAGAAAGTAGGTAACCTCTATAACTCGTTGACCTTGTTCAGACAGAAAACCTGAGCAGCAGTCTCAGAAGAATATTTATGTAGGGAGAGAAACATGTATTTAACAGACTAGGAATAATGAATGCTATAGTGATCTGTCAAGAACACATCAGGGAGAACCAGCTACAGCTTGGAATGCAGAACATATGGTTGTCCTTTGGATTAAGAAATGATAAGAACAAAATACATTGAAGAATGTATAGTTTATTTATGCTATTTTACAGTAGCAATACATGTATTTTAATATACACATACATAAATAAATAGCTTGTTACGTATTCAGATTACAGACACATTTTGGTCTGGTTTCTTGCTAGTCATCATTAAGTTATCTTCCAGTCTAAAATTATGTCCTGCTTGTAGACTTCATGCTTTCTGTGGAGGAATTATGGAATTCTTTTTACCCTCTCTGAAATAGGCAATGTGAATTTTCATGAAGTATCAAAACTGTTCATGTAATTTCTTCCGTTAAAACCTTAAGCAAACATCATTCTGTCACCTTACATTGGTTCGGTTTTGAAGTCCTGCAACTTGCCCTAAGATACAAATATGAGAACTGGGTCTATAAAACTTGTTATATCTCCTTGCTGCCTGTGGTTTTTCAGATTTTTACAGCCCAGGTTTCATAATTCTGCTTTATTGGAAAAGGTTCTACACAAACAAATGGCTCAAAGATGCAAAAATGTTGTTTTTCTCTAATCACCGCAGGATGGGACAGATAATTTCTTGTGTTCAAAAACTCTTGCCAATTTTACTCCATCTCTTTGGATTGTCTGCAATTTCATTGTCTTCAGCTCTCTACCTTGCTTTAGATCTAAACCAATCAGTTGATCAACAGTTTGCTCAGAATAATAGATTCTGTATTCTGTTTCCTTTGTATACTTGAGGAGCTGTCTTTCACCAATGGGATTGGCCTATCCCACTCATGTTAGCAGAGGGTCCTACTGGGGATCCCATCAGCCAAAGAATTTCAGCTCAGGGGATCCAGGAGAAGAGCCTTTTCTGCCACGGCTCCTGCCCTTTGGAACATCTTGCCATAAGAGATAAGAGCTGCTCCCTCTCCTTTAGCCTTCAAGAAAAACCTTAAAACCTGGTTATGCCAGGGGGGTCCTGAAGGAAAAGCTGTTGGCTAGAGTTGGTTGGTGCAATAACACAGAAGGCACCTCCAAGTCTTCACTCCAAACCCGTATTTTTAGTTTATTTTTTGTAATTTTAATCTGTTTTTATATTAATAATTGTTTGGATATTTGTATACAGGTAGTCCTTGACTTACGACCTTAATTTAGCCCAAAATTTCTGTTTGCTGAGACAGTTAAGTGAGTTTTGCTCCATCTTACAACCTTTATTTCCACATTCATTAAATTAATCTCTGCAGTTGTTAGGTTAGTAACATATTTGTTAAATGAATCTGGCTTCCCCATTGATTTTGCTTGTCAGAAGGGTGCAAAAGGTGATCACATGACCCTGGGACACTCCAATCGTTGTAAATATGAGTCAGGTATATGTATCTGAATTTTGCATCCCATGACCATGGGGATGCTGCAACAATCATAAGTGTGAAAAATGGTCAGAAGTCATTTTTTCAATGCCATTGTAACTTTGAATTTTTTACTAAACGAAATGTTATAAGTGGAGGATTATCTGTATTTTATGTCTATAAGGCGCTCAGAGTCACCTCGAACTGCAAGATAGGAGGCAAATAAATTTAACACTAACAGGACCCCCGAGATCACTGAAAGTTAACCTCAATGTAGGCTGAGATTTTAACAACCAAGAGCTACCTTTGCTGTTCAGTAACAATGGCTAGACATCACTTGATTCATAATACCAGGAAGCCATAATTTATACTTAGAACTGACTAGCAGAAGAAAATCCAGACTGTCTGCGGTCAATATATATATATATTATATACATTGGGGTTGCATGACATTTAAGGGTTTATTGTGAAGGGGCCAGTATGACTGATGGGGATTCAGCTTTTGCTTTGTTCCCTAAAATGGATTATTCAGAAATAAATCTTGCTGTATCTAATTACCTCGTCTCTCTCTCTCTCTCTCTCTCTCTCTCTCTCTCTCTCTCACACACACACACACACACACACACACACAAAGTCCTACCGTACTTCGCCAGTACATTATTAACCTTTGAGAGGCTCAAGGGAATCTACCTCGTAGACTCCACCCTCCAGGTCAGAATATTCTTTAGTCCTCTGTAAACCCAGCCTAGGACTGTTCCTCCACAAAGTAGCCACAGTTTTAAACCTGATGATGTAAACCTCAAGGGGCAGATTCTCGTCAGCAGCCCCGGAACAACGCTAGCTAAATGCCAAGGCAGCAAGTGGACGGCGAAGCTTTTAACATCACCAACTTGAAAAACCAAGACGCTCAGCGTTCTTCCCGCCTTAAAACGCAACTATTGGCTGGCGATGACATCACCGTTGGGATTATGCGTCCACGACCGCTCCAGTTTGAGCGAGTACAAGCCGGAAGTTGCGAGCAACGCCTTTCAGCAACCGATTTGGAAGCGCAGACGCGGAAGTTCGGGAGGGAGAGCGGCTGCGAGGATGGCTGCGGAGAGTTATCCGAGGTCGTCCATTGAGGACGATTTCAATTATGGCACTAACGTCGCGACGGCTAGCGTACACATCCGCTTGGGTAAAGAGTCCTGGTCAGCCCTCTCTCACCCACCCACCCCTCGCCTTTTCCATTTTCCATTCCGAAGCCGTCGCCTTCGCCATTTCCCAATGAAGCTTCTTCCTCTTCTCCCGCTTAGCTCGAAACCTTCCTTCCGTTGGCCTTCGAAGACGAAATTATTGCCGTTTGTAAACAGTCTCCGCTCCAGGCTATATTGCCTGTTGTGCTTGCTTTAGGGCCCCGGCACTACGCTAAAGTGGCAGTACTCGTCGGAAACTGAGGCAATCGTGGATCTTGCCAGGCCTTTCCCCCAAGAGGGAATGCAGCCCCAGAACGCGAGGGCATGTGTGTGTGGGGGGGAGACTGGATTATAGGTTTTCCGGTGGTACTTTCTTATCAGAAAAGTGATGATGATAATAATAACCTTTATTGTCACTGCACAACATATCGTATGTACAGTGAGATTGGTTGAGCTCCAATCCAGTATTTTGGCTTCCACCTTCCAGAAGCTCTCCTTCACAGATGAACCATGGACTCCTTTAGGAGAGTAATTTGGCAAAGGTAGAACAAATCAGAGAATGATCTTCTACAGTGAACATCTTGCTATGGGAAGAGTTGTGTGGTGTGGGCAACATTGCAGGGGTTTTAAATCCATTTTTAATAGAGCAATAGTGGAGACCTGCACCATCCTAGATCAAGAATTTTACATGCATGACTGGGGGGGGGAGTTTTGACCTACTCATATATTCACCACAATATATTAGTTTTTGACAGTAAGGTCATAGTAATATGACTGAATCCCCTGATGATTCAGTGTTTATTGCAATGGATACCATTAAAAAGCTAAAAATTGAATGAAGTGTAAAAATAAACAAGAACAAAGTACAGGTATTTGATTTCAGCATAAGTCTTGAAAATAAACAATAATGAACTATGCTTATTTTCTGTATTTTAGCTTTTCTGCGCAAAGTCTATAGCATACTTTCAGTCCAGATTTTGTTGACAACTGTGACCTCTGCAGCTTTTTTCTATTCCACGACAATTCGGACATTTGTACATGAAAGGTAGGATCTATAGTGAGTGAATCTGGTTAAATTTGCTTAATTTTTTAATACAAAATAAATACGAATTGAATGCCCTTTCATATTTTATGATTCTGCAAGGTAATCTAGAACTGTTTCTCAACCTTGGCCACTTTAAAATGTGTGGAGTTGAGTTCCAAGATTCCCCAGCCAAAATCTTAAAAGTTGCAAAGGTTGAAAAACGCTGGTCTAGGGAATTGTTTGAGAAATATTATGTTCACTGAGGGTGGTGTGGGGGGAGGGTAGGAAACAGAAGATATTTGTCCCATCTGAACAGAGTTCCTGGGTGAACTTATTTATTTCTTGTTAAGTAAATTATACCATTTGCTTGGGAGAGAAAACGTATAAGGATTCCACTATTTGTGGGTGTGAAAATTTGCTTCTAAGGCCAAATATTAGTTAGCCATGGAAGCAAAAATTAGGTTTCTTTTTTCCTTTGCCAATAACTAGCATGTTCTCCATTCAGTTGTGTGTCTGAATGAAGCAACTAATAAAATCACCCAGTAACTAATATTCCAATTCCAAAGAAGGGCAATGCCAAATAATGTTCAAACTACCACACCATTGCCCTCATTTCACATGTACCAAAGTTATGCTCAAAATTCTACAAGCTAGGCTGCAGCAGTATGTGGACCGAGAACTACCTGAAGTACAGGCAGGATTTTAAAGAGGCGGAGGAACTAAAGATCAAATTGCCAACATACGCTGAATCATGGAGAAAGCTAAGGAGTTTCAGAAAAACATCTACTTCTGCTTCATTGACTATGCTAAAGCTTTTGATTGGGTCGATCACAACAAATTGTGGCAAGTTCTTAAAGAGATGGGAATACCAGACCATCTTATTTGTCTCTTGTGAAACCTATATGCGGGTCAAGAAACCACAGTGAGAACTGGACAAGGAACCACTGTTTGGTTCAAAATTGAGAAAGGAGTTCGGCAAGGCTATACTGTCACCCTGCCTATTTAACTTATATGCAGAGCACATCATGAGAAAGGTGGGTCTAGATGAATCACAAATTGGAATTAAGATTGCCAGGAGAAATATCAACAACCTCAGATATGCAGAAGATACCACTCTAATGGCAGAAAGTGAAGAGGAACTAAAGAGCCTCTTGATGCAGGTGAAGAAGGAGAGAACCTCAACATTAGGAAAACTAAGATCATGCCATCCGGCCCTCTCAATTCCTGGCAAATAGATGGGGAAGAAATAGAGGTAGTGACAGATTTTATTTTCCTGGACTCCAAGATCACTGCAGATGGGGACTACAGCCAAGAAATTAAAAGATGCTTGCTCCTGGGGAGGAAAGCTATGGCAAATCTAGACAGCACACTAAAAAGAAGAGACATCACCCTGCCAATAAAATTGCATACAGTCAAGGCTATGGTTTTCCCAGTTGCAATGTATGATTGTGAAAGTTTGACCATAAGGAAGGCTGAGTGCCAAAGAATTGAGGTCTTTGAACTATGGTGCCTGGAGAAGACTCCTATGAGGCCCTTGGACTGCAAGGTGATCAAACCGGACAGTCCTAGAGGAGATCAACCCTGACTGCTCTTTAGGAGCCCAGATCCTGAAGATGAAACTTAAATACTTTGGCCACCTAATGAGAAGGAAGGACTCACTGGAGAAGAGCCTAATGCTAGGAATGATTGAGGGCAAAAGAAGAAGGGGACGACAGAAAATGAGGTGGCTGGATGGAGTCACTGAAGCAATTGGCGTGAGCTTAAATGGATTCTGGGAGATGGTAGAGGACAGGAAGGCCTAGAGGAGCGTTGTCCATGGGGTCGCGAGGGGTTGGACACAACTTCGCGACTAACAACAACAAACTAATATAATAACCCAGAAATAAATTGCTATTGTGAATACGTCTTATTATTTAAATATTTGAAATATTGATAACCTGCCATAGATGTTGTGATTCAGTTTGACTAACAAAAAGTGTTTTATTCTTTCTAAGCTTACTGAAGTATTTTAAATATTGATAAGATTGATTTATACATTATTTGGGGGGAAACAAAAGATACTAGAATATTGTTTCCTAACATTATGTTGTCATATTTAAATTTACAGCCCTGCTTTACTTTTGATGGCCTTGTTTGGTTCTTTGGCTCTGATTGTGGCTTTAACTCTATACAGACATCAGTATCCAGTTAATTTATATCTTCTCTTTGGATTTGTAAGTATTTTTATAATGGATGACTCTTTGGTAGTTGCAGTTAGTTAGTGACGTGAATGTATTTTATTGTATATTTCTGATTTTTCCCCCATGAGTTTTTTTGTTTTACCTTTGTACTTCTAGTAGTTCTTCTATTAATATAATTTTTTTAAAAAGGAAAAGCATTTTAGCAGACATCTGTGGAACATATGCTGTCCCTTTGAAAATGATTCATACCATTTCCTTCTGCATAGCTTTTTAATGTGCATAGCAGAGTAAGTTTGCAGTATCAGAAAAAATATTTTAGAGACAAACCTAGCTGACCTCTTTTGTTCAGAAAACTGGTGATGATCATACTGGTGCAAATAGAGCGGTTGACTTAATAATGTTGTGAAAATGATTGCTTTCAAAGATATGTCTATGTATAATTTGCAATGGTCAATAGTAATGGTAGCATTGTCAACCTCCAGGTTCTGTGGGATGATGCAGTGATCCAACAACATACGAGACCTGAATTTTCAACCTTTATTTTTAGAGGAAATGATGGGAAATTGTAGAAAGTACACAAAACTTTTAATATATGTTTTTCTGATTATAAAAGGAGAAAAATCTGATCTTGCAAAGATTATCACAGATTATCATGTATTCTGACAGTATATTACTTGGAGTTTTGAGGGCTACTAACCTGGAGTGGTAAGCAGCATGTAGGCTGTGTACTCCTAACATATAACATTTCCTCATTTTATTTAGGCAAAGGAAAAGGTAGGTGAAAAAAGTCCAGTTCTCCTTAGTATAAAACTCCCTCCCTCCCTCTCTCATATACATGACACTCAATTTAACAAGTCTAATGATATAGCTCTTGTCTACACAAATTTCTGTAAATTTGTTATTAAGGTATAATTAGTTGAATGATACTTTTTTTTCTTTTATTTCTTATAGACCTTTTTAGAAGCACTGACTATTGCTATTACAGGTAAAAATTATTATATTTGATTGACAGCATCAGACCTTTGGTAGCTGCCTGAACTGAAAAGTATATTTTTCCAAGC
The DNA here is from genome assembly GCF_029215685.1 of Pituophis catenifer annectens. Taxonomy (NCBI): domain Eukaryota; kingdom Metazoa; phylum Chordata; class Lepidosauria; order Squamata; family Colubridae; genus Pituophis; species Pituophis catenifer. Next base: position 43,180,597 of record NW_027256887.1, on the reverse strand, counting down.
CTAGTGAGAATTTTCTTTAGCAATCTTCATTAAGATAAAAGCAATAGTGCAATAATTCCAACAAATTGATTTTTTCCCTTCATAACCCCACTGTACACCGGAAGACATTTTTTGATAAAGAAGTAGGGTGCAGCTATGAATTATTTATACAATGGTTGCTTATGTTCTTATCATCTGAGAAGCAACTGTAGATTCCATCCTGACTCAGGAATTCTGGGAGTTGAAGTCCACAAGTCATAAAGGGACCATCATTTCCCACCTCTGCCCTAGGGGCTGACAAAATTATACTTGTGGGTGGAGAATGTCTCTCTCTCAACCTAACAAGTGTCAAGCAAGAAAGGCGATGAATTATTTCAAAATACTTATAGGCTGTTTCTGAAGACCACAAGAGTGAAAGGAGACATATCATCCCAAGATTAATGGCTAACAATGAGTATTGGCTTTTTTTTTTATCATGATTCAGTCTAGAAATGAGGAAGATGAATAATGATGCCTTTGCACTCAAAAGTTGAAGAGAGAACGCCTCCAGCCATTTTCCAAAGCAACTCAAACGTCTTGCTTTAAACTTATTTTCTTAAAATAAGAAAACATGTGAATAAATCCAGATTTAATTTCTGTTAGAATAAAAAGAAATCAGGAACAGATTCATCTGTGTGTTATGTTGTGTCCCACTTCCCCCCCCTTCTGTTATGAAGTATTAATAGAACAAAATCTGTACTTTAAAATTTATACAGCTCATTACTTGTCATTCACACGCTCTTGCCCTGTGAAGAGTTATACCAGATTTTAGAATTATACTATGGTTTTTATGTACAAAAAATATGATCCAGTTAAGACAAGGTGATTATATCAAAAATTCTCCATATTGATTAAAATTCTTTGTTTTTCCCTCCTTATTAGTGACTTTCTATGAAGTATCAATTGTGTTACAAGCCTTTATTCTCACAACAACTGTGTTTTTGGCCCTTACTGTGTACACATTGCAATCCAAACGGGATTTCAGCAAAGCTGGAGCAGGGTAAGCTAGTTTCTGTTACATACATTGGCATTTGGGCATTCTGAGTGACCCTGTCCTACTGGAATAATAATCAGTGATGACGGCTTCTTTTAAGATTTGTTGATATGTTGTTATTGCAGCAAAAGAAGTAAGGCAGGGGATTTACAAGTGTGTCTTATGAATAAGTAAAAGAGAAATGGCTGATAATTATTTCAATATGTGATTTTGTACTTAATAATGTATACAAAATATGTGTATCTGCATTTTTAGAGAACTAAGTTAAAAGCATATTACAAATAAGATATTTCTGTGCCTTCTCTTCTCAGGCTCTTTACTTGCTTGTGGATTCTTCTCCTGACAAGCATTTTAAAGGTAAGAGAATATTTATTTTTGATAATTAAAATTTTGGAGGTCTTCATAGGATGCTAACTATTTTAAATAGATTTAATTATTAGGAGCTAACTCCCATTTTAAAATCTTGTTTTTTTTAAACTGATAATTGTGTTTTTTTTCAATGCAAGTCATATATGTGCATTTGGGGATTATGAGCATGTAGCTTATTAATGAAAACGGGGGTGAAGTCGAAATTAGTTTTTAAGAGTTTTTAAATAAATGCATACTGTTAAGATCAAATTTAAACTGCTTTATCTTTTAATTTTTTTGCTCCACAACTTGAAGAATCTCAACATTACACTCTCAAAAATAACATCCTGATTCAAATAATTTTACATAAAAATAATTATTATTCTATAGAAATCAGATAGATGCCAATATTTATAATTCAGAGGCCTTCTTTTAATATTCGATTATTGGGTTTTGATAGCTAAAATAAAGGACCTTTCCTCATTTTGAGGCTGGCCAGTCCAGGCATAGGGAATGATGATCAGCAGATATCATGATTTGCAAATCTTTCTTTAGCCATAGATACTGCAGTTCAGATATACATTCATTAATCCCGAGTCAGTTTGATAATCTGCTGTGCAGGTGCCCACTTCCAATCATTTGTGGCTGTTCCTAAATCTGTGTCTAATGAACAGAGGATATGATTGCAGTCCTCTACAAACTTCCCTCGAGAAAGCATCATTGAATAAATATATAAAAATTATGCTGGAAATGGTCCCAGCAGCTGGGAGATTGTCGTATGTCCATGTAATTTTGCAGGTATGGTTCACAGTAAAATGGGAAAACAACTGTATGCTAATACAATTTAATCAGATGGAGTACATTTTGCTAGAGATGAAGGTGACACAAAACATACTAAGTTATAATTTAATAATAACATTGTAAATCTCTGAAAGAAGAGTGGGAAAAGCTTTTAGATTTCTTCAGAGTGCAGAATCCAGGTGGTCTAATACAATTTCTTGAAGAGTTCGTTAAAGTATTTTTCAGATTGACTATTGTGTTAGCAATACTATAGTGAGAAAACACCCAATTATTCTTTAAAAGAATTGCAGCATGAGAAGCCCTATAGAAAAACAATATTCTCAATGTGGTTGATTTTATTCATCCAAAGTGATGCCCATGCACATTAAATTGAGAAAATGCAGTTGCACTGAAATTTAAAGATTTATCTAATTTGAACTGAAGTTAGATCTGTTGCTTTAGGAAACCACTGACAATCATAGAATATGACAAGATCTTACTTTGTTGGTAACAGGGGAAGTCTTAAAGTCACAGGAATGACCTCTATAATATAGAAAATATTAATTGTACTCAACTTCTCCATTAAAAACATTTTTAAAGTTTAAATTATAATACTATTATAGATAACTGTAATTTTTAATATGCTTTTATATTAAAAATACACTAAATCTGCATTTATCTGCTCCTTGTTTCTAGTTATTTTTCAATAATGAAGTAGTAGAGCTGGTAATTGCTGCTGCAGGAGCACTTCTGTTCTGTGGATTTATCATCTACGACACTCATCTATTAATGCACAAACTCTCTCCGGAAGAATATATACTGGCTGCAATCAATCTTTATTTGGACATCATCAATCTGTTTTTGCACCTGCTCCGTTTGCTAGAAGCATTTAATAAAAAGTAATTGGGAGTTTTAATTCAAATTTAAGATAATTTATATGCAGTATCTAAAGAGTTAATTAAGACCTAAAAAATCTGCAGTCTACTTTGAGACTGAAGCTTGGTTTTACATTCTCTGCTGGCTTCAGTGTTTTCTATATAAACTGTTTTAGAGAGCTGAGTCTTACTGAATCTATTCTGAGATCAGTTAATTATATATTGCAGACATCTTGGCTGTTTGGCAAAGGCTTATTCCATCTATTTGCATATTATTAGTATTGATTGAAAGACTTGCTCATCAACTCATTTGTGCCAATAAGTACGATTAAAATTCTATTTTATTCCTGCAGTAATTGCCACAGATGTTTCCTTTGAGAGTCACAGTTGTTTCTGGTTGAATAGCAGAAGTCTCCTTGATTTCACTATTGAACACTGAAACTTTAAATAAGCTAAAATTCTATTATCTTCTTTTACAAAAAACTTTGAGCATTTTTATTTGAAGAACTGATCATCATAATTTTGCTTTTTCTAATAAATATCTGTACTTCCAAGTATGTTTATTTGGGGAAAAAATAATCTTTTATAGGAAGGATTCCAAAGATGGATCATATGGTAAAATAAACATAAAAAGAATTGGCTGGCAGTAGTCTTTCTCTATTCTGAAATTTTAGAAAGTTCAGAAATACCATATCATGTTTTCTCTAGAACCTTTTTAGAATGTGGAAAGAGTTTGAAACTTGTTTGAGTCCATTCTTAGGACCTTTTCACTATTGGTTGTAAGAGGTGAAATATTTTTATGCAGAAGAATATTTATTAATGGCCCTTCAACTGAAGTAATAGCAAAGTTAGTTAGATTTCATCTGCTATTCCGGCTGGTGATTAGAAACTTATAAAAATAATACATTTTAATAAAACGTTCATTATGTGATCCCTTTTTTGTTTCTTTGCCTTCTATTGTTAAGACTATTAGATAATTTTGTCACTGTTAAGCAGAAAGCTATATTATATAAGAGTGCAATCTCAGAGATCTCTGTTGACTGATATTTTTCTTGTCAGTGTCACCCCATTTTATTTTTATAATTTCAGCCTGTTATTAAAAGTAATTCCAAAGTTAAAAGTTGTTTCAAGTATTTATTCAAAATCTGTATTCAGAGTTCAACTTTTAATTATAGAGTCACAGTTCATAATGTTATAGAAGAAATGACAGAACTAGGCCAAGCTCTTCAATGCAGGAAAGAGTTTATTGCGCAAGGTTCAAACAGTCCAAAGACAGCGAAGGGTCTGAACAATGATGGCTGCTTTTGGCTCGATATTTATACAGTATAAAGGCAAAGTTATTACAAAGAGTGAGACATTTCACACGTAGAGGTTACCCTTTAATCTATCTCTAGGAAAGACATAACAGCCCTTTTCCCACAGGCTCAGGTTCTCAGCTCCGGAGCTCAAGACATAATAAAGAGGAGATAAGGGGCTCAAAGGCGCCTCAAGAGCAGTAAAGAGGACAGTAAGGGAAGCAGTATTTCTTCTCTAAGATATATATGACATTTGGGGTGTAATAAACATTAAACAACAGGATGTATCTGTTTAGGGTCAGTTTGCCCTTTTACAATTCTGTACCTACGTCAAATACCGTCTGCCATCTCAGCACCTTGGCACGGAAGAGGCACTTCTGTCTTGACCAAAGATTTGGATTTCTAATATTTGAGTTTTATCCCAATATCGAATCTTAGCCTGGCTCAATAACACTTATGTCCAAAAGGCTTTAAAGTTACAGGAAATTATTGTAATAAAATAGAACTTGCTTACATTAGCTTAGCTTCCCAAAGAATTGTGACATAGTAGTATTTACCTGTTAGTTTAGTTTCCCCAAAAAATTATTGTGACATCCTTGGGTTTATTTAAGTTAGCTCAGCTTCCCAAAAAACTATAGGCTCAGGTTACAGTTGTATTGATCTGGTCAGTCATGCTACTTTAGAGACAATGGGTGTCTTTTTATCAACTTTGATTGAATCGACAGTTGCATTCTTACCTTGAAGAGAAAGACCTGGTTTTATGGCTAATTATTGGTTTGTAATAGCCCTCAAAGATGTTCACAAATTATATCTCATCCAATAAGGGCAAAAAACATTTTGTGAATTTATTGGTTGTCTTCTGAGCCCCATTCAAGGTGCTTGCATTCAGGACCAAGCTACTTACAAACTCCCATTTAGTCTGCCCTGCATTCTTAGATCATCTGTAAAGACTCTAGCAGATTCTACCTTGTTCTTCTTGCTATGTAAAATTACTTTTGTCTTCCTCCATATTGTGGATTACACACACACACAATTTAGCCTTTTTACTATTTAGAAAATTGAGTGCATTTTTGTTGTTCAACCTACCTTGTTTTGTTTAAAGGTGTGTTGCAGAATACTGTTTTAAGGTTTGCTTTAATTCTGTGAGCTGTTAAGGACTGGGCATCATGGAAATCTTCTAAAATTAAAAAATATATATTAATAAGTACTATAAAAACCTTACACATTCATTTATAGCTGTGAGCTATAAATACCATAAACTATTGAATACCATAAATGCAGATATATAGATATATTTTCCAAATGTACCATCAGAATCTAAGACTTAAGATGCTAGCATAACTTACGAACTTTGCCCAGAAGTTGAGCATAGTCATCATTGTTTTTCAAACAGACATCATTTACGGGAGAGTGATGTAACACTTTGGGACCCCCTCTTTTCTCGGCATCTCACTCATTCTGGCCTCTGATTGGAAGTATTATTTTTACTCTCGAGGTGAACTGAGCAACCTCACGGCGCTGCGAAAGCATTAAGGGAATATTGCTCGAGGAAGTGTATCTAAATCGTCGTTAGGTCTGCCAGGAGAAGGACTCTCGCCCGGCTTTTCCCAGAAAAGATGCCCGCTGTAACAGCCCTAAAAAGCCCGGAGAACCCCTCCAATCGGTCATCCCCTGACCGCAGCAGTACCGGCGGAGCTCGCAAGGGGGCTCTGTGGGCCAGCGCGAGAAGACGCGACTTTTTCGAAAGCGACCTCCCTGCCTCCACTGCCCTACGTGGAAGCCGAAGCCTTTCAATTCCGGAAGAAGCGCGGTAGACGCTTGTTACAGTCACGTCCGGTGGAAGCGGGGAGTTGAGAGTTATCCAGCACCGCGTGTTCAGGTACCGGAGGAAGGGCTCGGGGCAGTCATTTGTTGAGGCCAGGGTTCCCAGGTCCTGCCATAAGGCTCCCGAGTTTATTTCAACTTCTGATCATTTTCTGAACAAATCCGGCCGCTGATCTCGGCAACAGCACGGCAGAGCTTGCTTCGTTTGGGATGTCGGTTCAGCTCTTTAGGCTAACCCACAGCCCTGGGATTTCCTGCCCAAGGACTAAGTAGATCTGACACCTTGGCCCAGACGAATAAGAGCAGGTTGGTGGCCATGGCTCATCTTGATAAGACAGCAGGAGTCCTTGGATGTGGGACACCCAGGAAACCCCTCGTATTTAACCTTTTTAGCCTAAGTAATGACTCGTAATTTTAAGCAGACTGCTCAGAACCCCCACAGTTTAGAAGAACAAATGAGCATTGGTGGCTCATTGGAAGGCTTCCCATAGATTGCCTCTGCTATGGGGGAAGTTCAGGAATATTTGTACAAGTTTTGCATTTCTAGGATCCTGTGTAGCTTTGGAAAGCAGGAAAATATTATTTGGAAGTAAGGAGCCATCAATTCAAATTTGTTTACAAAATGAGCCCAAATCTCTCTTAAATAAGGATGGAAATTGCTTTTGAGGAGTGTTTCTGAAGAAATATATTTTATACTTTATGCACAAATAGGAGGTACTGTCATTGCAGTTGGCTTTTTGGGGAGCCACAAGTTCATGTTTACACAAACCCAGTAACTTGCTCTGTTTTGTCATACTGGTGTTACGCATTATTTTTCCATTTATAGAAGCAAACAGAAATGGCAAAAAGCCTAAGGAGCAAATGGAAAAGAAAAATGAGAGCGGAGAAGAGAAAGAAAAATGCTCCCAAGGAACTGGCCAGGTTGCAGAGCATTCTGAAAGCCAACAGTGATGTTGTAATGGATGAAGTGAAGGAAGTAGTAACTGTGGTTCCTGCTGAGAAAATCTTAGAGAAAAAGGATTCAGATGGTGAGTCATATTATTCTTAGGTATGGCTCCAAAGCAAAATTTCCTAATCTGGGCAATTTGCAGATGTGTTATCTCTAATCCGAGAATTCTCTATCCAGCATAGATATTGCTGAGAGTTCTGGGAGTTAGTGCACGGGTCTAGAAGTTGCTTAGACTGGGAGACATTGTTCTAAGATTTGCAACAAACAGGCTCTGAAAAATTTGAATTATGGTATTGTATATCCGTCACCTGATACTGCTGTTTTCATTCTTTTGGGGCTGCTTTTTCTCATATTTCCCTTGGCTATGTAAATCTTCCCTTTTAAAAAAATCATCTAATACCACCATATAGATGAGATTGCTCCTGTGAGTTGATAGTGCAGAAATAGGTTATGTTATGTGTCTATCTTATTTATCCATTGAACATCTCCTAGCAAAAGTTTGGCTAACTGGAAATTCTGAGAGTTGAAGAACAATGCTGTTAATGAAAATAAGGTGGAAGGAGTTTATGAGGATGACCTGTGAGACTGGTACCTATTCTTTTGAAGATAGACAGTGGAAAGCAAAGAGGGAAACATTGTAAATTATAATCAGAATGATCTTTTCACTTGGCTGTTTCTCAATAAATAATAAATATTTTTTTTCCAAAGAAAGACTATCCTAACTAACAAATTTGAAACTGTTTTTAAAAACCATCATAGTGCAAGCATACATGTGCTCGTAGTGCCTCATTTCTTAGTTCTGCACTCTTATCAGTTTTAGAATAATTTATGGTTTATTCCAATAGTTTCTTTTTTATTCACTTTTAAGTCTACTATTTTCAGGTGATAATAGCATTTATTTCTTTATGTGTTTTTTTCCCTAGATGGAAGTAAGATGGACATGGATGTTAAAAGAAATCAGAAAACTCTTCTAGATCAACATGGACAATATCCAGTATGGATGAATCCCAGGCAGAGAAAAAAGCTAAAGACAAAACGTGTCAAAGGAAAAAATAAGTCTAAAGCACCAAAAGGATTAACCTGGTAGACTCTGGTAAATGTTAAAAAATAAAGGGTGGGGTGGGGTGGAGAACTTAATGGTTTATGTCATCAGTCCTAAGGGTAATTTTTTTTCTTGTTTCAGATGTTCAGGCTCATTTAATAAAGTTCCAAATATCTTTGTACAAACAGGACTATAATTTTGCTAGAATTAAACAGTTACCATCCAATGGCAACCAAATTTCTATCAAATGCTATAAAATTTAGTTGTTTTAGCTTTACAGAAAAGCAAATGTGTTAATCAGGTGTAGCAAAAAAAAAAAACAGCTGACTTTTCAAGGTCTTAAAAAAAGAATCGTTTTTTAGAGTAAAATATCATGAATCAGTCTTTATCATGAATCAGTCTTTATAAGTTTGGTCACTAGTAAATCTTTAATGATCTACAAGATTCTTGCTCATTCATTTCAATGAAACTTCAGATTTCAGTTCCAACTGATTGTTGAATTATTCTCAACAGAACTAAATACTTCAGTTTTGAGTCTATTGCAACAATTTCAAATGTATCTGGCAGAAATATACTTATTTTGTTCTCATTTCTCACTCTTAAATATCTTTTAAAATCTGTTAATATTTAATTTAATATCTAATACTAATAAAGCCAAAGTCAACATATTAGGGCATTGAAGTGTTAATAATAAATAAATAGCTTTGGAATGCCCCTGATTTTCAGGGGGAAGTTTTGTGTAATGTATATAGTATGGCCAAATATAAGTATATGTCCTCAAGTTCTGTTTTGTTCTGGCTTAGCAATAATGGGATACATCTGGATCTTTATTTTTCCTTTCAAAAGGATAAGACTAAGTGCAATCTCATGCATTTTTTCCTGAAGGGACATCCTTGGAGAATTCAGCGTAGTGTGTTTTTGAGCAGAGTTGCACAGGGCTATTTTGTAACATCATAGTTCTGTACAAATGTACAGGTGGGGGTGAAGTCTAGCCAATTTAACTGGAATTACAAATAAACTTAATATTGGAGTATAAAGTGTTTAGATTTTAAAGGAGAGATTTCAGATTTACTTAGATAATATTGGTGTGTTTACTACTAATTTTGAAAAAAATATAATGTTAAATGTAATTGAGTTTTATTACATTATGGAATGGCTCTGTTTCTGTATAAACAATAGTTTCTGAAATAGGTTTTACACTTAGAGTTAGCGATATAAATAGAACTAAAGAATGTTTTATAAAATTCTTCTAAAAACCCTCCAAACATAGAGCAGGGAGGACCTGAAGCTGTTGAACATAGTATGATTGGCATAGTTCCACTCTTTTTGGCTACATGGGGATATTTTCCACATTCTGACATTTAATTAATAAAATTTTATTAATTGAATTTATATAGCTGCCCATCTTACCGAGGCAACTCTGGGCAGCACAAAACAATAGATAAAAAATATAAAAACAAGGAATGCAAATTTTAAGAAGCCCCAGTAATAAATATCTTTAAAAAACTCAAAATATAATACAAGTAGACCTCGTACTACAATTGATCCTCAATTTTTTGTTGCTAAACGAAACATTTGTTAAGTGAATTTTGCCCATTTTATGATCATTCTTGCCACAGTTGTTAAGTGAATCTGGCCTTCCCATTGACTTTACTTGTCAGAAGGTCAGAAAAGGTGCCCAGTGTTCGTAACCCTGGGGTATTGCAATCATCATAAATATGAATCGGTTGCCAAGTGTCTGAATTTTGATTTATTTATTTATTTATTTATTATTTAAATTTTTATACCGCCCTTCTCCCAAGGGACTCAGGGCGGTGCACAGCCACAATAAAACACACATGACGGGGGTGCAGCAATGGTTATAAATGTGAAAAACGGTCATAAGTCACTTTTTTCAGTGCCATTGTAACTTTAAACGGTCACAAGATGCACTGTTGTAAGGAGAGGACTCCTTACAACAGTGCGGAGTGTACACTTGACTACCTGAAATGTACAACAGTGTACATTACAGGTAGTCAAGGACTACCTGTAATGTACAATCTTATAATTTCAATACTTTTAGGTACATGCTGGGAAGTGTTCTTACATCCCAAAACAAATAATATTGCTCTATTTAAATAATCAGAAATTACCAGGAGTTCCATTTAAATCAAGAGTATTCTTTGTCTCTGGGCCACACTGGGGCAAGAGTGGCATTTTGAGGGATGCAATTAAAAATGAGCAGTCAGTAGCAAGCTCCATTTCTTATTTAAAAATATATAGGAGATAGAGTTGAAAAAAAATGCCTCCACTTCCATAACTTTAAGTAGAGATGATTTAAAATATGAAACAAGAAAATAATTATTGACATAGCTCTTTTGATACCTGCACGTACTTTGTGTAAACACCACCATTCACTACACATTTCTGGTAATGATGCAGGAATTTCTGAAAGGCATTAATAAAGAAGTCCACACATAATCTCTTCAACCAGATCTTGACACTGCTTTCCACATTTTTATTTGAGCTAAACAGATGTCCACAAAAACATTCCTTCAATTTGGGAAAGGTAGTTGTAGGGTGCCATATATGGACTGGATGGTGCATGTGGTAAGACAGTGAGATCCAACTTCACAAAGGCCTCATAGGTAGTTGTGAAATGTGATACCTAGCATTGTCATGTTGCAGCAAAATTTCCTTCTTTCTTCCAAATGTTTCAAAGTTCAGAGTGTTGAATTGGTAATGATACCAGAGTCAAAGAAATCCATGGTACTATCTACATATATAAAAAAAACCTACAACCATGAGCTTTTGTGATGAAACCTAGATCTTTTTTTTCTCATAAATGAAACTTTATAATTATATTCCATGGATTGATGTTTTGCTCATAATGATGCCAAATATTGTCTTCATCATAATGCTGTTAATAAATTCATCACTTTCAGTCTGATAGTGTGATAAGAATTGCTGGCAAAGTTGAACTCTTTCATCTCTGATCAGCATACAAGAAACCCATCTTGCTCAAGCTTTCCAATATTGGAGAACAATAATGTGTCCTGCATGTTTCTGTAAATGCCAAGTTTAAAAGCAATTTCCTTTCGTCTGCTTGTCTTTAATTGGTTCAACCTTTCTGATGTGAAACATGTTGGTTGCTGTTATAGGTTTGTCATCACTTCATCCTTGATCTCACAAATCAGCACTTCCCAATTAACTGTCTTTACATTTCTTGGCCCAGTGATGCACAATACTCATAGCAACAATCAGAACTTCAGCAACCAACATTTGGCAATGAATTTCATCCTGAAGGACTCCTTTTGGAAGTAAAAAAACCCCCCCAAATGATGGTACATTGTGTAAAGTGCACTGATTCATTCTAGCTTCCATTTCACAAATAATAGCAACACAACCTTTTCTCACAACTTCCCATCAATGAAGTGAAATGGCAGATGCTAAAGAATACAGCAGAGTTTCTACCAGTAGTTTGTCAGAATTGCTATCTGTTAGTTTCTTATAAAATAGGATGTATTACTTTTAATTCAACTTCTTTTGGTCTGTGTAATTTATTTAACATTTGGGGATCAGCCAAGGATTCTAGCTACTGTTACAATAATGCATCACAACTTTGTTTTAATTCTGTACATGTCCTGAGAACGTTGTTAGGTTGCATACTTTTATGATTGCAGTTGGATAAGAAGTTCATCTTTGAGTTTATTTCTCACCAAATGAATTGTAGTAAACTTGTATGACTAATAGGTTTACAGAGCAGACAGCAATTTTAATATTTCAAGGATTCCCCAATAAAATATATTTATCATAGATTTCTGTCAGTCAGGCTGAATTTCTTGATGCACTTTAGTCTGTCCAGCTGGGAAGATTTGGCTCATTTTTACTGATCTCTTCTCAATTTAGTCCATCCCTATGCAAAAAATAAAAAGGAAGGCCTTTTTAATTTCCTGCCCAAAGTATAGGAATATAGACCTTAACAAAGTTTATGCGTCATCCCAGGGTTCCTTTTGGTAGACAGACAGAAATATAAACTTGTTTATTATTAAACAAGTTTTAATTTGTTAAAATTAAATTAATTTGTTAATTTATATATTAAAATAAATAAAACTTGCTCCAGCTCTGAAAAAAAGTTAGAAAAGTTTTTAATGAGAAATTATCTTAGTAAATCAACAAAGCCAGTTTATTGGAAAGAGAGGTACCAGAAAAAGAAAGAAAGACAATAACAAAGGGAATTCCAATAAAAGCTATATAGTCAGCCTCATTAAATGAATTGCTTATTATTCACTTGTCAGAACATTTGAGTTGTTCGGAGTTATTTGAGGAGAATAGTTGAAAAGGTCATCAGTATCTCCAAATTGTTCCTTTCTAACTGTCAGTTTTATGGTAATTGGAGGATGTTTCAAAATCACTAATTTTGCTATTTGTTGCAAATTTATGTTCCTTATTATTAAGGATTGAGAATTTATTTGAAAAATTAAATATAAATTCCTTTCATTTGACCTTCATTTTAGCAGATTCTTAAAGGGGTACTCTTCTATTATATCAAAATAGAACAGAATATCGGAAGACTAACTGGAATTTTGGGCCTTGTCAATTATTGTGATAAACACAAACCACTTAAATGCTTCTGTTGTTACTATTTATGTTGTTAGTATGGCACAAAGCATGGCTCAACTGATACTTTCATAACATTTTTACAGTTGAAATAAATGCATCCATGGCTTTAATGGGAAGTGGACTTTAAAGAGGATTTCCCTTGGATTAATGGGAAGAGGATTTTAAATGTTTCTCTTCCTATTTCTTCACGTTCTTACATTTTGAAACCAAAATATGCAGAGCAAAAGTTGCTTGAAGGGAATTTAATTTTTCTCCTTTAGGTCACTAGTTCAAATGGACTCCAATAATGAAATGTGATTAACTTCCGATGACGCTTCAGTTAATAATTCAGCAGCACTTGGGGGTCTCCATTTAGTTTCCTGCCAATTGTTACCCAGGACTTAACTGATACTAATCTGAATTTTTATTGGCATCCAGAAGGAAGTTCAAAGTGATTGACTTCTTTCTCTAAAAAATGAAATGAGGATCTGGAAGTTTGCAAGAACAAGTTTTATAGTTAGAAAATTAAATAAAATCTTTATAACCTGTTATATCCAGTAGATGGCACTGTATGGCACTGTATTAATCTGTTAAACTCAAGGAAATAAGATAGATTCTCAGGCATTGTAGCAACAGCAGCCTGCATTTGGTCTGAAATTGCTTCACTCTATCAAGTATGTGAGACAGCCATATACTTGATTAAACTAAAAGTTTAAACTGTTAGCTATATGGTTATGCTATATATAAGAAAGTGAGCAATATTGATTCAGGATTGATTAATAGCAGCTAATCTAAACAGTAATAAATATATTCATAAATTTATTTATGAATATATGTATTCATAACAAATGTAAATAGATAGGTTTGGGCTTATCATCTTAGAAATACAGGGTATTAATATGTTCTATTTGAGGGCTAAATATTTTTCAAAAGCAATTGTTATTGAAAGCTTTTGTAAAGTTAAAGCAATTATTGCCTATAATTTAAAAACATTTTACAGCTATTTTATTTTTATATCAAGTAACTTGAAGATCCCAAATATGTTTTGGATGTACAAATTTCCCTGGATAGTAATGTTTAAGGCTCATTACCCCAGAAAACTGGGAAAAGGATAAGTGAACCTGTTTCATTAATTGGCCTATTAATAATGAAACTCAAAACCTGAAATTAAAGAAGTCATGATTAAATATACATTTCAAGCCATTTTTATTAATACAAATCCTATTCTCTAATGCAAGTAAAAAAGGTGAGAGTTTCCTTAGTATAACAGGAACATTTCCTTCAAAAAAAAGGCACTTCTAAACTTTGTTATGACACAGGCAATGTCTAACAAATGATACTCCCAATCAAGACATAAGGCAGCTTTCCCCAAATTTGGCATTTTCTATATATACTAGTCTATAGTTCCCATCATTCTCAGCCAGTATGACACATGCTTTAAGGCATATTTTGATAGTATTAAATGATATTTCTTTAAGAAAACCCCAGAATATACTGCAAAAACAAACAGCACTTTGACTTCTTTTTTCCAAACCGCATTTTTTAAAAATACAAGACTTCATTACAAATTTGTAAGGAAGCATATAAATCATTACATTAAAAAAAAAAACTTCCTTCTCATCTCTGTGTGGTATATGTGTTCCTCAGTTTTGGGTCTGTCTGGCACAAAAGCTATTTGTTGATGGTATATCCCGTTTAGGGTCTTGTCTTGCAAAGGTATTTTCTTTGTTTGATTTTTCTCCCATGTCTGTTGTTGTTTCAGGCATTCTTTCAGCAGGTTATCTTTGGATGCCATTTTACTGTTATACTCCTGGATGTTCTGGATTTCATCCAGGACAATGGCTTTGATACTCACTAGACCAGAGGTCTTCAAACTTGGCAGCTTTAAGACTTGTGGACTTCAACTCCCAGAATTCTCCAGCCAGTTTATATAAGATATGCTGGCTGGAGAATTCTGGGAGTTGAAGTCCACAAGTCTTAAAGCTGCCAAGTTTGAAGACCTCTGCACTAGACTATACCACCCCAGTGGAAATCACTGTACATTGTGTGGAGCTTCTGGTTCTTCACATCAACAGCTTCCCTGTCCACCTTTGGCTAACTCACTATATTGGCACAGTGACTGGCAGGGCATACATGTTAATGGCATGGATCTTGTTATTCCAGTTGAGCTCATTCTTCAGGACCTATCTTATCCTTTGGTACTACTTGGATGTTGCTGTTTTCCTTACCTCCTCCTTGTGGTTCCCATGTGTCTGTGGGTTATCTAGGTACTTGTAGTTGGTCTGTATGTCTGCTGTGTGGTCTACTGGTGGTTCCACTCCATCAGTCTGAACTATTTTCTCTCTCTTGTCTACCATCCTGCCAAACGTCTCCAATCCAAATGATATCCTAATGTCCTCACTATAGATCCCTGCCAGGTGAATTAGCAAGTCAGTGTCTCATTCATTCTTAGTATACAGCTTAATGTATTCCACATATAGGAGATGGTTGACAGTAGTTCCACTCTTGAGCTGTATCTGGCTGAGTGGGTTCAAGCCTATGCAGAACAGCAGCAGGAGAGTGTATCACCTTGGTATATGCCAAACCTAATGGCCACTTGTGTGAGTTGTCTTGCGCTGACTTAATTTTTTCTTCCACAGCCTCATTGAGTTTTTGCGGAAGGTTCTTAAATGTCTGGTTGACTTTGTATAATGCCAGGTATATACAGATCCATGTGTGTGGAGTCCAATTGTAGCCCTTCCTATAGTCAATGCAGGCTATGCTTAGATTGGTGATGTACTGCTGTTCTTGATTGTACAGCCAAGCATCTTCAAGGCAACAGTATCTGTATTTTATGCCAGTTCATTGGTTTGAGTTATGGTGGTAAAAGGGATTGTTGTGACGGCTCTATTGGCTTCTTCTAGCATACTATCTGATGATACGTCTCTATTGAGACTTGCAGCTAGTCTGACTAATAGCTACTTTATCCATGATCTTATGCCTCTTATCAGCTGCTTTATAATTTTTAGGCAGCAGCCATCATTTTATTACATGATTTCACTTCATATTGCAGGTGCCAATTTAGAAATAAAGTACATTTAAAATAATTTTAAAATATTTTAACTTGAAAAACTAGGACAAAGAAAAGGAGTTAAATTCTTGCATTCTTCATAAAATTTCAACCATTTTTCTTAATATTGATGGTCAATAGGCATTGTCTTCACAAGTGATCACTATTTTTAAGAAGTACAGCGCAGCGTGTCAGTTTTTTCTAACTATAATCTATTTTAAGGCATCGTGAGCATAGCAGCTACCTTGTAGCACATTGCGTTATTTATCTCTATATTGTTTTAGTTCTGCAACTTGATTTAATAACTAGCTCTGCATTATGAATTTCAACTTCTAAAAAAATGGGTTGTTTTCTACTTGTATCCTTTTTCAGCAGTAATATTTTTATGAATTCTGCCCAGAATCACAGTGATTAGTGAATGTGGAAACATCTGTGATGCTAGCTATTATATAAGATAAACAATGCTATTATTTGGTATTATTTGCTGGGTTTCTAACAGAGTGGACCTTGCATCTTCATTGCAAAGGGCCCTTCTGTCTTTCTCTTTGTCCTGTTTGCTTGGAGTCAGTGTTTCTTAATGAAGCAGTCTGCTTATTCAAATGGTAATTGGATCATATCCAAATATGACTCAGTGGGAAATCCGTTCATTTTCTTCCTTAGGTTGCTTTGTGATCGCATCCGGCCATCGCTAATAAATCCGAATACTTTCTAAAAGAGCTCCTATTAGCCCCATATATCCACCAAGAAAATGTTTAGAATATGTTAGTAGACATATTCTTCAGAAAAGCTTCAGAACAGCTTTTATTTTTTTGAAAGTTTATTGAGATTATAGCTATTGCTAGATGATATAAATGGACAGATCTACATACAAAAATATGCAAATGCAATATACATAAACATTGCCATGCTCAGTGCAAGAAAATATCCATTAAAAAAAATGTTTTCTTTAAACAGTTTCCTTTTAAAAATGAAATTGGAATTGTTTCAAACATTAATACTTGAAGCAGTTTTCTTTTTTTTTTATTGAAAAAGTTTTTCAAATACAAATTTTTCCCCCTTTCCCCCCCCCTCTTCCCTAACCCCCACTCCCCCTCCCCTCCCCCTGTGGCTTCTCCAAAATAAAACCCAAGTTAATAACAGATTATATAATACTTTACCATCCTTTTGTTCCACCCCCCCATATACTAACCCTTTCTTTCTAACAATATTATTATATCCCCCTTATACTATACATTTCAAAAACAACATTCAACTGTAAGATTATATAATAAATTCTAATTTAGCAATTTCATCTATTCAACTCATAATCTATCCTTCTAACAATATCATTATATCCCCCTTATACTATACATTTCAAAACAACATTCAAAGCAACTTTCAGCTGTAAAACTATATAATAAATCCTAATTTAGCAATTTCAACTCATAATCTATCCATTTCCTCCTCCCCCATACATATATTTCTTAATTCGAATCTTTTACGTATATTGATATAACATAACATCCCTTCTCCTAAACTAAACAATCAGTAAACTAACCTGTCTCCACCCACTTTCCTACAGGTCTACATACATAATATTTTCAATATCTTTATTCTTCTGCCCATTCCACTAAAAAAGAATTTATTTACATATATATATAAAATCCTTAATTAACTTTAAATTTGTAATCCATATGATATCTTCTGTAATGTCTCTCAACTGGATTGTTAATTCCATTACCCATGTTAGGGTAACGTCACATCCTAATTCCAACAGTATGTTCGGTATCTTCAATTACCAACTACCCCCATCAATAGTAAATGTTTTCATATATAAAAAAACCACCCGAGTGACTTTATATTTATATTCCATATAGTGTTGTCTATAATGTCTTCCATCTAGATTATTAATTCCAACCACCATGTTGGGGTAACAGCCAGATCTTCTGCATGCCCCAATCCCATAGTTCTCTTGCCTTATAGCTCAGCATAAACGTAATCCATTTGTCAAAGAATCCAAAATAGAAAATTCCAATCCGCTCAATTTATGGCCATCTTCACATCCCAAGAGTACAGCACTGCAGAGATCTGTCACTCTCCTCAAGATAATATACACCAATACTTTGCCTCAACTAAATTTCTAAATATTCAATCAGCTCTTAAGTAACTGGCATTACACTGTTGTTTGGTCTAAAAATTTTTATTTTTGTAGGACCTGCTTCTTCTTTTCTTAACTTTTTGTGGCTTAAATCTCCATCCTGGTTTCCTTTCTATGAGTTGTATATCAACTGTTTGGTTTCCATGCTGGTCTGTAGCTTGATAAATCATCACATTAGAATCCAAAGCCGCCTCTCTTGTATTTGTAAGTAATCCAACTGTAGCCTCTGAAGGAGAATCCAGAAGCGGCTCATCCACAAAAGCCTCTGTAACTTGTTGTTTTTCCGTTATCTCCACCTCCATCTGCTTAGCCTGAATTTCAATCTCTTGTTGATTTTGCTTTTCTTTATTCCCCTCGTGTATTATACGTGGAGATGTTAAACCCATTTTAAAAACCTTATAGTAAAATTCTTCCACTTTTTCAACAGTATTTAGTTGATATCGTTCTCCTTGATATCTCAATATTATACCAACTGGGACATCCCACCTGAATGGGATGTTTTGTTTCTTTAGTTCAGTCACCAAAAATCCAAAATCCTTTCTATCTTTTAACATCTTGGGCGGTAGTTCTTTAAATATCCAGATCTTCCTTCCCTTTTGCACAATATCATTTCTTATTTCTTTATCAGTAAAGTAAATCACCACATCTCTAGGCAGCTGCCTTTGCTTTGCCACCCAAGAATTAACTCTGTAGGCCTTATCAATCTTGCAGGATACATCTTCAGGGCTAACCTTTAAAATCCCAGCCAGAACTTCAGCAGACATCTTTCTCAAATCTTGTCTTTTATCTTCCTGTATTCCCCTATTTCTAACTGCAAATTCCATGAGTCTGAATTGCATTATTGTGGCTTCATTTTCAATCCTTTGTTTTATATTATCTACATTGTAAGTCTTATAATCAGCTTCCTTTATTTTTTTAAACTCTACTTCTGAGCTTTTTTCTTGAATCCTTATTAAATCATTTTCAATTCTTTGTATTTTATTATCCAAATTATAAATCTTATCATCAACTTCCTTAGAGTCTATTTTTAAATTTATAATTTCATCCATCTTCAGAATTAGTTCTATAAAACTTTTCATATGTTGCTTCAGAATATCATACTTTTGTTGAACCAACTCTTTAATTTCCTGTCTAAAATTTTCAAGTTTCAGATTCACAATCTTATCATGTCTAGCCATCTCCTGCAGTAGAAATTTCTTTAGGTCTATGAAGCCATTCTTCTGCATCTGCAAACTCTCAACTTGTTCATACGATTTATAAATGGGAGAGGCCCCCCCCCATGGCTTGGTTATCTGGCTTTGTCAGTTTTAGCGCCATCCTGCCACACAACAGATTTTTTTTTCTTTTTCCTTTTAAAGAGAAAGACTTCTCTCCAAACAATATCAATAACAAGTCTCTAAGAAGGAAGAAACATGAAATAAGAGTTTTTTCTCTTCACTTCTAACCAGCACTTTTGCTAGATACTTTGTAACTTTGTAACGTTATAAACTATTCAAACGGAAGGACTTTCGCTTTCAGCTTTTCTCAAGCCTCGGCCAGTCGCCATTTTAAACTCTCCTTTTTCCTCCTTTCACTCTTCTTTAATTTTAAAATCAGTCTTGGGGTTAGAATACTTGCAGTTTAGGATCCCCGATCCGGATTTCATCCTGCTTATTCAGATGATCTGTTAATTTTGTTGATTGGTCTGGTCCCAACGCCTAGCTCTGCAAAAAGGCAGAGTTCGCCCGGAGCAGCGGCGAGCGGAAATAGGGAGCCACAACCTGCTTCGTCCCCAAGAGTAGAAAAAGAACCATGGGGACTTCGCAGAGGGCTCTACCTGCCCTCGCCAGTTCTATCTCACATTTCCTTTAGGAAATGGAGTTTTTCGAGCCGCCTTTCAGATGTAAAGGTGGCTCTTTACGGGCGACGGGGCTGGCGGTCTCAGAGGACCGTCTGGCGGTGAAGGAAGCCAGACCGGAAGCCTCTCTTGAAGCAGTTTTCTAACCAGGGTTCTGAAACTCTGGGTCCACACTTGGGGAACTCGGTCTCTAGCAAATGGGGGGTGGGGGCTGTTTGAAAGGGCTGGTTGTCCCTGCGAAGTTTTGGATGTTTTTGGTCCTATCCCGGTCTGCCTGGGCAAGTCAGGAGCAAGAGTTTGCACAGCCGGCTTTGACAGGGGAGGACAAGGCATGCATTTTGGACCTTTTTGCCATGTGAGAGTTGGGAGGTTGCGCCTCTTTTGCACTGCTGCGTGGCCAGAGGTCTCTCCCGTTCGCGCCGGCCTCGGCGGAAACTAAACATCTAAGCAATGGAACCGGCCAATTTGGTGGCCTTTTTTGTCACGCCGGCGTTTCGCATCCAAATCTCCACCCGATGGAAGAGCGGGAAGGAAGCGGCGCTTAGGTGTCTCTCTGCTGGCCCCTAGTCGCCAGTCTAGGCTAGCTGGAATGGCGAGAGTCCTGGAGGCGAACTGAGCTGCGGTCGTGTCTCTCATTTCGGAGCTAAGATTGCAGCCAGTATTATCGGGACCGTGTACTGTTAAACAACAACAACAAAAAATACTGCTAGAGCCAAACACGCTCGGAAGGCGTCTTTCCCTTCTCTGTGGAAGCCTGGCTAAATCACAAAGGAAGACAATACATCGCGACACCAACCCTCGAAGGGGAGGGAAATTCATATAGAAAAGAGACGGATTAGAACTGGATGACCTCCATTTCCTTGGTGGTTGGAGATCATTGAGATTGCCCTGCAAGGCAGGGTACCTCTGTGTTCTGGAAGGCTGGGGCACTACTGGGGAAAGGCATCCCAAAACGGGATGAGACCAAAAGGGACAAGGGAGGGCTGCATTGGAGAGGAGAAAGGGAAGTGGTGGGTGCAAGGGGGAAATGGCATCTGGGTGGGAGTGATGGGTTTTTGGAATGGAAGGTAGTGGGGCAGGATGACCTGCAGACAGTTTCCCATAACTCCCGTCTTTTCAGGTTAAGGTTAAGGTTCATGCTCAGTACTACCAAAGAGGAGGTAATAGTCTCCCTCAAGATGCATTTCACAGACATGGCCAGGAAGTGGACTGGCACTGCTGCCTTCAATTTCTTTGATTTCCCAATCTAATCTAAAGTAGTGGTCTTTCCTGTGGTCTTGCATCTAATGCTAATTAAGATAGCCACCTAATCCTGGCTAGCTTTCTTACAGTACCACACAAGCTGGGTCTTCAACCTTCAACCTAGCTGCTTCAACCTAGATGAAGCAGCATAAAACAATAGAATAACCACCCACAGAATTTCAACTATTGTTGTTGTATCCAGAGATATAGAAGTTTACAGATACAATGCAAAAGGAAAGGAGGATGAGGAGGGAAGAAAGGAATATGTACATTCTGATAGCAGGTCTGCAGTTTTCTTGTTTCAAGCCAAACACATAATACTTCTGTTGAGCTGATGGATGGCATCCTGCAGATGGATGGCATTCTCTGCAATGGAATGAGTGCATATGGATGTATGTATCACCTGTCGGCAATTTAATATGTTTAGCTATTAAACCAAACATTTCTGGGTGCAGCAAGGAGGGCAACTGCATGATCCTTGGAAAAGTGCCAGCTATTTTAAAGAGTTGCTGACAGGTGCTATATAAGGGCTCTCCCTGAGTGGCAATGCAATATTTTCCCTTCTAAGGTGAAGCATTGCAGCCCTAATAAATATTATTAAATGCAGTAACTAAATGGATTAAAAGGTAGCAGTGCACAGTGGGTTGTATGGTCTAACCCTTTAGATTGATTGATTCAGTTTGTATACACTGAAGCCAGATGACGCAACATCATTGATTAACAGTGATGATGTGCTTCAGGGCCCAACTGGTCAAAGCAGCTGCTGCTGGAATATACCATTAAAAGAAAATCCTAGAAATGTAAGCAGTAGGCAAATGAATCAATTGGATTTTGCTTTTGGGAATGTAGAGTGAATGAGGAAGCTGGAATAGTGGTAGGTCACAGTATCCTCACTGTCAGCATGTCCATAAAAGCAGTGATTCTCTCCACAGTTGTCACTACAAATTCTTTTTTTTAAAAGAAGCATAGCAACAAAGATGACTTTAACTGAGTTTAAACATGCTTTGGATAAAGATATGTCTTTCATCTGACCAAAATTTAATAAATAAATAAAAATAAAAATATTATTTAAAATAGTAAATTAATTAATTAAAAAGAAAAAACTCAAAGGACACAGTGGATGGACCACTGAGTCTTTTTCTGCTATCAGTTTTCTATGTTTCTCTCCAGCAAGCTACATTGGCTGACATCTGGATAGCACCAGCCTGAGAAATTATATTGTAGAATAAGGGTGAGCAGTTGATTGTCTTGGCCTCTAAAGCAGTTCTTACTACCTTCTGTGAATTTCTTTGCTGTATAACCAAGCCCATTTTGCTCCGGAAGGTCCAAGACACAGGCAAAAGGCTTTTTAGCTCCCGCCTGATTCCCAGCACATCTCCTGCATTTGTCTGAAACAAATTGCTCCATGTATGATTTAAAATTAATTAGTTCAATAGTTAAAACACAATTTAAAATATATTTCACCTTCCACAGAGGCAACTTAGGGTCAACTTTCCAAAATGCTTCCATGTCATTGGCACCAGTTGCCCTGAAAATGCTTCCTTTTCAAAGTGGAACCAGCCAATTTTGCCTCAAATGGTGATTCAATCATGAGTCACACTCTCTAGCTGTCTACTTGAAAGTTGTACTTTGAAATAAATTTGTACTCTAGGACACTGTGGGAATTTTATGGGTTACTCAGTGCATTTTTTATATATAAATCACATGTGACCATTAAAAACTGTTTAAGTCCCCATCTAGGAATAGTTTATTTCCTATGAATGGGTATTATGTTTTATTTTTAAAAAATGATTTCACTGTCAGAAAATGCATGTAGAAAAGTACCTAAGAAGATAGACAAATATAACAATTTTGTTTTGTCCAAATTATATGACAGCAGGAAGGGAAAGCACGGTATTTTATAACTCATCTTTCTAGTCTGAAATATAAGAATTAATTTGGAAAAATGATGTGAACCTCAACCTGGTATTCTTGAGATGAATCCATTCAGTTTCCCTAATCCCAGCATTCTAGTCAACACATCTGGAGGGTACCAGGTTGAGGAAGGCAATAGAAGATGGAAAATGTGATTATACATGGATTAAAAACGTCTGCACTGTTATCTTCATTTCACAAGGCAACAGTATGTAACATCAGGGGTCTATTTTCCCCTCCAACTGTAGTTTCCTTAGGTAATCCATGATTCAGTGGTTGATTTTAAAAGTTAAATTATTAGAAGCAATTTTCTATAGCCCAGTATTCCTATAAAAGTAAAATGACTCATAAGAATGCTAAATACAAACCAGATGATCCTAAACATTAACTGAAGAGGAAAAAAGATAAAGTTCAGTGTGGGTCCTCTCATAAAAATGAAATTCTTTTCTGTACTAAGAAAACAGTTGGTTATATAAAATAGGAAATTGAGAGAAAAAGGTAATTATTTTACCTGTCCCAAACTGTTAATTAGCTTTAGCATTTCCATACATTTTCATTTCTGTTCTAATTTGAAAAAAAAAAGACCAGTAAGTAGTTATTGAATTTTTCCTACAATGCAAGGATGTTTAGTCCTATATCAATTATAATTTCAAAAAATATCTGGAGTGTACATTTAAAAGGGAAATGGTTCTGACTATAGATCAGCATAATATAGAAATCTTCATCGTGACAGTAATGTCACAGCACAGTGGGTTGCTACTGGTTCACCCTAGATCCGCCCACCCGCCCAGACGCTTCTGCGCATGCACAGAAGTGTTGCACGTGAGCGCACGCGCATGAGCGAACCGGTAGCAACGGGTTTTGAAACCCGCCCCCGCAGTAGCATTGTGATCCATCCTCACATTTACTACCTTTACAAGTCTATAAAGCAAAAGAAAGCTGAAGTAAGATCATAAGGACAGTTCTGGTTTCATTTAGTGACTGCTTCAATTAATGACTGAATTGCTGGTCCCAATTGTGGTTGCTGAATGAGGACTACCTGTATTTTTGAAATAATTATTGATCTTAGATCCCTCAAAAGTCTTGCCCTTCTGTATATTGTTTTATATATTTATATTAGGATAGTAATACACATCGTATGAATTAGGAATGGCATTTCACGGGAGAGCCTTTCAAATCGAGCCCATGTGATGTAACATTGTAACCTGAAAAGAATAGCAGATATTTTGATGTGTTGTTATGTTGATGCCTTTGGGAGTGACCCATGTTTACTTATTCATAGCACAACAAGGTTACATAATGGTTCATCTGAGTAATCCTATATATTAATAGTGGCTAGTGTCAGTAGTAGCACTGAACTGTTGCTTTGTGTTAGTAACCTATTGCAGTTATATTTTAATGCTGTTGCAGCCTAATTAATATAGTGATATGTTTTCACAGCATCCATTCCACAATTAGTACTGGATTTCCTAATTATATATTTATAAATCAAAAGTCTATAATTAGCATAGTGATCTGTTTCCACAGTATCCATCACATAACTGCTATTAATAATGCCTTTTATAATTAGATACTTAAATATTAGAACATACAATTCAGCCTTTTTTAAAATAATGAAGTTTGCATTACCATTCACAATTGCAAATCCAACATCTGTGATAAGGCAGCATGGCAAAGAGCAGGCTACACTTTGATTTATCAAAATAGAAGCCAAGTTCAAACAAATTTCCTTCCTTCCTGAGACTGTGGTTGAAATAAAAAAAGGACTACATGATTGTATAAATATAAAATTTGAATTCATTTAATCTACTATGGTTTTCCATATATATGAGATTGCTGTGGTTGCTGGCATCTTTATAGGCTTTTATGAAATAAAAATATGTTTGAAGCTTCCTTGGCAAAACAATTATATAACAACTTCACTGCTAGACTAGAACTAGGCAGCTTGATTGCACATTTTATTGGTTTTTGATCACCTGGCATTATTAAGGATAAAGTTAAAGATCAAAAATAAAAATAGAGTATTTCCATTTTTTTAAAATCATGGTGATTATTGATTAAAATATCAGAAATAGGCTTCAATGAGCCACAGGTTTTGTGGGATTCCGTTCTCTGAATCTGGAGAAAAGAGGGCAACTTTGGGGAAGAAACTGCAGAAAAATCTTCCTCTCATTGGATGGCTGAGAGAAGCTGAGGTTCTCTTGACTACTGAACTCTTCTAACATTAAGTGTAGCCAAAGACATTTTTATTGGCCAATGACCCTTTTTTTCTCCTCTCTGTCCATCCTTTCTTTGATTTCAATTCCATTTCTTGCCCATGGGACACTTCTGTCTTCCTGCTTTAGCTCATGAGGATCCTCTGTTCTTCAGACGTAAAAACAATGGGGATAGTGGTATTAAAACCTATCGGACTTAATGCACCCATGTTATATGATAGCTCATTTTTAAAATACGATCAGTATGTTACTGCTTTTATATATTTGAAGCCAAGGATAGTACCTGTCCTGGATAACATTCTGGGAGTTCCCCTCCCCAATGTGAGTTGTCTATCTCTCTAGCTAGTACAAAATGCAGTGGTGCGGGCAGTTATGTGCACCCCTAGATCAATGCACATTCCATCCTTGCTCTGCAAGCAACATTGATTGGGTTCAATTTAATGGGCTAGTAATGATCTACAGTATAAAGCCCTAAATGGCAAGGGGCCAGTTATTTGAGAAACTGCCTCCCCAGTCACCTATCTCATCAAGAGCAGCAGAAAGGGCATGTTGATGTCCACAAAGGGAAGTCTTTTCTGCTGCAGCACCTGGTCTCTGGAGCATCATTGCCCCTGAGAATAAGTTGGCCCCAACCCTGTTGGCCTTGCCAAACAGCCAGAAGAGACTGCTTTGGCGTCTGGTCTGGGGATGATCCAGTAATGATGATATTGAGCTTGCAGGGTGCTTGTAGTGCTATAGAGAAATTTGTGCTACTGCCGTGAAAATTATGTTTTTCGGGGTTTAAAATAGTATTTTTAATTAGTTTTAATGTTTTGATAAGTTTCTGTTATTGTGGGAGCGGGATTGTTTGTCTTTGGTTTTAACATGGTTTGGTGCTCAGAGTCACAGAACTAATATGGATGGCTATATAAACTAAAATAAACAATAAATTAATTGTAATAAGTAAACGAGTACAACTTCTAGTTGTATTAATCTCATAGATTTCATATTGGAACCAGGAACTTGCATCTCATCCTGGATCATTATTTTCTTATCAGGATAATCTACAAAACCAGACAGAAAAATGTTATATTAAAATTAACTGACAACTGCAAATATTTAGTAATTAGAAATGACTAAAATTAGTCAAATTATAAATATTTATTCTGCTAATTGAATAATGTGGACATTTACTTGTCCATGTCACTAAAATAAAACAAAGTTAAAAACACTCAAAATATTGTTTTGGTCAGAATTAGTGCAAACGGAGTAAGTACTCTGCATAGTTAAAACTTTTTTGAGCTATGCCCAGTGTTTCTGTTTTTTAGATGTATAGCTCGTACATTTATTTAGTATGTTATTTATTTAGTGTAGCATAATATAGATGTCTTTCAGAAGAATAATGTTTATCTTAAACCAGTTGTTTAAATTATATAAATCTTGTCTGACAAGTTGATGAACATTATCAGTAATTTTCAATACAGGTAACAGTAGGCTGAATATAAATATACATAACTATTTCCTATAATTTTCTTCATTTGCCTCTCAATGAATCAAGTTACAATGTACTGATGGGATATAGAGCTGGAAGTAATTCAGTGATAAAGCATGTGATTGTCATTTTCAATCTTCTTGCACTCCATGCACCCCTTGATTTGGTTTGTGTTCCAGCCAACCATCCAAAGGGGAATAATAATAAAAAAAGAATCAGATATCTGGTCTCAGATTCATTTTTCTTTCTCATTTGTTTCTCATGGCAATAAAAGAAGAACACATAAAAATGCTGGGAAGCAGCAAAACCTGCCCCCCTCCCCCCCCCCAAATAGCAACAAATATTTGGAGGCATTGTAGCACTATTGTTCCAATGGGAAAGTGGAATTCTCAGAAGCTTGAAGATAGCACTGATGATGTTATCTAGTTGGATAATGAAATGTCTGCAAACAAATAACTGAGCTTGAAGAGCACCAAGGACTCCACAGTCTGGAGAAGAGTCTGAGGAATATCTTATTAATGAAGAAGGTTCTCTTCTCACCCTTTCCTCTGGGATAGCAGCTGAGCTGGAAATTAATAATTTCAGTTTGCAAAAATCTCCATGGATTGCGGGTCACAGAGAAGTTCTTACTGGTGAAAAGGATTTCAGATCACAGCAAAAACAAAACAGGAAGATCAGACCCCATTTTCTTGCAAATATTTATCTTTTTTTAGTTAATTGCAATACCCTTGACAAGAGACCAAATACAAATCCATTTTTTATCATTTACAAATGAAGGATAAAAGTACTTCAACTTTGTTCAGAATACAGCAAACAAAAGCTTCTTGATCGTTTTTCCTTTGGTTCTTGTTGGATGGGCCTAATCTTTCCAACAGATTGGTTGGGGCGTTATTTGTACTTTGTTACAGATAGCTTATGGCCTTATCAGGCTTCATTCCTAGTCCTGAGAGCATTTGAGCAATGAACCATAACATCATACTGATTAATACTCTTGTTTATAGGTACACATGCTGGACCTGCTCTGAATTCTGATGATGGCACACTGAAATCTGATTCATGAAAAACCACACAACATTCTGGTTTGTTTTTAATTCTGTTCCAATGACCAGATCAAATTTCAGAGCTGAAAATGGTCAGCTGAGGGGAAAGAGGTTGTGTCTCTCTTGACAGAACAGTTTTAAACTTAAAACAGAACCCTAGTCAAAATAAAATAAAACATAGTTGGCTCATTATTATTTTTATGCATAGTTCATAAACTGTGGGGCAAACTCAGGAAAGAAGAAGACAGAATTAAACCAATGCCTGGCGTCTTTAAAAACATTAGTAATTGTTCAAAGTGCTGCTTGTTATGAGACATTTGTACCTTTTTGTTGCCAAGTCAGTGATTGGTAAGTTAGTCATCAGAATCCCTAGAGCTTCTAAATGAGAAAAATGCTGAATAACCTGCGACTCAGCTTATAATCAACCTTAAGCAAACATTAGTAACTCTCAACTGCCTCCTCCATCGCCCACACCCTTAATGCTATTCATTCCCACACTAAACCGGATCTGAACTGCTGCCAGCAATTTTCATAAGTTGTTGCAGACAATATACTATGCTCTTCAGCCACTTTCCAATCTCTTTTGGAAACTATAAATGCATAGTAGGTTTTCAAAGGCTGGCTAGCTGTCTCATTACTTACTGCCTCACCATATAGGGATGCAAATATTAATTCCTTCTTTGCCCTCGTTCTCCTCTTATTTATAGATTTTCTATTGTTTTCTTAAAACCAGTAATCAATCACAAAAATAGGATTTACTTCTCCACTTTGTTAGGTCTATCCATCTGGGAGGAGAACCAAGTATTTTTCAGCAAGAGTTTATATTTCATAATTTCCATTTTCTAAATGTAACTTTTAAAAATTTATATTGAGCACACATGCACACCACAGTTTGATAAAATGTACCACCAACTTTGTTTTTTAAGAAGCTATAATTACAGCCACGCAGGATTCTCAAAAATATATTGGCTATTTAATATGATTAAACTTCAAAAATCAAAACAATGACACCTACACTCAAATATAGCTGAACTTTGTAACGAATCCAAGGAATCCACATCCTGTGTGTATTTTAGTTGAGGCTCAATGTTAATTTTTTTTCACCTTTTATTTATCATGAATTATCTACTGGATGTAAATGAAGAGTGGAAACTGAGCCTTCAGGTGATTTCTGTGGTAAAACGTTTGTGCTTTTTCTTTAAAGGAGAGGGGGAAATACTTTATTTCCTTTGGCATTTTGTAAATGAAGTTAATGGTGGGTGCAGGATCCCAAGGAAGGAAATGTGTAGGGATTAAAAGAGAAAAAAGGCAATTGTGGGATTTCTACCCTGGAGGACTAAAGTGGAAAAAGTGAACAATAGTCTTAATGTTTCGGCTCTGGCCCAGGGAAATCATCACTTGCTAGAGAAGAAGTGGAAAGAATGCCCTATGTGTAAAGTTTCCGCAACAGCAGAATCATAGAGATGGATGGAGATGGTAAGGCCAATGCCCAACTCAGTACAGAAATTGAACCATCCCTTCCATGCTGGCTCAGGAATTTTGGGAGTTGAAGTCCACAAATCATAAAGGGGCCATAGTTCCCCAGCTCTGCTCTAAATTCATCTAGCTAAACAGAGGCTACTGTTCTTTAGGAATTGGTTCCACAGTAAAATTGTTCATACTTTTTCTAACACTCATTTGGAATCTGGCTTCTGTACTTTATATCCCGTATTCCATATCTCTGGGGTAACCAAGAATGATATTCTTCTGCTTGACTTCCTTTCAGCTATTTGAAAAATGCTGTAATATTCTCCTCACATTTTCTGTTCTTAAGGCCAAACCTCAGTTCTTTCAATCTCTCTTCATAGGACTTAGTTTCTAATACCATAATATTTTGCTGTTATTGTTCTTCTTGGAACATGTTGCAGTTTTTCTCAATCTTTAGTGAACCGTAGTGTCCATAAGTAAACACAGGAGGCAAGGTGGAGGCACTTTGACAGAGAATAAAGTGGGGCTATTACTTACCATGAATACACTTTGAGCACAGTTTTCAAGCCAGGTATGTATCCACTTAGTTATCATGCCTTCCTGGCTACATTTAATTAGCCGGATAATCAGAAGGTCATGAGTTCTTTTGTCAAATGCTTTGCTGAAATTAAGATGTATTATCTCTAATGCATTTCCCAGATTACTACAGGAAGTAATCTGATCAAAAGATGATATAGTCTAGCAAGACTTGTTCTTGAAAAATCTATGCTGACATATAGATTTCTTATACTATGTTGTACTACTTCCAGAAGAAAACATAATAAAATAAATTAAGGTTATCATAATGTTTCTTTTGATCTAAAATCTTTTTGATCATTCCTTTAATAAACTGATTTTTAAATGCTGATTTATATGTTCAGTCCTTTTTAGCAACTTGGTGTTCACTGTAGCGAATCAAAATTTATAAACCATGATAAACACATATTGAAGAAATACAGCAATAAATGAAATTAATATCAACTTGTTCCATAAAACCTTTTAGTAAAAATTATATTTTCATTTTTAAAATACATGTTTTCATATTTAAATCTAATCTGTGAAAAAAGATAAATCAATCTCTTCCTGAACTAGCTCCAAGCATGATCATCTTTGCAAGGTCTGTATCTTTTCCAGTACAATCACAGTAAATGAGAAAAACAATCATACACACATCAACACCCCACCGCCAAAATCTCAAGGGAAAGATGATTTCTAAGGCATTGGTCCAGATCTTTAAGGGATATTTTTCACATGGCCAACAAGTAAATACATTCAAAGATTACAACTGACATATCTATATATGTATTGCTTTTAATCTATTCCCTGAGTTGACCATACGGCAACAAAATGGCCAAACAGAACGAGGATGTTGAATTATTGTAACTAGCTATCTGTCTCTGAGCAATTTTTGGAAAGCTGAAGTGGAATCTCATTATGCACTGGGGAAAGGTGGGCAAACAATATATTACTTTGCTAAGGGAAAAAATAATTTCCAAGGAGGATCTGGACTTATTTAAAGTAGCAATAGCAATAGCACTTAGACTTATATACCTCTTCACAGTGCTTTACAGCCCTCTCTAAGTGGTTTACAGAGTCAGCATATTGCCCTCAATCTGGGTCCTCATTTTATCAACCTCAGAAGGATGAAAGCTTGAGTCAACTTGACCCGTTCAGAATTGAACTCCTGGAGTGAGCAGTGAGTTAGCCCTGCAGTACTGCCTTCTAACCACTGGGCCACCACGGTAAATGACACAGTCAATACATAATCTACAACATGATGGTTGCAATCCAATTGAGTTTCCTATATTACTTTTTAAAGTAATATAGAGCTGAGATATCTAATTTCAGAATTGTAATATACAGGGGAAATTATTTTAGTTCTCTAGCCTGAATTTAGCAGAGAATAGGCCTTTTCTCAGCTTTGAGTTAAAATGCTATTAACCAGTCCCTGAATTAACATATCATGAAATGTGCTATCCGTATTGCAAATGATTATTCTGCATTTATTATGTCTGTTCCAGATCACTTTGGATGATTATGTGTTTTGTGTGATGCATTAGTAGTGTAACTGTGAAATGTTGTGAATCAGACTTTCTCCTCGTCCTGTCATCTCAATTCAACCCTATCAGGACCAAGTAGTTTTGGGGTTTAGGTCCCCTCCATTGAGTCTGGAGATTTTCCATTTTGACCTTGGCTGAGGTTCCACTCCCATAGACAGAGTTGGTACACAATCTGGCGGTCCTTCTGGGATCGTAATTCCTTCTTGTAAAGCAGGTAGCAGTGGGGGCCAGCAGGATTTTCATAGAAATTCATCTTGTGGGCTATTGTTTCCTTTCCTGTAATGAGAGGGTCTTCCCTATAGAAACTTCCCAGTTTGACCATAGCAATGACCTTTACATGGGTTTGCCTGGGGGAAAAAATCTGGAAACTGCACTGGCAGAAAATGGCAGTGGTACGAAAGTTCTGAATACACTTCATTTTGCACACGTAACACTACTGGTATGTGAACTGTACTGGCCTTCCAGTAGGCTTCTTGATGCAATTTAAGGTGCTGATAGTTACCTATAGAATTCCACATGTCACATGGCTAGCCTATTGGTGGATCCGTCTGTCCCCAGTTGTGTTTTTCCATCTCAACAGAGGCAACAAGGTAAATATATATTAAATCCCTTCCCTAAAACACTGTCATCTGGTGTGACTGAGAAAGCATGATTCACTTGCTTTACTTAAGATGCTTTGGAGAGTTTTAATTGGTGATGCTGTCTTATTGTAATAATTTGTTGGTTGTTTCTCTTTTTGATGTATGGTAGTGTTCAAAGGTTTGCAGACAGCTTACCATGCTGGGCTTTGAAATTTTTTTTGCCAGTTCCTTTAAATGCTGACAACTAACAAAAATTTTCTTCAGTCATCTTCTTTGGGGTGTATGATAATACCATGTGGTGATCTTGGCAAAAATGCATACCGATCATTTGTACTGTTCTCTCATTTGACACTGCATCCAGTTCTTAGGGAAAGAACAGCAGAATACAGGAGAAGAGGCAAATCAAGGGGATAAGGAAGAGCATGTATCCACATAATCCTGAACCAATCCAAAACTGTGCTTCTGCTTACACCGATTTCAATGCAAGTTATTGATCATAGATTTCACCTGCATAATTTTACACACCATGAAGATGTTTTTCTAGATTTACATCTAACCAGCACAAATATATCTGGCTAATGTCTCCCCCCACCCCCACCCCCATCTCCATGATATTTTGAGTCAGTGTTGATTTCTGGCAACTGGACAAATCCCTGCAGTTTTCTTGGCAAGATTTCAGAAGTGGTTTGCCATTACCTGCATTCTGGGGTTGAGAGAAATTTCCCAGTTCCTAGTCCCAGGCCCTGAGGTCACCTAGATGGCTTCATACCTAAGGGAGTCTAGAATTCACAATCTTCTGGGTTATAGCTCAGTACCTTAACCACTACATCAAACTAGCTCTACCATCCTTAGCTTTACTAGTGTTAAAACAATATCTCCCTCTGTAGTTAACACTGTCCAAAAATAGCCTCAAAACCTGTCCTCTTTTCAGTCACTAATGTGGAGGAAACTCGGATAACTCTAGTGTCTTGAAACAATAGAGACAAAGAAGCAGGAGGAGAATTGGTAATGAGGACAGCAAATGTTATGCCAATATAGATTTCTGACAATTCAGGGATGAGTAGATTGTACCAACTCATTTTTAGGAAAAAATGTTCAAAGGTCAGGTTGTATTTATTCAGGCTTCAGCTATCTGAACAGCAACAAAATAACACAAAATAGAAAATTTAGCTGTAATAGTTTCCTAGATTTTTGCTGCACAGTTATTAATGGACTAATTCCATTATTATTATGAAGGAAAAAGGAAAAAAGAAATGAAATGTCAGTAAGTGAATATGTATATAAAACATTGAAAATATATGTATATACCTGAGTCAAGATTATTCATGGTTCAGAAGCTGTGATATTATATGTTTATTTCATATATTATATATACAAAAATATATGACAAAAAGATTGACATAAAACTTTGAAAGCATACACCATCATATATTGAAAATACAGAACCTTCTACCTTTTCCAAAATATAATATTTAGGTGGGCTTAAAATTAAACAGAAACTCTTCTTTAAACTTTAAAAAGATAGGTATTTTCTTCAAATTGTTTAATTGCTGTTTGATTAATATATTCCGGGTTAAAGTATATTCTAGTTAGATAGATATTTTTAAAATTGAAAGCTAGGTATACTCCCTCAATAATCAAAACAAATCTCTTGTCTCTTCTGGCAGCAATATATCCTGCTGTGATTTGATGGAGGATATGGTTTTTCACTTGTGAGAGAAAATTTTAATTCACTATGTTGCCAGATGTTATCCCGTAATTCTTCAACCTCCCTGCCTACAGAGTAGGTGGTCTCTTGAGGAAAAACTAAGTATGTATACACAGAGCTGAGGATATGTTTAGCTAAATGATTCAGAAATATTAAAATCACAATGGTGGAATTAAAAAAAAGCAAAGAGTACATTTAATTCAATTTCATTTATATAAAGCTTTGGTCTTTCTATAGCATTCATAAACTATCAAAATGAATAGCTCTTGCAAAATGAAACATTAGTAAAAACTATATGCCTGTGTTTCCCTGCACCAAAAGCAGCTATCACCATTAAAGAAAGTTGGAAAAATGGTTGATGCAGCAGAAAATTGAGCCATCCAGTCTTCATTCAAAGAGAGGGAAGGAGGGAGGGAGAGAGGGAGGCAGGGAGGAGATGTAGATTTGATCTATATGTTTTGTCTCTGAATATGTCATTAGAATGCCATCCTCTGCTAATGTTGGTAGCTCATGTCTTTGTTTTTCTCAATGAATTGAATGTGGCAAAATTATAGATGTTGAATTTTGTTCTGAATTCATGGGCATCTGCCTTAAAAACACAAACTCAGCAGTGTTCAACAACGAAAAGCATCATGATTTTATAACGCATGTTTCATCATTTTGGTAAATTTTAGTTACTATTTTCTTGGATCTAGGTTGCAGTTTCTCTTTTAATATACTTATGCTTCTCTAGATAGAAACAAATCAGTGGTGGGTTTCAAAATTTTTTACTATCGGTTCTTTGGGTGTGGCTTGGTGGGCATGGCATGACTTAGTGGGCATGGCTTGGTGGGCATGGCAGGGGAAAGATACTGTAAAATCTCCATTCCCACCTCACTCCAGGGGAAGGATACTGCACAATCCCCATTCCCTCCTGATCAGCTGGGACTTGGGATGCAGAGAATAAATGGGGGTGGGGCCAGTCAGAATTTTTACTACCAGTTCTCCGAACTACACAAAATTTCTGCTACCGGTTCTCCAGAACTGGTCAGAACCTGCTGAAACCCACCTCTGATACAAATGTTTAATTAGTATATGAGTATATTAATGAATGAATATAATATCAGCATCCAGTTTAGGTTTAGGTTTATTTCTACAAAATGAATGAGCCAAAATAATTCAGTCTTATTTCTATAAAACTGCTGATAAATTTGCATCGGTTTAAATATTCACCTTTCAACAGAACTTTTTATGTTATGTTCATGTAATAATATTTGAACTAATCTCCATGTTTTTTAGATTATGGTACTGTTCCAAATATTTACTGAAATTTAAGCACTTTGAATGCTTCATATTTCAATTGCCACTCAGTTGGTTAGCTGATGAAAACAAAGGTTAATAAGCATGTTATTTTTCTTCTTCTAATGTTCTATTCATTCTTATTTAAATTTTACTTCTTTTTTTAGTTGGTATCCAACCACTGTTATTCTGCTGGATGCTACATGTGGAATTCCTACATCTTGAAGAAACATTTCTACATCTTGAAGAAAACAGGGAGAATAGATATTTATTATTTCTTATTTACTATTATTTCTTTTTTTTTTATTGCAAAAGTTTTACAATTACATTTTCACCCCATTTTCCCCCACCCCTCAACCCACCCAAATCTCCCAACCTCATCCTCTCTAACCCTCCCTAACCCTACCCTCCCCCCGGACTTCCATACAATATACTCAGATCAAGAGAAAAACCCCCCTTTGTATAAAACTTGAACCCCTACCTCCCCCTTATAATTTTTCATCTTCATTACATTAAAATATTTCTATCTTAATATAACATTTTCAAATAAAAACTATTTGATACTTCCTGGTTTGATATTTGTTCTGAACATAATCTTTCCACTTCACAAGTCTCTTGTGAACAATCTTTTAAATATGCCGAAATCTTCGCCATCTCTGCAAAACTGGCCATCTTCAAAGTCCATTCCTCGATCGTGGGCAAAGCTTCATTTTTCCAGTATTTACCTATCAATAATCTCGCAGCTGTTATCATGTACAATATCAACTTTGTTTCACCCGAAGTAAAACCCTTAACTATACCCAATAAAAACAGTTGTGGAGAAAATTGAACTTTTTTCTTCAAAACATTCTGCATAACCCACCAAATTTTAATCCAAAAAGCCTTAACTTTCTTACAAGTCCACCAAACATGATAATATGTAGCATCTAAACAATCACATCTCCAACATTTTGGCTGAACATTACACGACAATTTTTTGAGGTCTAAATGCCATCTATAAAACATTTTATAGAAATTTTCCCTTAAATTCTGCGACTGTGTAAATTTAATGTTCTGAACCCAATTTTTTTCCCATGTTTCCAACATCACTGGTTCTTCAAAATTTTGTGCTCACTTAATCATACAATCTTTAACCAATTCAGTTTCTGAATTCCTTTCTAACAAAACATTATAAAGCCTTTTAATATGCATTGGACCTTTCTCTTTTATATGTCTAACCAGTTCTTCCTCATGCAACATAATACCAGTTTTTTGGTCCTCTTTCCATCTCAGTTGAAGTTGATTATATTGTAACCAAGTTAAGTTAATCCCTTCGTCCAATAATGTCTCTAATGTCTTCAACTGCCATCCGCCCGCATCTGTAAAAAGAACCTCTTTATATAAAACCCCCCCGAGTGACATTATATTTGTATTCCACATAATATGACCAAGATCCAGCCATAGCGGTATTTTGTAATCCCATTTGAGTCGGTGCTTCTTCCAAACCCTCATCAAAGAGTCTCTAAGTATATGGCTTTTAAATACTTTATCCACTTTGTTCTCATAGAATAAGTAGGCATGCCATCTGAATTCAAGATCAAAACTTTCTATATTCAATATTCCAGTCTTTTTCCTTCCAAACCAGTCACTTGCTTGAGTCAAAGCTGCTGCTTCATAATATAATTGTAGGTTTGGAAGTTTAAGACCTCCCCTTTCTGGAACATCTTGCATAATTTTCAGTTTCACTCTCGGTTTTTTCTCGTTCCAGACAAATCTATTCACTCCACTTTGCCACACTTTCAATTGTTTATCACTTTTAAGCACCGGAATCATTTGAAACAAGAAAAGAAATCTTGGCAAAATGTTCATCTTAACTGCTGCTATTCTTCCAAGTAAAGACAGCTGCAGTTTTTTCCAAATCTCCATATCTTTCTAAACCTCTCGCCACAGCACCTCATAATTATTTTGAAACAGTTTCATATTTGATTCTGCAACCTGAACACCTAGATATTTTACCTTTGGTACAATCTCAAAACCTGCCCTCCTTTCAAGCTCGTATTTACGATCTTGTGTCATATTTTTAACTATCATCTTAAGTTTTTTTCTGATTCAATCTAAAACCTGAAACTTTACCATAGTCTTGTATAATGTCTTTCATCTGGATTATTGATTCCATTGGCTGTGTTAGGGTAACAACCAGATCATCTGCAAATGCCTTTATTCTGTAGTCCTCTTGCCTTATCATTATACCTTTCAAGATATTAGAGTCCCGAATTGTGTTTAGCAAGACTTCTAATGTTAAAATAAATAACAATGGGGATAACGGACATCCCTGTCTTGTTCCTTTTTCAATTTTAAACTCTGTTGTCAAGCTTCCATTGATGATAATCTGTGCCTTTTGCTCTTGGTAAATTGCTGAAACCGCCTGTATAAATTGATCCCCAAAGTCCATCTTTTTTAAAGTCTTTAATAGAAAATTCCAATCCACTCTATCAAAGGCCTTTTCCGCATCCAAAAAGAGCAGCACTGCAGGTACCTGTTTATTCCTCTCAAGATATTCCAATAAGTCTATTACTTGCCTTACATTATCCTTCATGTATCTACCCTCGATAAATCCCGCTTGATCATCATGAATCACCTTTTGAATTACTGGCATCAACCTGTTGGCTAGTACTTTTGCATAAATTTTATAATCAGTATTCAGAAGAGATATTGGTCGATAATTCTCCGGTTTTTTAGGACCTACTTGCTCTTTTGGTATCGAGGAAATATAAGCTGTTGTCCATGATGGGGGTATTTTACCCCCTTGTTGAATATTACAAAATAGATCTCTGAGTTGTTGCACCATTTCTGCTTGCAAAGTTTTATAATACACTGCAGTCAAACCATCCGTTCCAGGAGCTTTAGCTGTTTTTAATTGTTTAATTGCTACTATTATCTCCTCCTCTGTTATAGGATAATTCATTCTTTCTTTTTGTTGATTAGTAATTTTTATAACTCTTTTATTATCTAAATATTTTTCTATAAGTCCATTCTGCATATCATCTTTAGCATATAGTTTAGTATAATAGTCCACAAAAGCTTCTTTAATTAATTTTTGTTGAAAGATTTCTTTCCCTCCAATATCAATACTATCAATAGTCCATATACTCTGCTTCTTCCTTAATGTATAGGCCAACCATCTGCCCGGTTTATTGGCGTTACAAAATGTATTATGCCTCGCATATTGTAGATTTGTTGCAACTTGTTCCGCCATAAGCATTTGAAATTGATCTTTCAGAAGTTTAATAACACCACGTGTTCTTTCATCTGTTGGGTTTTTAATAAGTAGCTGTTCTTTATTCTTTATTTCTGCTTCCAATTCAGATCTTTTCTTTTGTCGATTCAGTCTATGTTTAGAATTCATATAAATGAGTACCCCCTCATATAAGCTTTGCTCGCATCCCACACAATTTCAACTGGGGTACCCTTATTCAAGTTCATTTCAAAAAATTCTTTCAACTGCTTCTTAAGTTCTGTTATATTTTTTTCATATCTAAACAAGTTTTCATTTAATCTCCATGATCGTCTCTCGATTTTACCCATCTCAATTTCTATCCATACTGGGCTATGGTTGGTCAAAGTTCTTGGAAAAATCTTTGTTCTTTTTGTCTTAACAAGTAGATCATCTGACAACAAAATAAAGTCAATCCTAGAGAAGGATCTATGTCTATCGGAAAAAAACGTATAGTCCAATTCTTTTGGGTTGTGTATTCTCCAAATATCTTTTAATTCCAAATCTTCTTTCATATCAAAAAAAGTCTGTGGTAGTCTAATCCTAGATTTCGCCAAACTCTTTTTATCTAATTTAGAATCAATTACACCATTCCAATCTCCCATAATTAAAATAGATCTATAGTCCCATTGCAGTATTTTAGTGTGTAGCATTTTATAGAAATGATCCTGTTGTTGGTTGGGAGCATAAATTCCAATCAAAAGAATTTGGCAATTTACTGTAAGCAATTCAATTGCTATAAACCTACCATCTTTATCTGCTTCTATAATTTTAGCTGTCAATCTTTTGTTTACATAAATAACCACACCATTCTTTTTTTGCAAAGTTGAAGCTATGAAATGTGTTCCTAATTTAGAATTTATCAAGTATTTTTGATCTTGAGTTCTAATATGAGTTTCTTGTAAACAAATTATATCATTATTAAATTGTCTCAAATATGCAAATAACTTCTTCCTTTTCTGTAATGAATTCAACCCATTCACATTCCAAGATAAGCACTTAATTGTCATCTTTATCTTTTTGAAGCGACGAGCAGAATAGCCGAAGACCCTCCGAAATCTTCGGTTTTGCTCCCCCCATGGCTTCAGACTCTTGTGTAGTACTCTTAGCTCCCTTTTTGTATTGTCTTTCCTGTTGTTGCTTTTCTTTAAGTTGCTTAGATTTTGCACGAGTTATACGCTGGTCTTTGACTTCAACCATCCGAGCCGGGTCCAAAATTGGAGAAGATTCTATCAGGTGCTCCTCCAAAAAACCTCCTACAGCACCCTGCATTTCCTCTGGCTCCACCTGCTTAGACTGTTCTTGCAACTCTTGCTGGAGTTGCTTCTTATCACTCTCCTTAATCTCCAACACTGTAGACGTACGTGGAGATGGTGTTCCTTCTTTAAGAATAGTAGAATAAAAATGCTCCGCCTTCTCCAGAGTATTCAAGCGATGTCTTTCTCCATTATATTTCAAAATTATACCAGTTGGGGCATCCCACCGGAATGGTATCTCTTGTTTTTTCAGTTCATTTACTAGAAAGCCAAAATCTTTTCTAGCTTTCAACATTTTGGGTGGCAATTCTTTGTAAACTCCAATTTGAGCCCCCCCCCACTTGCACAGAGGAGAGAAAAGATCTTTGCAGGATATCATTTCTTATTGCTCTGTCTGTAAAATATATCACCACATCTCTAGGCAATTGTCTTTGTCTGCCCACCCAAGAGTTCACTCTGTAAATTTTGTCTATTTTATAAAAAACCACATCAGGATTAATTTTTTTTTTTTAATTTGATTTATATGCCGCCCTTCTCCGAAGACTCAGGGCGGCTTACAATGTGCTCAGCAATAGCCTTCATCCTTTTTGTATATATTTATACAAAGTCAGCTTATTGCCCCCACAACTGGGTCCTCATTTCACCTACCTTAGAAAGGATGGAAGGCTGAGTCAACCTTGAGCCTTGGCGAGATTCGAACCCTGCAGTAATTGCAGGCAGCTGGTCTTAATAAGCTTAATAACAGGGTGCCTTAAACCCCTGTACTACCAAGGCTCTTGGTAGTATTTTTAATAACACTGCCAAAGCCTCAGCACAAATCTGTCTCAAATCCTGTCTGTCATCCTCTCTGATTCCTCGAAGCCTTATAGCGAATTCCATGGCCCTGAATTGCATCATTATAATTTCATTTTCAACTCTCTGCATTTTATCATCAACATCAGAAATTTTATAATCATTGTCCTTAATCTTAACATTGACTTCTGATTTAAATTCTTCCACTTTGGAGTCCACTTTAATAATAAATTCTGCAAGGCCAGACGCCACAGCCATTATTTTTTTAGTTACCTTGCCATAATCCTGTTTCACCATATCTTTGACTTCATTAATTTCCTGCATAATTTCCTGTTGAGATTTTTGAAGTTTATCATCTATTTCCTGTTGAGATTTTTGAAATTTATCATCCAAAGTCTGAGAGATAAATTCTTTTAAATTTTCAAAATCAAAATCTTTTTTCTGAGTCTGTTGGGCGGAAGGAGGCTGTAATTCATGTTTGTGTGTGGGGGATCCCCCCCCTGCTGCCTTTCCTTCCTGCTTCTTTGAAGCCATCCTGCCACGTAGGTTAGTTTTTCTGAAAAGGGAAGTCCTTTTTCCTTTTCCACCTCCACAAAGACTTCTAAAAAAGTCCCCCAGGTTTAATCAAATAGAAACTAGACTGAAGCAGACTCAGATTTTAAAGAAAGAGTTTTTTCCTCTTCTCCTGTTCCTCTGTATTACAGGCAGAGTAACTTTGTAACAGATCAAAGTAGCTTCACAGAATCACTTTCACTAGCTCGTTAACTCTGCTGCTGGGTGTCATTTTTTTTTTTCAAATCAGTTTCACTCGATCGTACTTTCTCTTAAGTTAAAAAGTCACCAAAGCATTAATACTTGCGATTTCCAAGTTAGGGGGTTCAAGTTGATATTTCCGCTGTTTGTTAAGGTTGGTTTCATTCAGTTAAAATGTTTGCAGCAGCCGGCTTGTTCTGCAGGAAGCAGAATCGTCCCACGCCGTCCGGAGTCTGGCAAGTTGAAAGGGAGCCGCGCCTGTTTCCTCCCCAGCAGCGATTCTCTGGGGGCTCACAGGGGCTCAACCAGTGCCTTGCCTTCTCTCCTCCTGCAATCCTTCGGATTTTGGAGTTTTCAAGCCGCTTCTCGATGTCGAAGCGGCTCTACAGACGGCGGGGCTGGCGGTCCTTAAGAAGAGACCGTCTTTGCCGGCGGCCAGCAAACCGGAAGTCCACTATTATTTCTATTACACACAACTATGTTAGTTCTTTAACTGGTATTGGTCTACATATGCATCAAGATCTTCCCAAGAACCTAGGATGTCGTGAGGAATCGGCATACTATACAGAGCCAAGCAATTTTGAAATTTACAGGTGAAAATTCCATCAGCGTGCAAATTTTCTAAGTGCTGTCCAAGAATTTTTAGTATGGCACCTGATGTGCCAATAACCAATGGGACCATCAAAGCCAGTTTAGTCTTTCCAACTTTAATTTTCTAACTTTAATTTTTAGATCTTGATACTTTCTAATCTTCTCCAATTCTTTGTCTTCCACTATTGCCACGTCAATTAGCTTCATTTTCTTCTTTTAAACCATGGTTAAATCTGATATGTTATGTGCAAAGACTTTATCAGTTTATATTCAGAATATAAATATTTTAACAATATTT
Source organism: Pituophis catenifer annectens (assembly GCF_029215685.1). Lineage (NCBI taxonomy): Eukaryota > Metazoa > Chordata > Lepidosauria > Squamata > Colubridae > Pituophis > Pituophis catenifer. The sequence continues at coordinate 43,138,909 of NW_027256887.1, read as the reverse complement.
TAGCCTACTCATTTTCAACTACTTTTTTCCCACTGCAAATGATAATTTTTACTGATGTTCTAGTAATAATATTTATTATTTACACTTAAAATTTAATATAGCTACCCAATCCAACAAAGTCTGATTGGTTTACAAAATGTAACAGTAATTAAAACAATTAAAAATATAAAAACAAAAACATAAGAACAATTAAAAATTTTAAAAATCAACAACATCAATAAAATAATGTGGTTTGATTATATTGATAATTAGAAGAAAAATTTTCATCTTAATTTTTAATTAGTGTAAAAACCTAATACAGCCTGGGATAAAACATAGCCAGTCACCATCACTTAGTGCAAAACTTTTTCAAGTTTTATGACTGTGTGTGGGTGGCTGTTTTTCTGTCAGTATACTTGTAAAAATTATAGATCAACCAGAGATTTCCCCTGCAACTTGGCTATCTATGTTAAATATTTGTAGAATTCCCTCCTTTATTTTCTTTTCTCTTTTTCTAATAATGATTAAGAATTAATGTCCACATAAACACTGAATTGCTGGAATAATATCTGTGGTCATTTTTCAATTGTGGCTCACTATTTCTCTCTCTCCTTCTTTCATATTTGTTATATTCTTGAGACCTACCTGGTATTAGCCTCTTTAGGCACATAAGTTTCAAAACTAGGATAATAATTACTCAGCATAGAAAATATTAAGAACCAAAGCTGGAACATGGTGGCATTTTAAGTCTGGGAGATACAGCAGCTAAAACTGTATATTTTTATATACTAAATTAGTATAACAATAATAGTAATGAGATGATGAAACACTTCAAACCAAGCAAACCAGAGTAATGTCAAATAAACATTTACAATTACCATATTTTTTGTTTCTATACATACCTTTTTTATTATTATTATGATAGGGAATAAGGAGACCAGGTTACAATCACAATCACGGCACCTGCAGCATTCCTTGCCAATGGTTCATGCATACTTTGCCAATATAGCACAACCATAACCAAAGCTCATTTTTAACAAAGCATGCTCACAGAAATTTATTTAATTAGAATCTCTAATCAAATCTAATATGTCATATTTTAAGTCAATATAATGTTGCACCTATTCCATCAATTAGGAGGTACATGCAATGTGCTGACACAAACTTAGTGAAAATGGCTGTGTGAACAAATGCATTCCTGACTATTTTGTTGAAAATGAGAGTTGAGGATATCAGAAAAAAATAAAAGTAAGGGAAATGCCATGGAACTGGGTACTTAAGATGTGTGTGTGTGTGTGTGTGGAATAAAACAGATAGGTTCACAAATGAATGAGTACAAAATAATTGTAGATTTAATACAAAAATAAATAATCAGCATAAAAATATGATGTGGTTTGGTCATATAAAGAGAATAAAGTAGGATCAAATTAGAAATTATATGAAGAAAAAGTGAATGGGTTAAAAGAAAGGGGAAGAATAAAGTGTTAACTAGATGAAATTGATGAGATCATCAGAAAGAAAGAAGTGGTGAGTCTAAAAAACAAAACGCAGTGCACAAAGCAGAGAGGTATAAGGATAAACCTTGCTTATCTGCTGCCTCTTAGTAACTATTTGATGATGGTGCTGAAAAAATCACTTTATAATCAGTGCTTGCATTTATAACCCTGTATCAATTACGTGATACAGTCACTATGCACTGTCCTATGCCTGCACTTTTGTTTTTCTCTTTTTCCCATCTTTTGCAAAGCAGAGAGTTTGGAGAGGAAGGGATTACAAGAGAATAAGCAGGCACACAATTGGGAAATCCAAGATGTGAAATTGATTAGTGTTATCAATTAACAGGACCAGTAGATCTTGCTATCCAAGTTCCAGGGTGAGGATTCCAAAGAACAGGGAGTGGGAAAAGAAAAGCACAATTGCAATCACATGATTTTCCACTTAGTAGTTACTTTGCTTAACAATAGAGCTGACAGTCTCAATTGTGGTTGCTAAATGAGGACTACCTCATTTATCTGAACTAGATTTATTTCCTTTTCTCTTATCTCATTTAAATTTCTTTGACATATCACTTTTTAATTGTTTTCTGAGCTTTAGACAGTATCGCCTACCCAAAAAATAAATCAGCTTGAACTGTATCTATGTATAAGAATTTTTTAAACAATAAAATCAATGCAGGTTAACATTAATTTCTTTCTGAAGTGACATTGGGTTCATCCTTACTTCCCTTTATCACCACGTGAAGATTTCCTGTTCACTATTTTTAAATGAAATCTCAGGATGTTGCCTTCATCTCATTCTCATTCCCAATCCACTAATGCAGGCAGGTTAAATTCACTTTTAGCTGTTCAATTCTAGTGTTTTTCTTCTTCCTTTGATACAATTTTGACTATGGACACAATCTACAATATCTTCTTGATGATGTGGCAATAAATGCAGTCAAAAGATGTGACCTGTTTAGCATTATTGGCCACTTCAGATTGCAATTTCTTCCCCTCAATTTCTGGGCTTGTTCTTCTGTGGTCCATAAAAATAGCACAACTGGCTTCTTTAGAGGCATCTGCCCTCATATTGTTGAGGGCAGATGTCTCTCTGATTTATTTTGAACGATGCACAGTATTTTATAAACTGAGGTTTATCGCTTTTCTGATAGAAGTCTGACCCAGTTCTTTAAAAATCAGACCTAGCAAGTTTTTTGGTGGGGGTTAGCATTTCATTTGCATGTTAATAGACAAAAAAGTATATATTTAAATGCAGAGAATAACATATGCACACCATGTTCTCATGATATGATTTATCGCTCTTCTTGTTCCTTCCTATTTTTCCTTAAAAATAGTCTTCATTTTATCATTGTCAACTATACTTTCCCACCTACATTGATCAGTTATGGCAAAATTTACATGGTGAAATACCAAAGAAGGCAACAACACTTGTCTTGGGTATGATAATTAGAAATCAGTTGGTTTGCTTTATAAACAGGTAAATGGGGGGTGGGGGCTTTGCCTTGCTTTCCACTGAAATCTACCTGGGCTCCCTTCCCATAAAATTATCTTTCCCACTTCACCTTGTCTTGACGTATCCTTGCATATGTCAGCCAATTTGGGGGGGCTTCTTTTAAACATAGGTTTTACTACTGTTGCAGATTATAAATGTTGTGGAAGAGTGCTGTTACAGATTAGCACTAAATCCATGTCAGAAAGGAAGTTAACACTTATTCAAACCCAGATCAAATTTTGAGAGATAGCTAAACTCAACTCACTCCCTTTCCAGCCCTAGGTCCATTCTATATTAAGGAAAATGATTGGCCAATACTTCTTTCCCTGCCTCTTCACCCCTGCAACCAGATGGTGATGTTTGGTAGGAAGGCAAATGAAGCCAGAGGAATTTATCAATTGCTTTCCTTACTGTATCTTGCATTAAAACCCTTCCTGATGTCTTAGGGGCGGGGGGGGGGGCAGAATCAGACTTAGTGATGAGATCAATGCAAAGTTACCAATCTTATTTTTCTGCTGCTTCAAAGACTGGAAGAAAGCACAATAATATGGCCATAAACCCATTATCATACGTTCTGTCACATACTGATTATTATGTCTTAGGTGTCCAAATATGTAGTTTAATTAGTTGGAATAGTATAAGTGATCCAATGATGTTAGAATAAATAAGTTCATTCAATTATTATAGATAACAATACTGGTGTGCCAGATGACACTTTCCAGGCATTCTGCTGCACCTGGTTTAATTTTATGTTATACATTTCTTTAATTACAAATAAATAAAAGGGAAACTAGAATGTGGCAAAGCAAACTTCCAATTTCAAGTATAACCTTTATAACTAAGGATGTTTCTTGGCTTCACACAGTTCCCAGAGGCATTCTTAAAACATAAAATACATACTGTCTGCAGCTCAATGTTTTCTTTTGGAAGTGTGCTCCTCTTCCCTCCCAAAAGGCAGAGTTAAGCTAAAGTAAACTAAACCAGTCTCAATAAATTATAAGGAAATAGCAGGAAGCCAATTCACCAATTTTATTTTTATTTATAGACACCCCCCATATCATATTTTGCCTTTTGGTCTCATTGATCTTCTATTAGTATAATTAATCCTATTACAATCTACAATTAGAGAAATTGAAATATTGAAATATCTAAGAAGATCACATAATTCTTTGCTTGGGCTGTTGCATTGTTGATGGTTTTACTAGATGATTGACTAGAAACACATAGTGTGAACCTCTTTCCCTATGTGTACTGTATGTAAAACTCAATAATATGATTTTATACTTTCACATAATGGTTCAGTATTGTAATGCAGAATTAAGGAAATATATTTTTTGAGTCACCAAAGGGTATACTTGACTTATACTTTCTTTTCTGTCCTTGATAAAACATCTGTGTAGAGTAGGATGATTTTTCTCATTTTCAATCCAATTAACCTTGAGAAGCAGATACTCCTTAACTTTGAGATGGTGTCATCACCACCTGGTATAAACAAAGACTCCTTAGCCTTTACAATCTCATTCTTGGCAGAAGAGCAAAGCGTTTCAAGATAAGGTAGACTTATACTCCTTGTCCTTGGTGAAATCCAGTGAGATGAGACCATTGAAAAGCAGATGTGTTTAATTACGGTTCAGAGACTATATAAGTTAATCAAAATTCTCAACGTATGAAACATTTTTTTTTTATTGAAAAAGTTTTACAAATACAAATTTTTCCCCCTTTCCCCCCCCTTTCCCTCCCTAACCCTCCCTTACCCTCCCCTCCCCCCATGGCTTCCCCAGGATGAGATCCAAATCCAAATCGCATTATATAATACTTTACCGCCCATCTACTCAACCCCCTGTATAGTATACATTTCGTCCTAACATTCTGGTATTCTATCCCCTATATACTATACATTTCTACACAACATTCAACTAAAAGTTATCTGATACTTCCTAATTTAATATTTATTCTGCACACAATCTATCCATTTCCTCTACTCCCATATATAAATCTCTTGGGTCCAGTCTTTAATGTATGCTAATATCTTCGCCTTTTCTGTGAAACTGGCCACTTTCAGAATATTGAACAATCAGTAACCTAGCCTATCACCATATACTATATCAATTTTGTTTTATCCACTTTCCCGCAACATATATAATAGTTCATAACATCTAAACAATTACATCAAATCCTTCTTCCAACAGTGTATTTAATGTCTTTAGTTGCCATCGGCCCCCATCATTGAAGAGTACTTCTATATACAAAAAACCCCCGAGTGACTGTATATTTATATTTATATTCCGTATAATATCTTCTGTAAAGTCTCTCATCTAGATTATTAGTTCCATCGACCATGTTAGGGTAACAACCAGATCAACTGCAAGTGCCCTTACTCCATAATCCTCTTGCCTCGTAGCTATTCCCTTCAACGTAGACATAATCCATCTTTCTTAAAATCTGTAATAGAAAGTTCCAATTCGCTTGCTTACAGGCCTTCTCCACAGCCTAAAACACCAGCACTGCAGGGATCTGTTTATTCTTCTCAAGATAGTCCAATAAATCTATAATTTGCCTCACATTATCTTTCATGTGTCTATCTTCTATAAATCCTGCTTAATCATGAATCAACTCTTAGATAACTGGCAATAGTCTGTTGGTTAATAGTTTTGCAAAAGTTTTTTATAATCCATATTCAAAAGAGATATTCTAAAAAATTTTAGTTTTGTAGAACCTGCTTCTTTTCTTGCCTTGTGCTGGCTTAGACCTCTGCTGTTGTTGTTTTTCTGGAGTTTGTTTGTAGACTGATCGGGTTATACGCTGATCTTTAACTTTGTAAGATATCAGATCAAGATCCAAAGCCACTTCTCTTGTATTTTTAGGTGATTCACCTTTAGCCTTTAAAGGAAGATCCGGGAACGGCTCATCCAAAGAGCCCCCTGTAGTTCCTTGTATTTCCATTGCCTCCATCTCCATCTGCTTCCACTGGACTTCAATCTTTTGTTCATTTTGCTTTTCTTTATCACCCTCCTGTATTAACACCAAAGATGTACGTGGAGATGCTGGACCAATTTTAAAAACATTGAGATAAAATTCTTCCGCTTTTTTAACAGTATTTAGTCGATATCTTTCTCCTTAATACCTCAATATTATACCAACTGGAGCATCCCATCTAAATGTATGAAACTTTGATGCAGAACTACCTTGGAGGGTGCTACATGTTTGCTGGTTTTGAAGAGGTCAATGCTTTGTCATCTTTCTGGGGTTCCCTGACTGGCAGAAGGGATATAAGGTCTTTGTTTTATTGTTTTATTGTATTCTTGTATTAGAACATTTTAATTGCTGTCTTGGGTTATGTATATTCTTCAATATTCCCAAATATTCTTTGATTGCTGTCTCATGTAATGTTATTTGTTTTTTTACTACCTTGGAGTAAAGTTTTAAGTTTTATAGTCCGTATTTTTCGGACTATAAAATGCACTTCCCCCCCCCCAAAGTGGGTGGAAATGTCTGTGTGTCTTATAGAGTGAATGTTGCCGAAGCCCCACCCACCTGCCGGCCCCCACCCGCTGGCCTCTGCCTCCCAGTAATTTGCCTCCTTGCAGCAAACAGCAAAACAGGCTGACCAGGCTGTGCTGAAGCCTGGTCAGCTTCAGCACAGCCTGATTTAGCACAAGCAGCTGATTGGCAGTTGGATAGGCCTCCTGGAATACCACCAATCAGCTGTTCCAGGCTGCGCCCATTGCCGCCGCCACCTATCGCCACCTCCACATGCCCCATTTTTGGCCTTTGCGGTCCCATTTTCAGCCTCCGCATACCCCATTTTCGGCCTCCATGCATCCTGTTTTCAGCCTGTTTGAGGTGGCGGGGATAGGCGGTGGCGACAATCCCCATCGCCTGGAACAGGCTGAAAATGGGATGTGTGGAGGCTGAAAATGGAGCATGTGGAAGCCAAAAATGGGGCCGCGGAGGCAGCAATAGGTGGCAGTGGCGACGGCTCCGATGGGTCGCAGAGGTCCCCGCAGCCTAGAACAGCTGATCGGTGGTAGAGGCAAAGGCAGATTTTTTTTTCTTGTTTTCTTCCCCAAAAGCTAGGTGCGCCTTATAATCCGGAGCGTTTTATAGTCCGAAAAATAATTTACTCATATTGTGTGATCACTGCACCCAAATCCAATGACAATCTTGTTTGGGCTGGAAACAGCAATAGACTATTACAAGCCAGGATCTTTGCTCTACAACCAGGTAATTCAATTATTTTGCTTTGCCATCTTCACATTTCTATTTGTTGTCTGCCATCCTCCAGGCTCTTCCACCAATCTGTGTAAAGGACCTTGACACTTCTACAACACTTTTTACATTCTGCTGAGTTTCATTCATCCTGCTCCTTCTGTGTTGGTTTTTATTGTATATTAAAAGTTGCAGCTTGTATCTTTTTTACTTCTTTCTAATCATTATATAATTTCAGTGACTTTATACACTTTGTATGCTATTTGTTTGATAATTAAAATAAGTTATACCTGACAGTTATTTTGAGAGTGCCCGTAACATGTTCCTAAGATTCCAAATGTGCCCACCAAAAAAGTTTGGGAGCTCTGACTGATTACAATAGTGACTGTGTAGGAAGTTCTGTTAAGGAAATATTGAATGGATTAACAATATTGTAAAGAATAAACCCTATTGCTCCTTAATATGTATTTTTTATGATATTTAAAAGTTTATAAAGATTTTTAATTATTTTTTTTAGGTTGAAATATTTTAGTTTCTGTGTCTCCAACTCTAGCAGGAAAAACTTTAACATCAAGAGCCTCTCAGACACTTACCGTCCTGAGGCTGCCTAATTTCTGAAGTCAAGTTAGTATATGACAGCCAAAAGGAGATTCATTTCAAAAGCTCCTGAACTCCCAATTTCCTCAAACCAGTGGAAATTTATACTATTTCTAGAATTTCTTCCTTAAAAATTAGCCTAGAGGAATATAATATTCCCTCCAACTTCCAAGAGTTTAGTGTGATTTCTATAGCAATCTTTTCATTTTCCCTCAATCATCTCCCCTCCCCCCCACTCTCATCTACATCTATATCTTAACTGCTCCTCTCCCACAGAGATTGGCTCTGGGTGGTGTACAATTTAATCAATAACATTAAAACTAGAATAATGTAAGATTGCATAGGTTGTGTAGTAAGAGTAAATTACTTTCTGAACTTTACTAAGTGTCTATGGCTGGGAATGACCTTGAAACATACTATTTGCTTCTCTCTGCTAGGAGAGAGCAGTGTTGAAGGTCCTAGATGTTGCTAAAGGTCACACATGGAGATACTTCAAGGACAATTGAATAGCTATGTTTAAATATAAGTATTTCCCAGACAGCCATTCTAATCATTTAACCTAAACAAACAACTTGAGTAATAACTGAGACATATCTATTCTGAAGTAAATACCAAGTTTAATGGTGTATCCTTTAAAGTGAATAAATAGAACTTGGACTTCCTTGACGGTCCTATCCTTTCAAGTCAAAATAAGAAAAAAATATGGAAGAACTGACTGGAGTTATTGCTCAAGGCTCTGCCCTGAAACAAACATACTGATGAGTTAGCTATTATATGGTTATTTCTTTCATCTTTCATGTCTATATGGGTATTTCTTTTTCAATTCTGCCACCTGGGCTTCATCACACAAAAGGTAAGGACGGGGGATTCAACTTGTGATTAAATTCACCACATCAAAAGTAATTAACCTCTTGGACCAAGTTGTTTGAATTATTGACATTATTTTTAGACTTCCTTGTTCAAAATGATGAACTCCTGTTGCTAATTTTAAATATGAGCTCATGAAGCAGAAATAATTATAACAATGAAATATTTTTAGAAGCTGAAAAACTGATTTTTTTTTCTTTGTCTATTACATGATACAGTTATTCCTGCTTCCTAGAAATAATTCTTTGGATCCAGTTTCATATTTGATAACACAGATATACCGGAAAGGCCTAACCATCAGCTGGGACCCATTGTCGAGTTCACAGGAGAGATATGACACGTGCACTGTCTAAAAAGGATGTGTTGCATCCTGTTATTATAGTAGCCCTCAACAGCGTTGCTGAAGTGATGGTTGACAAGCTATTATGAATGCTTCCTTAAAAGAGTTCTAATCCTCCTCTGAAGTTATCATGCACAAAGCCTCACATAAGCAATAGGAACTGCACAGTGGGATTGGTTTTTGTTTTTGTATTTGCTTTTTGCTTCTTTGTTTCAGTGGGGATATGTAGGAAAATGTCCCAGTGGATTGTAGCATGCGTTTTCTTATGGCCTAGACCTCCCTAACCAGGTGTTTTTCATATGGATTGGATTGTCATAATTCTCAGTCATCCTGGGAACACATCTGGAGAGCACTAGGTTGGGGAAGTCTATTAACAGCCAATAGAAGATTGCTATCTCTGAATATAGGAACATTGAGTCATTTCATTGCATCACCAATGATGTTCCGATTGCCCTAGAGCTTTGCCTTATGAGTTAAAGAACTTTTGTGAAAATCATCTGCACATCTCCATCTGGATTCTTGGCTTTTAAAACCTTCATGAAGTTAGAGATTCTCCATTCAGCTCAATGGAGATTAACATGTTTATTCAAATATGAAATTGTAGCAATGGATCAGTTATATTATTATTTCATAGAGGAATACTCATTTTGCAACCTGATTCAGTACTTTTGGCGGGGGGGATTACAATATCTTCAGTGTGACTCAATTCCATTTAGGTGACAATCTAATTTCAATCTCAGTTATATTTGTTAATTACTTTAAATAATAATTTATAATTATATACAAAACACACTAAAATGTATGCGCTTAGGAATGTTTTACTACTTTGTCTATTTCAAAGACCTCTGATCTAATTTGCATTTTATCTGCTAATAGATGTATGAGGGCAGAATTTTGCTTTGAATAATTTCCTGAATTTTGGAATATTTTCTGTTTATATGTGTTTGTGAATAAAAAATATTTGTGATTAATATGTATAGAACAGCACATATGCTCTTATTTATACAAAATTGCTTAACGCATTGTAAGCCGTCCTGAGTCTCTGGAGAAGGGCGGCATATAAATTAAAGCATATGTGTGTGTATGTGTGTGGTGTGTGTGTGTAATGTTCATACAAAGATATACACTTAAAATGCAAGATGCTTTAAAAAGAAAAGAAATTGCAGATTGAAGCAAAATCAGGATGGAACAGACTCATGAGGGAATGCACATGAAGTTAATATGAATGAGAAATTACAAGACCGCCTTCTGCCACCAGTAGCCTCTCACCGACCAGTTCTCTCCCATAGAGAGGGGCTCCTCAGGGTGCCGTCGGCCAAACAATGTCGACTGGCGGCCCCCAGGGGAAGAGCCTTTTCTGTGGGGGCACCTGCCATCTGGAACGAGCTCCCCCCCGGAGATACGGAAGATCCAAGACTTATGCACCTTCCGCCGCACCCTAAAAACGTTTTTATTTCAACAGGCTGGTCTGGCCTAACTCTCCCTTTTAAATTGGGTTTTAAATGTTTTACATAAATTGGATGTTTTTAAATTTGTTTCTTGAGCCCAAATTATTTAATTTATTTTTAATAGCTTTTAATTTTTGTATGTTTTTTGTATTTTTATCTTGGCTGTTCACCGCCCTGAGTCTTCCGGGAGTAGGGCGGTATACAAATATGATAAAATAAATAAATAAATAAATAGATTGATCTAGGCAGTGGTGGGATGCTGCCGGTTTGGACCAGTTCAGGTGCATCAGTAATTCCGACGATCAGCTGGCTTTACCCACCCACCCCTGCTCTAGCCTGTCCTATATTTCCTTCTTTCTGGTTCAGCTGATTTGTGCAGCACAGCTGATTTCCACGCCTCCGCTGTTCTACGTACCGGGGCTGCCTTAGAAGGTAAGCAGCTGAGCTTCAAATTGCTGTATTTTGAACACTGTACGCAAGCATGTGTGTGCGCGAAGTGCACGCTCACAGAACCAGTTGTTAAACCAGTTGCAGCCCACCACTGGATCTAGGCCTCCTTCAATGAGGTACTATACAATAGATAGTAATGTAATACTTGGGTAAACATTAATGTGGTATCTTCAAGAACGAACGAGTTGGTTTTGTGAAAAGCAACCACAGATCAGACAGTATTCAACTCTATGAGTAATTTGAATAAAGATCAACAGGAACAAGCTGCAGTTATATCACTAGATGATGTAAAAGCGTTAGCTAAATTGATAAAGAGCATATGTTTACCACTTTACCTAAGTCTGGATTTCCTGAAGAATTTATACATTGGAACTGGATTCTATATTCAGCTCCTATATCAAAAGTGAAAGTTAATGGTACATTTTTCATCATTTTTTTTTTCAATAGCAAGGATGCCTACTTTTCCCTTTGATCTTTAATATTTGTTTCAAACCTGCTTATGCTACTCAATAAGATTATAATATACTGTACATACTATAGTTATATAATTATGATATACATTTGGCTTATACAAATTACATTTTATTGTTTAATGTCTGATTTTCATGGCTTCAGTCCAAAAGTTTTAAAAAATGTTTAAACATAATTTGAATTAAAAAGGAAGACTTGCTTTTCCAAATCTTGAATTATGCCATTTTGCATATTTGGCTGATTCCAAATCTTTTTTTGAAACTTCTTCCTTGGGCCTTTTAGAATAATTATATATTGTATATTTAATTAGTTATATTGTCTTTAATTAGTTATTGATCTGCTCAGTCAATCCTTAGCCAACACTTTACTCTTATATCTGGTTCAGAATTAATATAAAGCAAATGGAAATCAGGATTTGTACATTGGATCATTTAATAAATGAAAATGATGAATGCTTATGATGAAATGATGAAATGATGAAATGTTTCACATTAAAGGACAAATCTTACTCTGTCCAAAATGTAATTGTATTTACAATTACAACAAGTACTGACATTCCAATTTGGGCTTTGGGCATTTTTGATTTTGGCAAATTTAATCTGATACAAACAATCATGACATCCTATGACACAACATCTTCCTGCAACTATAAAATTTGGTTGATGATGAATCAATTTGATATGAAGTCTTTGATGGCTGAATGGAATAAAGAAATGTCTATTTTGCTTAGGCTATGGGAAGATATGTGATGATAGATGCCGAAAAAACTCAGTAGAACTTAGATTACATCTTATTCAACAAAAATATAATAATAATATTGCAGACTTAATGTATTTAATTGAATTTATATACCATGTTTTCCCAAAAATAAGTCCCTGTCTTATATTTTTTTGAACCCTGAAATAAGCGCTTGGCCTTATTGCCATGCGTTCAAAAGCCTGATTGGGTTTATTATCAGGGGAGGTTTTATCTTGGGGGAAACAGGGTAGAAAAGGCTTGAATAAATTATCATGTTGGAGATGTTGTAAGATTAATTGAATCATTGAAATATGGAGAAAAACATAATTATAACAGTTTGGAAACAAGTTATCACATGTATTAAATCAAATTTGAGTTTTAATATTCTCAGGTGGTCATATTTTTTTAATTGTTTTCCTATCACATGGAACCCTTTACTTCTGGACAAGTAAAGTAGATTTTTCATGGTCTCCTTATAAGACTTGTTCTTCAACATTACAAAGATAAAAAACAGAAGAAGGCAGAACTGATTATATTAAAATAAATTAACGAAAGTCTGATCAGTTTAGTTAGTTATGATTATTACAGTGAGAAATGGCTATCATGCATTGAAAAGTTCCTGTTTCTTCTTTTCTTCAGTTCTCTTTTTTATTATTATTACTAATTTTTTTCTTTATAACTTTATCTCTTATTTATTTCTCATTCTGGGTTAAATTTGTAGTTTTTATTCATTTAATAAAAACGTAACCAAGAAATTCTCAAGGAAACAATGTAAGTGCAGGACATTTGTGTCAAATTTAGAGAACTCTTTATAAAAAAATATTATGGATTAGAAAGCAAAGTTCAACAATGAAATATTCTCAAATCTGAGCAACTCCTTAAAAAACAGCTCTTGCCATTTGTAATCTGAATGGAGAAAAAAATGGACAAAATCAGAAGTCTACATAGATGAAAAGGGTCAGAGTTAATACAAAATGGTTTTCTGAGATTAAATAACTGATTTTTCTTTCTGACCAATTCCTTTTTCCTCTCTGTTTGGCTGCTAGCAGGGTTATTTGTAACTTTAACACATAGAACTTTCTTGGACATGAGGTTATTTATGTTGTTGACATTGTGATAAACTTGCCCATTGAAACTCCTCTCTGACAGAGCAGACCAAAAGTTACATTTTAGCTTCCTTCTCCCCCCCACCCACCCCAAACATTGCAGGCCTTCACTTTTGAATGTAATCAAGACAACATGCTCAGGACTAGTTTGTCCTTAGAAAGCAAAGTAAAAGCAGATGAAGGGTATTCATAAACTCATCAGCAATGAATGGATGAAAAGGAAATTAAGAAATTAATGGGTATATGTCAGCAGAAAGGAGGAGGTTTTTGGACCTGTGAAGTTCATGTCCAGACCAACTATTTGGAGTTAATGCCAAAGGCAGAGGTCTCTTGATTTACAAAAGAGGAAGAAATGGCATTTTATCTGCAATTAATTTTAAAAAGAAAAGAGAAGAAAAGCCTGGCTAGTTGAGCTTTTAAAGTCAGAGCTGCAAGTGTTTGAAAAGAAAGGTAGCGGTTCAGGCTGGCCAGCTAAGCATATGTCTCTTTGATCTGAAATTTTAACATTAAAAAAAAATAGAAATAATTTGAAATGAATTGTTGTCTATTTGCATCATACAATATCAATGAAAAAGAGAATGGGTGACAGGAGGGGGGAAAGGCTCAATCAGTCTCCACCTGTCAGTGGAAAGATAAACCTTAGTTCTGTCTTATTCTGTAAATCTTTTTTCCCCCATCATAAGCCAAAACAATTTCACATGTGAAAACACTTTTGAACCTCTCTTCTGCAGTTGGTGTGCATGTGTGGGAGAAATATAGTTTTGGATACTTGTGTCAGTTTAAGCCTACATAAAAAGAAAGCATTCATGAAGTTTTGTGTCAAGAAAGAACTACCTTCTTTTTGAAGAAAATTAAAATTCTTGTAGCTCTAATAATATTTTTTCCATTTCTAAATCCAGAATCAGTGGGATAGTGAAGAAATCTGTAATGAATTGATGGACAGGTAATACAGAAATTGGATTAATGCACATTGTCATATTGTTCCTATTCTGTGTACTAATGAAACTGTATATGAAATCTGGCCTTTTCTGGCTGGAGAACAGAAAATAAGAGTGCCATTTTGGGAAATTGCTGGTTTTTGGCTACTTCCCTGTGTGTTATCCCATGCCAGATTACACCACTGAAATGGGTCCATAGACCTTCAGAAGCACTTTGGGAGTGGGGGTTGTGACAGATGAGAGGCTAAAGAAAGATTGGGTATAAAAGTAACATCCTACTCTTTTATGCTTGCATATATACCGTAGTTCTACTAACATTCTTTTTATTTTATTTTATTTTATTTATTTTATTTTATTATTCATATTTCTATGCCACCCACTCTCCGAGGACTTTACGCCAAAGACAGTATACTAAATAGCATATTGCTCCCAACAATCTGGGTTCTCATTTTACCCACCTCGGAAGGATAGAAGGCTGAGTCAACCTTGAGCCGGTGAGATTTGATCTGCTGATCTGCTGAACTAGCAATCAGCTGAAGTAGCTGCAGTACTGCACCCTAACCACTGCGTCACCTCAGCTCTTTACTTGCATAACTTATTCTATCTCTGATGGCTGTATTGAATAGATATTGTCTGTGTACATTTGACGTTAATCTTGCGTCTACAAAATCTAGAATATCACCCTTTTAAGCAAAGACACGAAAAATCATGATCTTGAATTCTTTAAGATATATAAATTGCTGTCATGTGCTCTTTCTTCACAGCTATAAAATGGAAATCTACTTGAGAGACTAAACTAACTCTGATTATTTTCTAACTACCAGTAACAGTAATCTCTGTAATTTAGGCAGAAGTCTTTTGTGGTTGGAATGTAAGTATGTGTTTCAACTGAACGCTAGTATAGCATAGCTCCTAAATACAATAAGCTGCATAATTGGATTTACACATTATTGTAAGTATAATATGTGCAACACAAGTAGTCCTTGCTTAGCAATCACAATTGGGACCAGCAGCTCTGTCCTTAAGCAAAGTGGTCACTAAGTGGGAAATCATGTGACTCTGACTATGCTTTCCATTTCCCCACTTTCAAATATTCATCCTGGTGCTGGAGAGCTGAAGAAACTCCTTGGATGAGATGTGAAATGTCTTCAAAGAAAAACCAGAAAGTCCAGTTGCCTCTTGAAAAAGCACTTTTGGGACAACCATGACCTGGATGACTGAGAATCTCCATAGACAAGAGATTCAATGTTTGTATTTATATTGTTTTCGGAGAAAGGGATTACAAGAGAGAAGCCAGCACATAATAGGGTATACACAGTACAAGGGACACAGTGGCATTGTCAGCACCAAGAATCTGATAGCTCAATATATTTCTCACTCTGCAGCAGATTACTCTCTTATAATCTTTTGCTCTACAATCTATTTGCTGTGCAAAGAGGGCAAAAAAATAAAAACAATAGATCAGGCACAGGACAACTCCTGATTATAATGGTGATCGCATGAATGAGGGACACTGCAAAGGTTGAAAATGAGGGCATTGGTTGTAAAGTTATTTTTTTCAGCATTGTTGTAACTGAACTATCTTACTGAATGAAGCAGTCAGTAAGCAAGGTTTATTGTATCATTTATTTAATACACTGCAGTTGAGTTACTTATGTAAGACAGATCACAAGGAATATATTTTTAAAATATAATTTTGGAACTGTCAGTAACTATATATAAACTTTTTAGTTTAGAAAGATAAACATTATAGAGAAAATAGGAAGGAAGGAATAAAGAAGAGAAAAGAGAGAACGTAGCTGGAGTTGAAAGAACATAACAATATAAGGATGAAATATATTTGCAATCCTGTAAACACATCTATGGAAGTAAATAAAATATGGTGGAATCTATTTCTAAGCATATGTTGGATTGTGATCTAATCTACTACTGACTTCTGTATTTTAAAATTTCTTGCAAAGAGACAGTGAAAGTCTGTAAATTGAAACATGAGTGATTTATACCAAATGCCTAAATAAATGTCCATTGACCATGTGTCTAGTGTATACCATTTACATCAGAGATTACGAACTGGTGGCCCAGTTGGGAACCAGGCCGCACAAGCAGCTGGCACACACGCTTGCGTGCACAGCTCCATTTGCACAAGCGGCAAGCACTTGTGTGCACCCATGAAGCTCCATTTGTACAAGAACAAATGGAGTTTTGCCCGCGTGTGCATATCCCCACTGCTTGTGCAAATGGAGATGTGCTCGCAAGCGCATACACTTGCCGTTCACACAGAACTATTTCCTCTTTCCCCACCACTGGTCCACAAAGCCAGAAAAGTTGGGGATCACTGATTTACATCATTACAATAAGGAAAGTAATGAATCTAACATTCCACCACATTCTCAGTAACTGTAATCCCAAAGGTGCTTTTTCAGGAGGCAACTGGACTTTCTTGTTTTTTTCTTTTTTTCTTTTTCTTTCAAGATATTTCGTTTCTCATCCAAGAAGCTTCTTTAGCTCTTACAGGATAGTAAGGATAGTGTCAGAGCTGAAGAAGCTTCTTGGATGAGAAGTGAAACGTCTTCAAAGAAAAAAACAAGTCCAGTTGCCTCTTGAAAAAGCACCTTTGGGACAAGCATGACCTGGATGACTGAGAATCTCTACAGACTTCCAGTAACTGCAATATGATTATAAAAATTATATTCCAATTAATTTCTATAAATGCAAGCCAAATTTTGCAAACTGCTCAAACTGCAAACTCCATGCGGCAGAAATGAAGTAGTTTTAGAGATAGAAAAAACCCTCCAAATTTCCATTTTTTGCTTACCATATGCTTTATATAATATTTTTTAAAAATCAAAATGCAGCATGTCTACTTTGTCCTAAAAGTGAAAATTTGGTGACAACTGTGTAGAACTTACTTTAAACATTTTAATCTGATCCATAAATTTAATTTATGAGCAAATGTTTTGATACAGTGTTATCTGATGCCTTTCTATATGCACATTTAATTTGTCACAGTAACATTTTTTTGGCATTTTTAAATAAACAAACCTTCTAATTTCCCAAAATAAACCTTTGTTAATACAGCTGACCAAAAGATGAGTGATGACGGCCCTATTTGGGAACGCAATTACTCTGCCCCCCATAATAGATGAATCTATTATTTTCACTGGAAAACAATATAATTACACATTAAAATATAATCCTAGGAGTTATTTCAGTGTAATGGCTTTCCCCATACATTTCCATTTATTGTGCCATTGATTTCAGCAGGAGAAAGGGGAAATAATATATTGACAGATATCCAACTAGAAGAAAATGGAATGTGAGGTGGGAATAAAATAAATAAAAATTTCAATTTATGGTTTATCAATATAACCATTTAGTGTTAATGCACTTCATTGTTTTGGCCTAATTTTCTCTCTGTATCTGTATTTTATAATCTAGAAACAATCTAATCTTTAAAATAATTATTCACAGTACCATAGATAATGCTTTC
The DNA here is from genome assembly GCF_029215685.1 of Pituophis catenifer annectens. NCBI lineage: Eukaryota > Metazoa > Chordata > Lepidosauria > Squamata > Colubridae > Pituophis > Pituophis catenifer. Next base: position 43,121,285 of record NW_027256887.1, on the reverse strand, counting down.
AATATTTTACAATAGTTTGTATTATTAATTAACACATTAATAATTGCACAGAGCAGAAAGCAAAAGCTTCACACCCTGTTACTTGTGAAATAAGTGTTGGAAAACACTGCTAGAAAATTAGAGGCTAGATAAAACCCAAAGCAAAAGAATGAATAGCTTCAGTCAATGATCCTTCATACATTTTCTTTCCTTTCCAGCAACATAAACATCTTAGAACCTCAAAACATAGGGCCCACCGAGATGTCAGCTGAGTGGGAAATGAGATTCTCCTTTAGCGATTGCTTCACTTAGAGCTATTTCACATGATAATCAGCACTTTGTAAATGTATGTTAAGAGCCACCCTTGCTCTTCCCCTTTTAACCCTGACTTTGGGAGGAAAAATAATCCTGATTTATTAAGGATCTTTTGAGTTTTATCTTTGGGTTTTATGGTAAGCAAGTCCTGTATTTCCCTCTCTTATACAGCAGCCATGTTGTGAAGTATAATATATCAGATTAGTACTTTGTGCCTCTTTTTAAAGGAAACCACAGTTTGAACCCAGGGAAGCTGTCTAAAGGCTCTTCCTCCCAGCTGAATTAAAGAGCTATCCATCAGTCCTTGAGTCAGAAAAAAAAAACTACATTGGCATAAAATTTGCTGTCCCCACCAACAATTCCTGTTCTGTCACATACACCATTGTGCCAAATGATGCTGCCCTGATTTACATAAACGCATTTTAAGGTTAGGGAATGGCAGATGCTCCCAACTTTGCTTTCCTCCCCTACATGTCACCAGCTGGCAGTTGATTGCTTTCCTTTATGTGGCACAAGGGTTGTGTGAAGAGAGGAGTTTTGACTGGTAGTGCAAATATTTTTCCCAAGGAATTCAAAGGGAGTCTTATTATCTGCTGAATATCAGGCTGATAAGACTTCTTTTGGCCTGGGAATTCCTCTGGAATACTGCTAATCCTATGTACAAAAAAAGTCTAATAGTTGATATCAATTAACAGTTGGATTTCTTTCAAAGCATGTCTGCAAAACACTTCTGCCAAACAAAAGCTGATTATCAGGCTTTTTTTTTTAAAAAAAATTGATGTTATTCCTGAAAAACACTAAATTGATGTCTAAAAGCAGCACAAAAGAGTTTTGCCAGCTGAGAAGCAGCCACCTCTTTATCCCATTTCACAATGCTTTTTCCCTCCTCACCCCTTCCCCCACGGCCACTATCTTGCCATCACCATTCTCAACTGCTGTTCAAGTTCTTACACAGGTATGAGCCAGAAATTGGCTTGGAGAACAGTTCAGCAAAAGGGAGTAGAATAGAGCTGGAAGGGACCTTGGAAGTCTTCTAGTCCAACCCCCTGCTCAAGCAGGAGACCCTGTATCATTTCAGACAAGTGGCTATCCAGTCTCTTCTTTAAAAAGAAGTTACTCTGAAAGAATTGGTCTTTCCTACTATTCAAAGCAGCATGGGAAGGGAGGGGGGAAGGGAGGGAGGGAGGGAAAACAATGAAGAGAGGAATGAAGAAAAGAATAAAGGATGGACAGGGTGAGAGGGAGGGAAGATTTCTGATGGTCCCTGTCAGCTTCTCTCAAGGAAATTCAATGCGGAATCCAGCAGGAAGTCAGAAATTACTCCCACTCCAGTGGTGGGTTTCAAAAATTTTTACTACCAGTTCTGTGGGTGTGGCTTGGTGGGCGTGGCATGGCTTGGTGGGTGTGACAGGGGAAAGATACTGTAAAATCTCCATTCCCACCCCAATCCAAGGGAAGGCTACTGCACAATCCCCATTCCTTCCCGATCAGCTGGGACTCAGGAGGCAGAGAATAGATTGGGGCGGGGCTAGTCAGAATTTTTACTACCAGTTCTCCGAACTACTCAAAATTTCCGCTACCGGTTCTCCAGAAGTGGTCAGAACCTGTCGAAACCTACCTCTATCCCACTCCCATTGCTTTATTGCCCACCTATCAGTAATTTCACTTACCTTTGCTACCGGTTTGGAACTGTGAACATGCATGCATGCTTGCTTTGCTCACGTCTATGCATGCACAGAGCATCCATAATGACATCTGGGTGGGTGAGTGGAGTCTCCCGCCACCGCCACTACTGGTTCACCTGAACCGGGGCGAACCGGTAGAAACCCACCACTGCCACCTATGGTTATTCTGTTTCTATGTTTAGGTAGGAAATATCTCTTAAACAGTGATCCACCAGGGCCTGAGTTGTCTAGTTGTAACTAAATCAGCACAGGTACCATAAACATATTTTCTCACACATTCATATAACATTCTGGAAAATAAATAAATCTGGTCTGCAGAATTCCTGCCCACCTTAAAGCTGAACTGTGCTTTCCAAATTTGCCTCATTGTCATTTCTTGATATCCTTTCAGTGACAGTTAAGAATCCTGTTCTTTGGAGCAGCTTTTTCTGTAAAGTCTGTACAGGCCTGATCCTGCTGTCTTTTAGGGAAGCTCTAAAATCTAGCTTTTCAGTACAGTGACTTATAGGGCAAGTGACTTATGAATCTACAGTAGATAGATGATACAGTTTGTCCTTGTTGGGTGACCAGAATTGGCACCAGCAATTCAGTTGGTAAACAAAGTAGAGGCTAAGTGAAATGGTGAATGTGCTTATTATGGTACTTCAGCTTTCCTTTGTTTCAGGATTTGTGATTTGATAGGAGTGTACCATATTATAAAGATAATTTTTTTGTTTATAGACTTTTATAGACAATATTATTGTCAGCAATCATTTAAATAGTAGCTTTAATAAGTGTGCATTATCTTTTATAATACTCTCTTACACAATAACAGGAACAGAATAATGGAAGCCTGAAGTTTCTAGGATTCTTTGATGTAAATTCTATTTGCCACTGGTATTCTCCCTTTACACATATCCCTTGAGAATCAATTGCCTGTATAATATATGAATGTGTTGCAATTAAATTACTTCGATTACATCATTTCCAGTGCATGGGGCTGAAAGAACAATATCTTTTTTTAAATGAAAAATTGCCAGTTAGGTGGCATTTTTGCTTCATAATAAATTCCAGACTGCTTTTCATGGTAAATCTAAGTCTGCTGTAAAGTGATCTTATGGACTGTAAAGAATTTTGTCCCTGACTTGCAAGCAGAAGCTTCTAGAATGTTTAAGTTTTCTTTGTTAAAATTGTTTTGAAAGTCATTTCATGAAATTGTGTTTAGCTGTCTATATGCTCCAAAATTAATTTAGGTGATAACTGTCTGGTTGTCTTTGAAAATAAAGCTATGTTTCTTATTTAAGTTTAGTTACAAAATCAATATGTATATATCAGATTCATATTGGGAAGTTAGTACAAGGATCAAGGGTGTCTGCAAGGGAAGTCAGAAAAGTCACACGGCATGAAATGCCTGTGAAAAAAGATGTGCCCTTCTGACCCTTCTGCAGACCACAGAATAGGGACTTAGGGCAATAGTGACATTGGCATCTTGATTGCTTCATTTCTAAGAGTTTTTTAAAAAATATAATGGGATCCAGAAAATATTTAGGGCGCGTCATTTAATGGGATGAAAATTAATTTTTTTTCAGTGAGGGGTTCTAAAAATATGTGTTTTTACACCAAGAATTCAAATTGCTGTTATTTTTGCAATTGCACAACACTTAGCTTGGTATGGTGAATCCACGTCTGATCGTATACCCCACAAAAGTATCTTGTAACCCGAATACTGTTAACTTTATCTTCTCAAAATTACACCTTGTGCTACAAAAATTAAAGTTTTTTCCTGCATGAATCTTATCTAGCTAAGCAAAAAATAATCCGTGCAATCATAAACTAACATCAGAAAGCAACTATCTGAGTTACAAAAATGTTTAAGCAAGTTTTGTTTTGATTTGTTCTTTGACATCAGCTGCTGACTTGCTTCTTGGCCCCGGATATAACCCTCATGTTTCTCATGTGTATACACTCTGCTTGCTGCCTCTGTGACCTGTTTCACACATCTCTCTATTGATTGGGCATGACAGGGCCACTGTGGTACTTGCATTGGTTTGTCAATGAATTTCTTTATTTCGGCTGTAATCACTTTGCATGTAAAAGATGGCTCATATACACCTTAAGTCCAGTCAATCAGCTCCAACAGAGTGGATGTTCTGGCCTTGATTAAAGGCATTTTTTTTGCACATACAGAAGAATCTCCCAGCTTGTCATCATCTGCACCCTTCAAGTCAATGATCTTTTGCACACCAGCTCTCCTCTCTTGAATGTTATCTGCGCACAAGAATGTCTGATTATCATTTCACTGAAAGTGTACCATGCTGAGCCCTGAATGGTTGGCAAAACAGCATCTACTACAGCCTTCTATCACAGTCTGACTTGCTGCAGCTGGAACAACACATGATGTGGGCCTTCAATCCAGGAATGTTTTACTTTGATGCAGAGGTCGGCAGCACATGAATTAACAACTGGTTCGCCCAGCAGCAAAAATGTGAGCGCGCCTTCCACACATGCACTTTGCTCACACATGCGGCTTCACGCATGCGCACGGCTTAAAAAACGCGGCTAAATAGGACAGCATAGCGCCGTGGGTGAGCCCACCTGCAGGTTGCAACTATCAGTTCACCTGAACTGGTCTGAACCAGCAGCAGCCCACCACTGCTTTGATGTTGAATCAGCAAGGGTAGTACATACCAACAATCATTCTTAAGTTTTGGAGAGTTTTGCCTTTAAAGCCATGTTTTGAAACCCATATTCGACAAAGCCTTTTTGCAATTGTCAACCAGCATGAATGGTTTACGGGGCCGATTTCCAGAACATTCAGATCTTCTCTTGTCCTTATTGCCTGTGTGATCTTATATCCATATACTTGATCAGTAGAGAGATCCTTTACAATACTGTTGCTCAGTGAAATGAGAGGCTCACCAATTGAAACTTTGGTGAATGAAGGATCAATGTCAAGTTCTGTCACAGTGTCTAGCATGTTGTCAATTTTACCTGCCCATTTGTTGTTAGACAAAGTCTTCCCATTTTGTGATTAAGTGTTGTAGGGGTAACTCATTCATGTGGAGTGCACACACCAACTAGATCAACTTCTGGTCAAGCTTGACCTCTACCAATTGCATGGCACCACCTTCACAGCCAGTATTAACCTTTGTAGAATCTCCTCCAATGGCCTTCCAGCTTTTCTCAATGTCTTTTTTCTTCACGAAATACACCAAATTATTGGCAATCACTTGAACAGATTTTCCTGTTTTTGAGGCTTTTTCTGGAGTGAAATTATAAAGATATCTTCCACTCAGCTCACTGCACACAGAATAATGTTCTTCTTTGATGGTACTGGGGAGTTGCTGGTCTGAATTGTTTGCTTACAGCATAACTTTAGTTGCATCTATACAGCTATTGAAGAAGATGCATTCTATTTCACCCTTCTTACAGAGCTCATCAAATTCTTGATCTAGGGACTTCATATTTTTTTCATGGGCTCTCTTGACTTTATTGTGGTCAACTACAATTCTCTTGTCTTCAGTGATCAAGCCAGCATCTATGAAGGAGACTTTGGTAATGGCAGCAGTGGCACATAGACCGACACCATATCTTATGCTCTGCATAGCGATATTTGTTATTTTAATCTATTATATTCTCTATTTTCTTTTGAAGTAGAGGACACATGTGTCTAAGGTCTCTTCATAACTTCCATCACATTCCTCTTCATCTTCATCAGTTGTCTGTCCTTCATTTTCATCATAAGAGATAATTACTTCATTTTTCAGTATCGAAATGTTGAATACTTCTCTGCTTACATTTAGAATGGAATGGAATGGAATGGAATGGAATAGAATAGAATAGAATAGAATAGAATAGAATAGAATAGAATAGAATAGAATAGAATAGAATAGAATAGAATAGAATAGAATAGCAAAGTTGGAAGGGATCTTGAAGGTCTTCTAATCCAACTCCCTGTAGGCAGGAAGCTCTATACAATTTCAGACAAATGGTTGTCCAATCTCTTCTTTAAAACTTCCAGTATTAGAGCATTTACAATTTCTGGAGGCAAGTTGTTCCACTGATTAATTGTTCTAACTGTCAGGAAATTTCTCCTTAGTTCTAGGTTGCTTCTCTTCTTGATTGGTTTCCACCCATTGCTTCTTGTCCTGCCCTCAGGTGCTTTGGAGAATAGCTTGACTCCCTCTTCTTTGTGGCAGCCCCTGAGATATTGGAACACTGCTATCATGTCACCGTTAGTCCTTCTTTTTCAAACTAGACATACCCAATTCCAGCAACTGTTCTTTATATGTTTTAGTCTCCAGTCCCCTAATCATCCTTGTTGCTCTTCTCTGCACTCTTTCTAGAGTCTCAACTTCTTTTTTACATTGTGGCTACCAAAACTGGATGCAGTATTCCAAGTGTGGCCTTACCAAGGCATTATAAAGTGGTATTAACACTTCACATGATCTTAATTCTATCCCTCTGTTTATGCAATTTAGGATTGCATTGGCTTTTTTGGCTGCCGCCGCACACTCCTGGCTCATATTTAAATGATTGTCCACTAAGACTCTAAGATCTCTCTCATAGTTATTACTATCGAGCGAGGTACCACATATACTGTACCTGTGCATTTTATTGTAGAACCTTACTTTTTTCACCATTGAATTTCATTTTATTAGATAGCGTCCAATGTTCAAGTCTGTCAAGATCCTTCTTTATCTTAAGGCTATCTTCTGGAGTATTGGCTATTCCTGCTAGTTTGGTGTCATCTGCAAATTTGATGAGCTCCCCATCTATCCCCTTGTCCAAATCAACGTTGAAAATGTTGAAGAGTACTGGGTCTAAAACAGAGCCTTGGAGTACCCCACTGCATACTTCCCTCCATGTAGATGCAGTTCCATTGAGGACTACACGTTGAGTGCAGTTGGTCAGCCAGTTACAAATCCATCTGGTGGTAATGCTGCCTAGCCCACATTTTTCTACTTTATCTAGTAGTAGGTTATGGTCTACTTTATCAAATGCCTTACCGAAGTCCAAATAAATTATATTGACAGTATTCCTCTGGTCCACTAATTTTGTCACTTTGTCAAAGAATGCAATAAGATTAGTCTGGCATGATCTGTTTTTTACAAACCCATGTTGACTTTTGGTTATTACTTTGTTTGCCTCTAGGTATTTCCTGATAGGTCTGAAGTTTCCTGCATCTATTTTTTTTCCTTTTTTGAAGATGAGAAATACATCAGCTCTTTTCCAGTCCTCTGGTAGTTCCGCAGTGCTTCAGGATCTTGGAAAGATATAGTTCAGTGGTTCTGAGATCATGTCTGACAGTTTCTTTAGAATCTTGGGGTGTAATCTATCTGGTCCTGGTGATTTGAACTCATCTAGGGTGGACATATGCTCATTACCATTTTCTCCCATATTTTAACTTGTGTTCCTAATCTGTTTTTTACGGTGCTGTTTTTGATAGGTTGGACTGTTTTTTCCCTTTGTGTAAAGACAGATGCAAGAAACAAGTTGCTTTCTCCATGTTGCTTGTCAACTTCTTGCCACTTTCTCCCACCAATGGACCAATTGTTTCCTTGACTTTTTTCTTGTTTTTAACATTTGAAAGAAGCTTTTTTTTGTTATTTTTGACTTTTTTTATTGAAAAGTTTTACAAAAAAGAAAAAAAAATTCAAATATTTCCTCTTCTCCCCCTTCCCTTCCTTCCCTCCGCCTACCCCCCCCAAACTTCCCAGAACAAAATACAGGGTAAAACAATTAACAATCATGTCCTAAGCTAAGATAACTAACTACAGATTCCTATCCCCCCCTCGACACTTTAACTCGCCTTTTACTTAACTAAATATACATACTCTTAACTTTTCTATTCATTCATAAGCTATTTGATACTTTTTAGTTCGATATTTGTTTTGAATGTAATCAATCCATCTTCTCCATTCCGATATATATCTTTCTTGTGAATGATCTTTCAAGTATGCTGAAATTTTTGCCATTTCTGCCAAATTTGCCACTTTTAATGTCCATTCTTCAATAGTAGGCAATTCTTCCTTCTTCCAGTATTGCGCCACCAAAAGTCTAGCTGCAGTTATTAAATTTAAAATCAATTTAGTCTCTATAACCGTACAATCTGTGATTATACCCAACAAAAACAATTGTGGAGTAAACTTTATGTTCTTTTTAAGAATATTTTGGATAATCCACCATATTTCTTGTAGTTCTTCTCTTTTTTCTGCTACTTCCAAAGGTTGATCAGTACCAAAAAATTGCAATAAATTTTCTTCAATAAGCGAGGTCTCTCCTGCAGCTTGTGGCTGTTTACTTTCCTTCTGTCCCTGTATTGCCAGCTTTTCTTCTCTTCTCCTCATTTCCTGAAATGGTGGGCATCCAGCCTTTAATACATTAGTATAAAAATCTCTTGCCTTCCAAATTGTGTTACCTTTCTCCCATATAATTCACCATCAGTCCACCTGGAACATCCCATCTAAACTGAATCTGTCGATTTCTAAGTTCATCCACCAAGAAAGCAAACTCCTTTCTGCTTCTCAACATTTTGGGGGGAATTTCTTTTAGCACTAAAACCTCTTGTCCTGCAATTTGAAGTTTATTTTTATAGAAAGCTTGTAAAATTTCATTTTGGGTCCTCCTTGTTGTAAAGTAAATCACAATGTCTCTTGACAATTGATTCTGTCTGGCAAACCAGGAATTAACACGATATATTTTGTCAATTTGCAATGAGAGATCTGCTTGTTGCTCCCCAGTTATCTTTGCAAAAGCCTCTGCAAAGATCTCTCTCAAGTTCTCTCAATTGTGTTCTCTCAAACCTCTTACTCTCAGGGCAAATTCCATCTATACTGTAACATCACCACTTCATCGTCTGCCCTATCCACCTTGGTCTGAACTTCATTTTATTTTCCAAATTCAAATTGGACTGATTAATTTCTTCTACTCTTTCATCCAACAATTCAATGTGTTTTGCCAGACCCTGAAATGCCATTACTATGTCTTCTCTTATTTCTTTATTCCGAGTTTGTATAAGTTCTTTAATTTCAGCCATTTCTTCAGACACTCCCTTAATTTTCCCTTCTAAAAAAGAAGTTTGTTGCTTCAAAGCATCCTGCAGAGATTCCTGTAGAACTTCCAAAGTCAATATTTGTGGATTTGAAGTAGACAAAGATTGTAATTTTGATGGTTGTGCTGGCGATCCAGCACTTTTAAAACCAGATTTTATTTGCTTAGAAGTCATTTTTAGCTTTCAATTTGTACTTCCTACAGCAACCAAATCAATAAGTCCAAATGTTTTTAAATCTTTTGTAAGTATTATAGTTTATTTAAAGTCCAAACTGTAGTCTTTCCACTTTAAATCTTTCTTTCTTTGGTGTAGAATCCAATAATCTTAAACAGCCTTAGAAGCCTTAGAAGCGCTAACAATGTTAACTATCACTTTCACTATAACTTTCACTTTCACGCCCTGTTACAGTTCAGGCACCATTTTTGCTTTCGTTTTAAAAGTCTTAGAAGGAAGAAGTATAGACACAGAGTTAAAGTTCAGTACTTGCAGTTGCTAGGACTCCTGTTTTTGTTCTGCCTGCTTTGAGCTTATTTTGAATCTGAATGTTGATTGCAGGGGTGGTCGTGGCGTCTTGTTCTGTTTGAAGCAGAAAAGCCTCGGATTTGGAGCTCAGTCGAACTACCAGGGAGCTCTCACCCTCCAAGCCCCAGAATTGCTCCTAGGGCTTTGGGGGAGCTCTACCATAGTCCGGCTGCTCGCCTTCCTCTCTTCTCCCGAGGGGAAGGTTTCCAAGCCACCAGACAGCTGATTTGCGCTGTCTTGGCGGTTTTAACGAAATCACGGGGCTGACAGTCCAAAAGGAGCATCTGTCAGCGCCTGCGGTGCCACCAGAAGTCTCATTATTTTTGACTTTTGTTACAAGCCTTTGTTCATTATGAGCCTTAGCCCAGGGTGAAATTCACTTACCTTCCCTACCGGTTCACAAATTCATCCATGGAATCTTCTCAAGCTTCCAGGTTTATTGAAATTAGCTCTCTTAAAGCCCAAGACTCTAGTTTGACTTTGTCCTATTGCTTGTGCTTGCATAATATTGAATTTCAATATTGCATGATCTGGCACATCTGGCAAACCAATCTGGTGTGATCCAAAAGAACCAATCTTGTCTTTCTGACCTAGGAGAAATCTTGGGGCGCGAAGGGCGAGGGCTCCCTAGAAGTCTGCCAATCTGCTCCGGACCTGGGAAGACTCCGCTATTTAGTGGGGCTAGAAGCCGCAACCATCTCTGCTGACAACAAATGAGGGATTTTTAACACCTTTAATTGCTGCAGGCAGAACAAGCCAGGAGAAGTCAGACTGCAAGTATTTACACTTAACTCCAAAGTTTATAGCCTCCTTCGGAAGTAACAAGTTAGCAATTTGCATCAAAATGGCGATTGAAACCTGAAAGGGAGGAGCAGCAACAGCTAAGCGTAAGGAAGAATTAAGACAGCAGCAGCAACAACAACAACAACAACAACAACAACTGCAGATAGCAACTCAAGAAACTACCAAAACAGAAGCTGTGGGAGGAGCAAGACCTAAAGGTCAAATGAGGCAAGACCATCAGAAATTGCTCCAAGCGCTTCAGAGGCCCAGAGATGGGAACTAGATTTTTGACCTAGATTGTCAATGGTTTGAATTCTCCACAGAAGAGAAGGAAAATATTTCACTATCTTAAACAATTTAAGAATGAAGTAACTTGTTTACAAGAGACTCATATTAGGATACAAGATCAAAAATATTTGACAAATGCAAGATTAGGTACACATTACGTTGCAGCAGCATCAGAGAAGAAAAATGGTAGTTATATATGTGAAAAGAGACTTAATTGCAAAATTAGTTGAAGCAGATGATCAAGGAAGATTTTTAGCGATTGAACTTTTAATAAAAGGAGAAAAAACACTTGTAATTGGAGTATATGCCCCGAACCAACAACAAGAAAATTTTTATAACTTACTACACTCAAAGTTGACACAATGGAGATATACAACTTGTATCCTATTGGGAGATTGGAATGGTGTTTTGGATGTAAAAAAAGATAAGAAGGGACCTAAACAAAATGTTTTAACAAGAGCAAAATTGCCCAAACTGTTCTGGGAGATGATGGACGTCTGGGAGTTGAGGGATATTTGGCGTGAAAGAAACCCAGAAGAAAAAATTTTACTTTTTTCTCGGATAGACATCAATCTTTTTCAAGGATTGATTTTATATTAATTACTAATGATTTATTATCTAGGGTGAAGAACACGAAGATCTGTTCAAGAACATTGACAGACCATAGTCCAGTCTGGATGGAATTGGAGTATGGGAAAGGGCTAGGAGGTCCTAGAGGTTAAATGATAATTTGTTTAGATACGAAGAAAATGTAAAAGAGTGTAAAAAATTTATGAAAGAGTTTTTTGCTATGAATATGCAAAAGGGTACATCTATGGAAATGGTATGGCATGCAAGTAAAGCCTACATGCGAGGAATTTTGATATATTTGAATAATAAATATAGAAAGAAACAGGGGGCAAAAAGAAAAGAATTAGAAGAGGAGATTAATAAACAGGAACGGGCTTTAATAGCCAACCCAACAGATAAGAAAATTAAAGAGGCAATTAATTTACTGAAGGGTCAGTTTAATAAGTTAATAGCAGATCAAGTGACAACCAACTTACAATATGCAAAACATAATACTTTTTGTAACGCCAATAAACCAGGTAGGTGGTTGGCATATTTGTTAAGGAAAAAGCAGAAAGCAAGGACAATAGAGAAAGTGAAATACAAGGGTAGGGAGGTTTATGAGCAAAAATTGATTAAAAAAGCCTTTTTAGAGTTTTATTCAAGGCTGTATATTGGTGATAAAATTCAAGATATAGATATAGATAGATATCTGCAGAAAGAGAATATTTGTATAACTTCAAAAGAGCAGAGGGATAGCTTAAATCAATTGATAACTTCCGAGGAAATTATGTTTGCAATTAAGCAGTTGAAAGTGGGTAAAGCTCCTGGAACGGATGGTTTGACAGCTATTTATTATAAAAGTTTACAGGAGGAAATGGTGGAACCACTGAAGGAATTATTCAATAATATACAACAGGGAGGAGAGGTACCTCCAACTTGGAAGACAGCATTTATATCGCTGATCCCAAAAGATGGGCAAGACTATACAGATCCTAAAAACTATAGACCGATTTCACTTTTAAATACAGATTATAAGATTTTTGCTAAAATTTTAGCAAACAGATTAATGACAGTTATGCAGCAAATGAGTCATCATGATCAAACTGGTTTTATAAATGGAAGACAAATGAAAAGTAATGTAAGGCAAATTGTTAATTTATTAGAGTATTTGGGAAGGAACAACCAGGTCCCCGCAATGCTTGTGTTCTTGGATGCTGAGAAAGCCTTTGATAGATTGAATTGGCAATTTTTACTAAAACTAATAGAAAGGATGCAATTTGGAGAACAATTTGTATAATCTATTAAGGCAATATATCAAACACAAACAGTGCAAATAATAGTTAATGGTGGTTTAACAGATGCTTTTAACATAGAAAAAGGAACAAGGCAAGGCTGTCCCTTGTCTCTGTTGTTGTTTATTTTGACGCTGGAAATTTTATTAAATAAAATACGTGGGACTGATATAATAAAGGGAATTAGAATTAGACGGCATGAATATAAGTTACGAGCATTTGCGGATGACCTGGTGGTTACCTTAGCCCAACCGGTACAATCGATTACAGCCTTGATGGATATAATCTGCTCATATGGACAAATATCTGGTTTTAAAATAAATACAGCTAAAACAAAGATAATAGCTAAAAACATGGACAGAAGCCAGAAAGAAGAGATAGAAAAGTTAACAGGATTTGAAATAGTTAAGAAGGTTAAATATTTAGGGGTTTATATTATGACTGCAAATATGAAATTATATCAACATAATTATGAACCGTTATGGCAAAAAATACAGAAAGAGATAGAAAATTGGAAGAAATTGCAACTGTCTTTGCTGGGTAGGCTAGCTGCTGTAAAAATGAATATCTTACCAAGATTTTTATTTCTTTTTCAAATGATACCTATACTTAAAAAAGATGAAAATTTGAAGAAATGGCAGAAGGGCATAAACAAGTTTGTGTGGGCAGGGAAGAAACCACGAGTTAATCAAAAGATAATGCAAGACACCCGAGAAAGAGGTGGTCTTAAAATGCCCAATTTAAGACTGTATTACGAAGCTGTTACCCTCTCAGCAATTACAGATTGGATAAATTTAACGGAGGAAGAGATACTGAATATTGAAGGATATGGTCTGGTCTACGGCTGGCATGCTTATCTATTGTATGACAAGAAAGTAGATAAGACTTTTAAAAGTCACATATTAAGAAATGCTCTACTGCGTGTCTGGAAAAAGTATAAATATAAACTAAAGGATAAGTTACCAATATGGACAGTACCCAGACACGCGATAGAGAATATAAATTTGGAGCAAAAGCAAGATAAATTTACATATAAGGAATTCCTTTATAAGGAAGGAGTTAGAAATGAGTTCCAGATTGATGCACACGGTGGCCCTTGGCTTCATTTTGCCAGGTTGGGGACACCACTCACATCAATCCAGACCTCATTTCTCGACTGCAGAGGCCTTTCCTGAAGGCCTCTGATAGCAAAACGGAGGCCAGGGGACGCTGCACGCATCAATCCAGAGCTCTTTTATCAGCTGAGCTCCGGATTGATGCACGCAAGCGATGGCAAACAGTGGCAGAAGAAGTGGGTCAGCAAGGCAAGACAGGTGTCGGGGTGTGCGAGACCTGGCTGCAACTGTCTGAAGGTAAGCATCTCCATCCCCACCCTAGCTTGATTTTTACCCATGCACCTCACCCCACTCCATTCAACCAGGTATAATGGAGCGGGCAGGGTATTAACTAGGGCTTATTTTGGGGGTAGGACTTATATTGGGCACATGTAAAAATCAAGCTAGGTCTTATTTTCAGGTTAGGTCTTATTTTTCGGGTAATGGTAGAATAATTGTGGAATAGCTTTCTCACAGAGATACTGCAATTATCTCTTATATTCACTCATATTCATTCAAGAATTTTAAATAATTAATATAGTTTGGGCCATACAGTTTTACACAATGTGAATATTGAACCTGCTTTGAGATTTGTTTATGTGTGTTTGATATCTACACTGTTTCAGATTTCCTAGGCTTATTTTTTTTATTTTGTATTTAAATAATTTTAAGATTTGTTTATTATCCACTGTCCAGATAATGTGTTGGAGTGGGTAATGCAACATTTCTCATTGGATGCAAAATTATTATTGGTGTAATGATGCACAAAACTTTATATAAGAAGAAAGTCTCTGTAGGTCATACTTGACAAGGAAAGTCCTGGCACTCACTGGCGTTCTGGTGAATGTTTGACTAATGGGATCTGCTGGGTGCTGCCCATGAAAGTTGCTTGCTGATAATGGGCTTCAAAGTGAAATTTCTGGATTCTTATTTAGACTTCAAGCTACTATTTTACATATCTGAATGATTATATTTTATCAACTATACCTTTGCTAGAAAACTGAGTACAGGTAGTCCTCGACTTATGACCACAATTGAGCCCAATTTTTTTGTTGTTAAGTGAGACATTTGTTAAGTGAGTTTTACCCCATTTTACAACATTTCTTGCCACAGTTGTTAATGAATCACTGCAGTTGATAACTTAGTAACCTGGTTGTTACATGAATTTGGCTTTCCCATTGACTTTGCTTGTTAGAAAGTCTCAAAAGGAGATCACATGACCCAGCGGTGAAATGCACTTATCTTCGCTACTGGTTTGGGAATGTGAGTGCACACACAAGTGTAACAAGCGCACGCCTCTTCTATGCATGTGCAGAGCTCTGCGCATGCGCAGCAGGACATAATCTACATCCTGGCGGGTGGGTGGAGCCTCCTGTCACCAGCACTACCGGTTTGCACGAGCTGGATAGATCCGGCCAGATTTCACCGCTGACATGACCCCAGGATGCTGCAATAGTCATAAGTATGAACTAGTTGCCAAGCATCTGAATGTTGATCACATGAGTATGGGGATGCTGCAAAGGTTGTAACTGTGAAAAATGGTCATAACTCATTTTTTTTCAGTGCTGTTGTAACTTTGAACAGTCACTAAATGAACTGTTGTAAATAGAGGATGACCTGTAATTGTAATCTGGGAAATCTAAAAGATAAAATATAGGAATATTTGTTTTTCCTATGTATTTGTCGTTTTCATTTTAAAGATAAGTACTGTATATCTCTACTGTCAATGCAAACTACTTGGCAACATATTGCAAATTGTATACTTGCGCTTGTCATTTTTAGGATACTAGGCCTGAAAATTTCTGATTGATGATTCTGTGTTTTGGTTAATATGATTGGGAATTCCCATATATTTGAAAGTTGCAGGTTAGTTAAGGCTACAAAGAAGGAACAACAATGATACTTCACATTACTGTTTGAAAGAAAACTCTTATAAAATGATGTATCGCTGGTATTTAACTTTGGATAAAATGTACAGAGGTACTTCCAATAAGTGCTGGAAATGCAATAAAACTCAATGTGGTACCTTTTACCACACATGGTGATCTTGTAAGAATGCTAAATCAGATTGGATAAATATAATAAAAACAGCAAATATTTGAAATGCAAATACTAATGAAATCTGAAGCTTTTCTTCTAGGTATTGTGAACAAATCGATAGAAAAATAGTTTGGGACGTTATTTCTTTACATGCAAGGATTGTTTATTCTAAATATTGAGAAAAAGGGACACCAACTGTTGAGGAATGGACTTTAAAACTGACTGAACTGGCAGAGATGGCAAAATTAACCACATTGATTAGAAACCATGAATCAGACAAGTTTATAAGAGATCGGAAGCCATTTGTGGACTTTATACATGTTAAATACAATAATAGATGGCTTGCAGAGGACTTTGAAGACAATTTTTTTGTTGTTGATTGTCTTTTTTATATAGTGAATAGATGATGGGTCAACTTGATTGGCAGATATATTTCCACAGCAGTAACATCTTTCTATGTAACATAATATTTGTATTAAATACAGATGGGAATGTTCATTATTATTTGTAGATGTGTTATGTAAGGTGGGGGGGAGAATGTATCAGATATTTTAGATATATTTTTCATCATTCAACCAAGTGGACATTTTATGTTCAATGTTAATGATATAGTTGTCATTTGTTATTTTTTATAGACTTTTCATATTATTGTTTGGTTGCTCTGTTTGCAGTTGATGTTTTTTTCCTTTTCTTTCTTTTTCTCTATTTTGTATTTTAACTTTAAAATAACTTTTTAAAAATTGATACTTGTTTCATGTCCACCTAGTCTACCATTCTTGCCATCTCCCCCAATTCCATTCTTTTCAATTGCTATATGGTTATTTCCTTGTATGGAATATTATGAACTACCTAGAGCTGTTGGGAAATGGGTAGCATACCAGTTTGATAAATGAATACATCAGGAACTCTGCTACTAGGAATTTTATCTTACATTTGCTGGACAGAAAGCCATGGCAATGCACTCTCAGATAATCACTTTTCTTCTGCATCTCTTTTATAGAGAGTGATTTGTAGTTTATTGTTTTGTTATCCACAATGGCAACAAGATGGAACTTAGCATATATTCTGTTTGATAATTGGCTTGATAATGGGTTTTAATAGAAATGATCAAGAATGAGTTTTGGACAGGCAAGTCCTTGGAAAGTGCCTAAACAATTGAAGATTGAGAATCTCTTATCAGTCCAAGAGTTTACAACTGTAAGTGACAATTTTTCATTCCTTTTAAGTAATAAATACAATTTATTAAAACAGCTTAGTTCATCTGGGCTTGAGGACATTAGCCCTCTTTAATCACTGCAGCCAGGTTTACTGACACAAGGGGATGAACTCTCATTAATGGAATCACAACAGATGGCAAATTTATCAGCCCACAAGGTTATGTCCAAGAAGCCCATGACAGAAATAATTTTAGTTGATTTTATAGCAAAAAGTGCCTCCCTGACGGCAGAAACTGTGACTTCAGTTTCAAAAACTGTCTGTTATCACAGAGAAGCTAGATAAGCTTCAACACTGTTTTAATTGCTACTATAAAAGAAAAAAAATAGAGGGATACAGATGACATAAATGGAAAGGATTGCAAGTTGAATCACAACAAAGAAACAGATCCTTCTATGATAAAGTAGTTAGGGGCCACCCAGCCACTCAGATATAAGGGGTATCTCATTTTCATGTATTTCAATCTGCAATTAATGTTTTCCCCCAAATATAATAACATTATATAACAAATAATAACAAAGGAAATTGGTTCACTTACAAAGCAATACTTTTTAACTGAAGCCAGCCTTTACCAAATGTTCCAGGTTGACTTGGAAAAGATGGAATGGTTTCCAAGGGCAATAATAGCAACATAATGTTATTGAAGTTTAAATGTTCAATTATATCCTAATGTTTTAGAAATGAGAATATTCTTGGTTCTTCTTTAATTGTATCTAACTGGATATTGCAAGGTATTGGTGTTAGATCATTCTCATCCAAACTGTAAAAGAAAAATGGAAGGTTTAAATGGCCCATAAAGAGGTAAATAATTCTGATTAGATGAGACTTCAAGGGGAAAAAATTAGCAGAGCTCCAAATAATCTTAAAATTGTCTCTATATAAAGTTTTTTTCTGATGATAATATGCTAAACAACTTTTAATTTATCATTGAAGGACAAAGAAGCTGATTCTTTTTGGGGACTGGAAGATTTAAAATAATCTCTCACATTTCTATACATAGTCATTACCCTACTCAATACTTGCTGCATTTCAGAATGCAAGCAAGGAATGTGGAAGAGCAAATGTAGCAAAAACACAAGATTACAAAGCAGATAGTGTCAACTTCAAACTGAACCTGGCAGAAGCCATTTTGTTGGTTCTCAGTAGCCACACAGTATTGGGAGGTGGGGGGGGAAGGAGGCTGGAATGCACTTCCAGACATAACACCGATCTCTCTCGTGGGAACCAAGATCATCTGTTCTCGTGGGAACAGGTGTCAGATGAGAATGGAGAGGAGTGCCTAAGGAGCCCACCAATGAAGCTAATTGGACAATGCGACCTGTGACACTTGGGGAGGGGATCATTTATTATTTTAACTATGCTGAAACTGCGGGAAATATCAGAGTTGGTTTTAATTTAATTGTGCTGATATGATGTGTCCAATAAAGAAATTATTTGAGAGAGATATAAGTCTTGGAGTTCTGATTTGCTTGGTTTCGTTAGTCAGAACCATGACAGATAGTTGTATGACTTTTCTTAGCTCCTGCAACAGATTTGTTTGCAGGTAATTTAAAATCTAATCCTCCATTTTTTAATTAACAAAGTGGATAGATAAAAGTGGATTGAATCCTTGTAGAAGATGGCAAAGTTCAGAAAATCTTACATTGGAGAATAAGCTAAGTTTTCAAACTGGACAACAATTTGGCCATCAGAAACTAACAGCAAAGATAGGGCCCCTAAAGATTTTGTGCTAACTTCTAAGGCAGATAATGAAATTCCTAGTTGAACCAATATCCCACATTTATGTGGTTTAGTGGAACCACATGTAATAGATTCAGCCTGCTATTAGAACATACTGAAATAATACCGTGTTTCCCCAAAAATATGACCTATTCAAAAAGTAAGGCCTAGCCCATTTTTTGGGGGGTGGGAGTACTATACGCCCTACCCCAAAAATAAGCCCAAGTGAAGGGGTGGGCATGGCCAGCACAGGAGGCAGCACTTTCCTTCCCTGGTCATCTCATGGCTGCTTGGCCCCTTAACCGCGGACCGCAGATCAGTGAGGGCTGGGAGTTCTGTCTCTCTGGGTGCCTGGAGATATTTCCAGTGCACTCTTGCTAGTCCCAGCCCTGCCCATGGCTCCAGGCAACCTTGTAGCCGAGGACCCCTCTTTTCCACAGCTCACCTTGTGGCTATGGAGCAGGCAGTTTGAAAGGGTTTCCTCTGTGCCGTTTTTCTTCTCTGCTCCACTGGCCTGCCTGTCCACCGCACCTGGGCCTGCCGGGCACCATCCGCCCCAAACCAAGCAGCTGGGAGGCTTTGGGACAGCACCCTTCTAGTGCCCAGCATTTTGGCAAAGGCGAAGCTGAAGCAGGTGGGGGCTGCATGGGGCTCCTCCTCCGATGGCCTCCCCACCCCTACCCTCCTTGGGGGTGGCCCATACACGAGGTGTGAGTATGGGTTGAGTTTGGCATTTCACCTTCCTGCCTTTTGTGAACTTTTTGACTGCACGCAATGAAAGCAGCAGAAGCAGCTTTCTCTCCCCCAAATGAGCCTCTTGGAGCAGGACTCTGCAAGGCTTGTTGTGCCATTGCATGCATGAATAGCAGCACCACCATGAGCTTCATCATACCAGCACAGCTGGCGTCCTGCCCCTTTATCGAGAGGTGGGGCAGGGGAAAAGCAAGACATGTGGCACAAGACAGGGCTCCTCTTGCCATCTCTTCGCCCCCCCTCACTGGGCATGGCAGGGCTTCCTGCCCCTCGCTTAGCCACCCAGCTCCTTTATTGAGGTGGCAGATGGGGAGGGGAGGGGAGGAGCAGAAAGGGTATGCCCAACTCCCGGACCGACTGGCTTATTCCCGGAGCTCTTTCTCTGCCTTTCAGTGTCGGCCGTCAAAAATGAGGATTTTCTGGGCAGAAAAGCTTGCCCCATTCCCCACCCCCCAGGTACTCTCACTTCCTCCAAGTCTTTCTTTGCCTAACAGTACTTGATTTCCAGCTCCATCATGTTTCTCGCCATTGTGTCCAGGGAGACAAGTTTGTGGGATTACCGTAAAAAAAAACTTCTCACAAGAAGTTGGAATTAATTGATTGAACTTCTTTTACGGTAGTTGGGTACACTCCCGTTGTCAATCAGTAGTAAAGGTAAGTAGAACCCACCCCTGATCAGCAGTGCTAAATAACACCAACAGTGCTAGTAACTGCAAGAAAACAACCAAACTCAGAGAGCACCAAGGACCCTTCAAGGGGAATATTCATGTTGGAACAACTGTGGTACCAGGATTACTAATTTACTTTAGCATCTCCACATATAATTAATAAAATTATCATCTTTGAAACTGATACTAACCTAGTAGTGATCACTTTTCTCTCATTGTGATGTTAGCTTATAATACTCTGGTATCATACTTTGGTATCGGCTAAAACTGTTTGGCCAATATTTGTATAAGTTGGGTTATTTTATATACATGCGTATGTATGTATGTATGTATACATGCATATAAGGGATGCGGTGGCTCAGTGACTAAGACACAGCTTGTCGATCGAAAGGTCAGCAGTTCAGCGCTTCGAATCCCTAATGGCACGTAACAGGGTGAACTCCCGTTACTTGTCCCAGCTTCTGCCAACCTAGCAGTTTAAAAGCACGTAAAAAATGCAAGTAGAAAAATAGGGACCACCTTTGGTGGGAAGGTAACAGCGTTCTATGTGTCTTTGGCCTTTAGTCATGCCAGCCACATGACCACGGAGACGTCTTCAGATAGCACTGGCTCTTCGGCTTTGAAATGGAGTACTGCCCCCTAGAGTCAGGAACGACTAGCACATATGTGCGAGAGGAACCTTTACGTATGTATGTATGTATGTATGTATGTATGTATGTATGTATGTATGTATTTTTCACATTTCTGAACTGCTCATTTTCCTCAGAGAGGGAGATAGTCTAAGAAATCAGAGGCAATCAGGAAATTCTTAGCTACTGCAATCTATTTTTATGAGAAGAAGGCCATGGAAGTATTGTTTATTTCCCTCAAAACAGACAATAATATTAGGAGATACTAGTGGCTTAAGAGTCAATTAAAAATTTTAGAACTTAGTTAAAAGCTAAGTTTTGGTTTGAATGGGAATGTCTTGATGCCAAGCTAAACTAGCTGAAGCATATAAAGTCTGTGGAGATAATGCTACGGCTTTATGATTGCTGAAAAAGAAAAGAAAAAAAAAACAGTAAGCCGAACTGAACAGTTGGTAAACACTGGCACAAAGAGACATGTAGAAGAATTAGACTTCATTCTTCAACTTTGGGCCAGAAAAAGCTACTTGTTAGTTGAATTGAACAGTTCTACCAGTGAGTGCAACCTACAGGTTTTGCGAGCTGCTCATAGCAAAGTCCAACAGACCGCCAGGAGATGTGCTAACGATTATTGGCTGCAGCTTTGCTCTCTGACACAAGCAACATCAAGGGGATGTATGATGGCATCAAGCAGGCCTTAGGTCCAACACAGAAGAAATCTGCCTCTCTGAAGTCTGCTACAGGTGAGGTTATCCAGGACCGAGCACAGCAGATGGCACGCTGGGTGCAACACTACTCTGAGTTATATTCCAGAGAAAATGTGGTAACTGAAGAAGCATTAAATAACACTGAGTGCCTGCCTGTCTTGGAGGACCTTGACAGTAAACCAACTTTAGAAGACCTAAATGCGGCCCTGGACTCTCTTGCCTCTGGCAAGGCACCTGGGAAAGATAACATTCCTGCTGAAGTTCTGAAGTGCTGCAAAGAGAACATCTCCACTGAACTGCATGAAATCTTCTGTCTTTGTTGGAGGGAAGGTGGAGTACCACAGGACATGAAGGATGCAAATATCATCACACTGTACAAGAACAAAGGTGACAGGTGACTGTAACAACTACCGTGGCATCTCTCTTCTTAGTGTTATAGGGAAGCTGCTTGCCCGTGTCATACTGAAGAGGCTCCAGGTGCTTACAGAGAGAGTCTATCCAGAATCACAGTGTGGATTTGGAGCCAACGGGTCCACTACTGACATGGTATTTTCCCTTAGACAGTTGCAGAAGAAATGCAGGGAACAAAGACAGCCACTTTTCATAGCCTTCATAGATCTTATGAAGGCTTTTGACTTTGTTAGCAGGGATGGCCTTTATAAAATTCTCCCCAAGATTGAATGTCCACCTCAGCTCCTCAACATCATCAGGTCCTTTCATGAGAAAATGAAGGGCACTGTAGTTTTTGATGGCTTAACTTCAGATTCCTTTGATATTCAAAGTGGAGTGAAGCAGGGCTGTGTCCTCGCACCAACTTTATTCGGGATCTTTTCCAGATTTACAAAGAAAGTATGGCTTAATAAGAAGCTGACAGAACATACAAAGATCCAGGTCTATAGAGCCTGCATCCTGAGCACACTCTTGTACTGCAGTGAGTTTTGGGCCCTCTATGCATGGCAAGAGAGAAAGTTAAACACCTTTCATATGCGCTGTCTCCGATGAATTCTTGGCATCACCTGGCAGGACAAAGTTCCAAATAGCGCAGTCTTGGAATGTGCTGGAATTTCTAGCATGTATACACTATTGAAACAGCGATGTCTACACTGGCTGGGGCATGTCGTGAGAATGGCTGATGGTCGGATTCCGAAAGATCTCCTGTATGGAGAATTAGTGCAGGGAAAGCGCCTCAGAGGGAGACCACAGCTGCGATATAAGGATATCTGCAAGAGGGACCTAAAGGCCCTGGGAATGGACATTAACAACTGGGAAACCTTGACCTCCGATCGTTCAGCTTGGAGGCTAACGACGCAGCATGGCCTTTTCCAATTCGAAGAGACACTTGTTCGGCAGGCTGAGGCAAAGAGGCAGTCCCGGAACCAGCGAAATCTGGGGCTGGGCAGGGGACAGAATGTATCTGCCCTCAGTGTGGAAGGGATTGCCACTCTTGAATTGGCCTTTTTTAGTCACACAAGATGCTGTTTTAGGACCTCTTTCCAGAGCATGATACCATAGTCTTTTGAGACTGAAGGATGCCAATGAATGACCAGAGGAATGGGGTGAGCATAATCATGTCTTATTGCCATACTTGTAAGATTATGTTAATGTAATCTTATTATAAAGTAGAATTAACTCATCTGGCCTTGTGAGGTAGACTTGCCTGGTCTACTTCACAAGAAACTAGGGAGGATCTCATCAGAGCTGCTTGTTTCATCAACATTCTTGTTGCAGATTAATTTGTGTTTTATCTCACCCTTCCTTTTGCTGCATATCTTTGCCTGTATCCCAAGTTCATTCCCACATTCTATTACACTTATTGAGTGATACACTCATTGAGTAATACACTTACACTTATTGAGTGATAGCTCAAATGATTTAATATTCCTTGAGTTACATCCAGAAAACTCTTCATATTAGCCTCATATATCTCCTTATGATATCTCCAAAGGTATTCTACAGTTGAAAAATTATAAAAGAACAATTGGAAGAAATTTATTTTCAGCAGATTTATGCAAGGTAAGTTCTGATTGATATGTTCTCTATTAACATCTTTATTTATTCATATTAATAATTTTGCAGATTCCAAGTTAATTAGTTTTAGTGACAAAATTGATCCGGCAAATCTTCATCCAATTTCCTAAGTATATTCAATAAATTTCATTCCAGACAACTTACATGGACATTTATTGATTAGCTGTTGCAGGACTACTTTTTGACTGATGAAGACATTAGGTTTGGAACAGGGTGATCAAAACTTGTTCAGTATATTATTTTGCATCACCCTAGTTGAAAAGACACTGTCGTCATCGTCAGCCATTCAGTCATGTTTGACCCTTGGCCACTCTATGAATTAGCATTTTCCATGTCCCTCTGTCTCACACTGCCTCCCTCCGATCCACCATAGTCATCCCAGTGTCATCTTTTATAGTGTCAAGCCAGCAGGTGGTCCCTTCTCCTTGAAAAGTACTCTGTAGAATAAGTCTGAAGATTTCATAAGACATAAATGAGGAGTCACCAGGAGGAAATGAACTTAAAAGAAGTATTCTTTATGCGACTTTTATTGATTGAAAATTTGACTCAATCTCTAAAGACAGAGGGACACGGTGACTCAGTGGCTAAGATGCTGAGCTTGTCGATTGAAAGGTTGGCAGTTCAGCAGTTCGAATCCCTAATGCCGCATAACGGGGTGAGCTCCTATTACTTGTCCCAGTTTCTGCCAACCTAGCAGTTCGAAAGCACGTAAAAAATGCAAGTAGAAAAATAGGGACCACCTTTGGTGGGAAGGTAACAGCGTTCCGTGCACCTTTGGTGTTTAGTCATGCCGGCCACATGACCACGGAGACGTCTTCGGACAGCACTGGCTCTTCAGCTTTGAAACGGAAATGAGCACTGTCCCCTAGAATCGGGAACAACTAGCACATATGTGCGAGGGGAACCTTTACCTTTACCTAAAGACAGACTCTTTGTGAAATTGGTAATCTCTTCTATTGACCTCTAATTATGATGTTTCATTAAAGTTA
Source organism: Pituophis catenifer annectens (assembly GCF_029215685.1). Taxonomy (NCBI): domain Eukaryota; kingdom Metazoa; phylum Chordata; class Lepidosauria; order Squamata; family Colubridae; genus Pituophis; species Pituophis catenifer. Next base: position 43,096,997 of record NW_027256887.1, on the reverse strand, counting down.
GCTATGGTATTTTAACATACTATTCATTCCACTTTCTATTCAAAAAGGAGTTAAGCAAGTTGTATCCTAGCCTCCTACTTTTCAACATTTAATAAAATTAGAGTTCCACCCTCCAAAGTTGGGAAATATATCTGTTTCAATGCTATATATGATGAAGCATACTATCTACAATATAGGTAGATCCAAGTGGAGTCTTCAAGCCTTCAGCTCACATTATGGAGAGAGGAAACACTTATCAGTTCTAACAAAACAAAAGTGATGGATCTTACTAAGAGGCCTGCAAGAGGTAGACATTGCTGGAAGATTAATAGCATCTGCCCAGAATAAATAAAGGCATTTAAATATTTTGAAATTATTTTCAATCTTTTCCGGTTTGAAAATCAAAATAAAAGCTGTTGCTGACCAGGCCTACAAAACTGTTAATGCTATTACTTATTTGGTATCAGCAGATGTAGTAATTATGTTCCTGCTGATATAAATATTTTTAATTCGCAACTGATCAGCCATTTGTCATGTGGCTTCCAGACTTGTAGTTGCAAAGATTCAAAATCTTTGGAACTGGAACAGCCAGAATTCCTAAGAGCCATGCCCTGAGTTCCCAGGAATATTTCCATTTTTATTGCCCTTGGAAGCTGCACTAGCTTCTCTAGAGGCTTACAAGAGGTTTTGACATTTAAAATTCTGGCTAAAATTTGAAATTTCCCCTTCTCTTTCTTTTAATTGTCTTGGAACTTGTCTTTGATCATAAATAAAGTTTGTTCTATTTTTAAGTAAAAGGGTCTAAAAGTTAGTGAGTTAGTGAGAGATAGCAACCTTTCTAATGCCTCATTTAACTATTAAAGGTATAATATTTGCGTATATAAAATCCTAGATCCATATCAATGGAAATATTCTGCAGACACGGATTTGAAAAATATTTTTATGTCATTATATATTTTTGATATAGATGGGAATATATGAAGCAAATTTATTAAAATATCAAAAGCGAAAGATAAATGGCTTAATATTCCGGTGTAATGGTATTATACTTTCCTAAATAGTTTGCTTGGTACTAAACCTTAAAAGAATTATATAGTTACTACTCAATAGCTATTTTAATGTTGGAGATATTTTATATATTTCCAAAATTTATTAAGATGTCGTCTATCAAATAAGCCTTTGAAATTATTATTTTTTGTGACAGCAGTGTATGGAAACATGATATTTTAAATGAAAGACTTTATAGGCAGCAAATATTTAAAGAGTCTGTGAATGGGCTTTGTATATATATGCATATTTTTATCTCATTTTTATCTACCTCAGAGTGAAAAGGTAGATAACGAAGGCAGGATTTATAATGATAAATCAATAACGAAGGCAGGATTTATATGATGTTTCTATATCCATGCTTCTGTTGGGTTATCCAGGACATTTTCCCATGCAAACTTTGTTCTTGGTCATTGTGTTGGCTAATTAGGAAGGTTCATTGTGCTTTGAATCTCATCAACTAAATGAAAATGTCGCCAGATGTTACATGCTATTCCAGGTCTTTGCTGGCATATTTTTTATATGTAGTAACAAAATGATTTGTGCAATTGGCATTGCCATTGTTTTTCAAAGCAAGCCACCACTGGGGCTACACATTCCTGAGGTGCATATAGAACCATGAATATATTTATAATTTAGAGCTTGGAAGATGAAAAGAGTATATTTGCACTCTGAAACCCACTATACACTGTTTTGAGAATGAGGAAAATGCAGTGCTCAAGGTCATTTTTTTCCAGGTCAAGGATAATTACTAAAATGACTGGGAACAACTCTGAAATTGTTAATGGAAAGCAGATAGAATAGTGTGAATGTTTCCTGTGTTCTATATAAAATGAAAAAAGTACTATACTGTATGTCTTAAAACATATTTCCTTTGGAACTCAGGAGATGCATCATATAACTTTATGTGTCTGCAAAGGAAAAGGATTGGCTTCATATCAACTACATTTGTGTTACACCTATTTTCTAAGGAAAAAAATATAGCTGAACTCAAGTAGTTGCTTGAGGATATTGTTATTAATACAACCTGAATTTAAACACATTTAGTTGAAAGAAAAATCTTGTGATTTAAATGAAAGGTTCATTTGTACTTATGATTGCATGCATAGTGCATTTTTGAGACATTGTATATGAATGGGGCTTTGTTTGCAACTTCTAATATTTTATTTAAGCATGAAACTTAATACAAATAGTCCTGGATGAAATAAAAGCTGCATTCATACACTGTTGTGAATGCTCCAACACTGGAAGTTGTTAAAAAGATGTTGGATAACCATTTGTCTGAAGTGGTATAGGGTTTCCTGCCTAAGCAGGGGGTTGGACTAGAAGACCTCCAAGGTCCCTTCAAACTCTGTTATTCTAAAAAAAAAAAAAAGGTATTCTAACTGTATTAGGCTATAATAAAAAAATTGCATGACAATGTGTGAATACAGGCCTTTTTTGGTGGTTAATTTAATAAATCATAGTAATAAACCATGGTTTAAATATATGTAAAGGCAATATTTTCAGAGTTGAAAATAGATGAATTGAAAGAGAGGAATTCCAGGAGATGAATACAGGTTAAGAGCTGAAATAAAAGAAAATTCAGAGTATATCATCAAATGTACAGAAAAAAGAATAACCATAAAATCAAAGTTAGAGAAGAAAATTAAGCAGAGTCATCAGAAAATGAGGTGAGGTCTCATGTCATGAAAATAGAAAAAAAAATCTAACCAATTATCTTATTCTAGAAGAAAACAATATACTCTATCATAATAAAAGCTGGGAAATGGAAACATTCATTTTGATTTAATAAGAATAATATATGCCTAGAAGTGCAATTAGTCAAACTCACCATTTTCTTTTTTTTTTTTTTTTTAAATTAATATATTCTATGCACTAATACACAAATAAAATATACAATCCTGCCACCATGGTATAATATGATTACATTGTCCATAAGTATAAAATCATTCCTTTATACATACATATTTGCCACCATATATATATACATCATCATATATCTATTCTATCCCACCTTTTCTGGACCCAATCGTACCATACTTTCCAACTGTTATAAAATTCTGAATCTTTTTTACCATTGATCAATCTAGTTAATCTATCTGATTCCGCACACTCATTAATTTTATATATTATTTTCAAATCTATCGGTAAGTATTGATTTTTCCACTCCTGCGCATACGCTAATCTTGCTGCAGTGATAATGTGAATCAACAAGAACCATATATCTGATTTAATATTCAAAGGTTTTGCCCCCAATAGGAAAATCTCAGGTCTTAGTTCCAAATTAATTTGTGTAATTTCCAAAATCCATTGCCGTATTTTTTTCCAATATTTAACCGCCTGCGGGCAGGTCCACCATTGGTGAAAATAGGTTCCATTGCTGTAACCGCACTTCCAACAGCAGGCAGATGTCCCGGGAAACATTTTAGCTAATCTCACCGGGGGGAGATGCCACCGGTAGACCATTTTATATATGTTTTCTTTATATGAGGAGGCCATGGTTAATTTCATATTTTTCAACCAAATCTGTTCCCATTGCTGGAAGTCAAGGGAATATCCAAAATTTCGCCCCCATGCTATCATACAATCCTTCACTACATCCTGTCCTAAACTCACCATTTTCTGATAACAAACCAGGCATGACAATACTTGCTTTGGGTAGGAGCTCCATGTGGTTTGCCCCTCCTGAAGATTGGTGTGTTCGGCCCAATCAGGTCACTAGTTCTGTCTATTGTATTATGCAAGATGACAATTGGGGTTCCTCTGCTATCAAAATGGATAATTATTGTAGTGCTGTGAACTATTCGATTGATGAGAAAGTTTGGAAGATCAGATAATTCTACTTGTGATTTAAAATTCACAAACAGCTAAGAATAATTAGTGACTGGCTGGGGAATTCTGGGAAGTCCACAAGTCTTATAGTTGCCAAGGTTGGACATCCCTCGCCTAGCTGTAAGACTGAGTGGAAAGTCAACATTTATTGTTTGAAGTTACATGAAAGAATGATGAAGCTACTAATTTAACTACATTTGTCTATCATTTATCCTCTTGCACTCTCTCTCATTTGATTAGGATCAGCACAAAATCAATGAAACTGTACAAAATGAGTGTAGAAAAAGTGCTTGATGGAAGAAAAGTAGCATTATCATTATTATTGAAATTTATGATAAGAACAGTTTTAAAAGCTGTATTAAATACTCTATGTGTATAATAATTGTGCTATGTTTCTGACATACATTGAAAACTGGCTTTTTCTTTGTGCCAGTAAATAGGGTTAGGGTTTACAATTGACTTAGGCAACAAAGTGGCAACATTTGACTTCAGAACACTGGATTGGTTTTTCTGTGGCATAAATAGTTGTAAATGGAACCTTCATCAATGCCAACGGCATTGGTTGCGTTGGTTGACGATCTCTGGAGGGCTCGGGACAGGGGTTGCTCCTCTGTTCTGGTCCTATTAGATCTCTCAGCAGCTTTTGATACCATCGACCATGGTATCATGCTGCACCAGTTGGAAGAGTTGGGGATGGGGGGCACCATGTTACGGTGGTTCTCCTCCTTTCTCTCCAACCGGTTGCAGTTTGTGCTGACAGGGGGGGCAGAGGTCGACCTCGAGGCCTCTCATTTGTGGAGTGCCGCAAGGGTCGGTCCTCTCGCCCCTTCTGTTCAACATTTATGTGAAGCTGCTGGGCGAGATCATCCGTGGCTTTGGGGTGAGATACCACCAGTACGCTGATGACACCCAGCTGTACATCTCCACCCCAGGCCACCCCAGCGATGCCCTTGAAGTGATGGCCCAGTGCCTGGAGGCTGTACGGATCTGGATGGGGAGGAACAAGCTCAAGCTCAACCCTTCCAAGACTGAGTGGCTGTGGTTCCCGGCATCCCGATATAGTCAGCTGATTCCATCGCTGACTATCGGGGGCGAGTCTTTGGCCCCCATGGAGAGGGCGCGCAATCTGGGTGTCCTCCTGGATACGCAGCTGTCCTTGGAGGAACATCTGACGGCTGTTGCCAGGGGGACCTTTTGTCAGGTTCACCTGATCCGCCAGTTGCGCCCCTTTCTTGATCGGGATTCTGTGCGCACAGTCACTCATGTCCTCGTCACCTCTCGCCTGGACTACTGCAACACTCTCTACATGGGGCTCCCCTTGAGGAGCACCCGGAGGCTCCAACTGGTCCAGAATGCGGCCGCGCAGGTAATTATGGGAGCTGCATGGCGCTTCCGCATAAGACCGCTCCTGTGTGAGCTGCACTGGCTCCCAGTGGTCTTCCGGGTGCGCTCCAAGGTGTTGGTTACCACCTTTAAAGCGCTCCATGGCATAGGACCTAGTTATCTTCAAGACCGCCTTCTGCCATTGACGATCTCCCATCGACCCGTGCGCTCCCACAGAGAGGGCCTCCTCGGGGTGCCATCAGCCAAGCAATGCAGGCTGATGACCCCCAGGGGGAGGGCCTTCTCTGTGGGGGCTCCCACCCTCTGGAATCAGCTGCCCCCAGAGATAAGGAGAATCCAAGACCTCCGTGCCTTCCGCCGTGCCCTTAAAACTTACCTTTTCCAACAAGCTGGCCTGGCCTAACAAATCTTTTAAATGATTTTAAATTTGTTTGTCTTTTTAAATTTTGGGCCAAATTGAGATATTTCTTTTTAATCTGTTCTTAATGTATTTATTATGTGTTTTTATTTGGCTGTACACCGCCCTGAGTCCCTAGGGAGAAGAGTGGTATATAAATTTGAAGTAAAATAAAATAAATAAAAATCTTCATATTTATGTTTGTAGTACCTAGGCTGGGAGTCTATGGGGTGGTGAGCAGGGCTTGACTAATTCTTAGCTGAAGCCAAAGTCATCAGGTACCAGCCATCAGGTATCAAGTAAAAAGTTCTTGGGTTGCAGAGAGCTGCATCAGATAGTGAGTAGAAATCAAGCTACTCAGAAACTGGGGAAACTCTTACAGAGATCTGCCAATGAAGATGAATGTTACTTTGATATGGGTGGCGAACTCAGTAAACATCTAAATAGTAAAGCAGGTCAGCCAAGTGCCCATACTATTCTGATAGGTGATAGGTAATAAGAATTTACTACTAACCACCCTGGGGTATTATCAAAATATCTCAAGGTAGGCGCCCGGTAGCGAAATCACAGCATAGTGGACTGGGGAAAAGGGCTATGTTATTCCCGCCCGATTTCACCTGCCGGGAGACCTTTGATGGTCAAAGTTCACCCCGGAGGGGTTGACGAAGATAGAGGGGAAGCCTCGAAGATTACATGGAGAAAGGCAATCTCCCGTTAGAATAAGGGGAAACTCCTTGGAGCCAACAGGAGAGAAGACGGTCAACATGGCCAAACCGAACCTGTGACAGAGTGGTGAGAGACAGGAATGAGTGGCTGTGCTGGTGAGAATGCTGTAACTTTCTGCAAATGAATTTATCCCAATTTAAATATTAAAAGCCTTGAAAAGTGGAATTAAAAAAAAAGATGGAGCAGGATTTACTGCTCCCTGAAAATAGCAGCGACTAAGCTTCTATAGGTATTGATAGATCCGGAAAAGAATGGAAGAAATTACCTTAAAGGAATTAAGTTTTATTTAAAGGAAAGCCCAGACCAATTATCTTTAAAGAACTTTAATTATCTGAAGAATATTAGAACACATATATTAGTACCTTTGGGGATTGACATCTGATTTGGAACTCGTAAAGGGGGATTTTCTGAGTAATTAAAGGAGGGTAAGGGCACCATCTACTGACCAGAAGAGGGTGTAAGAAGAGGAAGTGATCTGTTGTTATACCTATAAAGACCTACAAAGACTCCATAAAGACACTTGGGATCTGTCAGTTACAAAATATATCTCACAGCTGGCTACAGTTACCGGTGAGATATCTAGAGACAATCTATGAGGACATTGGGCAGTTTGAGCTGTGGAAAATTGAAAAAAGAAGGGGAAGTATTCATTGCGAATTTGGAAATAGTGTTTTTGGTGAAAATAGAAATCCTTGACTGAGGAGAGAGATATATATAAATAAATCCAGTAAGGAGAGACTAAGAACCGGATTAGATTGACATTGGACATACATGAAATTGTTTCATTTTTGGCAAACACAAAGAAGTAGGAATATCAGATTCCTACCAGAAATGGAGGATTAAAACAATAGGAGTGCTGTCAGAACTATGTGGATTATAAATTTAAACTGTCAAAGGAAGAAGGATAGATGGAGCATCTATTCTTAGGGGAATTACGAGTATCCAACGGACTTGATAGGATTATTAATTCTGTAAATTACAAAGATATATTTTTGTTAAATGGTGGGGATTGGAAATTTTAGATTGTGAGTGTATATTTATAGATACTATAACAGAGAATTGAAGGAGGTGTACTTGGGGGTTGGGGGAATAGTCTTTATGTGTGTGGGTATAATTCTTTATCTTTTCCCGTTTAATAAGCTCCTTTCTGAGTGGTAGAGATGACAAGTATACCAAATATGTCTAAGAAAGCCTCATCTATACCGTCATCAGCAACATCAGTAGCAGCATCCAGCCCATCCAATCAAAGGTCAATAGAAAGCATGCTAGGCTTGGAGAAATCAAACTCCTTTCAGAGTATGCAAGTGATGCTACAATCAATTCAAGAAGCTATGATTAAAAGTCAGGAAGCTATGTCCAAAAACCATGACAGGATTAAGAATGAAATGGGGGAGTTGAAGGGGGAGATACAAAAGATGGATGGAAAGTTAGGGAACTTCCAGCAAATGATAGCAAAGAATGAACAGAGGATACAGAAAATAGAAATAAAGGCTGGGCAAACAGAAAAAAAAATGGAGGAAGTAGATCGAAAGCTATCACAAGCTAATAAAGAATTAGAAGAGACAGTAATCTTTCTAGAGATGGAAAAGGCGGCCTACTACCTGAGATTTCAGAATATCATGGAAGAGAAAGAGGCGGACTTGATGACAGAACTGCTGGCTGAAGCACTACAGAAAAATAAACAAGATGTACAAAGGGAAATAGATGAAATATTTAGAATCCATACAAACTACACAAGAAGACATAATCTACCACAAGAGGTGCATGTGAGATTCACCAAAAAGACATTGAGAGATGATATATATAAAAGAACTAGAGATGACCCTATGATGTATAAAGGGAGAGAAATTAAAACAGATACCTAGGAGAGTCAGAGAACAGAGGAGACAATACCAATTTTTGACAGCACAACTGATTAAGTACAACATGACTTTTAGATGGTTGATACCAGAAGGAATTCTGGTTACCTGGCAAGACTAAAAATTTAGGGTGTATACACTAGATAAAGTGCATGAATTCTTTGAACATCACTTTACCGCAGATGAAGAACAGGAAAGCAGAGAAGAAATAGAAAGTAAAGGTCAGGATGAAATACAAACAGAAGAAAAAGCTCTAGAACAAGAAGAAAGAGAGAAGGAGAAAAATGAGCAAGCAGAACAAGAGGATGCAAGAATAAAAGGATGGAGAGAGATATAAACAACAGAAGGACAAGACCTATATATAAATGAAAAGATGGAAGAAGAAATAAAGATGTTATCAATTAGCATAAATGGACAGCATTCTCCCATGAAAAGAAAAAAAAAACCTTCACAAAACTACAAAGATTAAAATTGGATTTAATTTGTCTCCAAGAAGTGCATATTAAAAAATAATTTTGCAACCTATTGGAATAGCCCAAAATTGGGAAATTATACTTGGCATTAGCACATCAAAAGAAATGAGGGGTGGCACTATATGTCAGAGAACCATTAAAAGCCAAACAAGTATACGCAGATGAAGAAGGAAGAATATTAATGGTTGAGGTGGTAATAAATCATAAACAGATTCTTTTGATTGCAATATATACCCCAAACAATAAGCAGGAAGAATTCTATAAAAGACTCCACAAAAAGATAACTGAGATGGACTATGAAAGTATATGTATGATAGGGGACTTCAACGCAATTGCAGACACAAAAATAGATTACAGAAGCAGTAAAAAATAAAAAAAAAATAAGAAGGACACTCCCCAAATCCTTTTTGGAAATGACACACGAATTAGGCTTACAGAATATATGGAGAGAGTTAAATATAAAGACAAATCAATATACATTCTATTTGAATAGACATCAATCATGGTCGAGAATAGATATGGTATGGATGTTGTCAGAAATGAGAACGGACGTCCAGGAGATAGATATAGAAGCAAATATATGGGCAGACCACAATCCATTAAAAATTCCATGGAAGGGACAAAGGAAGAAACCGAGATGGATACTGAATCAAACTATTTTAAAAGATAAGGAATTCACACAAATGATGGAAAAAGAAATGGAATTTTTCTTTAAAGAAAATAGAAAAGAAGAAACATTGCAAATTGTTTGGGATACGGCAAAAGCTTACATGCAAGGATTAGCGATAACATATACAGCAAGAAAAAGTAAGAAAAAGAAACAACAGCAAAATACACTACAAGAAGAACTTTAAAAAACTGGAAATAGAATTGCAGAATGATCCACAAAAAAAATGAGATAAAAGATCAAATTGAATTAATAAAACATAAACCCAATAGTACAAGATGAAATGGCACAAAAAATTAAAATGGTGAAACAAAACTTTTTTGAAAATGCAAATAAGCCAGGTAGATGGCTAGCATACAAGTTGAAAAAAGAGAAATAGAAGAAAGTGATATACAAACTGATAGATGAGAAGGGGACTCTCCATCATCAGAATGAAGATAAAAAGAAAATAATCCAGGAATTTTTAAGGAAACTTTACAGTCAAGAAAAAATGTTAGAAAAGACAATAAAATAATATTTGGAAAAAGCAGGTCTACCTAAAATACTGGGCACAGTGAGAGTAATACTAAATGAAAGAATAACGACAGTGGAACTAACAGAAGCAATTGAAAGGCAAAAAAACCACAATAAAACACCTGGACCACACGGGCTTCCGGCAGAACTCTATAAAAATCTACAAGAGGCACTAGGGTTGTCAATGCTGGAGGTCTGTAATGAAGTGTTATTAAAAGGCCAAGCTTCCTAAAACATGGACAGAAGCATACATTACTTTAATACCAAAGGAAGATTCAGATCCTCAACAAATAAAAAATTACAGACCAATATCCTTATTAAATGTAGATTATAAAATATATGCATCTATAATTTCAGAGAGATTAAAAATATTTTTAAACAAATTTATACACCTTGATCAGAATGGTTTCCTACCTAAAAGACAACTGAAAAATAATATGAGGATTATTGTTAACGCATTGGAATATTATGAAGCTCATTCTGAAAAGCAGCTAGCACTGATCTTGGATGTGCAAAAAGCCTTTGATAATATGAACTGGAAATTCATGACACTACAACTAAAATATATGGACTTTGGCAAAAATTTCGCAAATATGATCCAAGCAATATATTCAAATCAAATGGCGAAAATGATAGTAAATGGGGATATAACAGAACATTTTAACATAAGCAAGGGCACAAGACAAGGATGTCCATTATCCCCTTTATTATTCATACTAACTTTGGAAGTCTTGCTTAGAAAGATCAGACAAGATCCAGAAATAAAAGGCTTGGAAATTTAAATAAAAAGTATAAAGTACAAGCATTCACAGATGATTTAGTATTTATTCTGGAGGAACCCATAGAAACGGAGTCCTAAACTAATAAAAAGAATAGAAGAGTTTGGTGAGGTGGCAGGACTAAAATTAAACAAGGAAAAGATTAAGATGTTGACAAAGAATCTCACAAATAAACAAAAAAATGCAGAAATGGAATTGTTATGTATAACAAAGGAAAATGCATAATAAAAACATTAAAAAAATCTAAATGTAAAAATAGATTTTGGGGGGAGGGGCAGAACTCGGAATAATAACCTTGGCTCTATCTTAGTGGGATAGCTACTATCTGTACTCTCCTCTCCTAAAGATTTTATAGGGGGGAAAAATAAGAGCGTCTTTGGTTAATTGGTGGAATGCTTGTGCTCTATATAAGTCTCTGTCATGTGATAGATATTATAGACCTGTGATGGCGAACCTATGGCACGTGTGCCACAGGTGGCACACGGAGCCATATTAGTGGGCACGCCAGCTCATCTCTGGGGCACATGCTCGCGCCGGCCAGCTGATTTTTGGGCCTTCTGGGCCCACCAGAAGTAGGGAAACAGGCTGTTTCCTGCCTCTGGAGGGCCTGGGGGCGGGGTGGTGAAGGCCCGTTTTTCTTTCTTACCTGGCTCTAGATCCTCTCTGTGTATCTGTGTATCCAGAGACTCCTAGAGAGGCTCCTAGAGACTCCTAGAGAGGCTGCTAGAGATTCCTAGAGAAGTTTTGGAGGCTGAGGACCGCAAAAAATGTCACTTCCTGTCCCACCAAGAGTTGGGAAATGGGCCCTTTCAGCCTCTGTAGGGCCTCCAAGGGAGTGGGAAAGACTGTTTTTGCCCTTTCCAGATACACAGAGAGGATCTGGAACCAGGTAAGAAAGAAAAACGGGCCTACCAGGCCATCATGTGCCAGGAGCGGGGGGGAGGAGGAGGGGGTTGTGCACGCATGCGCGTGGGCACGTGCGTGCACGACCCTCCCCCGCCCCCCCTCTCCTGGCACGCGATGGCAAAAAGGTTAGCCATCACTGGTATAGACCAACAGGAGAGCTCCACTTCAGTGTCACTGTTCCAAAATTCCAATAGACTGATGACAAGCAAACATAAGAGGCTGTGACAGTGATGAAAGACAGTAAGCTATTCACTTTTTTACAGCCTAGTTAAAAGCCAATTCACTCATTATGTTTGGCTGTTAATAAAGTTAGGGAGACATACTGCAATGTATTTGGATCCCCAAACTGAATTTGTTTTGTAATCCAGGTATATAAAACAGATATTTTTACAAAGGTCAAGAGATTTCAGCCTGTGGTGAGAATTTTAAAAATGTTCAATGGAGATCTTGAAATCTTCTCCCCGCTATAGCATGTATGTCCAGCCAATGTGTTAGCCAATAATAGTAAATGCAGTAGGAACCAAAATGTTTAGAAGCCACAACACAAGTTTACTTTGGAAACATTATTCATCATCATGTTTTCCTATTGACGCTACTGTAAAACCCACCCTAAAGCAATCAGAGACAATATGGTCATTTTTATGAGAGTTACTAAGAATAATTTGTGTTCAGGCTTTGGTTAAGTATGACCTGTTCTAGGATTTAGGAATTTGAAAATAGAGAAGGTGGGACTATCATAAAGCACCAACTGTAGATGGCAATGCAAAGCAATAGCACTTGTTGAAGAAAAACTGGTACAGATACTTCATGTCCTGTTTTTCCCTCCTGGAGCATCCCTAACCATCCATGATACTTAGTTGTATATCTCAGCCTGTGGTGAGCTAAGTGATGCCAAGTCCTCCCTCTTGCAGTGCCTGGAGGCTGTTAGGGACTGGATGGGGAGCAACGGGTTGAAACTAAATCCTGGCAGGTGGCGGTCGTAGCCAGGAGGGCCTTTGCACAACTGCGGGTTGTGCACCTGTTATACCCTTTCCTGGACCAACAATCCCTACTCTTGGTCACTCATGCCCTAATCACTTCCCGTCTTGGCTATTGCAACATGCTCTACATGGGGCTGCCCTTGAAGAGCATCAGGAAGCTCCAGTTGGTGCAAAGTGCAGTGGTCCGCATGGTTTTGTGCAGACCTCGATGTGCTCATGTATCACCTCTCCTGCGGGAGCTGCATTGGTTACCGATTTATTTCCAGGTGCTGGTTGTCACCTTTATTTCATCAAGCCGGCCTAGCCTAAATGGTTTTTAATTGGGATTTTAAATTTTATGGATTTGGGGTTTTAAATTGGGTAGCCAATGATTTAATTCTTTTAATTATCTTAACTTTTGCATTTGTATGTTTTTTAATTTTGGCTGTTCACCGCCCTGAGTCCCTTCTGGGAGAAGGGCGGTATACAAATTAAATTAATAAAATAAATAAATAAATAAATAAATAAAGCCCTTTATGGCTTGGGACCAGGTTATCTGAGGGACTGTCTCTTGCCAGTCTGGTGGGTCTACTTGAGTGGGTACGGCCCGCTGACACAATGTATCCGGCCCATGCAGTGGTGGGATTCAGCCCCACCCCCTGCCCTGCCCCCCACCCCCACACTCCCACCCACTCCTCGCATGGCTGGCTTTTCGGCTGAAGAGGTTGTAGGAAAAAAAATGCCTTTAAAAGCCTCTGGCGATCCCAGGTGAGTTGCCTGATCGTCAGAGGCTTTTAAAAGCATTTTTTTTCTGCAACCTCTTAAGGTTGTAGAAAAAATGCTTTTAAAAGTAAAAAGAAAAAGAAAAGTTGGCCATGCCCACCCATCACGACCTGATGGTGTGGTAAGTGCGCTGCCGCCGCCACCATCCGGATGGGAGAGGAGAAAGAGAGATGGAGAGAAAGAGAGATGAAGGAGAGAAAGGGGGGGGAAAGAAAGAGATGGAGAGAAAGAAAGATGAAGGAGAGAAAGATGGGGGGAGAAAGAGAGATGAAGGGGAAAAAGAGAGGGAGGAGAAAGAAAGAGATGAGAGAGATGAAAGAGACACACAGAGATGCCTGTTTAAAAGAAAATACCGGGAGCCACAAAACCTGGGTGGGAGTAAGTGATATGGGCAATGCCCACCCAGGTTTAAGGTTGTGTTTAAGTGTTTACATGTGTTTAAGGTTAAGTGTTTAAAGTTGCAGACCCCTGATCTACCCCATCTGATCGCTTCACCCTACAGCCAGCCCTGTAGGCCTGCGCCTGCCTCCCACCTGGGCAGCAGCGGCCTACCTACCCCGGTTGTATCATCTTGCCCTGCAGCCGACCCGAACATCTGCCTCAGACTGCCTCAGACCGCTCCAGTAGGTTATTTTTATTTAATTAATTTAATTAAGTGCTGAAATTGGCATAAATGATGACCGTTCAAAAGTGCGAGAACCTGTCAGAAATCACTTTTTTCAGCCCTCTGGGTAGTCCCTATGTGCATATGGACTACTCAGAGGGCTGAAAAAGTTATTTTTGACTGGTCTTCGCACTTTTGACCAGACCTTGCACTTACGACTGTCCTCACATTTTACGTTTTGCGCCCTATCTTGTTACCGTGCTGAAGAGAAGTAGTTGTAAAATGAGTAACACGGTTGTTAAGAATGCTGCAACGGGCATAAATGTGAGGATGATCATAAGTGTGAGGACCGGTCAAAAGTGTGAGGACCAGTCAGAAATGACTTTTTTCAGCCCTCTGAGTAGTCCCTATGCACATAGCCCCGCCCACCCGGTCACATGACCAGCTAGCCATGCCCACTCAGTCACATGACCAGCTAGCCACGCCCACCCAGTCACATGGCCACCAAGCCACACCCACCCAGTCACATGGGTGGCCGAGCCACACCCACCTAGCCTGTCTGGCCCCCCAACAGTCTGAGGGACCCTGAAGTGGCCCCCTGTTCAAAAAGTTTAGGACCCCTGCCCTAGGGAAATATACCCAGTGGTGGGATTCTGGGGGTTCCAGGGGGTTCGGCCAAACCCTTTGTTAAATTGCTGGCTCGCCCCGCCCCTTGCCCCGCCCCTCCACACTACTACTTATTCCCAATAAATGGGGCAAGCGAGCCAGCAATTTAACAAACGGTTCGGTGTTTTTTTTGTAATTTATTGGCCCCGCAGCACACTGAACCGTTTGTTAAATTGCTGGCTCGCCCGCCCCTCGCCCCGCCCCGCCCTGCCTCACCTCCCACCCGCGCGGCGCCAGCCTACCGTAGCCAGGGGTAGGCAATTGTGGCTCTTTTACAACCTGTGAACTTCAACTTCCAGAATTCTGGGAGTTGAAGGCCACAGGTTGTAAAAGAGCCACAATTGCCCACCCCTTCCCTTGCCTAAGTTCCGCTGCCTGGGATCCACGTGGGCTGCCACGTGGTTCCCCACCGGCTCCGGACGCAAGAGAGCAGGATGGAGAAAGCAGCTTCCACGCCTTCACTCATCCTCACTCTCTGCTCTGTTGGATCGCCGGCCGTTTGCTTACCCCTCCCACTCCCAATCTATTGCTGCCTCCGGAGTCCCAGCTGATGGCTAGAGGAAAAAAAACTTCAAATTCTTGCCGCGGGGCTTCAAAGGGCCACTCTATAGCCAGTGGTGCAGCCGAACCATTTGTTAAATTGCTGGCTTGCCCCGCCCCTCCGCACCACTATTTATTGCCAATAAATAGTGGTGGGCGAGGGGCAGGTGAGCCAGCAATTTAACAAATGGTTCGGTGTTTTTTTGTAATTTTATTGGCCCACGGAGCTTCAGTATAGGCTAATTAGCCCCTTGATTCTATTGGCCTCCCGGCTCTCAGCTGATTTGTCTCAGCTGTTTTGCTCAGGGCTCTGCTGCTTCCTTGCAAAGAGTCCTGGAGCAGATTTTTTTTCCCCTTAGCTCTGCTGAAACACAAAACTGAAACTGCTTTGCTGTTGCTGCAAGGTTGGAAAATTAGGCAGGCAGAATTCTTTTCTTTTTCCTCACCAAAAAAGGTAAGTGCAAACAATGGGAAATTTAGGGAAAAAGAGGAGAGTTCAGGATTTTAAAACACAAAAGAAAAAAAGCTCTATTTAACTAGGGAATTGTAATAATTGAGATACTATTAATTGGTTAAGTTGTGGTTTGGAGGAATATATGGGGGAAATTATTTGGTTTATTATTATTGGTAAATATAATTAATTGATTTGTAAGAAATTGGATTGCATGGAAATAATTGGAATATTCATGTTCATATTGATTAATATACAAAAAAGGTAGTTATATAACTAATTGATTTATATTAAAATGTTGAATTTATATTAAACAACTAATATTACATAATTAACCAATGTGAGGATGGATATAAAAATAGATGACAATGGGAAGGGGTATAATATAGAATAGAAGGGAAAAATTGAATTTGATTAAGATTAGAGATGAGGAAGAAGGGTAATATTGATTTTTTACAAAAATAGATGAGGAATAAATATGGCAAAAAGGAAATATAGAAATTGTAAATTTAATTGAAATGACTAAACACTGTTTAAATTTGTGAACCGGCCAAATACTCTGTTCAAAGAAAATACATTGCATGTTTGTATGTGTGTTTCTAATTATTGTTATTTATTCATATTTGTTCTCTTTTATTCTTTAAAGTTTAACAATTCATTCTTTATCTTAATATTTTTATATTTGTTTGGGGTTGGCTTTCTTCCCTTTCATCTTTTTTATTGTACAGCAATCTTTCTCCTCAAACCTACCACCTCTCTCTTTTCTTTCCTTCTTACTTTCTCTTCCTCCTCCTCTTCTTCTCCTCCCTACTTCCTCTTCCTTTCTCCTTCTCCTCCTCTCTTCCTCCCTCTCTTACCCTCCCTCCTACTCTAATTTCCCTTCCCTTCCTTCATCCCTCTCTATTGCTGTATCCTTTTATGCATATGGACTACTCAGAGGGCTGAAAAAGTTATTTCTGACTGGTCCTCGCACTTTTGACCAGTCCTCGAACTTACGACTGTCCTCACATTTTATGTTTTTGCCCTATCTTGTCACCATGGTGAAGAGAAGCAGTTGTGAAATGAGTGACATGGTTGTTAAGAATGCTACAATGGGCATAAATGATGACCAGTCATAAGTGCGAAGACCGGTCAAAAGTGCGAGGCCCAATCAGAAATGACTTTTTTCAGCCCTCTGAGTAGTCCCTATGCACATAGCCACGCCCGCCCGGTCACATGACCAGCTAGCCACGCCTACACAGTCACATGACCAGCTAGCCATGCCTACACAGTCATGTGACCAGCTAGCCACGCCCACCCAGTCACATGATTGCCAAGCCACACCCTCAACTAAGCCACGCCCACAGAACCTGTTGTTAAAAAAATTGAATCCCACCACTGAATATACCTGCTGGGACCCAGAAGAAGGGCCTTCTCTGTGGTGGCTCCCTCTCTCTGGAACATCATTCCCCCAGAGATTAGAATGGCCCCCACTCTAACACTCTTTCGGAAGGCGCTGAAGACCTGGTTGTGCCAGCAGACCTGGAGAACGCAGAGCAGTATGGAGCCCATTAAATAGCTCACGTGATGTGTTGTTGCCATGGCGGTGGGTTATTTTATTATATTATTTTATTAATTTATTATGATTCTCTCTTTTATTAGTTTTATTGTTTTTTTATGAGATTTTTATATTCCTGTAAGCTGCCTGGAGTTGCCATGTGCGAATAGGCAGCAATATAATTTTTCATAAATAAATAAATACTGGTTGGGGCAGTATAGTCACCACTCCTTTTGATCTTTGTTAAAAAATAGTTGGCTTTAATGTGGAAGATGGCTATTGGAACTGTTCCAATTGTTGTAATCAATTTCTCAGTAAGGGAGGACAGAGTGCCATGAATTGTTTGACCTCGGGGGGGCTGGGCAGGTGTCCTGGGTGGGCTTGGCCAGCTTGATGTCACTCGAGGCTCTGTTTTTGGCTGTAACAGCCTCTTGCAGCCCTCTGCCAGTGAAAACGGAGCTCAGGAGGCTGTGCATGGCCCACCCTGGCTCCATTTTTCCTGGCAGAGGCACTGCGGGACGGTCTTTGCTGTTTCCAGGGTGGGCCCATGGGCCAGATCTAAGCAGCCCATTGGCCGGATCCGGCCTGTGGGCCTTGAGTTTGACACCTCTGCCCTAGATCATGACTGACTATGACAGTTCTGTGACTGAATTGACAATTAGAATGCCAGCTTGGTAGATTCTCTGAATATGCTCAAGCATGGGGGAGGGAATAAATTTTATCTTACAGTGCTGATGGTGACACCTTTGCATCCACTTAGTTTTATTCAATTTAGTAAAAACTCAAATGACCAACCATCAGTCTAGGTTGTGGAATGTAGCAGCTTGAAACTTTAAATGGCCGTTATGTTTTGTTTCTTAAATACTAGGTAACATATAGTAAACTGTTGATACCAGTGTATCTAGTATATCCATGCTGTTATGGATTGGGTATTTTTATTTTTGTGCATTCTGAAGCCATGGAGTATTACATGCTTTTTTGACTTTGGCTTACTTTTCCTTGTTAGTGAAATTTCCCAGGTTTTCTTGGAAGTGCTATTAATAACTGAGCATCTTTATCTTATTTTTTAACAAAATTAATGCACTTTTAATTATAATTGCAATTATTCTATGGTGTTTTTTATGGTGCTTGCATTTTAATTACTATTTCTTGGGTATCAGAATGGATAAAATTGCATTTCACAGAATAAGCAATTTCAAGTTTTTCTGCCTTTATCCAAATTAGGGTTCTTTAAATAAAATTTCCATTCAGGTAAATTAGTTCTGCTGATTTCATTAATATACCCATTCAGGTTTTTTTAGCACAATATAAAAATGGTATGCCAACGTATTTTTCTGGGATGTTCCTCCCCTTGGAAGTCCAGAGGAAGTCAGCCAGTTGCTACCAGTAAGGTAAAACACTTTAACAGTCTTTTCCTTGTGAATGTTACTTTCTGCTCTGAATACAATCAATGCTTTATGTGGGTATCATTTGTACATTATCTTGCTTTATGCTATTTAAAATCTGATTTTCTGATTATTCTACAGATAATTGTATATGCCTATGAAATATTTTCAATTCTGCATATCTATAGTTTTCTTTAGCCACTATCTGAATGTTTATATCATTCAATTGAAATAAAAATAAACTCATGATTTGGGAGTGTAATTCTTTATAAAAATTACATTTCAATTGAAGAACATAATTACATTATTGGAATGTGATTTATAGTCCTTTTCCAGTTGACTTTACTATTGAAGGTCTTTGAATTACTGATATCAAAACTATCTCTGCATTAACTATTTTGTTATTTTTATCTTGTTCTTTCTTGAAGCAGTTCAGAAAACTATACATCCTGCTGCCCCACTTTTATCATTACTTCAGTCTTGTGAGATAAGTTAGGCTGAGGCAATGAGTGTAATTTACTCATAAAGATTAGAAATTAATTGTCTATGGGTGCTCTGCAATATCCTAATCATATCATATCATTTTGGTTGTATTCATGTTATCTATTGTTTAATACACTGCCACTTTTGAAAGCCAGACTGAAAAAATTACCATCTACTCATTTGAGATTTCATAATTAATATCCTTTACCTTTATATAAATAGATGGCAAGATTAGAGTAACAAATTATTTTCTCTGTATTGATAAGAATAGGATAAAATGCATAACATTTAACTCACTAATTTTCATTAGCCAATTTAAAACAAAAAAAACCCTAAAACTTAAATACAAGTTTATGGCTCTGGAGTTTAACATTTTGCCAGGAAGTTATCCAATTTCTCTTGGATAATATGTATCACTTAACATTTCTTCTAGAATTAAGATAGAAGAACCCATAAATTCATGTAATTGCTAGTTATTTTTCTATATATTTGCCAATTGCCTTGCTTCCAAGTCTGATTGAGTACTTTCAATGAGGACACAGCAATTTCCTTTTCATAACAATGGAGGCTAAATATAACTGTGTCAGGTATGCATACATGGTAGTATCATGGCACTCTTGGTTTCCACTTTTTGCTATACTTTGATCATTACATCAGATAATTTAGAAACGGCAGCAAGTATAATGGATGGTACATTTCTACTCACAATGGTTACTTAAAAATCATGTTGGGACTAGAACTCACACTCTCCTGGTTTCTAGCTTGGCCCCTTAACCACTAATTGGCTCTCCCTTTCATGTATCATATATAATATATAGTTTGAATGCAGTAACATTTGTATAGCATTTTAAGTTTTTTTTAAAAATAAACTTGACTCACTAAGACCAAACTTTATTGCTTAATTATGAAGTATTGACAAAATACTAGCAATTGAATATGAATATTACATAAACTAGGAGTTTATTGTGCTGAACAAACTGTGATAATCCAGCAAAATAACAAGCAAGCAATTCAAAATCATAAGACAGCAACTCTATATGAATAACAAAGCAATGAGCTAGAAAACAGTTGAAGAAAATAGAAAAAAAAAACTGCAGGTTTTTGCAAGTATATTGATTGAGCAGAAATGGCAGAAAAAATAATGTCCACTCTTATTTAGGAGTGACCAATGACAGCAAAGAACAGTCCTATAAAATTTATCTCCCATAAAAATAAACTATATATATAAAAATTTTATGATGTTCCTTCTGTTTCAATGACCACAAGGTTATTTTCAGTCTGAAAAATGAGGTATAGAAGACCCTGAGAGGTAGTAATGTGTTTTGATTGTTCTACAATATACAGAAAATGTAAGATTTCATCAAAGCTGTAAGCCCTTAGGAATTTGATGCCTGCCTCCATTTGTCAATAACATTTAGTTCATCTCACATTGTTAAACTGATTCAGAAACTCCATTATAAGGATACTGATGCTCACACAGAGTTCCATGTAGATAAATTTACTTGATTTCCTTCAGTAATTCATGGTATATTCCTATGTGCACAATAGGGATTTCCTATTAGATCCACATCTTTCCTTAAAAATACATCCCTTTTCCTGGATGGAGGTTTTGTACATACTAGAGCCATGGAATTAGGGAGTGTGGCCGATGCCAGTGTTTCTCAACCTTGGTGACTATACAATGTTCAGATTTCAACACCTAGAGTTCCCCAGCCAGCAAAGCCAGCTGGGGAATTCTGGGAGTTGAAATCCGCACATCATAGTAACCAAGGTTGAGAAACACTGGCCTATGCTATTAAAATCCATAGTCTAAAGAAGCAAGGTATTTTTGGAGTCTTGACCAAGTGTTCCTCATCAGTCACTAAGCATTTTCTTCCCAATAATATCCCTTATGTCTCTATTCTAAAGGATTTGTTTGGGAGGGAGGGGGGGTCAGTTGGCTGGACCCAGAAGGAAAAATCTGTGCACTTCCATTGTAGTTTGTCTTTCAGGCCACAGCTTGACTAAGTCCCATATGCAGTTATTGTATAATTATTTACAAATTAGGTAACATTAGGATACCTAAAATACATTTTTCTTATATGCTCTTTTTCATTGATCCCTAACGCAAGGCACTCGTGTTACTGGAGCTGGTGTTTGTTCTTAACAGTCAATCTTGTGAAGCAGCCAGTAAGTAGCTCTCCTTAGTTTCATTTGACTAACACTAAAGTCATACCGAAGAATGTTTTCCTGAGAATCTACCCCTGGCCCAAATAATAAAACAATGTTTACCAAGAGATATATCCACTGAGGGTGAGATAGACAGACAGACAGACAGACAGACAGACAGACAGACAGACAGAGGAAATAAAAAGAAAGAAATCAAATAATTCAGAAAGTATTAATCTCTACATAAGAAGCATTTAAAATAAATCTGGTTGACACATATTTTTTAAAAAATCACATTTGTGAAAAAAATGAAAATACTTGAGTATTCTCATATAATCTACTAGTTTTTACACACATACACACACACACAAACTTATGCACACTTATTTGTGATTGCATTATGCAAAAAGCTGAGCTTGTAGCGTCCAACCTACAAAGATTCAAGTTTCTTTGAGGGGTGGTTTTAATATGAAACAAATTAATATGTGTTCATTTCCCACAAAGCTCTTTTACAAAAATAGTCCTAATTGGGGGGTTTTCTTTCTTGCTTTTGCTTAATGTTTTATGTTTTTGCAGTCCTAAATGTCTTCCCAAAAACAAATGTTGACAGAAACAGCAAGTTCATCCATTAATAGTCTGGAGGTAGGTCTTGTCAATTGACTAGTCCATTTCTTTTTTTAAAAAAATCAATTGAGGTACAAACCTGGACAATAATATTTAAACACTGCAGTTAATTATTTTTATGTCATGTAGTGTCAATGAAGAAAATTATCATTACAAACCTTATGAGCAATTTGGTACAAAAATATATTCAAGTTAATGGTACATTATATAGAAATTTAGCAGAGAAAGGCATAGCGTACTTTAAAAAGAAAAAATATTGTAATGCTGAAAAACATTAACAGTATTGTGTTCTTAATTGCAATGAAGTGACAAAGTAAAAAAAGGATTGGGGGAATGCAGAATTTATGATTACTTATTCAATAACAAGTTCTTGCATTGTATGATCATAGCAGCAAGTGTTTATATGATTGTTGAGTTCAATGTAAATACAGTAACAGAGGTAGTACTGAAAAGTGGGGTA
Source organism: Pituophis catenifer annectens (assembly GCF_029215685.1). Taxonomy (NCBI): domain Eukaryota; kingdom Metazoa; phylum Chordata; class Lepidosauria; order Squamata; family Colubridae; genus Pituophis; species Pituophis catenifer. The sequence goes on along the minus strand of NW_027256887.1, from coordinate 43,074,832 downwards.
ATATTGCAGTTGTTGTTAAAAGTGCTGCTTTTTAGTAAAAAAACAAAAAAAAATGGGGACATATAACTGGGCCAACCTGCCCAGATAAATATCCTATGTCAATGTATATTGCTTAAAAGTAATAAGCCCACTTGAGGTACATAGTATTGGCTCTTGAATGGAGATGTATTAGTGAAGATGATAAGGCCATTCCTTGAAAGAGTGGAATGGGCTGGCAGCACAGTAATAAATCAAACTAAATATCTAAATTATTTCCCTTGGTTCCAGTATGGTATGATTTAAAATCATTCTGAGGTATTGTTTAAAATTCATTAAAATCCAGATTTTAGTTGCTAAATTTCAGTCTTGAAAGAAAGTCTGATGTAAATCATTTCTAAACAACATGACAATCTCTAGAAAGCAGATTCCACCTCAGGGTGTAGGAACATGTTTCCAGAGAGGGTGCTGTCGAGTTCCATCTGGTATTACTTCAGCAGATATGTGTATTGCTATTATACAGAGTATCTTTGTCATTTTTTTCCCTTTTGTTGCAAAGTACCTTTTTTCTTTTGACTTTTGCTTCCTGATTATCAGCTGAATTAATTGAAAGAAATTAATCTTTGATGTGTCTCAAAAGAACAGTAACATGAGAAACAAATAAGCACAAATCTAGTCCAAGGCTAACAAAATAGTATCTAATAGGGCTGTGCATACTTCAAAAATTATTTCAAAGAAGCACTTCAGACCTTCCAAATATAAACTCTCTGCTGTTCACTAAAGTTACCTATTTCTTTTTGCAAATTTCTACTCAAGCCTAAGAAATTATACAGCTGCTTTAAAGACCTGACTCACTGAAATTAGTGTGAGACAAGCACAACACTAATTGGGTAGTCATTAAAGGCGTTTGCATTTTGCTTTCAGGCTGCTTTAATGAACAGCAGAGAGGTGCTGTGTTTGCATGAGGTGTGAAACCCTCCTGAATCATTCTGAAGCATACACAATCCTAGCATCTAAATCCTTATCTTTGGTGTTCTAAAAAGGGAATTCACTAAGCTAGGGAGTGGGTTGTCAGAGATGTTGTAAGAACTAGTGTCAAACACCAGTCCTTCCAATTTAAATGCCCATGGTAATTAATATTTTAAAATAGTCATACTGTATATAGGCAGTGCAGTGAACAACTTGAAACCTGCTTCTGAGATTTACTGACCCATTCACCCTTACTTAGCAGCTCAAACTATTAGTAGGTTAAAGAAAAATAAGAGAAAACAGTAAGTATATGTTGCGTTGTTAATCTGTGCCCCCCGTGTTACAGCAGTTTCACGAAACCTGGGACAATGAAGGGATTGCAGTAACAATTATTAATAAGTCCTTTTTAAGGTTGTGTGGATTCCTTCCCTCCTCCCCACCCAGGCCAAGTAGAAGATTGTGGAAACAGAAGCAAGTGGTCATGGCAGTGTCTTCTCCCTTCAAAAGATCGAACTGCTGATGAGGTAGAAATAGAAAGGTGTGGTTTTCTAATCATCTTCTGCTGATTCTTGTGAGGATGTCTCTTCAGGCTGATCCTGGAATGAGCAATCAAAGTAGTAAATTAATTATACAACTATTAAAAATACTCTTAAGTTGAAGTTAGTAACTGAGTCAGTTCAAATAACTGTATTTTAGCAATAGCACTTAGACTTATATACCGTTTTATAGTGCTTTACAGCCTTCACTAAGTGGTTTACAGAGTCAGCATATTGCCCCCAACAATTTGGCTCCTCATTTTACCCACCTTGGAAGGATGGAAGACTAAGTCAACCTTGAGCCTGGTGAGATTTGAACTGCCAAATGGCAGTCAGCCGGCAGTCAGCAGAAGTAGCCTGCAGTACTGAACTCTAACCACTGCGCCACCACAGTTGAAATTTTAGCTTAATAAGAGTGAGATACTCTCAGAACCTATGTCCATATCCGCTTCCTTCCTTGCTTTGCAATATGAAATATAAACCAGGAATTCGTTATCAATAACTTTCTCAGAATTATTCAGACTTACTCAGAATGTGGTAGTCAAGTTTCAAAGTGTAACTGTTACTACAAAGTGTAACACAAACATGGAAGCCATGGTTTGTCTTAGCTTGTTGAAGAAGTCACAATGACTGAATTCATGTAACATACTGTATTAAGATTGACAAATTGCATTGTGGATGAACAAGGAATATGAACTATGGCTACATTTTAAGATGTGAGCTAAACTGGAACTGCTAACAATGGATTCCCTCTTGAGGAAGGGGGAAAGGAAACAATGATTGAATTCCTTTGCTCATGTTACACAAATCAAAGGGGATGCAAAGTCATTAACATCTTAACTCATTAGGAACTAGTTTATGCTGTTTTTAAGCTGTTTTCCATAAGTACCACAACTTAGAGACATCTTTTACAATTAATTTCTGCAACTGGAGGTTCTGTTTCAATTGTAAACTTTAAGTCATGCCATTCCCATATTGCTCCTTTGAAAGATATTTATGATTCCCAATATGTAAATATGTAACAAGTCCACAGAGAAATGTAGGTGGCAAAATGTGTTAAAAACTTCAGTTTTCAGGTTAAAGAAAAGGCATGGGTATCTCATATGCATTGTTCTCTTGATATTAATCACATCTTCAGGACTTTTCAACATATAAAGTACTTTACTGGGCTTATCTCATTTATCCACTCAGCTAAGAGTCCTGGGAAGCAGGTTATGCTGGGAAATGAAAAGCTGCCCAAGGCCACCCAACAAGTTTCAGAGCTAAGTGTGGATTTGAACTTTGGCCTCTCATATCCCAACCTATCACACCACACATGACAGCACAATAGTCTTCCAGTTCAGCTATTACTGAATTTTTAACCAAACACCACGCTAACATTCTGCCTGAAGCTTAAAACACATGTAAGCATAACTCTGTTTTGGGAGGCAATGTCTAAAATCTAGGTTAACGTACAAAACCAGAAACTGCTGGAGGTCTGTTTTGCTATGTCTTCCATTCTTAGTCCCAGTCTCCCCCCTCCCCCTTTGGTCTTAAAATACGTAGGGCCATCTTCTGACCTTGCTCCACTGTGGCATTCTTTTTACACTCCTTATTCAATTAATGTGCAATACCTTTCAGGATATGGGTGGTAAACTGGAGACAATAAACACTGCTGATAAAAGGGCTGTTAAGGAGAAGTTGATTTTTATCAAATTCTGCACATCATCTTGTAAGACAGCATGTGAAAAAGATCTAGGGTGAATAGGTAAACATTTACCCATATAGCAAACTGAGACCTTTTAAGAATGACCAGCTTATAACAGTCTTCATACTTTAATAGATTTGATTTTCCACATGGCTTCATTTTGTCTGGGTGGCTAGCTGACACAATTTATAACTCTCTTCCTTTCCCAGGCCACTGCAGTACACCACTCAGCAAAGCCTGAGGTACAGCTTGTCTGCATTATGTGACCAAACTTCCATTCATTAGTGTTTGAAACACTTCAGCTGTGAAGGGGATGCTAAATGCTACCATGTGTGACACTAGTGCACAAGAGCAGCATGGTGAGAAAAAAACAACAGTAGGCTTTAATCATAGGCCACTACTTTCTGCAATCCTTTTTCAAAAGGTTTCAAACATTCACCCCCCCATAAAAGGCTTGAAAAAAGCTGTAAATCCAGGGAATAAACACAAGTACAAATGAATGGATGACAGCTTTAAAAATATAACCATAGCAGCATCAAGTCATGAGATTTCACACTGGTTTTGTTTAGTCTGCTCTGGGTTATGTGGGAAATGGGGAAAGCATGAAGCAAAAAGGCCCCCCTGCTAAACTGTGGGCCTCAAATATTTAAGCCAGTAGGTTTATACCTCTTGACTAGGAAACAGGCCATGACCCTGAGATGGTCTCTGGAGAATGAGGCACAAAGAAAGATGTAGCATGATCAAAGCCATGGACAGGCGAAAGAGAGGGAAGCCAAGTGTCAGCTAACCTCTGGCCTTATTTTTTCAATTAATATTTAAATTACAAAAAGGCACTCAACTATTACAAAGATATAGCATTTTCCACAATCTCATTTCCAGTCACCTTCATGCTCCCAGGCTGCACAATTACAGAGGATGAATGAATATACAGAAACCGTGGTTGGTATGAATATTGTAAGTTACTGTTTATTATTTCAACTTATTTCCTAGACTTTTCAAAATATTTCACAACTATTATCCAAAGTATTAAATCGGGAATTATTGACGTGCTGTGGTATAATCTAACTACTAAACTAAATTACTCATTACTTCCTCTTTTTTTGATGACATTGCTAACTGTTCTGTTGTATGTTTCTGCTTCAGCTGTTCTGATCTTTTCAACTGCCTCCAGACATCATCAATGGAAGTGACATCTTATGCTTAGCCATGGGATTACTGTTATTGGATCTGGCCTACAAAAAAAACAGATCATGGCTAAACAGGGGCAGGAAGTTAGATATGTCTGTATCTCTTTTATACCAATTAGTGGTCCTCCAGATTTTTGCAACCCAGAATTCCTAGCCCTATGAATGGTCACTAGCACCCAAACCTATTGAATTTTCTATTACCTATTTTCAAATACATGCAACAAGTCTTTCTGTCTATTTATCTTGTGTGCAGAATCTAAAAAAACCTTAGGAGACAACAATCTGAGCAGAAAGTTGTTCACATACTAGTTCTGGGGTCATGTTGTAGCACTAATATGCATTTAACTGGTGTACAGGGAATCTCAAGGCTAACAATATGAGTTGTTTAAGAATTCTTGAAATAACTTTGGCTCACAAGAAATCCCACAACTTCCCCACATGCAGGTGAAGCAGAAAGAACTGGCAACTGGTAGTAGTGGTATGCATGTGTGTGTGTAGACACATTGTTGTTTTTATGATTCTTTTATGTATTATTCATGTGAAGGGGAAAACAGGGAATTTAAGCCCTGTCCGTAGACACCCACATTTTCACATTGCTGTTTGCAACAACAATAAAAAACCTTTGCATGACCTGACACAGATTCAAATTGCAATCTGTGCAATCTCAAATGCAATCTGTAAATGTAAAGTGTAGTCTAATTTTGTCAGCCAATGATAGGCATCCAAAAATATGCAAGTTATTAAAGTTTTCACATTGTTTCATTTGGAAAGAGGTTCATGCATTAAAAGGGTGGTGATAGCATATTGACTTAAAGTCACAAGTTTTGGACTCAATGGCCTAAACAGCCTTTTTTGAATTGTACAATTATTTGAAACTGTATAATTTGTAAAACCAATTCATATAAATGATTCAGGAGGACAATATGTCTGAAAGTTGCCCTGAGGTCAAGAAGAATAAACACAATTGCATTCTGCCTATCTAATCTACAACACAAATACTAGGGCAACCAAGCTTACTTCCATCCCAAAATAAAGCTTGACCCTGGATTAACATCTCTGTGTGGGATTCCCTTTAATTCTTAGCTGCATGCAACTATCTTTAGAAAGTAGATGTTTCTAATTTGTTCTTACCACATCTGCTCTCAATATGGCTGCTGCAGGATTATACAACAAAATGGGGTCTTTGGAAAGATATTTCTCGTGATCAAGAGTCAGACTAGATGGGGGGAAAAGGATACAGCAGTGGTTACTGTTCCTACTGTATGTATATATGACTAGGAGTGTCTATGGAGATTCTCAGTCAACCCGGTCATTGTTGTCCCAAAGGTGCTTTTTCAAGAGGCAACTAGACTTTCTTGTTTTTATTTGAAGAGATTTTGCTTCTCATCCAAGAAGCTTCTTCAGCTCTGTATGGTTAGTAGGAAATGGAAGGATTTATATTCCTTGCAGACAGCTGGTCAATTGCATTCTTTTAGAGAGTCATTGAGGCCACTTGGAAGTTTATCTGTGTCCTCAGGGTAACCTGAGTAGTGCCTGCATCTCAAACTGAAGTGCAAATGGTTCCTGTAGTCTGCATTTTTTCTGGAAATTCATTAATCCGTTCATACTCCGCACCATTTGTTCATCCCAAAGTGCATAGCTAATCTCCATTGACGTTTAGCTATGCACTTTGGGATGAACACCCTTCAAATGGTGTGAGAGTATGAACAGATTTCCAGAAAAATTGCAGACTACAGGAATCATTTGCGCTTCAGTTTGAGATGCAGCCACTACTCAGGTGACCCTCAGGTGAGGATACAGATAAACCTCCAAGTGGCCTCAAAGACTCTCTAAACAAATGCAAATGACCAGCTGTCTGCAAGGGATATAAATCCTTCCATTCCCCACCATCCAATCAGGGCTGAAGAAGCTTCTTGGATAAGAAGCGAAACCTCTTCAAACAAGAAAATCCAGTTGCCTCTTGAAAAAGCACCTTTGGGACATAGGACTAGGAAAAATATCTATTGAACTCCAACTATTTACTTGATGGTAAATATACATAGAATTGTGCTGCATGAATGAAAGAGGTGGGAGGCACATTTTATGCACTAAAACCCTCACTACATACCTCCCGTCAAATGTTAAAAGGAATTGCTTTGAAGTTAAAGAGAAAGAGATTGAACATCTAAAGCCAAATGCTGTGCACACCTCATTAGGACCTAGCTATGTGAAGACCAAGTTATCCCTTCCTAGTCAAGCATGTTTACCCATTGGAAAGGGGGCTCAGAAATGTAGATAAAAGAGCCTTTCAAAGTGGAAATACACAGTGACATTATTGTGAGTCAAGAAAAATTTCCTAATACTGAACAGCTCACAATGTTACATAATCTACTTAACAGATAAAAATGGAGAACTGCTACAACAGGCTATAATCACATTCTTGCTGGTTGAACGAGAGAAACTGTTTTTAAGTGAGCGCAGTAAACATTTTCCTGTCTGTATATTGAATTACTTTTGATGTTATAAATTATGACCATAACTACAACTGCTTGAAGAATGCTCAGGGGAAAGATATATCCGAGGTCCAAGACTGCCTCAAGTGACATGTTCATGAAGAATTTGGATAGTTGGTTGTGGTATTTCAATTTGGAAGGGGGCGGTGTTTTTGATGTCAAAAAACCAAGCAATGTCAGCACCACAAAAAATCACAATAAGAATAATGACAAATATGTGAGATATCCTCATATAAACACTGCAATTAAGTATTTTGATCATAAAGAGAGAAACAAGTACACAATCTGTTGCATATAAGTGATATTGTTATGCATGTATTATTATTCACCACTCCTTCAGACCCCTAAATGCTTTTTAAAATAGCTGACTAGCTTGGACATTTGTCCCACAGACATTTGGACCAGCAAGAAAAAGTACCAAAGTATGTTTTTGTCCTACACCGGTATAAACTATAGTGAAGCATACACATTTGCTAAGTTGCACCATTGGCCCACTAGCCTAGCACTATCCACTTTTTTTTTAAATAAAGTGTGTGATAAGAAAAGAGATAAGACATTTTCCAGTGCCTACTAGATGATCCTGTGTGAAAAGATGCTGGGGACTGAACTTGAGTCCATTTATCTGCAAAGTAAATAATGTCCCAGAGCTATGTATCAGCTCTTCACTTTAAATTATTGCTGATGGGCAGAAAGGCAGCCCACTCCTTTACATAATGTCCTTCCAATAGTTTGTTGGGTTGGAAAGAATAAAAATAGCAGTGTCAACTGGTTGATAGCTTTCAGTTCACTGAATACTACTCAGAGTAGTAGTGCTTTTTATCACTAATGGAAAAAGGTTTCAGAATAACTACAGAAATCAAAACACCTAAACATCTGTATTCATAAATGTTTTGATGTATACTAAATTAAGATTTTGTTCTTCCAGATAATCAAGACTATTCATTTATTTACATCCAAATACCAAAATAGTGTACAATACATAAGTGATACAGATAAGACTTCATTAAAAATGTATAATAAAATAAATTTGAATCACCAGTGGAGACCCAGTGCTTCCTGATGGAAATTCCATTGTAATAGAATTTAGCCCTAATGAAAATAATAACAAGCCAATTGTGTAATAGAAAGTATGCTATCTTCTTTTTAGATTGACCTAAGTATTTAGAAGGAAATATAGTAGCTTAGAGCTCCAGCTACCGTAAAGAGGATAATGCTGCAATATATGAAAAACTGCTACCATAGCATTATCTAGGCACAGGCATAAATATTCCAAGCTGGAACACTATACTTCTTCCCTCCAGCATCCCAGAGAGCGAGACGTTAACAATTGCTATAATAAAAGCACTTCTGTAAGTCTGTGTATGTGTGTGTGTTAGAGAAAGGCGTGCAAAAGAGGTCTTTGTTGCAATGGCTTCAGGCCTTATGGCTGCCCTTCAGATCCAAGTCAAGGACTATTTGACCACCATTAAGGCCTAGGAAAGGCAACATGATGAAAAATTCTGCAGAGAAGCCACAATATGCAAAATTCTTGGCTATACCTGTTTCCCACAATACAGTTAACAACAACAGCAACAACAGAACAGACTGAGTCAAGAGCCCAACCTAAAGACTAGTTGTATTCAACATTTTAATGACAGATCCTCATGCAAACCTTAACAGGGGCAAAGCCAAATTCCAAGCAGTGAAGTGCATTAAGTACCAAGTAAAATTTTTAAAGCTTTGACTGCAGCGCATTCAAGTCTTTACAGAGACAGACCTTTTCTGTCTATAAAATGAAGTCAGCACCTTTGCTTAGAAGCGCTTGGTGGCAGCAGCTAGGAGGAATATATTGCTGTTTCATCTGGCAGAACTCAATATAGATTTGAAGGCTTCTGGGAACAGGTTAAAAGGTAGAAACTGATATCACCACACAGTGAAGGATTGATTCCCAAATACTTAAATAGTTTTATTCATGTTCTATTTACATTAAAAGTTTGCACAAAGGTTAATAAATAAGACAATTTTTGTTTCAGCCTACTTGATTTCAAGTTCTACATAAAGACAAGGCGTCAACTGAATTGCTCCTAGTCTCTTGACATTTATGTCTCTTCTTTTCTTCCATTACTCTCCCCCAAATGGAAATAGGGTTGTTGTTTAGGTTTGGGGGAGTTAGGATCAACCTACTTAGAAAGAACACATTTACTTCCATTGTAGTGTTCAAATATCTTATAAATAAACATGAAAACCACTCACGCTGTAATCACAAAATCTCCAGAATCATAAAGCCTACAAACTTGAAATTTGCCAGGTATGTTCCTCTTGGCTTCTAGGTTCTCACTAAGAAAGGATTTTTCGAACTGACCATCACAGCATTAGTATTTCCTATATTATGATTAACACGCTCTGATGCTAAGGAGTTCTACTCCCCCTCCCCACCTGAAAAGAAATCTGTTCCAAATGCAAAACACATGCAGAGGAGAGGAGTTTCACTTTCAGTTTTACTTTCACAGCAGAAAGCAGCTTTAATACAGAACACTTGAGCTAAGCCACCGCCAGGCTCCTTCCTGTCTCCTTCTTGCTCACACAGCAAATACTGTTTCACTTTCCAAAGAGCCCTCTGATGCTAAGGAGCTCTACTCTCCCTCCCAACCTGAAAAGAAATCTGTTCCAAATGCAAAACACAAGCAGAGGACAGGACTTTCACTTTGTTTTACTTTCACAGCAGCAACCAGGGGATAGGATAGGAGAGCTTTCTGCGGGGCAAGGCTGAGGGAGAGAAGGGGATAGGATAGGGAAGGCTTCTGTGGGGCAAGCCTGAGGGAGAGAAGGGGAGAGGAGAAGCCGATCGTAACTACTCATTAAATTTCAAGATGTGTCGATTTATGAAGCCCGATCACATAGTTTCGTAGCGAAGCACGGGTATCCAGCTAGTATCTTATAAATATATACACACACACAAAATTACTACTTAGCATTCTGAAGGCTTTCAGCTTTTCTTCTGCACTGGACTTCAAATTATCCTAAAGAATTCTTAAATGCTTTAAGAATTTTTAAGCTTTAGAAGTTTTAAAAATTATCACTTTGTTAATCATCATGTTTCTAAACAATTCCTTTTGTATTATTTTACAATGAATAGAATAGAATAGAATAGAATAGAATAGAATAGAATAGAATAGAATAGAATAGAATAGAATAGAATAGAATTCTTTATTGGCCAAGTGTGATTGGACACACAAGGAATTTGTCTTGGTGCATACACTCTCAGTGTACATAAAAGAAAAGATACATTTGTCAAGAAGCATAAGGTACAACACTTAATGATAGTCATAGGGAACAAACAAGCAATCAAATCATATTAGGAAACAGTCAATATAAATTGTAAGAATACCAGCAACAAGGTTACAGTCATACAGTCATAAGTGGGAGGAGATGGGTGATAGGAACGATGAGAAGATTAATAGTAATGCAGACTTAATAACTAGTTTGATAGTGTTGAGGAAATTATTTGTTTTTTTTATTGCAAAAGTTTTACAATTACATTTTCACCCCTTTTTTCATCCCCCCACCTCCCTCCCCAAACTTCCCATCCTCCCTAACCCTCCCTAACCCTCCCCCCCCAGACTTCCCTATTACATACTCATAACACTAATATATAAACCGGAACCCATCCCTCCCCCTATATAATTTTTCCTCTTTGTCTCTTTACATTAAAATATTTCTAATACATTATTTTCAAATAAAAGCTATTTGATACTTTCTAGTTTGGTATTTGTTCTGAACATATTCTATCCACCTTTTCCATTCCCATTCATAAGTCTCTTGTGAACAATCTTTTAAATACGCCGAAATCTTCGCCATCTCTGCAAAACTAGCCATCTTCAAAGTCCATTCCTCGATAGTAGACAAAGCTTCATTCTTCCAATATTTACCTATCAACAATCTTGCTGCTGTTATCATATACAATATTAGTTTTATTTCACCCCGTGTAAAACCCTTAACTATACCCAATAAAAACAATTGTGGAGAAAATTGAATTTTTTTCTTCAAAACATTCTGCATGACCCACCAAATTTTTATCCAAAAAGCCTTAACTTTCCTACAGGTCCACCAAACATGATAATACGTAGCATCCAAACATTCACATCTCCAACATTTTGGCTGAACATTAGGGTACATACATGACAACTTTTTGGGATCTAAATGCCATCTATAAAACATTTTATAAAAATTTTCCCTCAGGTTCTGCGACTGTGTAAATTTAACATTCTGAACCCAAATTTTTTCCCATGTTTCCAACATCACTGGTTCTTCAAAATTTTGTGCCCACTTAATCATACAATCTTTAACTAATTCAGTTTCTGAATCCCTTTCTAGCAAAACATTATAAAGCCTTTTAATATGCATTGGACCTTTCTCTCTTATATGTCTAACCAATTCTTCCTCATGCAACATAATACCAGTTTTTTGGTCCTCTTTCCATCTCAATTGTAGTTGATTATATTGTAACCAAGTTAAGTTAATTCCTTCATCCAACAGTGTCTGTAATGTCTTCAGCTGCCATCTGCCCGCATCTGTAAAAAGAACCTCTTTATATAAAAACCCCCCGAGTGACATTATATTTGTATTCCACATAGTATGACCAAGATCCAGCCATAACGGTATTTTATAATCCCATTTGAGTCGGTGCTTCTTCCAAACTCTCATCAAAGAATCTCTAAGTATATGACTTTTAAATACTTTATCTGCTTTGTCGTCATAAAATAAATAAGCATGCCATCCAAATTCAAGATCAAAACTTTCTGCATTCAGTATTCCAGTCTTTTTACTTCCAAACCAATCACTTGTTAAAGTTAAAGCTGCTGCATCATAATATAACTGTAGGTTTGGAAGTTTAAGGCCTCCTCTTTCTGGAACATCTTGCATAATTTTCAGTTTCACTCTCGGCTTCTTCTCGTTCCAGACAAACTTATTCATACCAGACTGCCAAACTTTCAGTTGTTTATCATTTTTAAGCACCGGAATCATTTGAAACAAAAACAGAAATCTTGGCAAAATGTTCATCTTAACTGCTGCTATTCTTCCAAGTAAAGACAGTTGCAGCTTTTTCCAAGTCTCCATATCTTTCTGGACCTCTCGCCACAACACCTCATAATTATTTTGAAACAATTTCATATTTGATTCTGCAACCTGAACTCCAAGATATTTTACCTTAGGTACAATTTCAAAACCTGCCCTCCTTTCAAGCTCATGTTTACGATCTTGTGTCATATTTTTTACTATCATTTTAGTCTTTTTTGAATTCAGTCTAAAGCCTGAAACTCTACCATAGTCTTGTATAATGTCGTTCATCAAGATTATTGATTCCATTGGTTGTGATAGGGTAACCACCAGATCATCTGCAAATGCCTTTATTCTATAATCCTCTTGCCTTATCATTATACCTTTCAAAATTTTAGAGTCCCGTATTGTATTTAGCAAGACTTCCAATGTTAAAATAAATAAAAGTGGGGACAACGGACATCCCTGTCTTGTTCCTTTTTCAATTTTAAACTCTGTCGTCAAACTTCCATTAATAATAATCTGTGCCTTTTGCTCTTGATAAATTGCTGAGATCGCCTGTATAAATTGGTCCCCAAAGTCCATCTTTTTTAAAGTCTTTAGTAGAAAATTCCAATCCACTCTATCAAAGGCCTTCTCTGCATCCAAAAAAGCCAGCACTGCAGGGATCTGTTTATTCTTATCAAGATATTCCAATAAATCTATTACTTGCCTTACATTGTCCTTCATATATCTGCCTTCAATAAATCCCGCTTGGTCCTCATGAATCACCTTTTGGATTACTGGCATCAACCTGTTGGCTAATACCTTCGCATAAATTTTATAGTCTGTGTTCAAAAGAGATATTGGTCTATAATTCTCTGGTTTTTTAGGACCAACTTGTTCTTTTGGTATCAAAGATATATAAGCAGTTGTCCAAGATGGGGGTATTTTACCCCCTTGTTGAATATTACAAAATAAGTCTCTAAGTTGTCCCACCATTTCAGCTTGTAAAGTTTTGTAATACACTGCAGTCAAACCATCCGTGCCAGGAGCTTTGGCTGTTTTTAACTGTTTAATTGCTACTGTTATCTCCTCCTCTGTTATAGGATAATTCATTCTTTCCTTTTGTTGATCAGTAATTTTTATAACTCTCTTATCATTTAAATATTTTTCTATAAATCCATTCTGCACCTCTTCTTTAGCATATAGTTTAGTATAATAGTCCACAAAAGCTTCTTTAATTAATTTTTGTTGAAAAATTTCTTTCCCTCCAATATCAATACTATCGATAGTCCGTATACTTTGTTTTTTCCTCAATGTGTAAGCCAACCATCTGCCCGGTTTGTTAGCGTTGCAAAATGTATTATGCTTCGCATATTGTAGACTTGTTGCAACTTGTTCCGCCATAAGCATTTGAAATTGGTCTTTCAAAAGTTTTATAGCACTTCGAATTCTTTCATCTGTTGGGTTTTTAATAAGTAACTGTTCTTTATTCTTTATCTCCATTTCCAACTCAAGTCTTTTCTTTTGTCGGAACAGTCTATGTTTAGAATTCATATAGATAAGTACCCCTCTCATATAAGCTTTACTTGCGTCCCAAACAATTTCAATTGGAGTACCTTTATTCAAATTTATTTCAAAAAATTCTTTCAGATGCTTTTTAAGTTCTATTATATTTTTTTCATATCTAAGCAAGTTCTCATTTAATCTCCAAGAGCGTCTCTCAACCTTGTCCATCTCAATTTCTATCCATACAGGGCTATGGTCAGTCAAAGTTCTTGGAAAAATCTTTGTTCTTTTTGTCTTGACAAGTAGATCATTTGACAACAGGATAAAATCAATCCTAGAAAAGGATCTATGTCTATCAGAGAAAAAAGTGTAATCCAATTCATTTAAATTATGTATTCTCCAAACATCTTTTAGTTCCATATCTTCTTTCATATCAAAAAAAGTCTGTGGTAGTCTAATTCTAGACTTTGCCAAGCTCTTTTTGTCTAGTTTAGAATCAATTACTCCATTCCAATCTCCCATAATTAAAATAGATCTATAGTCCCATTGCAATATTTTAGTATGTAACATCTTATAAAAATAGTCCTGTTGTTGGTTGGGAGCATAAATTCCAATCAGAAGAATTTGGCCATTTGCTGTAAGCAATTCAATTGCTACAAACCTACCATCTTGATCTACTTCTATAACTTTCGCTGTTAATTTTTTATTTACATAAATAACCACACCATTCTTTTTCTGCGAAGTTGAAGATATAAAATGTGCTCCTAGTTTTGAATTTATCAAATATTTTTGATCTTGAGTTGTGATATGCGTTTCTTGTAAACATATTATATCATTATGAAATTGTTTCAAATATGTAAATAATTTCTTCCTTTTCTGTGCTGAATTCAACCCATTGACATTCCAAGATAAACACTTAAAGGTCATCAGCCTCTTTCTGGAGCGCAGAGCAAAATATTTGAAGTTCATCCGAGAGCTTCGATCTCGCTCCTCCCATAGCGCCACTCTCTTGTACGGTAGTCTTAACTGCCTTCTTGTCTTGTCTTTCCTGTTGTTGTTGTTGCTTTTGTTTAAGTAGCTTGGATTGAGCTCTAGTTATACGTTGATCTTTAACTTCAGCCAACTGAGTCAAATCCAAAATTGGAGAAGAGTCCAGCAAGGGCTCACTCAGAAAACCTCCTTCTGCACCTTGCACTGTTTCTAATTCCTGCTTAGACTGTTCTTTCAGTTGCCTCTCTTCACTCTCCTTAATCTCCAAAACCGTAGATGTACGTGGAGATGGTGTTCTTTCCTTAAGAATAGTACTATAAAAGTGTTGTGCCTTCTCCACGGTATTCAGCCGATATCCTTCTCCCTTATATCTAAAAATTATCCCAGCTGGTGCGTCCCACCGGAAGGGTATCTGTAAATTTTTCAATTCCTTAACAAGAAAACCAAATTCTTTTCTGGCTTTCAGCATTTTAGGAGGTAATTCTTTAAAAATTTCAAGTCGTGAACCCCCCACTTGTACAGAAGTATGAAAAGATTTTTGCAGGATATCATTTCTAATTTCTCTATCAGTAAAATATATGACCACATCTCTGGGCAGTTGTCTTTGTCTGGCCACCCAAGAGTTCACTCTGTAAATTTTATCTATTTTATGAAATACCAAATCAGGATTAGCTTGTAAAATCTTAGCCAAGGCTTCAGAGCAAACTTGTCTCAGATCCTGTCTCTCCTCCTCTCGAATTCCCCGAAGCCGTATGGCAAATTCCATCGCCCGGAATTGTATCATAACAATCTCATCTTCAATTCTCTGCATTTTATTGTCAACTTCATCAATTTTATAATCATTGTCTTTCATCTTAACATTAACTTCTGATTTAAATTCTTCAACTTTAAAATCAACTTTCCCAATAAATCCTACCAGGCCAGACGCCACTTCTGATATTTTTTTGGTCACCTTTTTTTGATTCTGATTCACCATGTCTTTAACTTCATTAATTTCCTGCATAAATTCCTGATGTGATTTTTGAAGTTTATCATCTATCTCCTGTTGAGATTTTTGAAATTTATCATCCAAAGTTTTAGAAATAAATTCTTTTAAATCTCCCACATCAAATTCTTTTTTCTGAGTTTGTAGCTGTTGAGCAGGGGGAAGTTGCGTTTCATGTTTGTGTGTGGGGGATCCCCCCCCTGATGCCTTCCCTTCCTGCTTCTTTGAAGCCATCCTGGCTCGTGATCTGGTTTTTCTAAAGAGGGAAGTTCCTTTTCCTTTCCCTCCTGCACAAAGACTTCTAAAAAAGTCCCCCAGATTTAATCAAATAAGGGTTAAAATAAAGCAAAGTCCAGTATTAAAAGGGGAGAAATTGTTGTTTCTCTTATAACAAACAAGGCAACTTTGTAGCAACTTGGAAACTTTGTAACAAAACAAGATAACTTCACCAATCCACATTCGCTGGCTCGTTAACTCTGAGGCTAGGCGCCATGTTTCTAAACAATTCCTTTTGTATTATTTTACAATGAATAGAATAGAATAGAATAGAATAGAATAGAATAGAATAGAATAGAATAGAATAGAATAGAATTCTTTATTGGCCAAGTGTGATTGGACACACAAGGAATTTGTCTTGGTGCATACACTCTCAGTGTACATAAAAGAAAAGATACATTTGTCAAGAAGCATAAGGTACAACACTTAATGATAGTCATAGGGAACAAACAAGCAATCAAATCATATTAGGAAACAGTCAATATAAATTGTAAGAATACCAGCAACAAGGTTACAGTCATACAGTCATAAGTGGGAGGAGATGGGTGATAGGAACGATGAGAAGATTAATAGTAATGCAGACTTAATAACTAGTTTGATAGTGTTGAGGAAATTATTTGTTTAGCAGAGTGATGGCGTTCAGGAAAAAAACTGTTCTTGTGTCTAGTTGTTCTGGTGTGCAGTGCTCTTTAGCGTCGTTTTGAGGGTAGGAGTTGAAATAGTTTATGTCCAGGATGCGAGGGGTCTGTAAATATTTTCACAGCCCTCTTTTTGATTCGTGCAGTATACAGGTCCTCAATGGAAGGCAAGTTGGTAGTAATTGTTTTTTCTGCAGTTCTAATTATCCTCTGAAGTCTGTGTCTGTCTTCTTGGGTTGCAGAACCAAACCAGACAGTTATAGAGGTGCAGATGACAGACTCAATAATTCCTCTGTAGAACTGTATCAGCAGCTCCTTGGGCAGTTTGAGCTTTCTGATTTGGCGCAGAAAGAACATTCTTTCTTATGCTTTTTTGATGACGTTTTTGATGTTAGGTGTCCATTTTAAGTCTTGAGATATGGTAGAACCTAGAAATTTGAAGGTCTCTACTGTTGGTACTGTGTTGTATTGTAAGAGGTGGTCGTATCGGAGGGTTTCTCCTAAAGTCTACCACCATTTATACAGTTTTGAGTGTGTTCAGTTCCAGATTGTTCTGGTCGCACCACGAGGCTAATTGTTCAACGATCCATCTGTATGTGGATTCATCATTGTCTCAAATGAGACCGATCACTGTTGTGTCATCTGTGAACTTCAGTAGTTTAATAGATGGATCGTTAGAGATGCAGTCATTGGAATATAGAGAGAAGAGAAGTGGAGAGAGCACACAGCCTTGTGGGGCCCCTGTGCTAATTGTACGGGTATCTGATGTGATTCTGCTTAGCTTCACCTGCTGCTTCCTGTCTGTTAGGAAGCTTATGATCCATTTACATGTAAATGTAATTCACCCATATAGTATGGCACTTTGCATATGGAACACAGCTGTTGTAAGCTCCTTATAAATGAGCAAACTGACATTATTTTCTCTTTGTTTATAATTTAACTAAGAAATAACTATAGAATTCACTTGATAGTATCAGTTTAATTTTAGTGACTGAAAGAACAATGATATGGGTATCTCCTACTCTAAATCCCAAAATAAATAAGATTCTTTTTTCTATCTGGATGATTTTACTAGTGGCTTACAAGATGATATGGTATCTTTTCTAACATAAGCTCAGTGCTATTCTTCTGTCATTCTAAATCATTCCCCAGCTTTCATAACATAGTTTAACAGTGTGTATTAATACAAATAAGGAGAACGTGTTATGAAATTCTCCAGCTACGGGGCGGAAAATCTTCAGGGTTCTGTAACTGTCTGAAGGTAGTTTGGGATTTAATACAAAATGTCCATGATTCTAAATAAGAAAGCATACATGCCTAATTGTGAATGCATTTGCTTTCTGCATGCGAAAACTGAAATATAAGATCTGGAAGGTATAAAGGCATTTCAAATGTATGTTGGAAATGTGAACAACATGAAGGAATAGTTTATCATGCTTAGTGGACATATAAAAAAATTAAAAAATTGGATTCACATATATTCAGATACAGAGGATTTTATGATATAAATGTCAACGATTTATATATGCAACCCTCAGAAAGATTTAATCTTGTTCAAAGTATTTCTTGTTTTGAACATGATAAAACTACATTTGAAACCGAATTATGTACTAATGGCAAATATAGCTAAAATGAATATTTCTGTTATGGTAAGAGTGGACATAGAAAATGAACAAATTTAAAACTGTATGATAAGTTAAAGCTAAACTTTTTGGATATAATGAATAAATGCAGCAACAGGAAAATATATGGACCAAAAGCTTGAAATTTATAGTTTGTTAAAATCTAAAGGAACAGTTCCATAAAATGATATATGGATAGCATATATCACCAGAGAGATTGTTAAATATATATATGGGACTTTTAACATGTTGGAAATGTAAAGATCAAGTAGGAATTTTTTATTACATTTGATGGACTTGTAAAAAAGATAGGCATTATTGGACTGAAACACATATACATTTTATTATGCTTGGTGGACATACAGTATAAAAAAGCTAGAAAATCGATAATGAGGATTTTAAAGATTAATATTTAATTGAAGCCAGAACTTTTTCTTTTAAGAACTAATGGATAAATAGTTAGAAAAGAATCATGGAAGATTATTTCAATATATTATTACTAGATGACTAGATGACTAAATGACTAGATTCATAATTGGCTTAACCCTATCAGAGTTCCTTTCTTATGGTTCTGACACCCAGAGTCATAGTAACTAGACCAATGGCTACTATTTGAAGGAACTCAAGAGTTCAAGAGTTCTTGTGCATCTTCTCCAATTTTTCCTGTATTCCCTGATCCTATACCAGCAGGAAATGGAAATAGGTAATTCTTTCTGTCGGGCAAGGCAAGGCCATAGTGAATGTGACCTAAGCATAATATTTGAATGAGATGCTTTGTTTTGCCAGGCCTTGGGAGTGAATATTGTAACATAGCCCACTGTATTTTCAGCCATGCCATATCTCTAATTTCTTGGAAAAATGACTGGGCAGAATTGTTTTACTATCTTGCAGATGACTGATTTATTTTAGTTTTGTACAACATAGCTGTCCAGTACAGCTAATTTGACTTGCAACTGCCTTGGTATAAACTGGATCAAAACTGCCCTAATCTTGTCCCAATAGTGATAGGCTTAGTAAATTCATACAATACATTGCATTCTTAACTAAGGACAAATTGTGTGGATGCCGTCAACATTTGTATTCTTGCTACAGCTGCTAGAAAATGATGCCAAATCTACTTGCAGGGCATGTTAAATCAAACTGTACAGAAACATGCATGTGTATTTTATAATGGCAGAAATACAGGAATCTACTTTGGTGGCTGGTTAATTTAAATATTTTTCCTCAATCATCTGCTTTCAAATTTAAACTATTCTTGGATTCGTTTTTTTCTCCAGCTTGATGTTCTCCAGGTAAGGTGGATGTTAGCTCCTATAATCCTATAGACACCACAGATGGGAACTGAAGTCCAACATATTCAAGTTGGTGGAATTGTGCTCTAGACTATTCTAGTTCCCTAATTCAAAGGAAAAAAAAACATTCTGGATTTATGAACGCTGGATATATAACACCTCAAAGCCTCATTGATCTCAACTCATCGATGATTATATTTCTGACTTAATACAAAAAGCATTGTGGAAAAGAACATCTGTGAAGATATTAGAAGGAAACAGATGGAAAAGGAAGTGATTCTTCAGAAGGCAGCAAAAGATTTACATTATTCTCCATGAACTTCCATGGAGTCCTATGTTTATATTTTATCACTACTTCCTCAGATAACTCAGATTAAGAAGTCTGCATGAGCTCATCTTCTCATCCATTTTGAATATGAACTATATTTGCCTTTAAAAAGCATTTTGATAGTAGGAAACAAAAGGGAGTAGTAAAGCACTTTAATGTAAATTATGACAGGATTCACATCCCTCTTAGGTATGTCATCCCTCTCAGGCTTATCCTGTTCTTGTCTACAGAAAACAGTTATGACTGTTTTGGGGCCTAGTTTCTGAAATTCAGAAAGGTTAAAAAAAGATTAAAAAAACAGAACACGTTTGTCAGAGTCTGACATCTTGACAATTTGTTTCAAGGTCTTTTCTTTCCTATGCATTTTTGAAAAATATTTCTAAAATGTGTCTTCTTAGTGTTTTCTTTTCTATTATACTTTTTACAGACAGAATACGTGATGAAAAAGGCAGAAGAAAGCAGGAAGTG
Organism: Pituophis catenifer annectens; assembly: GCF_029215685.1. Taxonomy (NCBI): domain Eukaryota; kingdom Metazoa; phylum Chordata; class Lepidosauria; order Squamata; family Colubridae; genus Pituophis; species Pituophis catenifer. The sequence goes on along the minus strand of NW_027256887.1, from coordinate 43,054,858 downwards.
AAAATGTCCCTTGCCTTTTGGTACTTTGGTACTTTATTAATCTTTTTTAAAAATGCCGAGAAATAGTTTCAAACTTGATGTTTTGGATTAGATCCTATGGTCTTAATAATTTGTCAAAAGATTTTCTATTTCTACATACTTTCTACACAATTACTATTTCTTAAGGTGACCAATTGTCCTCCTTTACGGAGGACAGTCCTTCTTTTGTAAGTTCTGTTCTCTCTTGAAAAGTGTCCTCCTACATGTCCTCCTTTTCGATATTTGAAGACTAATCTGTAAATCTCCATATTCGATCGATGCCGATCCGATCCGTTGTGTATGATGTATTTGTATTTGACATGATGATTCGTCAAGGCTCGGTACAGTGCGGCGTGACACAATTATGAGACACATGCGCTCCACACAGGAAAATTGCTTTGAGAGAGTGTGCTGTGTGCAAGTGGCTTTGTTTACTTCTTACCAAAACATGACATGGCACACACGCACGCATTAGATTCACTTCTTTCTCAGTGAATTTTTTTTTCCAATTTATTTGTGTCCTCCTTCTCATTGTAAAAAAGTTGGTCACATTATATTTCTAGTAATTGTGATTAGAATTGACATTTCAGTTCTCAAACAAATAAGGAATGTGTTTGGCCATAAATTAATAACTAGAACTATGTTGAAGAAAAGATAATCACTCAATTTAAAAAAAAGCCCTATCATTACTAAGCAATAGTACAGCAATTCCATCATTATTTTTGTAGCAAATTAGTTTTTTAAAAAAACAGCTTGTGACAAATTGAAATAGTTAAAGTTTTTGAAAATGTTTTGCTTGAGAATGTATGGTGAAGGGAAAACTCCAGCCTTCTTGTGAGTACACCAGAGTAATAGAATATGATATCTGTATACAGTATAGAGACAGTATGGTCTATTGCCGTGATGGCGAACCTATGGCCATCTGGGGGGATGGGGAAGGCCATTTTCACCCTCCCCAAGCTCCTAGAAAGCCTCTGGAGCCTGGGGAGAGTGAAAAATGGGCCTTCCGGTCCACCAGAAGTCGGTAAACAGGCCGTTCCCAGCCTCCGGAGGGCCTCCGGGAGTGGGGGAGAAGGGCGTTTTCGCCTTCCCCAGGCTCCAAGAAAGCCTCTGGAGTCTGGGGAACGTGAAAAACAGGCCTACTGGGCTCACCGTGCCATCGTGTGCCAAAAGCGGGGAGAACACAGGGGGGTCACACACGCATGTGTGGGGCGCATTGAATTATGGGAGTGGGCACGCACACGCATGACCCCCCTTGTGCTCCCCCTGCTTTTGGAATGTGAAGGCAAAAAGATTAGCCATCACTGGTGTAGTGATTAAGATACCAGGCTAGAAAGCCGGAGACCTTGAGTTCAAGTCCTGAAAGTCGGCTAGTGACTGTGGACCAGTCACACTCTCTCAGCCCATCCCATCTCACAGGTTGTTATGGGAAAAATTAGAGGAGAAAGATGTGTTGGATATCTTTGTCATCTTGAGTTGTTTCCAAAAATAATAAGATGGAATACTAACTAATTATATAACTAAATCTTAGTGCCTGCTAAGCAAAAGGCTGCTCTGATGAAGGAGCAGATGTGGAGCTGGAGAAGGAGAGGATAAATGCTAGAGGACAAGAAAAGAAATTTTTACATGAGAAAATACCTGTTGGATTATCCTTATCAGGCTTGTACAACCCTCCCCCCCTTCTATGTTGCTCGGCCTGGTCTCAGCTCATTGTCCAGGCAGAGAAGAAAGTTGTTTCTTCAAGGTCTTCCTCAGAGGAAAAAGAGGACCAGAGTCTAGACAAGTAAGGAGCTGCATATGTACCCACAGCTGAGGCTAAATGGCTTATTTTGATTGCTGCTGATGGAGCAGGAAAACAAGTTCCAAACTGCAACTCCAGAGGGGTTTAACTTCCTGGTTAGGCATTTTATTTTGAACGTTACTTTGAGTTCTTAGTTTGGATTGAGGAGATTCCATCAACCTATTTTTATTTTCAGACCCATTCACTGAATGCTCAAGAGACTAGGGAGAATAAACTTGAACAAGTTCTCTATATTGTTGAAGTCCAGGGTTTTCTTTTTGTTACTTGCTCCCCACTTCTCTATCTACTAGGTCTGCCACAGTGGTGTTTGAGGTGGGATCAGGAAACAACCTGGTTAGGGACCCACCCAAAAAGTGCAAGTAGCTGACCCATGAACATCAGAGGAGATCCCTTGGGGTGCTAAACTACAGAAATGTATGTTGAATACACTAGAATTATGTCCTAAAATCCAGACTTATTCTCAGTTGGTCCAGCAAAAAGACTAGTCACAATTGAGAATGTGAATGGAAATGTGTGGTCCCTATCAATACACCACTGAGATTCTGCCAAGCTTCTGCTGGGGTCAGAGTGATCTACAAAGTACTTGGCAAACACAATGAGGGAAAGCTTTATAGATTCCTTAGCAGACTGAATTTTGAATTCCCCACATATTTTTCCCCCTGGGAATTGATAATCAAACCAAAGTAACTGCTTCTGTATTTCAAAACAATTAAACAGATCGGAGCATTTCTTGCATATTGTTTGAAAATATGGTTAATTAAATATCGCAAAAAGAAGTTATTAGGAATCTAAACTGATAAATTAATGAAATGATATGTCATGGTATATTTTTAGTCTTTGCAAAAGACATTTTTTTAAAAAAATATGCATAGAATTATTTGGTCATTCTGTTGTAAGTACATAAAATGTATATTTCCATTCATTTTATAGTAACGCTACAAGTAAAGAAGCATAACAAACAATTACAAGGAACTGAATTAACTATCTGGCAAAGACAATTCACTTTTTACCTTAGTTGGCTTCTTCTGGACCACTTGCTGTGGCTGCAAAACAATAAAACAAAAATAAACCCAGGTGATATATATGTATATATTAAAATATCATTTAGACAATTTACATGAATAAAACTTGCTACATTTTCTAATGTAATATAAATAGAAAAATGCTATTTTACCATAATATGCAAAATGGCTTATTTATCCTTGCTTACAACTACAATACTGAGGTTTATGTTTACAGTAAAATAAATAGAATGTCAGGTAATTTGCATATTCTAAAGTATGTCTAATTTAGCTGCAAACACTCCATTTATATTTATAAACCGAGGATATGCCATACTTAACAGCAGACTGAAATGGTTTTATTCTTTTAATTTTGAAATATACAGTAGTCTGAAAAGATAATATCACAGGGTGATGTATGAGAAGTTAATTTCGGACTCAAAATCTCAAATTCAGCTCCTTTTGGTTTTGATCAAGTATCAGGAAAAGTTGTAAATCTTTATGTGACTTATCATTCAGAGTCTTCATTAAGATCTGTCTAAATCTACTTGGAACCTCAGCATAGATAGAAGTACATGTCAGAAACATCTGGGCTGGAATCAACAACTTTCAGCTTCATGAGCAGCTATTTTATAAGAGGGTTACCCGATCTACATTTGGAGTATCTTCTAGAGCAGCACACCCAGGCTTTTTTTTTGGGGGGGGGGCACCAGGGACCTGTTTCATGGAAAACATTTTTTTCATGGACCAGGGGAGGGATGCTTTTGAATTTGCTCACTTGCTTGCCGCTCACCTCTAACTGTGTGGTCTGTTCCTAACAGGCCATGGATTGGTACCGGTCCATGGCCCGGGATTTGGGGACCCTGTCCTAGAGCAAGAATTCATTATAGTAAAGGTACTAGTACAGAAGCATGTGAATGAGCTGAATCTAATATATGCCACAATAATTCATTTTTTTATCTTACTTGGTAAAAGGTTTAATTTTGGAAGAGAGTAGATCAGTGTTTCTCAACCTTGGCAACTTTAAGAAGTTTGGGCGTCAACTTCCAGAATTCTCCAGCTAGCATTCTGGCTGGGCAATTCTTGGAGCTGAAGTCCAGACATCTTAAAGTTTCTAAGGTTAACAAATCATGCTAGATATCACATCCTTTTTTTATATGAATGACTAAAAAATATTTCCTATGTAAGCCCAAGCTCCCACTGAGTAACTTGTGTACCCTGCCCCAGTTGAATACTCTCTGGCTGGCTGGGAATTCTGAGACAGCAGTAATAATATCAAAGACACCAGGTTGGTAAGTGTAAAGATATGTAATATATAATCCCTCATCAATTTGTTTTTGTTTTGTTTTGTTGTTTAGCTCTCACTAACTTGTTACTGATTAAGCTTCAGGCTTGAGCATCAAGCAAGATGTTCTGTGTATATCAAGTTCATGAAATAGTGAAACAGATCTCTATAGAGATACAGCTGATACTATTCACCATATGTGCTGAGGATATCAAAAATAGTGAAGTATTTTCCAATACAATCTCTCTGAATATGGCCAAATCTCATAAAAGTGTGTGTTGATTTTTTCTATATGAATGCCTAAGTTTTTAGTGGAAAGTTTAGGATACAATGAATTAAGGTATGGGAATAAGCACGAGGAATAAGCATTCACTGCCATAATAAAAGGAAATATTTGATAACTATTGAGCACTCATTTGTTCATGGCAAATTTGCTTTAGCAGTTAATATGCAACCAAAGTCTATATAATAACTCATTTCCAATTTTTACAATGGAATTTTGATCATAATTTTATCAAAGACTAAAATTTATATTATTATGTATCAGCAGCAGCAGCTAAACAATTTTTCCTTGTCTGACAGATATCATTTTTCTTTGTAAAATTAGACATATGTAATCTAAATTTAGAAACGAATTTACCCCCTCCCCGGCACATAAACAAAAGCTGGAAGCTTGCTGAAAATATAAAAATGAAACTGTAAAAAAAAAGCGAACTTTCCTCATAGTAAGCAGGAGACAGAATAAAAATGGAAACGGGGGAAAAAAGGCAGAACTAATTTATGGAAGAATAACCAAACCATCTCCAATCACAATTCTATGCTTTCTAAATCACAAACAGTAATCTAGTTGGCAAAGCTTTTATCGGAGCTGTTAGGAAAAGCCCTGCATGAGTAAGATTCCTCTAAACTTTGGTCTGCATCCAATCAAAGTACAATGTTTCCTTTTGCTTTTTTTCCATGAATGGCTGCAGTATTGTGCCTCAGTTCAGTCAGACTCCTCTTCTGCAGTCATTCATAAAAATAAAAACAAATCAAAACAAACGCCTACAAAAACTTTCTGAGCCCAGTCTGGAGCCAGTGGGTGCCAGAGGCTGAGAAAACATACTAGCAGCTCCAAGCCTAAACAGCATTTAAGTATTCAAGGATCTGCTTGGTGGTCTGTAAAGTATGAAGTGTTGTGTGGAAGGGCAGCTGGTAGAATTATGTGACACATACTAGGCAGTAAGCCAGAGCTGGCCTTATTTCAAACATTGTCTTTCCTCTCATTGAAGTGTCAGGACCTAATTCATGGAAAATTTGGTGAGTTGGCAGCTGTTTCAGAGGATTTCATTGAGTTGCAGTGTGCAGGAGTCACATGAATGCCAGGAACACTGCCAAGAAAAAGGGGATTTCTAAGCAGTAGAAACCAGTTAGCCTACAAGAATGTACATGGGTTTGATGTGGTTTTGGAGTAAAGATGTTGTGTACAGGTGTAATCAGCAGGAGAGAGGCAAGAGGCAAATTGGCTTGTATGATTAAAATTATTAGAAAAGAGCTACAGTACTCATATGACAGCATCTCTTAGGACTCTCGAAGTGATCAAAGACATGGTTTACAAAATACTTATGGGCAGAACTAGTAAAAATTCTGGATTTGCATATGGCTCATTACTGAGATATAACTGGATTCCAAAATAAGCAGTTTGTTGGGGTTTAGAAATAAAACATATATTTTACCAAACATGTTGTTTATACTGTACTTGCAAAACTATTATGAATAGACAAACAAACAGGAAACAGCAGGTGAAGCTAAGCAAAATCACATCAGATACCCGTACAATTAGCACACGGGCCCCACAAGGCTGTGTGCTCTCTCCACTTCTCTTCTCTCTATATACCAATGACTGCATCTCTAACGATCCATCTGTTAAACTATTGAAGTTCACAGATGACACAACAGTGATCGGTCTCATTCGAGACAATGATGAATCCACATACAGATGAGAGGTTGAAAAACTAGCCTTGTGGTGTGACCGGAACAATCTGGAACTGAACACACTCAAAACCATAGAAATGGTGGTAGACTTTAGGAGAAACTCTTCCATACTTCCATCTCTTACAATACTAGACAACACAGTATCAACAGTAGAGACCTTCAAATTTCTAGGTTCTACCATATCTCAAGACCTAAAATGGACACCTAACATCAAAAACGTCATCAAAAAAGCACAAGAAAGAATTTTCTTTCTGCGCCAACTCAGAAAGCTCAAACTGCCCAAGGAGCTGCTGATACAGTTCTACAGTGGAATTATTGAGTCTGTCATCTGCACCTCTATAACCGTCTGGTTTGGTTCTGCAACCCAAGAAGATAGACACAGACTTCAGAGGATAATTAGAACTGCAGAAAAAACAATTGCTACCAACCTGCCTTCCATTGAGGACCTGTATACTGCAGGTCAAAAAGAGGGCTGTGAAAATATTTACAGACTCCTCGCATCCTGGACATAAACTGTTTCAACTCCTACCCTCAAAACAACGCTATACAGCACTGCACACCAGAACAACTAGACACAAGAACAGTTTTTTCCCGAATGCCATCACTCTGCTAAACAAATAATTCCCTCAACACTGTCAAACTAGTTATTAAGTCTGCATTACTATTAATCTTCTCATCGTCCCTATCACCCATCTCCTCCCACTTATGACTATATGACTGTAACCTTGCTACTGGTTTCCTTACAATTTATATTGACTGTTTCCTAATATGGTTTGATTGCTTGTTTGTTCCCTATGACTATCATTAAGTGTTGTACCTTATGATTCTTGATGAGTGTATCTTTTCTTTTATGTACACTGAGAGCGTATGCAGCAAGACAAATTCCTTGTGTGTCCAATCAGACTTGGCCAATAAAATTCTATTCTATTCTATTCTATTCTATTCTATTCTATTCTATTCTATTCTATTCTATTCTATTCTATTCTATTCTATTCTAGACAGTACTTTGAATTAACAAGTACTCTAATTTTGTGAAGGACAACCCAAAATGCTTTCATCCTAGCTATTCTGCATTTTCAGGCAGGGTGGATTTGATTTAAATTGAGTTGATTTAAATCACGATTTAAATCATGATTTAAATCACTAGTAAAAAGGCTTGATTTAAATCAACTTGATTTAAATCATAATTTTTAAAGAGCAACTGTCATCGCTGCTACTCCTTTGACCCACTGTTGACTCACCGATAGTCCCAGTGTTGCAGAATATACAGCCTCATGCTACATAACTAAGCTCCATTTCATGCTGAATAAACTAAATTATTTATGTATCTTAAATAGAAAACTATCTTACGATAGATTTTTTACCCCAAAAGTTTTTTATTAAAATAAATTTGATAAAAATAAAAAAAAATCCGATTTAAATCAAAAAAATCCGATTTTTTTGATTTTTTTTAAAAAAAATCATTGATTTTTATCCACCCTGTTTTCAGGTATGAATAATAAATCATTAATGCTCAGCAATTTAAAAGGGAAAGTGAGACTAGTTCCTTGTGACTTAGTTCCAAAACTGGACATTCCAAAATTTAGTTCCAAAACTAGGCAAAAGTTGGCAGATGGATGAGATATAGACAGAAATGAAAAAAAGACAAGTTATGACAAGGACCTTTAGAGAATTGAGAATGGGCCTTTTCCAGATATTGCATTGCTTAAAAACATCCACTTACAATAATACTTGAACAAATAATATAAAGATATTTTATAACGCATTTCACATATAACAGTTTCTTATTATTACATTTTGGAAACAGGAACTATATCTCCTGAATGCCAAGTCCATAAAATGAATGAGGAGAACATTCTCAACATGCTTTAAAACAGTTTATTCACATATGCATGCTAAGGAATAGCAAATCAAAAGCACTAGTGGATATGGTAATGTATCTCAATTTAGAGAAAGTTATTCAAATCTCCTCAATAATCTGTTTTGGATTTGGATTTTAGAGTAGTATTTTTCCTAAATACCAAACAGCTACAAATTGTAAAACAGCAGTCTTTAATCTTCATCTTCCCTTTTTAAATTTGTAAGCATGAGCGTAATAGTATACATGCAAAAGCATCCATATAATAGGGAACTTCAAAGATGAGAGTCAAAAAGCAATCCACCACTTAAAATTATCTTGCCCTAAAGACTGAATTGCTGATCTTTCTGCTGATTATTGTCATTTATCCCATGAAGTAAATCACTTGCATTTTACACCAGATTCTAATAGGAGCTACACCAAAATGGAATTGAATGTCAGAATTCCCAATTGCCAAATCATTCAGGAATGGTAGCGTTTTGTTCTGCATAGCTGTAATTAAAACCAACTGGTTTTATTCAGAATTCCAAAAAAGTTTAAATGCGTAGTCAGATTCTTTTTTAACCTGAGCTTGCTGTGGCTGGATATGATACCATACTTAGCGAAAAATGTATAAAAGAAAGGGGTAGCTAAGAAATGTGCGCCAGCCATTTAGTAATTCACAATTAGTTTTATTTCTATAGATTTCATTTTGTTAAAAAAGCAGTGGTTTCTGGAACAAGTGGTTGCAATTTCTGCTTAAATTCTATTTTTTCAGTTTAATACCCAATCTAGTATTCATAAAGCATCACAAGCAAGCATAATATATTGTGAATTAAATTTTTCTATATTTTAATTCATTATTTTATAGGTTTTAATTAATTCAAATGATATAAAAGGATTGTACAACTTATCTTAGTGAGTTTATGAAATGATTTCTTCTTATCTTTGTAGGAAAATTCATCATAAGATGGAAAGCCATGGTGGTGCAGTGGTTAGAATGCAGTATTGCAGGCTGACTCAGCCCACAGCCTGGAGTTCGATCCTGATAGGGCTCAAGGTTGACTCAGCCTTCCATCCTTCCAAGGTCGATAAAATGAGGACTCAGATTGTTGGGGACAATATGCTGACTCTGTAAACCACTTAGAGAGGGCTGTAAAACACTATGAAGTGGTATATAAGTCTATTGCTATAATGTCTGGTATTGCACGGTGGCAATATGCCATTGTTTGGTCAATTACAATATAAATATTATAATATGTATGCAACTTTGGGGGAGGAATAACATTATGGAAAACAATACACCTCAAAATTATTTGTAAGGATTCTCTTTACAAATTCAAGTGCGCTGTCATAAAAAGCTCAAGCAATTAGAAGAAACTAAACAATTGGTATTGGAAAATACTGTCTATAAATTTTTATTTATTTCTCATTTCAATTTATATAGTTGCCCTCCCACATACATACCCTTGGGCAGTTTACACAAAGTTAAAGTAATCCAGAACAATCGAAAATAAAAAAGAATACAAAAATATTACAAAACAATACAAAAATTCACAGCTGAGGTAATTACATCTTTAAACAACACTAACTATAACCACTATACCAGCGCTACCACAATGGGGCCCATGCTTGTTGACAGAATCGTGTTTTCAGGTTCTTTGTTTTGGCCAATCTATGCCACTCTTGTATATTGGTGGAATCATGTCTTTGTTCCAGGGTTGAACAAAGATTATTCTTACTGCTGTAAGCATAAATCTTATTATTAAATTATTATATTTCTTGTTGATTTTTTTCCTGACATTATAACTAATGAGAAAAGTTGTGGCTTCCTTTCAAATTTAAATTCTATTATTTTGTGCATCATACGACATATATTATTATTATTTATTTATCATATTTGTATACCGCCCTACTCCCGAAGGACTCAGGGCGGTGAACAGCCAAAATAAAATACAGAGACATACAAAAGTTAAAAAACTATTAAAAACAGATTAAATAATTTAGGCTCAAAAAACAAATAAAAAACATCCAATTTATCTAAAAAAACATTTAAAACCCAATTTAAAAGCCAATTTAAAAGGGAGAGTTAGGCCAGACCAGCCTGTTGGAATAAAAATGTTTTTAGGGCACGGCGGAAGATGCGTAAGTCTTGGATCCTCCGTATCTCCGGGGGGAGCTCGTTCCAGATGGCAGGTGCCCCCACAGAGAAGGCTCTCCCCCTGGGGGCCGCCAGTCAACATTGTTTGGCCGACGGCACCCTGAGGAGCCCCTCTCTATGGGAGCGAACTGGTCGGTGAGAGGCTACTGGTGGCAGAAGGCGGTCTCGTAAGTACCCTGGTCCTGAGCCATGGAGCGCTCTAAAGGTGGTAACCAAAACCTTGAAGCGCACCCGGAAGGCCAGTGGGAGCCAGTGCAGCTCGCGCAGGAGGGGGGTCACATGGGAGCGCCACATCGCTCCCGTCACCACCCGCGTGGCCGCATTCTGGACCAATTGGAGCCTCCGGGTGCTCCTCAAGGGGAGCCCCATGTAGAGAGCATTGCAATAATCCAGGCGTGAGGTGACAAGGGCGTGAGTGACCGTGCGTAACGAGTCCCGATCCAGAAAGGGATGCAACTGGCGAATCAGGCGAACCTGATAAAAAGTCCTCCTGGCCACGGCCGCCATATGCTCTTCTAAAGACAGCCGCGAGTCCAGGAGGACGCCCAAGTTGCGAACCCCATCTGTGGGGGCCAACGACTTGCCCCAATAGTCAGAGATGGCGCCAACTGACTATATCGGGACGTCGGAAACCACAGCTACTCGGTCTTGGATGGGTTGAGCCTGAGTCTGTTCCTCCCCATCCAGATCCGTACGGCCTCCAGGCACCGGGACATCACCTCGAGGGCATCATTGGGGTGGTCTGGGGTGGAGATGTACAGCTGGGTGTCATCAGCGTACTGATGGTACTTCACCCCAAAACCACGGATGATCTCACCCAGCGGCTTCACATAAATGTTGAACAGAAGGGGCGAGAGGACCGATCCTTGCGGCACCCCACATACAAGGTGCCTCGGGGTTGACCTCTGCCCCCCTGTCAACACAGACTGCGACCGGTCGGAGAGAAAGGAGGAGAACCACTGTAAAACAGTGCCCCCCACCCCCAACCCTTCCAACCGGTGCAGCATGATACCATGGGCGATGGTATCAAAAGCCGCTGAGAGGTCTAATAGGACCAGGACAGAGGAGCAACCCCTGTCTCGAGCCCTCCAGAGATCATCAACCAATGCGACCAATGCCGTCTCTGTGCTGTACCCAGGCCTGAAGCCCGACTGGAACGGATCTAGATAAGTCGATTCATCCAGGTACTGAGGCAGCTGTCATGCAACCACACTCTCAACAACCTTCGCAACAAAGCGAAGGTTGGAGACAGGACAATAATTTGCTAACACAGCCGGGTCCAGGGAGGGCTTCTTGAGGAGGGGCCTCACCACCGCCTCTTTCAAGGTGGCGGGAAAGACACCCTCACTCAAAGAAGCATTTATAATCCCCTGGAGCCAGCCTCGCGTCACCTCCTGGGAGGCCAGTACCAACCAGGAGGGACATGGGTCCAATAAACATGTGGCCGCACTCAATCTGCTCAGTATCCTGTCCACGCTTTCGGGAGTCACAGGATCAAACTCTTCCCATATAATATTCTCAGGACTTGCCCCTGTCATCTCCCCTGGATCTACCCAGTCAGAGTCCAGCTGTTCCCGAATCTGAGCGATATTCTCAATATTATTTTTTATATATTCATCACATGTGTTAAGACATTCCATCTGTTTTATGGCATTTCCAACATTTAGTACTATAAAATTTGTCTATCTCAAATATTATTGATGGAGTTGTATATCATCTATAAAACATTTTGTAGTAATTTTCTTTTATGATGTGTAACTTTGGATCATTTTCTTCAATAAATAGATGAACATGTATATTTTTGACCATGTGTGTAGTTGATAATTCCATTTATCTAGTTTTATGTTTTTTGTGTAGAACAGATAACATTTTATGTCATATTTACGCAGAAATATTGAAAATTCAAAAGGCTCCACAAACTTTTAAACACTTCTGTAATTCCAATATGATAAAATACAATTAATTTTGATTGTAGAAAAACGAACCTTCCAATACAGAATTATTCTTTTCAACTGCATTCACAATGTAGTTGAACTGTCCAGCTTTTCCCAGTAGAAATGATATGAAGCACAATAGTTTAGAATATATGTCTGTATATATTTTACTGATGCACTCATCACAGAACATTTCTTTTGGCAAACTAACCATCATTAAAAAATGCCAAACATATTTAATGGATTAGTTTGATGTTTCAAATATATCAAAAACAGATATTTATTGAGGATTCTTTATGTTATTATTTTCCAGAGAGCAATAAATAATTGAATGCTAAACACTCAATGATTTGAATGCAGCAAATATTTTGGAATTGAGGAAGAATTATTTTGCAGAAAAATATGAACTTAACTTTGTTTCAGTTTTATCTTTTGGAAAAGTGGATGCCCATTAATGATTTATGACTGTCTCCTTGATGTTAGTTATAGATGAGTGCTGTAGTTCATCTAGAGGGCACCAGTTTATGGAAGACTGTTGGATGGCATCATATCTTTCACTGGTCAAACAATTCCTAGTTATATCTGAAAATTCTCATGGGACTATCATAAATCTTTATTTTTTATTGGTTTGCTTGGCTGTTAATATGTTGAGTTTATTTTAAACAGATCCATTAGGTTTCAGAAGTACTTTATAGCTCCAAACATCAGTATCAAATGGTTTTATAACTTTTCATAATGTTTTCCACATTTTCTTAAGTGATGAATTAAATTGTCATTAGATGATACATGTAATTATTGTTTAATTTAATTAAATAGAGGGAGAGATCTAGCTTAGATCCTTGATTTTTGCGGTACCTGGGGGCTGTACTTTGTTCCCATTCCTGTTTAACATCTTTATGAAGCTGTTGGGAGTAAAGGCACTTGCTGGCACAGGATGAGCTATTAATACACCGACACCCAACTGTACCCCTAGGACCCTGATCACCCAGGTAATATTATCAAGCCCCCCTCCCCCCCCAGTTTCTATAGGCTATCCGCTTGGATGGGCTTAAGCTCACTCCTCCACACTGAATGGCTGTAGATTCTGAGACCTCCATGAAGACTTTACATCTTTAACTTTGAAGAGGCTGGCACTTATCCAGAACTTATGGGTCCTGATTAAACAGCAATCACGGATAGGAGGTCTTTGCCAAGTCCAGCTTATGTGACAATTGTGCTTGTTTCTGGACTGGAATGCTCTATTCATGGCTGTTCATGCCCTTAGTCATGTCCCATTTGAACTTCTGTAATGTATTGTACATAGTGCTGTCCATGAAGATCACTAAGAAGCTGCAACTTGTCCTTAGTCTCCCCCCCCTTTTTTTTTCAGTATGGTCAAAGAATTTCAAAGAATACAATGAATTTTGTAAATAAAATAAAATGACAGTTCACAAAGATTACTAGGTGCAAATAGAAATATACATTATTTCCATAGCAAGGAAGATAAAGCAGGAATGGTTAAATTGATTGTTTTATTCAAAGAGGAAAATATGCTTTCATTTGGATATCACTTCTGGAATTTGTGCTTGTTAAGAAAAAAAGTGAAACTTTGGTTTTGTTGATTAGAAAGATTTGATGTTATAGGAATGGCTAGTTATATATTAATGTGTAAAAGCAAAAAGTTGAGGTTGGAGTGTTTGTATCTTGTACTGTGCTAAGAAGAGTTAGAAGTCAATGCCCCTTTTCTTTCTTTTTTCTCTTTCCCCTTGTATCTCACACCCCCTTTTTCCTGCTCCCTTTTCTTCCCTTAATTTCCTATCTTTTTCTTCTGTTCTTTGTATATTATATAATTAAAAAATAAAAAATATTTTGGAGATAAAGAAAAAAAATCTGCAGCTTGTGGAGGGCAAGGCTAATCAAGGTGTTTTCTACAAAGCTTTACAAGGACTAATAATTGAAGACCACTTGTTTTCAATTATTTCTTTTACCACGATCTAACAGAGTGCGCATGTCTAGGTCCTCTCCATTGATTTCAGCAGGAATTCCTTGGTACCAAATCATATAAGGCTTTTATAAATGAATCCATCACTTTAATGTGACCTGGAAATCTATGGTTAACCAATGCAAGACCTCATGATAGGAATAATTTGATCATAGCAACAAGTGCAATTCAACCATTTGAATTTGAATGATTTTCATCAGTATATTGATGGAATTGCACCCTGAACCACCAGATGAATTCTTCCATCAGTTTCATACAAAAATTAAGAACCCAGTGGTGCACTACATGAGAGTCTGCCTAGTGATCCTTTATGGCCGCTAACAGAAAATACCCACGGAGGTAGGAGAGGAACCATTATAGAATAGTGCAAATGGAGTTGCACACGTGCACGCATGCAACTCACGTAGAACCATCCCCACCGGTCTACAAAGCTGAAAGATTGAGGACCACTGCTCTAGCATATTTTAAAGTTGGATTTGTATTATGTGCCTTCCCAAGGAAGGCTTGAGATTTGTCAATATTTCTCACCCAATGATGGATCTATAAAGGCTTCATAAAAGGCACACAACCCAACTTCCTTCAAGACTCCTTATATTATGTTACAAAGATGTGTTGACCACCTTTCTAATCCAAATGAAAATATTTCCTAGCTCTACTCAAGAGCCAGGCGAGGCAGGAATCACCCTAAGCATCCCACCTTCTCAAAATTTACAGGCCAAAAGAGTCCATTATAAAAGAAATAAATGATGATTCAATCACCTCATTAGATTCAGCCATGAGGATCAAAGCTTTGATGAATCTGACCAATTTTGTTGGCAAAAGGCTGAATAAAATGGCTTGAACAGCCAAATAGGAGATTTTTGAGGTCTTGAACTGTCAGCCTTCCAGTTGATAAGCCCTGTGTCTTAACTCAGCGTCCACACTATATTGGATAGGTCTAGGATCCTGGTCAGCCTTAGCAGGTTCTTTTAAATCAGTGTTTCTCAACCTTGGCAACTTTAAGATGTTTGGACTTCAACCCCCTGAATGCCCCAGCCAGAATTCCCCAACCAGAATGCCCCATCTATGATGGCTGAAGACTTGTGGGAGTTGTAGTCCACACTTCTTAAAGTTGCCAAGGTTGAGAAACACTGTTTTAAATGGTAGGAAAAATCTACTATTAACTGGGGAATGAGTGGGTAAGAGAAAAACTTATCATATAATGTGGAGTGTTCTTACGCCAATTAAAGGCTTATCCTTAACCGTTCCTTTTAAAAAAATACTTAAAATTCTCTAGTTCACTTTAGCATATATAAATGAAATCAAATGAACTACAGGCATGTTCACTGTCATGTAAGAAACTTCCTAGGTTGCCTTTAAAACTTTTTTTCTTTCTGGAGAGACTGACTTCTCTGGTAGAAATAATACACTACCACACATAAAATCTTAAGATGCTGCATCATGATTAAAATGTTAGATTAACCCAGATAAAAGACCCTTCAGCCATGGAAATTCAATAAGTAACTTAGGGCAAATCACTTTCTGCCAAGTCAACCACACAAAGTCGAAGGGAAGGAGTGAGGATATCCCCATTTAAAGAAAGAAAAGTGAGACATAATAATAATAATAATAATAATAATAATAATAATAATAATAATAATAATAATTATAATATAATATAATATAATATAATATAATATAATATAATATAATATAATATAATAATATAATATAATCATAAAGTGGAAAAAGTTATAGAAAATGAGAAGTTGAAGATCTTGTGGGACTTTTGAATACAGATAGATCATCACTTGGAACACAACATGCCAGATATCACAGTTGTTGAAAACCAAAACGTACAATTTATTGACATCGCGGTACCAGGAGATGCCAGAGTCGAAGAAAAAGAACTGGAAAAAAAATCATGAAATATCACGACCTGGCCATCGAAACTACACAGCTATGGTTGAAACATGTAACCGTGATACCCATTGTCATCAGGGCACTTCGTACCATGTCCAAGAATTTTATAAGATACATCAACAAATTGCAGCTGCCTGCAATAACACCAGTGGAACTGCAAAAAACTGTGCTACTTGGAACATCGTACATCTTAAGAATGTACTTGGTTGATACCTAGGACGTTGGCACCAACCCGTATCAACCATCAGTCAATGGTATTTGTGATGCATTTTTGAATGGTCAGTTGACTGAGTTTCATGTTTAATGAATAAAGTAAATAATAATAATAATAATAATAATAATAATAATAATAATAATAATAATTTATTATTTTATACAACAAATGAAAAGCCTGATAAAGAGAAAGCTCTGAAATTCTGGAAGAATTTATGGGAAAACAACAAGAAGCACAACAGAAATGCAAAAATGGATCAAACAGGTTGAGGACTCTATTAAAGTGCTTAAATTGGAAGACGTGAAAATAACAAAAGAAATGGTGCAAAGACAGTCAAGAAAAGTGAAGAACTGGAGTGCACCTGGACCAGATGAGCTGCATGGCTTCTGGTTAAAGGCACTTACAAGTGTGCACAAAAGATTGGCAACCCAGATGAACCAGATCCTAAAAACACCTGAAAATGATGAATGGATGATAACCGGAAGGATATTTTTGATCCAAAAAGATAAAGAAAAAGGAAAGGACCCTGGAAACTATAGGTCAATCACCTGTTTGCCAACAACATACAAGCTTCTTACTGGTATCACCAAATTTATGGATACTTGGAAAGAAATAACTTGCTTCCTATAGAACAGAAAGGATGCTGCAAAAACTCAAGAGGAACAAAGGATCAATTGCTGATTGACAAGCTAATCCTAAAGAACTCAAAAAAAAAAAAAAAAAAAGACGAACCAACCTGTTCATGGCTTGGATAGACTATAAGAAAGCGTTTGATTCAGTCTCCCATAGCTGGATCAAGAAATGCTTGAAAATCTTTGGCATCAGCAGCAACATACAAAAATTCATGGAATCTTCAATGAACCTTTGGAAAATGAAACTTATGGCAGCATTTTCCAGGGCAATTCCCTTTCACCCCTACTTTTTATACTCTCAATGCTACCACTGACAATCATTTTGAAGAAGATGAACTGTGGATACGAACTTGCAAAGAAAGGACTGAAAATCTTGCACTTGATGTACATGGATGATCTGAAGCTGTTTGGTAAAACAAAAGCTGAACTGAATGTATTAATTGAAAATACAAAAGAATTCAGCCAAGACATTGGTATGCAGTTTGGAATTGATAAATGTGCAACAACAGCAACCAAAGCAGGCAAGATCATAGAAGAGGATGGAATAGAACTAGAGAATAAAGAAATGATAAAGGCAGTAAAATCAGAAGAAGGCTACAAGTACTTGGGGATTTTAGAGCCTCTGACTTAATGCATAATAAAGTCAAGGAATTAACTTCAGCCAAGTACATTCGGCGAATTTGTAAGATATTAATGTCCAACCTGAGTGGAGGAAACATCATAAAAGCCATAAATACCTGGACCATACCTGTGATTCGATACTCTGCAGGAATAATTGACTGGACCCAGATGGAGTTAGACAATTTGGACAGAAAAACAAGGAAGCTTATGACAATGAATCATGCCTTGGCCTTGCACCCTGAAAGTGATGTTGACCGATTATATTTACCAAGAGCAGAGAGTGGTCGAGGACTCGTAGGAAGCAGACTGTAGAAGAAGAAAACCGCAGCTTGAATGATTACATCCAGAAAAGTAAAGAACCAATGATTAAGGAAATAAATAAAGGAGGCCTTTTAAAGACAACTAAAACAAAAGCAGAGTATAAGAAAGAAGTAATTGAGCAGCGAGCTGAAAATTGGAAAAGCAAAGCTCTGCATGGCCAATACTCGAAAAGTATTGAAGGCAAAGCTGACCAGAAACTAACTTGGAACTGGTTAAGATCAGGAGTACTGAAAAAAGAAACAGAAAGCTTTATTTTGGCAGCTCAAGAACAAGCCCTAGCCACAAACTGCATGAAGGCAAAGATTCAACATGTTACCACCAACAGCAAATGCCGCCTCTGCAATGAGAAAGACGAGACAGTCGACCACCTGATCAGTGGGTGCAGCAAAATTTCACAAACTGACTACCTACAACACCATGACCGCGTTGCTAAGATCATTCATTGGAAATTGTGCCAGAAGTGTGGATTTGAGTACAGCAAAAACCAATGGGAACATCAGGTTGAGAAAGTTTTAGAGAATGAGAAACTCAAGATCTTGTGGGATTTCAGGATTCAGACTGATAGGCACTTGGTCCACAACACACCTGACATAACAATAGTTGGAAAGAAAAAAGTATGGTTCATTGACATTGCAATACCTGGTGATGCACGGATTGAAGATAAGCAGCAAGAAAAAAAATCACAAAGTACCGGGACTTGCAAATTGAAGTTGAGCGACTGTGGAAAAAGAAATCGTGTGTTGTCCCAATTGTAATTGGAGCCCTTGGAGCAATACCCAAAGGGCTACCCCGCTATTTAGAAATTCTAAATTTACCGGACTTGAACATTTTGACTCTACAAAAAACCACCTTACTCGGAACAACTTACATCCTCCGACGATACCTTAACAGTTCCTAGGTCCTTGGTTAGGACTCGAGCTGCTGAGCAATTAACCAGCCTCAAAGGCTGTGAATCTCACTAAAGATTAACCAATAATAATAATAATCTATTTTAGCCTATCAAGACTGTACAGTACTGTGTCTGCTCCAAAAAAAATATTACCACAGAGTTCACATTCTTTGCAAAAGAAGTATGATTCTTTTGCACCTTTTAGAATTTCATTTAGGTACTCTCAGGATGTTGCCTAGCTGACCATCTTAATGCCCTCTAGGACAATGGAATAGTATCCATATGGTAATAATTTTTGCTTTCTGGCAATATAAACCACATTTGAATTCAGAGACCTAAGCTGAAAAGGGTGTCTTATTACCACCCTCTTTCCTTATTTGCTTAAACTTTTGCATTCTTTGCTTCAGGCTTCCTTTGTAAAAAGAAAAGATGTGCCCATCCCGTCCTGTCTCCCCCTCTCCCGGAAGACATTTCTGTTTACAGACAGCTACTTGTGGTAAAATCAGAACTGAATTAAATTCATGCAATTATCACATTTACCAGAAAGAAGAATTTAAATTTAAGACAACCCTCCCAGCCTCACAAAACAGGGAAAAGAATAAATTTGATTGACAAATAAATATACATATAAACAAAGACAAAAACCCTCTTCAATATATCTTTCCTACTTATTCAGTTTAGGACTGCCAATACCAACTGCAAACAATCCTGAAGATCTTTCTCTTCCCAGTAAATGTGAGTCTGCAACAAAGCTGGGCATGCACATGTTTATATGCCTGTATGAACCTGTAAGAGTCTGCATTTAAAAAAAGTATAAGGCTAGGACATCCTGCCAAACAATAATAGTTGAATTAAAATATATTGATTAAGAATGAATTGCTGTAAAATAATATGTCCCATACTATAAAATTAATTCCACATTGATAGGCCAAACAACATAAACTTTTCTCACACAACCAGATTTCCGTCCCTCTTTCACAAAGAAACATCAAAAATGGGATTGAGTTTCTTCAAGGGGAAGAGGAAGATGCATAGCGAAAGGAAGAGAAAATTGAAATTAACTGGATGGGATAAGGTAAAAGAAAGAGATAAGTAAGGAAAATGTTCTTTATGGTGTTTCAGAAACAATTAGAAGAAACTAAGAGAGAGTGCATGGGCTACTCTTTTATTTTCAACAGCTTCCTTCAATCTTATCACAAGATAATCTTCTCAGTTCATAAATGATTTGGGAGACAAACATTTAATTGCTCTCACAGCAGTGGATTAAAAAAAGTTTTTTATATATGTATGTGAGCACACATACAGAGAGAATATAAAATGGCTTCCATTCTTCTTCTGCCATATTTAATTGCTTAGGTTTTAAGGCCTGTGTAATAGTTATAATGGAAAAATAGGTATTTTATCAATTTTTTTTCTTTAAATTCACCAATTTCAATTATCAGCTGCTCCTACTACAAATACTCTACAAAATGGCATGGGTTTTTAGTGAAATTCTTTCCTAGGGGAGGAAAGGCCAGAAGCATCGTACTCAAACGAACATCTGTGATGTACAACAGAGCAACATGTGGAGAGAAGTAAAAATGTTTAAATCAGCCTATACAGTATATAATACTTTCTGTTATTTAAATATAAGAAGCAAGACATTTGAAATATATTTTCTTCTTTTAGCAGATTAGAACATGAAAGACACAAAAATCAAAACTCATATTAATCACGTGTTGTTAAGGCACTATCTTTTTGAAATGTGTATGTTTGTTTAAATATATGCCTACATTGAACAAAAGATATGACTCTTCTTTTTGAATCTGACAAGACTAGACATTTTTTGTCTCATCTACTACCGGTATTACAAACTGCTGCTTGTCTGCCTTACCAATTTGGGGTTAATCACGGAGAGGTTAGCTGTGTTTCAAGCTGCAATTTGGTCCACAGATGGCTGTTGTTGTCCCAGCTATGACCTCATGAGGAGCTTTTTAGTTGCAATGAAATATGGTTGGCTTACTGGCATGTGTTAGAGATGATGCAGTCTTTGAACAAGATCCAGAAACTCTTCGTAGTTCAAAATAAATGTATGTTTTTAATCGGTTTTAGTAGCTATTATCACAATACACACAGGCTTTCAATTAATTTTTGAGCCCAGTTCATAGTGCTGATATTAAACTATAAGGCCCTAATTGCATGAAGCCAAGATACCTGAGTATCACACCTTTTTCTTAAATACGTGCCTGAATTTAGGATCTTCATTAGCTCCCACTTCCCACCCATCTACAATCCTTTTCAAAGTCCTGTAATTTAAAAAGATGGGTAGCATTTACAAGGAAGGCCTTCTAAATTATGACACTCAAGTTAAGTGATAGCCTACCCTTTGTGCTTTTTGTGGCATTAGACATCCCCTTTAAAAGTTTGGTCTAATTTTTTTGCACACAATGCAATGCCAGGTTTCACTAAGTATTATGTACAGTAGCAAGAACATATAAAATATCAAGCTTCCCTCCTCTGTGTCTCCCTATTTGAGAAGAGGAAGAAAAAAAACCCCAACTAATAATTGTAAGCACATTCCTGAATTGTGTAACTTCATTTTAATGCCATTGTAAGCTAATTTCAATCCTTATATTCTTTTTCTAGTTTATTTAGTGCAAGAGGTTCTTAAAAGAGAGAGAGAGAGAGAGAGAGAGAGAGAGAGAGAGAGAGAGAGAGAGAGAGAGAGAGAGAGAGAGAGAATAGCTGGTTAGCCTGTTTTCTGGCACACAGAAATCCCCTATAGATAAAATAAGTACTATAAATAGTCCTCAAGTTATAACTATAACTCGGACTAGAATTTCCATCACTAACTGGTGCAATTCTTAGGCTATCTCGTAACTACACCACTTAATGATGGCAGTTCCAGTAATCTCACGCTCACAGAACCCGGTAAGAAAAGTTTTTTAATTTCTATTCTGACTATTTTCCCTTGTCGCCTGCAGCCGCAGCATCTTTTTTTTGGTGCGCCTGGAGGTGCCTGTAACCTCTGCCAGCGAAATGGAGCTCAGGAGGGCCATGTGTGGCCCTCGCGAGCTCCGTTTTGGCTGGCAGAGGCACCATGGGTCAGTCCTTCGCTGTTTCCAGGGCAGCCTCGTGGGCCAGATCTAAGCACCCCGCAGACCAGATCCAGCCCCCGGGCATTGAGTTTGACACCCCTACTTTACACCTTTACAGCCTAGTACTTCTTTCAATATCCATTTTAATGTCTTTACTAAATTTTTGTGTTTAAAATAAAATATAGTTAGTCAAAAATTGTCACTCTTAATCTCAACCATATAAGAAACAAGAAAGGTTCAAATAACATATACAGGAAATAAAATTATATTAAATAAGTAAGTGAAAAAAGCATACTCCTAATAATGGAGAAGTGAGAATTTATTAGAATCTTATACTTTCATTATATCAACTTTTGAAATAAAATTCTACATTTTATGAAGCCATATCAGTTTTTGTTACATAAAATGAAACATTTAGTTATTTCAAATGAAAATATCTTTCTTTAAATTATTTTCAGCATATAGTCCCATTAATCAATAGCACATGCACATTTTTTGTTATTTCTTCCTGTATATTCATGGTTATTTCCTCCATTACAGAGTTATGAAGCCTTAGAAAAAAAATTCAGGGATTTTGCATTTTTCTATGTTTATTTCTATATGTTTCTGGATTTTTGAACGTCCCCCCCACCCCCAAAAAAGTAGGAAAATTCTTATGAATATTCCCTAACAATTTCACTTAAAAATCAACATAAAAGGCTTACAATGTGCAAAGAAGTTTATGAAAATACACATAAAATGAAGATATAAATCAGCATGCAGTATAATTCTTCTGTTTTTATAACTGAATAAAACTGGCAAAATGATTAAAAATATAGAACAGAATATCTGTAACTGAGGGGTGACCTGTGGGGTCCTTGATGCTCTCTGAGCTTGGTTATTTTATTATCAAACTAAGTACATCTTCAGTGCTAGGAGGGAGAGGTTTGCTCTCATTTTAAATACTAGTGCTTGCCCTGTAAAGAGTGGTAGGAGTGGTCTTGGTGGTTTGTTTATTAGTCTGTTGTTTACTGGTTATCCAACTCAAGACAAATTCTGAGAAAATACATTATGGGAAATAAATCCTAGTTTTTGCAATACACAATTTTATGATATTAAATTTTATGATTTTAATTTTTTATGATATTATGATTTTAATTTTATGATATTAAAAACTGGATACTAGAGGAGATTAAAATTCTAGGCAGAGGGAGAAAAATGCAAGCCAACTTTTTGTGTTAATTAACTGGGACCAAGAGAATGAAAAACATTTTGACATTGAAAATACTAAAAGAGACTTTTAGAAATATTGTCTGTCAAGCAATATTTTACTTTGAATAGATTTAAATCTCCAGAGTCAAATGCATTATATTCTGGGATATTGAAGGAATTTGTCCCTAACTTCAAAAAGGAGGAAAGAGGAAATCTAGGAAACTACACACCAAGCACAAAGAGACCTTGACATAACTGTATGTTAACAAATTATTCCTAAACTACTACTGACAGATATTTTATACTTCCTTGGAGAAAACTCCTTCTACCTTTAGATATTAATCTCTTCCTCTGCTAACTGCAACTTAGCTACCAACTAAAAATAACATTCTTGTACTGTCCACCAATTATGAAACTTCTTTTTTATCTAAAGATAAAAGAAGATGCTTTTGTTTGTGCTTCTTAATTCAATAAAATAATAGGTATTTTCAGACCTTAGCTACTAAATTCTCTTCCCCTCACTTTGTTTTCTTTTTCTACTTAAAGCATTATTAGTTGAAAGAGCTAAAAACCAATTCTAAGCCATCTACAGCAACCTATTATTTTATTAATCAATATTTTATTGTCTCTTTGCAGTTAAAGCCTAACATCTCATGTTAATGTCAAAAGAATATATACTTTTTTCCTGACCCAGGACTGAGGGCAGAAATAATACACAACGGTTTCTGTCATATTTAAAAAAGTTTCCTTGGATTACTTTTATTTTATTTATATTTTTTCAGCTAAAAATGTCCCTTTCCTTTCAGCTATGACTTTTTATTATATGAAAGTGATAAGTTTTCAAATCTCTGAATTTGTATATATTTAACTTTCTAGGGCAGGGGTGTCAAACTCAAGACCTGGGGGATGGATCTGGCCCATGGGGTACTTAGATCTAGCCTGCAGGGCTGCCCTGCAAATAGCAAAGGACTGGTCTGCGGTGCTTCTGCCAGCAAAAACGTGCTCCCAAGCTCCGTTTTCGGCTGCCTCCTGCAACCCTCTGTCAGTGAAAACGGAGTTTGGGAGTGCTCTGCCGGTGAAAACAGGCTCCCAAGCTCCATTTTTGACCATGACTTGGGTATTTTCATCTTTGACATAACTTCATTCATAACTTCTAGCAATGGGAGATTCAACGATTCCTGTAATGTCTTGTAATATTCCGCTGGCAGTCCATCCGGGCTTGGTGCCTTCCCATTCTTTTGTTTTTTAAGTGCTTCAGTTAGTTCCATCATCATTATGTTTCCTTCTAGCATCATTTCAGTGTCTTTAGAAATCTTGGGTAAATTCGCCTTCTGCAAGTATCGTTTAACACTTTCCTCCTCTATATTCTCTTGTTCATACAGTTTTCTATAATAATTTTTTTCTTCTCTTTATTCCCAAATCTAATTTGTCCTTGGTCATCCACTAGCTGTGTTATTTTCCTTGATTCTCTCTCTTTTTTCAGTTTGTATGCTAACCATCTACCTGATTTGTTAGCATCTTCAAAATAATTCTGTTTGGCACTTCTAATTTTTTGTGCTAAATCTTATTTTTCTATTAATCCCATTTTATGTTTAATTGTGTCCATTTTTATTTTAATGTACTTTTTTGTGGAGATTTCTGTAATTCTTTTTCAAGTTTCTTGTAGTCATTCTCTAACATTTTATAAGCTTGTCTTTTCTTAATATTTCTTTTCCTTGTATACTCTATTATCAGACTTCTAGCATAAGCTTTCATTGTATCCCAAAGATTTTGCATTGATGTGTCCTCTCTTCTATTTTCTTTAAAAAAGAAAGCCAATTCTTTCTCCATTTTCTGTACAGAGTCCTTTTCTTTTAATACTGTATTAATTTAGAGTCCATCTAAACCTTCTCCTTTGTCCTTTCCATCTCACTGTCATTGGATTGTGATCTGCCTAGGTATTTGCTTCTATATCAATTTCTTCTATGTTAGAAGTCAATTCCATTGTCATCCATATCATATCTATTCTAGACCATGATGAATGTCTATTGGAATAAAAAGTATATTGTCTACTTTTTGCATTTCTTTCTCTCCATGCATCTTTTAAATTTGTTTCCTCTATCATTTTAAAAAAAGATTTTGGCAGAGTTTTTCTACTTTGCTTTATTGCCTTCTGTGTATTATAATCTAATTTCTCATCTACTATACCATTGAAGTCTCCCATCATGCAAATATTATCATAGTCCAATTCAATTATTTTCATATGTAATTTTCTATAAAAATTTCTGAATTTGTATACATTTAACTTTCTAGGGCAAGGGTGTCAAACTCAAGACCCGGGGGCTGGATCCGGCTCATGGAGTTCTTAGATCTAGCCTGCGGGGCTGCCCTGGAAATAGCAAAGGACTGGTCTGCGGTGCTTCTGCCAGCGAAAACGTGCTCCCGAGCTCCGTTTTCAGCTGCCACAACCTCCTGCAACCCTCTGTCAGTGAAAACAGAGTTTGGGAGTGCTCTGCCAGTGAAAACAGGCTCCCAAGCTCCATTTTCACTGCAGAGGGTTGCAGGAGGCTGTGGCAGATGAAAATGGAGCTCAGGAGACTGTTTTTGCTGACAAAGTGGTTGGGCCACCACGGACACCCCAACAAGTGTGATGTCGGCTGGCCACACCCACCCTGGCCCCTCCACCCCACCCCCCAAAGTCAAACACAAACCCTGATTGGCCCTCAATGAAATCGAGTTTGACATCCCTGTTCTAGGGTGTTGGAGCACATCAGACTTACTACTAAAAGAATTTGAACAGCATGATGGAGCAAATGTTTTGCATGTATTGTACCAGTATTGTGTGTAAAGCAAATAAGAGTTATTTGTTGAGATGGGAAACTACAAGCAATAATCCTAGAATCTCATAAGTGAACATGTAGTCTCAGTGATGATTCTTCAGTTTTCTTCCTCTTTTAATCCATTGTTTTTTATTTTCTTTACCATCTTTTCTCAACCAGCTTAATTTTGGTGGTATTCTCCATCTGGGACTTGTTTAAATTTAATTGATTAGATCCAATTTGAGGAGGGATTCTATGAAGGATCAACTGAATGCATAATGGTGTTGCTTGCTCAACTAGGGGATGGAAGCAGGCTACAGATAGCTTAATAGTTTAATTCCAGAGCTCTTCTTGAGTCTTTTCTATTAAAAAAGAAAAATCTATTCCTGGTTATCCAGTATTTCCTTACTTCTGCAGAATATAAAAAGGGAAAAATTAGCTATTTAATTGATATTATTTCAATATAGTCAGAAAACATTTTATTGGAAAATTAGCTGAAGCTGATACAGGTAGTCCTTGATTTACAACCTCAATTGAGCCAAAATTTCTATTCCTAAGGGAGACAGTTGTTAAGTGAGTTTTGTTCCATTTTACAAGCTTTTTTGCCACCGCTGTTAAATGCATCACTGCAGTTATTAAGCTAGTAAGAGGGTTGCTAGGTGAATATGACTTCCCCACTGATGCGGTTTGTCAAAGTTGCAAAAGATGATCACATGATCTGGGACACTGCAATAGTCATAAATATGAGTCAATTGCCAAGCATCTGAATTTTATCAAGTGATTATGGGGATGCTACAATGGTCATAAGTGTGAAAAACAATCATAAGTCACTTTTTTCACTGCTGTTGTAAGTTTGAAAGACAGATCACAGCTTTAGAATAAATATTGGCAATTCTGGAGCTACCACCAGTGACTGATCCTAGGTTTATTACTCTAAGGGTTTGAGAGCTTATTACTCAAACTGTGCATATGTCGCTACATAATTCATACATCTTTAAGTCTGAATGTTTTTCCATGTGGTTTTCTTGGTAAAATACAGGAGTGGTTTACCATTTCCTTCCCCCACATAGTCTGAAATGATGCCTTTACTATTGTAATGAAAAAGATCATGCCTCCATTAGCTGGCATTTAATATGTGCGTGAAGAAGAGCTGATGGTTTTTAGGAATACTAATGGTATACAGGCCATGATTAAAGAGTTTGGAATGTCTAGTTGCTGATGTTGCCATGCAGGTAAAAAAAACACAAAGCTGAAAATGCAGAACCACAGTGGAAACATGGCGTGTATAATTAGAAAGTTCAACATTGTAAAAGATGAACAGAATCAACTTCACATTGACAACAGGCATGAATAAATTTTTAATAATTTAATAATTAGTGAAAATTTCATTTTCACTTAGAAGATCATACTGTTTCAAAACATGAAAACTAAAAAAGAAATGGCATTGCTTATATAGTCAGAAAGAATATTGTAAAGACAGCCTTGGGACACAATAAAATCAGTGACAAAAATATAAATTAGATTTCATAGGAAAAGACTAATGAAGAAGAGGAGGTTGATAAATTTAAAATTGACAGAACATGCAAGCAAAATGTTCTGATTGTGGTTGAAAGCTAGAATTCCAAAGCTGAAAATTGTAATGAGGAAAATGCAGTTAAAAATGACCAAGAAACAAAAATGAAGGAAAATATCTTATCAGTTTTTGCTAGTGATTACTAGCACATTCTTCAAACAAGTAAAACAGTGCTTCAGACATAGCAATCAAACTGACTATATTAGTGGTACAGAGAGGTAGAAGAGCTCAGTTGTAACAACAAAGATGTGATCAGATCAATAACTGCTCATATCAATAACTGCTCATATCAATAACTGCAAATTTCAAGGCAAGCTAAAGCAGAAGAATAAAGCCAGCCAGTTTTCACAATAAGATCTTGAGCGCATGCCCATCATTTTCAACATCAGGAATCAATTGAAGTCCTGAACCTCATTGATAGGAAACCAAAGAAACTGTGGAATAAAATCAAAGATGTTGTAAAGATGAATATAAAACAGAACGCCAGAGACCATGAAACAGAGGAAAGTAACCTGGATATCAGAACAGATGATGGAAATTGCCAAGAAAGAGAAAAAATCAGAAGGAATTTTAAAAGAATTTCAAAAAGGTTAAAAGAAACAGGAAGCAGTATTACATCTACAAAGACATTGAAAATGGAAAAATAATGGAAAAATAAGGAAAATCTGAGAAGATATCTGAATTCAGAAGGAATTTTCAACCTTGAATTGATAAAGTAAAGAATGTGCTAAAATACAATAGAGATATCAATATCTAATATACCTTAGAACCGTGATGGCAATCCTGTGGCACGCAGAGCCCTCTCAGATGGCAAGCAAACTATCACCCCAGTTCAGCTTTGCTGTGCATGCACGGGCACCTCCCGCCGGCCAGCTGGTCTTTGGGTCTCTGTGGTGCAAGCGTGGGGGGCAGGGCGTGTGTGTGGGTGCTGCGTGCCCATGCAGCGGGCAAGCCATGTGTGGAGGCCGTGCGCACATGCAGAGGGCAGAGCGCTTGCAGGGGGCATGCACGCATGCATGGGGTGGGGCACATGCGGGGGTGCGCTTATGCATGGAGGCATGCACAGGGGCCACGTGTGCATTGCATTTTGCAAGTTCAGGCACACATGTGTGTGTTCATGCACTTACTTGCTTTGGGCACTCGGTCCAGAAAAGATTAGCCATCACTGCCTTAGAATATATTCCTTTCTTATTTATACTAGAAGATGAATTTTAAAAGTTAGAGGCAAGAAACTGAAGAAGAATTAGTAAAGGCTCTACCCAAACTGTGCCAGTAAATCTGGAGAACACCACAGTGGATGAATGTTTGTGGAGACTCCTAGTCATCTAGGTCAGAGTTGACAACACAGTGGATGATATATTTCAAATATTACTCTACAAACCAATACCAAAGAGAATCAAGAGAGCATGTAAGTAATTGCACAAGTATATGTCTAATAATGCCCTAATCCTAACCCAACACAGATTAGAGTGCTACATTAAAAATGAGATTTCAGATGTTCGAGCTAGATTTAGAAAAGGCCAAGGAACAAGAGATATTTATAAAGATGTACCCTGTTAATTAAGAAAGCCAACATCAGAAATACTGTAAATCAGTTTGTATTTCATAGATTATACAGTAAAAGCCTTTGATTGTGTTGACCATATTAAGCTGAGCAGGTGGCAACCAATGGCTAGGAGGGCCTTCACACACCTTCAGTTAATGTGCCACTTGCACCTGTATTTGGATAAAGAGGCTCTGTTCACAATAACTCATGCCCTTGGTACCACTCATTTAGACTACTGTTAAGTAGCTCAACAGGGGGCTGGCCCTGAAGATCATTTGGAAACTTTAACTGGTGCAAAATGTGGCTGTGCTTTCTGCAGTTGAAGTAAATGGTGCCAAGAACACAACACATGTAACATGTGTGAGCTTCATTGGTTACCAGTATTTTTCTAGGTGCAATTCAAAGTGCAGGTTGCTACCTTTAAAGCCCTACATGCCTTTGGATCAGGGTACCTGAAGAGTCACCTTTGTCCAAGAGTCTTTACCCATCCCACCAAATCTAGCAGAATGGGTATGGTGCAGATCCTGTCAGCCAAAGAGTGTCAGCTGATGGGGACTAGAAGGTGGGCTTTTTCCACAGTGGAAGATCTGTCCTTCGGAGATTACAATGGCCCCAACCCGGTTTGCCTATTGTAAAGCCCTAAAAACCTTTATATTCTCATGTCTGGGGTACTGAATGTGTCAAAGGCCCTATTTCCTGGCTGTATTGCTAACTGATCAAGAATCTTGTTTTTGCTGTTTTACAATGCTTTTAGTATTTTCAATTGTAATATATTTTTTGAATTGTAAGTCTCCCTGAGTCATTGATTGTGATGAGCAGCTACAGAAGGTGAATGAATGAATGAATGAATGAATGAATGAATGAGCTGCATGAATGTCATTAGGAACATCTTATTTTTCTCATGTGAATTGTAAACATAGGGTTTACATAGGGTCAGGGTTTCAATTAACACCCCCAACCAAAGTAAAACTCCAAGGCAGGCATTTTTCTCAAAGTTCCATTTTATTAGAGATGTCATATTGGCACATCTGGGAAAACCTGAATCTGAAAAGTCCCTGGGTTTTCCCCACCCAAAGTAATGTCACCCACATGGTCTAATAAGATCCCCGTCCCAACTGGAGTTGTTTCCCAGTCACACCTCTCAAGGTGCAGGCTGAATGTCCTTGACTCTAGGGAAAAGAATGTTGTTATGGCTACACATTTCACCCTGTCTCCATCCACCGCCACCCATTTCCTACAGCATACCCATCCACCAAGGGTGACAGCCCTGATGACCCAAAGTTAAAGATGGCTTCCAGGGCTGACACATAGAAGAGGTGGCCATAATCCAAGTGGAACATGGTGACATGCACTGATTCCAAAAAGTTGAGATACTTGCTACTTGTATATTGAGGTAGGTTGGATTGGAAGAAGTTGACCATGGTTTTGAAATTGGATAAAGAAATATCAGTAATGCACACGATGCTGAAAGGCAAATGATCTAGTAATCAAAATCAAGAAGCACAGTGATACAATGGAACTGTAATTCAATACAGATACAGCAACCAGCCTTAGATCTCACAATATATATATATTGAAATGGTGGACTGTTTCTGTTTTATAGGATGGACTAGGAACAAGCATTCAGTAAATATACCACAGATTACAGTTGGGAAAATAGCATGGGGGGTTTTTTTGAAAAAATACTCATATGGCATTATGTGTCTATGCCTACACAGTTCAGAATGGTGCAGTCAATGGTTTTCCTTGTGACATTCAATGGAAACAAAATGTGGATTCTGAAGAAAACAGAATAGAAACAGTATTGATGCTTTTGAACTTTAGAGTTGAAGAATACTATGGATAGCCAAGAAAACAAACAAGTGGATCATAGAACAAATCAGTTCAGAGCATTCACTTGAGGTGCAAATGATCAGGCTGAAATTGGACGTTGTCTTAGGTGAACGTCCATTTTCGGGGCGCTGCGGCTACACTCCATAGTTGGGTTACTTCCTCACGTTGTGACATCAACTGAGTGGATATTCAAATCAATTTCTCCCTCTCTCTATACTCTGGCCATGCCCATCTGTCTCATGATCCCTCAGTCTTGAACGAAGGCGCAGCACAGCAACAAGGAACCGGTCAACCAAGAACAACAGGAACAAATACCGGAAGACCTGGACAAAAAGGAAAGGAGCAGGAGCAGGAAGCCCCAATCAAAGAAACAAACAAACAAGGGGGGGAATGGAGTGTAGCCGCAGTGCCCCGAAAATGGACGTTCAGGTAAGACAACATCTGTTTTCCAGAGCCCTGTGTCTACACTCCATAGCTGGGATATACCCAAGCTTAAACCACAGGAGCGGGAAGCTGACTGCTCCACGAAGCCAAGTCTGAGATGACCGACTGCAACACTCTCCTCCCGAAAGATGCCTCCGCTGAGGCGTACGAGTCAATACAATAATGTCGGATAAAGGGAGACAAGGAAGTCCACGTGCCGCCCGACAGATGTCCGATACCGATGCCTGAGTCGCCCACGCCGCCGATGTCGCAGCACTTCAGGTGGAATGAGGTAGGATCCTGCCTGGAAGAGGCCGTGCTTGAAACTCGTAGGCAGATGAAATACAGTCCTTGATCCAGTGGCCCACCGTGGACGAGGAGACCTTTTGCCCCATGGAGGCAGGATGAAATGAGACAAGGAGGGCCTCCGTCTTCCGAAACGAGGCCATTCGACGGATGTAACGACGGAGGGCACGGCGGACATCTAGCGTGTGTCAAAGGAACTCCTTGTGATGTGTAGGGGAAGGGCAGAAATCAGGAAGGATTACCTCCTGGGCCCAATGGAACCACGAGTTCACCTTGAGGGTGAACGCCAGATCAAGTCTAAGCACCACCGTGTTGGCATGAAAGATGTACAAATCCTTTCTAATAGATAATGCAGAAAGCTCCGAGACCCTCCGAGCCGAGGTAATGGCCGGAGGAAGGCCACCTTGAAGGAAAGAAATTTCAGCGAAACAGAACCCAAGGGCTCAAACGGCGGTGCGGTCAGAGCCTGGAGGACCAGTGGAAGATCCCAAGAGGGATACCGGTGCACTGTGGGAGGACGCAAATTGGTGGCCTCATGCAAAAAACCCCGTACCCAGGGGTGATGAGACAGAGATTGATAAGGCTGGCAGGAAAGAACCGTCGAAAGGGCAGCGGTCTGACGCCTCAAGGTGGCAGGGGCCAGGCCTTTGTCGAAGCCCGTCTGCAGGAACTCGAAAATGTCTTGGATAATCGCTGACGTCGGATCGACATGGTGCTCTGAACACCAGAGACAATACGCTCACCAGGTCACTTCATACAAACTAGTTGTAGATGGCTGCCTGGAGCGTGCCAATTACCTTGTCGGAAAGTCGATCTCTCTTCAGAATGACCTGTTCAAATGCCAGACGGCCAACTGGAGCCGTCTCTGGATGACAGATGGCCCCCGGCACAGGGAGATCCGATGTGGGGGAATCACCCACGGACTTTCGACTGAGAATTCCACGAGGTCTGCAAACCACTGGCGGCGTGGCCAATTGGAGGCCACAAGCAACAGTTCCGCTTTGTCGGTAATCATTTTCCTGACCACTTGCTGAACGAGCGGGATCGGGGGAAAAGCGTATAGAAGGCCGGGAGGCCAACGACACCTTAAGCCATCCGTGTTCTCTGCCAGAGGACTCGGGTAACGGGTTATAAATTGAGGCAACTGGGCGCTTGCAGGACTCGCAAACAGATTGATGACCGGAGTCCCGAAACGGGCCGACAGTTCGTGAAACAACTGAGGCTGAAGCTGCCTCTCGGCGGGGTCAATCAGCTCTCTGCTGAGCCAATCTGCCTGCTGGTCTGACCCTGATATGTGATCCGCCCGTATCGATAAGAGTTGGCGTTCCACCCAGCTGAAAAGCCTCTCTGACTCGAGCATCAGAGTGCGGGACCTCGTGCCCCCTTCCCAATTCACATGTGCCTTGGCCGACGTGTTGTCCGTGAGGACTAGGACCGAGTCCCTTGCATGGTGAAGCTGAAGTGATGAAGGGCTAGACGAATTGCCCAAAGCTTGAGGAAGTTGATGCTGTTGAGTTGTTCCGATGGCGACCACTGACTCTGAGCCACATGATTGGCCAGGTGAGCCCCCCAGCCCTGGAGACTGGTGTCGGTAGTCAGCAAGAGCCGGCTGAGCTCCAGGAAATGACAGCCCTGCAGAATCACCGGCGATCGGCATCACCGAAGGGAGAGACGAACCTGAGGAGGCACAAATATCTTCTGCCTGGTGTTGGAACAGCCCCTCCGCTGATAAAGGAGGAGCCACTGCAACAGCTGGGAGTGCCTGCGTGCCCAAGGGACAATGTTGAAGCACGACACTAGTTTCCCGAGCAGTTGGGAAAGCGTCAGGAGAGAAACTGATCTCTGAGTTAGGACCCGGTTCACCAAGTCCCTGATGCTTCGAACCCTGTCCGGGGACAGAAATACTTGACCTTTGGTGGAGTCTATAATCGATCCTAGATGAAGGATAGACGTGGAGGGAACGAGATGGCTCTTGCCCAAGTTTATCGAAAATCCGTGTTCCTGAAAGGCCGAGAGCACCAGATCCTTGTCCTGCATAGCCCGATCCTGGGACGACGATAGAATCAGGATATCATCGAGGTAACACAGGACCCTCACCGGAACTGATCTGAGGGTAGCTGCCCCCACTGCCACCAGTTTGGTGAAGATTCAGGGCGCAGAAGAGAGTCCGAATGGCATTGCACAGTACTGGTAATGCCGCCCCGCATACTCAAATCTCAGGAACTGGCGATGAGAGGGATGCACCGGAACGTGCAGATAGGATCGCGGAGATCCACAGACTGCATGAGGTCCCCCTGCCTCACTGAAAGAGGATCGACCAAAGGGAATGCATTTTGAATCGGCGGTAACGAACCACCAGATTCAGATGTTTCAGGTTGAGGATTCCCCTGTATCCTCCTGAGCTCTTGGGAACCAAAAAAAGGATCGAGTAAAATCCGCTTCCCAATTGGTCCCCGGGAACTGGCTCTATTGCATTGATGTTGAGAAGATTGTCGATCTCTGTTGACATGAGACACCGCAGATGTGAGGAGCAGGGCACAGGGCACTTGATGAAGCGACTCAGGGGATAGCCAGTGAACTCGATAGGCCGTGGACGACCGTACGACGCACCCAGGCATCCGACGTCAACAGACCCCACTGGCGGTGAAAGGCTTGAAGACGACCGCCTATCGGATCCAGCGACTGTGAGTCATTTGCCCCGGCGGAAGGACTTGGATCCGGAGCCACGGAAGGGGCGCTTAGAAGACTGTTGATGTCATCCCCTGTCGCGAAATTGCTGTCTGTTCGAAAATCTGTCGGCAGGCTGGAAGGACTGATGGTAGGAGGCGGAGCCCCCAGGTCCGGAGAAGATCCAAAAGTGCTGCCGCTGACTATAAGGCGTGTAGCATCTTTCCTGCTTGCAGTAGGCCGACGGAAGGACTTTGCGCTTATCTTTGTCCTCAATGAGGACCGGATCAAGTGCAGCCCCGAACAGGTTGGGGCCTTGTAGGGAGCTGATGCAAGCTTCCATTTGGTTTTTACATCGGCTTTCCAGTGTCGAAGCCAGAAGAGGCGTCGAGAGGTAACTGCCGATGCGAGTGCGCGGGACGCAAATTTAACAGAATTTAAAGAGGCGTCGGCCAAGTATTCTGTGGCTGCGATGATCTTATTAACATCTTGATGCAACCTGGTCTCCTCAGGAGGAAGCCATTCTTGCAATTGGCGCAGCCAGATAAGCGACGCTCGGTTAAAGAACGATGTGGCCATTGCGGATCTGACTGCCCAGGCTATTGCCTGGTGCGATTTACGGAAGGCGAGCTCCGCACGTCAGTCCTCAGATTTCAGACCATCCAAGGGGTCAGGAGAAAGAACTGAAGAGGCAGCGAGACAGGCCACAGGAGTATCAACAATTGGCAATTCCAGGAGTGCCTCCAATTCAGGGGCTGGACAGTAAAGTTTCTTATCCAAATTACTAGGGGTAGTTAAGGACCCCAGTTGACCCCATGGTGTTTGTAGGATGTCCACAAAAAGTTGAGGGCACGAAATGCAGTCCTTTTCCTGTTTGGCCTGTTTGAATAGAGCATCATGAAGGCCTACCTCAGGTTGGCAAGCAGCAGCTTGTGCACCAACTGCCCCCAGATTTGTTGTTAAGCGCGCCTTGTGCAGGAGAGATTTAAATAATGCAGGGCGAAACAGCCCGGTAAAGGCGGGAGAATCTGCCATCAAACCCTCGTCTTCTGAGAACTCAAGGTCCTCAGTATAGTCCTCCACCTGATCCAAGTCCGTGGAAGAGTCAGACTCCTGCTTTTGAGGAGAACGAGGCCTGTGTGTGGTCTGACTGGGGGCTGGTCCCTGAGACAGAGCTGGAACAGGTGTCTGGGAGGCTTGTTGCAGACCGGCTGCCAGGATGGTAGATAAAGCCGTGGACAGCATGGTTTGAAGATCAAATGGTGGAGCTATCGAGGAAGGTTCCACTATGTGGAGCCCCACTGCAGTGGGAGTGAACGTGGCCTCGGGAGCCTGCCGGCGAGGATGATGGAGAGAGTCTAAACCCACAGCCGAAATGTCCGGCAGAGACACCTTTTGTCCGAGATAGTGGAGCCAGTGGAGCGTCCTGTGTTGTGGACAGCACAGTCGCAGGAGGGGTCTGCTGGCAAGGCCTGGATTCCGTTTCAAGCGAAGTGGATGCCACCAGTCTAGCCTTATCGTATTGTTTTTCAAAGGCCTTGTGGCGTCTCAAGGCATCTTTATTGACGGCCTTGGTAGCCTTAGTACGATGGGTCTTGCGGCTGACAGGAGCAGACCGCTTACCCACCCCTTTCTTGTGTGCCTTGACCTTAGGAGGGCTCTCCTCCCGCTAGGGATCTGATGAAATGTATAAATCCACCATGATGGCAGTAGAGAATGTCCTTCTCAAGTCACGGATATTAAACAATATATATATATTTTTTGTAGCTCCAGCTCAGTAGAATCTCATCTACTCGGTTCTGGGCTTTTTTCTTTTCTAACACCTAGCAAGCTCTCACTGCTAGGTGGGAGACCTAAATAGATCCATTTCTAGCTCGTTAGCTGTCATCAGTAGGCCACACCCATCTCCTCCCTGTAAAGGCACAGTATCAATTTTCTTACTTCTTCGTAGGGTTTATGTGTGTTTTTCTTCTAGCCAGGTTTTTATATATATATATATAAAACAGGAGGGGCGTGAGAAACAGACGACAAGTGGAACTGAGGACCCCCAAAGTTCAACCACCAGCATGCGAAGCCGACTCCAGGAACCCCAATGGCCAGCAGTAGTCTGAAGACTGACAGAGGAGCAAAGTCAAGGCTCTGATGAGAGTGCCAGCCAGGCTCAGCACTCTGCAGTGAAGCGGTGGTGTCCCTAAACGAAGCAGGGGACTGCCTCCCTGCCAATCATCTGATTACAAGCCGGAACGACGGGGAAATGTCGTTCCGAGCAGATCAGGTAACCAAAATGGCGGCTGCAACTGCCGCTGTAGAAAGGCAGACTCACGGTGCCGCAGATCAGGCAATCAAAATGGCGGCTGCAACTGCCGCTGTAGAATGGCGGACCCACGATGCCGCAGATCCACATTCCAAGCCGAGGAGCTGTCAGGAGCCCGCTGTCAATTGCCTTGCCCTGTTGTTGACGGCGCCACCTGCAGCAACCTGACGGGACAGTCACCGGAAACAAGCTCGCCAAAGAACAGTGGAGCGCGCACGAACTTCGCGCGAAAGCTCCGAAGCCACTCCTAAGTAGAGGAGAGCACTTCAGAGGTGATGGGGGCTGTGACGGCGAGCTGCCTGGCCCACGCAACTATCAAAAAAAGGGAGAAATTCAGAAATAGAGCACAGGGCAAAAATTTCCACCTCAGTCTGTCAGCAACTGAGTGAAAGACTGAGGGAACATGGGACAGATGGGCGTGCACAGAGAGAGGGAGAAATTGATTTGAATATCCACTCAGTTGATGTCACAGCGTGAGGAAGTAACCCAGCTATGGAGTGTAGACGCAGTGCTCTGGAAAATATCATATTCACACTAGATCTCTTAAGAAGTCTATAATACTGGGAAAGGTGGAAGGAAAGAGAAAAGAATAATTAGCAGCATGTGATTGTATCCGATTACAGTGGTAATGTTAAAAGACCTGAAGGGCCAGGTTAAAAACAGATAACCCTGGAAAGCTCTATGTGGCTCGAAGAATCAATGTTACTTGATGGCACATAATCATGAATCAAAACCCTTTTAAACCTCCACCAAGGATGAACAAGCCTCATATATAGATTTAACGTTTGTGGAGGCCCCTGAAGACTACATTTTTCCATAAAACAATCCAAATACTTTCATCAATAACAGAAAGTAAGCTGTGTTTCTTCACAGTTAATATATTATGTAACAATTTTTATGTTTTATTTTTGATGTTATTATACATGTTGTCCATTATACATCACTGGGAGCTCATCCTGATTCTGGTGGTATATATATCAGCCACTCATAATTGCCTTGAATCACAAGATGGGCTGCAAATATATTTGATAAATAAAAACGGACCAAATCAGAAATGTGGACTGAAAAAAATACAATTATTTTTATGCTATTGAATAGTGCAAATGATTGCTCTTTGTTGTCCTTCATGGACCAAAGTACTATTTTTAAAATAATTTACATTATTATTTATTTCATAGCAAATTTTATAAATTTTATAAATAAAATTTTATAAATTTTATAAAAATTGCATGGTAAGAAAGAAAGAAATATGTGGAAAAAATTATTTTTGTAATTTTGTAATTTTTTTTCATATTTCTTTCCTTTTTTGCATTTTCTAATCTTTTTATTACATTTGTTAAGAAACAAATAAAAATAATTAAAATTAGAGAGAGATCTATTGAATTAGCCTATTATTTCAGATCCAATAGTGGCATAGAATGCATTTTTATCAATTGTAGGTGTAATCCACAATAAGCTCTATGAGTTAACCATTATACTGTTATTTGCACACCACTATCAGAAGGACAAGTCAGACCTTTTCTAAGCAAATTGTTTAAAATGGATCTGTTCAAACAAAAAGAATAATTTACCATGGATCAACATAACAAAAAGTTTAAAATTTAACATGTTTTATATTTGGAAGAACTTACCTATGTTTCCTATTGTGAACAACAACAACAACAACAACAACAACAACAAAATACAAAGACCTACAAATAGAAATAGAACAATTTGCAAAGGCAAAACAGTCCAAAAGAACTAGTATGGCTGTATTCTCTTATCTAAATATCAGCATGCAATTATTTACTGAGCAAAATAGGCTAAGTACCATATCCCGAATGGAATTCCAAATGAAATTGGGTTTGCTATTTGTCTTTAACTAAACCTCTATTACTTAGCCCATGCAATTCTGTCTGTTCCTTCTCCTTCCACAGGTATAGATGAAGTGAAAGAATGGATCATCTTTTCAACCTTTGTACTAAAATTTCCAAGTACATGGTTTGCATGCTTTCAATGCCATGGAAGATGACTGTCATATGTCCCAATCTGCAGCACATCTGTTGATACAATATCACTTTTCAGAAACGGCTGGATATCATTTCTTCATTGGCACTAGAGGAATTATTGCCAGCACCCAAACATTCATTATAACGCTTAATATATAAATAGCTTCTATATTTATAGAAGTTCAGCTATATCATTTACATAACCTCCTCCTATATTAAAATATATTAAATAAATAAGACTAATAAATAAAATATAATTAAGATTCACATGAAGTTAAAGTTATTACATTTTTATGAATTTAGTCACAATTTGCAGATCTTATCATACTTATCATTAATAGAGCCTAGGAGGTTATCTAAATTTCAAAAAAAATACAGATGAGACAGAAAAGTATGTTTTTCTGAGGAAAATTTATTAATATATATACATGTATACACATAAACACACAATTATGCTGTTTAGGTCTCACTGATTCAATTATATGGGTATTAAAATAAATGTAGCTTTTGAAAACCAAGTTGGGAACATGTATTGTTCAAAATATTATCCAATTTTCAAAAGCTCTCTGGGAAAAGATGAATTTTTATATCTCTTCTTCAATGTATAAAAATGTATGATTCAGTCTAAAAGTACTTCCAGGATGCCCAGAAATCTGAGTAATAGGAAATTCAGCAAGGAGAACCCTTAAATGTCTTTCTATACTGGCCAGAATGTTCTTCAAAATGATAAAACCACAAAGAAGTATGTATTTACAACAAATGTCGACATTCCAGCACAAAGCAAATCAAAATGTATGTAGGACAAAATGTTCCAGTGCCTTTTCTTGCTCACCAATTATATGGAGGAAGTGAGGCCTCCAGAAGCAACAAAAATATTGATATATTACAATATGTCTGGGCACTGAAGATCCCAGAACTTGCACTACATCTTCTATAATCCTTATCCATTACTCTATTGGCTAAAGCTGAAAGTTAAAATTCTGAACATGTGGAAGTCAACGCTTTCAACCATCATCTTCAAATAATTCATTCCTGTTTATTCATCTACAAAATATTGATTCTGACAGAATGCAACAGTATGACAAAGGCCAGAATACATTTGTATATGTAGTACAAAATATTTGCATATTGTTTATCAAAGGGGTATCAAACTCAATTTAATTGAGTGCCACATCAGGGTTGTGCTTGACCTCGGCGGGCCGGGTAAGCATGGTCAGCTTGACTTCACTCATGTCGGGGGCGCCTGTGGCAGCCAGAGAGCTCTGCCAGCGAAAATGGGCTCCCGAGCTCCATTTTTGGCTGCGATGGCTTCCTGCAACCCTCTGCCAGTGAAAATGGAGCTTGGGTGGGCTGCACACAGTCCTCCCAAGCTCCATTTTCACTGGCAGAGGCACTGTGGCCCGATCCTTCGCTGTTTGCGGTAGGCCTCTACGGGTCAGCTCTAAGCAGTCCTTGGGCCAGATCCAGCCCGCGGGCCTTGAGTTTGACACCTCTGCTTTAGAAGGTGCTTACGTTACTCTCGAAAGAGGGAATTTAGACAGCTTACTTTAAATTTAATTTCGTTTTTTCTTACATTTTCCTTCCCATCTTAGTGCATGAGGGCAGGAGAGCACATATTTTCATGTCCAGCTAAGAGAAGATCATAAAGATTTTTATTTAAAGGTGGGGGACTATTTTTCCTGCAAATAGTAATTTGAGGGCAAGCTAGCATTCCAAAGGAGAAATATATTAGAAATCTAATTCTAATTTGCGCATACTTCATTGCAAATGATGAATTAGGTTTGCTGTTAATCAGAAACAGAAACTTCTAACCTTCTTGCCTTTGACAAAGTGAAAAATAAATACAAACTATATAGGCCAACGCTTCAAAATAGGAAATACATCAGTTTATTCCACGACAAAAGTCCATATTTAAAAAACCAATTATCAGAAAAACACGTTTATCATCTAAACAAGCTGTCCTGTAGTTATAAGGAAAACTAAGCAAGGTATTTGACAAAAAGAGACCCAAATGAGGGAATTATATTAGATGTGGACTGATACATGCCCCAACATATTAAAGCTATTCTTGTAAGAATAGCCCCATTCCCTTTTAGCACTGATGATGTTACCTAGTTTGGTAATGAAATGTCTAGAAAACCAAGTACTCCACAGTTCAACCTGGAGCTATAAAGATTCTGAACTAAAAATATTCATCAACACCCCAATCAACAATTAAAAAGCCACACAACCAGGCAGCAATAGCCCAAAGCACACATTCTGGTAGAGAGAAGTTCTGTGAGGATGAGTCCAAAAGCTCAGAACGCTAAACCCGGTGACCGACTAAGATTGGATCCTAAAAATATTACCTTCTACACTATTCTTAACTAACTTTACAAAAATCAGTCTTATTTCCTCATAAATTAATTTGGATTTAACTGACTATACTATTCTTGTTTGCTGTATTAGAATTACCAAAATCTGACAATGTTTTTTATCTTTTTGTTTGCAATTATCATTTTTTCTTTAAAGATCCAGA
Organism: Pituophis catenifer annectens; assembly: GCF_029215685.1. NCBI lineage: Eukaryota > Metazoa > Chordata > Lepidosauria > Squamata > Colubridae > Pituophis > Pituophis catenifer. The sequence continues at coordinate 43,014,053 of NW_027256887.1, read as the reverse complement.
ATGTGCAATAAAATAAAGAATTTTACAGCAATCTTACTAAAAATTTGCAGAAAGTGATACATAATGGTATCTCACATTATCTAAACAAATATATATATATATAACTTATCAAGTTAATATTTATTTGTATTAGTTAAATTATGAAATTAATATATGTTAACAGTGTAATAACAAAATCATAATTATCCCATTAATCTAATATGCATTATGTTCAGGATATAATAAGATAAGAAAAAATAGCTAATAATTAAAATAAATGAAAAAAAAATTGGATGAATTTCCAAATTTTGTTTAGTGTGAACCCCAATTCACCCTATTAACAATTTGAAGATTGTAAGCAAAATGTTTGAAAAGTTTTTGAGAGATGGTAACAGAACAAAACAGATTGAAAAATAGAAAAACAGATTAGAAATAATATTGAATTCAAAATCTGAACTACTTTTACTATGAAGGAACTGCATAGTGGATACATGTCAGCAAATAACATATGGAAGTGGACAGTCAGGAAAGATTTACAGTAGCAACCAAGAATGTAATCTATTTATGCAGAACTTGTTTTTAATTTGTATTACTTTTAAAAATGGTTTAACCCAGCAGTAAAATCCACTTACCTTCGCCACTCATTTGGGAACGGGAGCCCGCGTGCACACGCCTCTTCTGATATGCATGGAGTCTTCTGCGCATGTGCAGAGGGTCAAAAATGGGACATCATGATGTCCCAGCGGGTGGGCAGAGCCTCCCACCGCTGCGCTACTGGTTTGTACGAGCCAGATAGATCCGGCTGGATTTCACCGCTGGTTTAGCCTTCATTGAAATATTTATTTATTTATTATTATTCACCTATTCAGGAAACAAATCCTATTAAAGGATTTATAGATACTGTCAACAAATACAGTAAAAGTTTGATTTTATGAAGCAAGTAAGGAAGCATAATGTCCATTGAGTGGAGGGGAGGAATCTGGCTGGAAAAAGTTAATGGGATGGTCGCAGCTCATCTTTCTTTACTCTTATCTGGCCATCTGGGTTAGTATTAGCAGGATGAGGTGGAAATATTTTCTAGCAAAATAAAAACAAATCTAAATTTTATACAAACTGGGTTTTTATCACTTCTCTACCCACAGATACATAAACTTCGGATCTATTATCCAAAGTGATATTGCCCAAATATGGTTTGTTCCCCTCCCCCCTCAGAAAATACCAAGCATTACTCAACTGTAAGGAATTAGGGACACATTCTCCATTTCTATCCATGTACAGCTAGTCCTTGACTTACAACTATTCATTTAGCGATGGGTTACAATCGGAAAAAAGTGACTTATGACTGGTCCTCATACTTATGACCATTGTAGCATTCCCCCACAGACATACAATCGAAATCTGGGTGTTTGGCAACTGGCATGTATTTACTTATTTTTCTGGAAAAGCTGCTAATAATAAGAGTAAACAACATTAGGCTAAACGAATGTAGTCAGTTTAGGCATTAGGCAGTTTCCTTATTGTGGTGTGTTAACAAAGTGATTGTATTAGTTAATGAATATCTGACAGTTGGGACCTTCATTCCAGTGGTGAAATCCAAATTTTTTTTACTACCGGTTCTGTGGGCGTGGCTTGGTGGGCGTGGCAGGGGAAGGATACTGCAAAATCTCCATTCCCTCCCCACTCCTGGGGAAGGATGCTGCAAAATCTCCATTCCCTCCCCACTCCTGGGGGAAAGATGCTTCAAAATCTCCATTCCCACCCCACTTTGGGACTAGCCAGAGGTGGTATTTGCCGGTTCTCCGAACTACTCAAAATTTCCGCTACCAGTTCTCCAGAACCTGTCAGAACCTGTTGGATTTCACCCCTGCTTCATTCTATGTCAGCTATGCAAGCTGTGTGTTTTCAACACAGGGCTCATCTCATGAACGAATACAACATAAATACAACATTAGAATACCTTGCTAGCAAGCTCCTAATTGTACATTTTCAACTGAAGTGCCACGGTGACAGAGGTGGTTGCTAATCTCAAACCATTTCAAGATTTATAGGCTCATGCTAACAGCTTGCATCTGGAAACCCATTAAAGCCAGTACAAAGTATAATGTGCTCCATATGGGAAAAATTGATAAGTGCAAAAACAGGCATATCCCATGGAAAGTAAATTTTCCAAATGGACACTCTAGAAAATGCACTTTGACAGTGACCTCACTATGGTCACACACAGCTATCCACTTCAAACCAGAAATGGATAACTGTTTTCATCAAACAAGGTTGATGCCAAGTTACATGCCAATAAATAAAGTAATTTTTAAAAGATGTGTCCTCTCTAAATCTGCATGTATGCACGCACAAACACACCCCTTTCCACACGTTATTTTTATGAGACATGAAGTAATGAATGCACATGAATAATTTTTCTTTGTGAATGTGCAGGAATTCTGGCAAAAATTATATTCAACTTTACAGTCTTGATTATAATTGTAAAGTTCTTTACAATTCTTCAGTAATTTTAATAAGATTTGTTAAACCTGGCTTACATCCTATTTGATTGTTGCCTGTATAAGAGGGTTAGAGACAGGAACCTCGGTTTATATAGTAAACAAATGATCCATTGGGAACTCCATATCAAAACATTTTACTTTATGTGCAGCCAGAATTTGAAAACAACATTTAATACAGTACAGTACTTGAGCAAAATGGTTCGGTTGAGATCAGCATATGTGGGACTGATTGGGGTAGATTGTAGGGGTGACACTGAAATATAATTTTATCATATTTTATTTATCCATATATTAAATTATTGTATTTTATTCCAATCTCATTTTAAATTGTATTTTATTCCAAATTAAATTGTTTTTTATCGGATTTTAGTAATAATTTGTGTTTGGAACACTGCACTTTGATATGGCCCATGGGCTAATCAATAAGGTAAATTAAAAAAAGAATAAGATTTGTTATTATCTAAATATGTAGATGAATGCTCTACAATTTTAGAATCATTTTAACCTGAATCTTTGCATACTGGATGTATTATGGTATTTGGAGCACACATCTTGCATCCTCAATCTATGTCACAGGGAATAGCATAACATTTTTTTGACAGGTATAATTTGCTTGTGTTCCATCAGTATTGCTTAGAAAGACATTAACTTTTTCCTGTGGGCTGCCAATACCCATACTTGTAATAACAATATTCTTTTGAAGTGCAAGCATTGCATGAAAGTCTTGATACCTCAGATATATTCTGCCACATGTGCAATTAAGTGTACACATGTGAAGAATATATGCATTGTATCAAACAATTAGTATCTTAGAAACTATTACAGTGAAGTCAAAGATGCCAACAACTTTTTAAACAGATTTATATGCCATTTTCATGAGTTTATTGAATACTAGTTTATTTATAATTATGTATTGTGGGAATTTTATCTGCATAGTTTTAATATTTTAATTACTTTTCTATTTATCTTTTTGTTATCTGTAGGCCTCCCAGAGTTGTCTTAGAGGGGAAGATGGGGGCATAAAGGTTTAATTTCTCTCTCCCTCCCTCTCCCTCTCTCTCTCTCTCCTTCCCTCCCTTTCCCTCTCCCTCTCTCTTGTTGTTGCCTGTGATACTGGGGAATGAGAATGCTAGTTGGCAAAACTTTGCCCTAGTCGCCTAGTGGGAAAGAAAGGTGGCATGGTGTCGAGATCCCCTCGACACCGTGGTCTGTAGCAGCACATGTGAACCCTGCTGCTTAAGAACCCTGGCTGACGGCTTGCAACAACAAGGGGCTTGTAGGGGGGTGGTTGGGGACTCACATTTACATACCGGTGGCGGAGGTGCTTATTAATCCTAGGCGGTCGGTCACGCAGCGGCCGGCATAGGGGGAAGATTCTTCTGACGCCCTTCGTTCGCCGCCAAGAATGGAGAGAATACGTTCCACGCATGCGCTATGGACGCTGAACCCGGAAGGGCGTGTATACAGCCAGCGCGAGTGTTTAAAAGGCGTTGGGAGGCAGCCGCTCCCAACGTCGACTTTGTGTTTTTGCATATGTTCCACTTGCCGTTGACGGAGCTGTTTGGGTGAATTAAACTGCTAATGCAAACAAAGGCCGTGAGTGGCGTTTTATTCCCACCTCAACGCAGGCACGCAGCGGAGGTGTGATAGAAAGTCGGCGTTTTGAATTCCCGGTCTGACTGGCTAGTGACGTGTCTGGCATGGTGGAAGGCACGGTGGCCGGTGCACCGGGGCTGGAGGAGGCAGCGGTAGTGGACACCATGGTGGAGGCGGTCTAGACTACAGGGGAGACGGAGCTGCCGGTGGTATGCCCCAAGGAGAGGTTACCACAGCTGCAGGAGAACATTTCTACAGAAGCGGGGCCGGCTGGCTCTAGTGAAGGGAAGCCTGCCCTGGGAGAATGGTGGCAGAGTCCCGCTCTCGCAGGGACTAAGCAGCTGACACCCCAGTTAAGTGAACCGTCATTTCAGGGGTGGAGAGAGAGACGTTGGCTGGAGGAAGAGGAATGTGATTGGAGCTACTCCACGGGGGTGGGGGTCTCCACCTTGGACGTGCTGCACGAGAAGTTCGGAGAAGCAAGCTTCAGGGACGCCCCGTCCTGGCAGCCATGGGCGCCAGGGCAGGATGCCTGGCAGGGGTTGGGGGAAACCCGGAGCAGTACCAGAACTCGTTTTCACTTAGCCAGCCCGAAGCTTCGCATTGAGAAAGGAGAGTATAGACCTGGAAGGCGGGACCTCCCCACTGCTGGATCGGTCTCATCCTCATTGGGGGAGGCCTCGCGTGGGGTCGACCGGACAGCCTCGTGCCGGCAGGAGCCCCAACCTGTGGGTCCCTCGGGACTACGTGACCGTTCTAGTCTGCCGACAGGGGGGGTGGCTGTCCAGGATGCTCAGGTGGCAGGGCCACCTCCCCTGTGGGTGCCTGGGCTGGGTCAGCCACAACAACAACTTTGGCGCCCTCCCCCTATACAGGCAACTTTCGATGGTAGTGCGGACAGGGTGTCCTTATTCCTGAGTCAAATCTTAAGTTATAAGGACCTGGCGGCTGTGTTCAACGAGGAGGAATGTGAAATCTTGCCCCCTCATAGAGCCACCGATTGTGCCATAGAGTTAAAACCGGGTGTTAAGTTACCCAAGCCGCGTATGTACGCCATGACCAAAGCAGAATTGGAGGAGCTTAGACGCTACATCGATAAAAACCTGGCTAGAGGCTTTATCCAACCAAGCCGGTCACATATGGCCGCTCCTGGTGTTGTTCCGAGAGAAGAAGGACGGGGGTTTACGTTTATGTGTGGACTTCCGGGGATTAAACGCTGTGTGCGTCGAACATTTATACCCCCTACCTTTAATGAAGGACTTACTGACCACCTTGTCAACCGGGAGGGTGTTTACAAAACTGGATTTACGAGAAGCCTATTATAGGGTACGAATAAAGCCGGGTGATGAGTGGAAAACCACTTTTAACTGTCCATTAGGAAGTTATAAGTTCCGGGTAATGCCATTCGGTCTACAGGGTGCCCCGGCTGTGTTTATGCAGGTGATAAACGAGGTACTCCAAGAGCACCTATATCGGGGTGTTCTCGTTTATCTGGACGATATCCTAATTTATACCAAAACAATGGACAAACACATAGACCTGGTGAGACAAGTGTTGTCCAAATTACTTCGTGCAAAGCTTTTCGTGAAACTATCGAAGTGCGAATTTCACTGCACAAAGCTGGATTACTTGGGATATCGCATATCTGGGACTGGGGTAGAAATGGACCCGAAGAAAGTGAATACGGTGCTGGAATGGCAGGCGCCTACGACACAAAGACAATTGAAAGCTTTCTCGGTTTCGCTAATTTCTACCGGCAATTCATTCCTGCTTTTGCCCATATAGCCCTCCCGTTAACCCAATTGTTACGCACAAAATCGACGGGTGTAAGGGTAAGACCAGGACAGGTATTACTCTGGACTCCGGACTGTCAAAAGGCATTCGATGGGTTAAAGACCATGTTCTCGCAGGCTCCTATATTACGACATCCCGACCCATTGTCACCGTTTATTGTGCAAGCAGATGCTAGTGATGTCGCCGTGGGTGCGGTATTACTGCAAAGAAACCCTGAAGGAGAATTGCATCCATGCGCTTATACGTCCCGTAAGTTTACCATCACTTAGAGACGCTGGGCTATATGGGAGAAAGAGGCTTTTGCGGTGCGATGGGCATTGCTCACATGGCGACACCTGTTGGAAGGCAGCGGTGTTCGGTTTGAGGTATGGACAGACCACAAAAATTTAGAAGCCCTCCAGAACCCTAGGCGGCTGTCACCTAAACAGGTACGATGGGCACAATATTTCCAACGTTTCAATTTTGAGTTGAAATACGTTCCAGGAGGAAAGAATTTCTTGGCAGATGCGCTCTCACGATTACCGCAGTTTGCCAGTAAACGGGAAGAAGTGGTGCAAGCAATGCTGCCCGGAAAGCAACAGGTGGGCCGAACGTCTCAGACCGAACCGTCCTCCAAGTGGAAGGACGACCTACAACGAGCATTGGCCACCGATGCTTGGTTATTGGAACACGAAACAATAGTAACATATCGGGACGGCTTTGTCTGGGTGGGGGATAAACTGTACATTCCCGAGTCATTACGACAGTCAGTACTACACAGGTGTCACGATACCAAAACAGCCGGCCACTTTGGCTTTCTTAAAACATTACACTTAGTACGACGGCAATTCTGGTGGCCACGCATGAGAAAGGAGGTTGAACAATATGTGAAAAGCTGTAAAGCATGTGCCATGGCGAAACCTCGGCCGGGAAAACCCTTCGGCCTTTTACAAACTGTAGCAGAACCTACTCGGCCCTGGGATGAGATCGGTATGGATTTTATTGTAGATCTTCCAGATAGTAACGGTAATACTGTGATATGGACTGTGGTTGACCTCTTCTCCAAGCAAGCCCATTTCATTCCATGCCATGGATTACCATCAGCTCGAAGACTAGCAAAACTGTTTGTGTGGCACATATATCGTTTACATGGAGCGTCTCGACGTATCATTTCTGACAGGGGTGTTCAATTTACCGCAAAGTTTTGGCAAGATTTTATAAAGATGATAGGTTCATCGCAAGGATTGATTTCAGGATTTCATCCCAGCACCAATGGGGCTGCCGAAAGGGCTAACACCATGGTAGAGAGGTACTTACGCTGTTATGTGTCGTACCAACAGTCCGATTGGTTGGACTTACTCCCGTTTGCTGAGATAGCGTACAATAACGCTGTCCATAGCAGCACAGGAGTCACCCCCTTTCAGGTCGTGTCAAGAAAAGAGTTCTCTGCCATCCCTGAACTAGACATACAAAATCAGGAACAACTATCCCCTGATATATGGGCTACACGCATTGGAAAACAGTGGCCACGAATAAAAGAGGCCTTGGATAAAGCAACTGACTCATATAAACACCAAGCAGATAAAAAAAGAGCGGACCACAAACCATTTGCAATAGGAGATCAGGTCTATCTCTCTACGAAATACCTAAAATTGCGAACGCCTAGTCGTAAGCTAGGACCCAAATACGTGGGACCCTTTCCCGTTGTAAGAGTAGTCAATCCAGTGACGGTGGAGTTACCTACCACTACTAGGTAAGGTTCACCCTGTGTTCCATAATAGTCTATTGAAACCAGTGGACGGTGTTCGAGAACAACTAAATAGGCCTGGCCCAGTGGAAGGAGACCACTACGAAATAGAAGAAGTGTTAGATTCACGAATCAGTAGGGGTAAAGTACAATATCTAATCAAGTGGAAAGGGTACCCATTCAAGGATGCATCCTGGGTGGGAGCTAAGAATGTACAAGCCAACCGACTGCTTAAGCAGTTCCATAAACGCTATCCACAGAAGCCTGGTCCCTGGGGTATGTGTCTCACACCTTGACCCATTGTTAACATGTCGTTTCTATCTTCCAGGAGCAGCCCTGGTAGGGGGAGCCGCCTGTCGAGATCCCCTCGACACCGTGGTCTGTAGCGGCACATGTGAACCCTGCTGTTTAAGAACCCTGGCTGACGGCTTGCAACAACAAGGGGCTTGTAGGGGGGTGGTTGGGGACTCACATTTACACACCGGTGGCGGGGGTGCTTATTAATCCTAGGCGGTCGGTCACGCAGCGGCCAGCATAGGGGGAAGGCACGCAGTGGAGGTGTGATACATGGTTCTTGTCTCATTTTTATTTATTAGAATCTAAATGGCTAACCTAAATTTACAGAGTTATGTAAAAATGGCTTTCTGAAAAAAAATAGGCTACAGATTACTGTGTTCTTGTTCTTTGACTTGAATCTTGGTTTCTCAAGACTCAACCAGCCTTTCTCACCCACATTCCAAATCTCAAATAGCAGAAATTATTATTCCCTGATTTAGGATTTAACTTCAGTGTTTGCAGGTCTGGAAATAAACCAGAATGAAGCAGACAGATATATCTAATGTCTCTTTTTTTGACTCAGCATGTTAAAATCCCAGTGCTATTCTTTCTTTCATCCTTAACTATGAAGAAGACTCCCCTAGGCACATATTTATTTATTTTTTCACTCCAGAAGTGATTCAGTCAAAGGGAAATCTCCACTGGCTTCTTCTCCTTCTTCAAGTAGTAGTCCATAACTGCCTTCAGGCATGGTGAAAATACACTCACGTCTTGCGAGGTCTCCGTGACCAAATAATGCCATTGGCTCAGGAACTGAGGTCTTCTTACCCAAGCCTATTTGAGAAATACAGACCACTCTTTCTATCAGCTATTATTTTATATTGGATCATTATGTGAGTGTGTATTTGATTAAGAAAGTCTCCTTAAATCCTTTTATTGATTTAGCTTCAGACAATTGGTTGGTTGATGGACAAATATCTCTTCCAATATCAAAAGACTCACATTCAAGGATAAGACTGTTCCCACCTGTACACCCAGTAAAGTATGATTGGGGGAGATAGGCCTAAGATATGGGTAACTGTAGTGTCAATTAAATCAGGAAGTGGGAGGCCTCAATTTTGTATGCAAAATACTTTCATTGCCACCCTACCCTTATCCTGATAACCTGAAAATAACCACAAATTTGGGTCAAAAAGACCCGCCGAGAGGAACTGTGCAACTCAGTACCCCTCCCCAACACCAGGCGGGCCACCCAAGCCACAAAGGGTGGGGACCGCTGCCATAGATCTTTTTCTAATACTACAGTTACCCATATTTTAGATATAGGTTATAGGAGTGCTGCATTTAAAGACTGACCAGAAACTTCACTTAGTACTCTGTGACAGCATTTTGTATTTAACCTGAACTTGGTCTTATGAATTTCATATGTGAATTTTATATTATCTTTATTCTATCAGTTCATTTCCAATCCCATTCCAAGGGGATAGCATTAAATTAAATTTTGGTTGTAACTTGAGATTGAAGTTGAGGACTACCTGTAAATGAAATTATTCTGAAATTATTCTGGAATTCTGGAATGACAAAGTATCTGGAAGATAATCAGACTCTGAAACCATACTTCTAGTTGGTTTCTAGACAAGTTCCAATATCCAAGATACAGTTTAATTCCTGTATGTTGGACATGGAACTTCCTACATCTTTTCAAATTTTACAGGTTATAACATTCATACATAACTGTACAGGACTCAGCACATGCCTGTAAATTACAATTAAAAAGATTTTTAAAATTTACAAATTAGGAAAATAAAAGAATAAAAAGAAAAATAGAATTTGCATTAAATAAAATAAATAGCAAGTAAAAAGAAAATATACAAAAGAAAAAGAATATATACATACATACATACATATATACATACACATATATATATGATTTTCCCTTTCATAACAGTATTTAAACAATTTTAGTAACCTATCATCTTTTCTTAAAATGCAATAAATAATCTTTCTGTCCCATATCCCATTTGTTATCAATCAACAAAGCCTTAATTACCAAGAATTAAGAGGGAGGGAGGGAGGGAGGGAGGGAGGGAGGGAGGGAGGGAGGGAAAGAGAGAGAAAAAAGAAAGAATTATAAAGAACCGGTCTACTTGCTGGCTCCACCCACTGTGGTTATTGACTCTACTTTTAATGGAGCCATCTTTAGTTCACTATTTCTTTTTTTCTTGGAAGTCCCAGGCATAGCAATAACTCTGGTGTGTTCTATTCTGAAAGCACTCAACAGGAATCAGGTTTAGTAAGCAGTACTAAAGTTTAAAAGATAGTATATGATTTATTTATGTAATATGTTTTAGTGGGCTGAGTCAAATGCATAGAGCAGTGCTGGCGAACCTTTTTCTTGTGGCGTGCCGGAAGTGTGTATGTACGCATGCAACAGCCCACGCGCGTGCCAGCACTAATAATGCAATGCGAACCCTCCCACATGCGCATGCACAAACAACCCCCCCATGCATGCGCTCATGGAGATCTACTGGTGGGGAAGTGGTCATGGTAAGAGGTGCACCGGCCAGGAAGTGGTTATGCTCCCTGGCCAGAGAGGGTTGCACAAATCTTTGCTGGCGTGAATGTGCAACCCTCTCCAGCCAGGGAGCATGACCGCTTCCTGGCTCACACACCTCTTACCACATTCTACGACCACTTCCCCGCTGGTGGATCTCCATGACTGAGGAGTTGCACTCTCCTCCGGTCTTCCTGGGGCAGCTCGCCTCCCCGCTGGTGGCTTCTCCTTCTCCTGGCTGCTCCAGGAGCAGCCTGTCTCTTACCTGGTGAGAACGGCCACCACAGCCTGCCCTCGCCCTCTCTACCCCCGCCAGCTGCTCCTAGTGCTGCCAGAGAAGTGGCAGCATAAGAACCGCTCTTGCTGGGGGCAAGGGGTGGCGATGGCAGGAGCAGCAGGTTGAGGCTTCCCTCCCTCCCTCTCCCCGGAGGCCTGGGGCTATGCTCGGCCGGGAGACAGGGAAGCCCCGGACTGCCCATCCTTGCCACCACCGCCCCCCTCACCTCTGGTGGCAGCAGTTCTCGCACAGCTGCTTCTCTGGCAGTGCAGAAGCAGCTGTCAGGGGATGGTGGAAGGCTGAGGCAGCAGGCAGTTCGCGCCGGCTAAGAGGCAGCAGCGGTTCCTCCTCCTGCCAGCCTCAAGCTCTGGGCAGCATCCAGCCAGCCATACCTGGCCTCCTCCTGCGGCAGCCCACGTGGATCCCAGGCAGTGCAACTTCGGGGCCTTTCCTCATGGTGGCGGTGATGAGGCAGGTAGGCAGCCGGGCGCACGGGAGCGACTGGCGGCAGTGCTCCTGGCTGGCAAATGGTGGAGTCCCAGGGCTGCATGTGGGCAATGATGGCATGACCGGTGTGCATGTGTGGTAAGACGTTAAGGCCAGCTGATTGTCACACGCGCATGCGCACCAGAAACCAGCAGACTAGCTGGCTGGTGTGCATGCATGCCCTGGAAACCCGGAAGAAGAATGGGTGACGCCACACTCAGAAACTCTAGGAACCTCCCCTTTCTTATACAATGAGTGACTTCTACTTTCATGCAGTCAGGTGATCGTGATGTGGTACTCAATGCCATGTTTGTGATTATGATGTTGTAGCAAGCCATGATCATATGTTCACAGTTTCCAACATTCCCTGCCAGTTTCTCACAAAGTCAGTGGAGAAGGCAACAGGAAGTAAGAAGTCATGAACGTGTGAGATCCTCGCTTAACCACCTGCAAGGTCCTTACTTTATGCTGGCAAGCAGGACAGCTGGAATTGCTGTCTGTGTGCAATGTGGTCACCTGACATTACACTTTATGACCATGCCACTTAGCTATAAAAAGAGATTACTAAAAGGTAATGACTTCTTTTGAACAGTTTATCAAAGTTAAGCAGGCTAAGGTAGACGTATAAGTATCAAGACATTCATATTACATTATTCCTTCTACTATATTATTTAAGGATTTACATGCTACAATTGCATGTGTATCCCTCTTTAAAGAACTCCCATATTTCTGTTATTTATAATCTAATTTATTTCTGTCTTTGACATACAAATCTTTTTTAACTTTTAATAATGGACTACTGTGAATCAAAAGCATGAAACAGCAAAAATAAACAGTCTTTTTTAAAAAGAATATAAACCCTGCACTTTGCTGTTTCAGACTGAAGTAATACTTTTAACACATATTCACACATCTGAAGTCTGCTATCTTTTCAGTTTTAGTGCTGTGATTAGCTCTATTTCCCTATCTCTAAAGGTTAACAGGATTTTTCTCTCTCTAGGATATGGAAATTAGAATTCCTTTCATTTCTGAGACCCTGCTGTGCTAACCTTTTTAAATACGTGATTGCTGCTCTGTGGTCTCATGCTAATTAATACATTTCAGTGTTTTCTCTGTGTGTAATGCAATTAAGGACTGTATATTAATAGTTTAATGTACCGGTATTAAACAAGAGGAAGAGTTTGGAAGCTATATACATATTTATTTTCTATATTACAACAAAAGCCCATATGCCACATGGATCATGCTGCAGTTGCAATAAAAGTAGGTCATGTGTATCGTTTCAGATTCCTTTACATTTTTAAAAGCAAATAAATGTAGTCACATCTGTGTAATACAGGATTTCAGTTTTTAAATAAAAAAATGTGGTTATTCACAGCTCTACAGCAATATGGGTACTCCTTGCCCTTGCTCTTAAAGTAAGCAGGACAATGACAAGATAGCTACAATTCCTTAAATATCTGATGTAGGAGAAGGAGTGGCAGAGGCTGGGTGCAGAGTCAAAAGAGGAATCAGCCTATTTATTTATTTATTTATTTATTTATTTATTTATTTATTTGATTTGATTTGATTTGATTTCTATACCGCCCTAATCCCGAAGGACTCAGGGCGGTGCACAGCCAAACAATAAAACACATACATACAAAATTTAAAAGTAGAATAAAATCAAATTAAATAATTTTGGCCCCGACAAATTTAAAACCTCAAACTTTTAAAACCAATTTAAAATTGAATGTATAAAATACTAAAAGATATTTGAAAATTAAAAATCTTTTATAAAAGAGGGAGAAAATTAGGCCAGGCCCGCCTGGTGAAATAGTAAGGTCTTTAAAGCGCGGCGGAAGGTGCGCAGATCCGGGATCCTCCGTATCTCTGGGGGGAGCTCGTTCCAGATAGTAGGTGCCCCCACAGAGAAGGTTCTCCCCCTAGGGGCCGCCAGTCGGCATTGTTTGGCTGACGGCACCCGGAGGAGCCCCTCTCTATGGGAGCGTACCAGCCGGTGGGAGGCTATTGGTGGTAGTAGGCGGTCCCGCAAGTACCCAGGTCCTAAGCCATGGAGCGCTTTAAAGGTGGTAACCAAAACCTTGAAGCGCACCCGGAAGACCACCGGGAGCCAGTGCAGCTCGCGCAGGAGGGGTGTTACATGGGAATGCCATGTCGCTCCCATTACCACCCGCGCGGCCGCACTCTGCGCCAGTTGGAGCCTCCGGGTACTCCTCAAGGGGAGCCTCAAGGGAAGCCTAGAGTCTCTACATTGCCATAAGCAGAGTATATCCAACCCCTTTTGAATTCCATCCAACCTCTTTCCCTTTAATTAAGTTCATCTTTATCTAGCACCAAAGGTAGTGTTGTTAGTAGAGAATAAATTCCCATGCATAGGCATGAGCAATAAATCATTTTAACTTCAATTTAACATGTGACATATGGCCCTGGTCTTTACCACATGACATCTTCTCTCCTTTCACCAAAGTGAAGTTGTGTTAAAGTTCAAAACTAATTTTGTCCTGAATATACACCCATAGGAAGTATAATACCACTAGGTTTAGATTCAGTGGTCAACGGCAATCAACTTTAATTTTAATTTTAATTAAGAAAAATAAAGAAAGCAAAGAAAATAAGGAACAATATCAAGAAAAGAGATTAAAATATATAGTGAGCCAAATCCTACACGTTTATGAAAAAAGCAGGTGTTTATTGGAATAGTCATTTTTTAAAAGGACACCTGTGTACTTCTGATTTTTGTACCTGCTTTTTTTAAGGAAAACTACCTTTTTATACATGCTAAAGCTTACTCCACATTTTTATCTTCAATTTCCCAAGACTGAAGCAGTAATTCAGGATTCAAAGCATTTACATAGTAAGCATTTATAGAGAGGAAAGTAAATAGGTGTGTGAATGTGATGATGACTTTCCCCCTCCCCCAAATATTCTCCTTTATTTTTCATTGAGACCATATAGTAGAACAGCAACTTTATATTTTCAAGTGGAGACAGATACAGAAGATTTTACAATTCTACCAATTCTACCAAGGGTAGTCTCTGCTTGACTGTATTACTGCACATAAATAAAATACAAATTAAAATACTAATATGCTAATAGTAAGAAATATCAACTAGACATAACTATGATGGAATGTCTTAAGGAGGTGATTCTCAGGAAGGGGGGTGCATTCTAGAGGAGTAAAAAGCAGCTCCATCCAGATATTACCTGTAAGAGAAAGACAGTAAAGATCACCCCTCCCTAACAATTCACAAAGTATATTGTAGAAGCAGACAGACAAGTGCTCAGTCTGGCAAGATTTTGTCTTCTTCAGCTTGGAAGAATCACCATGTGACAGTAACAATGCTACCTCTGACAGATGCCACAATCATCTAGGCCAAAAGCACATTGAAACAACAGTTTTTACATAGAAAGGATGAGATAAATCATGCCTTAATGAAAGCATATTCCCAAAATCTCTCAACCTTGTTCCTCACTGTCAATAGGCTGTCTTTAGATGACATCCATATTAAGTTCTTGTGTTATCTGGTGAGTTCCAGTGTTAAACCATAAAGTGTGTAACTGGCATCTAATCCCAAATGCTTGCATTTTTCAATGAAGTCATTTTCCAGTGCCATGCTGCAGAAAGCCGGATCCAATATGCACAAAATCCAAACCTAATAATGTTGAACCCAAACAACATGCCAACCTACCACAACAGTCCATCATCAAGACCTAACTCATAACTTCAAATTAATGATGCTTCTAAAAACCAAGTCAATGTATGCACAAAACCTACCCCCATATTAAGAACACGATTATCAAACCTTCCACGGAGATGGCACACCCACTAATTACAGAACCAATAATAATATTTTCTTCCTTAGAAATAAAGGAGTTCAAATAATTTCAGAACAAGCTTCTATCTCACTACAAACTGAACTGATAAGAGATCAGTCCACAGCCTCATTACTGGAAGACAACAATGTCTACTAAGCAATAACTATGACTCCCTTAGGCCTGCAAATGAAACAGATTCTGGATTCAGTTGTTGATCTTGTCTTCCAGGTGGTGTACTTAAAGAGTATTTGTGCCAGTAACATAATCCTTGACATAATAATTTGACAATATCTGTCAAAATTAGCATTTCTTCCCATTACCAAAAAGGTAGAAAAATTAGATAAATGTCAATAAGGAAAATCTAAATTATTTTCCAGGAACTGTCTGTCATATGCACTTCAGAAGAATCAGTGTATGAAAAGATGGAACAACTACACAAAGTATATTGTGAAACAGTGCCTAGAGGGGAATGTAAATGCCACAACTGTTGTTTCTCTTTTTGAAAGAAAGGAACAATGACTGTTTAAAAAATATTCACAAAAAATAAAAATAAAAAAGACAAAGGAAGAGGAAGGAAAATCCACTCATTGCTATTGTATGAAATTCCCAACTACTGCGGGAATCTGAAGAAAAAAATGAAAGTCTTGCTGTAGGCACGTTATATAACATAATCTTGCAACTCTAACTGTGTTCCTCTTTCTGTCTCTTTTATAACCATGTAAATTAGGGAGATGACTGCACATACTTCTTACTTTTCCTGGACTTCTAATTTCTTTTGCTGATATCTTCTCTTTCTCCCCCAAGGCCATTCTTGTACAGCAGAGCAAGGTTGAGTAGGTTGGTAATGCCAAGTTACAAAAGATTTAAATGGATTTTCTTTAGGTGTCCACTATTTGAGTGGACAGTCCACTTTTTTCACATTATGTTCACTATTTTTTTTCACAAAATAGTGGACATTTTTTTTATTCAAAAGCTTTATGATGAAATGGTACGTAATCTAAAGCTGTACAGTCTAAGAGAATAAGGATAGGAGAATCGTGTTTTGTCTTTTTTTTCATCAGTTAGAATGAGACAAAGATCGAATGCTCATTGCAATAATCACATTTTACACAACAGCGCAAAAAATGCATTAAAGCAGTTATCTTTTGATATCGAAAATGTAGTGCTGAAGGTTTTTGCCGAATTTTCGAATTCTGCGAAGAAACGAGAAGAGTTGAAATCATTTTTTGAGTTTTGCGAGTCAGAATTCCATGAAGTTTTGCGTCATGTTCCAACACATTGGTTAAGTTTGTTTAAAGTGGTCGGAAGACTTCTTTTAAACTGGATACCTCTAAAATCGTATTTTATTTCTCTTGGATCTGATGAGTGCCATAAGGTTATCTGGAACCTTATTTCGGATCAGGAAAATGAACTCGCAAAGGACGATGAACCAACAATTTCAGAATTGTATTTATATTTCACACACTTCTTCATGTCAATAATGCAAGACATCCTACTGAAGCTGGAAAGCAAGAAAATTCTTGCATGTGATCTTCACATTATCATGTATAAGCTGCGTGATTCTTTGCAAAAAAAATATGATGAGAAGTTTTTTGGAATGAAAGTTTTATTTGCCTTACGTAAAAAACATTTGCCTGAGAATGCCGTGCAAAAGTTCAAGAAAGAAGCCATCAACGTGTATCAAAGAGCCATTGCATACCTAGAAAAGTGGTATAATTTCACCGATTCAGTATATTAGACGCTAAGTTGTTTCAATCTAATTGATCGCAATAATCCTCCAACTTTAGAAGAAATGACGAACATCTGGTTATTATCACCATGGCGAGAAGAACTTCCACCCAACACTCTCTTCGATGAAATTTCTGCCTTAGAAGAAGTTTATGTTCATCTGCAGGGCGATTCATCCCTTGATAAGTGGACGTACTTTTTCAAGAAAGAGCCAGCTCCGAGTTTACTGAAACTGTTCCAGTATTGTGCATCAATTCCGGTATCAAATGCAAACGAATTTTCAGCGTCATGGGAAATTTGTGGAGTGACGAACGTAACCGACTGCTTGTATCAGTTCGAAGTGAACTTTGTATATTTTTTAATATTTCTCAATGTTGTACTGAAATTAAAGAATTATTCCTTAAACACAAAGAATTGATCAAAGCTGCGCAGTCAAATAAAAAATACACACGACAGCAAAGTAAAATGTAATTTAATATTTTACATATTATTATAATATATTTGATGTTTTGAATTTTAAGTAAAGTTTTGAAGTGATTATTTTAATACGTGTTAAAATGTTTGTAAGAAAATATATAATTTAATTGTAATTTTTTTAAAAAAAAATTACTACTTAATCCCCCCCCCCCCCCGCTTGTCCGCTATTTTTTGGAAGCAGACCTGGCAACCCTAATTTTCTACACATACACAAAACCTGTATCTGTGATGCATATGATGAAGAATCCTAGTATAAATATAAGGATGACTAATTCTAAAAGTTCTTACACATAATAAATCAAATAAATTTCAATGAGGTTAGATAGACTTATACATGTTTATCCAGAATAAAAATTCAGACATTTAATATTTAATATTTTCTTCATATTTGAAAACTAGATTACTAACTTTGTCTACAATCTTCAACAGATTTGATGGAAAGCCTCACAAAGGCCTATGGAGCTTACTTTATAATAAATAACTACTTTATAATAAATAAGTATGTACTGAACATTTTAAATTCCATTTTTGTTCATTTTAAGTAACTAAAATACTAATGAAATTAGTTTAGCACATATGGTTGCAATACTAAATAAAATTACTCAATCACATAACTCACAAAAGCCCTTATATATAGAACAAGGCACTCAATATTAGCACTACAATTGTTACTTATTGCTACACAAAGGAATGCCAAAAAGAAAGAATTCTTCTTCAGCTCAAATGAATGGGATAAAGCAGTAAATGAAACAAACTGCTAGATACAAAAAGATCTGAGCAATTTAAAATTGGCTAAACAAAAGTAGAACCACATCCTTTCCCCTATTCCTATGTTGTCCTGAAGCTATTGCTTCTCTAACTGGTAAGATGGTATTTCATTGACTGTTCATGTTAAAGCATTGCATTTATTTTTATTTCAAATGCGCACCAATAAAAATGGAGCTTGTTCTTGAAGTTTCTGACCTCTTTTGATTCCATTCTAGTTTCCAACCGAATACCAAACGGACTTCACTTCAATCATCTAAATGTGACCTATAAGTGATGTTCCTTATATGGATTTAGCTATAGACTCATTATCTTAATGTTCAGACATTTTAAAAAGTAGATTATTAGATGCAATCAGGAATTAGATTTCAAAGCTCTCTTCTCTGTCATTTGAAATTAATATACCAAATAGCAATTAAGCAGTGATTGGCATTTTATAGCATTAATCTTTTGAGAAGAGTAACTTTTAATGGAACTATTATCAAAAAAAGACTGCCCTTTTAAGGGAGCACTAAATTCCAAACAAGTTATAAATCAGTTGAATATAATGATAAAAATCTTGTTGATAATACCTTATGGGAGAAATTGGAAACAAGAAGATATGTACCATAAGATTAATAGATTTTCTGCTAAACTTTAAACTATTTTTTAAAAATCCACTGAGATAAAGACATTAAGAAATGCTAACTGGATCACCTTGTAGGATCACATGCCTGGTCATCTGCAGGTATGTAGGAAATTGACATGCAGAGTATGTGTGGGATAATATTCCTATCCCACGAATATATCCCAGCAGCTGGTATTTAAAGTTATATTATTTCTGATCCTAGAAATAATAAAAATTATCTCTATTAGTCGTTTATAGCCTTTTCTTCCTGAGCTGGACTATCATATTGAATTTTGGAATGATCACCTCCTTCCCCCACCAATGTTTGGTTAGCTTGACTGCTGGCCTTTAAAAAGGTGTTAAAAACTTGAGATATTCCCCTTGAGATTGGGGTCAGACCAAGTAAGTTCTTACTGGGAGAAGATAGTAACCAGGTAGCCTATTATTGATTATTATTGGTTACTGTGGATTATTTTATCTAGTTGTTTTCTATTTTAAGCCACCTAGAATCCATCATTCAAGTTTGGTGGCCAGCTATACACCTTCTTTAAATATATAAATAAGCAATTAAACTTGGCATGAATCATTCTGCAATATCAAAAAGTAAGAGAACTTTAGACAATCTGATTTAAATTTATACTACCCATTATTCATGTGTCCAATACAAACTAAATTGTTAATACTAGGGAATACATGGTCATGAATAATCAAGTATACAGTGGATCAGGCATCCTAGGTACTATGCACTATAATTCAGTTAATTTTACATTTTTTCAAGCATCCATAAAACATTTATCCACTCACATTTATTTTAATTAGTATTACTTTGAAGTTGCAGCTGGGCTGTTTAATTCATAATTCAATTTCTTCCCAATTTTCAATCAGCTAAGGACATTTCTGTTCTACATCAAAGTGACAGAATACTGTTTCTCCCACTATCTTAACCTCCAATCTATAGTCTACATGAGAAAACAAGATAATGGATTTCTGTGTCTAGGAAATGTTTTGATTATGATCAAATTGAGATTTCAACATCAATTCTTTTTCACTTATAAAAATGATTATGATTTGTCTTTATTAGTTATAATTAGGTAAGCTAAATGAAATAGGTATCAGCAACCTATTTGGTAAATGCTATTAATTTGATTGTGCTTTAGACTAACCAGAGAATCAAAAATAAAAAATCCTAATTCAATTTCCATGCAATTATTTTTAGCATCAGATTCTGATATGGTATTAAAATGAAAATTTACATTATGATGGGAACATTATGTTACTTTTCTATAGGCATGCTTGCTGCATCAGAATCCATTTCATATAGGAAGCATAATTCCTGAACTGTGCACAAGTATCATCTGCTACATAAGGAAAAAAGAATGTGAAAAGATGAGGGATTTTTTTGCAAGTCAATAATACAATTTAATTAATATAATGACATTCTGTTGCTCTAGTACTGTGATGGCGAACCTATGGCACATAGAACCCTCTCTGCAGGCACACGAGCCGTCGTCCCAGCTCAGCTCCACCACGCATGCACGTACGCCTCCCGCCGGCCAGCTGGTTTTTGGGTCTCCGCATGCAGGAGACATGTGCGCATACATGGTGGGGATGCATGCGGGGAAGTCATACACAAATGTGCAGGGGTCATGTGTGCATGCACAGGGGGCTGCACACACATTGCATTATTGGTATGCATGCACACTTTGGGCACTCGGTGCCAAAAAGGTTAGCCATCATTGTTCTAGTACATAAGAATGAATCATTTTGTTGATATAGGTACTACCATACATCAGCAAACCCTTCTTAGAGTCAAACAATATGTGACAATAAAGTCCTTAATTGAGATAACATTTGAGCTATTAAGGGTATTTGATGCTAATTTTATTCAGACAATGGAGTCAGATTATTTTTTAAAAAAATTAAACCTGTTTGTTTCCAATCTTGTGGATTCGAGCCTCTTATATACAGTACTTTTAACAAAACCCAGGAATCTCGTCCTTCATATAGGGTAGTTCTGAAATTTGAAGCCTGGGTCTCTTCCTTCCACCAACTTGTTGCAATAAAATCACATACATAGAAAATATAAAATTATTGATAATATAGTGCAGGATGACAAGGCATTCAGGTCAGATTCAACATGCTAATTTGGAACATCTTATGATCCTTTAGAGCAGGGGTGTCAAATTCGATTTCATTGAGGGCCACATCAGGGTTGTGGTTGATCTCGAGCGGCATAGCCACAGTGGATGTGGCTGGGGTGGGCCTGGCTGGAGTGGGTATGGTCAGCTTCCTGCCTCCTCATTCCCATCTCCCTCGGTCCCTTCCCCCTTCCTTCCTTCCTTCCTTCCTCCCCCACTTCCTCCCCTGCCTCCCTCCTTCTCATTCCCTTCTTGTTCCTTCCTCTGCACTCAGGAAGGAAGTGGCTGAGGGGCTGAGGCACCGGGGGCTGGTCCTTCGCTGTCTCAAGGGCAGCCGCTGCGGGCCAGATCTATCCATGTTGCAGGCTAAATCTGGCCTGCAGGCCTTGACTTTGACACCCCTGTTTTCGAGTGCTAATGGTGTTTATGATTGGCTAGATTAGACTACTAATAGTGTTTATGATTGGCTAGTCTTTGGAACTTGAAAATGCCATGCTGGAAAAAAAATGCCAAAGCTCCAAGGACAGACTTACAGAGGGGAACATGGAACATAAGCATGAATATGGGAAAGCTCAGTGCAGTGAAAGACTAAATGAATCAACTACACATTGGCATCTTCATCATCTGTGAACTGAGATGGACTGTAACTGGATGCCTTCAGTCAGAACATCATATTAATTACCACTAAAAACATGAAAACAAAGATAGATTGGTGTTGTTTCTATCATTAGGAAGGGTATTTGATGATTATCCAAGTTTATACTACAGCCTCTGACACAGAATAAAAGAAAGCTAATAAGTTTTATGATCAATTGCAATTTGAAATCAATAGAACATGCAAGCAAGATATTCTGGTTTGTAGTTAGAGACTGGAACACCAAAGCTGAAAATATTAAGAAAGAAAATGTAGTTGGATTGTATGATCTAGGAAACCAAAAAGAGGCAGGAAAATGACATTAATAATTGGATTAACAGAAACAAAAACTGATATATTATTTTCCTACCAAACCAATGATTTTGTCATTTCGTGGTGGTGCAGTGGTTAGAATGCAGTACTGCAGGCTACTTCTGCTGACCGCTAGCTGACAGAAATTCTGCCATTTGAGTCTCACTGGCTCAAGGTTGACTCAGCCTTGAGCCGAGATCGGTAAAATGAGGAGCCAGATTGTTTTGGGCAATATGCTGACCCTGTAAACCTCTTAGAGGGGGCTGTAAATCACTGTGAAGTGGTATATATGTCTAAATGCTCTTGCTAACACAATTTTAAAACAACAAAAATGATGTCTATATACCTGGGCATTGCCAAATAGAGGCTCACCTCTACAAAACCTAGCCAAATTTCTCGCCAAACAACTACAGCCCTATGCAGAATCCATCAACTCGCATGTAAAAAACTCATTCCAGTTCATAGAGATCATAAAGAAACAAAATTTACAGCCCAGCGACCTACTCGTGAGCTTTGATATAATATCCCTCTTCACCCAAGTGCCAATCAAAGAAGCCCTGACAGCTATCCAAAACAAATATAACCCTCCCAAGCACACCCTAGATCTGACCAACCACTGCCTATCCAACACATACTTCATCTATAACGGACAAAATGGACGTTGGCTTACTTGAACGTCCTTTTTCAGGGCGCTGCGACTACATTCCATGGCTGGGGATCTTTACTTCTTCGTAGCTGATTACTGGGCGTTACTTATTCAAATTTTTTACTCTGGTCTCCGCCCCCTTTATGCTGATTACTTCAGTCTTTCACGAAGGAGCTGGAAACCAGGAATCTATAAGAAAGGAAACAAACAAGAACACAAACACCGCCAACAACAAGCCGGCCAGAGCAGGAAGCCGGAACAAGGGCGGGAATGGAATGTAGTCGCAGCGCCCTGAAAAAGGACGTTCAAGTAAGCCAACGTCCATTTTCCAGTGCGCTGCTTCCTACATTCCATGGCTGGGATATACCCAAGCTCAACTACAGGGTGGGAGGCTGACTGCTCTCGGCCACCCCGGCAGAATGGACTTGTTGAAGCACTCGTCTGCCAAATGAAGCCTCAGCCGAGGCAAAAGAATCAATCTTGTAATGACGGATGAACTGTGAAGTTGAAGACCAAGTAGCAGCACGACAGAGGTCAGTAGTGGACGCCTGAGTAGCCCACACGGCCGTTGTCGCTGCACTGCGAGTAGAATGAGCAAAAATTCTGCCTGGAACCGGTCTGGCCTGGCGTTCATACGCTATCGAAATACACGCCTTGATCCAACGACCGACAGTTGACGAAGACACCTTTTGACCCATGAAAGCAGGATGGAAGGACACCAACGCTTCTCGTGGGGATGGTGAGGGTCCGGGCAAAACCAACTCCTGGGCTCGATGAAACCATGAGTTCACCTTTGAAACAAAGGAAGGGTCTAATCTCAATACAACTCTGTCTGCATGGAATATGCAAAGATCCTTGTGGGCAGATAACGCTGCAATCTCGGAAATCCTCCTTGCAGACGTATAGCCAATAAGAATGCCAACTTGAACGACAGGAACTTTAAACTGATGGAGGCTAAAGGTTCAAACGGATCGGATGTGAGAGCGTGAAGAACTAAAGGCAGGTCCCAGGAAAGATAACGATGTACAATAGGCGGCGAGATGACTGTTGTCCCCCGAAGAAAACCTTGAATCCTGGGATCATGAGACAAAGGCCGACGAGGGTCATGAGATAAGACCGTGGCCAGAGCAGCAACCTGCCTCCGCAGTGTTGCTGGAGCCAACCCCTTGTCCAAACCGGCTTGAAGAAATTGCAGGACCTCCAGCACATCGGCCGATGTGGGGTCAACATGATGCTTAGAACACCAGACAGTAAAGGCTTTCCAAGAAGCCTCATAAATACGAATCGTTGACGGCCGCCTGGACGATTGAATGATGGTCATCTGGAAGACCATCCTTCTTTAGGAGCACCCGCTCAAGCGCCACATGGTTAACCGGAGCCACTGGGGGTCTGGGTGGGCGATGACTCCCTGGGAGAGTGACACCTTGTGCGGAGGAAGAGTCCAATGGGGAGCTGTGGAAAGATTTACCAAGTCTGCGTACCAAGCTCTGCGCGGCCAGCAAGGGGCGACGAGAAGGAGTTCGGCCCGTTCCCTCAGGATCTTCCTGATGACTTTCGGGATCAATGGCAGCGGAGGGAATGCGTAAAGCAGGCCCGGGGGCCACCGACAACGAAGGGCGTTGTGTCCTTCTGCTCCCTGGCAGGGAAACCGGGAGAAGAACCTGGGGAGCTGTGCGTTCTGAGGCGTGGCGAAGAGATCTACCAGGGGTGTCCCGAACCTTTGGATTATGTCTTGAAATGTCTCCGGATGAAGGCGCCACTCTGCCGGATCTAGATGTTTTCTGCTGAGCCAATCTGCCCGAACGTTGGCTTCTCCAGAAATGTGATCCGCCCGGATCGACTTCGTGTGGCACTCTGCCCAAGACAACAGTTTCTCCGCCTCTAACATCAAGGGTTTGGATCGAGTTCCCCCTTCTCAATTCACATGGGCCTTCGTTGTCATGTTGTCCGTGAGGAGCAAGACGTGTTGACCTTCTAAGAGAGGGCGAAACCGCCGAAGGGCCAGACGTGCCACTCGCAGCTCCAACCAATTGATGTTGTGCATCTTCTCCTCCGGAGACCAAAGACCTTGCACAACTTCGTTCAGCAGGTGAGCACCCCACCCTTGCAAACTCGTGTCTGATGTCACCACGAGCCGGTCTGGTTCCAGAAAGGTGCACCCCTTTGACAGCGCCGGCAAAAGCCACCATATGAGTGATGTCTGAACTTGAGCTGGGAGAAACACAGGTGTCTTGGAAGTGCCTCTCCCCGACTTCTGGAACCGTAACAGAAACCACTGCAACTGACGGGAGTGTCTGCGTGCCCAAGGAACGATAGCTATGCACGACACCATCTTCCCCAAAAGTTGGGACAGCAGCAGAGGAGACACCGCCCTGAGTGATCTCACCTGAGACACCAGATTTCTGAGGCTGCGGATCCGGTCTGGCGAAAGAAACACTTGACCTTTGCTGGAGTCTATGATCGCCCCCAGATGAAGAATGCGATTGGTGGGCGTGAGGTGACTCTTCGGAAAGTTGATGGTGAAGCCGAATTGTTGGAACACGGTGATCACAGCTGTTATGTCTCGAGCTGCCTGTTGTGGATGAGACGAAAGGACGAGAATGTCGTCGAGGTAACATAGGATTCTCACTGGTATCAGGCGGAGCTGAGCTGCGACTGCTGCCACCAATTTGGTAAATGTTCGTGGAGCAGAAAACAGACCGAAGGGCATCGCGCAGTATTGGAAATGACGGCCATTGTACTCGAAGCGCAGGAATCTGCGATGTGCTGGATGGATAGGCACATGCAAATAGGCCTCC
This sequence comes from Pituophis catenifer annectens, assembly GCF_029215685.1. Classification (NCBI taxonomy): domain Eukaryota; kingdom Metazoa; phylum Chordata; class Lepidosauria; order Squamata; family Colubridae; genus Pituophis; species Pituophis catenifer. Next base: position 42,988,940 of record NW_027256887.1, on the reverse strand, counting down.
TTGAGATCCACCGATTGCAAAAGGTCATCCTGTCTGACGCAAGCCAGAATTGACTTTAAGGACTGCATCTTGAACCTTCGATACAGGATGAATTGATTTAGAAGTTTTAAGTTCAAAATGCCCCTGACCCCTCCCGAGGACTTGGGCACCAGGAACACAGTAGAGTAAAAGCCTGTCCCTTGTTGAGACACGGGAACTGATTCGATGGCATTGATGGAGACAAGATGACGGATTTCTGCTTCCATCAGTTGTCTTCTTGCAGGAAGCGGTGACACCTGACAATGAATGAAACGACTTGGAGGGGTGGAGAGAAATTCCAGACACAGACCGAAGGTTACGGTGCGAAGGATCCATTGTTCGCACCTGGCAGACTCACATTGATGATGAAAACCTTGGAGACGACCACCAATGGGAGCCAACGGCCTTGAGTCACTTGCCTCGTCTGAACGGCCTGAATCCGGATCCCCAGAATGGGCGCTTAGACTGGAGATGCGACCTGCCTCTGTCCCGAAAGGACTGTCTGTCTGAAGGACGATCTGATCCCTGAGAATAAGGTCTTTGATGGTAGGACATCCCTGATCCTGTGAAGGGACGAAAGGAATGTCACTGCCCATATGGAGCATACCTGCGTTCCTGTCTTCTGTAGGATGACGGAAGGACCTTGCGCTTATCCTTGTCCTCTATCAGCAAAGGATCTAGTGCCGCTCCAAACAACTTCGAAGCCGAGTAAGGCCCAGATGCCAGCTTCCATTTGGTCTTAGCATCAGCTCTCCAATTACGCAGCCAAAACATCCTATGAGAAGTCACCACGGATGACAGTGCGCGAGAAGCAAACTTAGCAGCATTCAGAGAAGCGTCTGCTGAATATTCTGCAGCAGCCACTAGTTTGTTGACATCGTGATGTAATCTGATGTCATCAGGAGGCAATCTCTCTTGTAATTGGCGTAACCAGAGCAAAGAAGCCCTAGTGAAGAAAGAAGTAGAAGTGGCTGCCTTGACCGCCCAGGCAGCTGCCTGGTGCATCTTCCTGAAGGCCAACTCTGCCTTCCGATCCTCTGCTTTAAGTCCATCAACAACGTCCTTAGTAATGACAGAGGATGAAGTGAGAGCTGCAACTGGAGCGTCAACCGAAGGCAAGGCCAGAATGTTCTCCAATTCGGGAGCAGAACAGTAAAGTTTCTTATCAAGAGCACTGGGAGCAGTCAAAGAGCCAGGTTGAGCCCAACCACTTTGCACAACTTCAGCAAACAGAGGTGAACAAGGAATCACATCCTTGTCTGGCTTGGAGACTTGGAACAGGGGATCATGTAGAGAAGCCTCCCTAGAGGCGTCAGCAGAAGAGACAGATGACAAGCCAAACTTTGTAGTCACCTTGGCCTTGTGAAGGAGAGATCGGAAAACCGACGGTCTGAACAGGCCTGTGAAAACTGGTTGCTCAGGAACGAAGTCCTCATCTTCTGACAATTCTATCTCCTCAGGAATCTCTTCTTCCACCTCAGACTCATCACTGGAATCATAACCATGATGCGCAGATGTAGAAGGTCTTTCAGACAAATGACCCCTTCGTACAGGTGGTGGAACAGGATGTTGACCAGGCTGCACACCTTGCTGCAACCCTGTGGACAGAATCCTTGCCAAGACATCTGACAACATAGCCTGAACATTCATTTGTGGCTCAGTCACAGTAGAAGGTCCTACAGAAACAGTTTGTGACGGCTCAGCATGCGAAGCAACGGATACAGCTTCCACTCAGGTTCAGCCTCCTGAGCTTGGTGAACCATAACAGGGACCTCAATAGTACCAGGTCTGGTCACTTCTTGTTGAGTATCAGCAGTTTCCTGGCTCACACTAGACATCTCTGAAGGAAGATGATGAGGCAAATTCCCAAAGACAGGGAGAGAAGAGATTACAGGATCAGCAGAAATTTCAGAAGGAGATCTCACTTGAGAAGACTGTCTAGCCCTGTTATATTGGCGTTCTAAAGCATTATGCCTTCTAAGAGCATATCTATCTTTGGCAGGAGCCTTTTTCTTAGAGGGTCTGCGAGATCTGATCCCTTTACTCTTGTCTTTGGCCTTAGCGCCCCTGGGGGGGGGATGCTGGCAATTCTCTGGGTGGACTGCCTTCTTCCTCCAATTCAGAAGAAATGACAGGATCAGCCATGTCAGCAGAAGAATAGATTCTGTAAAATAGTGAGGCAAAACAATCATTAACATGTAAGGACCCATGCAACAGTAATAAGTCCTGGAATCCCAGCCTAACTTCCAGTAGGCATAAATTAAATATGCAGGAGCAGTTGGTAGGCATTGATAATGAAACAAACCACTCCAGTCCCACTCACAGCTCAAAGAGCCAGGGAAACAAACATCCAAATTTAATTGTTGCCATTTCTACCGGTAAACAAAATGGCGGCCGCCACAGAGGCCAGACAAAATGGCGCCCGTCACTGAAGGTGAACCAAAATGGCGGCCACGAGGAAGAGACAAAATGGCGGCCGCCAAGAATTACAAGCAAACATCTCTTAAAGGGCACTCCCGCAACTCAGCGGCTCTCCCCAATCAAGCAATCTTATTATCGAGTCCCCTCAGGGAACATCAGACCTCATTTCAGTAATATTAGCTTGCTGCCGATCCACAGCCTGCAAGCCACCCCAAATCGTTCCATAATGGCGGCCGCCCGATTTCAAACACATCGGAGTATGCCTGAAGCCTAGGCATGGACTCCGGAGCCGCTATACAGGTTTCCTTAATGAAACCTAGCTGGGACTGAGGCGGGAGCAGATGAACCAGCTCACCGGTTGCCCAGCAGCACCGCCTGCGGCAGGATAGCATTCACGGAGCAGCCCAACAGGGTCTGACTCCGGATGGCTGCTGAAGAATTAAACATTCAAAGGAATTGAAAAGTCTGGAGTAAACAACCCCAAACCTGTACCAGCAGTACAGCAGTAACAATTATCCAATAGAAATTATATATATATACAGTCCCAGCAACTAGAAATGAAATTATTTAAATGCAATTAATTAAATGAAAGTAAATAAATGAAATCAATTAACTCAAATTAATTAATTAAATTAATTAAATCAATTGAATTAAATAAATAAACTAAAACTGAAGTAAAAACTGAAACAATGCAATAACTCACGAAGTAGAACACAGAGGAAAACAATAACACCAGTGTACTCAGCTACTGAGTGAAAAGACTGAAGTAATCAGCATAAAGGGGGAGGAGACCAGAGTAAAAATTTTGAATAAGTAACACCCACTAATCAGCTACGAAGAAGTGAAGATCCCCAGCCATGGAATGTAGGAAGCAGCGCACTGGAAAAATACAAACAAATAGAAGAGCACCCATGGGATCACCCCTCTCACCTGTCATTGCTAACCTCTACATGGAACACTTTGAAACCCAAGCTCTAGAAAAATCTGATCACAAACCCAAACTCTGGCTCAGATACGTAGATGACACCTTCATAATCTGGCCACATGGGAAAGAAAAACTGGACAACTTCCTCACACATCTTAACAGCCTACACCCCAAAATACAGTTTACCATGGAAACAGAAGCGAACAACCAACTTCCCTTCCTGGATGTCTTAGTCTACAGGAAATCCAATGGCTCCCTAGGACACACCATCTACCAAAAGAAAACACACACAAACCGCTATCTGCACGCACTCTCACACCACCACCCAGCACAGATCAACTCCGTAGCCAAGACACTCATCTCCAGAACAAAACGCTTAGCTGACGAACAACACCTAAAAACCGAACTACACACTCTCACTAACGTATTAACATCCAATGGATTCCAAAGAAATAAGGTTACCAACCTAATCCAAAAAGAAACCCCCACTAAAATCCAAGACAGAGAACAAGAAAACGGCAAAGCCCTCCTCCCATACATAAAAGGCACCACAGATAGAATCAGCAAGATCCTCCACAAACACAACATCAAGACAGCATTCTGCACAAACCGAAAAATATCCACCATCCTAAGAAACCCCAAAGACAAAATTGAGTTAGAAAATCAAGGAGTATATGAAATCCCATGCACCGCCTGCCCCACCACATACATCAGACAAACCAACAGAAGAATAAGTGCACGCATTAAAGAACACAAGAACTCAGTCAAAAAAGAGGAACCAACTTCTTCCCTGGTCCAACACCTCAAAGCCACAGGACATGATATTGACTTTAAAAAGACCAGAACTATCGCCAAAACCGAACACTTTAACAACAGAATAATCAGAGAAGCCATCGAGATAGAAAAACGTCCACACAGCATGAATAAATGAGATGATACCTCCCGCCTACCAGCCATTTGGAAACCCACCCTTATTGACAAACGAGTCCCTAACACAAAGAATGACACCCGACCCACACTCACGAGAGCCACACAGGATGTAACCACCACACATCCACGCAGAAAGCAGACTCAAACCACACTGAGGATGAGGCACGACCGCGGACCAGAAGCCAGACCACAGCTGCATCATTAGCCCCTTTAAACCCCCCCAATCCATACATGAAGCATGAAGAGGTAGCACGACCACGAAGCCAAACAACAGCAACACAGCTCACCAGCTCAAATCCCCCTGCTACTCAGACTAACCCGAGCACAACCAAGCCCCCACCTAAACAGAACACACACCCATCCAATCAGAGCACAGCCAACCCCCCATCCAATCAGAGCACAGCCAAACCCCCAACCAATCAGAACACACCTCCACCCAATCAGAACACAACCAAGCCCCCACCCAATCAGTTCACACCCCCACTGGCAGTTAAAAGGAAGAAACAGCTGCGATCACACACATTGCTCCTAGAAGCACGACGCCGAAGACACCAGCCTGAAGATGACGAATGAGACTTCGTCGAAACGTTGCCAAGAAACCTCCAAATTTACGCGGGAGAAAACCTGAATAACCATAGACCTACATACAAACACCCGCGAAAACCTCAGAATATATATATATATATATATATATATATATATATATATATATATATATATATATATATATATATATATATATTGGAGTAATGTGATTATCCTGCTATTGAGTAGTAAATAGAAATGATAGAATAGAGAACTACAAAAGCAAAATGCATAAGTCGATATGAAATGCTGTAAAATTACCGTTAATGTTATATAATGTTCAATATGTTATGTCTTGACATGTTTTGCTTTAATACATGTGTGATTGTTTTTTGTGTTGTTTTTAAAGACAAACATTTTAATAAAAATTATTTTTTAAAAAATAAAATACAATACAGTACAATACTAAATAACCACAATTCCACTTCCCTTTTTAAAAGGGACAAAAGCTCCAAAACAGGCTCTACCCATGCTTTGACAAAGTTCATTTGGAGAAGGAAACAAGGAATTAAAGAAAAACAGATTTATCCAAATCTTTAGTATGAGTTTGTAAATCAAGAGGATACTGATCATTGCTTTTAAATTTTTAATTTAATTAATAATCATAATTAAAATGAAATAGAATAAATTCTCTGCATAACCTAAAAATATAATGAAACATATTGAGCCAAGTTGAGAGGTCATAGCTTATTTCCTAGAGCTAATAATAACCAATAAATCAGGGAGCAAAAATAGATTATTCCATTTAATCTCAACAAAGACAATTACTTACATTATTCCTTTTCATTTCCAGCTGGGAATCAAGTGACAGATTCAGTGTCTTCATTTATCTTTCCAGAAGTCAGCTAGTAAAATAATCCATTTTAAAAAATCCAAATCTAATTCTATACGCACTAAATTCTGAGGCTACAATACTACGAAGTAAACAATTTCAGTATTTATCATGCATCCTTGCATGCACTGAAGATACCACTATCATGTTTTTAATAAGTTGTCCCAATGTCTGCTACTCCATGTGAACTTAAAATAATGTATTCAGTAAAAACCAAAACAAAAAAGCAGAGATAGAATGAGGAAAGAGGAAAACATGGCCCTTCTCTGAAACAGAAAATCTGATTCTTTCACTAAGACTACTGTTTTGTTTATGGTGAAAAGATCCCATTAAGGCCTCAGCCCCATCAAACAGCAGACCAAGACCATGAATGACACCTATCATAGGCCAGACCAAATCCATGATTAGATGAAATTTGCCAAAGGCCTTTGTAGCTGAGAAAATGCCTACTTCAGAAAGGAATGTAGAAAATTCCTGGGAGCACAGGTCTTTCTTTGTTGGCAGTCTGGTGTTATTCTGAGGAAAATAAAAGCACATAAAAAAGAACTTAGATGCTCTGAAGAAAATGTCCAAAGCATTGTTTAAAACTTGCTATTTTATAAAAGTGTACCAATTTTGTTTGGAATCAATTTGAAAAGTATTTTTCTCAAATGGCCATCCATTAATTTAAATGTTTCTTTTGCAGAAATAACATATTTCCTTTTCTTTCTATTTGCCTAAATTAAACTAAATAATGCATTAGTCTAGCCTTTTAATTATAAACCACAGGTTGTCTGCCAAGCATTATTTCTGCATCTATGCTGTTTTCTAGCTATCTATATCAGGTTTAATATTAAAGTAATGTGTGACACTTCTTTACACCAATCAGATGCAACCAATACGTTATTGGGGTAGTTTAGTCTCATCAAACAGTATAGAATCGATTGTGTAACTAACAAAGCATGCACAATCATTGATGACAAACAAAAACCTCTCCTTCACTTGACCACTTAGCCTTAGAAAAGCAATAGATTTTCAATTTTTAATATTTTGTTTTATTAACCTCTGAAATAAAACAACTATAGATATATATCTAAAATATGGATTTACAAAATTCAATAATTACTTTATCAAAATAATATAAAATATAGTGTGTTAATATATTTCAATCAAATTAAATACTTTTAAAATCAGTTTGATTGTTTGAAATCTGAAGTGGGGTTTCTGAAAATTTTCATAATCCTTTAACTTTGTTTATTTCAACTCACTTGATAGGCAATTTTGTATTTTCCTCCTAGATATCTAATACATTTGACAAATCAAATACAATATGTGATTATTCAGCTATCAAAATCATGTTTAGAGGAACGGATTCTAGAGCAAGTTTCTTCCACTAAGTAAACCATGTATTCATGTTCTTTAGTTTGTCTCTTTTTTAAAAATCTATTACTGATTCATGAAATATCCTATTTTGTTATATTTCATGTTGCTTAATATTTTTACCAGTGAAATTTTATATACATCTATTTGATAGGCCAAGTAAAGTTAAGTCCTTGACTTAACAACAGTTCATTTAGTGACCGTTAAAAGTTACAACAGCACTGAAAAAAGTGAGTTATGATGATTTTTCACTTATGATCACTACATCATTCCCATGGGCATGTGATTTACATTTGGATGCTTGAAAACTGACTCACATTTATGACATGTGCAGTGTCCCAGGGACATGTGATCACCTTTTGCAACCTCCTAATAAGCAAAGTCAACGGGGAAACCAGATTCACCTAACAATTGTATTACTAATTTAACCACTACAGAGATTCACTTAACAAATGAGGCAAGAAAGGTTGTAAAATGGAGCAAAACTTAACAAAGTTCTCACTCGACAACATAAATTTTGGGCTCAATTGAGGTCCTAAGTTGAGGGCTACCTGTAATTCTCCAGTTGTTGTTTTGCTATTTTGTACCATCTCTATTTTAATAATCTCAGAAGTTCTATTGATATTAGAAAGACAGAGCTCTAAGCAGATCAATCGGTAGCTTTGGTGGTTCAGTAGTTAGACTGCAATATAAGGTTGACTCAACCTTCCAGCCTTCCAAAGTTGGTAAAATTAGGATCCAGATTGTTGGGGGCAATATGCTCACTTGGTAAACTGCTTAGAGATTCCTGTAAAGTACCATGAAGTGGTATATACTGTATGCCCAAGTGCTAGGTAAAAAAGATCAGGTTCATGTACAGGTTCTTTCTTTCTTTCTTTCTTTCTTTCTTTCTTTCTTTCTTTCTTTCTTTCTTTCTTTCTTTCTTTCTTTCTTTCTCTCTCTCTCTCTCTCTCTCCCTCCCTCTCTCTCTCTTTCTTTCTTTCTATTTCAAGAAGGGCTTAGACATACACTAGAACTGAAAAAAGCAATTGATAATACTTCAACATATTTCTGGCATATATTCTCATACACATTATAGAGAAACATTCTATATCAGATTTTAGAAAGTGACTCATGGCTTCACTCCTATTTACTTTTCAGACATACCTGCTTTAAAATTATTTTTGTTTTGTTTGTATGTTTATATGATTTGTAACTAACAATGAAATGATTATCTGACTATTTAAAATACTACTTCTGTGTTACTATATATTGTTGATACAATAAAACTGACGTGTATGCTATAACCATAAAAATAATATCAGTGAAAAATTGTTGCAAAATGATTCCAGTTTCTTCAATTAGCACTTTTGGGAACAGTGGCAGAACCAGAGTTTTACACCAAAGTATACGTGTTGCATGCAAAATATCAGGGTTGGACAGTGTTTCCGATTTCAATCCCCACAAGATGCTTTGCTACATGGGAATGTACCACCTGCTTCCAACATTTTAAAGCAGCTGTATTATATAGTTCTACAAAACACATTCATCTTACATTCATTAGTCAATCAGCTGCAATTCTGAGCTATGTGAACAAATGGTCTGCCTCAGTATATGGTGGTTTCATATATTCCTCAAGCTTTATTGGAATATATCTTTTCCTGCTTTAAATAGAAGAATACTTATTTGAATGATTCCTACAAAATATTCTATTTCTACATATGTATAAAATTAGCAAATATCATTGATAAATTTTATTTTTAAATTGCTTAACTATTTTGAAAAAAAAAATTAAGGAATATTTGATGAGACTATGCAAACTTCATATTCAACATTTGATAATTTGGATCCTAAAGTTTGCATATAGCAGAAGCACTGCTATAGGGGCATTTTTAAACAAGGAGCCCCCTTATGTTTGTTCTTACTTCCAGGTTTCTCAATACGTATGGACTAATTAGATACATGTGGAATGTTATCAACATATTAGGGCTATTCTCTGAAGGGGGTGTTAGGATGGAGTTTTCTAATCACAAACATTTGCTCCTTCAGAAGCAAAATTTGTGAAGCTGGTCTCTACCTTAGCACCACTTCTAAATTCTCAGGATAACCTCTACTATCTCACCTTATCATTTTTTTTTCCCTCGGCAGCATGTGGAGAATATGTTTCCAAACAAAATCCTAAACTCATTTTATTTCTAAGAATGTTTATAAGGCCTATATGGAACCTACAACTTAAGTATAAATTAGACTTGAAACTGTGCTGTTTTGCAGCATACTGAATTTTTCATTTGTATATTTTCAGTTAGAGAAAAAAAAACTAGTACAAACTAAAAACAGGCGTAAATATTAAATTCAAAATAAAGGAAACAACTAAAATTACTTAGAACTACTTTGGGCTTAAGGTTAACCTTAAAACAATTTTGGAAAAAAAGAGATGGTCTTAACTGATTTATTAGCCTGAAAAGCTAAAATACCCAGCATTTTAAAATTGGTTTTTAACCTCAGGGCAAAGCCATGAATATCTCCTAAACTGAGGGTATACTGTATCACCTGCCCCAGAGTGTTTGATGAAATCAAAGCAGACATAATGTTCATTCCATCAGAAGCCAGATTCTCATGTTACAAAAGATGTCAGCTAATTTCCATTGGTAGAAGAATTTAGCCCAAATCTGTTATTTTGCTTGTTCAAAATCAAAGTGAAACCAGTTGCTATTATCTGTTTACTATGGACAATTAGTTTCAAGTTGTAGAGATGACTAATCACGCAATACTATAGGTTCTGAAATCCTGAAGTCCATGACATTCTCATCTAAATGCATTGAGAAAACATGACTTCCTTCCCATGCCTCTTAAATTCCTGTATTTCACTGATTTTAAAGGCTTTTTTCAATGTGTCTGAATTTTAATATGTTTCTTCATAAAACTGGCTATAGACTTTTATATTATTGGTTTTCCTCTTCCAGGTTAGGATGAAAGAAGAGCAAAGCAATAGTAAAACTGCTGAAGACTAATTTTGCCTTTGCACTTACTTAAAACATAACAAAATACTATTGGGTTTGGTGACTAATGTTCTCATGCTTTTCAAGATCATAATGAAGTGGCAAACTGTGTTTTAATGGTCTGCAAGTGTTACTCATATTCCGGTACTAGCTATATAAAACACCCATTTTACTATTTCTGATAGATATCCATTTTTAAAGTAACAAGATAGATATGAAATAATAGAATGTCTTTTAAACATACCAACAGACTGCTTAACAATGGTTTGCTAATTGCCTAATTTCTCTGTTACAGGTTAAATACAGATTTTTTAAAATCAAATAATGTAAATATATGATTCAGTGATACAGCACATGGTCTACATATAAAAGGTTTTAGATACAATCCCGGGTATTTCCAGAAAAGGTTGGGAACACCTGGACAGATGTCTATCAGTAATCAATCAGTAGCCATCCAACTGGACCAGAGGTCTTAAGGCAGCTTTTTGTTCAAAGTAGATAAAATTGTCCACTATACTTGGCCTTGTTTCAGCCTTATGACTGGATGAGCTAATGCTACCTTACTGTAAAGTTACATTAACAGAATTTTGCAAGTCTGAAAGCTTAGTTCTCACCCTGCCTCTGAGCCTTTTGTTCCATTCACTATCTAGCTGTGGGCTATGCCTTCCGGTATCTGATCATTCCCTAGGCAGCATCTCTGGGCTCATCCTCCTGAGGTCATTCCCACACACCATTACATCTTGCTACATCCCCACTAAAGTTTGTCCCAGTGTCTGGAGGCTATGAAGGCCTGAATGGGAAGGATCAAAATCAAGCTTTGGCTGGGGTGTTTGAACCACCCAGTCCCAGATGTGAAATGGTATTTAATAGAGTCAATACATTTTTTTTCCAGTCTGATATTTGGGAAATGAGCATACATATCAGAATAATCCCATTTAATTAGTGTATCTCAACTTCATCAAAGTCCACAGAAAGATGCCACTGAAGGTAAGCAACAGGGACTCACTATTTTATTTTACATTTGTTTATTTTTTAACCAATTTACATCATGTCCTTCTACTCATAGAGCTCTCAAAGTTGTTATGTTCCTATGATATGTATAGTTGTCATCTGCTGGAGATACATGCTAAAAAGAACTAGCTCTTGTTTCAACCCTTCTATATTATGGAAGGTGGTGAAGCTGGTGAAAATGTTTTCCTTAGATTTCACATTCTTACAGCTTTACCATCATCTGAATAAAACACTTTGGCTTCTCTGTCAGTGGGTAAGCCTCTTCTGGACCTCTGGAGATCTTCAAAAAAGTAAGATCTTCAAAAAGTAAGTAATAAAGTAAATGTCATGATTAACATTTTCATTATTTTCAGTGGGAAGTAAAGGTAATTAAGTTAGCATGAATGTAACCTATTAAGGCTATGTTTAAAAATATAAAAGAACTATATGTTAAACATGTCCCTGATTTGCAACCTAATCATTTATGTCCATCCTTTTATTTTTGTAGCAAATTGTACATTTTTGTTTTGATAAAAGCAAAGTGAATATTCATTGAGAATCAATATGTTTCTTCAGCGTAGTTCCTCTTTCACCATCCTCTAAAGCTCTACTCCTTAACTGATTTTTCTTAATAATTTGTCTATTTAGAACAACATAAAGGAAGCAGAAAAAAAGGTAACAGAATTCCTAAGAGAGCAAAATCCCTACAGCTATATAATGAATGGTCTCTAAAGTCTTATTACCACAGTAAAAAGCTAGTACAATGATTTAAAAATACAACTATTACTGTTTCCAAAATATATACTTGGTAAAATACTTGCTAAAATATTAGAAGGTACCTGTTAACAGATAGCTGCTTCCATTAGCAGAAGAACAGCTTCCAATATAGGGGGGAATAAACACAAATCCAGCAAGTTTTTATATTTGCTTGAGAGTCTGTGAGAAACCTTTTGCTAATGTTAGAATGAGATTTTACTGAACAACTAATTTTGTCTTCTTGTAGTTTTGTCTTCTTGTAGTTCTTGAAATCCATGTCACAGAATTCGATGTTTCAAAGGTATTCATATCATTTTAGCCATTTTTGACATAAGATTGCCAGATTTAAAAATTCTGACTGTTTAAACATTTCATGGAAAAATCTTTTTATAATGTTTCTATAAAGCATTGTACATTAGGCTTGTCAAATTTCTTGTTTCTGATCAGATTGCATTTCACAATGCTTTAAGTGTATAATGGCTTATTTAGTTATATTAACAGAATAGTTAACAGTAAAAATTATACCTTTATAGCAAAAAAAAAAAAAAAAAAGTAAGTAATCCATGGGAAATAGGGTGGGGAGGAGTAAATGGAATCTGAGATGCTAGAAAAGCAGGTCCATTCTGTGGAGATTCAGCGGGGCAGGATGGTGTGGGGGAAGCAGTTGTGGGGATCCCAGGAGAGCATGATTGAGGGAGGCCTTGGATGGTCTGCTCCAGCACTAGGCCCCACATGCAGTTCCCCATGTGCATTTAAAACCAGCCCATTCGATTAACAAATGCATTGGGGAAAGCAGGGAGTGATCACGTTAATTTAATGTGATTCAATCAGACAAATTCCCAGGTTACAAATGTAATTGGCAGGCTCTATTACATTTGTAACTGGAGGATTACCTGTATAATGAGAGTGAGGGAGGGTCTCAGAGAAGCCCTGCCTTAGCACCACACAAGTGCTTAGATGTCTATAGTGGCAAGATATTATACTATCTACTATTAAGTACAATATATTTTACTACTATTATTTGATAAACACGGCTGAAATGGATGCTGATTAAGCAGGCTTAAGACTCTCCAAATGTAGTGAATTGTGTAGACTCTTTGGGAGATTAGTTGCTTATTTTTCAGTTAGCAAACATTATTTTATATAAATTTTATATAAATTTATATAAATATAAATTGAAAATAAATAAATAAATAAATAAATAAATAAAAATTTTGTGGGGGAAAAAAATTATAAAAGAAATATACAACAGATAGAAAGAATTCTAATAATGACAACTACTAGAGGACAGACTGCCTGCATGCAGGATACAGCTTAAATAGGTAATAGTTCTCAGCTAACCATTATCATCTGCAGAAAGTTCAACAGGGTCTGAACTGGTTAGCACTTGGATGGAAGATTATGACCTATCAAGGTCAAGACAATTTGAAAAAATCTAAAAAAACATAGTAAGCCACTTATATCCTGTTGCCCAGAAAACTATATGCAGGACCTATGTAATCACTAGGAGTAGAACTTAACTCAAGGGAGTTTTTAACCTTATCTCCATTTCTTGTTTTATTTAATGTAGCTAGGCTATATAAATACAACCATGTAATATCAAATAAATTATTTAGAAATCAGACAAAAAGCATGATGCCTGCATGTTTGTGTCTGCTGGATTTTTTAAAATTTAGTCCTAGCAGATAAACTTCTTTAAATAAATTAAAGCTAATTTTAAAGGACATATTTTATTAAAACAATTAAATTCTGTATGGCTGTTTTAAGAACAATCTACATAGGCTCATTTGTTTGGATAAAAGCCAAAAATCTACTCAAATAAAAATTTGCCCCTTCATTCCATTAGAGAAAGAATGGCGAGTATGTTTCTTAGTTTGTACTAAAAAAGATTTAATCTTAAAGGTTTAAGGACTATCTATCTCTAAAGAGCCAATTGCTTACATTTCTAGATACCTTCTACCACTTAAAAATAGATTGCTAGGTGAAGAAGGTACAATGGTGCCATTGTGCACAGAACTCAGTTCAACTGATTTCTTGGAAAGAAACTGATGAATTTTATGGCAAAGCAGAAGACTTGAGTGGAGAAGATCCTATGTACCATCCCTGCCATTTCAAAGTAAAGTAGTATATGATAGGAATAATCTTAGAACAGTATTCCACAATCTGGTGTCCTTCATGTCTGCTGGACTACACCCTACAGTATCTTCAGCCAGGATATGAAGAGCATCACGTTGGGTAAAGCTAGGTGAGACAACTATTGAATTATTGAACTATTGTTATTCAGAACTGACAGGACTGAGTTTGATGGCACACCATCTGACTTGGTTTCAGGCAGCTTCTTGTCATCGATCAATGTAAAGATGTGACACAATTTAAGAAAGAGAGTAGCTCAATTCATACAGAAGCACATTAGGCAATCAACTGAAAGTGTGGGTTCTCTGGGCTTCTAAATACTTCTTTTCCCCAGCATACTAATGTGTCTTGGCACAGAACTGGGGAATTTCTGTTGATAACTGTATACAAACCCAATCTAAAATTATGCTAGATTTATGCATGAGTCCATTTTGATTTCATATTTGAGATAAGCAAGGTCACATTTAATAAAGAGCTTAGATACACCCCAGAACCCTTGCATCAGACAAAACTGAGCTTACAGGCTGTTAAAAAATGTTCATAGCTTCACGCAGACTGGTGAAAAGATTGCCAAGGTAGCCTTGAACACACTCACATACCCAACAAAAAGAGGTCCTACTATATTTCTCAAAGGTTTTCCTGTGCTGACAGCAATTAGAAAGTTCAACTGTAATTTCACCCCTTGTTCAGGCAGGACCTTGTCTCACTTTAAACAGGAAATGGGGACTGAGCTAGCAGAACCTGAATATAATGGAAGTCTGTGATGGCAGTGTAGGTAGCATAGCCATCAATATAAATCTGTCATAGACATATTCTTGGAGGCAGAACTTACATATGCTACAGACCCAACAATTTCTGATGGTGCTAGATTTATGGCCTTTGAGAAGTAAGAAGTCTTTGAACCAACACTGCCTTTGAAAATATATGAGGGGTGTGTGTTTGTGTTGTGTGTGTGTGTGTGTGTGTGTGTGTGTGTGTGTGTGCAGAAGCTGGTATTATTAGAGACCATAACTCATATCGTATTAAGGGATTTCAAACAGAAAAATAGATGGTTTCAATACTACTGTTATAAGATGAAATTACTTTGTTGTTCATGAAAAGAGACTAGACGAAAACATCGTTTTTCCACATTTCTGATTATGGCATTAAAATAGCTAAGATTTTTAGGAGAATTATGGTCTTGGAATTTCCTTTGTGAAGTTCTCATAGGAAGGAAGGAAGGAAGGAAGGAAGGAAGGAAGGAAGGAAGGAAGGAAGGAAGGAGGGAGGGAGGGAGGGAGGGAGGGAGGGAGGGAGGGAGGGAGGAAGGAAGGAAGGAAACAGATGTTTGCTTGATGTTGTCATTATTTTTCTTAATTGTACTAGCTGAAAACATATTTACTCTTATACTGGATGTTTTTTTAAAACAGCTTTGCTGTGGTTTGTTAACTTGTTTGGTATTTTCTATTATCTTTTTAGATTTATTGTATTCACCTTTCTTCTTTTGTTTCTGCTCATTCAATTAGGTCAAAGAAGCACGTGCTCAGGCTCTAACCTGAAAGATGGGGCCTAGGAAACAGGCCTTTTCCATCCAACCGCCTGCCCTCTGAAACACCCCAGCCCCCAAGATTGGTAAAAATTTTGTATGTACTCAGCAGGTTCTCAAGCACATCATGATTAGCTTTCCTGGCAAAACCAGGAAACAATTTTAACAAGTATAAAAGGAACTACTACATATCATCACAGAAGATGAGGAATTCTGGTTGCTCTCTATTTTGATTGTTTTGAATATTGGATTTATTTATTTATTTATTTATTTATATACCGCCCTTCTCCTGAAGGACTCAGGGCGGTGTACAGCCATGATAAAAATAATACCAACACAAAAATTAAAAACAATTTAAAATAATTTAAAGTATTGGCCGTATTTAAAACCCCTAGCTAAAACCCCTTTAAAACCATTAAAACCCACTTAAGTTAATTCATTCGGTCAGGCCGGCTTGCTGAAACAATAAAGTCTTCAGCGCACGACGGAAGATGCGGAGGTCGGGGATCCTCCTTATGTCTGGGGGCAGCTCATTCCATAGGGCAGGAGCCCCCACAGAGAAGGCTCTCCCCCTGGGGGTCGCCAGCCAACATTGTTTGGCCGATGGCACCCTGAGGAGGGCCTCTCTGTGGGAGCGAATCGGGCGGTGGGAGGCATGCGGTGTCAGAAGGTGGTCCTGTAAGTATCCCGGTCCTAAGCCATGGAGCACTTTGAAGATGGTGACTAGCACCTTGAAATGCACCCGGAAGACCACTGGGAGCCAGTGCAGCTCGCACAAGAGAGGTGTTACATGGGAGCGACAGGTTATCTTTTCCTGATGCATTGTATGTATTATAGTTCTTTGTTTTTTGTTGTTTGTATTACTTTTATCCTCTGTTTTTAACATTAATAGTTGCCTAGATACATTCCAGTGACTCTAGTGACATATATGCCAATAAAAAAAATAAATTAAACCAGCTTTTGTGAGATTTACCATCTGAATGTGTACTACACAGATGGCTCAGGTATGTCAAGATTATACCTAGCACTACAGCTTACCAAATGGTGATTTACTTGGCAGACCCAGCTTATCTGCCTCATCTGAGAAAAAAAGATTTTCCTAGATTTATTTAACATGTATTTAGCTCTACCAATAGATGAAATTATATCCACTTCATGTAAAATATGCATTCTCTCTGGATGAAAAACTGAAGGAAATACTATTTTACTACATCAAAGCAGCAGGTGAAATATGTTCTCGTGGAATCATAATAATGGATATACCAGGTTATTCTGAAAAATTCAGACACGTACATTTTTAGTAATTATTACCATTATGAGCAAAGCAATATGAAAATGCCTTAAGCTGAATCAGTTAGCTAGGTAAATGCTGTCCATTCTTATTAGCAGCTGCTCTCTTTCAAACATTTTCCTAACATCTGCTCTCAATAAAGTTTTTAACTGATGGTACCAGGATTAAGCTAGAGTTTTTGTAAAAGTATTAGGAACTATGGTCAGGATATACCTTTACATCTAGTTAGTTTAAACTGATATTTCTGTACATCTTCTACAGCTAGTTTCATATGCATACTACATCTACCTATAAAGCATCATGATTTTGTTTTTTAAAAAAACCCAGCCACACCTGATATCTATTATCAAAGACCCTCATATTTTGTTAAATAAATATTTTGTGGCCACAGCATTCAGAGCTACACATTAATTCTATATACTTCAGCAAAACAATAAAACAAGTAGAACCAGGATACTGCCATAATATAATACAGAAGATCTTTCTATTCACTAAGTAAGGATTACTTGGGTCAAGGACTAAACAGTAGCTGCAATGACTACTTCCATAAACAAAAAACAAGTGCTCTCCTCTTTTAAATTTCAGCATATTATTGGAAGTGGTTTAGAATATAATAAATGAATAAACTGCTTGGTGTCACTATTAATTAATTTTAAACCATTTTTCAAAATTTGCCTAATAGAAGGTTTCCTATGTTCTACCACTAATTGATTAACTGAATGACTCAAGCCCATAAAATCACAATTGGACCTGCTATCTTCCTGCTGGCAGGACAAGTTCAAAAAAATTTTCTGTGAGAAATGACTGTACTATAAAAAGAATGTGATATTTGAGTGTGTCACTTCTCTCTCGTTATTGGCACTAACTTCTCTCCTAGGCCTTCTGCCATATTTCAAGAGTACTGTATGAATCATACTCACGTGGGTCACCTCACTGCCAAATACTCTTTTCAGCAGCTACCAAGGCAAGTTTCTCTCAGGTCTTTGCCAATTGTGATGTCCTTCAGCCAAGACCCTCAAGTGTATGTGTCAGTAGGAGGATTTCCCTGCATACCTTTAACCATCATGTAGAAAATAAGCAAGCCACTTGCTATAAAATGGTAATTATGTAAATTACTAATCAAGTGCATATGAAAGCATAGTTTTAAAGGCAAAAAATGAGACAAAGAACGGAGAAGCAGATATAAATATGGAGCCCTTTTCATTCAGACTTGTTTCATGTAAGATGGTTGTCTAATTTTCATATCTGTGTTGCAAACATCCAGCTGACCATTAGATGGAAGCAAAAAGATATTAAATTCCAATTGTTTGCAGCCATCTGATGGCTGTTTAAATTTTAGCAGGCCGGGTAATGACACCCCCATGTCTAATTCCCATTTTATATCAGAAATCTTATATCTATTGACAAGTGCTGTATATATAGATATGGATACTATATGTATGCATATTACTGATTCATAAACCTGCTCTTATTAATCCTGTTATTTCCATAAGAATTGCTGCACAATTGTTTTAAAGAGAAAGCAATGAAAAGAAGAAAAATTATAAATATGGATGGAGGCATCTTTTACTTTATAAAGAAATTCAAAGCTTTTTCTTAGATAAGGTAAGAATGCATATGAAAGATACTGTGTTACAGTTGTATGTAGACTAGAAGGAATAGAGCATTATAACTAATTATTTCTCTTCTATCTCTAGATAAAGCCCTCATTTCTCAAAATTGTTCTTGAATAACTAAAACACAGTAAACCTTCCCTCAGTAATAAAAGGATCTCAATCTACACTACAAGAAAAAAAGACGACTATACTAGTTATGGCAATATAATAAGCATTTGTAAGATATAAACTAGTTTAATGGTTATACTGCTACAACAGGAAGAAAGATGGAGGCAATATTCTCTTCTATTGGAACAATTGTAAAACTATTTTTAATTCACCATATCCACACTTGGTGAACACTAAATCAGTCCAAGACAGAATATAAAGATTAATGCACAGTTTATTCAAAGTCAAGGAAGTGGAGAAGTTGCTGTGAATGATTATCCAGCTCACTTTGCAGGCTGACAAAAAGATTTGGCTACTTCCTGCAAATTACCTTTTGCAATCTTTTTGAAAAGCTAGGAATATGGAAATGTAATACTCTTAACAACCCCTTCCGGTCATAGTTGCATTCCAGGAAGAATGAAAGGGAATGCCTATGTTTTCTCTCAGTTTAACCTACTAATGTGTTCTCAAAGAGAACAGTGTTGTCTAAATGCACAGAAAATCTGAAGTTTTAGATCAAACTAGAAATAGAGCAAATTATTTTTTATTTTTACATATAAAACAATGTTTAGTCAAATGTTTCTTCCTTTCTACAGAACCATCTGTTCATTTGCAAAAAAACAAAAAAAAACAAAAACAACAACAATCTAAAATAACTAAAAATGCATTTTATGTTTTATGTTTTATGGTCTACTTGTAAATTAAAATGAACCATAGAATTTGCTTTAGACATAAATGGCAAACAAACTATTCTCAAAAATATC
Source organism: Pituophis catenifer annectens (assembly GCF_029215685.1). Taxonomy (NCBI): domain Eukaryota; kingdom Metazoa; phylum Chordata; class Lepidosauria; order Squamata; family Colubridae; genus Pituophis; species Pituophis catenifer. The sequence continues at coordinate 42,969,670 of NW_027256887.1, read as the reverse complement.
CTCTTTCCCTAACAGGCCAACCAGCCTGATTTATTTTTATTGTCTCAGTTAATAGCCTCATAGTAAACCTGATTTAAGTACTCATACAGTACTTTTTCCTGTGACCAAAATATAGTCCATAATTTATCTCAAGGAATCTACTGCTGATGTTGGAGAATCCTTAACTTTGTTCTTACAGGACCATTGTCTATAACTGTCATGGACCATCACAAAATGGCAAGCTGGAGGGAACCATCCCACATTTTCAGTCATTTCAAAAATGGAAACTACTATACCATTAACTTAAAAAAAAAAAACGAAATCCAGAAAGAGCACAAAAATTGTAATTATAATATCAAGATGAAATCAGTCCTCTAAATAATCAATTGCAAGTGTTTTCATGTTTATCTGTCCTTAAAAGCATCATAATAAACTGTGCAACCCTTTTGCATTTTCCATTTTATATTCAATTAAAAGGTACTATACAGAAAATATGACTTTCCAGTATTGCTCCAGATCACATTTAGTTGCAAGATTAAATCTACAACTCAAAGAAGCATTTAAAGCAACACAAGCAATAAAATCACCCCACTTAGTTTGGGAAATACGGATGTAGCTATGAAATCTATAATTTGCAAAATTATTAACAGTCCTTATCTATATTTAGTCAATACCACAAGCAAGCAAGCAAAGAAACAAAAATCAATAGTAGCATTTAACTTTTCCTAAGCTAAACGGCTAAAACTTAAACATTAATTATTCTAAATTATGTCATTGGTAAGAACATCAATCAATTGTACCACATATAATGCATTTTATAATCTGTATTATACTGTAAAGTAATTAAATTGAAAAAAAAGTGGTTTTATAGTGGTAATAGATGACACACACCAAACTCTAACAGGTATCATTCAATATTAGTGCATAACAGTTTTTTCACTTCTGGTCCATATGTACTGTATTAAATATTACAGATAACTTGACAGAAGACACAAGCAGTCATCTTCTGGTATTTTTAGTTACAAGTTAACATAAACGTCAATGGTTTATATTTTAGAAATCATTTCGTTATGTAGATCTTTTAGCTTGTCACATATTGGAAACTTGGGTCATAGAGTAATTAGTAATCATAGAAAGACACTTTTCAATGAAAATGGATAACAATAGAACACAAAGAAATACCATTAGTTAAATATAATTTGGCAACACCAATTAATTAACCCGGCCTTTAAAAAGTCAAAGTCCTCAGCTTTTGACCACAATTGAGCTCAAAATTTCTGTTGATAAGCAACAGTTATTAAGTGATTTTTGCCCCATTTTAAAACCTTTCTTGACACAATTGCTGAATGAATCCCTGCAGTTTTTAAGTTAATAACACGAGTATTAAATGAATCTGGCTTCTCCACTGACTTTACTTATCAAAAGGTGATTGCATGACCACCAGGGATGCTGCAATGATTACAAGTGTGAAAGATAGCTATAAGTCATTTTTTTTTCAATACCACTATAATTTTTAATGGTCACTAAATGAATGATTTTAAGTCTAAGACTATCTGTATACAAGACATCTAAGGTATTTCATATTAATGGGTAACCATTCCTAACTTTGGAAAAAGAATCATGCAGATTCTCCAAAGACATATTTCATCTCTGTTACATAGCAGATCCTACATGGAAGGAGGTTCAGGCTTTTTTAACTTTTTAGAATTTAACATTTCCCACTATAAAAAAAAAAAAAACCAGCAACCAATTTCACCTGTCTCAAAAAACAAACAAAAACCCTGAATTTGTCTGACTCAAGACCTTCAACAAAACTATACAAAAAGATGGTGCTTCGGCTTAACAAAATAGCTATTCATATCTGTTAAATATATGCATACCTTTAGTTTAAAATTTTAATTCAAAATTATTTTCTGGCTGCTATTGAAATACTCCAGAGAGAAGAGAATCAGTCTCATTATAATATAATGAATGTTTGTAGAGTTGTAAAGTAGAAGTCTAATTAACTTCAGTGGGAGAGTTAAAGCAATTTTAATTTCAATGAATATATTGAAATTATGTTTTTATAATTCAAAATTATTTACATTTTAATTTAAATCTTCTACACTTTAACTTTGCACTTTAACTACAAAGGTTGGAATGATAAAGTACAAAAATGGTAGAGAATAACAAAAGCAGAAGAGATTAAGAAGAGGGAGCAAGAATACACAGAAGTATACAAGAAAGATTTTAATATCCCTGAAAACAACAATGGTGTGATCGCTGACCTCGAGCCAGACATCCTGGAGTGCAAAGTTAAATGAGCCTTAGGAAGCATTACCAACAACAAAGCTAGTGGAGGTGACAATATTCCTGCTAAACTATTTAAAATCCTAAAAAAAATGATGCTGTTAAAGTGCTGCAATCAATATGCCAGCAAATTTGGAAAACTCAACAGTGGCCATAGGATTGGAAAACTTCAGTTTATGTTCCAATCCCAAAGAAGAGAAATGCCAAAGAATATTCAAACTATTGTATGATTTCACTCATTTCACATGCCAGCAAAATTATACTCAAAATCCTACAAGCTAGGCTTCAGCAGTATATGAACCAAAAACTACCAGAAGTATAAAGCTGGTTTTCGAAGAGGCAGAGAAATTAGAAATCAAATTGCCAACATTTTCTGGATGATGGAGAAATATCTTAGATTTATATACTGCCCCATAGTGTCAGTGTATTGCTCTCAACAATCTGGGTTCTAATTTTACTGACCTCAGAAGGATGGAAGGCTGAGTCAATCTCAGACTGTGGGCGGAGTTTGCCTGCATTCTAACCACTGTGCCACTAGGGCTCTTTGGGAAAACTTCCTGCACAAGGGGGTTCCAGAAAAACATTTACTTCAGCTTCATTGACTATGTTAAAGTCTTTCATTGTGTTGAGCACAACAAAGTATGGCAAGATTTAAAGAGATGGGAGTCCCAGATCACCTTACCTGTCTCCTGCAAAACCTGCATGTGGGTCAAGAAACAAGAGTTAGAACTATACATGGAGTAACTCATTGCTTCAAAATAGGGAAAGGAGTACAACAACATTGTCACCCTGGTTAACTTATATACAGAGTATTCATGCGAAATGCGCATGCGCTAAAATAAGCCTCCTCCTGAAAATAATCCCTCTCCGAAAATATTTAAACGCAGAGCTGGAAATCAGGTAAGACTGCAAGAGGAGCCCCATCTTGCTCCATGCATCCCAAAATAATAAGACCTCCCTGAAAATAAGGCCAAGCGCTTATTTCAGGATTCAAAAAAATATAAGACAGGGTCTTATTTTCGGGAAAACATGGGTAGTCAAAGCTATGGTTTTCCCAGTAGTAATATATGGCTCTGAGAGTTGGGCCATAAGGGTGGCTGAGTGCTGAAGAATTGATGCTTTTGAATTATGCTGGAGAAGATTCTTGAGACTCTCTTGGACTGCAAGGAGATCAAATTAATCCTAAAGAAATCAATCCTGGCTGTTCTTTGGAAGGACAGATACCGAAGCTGAAGCGCAAATACTTTGGCTACTTAATGAGACTGAAAAAAGGAAAAAGGAAAAGGTGGCAGAAGAAGAAGGTGAGATGATTAGATAGTTGTCATCAACACAATGAACATAAATTTGGGCAAACTCCAGAAACAGTGGAGGACAGGAGAGCCTGGGCCATGGGGCGTGAAGATCGGACACGTTTTAGCAACTGAACAACAAACAACAATACTTTAAATTATTCTAATACTTTTAATCTCAGCCTTGTTTAAAAGACAATCAGAATTTAATAGTAACTCTTTTTCTTCTACATTCTCCCCTCCCCCCTCCATTTATATATTCCCCCTCCCCCAAAAAGCAGAAGAAAATTCCATGTGAAATTCTCATGAATAGGATATGGTATTTATGTATTGTAAATACAAGAGAGCTGATATGTTAGATTAATTCCTTCTGGTATTCAGTCCAAGATGAGAGTCATTTTTTTCCATCAAGATCAGCTTGATTTTACCTATTAGGGGCAATACATCATCTGAGCCAAAGTTATTCTCTTTTTTCTTCTTTTTTCTTTTTTACTCATTTGTACTTTTCCTTCTTAAGGAAAGATAGATTTCTGGTTTATGCCAGAAGATTAAACTGATTGCCAGTAAAAACACTTTGATATTAAGTCAAGGATTTCAAGTTATCCACATGTTCCAAAGCTTATTCAATTTAATTCCTATGGAGGTCTGAGAATTGGAGAAACCAAAATGAAAGTTCATTAGACTAAAAACCTGATAAAGTTATCCTTGGTATCTTGCCCTGGCCAGTTTTTTTAAAAAAATTGCTTTAACCCATAATTAATTTTCCTATGATATGGAAGACTGACACATTCTTCTGCATACATACAGAAAATTTGGGGTAGTTTAGGCAAAGATGAGAAAAGCAGCTCCTTTATGGCATTTTTCTGCTATTGTCTGATTCTACAACTGTGATACATAAGAAACTCCTTTTAAAACTTCTTTATTTTGAAAGCAACTTGTCAAGCAGCATGGGACAGGAAAGGCTTGTGATTTGTATTAACAAGCCGCAAGATTAACTCATTAGATTTTCTTTCAATTATGGCACTGATGTCCACGTTAATTATTTAGAGAGTATGCTGGATGCATAAAAGAAGCCGAAGCAAAATTTAATCAAAGAAACCCCTTGCCTGTTCTCGACTATGATCCAATATATTACAAAGAATCTATTGAGCTATTAAACAGAGATGATTTAATTGCCTGATCCAGTGGTTAATAAACACTTTTAAAAGTCCAGAAAATTCCACAAACTAGAAAAGAGAAAATACATTTTAATAATTGTTATTTTCCTAGGATTTTAAGTACTAGTTTAAAACTTGGTTCAGACTGTTTTGTTTTCAACCAATACATTGTTTTCACAATTCTCCCTACTAAAATTATATGAATGAAACTTAAAAATGCTTACCTTTGGTTAGAACTTTTTGATTATTCTCAATATGTTTCTACTTTGTTCTATTTCTGATCAGCTGATTCAAAGGACTGATTTGTTTTTGTTGCTGCATATACTACATATTTCATGTAGTCAATGGCAGAGCAGCTACAAATATCTGAGTAAGGGCTTCCTCTCTTGCTGTAGTTGCTGACTGAGCATTAACAGAAAAAAATGGCTCTAAGCCAGTTGGCAAAAACAAAAAAAAAATAGTGCAGGACGCTAATATAAGCAACTAAAAGGCCAGGAAACACAGGCACACAAAGACACAAAAGTCTCTTTCCCCTCTCTTTCTCTAGCTGAGTAAGGTTTATTTGTTTATTTATTAAATTTCTATGCCACCATCCATATGCCTAGCTCCTGCGCACCTAGCTGTTCGAAAGCATGCAAATGTGAGTAGATAAATAGGTACCACTTCAATGGGAAAAAACACTGCTCTGCAATGTTATGCTGGCCACATGACTGCAGAAATGTCTTCAGACAGCACTGGATCATGGCCTCGAAATGGAGTTAAGCATCACCCTCTATAGTCGGCAAGGAGTAACAGAGTAAAATCCAGAGTAAAATCCAACAGAAAAGTATACCTTTTCTTTCCTTCCTTCCATCTTACTAATACAACAATTCTGAGTGGCTTACAATATAATAAAAAATTAAAAGGTTATCTTTTATAGGTACCCTATACCTTTCTATGCTAATTATCTCTGGGTGAAGAAAGAAAAGTATAATTATGAATACAAGAATCAATAACATTTGGCTATCTAATACCTATGAAGGACATGCAAACTAACTGATATACATTACATGAATATACAGAAAACAATATTCTGCTGAAAGAAGTCTGTGTGTGTGTGTGTGTGTGTGTGTGTGTGTGTGTGTGTGTGTGAGAGAGAGAGAGAGAGAGAGAGAGAGAGAGGGAGAGAGAGAGAGAGAAACAGAGACTCAGTGATACCAAATTATTTATGAAACATAGACTCATAAGTTTTTACTTAAATAGACCTTTAGTAATTGATACAAGTATGTACACATTTCTAAATACGCAGAACCAGAAAGAGAAGGATATGCGGTATAATATAATTTGTTCCTTTCATCAAAAAACATCAGTCAGAATAGTTTTTCCTTAAAATAAATATTTGCTTTTAACAAGTAATGGAAAAAATACCTTAATTAAAAGGCAACTGCTATCTTGCAAGCCATTACTTTTTGGGTATAATGACTATGAAGGAGATGATCCAGACATAGTGTAGGTATTTCCCAACTGCTAGGAGACAGAAATAAATTTAATAAAGTATCATTCATGATTAATCTAAGAAATGTGGCAAGGCATTTAAATGCCTCTTTTAAGCAGGAGAATGATTAATGCAATAGTAACAAAAATGTTGGTCTTCTTTTAAGTGAAAAATAGATGTAGATTTTTGAACCAATTTAGGCCTGCCGAAGGGACATGGTACAGACCTTATCGTGCCAGATTACTGCATCATATGAAGGCAACAGTGTTATATATCACCTCACAAGTGGTTGCTTTAAAAGTTAACTATTTTACATCCTTTTTATAAGGTATTCTCCTTCTGAAGGTAAAGTTCACAGTAAACCTGTCTGTCTCCTTCTGATATGCATTTTTAGAAATAACCGCCACCCCATCAGAAACACACTCTTTAAAGTATTAACAGATGTGTTTTTAAGGACCTTGCTACGTTCTCTAAAAGTAAAAAACTTCCACATGGATTGTGTCCTGCATGGATGGCAAAACGGATTTCAACTTAATATAAAATGTTGCTCTGCTTTTCTTTTGTGCACTTTTTCCCACTAAAATAATATACAAGTTATGGTACTTTTCCCTGGGAAATGCTTCTCTCTTTATCTGTAGTGACCTTAAGTCAGTGTCAAAGGTTTGTGAATGAGTTTCAGATTGAGTAAGTGGCACCTCCCATCATTAGCTGTCTACATTGTTTATAACCACTAGAATACTTTTGGTCAACCACGATAAAACAAACATTCCTTCCTAAGTGTTTTCTGCTTTTCTTTGACAGCATATAACTAGTTCAAACAAATGCTGAAAAATACAACAGCATTTGCCTGCTGCTATAAAGTTGACCTTTAAATTAATTTATGTCCATGAGCTTGCTTTCACTCATGACACCTGGTTTTTATATATGTATATATGCTACATGTAGCTAGAGCTGTGCTTAGTCTGCAGAAAAGGTCTTATCTGTGGAATTTGGGGGTGGGGGGGAGAGGTAGAGGAAGTTTTGTTTTGCCTATAAGCAGCCATCCTGAGCCCTGAAAATTCAGTTATTTTCTGGCAATGACAAATTTCTCAGTATGAACAAATGAAACTGAGCTGAAACTCCCAAATAAAACCTAGTAAATGTTATTCCTTAATCTGGAGTAAATTAACCTGATAAATTCCATCATCATTAGAAACAATCCTTTCTCTCTCTCCATTTTAAAAAAAGAAAATAATTATGTTGCCTACAGTAACCTTAAAACTCTGCAATCCCCTTATAAACTGTTATACATACCTAGGAAACTTGATCACTACCTACCCATTAATATTACTATTCTATTATGTCATTACATTACATTACTTTACATTACACCACACCACACCACACCACATTACATTCTTATATACCATTACTGTTATGGAGAAGATAGTGAACATTTACTTTTGTGAAGGTGGATGTGCTTATTTTATTCATCTTTCCTGCTAAAAATTCTATCTCCAGCCTATACCTTCAGGACTCTGAGTTGTTATTTCTGACAAGCAAAATACATATTTAGATAGTCATGTTCCTGACAACTCAAAGGTTATCAGCTCAGTCTTCACACATGTCCTTGTAAAAGCCAACTAGGAGATCCAAAGAAGTCTTTTCTGGCTCAGAATATTTCCAGCAGAGTGCAGTGATACACTGCCGAGTTTAAGTTCAATGCTAGAAAGCTAAGTGAAACAGCTCTCACAGGAAGAGAGAAAATGAAGACGAGAGAAAGAAGCAAGAGCATCCAAGCTGCCAAACTTACTGAGATTTTTACTGATAAACAAGAAAACAGTGTAAAAAACAAAAAACAAAAGCTGGAATGTGAAGGTATCTTGCAGTTTGGGGGAAAATATTCCTAAACACACTTATATTCATGCTTAGGTTTCTTTGGCTTAATTATGTAGAAAAAAATACACAGAATCACATTTTTATATTAATAGTCATTTAATTACCACTACCATTGTTTTTGCAATGGAAACACATTTTCCAAAAGAATTCAATACTCAGAAGAAGGTTCTAACCCTAAATCTGATATGCTAAAGGATGTCAATAGGCAAAGAGCAGTTAATTCTCTGAAAATCAAACAGAGATGCTAAAAGCTATTGCCTCTTCAGCACAACCTCTAAAAACTAAAAGATGAAGTCAGATCAGCATTCTAGGCATTACCGAGTCAGAAGGCTAGAAATATGGCAAACAGAAAAAGAAGATGCTAAAACAAGCTAGCAAATCTAAAGAATATCACAGAGTTCAAAACATTTGAAAGGTTCAGTTTATGTACCTACTTATTTATTTATTTTATTTGTTTGCTGCCCATCTAATCGCAAAATGACCAAAAAAGGAGACTTTAGAGAATGTACAAACCACTGCACAATATCCTTAATTACACGTGCTAGCAAAATAATGCTAAGAATCAGTCTACTTGGATTAGAGCCCTATATGTAAAGAAAAATTCCAGATATTCAAGCTGATTTCAGAGAATGGTAAGGAACAATGCTGATGCATGATGGATATGGAGAACGCCAAAGAATATCCAGAAGTCAATACAGGTCCTCAATTTATGACCACAATTGAACCCAAAATTTATGTTGATAAGCGAGACAGTTAAGTTTATTTTGCCCCATTTTATGACCTTCTTTGCCACAGTTGTTAAGTGAATTACTGCCATTGTTAAGTTAGTAACACGGTTGTAAAATGAATCTGGCTTCCCATTGACTTTGCTTGCCAGGAGGTTGCAAAAAGGGATCATGTGACCCAAGGACACTGCAACCATCATAAATATGAACCGGTTGCCAAACATCCAAATTTTGAACACATGAGCATGGGATGCTGCAATGATCGTGTGAAAAATGGTTGATTTTTTTCAGTGCAGATGTAACTTTAGAACAGTCACTAAACGAATGGTTGTAAGTAGAAGACTACCTGTATGTCCTTGATCGATTATAGAAAGGTCTTTGATTGTGTTGATTATGCTTGGAATGTACTTAAGAAAATGGGAATTTCAAAACAACTCAGGAACCCACAATCCAAATAGAACTCATGTAAAACATACTGGAACAAAGTTGGTAAAGGTGTGATATAAGAGTGTATACTCTCTCCTTATTCAACCTATATGAATATATATCGAAGGATGCAGAATTTGAAAAAGATGACTGTCAATAACTTCTGTGTTGATGTAATACTATGAAAGCCAAAATTGCAAATGATCTGGAGGGTCTTATAACAAAAGTCAAGGAACATAGTTAAATATGGGTCTTCAATTAAATATGAAGAAGATCAAACTAATGTGCTAATTTATTCTTATGTTCAGCAACTAGCCTTTGAACTGACAATGAAGATATTGAAATGATGAATAGTTTCCCCTTTTAGGATTGTATAATAAAAGTAAAGGAATTAAGAAATACACTGCAGATTAGTACTTGGTAGGTGCTAATGAAGGCCTTAGAAAGGATGGTGATATATTTATACTTACAAAGATCAGAATCATGTAGGCAATAATTTTCCTTGTATATGGCATAGAAGTGAAATTTGAACTTGGAAGAAACATAATAGAAAGAATATTGACACTTTTGAGAAACATCCCTTTATCCAAGATTCTCAAAAAATAGCCAAGAAAACTAGTGGATCATATGGGGCTTAAATGACCAGGTTCAAATTATCATATTTTGAGCACATTATATAATGATCTATGCCCTTGTGAAGTCAATATCTGTCTGTCTATAGGGTTCCTAAGATTCAACAGTGATTTGATGGAACTGACTTGATGGAAGTCAGAACAGTGACTTGATAAACAATTGATCACCACTGCTTTTTATTTTAAACTTGGCACGTAGCTTACAGATTTATTGTCATCATTTCAGAACTTGCTTAAGTTTCTTGCCTTTTATAGGCAAGCAACACTGTAAAAATTGCCCCTTTCCTATGTGCATTAGACAGCCAACCAGCATGGAACTCCAGGAGCCTTTTTTCATTCTGATAAAAACAGCAGGATCCTGCAGGTGTCACTAGTCTTCCACAGTCTTCCACTTACGTGCGATTGAAATTCAATATAGAATTATTGTAGGGCATTTTTAAGAATCTAAAGAGAGTTTAGAAAACAGTTGATATTTCAATTTTTTTTTCATGATAACAGCAGATTTCAATTTATTTTAGCATCTCCCCTGCTTAGGAACAATATAGGGCACATATTGTGAAACACTGAAAATCAAGAAGTGAAAAAGGGTCACTAATTTTCAACAGGAAATTTCACTGGTTGCATTTTTTTGCTTTTTAGCTAAACATCAGTCTTCATGCAAAAAGTCAACCCTTCCTGAATAAATGAATACTGAATTTTTAGAAGCTAACAGGTGCTGTGTACTGTGTTTGAATGTATCTATTCAATATTGCTCTAAGTAGGCAGACTCGCAACATTTATGGTTATAAAGTCTTCCAGAAATACCCCTCACTGTGACAGCTTGAGGCTGTAAGACAAACATTGCTATTGGTAATCTTTCCAATTTGTTTATTTATTTAGTTGATTTATGTAGCTGTCCTCTTAAAATGACTCAGGGCTATGTACAATTAAAAGCAAACAAACAAAAAACCCAAAAGCTCTTGCATGTTTAATATTGGCACACGCTTAAGAATGTTTCATACAGATTAATTAGAATTTAGCATATATAAAGTATGCATGTGGAAAAAGTTGAGATTCTAACTTAGAGATTGTAACTACAGTACAGAAATAGTGGGGTGGTAGTTTCTTAAAATATTTTTTTTCATAAATTAATGCAAAATGCAAGAATAAAGCCTTTTTTATCTAGGATGATGCAGAATATAAAATGGCATCTGACCTTTTAATGTTTTTTTAATCATGTAAATTGTTAAATTTATTAAATTTATGATGCTACTGTTACATAATTGTGTAGATTTGTGAACGCCTGGATATGACATAGTAGCCATTCCTAGAAAGACTGTTCTCTTGTGTAACCTTTTGACCCTTCTTATTATTCTTATTTCTTTCCTTCTGGTCTGTTTCTTACCTTTAATGAAGTCAAAATGTAAAGCCTTCTTTAAGCCCTGATAAGTAGCAATGACAAGTGTTGATTGTTTAACTACTGCAGTTTGCTGTAGGCTAAACATAAAACACAGCTAGTCTAAAATCCTTATCTTAAATGTTGACTACTTCAAGCCATGACAATTAATCTATAAGTGGAGATACCATTTTCTTGATGATAAAACTGTTTCCTGTTTATTTGCTATCAGACAAACCTGAATGCCTCCTAAAAATAATTATAGGTATGAAAAATGGGAGACATTAACTAAGATTGGCTTTACCAAAGTATCATGTGATTTATTTTTATTTTTTTGGCTTTTGCTTAACGTGGTACATGAATTTATCCCACTGTAATAATACTTAGTGTGCTGTGTAAATTAAGATAGCTGTAGCAAACCATGATTAAATGTATCATGGCTTCACAAGATGTCTATGCTTACTCAGTAAATTATTCTAATTTATAGAAGAAATTAAAAGCAGAGCAATTCTTTGTAGACACATTTTATCAAAGCTTTGTATCAAATGGCACATGACAAGTCTAACAGCACAACTCTATATCTACTCTCCATTATTTTCGAATCTCACCAGGCTCAAGGTTGACTCAGCCTTCCATCCTTCTGAGGTAGATAAAATGAGGACCCAGATTGTTGGGGGCAATATGCTAACTCTGTAATCCGCTTAAGAGCCTTGGTACTACAGTGGTTTAAAGCACCCTGTTATTAACACAGCTGCCTGCAATTTACTGCTGGTTCGAATCTCTCCAAGGCTCAAGGTTGACTCAGCCTTCCATCCTTTCTAAGGTAGGTTAAATGAGGACCCAGTTTGTGGGGGCAATAAGCTGACTTTGTATAAATATACAAAAGTATGAAGGCTATTGCTTAACGCACTGTAAGCCGCCCTGAGTCTCCGGAGAAGGGCGGCATATAAATCAAATTAAAATAAAATAAAAATAAAATAAAGAGGGCACTATGAAGCGGTATATATGTTAAAGTGCTATTGCTATTTTACCCAGAATAACAAACAAAAACAACTTTCTTTCTTTCTTTCTTTTTCTTTCTTTCTTTTTCTTTCTTTCTTTTTTCTTTTTTCTCTTTCTTTTTTCTGCGTATACATATATATGAATTTTAGAGACACTGCCTCAAATCAATAGACATTTTTAGCATTCCAATTAAATGATTGGAAGATAAGGTTTAAATTTATTTCCAGAAGCATATCTTCCTTTATGTTTTGAATAATAAATTTTAAAGTTCATAGAAAAATAAGCCTGAGAGTACATTTGGAGATTTACTAGATTGCAAGTTTTATCTTCTTTTCCCTTTTGTCTCCATAACACTGCAAGGCTTGGGCTGCCCTACAACTTCCAGACCTAAAAAAGAATCAATGTAATATTTCTTTGTTTTAGCATGCTAAAGAAAACCTGTGTATATTAATCTGTCCTTTCACCAATGAAAACACACTTTTATTAAGGGTGAAACTAAAAACACCCAAGATTGGTGGTCTTCTGTTTACTAAAAAAAAAAAATAATCACTGAAAGGCTTGGGAAAGTGCAGCTCTGCCGTTCATGTCAACATTCCACCCCTTCTACTTTTCCCAAGGTCTCAGGCAGAAAATCCTTTTTTTTTTTTTTTGTTCTTATCAGTTCAAACAAGAACAATGAATTCCTCAAGCCCACAAGAATGTGACAAGGTGCCAACAAAGCCAACCAGGAAGGTGATGTATGGTCTATAGGCTTTAGCAACTCTAATAAATCACTTCTCGATCGAGCACTACAAGGATTGAGTTCAAGCAACTTGCAGCCCACATTTTTGTTTCTTCACTGGAGATTTCTTTCACCTGCCATCATCCAAAGAAAACCAGGAATTCTGATAATTACATCTGTGCAGCAGGAGTGCAATGAGTTTTAAGTCAAGCAAAATTGACTAATTTTCACATTTCTGTTTTTCTAGATGCTGATTTTTCACTAGATCAACTTGACAAATCTATATATTTTACAATTTTTAAGATTTTCATGTCAGGATACATGATATTGTTTCTTTGAAGTTATATCTTTTTTATAAATTTAAGAATGTCCTGAAATGTACTATAATTGAATACTTTCATTTGCAAAAACTTCAGCAGATTGTGAACCTTATTATACAGACTGCTGAAAAAAAATATTGATTAGTGTCATTCATCCATTAGAAAGTTCTCAGATAATAATTTATAGAATGACTTTTTCTATTATTCATTGAAAAAATATTTAGGTTTTGTGTACAAAATTACAAAAAGATTGACTTTATAGAAAGATTATTATCATGCAATGAAATTGTTATTTTAATTCATTTTTTCATTTACTGGAGAGATTGTAGCTAGGAAAAGAGGAATGGAGTTATTTTTACTTTGAAACACTCAAGATGGATTTTATTCACTTAGTGAGTGGGTTTTTATCACATACCATAAAGGTGGGACACCTTATATGATATATGAGCACAAAAGTAATATTTTGCATGAAGACATCATATCAAATTGACAATCATGTGCACAGTGAATGAGGGCAGGATGTTCTCTGCCAGTTTAATTCAGTGTATGGAGGTAGGTAGATGTGTTTATATGTGTAAACACACACATACAAGAACAAAGATTCTACACCTTTGGCTTCAGGTTCTGGTTAGCATCAGTGTGTACATTACTGAAGAGAGGGAATATTATTTCAGCTATTCAGAGAGAAGATTCACTGCTGTTTTGCAAGCACATAAAATAAGCCATCTTTCTATTTCCCTTTAAACTCTGGATGAATACAAAATCCTGATCAAAATCAGGAACCATTAGTAAATTGTATCCAAATTGCTCCCGGTGGTCTTCCGAGTGCGCTTCAAGGTTCTGGTTATCACCTTTAAAGCGCTCCATGGCTTAGGACCTGGTTATTTACGGGACCGCCTGCTACCACCAATAGCCTCCCACCGGCCAGTACGCTCCCATAGAGAGGGGCTCCTCCGGGTGCCGTCGGCCAAACAATGTCGGCTGTCGGCCCCTAGGGGGAGAGCCTTCTCTGTGGGGGCACCTACGATTTGGAACGAGCTCCCCCCGGAGATACGTAGGATCCCGGATCTGCGCACCTTCCGCCGCGCGCTTAAGACTTTTCTATTTTATCAAGCTGGCCTGGCCTAAATCTTCCCCCTTTTTAAATGTGGGAATTTTAAATTTTTAAATTTTAAATTCGTCTTTTTATAGGGGTATGGGTAAGGCATTTTAAATTGGGGAGCCATTGTAGATTTAATTCTGTTTTAAACGTATTTTAATAGTTTATATTGTATGTTTTTAACTTTTGGCTGTGCACCGCCCCGAGTCCTTCGGGAGAGGGGGCGGTATAAAAATCTAATAAATAAATAAATAAATTATGTTGATCCATGAAATTAGAAGGAAGGTAGAGCATATGCTTCCCAGGAGTAATGTCACAATGATATTCTACTAGTGCACATTTATTCCAAAACAATTCTCTATGAACTAGAGGTGTGTAAAATCTCCTGAAATCTGCCCAGGAAGTTAGTTTCTGGTTAGTTAACCACAGACAACTGGAGCTGCGCATCATTTAAACCAAAAGAATTAATAAATGGAATGGAAGTGATATATGAGGTTAGAAATTCAACCCTATGAGCATAATAGCCAACCTCAATATCTGGATATGAATCATTTTTTTCTGTCTCCTCTTCCTATTTACTATAGTTTAGACACTAATGTTTAGTTACCTGATAGAGTAACAGTTAAATTATAAACATAGTTATGCATATAATAAAACCAATAAAAATTGCATCAGCATGAAAACAATATGAAATCAGAGTAAAACCAACCAAAAAAACCAACAACAAAGCAGTGCAGAGAGCTAAAACTGCTGGGCAATTCCCCCCAATAAAGATGTGATTTAGGCAATTCGTAAAATATTTATGAAAAATTATTTAGTTAGCACCATGAAAAGCAAGCACTTTTTTATGACAAGCAAGGATGTCTGAGATAATTGAATTACTGTGAAATTGTAAAAATAAAGAGTGTTTCACTTATATAGTTATAAGTTTAATTTACTAGTACTTACTAGCAACTTAGTTGGACTACTGCAATGTGCTCTACATGGAGCTACCCTTGAAGAGTATTCAGATGTTTCAACTGTGTTGAGTGTGGTGGGCAGTCTTTGGGGCCACTAGAGTGGCTCATGTTACACCACTGTTCCATGAGCTGCACTGGCTGCTGGTTGGCTTCTGGGTGCAATTCAAGGTGTGGGTTATTACCCTGCATGGCATGGGTCCAGGTTACTTGAGGAACCATCTCACTCCAATGGGATTGGCCCAGGGCTGAAATGCTCCCAGTTCGGACCGGATCGCCTGATCCGGTAGCGATGGCGGCAGGTGGTTCGGAGAACCGGTAGCAAAAATCCTGTCCCCCCCATGCCCAACTGACCTGCGCAATCATCAGAAGTTTTTTTATTATTATTATTTTAAAAAACATTTTTTCTACAACCTCTTCGGCCGAAAAATGCTTTTAAAAGTAAAAAAAAGAGCCTCTGATGATCCCGCGGCTCAGCTGGGGTCAGAGGCTTTTAAAAGCATTTTTCCTACAACCTCTTCGGCCGAAGAGGTTGTAGAAAAAATACTTTTAAAAGCCTCTGATGATTCCAGCTGAGTTGCCTGATTGACAGAGGCTTTTTTTCTTTTAAAAGCCTCTGACAATCCCAGCTGAGTTGCCTGATCAGCAGGGGCTTTTTTTCTTTTAAAAGTCTCTGACAATCCCAGTTGAGTTGCCTGATCGGCAGAGGTTTTTTCCCTTTTAAAAGCCTCTGATATCCCAGCTGAGTTGCCTGATCGGCAGAGACTTTTAAAAGCATTTTTTTTAACAACCTCTTCGGCTTTTTAAAAGAAAAAAAGCCTCTGCCAATCAGGCAATTCAGCTGGGATCGTCAGAGGCTTTTAAAAGAAAGCAATTGTTGGCAATTGCTTAAGACACCAAGGTTATGATGGCTGTGGAAGATGGAAAGCAGAAGAGAAGACTCAGTTGAGAGGGGAACTACGCGTATGATAAAAGTCAAATTATTGTACCTTTATTCACCTCATTCTCCATGGGTGCTCCATATCAATACCTATTAATACATTCTTCCACAAATACAGTACATTCAAAACTGGTGCCTTAAACTCCCACATGGATAGCATTTATTAACTGGAATAAATCTGTAATTATTTTTATTTACTGTGTAAAGCATATACAATAATTCTAACTAACAGTGATTAAAGGAATTGTCTCTAAAGACAATTGCAGAGGGAAAGGGAAGACCAATGACATGAGACCATGATGTAAACCAGGGGTTCCCAACCCCACTGAACCACAGCATGCCAGAAACCGGGCCAAGCAAACAAGTGAAGCCCCATCTATGAGATGCAGGCAGCATGAGAAACCACACACCCTTCCAGTCCATGGAAAAACCTCGCTCCACAGAACTGGTCCTTGGTGCCCAAAAGGTTGGGTGCCGCTGATGTAAACCATAAATTTCATTCTTACATCTGACATCAGGATACACATATGAAATGTCAGGGTTTGGCTGCAGATACGTTTTGTCACTGCTATTTATACTCAACACCTAATCAATTGTCTTTCAACAGTCTGAGATCTACCAATACTAATACATTAGGCTTACTTTGTGACCACAATAAAAAATGAATGCATTACTCCACCATGCACCCTAAATTAGAAGTGTGAATTAATTCTGTCAAAAACAAATAGCTTTAATAGAAATAAGAGAAGCAAGGAAGATGGCAGGTTTGAAATGTATGCTAAGAAAAGTGAATTCTACTTCATGGGCTATTTTCTAGCTTGAATTCAATCTGATGAAGTAAAAGAACAGCAGAATTGCATCTTTTGTATGTACTGGACAAAAAGTAAAACAGTTGTGAAGAAGCTATTTTGTTTCACTTATATGAAGCATTCATTAAAAAATCGCCAATTTTGTATCTTGCCCAATAGATCAGAACAGTTGAGTAAATCATTTATAAACATATTAATTTTGTAATTCAAAATGGTCTTCCTTATATAGAAGAATCTTCATTTAGCAACAGTGCATTAGATTATAAGCTTTCAAAGACATATCCATAACCACTTTTTATTTTTACTCAGTTCTTTAGTGCACATAATATATGCATTAGTAGTTAAGAAATATTTAGCAACTATATTTTCGTAAAACCATAAGAAAGTCTTCAACTCTTAACAATTCTAAATTTTAGAATAAATTTTAGAATATCTAAAATAAATTAAAAATACAAACTAATCTGCAGATCTTCCAAAATATATCAGGAAAAATTAATAGGGGGAAAATAAAGTATAAAATAATAATAATAAAAAAGACAACAGAGACCAATATATATTCTATATAACAACTAGTCTCCTACTTTTTAAATTTACAAAATTGTCTCTGTGACTTTGGTTGTCTGTCTTCATAACATGTTTATCAAAGAATGGCAAAATAATTCTGAAAAAAAGAAGGAAGTATTGAAAAGAATATCTGTGTGGAAAGAAACCAGAAATATCAAAATTGTGGAAAGAAATCAGAAATATCAAAATTGTTAATTATTCCACAGAATCCTTGTAAGATTCTGGTAAAGACTTCAAAATAAATATAACACTCAGACCATAGTTATTTTTCAAAATGCTCCCAGTGAACTTGAAATAAATATGAAATCTAGGATGCATCCAAAAGTAAAAGTATTGTAACAGTGATTTCAATTGCCACTTCCATTTCACATGGAAAATAATCCGATAGTATCAAATTTAGCAGTGAGAGAGTTCAACAAAGAAATTTGAGGGCAAGTGATCAATAAAAACAACAATAAAAAGCTTTGCATGCAATTACTTTGAAGAAGAGTACAGCCAGTGTGGTATAGTGCAGTGATCCCCAATCCCCGATCTGTGGACCAATACCAGTCCATGGCCTGTTAGGATCTAGGTCGTGCAAACGGCAGGCAGGCAAGCGAAGCTTCATCTGCATAGGTTTGGGATCTAAGTTATGCACAAAATTATCCTCCCCCCAATCCGTGGAAAAATTGTCTCTCACAAAACCAGTCCCTGGTCCCAGAAAGATTGGGGGCCACCTGTGTAGTTGATAAGGCATCAGGCTAGAAACTGGAGACTCTTGAGTTCTAGTCCCACCTTAGGCACAAAGCCAGCTGGGTGACTTTAGTTATAGACACTCTATCAGCCCTAAGAAGCAGGCAATGGCAAGTCATTTCCAAAAAACCTTGCCAAGAAAACTGTAGGCATTAGTCCAAACAGACACCAAGGGTCAACACTGACTCAATGGCACCAAACACAAAGACAAACTTTATACTGGAATTCATTAGGAAAAGAATTAAAACATGCAACTGCCAATATATAATGCCTTTGTATAAATCTTTGTTCATTTCTGGTCATCTCATCTCAGAAGGATTGCATCTAGTAAGGCACAATTTTAGAAGATGTTTGCATATTAACCAATCACACATCCTTAGGATTAAATTACAGGCAAGGACATGAGTCTTGATGAGGCAGTTTCCATGAATCCTAGACCGCATGGCTAATAGTAAAGGATGCAGAATTAACAATTTAACAATATCAGGAAATAACAATCTGAACTAGATCTATTAATATATGTAAAGAAACATGATAAAAGTGTACATAGTTCTATTCCAATTTCAAGAAAAAAACAGTCTTCAATGATATTTGTAACCTGAACCTATTCAGCAAGTCCACTACTTGTTCAGTATGTAAATAGCTAAACATGAACTCAGAACTCTTTACATTGACACAAATTGGTCATATAAAGCCTACCCAGATATCTAGTTTCTAAAAAGGCAGTAATGTTAAATCTCTTTTCCAGGAAATCTACATGTTTTACCAAAAAATTATGAAATTATTCTGAAAAGAAGAAAGATATTTAAAATGGCATTCTTCTATACCAGAAAGAAATCAGAAACTTCAAAAACAATATATAGGTAGTCCTTGACTTACAACAGTTCAAAGTTACAACGGCACTGAAAAAAGTGACTTATGACCCTTTTTCACATTTATGAATGTTGCAACATCTCCATGTCATGTGATCAAAATTCAGACACTTGGCAACTGGTATGTATTTATGATGGTTGCAGTGTCCCAAGGTCATGTGATCACCTATTGCAACTTTCTGACAAGCAAAGCCAACTCAGTTAACAAATATTTGGCTTATCAACATAAATTTTGGGCTCAATTGTGGTAGTAAGTCGAGGACTATATTGTTCCACAGAATTCCCTAGCTGAAAATGCTGAGTCTCAAATGGAATGGAATGCTGGAAGCCTTCTACTTTCTCCATAACCAAAATGGTCAGGGTAACATTGATATAAAAATTAAATCCAGGCTGCATCTAGGATTATGGATGGTAGAGGAAGCTTGCTTTTTTATTTCATTTAATACCACTAGTATTGATCCTTTTAGCATCTGGTTAACTGGTAAGCACAATGATTGCCATGGAAATCAAATAATGTTTCATTTGATAGCAATCTTAAAAAAGAATATCATGTGAACTTTTTCACTTATATGAAAACCAACCCTAAAAATAAATATTAATCATTGATACATTAAGTAAACAATTCTATGAAATCCATGGAATTCTAGAACACTTTAACTTTAATGTATTTCATGTTCATACCAAATAGTTGTTCTGGATGGAAACACTTTTTGTTTCTATAGAAGCTTTTATGACTACTCTCAAACTGAATAATTTAGAAAGATCAATGCACTTTTGCTGCAGCTATCATCTTCTTTACTATTATTGAAGGGCCATAAAATGATGGGACAAACATGCCAAACTCTTGAAAAAACACCTTTAGGATGCCAAATTCCAACATTCAGTGGGAATATCAATGGCCACATCCATTCTATTGTTTCCTTATTACTGGAACAGATAGATGAAGGCAGCTTGAGCAAAGTTTTTATAGCATGGAACTTACTGGGTCCTTGTGAGGACACAATTCATATTACTTTCTCTTTACTTCTTCTACTTGATTTTATTTCAATTTTTAGCACAGCCATGAGCATAAGACTAAGTCATTTTGCCTAAGTGCTATTATTATCTCTCCTGATTTACCAGTCCATTAATTTTTCTATGAAACAATGTAAACAGCATGATACAGTAATCCTGAAATGCAATTCTGACTTCTGTTTACTTCCTTTTTTTTCAATCACTGGCCAAATTCTACAAGGCATTTTGAACACATCATCTTTTCTGATACCTATCCTTTTCCTAAGAGTTTTGGGAGGGGACAGGAAACCAAAAATGTAAAGTATATGCAACATTCACTATAAAATGGCATTAAAGAAAAAGATTAAATCCTTCCCTTCCAGCTTTCATTTTAACATGCCAGAGGCACTGCCCATTCAGTTACATTTGGGGAGGGTAGAAAGGGTGATCAATCACAACCTTCTTGTGGGGTACATGGTTTGGCTCATAGAACTGAATTTAAGAGTTGAAAAGCCTTGAACTTTTTATTTATTTTCAATGGGGAGCTCAGGAATTCAATAAATGAATCACCCTGTATTTTAATGGAAATATGATAGCTTTACTTTAAATAGCCACCTGGTCCTTACAATCACTTGAAGGAAGTATGATAAAACCTGGCAGATTCCATGAGCAATAAAATGGCCAAGTAAATATTAACTAAGAATATAGGAACTATTTAGCTATTGTTTCTAATTCCATTTCATTCCTCAGCTATGCTGTATGGATGCATAGAAAGGTTGCTAAACATTTTCTTAAGTAGAAAAACAATATATTATACTGTATATTACTATAATACTATATTATCAATAATCCCTAGATACTAACCTTCTCATTTTGCAGCTATTGATGTCATTGATTACAATTGCAGAAGTATAGAAGGGCACCTAGTTGTAGAAAACAATGCTAATATTTCCAAAATTTTCTAAATTATTCTGATTAACATGCTTAGTTATTTAATTCAGATCTAATTTTATATTAACTCTAAAATTCAAGATCATACAAGTTGAGCATTGTGAACAATTGTTTCATTAGAACCTATTTTTATTATTACTTCCTGAACAATGAAATGTTTCTTTATCTGAAGTCTGAAATTTAGCCTATTATTACATTATATACCGCTTATAATCATTTAAACTTATTGTGATATACATTCTTATCTTGGTGCTGTTCCCTAATATTTATATGTGCCAATGCCATGCTAATGAAGTATACGTAAAACAAAATCTTTTACCCCACCCCACCCCATGATCCCTACCTAAAACATGTAATTCCTGAACAGGCAAAGGAGTGCTTTGAAGTTTGAATGATAAAAATGTACAGTATATGTAAAGGAGGAATACAAGACTTGCCAGTTTGACCGAACTCGCAAGAAGGCTTTCTTTTACAGAGTGTTTCCCTGGACACAACAGTAAGGAACACAATGGAGCTGGAAAGGTAAGACACGCGACCCACTTCTCACCCACCCTACCTGCAACCCCCAACTTGCATCCCTAAAGGGGGTGGGTGGCTAAGCAAGGGGCAGGAGCCCTGTCATGCCCGGCGAGGGGAGGAGAAGAGACGGCAAGGAGAGCCACGTCTCGCTCCATGCGTCTCGCTTCTTCCCCACCCCACCTGCCACCTCTCTCGATAAAGAGACAGCAGGGAAGGGAAGCAGCTGTTGCCATAGGGGTGGGGTGGGACGTGTTGGGCCGCTCGGCCTGCGCAAAGAACAGGGAGCGGAGGCGACGACAGCAATGGGACATCCAGTCCCAAACTCGCCACCTCCTGCACCCCCAAAATAATAAGACCCCCCAATAATAAGGCCAAGCCCTTATTTGGAGGGTCAAAAGAAAATAAGACCCTGTCTTATTTTCAGGGAAACATGGTAGTAATATTACCTTTTATATTCTGTTATGTTATCATTATTATATTACTAGGGGAATGGACAAAATGTTTTATGTCATCTTAAGCTGGTATAGGACCACATTACAGATTTGAAATCATGAAATATTGAATTTATAGCATTTCCACAATCCACTAAAAAATTACTTCATCAAAAAACGAGAAGGTTCTTTTAGCCTACCTTGTTTTTTTGGCATAGTCAGGCTAATTTCTGGAAATTACTGCTATGTTTACAAATGTACAATTCACTGTACAGTCTCTTATAAAATATTTCCATTTATATCAATGCCATATAGATTTCTTTGTAGTTCACTCTTTTTTGAATCTAGGAACAAATATCCCTTCCTCTAATAATCTGGCACTTCAATCCATTTTTCAGAGTTTCTCACATATCTCTTTTCCTTTTTTGTTTCTTATTTTCACTTCATCAATTCTGTTATACCATGACAGAATTATTCTTCTGATATTATCCATTTTTTTTCTTCATTGGAACGGTTTGAAATTTGTATGCCTATTAATTTATGCCTTCAAATTAAACTTTTAATTGCTCCAAATTTATTAATGTTTTTAAGATCAGGTTTCAAATTTTATTAAAATCAGCTTTATTTTCCTTTAAAATTAAATACTCCATCACTTTCCCCACAATATTCTTGCTTCTTTCTTGAGGAAGTATTTTCTAATAGTAACATTAAGACAAGAATAACTGATCTTAATGTAAATTCCTCTACCGTTTGAAGGAGAAAGTTATCAGCAATTTACAATCAAGAATTTTCTAGAAAAATCATAACTGAAAAAATTTGTCTTACAAAACAGAAGCAAGGAAAAATAAAGCATCTTATTTCACTATTTCATGCTTTTTTGAAACATCTGTAATTTATTTTGGAAAGCATTAATTCATGGATTCCTCTGGTTCAGCATAATATTCTTTCCAAAAGTCATTAAATAATTCAATCCATAGTCCCCTAAAATAAATCTTTTCCACCAACATTATTTACATAACTAGTTGTTCACCTGCAGGACTCTGATCCTTGCAGACAGCACATTTTAGAATCCAGTGGGTGAGGTACACAAATGTTTATGTCTGCTTTCAGCAGTGAACTATCAACTGTCACAGCTGTTCTCTTTATCTTATTGCAGGGCCTATCTGCATAATATTTGACCTTCAGAGATTCACTGTCCTGTTTTATTATTACCACCACTACTACTACTATCCCCCTCCTCTTCTTCCCCAATGTTCAAGCATCTGTAGAGTGGATTCTGAATTCCAACAAGACAGAATCCCTTCTGCTAGTTCCTGGCTGTCACGCTCATCAACTGAGCTTGCTCCTTTGTTGGATTCTTTTCCTTTTGGACAGTTGTTTCCTCAGTCAAATCCTGTTGCTTGATCAGATACAACTTTATCCTTTCTTGTGAGCTGAAATGTGGCACTTGCTACATCAATTCTCTAAAGAGATCATAGTCACTTTGCATCATTATTTCTCAATAAATCTATAGCCAGATGTCAACCATACTGTATGTAGTTCAGTCAACAACTTCAGCATGAAATCTTTAAAATAAATTTGACAAGAATAAGGCACATTCAATACATGGAAACAATTGGGTTGCACCCAATTTTTCTGTTTAGAGTTTAGATTCCTCTTTTATTCTGGATTTTTAATGAGCTGGGTGATTTTTCTTCCCTTGTTACAGAAGCTCATAGTAGACATATTTATTTAACTTGTATGTTTCTGATCTTGCCGAAGGCGACTCTAAGTGGCTTACAGTATTTGATAAAAGCACCATATAAGACATTAAAACAATAGAGATCTTAAATTTAAGAGTCAGTTAAAATTAAATTGACCAAGATGTTGAGGAACAGAGCAAAGTGAGCATGGGAAGGTATGGAGTGTCATCTAATCCATTACCACCTCCAGAGTGTGACACCCCCACTGGGGTGCGAGCGTAGTTGGCAGTATCCCAGAATGGATTTTATCATCATTAACATATCATAATAAGGTACAAATCACTTGTAAAATAATGGGAAGGACGTTTCAAAGAGTTAATCCAAAGAAATTTAGTTAAGATACGGAAGATCCCGGACCTGCGCACGTTTCGCCGTGCTCTCAAAACTTTTCTATTTCAGCAAGCTGGCCTGGCCTAACTCCCCTCTTTTAAATTCTTAAATTTTAAATTTTTGAATTCGTGATTTTATAAATTGGGTGTTTTAATCTGTGTTTCGGCCGAAATATTTAATAATTTTAAGGGATTTTTAATATTTGTATTGTCTGTATTTTATCTTGGCTGTTCACCGCCCTGAGTCCTTCGGGAGTAGGGCGGTATAGAAATTTGATTAATAAATAAATAAATAAATAAGATTAAATTAATTAATGTTCCAGTCAAACTTCATTAAGTTAATGTATTGGATCCAGTCACCCTTTTTATCACATACAAAACTACAAATTCTGTTTAACTTTCAAATTTGTCTAAATTAGTAATTTAACAGACATAAAACGATCACTAGGCTGATTTGCCAATAATTTTAATGCTTCATTACAAACTAGTTGAAATGTCAAAGATTCTGGAATGGAGCTCCTCTTAATTTTTATATTTTATCAAGCACTTGGTATTTATATCAATTACTTAATTAGGATGTAATTAAGTAATTAGGATGTAATTAGGATCAATGGGGCAAGCAGTAGTAACAACAGCAAATGTACCAACATTTATAAGAACAATAAAACCAACAATATTCTGGGACAGGGGGGCAATTAACTCTTTTCTATAGCATCATCTCCCTCCCCAATGAAAATGTTCCATCCATAGCTGAAAATTGATTGGCAATTGAGAGAATCAGAGAGAACTGAGGAACTGAAGAACGCTTTTGAAGGTATGTAAATGGAAAGGGTATTACTCCCTTTTTCTTTAGAAAATGGGGCTGTAGTTTACTGGTAGAACATATATTTTGTAGGCAAGAGGTTCCAGTTTTAAACTCTAACATATTCAGGAATACCTAAGAAAGACTGGCCAGAAACAGCCACTCCTGTCAACATAGTCAATACTAGGCTGACTGACAGAAGTTTGCTTCATTTGGTCAACTGTAACACAACTTCCTCTGTTATTATAACATGCCAAAAATCTGGCTGCTAATAAGAGTTGAGAGGGAAGAAAGATAAATGGATAAATAAGGCTAAAGGGAGGGGCCTTGCCCTCCATGTTCTGTTCCACTATAATAGCACAGAATGATTGACAACTTATAATACACTTCTTGACTATGCTTTAAGAGACAAGCACACCAAACAAACACTGAAATACCACAGCTCTAACAGTTATATTATTGCAGTTCCTACCTTTTAAAGGGCTATAGATGTTCAGACTGCAAGACAGATACAGTAGTCAGTTGCTACACTATTTATATTATCAAAGTACATTCAAAAGGATGACAACCAGTTACATTTGAAAGAAACTAGATAAAAGAAATGACTGAGACCTCCATCCTAAAATGGTAAAGATGCATACAAGATGGATTTTAAAACGTATAGTGCTGAGATATTTAATGTTATTTAGTAAGGGTGAGCTACAAAAATTAATAATGCTTTCCTGTAAACACAAGATTGTAAGTACTTTTCATATAGGACATATAATCTATGTACCTATTTTAAATGCTTTTAAAATTAAAAAAGAAAAAAGTTTCATTTGATGAAATAGGAATTAATATGTACAAGTCAATTCTATTCCATGGAAGATCTAAAACAAATCTACAAAAGCATAGCAAATTCTGTAATTTAATTGTTAGAAGTTAATAATAAAATCTATCCAAAGCTATAATTTCTCACTTCTAAATATAGTCTTCCTACTGTACTTATTTTTCCAGAGAAGAATCAAGGCAACTTTCAATTGCAAACACGACAGACTTTCTCAAATGTGTTTTTGCTAGAATTCATATGATGTTGATACAATGGAAGAAATATGGGGAAAAAATCTAATTCAACTGCTCAAGATCAAAGATTAATAAAAAAAAGTAATAAGGAAAAAAAGAATTATTTTTATTCTACTCAGTTTGGGAAAGGTGGTATGTACAAGAAAACCCTTATTATTCTCACCTTGTCCTCAATTTACGACCACAATTAAACCCAAAATTAATGTTGCTAAGGAGAAATTTGTTAAGTGAGTTTTGCCCCATTTTACAACTTTTCTTACCACATTTGTTAAGTTAATCACTGCAGTTGTTAAATTAGTAGCATGGTTATTAAATGAATTTGGTTTCCCTGTTGACTCTGCTTGTCAGAAGGTTGCAAAAAGGTGATCACATGACTGACACTGCAACCATCATAAATGTGAAATGGTTGTCAGGCATCTGAATGTAAATCACGTGACCATGGGGATGCTGCAATGGTCATAAGCATGAAAAAACGGTCATAAGACACTTTTTTCAGTGCCATTATAAATTTGAACGGACATTAAACAAACTGTTTTAAGTCAAGGACTACCTGTAATAGCCATATTGAACAAAAATAATCTCAGTGCATTATTCTGACAATGAGAAGGTATGTAATTAGATAGAAACCCAGTCTTTCAATCAAAGTCTAACAGAAGTAAACTAGCTGCAAACTTCCATTGCAGAGACTAAAAATTAGCATGTTCTGAAAATAACAGGTAAAATTTCAAAAGTATTTTTTAACCACTATACTGCAGCTGGAATCCAAGGAATAATGAAAAAGTTAGAATGCTAGCTAATCACTGATCATTAATGATAGTATTAACTATTAAAGCATCACAAAGTAGATACCATGGGATAAATGATTAATAATATTTCATGCTGTATATCCTTTTCATTTAAAAAAAACTGAAGAAAATACAATTGTGCCTTCTCTGCATGACATATAGGAAATAATTAAAAGAGATTTCATTGCATATGTATTTAATTGTACAAATATTACTATCATTTTATGCACTTAATGCACCAAAATACCTAACAAAAACTAAAATATTTCTACTTTATGTAATCTTTAAGAGACTTCAACCTGCTGTTTATTCAGACACTTCGCTGCCTCAGAATTACAGGGTTTTATGTGTGTCGCGACCATTTTTTGGGAAACGAGCCTTAAACATTTGAAAAATTGTACTGGTTACCCCATTGTACGCAGAAGGAAAAATGTTGGTATGTGAGCCTACCAACAAATGCAAGAAAAAAAAATGAGGCCGATGGTGACTCATCTTAGGGTCATACTGGATTTCCGAATATCAGATAGAACCTAAGTTATACCATAAAAATGATAATTACAAAGTTTTATAAAAAATTTTTTGAAAAAAGGCACTTAATTCAACTTGATATTAACTCGAATTTGTTTTTGTGAACATAAAATGCTTGTAAATTACTATTTGTAGGTTCAGCATTAAATGTAAGAATGTAAATGCATGTCTTAATACCAAGAATTACTATTTAACCTGTTTTGCATAATGGTTTCTTCAAAATGGTGCAGCCATTATCGACTTTAGGCATCCATTTGAGCATACTTTCTATGTCATCTTGTTTTGTGTGTACCTGTAACTCTGTCTTAGGCACAGACAATGTAACAGATGTGGCAGGCGGTGTTGGCGAAGCAGGTTTCCCGCAAACACTCATCTTCTTTTCAAAGGCACGGATGGTGACTGTGTTTCAATTTTCCACAGTGAAGGTTGTTTTGAACCTTACTGTTGAATGGGTCTGGGTGAATTTTAGTTGTGAAACTTTAGCATACAGCACATTATTGTACTGAAACTGCTTTGAACACATGGAGTGGCAATTTTATGTTCCTCGCAAAGGTCACAGCGAACTTTTTTGGGTATGTGGAATGCCAGGTTAAATTCATTGTTGAATACAGTTTGATAGTAAAAGAGTTTGACTGGTTCAGTTCCCGTTTCACTGCTTTTTTCTTTATACAGCTCGTACATGATGCTTACGTTCAATGAAGATTCGAGGTACTCTTTTTTAGTTCTAGCACGACAATAATGCGACTCTACCCTCGGAAATGAATGAATATGGTCAATTACTGTTTGTCTGGCTGTAGCAAAGAATTGCTTATGAAGGTGTTTTCCCCTCTTGTCTGTAGGTGGGGTATCTGCTACTAAATCTTTCTGGCTATGGTAGTTGTACACTGGCTTTTGACTGATTGCCAGTGTTCCTAGATAAAAATCCTTGCAAACACGAATTGCCCTGATTCACTGAATTCAGAATTCAGTGCCCTGAAACCTGTATATTCAAGTGTGACTCATAGCCACAATTATTACTAGGATCAAAATGCAGGGTTCCGGGCCTGCATTGCAATAGCGTTAGTGAATGGTATAGACTTAAAGCACAGAATACTCACTCATTTTCAATTAAAAGTTCCATATCTGATTGGTCATCTTCAGTTTCTGGAACATACTTGGATCCACTCAGTTCATATAAGTCTGAACTTGCTTCCATATCATGGAAAAGAGACATTATTTCGGTATCCATGTATCCAAAAACAGAGGCAACGCTCGGTGCTGTAGGCTCCATCCTTGCTCCATCACATGGGAGCAGCCAAGCACAACAATTGGCAAATAGAACCCTGTAGTTCTGAGTTTTCATGCGATAGTATACATAGAACCTTGTAATTTAGCTATTTGTTGCAAATCTATTCAGAAATTTTATGAAATAAGTTGTTAAAAAATTAAGTCATGGTAGATAGAACATTGTCACACTCTTAACTGATTTTCGACAAAAATGTCAGATGGAACCCTGTAATTCTGAGGTAGCGACTTGCTGGAAATTCTAGACTTAATTAATATTTCAAATGGATCTAAATTACATGAGATTAGAGTACATTGCTTTAAATTGCATCTTTGTTCTTTACTGTTATTTATTTAGGTTTTATTTATTCAGATTTTTTCCACCTTGATTACTTTTATAAACAAGTCAATTGTTTATAATATTCCTTTCTCCTCCTATTTTTCAACAACCATGTGTATTGGATTGGGTTGAAAGAGAGTGGCTGGCCCAAAGTCACCTAGCTGGCCTTTATGGCTAAGGCAGCATTAGAACTCAGTGTCCTTGTTTCTACCCTGATGCCTTAACCACTAGCCCAAGTTGGCTGTCTTATCTTGTCTATTTGTACTGAACTAGAAACAGAATTCCATATTCTTTATATATCATCTATTTTAGTAGATATCACTTATACTTTGAAACTATCAGGCTCTCATGAATTTTTGTGCCTAACCTACAAGGGGTATTTTTGCCATTGAAAGAATAACCATTATAAAAGAAATCCAACACTGACTTTCAACACATGATGTTAATTCCCAATAAATTATTAACATAGATTAAATGTCACATTTGGATTTATAAGTATAGAACACCATGAGTTTATGCAAATTGTTTTTTGATTCTAATATAACTGTAAACAGATCTCTGAACTGAAAGGATGGATGGATGGATGGGTGGATGGATGGAAACCACTCCTAAAAAAAACTTTTGAGGAGGTATGGACAGTTTTTCAGTTCAGACAATTTAGATACCCATGAAAATTAGCAGTGGCTATGATTTAATACTGAAGGTGAAAAGACACTGTCAACTGACCCACTAATTCAGCTCCTTTAAATAGAGGTAATAGAACTGCAAAGGAAACAAAAATGACATTTTTACATTAGGATAGGTAAACCAACCCTCTATATAATTCAATCAGTAATTGTTGAAAATGTGTAATATAACTAAATCATACTATATTATATATAACAAATAAAATATAGGATTATAGTTTATTTCCAATTACTATCCAAAATTAAACTACATGCCACTTATTATATGTGAAACAGGTCTAATTTTTATGTATGAAAGTGTATGAAATTTGTATACAATTGGCTTTATTGCACAGAGATAAATAATTTTGAGAGGAGGCATGGTTATCATTTGGTATTAAAACTATATACAATATTTGGATCTCACTGAAATCAACAGTTAGTATGAATCACCTAGTCTGAATTAAGACCAAAATGCTTACCTTTTCAATAATACAATAATTGATGTATATGAAACTAATGTACTGAAGCCAAATGTAATACAATATTGGCTGTTCATGATGAATGAACACTTGAGTTTTTGTAAGATGTCCTAATGTTCTTTAGTCAAGCACAGAAACCAAAGAACTCATTCCCATAGCATATTTTCAAGATATATTATTTTACTGGAAAAATAATACATTTTACAATACAATTATGAATTTGTTTACACTTCTATTAAAGCAAGGTAAGAGAGGTGCAACTTTTAGTTTCACCAGGGGATTCATAGTTTTTGGAAATTTAAAATATTTCATTTGAACTAACCGTGATCTGTTAGCTAATGCATCTCTTTATGTACAACAACATACAACATAATTCATAAATGTAGCAAAAACAAATTAGGGAGTTATTAAAAATGCATCTTCTGTCTTTTCTGAACTATAATTTAAAAAATCTCTAAGAAACCTATTATAAAAAATATTTTGTAGAAATGTTTGTTGTAAATATACTTGATTAAACATAAAATAACTCCAATGTCATTTTAAAGTTTAAATGGAACATGTGACAGAGTTGCCTGTAAAATGCATAAGGCCATATGGCTTTAGATTACACACCTCATTGATTTTTGTCTTGCTATACTTTGCTCTTAGTACAGAGCTCTTGGTATAGTCTAATGCAAATAGGGAGCTCCTTCCTAAGCTCTTTCAGTGGAGAACAAGTCTACCTACACATATTTCTCATTAGAGCTCTGACATGCATAATGAATTACTATATCAATGAGATTTACTCAATCACAGAATGTAGAACCATAGGGCTGGAAGGAACCTCAGAGATCTTCTAGTCCAGCCCCATTCAAGGCAGAATCATATAATTTACATGTTATATATTCAGGCTAACATTTACTATAGCATAATTGTTTTATCTCCATATTCTCTGGGTGCATCATAATATTTAAGAAATAAAAAAATGGAAAGATAGAATACAGCTCCTCAATTATTAATATACATCATGCTAGCCTAGCTCGAGGATAAGCTATTTCTATTCTACAGTATAGCAACAAGAGCCAGTTTGATCTAAAAACCAATCTAAAAAGCAAGATACTGCAAGTTCTAGTCCCACCTTATAGCACGCAAGTCAACTGGTGATCTTGGGCCAGTCACACTCTCTTAGCTCAACTCACCTCGGACAGTTGTGGGGAAAATATGAGAAGGAAGGTGATATATGTTTTACAAGTTATTTGTAAAAATAATAATATATATGTTTTACAAGTTATTTGTAAAAATAATAATATAAATTTGTGTATATGTGTGTATTTCAAAAAGGTAATCCACTCAAGTAATTGTTCAGCATGATTGTTGAGGAAAATTATGTTATAAATTGAGTAGTTCACAAAGGATTTGTGAACTACACAAAGGATTTGTGAACTACTCAAACGCCTGCTGACTATACTACAGCAGGCGTTTCGCCAGCACGACTTCAACACAATTACAAATGTGAAAAAAGATTATCAGAGTAACAGATCAGAGGAGACAGACCAATCACAAATTAAAAATTATAGACCAGTATCTATCGTTACTAAATGTAAACTACAAATTATTTACATTGATTATTGCGGAAAGACTAGAAAAAGTAATAAACGAATATATTCACTCTGACCAGAATGGCTTTTTGCCAAAAAGACAAATAAAAAATAATATGAGAATAATAATTGATGTATTGGAATATTATGAAGCAAACCCAGACAAACAAATGGCACTAATATTCTTGGATGCACAAAAGGCCTTCGACAATTTAAATTGGAAATTCCTTACTTTACAATTAGAAAATATGAAATTTGGCGATAAATTTGTAAATATGATAAAGAAAATATATTCATCTCAAACAGCAAAAATAACAATAAACGGAGATATGACTGAACAATTTATAATAACAAAAGGAGTGAGACAGGGATGCCCTTTATCCCCTTTATTGTTCATACTATCCTTAGAGATACTGCTAAATGAAATTAGAAGAGACAAGGAAATAAAAGGACTGAAAGTTAAAAAAGAGGAATATAAACTTCAAGCCTTTGCCAATGACTGGGTGTTCATCATAGAGCAGCCAATATCGACAGGACCCAAATTGTTATCACAAATAGAAGAATATGGGAATTTTGAGCAGGACTCAAAATTAATAGGCAAAAAACAAAGACACTAATGAAAAACCTCACAAAACAACAAGAGAAAGAACTAGAAGACAGAATGGGCATACAAATGACAAAAAAAGTAAAATATTTAGGAATATGGCTAACAAATAAAGGGTCATCGATT
The DNA here is from genome assembly GCF_029215685.1 of Pituophis catenifer annectens. Lineage (NCBI taxonomy): Eukaryota > Metazoa > Chordata > Lepidosauria > Squamata > Colubridae > Pituophis > Pituophis catenifer. The sequence goes on along the minus strand of NW_027256887.1, from coordinate 42,937,232 downwards.
AGAGAAGATAACTACAACAAATTAACAAGACAGATAAAGAAAGATCTAGAAATCTGGAGCAAACTACAGTTATCATTTCTTGGGAAGATAGCATCAATCAAAATGAATGTGCTACCAAAAATGTTATTTTTATTCCAAGTGATACCGATAAAATTGGGGAAGAATTTTTTAAAAGATTTTAATAAACTTATAGCAAATTACATTTGGCAGGGGAAGAAAGCAAGGGTCAAAATAAAACATTTACAAGACACAAGGGAGAGAGAAGGATTAGCCGTCTCAGACTGGGAAACATACTACAAAGCAACTTCATTGATATAGATTAAAGATTGGATGGAACTAAAAAACAAAAGAATATTGTCATTAGAGGGGTATGATCTACAAAGAGGATGGCATGCTTTCTTGTGGGAGGGAAAAAGTAGACAACACAGATATTTTCAAAGACATTTGATCAGGGAAGCATTGCTACAGACAGGGCAGGGGATAAAAAAGAATCATTATGATAAAATTCCGGAATGGTTATCCACTATAGAGGCACAAATGCTTTAGATATTCGTAAAACGAAAACTTACAAAGATCTGTTGAATAATCAAGGGGAATTAAGAACAAGACAGGAATTGAAAAAATTGGGTACAAACATTGATTGGTGGCCCTATATGCAAATAAAATCTAGATACAAGACAGATTTGGCACAATTTGGATTTCAAAAGGGAACATATGAATTAGATAAAATTCTGCATGGAACAGAGGATAAATTGATTAAAAAAATCTATATTTATTAAGATACAAATTGGAAGAAGAAGTAGTTAAAGAAAATATGATAATTTGGGCGAAAAATTTTGGATACAATATTGAATTAGATAAATGGGAGAAATTATGGAATATAAATTACCAACTAACAATGTCTGTACCCTATAAAGAAAATATGTATAAAATGTTTTATAGGTGGCATCTCCCACCTGCCAGATTGGTAAAGATGTTTCCAAATACCTCCCCCCTATGTTGGAAATGTAAACATCAAAAAGGAACTTATTATCACATGTGGTGGTCCTGCCATAAGGCAAAACAATTTTGGCAAATAATTAAAACACAAATAGAAGAAATTATAAATCAACAAATAGAAATGAGGCCAGAAACTTTCTTACTGGGAATAATTGCAGGGTCATATGAAAAAGAAATAAGATACTTAATTATTCACATAATTACAGCAGCACGAATAGTTTTCGCCCAAAACTGGAAAAACAATGATATACCATCAGAAGACAAGGTGATTAGAAAAATTATGGAGTGTGCAAAAATGGATAAGCTCACAAAGGAGATACAAGAAAAAGATGAAACAGAATACTACTTAGTCTGGGAGAAATGGTATAAATGGTTGGAGGAGAAAGGGAAAAAAAATAAAAAGGGGGACATAAGAAAACTAAGCAATAGTTAAATTAGGTGGAGGAATATGGAAACAAATGGGAAGATATAAATTGTGGAAAGGAAACTAGGTATCTGTTTATGTTAAATGTAAATAAAATATTTAGATTAAGAGAATTTATACTGCTCAAAAAAATAAAGGGAACACAAGCAGAAGACATCCGAGATCTGAATGAATGAAATAGCCTTATTAAATACTTGGTTCTTTACATACAGTAGTTTATACACTGCTCAAACAACTAAAGGGAACACAAAACTACTGTATGTAACGAACCAAGTATTTAATAAGATCCTCTTCATTTTATAAGAGAATATGGGAACGGTGGAGCTGTTACATGCCGGTGAAGATGTTATTTTAGATTTCTTCACACTACCTGGACAGTGGCAATAGTTTATGCTGCAAAAGAAGCTACAGTGACAGGAACGGCACTGACATGATTAATATGCCGAATCAAGCATCCACACAAAGCAAAATTTTGAACTCTGATAGGATGTTAGGATGCAGGTAAGAGAATGAACCCAAACTAATGCTTAATACATACATCTGCTCTAGCTACACTATCCCTACTTTAAAAATTATACAACAATTTCCACTGTTGTGAATATGTATACCTTGATTTAAAGACTGGCTTGAAAACCCAAGTTCACTTTGGTTAACCCAATTTTTTTTTTGTGACAGCCCAAAGAGGATAAATAATATAAACCACTGAGTTGTTTGGTATAAGTTTCTTAACTCTGAGGCAGAATTGTCCCTGGGCACTACAGAAAGAAACAAAGAAGTTTTGTTTATTAACCTTATCTTTGCATACACTCTGTTTGAATTTTATCCTCTTTCATAATCACTTTCCAATGCCTGATAAACCCCTCTTTAACCTTTGTAACTGAATTACTCAACGAACTATCTCATTCTCTTTTTTTAAAAGCAAGAGCTGAGGTTCATTCATACTGATAAGGCTCACACAACTATTTCCACTCAATAAATAAAGAAAAGTCTCTGAGCAGATTAGAGTCTAAAGGTAGGAAACCAGTTACTCTTCATGAGCCTTCTTTCAACACTTTCATTGAGCAGTGCTTGCAGTTTTCAGAGGTCCAGGCAAAAAAACATTAATCAGCTCCTACAGCCTACTTTATGTACCTATATTTACACATACAATGACATGTGCAATCTAGTATCTATTACCACAAAATCAGTATACTACTTGTACTATTCGCTGAAGAGGTAACAAAAAATCCAATCCTTTCCTCCCACTACCAATGCTGTAGCCTGAAGAGGCGCAAGCTTTGGCTAAACAGCTCTAAGAAATGAGGGTATGGTTGGGGATAGTGATGAAGAGAACAAGTGATAGCAATCAGGAGCAAAAATTGCTGCAACATCAGGCACGCAGGACATCTGTTTGTGTTTCTACAAACATCTATCTATAACCATCTTTCCTAATCTACTCTACCCAAATGTATTTGAATTACAGATCTGGGTTTTCCCAGCCTGTATAATTAACAGAGGTTGTTTAATGAGGTTGCGGTTATGATATAACACAAACTGATGAGGCAAATTAGGCAAGGTTAACCTACAAATATAGAGAAGGTATATGTATATATCTCACCAGGAAGATGGGAGATGATTTACTCCAAGCCTGGGACTACAATTCTCTCTTCTACTTCAGATATTGCTGTCTGCTTTCTGCAGCTTTCTAGAATCTGCCTCCTGCAGTGCCACTATACTATGATATGAATCCTAACTAATAACTAAGAATATCAATCATTAAAGCTAGGTTAGGATCTGCTAGAAGATAAATTAAATAGAAAATAGCAATGAATGTAAGCAAACAAAAATGAGATAACCATCTATATTAATGCTATGTTTGGGGAATGAAATAGCCATACTTATAAATGTAAAGTAGTATTTACCCATTTCCTGGGTCGGCCTCTTGGTCGTTTTTCTCCAGTGGCTTCTGCTTTCTGTAATAACAAAGATACATAATAATTATTTGTAATTACATTATTAGACAATCCTGGTGTTGGGCTAACTAGTGCACACTTCCTGCAACACTGTTCTTTTATTTATCTACTGATTAGATGGGAGCCACCAAGAAAAAAAAAACTGCTACTATCTATCTTACTCTTTCTCTCCCACCCCCATTCTTTCTTTTTTTCCCTCATGGAGAAAGGCTGTGCCCATCCTTTCATAAAACAGAATGAAAAGTTCATTGTTTAAGGAAGGAAATGGTTTTTTTAAAAAATGATAGACTATTCACTGTGATCTTCATGTGTCTAGACTATTGATAAGAATGTATGGAAAGCAAATCAACATTCTTGACAAAAACTATCTTTGGATGTATCTGTTTAAAGAACTTTTCTTTGTTTGTGGGCCAAAACAAACTCAAAATGTTAGCAATGACTGCTAACATAAAAAAGCTGTGACTGGAGGAATGTAGGAAGATCAGGAAACATACTGTCTATACCTAAATTAAATGTTACACTATTCAGACCATTCTCAAAACATACATTTATTTAAAAAGTTATTTCAATCAATTTTCCTTCTCTCCAATTCTAAACATGATTTTGGTGCTAAGCACTAATATTAATTCAAATCCTACAAATAAAAAAATAATATGGTACCTTGCATCAACACTTTAGTATTTCTTACCTTTCCAAGTGATTTGTAAAAGTGGATAAAAAGCAATTTAAAATGTTGAATACTTACACCATTTCTATTCTATGTTATTATTCAAAAGGAAATTTCCTTCAATAGGTTAACACATTGTACAAAATCGTAACTATTACTTGTTTGAATAAGGGCTCTATCTGGGTTCACACATAGCATAAGCCATGATTTAACTTCTATAATGGATATGTTCATAAAACATGCTTGCTTAGCTGCAATTCAATAAATAATAATTTGGTGAGTTCATATAAATTCTAAGACACATTTTTAAAAAAACAAATGGGTTAGATTGATAAACATACCAAAGCAAAACTTAACTAATTATATCATGGCTAAGGGCAACGTGAGAAGCCATCTCCTGACTCCAATGATAACCATTAAATATCCACACAGGACTGCAGCCGTAAGATTTAAGCAGCATTTCCCCTGCATTACTTAATAAACAGCAGCCCTATAAGTTAATATTATTGACTCCAGGAAAGGTGATATAAGGAGGTGGTCATTGTCTGGGATACTAGGAAGGCATCCAGGGGCCTTGCTCCACAGATTACCTGATGTGAGATGCTGTTTCTTAGGTTGGGTAGCAGAAGGGATCTGTTGCTGATCCAGATGGCGGTGCGCATAGGCACTGCAGCTTTGAGCTTCTGGTGTTATAATGGAGTGAGTGGGCAAAAACTAGTCTATACCTGCGGAGTTACTAAAGATTGAATTTTCTAGTTGACTAGATATTACCAGCGACTTCCAGTGGTCTCATAATATACCGAGTGATGTAGTAAGACTGCCAGGGTCTCTATGGATCATTGTTGGGCCTGGGAGACGGCGTCGACAGCGAAGAGAGAGGAAGCAGAAACAGGGGTGCAGAGCTGGTTTGCTAGCTTGGTTACGGAAGCAGACTCACAGAGCAACATTACCAAGTATTTTTCTAATTAATGCTAGATCCTTTGTCAACAAAACTGATGAACTAGAGCTATGGATGGCAGCAAATAAGCTCATTCATGACTGCTGTGTGATGATCATCACAGAAGCCTGGCTTCATCCACTTGTACCGGATGTGTCAGTGGAGCTAACTAACCGCACCACACACCGCTTTGACAGAAACGGCAACTCCGGCAAAAGCAAAGGTGGAGGACTTTGTATTTACACACATAATGACTGGTGAAGTAACAGTAAAGTTATATACACTGTTCTCCAGAATTCTTAACTATCATTTGTCGGCCATTTTATTTACCTAGAGATTTCTGTTATAGTTATCACCACTGTCTATATTCCACCTGATGCAAATGTTAGCACAGCGCTAAGTTACATGATGCCATGGAGAGGCAGCAGCAAACTTAATCTGAAGGCACTTTTATCATGGCTGGGGATTTTAATCAAGCCTGTCTAGTCTGTTCTTCCTAAGTTTGTGCAGTATGTGCAGTGTACCACCAGAGGTAAGAACACTCTAGACCATATGTATTCAAACTTAAGACAGGCATATAAAGCAATCCCTCTCTCCCACCTGGGTATGTCTGACCACACCTTTCTGCTACTGTTGCATCTTCGGACTCATTCCGCGGTGACGGAGACGCTTCCCCTCTTGACTAAACTAGGAGTTTGCTCAGCGGGAGAATAAAGCCCCACCATTGGCTAAAGTGTCTGACAGCCGCTATATAAAGAGCTGTCAGACGGAGAATTCTTGTTGCTCGTTGGAGTTGCCCTGTTAGCCTGTTGAAGCCAAAAAGGCTTTTGAATTCACCAAACCCTGTCTCACCTCAGTTCCTGGTCACCCTTGTTCTCCTGACAGAGCAGCTACTGTGCCCAAAGTATATCCCCCTTAGGAAAAGGATACGGCCAGTCAGGAAAACTGTTAAAATTGGAGGGAGCACTCTGCCAGTTGCAAGACTGCTTTAAGACTACTGAGTGGAATATATTTGAACATTTGGAGCTGCAAGAATTCATTGACACCATATTCCCATATATCAAAACAGATAGAGAATGTAACAGTGGACAAGTGCATCAGAGTCTTCGGGAATTGAAGATTTAGCACCTAACCAACTATACGGGCGATATGATGAAGACAGTCAACTCCGATGCCTCATTGGTAGAGGAGTTGAACACCTTCTTTGCCTGCTATGAGGTAAAGAGACCTGATCCTGTAGCCCCAGCCCACCAACTTCCAGCCACTCACCTTGCATGAACACCAAGTGAGAGCTGTATTGAAGGCCATGAATTTCAGTAAAGCTGCAGGTCCAGATGGGGTGCTGGGCATAGTGGTAAAAACTTGTGCTGACCAACTATCAGAGGTCTTAACAAGGATTTTTAACATCTCCCTGAAAACGGCCAGTGTTCCATCATGTCTGAAACAGCCACTATCATTCCAGTCCCAAAGAAAACAGCAATAAGCACCTGAATGACTACAGACCCACTGCAGTAACGTCTGTAGTGATGAAGTGCTTCGAGGGACTGGTTCTTCATGGAGAACCAGGTCATGCCTTCCATCAAACTTTGACCAATATCAGTTTGCCTACAGAGGAAATAGGTCAACAGACGATGCCATTGCTACTGCCCTTCATTCTGTAGTGAGTCATCTAGAGAAACCTGGGAACTATGTCAGAGTGCTTTTCATAGATTACAGCCTGGCTTTTAACACCATTTTGCCGAATATCCTCATCGAAAAGTTGACTGATTTGAATTTCCCTTCTCTCACCTGTGATTGGATTAAAGACTTTCTGACGGACCAGTCACAAACAGTGAGAGCTGGGTCTTTCACATCCTCCGCCCTGAAGCTCAGCGCTGGCTCTCCTCAGGGCTGTGTGCTCAGTCCCTAGACGTTGTACACAAACGACTGCATATCTTCTGATCCATCTAACATGATAATAAATTTTGCAGATGATACCACCGTACTGGGTCTTATTACAGGAGGAGATGAATTAGCATACAGAGAAGAAGTCCAGAAGTTATCCACATGGTCAGGAAGGCTCAACAGAGACTCCATTTTCTTAGGGTCTTGCAGAAATATCAGGTGGAACAATGACTGATGACTTCCTTTTACCAGTCTACAATAGAAAGCATCCTTACATATTGTGTTATGGAATGGTATACTGGCTTGACAGCCGCAGACAGAAAAGCATTGCAGAGGATGATGAGCACAGCACAAAAAATTATGGGCTGTCCCGACCCCACTGGATGAAATCGCCAGGACCTGCTGCCTCAACAGAGTAAGGAAAATCCTCAGGAATGATTCACACCCTGGTCAGCACTTCTTTACTCTCCTACCATCGGGCAGGAGATATAGAAGCATAGCCAGCCAAACAAATAGGCTGAAAAATAGTTTTTATCTGTGGGCTGTCAGAATTATGAACGCAACATAACACCACAATTAGGTTTAATATGATAGACTTGCAGGGCCAGCACAACGTGCAACATGTTCATACCGATGTAATATAATGTTACATACATATAGGTATATGGGAGTATGTATTAGTTATTACTTATTTGGGTTTCGGGATTCTTTCTTTCATTTATTGAGTTATTAAGATGTATTTTGTGTTGGGGGGGCTCCACCAAGGGAGGCTCATTCATTGTACACATGTTGTGCATTGACAATAAAGGTTTGATTTGATTTGATTTGATTTGCTATTGTACCAGCCTTCCTGCTGCATAGTGACTTCCCTGCCTGATCTCCTCAATTCTGCGGCTGGGCTGGTGGTGGAGTTTCCTGGACTCTTGGTCTTGGACAACCTCAATCTGCCATTCCTGACACAGGATCAAAGGTAACTCAGGAGTTAGTAGCCATTTGTCAAATTGTCAGGGCCCAACTCATCACGGTGGTGACATACCTGATCTGGTTTTATGTCAGAGCTTTATGGATTTGGGGGAAATATTTATTTTCCTCCTGCAGTGGTCAGATCACTATCTGGTAAGTCTCCCATTCTCAAGTGCCACCCTCGTCCATTATCTGGGCCCACCCCAAGTAACTAATGTATCCAATTATTCTGCTATTTGGTCTGACTAAAGCCTTAATGACCAAATGGAATAGTAGAGCAGTGGTAGATTTGGATTGGATTGTGGCTGAATGGCCTCTCCATGGTTCCCAATATTCCCTATCATATATGATGGAACTGAGGGAACTAAAATAGAGTGTTAGTCATGAAAGACAAAGAGCAAAGACAACTAGACACACAGTTAAGAGTCTGCCTTTAGTGGTAAGGGTGATGAAACTTAATTATTTCTTCACCCTTATTGGGTCTCCCAATAGTTGCTGCTGTGATTGATTTGCTGGGTACACCTCTGTACATGTCTCTAATCTCCTCTCCAGACTTAAGTTTGGATGAGAGGATGAGCCAGTTCCTGGCACCTCTGGGAGAGACAGGACAGTGAGCCTGGGGGCTAGTGGAGATGCGGATCAGGAAGCAGCAGGCTCAAGCTCAACAGAGCAACTGCAACTGGAACAACTGGATGGACAGTCAGTTGAGCTTGGGCAGAGGGCATCACAACTGCAGCAAGATAGCCTTGAGACTCTAGGCAGGGAGCAAGCACAGCTGCCAGCAGCGATGAGGAAGAGGAGCCGTCTCCCCGATCCAACGGTGTGCAGGGATGAGAAGCAACAGGAACACTGGTGAGCCAGGCTACTCACAAGGCAGCAGCCTCACCCATTGTGAGGGGCTGTACTGGCATTAATTATTTAAGCCTGCCCAAAGAGAAGAACGTTGCTGGAACAACGTGTCCAGTTGCTTTGCTTTGTATCCTGGCCTTGTTGTGTTTCTTGTTTTGGACTTGTGATTTGGATCTCTGGTTTGTGCCTTGATCTTGTGCCTTGCAGGTGGACTAATTCAAGCCTTTGAGTTCCTTGTCTTGTCGAGCATCTTTGTTCTGGCTTCTGCCTAGCTTCAGGATTTGAGACTGCTCCTTTTCCCAGCTCCTTCAAGCTTCTGGGTGGGATTCGGAGGGGGTGCATGGGCTTTTGTTTTTCAAGAACTACTGGGGACTATATATTTGGGCAGCTCAATAAAGACCTTTAACCTACCACTGTGTGTGCATGTGTGAGCAGGGCAGCACACTCATCAGCCCTGTTACAGGTAATTCAGTCCCTTCTTGGAGGAGTAATATCAAAGTTCGTCTACAGGCTTGCTATGAAGAATATGCTGTACTTCTGACAGATAAAGTCGCTTGCATTTGCTTTGTGTTAGACTTCAGCCTTAAAACAGAATCAATGGAAGTAGAGGGGGCTACATCTTGCAAGATGGAGGAAGAGTTTGAGCTTGTGGTACCTAAGGATAGGATTCAGCTGCTAGTTTGGCCATCATATGCAGAAGATACTCAGATTTATATCTCTACCTCAGGCCCTCTGAGTGATATTGTGAATATCCTATTCTAACGGGACTTTATGACAATTTCTGACTTAACCCTAGCAAGACTGAGTGGCTGTGGTAGTATTTGGACCCTTCTAAGACAAGGCTCTTCACTCCTTAGTTCTAGATGGGTGGTACTATTCCAGATAGACCCAATATGCAATCTGTGAACCTCCTTGATTCACAGCGCCTGTTCAAAGAGCAGCCGACAACAATGGCTAAGAGAACCTTTGCACACCTTCCAGGAGTGCACCAGTTGCACCAGTTCCTGGACCAGGAGACCTTGTTCACCATCACCTATGCCCCACATAACCTCTCATTTAGATTACTGCAATGTACTCTACATGAGGTTGCCCCTGAAGAGCACTTTAGAACTTCAGCTAGTTCAGAATGCAGTTGTGCATTAATAAATAGTACTGGACATACGGCACATGTAACATAACTACTATGAGAATTGTATTGGCTAGCGGTCTATTTCTGGGTACAATTCAAATGCTGTTTGTCACCTTTAAAGCCTTACGTAGCTTGAGACCAGGTTACCTGAGAGACCATCTTTTTCCAAGATATTCTATCTGTCCAATTCTATTTAGCTGCCTAAGCATGCTGCAACACCCATCAGCCAAAGAAAGTCAGCTGACAAGGAACAGAAGATGGGCCTTTTCTGCAGTAACCCCTGCTGAGCAGAATATTTTCCTCTTAGAAATTAGAATGGCCCCAACCCTGTTAATCTTTCGTAAGACTTTAAAAACTTGGCTATGTACAGGTAGTCCTTGACTTACAACCATAATTGAGCCCAACATTTCTATTATTGAGACTTTTGTTAAGTGAGTTTTGCCCCATTTTATGACCTTTCTTGTGACAGTTGTTAACTGAATCACTGCAGTTGTTAAATTAATAACCTGGTTGTTAAGTCAATCTGGCTTCCCCGCTCATTTTAATTATCAGAAGGTTGCAAAAGGTGATCACTTTGCTGGAACACAGCAAAGCTCATAGGTGTGAGCCAGGTGCTAAGCATCTGAATTTTGATCATGTGACCATGGGGATGCTTCAAATGTCATAACTGTGAAAAACGGTTATAAATCACTTTTTCGATTGTAAATTTGACAGTCACCAATGAAGTATTATAAGTCGAGGACTACCTGTATCTCAGCCTTGGGCTGCAAATGTGTTATAGGTCCCATTCTTAGTTTTGTCAATTAACTTGGCTGCTGTATACATTTATTTTGAATGTTTTTATTGTTTAAATGTTTTATTGTTTTTATATTTTTAGAATTTTAGAATTTTAAGCCACAGAGTCACTGGTTGAGATGAGAGGCCATAGAAATAAAATAAAATAAAATGTGCCTATATTCTGTAATTAATAGTATGCCTATATATCTGTTTTTCTTTTAGTACTTTAACACTCCATTCTTTCAGTTCCTTACTGAAAATCTTTGTATAAGTCAATGCCTTATAAAAGGAATTCTGATACAGCATGTGAAAATACTGCAGCAGTTTTTTACAGTTCCTTGGACTATAAATACAGATAAATATCTATAACCTATTATAGGGAAGAAACATGTGAAAATATAACAGCACAAAATTAGAGAATAAAATATCATTTAAAATGTTTTTTATAAAATCTTCATATTCAATCATAAATATCACTTCATAATATAAATGCCATTTTCTTAAGATACTACAGTTGCAAGAAAAAGTATGTGAACCCCTTGGGATTACGTGGAGTTTTGCATGAATTGGTCATAAAATGTGCTCTGAACTTCATCTAAGTCACAACAATAGAAAAACACAGTCTGCTTAAAATAATACTACACAAACATTAGATGTTGCCATGGTTTAATGGAACATAACATGTAAACATTCACAGTGCAGGGAGGAAAAAGTATGTGAGCCCCTAGCCTAATGACTTCTCCAAGAGCTAATTGGAGCCAGGAGTGAGCCAACCTTGACTCCAATCAGTGTGATGATATTGGATGTGTTGCTGACAGCTGTCCTGCCCTTTAAAAACACACACCTGTTTTGGGTTTACTGGTTTCAAGAAGTACTGTCTGATGTGAACCATGCCTCACAGAAAAGAGCTCTCAGAAGACCTACGATCAAGAATTGTTGACTTGCATGAAGCTGGAAAGGGTTACAAAAGTATCTCCAAAAGCCTTGATGTTCATGTGTCCACGGTAAGACAAACTGTCTACAAATGGAGAAAGTTTAGCACTGTTGCTACTCTCCCTAGGCGTGGTCGTCCTGTAAAAATGACTGCAAGAGCACAGCGCAGAATGCTTCACGAGGTAAAGAAGAATCCTAGAGTGTCAGCTAAAGACCTACAGAAATCTCTGGCACATGCTAACATTTTTGTTAACACATCTACAATAAGGAAAACATTAAACAAGAATGGAGTACATGGGAGGACACCACAGAGGAAGCCATTGCTGTCCAAAAAAAATATTGCAGCACGTTTGAAGTTTGCAAAAGAGCACCTGAATGTTCCACAGCACTACTGGCAAAATATACTATCGACAGATGAAACCAAAATTGAGTTGTTTGGGAAGAACACACAACAGTATGTGTGGAGAAAAAAAGGCACAGTACACCAACATCGAAACCTCATCCCCACTGTAAAACATGGCGGAGGGAGCATCATGGTTTGGGGCTGCTTTGCTGCCTCAGGGCCTGGACAGATTGTTGTCATTGATGGGAAAATGAATTCCAGAGTTTATCAAGACATTTTGCAGGAAAACGTACGACCATCTGTCTGCCAACTGAAGCTCCACAGAGGATGGGTGATGCAACAGGACAATGACCCAAAGCATACAAGTAATTCAACAAAAAAATGGCTTCAACAGCACAGAATATGCCTTCTGGAGTGGCCCAGTCAGAGTCCTGACCTCAACCAGATTGAAATGCTGTGGCATGACCTTAAGAGAGCGATTCACACCAGACATCCCAAGAATATTGCGACACTGAAACAGTTTTGTGAAGAGGAGTGGTCCAAAATTATTCCAGATCGTTGTGCAGGTCTGATCTGCAACTACAGGAAACGTTTGGTTGAGGTTATTGCTGCCAAAGGAGGGTCAACCAGTTATTAAGTCCAAAGATTCACATACTTTTTCCTCCCTGCACTGTGAATGTTTACATGTTATGTTCAATTAAACCATGGCAACATCTAATGTTTGTGTAGTATTATTTTAAGCAGACTGTGTTTTTCTATTGTTGTGACTTAGATGAAGTTCAGAGCACATTTTATGACCAATTCATGCAAAACTCCACGTAATCCCAAGGGGTTCACATACTTTTTCTTGCAACTGTATGTTCAAACAATCTGCATAAGGAAATATCTGTATTAACAATTTATCATACAAAATTCAGTGAATATTGCTTAAAATATTTCAGCAATCAGTCCTCTTTCACTATGGATCCAATTTTCTAGATATGATGTCTAAAATCAAGTTAGGTAAAATTAATCCTGAAAGCATTTTTAAGATACATCCCAATTTCTATTCAAAATCTGAATTACTATCTTTTACTCTCTTTCTATTTAATATGGAAAAATATGTGTAGGCTGTCCTAGAAGATAATTTCAAAAATCTGAAAGATCTGTAAATCTGTAGCAAAGAGAAAAAGAAACTGTTCCCATCTAATGATCAGCAAAATTTTAGCACTCAGATTTGACAGCTTATCCTTGACTATCCATTTCAGTACAATTTGATAACTCCTAAAATACTATTTGCCAACACTAAATTGCTTGTACAATAAGGTTAGGCTTGCTGGAAAACTATGTGTTGTTTATTTTTAAAAAATGTTTATTTTCTGTAAATGGTGAGATGGTGGCCTTACAGGGGAAATCCTGAAATAGCTAGTCCTTTGAAATTAAAACAGAAATATTCAAACCACTTGCTCTTTCTAGTGAAGAAAAAATTGTTATTTATTCTCCAATGAAAAACAGTGAAAGGAAACACAGGCACGCTATCTCAGCCCATGACTGCTTTGTGAAGACATGCATCTTTGAGAGAAAAGGAATGCAAATAACAAATCTAACAGTGTTGCATTGCATTCCATTACTGTCAAACTACTGAAGTTAAAAACTGAATACGAACACAGACAGATAATCCAAGTCTCTCTGATTCACAGAAGTGGGAAACCAAAATGTTACAACCTCACTTCAGGGCAGCAACTGGATATACTAAATTAATTTAATTCATTGCAATACAGATATTCTCAAAAACATTTAAAGTATCTAAAAATGTTATGTCAAATCAGATAATTCATCTGACCCAATTCTAATTTATATTTTCATATAAGTAAAAAAAAAAGTTTCTGTTGAGAATGCATGTATTTTTAAAAACTATTACTGTAATACATCTCTTTTCCAGAGTGATAATTGCGCTATCCTTTTGCACAAATTCCTGAGGCTCTCCTTTAGCCTTTAGCTTTAATAGTCAAAACAGTTCTTCAAATATAATGTATTCATCTGTCATCTGTCAAAGTAGACTTTAAAAATCTGTGGAGCTTCACCCTAACTAGTATTTAAAACAAAGGACTGTTATAGTATCATGACTGAAAAATAGAAGTATCTAAAAAGAGAGGGAGAATTTGGTCATAGTGGAATGTTTCCCCTAAAATAATCATAACAGCAATTTCCTACCACTGAATAGTCTCTTGGTGGAAAACTCTTTTGATTACAGGATGTAGTTTTCAGATTAGATTTTGTTCAGAGGGATAAGAAAGACAATGATATATTCCAGTTCAAAAGAAAAAAGAAAAAAGGGACAAAGATTTCACGACAGAGTGATAATATCTTTTCAGCAATCCTATTGGTGTTACCTGAAAGTAAGGCCCAATGAATTCATTGAACTTTATTCTCAAGTGACCATAGATACAGGACAGTCAATGCAATGTTCTTAAATGTACATTATAGTAAGAATAACATGCACCCAAATAAATGTTCTTGAAACCATGTATGTCTATTCCTCAGTGGCAGCATTATAATACAACTAATTGATATAACTGTATAAGAGGAATGAGGACGAGTTCAAAGCAATTAGCCAGGCAAAGGTGTTAAGATTTGTCTCAATACTCTCAAGTAGGATCTTAAGACAAAGATTCTAGTTTCACAGGGGAAACTTGAAGCCAACCTAAGCCATGTTCCAAATTTCAAACCTCTTTGAACAAAAAGCCTACACCTATTGCTACACATTTTCCTTAGCATTGCCAAACTGTGTAACTTCAAGAGAAATGTTTTTGCCATCTCCTACTAAGGATGTAGTTTAAAATCAAAGATAGATACAAGAAAGCAAGCACTTCAGAAATTTCATATGGCTAAAGCCCACTGAAGTATAATTGAAGACATTTCACTAGCAAAATACAGGTAGTCCTCAACTTGCAACCACAATTGAGTCCAAAATTTGTTGGGAGACAGTTGTTAAGTGAATTTTGCCCCATTTTACAACCTTTCTTGCAACAGTTGTTAAGTGAATTATTGCAGTTGTTAAGTTAGTAACGCACTTGTTAAGTGAATTGACTTTGATTGTCAGAAGATCACAAAAGGTGATCATGTGATCCCGGGACACTGCAATCATCATAAATATGAGTCAGCTGCCAAGCGTCTGAATTTTGATCACGTGACCATGGGGATACTGCAATGGGTGTAAGTGTAAAAAATTGTCATAAGTCACTTTTTTCAGTGCACTTTTTTCAATTGTGAATGGTCATTAAATGAACTGTTGTAAGTCGAGGATTATCTGTATCAAAAATTCCTTTTCACTGCAAATGTATTACAGCTAGACTATCAACACTTCTTCAGACATATTCAATGTTTCTCTCAAATTTAGAAACATAGCTTCATTAATCATTTTTCAGATACTAAGGTTTATGCCTTCTTCAGAGGTTTAGTCATATAGTAATCATGATTTATAGTATACCTGCATAATCAATTCACTGTATTTTCTGTTCTTTTAACATCCTGTTAAGGTGACTTACATCCTTAAATATGGGTGAACTAGTGAAGCCTGACTTCATTCAATATGTAAAATAGTTTCCCATTAACAGCAGAAAGACAAGAGGAAAAAATTCTTAATTAGATATACTGTTTACCTATGTTTTTCTTTTGGAAGCAACCAAGTTGCGATTGATGTTCTTTTAAACCGTTGATAATTTTCCTACAAAGATTTAGTCTAAATCAGGGATGTCAAACTCGCGTCGTCATGGCGTCATCATGTGACGTATAGGGACTTTTTTCCTTTTTGCTAAACCGGATGGGGTAGAGCCAGCAGGTGACACATCTGGCCTGCGTTTGAGTTTGAGACCCCCCAGTCTAAATAATAGTTGAGGTAATCACCTGAGGAAAATGACTGCCATCATTTAAACATGTTCAGGTGGACAAAATACTAAAAATGCCATGATTCCAGAGTCTGCCATCATCATCTAACAATAACCTATACTATAACATTTAGAAATGTATTTACCATTTACCACCAGGTTTGCCTTTTTGAATCCTCCATTACTCTCTAGTCAGTATGATGACCACATGAAAATATTTTGCATGAGTCAGTTCCACTGACATCCAGCTTCAAGCTTCAGAATCATGATAAAAAGTATACTGTATTCTGTTTATTAAAAAAAAAACTGCCTCTTACTCCTAAGCCTATACCTAAGTTACTAAGAAAAGAGTAGCACAATAGCACTACCAAAAATTACCAATCACAGTCAAACTGGAACGGAGCAAATGCTGCCTGCATGGTGTCATACAAATCAGCACATGCTAAAGAAATCAAATCACTGCTTTAGCAGACATGGGTTGCTTTGCTTTATAAGATTACATTTACATTTACATTACATAGTTTTTAATAACTATCATCAGTATATGAATATGGTTATGCCAATGTAATCTTATTTTTTGTTTTACTATGTGCCAAACTCTACAGCCCCACCATTTTCTATTTACTAATATGGTCATAGCTATAGTATGATGTCATTTTTAAGGGCATACTCAAGATTAAGTATTGTTTAGTAAGTAACAGAGGAGAAATTAGTATCTGCATAGCACCTCAAAAATTATCCTGCCATAAGCCATAAATTATAGGCACTTTGGAAGTAAAGGAAACTTGCTAACAAAAGCAGCTCTAGAAGTGTATTACTATTGGGAGTGGAGGGAGAAATCACTGTTCTAAATTAAAAAAAAAAAGCTGGAGTAGCTAAAACTCTGAATCTTTCTTCACACTATGTTTGCAAATTTGACCACAAAGGAGGAGATTGGTTTCTTTTTCTGGCCCAAGTATAAATAAATGACAGTCTACATACAGATGTGATCTATGCTTGCAAATTAGGCTTCTTCCTCAGTGTCTGGATGATACTGTCTGAAGAATGGAAAAGACAATGCTGGTGATATTCACACAGTTTAGGCTGTTTTAATTGACTGGTGAATAAAAGACATATACACATTTCAGAGACATATGTCAATTGTCTCATTTTTTTCTCAAAACAGATTTTGTTTTTATAGTTAATAAGCAACTTATTTTCTAACAAGATACAATTTAAGCTGGATTTATATTTTTAAAAATAGGATGAATTTGATTTGTCATTTCATCTAACATGTACTTAAGTCCCATTAATATCATGTGAACTCACTTCCAAAAAACAATTTGTAACACAATAGCCCAAATGTATATCTTCATTCTAAAAGGAAAAAAATCAACTGTATTTTATCAAGTATAAACAAAGAATATGGACTGTAAATCTAAAAATCTAGACTATGACCCATGTTTTTAAAGCTTGTTTTAAAAGCTATTAAACAATTTTCCTCAAATATTTAAAAAATCCATTTTAAAACAGCAACATAAGAATTTGTTCAGTGACAGAAACATCTGAATTAGAACAGAGCTATCCTGCTTTCTATCTTTCTTGTTTTACCTCTTATTTGATTCCTTCGTGAACTTAAAACTTTAAAAGAGCTAATACTGCTGCTGTTGTTTTAGAAAGTTCTGTTAATTATACATTCATTTAGTTGTGGGTTTTATATTACTGTTTTTATGGGCTATTCCCTGGAATTTGAGCAGCAGACATGAAACAAGCTACTCATTAGATCCTGCAGCATTTTTATGTATTGTCAAGTTTCACACTACTAATTTCCTAACAAGCTCAATTTGTTTTAAATGCCTCCCAGGCTCGATTTCCAAGTCTACCAGAAGCTGTGTAAGCTTTTTAAAATGCAGCAATATACATCATTGAGCATTCCAGGACATTCCCAATAGATTTTAATGGAATTTTCTCTAAAATATAACAAAGATCCACAACATTCACACATATATATCATATAGACACGGAGAGAGAGATTTTTAATTATGAAGTGTAAGAGTTCACAAGAGAAAATCTTATCAATTAATCATGAGCTTCTTTATTTGCCTGTCTGAATTCTAAAAGTTTATCTTTATCTTATAATACATTTCAATTACTTTACTTTGAGAAAGAAGCCACCTATTATTTATCATAAATTTTAACAACATTTCATTATCTACAGAATCCACTTTTATAGTAAAATAATTTTAGCTGTGACAACTCCTGCTTTCCAATACAGGTTGGAAATAAACATCTGTGTGTGTGTTTAAAATTATTTAAGGATAAAGCACTTCTATGATTTATACACCTTTGTATACTTCTATACTTTATCATTTTTCCATTACACTTTAAAATTTGTTTTTTTATTAGCTTCTTTAACAATGGAGAGGCACAATATAAATTATTTAAACATTACATATATATACAGTTTTCCCAATGGAGAAAAGAAACTAAATTCGTATGAATATATTTTTATAAAAACAAATCTATTTCCACAATAGAGTACGGTTAGGATAGAGAACCATGCACATATAAAATTAATTATCTACACCTTAGAAATGATTCTTCAAAAATAGGCAAGTAGTCCTTTTATTAAATAGATATTTAACCCACATACAGAAAAACTTAACCAATAGTCAGTTCTATACATTCAATAATTACTGCAGGATATATTTTGGAAGATATATTTTGGAATATTTTTGAAAATCTAGATATTATGGGCAGAATCCACTTAAAACTTCTTGCACACAATCTTTTTCAATCATTGTAAGTTGAAAATAAAGCTGCCACTTCTGTGACAACCATTATACAACTCCTGTGTTTCACAGAGCCACAGCATCTAGTAGATGGTATATTTTTAATATAAAACTGATAACATCTGGAAAGTAAAATTATTCTATTCTTAAAACAATCAATACTTTTAAGAATATTATCTTTGAATTATGAACAAAAGTATAGCCATTCCTTTGTGAACATTTCTAAATAAACCCCAAATTCTTTTTAAATCAGTTTAATATTATAAAATAATCATAGAAATATGTTAATTAACATTTATGTATATGCACAATCCTAAACTTATTTGTTCTGCAAACTGAATTTAATAGAACCAATAGTTAGGATCACCCCGAGAGTTGATTTAATTATCTAAATTTATAAATCTCAAATATTGCTTGCTATAAATATGATAACTGCTTATTACAAAGACTAGAAGTGTAAGTTTTGTGAATAACAGATTCACTAATTGGGTTCACTTATCATGTTAAGTTATTATTTAAATTACTGAGGTTTGTTGAATAAACTATTATATACGAGTGTTAAAAATATCACTAAGCCATCAGTGATTTACAAAATCAGAGAATGATTTCACACATCACACTGAACCAAAATCAAACGCACTAGAGTAGTTTTGACTTACAACCGGATACTTACTGATTGTTTAAGTTATGGCAGACCTTCCCAGGGATACTTACAACCTGATTTCAAAGTTCTGATGGCCAGCTCCCCCCATCTCCAGCAGTCATGTGACATTTTGGGTGCTTGATGACCAACCTACATTTACGGCTATTTGTAGCATCCTGAGATCATATGACCACATTTTATAGCAGTTTTGCCCAAAACTGACATTTACTTCCAGTTTTTCTCAAACCTGGCCCATAGTAAACCACTGATTCATTTACTTAAAAACCATCGAGTGGGTGTCCCAAATTACAACCATCACAATGTACAAGCATAATGGGCAGGCTTCTTTACTGTAATAAGTCGAGGACATTATGGCTCAGCAAGATTTGCATACTTATATAGTTCACTTTTCTGTTTCCACAGTGGCCAGCTATGGGCCTAAGGAAAGCCTATAGCAGAATGTGAAAACCCTCCAGAAATTGTCATGAGATCTCTGGGAAATCTCGGGGGGGGGGGGTTTACAGTTGTACAGATTTACCAAAAAAAAATTGAGTAATTTACACCATGGATAGCTGTGTCCTTTTGTAAATTCAGTCTTTTCCCACCTGGTGCCCTCCATAGGTGTGGAATATCTGTTCCCAGCCTGCAAGACAATGGTCATGAAATTCTGGGAAGAAATAAAGAAGGCTGATTTAATTTTTCATTAAAGCTATTCCCATTAGTAGTCGCTGCTACATCTTGTTAGAGGAAACGTCACTGCTAATCATTCCTTGTCTTATATTGCCTTCTATCCATTTTATTGGATGACTGCAAGATTATGACTTTTAGCAGTATGAAACCTATTCATTTCCTTGATACCATATTTAATTTTATTAGCATATCACCTTACCTGCACTCTCTTTTGGGGGGGAGAAATTAAAGTTACAGATGATGTTTGTTGTGTTCATCTGCACTCTTTCTACAATATTCTTTTACTGGCACATAGATGTGCCAGTAAAATATAGTAAGTATTTTACATTCCATTTGCAAAAATGGGGAGGAAAAGGGGATGGGGCAAAGGCAAAACAATAAAGTAAAGTTTCCTGTACTGAAACTCAAAGGAGCCAAATTAAGCAAAGACATTGTCAATCCTTAAATTTTAAAAAAAGTATTTATCATAGGTTGTTATGATAAATCATAATATCACATTAACAATATCAAAACTGATGTGCATATATATATAAAAGTGCTAGAACAAGTTTTAACTAGAAGAATACCACAAGTGTATAACACTAACAGTATTTGTGTTTTTGTTTCTGATGTATTTGTAAATGAAAACCGCTGATGATAGCAACTGGTCTACCAAACATGGTTCATGAAGTTTCAAAATTACTTAAAACCGTCAACCGTATTCTTATAAAGAAACTGTAAATAGCAAATCACTATGCTATGCATATGTCCATCATTTTTTATTTAAAAAAACAGTTTTTTTTCTTGTGATATTATGTCTTCAAATCTGTTAAATAAAAAATGGTCTGAAGACAAAGTGGATTACTTCAACGAACTTGTCAATTCATGCTTCCTTCCCTTGACAATATTCCAGAATGTAGCAATTGTTCAAAATGTGGTGTTTCCCCCTCTCCCCAAAATATACTTCCTAAGTCAAGCAAGAAATATAGAGGACAGCCTGGTACTCAACCCTGATGTCCGATGATGATGATGATGATGATCATAATGATTATATAAACATATATCCTGATACCCATCAATATATTATCGAGCTTACGCTTAGCTACATAGTTAACAAAACATTAGAGTAATAATTTGCCTAAGTATATTAAACATTTTCAGAATATGAACATTTAATGTTAGATACTAACAATAGTAAAATTTATTTAACAGTAGTAAACACAGAATTCATATATTGTGAAATCCTGAATTTGGAAATTAAACATATGTAGAAGCTATGGGGGGAGATTGCTTCTCATATGTCCAAGATCCTCCTCCAACATTCCTGCCTGAAATATTATTAAAATGGTCCAAACCCCACACAGTTCAAAGGTTAAATGTGAAACTGTTTAGACAATAGCTCAAAAATAGGAGGTAACGAAAGCAAATCTTTTGTTCCGGACTACTCTCACCTTCTGAGCTGCTTTAGAGGGACTCTTGTTTTTGCTTCCTTTAGGCCTTCCTCTTGGTCTTTTGGGAGATGGCTCTCCTGTAGGTTCCTAAAAACAGAAAACACATTGTTGTCCCCAAAAACTCAACAGAAATCTAAATACAAACAACAGAACTTAAAATACACACCACACTTGTTTTATGTCAACAAGTGACTCAACTTTAATAGTGAAAGAAAATGTTAAGCAGGGAAATAACAGTATATGTTTATCTACATTATTTAAAATGTTTCTCCATAGCAGCTTGAACTCCTCCATAGAAAAACAATGAAAAAGTATGTCAGATATTATAGCAGATATTATACATTTTCCCAACCAAATACACCTAATAAGATTATGTTTTGTCATTCTAATCAGTGGAGGCTCTTCCCATTCACCTGATAATTGTTTATTAAATATACATTTGTAATCACTTGAGACTGGGATTCCAACCTTAAAGAAGCTTTAAGGCATATTTTTTTCTCGTTATGAAAGTTACCAAAGTGAGCTTTGCTTTGTTCTATAGTTTACAATCCACTTTGTCTAGCTTAATGGAATCTATATATTATACAGTATGTGGGGGCTCTGCATGTTCTGGCCTGATGAGAAAACAATTTAAAGTTTATAGCGTGACTGAGATTCAGAGTATATAAAACCAGTTTTTGTTCAGATATTTCCCCCCAATGGTTTCTGTTTGATCATAAACAGAAGACTGCTTAAATGTGTAGGATTCCAGTTTTCAGAATTCAAATGTTTATTCAATGAATCATATGGACTAAAAGAAAAAAAACCATCCACTTTCAAATATTGAACATTTTATTTGGATTACAGGATGAAGTTCAACTAATTAAGTGCAGTTGTGAATGGATCTTAAAACTCTGCTGCATTCTTTAGGTTGCAAAAGAAATTAAGTCCCTAATCATATATATGCTTACCTGGGACTAAAACCCAGCATTCAGTGAGGCTTACTTCTGGGCAGGCATGCATAGAATTTCACTGCACTATAACTGACATAATTTCAAAATAAAAAATAAAAAATCAAGACAGACAGTTATAATGTTCAGCACTGACTGGAAGAGAAGCGAATTTTTTTTTCCGAGTACAGTGTATTTCATAAAATATTCCATTTTCAAACAAGAATCTTCCAATACCACACACTTCTTTCAAAAATAAACTGATACAGAGGATGATGGAAAATTTTGCTACAACTGGGGGAAGGGAACACTGTAATCAGGATAGTTTAACAAAGGTAACACAAGGAGTGTGCGTGTGTGTATGTTTATACTGTCCTTTCCCAAATATATTTATTGCTTTATTGTTGGGGATGTGAAGAGAAAAGTAGGATAAGTGTGAAGTCCTAGCTAATGATCATCCAACAGCGCCGCAAATTTAAGGGAACCCCCTACTTCGAGGTATTTCACATTTCAGGTTTCAGATCAGGAAGTGGTTTGATGCTAATGAATGGAAAAAAAAATATGCCGCGGAAGTCAGCTTTAAATGCACTTAGTAGGCAACTCGTATTGCTGATAGCTGCCTCGGAGGAAATGGAAACCAACACAAACAACAACAGAAAAAGTTCTCCATGCGGCTAGGCAGCGCTACAACGGCAACCTTAATTGGTTGCATCCGCAGAGAATCTCTCTCTCTCCACGAGTTGAAGAGAGTAGGACGACCCGGGTATCCCCGTAGCCTGTTTACTTTGCCAAATGTACCACATAGTAGTTATGGATTTCACTTCGTGGAAATAAAAAGGGAATGCCCAGGACTCAAATGTCCCACTAGCACTCACACACACTAGCACTAACCCCCGAAGACCCTTTCCCCACACAGAGCAATCAGTTTCCTGGAGGGGAGGCGGGAGCGGGACCAGACTAAACCTCGAGGAAGTCAAACAATTCTACAAAATGCAAATCCTACAAAACACGCAGCCAACAATGGCTCCCCCTTTGAACCACACAATTGGGGAGTCTGACCCCCTCCCTCCCTCCCTCCCTCCCGGCCACGATGGGAGGGGGTGAAGTCGAATGGGACCAGAGGTGGCAGCAGCCACTGCGAGACGAGCTAGAAGACACATGGCACAAAGATTGAGACGTAGCGAAGAAGCCCTGACTCCCATTCTTCCTTTCAATCCGCTCACAGGCTCAGATTTAAACTTTGCTCGAAACTATCCCGCGAGCGCTGGTTGGTGGGACCGGAGCCGAGTAAAACCACACAATAAAGGCAAAGATAAGTTTTTGCCAATTCAAAAGAAACAAACGCGCGCGCGCGCTCGCACATTTCTCCCTCTTTCATACACGCGCGCGCGCTCGCTCACTCACTCACTCACTCTCTCTCTCTCTCACACACACACACACATTCCACTCCTTCCCCTTGCCAGTGGGATTTGTAGTTCCGAGCGCCGTTTCGTTACAGTTGCTAGCGAGCAAAGAAACCCGTGTGGCCGCCACAAAACTTTTACATCTACAAACCCACACCACCAATGCCGAGGAGTTTGCAAGGCACGTGTGCGCCCGATTCTCACATCTCTCCGAACTGTTGTAGGTTAGCTAGAGGAAGTACTGACTTGTGGCTGTTTCCTGGGTCTCCCTCGTCCCCGCTTCGGCGGTTCGGCGGTGGCAGGTTGTTCTTTGGCAGCCGCAGAAGAAGTCGAAGGCTGCCCGGCTCCGTCACCTCGTGCGCTCATCGTGACTCCTCGCTGCCTTTCAGCCTCTCCGCGGGCTCTCAGTTCGCTCCCGCTGGCGCTCTGCGAGGCACCTTGGAAAAACGGGAAGATTCAAAGGCGACCCCGTCCAGTCGCAACCCCACGGCAGCACCGGCAGCACCGCTACCCCTACCACCACCACGCCGGACGTCCTGGCGTTGCCAAAAGGAGAGGAGAAAGGGAGGAGGAGGCGAAGCAGAGGAGGAGGGAGATGATGGTGGCGGCGGCAGTAGCGGGGCCAGTGAGGCTGGTGCTGGCGGTGGCGGCTGCAGAAAGAGGCGGAGGGGGAAATCTCCCCTCTTTACAATTTAGCGGCGGGATGGAAATGCAGGAAGACCGAGCCGCTGACTTTTTTTGTTTTGAGCAAAAGTGGAGGGAGTGGAAAGAGATAGAAGCGCTTGAAATGCTAGGAGAGAACAGGAACGGTGGGTGGGTGAGTGGGTGGGCGGGCCGGCGGGAACGCTCCTCTTACGAGCGCAAAGCAAGTGGGGGCTCCGCAGACTTCGGTGCGTTCAGCAGCAACCCGAGTTAGAGAAGCTACTCGGGAAAGTGTATAACCCAGCGCGCCTTTCGGCTGAGCTGAAACCGGATCGTGCACGTTGGGAGTGAAAGAGATCACACGGACACAAGAGGGAGAAAGAGAAAACCTCCGAGGCGTTCGTGTGTTTGCCACCGTAAGGCTATGCCGAGAGAAAACGGCCGGCAAAGGGATGGAAACACTAGGAAACGCCTGCCCTCGATAAGTAACCTGCGTTAAAAAAAGAAAGAAACTTTTGCCATGGGTGGGAAAGAAACAGGAGGCAACAAGAGGGGAGGGGGAGGCCACCATGAGGACAAGAGGAGGAGGAGACAAAAAGGGAAAAAACAAATGAGGACCTAGACCAAATGCTGTAAACCATTAAAAACAGCAATCCCACCTCAAAGAATGTGCCCTTCCAAGATGATACTTGTCCAAAATTGATGCTGTCCAACTTTCAAGTATAAAATGGCTGAACTGGTTGAACCGAGCCAAATAAATCAGGTTTCCTCATGCAGATGGGTTTTCCCTCCAAATTGCTGCCAGGATCATTTTTCTTGTGAGAAATACTCAACTTTACTAAAACAAAGTTCAGTATATATTTCCAGAAAAATAATTTGAATGTGAAATAATTAACACATAAAAATGTCACTTGAATACATGCCACCATCTCGTCTTTGCCCTTTGTTAAATCCTTTAATCCACTTTTTCTCTACTGATGCCATTAAGTTATATTTATCTAGTACTGATTTTTTTTTCAATAAAATCATCAAAACCAAACAGCTCAAATGGTTGAATGAGTTTAGTTCCAATCTGCAAAACTCAAATACAAGCACTATTTTATGGCCTCCCTGGCCAGTAATATGATAATAGCAGAAGCCATAATAGCAACATTTCCTTTAGAAATGTTTTAGATAAAGATTTAGATAAAGCAACTATATATCCACCTAGTTCCCTCCATTGCCTGTCCATTTCCTTGATGATAATTTGCCTCTCTGTTTTGAACTCCTGAATGCATTTTGTTATCCCCCTCAGCATGTTATTTTTCAAATACAGGCCTTGAGTTGCCCTCTTTAGTTTTTGTAGACTTCTATTTTCAACCATATCTTTTGCATACTGATCAATTATTCAACATTTTTATGTCCAAAAAGTGTTTTCTTGAGCCAAAGGAAAGATCTTTTGGGATATCTATTCAGGTGCCCTCCATGCACCCATGTAGTTTTCTCTGTATTCTGCCACATTAGAACCAGGGCAATTCAGCCTCCATGATGAAATAATTTAACAAAATATATCTTCCTGTTTCTTATTTTATAACACTCAGCTTGATATATGGCAGAATAAGATATGAAAGGAGAGGCAGACAAACTAACTAGAAAAGTCCAGGCAGCGTCAGGCCAGTGGTGGGCTGCTGCTGGTTGTAACAACTGGTTTGCCTGGAACTGAAAATGTGAGCGTGCACCTTCTGTGCATGTGCGCGGCAATTATATAGGACCTTTTAGCGCCAGGGTGGGTGGGGCCAGCCGCTGTTCAGAACTACCAGTTCACCCGAACTGGTCCAAACCAGCAACAGCCCACCACTGCATCAGGCCCTTTACATTTCTGTGGCACATTTCTATAACAGATGAATATTTCCACACCTGTATAGTGATTTACTGAAAAAAGAGAGCAGCAAAGCCAGAAGAGAAAATCAGAACACCACTCAGAAAGGACCCATTGGGTGAGTATATGACTGTCAACGGGCATAGCACCATTTTGTGCCAATTTAGGAATAGCACTTTAACTCAGCAATAGGACAAACCCTTGGTGTTGTTCAGTGACATCCAATTCTTTGTTGCACAAATGTCACCATTTTATCAGGATTGTCTATCAGTAATAATTTCTTTCTTGTAATTCATGTTTATGCCCTTAATGATACCATCTTATAACAGAGACAGTATCGAGCAACTTTGTCCTTTTTTTTTTTTTTTTTTTGCTTTTGATTTAATCTTGGATTCCACCCCACCTACCCACCCCCACTTTTTAAAGTATTCAGCAACATCCTGGCTTTTGCACTCTTCATTTTCAACCAATGATTCCTTAAGTCTTCCTTATTTCCCTCCATTCAAATGGTATCATAATATATCTGAGATTGTTCTGACATTTCTTTTATGTTCTTTATGTAAATAAATAAGGTAATAGAACCTTGGCATATTCCTTGCTTAATTTTGAGCCATTTAGTTCTGTTTTGACATATCCTGATCATTATATGTATTCTTCATTGGGCAGATGGAAGTGACCCAGTAATTCATTTTTGGAGAGCTATTCACAGTTATAGGATATATAATTTAAAGCTTTAGTATAATCAAATAAACAAAAATATATACCTTTTTGGAACTCCTTTACCTGTTCCATTGTCCATCAGATGTTAGCAATGTAACATCTGCCTCTTTTCAATCTAACCTGTATTTCTGGCAGTTCTTATTCCGTATATTGTTGAAATCTAGATTGCAAAATTTTGAGCTTTATCTTACTACCATATGAGATAAGTACAATTGTTCAGTAGTCCAAGCATTGTTTAATATGGCGCTCATTTAGTATTGGAATATAAGTAAATCTTTTCCTAGTCAATGGCCTTCGTTGATTTCCATAGGTGGACTATCCGTCCTAGAATATCCTTTGATATAGATTAGGTGTGTCAAACTCAAGGCCTGGGAGCCAGATCCGGCCTGTGGGGTGCTTAGATCTGGCCTGTGGGGCCGCCCTGGAAGCAGCGAAGGACAGGCCCGCGGTACCTCTGCCAGCAAAAACTGAAGCCATCGCAGCTGAAAACGGAGCTTGCAAGGGCTGCCTAAGGCCCTCCTGGGCTCCGTTTTCACTGGCAGAGGGTTGCAGGAGGCCGTCACAGCTGGAAACGGAGCTCAGAAGCCCATGTTCACTGGCAGAGCGCTCGAGCCACCAAAGGTGCCCCTGACACGAGTGGTCTAGCTGGCCACACCCACTCTGGCCATGCCCCCCCCAGGTCAAACAACCCTGATGCAGCAATCAGTGAAATCGAGTTTGACACCCCTGATATAGATAAAAGATTCTAATGACAAAGAGTTTCATTATGACTTATGTAAAAATAGTTCCATTCCCCAAATTATAGGATCATTTTTTGTTTGATTTTCAAGTCAGTCTTGATTCCAATCAATTGCCTGAACAAGTCCCTGCAGGTTTTTTGACATTTTCAGGTATGGTTTGCCCTTGCCTTTTGAAAGAGTGACTGATCCAAGGTCACCCAACTGATTTTGTGCCTAACGTAGAACTAGAACTCATAGTCTCCCAGTTTCTAACACAATGTCTTTTAACTCCTATATGAAACTGGCTCTCACTATCTTAAATTTATACTACATTATTTAGGGATCATTATCTCAAGTATGATTTTACCTCCCATGAAAATTTTATTACTATTTTTTTATTACAATAGGTCCTAATGTTCCTGTGCAAACTTAAAAGCATTTATGTAGGCTCTACAATCTCTATAGTATAAACTGTATTAATTGCCTATTTAGCCTGAAAGAAACGTAATGCTGTCTTAACATTTTAGTCAAATATCTCGCACCACAGAAACAAATATATTAAGAAATAAAGAAGCACTTTCCACACTAGCAATTTACATCATGTTTTAACATCACTAAACCATCACTTTACTGATACAAAGGTGTGAAATCACCTTTTCAATACAAATGAAAAGGGGTGTGGAGCACTAGTGTGTAGATGACAGATCAGTTTAAATAAAGCATGCCTACTAAATCTATCTGCCTTTGGCATCCATAGAGATATATTCCAGCAATGCCAGCTTTTCACACCAAACAGAAAAGTTCTATGCCTCCATTATTATGACTTTTGGCTACTTAGTCTATAAGGAATAAAAATAAAGTATCATCTCATGTATTGTTTCCAAATGCAGCTGGCACAAAATAGATAAGACTCAAACCATATTTCACATAAAAAGACCTTACACACAATATTCCTAGAAATTATATGATAATTTGATTAAAGTGTTATATAAAGCAGATTGCAAAGAGGAACATGTATTATTTAGAGAGAGAAATGAAACCAATATAAAAATAATTTTATTCTCATTGATGTCATATTAAAAATGAAGTTATCCCTCTTTCTTAATAATTGACATTGGCAGTGATTATAGTGGAAGACTGTTGGCATCAAAATAGTAATAAGCAGATACAGTAACTGGGTCTTCTGGTGCTACCAAGTGACATTATTGGTACTATCTATGGACTATGTATAAAAAGATAGGGACAATCCAAGTGACTTATACCATTGGAGCATTATTCTTTCTTGCTGAACCCTTAATTTACAAGAGAGCTGAGAATAATCAAGAACTGGAATGATAGCTAGAGTGCAAAAGGGAGAAATTCTCAAGGCACATCAGATCAAGCAGGGATTAACTCCTGACTGAAGTCCTTCTCCATGATAATGGGAGCAAGAAAGAAGGTTTGTTTGCCTTCATATAGCCACACAAAGCAAGCCAGCATGTTTCTTCTATATGGTAATACATCTCAATCACCCAGATGTGATGAGAAGGGAGCAAGAGCAATTGGTGGCAATACATATAATTCTCTGCAGATAAAATAATCAAAGCCACACTTCAGTTAAACGCCAGTGTTGGGGTCTGTTTCTAAGAAGGCAACCTCAGAAATTACTTGTCCTCTTATTTGGGGGTATTTTTTTTTCACAACATGTTGATCCAAACAACATGTGAACAGGTGTGGAAAAATTACAGTATAGTTTTTTGCCACTTCTTAATGATTATCAGTTTCTAACCTTATCATAATTAAGATAATTGATAGGGTTTTCTTGATTCTTATGAATGTCTAAAAGAAACAGTTAAAAAGCATTTAATGAAGCAACTCTCCCTTAGCTGGGGAATTCTGTACAATTCTAAACGTTGCATTTTTTAGAAGGATGTACTAGACACCTCTGGCTAATATTGATTGTCTGATCTATTTCAAATAGGTGTTCTGCTGTGATATGATGCTAACTTTAATTAACTACACTTCAGAGTGGATGGAGCAGAATATGGTTCCGCTTGTTTTCCTGGTTATCCTAGTTTGTTTCAGTGCTTTCTAGATCATGTAGTGGGCTTAGGTTTGGTTTGAAGTGGCAGTGATCTTTGTTGGACCATATTCAGAAATTGATACTGGGGGACTCTGACATCTAGGTCTACAAGATTCCATCTTGCCCCCCATGCCATTCAATATCTACATAAATTATTCAGGGAATATCATGCAATATGAAATTCCACTGGCATGGCGATTACTAAATAGTTTATCCAATGCCAAAGAAACTATCAGTATTCTAGCATCCTGTCACCCTGAAAAAGAAGAGCCACCACCTGGCACTGTTCTTATATCATCAACTATCACTGGATTAAAACATGCCTGGCATTTATACAGTTATGACCAATAGCCAATTTCAATTCTTCCTGCTCTAATCAAATATAGTGTCAATATATGACCATGTCTTGATTACATTTCTGTCTTGAATATTCCAGTATGAGCTACATGGGTTATATTTGAAAAGTGTCTTGTGCAAAATGCACTAGTTAGGCTACTACATTGCAAGTTTTTTTTTAAAGAATAGCTTTTAATTTTTAGCCAATTCTGGTATTACTTTTAAGAAGGTGGTACCTTCTTAAATATTTTAAAATGAAAATATGGATTGCCTTGAATACACAAATGAACAGAAGGAGGCAGGGAGGGAAGGAAGGAAGGAATTAACTCTGAACATGTTATTCAAGTTGATAGTGAAACACAACATTCTGCTATTTCTGTTTCCAATTATATTATAGGTATTTTTTGAACTATTATATTTATTGTGAGTACAGCATCAACAGATAGTGCCAGCCTCAAAGACTCCAGCCCATAAAAAGACAATGCTCTTTCATGTCCAGTTTGACTGCTGGAGATTTCCTAGACATGTCTATATAGATTTCTAGAAGTGATTCAACATTGCCTTCTGCCCCTGCTTAATTTTAAAAATAATTGATGGGAATCTTCCAGAGTTTTAGTTTAACAAATTACCACTACCAACATCCAATGAGGCTTAATGCCCAATTTATAAAAGTTCTGAAAAGAAATTTGTCTGATATCTAACTTCTTCTTTGGCACAAACAAAGAGTTTTTTTGTTCTCAAGGAATTAGTTTTGAAAGTGAAATCTTCCATTTTTAATATTGTCTGTTTTCTTGTTGCTTAAAATATCAAGCTCAGTTTTTGTTGTTGAATGAAGCTTAATTGCATACGTTGTTTTAGTCATTGTGTTAGGCAAAATATACCCGAGTAGGGAACCGGAGCTGGTGGAGAAATCAGATCAGCCTCCAGTTGCTTAGGTTGGCTGACTGATGTCATGGGTGAGGCTAAATGCAAGGAATCCCCAGTCTCCCCCAAAAGCGCCATCCTATGATAATCACTAATTTCTCTATGCAAAAGTACGTAAGAAGCATTTTTTTCATTTCTTTCTGCATAAAAAAAAATCATGAACTAGTTAGACACGTACTTCCTAAATAGTCTAATTGGAGCACTTCTGTCCAGCATTTTTGTGCCTTCCAAGAGATTTCAGAGCATAAACCCAGAATCTTTCATTTCAAAGCAAGTTCTCTTCATTATCTTTCTTCTTCATTATGTTCAACAGTCAACTTTCTAGTCCCTGTTTGCCAAAATATTATTATTGGCAGATTACTTTATTGTAGCTTCCTTCTTGAGACTGATAAAGCGGCTTATTTTGACCTTAATGCAGTGAACATATCTCTGGGCTTTCTCAGCATGGGTCATTTCTAGAATGAACCTGATGCTCTGAAAATGATTCTTCTTTCTGATTCTGGATTAATGTTCTTCAGATGCACTTTCAGTATCTATATTAAGAGACCTTTCAAGGATACATTTGATCCTATTTTTACCCTAAGTAATCTGAAGACGTTTAAAACAAAACTCTGGAGTCTTATTGAGTCAGAAGAATTGTAATCAGCAGTCATTATAAAAAATAGATGATATACATAATGCTTTTATGTGATGGATATTCTTAAATGTTAGTGTACTTGAAAATGAGAGAAGCCTACAGTAATTATCTAAAAGTACCATTTCATAAAAATTTGCTTTATCACTAAAAATATCTCTATTAATGATTATTTTGTTTTTGAAATTAAATAACTGTTACTTTACTATAGAGAACAGGTAGTCCTTGACTTATGATCACAATGGAGCCTGCTCATCACAGTTGGCAGTTGTGGTTGTAAAACTTTACAATCTTTTTTTCAGCAGTGGTTAAGCAAGCCAATTGTTCACTGTGGGTGCGGTTTTCCTGAAAACTGGAAGCAAATGCTGGTCATAAAACATGCTCAGTGCCTGCAGTACATTGCAGATCGCCATAAATGATGCCCAATTGCCAAGTGTGCAATGTTCAGTCACATGACTGGGGGAGGCAACCATGGGAACTTCAAATCCAAGTACTCCCCAGGCTGTAGGTCTGTTGTAACTTTGAACTATCACTAAGTGACCAGTTGTAACTCAAGAACTACCTGTAGGTTGGTGTAGTGATTAAGGCATCAGGCTAGCAACCAGGAAACCATGAATTCTATTTCTACTTTAGGAATAAAACCAGCTGGATGTCCTTGGGCCAGTTACTTTTCCTCAGTGATAGAAAGGAGGCAGCTGCAAACCATTTCTGAAATATTTTGCCAAGAAAAGTGCAGGGACTTTTCCAGGTAGTCTCCAAGAATTGAATATGAATGGGGAATAAAACCACTTCTGCACAAACATATAAAGCAGCCTGCATTGTACTATAAAGAATTTATATACCCTACATATTTAAAAAGAAAAGAATATACATATTTAAAAAGAAACATTAAT
The DNA here is from genome assembly GCF_029215685.1 of Pituophis catenifer annectens. Taxonomy (NCBI): domain Eukaryota; kingdom Metazoa; phylum Chordata; class Lepidosauria; order Squamata; family Colubridae; genus Pituophis; species Pituophis catenifer. Next base: position 42,904,855 of record NW_027256887.1, on the reverse strand, counting down.
CTGTTCATACAACACACATAAAAGTCTTGTGTATTTAGGGAATATGAAAATAATTAACATTTCTATTAACGTCTGTCGTATCATATACAGTATTTTAATTTGTGCATTCTATGCCGTCAAGTCAATGTTGACTCTTAGATACCTTCTCTTGATGAATTGTCCTGAGGGTGACAGACAGTTTGGTTTAGTGGTTAAGGCATCAGTCTAAAAATGAGACTATGAGTTCTAGTGCTGCCTTAGCCGTGAAAGCCAGCTGGTGACTTTAGACCAGTTGTTCTCTCTTGGCCCAACTCATTTCATAGGGTTGTTGTTTTAGAGAAAACAGAGGAGGGAGGGAAACCTTCTGCACATGTTCGAAGATGGCGGTGTCGGGTTAGCTCCCGGTCCGACGATGGGGGCTGTTTGGCCTTTTTGGGGGGTGTAGGGTCGCTAAATCCATCTGCAACCACGAGCACCAGCGAGGAGAGCCCCTGCCCAACCCGGGGGAGGACTTTGTTCCCCCTGCGACATTGTGGTTGGAGCGAGGGGGCCAGTGAGGGGCCAGCGCCTCAGAAGAGGCCTTGGAGGCGCTGAGGACGCTGCGGAACCCCGCAGAGGTAATAGCGACGGCGGCGGCACTGTGGAAACACCCCGGGCGCTGCGGAATTGCCTTGGAGCGCCGCGAGGACATGGCGGCGATGGCGGCGCTGAAAAATATCATGGAACGCCGAGAAGACAATGGAGGAGGTGGCGGTGGCAGCAGCGATAGCGACGGCGGTGGCAGTTTGGTTTGGCCGCAGGGAATCATCTGGCTGCAGTCCTTATCTCCATCAAAGATGAGGGGTTGGAGGGGGATGGCGACTCCAGCAGTAGCGCGAGTAGCCGCGGGGCGATGCCCCCCCTTCCCCCCCTCCCTCGCACTCGAAGCAACAGAGACAGGGCGGTGCTGGTGGCGGAGGCTAGCTGGTGGAGTTGGTTGTCCCCCCCCCCATTGATGCATCTGTTATGGTGCTGGGGGGGGCGGCATGGGCGCCGTTAGTGGCATCTGTTGCAGGACACCGCAATGGTGGTTGTTGCTGAGGGTGAACAGAAGAAGCCAAGGAGAGGAGGCCTGGACTTAGTAATCGGCAGAGGAGGAGATGATACCCTCCTCTGGGGATACTGTTCCCCCCCCTCCCTCCCCCGCCTTCCCTCCCCCTCCTTTTATGAGGGGAGGGGTTTATGAACCGCTACACTTTGGACCCCTTACCATGTTTCTATTCACGCCCTCGCTGGTAGGAAAGACTGAACACCATTATGAGGGAGCTGAGGGATTTTATATCCCAACAGAGAAGACATAACATCAGTCCCGATAACCATCTGTAACGGGACCAGCTGTTGTGAGAGAATGGCTGGTTGTTAGCCTCTGTTGGAGAAAAAAGAACTTTGGACCTTCTCCCTGTTGTGAGAGGACGGTAAGTCCAGCCCTACAAATGGATATTTTGTGACCTTTATGCTCAGTCATCCCTTTGGACTATGATAGACTCCTGGACAGGCCTTCCTCTCCCGTCCTTGGTTCGGTTGATGCTCCAAAAAGCCGACCTTCTTGCGCTGCGAGACTCCCCCCTCTTGCAGGCCTGGCCCTCCATGTTATCGAGGGCCTATCTCGATGACGGGCTTTGGAACCCCGAGAGATGGCATGCAGCGAAGAGGGGGTTGAGGGGTTTTCTACGTAAATTTTTAATGAAATTTTTAAGGGGATCTGGGAGGAGGGATGGGAATAATGATTTTTTAAGGGGAACCGGGAGGAAGACCAAGGGGTTTGGGGGGACGAACCCACTAAGGTCAGAGCCGAGCCCGGCACAGGGGGACGGCTTGGAGGGTGCAGGTCGAGGGATTGGGGAGGGGCTGGAGGACTATCCGGTGGAGGAATTTTCCATCAACACGGTGAATGGGAGGGGCAGATATGGCGGGAGTAGGGGACCATATCATGTGCCGGGGGCGCGCACCCGCTGTTTGAGAGCAATTGCGCGCTCCAGTCCCCAAGACTCCACTCAGATACTAGGTGGCTTAGATACTCAGGAACTGGGCCTCCGGCTGATGTTATGCAATGCCAGGTCCGTGGTTAATAAGGCCCCCCTCATCCATGATCTTATACAGGAGGGGGGAGCGGACCTGGCAGCTATCATTGAGACTTGGTTGGGCCCAGAGGGAGGGGTCCCCCTGGTTGAGATGTGCCCACTGGGCTTCAGAGCGCTTCATCAGCTGAGGGCCCAGGGGAGGGGCGGGGGGGGTGGCAGTTATTATTAAAGAAGATCTTGGTCCGAGGGAAACCACTGTGCCACAGACGGCCGGATGTGAAACCCTCTTTGTGAGATGGGGTCATGGGGCTCAGATGGGCCTATTGCTCACGTACCTGGCTCCCTACCGCGTGGCAACGGCACTGCCCGACCTACTCGACGTGATAGCCACGGTGGCAGTTGACATACCCAGGCTTATGGTCATGGGTGATTTCAACCTGCCATCCGTTGGTGAGACATCTGAGATGGCCCGGGAGTTCATGGCTTCCATGACGGCCATGGACCTGACCCAGTTAGTTCATGGCCCCACCCACAGGGGGGGTCACACTCTGGACCTGATTTTTGTCTCTGGCCAGTGGTTGAGTGGCCTTGTTATAGGGGATATAGACATGGAACCATTGTCATGGTCTGACCACTCGCTCCTTCGCCTAGATCTTCGAATCGCTACACCCCGCCGCAGAGAGGTGGAGCCTACAAGGTGGGTCTGCCCCAGGCGTCTGATGGATTCTGATAGATTCCAGATGGAGCTTGGGCCATTTCCTGAGGTTCTAGCCCATGACTCGGTCGGGGACCTAGTGGCGGCCTGGGATCAGGCCGCTAGCAGAGCCTTAGATCGAGTCATGCCTTTGTGGCCTCTGACCCAGTGCCGATCCCTCGTGGCTCCTTGGTTCACTGAGGAGCTGAGGGAGATGAAGCGCCGGAAAAGACGCCTGGAGAGTGGTTGGAGGGCCAGTCTCGCCGAATCTGATCGAACACTGGTAAGGTCGCATATTAAGACCTATCTAGTGGCGATAAAAGCGGCGAAGTCCAATTATTTCTCCGCTCTTATTGCGTCATCAGAGAATCGCCCGGCGGCCCTGTTCAGAGTGACCCGCTCCCTGCTTCAACTGGGAGTGCGGGAGGACCCTCTGGAGGGCAGGGCTGAGGATTTCGGACGATATCTGTATGACAAAATCGCTCAGATCCGGCGGGATTTGGACTCTGACTGGGTAGATCGGGCAGGATGACAAGGAATAGTCTTGAGAATGTTATCTGGGAAGAGTTTGACTTTGTGACTCCGGATGACGTGGACAGGATTTTGGGGAGACTTAATGCGACCACATGTTTACTGGACCCGTGTCCCTCCTGGTTAGTACTGGCTTCCCGGGAGGTCACACAAGGCTGGCTCCAGGGAATTATCAACGCTTCGTTGAGTGAGGGTTACTTCCCCGCTACCTTGAAAGAGGCGGTGGTGAGGCCTCTACTCAAGAAGCCCTCCCTGGACCCGGCAGTATTGGCTAACTATCTTCCTGTCTCCAACCTTCGCTTCGTGGCGAAGTTTGTTGAGAGTGTGGTTGCACGACAGTTCCCACAATTCCTGGAGGAAACGTCCTATCTGGATCCGTTCCAGTCGGGTTTCAGGCCTGGGCACAGCACGGAAACGGCATTGGTCGCGTTGGTTGATGATCTCTGGAGGGCTCGGGACAGGGGTTGCTCCTCTGTTCTGGTCCTATTAGATCTCTCAGCGGCTTTTGATACCATCGACCATGGTATCATGCTGCACCGGTTGGAAGAGTTGGGGATGGGGGGCACCGTGTTACGGTAGTTCTCCTCCTTTCTCTCTGACCGGTCGCAGTTTGTGTTGACAGGGGGGCAGAGGTCGACCTCGAGGCCTCTCATTTGTGGAGTGCCGCAAGGGTCGGTCCTCTCGCCCCTTCTGTTCAACATTTATGTGAAGCCGCTGGGCGAGATCATCCGTGGCTTTGGGGTGAGATACCATCAGTACGCTGATGACACCCAGCTGTACATCTCCACCCCAGGCCACCCCAGCGATGCCCTTGAAGTGATGGCCCAGTGTCTGGAGGCTGTACAGATCTGGATGGGGAGGAACAAGCTCAAGCTCAACCCTTCCAAGACTGAGTGGCTGTGGTTCCCGGCATCCCGATATAGTCAGCTGACTCCATCGCTGACTATCGAGGGCGAGTCTTTGGCCCCCATGGAGAGGGCGCGCAATCTGGGTGTCCTCCTGGATACGCAGCTGTCCTTGGAGGAACATCTGACGGCTGTTGCCAGGGGGACCTTTTGTCAGGTTCGCCTGATCCGCCAGTTGCGCCCCTTTCTTGATTGGGATTCCATGTGCAGTCACTCATGCCCTTGTCACCTCTCGCCTGGACTACTGCAACACTCTCTACATGGGGCTCCCCTTGAGGAGCACCCAGAGGCTCCAACTGGTCCAGAATGCGGCCGCACAGGTAATTATGGGAGCTGCATGGTGCTCCCGCATAACACCGCTCCTGCGCGAGCTGCACTGGCTCCCAGTGGTCTTCCGGGTGCGCTTCAAGGTGTTGGTTACCACCTTTAAAGTGCTCCATGGCATAGGACCTAGTTATCTTCGAGACCGCCTTCTGCCACCGATGACCTCCCATCGACCCGTGCGCTCCCACAGAGAGGGCCTCCTCGGGGTGCCATCAGCCAAGCAATGCAGGCTGGTGACCCCCAGGGGGAGGGCCTTCTCTGTGGGGGCTCCCACCCTCTGGAATCAGCTGCCCCCAGAGATAAGGAGAATCCAAGACCTCCATACCTTCCGCCGCGCCCTTAAAACTTACCTTTTCCAACAAGCCGGGCTGGCCTAACAAATTTTTTAAATGATTTTAAATTTGTTTGTCTTTTTAAATTTTGGGCCAAATTGAGATATTTCCTTTTAATCTGTTCTTAATGTATTATGTGTTTTTATTTGGCTGTACACCGCCCTGAGTCCCTAGGGAGAAGGGCGGTATATAAATTTGAAGTAAAATAAAAAAAATAAAAAAAATGTTGGATATGTTCACTACCTTGAGTTTTTTGTAAAAGTAATAAAGGTAAAATACAAATAAATAAAAATAAAAATGTGGCCCTTCAGAACTTCCAACAGTATACCTATTGGAATTGGAATTGATTCCATCCACCTTGCTGTTTTGACCCTTGTTTTCCTAGTATGATGGGCTTCTCAATGGAGTCTTCAGTAATATGTTCAAAATATGATAATTTGAGCCTGATCATTTATACCTCAAGTGAGAGCTCAGAATTTATTTGATTATATGTTTGTTTGTTTGTTTGTTTGTTTGTTTGTTTGTTTGTTTCCTTGACTATTCATAGTATTCTCAAACATCTTCTCCAACACCCAAGTTGAAAAGAGTCACTATGCTTTGTATCTTGCTTGTTGAAAGTCTAATTTTTGATGTGTCACAGGGGAAATGCTTACTTACTCAATTGTTAAATTATTATTATATTGTCATTGAGTTATTGTCATTTAGTGATATTTAATACTGCTATTATGTTAATTATGACTATGTATTTTGATTTTTTTTCCTTGCTATGAAAGTGGGCACCATTTGGTCAGAAGGGAATTTCTGAATATGAACAAATCTGGTCTTTGAATCAGGAACTCCCACCATAAATTGAGACCAGAAATAGTATCATATCATTTCAGGTCTGTACATTCAATTCTCTTGTTCTTAGCAGTGGAAAAGGACAGTACCACCCATAGCGTATTTAACTATTGTCAATAAGCAACAAAGTATTGCCATGAATTCCAGATTCCAGTCTGGAGTGCTTAGTTCAGAGTTTTAGTCTAGAATCAAGGTCTGCCCATGGAAGGTTTCAGGAGAAGGAGAAGCATTGCTTTGTTTTGAAACCTTCTTCCACTGTGCAATATTGCCCTGAAAATGTCAGTTCGGGGATTTATTGCTATATGGCTGAAGAGAAGGTTTTAGATGCCTTGGGGAAACTGCAATATGCTAGTTTGGGCAAGTCTTAAGTTGTATTTATTCGTTGCATAAGAAAATGCTAAAGGGGTGGGGGCAGGAAAAATGGCAGGTCCTGAGAAGTAGAAGTGCAGGCATTATTTTCTCTTAACAGCTGGCTAATGCAGTATGTTGCATCGGTGTGCTGCATAGTCCTGGAGGACATTTTCCCTTGGAGTTCTGAATGTGTTCCTAATCCTATTCCCCTCCACTTCACCCGTCATTATCTGGTAGCTGTGACGGATGAGTACTAATTGCACCTATGGCAGCAAAGAGAAGGAGAGGGCACCCTTTCTCCATTTCTTCATTACTCTGCTGTCTCCCTGGAACCTGCAAGAACACTGTGGTGCATGACAATAAGGCTCTCTCCCCCTGCTGTTTTCCTTGTGACCCTCAAAATCAGGTAAGCAGGTGCAGCTGTCATCATTCTTTAGCTTGGATTGTAACAAGATTCAGTAAAGAATGCTGGAAGAGAGGAATGATTTCAATTTGGAATACACATGTGCCTTACCAGTGTGCCAAGTTTGTATTTTGAAGTAGTTAAGTTGCTTTGGAAATTGGAAGATGTCAAAATTTCCTGTTTGTGTCCAAGGGGACTGTGTGACAGTACTAAGTAAATATGTTAGAACATTCTAATGCAATGATTGGTTTCCAAACCTGTGCCAAAAATACCATTTCTACTTCTTAATATAGCTTGGAGGCATCCCCACGTCACCACAAAGGCTTCCTGGGAATTCAAATGCAGCTCCTTCATTATCTGTACTCCCCAAGACTCATACCAACAAAGGTAAACATATGGCATCCATTTGAGCTATTCAATAACACAATGTATTTTTTCTAATATTTACACTAAAGATACTATTTCTGTGTTTTACCAGTAAACAAGAGGCAACAGTAAAGCAGCTGCTTATACAGTTTAATTCAGTAGATGTTAAAATACATTTTTAGGAAACATGCCCACTATCTTATGCCCACTTTAAAAAGTACATCTTGTACTATAACAACACAATGTATCATCTTTGTGATTTTAAAATAATATGAGCAATACATACTTTGAAGTATACAGATGTGAAATAAATACGTCATTATTATAGGCTTAAGCAACAAAACATCAATGAGGTGTGGCTCTAGTACAAATTTTGCTTCAGGTTCACTTTGTACCTTTATCCACCCCCATTAATTACATAACAAGGACAGCCCCACACAGTGGTTAATTTTCCTTTTATTTTATCATGGCTTTTATTAAACACGCTTGCAAATAAACTGCTTTGGGATAAACAGCAGCTTCTTCTTGTCTGTTCTAAACTTACTAGACATGGGCAGCTATAGTTTCAGGCAAGATTTCTAGAGCGGAGTTGTTTGAAGAATGTCACTTTATGGATATATAGATATCTTTTTCAGCTGGAATGGAAGAACTAATGACAGAAAAGCAACAAAGGACTGTGACTTAAGAAAAGGCAAAATATGAAAATAGGTTTCCAGAAGCAAATTTGTGCAGCATACACTTGCCATTTATACTAGAGATAAGCAACAGTAGTTCAAGAGACATGTCCTTCACTGTACTTTTATAGACTGAAAAACCCCAGTTTTTACTACCAAAATGTAATTGCAAAATGGTGACTGTCCCACAATATTTGTCATTTTTAATTTGAAATAACTCCCCAAAGAAATGTTAAGCTTTTAGCAGATGTAATACAACTATTGGCAGTAAAACAAAACCAGAAACAAATTCCTGCTGCCCATATAGTGATGTCAGTACCTAATCTACCTTCTATGTGTGTTAACTGTCCACTCTAAAAGGGGCTCTCAGCCTGCTTTATATATCCATTTATTTTACCTATTACCTGTTAAGAAAAAATCTTTATGAACTCATTTATTAGAGCCACAATTCATTTAAAAAAAAGAAAATCATTTGTAATATGCCTTTCAGGAGTCCCACAGCTTGATTGGAATTATATTTTTTCCCTGCTGCATCACCATATTCTCTGTAAACATGAAAACAATTAAATTAAAATAAAGTTTTTGAAAAAGATGAATTGCAGCTGCATCCTGTAAATGATTTGTGACTGCTTATTACTCAGTTTCAGTTGGTTGTTACTTAACAAGGCATGCAAATCTGCCAAACTGAAAACATTGTCTTGTCTGTAAAATTAAAATCAGTTCCAAACAATAATTATTTATCATGAATGTAAAACAAGCATTTTAAATCATTCCTATTTATATTCATATCTTACCCATCAAATATTTATTATCATCCCAATCCCAAAGGACTTTAGCTAGTGAAAAGCGTAGGTTGTGATGATCATTGGTTGTTATCATCTAAAGTAGAAATCAGGAGAGTGACAGTTCTAGTCCTCTCTTAGGCACAGAACCAGTCAAGGTAAATTTGGGCCAGGCATTCTGTCTCAGCCCTACCTGCATCGCAGGTGGTTATTATGGGAGAAAACAGGAGGGAGGACCATGTAGGCTGCCTTGAGTGATACAAAATAAAGATAGTATATAAATCCAATAAATAAATTAATGGCAATCAGATGTAATAATTCTGAGGTGGATGAATACAAACAGCTCTGAAGTCCTTACTAACTTTTGTAAAATCGTACGGCCTATCCTGACCTCCAGCCTGTTCTTTCAGAGCAGGGGCCTCTGCATAGAAAATATTTGTGGTTCAGTTTCCCTCTCACAACAGAACACTGAAAGGGAACTTCCAGCACACGCTCCCCAATTCTCCAATTGGGGAGAGTCTGGACAGAATCTTCATGGAAGAAGCAGTCTCTTCAATACCCAGGCCCCACCTATGTAAATGTAGTGACCATAATTTAAAGCTGTACTTAGAAACACACAAGAGCCAATGCAAATAGATGATCAGGGAAGTTTAAAGTAAATCTTAAAACCAAATTATAAATAACACCCATATAACCACAAATACCTTCACAACTGAATAATCCCATAGAAATATATGACACAATGTACTGAGTTTTTGAAAATATATTCAAAGTGTGTATGCGTGAGAGAGATAAAATATTCCACACAAAGTATCCTTTGAAAGTGTTTACCCCATTTCTATGGTGAGGTTTAAAGACTCCCAACTAAAGAAATCTGTTTATTTATCATATTCAAGTGTTAGTTATCACCTTTAAAGCGCTCCATGGCTTAGGACCTGGGTACCTACGAGACCGTCTTTTGCCACCAATAGCCTCCCACCGACCAGTTCGTTCTCACAGGGAGGGACTACTCAGGGTACCGTCAGTCAAATTATGCCGACTGGCGACTCCCAGGGGGAGGGCCTTCTCTGTGAGGGCTCCAACCCTTTGGAATGAACTGCCCCCTGAGATACGAAATATCCCTGATCTCCGTGCTTTCCGCCGTCAAAACCCTGATGTTCCAACAGGCAGAGTTAAACATATGAACATGTGAATGTTTTTAAAATGTTATCTAATTTTAGGTTCTATTTAATTGGGCCAAACTATGTTATAATAATAATTTTAATTAGCAATTTTATGATGTTTGTGTATCTATATTTTTCTTGACTGTACACCGCCTTGAGTCCTATGGGAGAAAGGCGGTATAGAAATATAATAAATAAAAAATAAAAAAATAAATATATATATATATATATATATATATATATATATATATATATATATATATATATATATATATATATATATATATATATATATATATTACTATTCAATGTAGTTCCCAAGTGTTGGTTTGATGCTGGACAAACAAACCATAGAACACGTACTTGAAGCACAAATAACCAGGCTCAAATTATCATATTTTGGACACATGTGAAGATGCAACTCCCCTGAGAAGTTCATGATGTTGGAAAAAGTGATAGGAATGAGAAAAGGATAGCGGCCGCACAGAGGATGAACTTGATTACAGTGGCAATAAGTATCACTTTGGGGAGACTTGAAAGGCCAGATGGGCCAGAGCCTTGATAGTACAGGGGTTTAGTGCACCCTATTATTAACACAGCTGCCTGCAATTTCTGCTGGTTCGAATCTCTCCAAGGCTCAAGGTTGACTCAGCCTTCCATCCTTTCTAAGGTAGGTGAAATGAGGACCCAGTTTGTGGGGGCAATAAGCTGACTTTGTATAAAATATACAAAAGAATGAAGGCTATTGCTTAACGTATTGTAAGCCGCCCTGAGTCTCCGGAGAAGGGCGGCATATAAATCAAATTAAATAAAAAAATAAAAAATAAATAAATTATCCAAAACAAGGTTTTATATTTTAATGCATGTTTTCATATTGCTTTAGCATCTTAACAATTGAGTAGCCATAGATTAAATGTCTTCAAAAAGTAAAAAAAAAATTGTAAAAAAGATTATCATAAAGTTCCAAAATCTAGGAGCAACCACAAAGAATGCCCTACACATGCTCCCAATCAAACATTAGCTGTATATTTGGACATAGTCTAAAACAGTGCTTCTCAACCTGTGATCTACAGATTCCTTGAGGGGGTGTGTGTGTGTGCAATGATATCACAGGCGGGTCCTCAAAGGCTTGAAGAAATGTTATGATTTAAATCTTGAGATAGGAGTTTGGGGTTCTGTGGCAATGGTCCATGGCCACAAAAGGTATTTAAAGGGGAGGGGAGTGAAGGAAAGGTTGAGAACCACTGCTCTAAAGCATTTTTCCTGGTCTTCCCAACCTGATTTCTAACAGAATAAGAAGAGATCTTGGAGGTCTTCTAGTCTAACCTTCTGCTCAAGCAGAAAACCCTATAACATTTCAGACAAACTGTTGTCAAATCTCTTTTAAAAAAACCTCCAGTGCTGGAACATCCAGAATTTCTGGAGGCAAGTCTCCACTGATTAATTGTTCTAATTGTCAGAAAATTTCTCCTTAGTTCTAGATTGGTTCTCTCCTTGATTAGTTTCTCCCCATTGCATCTTGTCTTGTCTTCAGGTGCTTTGGAGAATAGGCTGACTCCATCTTCTTTGTGGCAGACCCTGAGATATTGGAACACTGCTATCATGTCACTCCCTAGTCCCTCTTTTGATTAAACTAAACATATCCAGTTCCTGCAATTGTTCTTTATACATTTTAGCCTATGTGGTGGACTTCTCACAATAGCAAAAACATATAGTAGGGGAATTGAAATTATGCAACCTCACTCTACAACCTGGCCTGTCATAGAAGGCTTGGAGGACAAACCAGTTAAGAAGTAAGATTTAAAAATAAAGAGACATGGTAAACTATAAATATACTTACGATGGCTGTTAGGATAATTGGAATTCACTTTTTATTATTTTTGTTTTTTTCTGTTTCCTTTTCTATCTCATAAAAATACATACATCTACACCTACACACAATTTACACACATACAAACAAATACATAGAAAAGGAAGTAAGATTTTAAAAAATGAGCAGCAGAATTGTATTTCTTATTTTCATTTCCCAAACACTGGTAGATTCTTCCAAAGATTCAGCAGTCTTTTCTGATGCTCAGAGACTGATATAAAAATATTTGGGTGTAATGTGAATTCTTCAGGGTATATTCAGTATTTGGTTCTATGCCAGGGAAAAATCCTTTTGCCGCCTCATACTTCTACTTGTAGCTTTATGCTGTTAAAAGTATTAAACTTTCAACATTTTAATGACAATACAGTCAACGAATATGAAGAAACAAGATATATTTGTCTAAAAGAGAATATATAGTACTTTTTACCAAGAATAAAATATGAACCAGAATTTGTGTGTGTGTCTGTACCACAATTCTGTGGTATACACACAATTACGTATCACAATTGAGCCCAAACTTTCTGTTGTTAAGTGAGTCATTTGTTAAGTGAGTTTTGCCCCATTTTATGACCTTTCTTGCCACAGTTAAGTGAATCACTGCAGTTGTTAAGTTAGTTACAGGGTTGTTGTGAATCTGGCTTACCCACTGACTTTACTTATCAGAAGGTTGCAAAAGGTGATCACATGACCTTGATGGAATTTATCTCATGTACAGTAGGCAAAAATAATTATTCCACTTTCCCCATCATGAATAGCAAAGAGGAGAGCAATGTAAGCTGGGAGAGCTCTAAGGTAGACAAGTAACAAAATAATAGTTTAAACTGCCCAGAGTAGCCGTATTGCAAGATGGGCAGCAAATAAATTTAACAAAGAAATAAAGAAATGAAGTATACAGAAAGGGAAATTATATTTATCTAGGTCAGTGATGGCTAACGTTTTTGTCATTGCGTGCCGGGCGGGGGAGGGTTGTGCGTGCACATGCCTACACGCATGCGCACACAACCCCACCCACCCCCGCTCCTGGCACATGATGGCCTGGTAGGCCCGTTTTTCTTTCTTACCTGGTTCCAGATCCTCTCTATGCATCTGGGAAGGGCAAAAACAGCATTTCCCACTCCCTTGGAGGCCCTACGGAGGCTTGAAAAGACCCATTTCCCGACTCTCGGTGGGACAGGAAGTGACATTTTTTGCTGTCCCCAGCCTCCAGGACCTCTCTAGGAGCCTCTCTAGGAGCCTCTCTAGGAGTCTCTGAAGGCTGGGGACAGGAAAAAACGTCACTTCCTGTCCCACCGGGAGTCAGGAAATGGGCCTTTTCAGCCTCCGTAGGGCCTCCAAGGGAGTGGGAAAGGCTGCTTTCACCCTTCCCAGATGCATAGAGAGGATCTGGAGCCAGGTAAGAAAGAAAAACGGGCCTTCCCCACCCACCCCCAGGACTTCCAGAGGCAGGAAACAGCCTGTTTCCCTACTTCTGGTGGGCCCAGAAGGCCCGAAAATCAGCTGGCCGGCATGTGCATGCGCCCCAGAGCTGAGCTGGCATGCCCACTAATATGGCTCCATGTGCCACCTGTGGCACGCATGCCATAGGTTCGCCATCATGGATCTAGGTGTTCCAAAAAGAAATAGATTACTCTGAGAGGGTAGAGGAGATCTGTGAATTAAACAACTTTTATGTACTATTATGTAATTTTTCAAAAATGTTCAGATATCAAAGAACTAATGGCTTTACATTACAAGCATGTAACCAACATAGTTAACTTCTTGGATTCTTATTTTCTATGTAATAATTTTTCAAAAGTTCACTGTTGTTTGGCGTTACAGTATTTGTCAACTGCAGCGGATTGCTTTGAAATGCAGTAGTAGATAGTCTAAAATAATTAGTTATATACATATGCAATTTTTTTGCAGATTTTTTTTTTATCAAGTTTTATTGGTTTTTTTCCTCCCCCACATTCACCCACATCTGTGGATAAGATATGGCCAACAGAGTATTGGCCATATCTTATCTTATACAATTTATCAAATTCCAATACATTTTACTCAATTACAATTTTTGCCACAATTTTCTTTTTTCCCTTTTTTTAATCATATATCAATATTTCTTTGCTTACTTATATAAACAGCATCTTCATTCGCCCCTTAAATTCTAATTTTACTGTTTATTCATATTTATTCTCTTTTATTCTTTAACAATTCATTCTTTACCTTAATATATTTGTGTTTGTTCGGGGTTGCCTTTCTTCCATTTCATCTTTTTTATTGTACAGAAATCTTTCTCGTCTAACCTACCATCTCCCTCTTTTCTTTTTTTCCTATTTTCTCTTCCCCTTCTCTTCTTCTTTTATCTACTTCCCCTTCCCTTCTCCTTCTCCTCCTCTCTTCCCCCATCTTCCCCTCTCTCCTACTCTAATTTCCCTTTCCTTCCTTCCTCCCTACTCTTCCTTCCCTTTCTCTCCTTCTTCTTCCCTTCCACCTCTCTTCTCCTCATCTCTCTCTATTGCTGTATTCATCTTCAATTTAATATTTTCCACTATGGAGTCCAGGCAACCCCAATCTTTCATTTATCAAGTATATTTCCAAAATTCCTCTTATCTTTTTAATTATAAACAGTATATTTCATCTTATTCCATTTTTCTCTTTAAATTTTTACCCAAACAATCTTCCAATCCTTTATCTTCTTTACTTTTAACAATATGTTTTTTCTTCTTTACTTCTTGCAAGTATAACACTTAAATCATTTTTTAACATTTCAATTTCATTCAATTTCAGTTTTCCATCATAATTTCAATTAATACTTATATTACTTATTTCTCTCCATTTAATGCTTTCTCCAAAATCATTCTTTCTTTCACATTGCACCTACTGGTCTATTTCATTTAACAAAATTTTCACATATAATTTCTACTACTAACATCATTCTCTTTATTAACAAATTAACATTTTCACTGACTCCTAACCTTTTTGGTTAAAAAAAAAATGGTTTTTTTTGCAGATTCTTATCTTCTTTCCTGGTAACACATTTTCCCTCAGTTCTTTTTTTCTATGCAACAGTTGTCATTTTGATTGTTAGGCTTCACAATCAAACTTCTATTATTATTTTATTTTATTTATTTATATATTTTCTATTTCTTAGAAGAGTTATAGTATTATACTGCAATTTTGTTTGACAGATACTTAGTGTTTCAGTCATTACTACTTTCTTTGGATTCCTTCATTTCTTTACTGCAAGTAAAAACTTCCCACTAAGGCTTTCAGGCAAATGTGTGCAAAGGCTTCTCGAGACATCCATGAAATTTTAGGTTTAACATTTTTACTGAGTTATAAAATGTTATAAGATACAAAATACAAAAAGCATCCATGAAATTTTAGAACTCAGCACTACTATGATTCTCCAGCTGAACTGCAACATCAAACACATTTTATTTATTATTTTTATTTATTTATTTATTATATTTCTATACCGCCTTTCTCCCGTAGGACTCAAGGCGGTGTACAGTCAAGAAAAATATAGACACACAAACATCATAAAATTGCTAATTAAAATTGTTACTTAGTTTGGTCAATTAAATAAAACCCAGAATTAGATAACATTTAAAAAATCATTTGCATGTTTGTATGTTTAGCCCTGCCTGTTGGAACATCAGGGTCTTGAGGGCACGGCGGAAAGCACGGAGATCAGGGATATTCCGTATCTCCGGGGGCAGTTCATTCCAAAGGGTTGGAGCCCCCACAGAGAAGGCCCTCCCCCTGGGAGTCGCCAGTCGACATAATTTGACTGACGGTACCCTGAGTAGTCCCTCCCTGTGAGAACGAACTGGTCGGTGGGAGGCTATTGGTGGCAAAAGACGGTCTCGTAGGTACCCAGGTCCTAAGCCATGGAGCGCTTTAAAGGTGATAACTAACACCTTGAATCGCACCCGGAAGACCACCGGGAGCCAGTGCAGCTCGCGTAGGAGAGGTGTTACATGGGCGTAATGAGCTGCGCCCATAATCACCCGTGCGGCTACGTTCTGGACCAGTTGGAGCCTCCGGGTGCTTTTCAAGGGGAGCCCCATGTAGAGAGCATTACAGTAGTCCATACGGGAGGTAACTAGGGCATGAGTGACCGTGCGCAAGGCGTCCCGATCCAGAAAGGGACGCAACTGGCGGATCAGGCGAACCTGATAAAAGGCACCCCTGGCCACGGCCGTCAAATGATCTTCTAAAGATAACCGTGAATCCAGGAGGACACCCAAGTTGCGGGCCCTCTCTGTGGGGAGCAAGATCTCATCCCCTATTGTCAGTGATGGTACCAGCTGACTATACCGGGACGCCGGAAGCCACAGCCACTCGGTCTTGGAGGGGTTGAGTCTGAGCTTGTTTCTCCCCATCCAGATCCGCACGGCCTCCAGGCAACGGGACATCACAGCAAGGGCATCATTGGGGTGGTCTGGGGTGGAGATGTATAGCTGTGTGTCATCAGCATACTGATGAACACTCACCCCAAAACCACGGATGATCTCACCTAGCGGTTTTACATAAATGTTGAACAGAAGGGTTCAACCCCACAAATAAGGTGCCTCGAGGTCGACCTCTGCCCCCCTGCCAACACAAACTGCGAACGGTCAGAGAGGAAGGAGGAGAACCACCGAAGAACAGTGCCCCCTATTCCTAACCCCTCCAGCCGGTGCAGTAAGATACCATGGTCGATGGTATCAAAAGCCGCTGAGAGATCTAATAGGACCAGGATAGAGGAGCAACCTCTGTCCCGAGCCCTCCAGAGATCATCCACCAATGCGACCAATGCCGTTTCTGTGCTGTATCGTGACCTGAAGCCCGACTGGAACGGATCCAGATAGACAACTTCATCCAGGTATCGGGGTAGTTGTCGCGCCACCACATTCTCAACAACCTTCGCAACAAAGCGAAGATTGGAGACTGGACGATAATTTGATAATATAGCCGGGTCCAGGGAAGGCTTCTTGAGGAGGGGCTTCACAACCGCCTCTTTCAAGGCGGCGGGAAAGACACCCTCACTCAGGGAAGCATTTATAATCCCCTGGAGCCAGCCTCGTGTAACCTCCCGGGAGGCCAGTACCAACCAGGAGGGACACGGGTCCAATAAACATGTGGCAGCGTTAAGCTTGCCCAGAATCCTGTCCACGTCCTCAGGAGCCACAGAGTCAAACTCTTCCCAGATAACGCTCTCAAGACCTGCCCCCGTCTCCCCCCCTGGATCTACCCAATCGGAGTCCAGGCCTTCCCGAATCTGAGCGACTTTATCATGCAGGAATTGTACAAAATCCTCAGCTCGACCCTTTAAGGGATCTTCCCGTACCCCCACCTGAAGTAGGGAGCGGGTTACCCTAAACAGCGCAGCTGGGCGGTTCTCTGCAGATGCAATAAGAGCGGAGAAGTAGCTAGACTTCGCCGCTCTTATCGCCACTAGGTAGATCTTAATATAAGATCTCACCTGTGTTCGGTCAGATTCAGATCGGCTTGTCCTCCAATCACTCTCCAGGCGTCTTTTCCGACGCTTCATCTCTCTCAGCTCCTCGGAAATCCAAGGAGCTAGACGAGATCGGCATCGGGTCAGAGGCCGCAAAGGCACGACGCGGTCCAAGGCCCCAGTAGCCGCCCTGTCCCAGGCGACCACCAGATCTTCAGTCGAGTCGTGAGCCAGAGTCTCAGGAAATGGCCCAAGCTCCATCAGGAACCTTTCGGGGTCCATCAGGAGCCTGGGACGGAACCATTTGGTTGGTTCCGTCTCCCTGCGGTGGGTGGAAGTGACTTGAAAGTCCATGTGAAGGAGAGAATGATCAGACCATGACAAGGGCTTGATGTCTATATCCCCTATTCTTAGATCATTCAGCCACTGATCAGAGATAAAAATCAAGTCCAGAGTGTGATTCCCCAAGTGGGTGGGGCCTTGAACTACCTGGGTCAGGCCCATGGCCGTCATGGACATTTACATGCTAGGACATTTAGTCTTTAAGATGTGATACCATAAAACATAATTTACTTGGGGGGAAATGTTGCTCTTTTGGTTGACTTTTCTTATACTAGATCATTTTTTAAATTGTTTAGGAGTCTAGTGGTCCACTTCAGGAAATTAAGTTTTGCAGCAATTCTCAACACCAAGGAGCTTACAATCAACAAGTCTGTGTGTGTGTGTGTGTGTGTCTCCTCTCTCTCTCTCTCTTTCCCTCCCTCCCCCTCCCTCCCCCCTCTCTCTCCCTATCTCACTGTCTGTGTCTCTCGCTCTCTCTTTCTGTCTCTTGTCTCTCTCTCTTTCCCTCCCTCTCTCTTTCTCTCTTTCTGTCTATCTCTCTCTCTCCGTGTCTACCTCTCTCACTTTCTTTATCTTCTGGAGGCAGGGGAGGTAAAAAATGGGGCCCCAGGAAGCCTCCTTGTGCCCCATTTTTGGCCTGCAGAGTGTTACTGGAGGTGGGGAAGACCAAAAATGGGCACTCAGAGGCTTCCTGGGGCATCCGCATGCGCCATTTTTACCTCCCCGCCTCCAGTAGCACTCTGCCAGCCAAAAATGTTGGCCTTACCTTCCAGTTCCAACCCACGGGGCTCGTGTAAGTAAGTCCTGCACTCGAAGGATTGGGGCTGGCGGGTTGGCGGGGAGATGTGGGCGGGGCAGCCTCCTGGTCCTGCGCAGTTCAGATTAATGGCTTCAGTGGGCCATATCCAGCCGGTAGGCCGTAGTTCGAGGACCCCTGATCTATATATTTGCTATTGCTCTTGAGAAATTTACCAGAGTTAAGAAAAAAATCAGCTGCAAATACAAGTTTTGAATTTAAGGACCTTTCTTCTTTGAGGGCAATATTCTCTTGGATTTAAAAATACCACAGATTCCTATAAATAAATTGAAATCCATTAGACATAGAGAATTCCATATTTCCATAATATGGAATTATTACACTACAGACATGTTTTCTTTTAAATTATATGATATTTATTAGTAGTTTTGATTGAAGTATATTAGACCACTTTTTGTCCTTGCAAAAATCTGAGGCTCTACTATAAATATGATGAAAACAGATCAATATAAAAATGAAGACTTCTATATATTTGCAATAGTCTTCCATAATGCAGGTGGGGCAAAGAAAGCCAGCTGAAGTATGCCATTTGTATTTCTAAAACAGAGGAACCAATATAAAGCAAGATACAAATTTATTTACTTAACCTGTATACAGATACAGTATATATTTTCAATTAAATGTTTTTTCCTTTTTTCTTCTTTTTTTTTTTACTAGTATTTCCTTTACTATACTTTACATTTCAATATCACATTAACTAGCAGCACAGATCAGATTTGAATTATGAATGGTTACAGTTTAATAAGTTTTGAAGGAAACAAGTTGCAGAATGCTACCCTGTTTCCCCCAAAATAAGACATCCCCTAATAATAACCCAATCGGGCTTTTGAGCGCATGGCAATAAGCCCAAGCGCTTATTTCAGGGTTCAAAAAAATATAAGATAGGGTCTTATTTTCGGGAAACATGGTATCTCATTGATACTGAAATAATTTTGTGCATTCACAAGTCAATGGGGTATCTAAAAATTTCAACAATTTAACAGTATTTGTATTTATACAGAGTATGTGAGTATAGTTTTCCTAGAACCTGTTTTGATTTGCATTAAATCTGCATTGCTATACATTTGATTAATTTGAAATTATATATTTTGGTTTGCTTGCTTTTTATATATTACTGTAAGATGAATGTTCATGAAGTATAGCATTCTTTAGTTTTTTTGTGGGGGGAAAGAGACTTTAATAAAGACCTTTTAACTTCAGAGTATAGCTGCAGCTGTAGGAATAAGCATGCAACCATGTTTTATTAGGTTTTTTAATAACTTACTATGAAAGCACTATACTAAAGATATAGATCTTTCTGTATTAAAGAAGCAAGTTTGGAGCATTTGGTCACAAGAATGAAGTCTAATAAATATACCCACTTAATTAACCCTTTCCTTTTTGAGGAGATCAAAGTGTACTCTTTTGTAATAACCATTTCAGAAATTTGCTTTTTGCAAAAAAAAGTTTACTGCACTCTCTCCAGACCTTTGACAGAGATGACGCTTGTTTTATATGATATGAACAAGCTGTCCACAGTACGGAGATGAGGCATTTTCTGAGAATGTGGTAGCATGTCTTGTATCATAAAGAAAGAATTGAAATCAGGCATGGTCATCACATTGCTTCCAATCCAATTTAAATCTATCAGGTGGTATACTAACTAAAAATAAAAAAGAAACATTACAAATGTTCATTGGCATAAATTCTAAGCTGGTATGTAAATATGATATTAAAATTAAGGAAATTATACTTTATTATTAGGTTAATGAAGCTTGTTTTTTATGTAGGTTACATCAGCCCGCTATATTTTCCTCTGGCACATTTTGCAAATAATGTTATCATCATAAACTATTTGGCTTAACAGTACTTGTGGTTAGGCAAAATAGCAATAGCAATAGCAATAGCACTTAGATTTATATACCATTTCACAGAGTTTTACAGCCCTTTCTCAGCAGTTTACAGAGTCAGCATATTGCCCCCAACAATCTGGGTTCTCATTTTACTAACCTCGGAAGGATGGAAGGCTGAGTCAACCTTGAGCCCATTAGAATCGAACTCCTGGAGTGAGCAGTGAATTAGCCTGCAATACCGCATTCTAACCACAGCGGCACCATGACACCAGACAAAGATTACTAGGGCACATATACCACAACCAGCCTCCTCTGCAGCATCACACATCCTGGACTGCACTTTAACTATTGTGCCATAGAGATAGACCTCGACTTATAGCCATATGTTTAGTAACTATTTCAAATTACAACAGCACTGAAAAAAGTGACACAATCATTTTCCACACTTATGAACATTGCAGAATCCCATCCATGGTCTTGTGATCAAAATTTGGATGTTTCGCAACTAGCATGCATTTATGCCAGTTGCAGTATGCCAGGGTCATTTAATCACCTTTTGCGACCTTCTGACAAGGAAAGTCAATGGAGAAGACAGATTTACTTAACAACCATGTTAGTAACAACTGCAGTGATTCAGTTAACAATTGTGGCAAGGTCCGTCGTAAAATGGGGCAAAATTATTTAATATCTGTCTGTCTTAGCAATGAACATTTTGGACTCCATTGTAATTGTAAGTTGAGAAGTACTTGTATAATACTATTACCCAAGTGAATATATTACCATATTTTGCTTTCTCAAAATCTGTCATAACTTGAAACAATCACTAAGTGACCAATTTTAAGTTGAGGATTACTTGCATACACTGATGAACAGTATTTTTTTAAAACAATAAGTAACCCTATATCAAAATATTTATATCTTGGAAAATTAAATTAAATTATGTAATACATATTAGACATACACTCAAAATGTAGAGTTGACAATTTTGTTCTAAAAATATTGTAAACAGTTACTGGGTCCATACAATTTAAGCAGATAGCAAATGCTTGGGGAATCCTCACTACTTTCCCCAATTTCTTAGATGACCCAGTTTCTCAAAGATGGTGCAGTCAAAATATTACTGACCTATCTCAGTTATAAAGCTAATGATCCTTCTGAATTTTGAACTGAATTACTATACTTGCTGACATTTCCAAAAGCAGTGTCTTTTAAAAAGTTGTAGTGGCTCAAACATTGACAAAGCAGGGAGAAGGAGGGGAGGGGAAAGCCCAATTAGTTGCTTGTTCCTGACACCTCTATGATGTATGGATATGTATCCAGCTATAACCCAGTGCTAAACACCCTATATAATCTTTAAGGCAAGATAGTTGCCCATTCCTGATTTATACCGTTGTTATTGCATTCAGAGGAGGATAAACATCTTTCCCATTATTTAGTTAATTGCTGTTTCATGAAAGAAATTGAGACAACTCTTGTTTAATTAACAAACAGAGCTATCAAGTCAGTCTACCAGAAGAGATTTGTTTTCTTTTTGATAAGAATATCAACATTCAATATCAACATTCTGAGAAGAGTTCTCTTTTTAAAATAGCATAAACCAGTGATCTAAATTTTTTAAGGCTGACATTAAAAGTTAGTAAAGTACCTTACTTTTTATTATCAGTTTACACATTTCATCCTTAGTTCACAAATCATTAGTTGATAACAGAAGTCAGAGTAGGACAGGGGTTTGAAACCTTAAATACTCAAAAAGCCATTTGGACCAGTTTCCCACAGAAAACACCTGGAGCCACAAAACCTGGGTGGGCGTGGCCAACTTAATGTCATTCACTCCCAACCAGTCACAAGACACCCCCGCCACGCCTACCCAGCCAGTCATTAGGGCAGAGAACCACAAAACAATTTTGACATTTCTCTCTCCTCTCTTCCTTCCTACCTCCTTCTCCCCCCTCCCTCTCTCTTTGTATGTATGTATGTGTATACATACATACATACATACATACATACATACATATATATACATACATACACATACACATACACATACACATACACCTGGCTAAAGAGAAATACACACACACACACATATATATATATACCTCTCTTCCCCTCTCCCTCCTCTGTCTCTCTCCCCCACTCTGTATCTCTCTCCCCCTTTTGCTCTCTATCTCCCCCTCTCTTTATGTGTATGTGTGTGTGTGACTATGTCCTCTGTCCCTCCCTATCTCCGTCCCCCTCTGTATCTGTGTGTGTGTTTCTTTCTATGTCTGTCTGTCTGTGTGTGTTTGTCTGTCTGTCTCTGTATTTCTGTGTGTGTGTGTGTGTGTGTGTGTGTGTGTGTTCTTCTCTCTCTTAGAAAGCTGAGGCTGGGCCAACCCGGTGAGCTCTCCTTGAGGTTCTTCGGTATTCCTTTCTTCTTGGCAACTTTTCGGAAATCCGGGCTGGCTGAGGAACAAATGCGAGCCATGATGGAGGCTTCCCCGAAGACTACCCTCCTCCTCCCCCTCCTTCTCCTCTCATGGCCCTCTAGCTGGCTGTGGTGGGGCTGGGAGGACATGCATGAGCAAGGAGACCCTCTTCAAGTGAGTGGTCGGGCTTGGCCAAAGCGTAGCAAAGGCGCGCGGGGCAGGCAAGTTGACCGGCTGACGGGTGAGTGTCTTTGGCCTGACCCCCGGGTTGGTGTGCGAGGTTTGGCAGGATCAGCCCCCTTTTCCTGCTGCCCTGAGCTTCTTTACTCCTCCAGCAGAGGGGTGCCGCCGATGGCTTTGATTGAAAAGCATCCTCCAGGCAGTTTAAAGCCGCAGCTGGGTGCTGCATGCCTGTCCCCCTTTTGTTCGCCCCCCTCTTCCTGGATCCGATTCCCACCCCACCAGCCCTGATGTTAGCAAGGCCGATGTCAGTTGCGGTTGGGTCAGGCCAGTATCTTGGGGTGGAGATCTGGTTGTGCATGTCCTCAAGTGACTGAGGCATGCCCAGCACCAACAAGGGCTGGAAGAAGCACCAGCAAGAGATGAGGTGCCAGAGAATCAACCCCAGCTGCTGCTCCATCCCCCACTGTCACCCTTAAACTTCTCAGGTCAGGCAAGGAGGGACTGGGAGAGGAGGGACAGGGCCAGCAAGTGGTGGGATCATCCAACAGGGAGCCACAGCAGAGGGATGAAAGAGCTGCATGCAGCTCCAGAGCCATGGGTTGCCGACACCCGGAGTAGGAAAAATTTATATTTAATTTGAATGTTGCAATCTTGTAATTATTTAATATTTTTATAAATTCATTTGCTGTATATTTTATCTGCAACAAAATATATTTCATGTGGCATCCAAACAGTGATGTCATCTGTCTGTCATCAGCATGTTTTATCTGCCTTATTTCCATTTACTTCTAACCCATTTAACCCCAAAGACCCAAAAAAATCAGTAAACTTTACAAATGAATAAATATTCTGAATAATGGGTGTTTTTGACATTTTGACAATTTTTATTGTCTTTCCTTCCCATCTTAGTTCACCTTCCAAAACCTTCTACTTGTCATGACATATGTACAGTTGTTTCATATCAATGCATATGTTCTCTCTCTCAAAAAAAAAATGGAATTCAGGAATTTCAAAATGCTAAAACTAGCCTTTGGGAAGTTGGTCCACATCATGTCTCTCCTTGCCTTTTTATCTCAGTACTATGAAATAGCATTTCTAACTGATAGTTCCTTGTTTGAAGTCTCTTGCAAGCTGTGCATTCACAAGCATTTGTTCATTAGGTCTAGAGAAGCAGAGGACAACTAGAAAGAATTTCTGCATGGAAAAAGCCAAAGCATTGCTAAAATTGTCAGTGCTGAGCACTCACGAGTATTGGAAAAAATAATAGGAGTCCAGAGCCGAGTGGCTGGGTCATCTCAGTTGTACTCCAAAGGGAGGCAGGGTATAAAAGGGAGAAACTGAGTTTACAACACTCATCAGAGGTAGAATCTGGAAGTGTGGATATACAAACCTAGCGTAAAGCTCTGGGTTTCATCCAAGAATACCTTTTAGTAGTTGCCTGTTTAAATAACATTAACTTCAGTCTAAAGGAGGCTAGACTTCAGAATAATAACCTAGAATGATTAATTTACCAGAAGGCAGATAACTACTTTGGGTAGCTGATCTCTAAAATTAATACAAGTTGAAACACTGTATATCAATATTAGTATTCATTTAATACAGTGACATGCTTACTTCATCTGACCTTAAATTGAATAGCAAATGTTAATTTAGTCTTATTTTTAAAGTATCGGACCATTGACTAAGCCAACCTATATTTTCCCTACCTTCTACTAGATCAGATTATTAAAAACAAGAAGAGTTCCAAATCAGGAAAAAGATTTGGGGGTTGCAATCCTATGATGAATTCTGTACACCTCTCTAGAGGAATATATTTCTCATTATTCCTTAAGGAATACCTACTGGTTCTGGACAGGATCTTATAAAACAGTAAATGTGTTTTTAATCATTTTAAATACCGTATTTTCCGGCGTATAAGACGACTTTTTAACACATGAAAATCTTCTCAAAAGTCGGGGGTCGTCTTATACGCCGGGTGTCGTTCTCCTGTAACCAGGCTCCTGTAACCAAAAGACTCTGACGAGCCTTAAATGGCTCTGGCGATCGAAGCTCTGACGATCCCAGCTTTGCTTGCTAATCAGGCAACTCAGCTGGGATGCCAGAGCCATGTTAAAGGAAAAAACTTTTTTCTTTTTACGTGGCTCTGCAAGCTCTGACGATCCCAGCTGAGTTGCCTGCCGATCAGGCAACGCAGCTGGGATCGCCAGAGCCATCGATCCAAGCTCTGACGATCCCAGCTGCGTTGCCTGCTAATCAGGCAACTCAGCTGGGATCGCCAGAGCCCAGAGCCCTGTAAAAGGAAAAGTTTTCCCCCTCCAGCTTGCTTACCTTAGCTGCTAATCGCAACGCTTGCCTTGCTTCGCTTGCCTGAATCCATTCCATCAGCAAGCCACTCCCTGCCTGCAATCATGCAGGCAGGAGTTGTGGACTTCAACTCCCAGAATTCCTCAGCCAGCAAAACAAAGCTGGCTGAGGAATTCTGGGAGTTGAAGTCTACAAGTCTTAAAGTTGCCAAGGTTGGAGATCCCTGTTCTATTGGGTAAGTTTTTTTCCCCTTTGGGAGCTTTAAAAAAAATAGTCAATTGGGGTTTTTTTAGTTCTTCTTTTTTAGACCTAGCCATTTAAAGTTTAGGAAGTTTTAAATTTAGCTTTCATATAAAAATAAAAATAAAATAAAATAAAGTAATATTTGTGCAGCTTTCTGAGATTTAGTGTGTTTCTGTAGTGTTTCACTCTAACTACACAAACACACAAAATCTCACAAAGCTGTATGTGGAATTTTGTGTGTGTAAAGTGTGAAAGTTGGTTTTTTGGGCTTTTTGTGGCTGTGTGAGGTTCCTGCTTGTTGCAGGGGCCATTTTGGGTCTAGCACAGCTGCTTTTACATTGTGGGTGAGCCTGTTGTGTTGTGTGTGTGTAAAGTGTGAAAGTTGGTTTTTTGGGCTTTTTGTGGCTGTGTGAGGTTCCTGCTTGTTGCAGGGGCCATTTTGGGTCTAGCACAGCTGCTTTTACATTGTGGGTGAGCCTGTTGTGTTGTGTGTGTGTAAAGTGTGAAAGTTGTTTTTTTGGGCTTTTTGTGGCTGTGTGAAGTTCCTGCTTGTTGCAGGGGCCATTTTGGGTCTAGCACAGCTGCTTTTACATTGTGGGTGAGCCAGTTGTGTTGTGTTGTGTTGTGTTGTGTGTGTGTAAAGTGTGAAAGTAGTTTTTTGGGGGGCTTTTTGTGGCTGTGTGAGGTTCCTGCTTGTTTCAGGGGCCATTTTGGGTCTAGCACAGCTGTTTTTACATTGTGGGTGAGCCAGTTGATGTTTTTTAATTTTTATTTGGTGTGCGTTGGAAGAGGGGCAGTCTTATACGGCGAGTATAGCCCAAACCCTATATTTTAACAGGAAAAGTCAGGGGTCGTCTTATACGCCCAGTCGTCTTATACGCCGGAAAATACGGTATTGTAAAGAATATGCAAATATATATTACTTTTATTATCAACCCACTACGATTCTCTGTAAATGCATTCAAAATCTTTAATTTGGTCCATTTGCCTAAGCTGATCAGCAATGGGTAATTATATCCAGATTTCTGTTAAATGTTAAGTCAGTTTCAATTTTATACCTCCTACAGCTGACATAATCATAGTTTTTCCAATTTTATCCTTTCTAAAACTGGATGCAGTCATAACATCTGCACATGTAACCGAATATGATGCAATGTATGTAATAAAGGAAACGTGGAGACTGCAGTTCATTGTTTCTAAATGTAAGATCATGCATGGGGGGTGGGTGGGAAATCCTCTGGCAGAGTACAGTATTGGGGGGTAGACTGTTACACCGAAAAACAGAAGAAAAAGATTTAGGTGTGTGTGGCTTTTCGCCCCAAATTGGTGGGCTACTCACGGAGTCCAAATCTTGAGTAATCAGGAGACTGACACCAGATTGCTCTCGGGGCGAGTCAGCCAGGAGTTGCTCCTAGCGTCCTCTTTTATTGTACTTGTTTGCGTAAGCAGAAGATGGGTTACATATCGGAAGATAGGTTACATATGTGCATAAAAACATAAAGTACATTTCCTGCTAAGCTCTAACCACACATTTCTATAGACGCGACCACATGTGAATACTTCGCCTAGGTTACTTATGCTACATCCTGTTAGCTTGCTATGCCAGCTGCAGTTTGCTCATGCTAGTTTGCACGCCCTGGATTCTCAGTTCACCTGTGCTGACACAGGCTATAAGAATCCGGACTGAATCTGTCCCAACATCTCCTCTGTTTTTATTTTTAAGGCACGGATGACTCTTCCTCTTCTTCGTCCGAAGGAAAGGCCATACAGATGTGTTTTTCCGTGCTTACAGAGGCAGCAAGAGAGACAGCGTCGCCCTCGTCCGGGGGTTCGGCACTGTCACACCCCAGTAGGGATGTTCTTTGCTCCTTGTGTTCCAGTAGCAACGCATTGTTTTTTGAGATAGTGCTATCCACTATACTCTGTATCAGGGACCTGAGCAAGGGTATTAGGCAGGGTAGCATAAGTAATCCCAGCAAGATGACTTCTAGCATTAGCGCGGCTTGTTTCCAATTGCGAAAAAGGCCACCCAGAAACCCCCCAGTATCCAGGATGCCAGTCCAAGTTTGAACAGGGACATGGGCTAATCTGGTAATTTTGTCTGCTACCTCAGTCAATACTTTGTGACTGTCATCGATCTCTAGACAACAATTTGAGAGATTGAATTTCCCACACACCCCTCCTTCAGCTAAAAGGAGATAGTCTAATGCTAGACGATTCTGGAAGACGGCATTTCTTAGTTGCCTTTGTGTTTTTCCAATCTGGCGAAAGGCCCTAGCAGTTTCGTTAGTGATAAGCTCTAACACCGCTTGTAGCCTGATAATTCTATTTAGCATATAAATGGGGGTACGGTAGCCATAAGTTCCATCCGCAGCCCATGAGGCGGGGTCATAATAGTGGATGATACGCTCAGGGGGCCATTCATCATCTTTCCAGTTTCCAATTTTGATTTGTGAGACATCATACCCGATCTCGTATAAGGATCGTTTCTTTCTATTGTACACGGTATGGGCAAGGAACTGGCCACTGTCAAGAGGGAGCATAAAGAAGGAGGGTCTTATAGTACCCAATGTACAAGACCCGCTCCAATAAGGGTCCAGAACGGAATAAGCTGTTTTTCCACAGATCCAGTATAGGCCTGCAGGGGCTATTCGGGGATCTGGAAAACTATAGTTTAGCCATTGGTTCCACAGGGGAATCCAATGGGAGGCGTTAGGAGGCATAGCGTTAGCGGGCCAGACCTGAGAGCCTGTGGCATTCAGTCGTAGAGTCGACTGACACACCGTGTGGCCCAGGGAGGGAGAGGAATTATTTTCTCTTTGCAAACACCATTCAGCAACTAGGGCACTTTTCAAAGGCCATCTGCTGTATGGGGGTTTGAGAGGGGAAGTAACATTAAAGGCAGTAAGATTAAAAGGGATAGACATATTCCATTCAGACGGCAACCATGGCCATTGTTCTCCCATATTGGTGCCGCCACATATGTAACAATTGGTAACATTTAAAACCTCTGCTATAGTTTCCACGAGGGTTTGAAAGGTGTTGACAGCAACAGGCGGGATGTCCATAGGGGTTTTTGTTTCTTCCCAGAAGTCCCGGAAGAAGTACTGCTGAAGATCATGGCCAGTTTCTGACATGGTGAGTAGACGAAGGTAGATGAGAGTTCCTGGGTCCTTACCAGAACCGCAGATTCGAATACCAAATTGCGGGCCCCATTGGGAGATGAAATGTTCCGGATTGAAGATCGTGAAATTGAGGAGATTACAAGCCCCCTTTGAACAGTCAGATTTAACCGGGACGATTTTCAAAACAGCTGATGATTGTTTACTGACAGCCTGCCAGGTTGCCCAAGCAATACAACTCCAATAAGGGCAATACCGTTCATCCGGAGCGTTGCACTCGTTCTTTCCCTTATATTGGCGAGGCCATTTTTGGGGACAAATGTATTTATCTTGGTGTATATAATATCTCTGCCAATTTAGGGTCCCACACTGTGTAGGCCATTGAGCGAATCGGCATGCATCAAATACGAGGGAGGCAGGGGAATTTTTAGACACCAAGCGAGCGTTTGTAATAAATTCTCCATTCGTATTGCCCTTTCGTGCTTCCAATAGATGATAAACCGCTGGCTGTTGAGGGTCATAACAAGTAACCTTACTATTTTCTGTACAAGCAGAGTATGTAATATTTTGAAATAGACAATTTGTTGTAACCTCGCCCTTGCAGTGATATCTATTCTTATAAAGGAGGGTGCGACCCTCTCTAGCGTCAGTGCGGGTAGTGGAGATACAGGAAGAACAGGGGTTTGGTTTTGGGAGGGCATGCATCCACAAACCATGGGCATAAATCAAAAGGACTGATAAAACGAACCCTGGAACAGGTGCCATGTTAAGACCAATGATAGGAATATGTAAGAGGTGGTTGACTAAGGGCTGTAATTACAGTAGGAGTTGCCGTTAGGGTAGTGACCTGTTGGCCAGAGGAATTGGTATAGATGTATTCCTCAAGTAATTGTTCAATAACAACTATGTCACAAATAAGGTCACAATCAATACACAAAACACAATCAATACAATGGGAACAGCAGCAGGAATCGCAAGGGCAAGGGCAAAACCAGCACATCTGACACGGCGGTTGTCTCAAGCGGGGGACGAAGGTGGTGGCGTGGAGGTCATGTGGTATGGTCGCACACACCTTCCCGGGACCCACAGGACTTTATCCTTCAACTGGACTGCAGCATATCCTCTACCCCAGGTTATTAAATCAGCCGGTCCTTTCCAGTCGGGTTCTGGGAGACATCGATAGTAGACTTGTGGTTTTGCAGCTTTAGGAGAAGGGGGTGAAGAGAAATGACGTTGAGCTGCCGTCGTAGGTGGTTGTCCCGTCTCATTCAGAAAGTTTAGGGTATACAAAGCCAAGTTTAACTTGTCTTGCACTGCTGGGAGGCTAGGGGGTCCTTTCCCTAGGTCAAATCGTTCCAGGGCGTTTTTCAAGGTCTGATTAGCCCTTTCCACTATCCCCTGGCCCTGACTATTATAGGGAATTCCAAATTTGTGAGTAATTCCCCATCGTGTACAAAAATCTGCAAAGGCAGAGCTGGTGTATGCAGGGCCATTGTCAGTTTTCAATTCTTTTGGGCGTCCCAGCGATGCAAAAGTCCGAATACAATGATTGATGACATGTTTGGTTGTCTCCCCTCTCTGGGGAGTGGCCATAAGGAAGCCTGAGTATGTGTCCACTGATACATGCAAATATTTCCAGGGTGAAAAAGGGGAGTACTGGGTGACATCCATTTGCCAAATTTGGCAAACCTCTAGACCACGGGGATTTACTCCCATAGGGATGGACTTGGCTTGTTTGCTACAAGCAGGACACTGGTTAATTATTGCAGTTGCTTCCACGGCCGTGATGCCAAATTGCTTAATTAATGCTTTTTTATTTTGATGGAAATATGCGTGGCTGTCCCAAGGGGACGGTTTGTTATCAAGGACTGAAAATACATCAGCTTTCGCTGTGGCGGGAGCTGCATCAGCCACAGTGTTACCTTCCTGTATGAAGCCAGGAAACGGCTGGTGACTGCGGATGTGGGAAACGTAAAAAGGGTGCTGGCGAGCCATAATCAAGGTTTGTAAAGACAAAAACAGAGACAGCAGAGAGGATTCAATTGAGGGGGATAAATATGCATCGAATATGTGAGACACAATTTGGCAGACATAGAGGCTGTCGACAATCAAATTGAAGGACTCAGTGGGGAATTGGTCAAAAGCTAAGAGGGTAGCGTATAACTCAGCACGCTGGGCGGATTTTTGAGGGGGGGTGATTTTAGTTTTCCATTGGCCGTCCTTCTGCCAAGCACAGGCCCCATATGTCCTGCTCCCATCGGCAAAGACTGTAATTGCCTGAGGAATGGGAAGGAGTTGGCAGGGGGAGTTCCATTTAAAAGGAATAGTTTTCAGAAACTGAATACGGGGATCGGAGGGGGGGTGGCAGGAAAGAGTGCCCGGCCATTCCACCAAGGCCGCCTGCAACAGGTCCGATGTCTGGAAGGCGGCCTCCCAGGTAGTCAAAGGCATTGGAAGAAAAATTTTTGAAATGTCGAGGCCTATTAAGGCCTTGCTTCGAGAGCGTCCTTTAACAATCAACTGGGAATAGGAAGCCAATCGGGGAGTAATAGAATTTCTAGGCGTATGGGGGAGGTGAAGCCATTCTACAATTTTCAATGAAGGGTCTGTCACCTGCCCCAAGAGTCCTGTAGGCAACCCTTCTGTATTAATTATGACTAAAACAAAAGGACAATTTGATTGAATTCGATCCACCCATCGTCGACCTAGGGCTTCATTGATAAGATCAAGGGTGTCTAATTGAGATTGCGTTAAAGAGATGGGATCCGAAGGGTGCTTTCCTTGGGTTAAAGCCGAAAAAAGAGGGCCTAATTGAGAGGTTGTTAATCCTGAGTATGGTCGAATCCAGTTGATGGACCCTAAGTATTGCTGGAGCTGAATGAGTGTGACGGGATTTGGGAGAAAGATCTTTGGCGACGCAGGGGCAGCATGCGAAGCCAGCATCTTGTGTCCCAAGTACATGAATGGCGGGGTGCTCTGTACCTTTTCTGGGGCTATATACAACCCTCCAGTGGCCAGGATGCGTTGAAGGCATGGGAGAGATGCCAATACCGTCCCTTTAGGGGCGGGGGCGGCCACCAATATGTCATCCATATAGTGATAAATAAAGAAAGTAGGATATTTTTTACGGTAGGGGAGCAACACCTGTGAAACATAGTGTTGACACATAGTAGGGCTATTTAGCATACCTTGGGGCAGCACTTTCCATTGATAACGACAAGAGGGTTGGGAGTTATTAAGCTCAGGTACTGTAAAGGCAAAAAGTTCCCTATCGTCTGGATGTAGGGGTATAGAAAAGAAGCAGTCTTTTAGATCAATGATCATCAGATCAAAATCAGAGGGGATCAAGTTTGGGTTTGGGGTGCCACATTGTAGTGCCCCCATAGGTTTTAAAATAGTGTTGATGACCCGTAGGTCATGAAGAAGGCGAGGCTTACCGCTCCGTTTTTTAATGATAAAGACTGGGGTGTTATATGGGCTGGTCGATGGCTCAATATGACCAGCTTTTAATTGGTCGTCAATGAGAGACTTTAAAAGAGTTAGTTTTTCTTTTGTCAAAGGCCACTGATCCACCCAAACGGGGGTGTTTGAGGTCAGGGACAGTTTTAGTATGAATTCCTTAGCCATTTGCTTATTCCAATATTAATTTAGCCTGTAACTGGGACATAAGGTCCCTTCCCCACAGGTTTATATGCAAAGGTAATATAATTGGCTTTATATAAGCGGTAATTGTTGATGAAGGAGATGTGATTTCAATCCATTCAGAGCTGGCTCTAGCGACTTGCGCCCCTCCCACTCCTCGTACAGAAGGGGCAGATTGAGTAGGCCACTCTTTTGGCCATTCCTCTTGTTTTATAACGGATACATCAGCCCCTGTGTCTAAAAGGCCAGAAAACTGTCGGTTATTAAGGAAAAATGAAGCAGTAGGACGAGCGCGAGCCAAAGGCAGATCCAAGGCACAAATGTCCTGCGGAAAGGCGTCCATTAGTAAGATCAAGGTAGCAACTACCTCTCCCTCTTTAATGGAAGTAGGACTATTTACAGTGATAGTTAAAGAGAGATCGTGCAGAGTTTCAGAGAAGCGAAGAAAAGGAGAAGCCATAATTCCTCGCTCTGCGAGATCTGCATTAGGGAAAAGTAGGACAGGAAGGTTTGGAGGCAGGTGCAGCTGTAGGCACAGGCTATGGGCATTATATATACATGGGAGGGGAGAACATAAGTAGTTGTTTCTAAAGCCACCATTTCGAAAGAATGTGAATATATTTTTTTGGTGTTTTCGTCCTCCATTACTTCAGCCTTTTTTGCAGGGCTAGCTGAATGCCCCACTACTCGTTTCCCGATTTGGAGGAGCGACAATCTTTTGCCCAATGAAATCCCTTTTTGCACTTTGGACAAACCGTTTTTGGTTGGTTTGTTTGTCCCCTTGCTTGGTGGCCTCCTCCCCCTGGGGCACGGCACTCTGCCTTGAAATGGCCAGGTTTGCCACAGTTAAAACAACTTCCTGTTTTGGGTCTTGTTCCTTGTTGTTGGAGGGCTGCTGCTAATGCCTCCATTTGATATGTGGTGGTGCCTGCTTTTCTGCAGGCTTCTAAAAATTCTGGCAGATTTGCCTCAGGGTTTATTACAACATTTTTCAGGATAGATCTGCAATCAGCGTTGGCATTTTCTACTGCCAACTTCTTTGTTAATTCTGTTCTAGCTGCTTCATTATCTATTTGTCTAACAATAGCTTGAGTAAGTCTATTGATGAAATCTGAATAAGGCTCCTGAGGCCCTTGTTTAACACTTGCAAAAGAGCTGATCACATTTTTTGTATCTTCTAGTTTAGAGAATGCTGTTAGAATAATGTCATTTAAAAACGGGTACATGGCGACCAGGGAGGGAATTTGGAGAGCCACCGTCGCTACTGGTCCCTCTCCCAAAAGATGGTCGGCGGGTAAGGGGCCCCGGGCCACGGCGGCTCTCACCCCTCTGCGCCAGTGAGATTCAAATGCCAAATACTGAGCATTTGTTAACAACATGTTGCCCAGATTTTTCCAATCTTCTGGTATAATTTGAAAACTTTGTGCAAATGATTTTAAGAGTGCCTGTACGTAATGACTCGATATTCCGTACAGGGTAATTGCCTCTTTCATATTTTTGACAGTTTTATAATCTATCATTTGATGTCCTCTTATTTTTTGGCCTGCATTTTGTGGGTCATCGATCATGACAATAGGATATGCCTGAAGACCAGAAAGGCCCTCAAGGTCTTCTATTTCCAATTGTCCTGTCTGTCTTGCTTGTTGAAGACCCGCTGAAAGGGCGGATTGAACAGGTACCTCAACTGCCGCCACTGTTTGGTGTGGCAAGGCAGTGGGAGAGACTAACGCTGGGGGTAGAGGATTATTCTCCTTTTCCCTAGGTTGGTCATCTGATTCTTTCATACATTTTTCGTATGCGGGAGGGTCTATCATGTGGGCTGTTTTGGGGCCATAAAATAAGGTGACCATAGCCATAAGGGCTTTCCAGGTTCCTAGTATGTGGGCGGGCGCTCTAGGGGACTCATGTAGCCAATTGCCCATTCGGCGCCACGTATTAAATTCTAATCGTCCTTCCTCTGCATACGCGGGGCATTTCTCACCAAGGAAATGGAGAAAAAGTCGGATATCCTTTTTCTTTAGTGGATATGCAGTAGTTCCATTTGCCTTTTGTATCACATTTGCTTTCCTGACTAAAATATCTAATTCTTCCAGATGCGCTGCCTGGGTTTTAGATAATTTCTGTCCCATACTCACCTAATTGTGCACGAGGGGTCTATTCCAGACGAGGGGTCTATTCCAGACGAGTGAGTAGTAGGCCGTCAGGCGACGTGTCCTGAATGAACCGAATCACGTCGGGGTCACCAGTTGTGGCTTTTCGCCCCAAACTGGTGGGCTACTCACGGAGTCCAAATCTTGAGTAATCAGGAGACTGACACCAGATTGCTCTCGGGGCGAGTCAGCCAGGAGTTGCTCCTAGCGTCCTCTTTTATTGTACTTGTTTGCGTAAGCAGAAGATGGGTTACATATCGGAAGATAGGTTACATATGTGCATAAAAACATAAAGTACATTTCCTGCTAAGCTCTAACCACACATTTCTATAGACGCGACCACATGTGAATACTTCGCCTAGGTTACTTATGCTACATCCTGTTAGCTTGCTATGCCAGCTGCAGTTTGCTCATGCTAGTTTGCACGCCCTGGATTCTCAGTTCACCTGTGCTGACACAGGCTATAAGAATCCGGACTGAATCTGTCCCAACAGGTGTGCTCAGTGTAGCCAGGCAGCTGTGAAGGCAAACAAAATTCTGGGATGCATCACTAGAGGGATCACCAGGAGAAACATGGAAGTCCTAATCCCACTAGAGTCAGACCCCATTTAGAATACTGTGTCAAGGGCTGAAGACTTCACTTAAAAAAATATTGATTAGATTTAGCAAGTCCAGAGTCCGGCAACAAAAATGGTGCAAGGTCTGAGGAACAAAACACATCAGGAGAGATTGGAGGAACTAAATATGTAAACTAAAAATTTAAACATAATTAAAATAATAAATTAAAAAGAAAACAAACAGAAACTCAAAGGGCAGATTCAATGGACCACAGAGTCTTTTTCTGTTATCAGTTTCTATGTTTCTATATTATGATATCACTAGGTACTAGGATCTTGGAACCTAGTTTATGCCCAAAATAGATTAAAATAAAATTTTAAAATATTTGTACTTTATTTGTTCAACTTCAGCGTCTTTAAATTTTTAATTTATATCCCATTTAATTTTATGGGAGATTAACAATGAATCATGAGTGTGAGAGTAAGTAAAGTGAAGAAAGTAATGGAAAATCATTTCACACTGTTACCAAAAAACTGTTGGAAGTTAAATCTAGTCCATGTCTTATTCCAAGCTGGGAGCGAAACTCAGGAAGAGGAAAATAAGTCTGAGTTAGGCTGCAATTGGAAAGGAGATTTAATGGCCGAGACAGCAGTGACAACAGCAAGCGTTTCTGGGGGAAGCTGGCAAATTTGTCTGATGAGTAGATGAGTTTTTATATGTTTTGGGAACTTTGTAATTGAGCTGTCTGATTCTATGTGTCCTTTATTATTTAATTGTGTTGCAAGAATTCTTTTATGGTCTGCAAGGTCCTGATCAGCTCTAAAGGTAAAGGGAAAATGCAAGTCCTAGATATATGTCTCCCTTGTCTAATCTTGCCAGCCTAGTCTGGTCAATTTCAGCTCCTGGTCTATTATACCATCTATTTGGAGATCACTTTAGCCAAGTCCAGTTTTACAATGTATACATTGTTTTATGAATGAAACTTAGTTTCCTTAAACTTTGCCTGCAGGCTGTTTTAGTGGAGGAAAGACTGGGGCTGCTTTCTGCCTTTGTTAAGGAGATTTTTCTCCTCTTCTCCTTTAGGGGAAATATTCTATTCTACTTCTTTTCTTATTATGTGGAATATTTTATTCTGGGGAGGGAAGGCCTTCCTACAAAACATTGCATGGATGGGCTAACAGAGGAAGCCTTCCCCTTATCTCAGTTTAATACTTTTTCCAAGATTTCTGCATATAAAAAATTAATCTTCTGGCATCATAAAATCTGTAGTGGTGGCATAAGCCTTTAAATGCAATAACTGAAAAGTAGAACAGGAGCAAATAAGATGGCTGAGATCAAAGAAATTGTGGGGATTTCCTCAGAGGAGCAATGACTTCTTAGTGAAAAAAAAAGGTCAAGATAATGAAATATGTTCATAAAATTGAACCTAACTCAGTAGTACCTAACATGCTGATGTTTAACAATGACTGGGTTTTTAAAAAGCAAAATAATAAGTTATTTTTATTGAAATTAGCCAGTCTACCCATGTTTCCAATTCGTTTAAATTACTGAATCCAACACTTATAGTAATGATTTGTGATCATTTTCATATACCTTGATTCTTTATAAAAATTATAAATTTAGATCCATTAAGAACTCTCATCCGGAAAGGGAAAAGAAGTAAAATTTGCCCACCAATTGCTGACACCTTCACTCGGGGATCCTTTGAACCTGCACTAAGAAGGAACGCCTGCATCTTGCAGATGAATATTCAAACAGTGACAAAGGACAAGTTTCAATATTGCCGGAGACAGCGCCATTATCTTGATTAGTTCTGTGGAACAACAATTACTTGTCTCCGAATGAACGGTTATTTTAACAGCTACGTCCGCGGTCCCTCCTCGATAAACTGCCTGCTAACCGGACCCGCCTTCCAGCGACGAGATTCCGACGTCCCGCCGGGGGAGGGTAGAGAGGCGAGGAGGGATGCCGCGCGGCGCAACCTTGTCTCCGCGCCAGAGCCGATCGATCTCTCCCGGCGGTTGTGTGTCAAGTGCTCGGAGCAGCCTCCAGTTGGCGCCAGGCATCTTTGCGTATTTTGCGTGGCAGTGCCAAGTAGGCCACTGCGATGACGCTGAAGAGGAGGGGAAGGGAAGGACTGCCACCCGCTTGCCTGACACGGAAGACCTTGCGAAAGAAGGGCGCGGGGCTGACGCCTCCGCCGCCTCCCAGACGACGCTTTAAAATAAGTTGGCGCTGTCTTGGCTTGGAAGGCGGGTGGGCTTCCTTGGGGCCGACCACCGAGCCTCCTTTCCCCCTTCTCCGAGGGGAGGGAGCGCTAGGGAAGCCGAGGGGGGTTAACTGAGCGCCCTGGAGGCGAGCTGAGGCGCTTCTCGCCTCGACCCCCAACCGCCTCCGCGGCCTTTGAAGTGTTCAGCCCCTCCACTTGAAGAGAGATCGATTACAGAACAGGCACAAAGACTCCGCTGCCTTACAAACTATTTTCCCACGATCGGAGCGAGGGAATTTCGCGGCAGCAAAAAAATGGACGACAGTTTCCCACCCACCTTTCCTCCATTAACAAATCAATATATTAGTAGTCCTCTAATCATGTAAATGGACGCGGAAAATATCAATCAGTATTAGTTTAAAAGGCCTAATTATGTTGAATAACGGTCGCCCTGGAGACCAAGAGAAAGACCTATCTGGTTAATTTATAAATCCAGTCCAGGATAATCAATAATATGCAACGTCTCCAAAACTTCTTCAGAGCACAGAAAAGGCAAAGTTAAATTAAAATGCAAACTGGTTCTGCCGCTTTCCTCGCACCACTCAAAGCGCCAAGTCACGTGGGTGTAATAGAACACACACACACACACAAATTCATTCATTCCTTCCTTCCTTCATTCATTCATTCTTGGCGCCCGATCGGATTGGGGGCGCGGAAAATGATGTTGAGGATAGGCGGTCGACTTATCACAAGGCGAGAGCATGTCCGGGCGTGCTCGGAGGCCAGAGACAGGGCATGCAGTTTTCCTTTTTGCCGAGAACAGCATTTGTGGCCACGGTAGTGCTAATGGTGTTTGGATGGGCTACAGGAGCAGCGGCGGGATTTAGAACAGATGAACGGAATGAAAACACACACCCGAACGCGCCGACAGGAAAATCCTTTCACAGCGGGCTACTCTCTTTCTTTCTCCCCCCCTCCCCATTATGAATGATTAAGTTTGAATGATTAAGCGTGAGGCTACTTCCTGAGCAAGTCTACAACAATCTTGCCCCATGGAGATGATGGGAATTTCATCAGGTAGAAACAGACACCCGGATCCCAAGCACAGCTTTGCAGATGATTGATGGCCTATTTGCCAGCTTTAAGTTAATTAAATTACAATATAGATCCATAATTTATTTAGCTTGAGTTACAGAAGAGAAGTTCTCTATTTTAGACTGCAAAGTTAGGTCCCAGCAATTTCCATTGTAATGCGTAAAGAGACCATGAATCTCAACTATTTTGTGTTAATTAATGCTATTCCTAGATTGCAGTTTAAAGCAAAGTGCCTGGTTTGCATTTATCCAGCATCTTTGCTGCCTTTCTCAATGTCTTATCTCAATTTGGAATAAAATATATGCTGGGGGGAATTAAAATGGGAGGTAGCTGCTTTTGCATTGCATTCAGTCATCTTTAGATTGTTTATATCTGTAGTTAGCTGTCCTTTATCTGGTTTTCTGCATTCCAGTCACACTAAATCATAAACCATACTGCCTGGATTTATGCAAAGTGCTTCACTCAAATTGTGGTTTAGTGTGTTCTGCATTCATATATGCTTATATGCATATATCATATAAATTGAAATAAAAAATGTCTTAAGACACACAAAAAAAGTTTTATCTAATGTATATCTTCTTAGGTAGTATGACAAAAGCCACGCTAAAAATACCCTATGCGTGAAAATAGTACAGTGCAGCTTCCAAAGCAAAAGACAGGATATAAATGTTTAATAAATGAAGCAATGTAATAAAATAGAATCTGTATTCTGCAGTTGTCAACTACATGCTACCAACATACCCAGAAGAAGGAAATGGAGCTCTTAAAAGATGAGGAGGACTGAAGAATGGAATAGATGAACAGTTGTACATCCAGTGATGAACAAATGAGATTTGTAGCCTGGTTGGAACTCTTAATTTGGAACCTGTGAGTTGAGAGATTGGTCTGGAGAACCAGTGTACAGGTAGTCCTTGACTTATGACCACAATTGAGCCCAAAATTTATGTTGCTAAGTGAGACGTGAGTTTTGCCCCATTTTATGACCTATCTTGCCACAGTTGTTAAGTGAATCATTGCGGTTGATAAGTGAATCTGGTTTACCCATTGACTTTGTTTCTCAGAAGTTTGCAAAAGGTAATCAATGACCCTGACACACTGCAACTTTCATAAAGAGGAGTCAGTTGCCAGCTGTCTGAATTTTGATGACGTGACCATGGGGATGCTGCACCGGTTGTAAGTGTGAAAAATGGTCATAAATCACTTTTTCAGTGATGATGTAACTTTGAATGATCACTAAATGAACTGTTGTAAGTCAAGGACTACCTGTATAAATACTTGGAGATTATCAAGAAAGCGCTAGAGTTTTGAGCACAAATCCTGTCTCCATCTTTTTATCTCTGGTATAAATAGGTCCATTTGTCCTCTGTTTATTGTGGAGGTTATGGTTTTCATGTAATTTGCAAACAATTTGATGAAGTCAATAACATTTTGCTGAATTAAAGTCCTTCATCTTATTGGAAGATTCTGATCCAATGAACAGCTCTAACCATATTCAATCAAATTTTGTAAAACCACCTTCCCCTCAAATGTTCCTAGTTAGTACCAGTCATCTTTCTGTTTATTGTTTGACAGCACCACCTGGAACCTTTCTATTAACCTAGGAAAATGTTGAGGCAAAGGAGCAGCTAGGAAGAATGTATACTCCATGCTCAAACTCTTGAGTGTTTGAAAAAGCTTCTTTGAAAGTGTGGCCTGCTGAAACAGAGAACTGGCCTCAAAGGCAAGATTTGTTGATATGCTGCAAGCTTTCCCACCTTTGCCTTGTGTTTACAATCTTGCCTGAATTTTCTTTATTTTTTAAGCTTTATTTCTTATCCTTTTGCTGAAGTGACTTCATAATTCTCTGCTTCTCTAAAAAGATGGAGGATTACTCTTAATAGATACTGTATGCACCTAGTTTCTTACCTACAAGTAAATTGTACTGTTGGAATACAAGCAAATAGTGTCTGATCTACTTACTCATTTTTCTCAGAAGAGCCAAGCTTACAACAATCAGGAATTTGAATTGCAGACTTAGTTCATCTAATTTACTTGCACTGGCTAGCATTAAGGGAACATTACACCATGTACCAATCTTTGGGATAGCAAGGGACATCTTTTAAAGCCTAGAGACTGTCATTTTGTTGGAGGCACATAGTCCTTTTTCAAGAGAGCACTTTTTATAAGGAGATCACAATTGCCTATTGCCAGAGGAAGGTTAAACGATTGAACTTAGAGATAGCAGAGTGGAGAAAGGAGCATATGCTAGCTGGAGAATTCTGGGAATTAAAGTCCATACATCTTCAGATTGTCAGTGAGAAACACTGCTCTAGAGTGAAAAGGACAGTTTTTTAACTGCCATTCTTCTCCAGCTATCCACTCAAAGATGGTTTTAGGAGAGGTAGTTTTAGGAGAAGGCTTGTTATTTCACTTAGTAAGGAAATACAGCACTCGTAAATGAAGCAACATATTGTCACAGGGCCACTCACCCACTTAAATTATCCCCCCCCAAAAAAATTCAAAATGCAAAGCCTGCCCTTCCCACTACTACCACAGCAGTTTACTTACTAATAGTGACCATGCCCATTTCTGTTTTCCCACCCTCCAGACAGTTTGGCGTCAGAATGGAAGAAGAAATCATGTGAACCCAGGCAATAAGCCCCGGCTGCAAATTATAGCAGGAAGTACTAGCTATAGCCATGCAAAAGTCATTACTTTGTGTTGGGGTTATTCTGCTATTTGTTCTTAACATTTATATCTCATTAATTTATAGGTGAGCAAATCTTTTATAGGCATTTTTAATATAGTCAATATACCCATTGAATATGTGGAAAGGAAGCAGGAATGTGTATATTTTAAACAAAATAAAACTTAGAAAATTATTACTCTGCAAAATCAGATGAGAAGCGGAATAGACAAAGATGTATTATAATGGACAGTATATTGTATTGAACAGATTAAAATGAGTAATTTGCTTACATGGGCCAAATGGGTTAATGTTAATCTATAAAATAATTGATTTAGACAATAATCCACTATAAATAAGTAAAGATTATTTCTATAAAACTGAAGAATACATTTGTGCCAAGACTTTATACTTCTTTACAGAAAACAATTAGAAAAAAATTGTGTGTATTAAATACCTAAATTAACATGTTTATATTTGAATGATGTTTTAGATCTAGAAGGAAGGAAGGGTACACTTGTGTGCAAATCATAAAATTGGAAAACATGGGCATGGGATATATTTACAAGGAGTAGTGGGGAAGATAAAATCATCCATTTTAGTGCTCAGGAAGCAGCAAGTGGTATATACTGGCAGCGAGCCAAGCATGAACTCTCAATCTGCCCTTTGTTTCTCCTAAGATAAACGTTTTTCACCTTTGTACCTGGGGATAGGTAGAGAACCTGGAGAGCTGTGATACTACAAAGGTTCCCATACAAACATGAAAAGAAAGCATAAGTTAGTTTGTGATGAAAGATACTCTCCCCCCCCCTTAATTAATGTCAACTGCTGATGACTTCATGAACTTGTTCAGGTAATTTTGAAGGATCCCCCCCCCCACCAACCAGTTTGTTATAATGGGTAAAGCAGTGGCTCCCAATCTTTTGGGTACCAGGGACTGGTTCCATGGAGAGGTTTTTTCGTGCACCAGAGGGGCATGGTTTCATGTGCTACCTGCATCCCACAGATGGGGCTTCGCTTGTTTGCATGGCTTAGTTTCTGGCATGCTATGACCCAGTGCCAGTCTACGGACTGGGAGTTGGGTAACCCTGGGTGAAGGTACTGGCTCAGAAACCAGGAGACTCTGAATTCTAGTCCTGCCTTAGGCATGAAAGCCAATTGGGTGACTTTGGACTAGTCACTGTCTCCTTTAGCTGAATCCACCTCACAGGGTTGTTGATAGGATAGGATAGGATAGGATAGGATAGGATAGGATAGGATAGGATAGGATAGGATAGGATAGGATAGGATAGGATAGGATAGGATAGGAGGAGGCTGGAGCATTATGTATGTTTGCTATCTTAACTTACTTATGAAATAATAAAGGTGGGGTAAAAATCAAATACATAAACTTCCCAGGGTCAGAGCTCTCTTGTGTCCTAATGAGCTGAAAATTACTTGGGATATTACTTGGAACCCTGACATCAGGCTCAAATAAAGTTTGTCAGGGAATGGTATCAGGCAATGGACTGTTTATACTCCTTTTCTTTCCCTCTATAAATCCTGACATCTGAAAGAACAAACCATCTACTTCAGTGGTTCTCTTTTTTTTTTTATTGAGTTTTAAACAGAGATATAAAGACAATACAAAAAATACAAAGACATTACAAAGACAAACGAGTTCCCACCACCAACCTACCCACACCATACTTTACATATATGTTTTGATCATCATCAGAATATATATTGCTTTATAAGTTAATATATACATAATACATTGTCAAGTCAGATGTTTTAGATTAGAAATAATCTTGCATCTCCTCTTTATTTATTTATTTCCGGTTTTATTTTTTCTACCCTATATTCTTTCATCTATATTTGTACTGATTTTCTTTTCCAGCCATTGATACCACTGGTGCCACACAAGATAGAATTCACTTTCTTCTTTATCTTGGAGTTCTAGTGTCAGTCTATCCATTTCGGCACATTCTGTTATCTTTGAGATTAGTTTGTCTTTGGTTGGGAGTTGATCTGATTTCCAATTTTGCGCAAACAGTAACCGTGCTGCTGTCAAAATGTGTATGATGAGGTATTTTGTCTCTTTGTTGTGTTGTGTTGTTATCATTCCAAATAAAAAAAATTCTGGAGTGTTTTCTACTTGTTGCTTTATTATTTCTTCAATGATTTCCTTTGTGTCCTTCCAGTATTGTTGGGCCTTTGTACATTTCCACCAGGCATGGTAGTATGTCCCCTTTTTTATTTTGCACTTCCAACAGCGTGGGGAGGTGTTTGGATATATTTTGGCTAGTCTGGCTGGTGTTAGGTGCCATCTGTAAAACATTTTTATGAGGTTTTCTTTGTAGGGTATGGCTCTTGTCATTTTGATGTTCTGTTTCCACAATTTCTCCCAGTTTGCCAGTTGGATGTTGTGCCCTATGTCCCTGGCCCATCTTATCATATTTTCTTTTACTGTTTCTTCCAGTAATTTATATCTAAGTAAGTAGTTATATAATTTGGTTATCATTTTTTGTTCTGGGCCTTGTAAAATCTTATCCAATTCGTTCAAATTATTCGAGATTCCATATTGCTTTTTATCTGCTATGTGTCTTGAGTGTATTTGAGTATAGGGCCACCAATCGATATTTATGCCGGAGTTTTGGAGTTGCTGTCTTGAGATGAGTTCGCCTTCATGATTCAGTAAGTCTTGATATCTCATCATTTTTCCTATTTCGAGAGTGTTCGGGTATATCAATGCTTCCATCGGGGACCACCATTTTGGTATTTTAGTATAGTGAGTTCTCTTAATATCCTGCCAGATCTTGAATAATGAAGCTCGAATTATATGACCTTGGAAGTACATGTGTCTTTTATCCGATCCGTCCCATAAGAAAGCGTGCCATCCTCTTATTAAGTCAAAGGCTTCTAAATAGAAAGTTCTTTTGTTGTCAAGTTCCATCCATTCTTTAATCCAGGTCAATCCTGATGCCTTATAGTAGAGTTCCCAATCTGGTGTTGCTAGGCCTCCTTTGTCCCGTGAATCCTGTAGAGCTTTGATTTTAATTCTGGCCTTCTTTCCCTGCCATATGTAGTTCATTGTTGTTTTGTTGAGGTTCTTAAAGAAATCTCTTCCGGGGTGTATTGGTATCACTTGATATAAATATAGTACTCTTGGTAATATATTCATTTTTATTGAGGCAATTCTGCCCATCAATGAGAGTTGTAATCTACTCCAAATTTCTAAGTCTTTTTTGATTTGTTTTAACAATTTGATATAATTATCTTCTTTAATTGTAGTTGCTTTTGCTGTCAACCAAATACCTAGGTATTTTATTTTCTTTACTATTTGAAGTCCTAATTCTTGTTCTAATTTCAACTGTTGTGTTTGGGTCATATTCTTCGTCAATACTTTCGTCTTCTGCTTATTTATTTTGAGGCCCGCAACTTCCCCGTATTCCTCTATCATTGTCATCAACCTGGTTCCAGATCGTATTGGGTTTTCCAATATGAAGATCACATCGTCTGCAAAGGCAAGTAATTTATACTCCTCTCCCCGAATCTTAAGGCCTTCCACGTCTTCTTCCTTCCTGATTTCCGTTAGTAAAACTTCCAATGCGATTATAAATAGTAGAGGTGACATGGGGCAACCTTTTCGTACGCCTTTCTGGATGTCAAAAGTTTGCGTCATGTCACCATTTATTGCAATTTTGGCTGTTTGACAGGAATAAATCTTTCTTATCAATTTAAGGAATTTCTCTCCGCAATTCATTAATTCAAGTTGTGATGTAAGAAAGGACCAATTTAAATTATCAAAGGCCTTCTGGGCGTCGAGAGATATTAAAGCTATTTCCTTATCTATTTTCTTATCGTAGTATTCCAGTATATCTATGATCGTTCTCAAGTTATTTTTAATCTGCCTCCTGGGTATGAAGCCGTTTTGGTCTGTATGTATGTATTTATGAATTATTGTTTTAAGTCTCTGCGCTAATATTGACATGAATAGTTTGTAGTCTACATTGAGTAATGAGATGGGTCTGTAATTCCTAACTTGGGTCCGGTCTAAATCTTCTTTGTGTATTAACGTAATAATGGTTTCTGTCCATGATTTTGGGATTTCAGCTGTCAATAATGCTGCGTTGAAGACTTGTAGCAATATTTCATCTATTTCTTGTTGGGAGTGTTTATAAAATTCAGTAGGAATTCCATCTGGTCCTGGAGTTTTATTGTTCTTTTGTTTTTTACGAGCTTCAATCAATTCAGTCATTGTTATGAGGCGATTCAGGGTCTCTCTATGTTCTTCTTCGAATTGTGTAATATTCACTTTACTAAGATATTT
Source organism: Pituophis catenifer annectens (assembly GCF_029215685.1). Lineage (NCBI taxonomy): Eukaryota > Metazoa > Chordata > Lepidosauria > Squamata > Colubridae > Pituophis > Pituophis catenifer. The sequence continues at coordinate 42,860,274 of NW_027256887.1, read as the reverse complement.
TCGAATTTGGTCTTCGGGGACATCTTCCTGCCGATAGAGATTCTGAAAAAATGTTTTGGCTATGTTTTTCTTATCTACGTGTGCATGGAATAAAGTTCCTGATTCGTCCTGGAGTTGGTGTATAATTCTTTTGTCTGTTTGCTTTTTTAATTTATGGGCTAACCAGCGTCCAGTTTTGTTTGCGTGTTCGAAGTTGGTCTGTTTTGCCATTTTTATTTTTTGTGCCAAATCAGCTTTTGTAGTCAAATTCAATTTGTGTTTAGCCAAATTAAGTTTTTGCTGTGCTATCTTATTATTAGGGTGCTGTTGTAATTTAGTTTCTTCTATCTTGATTTCTTCCAATAAGTCATTCCTGATTCTTTGTTTCTCTTTTTTTCTCTTTGCCACGTATGCAATGGTTAGGCCCCTAATATATGCTTTCGTCGTGTCCCATAGATTTTGTAACGACGTTTGGTCCTTTGTGTTAATTTGGAAAAATATCTTAATCTCTTTTTCCATCATTTGTAGATACTCTTTTTCCTTTATAATACTTGTATCCATTTTCCATCTTTTTTGTTTTCGGGAGCCTTTCCAAATTATTTTGATGGGGTTGTGGTCAGCCCATATGTTAGGCATAATTTCTACGTCGTGTGTTTCTTTACTTAGTTGGGGTGTCATCCAGGCCATATCCAATCTTGACCACGATTGATGTGGGCCAGAAAAGTATGTGTACTGTTTGGTTGTAGTATTTAATTCTCGCCAGGTGTCATGTAGACTCATTTCTTGTACCAAGTTCTTAAATGTTTGTGGCAGTGTCTTCCTTTTGATTTTATTCTTCCTGTTACTATAGTAGTCTTCTCGTGTGTTGACAATTGCATTAAAATCTCCGACAATGCAGATATTTTCATAATCCAGCTCTTTTAATTTATCGTGTAATTTTTTATAAAAGTCTATTTGGTTTCCATTTGGGGCGTAGATGGCTACTAACAGTATTATTTTTGTTTCCAGTTTTACTTCTATTATTAAGACTCGACCCTCTTTGTCCACATATATCGGCTTTGTTCTTATATGGTCTCTAACATATATTACCACTCCCCTTTTTTTACAGTCGCCTAAGGATGTGTACATTACTCCTAATTTTTTATTTTCGAGTAATTTTTTCTGTTGTTTTTTTATGTGTACCTCTTGTAAGGTGATTATATCTGCTCCTAATTTTTGCAGTTTAGTGAATATCTGATGTCTTTTGCTTGGTGAATTTAGACCATTTATATTTATAGAGATGAGTTTTAGTTCTTCCATTCCTGGTGTTGTTTATTTGTCTGTTATTTTGAGTTTTGATGTGTTTCTTGTGACTCTTTGTGTGATCCCCGTCATTTCCTCCTTCCCCAGCTTTCCCTTCTTCCGTTCCTTGTCCTCCTTATTTATTGGTTGCTCTTCTTGGTCACTGGGGTTTGAATCTTCTCTGCCTCCTCTGCTCTCCTGTTCTCCTTCATATCCTAAATGTTGGTCTGCGAAGTCCTGGGCTTTTTCTATGGTGTCGATTCGAAATTTTCTCCTTCCCAAGAAATGAGTACTCCTTCTGGTATAAGCCATCTAAATTTAATCTTGAGTTTATTTAACTGTCGGGTTAAGAAGTTATATTCTCTTCTCCTATCCCTGGCCCTTCTCGGTACTTCAGTGGTTCTCAACCTTTTCTTCACCACAGACCCCCTTTAAATACTGTATTTTTCCGTGTATAACACACTATTTTTTCTTTAAAATATATACTTGAAAATGGAGGGGCGTCTTATACACAGGAGGCAGAGGAGAAGTCACACATACCGGATGAGCCTTTATCTTATATGCAGCTCTCTGTTGTAGTTGTTTCTTGTATCACATTGCCACTCTAGGTTTCATCTCTATTTATTTATTGGTTCGATTTATATGCCGCCTTTTCCGGAGACTCAGGGCGGCTTACAATGCGTTAAGCAATAGCCTGAAGGCTACTTTTTGTATATACCTGCTTAGTAGGCCTTTCGCCCCCCCCCCCCACCCCAAGCGGTGTTCTTTTTTATACAAAGTCAGCTTATTGCCCCCACAAACCGGGTCCTCATTTTACCTACCTTGAAAGGATGGAAGGCTGAGTCAACCTTGAGCCTGGTGAGATTTGAACTTGCAGTAATTGCAGGCAGCTGGTGTTACTTAACAGTGCTTTAGTCTGCTGCGCCACCAAGGCTCTTACTGTTCCTGTGATGCATTTCCTGTTCTTATTGTATTACTCTAACAAGATGGCTTCTGCACAGTGATGGCTGGTAGTGTGCTTACTACAAGAAGCTACATGAAACAATGGAGGGTCTTATAGACAGAAAAATACGGTACCTTTCGTGGCAACAGACCATGGCCACGGACCACCAAGACTTAAGATTGAAATAACATTTCTTCAAGCCTTCGCAGACCCGCTGTGATGACATTGTGCCCCCTTCCCCGGAGAACCATTGATCTAATTTATAGAAGACAAGCGGTATCTAATCTAGAATTGGGTCTGGAAGATACTTTAATAGGCATTCTAACTAACCAAATTGTTTGGTTGCCAATGTGCTGAATGTATTTTTAAAAACATACAAATTATTTTCTGTTAACATTGGTAAAGAAAATTGTAAAATTTGTAAATAAATATATCCGGACTTAAAGAGAAAAACTGCTAATAAATCACTTTTTAAAGTATATCTAAATTTAAGGAAGTTAGGGATGACTTTTGACAAATGACTTAACTTAGAATATTTCTTCTTCATATGGTCAAAGCCCAGAACAATAAAATGTACACCACACGCTTTTGAATTATAATGAACAATTGCTATTTTTTTAGGAGGGCATTTTAATCTTAAGGCATTGCCCAAAGGGAGTTTTGGAATTCATCTGTTTTTCATTTATTTCTCTTGTTGTTCCTTTAAGTAGTATTTATTTATTGATTAAATTTATATTCCCCCCCCCCCCTCCAGTCATGGATAAGGTGACTCTGGGTGATACGTATTCTGTGCACCACTAACTAGACAGAATGGGATTGTTCTGACTGTTTACAACTTTAATATCAAGTGGGGAAATTCTTCAAAACTGGCTTCTAGAATTCTTCCAACATCTTAGCAATAGCAGCACCAGGGCTCATGTGGCTAGGAAGGAGGGAGAAAGAAGGCTTAAGAGTGGAGCAGTCAGCAGCATTCTGAGCCACTGCTCAATGCTTCTCCCTTAGGGATGCAATTGGGTTTTTTCCCCTGAATTGTTTACGGCCTCTAGCTAATTTGGCCAGTTTCAAACTCAATCTATGTTTGCTGGCTTCTTCTGCAATATCAAAGTTTGTCTTTTCTGAAAGTGATTATGCTAACAGACAAGGAGTCCCACTCTACTATTGAAGGATATTAAAATAATAAGGTGGCAGTGGTAGCTGTACCCTTTTTCTTCCCTTAAAAAACCTCTCTTTATAGCTACTTATGCTCTAAGAATTCTGTCTCACATTCTGCTGAGTGCTAAGTCACAATGGGCAGGATTTGGTTTTCACTTAGACCATTGTGTTGAGCTTTGTAGCCCAGGCTTTATGACTTAGAGCATTGTTTAAAAAAAAACATCCATTTGTCAAGAGTCAGTGAACCATGGTTATATACACTGTAATTGAGAATGGTGTTGAATCAAATTGCATATGCACGCAGTTAGGATGGTGGTGCAAGTTCCTTGTGCCTATCCAAAGAAGCAGGATGGCTTCTTTGCACTGGGACTATCAGTAGGTTGTAAGGTCTTTACCTTGAGAAAGTGCCGATTTTCTTAAATTTCTTAAACAAGAAATACAGATTCAGCATCTATTGCCTTATTTGATTACTGATAAATAGCTGAGAAGAAGGTTACCTCACTTAACTTCAAAAACTTAAAAATGAAGTCTTATTTACCTAGTCTTTATTCCATATTTATTTTCTCTGAGATTTTTTCTTTAGGCTGCACTCATATACACAACCCTTTCAAATCTGGAATTTGTCCAAACTGATAATTGATTATGTTGGCTATGAGTGATGGGATTTGTAATCTAGAGGGAAAGGCTGCTAGATATAGAATTAAAAACTGTATTAAATTCATTGGGACTTTACACTCCATTACAGATTTTCAAAGAAGCTATTTTGTAATAAAGAAACTTACTCAGCACAAATGAGTGCAAAACTGCTAAACTCAAAAACTTCCAGACTGTGTGTGCAAATCTGTCTGCCTGTCTTGTCTATCAAATTTATATGACTATCTCAGAAGATCTCAATAAACACAATGAGTTTTAAACAAATTACAACAGTTGATAAGATAACGTGTTTCCCTGAAAATAAAACCCTGTCTTATATTTTTTTGAACCCCAAAATAAGGGCTTGGTCTTATTTTTGGGGAGGTCTTATTATTTTGGGGCATGTGGAACAAGACGGGGCTTCTCTTGCCATCTTACCTGATTTCCAGCTCTGTCTCCCTAACCCTAACCAGAGGAAATGACGGGGACCGGCTGTGCATGCATTTAAATATTTTCGGGGAGGGCTTATTTTAGCTCATGCACTCAAAAGCCCGATTGGGCTTATTATCAGGGGATGTCTTATTTTCGGGGAAACAGAGTAGCGGATTTATACTGAAGTGGGACTCCCTGTTTTTAATTGTATAGATGCTCACTAGGATCTGTTAATTATTCTTATTAGGTTCCATTTCAACTAATGTTAATGTATTCTATCATTTGCCTCATCTTCCTTAATTACAATTTTTGATCGTTTCAATAGCTATTTCTTCCAGAGCAATTTACTGTTTCTCAAAACTTACAAAATTACATTTCCATTGCATTCCTCCTCTTCTCTAGTAGTAATAAATTTAGTTTTTGTTGTCTTTTGCATACAAATCATCGGCATCTTAGTGTAATATTTGATTTGTTTTTCTTTCTCCTTAAGTCCAGTCATTTACTAAAAGGGCATTCCTGTTATATTTGTATGAAAAAAAATTCCATTAATTTGTGCTAAGTAGATATAATCATGAAACAAAGACTTTTACAAGGAGAAATTAGCAGTATTTGGATTTAAGCATCCATTTTTAAAATTTTAATTATTTAAATTTAAATTAAATACAGACTATATGATTATAATTTATATTAGTGTCATTGTGATAATTCTCTGATACTTCATTTAACTTCAAAGCAGATAATAAAATTATCTCATATTTTAAATTCAAGCAGATTGTGCTTTTCTATAACTTAAATCCATAATTTTGGGGCTCCGGACTTTCTTATGTAACATTGTAACAAGCTTTTTACTACTTAAAGATTACAAGTGCTTGATATATTGATAAATGGAGATGTATTACACTATATCTCCATTTTGTCTTCTTTTCTCATAGCTAAACTTTTTCAGTTCCTTCAATTTTTCATAAGACTTCATTTTAATCACTGATCATCCACATTGACTGTGTCTGAATATATTTTCAACGTTGTCTGAATTCATTTTAAAGTATAATGCGCAGAACTGGACATGATACTGACCTGATGATCAGCTCAAAGTAAAATCATAGTATTAGTTCATATGATTTAAACATTTCCTTTTGTGCTTTCCAATTTACAAACTGAACATGAGTCAATAATATGTTCAACCATTATTCCAAGTTCTTTTTTTCCATGGTACCATTACCAAGTCAGGAACTTTCCATATTTTATTTCTGTTTCCTTAGTGAAGGACTCTGCATTTAGAATAAAAGAGTAGGAGGGGACCTTGTAGGTTATCTAGTCCAACTCCCTGCTAAAGCAGGAGACCGTATACCATTTCTGACAAGTGGCTGTCCAATCTCGTCTTGAAAATCTCCAGTGATGAAGCACCCACAACTTCGAAAGGCAAGTTGGTTGATCGTTCTCACTGTCAGAAAATTTCCCCTTATTTCTATGTTAAATCTCTCCTTGATCAGTTTCCATCCATTGTTCCTTGTCTGGCCTTTGGGTGATTTGGAAAATAGGTTGTCCCCCTCTTCTCTGTGACAGTCCCTCAAATATTGGAACACTGCTATCATGTCACCCCTGATCCTTCTCGTCACTAGAGTAGCCATACCCAGTTCTTGTAACCTGTTCTGTCCCCAACCCCATGCACACATACCAACAGACGTTCAGGAGTTAAAGACCAAACCAGCCGGCAAAATCCTTTTCCTTATGATAACGGAACTTGGCAACAACCTAGTGGCTGCCTGCCAAAAGTTTATTATTTACAAAGAGGAGAGATAACTTCTCCCCACTTCTAATACATCAAAGGAAAGCAGTTCAATAATTACGGAATTAAATCAAGTCCAGAGGTACTTCCAGCAAAGTCTTAAAGCAAAAGTCCGGCAATTTTATATCCTGTGGGGTGTGGTCCAGTGACTCAGCCTAATCTCGGGCACACCCTTTCTTCTGTTGCGCGTGCTTATCTCTGCGACGCTGGCGTGGGTCCAGCCAAGACTTATTACCCTCATCACTGTCCATCTGTGGCTGCGTGGACGTGCTTGGCCCCAGCCCTATCACTTGCTCTTCGACGGACACCGAAGGCATTGCCAGAGAGGAGGGTCCTGGAGAGGGAGGCCTTGCCAACTCCTCTCCTTCACTCTCAGAGTCCTCTCCTGCCGATGACACAGGCTCAGGTAACGGAGCCACAACGTAACCGTTCTTCATATGTTTTAGCCTCCAGGCCCCTAATCATCTTTGTTGCTCTTCTCTGCCCTCTTTCTAGAGTCTCAACATCTTTTTTATTCTGTGACCAAAACTGGATGCAGTATTCTAGGTGTGACCTTATTAAAGCTTTATAGGGTGGTACTAGTACCCTCATGATCTTGATTCAATCCTTCTGTTAGAGTAACCTTGGATTGCATTGGCTTTTTTGGCTGCTGCCGCACATTGCTAACTCATATTTAATTCATTTATTTCTGTTAAATGATAGTGTTGGCCTATTTCTCTAACTTACAATACTGTTCTTATTTTTTCGTCTTCTTGAATATTAGCTATCTCATCCAATTCTATGTCATCTACCAAAGTGATAAGCATTTCCTCCATCTTCTGACATTCCTCTGATAACAAGTTGTTGATTAGCACCATTTGAGTGCAATTTTCAAGCCAACTTTATCTCTACCCAATGAAATTAATTTCATCCCTCCTTGGCCCCTATATCTGCCCTGGAATTTAGAAGACTTTCCTGAACACTTGCCTAACAATAGATGTAATTAATTAATTATATAATTGCTTATACACATATAGATTAATTTCACTTTAACACATTTAGTTTTGTATCTAGATTGTCATAACTTCTTAAATGTTCATTCACCATTAAATATATTTGATTTATTTTCTCCACAACTAAAATATTTGCTTTAAGAAATGACATGTATCATTTTGTCATAAAGGATTCTTAACATTTCTTCACAAAATCTTTTTGTTTTAATAATGAAAAATCTTCAAAATTGATAAGTGTGTTTTATAAGTTTCAGAATGATGCCAGTTTTTGGCAAAAAAAAGTTAATGAGTCCTTCATTCAACAGTCTGTGTAATAACATTACTTGCTACATTTTAATGTATTTTTCATAAATGTATCACTCATGTATAGATAAACATTGAGATAACTTTTAATAGTAATGTCATTACAGTTTTGCTTAGCAAAGGTTTTAGATAATAAAGTGTTTATGACAAACACTGACCTTTAAAATTACCCTAATAAAAAATGAAAACAAAAGATACTGATGGTATCAGAAAACTGTACTTTGGTAGCATACTGTTTCCAGTTACTTACTTATCAGCATTGTTTAAATTAACTATGACTAAAATATGCTATATCCTTTCCTTCAATTAACTTTTCGTTCATTCAGAAATTCAGTGGGGCTCACTCTGTAATGGGACTCTTCATTCTTCAAAGAGTTCAGATTCCCTGCCAGAGTTTTCAACCAGTCAGACAGGAAAAGGCTGAGATTAAACCCCAAGGAATTGTAGTAATCACCAGACTTACTTGTAACCATAACACTTTTGCACTTATAGAATATGTACATAGATATTTTGCAGACCTCAGGATATCTAGTGCCGCAAACATTCTTCACTTGATTTCCTATATTATCCAGGATGATTATCTTACATTATTTCAAATCAGTAAATTGGCATGGATTGTGGACAAAATGACATTTGAACATGTAATGTTTGACTCCCTCTTCTTTGTGACAACCCCTGAGATATCAGAACACTGCTCTCATGTCACCCCTAGTCCTTCTTTTCATTAAACTAAACATACCCAATTCCAGCAACTGTTCTTTATATGTTTTAGCCTCCAGTCCCCTAATCATCTTTGTTTGTTAGTTTTTGGGGTCCTATTTGTCTGAATCCTTTTGCTGCTACTTTGTAGATTCCTAGGACCTAATCTATGTATTTTTTGTTACTTTCATTACTTCTACTTCTATCTCTGAATTCGGTTACTGGTACTTTTCTCTACTTCGGGCTCCCAGTGCCATGGCTATGCATCTGCCTTGGCCGCCATCTTTTGCAATTCAGTTCAGTGGTTCTGAGATCACATCTGCCAGTTCATCAGAACTTTGGAGTGTAATCCATCTGGGCTCAGTGATTTAAACTCATCTAGGGTGAACAGGTGCTTACCATTTTCTTGTCTATTTTAACTTGTGTTTCTAATCTGTTTTTTACGGTACTGTTTTTGATAGGTTGGACGGTTTTTTCCTTTTGTGTAAAAACAGATTCAAAAAATGAGTTAAATAGTTCTGCTTTCTCTCTGTTCCTTGTCACCTTCTTGCCACTTTCTTACACTAGTGGACCAATCGTTTCCTTGACTTTTTTCTTGTTTTTTACATGTTGAAAGAAGCTTTTTTTGTTATTTTTTACTTTTGTCACAAATCTTAGTTCATTTTGAGCCTTAGCTTTCCTAACTTTATCTTTGCAGGCTCGGGCTATTTGCTGATATTCTGTGTTAGTTATGTGCCCCTCTTTCCACTTTTTATATTTGATAATCTGGGAGTCCTCCTGGATATGCAGCTGTCCTTGGAGGAACATCTGACAGCTGTAACCAGGGGGACCTTTTGTCAGGTTCACCTGATTCGCGAGTTGCGGCCCTTTCTTGATCGGGATTCCCTGTGCACAGTCACTCATGCCCTCGTCACCTCTCGCCTTGACTACTGCAATGCTCTCTACATGGGGCTCCCCTTGAAGAGCAGCCGGAGGCTCCAACTGGTCCAGAATGCAGCAGCGCGGGTAGTGACGAGAGCAGCATGGCGCTCCCATGTAACACTGCTCCTGTGCGAGCTGCACTGGCTTCCAGTGGTCTTCCGGGTGCGCTTCAAGGTGTTGGTTATCACCTTTAAAGCGCTCCATAGCATCGGGCCTAGCTATCTTCGAGACCGCCTGCTGCTACCGACGACCTCCCATCGTCCCGTGCGTTCCCACAGAGAGGGCCTCCTCAGGGTGCCATCAGCCAATCAATGTAGGCTGGTGACCCCCAGGGGGAGGGCCTTCTCTGTGGGGGCACCTACCCTCTGGAATCAGTTGCCCCCAGAGATAAGGAGAATCCAAGACCTTAGTGCCTTCCGCCATGCCCTTAAAACCCACTTTTTCCAGCAAGCCGGGCTTGCTTAAGAAGAAATTTTAAATGTTTTAATTGGTTTGTATTTTTAATTTTGGGCCAAATTTATATATATTTTAATTGTTTTTTAATATTTGTATTTCATGTTTTTTAATTCTGGCTGTACACCGCCCTGAGTCCTCGGGGAGAAGGGCGGTATATAAATTTAAAAATAAAATAAAATAAATAATTGTGAGAGTGTCTGCAGCAAAGAATTTTTGTATTGCAATGCAGATGTGGTCTTTTTTTTAACAGTTCTCAATCCAATATCATCAGGCTTCCAGCTCACAAAGGAACCTTGTCAGACATATGGCTCCTATATGGCTCCGATTTTTCCTATTTGAAGAAATAGCTTCTCTTCTATATTCTTACTTGGGAGTTACTTTCTGCAAAAAGAGACTTTTACAAGTGGTGGTCTGAAAAAATGCCTGCTTGGAACTAAGATTAGCACATTTTCACCAATATTTTAGAATTCACTGCCAGTTTTGTCAGACTTTTATTTTTTTTAGATATTTTTATTTTATTATTTATGGCTGCCCCTCACACAGCAATGGCATACAATGTTAAAACAACAATTTAACAATGCAAACAATAACATTCAAAGTCAAAACAATAATCCCAACTTCTTAGAAACAGCCTTAGTCAGCAAAGCTTGTCTAATTGCTAGGTAAGATCATCCATCACCATGGGGTATTGTATCACCAATATGTTGTTGATACCCAGCTATCTATGTCTGTCTAAGGTGAAATGAGTAATGCAGTGGATGTTCTTTCATGGTGCATGGAGACTGGGGATCCAGATGGGGAATGACATATTTCAATTGAACCCTGATAAAATGGAGTAGTTGTGGGTGGGCCCCACTGCATCTTGGAGTTTATCAACTGTGTTTTGGATGGGATTGCACTATCCCAAATATCCAATGCATAACTTGGGGGTCCTCTTGAACATCTTTTAGAAAGCCAGTGGCAGCTGTAGCCAGGAGGGCCTGGACCAGAGCTGTAGTTCAAGAACATGTGGAGGACCATATATTGTTGCTCCTGTGTTACTAGCTTAATATTTGCTTATAATGAGTGTTCTCTATTATATAATGATATACATATCTATTTACATAACTTGCTTTAATCAAAATCAATATTTTATGCAATCATATTGACATGATTATAGTTATTGAAAGGGAACCTAAATAATTATGCTAGTTTGTCTTCAGCATAACTGGTCTCCATGTTCTTCTTTAAAAAAGTGCTCGTCCAGCTTTTCTTCAGGTAATGCCCATAATTCACCAAATCTAAGGCTTGGTTTCTATAGTTCCAGCCTTTGAATCTTGTGAAACTTTTTTCAAATAGACACATTTAATAATTCATACTTCTTGATACAGCTGGAAATATATCACTCAAACAAAGCCTCCAGGGCTGGCAGATTCTCAATGTAATAATACATAGAATAAAGTGTAATTTGGGATAGTAGATAATATTTTGGGTAACATACTTCCAAATCTACATACATTGTTAATTATTGATATGGAGGTGAGATAGATGACAGTGTCTTATGGCCAAACATTGGCTAAATGCTATTTTGGGTTATGTAATAGAGAACATTCTCTTAGAGATTGAGGTGCACAACTCTAGTACTCTATTCAAGATTCAATGGATATTACTAGTAGCAGTAGAAGAAGATGTATTACAATTGTTTTTATATAAAAATAGCAAATCCCCATCTATTTTCCATGTCACAGGCTATACATATTGTTAAAATAATATTCAGCCTTATTCAAAACACCTTTTTTGATCAATGCAAAATCGTAATCTTTTGCAAACCAATCAGTGGTGGGTTTCTACCGATTTGCCCCAGTTCGGCTGAGCAGGTAGTGGCAGCAGCAGGAGGCTCCGCCTACCCGCCCTGATGTCATCACGGATGCTATGCGCAGAAGCACGCACGCACTCCCGATTCCAAACCGGTAGCGAAGGTAAGTGGAACCCACTACTGAAATCAATGTCACACGCCTATAGTTAATGAAATAAATTACAGGATTTGTATTTGAACAATGCAGTACAACTATTTCAAACTGAAACTACTTTTAATCAGGGTGGATTTTATTTAAATCAAGTCAATTTAAATCACAATTTGAATTTGAATCATGATTTAAATCACTAGTAAGGCTTGATTTAAATCAACTCGATTTAAATCATAATTTTTAAAGAGCAACTGTCATCTCTGTCCCGCAGCGGCTCTTCCTCTGACCCGCTGTTGACTCACTGACAGTCCCATTCACTTTAATGGGATGGCTGGTGATGTGGCAGTGACACAACAATGTGAGGGACATGGTAGGCAGCAGGTGAGTGGATGCCCACTAACAGGCGCTGCCATGATGGATCTGAAATAACAGGTGCTCTTTAAATGTAAAGACTCATTCTTGCTGGTAGTTAGAATCTTTAATATTATTATTTGCAAACAAAATGAAGGTTTCCTATTTAGCTTGCAGAGCTTGGATTCATTGAATGAGTTTAAAAATGTAAATATTGCAGAATTTACATTGCAGAATAATCATGCTACATAACTAAGCTCCATTTCATGTTGAATAAACTAAATTATTAATGTATCTTAAATAGAAAACTGTCTTTAGATAGATTTTTACTCCAAAAGCATTTTATTAAAATAAATTTGATTTAAAAAAATTGATTTAAATTTTAAAAATCCAATTTAAATAATTTTTTTTTTTTAAAAAATCGATTTTTATCCAGTCTGCTTTTAATTATTTGAAGAAAAATACAAAAGTCTAGAAGTCTTTTCTGCCATGGCACCCATCCTTTGCAATATCATCCTTCTGTGAATCAGATTGGCACCATCCCTGCTGATCCTGGATTCAGAATCCAGGAAACTACAGGCCAATGAACTTGACATCAATCCTGGAAAAGATAATCGAGCAGTACATTTGTGAGCATCTAGAAATGAACAAGGAAATTAACAGAAGCCAGAATGGGTTTGTTAAAAACAGATCATGACAGAAAAAACGTTTTGCTTTCTTTGACAAAGCATGCGGTGGGTTTTATCTTACTAACTCCAAGGTTTTATCTTAGGCCCAGTATTCTTCAACATCTTAAATGATCTAGATGAGAGCATAGAAAAGAAACTTATCAAATTTTCAGATGATACCAAGCTGGGGGTAATAGCTACGGTAACACTTTAGATTATAGACTTAAGATTCAGAAGGTCCTTGACATATTGAACACTCGACACTATCCAACAAAATGCAATTCAGTGGTGAGAAAAGTAAGGTCTTGCATATAGGCAAAAAAACCCAAATGTATAGATATAAAATAGGTGGTACCTAACTCAATAGTAGTAACTGTGAGAGGGATCCATATGTCCTTAGTAGACCACCACTGAAGTATGGGCCAGCAGTGTGCTGCAGCTTCCAAAAATCTAATACAGTCCTACCTTACATCAACAGAGGGACAGTTTCAAGATCATGTGATAGCACTGTTTTATACTACACTGGTGAAATCACCCTTGGAATATTGAGTCTAATTCTGATAACCATGATAACAAAAAGATGTTGAGAACCTAGAAAGAGTGCAGAAAAGGGCAACAAAGACGATGAGAGGTCTGGAGGCTAAACCATATGACAAATGATTGAGGGAACTAGGTATCTAATCTATCAAAGAGAAGGACTAGGTGTGATATGATAAGTCTTCCAGTACCTGAGGGGCTGTCACAGCAAGAGGGAGTCAATAGTCAATTGGCATGTGGAGCCCATTTCCCGAGTGTGTTAATGAATGCTTTATGATTCTGGATGCTGTTTAATTTTTGTCTATTTTTATTGAAGGCTGCCTAGAGTCACATATACAGTATGAGATATGTAGCAATATTCATTTATTTAATGGACAAATCAATAAACCTCAAGGTTTCCCCCCCCAAAATTAGGGATCTTTATAATCTTGGGCTTCTTCAAGATTTTTTTTTCTAAAGATAGAGTGATAATCTATAATTCCATGTTGCTTCTGAAACTCTTCTCACTTGGTTAATAGCCTGAAGGGTTCTCCTATTGAAAAAACATTATTTCAAAGCTTCCTATGCTTGGTTGAACTGATCATGCAGTCCTTTGGATCCATGTTCAATTAACCATGTAAAGTCTAGTTGGAAGTCTGGTATGTGAAGTTTTAATTTATTGCTAGGTTTTGGTTTAGACAATTATGGCAAACTCAGCTAATTCAATTCATTTACTTGCAGCAAAGCAAACCCTTAGGTTAAGATGTATTTCTAGTCTGAAAGTATAGATGATTTTTTCCCCTGCTCACAGAAATTTTCCAGGAAGGAGAACTGCTAAAGCAATTCCATGGTTTGCCACTACATTAAAAAAAAAAATCAAAATTAATCTACTCCTGATTCCAGATACATTATTGCTTTTTATTATATTCTTATCCTGTCTTTTTTTTTGAGGGGGGGGGGAACATACCTCTTCCCTCCTATTTGCCCCAAAACAACAACCCTGTGGGGCGGGCTGAAAGAGAGTGACTGGCCTAAAGTCATACAATAGCTTTCATTCTAAGGGGGTTCTAGAAGTTTCACAGTCTCCTGGTTTCTAGGCCAGCAGCTTAGCCACTACACCAAACTTATTTTCATCAGTGCTCATTTTCCTTTTTTTCAAAACAAAAACTATTATTTTCTTTTCATTAAAAACATTGTGAAACTAAGATGAGATATGTTATGGTATTTTAAAATAGCTTTTTTAAATAAGTTACAACCTATTGTAAAAGGTATAATAACCTGTTATGACTCTTTTCTTTCCATCCTCTTTACACACTGGAGGTCAGAGATAAAACTACATGGAACAGCTGCTCAGACCTTACCAGGGTAGTTTACATTAGGCTGGTTTTTCTTCAGAGACTCATAGTTTAAACAAATGGTTGTGTCCATTTTAATCATTTTTGTCCTTCTTTGAAGTATTTTCCCCCAACATGAGCATTGCCCCTTTCAGAATTACGTTTAGCTTTACAAATTGGACAGCTCTACCCTGTCTTACTAAACACAGCTGTTTCTATAACATAAACATTGTTTTTGAACATTGATGAAGAATTCCAAGAAAAGAGCTTCAAGTATTTTAAACATATGGTCAGTCAGAGTTTGCTTTCTATCTAACTTCTGGTAGCTGGTGTGGCATTGGGCAAAGAGACATCCCTTAAATCTCACCTGTACAAAAAGATCCTTGGGTGATCTGGAGCAGGCCTTCTCAGAATCCATTCCATTCCCTTCCCAGGTCTGCAATCCAGGATCCTATAATTTCCTATTTTGTAAGATGGTTTTGTATAACTGACATAAACGTTGTATTGCCCCTCATGGCCAATTACTCTATGGCCAACAAGCTATTATTGAACATTCAGTGAGGATGTAAGTACCTCAGAAGCATCTCACATTAGAGGCAAGTGACAAGAGAGGGTAGACTCCTGTACTAGAAATCCCTTTGCTGGAAATTTCTGATGTAACCATGCTGACGTGTACAAGCCAACTTTGGGTACATGCTATTTGTATATTATTTTTAAAATTATAGCTTGCTCTTTTGTGTCAGGTCTTTTCTCTCATGCTGGTTGAGTTCCTGGAGTGTTATCTATAGGACAAACTTGCTTCTCTGGACACTTTTTGTACTCCTGTAGCTCAATGCATTTCTCCTCCCTTTCTCCCACTCATTAATAACACTTAGACTAATAGATCCCTTAAAACTCACAAAAGCTGTTTGTTCTTGGAAAAAATCAAGGCACATTGCAAAATATTTATCAGTCATATCTATTAATTTATGGTTTTTTAGACTTTAGTGAACTACAGTTTCAGTTTTTTTACCAGTGACCATGTTGTTTAGATAAGCTGGGGGTGGGAGGACGGTGAAGTACAGCAACTTTAAATGGGTCAATTGCTGTTATAGACTATAGGAAGAAATGGAGGAGAGATAAGGGGTGGGTAAGGGCAGTTTGTTTTTGCTACAGATGAGAATATTCTAGACAGAAACCTGTTAAAATTGTCCAAAGGAGGTTCCTTACTGCCCAATGCCATTTCCTTTCATTTAAACATGTGAAAGATTGGTTTAAAGTCTTACTGTCCATTTCAATACTTAAATTATAATATGATTCCCATGACCAAATTTGATATATAACGTCACTATGAGGTGACTTGTATGTCATTTTATATTTATACCTTTTTTGGGATGTTACTGCCCCCATGTGGAAAAGACAAAAGCTATCAAGACATTGAATCACTCAAATATATTTTGGGGCTGTACTCTGAGACTGGAGAACCATGTTAATATACGGTAGCCCAAAATCAGAAGACAAGTTGTTATACCTTTTTCAATTAACACATATATTAAAGTTATTTAAGGCTGTTGTAGTTGTAATATTTACATATAGCAGTGGCTTTTTCAATGTGCCACTCCACTGTCAAACTGTTAAAAGCCAAAATGATAAAATTTCCAGTTGAAGAATGCCCCAAGATTTAATTCCACATCACAGTTATTTTGCAGCTTAAAACAAAGCATGTATTTCCTCCACCTCTAACCTCTATATCTTTGACTCAACCTGGCAGTTATGTCCATTATTAGGGTAGAAGAGAGTGGGAGTGATCTGGCAAGGGCTTTAAAGAGTTGGGGGACTGCAATGGTTCTAAGTATGCCATCCATGCCAGCAGACCACAAAAGATAGAGAAAGAAGAGGTACTAACCTGCTCTCTTTTCTGTGACTCTGTAACTGAGCAATGTAATAAACAGCACCCTTTATCAGTCTTGGGAATTATATGCATAGCTTTCTGCCATTCCCAGGTTCCATAATTTGCCTCTGAAGTAACCATTCTTGAATGGAAGGCTGGCCCCAGTCACAGAGACCAGTTAACTTATGCATATTACTAAAAATTCATTTTTATTTCCATTTCTATTATTGTTAACATGGAAAATTGAGGTTGTAAAAACTTAATTCCTCTGAAATATATTTCCTTCCTGGAGATTTCCTTAATTCTCTTCTTTTCCATTTATCTTCGTTCAAACCTTTTGCATTTTCTCAAGTCTTTACTATTCTCCTGTATAAATTGCCATTTCGTAAAAGCTTTACTAGCATCCTTTACTTAAACCAGTGCCTTAAAATTGCTTTAAAAAGATTCTCTTTATAGTTTAGTATAGTCTCTTTATAAATTCTAATTTTTCCCTTTTATATTAAAGTCACTGGGTATCTGAAAATCTTTGGCAATATCTCCACTTTTTAGTATAACAATTTTTTTAGAAATCCAAACATATCTATTCTTAAAAAAGATCTGCGCCTTTCTGAGAAATATATAAATTCTTTAAAGTCATCATTCTTAGGTCACTATATATCTATAAGGTCATAGAAATGCTATATTTTTGTGGGCAAACTATTCTATTCCAATTTCCCAAGAGGCACCAATTTTTATATGGCAAGTTTGTTAATTTTTCCATAACATCTTTGAAAAATATTGCTTGTTATTATTTGGGGTGTATATCAAGGGTGAAATCTAAAATTTGTTACTACCGGTTCTTGGGCGTGGCTTGGGGGGTAATGTGACTGGATGGGTGTGGCCAACTTTTTTTTAAAAAAACTTTTAAAAGCATTTTTTCTACAACCTTAAGAGGTTGAAGAGATTTTCTACAACCTCTTCGGCTGAAGAGGTTGCAGAAAAAAATGCTTTTAGAAGCTTCTGACGATCAGGCAAGTCAGCTGGGATCACCAGAGGATTTTTGGCCAAAGGGGTTGCAGAAAAAAATGCTTTGAAAAGCCTCTGACAATCCCAGCTGAGACGCGCGATCATCAGAGGCTTTTTTTTACTTTTAAAAACATTTTTTCGGTGGAAGAGGTTGTAGAAAAAATGCTTTTAAAAATAAAAAATCAGCCTCTGATGACCATGCGGCTCAGCTGGGCATGGGGGGGGCGCAGGGATTTTTGCTACTGGTTCTCTGAACCACCCGCCGCCATCACTACCGGATCGGGTGATCCGGTCCGAACTGGGAGCATTTCACCCCTGGTGTATATTCTCAATATTATAGTCAGGGTTTCATTCAAATTAATTTCAACCCTCATGTATTTGTCACGGTCATCAGTCAATAATTGTGGGTTTATATACAAAACAACTCCATTTTTTCTTACCTGCACCTGAGGAATAAATTTTTATCCTAAATTTTAATAAATCAAATATTTTTGTCTGTGATTCTTACAAGTGTTCTCTATAAACAAATTATCTCTTATTTTAGCTTTTTCAAATAGTGTAATAACTTTTTTGGGTTTGTGTTTTTTTTTTGGTCTGGTATTTGCCTCATTTATATTGCATATTAGGTATTTAAAATCAATATTTATGTCATAAACTTAGAAAAGTCTATACAGATAGTCCTTGACTTACGTACAAGCATTCATTTAGTGACTGTATGAAGTTACAACAGCACTGAAAAAAGTGACTTATGACCAGTTTTCACACTTACAATCATTGCAGCATCCCCACAGGGCTGGATTTAGATGAAAAGAGGCCCTAGGCTATTCCACTTATGAGGCCCTTTCACCTATAGTGAAAGTGTAATTTTAATTTTGCTAACAATTTGAATGTAGGCCCCTCTTGATCTTGAGGCCCCCTCTTGATCTTGAGGCCCTAGGCTGAAGCCTAGTTAGCCTATAGGAAAATCCGGCCCTGCATCCCCATGATCAAAATTTAGGCGCTTGACAACTGGCATGTATTTATGACCATTGCATTGTCCCAGGGTCATGTGATCACCATTTGTAATGTTTCCAGCTGGCTTCTGACAATGGGGGAAGCCAGATTCACTTAACAACCACATGATTTACTTAACAACTGCAATGATTTGCTTAACAACTGTGGCAAAAAGGGCAAAAAGTGGGGAATAACTCACTTAACATCTGTCTGTTAGCAATGGAAATTTTGAGCTCTATCCTAAATTTAGGATTACCTATACTTGTAGTGCCCAACACACTTTTGCTGTGTTTGCTACGTAGCTCCTTCATTTTTAATCAGTTGCATCTCTCCAACTGCATCTCTCCATCTTGGTACTTTTCTTAACTTTGTATATCTAGTTTTAATTCTGCACACCTTGTCCATCTCTATATCCATATCTTCTTTGTTCAATTCCAAAAGTTTTCTTAAGGATTCAGCAGTTCTCTTTCTAATATCTTAAGTAGGTTTTTCTTGGAAATATTCTCAACCTCAAGCAAATTTATTACTCACTTAATTCCACACTGTTGCACACTGTATAGATTTTTTTCCCTGTTTCTTGCTTTATTATTTCTGTCTTATTTTCCAAAATTTCTATTTTTTTCTTTAATTTGATTTATCTCTCCACTAATTTGTAGTGGATACAATACAGATTCTTCAAAGTTTGTATTCATCTTTTCTTCCATATTTGCAAAGCTTTTCCATCAGTCTCTCTTCAATGGTAACCAGATATCTGTTAATTAAAGCAGTCACAGATGCAGGTACAGATTGAATCACTGATGCTGTGACATTCTTCCCCAGTTCTTCAAACATTCCTTGTAAAATCTCTGTGGTAATCCCTCTTTCTGTTCTACTGTTAATAATCTTCCCCTCCCTTTTTTGATTTTTGCTGCTTTCCTAGTCATAGCCATTTTGTTTTTTAACTTGCAATTCAGAAAGGAGAAATAAAAAATAGAGATGTTTTTCCCCACTTTATCCTTAACTCTTTAATCTTTAATCTGGAACTCTTTTCCAGTTCTATAATCACACAATCTTTCATAATGTTCTTTATATCTCTGTTTAACTAAATCAACCAAACATCTTTTTTAGTAAATTTAAACAGTCTCATTCCCATGGAGATAAATATTATTTATTTATTTAATTCTGAAATCCTTTAAGATGAATAATTTTCCACATTTGACTATCTTCTTCTTTTAAAATCATGGTTCAAATTCTTGGCAAGCTTTTTGCTTTTAATTCTCTTAAAGTCATATAATTATTTATTTACTTTTTATTTTAATCCTGCTCACACAATGAAGAAACACTTACCAAGTGGCTTAGACACTCACCAAGCATCTTAGAAGATCTCTGTAACTTTTACAATTTTCCTGTTCAAACATGCACTAGAAAATGGAGTTTTGAGCAAACTCAGTATTTTTTATCAGGCTCCACTTGAGATTGTGAGCATGCATTTTCTTCTGCTGCTCCTTAATGCTTTTCTCATGAATGACCTATAGGGTCCCTTCAGATCCTGCCAGTTTCATTGCAAGGAGCTTCTTTTAGAAACACAAGTGGGTAATTCCCAGGCTTCTGCTTATCTGGAGAGGCTTCGCCTAATCCGGGCTCACTACCTGGGAGGCAATCTCCACCATGCAGCATATTTAGAGACATATTAATCCTCCATTTTCCCCACCAAAAATCTGAGGCACACTTACTTTCAAGTGAAATACATAAAAGGGCAGAAGTGTTAGACCAGAGGTGTCAAACTCGATTTCATTGAGGGCTTATCAGAGATGGCTCCAGGGCAAGGCTGACTGGGTTCCAGCTGAGATGGCCGCCACCAAGTTGTAGATCAGTGCATGGTTGGCCTGGGCCAGGCTGAGGTATCGCAGGCCAGTCCTTCACTGTTTTCAGGGCAGTTCTGCAGGACAAATCTAACCACATCGCAGGCCGGATCTGGCCTGGTGGCCTTGAATTTAACATGTCTGTGTTAGACAATTCAGGAGGTTGTTTTTCATTAATGTTGTAGTACATATATCAGATATGGCAGAAAAGACATGCTTCAAGTCCCGTCTTTTAGGGAACTACACTTGGTGGTCTTAAGGAGGCAGGCTTCTCTGCTGTGGCACCGACCTTATGGAACCTGTCTCTCAAAGTGAGGTCAGCTCATTACCTACTTATTTTCCAGCAGCCCCTCAAGACTTGGCTTTGTTATCAGGCTCTCAGTGGATGTGGCCCTCTTGCTGATCTGATCCCAAGTGTTTTTATGCTTTAACTTAACTTAAAATTTTGACATTTGTACTGTTTTATGGCTTTGTTGTATGCTACCGAAGAACCGTTTATTAAATGGGTAACTATATAAATTTGATTAAATGAATGAATGAATGAATGAATGAATGAATGAATGAATGAGCACTGTGTGGACTGGATGTACTATGTAAATCCAAGCATCTTAAAGAACCCAGGAGGATTTGAAAGAGAGATCTGGGGAGAAGATTTTATGGTTGAAAAAAGCTGCAGCATTTGGAACAGATGGTCAAGACCAGCATTTGTAAAGGCAGCTTGGCAAAGACCCTGGAATTTCAGGAAAGAATTATTCTTCCTTCTTTCCCTTCTCTCTATGCTCGAGAAAGCTTGAGAAGTGAAAGTACTGCAGCTGTCTAATGGAATCAGCATATCAAAGTTGTGATAAGCAACACCTGTGTGAATCATGAGGGAGGGATATAGTTAAGAACTTGTGAAAAGAAATGCCTCATAGTTTGCTAAGCTAAGGGCATTGTATACATTAGAAAGAAACATTGTATTAAAACCATAACCAATAAATATCTTTATAATTTGAACAAGGATAAGATGTATATGTTCTACCATTCAACAAAACAATACATTTTTTCTTACCTTAGTTGCATTATGAATTTCCAAGGATGAGCTGATAGACCACTGATAATATTAGAAAAAAATGTATAACAGGCTAAAATCCAAACATTGCAATCAATCTGTTGTTTGTCAAGGCAACTGTTTATGTTTCAAATATAATATGGCACACTGATTTACTTTAGAATAGAATAGAGCTGGAAGGAACCTTGGAGGTCTTCTAGTCCAGCCCCCTTCTCAAGCAGGAGAACCTGTACTGTTTCAGATAAGTGGCTATCTAGTCTCTTCTTTAAAACCTCCATTGATGGGGCGTCTATGATTTCTGAAGGCAAGCTATTCCATTGGTTAATTGTCCTCACTGTTAGGAAGTTTCTCCTTAATTCCAGGTTGCTTCTCGCTTTGGTTAGTTTCCAACCATTGTTCCTTGTCCTGCCCTCTAGTGCTTTGGAGAATAATTTGACCCCCTATTCTTTGTGGCAGCCCCTCAAATACTGGAATACTGCTATCATGTCACCCCTAATTCTTCTTTTCTTTAGACTAGCCAAACCCAAATCCTGCAGCCGTTCTTCATATGTTTTAGTCTCCAGCCTTTGATCATGTTAGTTGCTCTTCTCTTCTCTGAACTTTTTCTAAGGTCTCAACCAGGGGTGGGTTCTATTTACCTTTACTACCAGTTCACATAGCAGATCACCTATGATGACCTCCGGGTCAGTGGGCGGAGCCTCCCGCGAACCGGTCTGAACCGGGGGCAACCCACCACTGGTCTCAACATGTTTTTTGTAGTATGGTGACCAAAATTGCAGTATTCCAGGTGTAGTCTTACAAGGTTTTTATAGAGCAGTACTAATACTTCACATGTTCTTGATTCTATGCCTCTATTTATACAACCCAGGATTATATTAGCTTTTTTGGCTGCTGCTGCACATCGCTGGCTCTTATTCAAGTGATCATCTGCTTTGAGTCCAAAGTCCAGAGGTGGGATTCAACCAGTTCGTACCAGTTCACGCAAACTGGTTGTTAACTTTTTGTGCAGTTTGGAGAACAGACTAATCCCATCACTGGCTGGCCCCTCCCCTCCCAGGAGTCCCAGCCACTCCTTATCTTGCCTTGCCCACCTTGGCCGGTGCCTAGAGTCATGCCCACTGCATAGCTGCTGCTGCTCACTGGCTCCCTTGCTTGCCTCAACCACACAGCCCCCACAGCTCAGCCGCTTGCGTGCTTTTGCCACGGCGTCCCACATGGCCCAGCTCCCTGCCTGCCTAGTGAGCCTTCCTTCACTGTTCTTCATTGCCTCCCACACTGCCCAGCTCCCTGCCTGGTGAGCCTTTGCACAACAGCATTCCGCCTTCGTCATAGTACATTTGCGCTCAATGGTACATTTGCCCTCACCTCCCACCACTTTGGGCTGGAACTGTAAGATTTTTGCAGTAGGAAATGGGGAGCGGCTACTTCCAGCCTTTGTTGGTGTAGCTACTTCTGGCTTTGTTGGTGCAGCTGCTCTCTGCCCTGAGACATTGTCTTGCCATGGCTGCGGCTGCCACCACCTCATTGCCTGCCTGCTGGCCCGAACTGCCCGCCATCGCTGCTGTTGCTGCCTCATGGCCAAAGTGGCCTGCCCACTGCTCGTGCAGGGTCTTGTGCAACAGAGTGAAATTTAGCGCGCTTCACAGTGTGGGAGACAGGGTCCTCTCCTTCTCCTGGAGTCCATTACAACATGGGGCCACAATGCAACTCTGCCCCTCTTGCCCCTAGCAATGACAGTGGCATCAGCCACGACACGGTTCAGGCCAGCGGGCAGGCAATAAGGTGGCAGCGGGTGGTATCTGTAGAGTGTGGCAGCTGGTTCTCTTCTGGTTGTAATCCACTGTAACAGTAATCCACTGATGTTCCTGGTTTTTTTAAAAAATATTTTTTTCCAGTTGAGACCAATTGCATATGATTCTTTTAAACTGTAAGCATGACTGAAGACTGAGACAGTTTTCAATCCAGTAGATTCAGAGTTCTTCGAACTATGTCAGTGATGATTAACCTTTTTGGTGCTGAGTGCCCAAAGTACGTGTGTGCATGCCAGAATCCCCAAAATGCAATGCAAGTGCCCTTCCATGCATGTGCCCCACCCCCATGCATGTGCACACCTCCCCGCGCATGCACCCTGCTTCCCCGTACATGTGCCCCATCCCCGCGCCCTGTTTGGCTTCCAGGTTGGTGCAGGAGGCTTTCCAGGCCCAAAAAGGGGCACGAAGGGATGCCATAGGTTCGCCATCACGGAACTATGTGTTCTGACCCAGCCTTAGCAGAAACAAGAAACAGACTCTTTGTCCCCCAAAACCCCTCTTTATTTATCTCCTGTGAATTAATGGCATTCACACGTCGAGAAGTCCAGGCAATAGTCCTCCTAGAGTTAAATGCAGTAACAGACTTTATCAGTTCCTTGCGATAATTGCCAGGCCATGAACTCCCAGCTGCAAATTAAGTTCTGGCAACCAGTCTCTGAGGCATGAAACACGATGAGCCAAATCTTCAGAAATCCGAACTGTTGTCTCCTACAACCACCACTCCCCTTTCCTTCTATTTATTCCCCAGCCAGGGAGTGCCATTCAGTGTCCACGTGTGCCTTACTTCCCGAGTCGACTCCTAGTCCTCAGTTGTTCTCTCCTAACAGCTCTATGCATATGCGCATCTCGAACAGGCCCCAGCTGTTCTTCCTCCCCACTTATCTCAGCCTCCAAAGGCAGTTGCCTCTCCAGTGGCTGGGAAATGTTGGACAGCCCTGGCTCCATCTCTGCGTTCACTGCACTGCATCCATCAGAGCCTTCCCCAGACTCCAGAACTGGCCCAAGTTCCTCCCCAACCTCCTCATTGTCCGAGTCTGCTGCCAGCTCTGCTGGCCGCTGACGGGCCACAACACTGTCACCTCCAAGTTCCATTCTGGCGTTCTAATATCGAAACAGAATAGCCACAATTTTCTTCAAAGAAAAACAGGGAGATCTCAGACTGGAATCTGATTTATTCTATGCCACCTAGTGTGCCTTGCTCTAAGACTGCAGTAACAGGCAGAAGACACAATCCATTAATAACATAATCTATCATGGAATGGTTTATTTCTGAAATAGCCTCCTCAGAGCTGAATTATAGGCATGGTCCAATCAATTGTGTTAGGTTCAGCTTGTAGCTTACTCCTAACTTGTTGCTCAGGCAATATATCTGTTTCTTTAAGAAACAACTGAGCCACGTAATCAGGGTTTGCTGAACCCTGTAATTAGGCTACAGTGCATAAATAAGCAGCGCAGAGAAGCGTTCTTTGTTCCTGATTGTTTCTGTTCCTGTTGCTTCCTGTGTCTTTCTGCTGATTGGTGTTAGACTGAATTGTTATATGGTACTGTATACCGAGAGTTACTAAAGTCTGTTTGCTTTGGTAAGGGAAGATACTTACTGGACTGATATTACTGTTTATGACCTTGGACTGTTTTACCTACACCGAGACTGCTTATTATCTTGTAT
This sequence comes from Pituophis catenifer annectens, assembly GCF_029215685.1. Lineage (NCBI taxonomy): Eukaryota > Metazoa > Chordata > Lepidosauria > Squamata > Colubridae > Pituophis > Pituophis catenifer. The sequence continues at coordinate 42,835,645 of NW_027256887.1, read as the reverse complement.
ATAAAGTATTTTTCTCACACGAGCTGCACGTTTATCTCCTTCCCTGTGTGTTTCTGCTCTGCTCATTGCACAAGCAACAAATACTTTTTACACACACCCTAACAAATTGTAAAGTCATTTATGTCCCTTAAAGAATCAGTTTAACCTCACCATTAAAGTCAGCAGATTTTTACGTTGTTTAACTTTGTCTGGATTATGTATTGCATGTTTTTCATCTAAAGCAGTGGTTCTCAACCTTCCTAATGCCGCGACCCTTTAATACAGTTCCTCATGTTGTGGTGACCCCCAACCAGGGGTGGGTTCTAAATTTTTTTACTACCAGTTCTGTGGGTGTGGCTTATTTTGTGGGCGTGGCTTTGAGGTCATGTGACTGGGTGGGCATGGCTAGCTGGTCATGTGACTGGGTGGCCATGACTATGTGTATAGGGACTACTCAGAGGGCTGAAAAAAGTCATTTCTGACAGGTCCTTGCACTTTTGACTGGTCCTCACACTTATGACCATCCTCACATTTATGCCCGTGCAGCATTCTTAACAACCATGTCACTCATTTCACAACTGCTTCTCTTCACCATGGTGACAAGATAGGGCAAAAAGCGTAAAATGTGAGGACAGTCGTAAATTCGAGGACTGGTCGAAAGTGCGAGAACCAGTCAAAAATAACTTTTTCAGCCCTCTGAGTAGTCCATATGCATAAAAGGATACAGAATAGAGAGGGATAAAGGAAGGGAAGGGAAATTAGAGTAGGAGTGAGGGTAAGAGAGGGAGGAAGAGAGGAGGAGGAGAAAGGAAGAGGAAGTAGGGAGGAGAAGAAGGGGGGAAGAGAAAGTAAGAAGGAAAGAAAAGAGAGAGGTGGTAGGTTTGAGGAGAAAGATTGCTGTACAATAAAAAAGATGAAAGGGAAGAAAACCAACCCCAAACAAATATAAAGATATTAAGATAAAGAATGAATTGTTAAACTTTAAAGAATAAAAGAGAACAAATATGAATAAATAGCAATAATTAGAAACACACATACAAACATACGGTACAATGTATTTTCTTTGAATAGAGTATTTGGCCCGTTCACAAATTTAAACAGTGTTTAGTCATTTCAATTAAATTTACAATTTCTATATTTCCTTTTTGCCATATTTATTCCTCATCTTTTTTTTAAAAAAACCAATATTTCCCTTCATCCTCATCTTTAATCTTAATCAAATTCAATTTTTCCCTTCTATTCTATATTATACCCCTTCGCATTGTCATCTATTTTTATATCCATCCTCACATTGGTTAATTATGTAATTATGTAATACAGTTGTTTAATACAAATTCAACATTTTAATATAAATCAATTAGTTATATAACTATCTTTTTTGTATATTAATCAATATGAACATAAATATTCCAATTATTTCCATGCAATCCAATTTCTTACAAATCAATTAATTATATTTACCCATAATAATAAACCAAATAATTTCCCCCATATATTCCTCCAAACCACAACTTAACCATTTCTGCTTTCAACACAATATACAATTAATAGTATCTCAATTATTACAATTCCCTAGTTAAATAGAGCTTTTTTTCTTTTGTGTTTTAAAATCTTGAACCTCCTCTTTTGCCCTAAATTTCCCATTGTTTGCAGTTTTGCACCTATCTTTTTTGGTGAGGAAAAAGAAAACGAAATCTCTCTCTGCCTCATTTTGTCACGTTGCAGCAAAGACTCTGCTTTACTTTCAGTTTCGCTTTTTCAGCATAGCTAGGGGGGAAAAAATATGCTTCAGCAATTTACTTCTTTGCAGCTAGCTAGCAATAGAGCCCTCCGCAAAACAGCTGAGAGCAAATCAGCTTAGAGTCGGGAGCTGAGAGTTTACGGTAATTAACCTATGCTGAAGCTGAAAGGGGCTGTTTTTTCTATTTTTGCAGTTACCGGTCTACTCATTTGTTTTCTTTTAACACTGATCAGCTGTAGGGCGGCCCTTTGAAGCCCCACGGCAAGAATTTAAACAGTTTTTTTCCCTCTAGCCATCAGCTCAGGAGGTAGCAATAGATTGGGAGTGGGCGGGGTAAGCGACCGGCAACCGGCGATCCAACAGAGGCAGAGGGTGAGGGTGAGTGAAGGTGTGGGGGGGCTGAGAGAGGGCTTTGGCGACCCCTGTGAAATGGCCGTTCGACTCCCAAAGGGGTCGCGACCCCCAGGTTGAGAACCGCTGATCTAAAGTCAAACACTGAGAAGGAAATCCTTTTTTTTCTCACCTTTTCTACTATGTGTATCCTTAGCCATACTGAAACAAGTATACATGTGAGAATAATTTTATGCATGTAAACCTAAAAGTGAACATTCTATAGAACAATACAATTCTAACATTTGGAACTGTTTTAAGGCAATATTTTAGATTTCCCAGTAGATTTGATCCTGAATAAAGTACATAATGATTGTAATTTTCCCCCATCCCACTAACTTCCCTGACTCTTAGTATGTCAGTTTTAGCATCAGGCTGTTTGATTAAAGGATTCTATTTAGTAATTCATCTCCTATTTTCACCCATTATGATTATTTTCCTGCTGCCCTTGAAAATGTTACAATTTTCATATTATAACTGTCTAACAGATCTGGCTTTTCCCTCCTGTAGTTTCTGCCCACCCTTTTCCACCAACATTTCATTCAATATTGTTGAACTTCTTGCCATATAAATGACATCCAGAAACTTGCCATATATGGTCATCTTAATGACTTCAGCAATTTATTTCACGTCTGGGCTTTGAACCACAAAGTAAGTGCTAAAGAGTCAAGTAGAGTTTTCAAACATATTTTCCAGCTTTCTATTTTTATGTATGTTCTTCACTTAATGGATTTTGTTTGCTCTAGCTTTACAGAGAACCTAAATATAGCTTCTGACAAAGCATGAGGCAGCAATGTATTCATATAATTCAAAAAGAGATTCCACATTATTTAAGCAATTCTAATTAGGAAGAAAATGCTAATATGAACCTTAATGCTTGAGTACACTTGGCTAAGGACTTTACTTCTCTGCTGAACTTTATCTGCAAAATTTAGAATTCATTAGTCTCATAGACACTGATCTTCTGCAGGAATCATATCATTTTTTGGACCTTCCTGTTTCCTTTTAATTATTTCAATGTGATCAGGAAAGAGGATATCCTAAGGTCAGATATTCCTGAGTAAAGTTGTATGGTAATTATTTATTTGTAAAATTTATTGGCTGCCCATTTTACCAGAAGATAACTCTGGACGGATTAGTAAATCTCACTAATCCGGTGAAGCCCAGTGAAATCCTCACACTTCATTATTTTAATATAATCTAGCCTGGAGTTTTATGGTTACTTTCAGCACAAAAAAATAAAAGAACCTGTGGAAATCATGTAAAGTAAAGCCTTTTTATTTTTGATAATAGTCTGTGTATCTTGATTTAAATCTTGCAAGTATGTTATCGAAGTCAACAACATTCCAATGAACCCTTTACTCACTAATCTCCAAAGCCAAGTGGTTTTGTGGATATAGTATAGTTTTATAAATGAAAATAGGAGAGTAGTGCTGCGTTATCTGACCATTCCCTAGGCAGCATTTCTTGGCCAATTCTCCCAAGATCTTTCCCACATACCATTCCAAAACATAGGTGCTACCACAGAAATTAGTACCTACCAAAGTATGGGTCAATAGCATGTACTTCATAGAAATGAGGAATTATCTGCAGTTCTTCTGAGACAAACAAGTCAAATGGACACATTCTGGTTGCTCCTGAAGATATTTTGGTGTCAAACCATGGTGGGCTTTATAGGTAACAACCAGCAGTTTGAACTGTATTTAGAAGCTAGTAGGAAGCCTGTGCAGAGCACAAATATGTTTGTGTGGCATGTGTCAGCCAGTAAAGAAGGTCACTGCATTTTGGACTAATTGAAATTTCCTATGTTTTTCAACAGGTTTAGTTGCAGTAGTCCAACCACATGTTGTTAAGGACATAAATAATTGTTGGATCTATAAATACAGTATGTTGACACAAATTTTGTAATACTATAAGTTCAATAAGATATGCATCCTATAATAAGATTATTGAGAACCACAGAGATGACCTTAAAGAAAGTATGCAGAGAAAGTTACAAAAGCATGTACAAAAGCATGCTTTAAGTCCAGAAAATAAAGAAAACATTAAGAAACAACTCAGACTGCTTTTACTCTAATGTCTTTGGGAATAAGAGGAAGGGAAAAAGCAGTTAGTCTTTCAAGATTCTGTTTCCATATATCAATAAAATGCAGGACTAGTCAGACTTGCAGAGTTAGAAAGAAGGATTAATTTGATAAACAATTATAGTTGTTTCCATATAGCACATAAAACATACACTGTAGTGATATTTTATAACGGGCTTACAAAACAATATTTCTGTTTTTCAAACATTTGTTTTGTGTCTTTAGAAATTCTATCCACTCCTTTCAGACACTGCAAAATAGGGTCTTTGAAGTCCTATGGAAAAGTAACTATTATTGGCTTCTATAACCATTTATTATTTTATTGAATAAGAGAATAAACAGTTATGATAAAGTTTGTGTCACTGCGTTATTTTATTTACCAGCTGAGCTTCATATTTCTGGACTATCAGACTTTCCGCACCTTGCCAAGAATTGTTATCAGTATTTTACTACGCATGTGCATCCACCCACATTCCTTCACACACTCCTTCCTTTGTTCTCTTGCCAGAAAGGTCCGGTTGAGAAATAGCCGGCAAAAGCTATTTCAAAATGTAGCAATTACTTTTCTTAGTTAGTGAGGTGTTTTATTTTCTTTATAACAAATAAATGAGTTTTATTAGAAACTTTTCTTCACGTTTCTTTTCAGAATATTGCAACAAGGAATAAGCCACGATCCATCCTCTAAACCAGGGTGATTTTTCCCAGAGCCAAAGATGGGATTAATCGATGCCCTGACATCTGGTAGCAGAGGACGGTTGATTTATGGCTTTTTTTTCCTTGTTTGTTATTTCTGATAAGAGCGCATAGGCAATTAGTTTTTAGCTACTGAGGTACGCTAATTATCTTTGCTAAGATGCCGAAACAGAAGAAAAAGGAAAAAATGAAGCACAGAGCTTTATCCTATTTGGAAGAAGAATAGGAGATAGTAACGCCCTCAAGATTCCAGCCTCTTGCTACGGCTACGCAATTAGAACAAGAAGGTGCCATGGGTGAAGAAGATCTGAAAATGCTTTCCGAAACACATCAAAGGACAGATATCAGAACAGTTGCTTTTGAAGATAATGAACTGCGATTGAGATCGGTAGCTTTTTCTTCTCAATTTGCATGCTATGAATCTATCCTCCCAGAGCCCACAGATTACGATGTGCTTGGTGCTAGGCCAAGAAAGTTTCCACAAACGGCAAAGCTTTTTCACCCCCACGCAGAGAGAGAAACAATTCATTATTCTCCTCAAAGCCTTGAGTTCACCCAGCGTGAGATGGCCATCAAATCCTATCGTGAGCATGTAAAATATTATGAAAATGAACTCTCTTGATTTAAAAGAGATTTGTTTATGCTGGAACAAGAAAAGGCAGAGTCCCGTGACTTAAGTTTTTCAAAAGGAGCCATCTTGTCCTCTTCCTCAGAGCCAAAGACACTCCCCCTGGTGGATTTGGTGTCAGGCCAATCAGACCAGAGAGCACTGCATACGTCACATGAAAGTCTCCCTGATCAAGTTACATATAACCTGCCACACAGTCATTTCTTGTAACTGCAAAGCTGCCCGAAGCTAAAGGTGCAGCACCATCTGCTGGCGAAAGGAAGCTGAAAGAGAAAGGAGCTTAGATGAACACTTTAAATTACTACAGCAGACCCTGGCAAACCTGTCTCTAACTCACTCAGAGATTCAAGCTGAAATGCCACAAGTGTCTCCACGGGCTCAAACTCCAACACCCCCTGGTGGTGTTGGTGTCTTTTTAGATGGAACACAACCAAACTTAATAAAGCAAAGGCAAATGACTGCATCTCCAGCAGGTCATGCCAATATTGCAGCTCAAGCACAAATGCCTGCATATATGCCCCAGCCACAAGTGCAAATAGGGCCAGCTCCTGGCCCACCTCCAATGGCACAACCAAGACCATTTTTAGGTCCACAACAGGCACAGCAAATACCACAGGCATTTCTGCCAGCACAGCCAGCATATCAAATGCAGGCTCCTTACCAGGCATTTTCTGTCTCTCCACTAACTGGTGAGTCAAAACTAAAAATGTCAGGACACAATTATAAAGCCTGGGTCAGTGAGATTACATTATTGCTTCTTAGAGAAGGCACTCACTGCATGGTTTTTAACCCTCCTGCACAACCATGGGATTTTGCAATAAGAGATTTAGAGATAAGGGCTCGCACAACATTATTGATGTCCATGGATACTGAACTGCAGGTCACTTTTCCACCAAATACAACAGCCCGATAAATTTGGGCTGAATTGGAAAATTGCTACAGGCCTATCTCAATTGAATCTTCATGTTTACTCATGTCTGAACTCCACGGTTCGAGATTGAAACCTGGTGAACAAATTGGAGGGCATTTGACCAAACTGAAAGGAATCAGAACAGAATTGAGAGAAAGAGGCCATAACATTGAAGATATTCAAATGATCAGCATCATCATTAACTCTTTGAATTATGAATGGAAAGATGCTGTTACAAAAATTAACCAAGTCCCAATTGCTCAACGCACAGTGGACAATGTCTGTAGACTTTTAATTGAAGAAGAGGCATTCACGTTGGCCACGCCACATTTGAGAGGACCACCCGCATTAAGAGCTCCAGCTAGGCGCCCCTTCTGTGGAAGGACCTACGCTCCAAGGATGCCAAGATGCTACACCTGCAATTGTGTGGGACATGCCACCCGGGATTGTCCCCAACGAGTTCCAGCTCCTGTCACCTACCAGCCCAGAGGAACAGATTCCAGAGGCAGAGGCAGAGGCGGAAGACAAGGTCGTCGTGGTCTCCGGCGTGATCCACAAACTCCACTCGCCACATTGGCTTTAACCAATGATCCACAACCTCAACCAGAGTACAACAGACGACTCCTGTGGACTTTGGACAGTGGTGCAGCATTGCATGTTACCTACAGAAAGGAACTTTTCACAGAAATGCACGAGCCTGAACCTGAACTACGTGAACTTTACTCTTTTTCAAATCATCCTTGTCAGGTCAAAGGAAAAGGAACTGTTTATGTTGAAGAGCTCGATGCATTCATTCCTGATGTTTATTACATACCAACAGCAACCAGTAACTTGCTTAGTCAGAGTCACCTGTCTAGAATGTTAAAATTCCAGGTTCACCACCTTGAAAATGCAAGTTACATAGTTAAAGATGGAGATATTGTTGTTGGAACCATATTAATTGGTGGTGTTTATTATTTAAAGCCAAAGCCTAAACCGCAAACACAGGCAAGTATACAAATTCCAAAAAAGGAGAGCACAGGCCTAGAGAGAGATGCTCCAGAGAGAGATCCTGTTGCTATTCCTAAGGCTCCTAAAGCCAACAAAAAGAAAGTTGGTAAACAGGTTGCTCAGAGCAAGCCTGAGGTTCCGCATAAAAATGTTAATGTTGAGAATTCACTAACTGGTAAACCTTTGCATTCCAGGTGTATCCACAAATGGCATAGAAGATTGGGGCATGCCAGTTTCTGTGTTCTTAGGAAGATGCCGGAGTTCGCAAAAGGTTTGGATCTAAAGGGGTGTAAGGTGTTTTTGGATTGTGCTGTCTGCAAAAAGGCCAAATCCAAAGCAGCAGCCATTCCCAAACACGCTACACGCCTGTCAACACGCATTTTTGATTTGGTTCATACTGACATAGTTGGTCCTTTCCCGCCATTATTTGGTGGTAGAAAATATTTTCTAACAATTGTTGATAATTACTCTAGATATGGATATGGATATCCTATGAAAGAAAAATCAGAGACTTTTCAGATCTTTAAAGACTTTGCAGCCCTTGTTTCTACCCAACACCAAGTTCACATCGCCAGAATCCAGAGTGATCGTGGTGCCGAGTTCATGTCTCAGCGTTTCCAGGACTGGATGTGTAAGAATGGAATTATTCATCAGACTTCGGCCCCTTACACACCGGCTCACAATGGAGTCGTAGAACGAAGACAAGGAGTACTGCAAACCATGATGCGTTGTCTCCTAGAAGACGCCAACCTTGATATGATATACTGGGGTGAAGCTATCAAGTACCCAAATTACATTGTCAACCGTACTTGGAGCAGTGTAACAAATCAGACTACTTTCTTCATGTTGTATGGCTACAAGTCCGATCTTAAAAACATTCATATTTTTGGTTCATATGCTATGGTGAACATTCCCTTAGCTCAAAGAAGAAAAGGAAGTCCAGCAGCAAAGAGACTGAGATTTATGGGTATTGATGATAACTCAAAATGGAGCAGATTTATTGACTCTAAACATGCAATTGTGATTTCCCAATCTGCTAATTTTGAGGAAGATATTGACTGGTCCAGGATTCATTCCAATGATCCTGGAGTTTATTTTCCCAGAGATGATACTGCTGATGCCACGCAGATTGATGATCAAGATTCCACTGGTTCTTCTCAACCCGATGTTCTGTCTTCGCAAGCCGCGGATGCTGACGCTAGCGACGAAAGTGAGGACGAGGACGAAGTAGAAGAAGACTGGACTGTTGTTCCGAGACGTTCCAAGAGGGCCACAAAAGGAATCCCTCCACAATGATATTCTTGGCAACTGACAAAAGCACCCTTGCCTTTGATTTGCAATGTTACACTTCCACCTGATAATTTCACACAAATCAAGCAGCTCCCTGATTCAGAGCAAGACAAATGGTATGAAGCAATGCAGGTTGAAATGGACAGTCTAAAGAAACTTAAAGTATTTACACCTGCAAAACCTCCAGCAAACAAAAAGATCATTGGCACTCGATGGGTCTACAGAACCAAAAAGAAACCAAATGGTGAGTCATTGTACAAGGCCAGACTTGTAGCTCAGGGTTTCGCTCAACGTTATCTATTCACACAAATACCTATTCACCGACAGTCAGAACTGAGAGCGTAAAAATTGCTTTAGCAATTGCAATTATCCTTGGTTTAGAAGTTTTCCAGTTTGATGTTGACACGGCTTATCTACATGCAGACCTAGATGAAGAGATCTACATGAGAAGTCCTCCAGGATTCCGAGTGCAAGAAGGGGACACCTGGTTCCTAAACAAAAGTCTTTATGGTCTGAAACAATCTGGTTTAATGTGGTACTTATGTCTTACTGACAAACTAAATTCAATGGGCTTTATTAAGTCCGAAACTGATGAGTGCATGTTCACAAAAAGATCTAACAATGCATATGAGATAGTTCTTGTTTATGTTGATGATATTATTTATATTGGTCCAAATAAGCAAATGAGTGAAATTTTTGCCAAAGCTTTGCAGAGATACTTCACATTGAAATCATTGGGTCATATTAGCACTTATTTAGGTGTTCAGATTGAAAAGACACAGAAGGGGTTTAGCCTTTCACAAGAAGATAAAATTGAACAAGTTTTGCATCATTGCAACATGAAAGATGCTAACACAACAAAGACACCCATGCAAACAGATTTTCATAACTTGACACAAGAAGCAAGTCCTGAGTTCGAGGATCAAACACTTTATCGTTCAGTCATTGGGTCACTGTTGTATATTAGTAGTTGGACCAGACCCGACATTGCACTTAGTGTTAATCTCTTATCACGACATGTAGGTAATGCAAAACAGTTTCATTGGACATGTATTAAGAAATTATTGAGGTACCTAAAATACACCAAACATTTGAAGTTATTGTTAGAACCAACACATACTGATTATGCAGAATTAAGTTGCTATGCAGATTCTGATTGGGCAAGTGATAAGAAATCACACAAAAGTACTTCAGGTTATATGATGTTCTTAAATGGATGTCCTGTTTATTGGCAAGTACGTAAACAGAATTTTGTTTCTTGTTCATCTACTGAAGCTGAATATGCTTGTGTTTCAGATGCATGTAATTCTCTAACTTGGTTTGATGCTTTAGTCACAGATATCTGGACACACCCGATCCGACCAATCACCGTGATGGAAGACAATAAATCGGTGGTTTATATTTCTGAATCTCATTTCACAGGTTCTAGGTCCAGACACATTGACATCCGTTATCAAAACATAAAACATTTAGTGAAAAAAGGTTTTGTCAAAATGTAATATGTATCTACACATGATCAAATTGCTGATATGCTCAACAAACCACTTCCAGCAGCTCAACATGAGTATCTGCCTAAGAAGATGTGCCTTATTTGATGATGTACCTGATGTTTGCTCAACTGGCAAAGAAGGGGAATGTCACTGCGTTATTTTATTTACAAGCTGAGCTTCATATTTCTGGACTATCAGACTTTCCGTACCTTGCCAAGAATTGTTATCAATATTTTACTACGCATGTGCATCCACCCACATTCCTTCACACACTCCTTCCTTTGTTCTCTTGCCAGAAAGGTCTGGCTGAGAAATAGCCGGCAAAAGCTATTTCAAAATGTAGCAATTACTTTTCTTAGTTAGTGAGGTGTTTTATTTTCTTTATAACAAATAAATGAGTTTTATTAGAAACTTTTCTTCGCATTTCTTTTCAGAATATTGCAACAAGGAATAAGCCACGATCCATCCTCTAAACCAGGGTGATTTTTCCCAGAGCCAAAGATGGGATTAATCGATGGCCTGACAGTTTGCATGCTGTCAATGGTCAAAGGATAGTTCCAATCTACATTCTCACATGCTCAATGTACATTCAAGCTGTAAGGGAATTGGGGAGGGCAAATGGAGTGTCAGTTTTTTTGGACGTAGTTCAGGCTGAACACATGAACCATGAAAGACTTTTTGGTATTTTTCATTGAGCATCACTCACCCATTTAGGTATGCTTTTAATTTGTGATTTTAACACAGGATAACCAACTTGTTAGCAAGGGAAAAGCAAGTTGACAGGTCATTAAAAACATTTATGCATCATGTCAAGCCATTAAAATCATGTTTTAGTGCTCAGTGTACAGATTATAAAACTAGAAACCTTTATCAAGCCTTCAGAATATTACATTATTAGAGGACTGAACCACCTAAAACATTAGTTTCAATATACTAGTATACAGATTAAAAAGCAAGTTCCCCCTCGCCAAGGAAAATGCATTACCCAAAAATGAACAAAATAATAAACAATGTCATTAAAATTGCACATGCTAATTTATATGCAGAAATGGAAAGGTAGAAATAATTACTGCAACTGAAAGCAAAATACAACGCCTGTTATTATACCAATAAAATTATAACGGGGAAGTGGTGTAACTGTAGTTTGCTATGGTAAGAATTAAAAAAGACATTATTTAAAAGGGACAAATCAAAAACAAAAGAAAAAAGGTATATGATCTTAAGAAGGGACAAATAGTTTACACCTTCAAACTCTTATGATAATATTAGTGTAGATAAAAGTTGTAATCTATTAGGCAAAAATATTTTAATATGGTTAAAAATGTATCCATAATTGTAGAATTTTTCATTCATTATGTTACATTTTCAGCCATATTTTTAAATGCTAAAATATGTTTATAATCTTTCAGTGTTTCTTTTATAATAGTTGACAATGAGAATTGAATCTTTTGTGTGTGTGTGTTGTATGTATTTACATGCTTTAAAAATAAAGACAGTAAATTAACAGAACAATTGTTGGATGATAGTCGCATTTCATCAAAATATTTATTGGGCATTGTAACCAAAGACAGTAGCATCTACTGCTTACCACATGGCATCTACACCATCTAGAAACCTTACAATTACACCATGTAATTTTGGAAAAGTAGAGCACCATTTATTCCTTAGCATAATGTTTCTTTGGCAAGAAAATATTGTAAAATTTTTATTGTGTAAATTATAGCTAGTTCTTATCTTTTGCACTATCATGTTTCTCACTCATTGTTTATCCAATGGTGGTTTTTTCCCCCTTTTGCCTGGGATAAGGAATTTCAAGATTTAGCTCCTCTTTTGGTTCAGTTTGAAACTCGTTATTGGGCCCCACTGAAATACTGGCAAATGTTGGAATCCCCATTTGCAAAATTTCAGTACCTGCACTTTATACTGTGCAAGCTTACATTATGGGATAATCCCAGTTTTAGAATAGTGTCTCTGTTTTGGGCTAGACTGGGCCTCTCAGAACATTATTACTTTGGATCAATTTAACTTTGAGAAAGTGCTTTTTAAAACTTATATAGAAATAGAAAAAAAGTCAAGTTTGATTTATCTCAGAATTCTTCCTTGTGGTTTATTCATCTTAGGTCCTTGCTATATGGTCATTTAATCTACACATTATTGCTCCCATTAAAGTTACATGGACATTGTAAAAAACTGTCTGTGGTCATAAACCAGTAACCCCCGTTCTTAGGGGACTGAGGAAAGTTGATGAAATTGATATTTTTGTTACCTTTAGAATGATGAGTTCAAATAATAACCCAATACTTTCAGACCTAAGCAGGATTCTTAAGAAGAGAGCACACCAAAAATTTTTTCATGGTCTTGGGTAGCTTTCTATCTCACAATGAGATATTAACATTGTCCATGACCCATCACATTAGCTCCCTCCTACCTGCCCAAAGGAAGCAAGAGGAACAGGGATCTACCCCATATGTAGCAGAAGACATCTTCAAGACCACTCTATCCACTTTATCAGAGATCACAGCTCAAAAGATATCCCAGGTAATGAAGCAAGGTTATGACTGCATCCTACCCAAGATTTAAGCAAATCTGAACTAAATGTCAGCAAAATATTGTGCCAATTGATCACAGGTCCCTAATGTAGGTCTTTTCTAATAGGTAATTGCAGCCTCAAGTTGAATTGCTGATGCAATAAGAAGGGAGAAGTAATAGTGCTTTGCTTCTCTTACCAATATGGAATAGGCCCAAATGTGGATATGTATTCATGCTTGCAGATTGTCTTCTGGATGTTGTCCATCAATGCTCTTAATAGTGCTGCTGTTGCTTTATCTCCCACAAATTATCAGTAAACTAAGGAACCATCAGCAATCATTCAACAGAGACTGCTTGAGGGACATTTTATCAAAAGCTTGAGTCAGCTCATTATGCTAAAAGTGAATGAGGCCTTTAACAGATTCATTTGCTCCCCAAACACTCACTGGAAATTACCTGGATTAATGAGGTGTCTGAGGTGGGATTATTCAATTAATTCCAGCCCTACGTATTACCTGCATCTAAAGCAGGAAGTGATCTGACCATGCAAAGGGCTGATGGTAATGAATTTGTCATCCAGATCACATAGCAAGGTTCAAAGTGTGCTGGTTTTGTATGTATTGGACCTGAGATTTCCAAGGACACCAGGAACTCATGGGTTTGATTGATATTCCTAACATGTAGGTCGAATTCCCCCCAATACCAAAGGCATAGAATTTCCACTACCAGTTCAACAAACAGGTCCAGAAGCCAGAGAGGAACCCAGCTAAGCAGCAAGATGGCTAGTACACCAACAGGTTCCCTAGCTTGACTCTATAGTACAATGCAACACATAAGCACTCATCATAAGAGCCGAGGTGGCACAGTGGTTAGAGTGCAGCAGTGCAGGCTACTTCATCTGACTGCTAGCTGCAGTTCGGCAGTTCAAATCTCACTGGCTCAAGGTTGACTCAGCCTTCCATCCTTCCAAGGTGGGTAAAATGAGAACCCAGATAGTTGGGGGCAATATGCTGACTCTGTAAACTGCTTAGAGAGGGCTGTAAAAGCACTATGAAGCAGTATATAAATAAGTGCTATTGCTATTGCTATTGCTATCAAGTCATTGCAAGAACAGAAACATTGGTTGCACAAAAGATCTCCTGAAAGATAAATATATACACCCCTCAATGTCTTGCAGCTTATGCAGGACCTGAAACTAAATTAAGCAAACTTCTGAGAGAAGAATATCAGCACTCTTGTTCAGTCAGTTGTAAGTAATATGTGCCAGGCTTACCCACTAATTCATCATTAATCATGAATGGATTATGGTCTTAATGACAGACCTGTATTCAAGTCACACTCTAAGGACAGGTGCACTAATAATTCAAGCACCAAGTCCCCATATAGTGTAGTTTAACACAAAGAACTAATGTTCCCTGTATTTAATATATCTAAAAAGTTGCTCCCGTTTTTGTTCCTGATAGGCTGCGCAGGACAGTGCCTGATTAGAACAGATTCATTTTGGTTTCTTGTAGTAGAATTACCAATTACCACAACTCTGTCTTCTTTTAAGTGTTACAACCCTTCTGCTATTCAGGAATCTACCTACTTACCTTATGATTTACAGTGTCATTTTTTTTCTGCCTTGCAGACACAGTATCTGCTTCTTAGGTAATGGCCTGAAAACTGATTGATTCGGAGTATCTTCTGTCTTTTGCTTCTGGTTACTTTTAGCTAGATCTTTCATTTGACTTCCTTCTTTACAATGAATGGCTGTTTTTGTCCATTTCTGCTCCTCTTTCTGATCTCCATCTTCTTACATGCTTTCCCATTTTATGGTTGTGTTGATCCATCAATTCTTTTGCATTCATTTTTTTCCCAAAAGTTGCATAATAAAAAATAAGCATGTGATAGAAATGTGTATGCCAGCACATTATCATCAGTTCCCACAGCAACAAGGCTACACAGTCTCACTGTTTATTCAGGAGCAAGTAAGGAGTAGCTGAGACATAACTCAGTGATGAAGAGTGATTGCAGGTTCAAATACCTATTCCTTCATTTAAAAATCCTCAAATAGAAGCACACTGGGTGCTGCCAATCAAAGCAGAAATAAGAATGTTTACCAGTATTTTTTAAGACCACTTCTTATAAAACATAATAATAAAAGACCACTTCTTATAAAACATAATCATAAAAATTGCCCTTCTAAACATGTTGTGAAACACACCACTCTCCTAATCATGATATCACCCTTTGCACCAAATCAACTGTCAAGTTTCAGGCCTGAGAAGCTCAAAGCACTGGCTGGTAACGTGGGTGGTCCAATCTAGTCAGAGCTGAAGTTGACAGCTGAACTCAGCTTTAGCAGCAACAGGCCCAACAGGAGAAGGAGGAATGGCAAGATTTATGCTATGGAATGTTTTGCTAAATCAGCCATGGAGAAGAGTAGAGAGTAAAATTGGCTGCTGGCAAGCATCTTTAGCCTTTCTTAACAACAGCTTGCTAAATTCAAATAAAGAGAGGGGCAGGAAAAATATCCCCAGCTAGCAATGGCAGCTTTATTTACACAGATAATTTGTTATTTGTCATACAGAAGAAAGGAATGAATGCCACATTTACCTCAGGAATTATTCACTTCCCTCATTAAAATCAATGATTCAATTCCAACTTTCTAGTTACTTACGAGATTTGTCTGTCTTGTAAAAGCCCAGCACCACAGTCTCATGAACTGGGAAAATAACTAATACCATAGTACTAATGCTAATACAATACCAAACTAATACCAGAAAAACACCTTAGTCCAGCTAAGTTAACTTTCATAACAAACACCTTGCTATTAAAGTGGAATAGCATTTATTTGTGTGTGTTTAATGATCAATGCCAATTAGCTCAAAATAATCAAATAAGCAAAACTTTAGGAATAGATTAACCAAAACAAGACAAAATAAAACAAAAATGGTGGGCTTGGGTTATTTGTTTATAGGTGATAGACAAGAAAAATGTCTCAATATAAATCAAAAGTTAAAGAGGCCTCTTTGCTATGGAAACCAAGTCTCCACAAGAAAGAGGTGGAATTTGAGAGAGTGAAGCAGCTACTATACAAAGAGCTGATTATCTCAACTTTGAGTACTACTTTTCATTCAAAAAAAAACACAGGAAGCTTGTGGATTTTAAATTTTTAAAAAACTTGTTAATTTATGAGTTTGTAAATTAGTATCAGAATTTCTTTAAATTCTTTTGTCTTTTTCAGTTCCAGTGTATAAATTGTGTAGGCTGGGGGAGGGTTGTTGACAGTGTCGATCTTGGGACCCAAAGACACAGGATTCCCTTAGCTTTAACAAATCTTCAATTGCCTCAATAGCAGTTGTAATGGACAAGCAGCATTGACTGACTTTGATCTAGCCATGATAAAAAGTGTTCTTCAGGCACTTAATTTTGTACTTAGGAATTGCTTATGGCAGGAGTTCAGTGATACAATGCAGCTAGAAAAGTTGTTTTTCTGTAGAGAAGATTCAAATAGTATATATCTGCTTTAGGGTTTGAATTCTAGGCCTTTTCCTCCCTGATCCTCAGGCCTCAAGAAACATGGTTATTTTCTTTCCAATCTTGAGACTGGGAGAAATCTGCTTATAATAGTTTTGACAAACTTAGTTTGTATAACTTAGTATAACTAAGAGCTTTCTGGATTTACAGTTCCAGTTAGTACAGGAGGTAGGAGCTGTGACCAGGAGCACAATTATATCTTGTGTACCAAATGCGATTATTCCTGGAATGGGATGCTTTGATTAAACCATCTCACATCTGCACTATTGCAATTAGCTCAGCATGAAACTGCCCATGAATATCATTCAGAAGTTGAAGCTGGGGCAAAATGCAATGGCTCAGCTAGTTATGGAAGTTCCAACTTTTACTCACCTGACACTTCTATTACAAGATTACCATGGTTAATCTTTTTATCTTTCCAAGGGAGCAATTAAGTCTTTATACTTATGTAATTTCATGATTCTAATATACTATGTTTCTAGCAAAATAAACTAGGAAATATTACACAATAACAATAAAATTTTTGCCAATTTTAGACCATTTATTTTAGTGACTTGAAGTTGAAAGATAGAACTGGAAGTTTGCATGAAGATCCCAAATATTTCCATTTTAAAAGGTTCACTGTATGTGCATGTGATTGAATGACCCACAATTGCCTGAGACTCTGGATAATTGGGACATTTCCATATGACATTGTTCCTATACTCCAATCCTTCTAAACTGTTTTGAAGTTGGTTCTGCTCTGGAACACTGAACATAGGCAGGAAACATCATGAGCCAATCAACTAGATCAGTGTTTCTCAATTTCAGAGCCTTTAAGATGTGTGGGCTTTCAATCTCCAGAGTTCCCCAGGCTCTGGGAGTTGATGTCCCCACATCTTTTTTTTTTTTGAATTTTTTTTTTATTTAAAACAAAAACAAAACATAAAATCACCATCATTCAAATACAATTACAAACAGTGTGCCGATCGGTTAAAATTCTTTTGTGCTCAATCCCTTATCCCAATTTACCAGTTATTTAATTTCTCTTATTTAACAGTTTTATATATTATACTCATCTAACCATTGTTTAACATAAAAAAAACATTTCATATATTTTATCATTACATTAATTTCATATTTCATCTCCATGCTTTATTATCTAGCCATTGATAGAACAAATCCCAAATCAGATAGTATTGTTTATCTTCCTGTTCTCTAATTTCAAATGTCAATTTACTCATTTCAGCACAATCCATAATTTTCTTAATAACTTCCTCCTCAGTTGGTATCTTCTCACCTTTCCAATTTTTAGCAAAAACAATTCTACCTGCTGTTAAAACATTCACAATTAGATATCTCAGTTCTTTGTTATACATTTCTGGTAAAATCCCTAATAAAAATATCTCTGGTTTAAAGTCAATGTATTTCTTTGCCATTTTTTCCAACCATGTATGGATTTTAGACCAATATCTTTTGGCTTCTGCACATGTCCACCACTTATGGTAATATGATCCTGGAGTCTGATGACATTTCCAACATTTCTCCGATTTGTTCTTGAACATTTTGGCTATTCTCATTGGGGGTAAATGCCACCTGTAAAACATCTTATATAAATTCTCCTTATATGCTATAGACATTGTCATTTTATAATTTTGCAACCACAATTTTTGCCATTTCTCTAAATCAATCCCATGACCAAAATTTCCCCCCCATGCTATCATTGTCTCTTTAACTTATTCCTCTTCCAATTTTACCTCTAACAAATAACCATACAATTTTTTAATTACATAATCATCAGACCCTGTTAATATCTTATCTAAATTAGTCAAAACATTGTAAAAAACCTTCTTGTTTAGAATCTTCTTCATATCTAGAACGTATTTGCAAATAAGAAAACCAATCCATCTTAAAACCTTGTTCTTCCAGTTCTTGCTTCGACTTAAGTTCATGCTTTTCATCCATTAATTCACTATATCTAACAATTTGTTCTCTTCTAAATATTACTGAATCTGAAAAAGCTTCAATTGTTGATACCCAGACTGGAATTTTCAAATAGTGTTGTTTTTTAATCTTCTCCCAATTCAATAACAAAGCCTCACGTATATGATGTCTTCTAAAATACCCCTGTATTTTTGTTCCCTTATACCATAAAAAAGCATGCCACCCCATCAACAAATCATGACCTTCTAGATTCAATAGTCTAGTATTCCTTAATGTTATGCATTCTTTAATCCACATCAAACTTGTCGCTTGATAATTAAGTTCCCAATTAGGTAGGCCAAATCCCCCTCTCATTGTAGCATCTCGTAACAACTTTAATTTTATTCTCGCCTTCTTTCCCTGCCAAATGTATTTAACATCATTTTATTCATTTCTTCGAAAAAGTCTTTCCCCAATCTAATTGGAATTGTCTGGAACAAATATAAAATTCTGGGCAAAATATTCATCTTAGTAATTGATATCCTTCCAATCAAAGAAAGCTGTAAATTTTCCCATTTCGCCAAGTCTGTCCCTATCTGTTGTTTAAGTTTATTATAGTTATTTTCTTTAAGCATGCTACATCTTGCTGTCAAATATATCCCCAAATATTTAACTTTGTTTGTGACCTGTATTTTTGATATGTCCGCCAATTTTTCTTTTTGCTTTACCAACATATTTTTAGTCAACCTTTTTGTTTTCTCTTTATTGATTTTCAAACCAGCCACCTTCCCAAATTCTCCAATTTTATCTATCAGTGTAGTCATTGATATTAGTGGATCTTCAAGAATAAAGACCAGGTCATCAGCAAATGCTTGCAGTTTATATTCTTCTTTTCGAATTTTCATTCCTTTTATATCTTTTTCTTCTCTTATACATCTATTTAGCACTTCTAAAGTTAACATAAACAACAGAGGGGACAGTGATGTCCACACATCTTGAAGAGGCTCTAGATCACAGGTGTCAAACTTGTGCCGTCACATGAGGTTTATGACTTTTTTCCCTTCGCGGAGCTGGGGTGGGTATGGCCTGCACATGACACATCCGGCCCGTGGGCCACCAGTTTGACACTCCTGCTCTAGATATTCAATTGCAAAATTTTTAATTTAGTCAAAATCTCATCCCCTGGGTTATGGCAGCTCCTGAAATAATCCAATCCCCTTGACCCTTCTCTATACCAAAGGGAGGGAAGAGTACATTGGTAGCCTACCTATATCGCACCCTGTTCAGTCAGAGGCATTAATGCACAGTGCTTCACTTTCTGTGTTGCAGCCTCCACCTCCACTCCCCAGTTCCAGTAATTAAAGTTAAGACAGTTCCACAAAGCAAAACATCATCACTTTGCCCTCTTTAAAACTTAAGTTTTACTAGACAGCTCCATTCATCTGGATATATAAAAAGTGGATTAGTTGATTATCTTAAAATGAACTAAAATGTATTTTCAATAACTCAGGCTCTCTATATCTTGCAAGTACTTAAAAAAGAGTAAGCAGTGCATTTTGACAAAGATGCTGCTACTATTACATACGTGCAGCATTATTTGAAAACAAATTATGCCTTTTTGCTTAAAAGTTGTATCTTAATTTAGTCAGTGAATGTTGTTTGATTAATAAAGATTAAGTATTTCACCTGAAGGAGATCCCTAATAAAACAGAATGGCCAGGCTGCCAGTGAAATGCATGGGGCAAATTTGGCTGTAACTTTTAGGAGAGATGGCAGAACTGCTGCTAAAAGTCTGTTCTCGTCCAGACATTTGGGTTCCTGGAATGAAGGAAGACTGATGGGGCTTGTGTAAATTACAGCTCAGAAAGCTCAAGGAATGGAGGGATTTGTTTTGCTCTTTCTAATCCTTCTGCATAGGGTCTGAATGCTTCAATTGCTGAAATACAGTAAGGTGGCCAGGTCCCCACACATACCAAACCGGAAAAGGGGAGAGGAGAAAATTTATCACGAAAAAAGTGCAAAGAATACATATTTAAATAAACAAATTAGAGTGTTAATGCATGTGTATAGACATTGCTTCAGTCTGTGTGAGATTTTAAACCCATCCAAATTCACAACAACTCCCCTTCTTAGAAAAACAACAGGAAGCTATTTAAGTCCCTTTATGAATGTGAAGGACCAAACCAGAATTCACATGTAATCTTGTCCTAATAATACAAAGCTGTTTAGCTCTGCTGTGTGCATGTTAACCAGAATGTCTGAGTCAGGAAGCCTTTGTGCATGAACCCATCCAGATTTCTTGTACTTTACCAATTCCTGATGATTGGCTCACTGCAGCATCACTGAACCATCCTAAAATATAACACTACAAGTTCTTGCAAACCCCTCAAAAGCAGGTTCCCCAATCATTCTATGCTTCTGATGGATGACAGTTGTATGCAAGGGAGATTATTCTGTATTTGCATCCATCCATCCATCATCTATCTGTCTATCTATGTATCTGTCTATGTATGTATGTATGTATGTATGTATGTATGTATGTATGTATCTATCTATCTATCTATCTATCTATCTATCTATCTATCTATCTATCTCTATCTAATTTATCTGTCTATCCATCTATCATCTTATACATAGATACTTCTATTTTTATATTTGTAGGTCCACTTCAAATAGAGGTCTTCCTATCTTGAAAGTGGTTGATCCCTCAAAGGGCTTTTCAGATCTTCTAGCAGACTGCCACCTTCAGCCTTGTGAAGTAACAGCCAAAGAAATTGGTGGTTATGCATTAATGGGTCCAGAGTTGAATGTGGTTTTCTACTTATGCTTGCCAACATTTGTTTTGAAAAGATGCCAGAGAGATTTCTACAGCTGGAATGAAGTGGAAAGAGAGGCCCATGAGAAATGTCCTAACTTCTGGCTTTTCCACTATCAGTGTGATAAAGCATATTGATTTTTTTTATTTTTGCACCAGTTACATGTTGCTCTTAGGAACTGCTTCATTATTTTCTATAAGAAACTTCATTCTAAAACGATGGATGTAACAAAGACATAAAAATCTATTCAGATTAACATAGAAAGACTGACGATACTACGTTAAATACATACTGGGGTGGAGGGAGGAATTACATTTACCATTTTCAACTCACTTCAGGGCAGGAAATCCAGCCAGACATTAACAGGATAGGGCAGAGGCTACAGTTAAGGTTCAGGAAACAACATTCTTCCCTCTTCACCTTCCTACTTGTTTGACAATAGATCCATGAGTGACATTTTTTTTTATATCTTTCATATGTTGGAAGACATACTTAACCATTTCTTTGCAAGAAGTATTTCTGCTCAACATTGTCTTCCCTCTTACCAGATTTTGTAGCCATGAGAGAAAAGATATATTATAAGATTATAAGATATAAATATTTTAATAATAGTGGGGGGGGGGAACTATCCTGTGAAGAATATTACATCCTGTGACTCTCCCTCTACCTGCAGTTCTTCAATTTTTTATGTCTTCCACATTAACTTTTCATTAATAAAAATGTCAAGAAGTTAACAAATTGTTACAAGGGTCTTGCTATATGGTAGGATAGTAAAATTAAATTAGCCAGTCCAGTCATTAGATACAATAATCCACAAAGATACTTGTCTTTCCCATTACATGCAAAAAGCAAGATCAGCTGACCCTGTCACTGCTGAATGAGCAAGTGAAGTTTTCTTAAGCATATCATATGCTATTTGTTTTTTATTTCTGATTTTTCCTAATATTCAGGTCCATATAACAAGATGCTAACAAATTAAGGCAGGCAGACACTAAAAACAATAGAGCAAAAGAATGGGAGGTGAGAGCACAAAGTATGACGGGTAGACTTTGTTAATCTTGGTCCAATGAATTTTATTGGATAGCTCTTTCAAGGACACAAAAAGAAAAATAGAAACATACATATACATTTATATACTACAAATAGGTCAACCATGATAGAAACACTCATTTACTCTTTGGCTACAATAACTAGAAAACTTTGTATAAAATATTATATATATCTTAGGCATTATAGGAGCATTAAAGTATATTGTTTGCTTGAAATATATTTTAGGGGATGGATAACACATATACATGTTATTTTTATTTTTCCGTCTTTATTATTTTTATATATAACTCAAGGTGGCAAATATACCTAATACTCCTTCCTCCTTCTATTTTCCCACAGCAATTCTTAAGAGGTAAGTTGGGATGAGAGAAAGTGTAGGGTCTGCTTTTTGCAGATCAACCAGGTGCTGATCTATTTGGTTGTGACAGGAATTGACCAACCAAATTATTGCCTGACTCTGATATTGTGGACACAGAGAGTGACAGGGCCAAAGTTACCCAGCAGACATTCCTGCTTCAGACAGAACCAGAACTTACAATTTCTTGGTTTTAGTGCTTAGACTAAGCTCGCTCTTGTATTGGAAAAAAATTAAATCTATTGTAAAACATTTCTATAATCTAAAAAATATGCCTGAGTATAAAAGCAATTTTGGTTTTTATTTAAATATTATAATAAAATAAAAATAATATTTAAAGATGATGAATCATTCTTAGCTTTGTAGACTGATTGGAACTTATTGCACTGAAATCAGTCACTAAAAAAAGAGCAACTGTTAAAAATTGTATATAGTTTTAGCAAAAATTGATTGTACTTAAAAAGAAAGCAATGTGAAGCATGACTGGGAGAAACAGATATGTGTAAAGGAAAGAGGGAAGGAAGTCAGAAATGGCTAAGATAGGTTAAAAGAAACATTTTTTAAAATAAAATGTTTACCAAAGTAAGGGCAACTACTGGTTGCCCTCATTCAGTCCCACAGGGGTTAAAATTTAAAGTCAGGATCCATCTTAGAATTTAATTTTAAAAAATCTTTTTTTTGTAATATATTCTATTGTTGAAAACTACACATTTGACAATGGATTCTTTTTTTCCATACAGTTTTTGATTGTAGGAGCTCCTGTTTCATCTTTTTTGATTGATTGATTGATTGATTGATTGATTGATTGATTCATTCATTCATTCATTCATTCATTCATTCATTCATTCATTCATCTGAACACTGCCTAAGCTCAAGTGACTCTGGGCAGCTCACAAATAATTATATAAATCCCAATAGAAATAAAAAACAAAATAGCATCCCCATGAAATGTGAAGATAGAAAACAGATAGAAAAGTAACAAGCACACCAAACACCATCTCTCTCCCCCTGAAGGGTAGGAACACAGTCTTCAAGGTTGTAAGGTAGGACAGCATGGATTTTAGGGAGATATCATTCTATAAGGCTGTCACCATGATAGAGAAAGCATGCCACTTGGGTATAGATAACGTTCTTTAATTGAAGGGATCAGAGCACAGCAATTCTGCTAGCATCTACTAGTCAGGCAGAAACCATGGAAAACAAGCAGTCCCAAAAGTAACCTGGCCTTATGTCATGTAGGGGTTTATAGGTAATAACCACCACTGGGTTACACCCAGAAGCAGAGTGACAACCAATGGAGCTCACAGAGCTTCTTGAGCAAAAATCACAGCAGGAGGATGCAGAGGAAACCCCAGAGGAAGAAAGAAAAGGAGACTCAGCCCACAAAAGGCAGCCAAGGGAACTGCCCAAGCAAGGAAAGAAACCCTTCTGGCTATAGGAAAAAATGATAATTGGTGCAAACTACAAAGTGCAGTGAAAAGTTAGGGTTAGAAAAAGGCTGAATAAGAGAAAAGAAAGAAATGCTGCTAAGGAGAAGATCATCTTGCCTTGACTAGTTTTGGCAAAATTCTGATAAACTAAAGCTGCCTAAAGTTGAGTCTGTGTAGCCTCAATGATCTCTTCTGTTGTCCTCTCTGCCACTAAACCAGAAGTCTTCCAGTCCTCTCAACGAGTGTCAGTGTAGCAAAATTAGGGGTCAAAATTTCCCAATTCAGAAACCTGTTGAACCTGTCAGTGCAAAGAATTATATCAGGTGCCCAGTTTCACTGTCTTAAGAAATTAACCCTGGAAGAGGGATTTCCTTGCAACTGGAGTTTGTTATCCAGTCCACAGTTTGTTTGTTCTTTAACTGCTTTTCTCATTCCTATGCTATCCATATTTCTACTGTGACAGTGTGTCTCCCTGCACCTTATATTTGGACTCTGCTTTCTTTGGCCACCTCCTTTTTTGAAAAAATGCTTTCCTGACCAATTCTTTTTCTTCTGATTGCTGCCTGTGTTCCCAATTATTTTCTTTCCCAACTATTTTCCTGCAGCACTCTAGTAGCCAAAACAGGGTGCGTGGTGTCCTCCCTCGCCTCCCTGTGTTCTGTTTTGGGCCTTGATGGCCTCCTGCACCACCCTGGCAGCCAAAACAGGGCACACGGAGGCCGCCTGCGCCCCGGCGCCCCATTTTGGTTAGCAGAAGCATTGTGGGCCTGTCCTTTGCTATTTTTAGGCCGGCCCTGTGGGCCGGATCTAAGCATCCTGCAGGCTGGATTCAGCCCTCGGGCCTTGAGTTTGACACCCCTGACCTAGAGGATTGAGGAAGTCATTATTCATAAGTATCTGCAATAAATGCAGTAGCCATAAGAAAAATGGCTTTATGAATAAGAAAATTGAACAATAGTACTGTGATGTGACAAGGCGTATCTATTACTTAGATCACCTCAGTTTACTATGTCTTTCAGAATATTTCTAAGTAATTCATAATATTTCGTTATGGTTGACTGCAATGCATTTGTGGCATGGTCCAAAATCAGAATACATGTAACACAATCACTCAGTTCCTGATCTATGAGATCATGTGACTGTGTGGTTTTTTTTAAAAAAAGACACTTGTCAACAGCACTGGATAATTTTCCCCAAGAAGCATTATTTTAGAATCTCAGGCTATGATTGAAGATCAGGCTCCAAGAAATTGTTACATCCCAAGAGAAAGATGAAGTCATATTGTCATACCAATGTGCTTTCAAACGTTGTCAAATTGTAGACTTGTTTCACTTCAAAAAGAATTGTATGCCAACAAATGTAACAATAGTGGCTAATTTACAAAAAACGGAAAAAGTGGGGTAGAGAATTTGCAGCTGTGGGAATTTAAACTGGATTAAAAGACTTGGCCTTAAACTAAAACTTTTTTTTTCTTTCTGATTTTTCCCTTCATATTGTCCTTGGTTTTTTAAAAGTTACTACTTTTGACATTCTTTTAAATTAGTAATTTTATAAATTACTATTTAGTAAATTACTAGTAGTTTTACTATCCTTTGCTACATCTATATATTAAGGAAAGGTTATAAATTTTGTGGCTCTCACAGGTTGCTGTGAGCTTTCTGGGATCACCCAGCTGAACTTATAAGCAATAATGTGTTGGTCCATGTACAGGACAAAATAGATTTTACACTTTGTGCACACCCACTACAGAAAGTAGGTAAATATCAGCTTCTTTGACAACCTTCATAACTGCCAATGGGAAGGATTTAACCAATCAAACCACGACTCTACAATATATGTCCACAAGAATGTGACAATTCAACTTGTTTCTTTTCATTAATCTTTTTTTTACATTTTTTTTTACAGTGTTCACAGTGGCAAATGGTTATTTTAAAAAAACTACCTTTCATGCCTCCAGCATAGTTTGTGTATGTAATTATGTATATTTATTGCTATTGTTGTTCTTTAATGTATCTTGAGCTCCACCTAGTGGCCAAACACTAATCTTTCTTGACCGAGCCCTTTAAGAGTCATCTTCCCAGTAACCCTCACTCCAAAACCAAGTGCATTCTGGGAAGCCAGATTCCATTTCCTTTAGCATTTGGAGTAAACAGAAGCACCAGGAAGAATCCAGCCTAATCCATGGCACATGTTCATCCAAGGACCAAAATCCACATCCCATACACACAGCATTGTTGGTGAGATTTAGATTTATCTGTATTTGTTAATTGTTATGCTCACCAGCAACTCAACACTGCTTATTTTGAATTTGGGTTCCTGTTATATATATTTCTATTTTTCCCAGTTTCACCCATCCTGTTCCTTTAATAAAGCATCCAGATCTACGCACATGGTTATATTAGAGGATAGGTGAAGAGGTGGGATTCAGCCAGTTTGGACTGGTTTGGGTAAACCAGTTGTTAAGATTCTGCACAGTTTGGGTAAACCAGTTGTTAAGATTCTGCACAGTTTGGGTAAACCAGTTGTTAAGATTCTGCACAGTTTGGATAAACCAGTTATTAAGATTCTGCACAGTTCGGCGAACTGGTAAATTGTACTGCTGGCTGCCCACTCAGCCCCATCTGTCCCTCACCGCCCCACCTACCCCACCTCTTACAGCCACTTCTTTTCTTGCTTTGGCTGCTTTGGCTACTTGCTTGCCTTGCTCACCAGCCTTCACACTTCGCAGCTCGCCTAGGCCCTAGACCACGTGGCACCCATGGCCCATCTGCTCTCCGGATTCCTTGCTCCCACGCCTTTGCCGCTCGCTAGTTTTAGGTAAGTAAGTTGATGTTTTACATGGTGTGAGTCACCCCCGGGGCCATTGCATGCATTCCCCCCCAGGAAATCTACGTTCGCTGCCCACACTTGCCTAGAACCCCTGGCCTCAAACTACAGCCTTCTGAGCTGAAGCAATTTATCTGGCCTGCCGTGCTTGGCCGAAAGGCCGTGGGGGTGGGGGTGAAAACACAACAAGTCTCGGCTGTCTTTCAGGCCCAGCCCAGTTCTTGGGCTCCGAGCAGCCTCGTCCAAGAAGCCCAAAACAAAGTGTCTGATCTGGCGCTCCAGGAACCTCTTTTGGGGAGTGGCTGGGTAGCTCGTGGTGGGGCTGGAAATCTTGGCCGTAGAGAGTGGTGCAAGGAGTAGTGCAGCCCCCGTCGGCTGGAGTGAGGTAATGGCACTGTTGCAGCAAGGTGGGGTGGCGCAAGCGCAGGTGGCCCGAAGCGGTTTAGGTTCTGACCTGTAAGTCCCATCCGGAAAGCGCTGCGGCGGAGAGAAGCAGCTGGGTTGAATCTCCAGTATCTCATCTGTTGCTTGATCTTGCGGCTGTTCTTCCGGCTCTTGTTGGTGCTGGGCGTGCCTCGGTCGCTTGGGGTGACTCTCCATGTGCTCTCTACCCTGAGAACTGGCTTGACCCGGCTGCTTCTCTCCGTGGTTGCTCTTGCTGCTTCCATGGCCTGCTGGCTGCTCTCGCAGCGTCTTGCGCAGCATAGTGAAATTTAGCAGCACTCACCTCCTGCCACTTTGGGTTCGGACCTGTAACTCCCATTTAGAAAGTGTTGCGGCGGAGAGGTTGAATGCTGATTCTCTTCACTGCAGTGGAGAGACTTACAGGTCCGAACCCAAAGTGGTGGGAGGTGAGGGCTGCTAAATTTTGTGCAAGATGCTACAAGAGCAAGCAGCAGGTCACGGCAAGAGCAGCTGTGGAGAGAAGCAGAAAGATCAGCCCAGTGTCTCAGGGCAGAGAGCACATTAAGAGTTTCCCCAAGTGACCAAGGCACGCCCAGCACCAACAAGGGCCAGAAGAAGCAGCCGCAAGATCAAGCAACATCTTCTGGTCCTTGTGTGTGTATGTTTAAGGCCGAGAAGGAGGAGCCACGGTGTTCAGTCTGTGCGCCTATCTGCTACCTTTCTAAAAGAACACCTCCCCCTCCCACCGCCCTACTTGCTCCCACATGTTTCCACTGCGGTCTCTCACCCTTCGCCAGGTTGGCTCACTTGCCTTCACCCCGTTTCTCCGTCTCCTCCTTCTTGGCCTTAAACATACTCACAGAGTAAACATGCACATACCTCATGGCGCCAGAGGGAGTCGCCCACGTGCTGTCTCCTCGCAGACGATCCCGGAGCACATCACAAAATTCAGCCAGTGGGGAGAGAGACCTGCCAATCCAAGGTCAGCCTCAGTGGTAACCCAGCCCCATCTTTGGCACCACAGAGGTCACCTTTGGGCTCAGTGACTTCTCCCCACCAGCACTTTCCAGCCCCAGAGAGCCTAGAGAGCGAATTTTGCGATGTGCTCCCAGACCTTCTGCGAGGACATGGCACGTAGGTGAGCCTCCCCTGCCACCCGCCGTCCCCGCCCCACCCATTGCCTCTGCTGCCTCATCTGCAGAGCAGCAGCAGCGGCCGCAGTTTGTTGTGGCCCCGCCCTCTGAGCCTATCCCATCGGAGGAAGAAAGCTCCGAGCATGAGGAAGAGGAGTCAGCCAGGCCTCCCTCTCCAGGCCCCTCCCCTCTGGCACTGTCTCAGGTACCAGCCAAGGGAGAGGAGATTAACAGGGAGACAGGTGTCTCGGATGAGAGCGAAGGAGAGACATCATTCCTGGACGCACGCCTCCGAAGGCGTGATAAACGATTGCAGCAGCTCAGGAAGCGTGCTAGGGATTAGAACTGAGTCACTGGACCACACCCCAGAGACTATATAATAGAGGGTGGTGGCCAGTGATCCCTGTGATGAACAAAAATAAACCTTGGATAGTCACTAAAGCCTTGTCCGAAACTGCTGAGAGGAATATTTATTTTTGTTGGACTCTTGTATGCTGAGTATATTATCTTTCTGTTTCTGTGGAAATAAAGCACTTGGCAGATGGTGTGTATATCACTGCCAAGTTGGAGATAAAGACCTGGGTGTGTGCCAAGTGCTTCCTTAACCCTCGGCTGGCTGTGTTTGTGTGTGTGTGTGGACGGGGACAGATCACAGTGGCGCATCCAGCCATGGAGAAGGCGGCAGCACCAGATGACGACAACTTCAACTTCAAAGGCTAGGGGGGGCAGCACTTGGGGGCAGTGAGCAGGGGCTTCGGGTGCCTGCAGGGCATGGCCAACCGCAGTTCAGGGGGGGTGAAAATTGCTGGGAAGCGGGGCGATCACGGGACGCACAATGAAAAGGCTTGCCTGGGGCTTTGGTGGCATCTGCCCTGCTGCCTGCCTGCCTGCCCAGGCTCAGCCCTTCCCTCTGCAGGCTACCTTCTTCAAATGCCCAAGAATCAGTCCCTGAGACAGGATTCGCTCGATGCAGGATTTCAGCCTCCTGATCCCTATGAGGTGAAAGAGCTTCTTTCATTTGCGGTCGCACCTGCCACGCCCCCCCCCCATGCTGTTCTCCCCCCCCCCACCCCCGCAGGTTCTGTGGACAGCGAGGCTTCCAGGAAAGGTTCTGCTATTTTGAACTTCCTGCTTAGGAGTGAAACTCAGTGGTCTTTGGTTTGCCCTGTAACTCTTTTAATTTTCAGGGCCCTTGCTTAGTCCACCCCCAAAGCTCCCATTTAGCTGACCTGTTTGCCAATAAAATGGGTGAAAAAAGCTGGACTTGGCCAGGGTGGGGGTGCTCAGCACAGGCAGAAACCTTGCAGCTCTGCAGCCCCAGGATGGCCCTTGTTGGGGGGCCCTGCGTCTCCTTTACCTGCACCTGTAGTAAGGACCCAGTCTTTGCCAGGGGCCAGAAGGGATCAGCCTCTTCTTGCAGCTTCTGAGACCCAGGGAACCCCCAAATGTGCCCATTCTGTTTAGCATCTGACCACATTGTCAGCCTTTCAGACTTGGCCTATTTCTTTTTGAAGAGTTATATTTATTTTTTTAGACTAAAAATGCCCAGAATAGAGGCGTTGCTCTCCAAAGGTGTGAATGTTCTGGAAAGCCTTACTCACAACATTTTGGAAGATGTGGCTCCCATGTGAGCAGTTCCTCTCCCTGCCTCTTTTCCCCACTTGGGCTCTTAGAAATCCTTTCTTAGGGAGCGCAGAGTCAGTACTGTACTGTACAGTACTGTACTTCAGTGCCCTGAAGGTCCTCGGCCTGCCTAGCTTCCACCTTCTCCCTTCCCAGCAAAATGAGCTTTTTCTCTGGGCATTTTTCTGCAAGAAGTGTTCTTACACATTCTCATTAGGGGTAGTCCTCGACTTATGGCCACAACTGAGTCAAAATTTCCATTGCTAAGCAAGATTTAAGTGAGTTTTGATCCATTTTGTGATTTTCCACCGATTTGCCACAGTTCAGTGATGTTCAGTAGTAGTAAATAAATAGAGGTTGTATTTTGTTGAGGTCTTTGAGGCGAGCGGCTGGGAGGCGGGGCCAGGCATGGTGAGTGATGTCAAGTTGGCCATGCCACCCAGTCACATGACCACCCAGCCACACCTACCCAGCCATGCCTACCCAGCTAGTCATTAGGGCAGAGAAGCGGTTGTTAAATTATTTGAATCCCTCCACTGGATAAGTTTAGTTGCATGTCAAGCTGCACACAGAGCAACATGTAGTGAGGCTAGAACATTACCCATTGGCCACTGCAACATACAAAAGTGTATTCAATATTCAATATTCTCAATATTTCTCTAACTTTTAATATTCTCTAAGATCTGAGACATTGTAAGTTTGTTGTACCACTGAACTTATTAATCAATCATATTTTATCCCAAATAGAAACAGCTGCTCTTCCTTTTGGATGGGGATCTGTACGTTAGGGCAAGAATTTTTAGATAACTGCAATTTTGTGAAAACATATTTACCCACTTTTGGAATTTTTACAAATTTTTGCAAGTTACTGTTATTAGGGCTTAAATATATGGCCTATTGATATATATATAAAAGGAAAATAATCTCTGAAGTTGGGTGCTTCTTTCATTTTTACTTCACACTGCCATCCAATAAATTATTGTGAAGCAGTAATCACTAGTTTCCCCTCTCCTTCCCCTATTCAGATAATGTGGGGATCACTAGGACTAACTGTGTAAATCCATCATTAGACAATGAGATTTTATATAGCTAATCCTGCCCTATATAGATATTATTAACTTTTGCTATTGCTCTAATTCTTACATGAACAGCAAATGTGAAATAAGAAGAGCCATTTAATAGAGTTAATTAGATTAATTAGAGTTTGCATTAATTCTACATCATTTCAATGGATTATAACAGTACTGGTGTTCTTTATTGAGCACAAACTATACGTTGATCATTATTAAAATTAATTAATTACACCCTGATTCCTAAATTTATTTGAAGCATATTATTTTAAAATAATTTGTTTTTCAAATGGGAATTTATCCTAGATTCAGAGAAATACAATAATCAGTGAAATCAGAGTAATGTTCCATATTAATAAATATAGTAATGAAAAAGTTAATTGAGAGGTATTCCAAAACAGATATTTATCTTTTTCAACAGTTACAACAACAAACAAATACTTTGTAATTTGTTCAGTAGTGCTACCTGGAAAATGAAATTCATATTAAGGTTTGTCCCTGGGTAATTTTGGATCTTCCCTAAACATAAATGTATAATAACAAAATGGTTAAATGAAATAATAACTTCCCTTTCAAAGACACTGAAAGTGGAATTCTGGCTATCGTTAGCTAAAATTTTAGCTTTTATGAACATATTTTAAATGATTGTTCAAATTTGCCTTCCATCTCAAAAACCATAAATGGAAGTCATCGCTTTGGAAGCAATCCACCTGTTTTAACCAAAATAACTATCCAAATGACCCGTTTCAACTCTAAAAAACTCATGTTAATAAAAAAAAACCTGAGGAAACTGAGAAACAATGTGACATTTTCAAATTCTTTACCAAGTCTTTCTTAAGAGTCCCTTGGCTTTGTAAATTGTGTATTTACATCCTTAATATGTCTTTAGCCCCAGATGAGATCATCTTTATGTAATATGAATTTTAAATTATAAAGCAAGGAATAGAAGTCCAAATCCAAATCATGAATATTGTTGAAGATGGTGGAATAATTCTATATCAAATTGTATCCTAAATTAAAGACATTTATAGAAGGAGAGTTTTCTGGCCCTACTTATTTGTAATAGGTATCTCCTGGGCAAGAATCTCAATTTTTCAATTATTTGCCATTTTCCTGCATCCCCCCCTCTTAGTTATAAGTGGTTACAAACAGAAATAAGAGATGGGAGACTTTTTTTGTGTTCTTAAATTAACTAGAGATCCCAGTCATTAGGTAAGTTTTATGTAAACCCTGCTTTAATTATTTCTTTTTGGGAAAATGTTCTAAGGATGAACATTTTCATCACCAAAAAAGAAAACTAATGATGAAGAGATGAATGACCTTTTGTGCCCTTGAATATTTTTTCTTTTCACATGTCAACCAACCAAGCAACAAAACAAAGAAGCTGTTTATTTTGTTCCTTGTTTGCTAATGAGGTGTGACAGGCTTTATCTGAGTATTACCACTGCAAAAAAGTACAGCTGCTAGATACCAACCTATGACATTTGAAAGATGGAAACACCTCTATCCACCTCCGGGAGGCCAAAGCCTAGAGTGCTGCCCAATACAATCAATCGATTGAGTTTTATTTATTTACCTATATTTATAAACTATCTGCTGCCCATTTCCTTAATGGATTAGCAACTTGTAAAGATAAAGTTAAAATATCCCTTAAAACAGTATTAAATATATTTAATTGATTTCACTTTTGTGTTGTATTTTTTTTAAATTTTACTGGTCATTGACTAAATAAACCATATTTCTAAGATCCTCTGGAGTTAAACTCAACACCGGGTGATTTTATTTTTTATGAATATATCCATGGCATTTTCTGGATAACAATTTAGATGTCGTTTATCATTACATTTTTATTTACTTCCTAATCTAGTTTACAACCTAGTGACTTCCCATGTAGTTTTAATCAGTTTTGCCTCTGGTTAATTCTCTATGATCAGTCAAGGACAGCTAGGAGAAGCTACAATCAGCCAATTTCTGGTATATATTATTTTCTCATCTGGGTTTTGAAAATCTTCTATACTTTCCCACACAAATTAAATTATATCAAATTTTGTATTTAAATATGTCTTTGAAAATATATTTTTCTTAAATATGTAGTTTAAAAGCATTGCACTAGCTGGCTCTCTAAACACTGTGATTTGTTTATTGTTTGTGGTTTACCTGAAATGTAAATGGGAAATTAGGATATTTGTTTTTATTATTTGGAGAAAATTAAATTAAAGGTTGGAACTATAGTTTTTGTTGCTTATTGATCATAACTGTGACTGAATATGAGGACAAATAGAAATACATAATTCGATTTTTAATCTGTAGAAGCTTCTAATTAATTCACAGAGTGGCATAGTATAATGATCTGGAACAGAGATTTGGAATTGACCAAATAAGGACATAAAAAGCAAAGAAACAGGCTTTGGTTATGATCACTTTGCTTCTTTACAAGACTGATTCTAGCTTGTCAAACTGGCTAAAATAAACTATGGGTTAATATATGTGAAAGCAATTTTCATGTATTATAATAAAGATCACAACTGCATTGAAATATGGAAGGTTTGAAAACTTTATTGGCATATGAAGCTGGTAGGTTCAACAAAAATTTATCCAAATGTAAGCCCCAAATGTTGGAAGTGTGGATATCCCCAAGGTACCTTCTTTCATATATGGTGGTCCTGTTCCGAAGTGAAGAGGTATTGGAGAAAAATACAAAATTGGCCACAAGAATCAACTAATGAAAAAATTGAATTGATACCTGAAACATTTCTCCTGGGAATACTAAAGACTAAATATGGGGAAAAAAGAAGATGTTTAATTATACATATACTCACTGCAGCGAGAATAGCATATGCCCAATATTGGAAATGAAAGGATACACCACCAGAGAAACTTATTATTCAGAAAGTTTTAGAATGTGCCGAAATAAACAAATTAAGAGGATACAGAATACTATACGGTGTGGGATGACTGGTACAGGTGGATTGATAATTGAATAAAAAATAGATGAAAGTTAATACAAATTTTAAGATACATATATGAATTTGGAACTATGAAACATAAAGGAAGAATTGATCTAATCTGTGTACTCTCTAACAGTATTGTATTGTATTGTATTATAATAAATTTCAATAAAAATATTATATAAAAAAAGAAGAAGCTGGTAGGCTCAAATCAGTCCAATTAAAATAAATTCACAAAAAATTCAATTCTTCAAAAATCTCTAATCTATGCACTCTAAATTATTGGATTTCTTCTAATATTCTCCCAAAAGCAGAAACTTAGCCAAAATTATCCAGTTTACTGCTCAGATTACCAGGGTGGATTTGATTTAAATCGAGTTGATTTAAATCACAATTTAAATCATGATTTAAATCACTAGTAAAAAGGCTTGATTTAAATCAACTCGATTTAAATCATAATTTTTAAAGAGCAACTGTCATCTCTGCTACTCCTTTGACCCACTGTTGACTCACCGATAGTCCCAGTGTTGCAGAATATACAGCCCCATGCTACATAACTAAGCTCCATTTCATGCTAAATAAACTAAATTATTTATGTATCTTAAATAGAAAACTATCTTACGATAGATTTTTACTCCAAAAGTTTTTTATTAAAATAAATTCGATAAAAGTAAAAAAAATCCGATTTAAATAAAAAAAATCTGATTTTTTTGATTTTTTAAAAAAATCATTGATTTTTATCCACCCTGCAAATTACAGATCAAATCCAAATGTAATAATGCTAAAGTGGACTTGTTGAAATAGTTTGGATTTAAGTTAATTCATTTATTTTAATGCTTGTTAGAGTAAGCCTGGATCCAGGTCACTGAATCAATGCAATGGTTAAAAGGTTTATCTTGAATGACATTACAACCATTCAGATGAAGTCCTCTATTTTTGTTAGATTTTTCAACATTTCACCAAAGCAGCTGGGAACTTCAGGCCTGCATGTCAGAATTCATCCTGGAAAGTTTTGCAATTAGCTGTAGTCTTCTACTTAGACATATAGCATGGAGATCACAGAAAATCCACAAAAAGCTAAAGGTATGATAATTGCTATATGTATTTCCTTCCAGAAAGGATATCAGTCTATGATTCATGCATGGAAAAAATTATAGCCATAAAATAAGTTCAATGGTATCCTTCAATGGATCAATGCCAGTTACTTAAATAAAATCACAAGTGTTTGAATCACATATAATGCATTCTTTATGAGGCAAAGGTGGTCTGACTAAACTTAAAACTTTGATTTTAGAGCTGAATCTCATGTTACAACCCTTGCATAGGAAGCTAATGGAAACTTCAGGGCGGGGGCTATAACCCCTGTAATTTGCTTAACCCGTGACTCAGACAACTGTATAGAGAGCTCACTGATGGAGCTGTGCGGAGATTACACATGTTGTCCTTGATTGGCACCTGCATGGAGCTGTTGGATTTTGTTCTAACTGCTTAATATTTAGATTTAAAGGATGCCCTCAACACAGTGCTGTATTTAGATAGATAGATAGATAGATAGATAGATAGATAGATAGATAGATAGATGATAGAGATATAAAGAAATCAGTCATCACATTTATCTATTATAATCTGACCTAGAGGGGAAAAAACCCCAGCCTCTAATCATCTTCTGACTCATGGCAAGTGAAGATTTTATCTCCATTTAATTGGCATTATTTATATATGTTGATCTATCAATATCAACGCATAGTTAGAAATAATCATTGTTTTTAGAGGGAAAGGACAATTATGCAGATTGATAGTTCATACCTATAGTTCAATATGCAAAAG
The DNA here is from genome assembly GCF_029215685.1 of Pituophis catenifer annectens. NCBI lineage: Eukaryota > Metazoa > Chordata > Lepidosauria > Squamata > Colubridae > Pituophis > Pituophis catenifer. The sequence goes on along the minus strand of NW_027256887.1, from coordinate 42,800,014 downwards.
GCCTATTATTGATTTACATGATATGAGATCTGCTATTTGGGATCATTAGATACATACATGATTTCTCTCTGCACAGGTTAGTGATAGGAAATTCAAGAAGGATAGCATTCAATTGGTTTTGTACCTAATGTGTCTGCTGGTATTGGGTCTGATTACATTTACTCGTTTTTGAAAAATGTGTTTCTCTGACAGAACTTGCTAGACTTTTCCTTGAGGAAATATCAAAGCATAGTAAAAATATCCTAATGTGATATTTTGAACATTATTTTTAACAAAATAGTCAAAGCTTTAAATTAATTGAGAGAGAGAAAGAGAGAGAGCTTGCCTGATGCCTGAAACTGAATTGACGTCATCCCTAAGATTGAAGAACTCCAATCTCCTGATTTGTAACTGGTGTCTTAACTACTACCTCAGGCAATGTAATGTAATGTAATGAATACAGTACAGTACAGTACAATACAATACAATACAACACAACATAACACAACACATAACATAATATAATACCTCAGATATATAGAACAGAAATATTTAAATGTGATTTCTGCTTCCAGATAACCCGTCCATTTGGATATCCCTATGCGATAAGTAGATACTTTTAATTTTTTTTTAAAGAGGCCCAGTTGTGCCATGAAGTGAAGTGACAACGCTAAGTTTGAAGACACAAGGACTTTTGAAGATCTTGTCATTGAAATAGAAAAGCAAAAGCTGAGTTGTAAACCCATAGCTATCAGTTTCAGGCAGCAGAGTCAGTTGAAAACTTCCTTGTAACTGGAAACATTTAGAATTGAATTGGCTTGCAGAGTTGACAGCTGTCTCTTCAACAGTATGTGCAATCAGAGCTATGCCCAATTGAAGAAACTGACATGGAACAGTTAGATTATGCTTTATTTCCCTCTGGGTGGCCCATGGGAAATTGCTCTTCTGAAATGAGGCTGCAGACATTAATCAATATTGCTCAGCTTTGTATACAATTCTATCACAGTTTTTAAAACCAGAGCAATACCTATACTGGATCAGTAGTGATGTCATGACATAGATATGTATGCTATGTTAGAAATATGCTTGACAATATTTTTTATTTCAAACTCAGAAGAAAAGAATGCATTGGGAAGAGGTACCAGAAAGAAATAAGTTGGCATGTATATTTGTCTGATATTGGGATCTCTCCTGATTTGGAACTGCTTAATGATATGATCTTCAATTATATTTAAGTTGGAACTAAATTAGTCTTCATTAACTTGGTGACCACCAAATTAAGAATGGAAAATAATTTAGTTTGCATTTGAATCTGAACGGAATATTTTAGACTCAATAAATGAATTTATAAATTCATACTTATCCAAAGTTTGCAATACAGTACAAAATGTGTATTTGAGGAAGTATGTACAAAAAATTCAAGCATTAATGACAATAATGTGTAATACGTATTACAAAATATTGTTTGCATTAACTTTGCATGTTATGCAAAATTGGAAGTCAATATGCAGATGTTTGGAGAAATGTACATCAAAACCAGGGGTGAAATTAAGCAGGTTCTGACAGGTTTGGGAAAACCGGTAGCGGAAATTTTGAGTAGTTCGGAGAACTGGCAAATACCACCTCTGGCTGGCCCCAAAGTGGGGTGGGAATGGAGATTTTGCAGTATCCTTCCCCTGTCACGCCCACCAAGCCATGCCCATCATGCCACGCCCACAGAACCAGTAGTAAAAAAATTTAAATTCCACCACTGATCAAAACGCATTCATTCTTTAACTTTTTAATTAATTAATTTTTTAAAATCTAAGATTGTATACATGTCCATCAAAATTAAATGTGAAAAATCCTAATAGATTTGTAGAAATGAAAAACTGAGAAATCCTGAAACATTAGATTTACCCATCCCTATTCCGGCAGCATGATGCCGTAATGCCTATTCATCATGTTCATAGTGGATCTATACAGTAGAAGTTGGATTCGAATGTAACCAGAAGGCACCAGGTTGTAGAATACAAGACATTCAGTCAAATTTCAGTAACTTTCAATGTGGCTATTTTAAATTGTTAAATAAATTGCTTTTACTTTTATCAGGTTTCTGTTAAATAATCTTAGATTTCAAATTATTTACCTTGAAATAATTGATTTTTGTGAATTGTGGCCTTTACAATATGTCATTGTGACACAATAAGTTTTTGTGACATTTCTTGAAAAGATTAATATAATAATGATAAAGTACAATGCAGTATCTGGAATATAGCAATATCGAATTGTGCTTAAAAATATAAAATCACCAATGAATAGTGTGAGCTGGTGAAATAGAAAACATAGCTGCAGTCTTTAGTATGCCTATAAAAAAAATCATTTAAGGTCAACAAACTTTCATGACTTCTATTATTCTCTCTTTAAATATTTGCTTTATAATAACATTGTATGAGCCTTAACTTGTCTCAATTCTCATAAAATCCATGTATAATTAACAACAGCACTCAGGAAACCACTTGTTTAGCACGGTAACACTTCCACCTCCACTCCCCAAAGTGATTCATGTGATTTGCTTTTCTATAAAAGGTGTTTTCTGCTACTGTAATCCTCTAGGTATGTATTTCATCTTCCAATTTTGGATTGGTATAAACACACAACTAAATCTATTGTATAAAAAATCCCTTGACAATTAACATAGAGAAATCAAAGGTAATGATATTTAGCAGGCAACAAAATATGAGGAGATGGGTTTTAAATGACAGAAGAATAGAACAAGTTCAGTCATTTACCTATTTAGGGCTAGTATTTCAGACAAATGGCAAATGGAACAAGCAGGTAAAATCCGGAGCTCAGAAGGCCATGGCTCGGATGGCTCAATTAAACAAACTTATTTTAGAGAAAACTCCATCTTCATTAATCCCAGTGCTAAAGGTCTTCCAGGTGAAAATTGAACCAGTATTTACCTATGGAGCAGAAATATGGGGGTCGGTTAAGTTGCCTGGGCTGGAAACTCCTCAAAATAAGTTCCTGAGGAGAATTTTGGCAGTGTCCCCTGGAACCCCACCATGTGTAGTAAGGGCAGAAACGGGAGTCCATGCGATTGGCACTAGGGCCTTGTTGAAGACTGTTTATTATTGGTTAAGAATAATCGAGATGGAGGAAGGGAGGTTACCAAAATTAGCACTAATGGAGCAGACTATCTCAAGTAATAAAAATAACTGGTTATCAAGAGTTCTGAAGCAGGTATCTAGCTCTGGTATTCCTTTAAATTGGCAGCAGTACGATCATAGGTAGATCCGAAATTGGATTGCACAGAGATTTAAGGACATAAGTCTCCAATCCGATATTGCACAGGTGACAGCAGTAAAAGTTTGCCCCTGGTTATTAGCCAATAAACAAACTTTTAAAATAGAAAAATATTTAACTGTGCCTTTATTTCCCGTCATAAGGATATTTTTTACCAAATTGAGATTAGACCAACTTCAAACAAACATGCTTTGGGGTAGGTATAAGGGTATCCCTGTAAGAGAAAGAGTCTGTTTATGTGGGACAGGGGAAGTTGAAACAACATCCCATGTAATTTTTGATTGCCCCCTGTACTCAGATTTGAGGGAACATCAATTGGGCACAATCTTTTATACCAGCACCCCTAAATCTAAAGAGCTCTTCTTGCAACATTGTCTGTTAGGTTCTAACTTGCAGTTGGTGAAATGGATTGCCAAATTTGTGGTAAAGTTGATGGAAAAAAGGACAAAGTTGGTGCAACAGAATGTGGCAGATTGTAGGAAAGACCATTTGATCTAATAATGTAATTTTAACAGTAGTTTTAAGACTGATTGGGTAGATGCAGGGGTGACATTATAATATAATTTTAATCATATTTAAATTGTATCTCAAATGATTGTATTTTATTCCGATTTCATTTTAGATCGTATTTTATTCTAATTGCATTTTTAATCGTGCGTTATTCCAATTTCATTTAAATTGTTTTACCAAACTTTTGTAATGATTTGTTTCTGGAACTCTGCACTTTGATATGGCCCAAGGGCTAATCAATAAATAAATTCATACAACTAAATCTCTCTTATTTTAAACATGCTATATGCTCCATAGATAAGATATATATTATTCCCTAGTATAAAACAAATAGGAATTAAAAGAAATGTTACTGGATAATTTTAAAGTGCCAAGCTTTTATAACGTTTTAACTGTATAAAGTTAATATTATACATTCTTTAGGCATGTCAGTTTTGCCTCATTTTCAGGCTCCTTTACTGTTCTTACTTTTCACAGTTGCATAAATAGAAAATAATTGGAGTTATTTTACAACATTTTTTTCCTATCCTTTCTGGAGAAACACTTTATAGGTTAATAATCAACTCTGTAAATAAGCCAAAATTAAACCATAAAATTCATGCTGACCGCAGAGAAACATAATCCTAACCCAACCTCACCTTATCTGCAATACAGGGCAAACCATAAAACAAGTCCTGGACCAAAATATACACCTAAGCTATTCACTAACTGTAAAGTCATGCCTTAATACTTTTCGTTACATCAGTTTTAACCAGTGCCCTCACTTATCGTAAGCCTAAACTTAAATTCATCAGATCTCCAATGCATATTACATAAGAAATTGAAGTGCAAAAGACAACAGACTGTACATCCAATATATCCACTAGCTAGCCCTAAAATTACACTGTAATAGTCTTTACAATATGAGTTTTAAGATGAGACCTCAAATAATGTATCCGTAACCCTAAATTAATCCTATACAATCTACACTGTAGAAGGAATTTTAGAACAAACCCTGAATCAAAATTTCTAAATCTAAGTTGATTACGGTACTTCATATAAAATCACATTTTTATAGTCTTCCTGACAATTTTAACAGGTATTCTTCAGTGCAAATTATTGGATAAAATCAACTGATCATTAACTCTGAATTAAAATTCATAAAAAAAATATTTCTCTAATTCTCATCTCAATCAAAGTGAAGAGCAGAAGAAATGTTAAATTCTCCAGAAATGCAAATGGTATGGAAAACTCTGAATCGAAATGAAACAGAAACCTAAAATGACCATGAGTCATAAAATCATGCTCTAATACTCATAATGACATTAGTGTTAATCAGTGCTCTTCTTGTAACATGATAATCGTTCAGGGTGACCCGCTCCCTGCTCCACCAGGAAGCGCGGGAGGACCCCTTGGAGGGTAGAGCCGAGGATTTTGTTCAATATCTGTATGACAAAATCACTCAGATTCGGGAAGATCTGGACTCCGACTGGGTAGTCTCAGGAGGAGGGACAGGGGCAGGTCTTGAGAATGTTATCTGGGATGAGTTTGATCCTGTGACCCCTGAGGATGTGGACAGGATTCTGGGTAGACTGAACGCGACCACTTGTTTATTGGACCCGTGTCCCTCCTGGTTAGTGCTGGCTTCTCGGGAGGTGACACGAGGCTGGTTCCAGGGGATTATAAATGCTTCGTTGGGTGAGGGTGTCTTTCCTGCCGCCTTGAAAGAGGCGGTGGTGAGGCCTCTCCTCAAGAAGCCATCCCTGGACCCGGCAATGTTGGTAAATTATCGTCCGGTCTCCAACCTTCGTTTTGTGGCGAAGGTTGTTGAGAGTGTGGTCGCGAAACAGTTCCCCCAGCACCTGGATGAAACAACGTATCTGGATCCGTTCCAGTCGGGCTTCAGGCCCGGGTACAGCACGGAAACGGCATTGGTCGCGTTGGTTGATGATCTCTGGAGGGCTCGGGACAGGGGGTGCTCCTCTGTCCTGGTCCTGTTAGATCTCTCAGCGGCTTTTGATACCATCGACCATGGTATCATGCTGCACCGGTTGGAAGAGTTAGGAGTGGGAGGCACTGTGTTGCGGTGGTTCTCCTCCTTTCTCTCTGACCGGTTGCAGTCTGTGTTGACAGGGGGACAGAGGTCGACCCCGAGGCCCCTCATATGTGGGGTGCCGCAAGGGTCGGTCCTCTCGCCTCTCCTGTTCAACATTTATGTGAAGCCGCTGGGCGAGATCATCCGTGGTTTCGGGGTGGAGTACCATCAGTACGCTGACGATACCCAGCTGTACATCTCCACCCCAGATCACCCCAACGATGCCCTTGAAGTGATGTCCCGGTGCCTGGAGGCCGTACGGATCTGGATGGGGAGGAACAGGCTCAGGCTCAACCCATCCAAGACCGAGTGGCTGTGGTTTCCGACGTCCCGATATAGTCAGTTGACGCCATCTCTGACTATTGGGGGCGAATCACTGGCCCCCACGGAGAGGGCTCGCAACTTGGGCGTCCTCCTGGATTCACGGCTGTCTTTAGAAGAGCACTTGACGGCCGTGACCGGGAGGATTTTCTATCAGGTTCGCCTGATTCGCCAGTTGCGTCCCTTTCTGGATCGGGACTCGTTACGCACAGTCACTCATGCCCTCGTCACCTCCCGCCTGGACTATTGTAATGCTCTCTACATGGGGCTCCCCTTGAGGAGCACCCGGAGGCTCCAACTGGCGCAGAGTGCGGCCGCGCGGGTGGTAATGGGAGCGTCATGGCGCTCCCATGTGACACCTCTCCTGCGCGAGCTGCACTGGCTCCCGGTGGTCTTCCGGGTGCGCTTCAAGGTTTTGGTTACCACCTTTAAAGCGCTCCATGGCTTAGGACCTGGTTATTTACGGGACCGCCTACTACCACCAATAGCCTCCCACCGGCCAGTACGCTCTCATAGAGAGGGACTCCTCCGGGTGCCGTCAGCCAAACAATGTCGGCTGGCGACCCCTAGGGGGAGAGCCTTCTCTGTGGGGGCACCTACCGTCTGGAATGAGCTCCCCCCAGAGATACGGAGGATCCCGGATCTGCGCACCTTCCGCCGCGCTGTGAAGACTCTTTTATTCCATCAAGCAGGCTTGGCCTAATCTCCTCCCTCTTTTAATATATAAATTTTAAATCTGTTCTTAAATTATTGGGGTGTTTTAATTTGTCTGGGCCAAAAAATGATTTAATTCGATTTTAACTGGTTTTTTAAATTTTTGTATTTATGTATCTTATTGCTTGGCTGTTCACCGCCCTGAGTCCTTCGGGAGTAGGGCGGTATACAAATCAAATAAATAAAATAAAATAAATAAATAAATAATCTAAGCTCACCTTAACTCCGTTGGATATTATAGGGAAAACCAACCTCTCCCCAAACTCTTAGATTTGAACCCCAATGTAAAAGTACTATTAACCATATATTATCATCATAATACAACTTCAAACAGTAAATTTTAATGAAAGTCCTCAATGAAACATAATACTCACCCTAAGGTCATCATCCAGTATATACAAATTATATAGCAAAACAATTCTCTGAACTCTTTGAATGAAACCAAATGTCTCATATGACTATGAACCATAAAATTGTTAACTTATCCTGACATTAGTCTTATAAGGTATCCTAACTCTAATTCACTGTATCTTACAATTGAATTATAAGGCAAAACAAGCCTCTGAAACAAAAAATAAGCATGCTCAACCTGTGCTAAATTTAGAAGAGACATAGCCTTTATCTATATCTTCAGGGGAAAGGGTGCAATAAAAGGAGCCACAAAACAATCCCCGAACCAATGCATAAATCTAAGCTGACACTAATAGCAATAGCACTTAGATTTATATACCGCTTCACAGTGCTTTACAGCCCTCTGTAAGCCATTTACGGGGTCAGCATATTACTCTCAACAATCTGGGTCCTCATTTCACCAATCTCTGAAGGATGGAAGGCTGAGTCAACCTTGAATCCATGAGACTCGAACTGCCAAAATAGCCTGCAGTATTCTTATAGCAAATTGAATGTAATTTTGATAGAACTAAAGTTATATTAGAGTGAGGGAATTATTTAAAATTATGTCAGGATGAGTACAAGGACACTTGTTTAGAATTTATGTTGGAAATAATATTAAGGTATGATTATATAGTTAGTGGATATTTTAGATTAATGTTTGGTTCAGAGTTTTTTCTAGGGTTTGGTTTTGCTATATAATTTGTACTGATGATTACAAAGTTTAGGTTAGGGTTATTTTTTGTTGAATGTTCTGGTTTAAAGTAACATCAGGATGAGTTTAGATATTGTTTTATCTTTAGTGCTACATATTTATATTTTGTTTTAGAATCATTTCCAGTTTTCTTCATCCTGTATTTTTCAATTATGACATGATAAAGGTAGGTTAAATTTCACTGAGTTCATTGGTTAAATCCTGTATCAGAATGAGAATACAGGGATACAGTTTTATAGTTAATGAAAGTTTTCCTTTCTTTCAGAATTTGTTCTGAAATTTGTTTTGCCCTATAATTTGAAATTCAAATATTTGAAGCTACAGTTATTGCTCTGTTTCATTAAGGGTGCTGGTTAAAACCAATGTCAAATGTTATAGAACAATACAAGTGCAGAGTTAGTGGATGTCTTAAATTTATATTTTGTTTCAGAGTTTGTTCTAGGTTTCTTTTACTTTACAATTACTACTGGAGATATAGTGAACGTAGGGTTTGGGTTACATTATCTTTTGGCCTACAGTCATATGAATATGAAGAATGAAGCCTTAGATATAAGTTTATGGTTCCTGGACATCTTTTGGGGGGCTGCTAGTTTATTCTCAGGAGCCATGGTGGTACAGTGATTATAATGCAGTATTGCAGGCTAATGCAGCTCGCTGCCAGGAGTCCGATCTTCACTGGCTCAAGGTTGATTCAGCCTTCCATTGTTCTGAGGTCGATAAAATGAGTGCCAGATTGTTGGGTGCAATATGCTGACTCTGTAAACCGCTTAGAGAGGACTGTAAAGCACTGTGAAGTGGTATATAAGATAAATGCTATTTCTATTGCTGTTCTGGAGCTTGGTTTGCCTATTATTTTCATGGGAGATATAACCTTAGACTTTGGGTTTCATTTAATTTAAGACTTTTAGTTAAACCCAAAGTCAGAATGAGTATTTATATAGAGATATTTATTTATTTTTTGTTTGTTCGATTTCTATAGCCACCCATCTTAAACAAGAGTAACTTTGCATTGAGATGGGTAGCAAACAAATTTAGTAAATAAAATAAACTTAAACAATAACTCTGGGCAGCAAACCAATATTATGGTTAATGATAATTTTAGTCTTCTCTTTTGCTTCAGAGTTTGCCCTACAGTCTGGTTTGCCCTATAATTTTCATGGCAACATCAGATAGTTAGGGAGCAGTTCCATTCCAGATCAACATTTCCACAGCTTCTTTGATCTGCCCTGGGGTATACAGCTCAACATCATCAGTATGTTGATCATCTTTCACCCTGAACTGATGGATGGGTGTCTTTCAGCAGGTAAATAGAGAGATATACTAAACTGCAAAGAAGAGACAACCAAGCCCCTGCCATCCCTTCCCAAGGAAGTGAAACCTTTCATCCTTCATCAACACCAACTGTAAACATTAGTTTAAAAGGAGCAGAATCACTGCAAAACTGTGGGCTTGATTCCTGATCCTCTTAGACTGATCAGAAATATCTCATTTTGAATGGTACTAACTGCTATGGTGAAATCCCCAAAAGTAGGAGGGATACATTCCTGGCATACCAGAGTGTCCAATGCCATTTCTATCCTGTGATTGTGACTGTGACCTATTCCTCTGGGTGTAACTAAAGCCACATCACCTTCACAGCAATCTTACCAAAAAATGGGATGTTGCAGGCAAGACAGCAATAAGTGATTCCAAGGAAGGTCCCTTAAGAGGAGCCATATTACCATCTCTATTGTAGGGGGGAAGACCTTTGATTTATGGGAACAAAATCCATAATGAAACTATATTGAACTGGAAAATTTTCCTCTGCAAGTAAATGAAATGGAAAAAGTGAATCATATTTTAAGAATGCATGCTAGATACGAGAAAGAAAAAGGAAAAAAAAGAAAGAAAGAGATCTATTTCTGAGAGCAAACTCAGGATTCCAAGTTTACTACAGTATTCTCCTATTTGCAACAGAGAAAGGTTGCTTGCAACTGAGAACCAAATATCCTAGGAGAATTTCTGAGCTTAAAACCATTTTTTAAAGTTTGCCATACATTAGGAATGTATCTGGATTGATTTATTGAGGAATTACTACCCAATTTTTTTGGGCACATTGCTTCATGATTAAATAAGGAGAATTTGAGCAAACAAATGAAGAGAATGAAGGCAGACGAGAGGGGGGAGGATTCCCACCATTTTAACTAAAATGCTATTTTGGCTCAGATGATATTTCAGGTGGCTTTGGTAATGGATATGACCATAGCAACTCATAAGCTGTACACATTGTGATTACTTCACCCAAGTCCAGTCCATTCTAGAAATATGCAACTATATAAAATCAAAGAGATATTCTGCTTTGAAAGAAAATTCCTTAACTTCTGACAAATTGTAAAAATGAATATGTACCCTTAAGGAATTAATTCCTACATGTAATCTGAGCTAAAATTAGTAGAAAATAAGAGAAGAGAAGCTAAGAAAAGTCCATTATGATTGTAAACATTTTGTAAACATTATGTTGTTATGGTATTTTTTCTCAATGGAAGGACATCCAGACAACTGCTCAATCTTCTAACCTGCTGTATTGGCAAAAGAGCAGACAGGAGAAAGGATTGTGTATTTGAAATCTCTTCATTGCAATTACATGTCTCCTAAAAGTAGAAAAGATAATTTAAGATCAGTCAAAATATATTATACAATTAAGCTATCAATCTCACTTTTTATGAGATGTCTGTTCACTATGTGGGGAAGACAGAAAGTGGGAGAGTTGCAACAGGCAGAGATGGTTGTATGAATGTCATGTAAAATCTTGTGAAAGAAGCAAGATAGAAAAGCCTCATCAGGAATCTCTAGAGATTTAAAACAATCACATGAACACCTCATGGGAATGAACCATCCACTCAACTTTTCCAGAACTGAACTGAAGAAATATCTTGACTATTACTGTAGTAATACAGCTATTCGGCAAATATCAGCCATCATTATTCATCAATTACATCTCCTCCTACTTATGACTATAATCTTGTTGCTTGTATCTTTATGATTGATATTGTTTTATTTAGTTTCCTAGTATGATTTGATTGCTTATTTAGTATCCTATGACTATCACTAAGTATTGTATCTCATGAGTCTTGATGAATGTATTTTGTATGTACACTGAGAGCTTATGCACCAAAGACAAATTCCTTGTGTGTCCAATCATACTTGGCCAATAAAGAATTTTAATCTGCAGAAAGTTAAGCACCTAAGAATGAAAAGCAATTCCAAAACAGACTCCTTTTAATCAGTGGTGGTATTCAGCTGGTTCATTACCGTGACAGTTTCAGTTGTTGGAATGTAGGTGGAGAGGGAAGTCACTTAATAGGTCCAGTTTTAGCTTCCAAACCTTACTGACCTATGAATTGTTGATGTGATGGGTGTTGTTGTTAGAGGAGCTAATAAGGTGGTTAGATGTTGGACTTCTGGTTTAATGTCGTGGTGAGATGGTCATGGATAGCGGGGCTTTCTGAATCCCAGCTGACCCTTCTTCATTAGAAGGCCCTAAAGGGTAAAATTACCCTGGAGGGGTGACAAAGAAAGAAGGGACACCTTGCTGATTCCAGGAGAGCAGTGGCTCTCCTACTCAATCTGAGACACCCTCCCGACCAACGAAGAAGAGAGACGGCCATTATGGCCGCACCGAAGCTGTAGCAACCAAAGAAGAAATACTAATGAACTGGAGCGGTTCGTGAACCGAGGACTGGAACTGGGTGAGATGATTTTCAACTTCTATATTAGAAATTCAACCCCAAGTAAGGGAATTTTTGAAAGAAAGTCTCTCCAAAGTGCTGAAAAAGCGGCGAGTTAACATATGGAGATAGATTATAGACCCAAAAGAGAAATGAAATTTTAATGGAAGACTATGAAGTTTTAAAATATAGAAAGACTGAACTGAAACTTGCAGTATTGTGAAAAGTGATTTTAATTTGCTGATAATATTGTTTTGACTATGGACCTTTTGATCATTTGACAATCAGCTTTTATATCTTCCGCTTCATTTTAATGCTGGAACTTAGAGCTGGGGTGCCACTTACTGGTGAAAAAAGATACTATACCACTACATGGTTGGAGAAGACCTTGACAGGAAACCAAAATTGATAAAAAGGGAAACAAAGTGAAAGGCAAACAACACCTGGAAGGCCATCTTTTTGTTTTTTGTTCTACATCTATTTGCTTTCTGGCTGTTTGGGAGTAGCTGGTGAGCCTTTTGAAGATCTTCAAAGAAGTGGGGATTATAAATAATAGGAATTGCCCTCGAAACTGAACATTTGACTCTGTGGATTAATGAGACATGGGGAAATTTGGTGGGCCATTCTGGATGATAGAACATCTTATAAGGTGAAAGAAGAAAAGTTCTTTCTTAAAAATCTGGATAAGTCAGAGGGAGTAAATTGGCAGATTTCGAGGACTATAAATATTGTGGATTCTGAGGAACAGTTCCGGGATTGAGCAAATTCTTCTAATATTGGCTTTTTGGTGTTCTGGTCAGTTGGAACATTGGGATTTTGGTGGATTATTAAGTAACTTTTAGCCCATTAAATTAAAGCAAAATGTTACAACAAGAAAAAACAAATACACTTCAAAAAGAAATGCTATTGAAGCTTCAACGTACTCAGGAAGCTATGACAAGGAACCATAGGGAGATGAAGAAACTTATGCATGATACAGATGTGAAACTAGGAAACCCTCAATGAAAAATGACAATGGAAAATGACAATAGAAAATGAACAAAAAATTCAGAAAATAGAGGAGAAATTAGAAGGAGCAGAGGAAAGAATAGAGGAGATAAATCAACAATGACACAAACAGATAAAAATACAGAAGAGATAATAAAAATTCTTGAAATGAAGCAGGTAGATTACTCTTTAAGAGGTCAAAATATAGAAGAGGAAAAAGAGAAAGATCTCCCAGAAGTGATGAAAGAGTTATTTATGGGTGCTCTAGAGATCGACAGCAAGAGGTAGATGTTGAGGCAGATGAAATAGACTAAATATGAGTGATGTAAGGGGATACAAGATCCCAAGGGAGGAGCATGGGAGATTTGTCAAAAAGTCAATAAGAGTTGAAATACTAAAAAGGGCAATAGATGATGGATAGATACAGTATACTTCTTAATATGGGATTTGTTTTATTAAGGGTTAGAAAATAGAGGTAGAAATTAGAAATTAGGAAAATATTATGTATACTGCTACATAATGTATTATAATTACTATGTATACATAAAATGTTAGAAGTTGAAAGATGTATACCTAAATAGTATTATTATTATGTGTGTATAAATTGACCCAGACAATACACTGTTCACTAAGCACTTACTGTATGTATGTCAAAAAAACCCTTATAAATAAAATTATATATATATATATAAAGGTGGTTAGATGCTTTGCAATGTTGTAGGTGACAGAGTTGATGCTGCTGACAATTGATGTGCATGGAGTTCTCTCTTTGTGGATTTTGGGGAGTCCATATATGTATGGTGTGGCTTCCCCAGATTTGAATTCCAAAATTTTCTGCATTGTACTATGTATATCTTTCTAGTATTTGGGATTGTTTTACATGTCCACCACATACGATACAATGTTCCTTCTGTTTTGTAACATTGCCAACATTTATTACTATATGATTTTTCTGTCTTAGATATTATTGATATAGTTGTATGTCATCTGTAGAATATTTTGTACTAGTTTTCCTTTAAATTATAACTTGATGTAAATGTTATAAATTTAATCTATAATTATTCCCATTGTTGTGCTGTGATCATTTTTTTTAAAAGTTGTGTTCATTTTATCATATAGGGTTTTTTTTTTGGTCTGTCTTTGTATCATGTCTAAGAAAAAAGTTACATATGTGCCCTAACAGATTGTTATTTTTGTAAGAGCATTTCAAATTCTGTCTTTTTTCTTGATAGCCCTCCTTTCTTCTTAAATCCATCCTTCCTTTAATCTAATCTCCTATAGCTTTACTTGTCCTTAGATTAGTATATAATTCTCTGATCTCCAAAATCCACATCTCTATGGACAGAGCCTTCAGTTTGCTATGGAGAAAATGTCTAATGGAAATAAAAGACAAAAGCAAACTCTGGTTTGGTTCTTTAAAGTACGTTTTTTATGGATTTCAGATGTCCCTGTCTCTTACCTGGTTTCATGGGTTAGTTTTGAGTGACAGAAACATTTCTTCTATTACATTTCTAGTGTCTGAAACCCTTGCAATGAGATCTTGCCTTCCCTTCACTCAGTATATTTTATAAATTCTGTGAAGTAACTTAGGTTGACGGATGCATTTAAGCAATAGGTAAAGTGTTAGACTAAATTATATCCAAGCTCCCTCCTAATTTATTATAATGTGTTATTCAGTTACAAAACACTAAGTGAGCTTAATTATTAAGTGGAAATCTGAATCTGATTTCCCCAATTCTAAATCAGCACTCTAACGATTAGTCCACAATGGGTCTGTAACTTGGTGATCCTGTAGACTGCAAAGTTCACATTGACTTGAAAGATGAGAGTTATAGTCTAACACATCTGGAATGGCTGTAGGATGGGATACTTCAACTCTAGCAAGTGATTCTGTGAACTGTCACTTCCAAATCATATTAAGAATGTAAATTAAGTAGTGGTTCAAATTGTTCACCGTGAAATAGCATAGTCCTTAATGATCCTAGCATTCACAGTGGAATCCAATAGCAAGCATATCCCTTGAACAACAGTGTTTCAACTTCTGGAAAGAAAAGGAATGTCTGAAACCTGTCATCTCATCTAAAAGAATTACTTAAGCAACAAAATCCATTGTATTTATCACTTGTGATGACTGCTAAGAAAGATCTCCCTGTGAATTGGATACAATGAAAGATAAATACCTGTAATAGCTGGGAAGTAAAATTCCACACTGGTAACTGCTGGCCTTCTGAATGTTTTAACATTTATTGTACCATATAATTTACAGAGACAGTTGAATCCAGTCTTATGGGGTCGAGTGAAGTCCAGGTGGTCACGGACAGAACAAAAGTGACAGAGAGAAGAATCCAGGGCAGGGCGGGGAAGGGGGTCAAGATGATGAACAGGACTGTATTAGTGAAATCCCTCCCATCTTTTTTACATATATAATGTATTTAATATACACATTAAACAATTTTTGTTTGTGACTTGAGAGTCTGCCTGGATTTAAACTTCTGCATAAACAAGTGAAAGTCATGATCAGAGTGGTTTTTGCCTAGACTTGGCTGGTGTGCAGGTTATGCCCTGGAAATTTATAGCCTGAGGTCCTTTTCCTTGGATTACTGTTGCAGGTTCTACGTGAGGTTTCTTGCGCATAATCCAAAAACTATATCTAGTACACAATGTGGCAGCTGAAGTGTGCAGGGTAGCAAATATTTTAAGATTATTTAACTATTGCCAGGAGGTTTCATAACCCTGTTCAAAGTTTTAAAACCCTGTGAAGCACAGTTCAAGCATACAGCAGGTACTATTTTGGCAGAATTGACTCTGCCAGTTTCTGAATGCCCAAGGAGGCCCTGTTAAAAATCCTTCCCTTGAGTTTCCTGAGCTGCATTTAAGATAATAAATTAGCTCCATGGTCATCCCATTACTTTGGAATATGATTTTCAATTCCCACAAGGTATTTGAGACTCCTATATCTATCTTGTCTTGATTCTGATTGATTCACAGTAGACATTACAGATAGATCTCTTTGCAGTATATTTTCTTAATGCCTACAGTATGTGTGTGAGAGAGATGGATACAGGTAGTTGTAGGATTGTAAGTGTAATTCTTCTTTTTAGTAAAAGACAAATATTCTTTATCTAAGGCTCCTGGTAGTGATTGTTACCAACAAAATCTTTCCATCAATTTTCTGAATTTGAAATAAATGTCTAGAAAAAATTAAATGGACAAAGCTTTCATATTTGCAAAATGGTTGAAGAAAATAATACAGTTTTTATCTTGAAAACTTGTTTATAGTGAACAAATTTGGGCCAAGAACAATTTTAAAAATTCCCTTTTCCACCTACTATTCCTCTCTCCCCCAAAACATCCTTTATTTTCAAGGCAGAATTTACTTTTCCTTGCTTGTGTTTTTGCAAATATAGGCAAGAAAACAGCCCACGCACAGAAGAGCGCGCTCTGTAATGTTAGAAAATCAGATGTCTGTAGAACATACACAATGGCTCTGAGATCATCTTCACATTAATATTTGTTACTCGATATGCCAAGATCTCATTATATATGGAAAATTTCATAGTATGTATGTATGTATGTATGTATGTATGTATGTATGTATGTATATATGTATGTATGTATATAAAACAGGATCTCTTGCTCTTAAAATCCTGCAAACCTTGTCTGTCACTATTGTATAGTATTTGCTTGCATACACTTTACTATAGAAGGGAACAATCCGTGGCTTTTCAGATGTTGTTTGACATCTAACATTTTGACCATATATTGATGGTAACAGATGGAAGTTAAATGTCCAACATGGAGGACATTTTTTCCCTCAGGAACAGTGCTGTGGCAGAATTGTGGGTGATTTGTAGCCTTTAAGGTGATTTTCTGAACACAATACTTAGTTAAGGCTGTGGCCAAATCAGCTGATATTTTGGGGGTATCTAGCCAATTATGAGAACACTAGGGCAAAAGGGGGACAGGTCTCTCATCAGCCAGTGCTCACTCAAGGGTGTGGCTGATTGATCACAGCTAGGCTAAAAGAATATATTTAATTTTAAACTGATGCACAAGCGGCTGCAGCTACAGCCATCTGGCCAGCCCAGCACATCAATTTTTTTATGATGGCAGATGGTGGTTAGGTAACGGCAAGAAGGATGAGACAGTAAGGCAGAGAATAAATGCAAGGATGACAGCTAGGAGACAGAGCTGGTTAACTAAGCCACAGAGAAACCCCAGTGTCTTGCCATACTTGATGAAGGTGCTGCTGCTGAGTTCCCAAATTGCAAATTGCAAGCAACTACTGCAATGACAGATTGTATGTCCAAGATATAAAAGCATCCATCTCAGTGTTTTGCTTGTGACTGTACAGAGTTTTAACTACCCTTTGATTGAAAACAGGACCTTTTCATTTTGTAGGAGATTGTTTGGGACCTACAATATACAAAGGAAGAACTAATGATGTTAACTTTAAACTCTGATATACTGGCAGCAAGCATACCCTTGGTAGCTTCTCAGCTCTACCCAAGCCTCTTTGTTAAATTAAGCCACCCACAGTGAATATATTCACAGGAAGAATACACAAAAAATCTTCTAGTGCTCTTCTCTTGGTTAATTGTAAAACCTGTCTGATTATGGTGGAAATGTTCCATCCGGGCATTCCTGCTCTGCTCAGATGGTATCAAAGTGCAGATGTTGACATTTGCAGCATTGATCAACTAAACCTAATGGAACTATTCAAGTTGAACTAATGTAGATAAAATATTTTCACATTTTTGATTTGATGGAGAAAAAAAGATGTGTTTATTTTTAAGTTAGTGAGGAAGTCCACATTGACATTGTTCAAGCAGAATAATAAAATGCTTCTTGAGTGATTAGAGACATATTGAAGAATGCACTTTGAGACTGATTTTTCTATATTCTGTACACAGTTTTTGATCTTAGTCTTATAAATTGTAACACATAGAAGAGCTATTTTTTTTCTATCACACTTTTTATGATATTACATCGTGTACCCCGGCTGTTCGTTTATTCTCTCACTCATAGAGCTATTCTTTATTTGTAGATGTACTGTATGTCTTCAGAACTTCGAAACACAGTAAATTGAAACATGATTGCTTATTCTGCCTTGTAAATGAAGTAAAACGGGTGAAATGCTCCCGTTTTGGACTGTATCGCCCAATCCGGTAGTGATGGCTGCAGGTGGTTCGGAGAACCGGTAGCAAAAATCTCTACGCCCCCCCCCCCCATGCCCAGCTGAGCCGCACGATCATCAGAGGCTTTATTTTATTTTATTTTATTTTTAAAAGCATTTTTTCTACAACCTCTTCTGACAAAAAACACACAGCTCAGCTGGGATCATCAGAGGCTTTTCAAAGCATTTTTTTCTGCAACCTCTTGGCCGAAGAGGTGGTAAAAAAATGCTTTGAAAAGTCTTTGATGATCCCAGCTGAGCTGCCTGATCGGCAGAGGCTTTTCAAAGCATTAGAAAAAATGCTTTGAAAAGTTTTTTTTTTAAAAAGTTGGCCACACCCACCCAGTCACCTTACCCCCCCCACCAAGCCACGCCCACAGAACCAGTAGTAACAAATTTTACATTTCACCCCTGAAGTAAAATCAATGCAATTGGCAGCCAAATTTTAATAAGTTTAGTATGTTTCGCCAATTTGGTCTGACCAATATGGTCAGACCCTAGAAAATAGTTCTGGTGAATTTTAAAGCAGTACATAACAGTGGTATACAACAGGGGTCCCCAACTCCCGGGCTGCAGATCACTACTGGGTCGCGGCTCATTAGGTACCGGGCTGCTGAAGTGGTGGGCCAGCATGCAAAGCTTCATTTATGCACACACAGGATTTGTGAGCATGAAATCATTCCCTCTGCTGCCGAAGTAACGGCCATCACCGGTCCATGGAGTCAAAAGGTTGGGAACCCCTGGTATACAACAATTACAGATCAACTAAAATATCCATGGAAAAATAACATATACATTAAGTCAAATAAAGAATAGCAATACAACCACCACCATAGACAGCATCATGTGGGGTGTTATTTTTAGAACTCTTCTTAATAGTTCCAGAAATTTCAACCCTTTTAAAATCAGGCTCATATACACTCAAGGAATTAAATATTAAACTCCAAACTTGTTCCATCAGTCTCACAGAGCATTAGAATGAGTTATTGGAACATTCTGCATAACTGAAGTAATGTAAAGATGAACAACCTGTCATTAATGTCTTACACAATGGCTCTGAACAGATTTTTTGCACCTCCTCCCACTAGACTCCCAGAATCATGCACCAAAATTCACTGGTAAATATACCTGGAGCCTCAAACAAATGGAACCTCCCAATTACCAACCAGCCAACTAACCTGAACATTAACTCTACTTCCTTTGTAATGTCATGAGATCACTGTACCTCCTTTTTGGCTCCTAAGAACTGAAAATAATTCCCTTCCAAAAATGCAGCCACAAGCCACAAAAATTTAGCTCACTTCATAAATAATGTATAGAACAAAATGCAAATTCATAGCAGCTGTTCATTGGTTATTAGATACTGTTGCTCTCCACATCCCTGTGGAAATCTTTTTAAAACAGTGTGAGAGTCCATGGCCATTTCCTGCAAAACACAACTTTAGTATTACTTTTTAAAGCCCTAAGTAGCCTGGTAAGGGATGGAGAACCTGTGGCTGTCCAGACAATTATGAAATGGAAATACTCTTCCTCTTTTGCCATGCCAGTTGAACCTCAGCACAGAAAATTCAATACATCCAGAGGACCACAGATTCTGCAGCACTAAAGTGCTCTTGTCTGGTTATTAAGTCATGCAGCAAAAGTCTTGATAGGATGTCAGGATCCTCCTGACCCACCCCCCTTATAGACCTTTGCTTATCAGGAACATGAGAACAGTTTTTTTTCCCTCTGACACTCACTGATGGAGGAACTTCTGGAATGATGGCTGCCTTCCATTCTCTTGGCTTGTAGTAAAGTTCATTAAGGTCTCTCACTTCAGTATAAACTTTAACATAATCTGTTGTGAGAGGCTACATTTTTGTTCATGTGTTTTAAAAGGTTGTATGGGTGGGTCTGATCAAGTTTATTAATTTTCCAAAACTAAGCAGTGCGTTTGGGCAGTCTTTGGTCTCTCTCCTGTTCTTATCTTACCCATTCATTTCAGCTAATTCTTCCAGTTAGAACTTTCAGCTCTGCTTTTCAATCAAACTGCTGCTTTTTATTTGTAGACATTTGCAGCCAGAGCCATATGGCAGCCATATGGGGGTAACTTGATCCCATGCAGTCAGTTTCTGTGCATGAATAACACCATCGTGTGAATGGGATGGTTGCACTTGGCAAAACATTTTTACAACAGATGCACATTTCAATAACTGTATATTGATATTAAAATTTTATTTATTTTTATGTAAACCCCACAGTAATTGAAGCTGAAGTACAATGTATTCTATAATGGAAAAAAGGGACAACTAAATCAAGGCAAAAGCCAGCATAACTTTCTGCTAGTGTCCAGGAAGCTATAAAAGTTCCAAAGATTTTATTCAGGAAATGGAAGGCCTGACATAACCAGAAGAACAGAAAGGAACATAAGCTCTGGCAGGAAAAAAAAAAATCAGGTTTTAAAAGTTTAAGAAATGCAGAGAGAGAGGGAAGAGAGAGAATATAAATCTGAGGAGCATATGGTAAAACTCATGGAGATAAACAATAAGATCCTTTAAATTGATTCAACGCATAAAACCAACCAACCAGGGAAGAAGTTAGGCTGTTAGATCATGAAGAAGTAAAAGGAATAGTCAAGGAAGATGCAGACTTTTCTGCTGTGCCCCACACTTTATAGAATATATTTTCCCCCAAGGTGAAATTAGCTTCACCCCTTTTAGCTATCCAGAAGTTCCTCCAAGATCTGGTTGTATCAGCAGGGAACTGGTGAAATATTGTTGAATCAGCAATCCCAGGGGTCTGGTGAAATATTGCAATGGCTCTGGATAATTAACACTTTCTTTTTGCTTAATCTTTTTTTATTCTGGGGTGGTTTTTTTGTGCTTTTTATAATTTAACATTTTTAATATTAACAATATTAACTTTAATTAGTATATTTTGTTTTTAACTTTGTTTATGCCATCCAGATTTATTTGTGAACTCTCTCTCTCTCTCCCTCTCTCTCTCTCTCTCTCTCTCTCTCTCTCACACACACACACACACAGAGAGATTATTAAATAATAGTTTGCAGAGAACCTGAATTTATTCTGTCTTTGCTAAAAATACAGGACAAATTCTTAAGCCTATGTAGACATTTTCAAAAAAGGAATGTATCTGAAGAAAACTGAGATATTCTACAGTAGGCTGTATTTAGAAAGTGTACATCATGAAGCATTGATAGTGCCCACCTGGGAATCCTTAAAAAAATGTAAAATTGCTCTCTTCTTAGCAAAAAAAGATATAATTTGTCCATCAGACAGGGCTTGCTAGCAAAAGGACTGCAGGTCATCTACCACGACACAAATTTTTGAACACGGACCCAAGGAAGATCCAGGAAATGATATATTGTTTAAATAAATACATGTGCTAGAAATCTGCTAGAAGTTGCTTTCAAAATTAGAATAATTGATCATATAAAAGACTAAGCCTTGCAAAAAAAGGAAATTAGCATGGATCCCATAAAATGTAAATCCTGCCTCATCAAATTTATAAAGAAGTTCATTCATGTCAACAAGAACATGAATGAAGGCAGCCCTGTCCACACCAAACGCTTGGACTTTCAAAATGTATTTTAGAGAGTTCTTCATCAAAGGTTCTTGAGTAAACTCAGAAGTCTTAGAATCAGAGGGCCTTGCTTTATAACTATTTCAAGCTCTTAAAAGACGATAGCAAAGAATAGGAATAAATTAGTCATTTTCTCAATACAATCAGGGAAGAAGTCAAGAATCCCCAAAAATTGTATTATAACTGGTGCTTTTAACTCATACTTGAAGCAGAGAACTAATCAGATTTGTGTAGAGGTGGGTTTCAGCAGGTTCTGACCAGTTCTGGAGAACCGGTAGCGGAAATTTTGAGTAGTTTGGAGAACCAGTAAATACCACCTCTAGACTGGCCCCACCCCCATCTATTCTCTGCCTCCCGAGTCCCAGCTGATTGGGAGGAAATGGGGATTTTGCAGTAACCTTCCCCTGGAGTGGGAAGGGAATAGAGATTTTACAGTATCCTCCCCCTGCCATGCCCACCAAGCCACACCCATAGAACCGGTAAAAAATTTTTGAAACCCACCACTGGATTTGTGGATAATGCCAAACAACTAACAAAAGTGGTCATTTCAAGGATTTTTTTTCTTGTTATGGAAGTGGAGGCATTTTTTCTCCAACTCTTCTATGGACCTTCATTGTTTCATCCTGAAAATCTAGTTTCTGCAAAGAAAATACAATAGAAAATAATCCTCCCCTCAAATGACAACCATAAAGCTGGCATCATCATAAACTACAACAAGAAGCATGGACTGTCCTGCATTATTTCTTAGTCTGGCCTACAGTTTTGCTCTTCCGAGGTGGTGGTCCCCCATCCAGATGGTAGCCTGGCCCAATTCTGCTTAGTTTTTTAAGTCAGCCAAAATCAGTCACACTCTACAATCTGCTGAGCTTTAAAATGAATAAAAAGATGGCAAACAGTATTCAAGGAAGAAGCCACAGCCATCTGTCTCCTGCTATAAATGAGATTGAAATCTATGTGTGTTTTGTACATATCAAAAATTAAACTGTTGGTTTTAGTATTTAATGTCAGTTTCCTTGGAGTATCTTCTTTGCATATGGAAAGATAACAGTATTTTCATCATCTAAATACCGTAATTTCCTTAATTCCTTAAGACAAAGATAATTTATAATCGTAAAATATAAAAATCTGTAAAACGTTGAAAGGGGCAAATTCTATCTGTATCTCTCCTCAAAACTTTTTTTGTAATTTCCTAAGAAATTATTTAGTAATCTGTCTTTATAGCAATGCACAGTTGCTACAGGGCATATATGGAACTCATATTATTCAAAATAATTAACTTCGTTGTTAACTGTTGTCTGTGAGGAGTGGAGTATGAATACCAGCCTATTTAGCAAAAAAAGGAGTAAATCCAATCCCAAACTACTTTTCCTGTTTTACCACAATTGCTGAAGTAAACATTTGGTATAGCAGCATGAACATACCATAAAGCAGTGTGAAAATTCCTGCCCATGAAATAACTTTTAAGAATTAAAACAGTTCTTGTGATGGAATGCCCAGTTGGAAATAGAAAGGCTCTAAGACAGTTAAGGGATGAAACAGGATCATTACTAAAGAGATTATTCAGTTGAGGGTGGAAGGCAGCATAAGAAAAAGACTCAGAACAACTGAGAGAAGTTTACTAACTGACATCTGAAATCATTTATCAATAAATTAAGTGGTTCTGCATTCAGATATATAAACCAAGTTGTCTTTTATGAACATTTAGCAAAATATTAAACATCATTATACATATTGATGCAACTATTGTCTGCAAATATCACGATTCAAATATTCATATATATCATGCTACACTTTTTAGGGTAAGCATATTAGCTAAAGTATAGGGTGAAAGTAAGAATCAGTAAGCAAAATAACGAAGGAGATAAAAGGAAATCCAAGTAAGTCTAGTATATTTCAGCAGTGGTCATTATCTCTCTCCCTATCTTCTGTCCCTGGAAACTATCTTTGCTCCTTCGATTGTCTTTCTCTTCCTCTCAAGCCATTCGTTTTTCCTTCATATATTTATTTTATGATTTGATCCTCATACATTCACTCTGTATGACAAACCATCTCAATGTACTGCTTTCATACTATACCATTTTTAGCTAGGGCTCAGATCTTTCTGTAAATCTTAGTCAAAATCCCACTATTCAGCTCCAGCAGGGTTCTCTCAACCAATTGAGCTCTGATAGTGACTGGAAAAGCCATAGATTTTATGCTGGAATTTATCCCAGATGCCCACGAGGATCCCAATGACTCAAGAAGGCTGAGAGACAGTATTTCAAGGCAGCAGAACCCTCATTGAGGCCTTTATCAAAACCAGGTGAGAATCCAGCTTTAAGGACACCGATACACTGTGGGGCATACATAATGAAGATGGTAAACTTTTTGTTTGAATAGCTCCATAACGGCTCACATTGTAAACTTTACAAATCTGTGTGCCTTAGATTAAATGGTTCATATCTTGGTTATATAGATCTCAACTGCTGCCTAATTGCTTAACTGGTTATTGCCATTCCTGGAGGAGAAAGGATAAAATGCAAAGCAATATTTGCCAGATATTGGGCCACATACATACTGTTCCCAGGTGTCAGTGCCTGGAAAGAGACTTCCAAATAATTGAGACTTCTTTTGATTAATGCTAATGTCATCAATTTTGCACAAATGATATTTTTATATCTATATTTTTGAAAGAACACAGCTACTTTTATTGTAGTGATTATGAGGCACTTATCTCCATAATACAAAAAGTGACCTGAATCAACATCTGAGGCTCATTTGAGAAATAAAAGAATGGGCATACTGCATGCAACCAGACCAGCAAATTATGTACCAACATAGAATAGTGATCTTGACCAGGTTTGCAGCAGGCATAAAGTAAATAGAATACAGTTGCAAGAAAAAGTATGTGAACCCCTTGGGATTACGTGGAGTTTTGCATGAATTGGTCATAAAATGTGCTCTGAACTTCATCTAAGTCACAACAATAGAAAAACACAGTCTGCTTAAAATAATACTACACAAACATTAGATGTTGCCATGGTTTAATTGAACATAACATGTAAACATTCACAGTGCAGGGAGGAAAAAGTATGTGAACCTTTGGACTTAATAACTGGCAGCAATAACCTCAACCAAACGTTTCCTGTAGTTGCAGATCAGACCTGCACAACGATCTGGAGTAATTTTGGACCACTCCTCTTCACAAAACTGTTTCAGTGTCGCAATATTCTTGGGATGTCTGGTGTGAATCGCTCTCTTAAGGTCATGCCACAGCATTTCAATCGGGTTGAGGTCAGGACTCTGACTGGGCCACTCCAGAAGGCATATTCTGTGCTGTTGAAGCCATTTTTTTTGTTGAATTACTTGTATGCTTTGGGTCATTGTCCTGTTGCATCACCCATCCTCTGTGGAGCTTCAGTTGGCGGACAGATGGTCGTACGTTTTCCTGCAAAATGTCTTGATAAACTCTGGAATTCATTTTCCCATCAATGACAACAATCTGTCCAAGCCTTGAGGCAGCAAAGCAGCCCCAAACCATGATGCTCCCTCCGCCATGTTTTACAGTGGGGATGAGGTTTTGATGTTGGTGTGCTGTGCCTTTTTTTCTCCACACATAGTGTTGTGTGTTCTTCCCAAACAACTCAATTTTGGTTTCATCTGTCGACAGTATATTTTGCCAGTAGTGCTGTGGAACATCCAGGTGCTCTTTTGCAAACTTCAAACGTGCTGCAATATTTGTTTTGGACAGCAATGGCTTCCTCCATGGTGTCCTCCCATGTACTCCATTCTTGTTTAATGTTTTCCTTATTGTAGATGTGTCAACAAAAATGTTAGCATGTGCCAGAGATTTCTGTAGGTCTTTAGCTGACACTCTAGGATTCTTCTTTACCTCATGAAGCATTCTGCGCTGTGCTCTTGCAGTCATTTTTACAGGACGACCACGCCTAGGGAGAGTAGCAACAGTGCTAAACTTTCTCCATTTGTAGACAGTCTGTCTCACCGTGGACACATGAACATCAAGGCTTTTGGAGATACTTTTGTAACCCTTTCCAGCTTCATGCAAGTCAACAATTCTTGATCGTAGGTCTTCTGAGAGCTCTTTTCTGTGAGGCATGGTTCACATCAGACAGTGCTTCTTGAAACCAGTAACCCCAAAACAGGTGTGTGTTTTTAAAGGGCAGGACAGCTGTCAGCAACACATCCAGTATCATCACACTGATTGGAGTCAAGGTTGGCTCACTTCTGGCTCCAATTAGCTCTTGGAGAAGTCATTAGGCTAGGGGCTCACATACTTTTTCCTCCCTGCACTCTGAATGTTTACATGTTATGTTCCATTAAACCATGGCAACATCTAATGTTTGTGTAGTATTATTTTAAGCAGACTGTGTTTTTCTATTGTTGTGACTTAGATGAAGTTCAGAGCACATTTTATGACCAATTCATGCAAAACTCCACGTAATCCCAAGGGGTTCACATACTTTTTCTTGCAACTGTAGGTGCCAGAATACAGCCCAGTTTCAACTGTTTTTGAATGGGAATAAATAAATAGTCTAATTTCTTTTGAACCTGTCACTCATTTTTGCATTTAGGCATTCACAGAAAATAAAAATGGAAACTATAATATAGTACTTTGTTTTAAAACTGTTCTCACTAACCTAGAACAAAGACAAACTTGGATAGTAGGCAGTCTGAAGGGATAGACCAGAGATGGAAAGCAGAGTTACTTTTGTTTTGGTTTTGGTTTTTTTGCATGTGTGTGACATGCCCCGGGGACTGTTGCAGTCGTTCCAAGAGAGCATTGCTCTGAACCATGCTCTGAATGTTTGAAATGTTCCCAACAGCATTCCTTATCAATAGTTACTCATTTCTAAGGACACGGGAAGAATAATCTGAGATTAGGCCAGCATTCCATTCCCTACAGCAGTTCACCAGATGCCTTAGGAAATCCATCTGAAGATTATAAATATAACAGCATCTACCCACTAGATTCTACAACTACTGGCATTCAAAATGAGGTAAGTCCTAATTATAAATAGCCATAAATCATTTTATAAATTTATGAAAGTGTTTAAATTCATGGCCATATAGCAGGTGGTCATTTTCTCATCTGTGGTTGTGAATGTCATAAATTTAATATATAAAATTAACGTGCCAGAATTCCTTACTATAAAATTAGTAAAAGTACTTGTAGAGAATCTGACAAGATACACAACCTTTTCGCCAGTCTTCAATATTGTTCTGAATCCAAAATAATACTGGTTTCTACTAATTCTTTTAAAAGGAGAAAACTTTCTATTCACTTTTGCATACTGTGAAAAATCTTTTATACCCATATCACGTATGCTCAACATAGTTGTCAACTCTTTCAAATTACAAAGCACCAAAAGATCATGACTTTTTCTAAATTGCTCCAACTTTCTTCTGCAGCTGTTCCAGCACTAAACCTTTTTTTAAAAAAAGATATAGCTATTTAAACCTACACAGTACTCCATGTATGACAGTATAATTAAATAGATTTCTATCCTTATGGACTACAGCTTCTGAAAGTGTAGAAATTGTCAGAAAAGTAAGCTAATACATAAAGGACTCAAGGGCTGGTTCCTCCATTTGGCATTATATGTTACATGATATTTCCAGTTACTTTTCAATCCCTCAGATTTAGTTTTATGTTGTGCAGGAAAGTTCATTAAGCAAATCACAATTTTCTGAGATTAGATAATTAGAGTCACAGCTATTTCCATTTGAAATCTCAAGAAGATAGAAAGAAAATAATTGTAGTCTTAGCAAAATCCACCTAAATATATCATGTTTAAAGTCTAGATGTTATCAGACAGGCAAACGGGCTGTTATATTTCAATTTTAATTGAAAGTTCAACATACTATAGAATATTATCAAAATATCTCCAGAGGGAACAAGAATGCACACAACTGTTGCAGTCTCAGTACAGTATAAATTTGTGCACAAGTACTTGAAGAACAAAATTAGGTACTTGAGGACTAGATCCAGGCTTCATCAAAATTAATATGACAATTAAATCACAGTAAATTCAGTGGATCTGTTGTACACCACACCGAAACTGGTTTCAAATGTATATTGATCCCAATAGTTGCCAAGACTTCAGCTGAATCACTTAAGTTTCCAAGCTTAATTTTGAGATTCTTTATTTCAGCTGATGACCACATTAAAATGTTGAACAAGGGCAAGATGGGGAAATGACAGCAAAATTTCATCATTGCTATTCTTTCATCTATATGTGACAAGTAATGTTGATTTCATATTAATTCCACAGGAGCCTCTACCTTTACTTTAAAAAAAAGTCTGTTCTATCTGCTGAATAAATTCTTTATTATTCAGTAGATGCATTCAAAGATTGTTTTAGAAATGTGTTTAAAATTTTCATCACATACAGATTGGACCAGTAAGATTTAGATTTTAACTATATGATTTTAGCTTGAAAAATCTTGCTGACAAATAATTTATATACTGCAGCTGACAGCCCAGAGATATATTCAGCGAGTGGGCAGGAAAAAAAAGAGAACAAAGTATAATATCAAATTCTACAGGGAAAGGTAAAAATGCAGCCCACAGGAGCTGAGATTGGACTGAGAAAACCAGATTGTTCCAAGAGGTTATCAGCATGGAGTGAAAGGGAGAGAAACAAACATCTCTAGCAGAACACCTTAGTGATTTTTACTGCTTTTCAAGGCCCATGTAATTGGTGCCTCTTTAGCCCAGCTGGTGCTTGTTAATGCGAAGGCAGCTATCTCTCCCAAGATGCCTGCCCCTTAGCTAGGAGCTCTGATACTGCTCCAGCCTTTGTTCTTTGATTTGGTGGTGTCACAGGTTGTGACTTGGGGTCAGGGAACTGAGCTGCTAGGTTTATGGGATGTGCAAAGCTGAGGACTACATCATCTTCCACTCTCTCTGAACTTGGCAGCTCCACTCAGTCTCAGTATTCGCCTTTAGACATCTATCCTTCTGAGCAACTTCTAGCTGAAATATACCTCATCACAAACTTCCACTTGAGATATTTTGATTCACTCAACGTCCAGTCTGGTACTTGTAGTCTTAACAGTAATGATAATTTTCCAATTTTCCCTCATCTCCAAAACAACAGCTATTTCATCTTTGTGAAATCATCTTAAAGAGAGACTATAGTAGCAGAAGACTGGCTCACTCTTCTAATCAAAAGAGATGCCTATTTAAGGGCTCAGTAGTACCAATTAATATCACAATTATGATGATGTAAATACTTCAGGGGGTGGCCCAAAGGAGCTTTTTCAAAAAGGCATCTGGACTTTGATTTTTTTTCTTTGAAAACGTTTTCTCATCCAAGCAGCTTCGTTGCCTTTTGGAAAAAAATACCTTTGAGACAATCACGATCTGGATGACTTAGAATCTCTAGAGATTGCAGAGGGTGCCTGAAATGCCAATGTCCCATAGCTGTATCATCTCAACTGGAATTTCCAGTTCCAAAAAGATAAAACTGTAAATCACAGCAGCAACACCTTCTTTTAAATTTGTAAACCTTTAACTACATTATTATTTAGCTAGCAACCAATTTCAATGAAATCCTGAAGATTTTATCCTATTTTTTTATAATTTCACTTTCTAGAAATTATAAAAAATAGGATAAAATTTTCAGGATTTAATTGAAATTAGTTGCTAGCTAAATAAAAATATAGTTAAAGGTTTACGAATTCCCCTTCTCAAATATTACCAAATTTTTGGTTTAATCAGCCCAACATATTCTGCATAGCAACAGACAATGTTATGTCCATCCAAGATAAGGAAAGAAATATTGAAGGCCCGTTAAAATGAGGACCCAGATTGTTGGGGGCAATATGATGACTCTGTAATTCGCTTAGAGAGGGCTGTAAAGCATTGTGAAGCAATGAAGCAGTGCTATTGCTATTAATTTATTTTAGCATTAGAGATGGAAAGTATTGGAATCCTAATTTATTCTCCACCTCCTTAGAGTTACAAATAAATTTGCTACCCTTTTATGATACAAATCAAAGCATATTCACTTTGCCTAATAGTAGATGCAAAAATACTTAGTTATTTTTACTTATTAAAATATCTTGTCATCCTTTAAAAAATGTTTTCCTTGAACAACTTGCAGTCACTTTAAAATGACAATAAAATATTAAATAAAAACACTGGGTAAAACTACAGAGCAGATAGACATTAAAGAGAGGTAAGATAAATATACTTAGATACAGAATTCTATTACAGAATGTTGCATATATGTTATATATTAATTATTTTAATCTTTGTCTAGTCCTAGAAAAAAAATATGCCACTGGATGTCCCTTATAAAGGAAAGCATGTGAAAACTGGGAACTAGTTAAGAAGGTGGCATCCTTCTGTACAGCTGCTTCCAAACCTCAACAAGAAAGGAGAGCTGGTGCCTGGCCAAGTTCTAGGGTTTGGGTTGGAATTTTCAGGAAGTGGTTTTCTTCAGATACTGGGGCCCCAAGCCACAAAGGATTTTTAGGTTAATGCTAGCAACTTGAATTTGGTCTGCAAGTGAACTGGGACCAACGAAAGATACTGCAGAACTGGCATAAAATGGACATAAAGTTCTGGTTAACATTCTTACTCAGATAACGCTATACTGATTCAAGTTGCCAGAGCATCTTTAAAGATATACCCACATATAAGGCATTGCAGTACTCTATTTGGGCATTATTGGGCAGGGATTAATGAAGCATTTCTTTATTTAGAGGAAATATGTTAAGTCATCCATCAAAAGCAAAATATCTCTCTATGGACTATGGATTAAGAAAGATGGCCACCATTTAGTTGTGTCAGTTTCAATTTATTTCACAGCAAATTGCGATTCTTTAGGGAAAAGGTACCAATACGCTTGGCTGTGCCTGCAAGTACTATGGAGAATAATGCACAGCTATTTAGAAATACTTTTAAAATGAAATTTGTGATCACATTACTTTGTGTCTATATTCTAAATTGTATTCATCTCTTTAGAGGCACCTTCTTCGCTTGCTGATTTTTGAGATTCCAATCCAACAAAGGAATGCAACTACATTCTTATGCTACTCACTTTATTCAGTGCAGCACAACATTCAGATTATGGCCACTTTTCAGAATAGAAGGTTTTCCAAAGTATTTAAAATAAGTATTAAATTAAATAATACTTAATAATAATTTAATTATTTAATTAATAATAATAATTATTATTATTATTAATTATTTATTTAATAATTAAATAACCGACGGCTTTGGGGGTTTTTAGATAAATCTTTAAGTTCTATTTTAAGGGGTTCTGGGAGGGATTGTGGGAATGGATCTGGGGGGATCCATAAATCCACTGAAAGGGGTAATGGGTCTGATAATCATGGTGGGGAGGATGGGGACAGAAATCTGACAAGGATGCAGGGGGATGAAGCGATGGGCATTAGTATAGTAAGTGGGAGGGGCAGATATGACGGCTGCAGGAGGCCATATTATGTTTCGGGAGTGTACACTCGTTGTTTACGAGCGATTGCCCACTCCGACCCCCAAAGCACTGCTCGTTTCCCGGGTTGTTCAGAGTCTCAGAGCCTGGGTCTACGGCTGATGTTATGTAATGCCAGGTCAGTGGTAAATAAAGCCCCCCTCATTCATGATCTTATTTCAGAGGGGGGTGCTGACCTGGCAGGAATTACGGAGACCAGGTTACGCCAGGAGGGAGGAGTTCCCCTTGTGGAAATGTGCCCGCCAGGTTTCCGTGCATTCCATCAGCCAAGGACTCAGGGAAGGGGTGGGGGAGTGGCAGCAATCATTAGAGAAAGTCTTTGCCCGAGGGAAGCCACTGTTCCTCAGATAGCTGGATGTGAGTCCCTCCTTGTGAAGTGGGGTCGGGGGATTCAGATGGGCCTACTGATTGCGTACTTGGCTCCCTGCCACGTAACAGCAGTCCTGCCTGAGCTGCTCGACATTATAGCCGGGGTGGCGGTGGAAACCCCCAGACTTATTGTTATAGGGGATTTTAACCTGCCATCCGCTGGTGAGATGTCGGAGACGGCTCAGGAGTTCATGGCTTCCATGAAGGCCATGGACCTGACCCAGGTAGTTCAGGGCCCCGCCCACTTGGGGAATCACACTCTGGACTTGATTTTTGTCTCTGATCAGTGGCTGAATGATCTAAGAATAGGGGATATAGACATCAAGCCCTTGTCATGGTCTGATCATTCTCTCCTTCACATGGACTTTCAAGTCACTTCCACCCACCGCAGGGAGACGGAACCAACCAAATGGTTCCGTCCCAGGTGCCTGATGGACCCTGAAAGGTTCCTGATGGAGCTTGGGCCATTTCCTGAGACTCTGGCTCACAACTCAACTGAGGACCTGGTGGTCGCCTGGGACAGGGTGGCTACTGGGGCCTTGGACCGCGTTGTGCCTTTGCGGCCTCTGACCCAATGCCGATCTCATCTAGCTCCTTGGTTTTCCGAGGAGCTGAGAGAGATGAAGCGTCGGAAAAGACGCCTGGAGAGCGATTGGAGGACAAGCCGATCTGAATCTGACCGAACACAGGTGAGATCTTATATTAAGACCTACCTAGTGGCGATAACAGCGGCGAAGTCTAGCTACTTCTCCGCTCTTATTGCATCTGCAGAGAACCGCCCAGCTGCGCTGTTTAGGGTGACCCGCTCCCTACTTCAGGTGGAGGTACGGGAAGATCCCTTAAAGGGTCGAGCTGACGATTTTGTACAATTCCTGCATGATAAAGTCGCTCAGATTCGGGAAGGCCTGGACTCCGATTGGGTAGATCCAGGGGAGGAGACGGGGGCAGGTCTTGAGAGCGTTATCTGGGAAGAGTTTGACTCTGTGGCCCCTGAGGACGTGGACAGGATTCTGGGCAAGCTTAACGCTGCCACATGTTTATTGGACCCGTGTCCCTCCTGGTTGGTACTGGCCTCCCGGGAGGTTACACGAGGCTGGCTCCAGGGGATTATAAATGCTTCTCTGAGTGAGGGTGTCTTTCCCGCCGCCTTGAAAGAGGCGGTTGTGAAGCCCCTCCTCAAGAAGCCTTCCCTGGACCCGGCTATATTATCAAATTATTGTCCAGTCTCCAATCTTCGCTTTGTTGCGAAGGTTGTTGAGTGTGTGGTGGCGCGACAATTACCCCGATACCTGGATGAAGTTGTCTATCTGGATCCGTTCCAGTCGGGCTTCAGGTCACGATACAGCACGGAAACGGCATTGGTCGCATTGGTGGATGATCTCTGGAAGGCTCGGACAGAGGTTGCTCCTCTATCCTGGTCCTATTAGATCTCTCAGCGGCTTTTGATACCATCGACCATGGTATCTTACTGCACCGGCTGGAGGGGTTAGGAATAGGGGGCACCGTGCTTCGGTGGTTCTCCTCCTTCCTCTCTGACCGTTCACAGTTTGTGTTGGCAGGGGGGCAGAGGTTGACCTCGAGGCACCTTATTTGTGGGGTGCCGCAAGGGTCAGTCCTCTCACCCCTTCTGTTCAACATTTATGTAAAACCGCTAGGCAAGATCATCCGTGGTTTTGGGGTGAGTGTTCATCAGTATGCTGATGACACACAGCTATACATCTCCACCCCAGACCACCCCAATGATGCCCTTGCTGTGATGTCCCGTTGCCTGGAGGCCGTGCGGATCTGGATGGGGAGAAACAAGCTCAGACTCAACCCCTCCAAGACCGAGTGGCTGTGGCTTCCGGCGTCCCGGTATAGTCAGCTGGTACCATCACTGACAATAGGGGATGAGATCTTGCTCCCCACAGAGAGGGCCCGCAACTTGGGTGTCCTCCTGGATTCACGGTTATCTTTAGAAGATCATTTGACGGCCGTGGCCAGGGGTGCCTTTTATCAGGTTCGCCTGATCCGCCAGTTGCGTCCCTTTCTGGATCGGGACGCCTTGTGCACGGTCACTCATGCCCTAGTTACCTCCCGTATGGACTACTGTAATGCTCTCTACATGGGGCTCCCCTTGAAAAGCACCCGGAGGCTCCAACTGGTCCAGAACGTAGCCGCGCTGATGATTATGGGCGCAGCTCGTTATGCCCATGTAACACCTCTCCTACGCGAGCTGCACTGGCTCCCGGTGGTCTTCCGGGTGCGATTCAAGGTGTTAGTTATCACCTTTAAAGCGCTCCATGGCTTAGGACCTGGGTACCTATGAGACCGTCTTTTGCCACCAATAGCCTCCCACCGACCAGTTCGTTCTCACAGGGAGGGACTACTCAGGGTACCATCAGTCAAATTATGTCGACTGGTGACTCCCAGGGGGAGGGCCTTCTCTGTGGGGGCTCCAACCCTTTGGAATGAACTGCCCCTGGAGATACGGAATATCCCTGATCTCCGTGCTTTCCGCTGTGCCCTCAAGACCCTGATGTTCCAACAGGCGGGGCTAAACATACGAACATGTGAATGATTTTTTAAATGTTATCTAATTCTGGGTTTTATTTAATTGACCAAACTAAGTAATAATTTTAATTAGCAATTTTATGATGTTTGTGTGTCTATATTTTTCTTGACTGTACACCGCTTTGAGTCCTACGGGAGAAAGGCGGTATAGAAATTAAATAAATAAATAAATAAATAAATAAATAAATAAATAAATAAATAAATAAATAAATATAAATTATTTCTTCCTTGGGATTTTAAATGCCACTCTGATTTTAGTATATATTTTAATTGCCTGCCCAAGACCTTTAAGTTCAAAAACATTTCAGACTTTTAGAAAATCATGATAATATTTACCATTCATGATTATACAGGCATAGTTCATGAATAGATTAATAAATGAACATTGCATAAATTTCAAATGTAGAACTATGAATAAGCTATAAAATTTGCAAGGATGGTTCTCATTAACCTGAATGCAACATTTCTCCCTTTTAAATTATTGCAATTATTCTATGTAGCGATAGAATATGTTCTAGCCAAAATTAATCATTATTCTTATTGATCCACTTATTTAAAAATTACAAACATATAATTTATTGGTTTAATTCAGTGGAAATTCAAACTTCAGGTCTAACAAAAACTCAGAAAGATGAGCAATTTTGAAATATGAAGTGTATTAAAATTAATTTCAACATGATTCATTTGAACTTATTCACAAGTCATTACCAGATCAACTCCAGGTACAGATCACTTCCAGAGATGGTATTTGTTACTTCTTTCTACTTGAATACTGCCAAATGGGTATCATAACTAGAAATTAACAAAACTAATTTTTAATTAACCAAAAGACAAGCTCAGGATCCAAAAAGATCTTGACGGAGTTGAACATTGGGCCCTATCCAACAAAATGAATTTCAGTGTGGAGAAAAACAAAGCTATACACTTAGGCAGGAAAAATCAAAGGTATAAGCACAGATTAGGTGAGACCTGGCTCCAAAACAGTAACTGTGAGAGAGACCTTGGAGTCCTAGTGGATGATCACTTGAATATGAGCTAGCAGTGTGCAACAGCAGCCAAAAAGGCTAATACAATTTGGGTTGCTTAAACAGAGGCATAGAGTCAATATCACGTGAAGTATTCGTACCGCTTTATACAATCCTAGTAAGACCACACCTGGAATACTGCAACCAATTTTGGTCACCATACTATAAAAAAGATGTTGAGACTTTGGAAAAAAATTCAGAGAAGAGCAACTAAGATGATCAAAGGCCTGGAGACTAAAACGTATGAAGAACGGCTGCAGGATATGAGTTTGGCTAATCTAAAGAAAAAAAGAATTAGGGGTTAACATGATAGCAGTATTCCAATATTTGAGAGGCTGCCACAAAGAAGAGGGGGTCAAATTAATCTCCCAAGCACCAGAGGGCAAGAAACAATGGTTGGAAACTAATCAAAGAGAGAAGCGACCTGGAATTAAAGAAGAACTTCATGACAGTGAGGACAATTAACCAGTGGAACAGTTTGCCTCCAGAAATTGTGAGCGTTTCATCACTGTATGTTTTTAAGAAGAGTCTAGACAGTCAGTTGTCTGAAATGGTTTAGGTTCTCCTGCTTGAGCAGGGGGCTGGACTAGAAGACCTCAAAGGTCCCTTCCAGCCTATTCTATTCTATTCTATTCTATTCTATTCTATTCTATTCTATTCTATTCTATTCTATTCTATTCTATTCTATTCTATTCTATTCATTATGGGTAGCTAATTTGTGATATAGATGAAAACTGACTACTTTGATTATGAAATTAAGAAACAGAGTATGAACAACCTCATAGCACAGAAGAGTTAACCATGAAAATACAATATGCATAAGCTTTTCAAAAAAAATATCCTAAAAAAAATAACCACCCGTGAAGTTGGTATGGTAAAGATTATATGCATACAATATAGACCAGTGATAGTGAATCTTTTTGGCACCGAGTGCCCAAACCAGAACGTGTGTGCATGTGCATGCACTGCAGCACCAGAAACCCGAAGACCAGTTGGCTGGCCCGCATATGCCTGTTTTTTGGCCATTTTTCGGGCAGTTTCCAGGCCATTTTTCAGGCCAATAATGAATATATTAACAAATGAACATTGCATAGATTTCAAATGTAGAACTATGAATAAGCTATAAAGTTGACACTATATGATTGAATTTTTAGAAAGTATTTCAACTATTTGCACACAACCTTGAGAGGTCAATAACTGTAGTTATGAAAACATTTGTCCAGGATGAACAAAACTTCTTGAAAAGCATACATACTTATAGTTGATAGTTTAGTTCTTTTGCATGAACTTTTTTAAAATAACCAACATAAAATATTTCACAGTGTTATTTATGCTTTACTTTGAATAATTCTGAAGACATCCCACAGAATTTCTAAAACAAATCCAATTGTCACTTCAAATATATTTTTTAAGTTGGGTGCAATATGAACCCACATTATCTGTTTCTCAGAAAGTATATTCTTAGCTAATGTCTAACCTTTTAAATAGTGATTCCTTCAGATGATTCAGGGATAACAAAGCATTAACCTGTAAACAATGCCAGATTTGTTTTTACAAATGTCCTGTAGTTGGCTTCTTATTCTTCAAAACTTGATATTCTTGCTGAAAATGTTAATACTAATAATTGTTTTTTTGAAATGCTGAGCAAACTTTTTGGACTTAATACTAAGCAATCCTATCCTTTTGAATTCATTGAGCCGCGATGAGAAACCTGTGACCCTCCAGATGTTGCTGACAATAAATTCCATTAAATCTGGCTAGGATTTCTTGGAGTTTTAATTCAGCAATTTTATACAAACCATGTTTCTCTACCAAGTCCATGGCTGAATCTCAGCTAAACCTCTAGGATTATATAATAAAAATGAAAGTATCTGCATTTGAGAAATAATAAGGATATCTTTTAATGGTTCTTTGGCTATAGGAGCAGTATCAAATCCCATTTATGATAATTACATTGATCAGTTGATGAATAACTTTTCATTTTGATTTCAGTGGGAACTAAGAAACTTAATTTTGTATATTTTTCCCACTCCAAGATAAAATTAGAGTAGTTTTGTCAATTGCTCCTCCCTTCAACTACAACTAAAAACATGAAATATATTCCTGGGATCATGGCATGTGCAGAAAATTATATTCTATGTTATCAATTTGCTTTTCTTCCTGCATGGGTAGTGACGATGGCCCTCTGGGAGTTGAAGTCCACAAGTCATATTGTTCCCCAACCATTATAATAACTGCTTAATATCAGAGCGCACTCCTCCCCTCATGGGACCTAAGATATAGACCATCCTTGAGTGAGAAATAATGAGTCAAAACCAAAGAATATAGAGAGAAATATTTATTTATAAATTAAATATATTATATATCTGTGTTCAGCAAACATATTAAAAGGCATCTTCACTGAATAAAACCTAATGTCTTAAAAGCAAAAAACTAGTTCTGATGGCAAGTTCCAAATATACTAAAATAATCATTTTCTTTTTCTTTCAATATTTGTATAAACTCTTATATAATATAGATCAGGGCTATCAAACTCCCGGCCCGCGGGCTGGATGCATCACTTGCTGGCCACATCCACGCCCGGTTTAGCCAAAGAGGGAAAAGTCCTGATATGTCATGTGACGCTGCAGTGACGTGAGTTTGACACCCTTGATATAGACTGAAACATGTGCATTCAGTAATATCAGTCACACAATACAAAATATCCAGGAGACACTAACGGACTTCTCAGTCACATATTGCGCTCAATTATATCCAAATTATAGCAAAGCCATAAACAAAATGATATTTTGGGCTCTGCAGTACTGTAAGACTCACATTACACTCACATTATTTCTAATACATATTAATGGAAAACAATCTATACCCATGGTTTCTGTTTATTAATGAAGTTATGCTCTGACAGCACACATATATGTGGCCATACTGATTCAATTCACTGCATTTCATAAACTGTAAATATAAATCAAGTTACGAAAAGCTTACATTATTGCTTATTAGAGTCTGAGGGATACATTTCTTTAAGAAGACAGAAATAGATTGAAAGTGAAACATTAACTGCAAGTTATCTCAAAAATTAATGCCCCATATTTTCGCTGATGTTACAAATCAGAGATTTCATTTCAGAAAATATGATTGGAGAAAACTAACTTCTAATAAAAATACAATCTCTTGGCAAATGGCAGAAAGATTTACCCAACAAATGAGAAAGTAATCACATGCCTTAGAATAATGCTATAAATAACTCTTATGTATATGGTTGCATTCCTAAGTCCTATATCAATCTATAATTCAATTTTTTTTGCTATTAAGAGGCATGAGGCTAATAGATAGCAATTTTAACTATTTGTATGCCAGATACAGGTGATCTGTTTGATACAGATAATGAATTATGGTAAAATTATATTAAATAGTATGATAATGTTATACTTCATAAAATGCTGTTATTCTCAAGCATGATAGTTAATTTTCACAGCAATCACACCAATTTCCTTGTAACATGAAGTAGAAAGTAGTCATATCCTTGCAAGAGATTTCTGTCATACATATACTAAAATCTGAGACTAATTCACAAATTATATGTTCATCACAGCCGAAGGACAAAATGTTGTTTCCTTGCCAGTACAGATACTGAGATTGACTGTACTGACCTTTTAATTGTTTTTTTAATCAACAGTGAGGACAGTGTCATGTTCCCACTCCACTTTGGGAGACCCAGGATAGGTTCCATGGCAAACCCAATGGTTAGGGTTAAGGCCACACATAAAGAGGCATTTCCTCTTTAAGGCAAACTCGCTCACTCTTAATAGAACCAGGCATCTCACACTAACACTTTACCATAGGCCACTATCTTTCACTGGATATGGCTATTCGTTGCTATGGTTTTTATTGTTTATGAAGAAGTATTGTCTCTTTATTCTAATGCAAGTGGACCCGACACTGAGGATAGTAGATCTTCATATAAAAGTTGAAAAGGAGTAACAGAATACAGCCTAAGTGATTATCTCCCAAGAAGGAATAAAAAGATAACATAGGCACAGCAATTTGATGCTTACAATAGGACTTTCCTATCTACACACTGCCGCTTAAACATTGTAAGGGAAATTTCAGGAAGATCTGTACCATTTAATGAGGTATTAAGTTTCCCAGGACAACACTAATTGGTAAGGCAATACTGAGTTTTTATATTTATATATGATCACAAAATAATAATAATAAAAATCTCTCTCACGTTTGCAGACTAGTCTATGAGTCCTCTTTTAACTTTTTGAGGATAAAAATACATTTTGAGGATTGAGGATTTTTAAAACACTCATTACAAGTATGAGGAAACTGGTCTATGATTACCAGTCTTCATCCACAGCTTTTAAAAGTATATTATGACTACTCTGGCATCTTAAGCTGTTCTAAGGGAAAGCCACCTGCTACATAAAGGAGTAATCTTATCTAGGCAGTCCAATATAAGTATCATCTTATTTAATTTTTTTAAAAAATAGTATTTATCTAACTGAAGGCAGGGATGTATGGTTGCCATTTATGTAGTTGTATACTTTTGCAGAAATCCAAGACAAAAGTTGGGTTGATTATACTAAATTATACAGCCTCATTTATGGAATGGTACAATAATTAGAGTTAGTTGACTACAGGTAGTTCTCGAGTTATAAATGTAATGGAGCCTGCCCATTTCATTTGTAACCCGAAGATTCGTGGGAGTGAATCACATACCTTGAACATGCTCACGCCCTCCTTTCACCCACGCATTTGCTAATCGAATGCTCGGTTCGTTAAATACACATGAGGTATTTCAGGATGAGAAAGGCCATGGGGGGTCCTAGTGATGGAACAGGTCACCTGCTTAAGACCACCCAACGCCTCCCTGACCCACTGAAATACCTCATGATCCCCACAATTGCTTTCCCTCCCACCCAACCTGCTATGCTGGGTCACTTTCTATGCGAAGATCTAGCAAGCTGTCTCCTCTCCAGCCTCTCACGCCCCTCTGAAACTCCGTTTTGGTGTGCACAGGCCTTGTCTGGCACTTTACAGCCCAAAGGACCTCCCTTTCGGGCTGCAAAGTGCTGGACGAGGCCGGCACACACCAAAAGGGAGCTGAGGAGCTCCATTTTGGGTTGCAAAGGCTTTTTGCAAGGATGGCAAAAGTCTTTGCAAATGGAGGGAAAGCTTTGATGTTTCAGGGGTTCCCTCGATTTGCAAAGTCTTTTGCTGCAGATCTCATCCAGGCTTCTGTTTTCAGAGAATAGAGGTCTAAAGTATTGTGAGACCATGAGAGATCAATAGCGTGAGATCTCACAATACTGATCTCACGTGATCTTGCAGTACTTTAGGCCTTCAATCTCTGTGTACTCACCGAAGGCCTGAAGCGCCAAAACAGGCCAGGAAAGCAAAAGGTTTCTAGATCTTCGCAAGGTAAGTATGCACAGGCCTATGAAGATTCGGCATGGAGGGGGGAGGGGAATTGCAGGAGGAATGTTGCAGAGCCCCTGCAGTTGTTTGTAAGGGCAAACAGCTGCCGTAGTGCTACAACATTCATAGTTTTAGAACTTGTTCATAAACGCTAGGGGGCGCTTATCATGTAACTTCCAATGTTTGCTAAGGGAATGCTCGTAACCATGTATATGTATAAATCAAAGCAAAATCACCTAAGTACCATTAGAAAACTGTTTTCTTACTATGGTTGTGTACTGAATGAAAAGAATGAAAAATATGAAGGAATATAATTCAGACTTACTATAAGAAATATGCAAGTAATCAACACCATAGTGTCAAAAGACATTTTGTTATGGGATCAAAGCACAGAAATTGTGAAATAGTTATGCCTGGTTATATAAGAAAAGAAATTAGCATGTCTCATTTTGATCAGGGAAAAAACTTCATACTGCAGAACATCTTTGTATATTTTAAAAATAGTGTGTAAGATAGAAAACCATTTAGAATTATTCTTTCCATGTCATCTAGGAAAACAACAGATTCCCATTACAACTCTGTCTTATCTGGTTGTGCAGATGTAGAACTAGCATTGTCTTCTCCAGCATGATTCTTGTCTTCAGGCTCAAAAACTAATGAAGCTGAATTTATGCAATATCGTTTTCCAGTTGGACGTGGCCCATCATCAAATATATGGCCAAGATGAGCACCACACTGAAAGAAAAGAACAAAATTTGTGTTTATTTTTAAATATAGAAAACCTAGTGGGAAAACTTAAGGTAAATGTATTGTTATTTGAAAGTTAACACACATGGGCTTTATTTTTAAAATTGTTAAATTGGATTTAATTTAATCTAGAGATTTAAAATGCTGGCTTCAGTCATTATTCCTTTTTATTTAGTCCTTTGAGAAACTTACTCTAAACAAATGTGCTTCAAATACATACAGTTTGATTGCAATTTGTACAAAGTGAATATGCTTATCCACATATCAAATAGAAGGGTCATATCTTTAGCAATACAAATGAAAGAGTAATGCAAGATGCAAAGTTGGTTTAAGATTGCCATATTATTCTTTTCTGTCCTCTTCAAATGAAATTAATTCTGAAGAGGATGTTTAACTACAGTAAGTAAACACTACAAGAATGTAATAATGTAACATTACAATATTAAAAAATGTTTCCTGTAAGTGACTTACTAACTCTACGAAGAGGTCCTGCAAAAACTAAAATAACTGCTGGAACAAGAAGTGCAGGATTATTCAATAGAATTCTGTCAGGATTCAAGACATCATTTCTGAAGAAGATCCTTGAGTACTCAAAACTTCAAGATAACTTTTATACAGAGAAAATTATAAATAGTATGTCTTTTTGTGGCAAAATAGTTCATCGTATCACTTTGCCACTACAATAAAGAACTGTACGATACACAGAAAGGTGGTTTTGAGACACATTAATATGTATTGTTCAGATAATTAAAACCTTTATAGTTCCCAGCTAGGAATAGCCACTCCAGAGACATACTTACAGTATATTGTTTAGCAAATTTATTTTCTATCGAGACAACATTTTCACTTTAGCAACCGGTATATTGGACTTCTATTCCCCCCGGAATACTATTATGCAAAATATATCTTATTATCTATGCTTTTAATTAATAAGATCCTTTAATAATTCTACTTGATGTTTCTATCTACTAATTCATACTTTATGATTTACTCTCCTGTTAAATACCATATTATAATAATGTACTATTATTATATACCATTGCAAGCTACCTTTTGATTGCTTTGGAATGAAAAGCAGAAAAACAAATCCCAGAAACAGGAATATATGAAAGTCGTTAATTATCTATATACTCACAAGTAATTTAACTGAAGGTCTTAAGTAGAAGAAAAAGATAAATACAATTATGCTTTGTACATCAGAGCTCCCCGTGTAGACTTTTTCCTGCAGAATGCAGTTCTATAAGCACTAAAACAATTTTATGATTTATGATTTGTTTATGATGATTGCCAGTACAAAAGCTCTGAAAAGAAAAACTGAAAATGACTGTATAATATGTAAGTCCACTTTTTAGCTTGTTCAAATGATTATCTTAATATCAATTTTAAAGTAATTCTAGCACACCGATATAGAAAATGTATAACAAAACCAAGATTGAACTTAAATTTCAATTGAAACTAGTTCAACTGCAGTTAAAAAAAACTGAGTTAGAATTTTCATTCACCATTGCA
Organism: Pituophis catenifer annectens; assembly: GCF_029215685.1. NCBI lineage: Eukaryota > Metazoa > Chordata > Lepidosauria > Squamata > Colubridae > Pituophis > Pituophis catenifer. The sequence goes on along the minus strand of NW_027256887.1, from coordinate 42,757,480 downwards.
TTTGCCTTTCTAAATATTTCTACTTATGACTTTCAAGTTTCTTTTGTGTTCATTTATAATTAACCATATCTTCCTGTTTCTGGGATTTGTTATTTTGCTCAATAACCTTTTTTCCCTGATAAGTCTGGACTAAGCCATTAATGCTATGGAAGACAGATGATAGTAACAGTCAAAAGGAATTAGAATGAGACATATAATGGAAAACAGTATTTAACATGATCACTCAAGTATTTTGGCAGAAGGAACTTGAAGATAAGCAGTAAGATACATGAGAATAACTCCTGGATTTCTGTCAGTACTGCTCCTCAAGTATTCATAATGATGAAAGTAACACCCACTATCCACATTTTGCATTTAGATTTAAGAGAGCAGAGGTCAGAGGGGAACCTCAAAAGGATGTTTGCCTGAAGGACAATTTCTAAGCCTTCTGATTTAGGTCACTTATGTACACACTGTTAAATAAAGTTTAACCTAGATAACAATATAGATTCTCATTAGACTTTAACTTTTTATACCTACCAGCTGTCATTCTTATGACCAAGCAGACAACAGTTAATTTTGGGGTAACTTAAGTCTTTCTATGTAAATGGATGAACTAGAGCTCTAAAAAAAAAATCTTTTAACATTAGAATGGCTTTTTTGTTGTTTTTAAACTGACCTGAGTGCAGCTTATTTCAACCCTGTGCATCCCAAATGAGAAGTCATCAGTACATGTAATTGTGTCAGAGTTGATTACATCATAGAATGACGGCCAACCTGAAAAATAAAAAAGGGACAAGAAATTAATCAGGAATGATTTGAGGAATCATTTGAGAGTTAAATAAACTTCTGACAGTTTTAATCACAAATATGATTCTCAGGCATTTGCTATACTCTGAATGAGCACATGGAACAGGCAAAGCTTGTTTTCAGTAAGAAAACAGTAAGTTTTCACATTGTGAAATACGGTACTATTTATTCTTGTCTAGGGAAATAATCCTATATAGTCTTAAAATGTGTGAACCCTCTGGAGAATTATATTCATTTATAACTGTCATTTTAAATTTCCCACTTTTGAAGAATCTAAACAACAAACCGAAAGTTAACAGGCCTCCAAAACATAGGCATTCTTATCAAAGTGAGAGAAAAGGGTTTTCTCAAGCACTCCATTAATTTTCCATCACCTTCTACTTTTAAAAACAAGATTTCTGATGCAGCATATACACATGTATGTGCTCTTATTCATAGGGGATGACTAGAAATGCATGTCATTCTGGCATGTTTTATATGGGAAAATGTCAAGGACCAACATTTCTCTAACAAGAGCTAATTGGGAACAGTTGTTTTTCTCTTCTATCAAAAAAATTAAAAACATTATATCCATTAACTGCAACTTTGATATGAACTGGGTTTATATAATACAGACGAAAAAACAGTGTAAATTACATGCTTCATATCTTCCACTCACCTTCACCATTTTTTTCTACAAAGATTCTCATGGGAAAGTTAGTATAGCTCCTATACAAAATCTAATGGAAACACTGCATTCCTACTCAGTCATGTAAAACTAATGATTTAAGATTACAGCCTAAAATGTATCCTACAAAGTATATCTCATGAGGAGATATAGAATTCTATAAAATCACTGAAGACGAAGACCAAATGACACATTTGTCAGGTTGTGGACAGCTGCACTAGAGATGTGTCCATTCCTGCCAACTCAATGGAAAAGAGCCAGGGAAAAGCAATTCTATATTTCTCAGAAGGATCATTAATTGCTTCTGGATTGATCCTCTTATCTATTGCTAAAACAGACAACAATGTTTGAAGAAGAATGGCTTTATCATGTAAACAGGTTGAAACTTGTTCAATATTGAGAAATTTTACTGAAAAGTCTTCATTATACATAAGTGACAAACATCAAAAACCAGTATGAATACATTGAAAAAATATCCTTATGAGAAAAATTACATTACAGAAATGCTTCAGATGAGTTTCTTTCCAGTTTTGATATTAATAATCAATTACTCACTGTCTGTTACAGATTTTTCCACTTGGATTCTACCCCAAGCCTTTAAAAAATTTACTATCCCATCATATGCTTTGAAGTCAAACTCATAAAAAAGTCTCCTTCCAGTCAATCCTAGCTCTTGGTAGCTATATAAATATTTCTAGGTAGCTTTCTGGTCAATAACACAGAGGTGGTTTGCCTTTTTTATGTATATTGGTGTGTGCATTTCTATTTCTATTAATTATTACAAATTAATAAATTACAAATCTAGGCAATGAATCTGCACTATAAACTCCCATTATTATTTGATAATTCACAATCTGTTATTGTTTTTTTTCATTTTACAAGAACAGAACATACAAAAATTATGTTAGCTGTACTATTGTTCATTGTTATAGTACAGATGGTCAAAATATGTGGATCTTACCTGGGGGGGGCAGATGTTCCAGAGGGTGTTGCTATGGCAGAAAAGGCTCTTCTTCTGGCCCCCACTAGCCAAAATTCCTTGACTGACAGGGTCCACAGGATGCCACTTCTGCCACCATGGGTGGAGCAGGCTAATCTCATCAGGGTGAGACAATTCATTAGATAACCTGCCTGCTATATCCATGCCATGAAAGGCTTTAAAGATAATCTTGAATTGGACCCAGAAGCAAACTGGCAGCCTGTTAGACCAACAGTGTTAGACCAACAGTGGTCTAACATGGGTCACCCTAGGACAGGGGTGTCAAACTCGCGGCGTCACATGACTATCAGGACTTTTTTCCCCCCTTTGCTAAACCAGGCAAGGACAGGGCCAGCATCCAGTCTGTGGGCCGTGAGTTTGACAACCCTGTCCTAGGGCCTCAAGAACTGCCCATATGACTGTACCAGCTGCAACTTCTGGGTACTCTTCAAAGGTAGCCCCATGTAGAAAGTGTTGCAATAGTCCAACCATGACATGATCAAGAGTTGAGAGACAGAGCACAGAGTATCCCAATTCAGGAAAGGGTACCACTGGCACACAACACGAAGTTGCACAAAGTTGTTCTCAGTCACAACTGCCACCTGCTTATCAATCAGAGATCATAAATCCAGGAGAACCTAAGTTGCACACTGGGTCTGTTTGGGGTTGTGAAACCCATCCAGAATTAGAGAAGCTTGCCAGGGTTCAGTCGAAGAATGTTGCCCCACATCCAGACTCCAGCAGCTTCCCGGCACCATAAGGGGGCAGTAAAAACCATGATTTGGATCACCAGGGGTGGAAATATAGAACTGAGTATTATCCACATATTGATGATCCTTCAATCTATGATGATGAATGATCTCACCCAGCAATTTCATGTAGATGTTAAAAAGGAGAGGAGAGAGTACCAAGACCTGCGGCACACCCAAAAAAATGGCTGTGGACTTCTATTAGAAATTCTATTAAAAACAGTTTGCCTGGATTGTTAGTTCATTTTTTAAAAAAAATTAAACTTGTTTTAAAATAGTTATCAGGGACTTTAAAATGGAAGATTTATATATGCCTTTTAATTAAGTAAAGCTGACAATAGCAGCAAGAACAATCGTGAAGAATGAAAATGTATTCTTTATCTTCACTTAACAATACTAATATTTATAAAGTTATGAACAATATAGTAGCTTTAATAAGCTTTAATGTTTTAATTAATTAGCTTTAAAAACAAAATGTTATGCATGTTGCAAAATAATAGGATAAAAGGATTATGTTCATTCCAACATATTAACATGCTATTTGAGGCAAGCTATTGAACCTGCTTCATTCTAGCTAAACTATTGCTTTATAGCCTGTTACTTTAGATCTAAAAAAGTGAGTTAACTATAGATCTTCAGCATCAAAGGAATTGAATGGCATTGTGTAGAATTATAACCTTATAATTTTGAAGTGCCATTTAAAAATGTTTCAGATAGTTTTTTTGAATTTACTAGCGACCTAGTAACTTCAATCTTAAAGCATTTGATCTTGAATAATATTTTTGTTGCTATCTCAGAATGTAGTTCAATAAAATATCTCACATACTGTCCAAGTTACTATCTTGCTCCAGGATGTTTTATTATTTATTTATTTATTTATTTATTTATTATTTATTTATTTTCAATTTATATACCGCCCTTCTCCCTGAGGACTCAGGGCGGTGCACAGCCAGAATTAAAAACATGAAATACAAATATTAAAACAATTAAAATCTATATAAATTTGGCCCAAAATTTAAAAAAACCACAAACCAATTAAACATTTAAAAATTTAAAAAATTTCTTCCTAAGCCAGCCCAGCTTGCTGGAAAAAGTGGGTTTTAAGGGCACGGCGGAAGGCACTGAGGTCTTGGATTCTCCTTATCTCTGGGGGCAGCTGATTCCAGAGGGTAGGTGCCCCCACAGAGAAGGCTCTCCCCCTGGGGGTCACCAGCCTACATTGTTTGGCTGATGGCACCCTGAGGAGGCCCTCTCTGTGGGAGCGCACAGGTCGCTGGGAGGTCGTCGGTAGCAGCAGGCGGTCTCGAAGATAGCTAGGTCCTATGCCATGGAGCGCTTTAAAGGTGATAACCAACACCTTGAAACGCATCCAGAAGACCACCGGGAGCCAGTGCAGCTCGCGCAGGAGCGGTGTTACATGGGAGCGCCATGCTGCTCCCATCACTACCCGCGCTGCTGCGTTCAGGACCAGCTGGAGCCTCCGGGTGCCCCTCAAGGGGAGCCCCATGTAGAGAGCATTGCAGTAGTCAAGGCGAGAGGTGACGAGGGCGTGAGTGACTGTGCACAGGGAATCCCGATCAAGAAAGGGCCGCAACTGGCGAATCAGGTGAACCTGATAAAAGGCCCCCCTGGTTACAGCCGTCAGATGTTCCTCCAAGAACAGCTGCATATCCAGGAGGACTCCCAGATTGCGAGCCCTTTCTGTGGGGGCCAAGGACTCGCCCCCAATAGTCAGTGATGGAGTCAACTGACTATATCGGGATGCCGGGAGCCACAGCCACTCAGTCTTGGAAGGGTTGAGCTTGAGCCTGTTCCTCCCCTTCCAGATCCGCACAGCCTTCAGGCACTGAGACATCACTTCAACGGCATCGTTGGGGTGGCCTGGGGTGGAGATGTACAGCTGGGTGTAGTCTGTATAATTAAGATTGTTCATAGTAAAATACTGTCTCTGGAGGCCCTGCTGCAGTTATTGAAATCTATGCTTATAGAACTTTATCAATAAAATGCAGTATCAACTCCAAAATTAATTTCAACATGATTCATTTGAACTTATTTACAAGTTATTACCAGATCAACTCCAGGTACAGATCACTTCCATTCTGTAAGCAGAGATGGTATTTGTTACTTCTTTCTACTTGAATACTGTCAAGTGGGTATCATAACTAGAAATTAACAAAACTAATTTTTAATTAACCAAAAGACAAGCTCAGGATCCAAAAAGATCTTGACAGAGTTGAACAATGGGCCCTATCCAACAAAATGAATTTCAGTGCGGAGAAAAACAAAGCTATACACTTAGGCAGGAAAAATCAAAGGTATAAACAGAGATTAGGCGAGACCTGGCTCCAAAACAGTAACTGTGAGAGAGATCTTGGAGACCTAGTGGATGATCACTTGAATATAAGCTAGCAGTGTGCAACAGCAGCCAAAAAGGCTAATATAATTTGGGTTGTTTAAACAGAGGCATAGAGTCAATATCACGTGAAGTATTCGTACCGCTTTATACAACCCTAGTAAGACCACACCTGGAATACTGCAACCAATTTTGGTCACCATACTATAAAAAAGATGTTGAGACTTTGGAAAAAAATTCAGAGAAGAGCAACTAAGATGATCAAAGGCCTGGAGACTAAAACGTATGAAGAACGGCTGCAGGATATGAGTTTGGCTAATCTAAAGAAAAAAAGAATTAGGGGTTAACATGATAGCAGTATTCCAATATTTGAGAGGCTGCCACAAAGAAGAGGGGGTCAAATTAATCTCCCAAGCACCAGAGGGCAAGAAACAATGGTTGGAAACTAATCAAAGAGAGAAGCGACCTGGAATTAAAGAAGAACTTCATGACAGTGAGGACAATTAACCAGTGGAACAGTTTGCCTCCAGAAATTGTGGGCGTTTCATCACTGGAATGCTGGAAAATGGCCCGAAAACTGTCCTGGTTTTTTGGCCATTTTCCGGCGCTCCAGCACACATGTGCGCGCCAGAACCCCGAAGAGCAGCTGACAACAGCATGCGTGCCCACAAATAGGGCTCTGCGTGCCACCTCTGGCACGTGTGCCACAGGTTCACCATCACAGATATAGACCATACCTATTGACTAACCAAAGAACAGATTCAGAATCCAATACTGCAAAATTATCCTACTTCAATAATAGGTAGCTCCAATTTACATTGGAAAAATAAATGGTCTTTCCATGCCAAATATATGGCAAGCAACACCTCAACAATTTTATATTTTGAAATTTTTCCAGTTTCAGTAGCAATGGTAGAACACCTTGGTGGCAAAATAAACATAATTTTTCTCAGTAAATAAAACACAAATTATGCTAAAGCTATAGTGAAGAATATCTCATACAATTCATGACATCTTGAATAGATAAAGCTCTCCTGTTTAACTCTGTGAAAAAAGAAAAAATCTCTCTGGATTTCAAAATCATTTTAATCCTTCATTAGAATGGAATCTACAGATGTAAAATCTGTGAGCTTCACTAAGGAACATCTATCTTCAATCTTAAAAGGTGGACTATCTTTCTACCCCATTTATTCAATATTTGTAAATAGTTTCTTAATAAATTTCTTGAGGCTAAGAGGAATCATCTTTTTGCATTTTGTTGTTTTTTCTTACTAATCTTTAATCTGACTTTATTTTTAAGGAAGGGATGAAGGAACAACCACAGCTCTAAATTCAGAAATATTTAAGAGGGCCACAGGTTTTTTTCACAATCTAATGGAATGAAAGAAAGTAAAATTTACAAATTAGCTTCTGGTAAGTAATGGCAGCTTCTAACAATAAAATAAAGGGTTCAAAAAAGAAATCATCATCAGTGTTAATTTCTAACTCTTGCTGTGGAATTATTTCTTACAAGTGGAATAATGTATGTAGTATCATCTGGAAGTTTATTACATTTCTGAAAATCTAAATTATCATAGTATGCCTCCATCTGGTGGCAACAACTTAAATACTAAATGGAATCTAGCAAATGTTCTATCAAAAGGCTAACGTTTCATATCTGTACTCTTGTCTCCACCTGGTGACAAGATCCTTCAAAACTCATGGCTTAAATACTTAAGTACACCACACACAAAATGTTAGCAGCTAACCTTGAAGTCATCTAGCTTTGCATACTTCAGACAATTTTTAAAATATCCATTTTATAAAGAAATGCATTTGGGTGCAATACGTTTCCATAATTGAAGCATCGTTTATCTGCCATGGAAAGATTCTCAGAGAATGTGTGAAAAATATAACACCGAGCCATAATCTTTTCATAGATTTTTAATGCATGATTGATTCATTCAGGCAACTTAAAGTGAAAGGCTTACTTCTGTTTATTATAGCAATTTAAATTAACTTTGTAAGTGTTGTCATATACAGAAATATTTGAATAATTATGAAACATTCCTGGTTAAGATAATGAAAAGAGCCTGTAACACAATTCCAACAATACTGATATTACCGTAGTCACAGACTACAACTGCAGTGGACTTCCTTAATAAAGCTATACCAAAACTCCCTGCAAATAAACAGGAAGAAAAATTCTTCAATCAATGTGCTATGGTGATCTAATTTAAGGAATTCTTCAGCATAATGGAGCATAAAAAAAAATCTAAACAAGAAATAATGTAATAATGTTAGCTAGTTATTCAGTGCACAAATGTTTGTGTTCTAATTGCTGCTGTTTATAATTACTATCTGAAATCATTCTGATTTCCACTTCTCCTTTCATCATTCCTTTTCCTCTTATCTCTCCTTCTGTGCTTATTTATAATGCACTTCATGAAATAAGTTGCTATCCATTAAAGCTTAGGTAGCAATAGATTTATTACTTCTAAGGTTTCACAAGATTCTTCAGTTGTATGTATGTGTGTGAGAGACCAGAATGGCGGTGGGGGTGGGGGTGCAACTGTAGCTATAAACCCTTGCGCCATTTGACCACCTCAACATTCTGGCATCTCATTTTGCTGCTTTTGTAGACAAGTCTCAAAATGATTTGAACAGATTTCCCATATTATTTAATTCAGATTTCATCAACATAAAGATTCCCACAGAATTCCTATCATTAGCAACCACCATAAGATGGTGGGAGCTGTAGATGAAGAAATCTCTAAGTCATAAGATTTAGACAGGCTGAACTCCTTATTCCAAGGGTTCACATATCAGAAGATGTTCCCTATTATGCTATAATGGGGTATCACATAGAGTTTTTCTTTCTTTGCAGAAATTACTTATTTGCAGGAGTAAGAAACAGTCTCCTATTGGGAAAAAAACTCACAGCTCTTAGAGTTCAATTATAATTTAAATCTATTAAAACACTGAACATAAAATATAAGAGAACATTTTTTCACTCTGATACGTCACTAAAGTCACAGTTTAGTTACATCACTAAAGTTAATGTTGATTCTGTTATTTTGTCCCCCCCCAAAAAAACCTCTTCTCTTCCTCTAGTGTATTTTCATAAAACACAACAATAGTCTGAAACTTCCTAACAGTATTTATAGACTTCTGCTATCAGATAGAGATAACAGATAAATGGAGTCAACAAAGCAGCTTTTTCTTGTCAAAGTTATATTTTATAATTTAAAAATATATTTTTAAAAAATGTACGTGTAGCTTCATTAGCTAACACTTATATTCAAATGTTCTTCATATCTGACAATAATAGCCAGCAGTTTTGGCCTTATGTACAAGCATAAATTATTTCATTGCATGAGTAAGAACTGTTGAAATGCTCCTGGCAATCATTTCCAACATTTACATATCAAAAGACACCATTTTCGAACACTGCAAAGTGGCAACTTTGTAAAGCTGTCTAAAGAAAATTGGGCATGGTTGTTGATGACTTTTTGCCACATCTCTCTTTCCTCAAGCCCACCCACCGCTTGAGTGCATAAGCTGTCTGTCAAATTTCTTTAACAACAGCAAAGAGATAAGGTAACTCACCATTCCCATATTTCAGGCTTCCTCTTCATTTGCCATTTCTCCATTAGTAGTTTCCCACCACTGCTTCTCTCTTCCCACACAGTCATTGCATGGTTCTTGTCTATGTCTCTTTCTTATTCACCCTGATGCCTTTCTTGTTTGACCTGGCAGGACCTAGGAAGCTGGCCTTTGCTGTTACGTGCCCAAAATTCAGCTACCACCAACCCAACTGGCATTTTGGAAAGGGTTAAAAATATGGTTATTTTCCCAGGCATAGGGATTTAACTAAGCCCATGAGACTGATGCATAATTATTCATAAACTATGTTGGCTACCATAATGTATATTAAACATTGTTTTAGTATTGTGGCTACCAGAATTATTATTGCAAGATGCATGGCCATATAAATATTTATCTTTTTCACACACAATTATACATAAACTATATTTTAAAAATAAATTTTAAAAAAATTCTGTCATCATTTTTGAAGCCTTCAACAGGCTAGGCAACTTGTAGGCTGAGCTGACATAAAGCAAACTTCTCAAATTAATTAATTGAATTAAATTCCAATTAAAGCCAGTCAAAACCCTCCAAAATCTGGTCATTTGCCCTCAAAATTCAGTGGTATAATGTCAGGGTACTCTGGACACAGAAGGAAGAAGATATAACTGCATTTGGTTTATAGATTGACTATTTATCCTAAAGTTAGATGCTTGTGAAGTCATGCAATATCACATCTACAGAGATGACCATGAATACCTTGCAGAGTTGTTGCTTAACATCAATGTAGTCTGATGCAATAAGTTTTCTCAGAAATGAAAGTAACAAGTTTCCAGCTTTTAATATACCTTTCCAACCCATTTAAAAATAATCTGCCCACAAAGAGAACGGAAATGCTGTTTATTGTTAGTGAACAATAAATCATTAACATTTGAAAGAGAGCTTTAAAAAGTTAGCATTCTTATAATATTGTATTTTGAAATATTAAATATCTACAGTAACAGAGGTATACAGTACCTAAACTAATTCCATTGTAGGAGCAATTATCATTCAAAATAGAAATTAGTTATTACCTTTAACTTATTGCTATATGGGTAGACCTTGCGATACAACCATAATGGAGTCTTCCCATTACGGTCACATATTGCGATGGCATTAAGTAAAATGTTTCAAGTACACATAAACATAAATTACAGAACTGGAAAGGTCTACTTATGCCACTAAGTCCAATTCTCTGCTGATTGCAAATTAAAGCATTTAAACTAATGGACATTTTCCTTCATGGGAACTCATCTAATAAAGTTCATAAAGTCTCTAGATAATTAGTTCCATCAAAGTGTTCTTATACCCAATCCCTTAGAGCAGTGATGGCTAACCTTTTCCAGACCGAGTGCCCAAAGCGTGCTTGAATGCGTGCGTGCATGCCCAAACCCCCAAAATTCAATGCGCAAGCACCCCCTGCATGCGCCCCGCCCATGCACACCCTGCATGTGCCCTGCCCCCACACATGAGCACATGGACCCCGCATGTGCCATGCCCCCGCGCATGTGCGGCAGAGATCCGAAGACCAGCTGGCCACAGGGAGGCACGCACGCATGCTCAGTGGAGCTGAATTGGAGTGATGATTCACGTGCCATCAGAGAGGGCACTGCGTGCCACCTCTGGCATGCGTGCCATAGGTTTGCCATCACGGCCTTAGAGTATCCACTTCACTTTTACATGCAAAGTGTGTTAAGACTGAAGCGCGCTTATGCTGTTGGAAACATTTCACTTTTCAACTTGCCAAAGAACTAAGGGGGAGGGAAGGACAAGATGGAATCCAGGCTCTTTTCTTTGTGGTTTTGCTAATATGTGCTCTAAACTGATTGAGCACTAATAAAGCAGGCTTTTTCACAAGCCCTCAAGGAAGTTTAGACCACACTTTTTCAATCCATACTTTCATCCCATTTTCGTCCATCCATCCTTTCTCATAGATATGTACAACAATACTTCTTGGAATCACTTCTTTTGGGAAGGTTTTCCTTTTGAATATTAACATCGGTGGCAATTTGGTGCCGTCTGCACAGCAGGAGAACACAACTGTGTAATGTGTTTTCTCATGTCCTGAAGTTTTCATGGTTATGCTTTTGGGACCTTTCACATCAACAGTCTTATTAGATGGCACATCAAAGGTTAGTGGGACTTCATCCATATTCCCAATCTGGCCAATTTCAAAATTATTTTTCTTCCTGGAGTCTATCACAAATGTATGAAAAGACAGAATCTTAGATTCATACTCTTTTGGCATTTTTTGCGCAATTCTAGTTTTGGTGCACATAGCAAGGCCATATCACCTCATAAATCTGAAGCTCCATGATGGTGATCCAATAAAATCCTGAATGCCTTTCTGTACAGCAATGTGTTTGGCTTCATATATCACCATTTTTGTGGAAACTGAGAAGTCATTATTCCGGTGACATGTGATCCAGTCTTTCATCTCCACCTGTCTAACTGTGGCCACTTTGCAGGAAGCCCACGAAAGTTGTGCTTGCTTTTATCTTTTACTTTTTGCAGCTGATCCACCTGTTTCCTCACTCTCTTATCATTTTTTCAGTTGGAGGTGGTCCAAAATGTTTCTCTGCTGCTCTGTTTCCATGTTCCTCAGCATATTTCATGACTTCCAGCTTAAAAGAAATTTTATATGCTTGCCTTTTTTGCTTTGACATCCTTGTACCGGTATATAGTGTCAGGAGGTTTTTCTGCAGGCCCAGCAACGATGGGACGGGGCAGTGGCAGGACTGCAGGCCCAGGGGTGGTGTGGTATGTGGCAACAGTGTGGCAGGCCCAGGGGCAGTGCGATGGGGCAGTGTGGCAGGCTCAGCGGCGATGCAACAGCAGTGGCAGTGCAGCAGGCCCAGTGGCAGTGCGGCAGGTGGTGGAAGGGTGTTTTCCGCTAACTGCTCGACTGGTAGAATCAACCAATTCTCCTCACTTTAACGAACGGTTCGGCCAAACTGTTTGAATCCCACCTCTCCGATTGGCAATATTCTGGGAGAGCGATCCAACCCCAATCAACTGCCTGTTGCCATTGCCACCACCGCACCAACCTCCTCCCCCCCCATGCAACATTTGATGCACTCAGATTTCTCCCCCTCTTTTAGGGGGGGAAGTGTGTCTTATACTCCGAAAAATACAGTAGATATAATAAAGAAATAAATCAATGAGCAATAAATACTTTTTTAAATGTAAGTAAGTCCTCACAAGCATAATGTACACATTCACTCCTGCCCCTAAGAATCCATAACGTCTCTGTTCTGCCCCAGCTACGGATCCCAAAGAACACAGCACACACAAACTCTGAACAAAACTCCAGCAAGTACTGGAAGAACCTTCTTTGTCTTCTTTGCATAATTTAGGAAACCACATACAGATTTAGGGATGGACTGAAACACAATAATGTACTTACATTTAACTTCACAAGAATAATGCTCTGTGTAAGAATACAGCATATTTATAATTTTATTGTGGACTATTACCAAATCTACAGGCTGCCTTGATTTACAACAGTTCATTTAGTGACCAAAGTTACAGAAGAACTGGAAAATGTGACTTTTAACCATTTTTCATAGTTACAGCCTTTGCAGCATCCCCATGATCATATGATCAAAATTCAGATGCTTGGTAACTGAATAATTTCATTGACCAAACTAAGTAATAATTTTAATTAGCAATTTTATGATGTTTGTATGCCTATATTTTTCTTGACTGTACACCGCCTTGAGTCCTATGGGAGAAAGGCGGTATAGAAATGTAATAAATAAATAAATAAATAAATAAATAAATAAATAAATAAATAAATAAATAAATAAATAAATAAACAAACTGGTTCATATTTATGATCTTTGCTGCAATTCCAGAGTCATGTGATCACTTTTTATAATCTTCTGACAAGCAAAGTCAATGGGGAAGCCCAATTCACTTAACAAACAGGTTAGTAACTTATCAACTGCAGTGATTCACTTAACAACTGCGGGAAGAAAAGTCATACAATGGGGCAAAACGAATGCCTCACTTAACAATATAAATTTCAGGGTCAATTGTAGTTGTAAGTCAAAGACTACTTTTATTACCCAAAATGCAACAAACTATATTTTGTTTTCAATTAAGATCAACTAGACTAACGGAATTTACTGCTAAGTAAATACCAATTCCATGTCCCAGAGCAAGATCTACTTGAGTCTAGATATTTATTTGCTTACACCTAATAGACAGAATCTTGACTGACTAAAGCTATAAACTTCTAACCTAACAGATATGTCCTGGTAGATTCTAGGGTGTGACTACTGTCACTCCACCATCCATTTCAGAACTGTGCAGTTTCTTGCCCCTCTTTGGAATGTGCTGCCTCCTCCCTGGGAAGCTGCTGCGCTACTACCAACATTCCTCCACCCTACTTCTCCTTCAGCTGCACACTCCATCTCAATAAATACATATATATTTATGCTGTGAAAAGGATGTAGCTTATTTCTTCAATGAAGTCTCTAGTGCAAAATGTGCTTCATTTTATACAATGCTAATCCTTGTCCCCTAATGATTTTAAAATAACAGAAAAATGCAGCACATATGAATATAGAAATGCTCCCTTTGTTTTAAAAGTACATATCCATAACTTTTTGCCTATTTTCATCAAGACAGATGTCTAAGGATAGTGACTTTCACTATCTAGAGAGAAATAAACATAAATCTACTCATATTACCCACTTACACCACTGTAAAATATTTCATACTAACTTGTGTTTAATGACACTTAAGAGATATAATAAGTAATAAAATCAAAGTAAAATAATAAGTGCAAGATGTGTGGAACATTGTATTCTAAATAAGATTTCATTAGTACAATTCCTGCTAGCCAACAATGATTCATTGTATACTTACAGTAATTCAATTCCCCCCCCCCCCCCGGAAGACATTAGACTTTTCCCTGTGTCAGATCTTCATGGAATACCAATTAATTCAACTTTTTACCACGCGATTCATATTATTAAGATGCACATTTATTATACAAACATCTAAAAACTTTAAAAGCAGAAAATATTTTTTCCACATAAAAATATCAATATGCAACTTCTTTCAGCAAAAGATGTATGTCTCTGCTACAAAAGTAAACATGATAACCAGCTATTTGTTATATCTTTGCATGATAACTATTGATGGTTGTTTTTACTTCGAAGTCAGATTTTCAGGTTCAATTCAGTTTGAGAAAACTATATTTTTCTCATTATTTTAGTACTATGTTTCCAGATTTCATGGTTAAATTAACAAACTGAAGAATTAATAAATAACCATGCTAGGTTATGCTTTCATTATAAGAAAATAAACCTGTATTGTTGTTAATCATATTATGTTCACAAAACAGCACTGAGATAATGCAGAGGGCATCCTCTTTCAAGATTTCCAGAAGCTGGATGACTACATCAAAAAATGGTGCCTCCAAACAAGCCTAACACAAAAACAGAAGTAGCCACATTCCACTCAGCAATAAGTATGCAAATTACCAGCCTTCAGTGTAGTTCCAGAACTGTATTTTACAATGTAATAACTCCAAAGTACCTGGGGGTAATACTGGACAGATCACTAATCTTCTGACAACACCTGGAAAAAATAGCTATAAAATTGACTAGCTGCAACAAGTTACTGAACAGATTGGCTGGAACATACTGGGGTGCTGATAATAATATCCTATGAACAATAGCCTTGTCTTTGGTTTATTCCACAGCTAAATATCATGCCAGTGTGTTGCTTAATGGTTCATGTCCAACTCCAACAGTCCAATGCCTATCATTTCTGGCACATTGCATCCCACTTGTGTACACAGGTTCCCAGTACTTAGCAATATTGTACTACCCCTCATTAGAAGACAACAAACTATCATTTGGTTCTGGTCAAAGATGCTGAACAAGACCCTCCCTATTCACCCAGACAACACTCAGTCCATCACAAGATTGAAATCCCATAGGCCAGCATGGAAAACAGCTATTTACTTAACATCTGCCCCTTTAACCCTGAGAATGCCTGGAGAGAGGAGTGGTCTAAGGCAGGGGTGTCAAACTGGTGGCCCGCGTGCCGGATCTGTCACACGCAGCCCACGCGAACCCTGGCTCAGCAAAGGCAGAAACCGTTGTGATACATTACGTGACGCAATCAAGTTTGACACCCACGGTCTAAGATGCCTTCTTGTGTCCTGATCATTAGTGATTCCTCTACCAAGTCACCTGGTTTTGACCTGCATCGCTCTGTCTGGTCGAAATTGAACAGAATTAGGTGTGATACTGGAAGAAGACCCCCTGCCCTGTATCAGTGGGGATGGAAAGATTCCCCTTGTTGTGATTGTGGTCCTGATATGCAAACTATTAAACATATTGTGCAAGATTGCCCACAACATGTGTTCTCTGGTTTCCTAGAAGATCTGCACGAAGCTACGCCCCAGGAAATTGCCTGGAAAGCTGAATTGGACATCCAGGTATGAGGCCACTGCCACACCCCCTTAGAGATTCTATATATGGACAGTTTATATATGTTTACTTCTTTTCTGTCATTTTCTCATCTACGCTAAATAATAATAATTAGCACTGAGATTTCCTTTCTGCAAAGGATTAGTTAAGGGGAAAAGAAAAGCACTTCTTGTGACTAGAATACTGAAACAGTTATTTACACACACTTCATTCAATAAGAAAATTTTCAATTAAAATGATATAGGACTCCGATACTATACAATAAAAATAGAACAACCATTGCCATTCTCACCAGAAATGCTTTTGGACAACATATGATAAAGCTTTGGCTTTGTAAAAACCCAAAATATATTGTCTATCTTGCAGCTCATAAAAAATGGGCCAGATGGAAGGAATCTACTCTGCAGCTCTTCTCTCCATCATTATCAGCTCTCATAGAAACTCAGATGACCAAATAGCACTGATTTGTCTAATGTGGATACTATAGTGTTTTTTCACTATAAAAAAGTAATGGGCACCTTTTGGTCTGCCTTGATAGGTATGGCCACTTATAAGACCCTAATTTATGATGACCAAAAATAGGTACATTTGTTCACCCATAGGCAGGGTTGCAACCACCCACTTCTATTTTTTTATTTTTTTTTAAAGAATGCTTTTGTGGGTAATGACGGGTCACAAGGCAATTTTTTAAATAAAAATGTTATAATCTTCAGTTTAATAACAGAAACTAGTTAAATAATAAAGGTGAGATAAAAATCTAATAAATAAATAAACAGCATGCACATTTTGGGATTACAACAGCAACCAGAACTGCCTACATTGCTGTTGCTAAGTGATGCAATCATGTGACACTGTACTTTACAACTGCATCACTTAGCAATGGCAATCCCTGTCCTAATTGCTATAACCTGAAGCCCCCCCCTCTCTCTCCCTCCCTCCCTCCCTCTCTCTCTCTTCACTTGTCTCAGCCTCATATCACTCAAAAGTTGATGAAGAACTGACATGGTTTCCCCAGAGTCATATAATATAAAAGCATAAAATTAAATAATGATTTGGTTATGGAACTAACAAAAAAAATCCACTCATATTAAATCTATTGCAGCATCCTGAAACTTGATATTGGTTTAAAATTGGGTACTCCAGATCTAAAGTTAAGACTAAACATTAACCGATAAATTCATCTTTTGGAACATGAAAACAGCATGTTCTACATAAGATTTTGAACATACCTGAATTAGAGTCAAACTTTGTTTCAGATCTAAAACAAAACAAAACAAAACAAAACAAAGACATGATTTCTACAGTCTGTAACTATAAAAAGCTTTTTAGCTAAAAAAACCCGCTTACAATAAATCTCAAACAACAGCCATGGAATCTTTTGTTAATACACTTGACACAAATATATATTTATTTTCATTCTAGAAATATTGACAAATATTTTCATTTACAAGATTGGTAAAAGCAGCAAGAAACACCCAAGTGAAAAATCCAATGTCAAAATTACAAATAGCATATTTTAAAACTGTACTATTATACTTGTAATAAGGATTCCCTTGGAGATCATCATTTGATAGTTATTTTATTTGGTTTCTTTAATCAAGCCCATTCTGAAAAAAAGTTTATTTCCTATCAGATAAAATATCAGCCTACTTGTGATTTTTTTTACTGAAAAATAAATGCATGTGTGTGTGACCAAAAATATATAATATATATGGTAAGAGCGATCACTCGATACCTTAAAAGAATGACGGCAAAACGAGCCAGTTATATCAAAAAAAAAATTTATCGATTGTAAGGAAGATGAGCTCAGTTAGAGAGGAGCTATCCTATTTGGGTTATCTAGTCTTGGCAACTTAGCTATTGAAATTTGGTATTGTAAAATTTTAATGTCATCTATCATATATTTTTAGATTGCTATTTTTGTAACTGTTTTATCTTTTTCCCTTTTTCTTTTCTGTTTTGTTTGAAAAGGCTTTCGGGCTATTCAATAAACTATACTATACTCTAATAGTGAGGAAGAAGGAGAAAGAGGTAAAACTAGCCTTTCGAAGAATATTTCAGATATAGATTAATAACAGTCCTAAATTCAAATGCCTTTGAAGTTGTCAGATCAGCTATGGGAAAATGTAAGTTGGGCAATTACTTTCAAGATGCTCCTGAAGTGCTGCGAAGCAGAACTAACCGAATGACAAGGCCTATCTGAACAAGCTGTAAGAAGCATTGTCTAGATCTAATTCTCAAACCAATTAGTGGGCATGCTCCAGCCAGATTTATATCACAAAATAAAAACCATTGGAGTATGCCTGTATATGGGACAGAAGAGAAGAAAAAAATTATCATTTTATGGTTAAAGCTTCTAACTATAAAGAGCATGTTACTTTAGAATGAGTATTTTCAAACGAAATGCCATCAAAGTCCCCAGGAAATGGCAGAATCTTTCAATCTATATATACATATTTGATGTGATTATATAGAAAAACATAATTATAAAAAGCTAAAATTCTATAAATAATCATCATTTCAACCTAACCAGAACATGTTGTTTTTTTCCATGACATTTCCAGAGAAATTTCAGTATATTCCACAATTCACAAATAGCAAACATTCAACTAGTAACACATTTTAATAATCCTAAATAACAGGAATATAGTAATACAAAATCAATATCCATGACAACTGAATGCCCTTCTCGGTTGAAGGCCTGGTAGTGTTACCATGTTTCTAGAAATGTAATATACACATTAACATGAAAGCAGTGCATTTTAAATATAAAAATGAATTCAAAGCAAATATGGAATATGACAAGCAGATTAGAAAAGGCATTTAGAATCTGGTTCTAGATCGAGAACGAATTAACTATTGTTACTTATTTTGTTTTAAAACACCCAATTACAAAAATGCAGTAAATTAGTTAATGGCAAAGGAACAAAAATAAACTATCTTCTAACTCATCTATTATAAAGGGATATGAATATTATTTTATGAATAATGCACAAAATGATGTCTTTAGTGGCAGGGTTCAATTATTATGTATTTGTTGGGATTTCTATGATCCCTTTCCTCCAAGGATGCAATGCTAGCTATGTCCAGTGGTGGGCTGCAAGCGATTTAACAACTGGTTCTGTAAGCTCATGCATGCGCGCAGCATTCAAAATACAGCAATTTGAAGCTCAGCTGCTTACCTTCTATGGCAGCCCTGGTAAGTAGAACAGCGGAGGTGCAGAAATCAGCTGTGCTGTGCGAATCAGCTGAGCCAGAAAAAAGGAAATATAGGACAGGATAGAGCGGGGGCAGGTGGGCAGGGCCAGCTGATTGTCAGAACTAGCAGTTCGCTAGAACTGGTCTGAACCTGCAGCAGCCCACCACTGGCTATCTCCCTTCATTTTTTCATCACAATTGCAACTCTCAATTGTGAGATAAATTAGGCTATAAGAGAATCCCTGCCCACCGATGATATTGGTGCTCCCTCTCATTCTTTCCCATCTTTCCATATCAAAATGATTAATAAACATAGAACATAATATACTAGTAACCTCATATATATTGCATATTGCACCCTCTCCTTCTAGTTTGTATTCCTTGTACCAAAGTATACTGTACTTGGCAAAAAATATAATTTTAGATTCCTGGTAATTTTATGTCCAGACTGTTTAGGGTGCAGTAATAGACAATGATCCTCATTACAAGTTTTAGCACAACATGCATGCAGGAAATAATTATTATGTTGCCCAAACAGAATCATATATTGCTACCCACAGTCTTAGGTGCGTGGAAATCTGGTGAGTCTAGGAATTCAATTATAGAGGTTGAATAAATCTGTCCCATCACACTCTCAATGCACACAGTATTCGAGAACATTTTCTGAGTGTTACACCTCATCCTGAGTTAAATGTCTGAAGACAACTGTTGGATTAAGAAAGGTTGTTTGTCAATTTATGTATCTGAAAGATTTCTCCATAACAATGTCAGAGAGATGAAGTTGAATGCTGCTTTAAAAAGTGAGGAAGGCCAATTTTCAATAGGCCTTTTTCAATCATGTAAGCAAAAACATTGTCCACCATTGAGTACACAATTTGGATCTTAACTACTTCATCACTGATCAAGCCATCAGATTTGATACATTTAATTTAATTGTTACTACAACTAAAGTCTGTACTCCATATACTCAACTCTAATTAAAAAGTAGGTTACTAATGTTAAAAAGTTTCAAGGCATAGATCAAGTTATTTGAGGGACTCCCTATCTCTGATAGTTTCTGCCCTTGACCAAAGCACCCAGAATTCTAAGCCAATAGTGCTTAAAAGAACAGATTACATCTACCCACTTCTGTCTAATAACTACAATCAAAGAGTAATGTTTTCCCAAACTAGTCAGATGTCACAAACTGCACATTTGCATCTACTTACTTGAATAAAGGACTTCCACAAACAACACATTTGTATATTCCAATGGCTTTATTATATGTATATTCTCCTTCAAAGGCACTAGAGCACAAGATAGAAATAATTATTTAGCATGCATACTTACAAACTCAAAACTCACATTTTCTTTTGGGCGAGGCAACTTTATGCAAAATGAAAGAGATAAGAAATAATCAACTACAGAGAGTTCTTGGCTTTCAACTGCTATTGGCACTGAATGTCTACTCATAAATTGTTATGGTAGTTAAGCTGAGGCACTGACAACCATGGACACAATTTTATGATATTTTTTGCAGCAGTCATTAAGTGAAATCATCATGGTCATTAAGGGAACCTGTCACCATAAGAGCAAACACATTCTTCTAAATGGGCAATTTTTGCAGAAACCAGCAAAAAATGCCAAAAACCAGCAGAAAACATCTCATGGCTGCAGGTTATAACTATAAAGATGAGATGGTTCACAAGCTCTGGAATGCAGTCACATGACTGTGAGAAGTAGGTGTGGCATTACATTTTATGATGGCCAGAAGTGCCATACAAGCCATGAAGCATCCATTCCAGGCCGTTGCATGGTTGTTAAGTGACCAGTCATAAATTAAAGACTATCTATAAAGAAATGTGTTTTATAGTTATTGCAGATTCTGAGAAGTTTAACCATAATTCTGCAAATTTAATCTCAGAAGTTGCTTCCAATATAGAAATAACTTTCGGATTTATAAGCAGAATAAATTGTATAGACACTGATCACAAATTATTTTCCTAATTTTTATTTTTTTTAAAAAAATGCTAATACAGATTTAGTGCTACTATCTCCTAGACCAGAGGTGTCAAACTTGCGGCACGCAGGCTAGATGCGTCACATGCTGGCCCTGCCCGGTTTAGCAAAGGGGGGGGAAAGTCCTGATATGTCACATGACACTGCCGTGATAATGCGATTTTGACACCCCTGCCCTAGACTGCTATAATTTCTCCTGGATCTCCACTCTTAAAATTTCTGGGGATTGAAATTTCTGCTTTCCTGGCTCCAATTCTTCTACCTGTAAGGGAAAAAAATACACTGAAGACAGACAAAATGAAATTACCCATCTGAAATCTTTCTATTCCCAATTGGCTCTTTAGAGCTTGATTTTTCTGAACCTCTGGTTGTCTCTACCTACTACTAGATTTATAGATAAGATTTGACAGCTGAGATATAAATTTCCCTTTACTGTTTTATGTCTGAATCTTTGAGGATGAGATTTCTTTTCATTCACTATAAGCTTGTGCTTTAAAGTATAAACATACATGCTTCCTGGATGAAAAAAACTTTTCTTCAACACATTTTCAATTAAGTTTTTAAATTTCCACTGCAAATTTGTTTTTTAAAATCCTATTAACATTTTAGAAACATACTTTATTTACCTTATGTTAAACCAAAGTAAAAATATTTTATTTTGATCATTAACCAGATTTACAAAACATAAAAATAAAAGATAATTTAAAAATGGAATTTTAAAAATTGCATGTGGCTAGCACAGATGAAACTTTCTTAGGTCAGGTAACTCACTAAGGCTTTAGAGAAAATACCATTATACATCATAATTATAGCTAGAAAAAGAAAGAGAAGAATTAACCATTTATTTTTATCATTAGATTTTCATGCTTTGATATTTATCTGATACCTTATCAAATAATACAGTAGCGTAAGATCCAAGTGGAAGACAGTGTGTAATAATACTACCAAAAGAATAAATTTTAATGTTGGATGATGATCGCCTGGGAGAGAGGGAAACTGAATTCCAAGCTGGGTGAAAGTCAGGAATTTTTAAATTCAAAAACAACATTACTGCTTTAAGAATACTTTTCTAAGTTAACCATTTAAAGGGCTAGGAGGTTATTGTTCTAATAAAAATCAGCTGTGTTCCTCTAACAAGAAATCTAAGTGCTCTACAGCTTGCTTTTATTATCCTTTCAATTCTTTTTATGGGGTGCCTTTTTATACAATTATTTTTAAGTGACCAAATATCTTATTGTTTGCATGTACTACATCACTGTGCTACACAACAGAAAATGACCTGGCTGACGTCATGGAAAGTGCATGATCAACAGTCCATGTCTAGAGGCATAGGAAGCTTTAGCACCCAGAGATCTTTATTCAGCAAGTTTAATTAAAAATAGAATATTATGAATTAATTGTAAATTAAATATTTAAGCATATTATTAAGCTCACTGAATAAAAAAAAAATTCAAAACCATTTTAGCAGAGATATCTATTTTTCATGAATCAAACGGAATAAACTACATTCATTATTTGATCCTTGAAAAAGAACCATCTGTCTTTTTTCTTTCACTTTACCCTCTTGTCAGAATATAAAAGCTGCTTAAGGACACAATTAATATTTTCTATCCAGAAGTTTCGAAGAAAAGAAACAAACTAACAAAAAAAACAGAATGGAAAAAATAAAATTATGCCACATTCTCTTTTCTCTTTGATATTTATAATGACCACTTCAAAAATATTGCCTTAAAGATTATTTCCACTATAATTCAAATCTCCTTCCCTAAAACAAAAAATGACCTGTGCTATTTGCACAAATGTTGTAGTAAAGTAAAATAAATATAAAGTCACAATAACCAAGTTACATTGATCAAATTGCTGAACTTAGTGTCCATGCTACAAATTGTTGGCTTTCTAAAACAGAATTACTTGAAACCACTTGAGAGAAAATTACAACATAATGAAAGAGAAGGAGAATCCCCATTTTTTATTACCATCTACCCCCTTGCTATACCTTTCAGTTCCTTTCTCCTGAGTAACATGGTATTGCAAGGGTGTCAGCCGCTTTTTCAGTTCTTCGTGAGAAAAAGTCACCTTATAGTTCTTTTTTTCCCTACGTGACCCTGCAAAAAGATAAAATATGGAAAAAGGAGTCTTTTCAGTTTAAAATCCTGAATCACTACGTGCTAGCCAAATACAGCTTCCATTGTACATTCACTTTTCCAATGGCTAGACTGCATCCTAATGCATTAGAGAGGTTCAGCGGATTGTTCTATCAACCCAACTTTTAGAAGGCTGTTGTACACAAGCAGGTGACTCCATGTGAAAAGAATGTGAGGCAGCCAAAGCTTTCACTATGCAGAAAAGTCAACACACATTTGTGAGATCTGACCGTCACATTATCCTTTGCAAAAAGGTAAAATCTGGAGCCTAATATTGTGTTCCTCAGGTCTTCTCAATAAATACATTTTAGTATTAAAACCCTGTAAGACATCTGTAAATAGGTAAAAGGTAAAGGGCATATTACGGTTAACCAGAATATCTTCTTATTGCTCCATGTAGTTTATTTATATTATTGTTTGTATTTTAATTGTTACAATTTTTATTTTATTGAATTATTATGATTATGGTTTATAACCATAATCTTAATGAAAATCTGAAATTTTCTTAATGGCATACAAATAAATAAATTTGAGGCAGATATTGTGATGACTGCAATATAGGTGCAAAACTGGGGCAAAATTCCTGGATATAAGGGCAATGAATATGATAGCCATGAATTCAGAAAATTCAGCTAAGAAATTAGGAATTTAAGAGACTAAGAATTCTAGAGCTTAGTAAAATGTATATTGGTTTAAAACAAAACAGAATGTAGATACTTAAGAACATGTGTAATAATCCTTAATATAAAAATATTGTTTGTAGAAAAAGCCAAATAAACAATTCTTCTAGAACTATTAGTTATGTAAAGTATTAAAAATAAGATTTACAAAATAATTTTTTTTAACCAATGAAACTGATAAGCATAAAATAGTTAAAGAATGCCTTTTAATGCCTACAATTTGATTAAATAAGTTTTTTTTAAAAGTTTATTAATTATATATTTACTGTATAACAGAATAATATGGAGAGATTTAATGTGAAAGATCTCTCAACACATAGATTAAGAGAATTTTAAGGAAGCTTATTGAGTTGACTCCTGATAAGGAACAATTTAAAGATCATATATGCAGGAAGTGAAACTAATATGCATTCCTCTGCTCTACTTCCTCTCCAAGACACAATAATCTGCATTTTTTAAATCCAATTAAAAATCAAGCAGCAAATAGATAAGGCATAGTGTACACAGAGAAGGATTATACATATCTGCTCCTCAGCAGAATATTTTAGGAATGAGCTCTTTCATTTATCTCCAAACATAATGAAAAGAACTAGCAGAATGTGAAATTGACATACTTTATTTTATGCAGCACTCTAGCTGAAATGGAAAAAGACAATATGATTTGGAGAATGAATCAAATAACTGATATATAAAATAATGTCAACATAGTTTCAAAGTAATATTTATTCCATAGAGCAGTGATGGCGAACCTTTTTGGCATTGCGTGCCAAAAGTCTGAGCCCGCGATCGCTTTCGCGCTCCCGCGTGCCGGCACCCATAATGCAATGCGCGTCCCCATTTGCACGTGCACAGGACACACTCCCATCCTCCCCCTGCACATGCGCCCCCCACTGCGCATGCGCATCCCCGAACATGCCCCCTCTGTGTTCTTAACGGAGGACAAATAAGTACCGGCCCGTTCCATGGCGAGACAGCCATTCAACGCTGCCAAGATGGCGGGGCCAAGTGCCCTGCTGGGGAAGCTCTGAACGTGCGGCTTGCCTGGGCTCCTTTCTGCTGGGAGCTGCCGTTCCCTGGCTCAGTGCGGCACCCCCACCTGACCCCCACCACTACGCTGCCTGCGGTTGGGCCCATCACCCGACCTCCGTCACACCTGCTGCTGCGCCGCCAGCTGAGCCAACACCGGGGAAGGAGCAGTGGGCGGGGCAGCCAGCCGCCCAGCCAGAAAATGCTGCCTCGTGAGCCGGCTGGTCGCTCTTGCCCTTCCCCCTGCAGCCTGTGGCTTCCAGCAGGGAGGAGCCCAAGCAAGCTGCCCGCACGGTTGGGGCCGAGAGCACTTGTGCTGTATGCCACCATCCCTTCTCCAGGGAAGAAGCGAGCTGCTGGAGAAGCAGAGAGCTGATCAGGCAGCCTCCTCTGACCCAGCTGGCCTGCTCGCCATGTTGCTGGCAACAGCGGCGGCTTGGTTTCATGCCCCGAGCGCAGTGCACAAACCTTCCCCATGCTTCCCAAACTTTGGTACGGGGCTGAGGGCGGGCGGGAGGCAGAGAAGAAGGAGCAGGCAGCTGCTATGCCTTGGGGCTCCAGGGAAAGTCAAGGGTTACTTTTCAGCATTCCATGATCCAAACCTAACTGGCTTCTCCACGTCCCAAGCACACACACACACACACACACACACACACACACACACACTTCTGCTCCTTCCCCGGCGTTGACTCAGGGATACAACTGCAAAACCTGTCTGGAGTTGAGAGGGGATTTCAAGACAGGGACACGATCATCTCCCGCATCCTCCTCGGCTTGCAACAGATGGCTCAGGTGGGGCGGAGAAGCCAGTTGGGTTTGGATCACGGGATGGGGGGGTGCTGAAAAGTTAACTCTCTCTCTCTCTCTCCCCCTTCCCTCATCCCCCTCCACCCAAAAAATCGATTCAGCAAATAAGCACCCCGGTCCTGATCTCTCCTGAGTATCTTTCAGACGTGAACACACTTTAATGTACAGGCGCCTCTACTTTCAGCAACCCTATCCAGGCGCTGATGGGAGGGTAGGGGGGGATCTACAGAAAGTCGAGGGTTAACTTTTCAGCATTCCACGATCCAAACCTAACTGGCTTCTCCGTGTCCCAAGAAGACACACACACACACACACACACACACACACACACACAGACATAGACACAAATACACTTCTGCTCCTTCCCCAGCGTTGACTCAGGGACACAAGCAAACCCTGTGCTCAGCAGCCGAAGTGGCTGCTGAGAACGTGTGTGTGTGTGTGTGTGTGTGTGTGTGTGTGTGTGTCTCCTTGGGACGCGGACAACCCAGAGAAGAAGGGCAACGGCGGCTCCTCCTCCCTCTGGCAGCCTCATTGTAAATCTCGGGGTTTGCCTTATTGGGGGGGGAACGTCCGTGGTGCCAATGAATCCTGCCACACTCTGGAGAAGCCCCGTTGGAGCCGGTCAGGCAATTTCCAGCATGGTCTGCATTGGCGTGGCGCAGGGCTTGCCTACATAACTTTGCTGGCAAAGAGCTAGCGGCAGAAGGCCATTTGTGCCAGCAAAGAGGCAGTGGCGCCGGCAAATTTATATAGGGAAGCCCCACGGCCCAGCTCCTTGTGTCTGCAGAGCTGAGCGTCTGGCATTCTGCTTCTCTTGCTCTGGCCACCACCTTGCACACGGCTGATCGGTGCTCCAACAGGGTTTTTCCGGAGCGTGGCTGCAGTCACTGGCATCACAGACGTCTCTCCCACCAGCACCTTTCTCTTGCCCCTCCCTTCTTCCCCCCCAGTAAGGCAAACCCTGAGATTTACAGCGAGGCTGGCAGAGGGAGGAGGAGGAGCTGCTGCTGCATCTGCAAAGAGGATTTGCCCCGAACTAGGACCTTTCTTTCCCCCCCACAAGGCAAACCCCAAAATTAACAGCGAAGCTGGCAGGAGGAGGAGGAGGAGCCTCCGACTCTGCAAAGAGCATTCCCCTCTTTCTCCCCCCCCCCATAAGGCAAACCTCGAGCAAAGGCAGAGCTGGCTTGCCAGCACGAATGGCCTCCAATGTGGATCCCAGGAAGCGACTGTCAATCGCATGGGTGGTGAGCATGCGTACTAAGAGAAGCTGCCCAGTGGGCATGCATGTGCCGGGAAATAAAACTTCTGGTTTCAGGTTCGCGCATGCACATCAGCCACCTAGTCTTCTGGTTACTGACAACCATGCATGTGGGACGATCAACTAGCCAGCTGATCTTCTGGTTTCTGACACAGCCGCCTGCGTGAAGTCCTGCTGATTGTCGCACGCGCATGCGCACCAGTAACCAGAAGACTAGCTGGCCGGTGCGCATGCGTGCGCCAGAAACCCGGAAGAGGACCGGGAACCACTGTGCGTGCCAGGCAACATGGCTCTGCGTGCCACCTGTGGCACACGTGCCATAGGTTCGCCATCACGGACATAGAGGAAGCTATTAAGATACTAGATGAAAAATTTAATATAAATATTTCTAATATTTAATGGAGGCAGCTGTATAGCTAAAAACACGTTTAAAATGAAAATAAAATATTTTCATTCTGCAAAAGTTATCTGTTCTTCATTTTTCCAAAGTGTTCAGCAATTCTGCATTTGTTAAGCTGTGAATCTTAGATGAATTCGTTAACATATGATTTGTAAACAAAAACTATTATTACACTTTTAAGATTGCAATCCTTTACATATTATCTGAGATATAAATCGCTTTGAATTTAAACAGATTATTTCTAAAATTGCTCTTTCATTTTAGACATTTCTCTCTCATTATTTGATAAATAACAAAATATGGGCTAGTCTGGCAAGGCAACAAGAGTAGCTACAGACTTACAAATGTAAACAGATATATAACACAAATAAATATTGAACATCCTAGTTTCATCATTTCCAAATGTTTTAGGCTAAAAATATGTATAGTGATTTTTTCTTAAAGTATACAGGTGTTTAAGAGATTAACATCCAGCAGTTATATTTGGCATGAACAATTAACATTTTTCAAAATAAACTTTTCTTTCTCCCAGTTATTGAAGGATTTATGCTTGATTACAACTCTACAAAGATTTTTTTTTAGCAACAGATACCCTCATAAAGAAACAATTGTATTCTCAAAGTAGAATGACCAGAGCAATCCATCTGTATGTCATTTAGTACAAGAAGAGAAACGGCAGGTTTAAATTACATGGTATTGAATTGCAATTTCCTAACATTGGGCGCTTTTCTGCTTTTTAACCCTCAATCATTCTTAAGGAGTGTTCACAAAAAGTAATTTTAAATTTAAGTAAAGATGTTTCTTTTTTCCACCTCTTTATACCATGTAAAAAGAAAAATAGTTAGTACTGGTCTCTATCAACTAACCACATTATCTGTACACATAATTCTTAATAGTCCAGAACCTTAGCTGTTGATTGTAAAGTCCTGAAAAGGGACACTTTTATTTCACAGACTATACATTAGTTTTGATTTAAGAATTCTTTAAAAGTAATCTTTTTGCTGTAAGGCCTACATTTATTTCTGCAGAATTTATTTTAATGGAGGACTTTGAAAGCCACGGCTTCTAAATCAGGAAATTTTTCTACATCCTGGTTTCTGAATGTAAAATATAAACATAATTTCCTAACAGTAAATGAGGTATCTGCTTTAAAATATTCAGTTGCTTATTTTAAGAACTCAAATATTGGAAACCTATATCCTCAAACTATGAAACGTTCTTTTATTTGAAAGCAAAAAAGATTGATCTGTTTAGAAAGGCAATGTTAAAATTCCCACAAATGTTATGATATAAACTTCAGAATTTAAGTCATTACAGTCCTTGATCATATACCATGTCTATTTGTTTCATTTTTTATTGTCTATTCTATTTCAGGGCACAAAGCAGAGAGGAATTAATGAATAAAAACACAAAGTCCAATGCAGCATGGGGATATTATCTTATTTGCTGTGGCAAATAGAGTGCACCATTTACGGGACAAAGAAATCAAATGGTAACAGAACAATAAAATTATTCTTTTAAAAAAATGCTTATCTGAAATAATTGTACTACAGTTTTTGGTGACATACTTTTACTTTTTAAAAAATCTAAAATAAACCTTAAGGTAAAAGAACAAATCTAGCCAATTATGAATAGTAACATTTTAGATTATCCTCAAGCTCTGAAACAATTTGCTGCTTTTAATATTACTTTATGATTGCATGTCAACCAAAAAGAATTTGTTTTTTTCCCAATTTTAAAAAATTTGTAAACCACGTTTGGGGCCCTTTGGGAAATATGGAAAAGTGTTCTTTGCTAAATTCCTGGGAAAGAGGATTTGAAAATTCTTCTTGCCATGTATTTATAATCCTGTATATAGATTTGAGTTCAGTCAAATATAAAAGCCAAGTAAATGAGGTCAAATAAGGTAACTATGGTTTCCACAAAAGACTATAGTTGAGACTATACTCAAGATTATAAAACTGTAAATAATTACTGCTAAATATTTACTATTGAGAATAAGCCAACACTTTCTTCCAAGTATATGAGCAGCTTCTGTAACATAGACTTGTTAACTCATTGAAGAACTCACAAGCACATAAACCTTATAGCTCAAGAGATCAAAACAATGAACTAATTACTGAATCTGCTTTAGTTTATTTTTTTAAAGTAATTGAAAGTCCCAAATCACACTTGACTCTTGATTTCCATAAAAATATCCATGTAGGGTTTTTTGGCAACAAAATAGAAGTAATTATCTTATGCCTTCTAAAGGTTATTTTTTTCAATTCTTTTATCACCTTAGTATTTTCTCCCATCCAAGTATTTAACGGTTTTTTAAGAGGCAAAGACCAAAATATCAGACACATTACAACAGAGTTCAACACAGGTAAAACAAGTATATGAAACCAAGAGAATCATTGCATTAGTTAAGTCAATGTTGTTTTAAATTTATGGCTAGATGGCAACCTTGGTTAGTTCAATTAAATGCTGCAACCTGCTAAGATATTATTCTAAAAGTCTGCAAAATGTTTGACCTTTTCTATATTATATACCAAGATATTTTCAAGTTATGACACATTAGTTCAAATTCAATACTGATGATATTTTTTTTTAATTTGATTTATATGCCGCCCTTCTCCGGAGACTCAGGGCGGCTTACAATGCACTAAGCAATAGCCTTCATCCTTTTGTATATTTATACAAAGTCAGCTTATTGCCCCCACAACTGGGTCCTCAATTTACCTACCTTAGAAAGGATGGAAAGCTGAGTCAACCTTGAGCCTGGCGAGATTCGAACCTGCAGTAATTGCAGGCAGCTGATCTTAATAACAGGGTGCTTTAGACCACTGTACTACCAAGGCTCTTGGTAATTTAAGAAAATTTAAGAAAAGGTAAAGGTAATTTAAAGGTAATTTAAGAAAAGGAGAAGTTATGTGCATGCTACTTTGCAGAATCTGGTATCATGATGTTTTGGGAAGGCAACTGGGGAGTGCTATGCTGAGGAAAAGTTTAGCAAAGGTTCACATAAGCACAGAATATAGTGGTAAAACATGTAGGAAAGATATAAGTGATGAGTTTTTTTTGCAGATAGTTAATTGCCTTGATTCAGTGATTTTCTGGACACACTACAGCTCTTAGAACTCTCTTTACTCTCTTTACTCCTAAAGTCATTCAGATATACTTTAAAGCTTATGAAGATTTGTTCTTTAAGTGAATAAATAAAGAATTTTGGCTTATTGCAAACATCATGAATAAATATATTTTAAAGAAATATACAATACAAAATATATGCCATCTAACTAAATCTATGTAAATGTATTTCTTATAATATTACAGATTTAGTTTCCAGCAAAAAAAAAAAAAAATAGCCTTAGCTATTTTGAATACATAAGAATGTACTTGATATGAAAATCAGTTGATGCAATGCATATGAAAGCCATAAGCTCCTATAACCACTAGTAACCAGCTGAATGTAGGACATTGAGGACTTCTCAACTAGAGCATACATTCCAATACAATGGTACCTTGGTACTCAACTGCTTTGAAACTCATCAAATTTGATAATCAACACATTTTGATATGAAAATTTTGTTCCGGTACTCATTGTTTGTTTAGTATTCAGCGCACAAGCTTGAACTTGTCGGGGTCGGCTGCCTTGTGATTCACTACATTAATCCTTATGGAGAAAATTTGTTTGGTACTCATTGTTTTTGATACTCAGCATGCTTCCTGGAACCAATTAACGATGAGTACCAAAGTACCACTGTATGCACATCACTCAGTTCAATAAGCATTATGGTAGGCACAAAGACGAGTAAATTCTGTTGATAAATGAATAAAAATTTGAAATATCCTAACATAATATGCAGCTATTATTAATTTGAACCATGTCACTATTCTCTAGTAAATTCACTAAAAATGTATTTTGGTTATTATCTGTATCACTTCTGCTGACATTTCAGAATTGGGCAAAGATAGTTGTATTCAGAAGGGCCAATAGGTATTATAATAAGTATGGTTAAAAAACTCTCTTTTTTTGTTCCTGTTAATTTATTGATTATATGGCTGCCCATCTCACTTGCATGGAACTCTAGGGTGGTGTAATAAAACCATAATTTTCTACTATTAAAAACAATTAAAAATTAAAATCTACATCTAAAACACAACAATAAAAAGACAGAGGAGAATGAACTCTAACTATATATACTGCTCAAAAAAATAAAGGGAACACAAGACATCAGAAGACATCCGAGATCTGAATAAATGAAATAGCCTTATTAAATACTTTGTTCGTTGCATACAGTAGTTTATACACTGCTCAAACAACTAAAGGGAACACAAAACTACTGTATGTAACGAACAAAGTATTTAATAAGGCTATTTCATTCATTCAGATCTTGGATGTCTTCTGCTTGTGTTCCCTTTATTTTTTTGAGCAGTGTACAATATACTGTAACCATATAATGGGCTCCACACTTCCTTGGGGTACCCAAGTCCAATGTTACATCCATGTTTTGAGGGCCTTCCAGAAGGCCAATCTCACTGGGGCGGGAGGTGGGGAATAATATTCCAGTCGTTTTTGTTTTATTAATGTTCTATATAATATTGTTGTAACTGTCATGAGGTGTATTAATAAAAGATGGGGACATAAATGCAATTAATAATAAATTTAAAAATAAATAATAGTATATTTTAAAACCATAGATAAGGGCACTATATAGATGAAATATAATTAAATTGCATAGGTATAAAATTCAATATTAAATACATATATACTATCAAATGATTAACGTGATATGCCCAGTACCTTCCTATAGACGTATTGCAATTTTAACTGTGAACATCAAGAAATGTTTTACAAACAGCACATAAATATTCTGCCAATTAAATACACAACACTGTATTCAAATAATTATTTAGAAAGCAATTACTCTGGAGTTAGAAAGCATTTGTGTCTTTCAAAACATATTCAGCATTAATTTAATTAAAATTATGTAACTACTTTTTCCAGGTTTTAAAGAGCAGGAAAAGAAAGCATTCTACTGCATGCAAGAAGTGATGAAAGCAAAGAACAGTGTTAAAAGGGGGAAAAGGTACATTTTTAGAGATGAATCAGCACATGCAATACAAACTCACAGCAAAGCAAAGTAAGTTTTTCTCCTATATAAATGTGCACTCTGCTACAGAAAATGTTTGTAGGTTTATGCATAAAATCAAAATAAATAGATGTTTACAGGAAGACAAAATCACAGGAGGAAATATTTGATTTTTACCTTCCAAATTACGAAGTTAACAAATATAAGGAATCAATAATTTACTAGTATTGTTAAAATTTATTTTAAAGGCACTTCACTAGTAATACTACTTATTAATTTGCTGTTTTTCAAGATCTTTAAAACCACTAAATTAAATTTTCTATCTAAAATACAAAAAAATATATTCAGACTTAAATCTTCAGACTTAAGATTTGGGTATTACAGAACAGTATTTCCGTAATATGAAAAAGAATACCTAATTAGTGCCATCTACTGGAATTTGAGAGCTACTATCTTTTAAACTGAAGTTTCTCTAGCTCATATAGTAAAATAATCTATTCTTATATGTATGTATTCAAATTCCAGCAATTAAAAAAGAATTTCTAAAAAATAAGTGCATAACATAAAAATTGTTTGCACTTTAAATAACATTTGGAAGAAAACAAAATGTGTAAATTATGGTGAACCTGGGACAAGATAAATGTATTTATTTACATGAATGTGTTATCTTTTTTTTAAGGATATACTGTATTATATGGATAATTCTAAAGCCATCTAAAATATATACATGTATACATCATATTTAAAATGAAATGGTTAAATATATTCTTAATGTCTTACTGGTAGTTCAAAAACTGTAAATATATAAATAATATATATTGTGCTTACCTAAGCCAATTTCATGGCCACGTCAGTAATCAGTTCCAGTATCTCTGAATAAATTGCCTTTATGACTATTTATATCATAAAGAGGAGATGCAGGGTATCTGAGAAGCCATCTCTCCCCAATGGGACAAGCCCATTCCACTTGTGCCAACAGAAGAGGCCCTCTATGGATCCTGTCTGCTAAGGAATTGAAGCAGGCGAGGTCAAGAAGAAGTGTCTTTTTCCTGTGGGCCAAACACTGTGAAACATTTTACCCCAAGAGGTGAGAATTGCCCCCTCTCTTTTGGCATTCTGGAAGAATGGCTCCCTATTGGTCTCCGGTCACAATTCAAGGTGTTGGTTATTACCTTTAAAGCCCTACATGGCTCAGGGCCAGGTTATCTTCGAGACCGCCTTTTGCCGCATAGCTCCCAGCGACTGGTAAGATCCGACAGAGTTGGTCTCCTCCGGGTCCCGTCAGTTAAACAATGCCGGCTGGCGGGCCCGCGGGGGAGGGTCTTCTCTGTGGCTGCCCCAGCTCTCTGGAACCAGTTACCTCCTGAGGTCCGGACCATCCCCACCCTATTGGCCTTCTGAAAAGCGGTGAAGACCTGGCTTTTCCGGCAGGCCTGGGGCCGTTGATCTCGCTCTTGTGATCTGGTGAGATTCGGCCATGAATGGCGTGAATGAGTTTTTAATGTTTTTAATGTTTTTAATTTTTAAATGTTTTTTTAATAATGATTTTTTAAAATGTATTGTGAGCCGCCCTGAGTCTTCGGAGAGGGGCGGCATATAAATTGAATTAATTAAATTAAATTAAATTAAGAGTATTAAAACCTGACTTTGCTTAGTCTGGGGCCCCGAAGGAGTGCTCACCACTAAAGGTGGCTGATGGGGTAAAAAGACCTCATCCCCATCTCAATCATCTCTTAGCTCCCTTAATTTCAGTTTTGGTACTGTTTTTAATAATATTTTAATCTATGTAGATTTTAATGTTTTAATTATTTTTTACTTGTTTTATAACTTATAAGCCATCCAGAGTCGTCTTGTAGGGAAGATGGGCATCATAAAGATTTGACAAATAAAATAGATGAGAGCTTTTTCTATTGCTGTGAAACATGTTGCCTGTTTTCCTTCCACCATTAGTGAACTCTTATATCATACTTTTATTTGGAACTGCAAACATGATAACATGGTAGAAAAATGTTATTTGCTACTTCACTGGTAGTCCAAGTGGAAATGTTGTCTATATATGCTCACAGACATGCAAATTGAGGGAAAGCTTCCAAAACCATGACAAGCCTTCCAGAAATTAAGGCTGCATCAATATTTTGAAGAGTGATTCTTCACATGCACCAATGTGCTTTTGGATTACCCTTTATGAATATGTTGAACAGCACTATTATTTATCGCTATCATTTGCATTTCAAGGTTTCTGCTTGATTTGCAGAACTAACATATACGAAGATAAAGTTATGACCAAAAATTGTGGAAATACAGCAAAATAGTGGGCTAAATTAGTACATAATTTTACAAGAAAAATTTCATTTGCAACACCTTGTAAGAACTTTGCCTTCAATTGATTTGTTATTCTTCTTCCTAAAATAGCACTGAATGTTTCCTGAGATCAAATATATTGCCCCCACCAGATTATAGTATCCCTTGATAAAAATATAGTGCTAGATTATTTAAGACTACTGTTATATTTAAAGAAAGCAAAGTGCCTATTTATTTATGAACTAAATAATATAGAAGCTAAAATGCTAAACCCTGTTACCAATTATTGTTTTAAAAAAACAGTGATATACAATATAGTTTGAAAGACTTTCAGCTTAGTTGGCTTTAAAAAGCTGATTCCTTAGCAAACCACAGCCTATTACTGATTACTGACACTGACTGATGGGGTTTTAATTTTTAACTTGTTAGTCTTAATTGCACTTTTAACTGTTAAATTATGAGATTTGGATTTAATTTCTTTTTAACTTTTTCATTAGATGTTTTTTACTGTTGTGAGCCGCACTGAGTCCGGCTGGAGATAGGGCGGCATATAAATCTCATTAATAAATAAATAAATAAATAATAAATATTATTTCCTGTAGCAGAGATGCCTACTCTAGTAGAAAGAACCTCCATATGCATAACCACAAGTAGCACCCAGTCAACCTGAGGGAAGCCCACAGGCTTGCAGGGCCACTGGCTGGCTCTTTGTCACCAAATGCAGTAGGTTGAATGCAGACATCACTGTAATATCGTCACCAACACAACCAGAGGCAAAGAACAGGGGCAAGAGCTGAGTAAGGGGAAAAAAAAGATGAAAATGAAATTAAAACTTCAAAAAATCAGATACATTCATAGCAAAAATGATGATTATGACTTTTTTCTGAAAGGAAACATACAAGCTTAATAATACAAATACATTTAATACATGTATTAAATGAGTTCCTCTCATTCCTTACACAACAATCTAACAATTATTCCCAAGAAATAAAGCAATTTACAAAAATATATACACAATTATTTTAAGAAAATGATTTGAAAATGATCACATAAAAATTTCAGAAAGAAACATGGTATTTTGTTCATTCATTTATTATTTTATAGTTAATTTGCATCTAAGTTCTAAAAGTTTTAAAAATAGGGAACTTACTATTACACAAACAATTAGTACCTTAAAGTAGTTGAATTTTTAATAATACCCTCTTCAACTATGCATGCAGCAAAACCTTTCTTTATAAATGAAAAAGAACTCCATGTGCATTAGACTGGACTCTTCAAAAGAATGGATAAAATCAATCTAAGGAAAGATATATAAGAGGCCCATATTAAAGCTGTTCTATATAATGACCACTTGCTGAGTTACATATTTTTAAAACAATTTATAATGAAGGTAACAAAGATGAGAACCCATCAGAAACATCTAGTGCAGAATTCCCCCAACTTTCTGGGTCTGCAGCCCGGAGCGGGGGAGGGAGGAAAGAGGGGATGATTTTGTGGGAGGGGCAAGTGCATGTGCGTGGGAAGGGCAAGTACAGTGTCTGCAACATTTGCAGTGACACTCGCCTGAGTGGGGCTGCAAGCACCCATGACGAGGCTTGCGCAAATGGGGCCACGATGAGGCTTGTGTGAATGCAGCCACGATGAGGCTCATGTGAGTGGGGCTGCAAGCACCTGCGACGAGGCTCACGCTGATGGGGTGGTGTGCACACTTGGAGGCACGTGCACCGGTCGGGCACTCATGCGGCCCAGTGGCGATTAGCCCGCGGCCCAATAGTGGACTGCGGCCCACAGGTTGGGAACCCCTGATCTAGTGGACAAGTACACTGTGCCAGAATCATATACATTTTCTTGTGCTGTACCCATCTACTTTAATGTTTGTTCAAAATAGAGTGCATTACAAAGTTTCAACTATATTTATATCAAAAATTAATATATATCAAATAATATATATAAAAAAATATTATTTGGAAGTGCTATCAATTTCTCTTGCTAATTTTTATTGGATAATTGACCAAGCCAAATCACTACAGAAATATGGTTTATAGACACTGTAAACAGCAAAGCTGCTATAAACCAATAATATATCAAGAATGACCTGAATGTTTTTTTAGACAGGATTTACAAAAGAGGCTTGTTAAAGTTTTGAGGAATACTATGAGAAGGGACAAAGAAGAAATATAAAATTAGTTTATTTGATCAAAGTTAAGATGTTATTTCTGGTAAACCTCAGTGGACTTTGATTGCATTAAGCTATTAGGGAGTGAAGAGATACTAAAATTGTTTATACTTGTCTATTTGTTTACTTTGTTTCCTTGCTATATTATTACTTTTGTTACGCTTTTCCTTCTACACATTAAAGGATATTCCAAAATCCTCCATTATCAAGCTGTGATTGATAAGGGATCAGCAGCTGCCTTGTTACCAGCTAAGCAGCTAACTTTTTTTACCTTGCATTTGTACTGTTCTGTGAGCTGAGTATCTTCAGCTTGAACTTGCTATACAACAATCAGCCTAAGACTGTTAAAAAAAATCACTAGAATAATATCAGTAAATGCCAACAATAGTAGATCAGATCACATTCCAACTGTAGTTCATCTGCCCAGAAGTGTCAGCAACAAAGCAGAATAGGCTGTACCTGGCATGACATCATAACATAAACTCCTTCTTTCTGTGTCTGCAATACGATACTGATGAAAGGTGCAGTATTCATAGCGACATCACTGTGTGTGCCCATACATCTTGAAAGCACAGCTTGTTGGGCTAGCCCAACCAGTTTATTTTCTGTTGACAACTGTCCCTGACTGGCTGTGAGCAGACTAGCAGCTGGAATCTTTTTTGCTGGCAAGGAATAATTAAAGCATTATTTTATTGACTTATTTTGCTGCTCTCTATTTGGACTTTTTAAAAATTTCCTGGAAATCAATATATTGATTATAGTACAGAAGCCTATGCATCTACCACAAGTTTACTCAAAAACTTCTGGGGAAGATTTCTGGGGAAAAAACAGCAGGAATCTATTGCATAGATGGTCTTCTGATTATACATCTTTAGGTCCAAATCTCTGTACTGGATGGGTATGTGGAGTGCCATCCACATCCCTCAATTTGTTTCATGCTATATATTTTTCATTATATCTTGAATTACTAATTTGCTTTAGAGTGTATCTGAATAAAATACTACTTGGATTAAATTATTTCAAAGTACAAGAGCCAAATGTTTATAGAAGCAGACGTGGAGACAATAATGAGCAAGAAAAGATAAACACCACAATAGCCTGAAATCAATAGCCTGAAAAAAAGGATTAAAGATGTAATTTGGATGAACGACTTGCACAATGATTTTCGGTTTCCTAATCATGCACAGAAACCATTCCCTTGGAGAAGGCGGTCAACTAATAAAAAAAGCCTACACATTCCAAGCAAGCAAATAAAAATGTATTTTCACTTTGAGAAAGAGAAGTGTGCAGTGAAAATGTAATTACCTAGCAAAGCTGTAGTCTTACTGGGCTCCAGCAGCTGATCATAAAAGGTCTTCCTATTCTGTTTCATCAACTGTAGCACCAGGCAGCCTGCACGCCTACCAATTGCAGCCATCTGGCTTGTGTCAAAGCCTGTGACTCAAGCAACTACAGTGCAACAGGGAGAAAGGCAGTGATATCACTCTTCAGGTCAGGCAAAGAACAAGGATGAATTCTACCTCTAAAAAGGTGGGTGCCCCAGGAGGAGAGAGTTTCTAGAACACTTTAACTTAACAATTTATGATTAAAGATGTTCTCTCCATTAAACCAGGAACAGACCACCCCCTAGTGGTTAGCAGGCAAAAAAGTGCAAACAGCAAGCTTGTGTTGCTAAAGCTAGATAAAATAGCTTTTGCAAGTCAATGCAAAACAAAGAATAAAGTGTTGGTTGACTTGCCCATGGGGAAAACAATTAAATGTTTCAAAAATAGAATACATCCTGTGATGAAAGATAATTGAACATTTTAATGACGTAATACCACTTCAGATTGTAGGTGGATGTTAATGTTTTAAATCCTTCCCCACCTAAAAATAATCCCACACCTAGTTTTAAAACAGATTATGCTGAACTGTTATGTGCAACTACTACTATTACTGCAAGAAGTCTGATAAGCATCAGACTTCAGAAGCATCAAAAATCAGAAGTCTGACAAGCATCTTTTCAACTAACAAATTTTGTTAAAAGTCATAAACTTTCATGAACTGCTTCATTTTATCAAATGCATAAATTGCATAGTCTACAAACTAGAATGGAATGGAATGGAATGGAATGGAATGGAATGGAATGGAATGGAATAGAATAGAATAGAATAGAATAGAATAGAATAGAATAGAATAGAATAGAATAGAATAGAATAGAATTCTTTATTGGCCAAGAGATTGGACACACAAGGAATTTGTCTTGGTGCATATACTCTTGGAGTACATAAAAGAAAAGATACATTCTTCAAGAATCATAAGGTACAACACTTAATGATAGTCATAGGGAAACAGTCAACTTTCTCTCATGAAAGCTTATGTCTTTTAGCAAAATTTCTTAATCTGAAAAGATACACCAGACCTATATTCTGCCAGACTAACAGTTTTCTAAAATTTTCAGAAAATACAATACCTGCAGACATTTGAAAAGGATTCTCTCAGATTCTAACCACTCTCCAGCATAAAGCTATGCCAATGAAAGTTAAAGTAAGATTATGACCTACATTTTTAAATTTCTTAATGTTTTCTTACAATCTACCTTAATGATTAAATTTGAAGGCAAGTTATACATTATAATGCATTTTCCAATCACATGGAACAGAATTATGCATAGAAACAGAAAACTATATTTTAAATATATATAAATATATATAATAGCCTTGGAGATGCATTAAGAGACGTAATGAAATATAAAACATAGAAGTTTTGGGGAAAATAGGCAAGAGAAGTGTACATAAACAGAACGTTACTCTATACTGATGTATCAGAGCAGAATTTAGAACATGAGTGTCAAACTTGTGGCATCACGTTGCCATCATGTGATGTTTCACAATGTTTTCTTTAGCTATTGAAATTTGATATGGTAAAATTTTAATGTCATCTATCATATATTTTTAGATTGCTATTTTTGTAACTGTTTTATCTTTTTCCCTTTTTCTTTTCTGTTTTGTTTGAAAAGGCCTTCGGGCTATTCAATAAACTATACACAATGTTTTCTCCTCACAGAGCTGGGGTGAGCGTGGCCTGTGCATGATGCAACTGGCCCACAGCCACCAGTTTGACACCCCTGATTTAGAACATGCTGGATAGGGAATTCTGGGAGTTGAAGTCCACGCATCTTAAAGTTGCCATGTTTGAAAATAATACAGATTTACGACATGAATTATTGTTAGGATTCCCTTGAGTAAAGACCTTACTGGCTAATATAAGGAATATAAAATAATTTATCCCTTGAGATTGTTAAAAGCAATTTATGATTACAAGTTAAAACAGTATAATTCAGCACATAATCCCATGAAACAGCTAAAAACAAGACAATTAAAGCAACCCATAGCAATACAGTAAAAAAAGATCAAAAGCTTAGGCTTAGACATGAAAAAGTCAACAGGAAGGAGACTGATCTTCCCAGTTACATAATCTGGGCAGGAGATAAAAATAAGATCTGCCTTTAGGTCTCAGGCAGCAATTTCCAATAGCAAGAAATCTCAGATAAAAGATATAGTAGTCAGATAGGCTCCCATAATATAGAATTCCTATCACTAGCGGGAAACAGTCACTCTTAAAAGTTGTCCAAATGAGGACTTATACGGCATGTCTTAAGACCGCCTCTTTCTCAATTGCTGCCAACATACACAAATCAAAGTTTATCAGAATTATCTCAGGAACAGGCAACAGCTGAAAACAGCTGACAAGTACAAGTAGTCGTCAACATATGACTGTAATGAGCTCAAAATTTTGGTCGTAAGTCGTGGCGGTCATAAAGTCGGTCACTCTGTGACCATGCCTGAATTTACTTTTTTTGTGCCAGTCATTAAGCAAACATTGCACTTGTTAAGTGCCAGTCATTAAGCATCATTAAGCATTAATGATTGTTCACTAGGGGGCAGACTTGGCCAGAAACCAGAAATAAATACCAATTTCTGGTAAAAACATAAAGTATAGTCACATGACTGTGGGGCACTGCAAATAGCCCTAAATGCGGTTTGGTTACCAAGTGCTCAAAATGGGGGGAGCAGATATCATAACTTCAAATCCTTAAAACCCAATTTCAACATTTTTAACTTACAGAATTTTAAATTGCTAGCATTTATTGAGATTTTCATTTCTTAATGATATAAAATTTGAAGCATTTTTATTATTATATTTTTAAAAAACAGCAATCACACTGTAGAGTGAAATTATACAATGCTGCCTGCTGACTCTGATACATAATCATTTCCTAATATTATGAGATTTCTAATAGCCTGAAAACCTGAAAACAAAGCATCTTAAACAAAGACATCTTAAATGTCCTTTTCTTCATGCATTCCAGCAGCAAAAAAGAGATCACTTCTGAATAGAGGTAATCTGATTATCTAACTGAAAAAGTATAAAAGGCCTTCTTATCTACATCCCCAGTTTGGCATCAAAGTGCTTACAGTAACTAGATTTGCAAGGACTTGGGAGAATTATCAAGTTTTACGTATATCAGCTTCAAAATGGTAACTTTGGTTACTTTCTAATAGATGTTATGTGCTTGGAGTATTTTGAAGAAGGGTAACTTTTCTCTTTTAAGATTATCTTGGGTCACACTGACAATTAAAACAGGACAATACACTTGGCTCTGTTATTATATTCAAGTACAAAAACCTAATAACTAATAGGGAAAACCTAATGGCAATACTTTACTGAGCTACCTACAGAGGATTTAATATACTGTATATCTAATTAGAAAAAATCATTCTGCAAGAAAATATAATAGTAAAACTTTTGTTTGAAACTTTTAAAACTGCTGTGTGTGTTCCGTCCTACATTCACTTTCAGACATTCACTCATTCCATCAAAGGATAAGAGCTGATATACTGCCTGTTCTTGGCACAGTTACAGAAAGCCTTATCTCAACCAGCAGCTGGAATGAGAATTGGTACTGTGTGTCAGGAGAACTGTAACCTAAGAATAATAAATACCGTGGAAGATCAAGCAGTGCTTTAAAAACTTACAAAATGATTTAGTTATAACTTATCACTTGTATTTCATATGGCCAATAAAGTACTTTTCTTCCTTCTATAAAAGGGTAGTAAAGGCAGAAAGCACATAGGCAGCTAGATGATAGAAAAATCTTTGATTTAGAGTAAGATTTAATGCAGGAGATACCAAAGAATTAACATCATTGGCATCTCCTGCATTAAACCTATTCTAAATCAGAGATTTTTTTTAATCAACTATATACCAAAGCATGTGCAAGAATTATTTATTCTTGCCATACAACTGTGTCAGTTGCAAAGGACTTCATCAACAAGAAAACCAAAAATATGTTAACTATAAATAAATCAATATCAAAACTCAAAAATAACCATAAAAAAAACAAAAGATTAACCCCCAAATAGGCAACTGCAATCCAAAAGGCATAAAACAATTTCAACCTGTTTATGGAATTGTACAAAGAATGGGGATTACATGTACTTCTGGAAGTAAAGCATTCCATAAAGTGGGGACTATTACAGAAAAGGGCTACTTTCTCATACCTTACACGTCCTGTTTTTAACAGGCCCCAAGATTGGCAGATTTAATAATATCAAGTGGTGTGGCCTGATGTAAATAGCCGTGTACACAAACATTGTGTCCCATGCAGGTCAGTCTCTTATTTATATCTTTTATCCAAGGTGGAGTTACAGAACAATTTATCATTACAATTCCAAAACGCAAAATTGGGATCTCAGGCATTAACAGCAGACTTTTGTTGCTGATGATGGATGCTGTAGCATAGATTTTCTCCCAAAGGAGAAGCAGAAAGAGGAATAGAGACATTTAGGGGCTGGATGCTGGTAAACAAGTCAAATCACAGGAATAGCTTTTTCATTGCTCTGAACACCAAAGCAAGTGCCCAACAATACTTTTAGACAGTACAAACTCGTAGCTTGGAAAGCTCACTGCTTTTCATATAGATGGCACAATGGGAGGGGTACCCTTGCCAAGCAAGTTGGTTTCTATTGCTATATCGCCTGCTTTTCACACTCAGTGCATGAACAAACTATATGACCAACAGCAACTGTTATAGCCTCAATTTAACTAAAATATTCTTGCATTTTTAATTAAACAAGTGGCTAGTTTTCTGCTTGGCAGAAGACATATGGGTAAAACCCATATGCCCCCCCCCCCAGAGAGGGCTCGCAATCTGGGAGTCCTCCTGGATACGCAGCTGTCCTTGGAGGAACATCTGACGGCTGTGACCAGGGGTCCTTTTGTCAGGTTCGCCTGATTCGCCAGTTGCGGCCCTTTCTTGATCGGGATTCCCTGT
This sequence comes from Pituophis catenifer annectens, assembly GCF_029215685.1. Classification (NCBI taxonomy): domain Eukaryota; kingdom Metazoa; phylum Chordata; class Lepidosauria; order Squamata; family Colubridae; genus Pituophis; species Pituophis catenifer. Next base: position 42,714,497 of record NW_027256887.1, on the reverse strand, counting down.
GCACAGTCACTCATGCCCTCGTCACCTCTCGCCTTGACTACTGCAACGCTCTCTACATGGGGCTCCCCTTGAAGAGCAACCGGAGGCTCCAGCTGGTCCAGAACGCAGCAGCGCGGGTAGTGACGGGAGCACCATGGCGCTCCCATGTAACACCGCTCCTGTGTGAGCTGCACTGGCTCCCGGTGGTCTTCCGGGTGCGCTTCAAGGTGTTGGTTATCACCTTTAAAGCGCTCCATGGCATAGGGCCTAGCTATCTTCGAGACCGCCTGCTGCCACCGACGACCTCCCACCGACCTGTGCGCTCCCAGAGAGGGCCTCCTCGGGGTGCCATCAGCCAAACAGTGCAGGCTGGTGACCCCCAGGGGGAGGGCCTTCTCTGTGGGGGCACCTACCCTCTGGAATCAATTGCCTCCAGAGATAAGGAGAATCCAAGACCTCAGTGCCTTCCGCCGTGCCCTTAAAACCTTCCTTTTCCAGCAAGCCGGGCTGGCCTAATTTTTTAAGTGTTTTTAAGTGTTTTGTTTATCGTTTTTAATTAATGGGGCCAAATTTATATATACTTTTAATTGTATTTTAATATTTGTATTTGATGTTTTTACTTGGCTGTTCACTGCCCTGAGTCCTCAGGGAGAAGGGCGGTATACAAATTCAAAATAAAATAAAAAATAAAATAAAAAATAAATAAATAAAACACTACAAGATTTGAAATAAAGCAAAAGCTAAAATAAATAAAATAATAAAATAAAATAAATTCATAAATAGTAAATAAGATCTTAGTTTTAGCAGTTTGGAGAAACCAGTAGTAGCAAGAAGATTTAGCTTTGGACATATTTCCAAATGTAACTGGTTAATTTATCACACATAAGTGTTGGCTGCCATAAAACTGCATTTATAACTCTGATCTTCACCTCCAAACAGGAAAAATAAATAGCTTTGCATTGGTTTGTCAATGCAATAATAAAAATAAATAGCTTTGCATTGGTTTGTCAATTTAGAGCAAAAAACATAACACAACCTTTTTTTTCAGACCCAGGGAAACGTCTTTTAAGATGTTTACACTGAATATGATGTTTGAAGAACTGACAAAAACAAATCTAGTACTCTCTTAAAGATTACCGGTAATTATAACATAAATCTGTGTTGGGGGAATAGTTTCTAAACTTTAATTGATTTGTGATACTGTAAACTGCCCAGAGTTGCTCAATAGTGAGATTGGTGGCATATAAATTTAATAAATAAATTACCCAATTATCAACAACCTTTATATTTTTATTGGAAATATAATTCAATAAAAGACAACTAGAATTTTAAAATAACATGATAATGTTTTGGTTAAACTATCAAGCATCAAAGAGCATTTTTGGAACTTCATTTTCCCAAATACATTTGAAGCAGCATGATATAATTATAGAAAACATTTTTCAAAACAAACTCAGTTTGCATAAGAGTCTTAAATCAAAAGATAAGCAACATGCTTATCATAGATATTAATGTGCATTCAGAAAGCTGTCTTTGTAATCACTTGGCTTTCTTCCCAGTGGTAGGTTGCTACCAGTTCGCCCCAGATCAGGCGAACCCGTAGCAGTGGCGGCAGGCTCCGGCCGCCTGCCTGGACACTTCTGCGCATGCACAGAAGCATCACACGCGTGCACAAGCACACCCACAAGCGAACCAGTAGTGATGGGTTTTGAAACCCGCCCCTGTTTCTTCCTCTCCAACCTGGATTTCTTTTTAAAAAAAATATTTTAACTTTTAAAAAAATAGAAATTTGGAATGCTGCAAGAATGCATGTTGTCCTCGCAAAGATCCATCCACACTAAACAGAACAGCCTGAGAAAACAATGGAATTCTAGAAATCGATTGCTCTGAAATTGATCATACCCTAGAGTCCCTTGGGAGTTGGGCGGCATAGAAATGCGATAAATTAAATTAAATTAAATTAAATTAAATTAAATTAAATTAAATTAAATTAAATGTTATTCGCATATTGAATATATTTTCTATGGCTATTTGAATATTTATAAAATATCAAATAAGGTCCTGGCCCAAAACATTTGCCTAACCCTACATAAGACATCATGTGGGTTTGGTTTCACCATATCACATTAAATGAATCTATTACTGTTTGTAAATAATGGTTTGTGTTGTACAAAGCCAGCCACTTGTGGTTATCCAGCAAAACATGGCTATAAACAATATGCTAGTTATAAACTATATATAAACTATAAATTATTATCTCTGGTAAACCTAAGGTATCAGAAGAAAACAGATGGTCAATGTGAGAACTGGAAAGCAATATATAAGTTGGTCCAACCACCTTAAACATATTTAGATTATATTAAAGGTTGATTCTGTTAAGACAAAAATCTCCTTTGTTAACTTGCATTAACAGAGAACCTGAGAGAAAAATGCATTTATTTGTGAACTCTAAAACACTTACTCTAATCTCTAACCCCCCCCCAGAAGCAAAAATTGCTGGATTAATAAACTTTTGCACATTAATGTAATGGAAACAATAGCATGCTAGTTGGAACACACTCTCATCACACCTCCAAACCTGGCAAATTTTAAGTGGCCTTATTTCTGTGTGTGAAATGCTAATACTTTATATGAACCTTTAAGGAGATTATTTGCTTTAAAAGTGATGCAACATTTCCAATCCCATCCAGAAGAAAATGATTTAAAAAAAAACAAAAGGCAGGAGGGCTGGCTTCCAAAAGCAAACTAATTTAGAAAAAAAAATCTTAAAGAACTCCTCCCCCTATTCCCAACCTGAATATAAAAAAGCAGCCAAGATTCCTACTTTGGTTACATATTGAATACCATCACATAATACCTGAATTTAGTTGCAGCCACCACCCAGACAGATTCAGCCTAATCCTGAACAGGTACTCTTGATTACATACATTCAAAATACAGATGGGAGGCTTGTATCATCCCAATCTTATCCTTGTCTAAGCAGAAGTATGTCCTGTGGATATTGACAGGGTTCTCGGAAACAAGTGGGGTCAGAGTAATAAGGAAGAAAGATGTCCTTAAATTAAACCACGTTTATAACAGTTTGTTGTGGATTATTCGACTGCGCTGGACCCGAATGACAAGGTACATCATAACGACTACAACTTTAGTTGGAACTATCTGGATAGTCAACCTTACTTAATTCTACCAGAGGTTAAAGGAAAGCTCTCGGTGCTGGACTGCTGCTGGCCGGAATACGCGTTTCACGGCAGTAGAAGTCCTCCTCCACCTTTTTTTCTTCCTTGCTCATCCCTGCCACAAAGCGCCTGCACCAAGCCATCGCCCTTTAATTTTCAACTCACCGCAGGCCGGATCGAACAATCTAGAAATCCGAATAAAGAGACGGCAGGACAACCTTGCCTTTGCGAGGGACTACGGCTCCCCTACCTGGTATCTGCGTAAGAGCTGCCGCCGCGCAGAATAAATTCAGGAGCAAGGGAAGCTCGGCGCACATGGAGAGGCGAGGCAGAAAAATAAAACAGTCGAGCCTTGGCAGGAGAAAAGGTAGCTACTGTTCCCGCAGCCGCCTCGGGCCAAAGGCGCCCTCCACCCCCACGGTCCAGCAAAAGGACAGGCCAAGCAGCCTCTCCAAAAGGCATGACGGGAAATTCCTTGGGCGGCAGCTGCTCAATCAGCTCCAAATATGAGCATAGAGCCGAAAGAGACCGCCGCCGTCCCAGGACGGGGCGGAAGGAAAGGGTACGTGTTTCCAGGACTTTATAAGTACATGTCCGCCAGCAAAACTTTACTTTAGGCTTTCCCTTTGTCTTCAGTTGCGGCAACTGAGAGTCCATAGAACCCATATTGAAATTTATAGAGTAGAATCATAATTATTCAGTAGAATCATAATTATGGTGCATGTGCACCAGCGTGCCTACCGTCCCTGTCCTAATCCTTTTTACTTACTCTTTTCATGTATTCAAATTATGTTTATACTTTTACCTGTTATCTTATATATGCTTGACAAATAAATTAAATAAATAAATAAAATAAATCAATTCTCCCCCCCCCCTATAAGTTTGGTCTAGGTATGATTCCATCTAAATATAACACACAAATTCCTGATACTTTGCCAATATCTGACCAAAGTCCATTTAATTCAGAGATGTTTCTAATTCAGTGACATGACACAGGAAGCAATATAGGTAGTTCTCAACTTACAACAGTTCCTTTAGTGAGTTGTTACAATGGCACTGAAAAATGTGACTTATGACTGTTTTTCAGTTTACGACCCTTGTAGCATTCCCATGATCATGGCAACTGTTTTGTATTTTTGACCATTGTGCTGTCCCAAGGTCATATGATCACTTCATACAACCTTCTGACAAGCAGTCAATGAGAAAGCTAGATGCGGTTAACAACCATATTACTAACTAATCAACTTCAGTGATTCACTTAACTGTAGCAAGAAAGATCATAAAATGGGGCAAAACTTGCTTAACTACTGTCTCACTTAACAGAAATTTTGAGCTCAATTGTGATCTTTACTCAAGGACTACCTATAATCACATCCTAATCTACTCTGACTAGACTATGGCTACACTTTTATTCAATTCATGAGGGGGGGTTAACACCGTGATAAATCATGAAGTGGGTTGGCTGGTTTATGCTTATCATGTAAGATTTTAGGGCAAAGCCATAAACACCTGTTTCCTTTAAAAGGAGCTTCTGCATATTTAAATACTTAATTTTAATTAATTTTACATTAAACCAATGTTTTTCTCCTGATCCTACACCCTTCTTGAGATTATCTCCCGACGTATCACAGGTTAATTGCAATCCAGTCCAAAGTCATATCCCGTTTAAAACAAAGCAAAGTGTCTCAATTTCCTGAGTTTTTCCCCACAATATCCAAGTGCTTGTCATTGCATTCTTCTGGTATTTTTTTTAATGTCCCATTCTAGCCCTCAGTTCTTGAAAAAAGCACCTTTGGGACAACCATGATCTGGATGACTGAGAATCTCCATAGACATTTAATTAGAAGATACAATAAATAGAGTAGCTGTTCACACTTAAAATACACATGATAAAATGTAGTTGTTGTTTTGTGTTTAACAATCATCCAACTTTCCTGTGCTTCCAACCAGTGCAAGAGTTGAAAAAATCTATTTTAACTATTATTATCCCCAGATGTTAAAAGACCTAAAGAACTGACACGGTGTAAAAAGCCCTAATAAATCTTTAATTGGTTTTGTTTTGCTTTTATGTTTTTACAGGACAAATTACAAACATCTGACTTTCTGAAGTGTCCATGGTATTATACACATTTCCATCTGTCTTGCAGGGAGGAAAACCGGTCAACATTTTAAAGGTAAAATAGGCTACATAATGGTACAGTTTACTATAACAAATGTACAGGGTTAACACATAGTTTAGAAGAAGATGCATCTGCATCAAAAGGCAACGTTTTAAACTGCCACAATTTAATTTTACATTCACACTTGCAATAGGTCACAAAATGGTTACTAAGATCAGAACAATAAATCACTATGATGCACAAATACAGCAAAACCTGATTATATACACATAAATACATATACATGTATATTATACATATTTGTATATGTATATAGTAAGTTTCATGAAAAACCTAACAGACCTGTCAAAATCTACTCTCTTGTCAAAAATATGTACTTGTTCTTTGAGAGTAGAATTTTGTGTGGCTGATTATATTACATATATTTGTTAGCATTCGAGACAAAACCCGACCAAATTTTTTTCCAGATAAGAAACAGTCCATTATTAAATATGTTGCCCACAAAAAAAGCACAAGGATAAGGCACAGTAGGATTTTTCATTACACAAATGTGTGTCATGTTCATTTATCCATAAAAAAAAATGTGCATTATTTGTGCAAGTTCATGCTGCAAGGTCATATCTACAATAAAAACTGGACTATTTTTTAAAATGGTTTTCCATCCCTTCACCTATATAATATTCAACTGGATCAACACATTATGTTGCTTCAACAGGAATTACTATATCAAATTATTTTATATTTTCTGGTTATGTTTCAAAATGTTTTGTATTTTTTTGTAATTTTAAAGGTGTAAACAATGCACACATTTAATATAGAACATATAAAAATCTCTATGTACTGCATTTCTACACTCTATCAAGAATTTATTTCCAATATGTGCATTTTTTTTATTTGTGCACATTTAGGTAGCAAATTTTAATGGAAAATATACTCCCCATTAGTATATTGTAAGAGATTTTCTTTTGTAGTAAATAACTTTTCACAAAGTGAGTACCTGCCAATTACTTCTTTATTGCTCACATGATTTTGAATCCATTATCACAGTAACAATATTAGACCATTCACACAAAAATCATAACCATATATTTTAATATAAAACCTACAAAAGATATTTAAATTGTATCTAACTTCAAGGTATTTGGCCCTTGGATAATAATATAGCCAAATTAAATAAACATTGGTTATGAATAAAATAGGAAGCTTATTCACTGCTTTGAAGCAGACATCCTCACAAGTTACTTGCTGGTGCTGCCACCACCAATGTTTATATACAAAACCAACACATCTGCATTCAGTTGTTTTCTGCTCTAAAACTACTAAAGCCAGCATTCTTCCCATTCCCAGACTGACACAAATAAAGTTTTACAGCAACAAAAACTAATTACTGGACAGAAATTAACACATCTTCCATCAAAAATTGTAGGTGGTTTTTGTTACAAAATACCCACAAGATTATTTCACAGGAAACTATGGAAATACAGTTTATCTCCATGCTTTTGGACTGTTATCATACACTTGTTGGTGCAAAAATTCAGCCATTATCTGAGAATGCTTAATAAACTCAACATTTGTCATGCAAAACATAATATGTTGATTTGCTTGGACTCTAAAACATTTTATAGCCAATGTTCTTTTAATTCAGTACTACCCATTACTCAGACATTCTAAAAAATGAGACTGAAAAATGATTAATGGAAATGTTAACATACAAAAAGTAGTAAAAGTGGAAGACAAGGCCAGACAGGAAAACCTCCTGCTACAAGTCAACAGTTCTAGTACAATAAGTGTCTCAGGAGTTTCCCTGGTTGTTGGCTGTGCCTGTCCGGAGACGAAGATGAGACATTGAGTTCATATGTGTATTTGATGGCTTCAGAGGAGCACTGCAAGCAATAGCCTGCGGAAAACGATGATGATACCGATCTAATCGTAGATACTTTACTGTTACCAACTTGCCTGGAGCAAAATATAATTTAAAACATATTTAAAAAATACAATGTGAATAAAATTAATTTTTACAAGCATTATAAAAACACTATCATATGCAATATTTTTATTTAACAATTACTGATGCTTGCTGTTGAATTATTTGTAAAGAAAATTTCTTACCATCAAACCAAGATCCATGCAATGCTTTAAAAGCTTTTCCAGCATATTCTGGAGATAAACACTTGACATACACACAACCCTAGATGAAAAAATAAAATTTTGGTTAACATCCAGTAGGAAAACTGAATATATGAAATATATACTATCTTAAATCACTTTTTACCTCCCGTGAATTTTTGTCCACTGCTATGTGAACTATTCCCTCATTATCACTGCACTTTTCCAAGATTGCTTCTTGAATAGCCAAATGCCAATGATCACCGATTTCCCTAAAAACACGACATACAAAAGTTGATTAATGCTTGTATCTTAATGTATTCAAAATAATACAGCAAACTAAAATAGACATCAATAGATAGCAATTAAAAAGATAAAAAGACAGTGGCATTCACATAAATCTGCAACATTTAATAAACATATCAAGAAAAGGGTAGTTTGACTCTCAACTTCCAGTTTCTTATAACAAAAATTATTAATGCCTCTACAGACAAGAAGTTTTTGATCTCAAGCAAGCAAGATAAAAATCTTCAACTCTGAAAGGTAAAACAAATTGTACTTTTATTTTAAAGTACAATTTACCAAGAACTTTACAGACCTCTTTATCTAAAACTGGCTACTGTATTCCTTTCACATAAGTCAAATAGACCGAACCCAATTAAAATATCACTTCTATGTCAGTACATGCCAAAAGGTCCTATAACTTCCATCAGATATTGATATTCACTTTCAAGATAAGATTCATAGATTTCAGAATATTGCTCATAATAAATCTCACATTTTTTCTTCTGCCTTTCAATAAAAATATTTCATCATCTTTTACATTATCAGTAGGGGTTGTAATGCTTATTATTTTTAACATAGTTAACATTTAAATAATTTTAACAGAGAGTTGCAAGAAAAATGCTACAACTCAGGAAAGTTCCTGCCAATCAGAATAACAATCATTGAACTACAAGGAACAGTAATTTAACTCAATAGATTGTTCTATCTTTAATTCTTAAACTAAAATAAAAACTATAATGCTAATTAAATTAATTGTTAACTAGGTGATAGAAGAAATTTGTAGGGACAAAATAATAAAAAGCAAGGCTGTGCAAAACATTAAAAAGAGAAACTCTGCTAAGCACTTTAGTTCAAACAAACAGTTCTTCGTGAAAGCTATGGGAAGCATTTCTCATTGTCTGGGCATGTTGGTGAATGCAGAGTCAAGTATCCTCTGTGCATGTACACATCTGCATATTCACCCACACCCACAAAGAGAATTAAGAAAGCCCTACCCTTTAGCCCTACTGCAGTATTGTCACATGACTTGGTAAGAACTCTGCATGTAAGAGAATTCCAACATATCCATGAATTGAAAAAAAAATATTTAAAGAGGAATGGACCAAAATACCTCCAAATCCAAAATTCCTCCAAGTCAATGTGCAGGACTGACCCAGGGCCAGGAAAGATTTGGTTTAGGTAAAGTTTGTTAAATCTAAAGCTTTGCATACATTTTTCAACAAGGGAACTAATATTAACTCTGTATTCACATATTAGTCTCTATTACTGTGTTTCCTTGAAAATAAGACCCTGTCTTATATTTTTTTGAATCCTGAAATAAGCACTTGGCCTTATTGCCATGCGCTCAAAAGCCCGATTGGGCTTATTATCAGGGAATGTCTTATTTTGGGGGAAACAGGGTAGTTTTGTTTAACTAGAAATACTTCATCTAGGGCCAAGATGAAACTTAGTTCACATTGTAGGTCACAGAATTGCAGAAGTACTGATAGTTCTAAAGCAGTGCTAGTGAACCTTTTCAGCACCAACTGCTGAAAAAGGAGTGCATGTGCGCGTTCATCTGGGCCACAACCCGGAAGAGGAGCTTCCCAGGTCATATGCACACCCCCAAAAATGAATTTCTGGTTTCTGGCATGCATGTGTGTATGATGATCAGCTGGCCAGCGCACATGCTCACACAGGAAAATGGAAGACCAGCTCTTCCAATTTCCAGCACTGCCGCACGCAAAAAAACCAGCTGATTGTTGCAAGTGCCAGAAACTCAGAAGAGGAACGGGCAAGGTGCGTGCCAGGCGACATGGCTCTGTGTGCCACTTTGGGCACACGTGCCATAGGTTTGCCATCACGGTTCTAAAGGATTCACAAACTTTTTGCCATTGTATGTATGGTCAGTAAAAAAAATGAATGCAAGGTATCAGAATACAATTTTGTTCTATCTCTCCTTTCCTAAACAATTTATTCTATATTTAAATAGATATTCCATTTGAATAAACGTGAAAATTTTCTATATGTAAAGAAAAGAATATACTTACATTACTGGATCAAACATATTGCGAATCTTTAAGCAAGGAGTCAAGCTGTTTGGTGGTGAATTTCTTCTATCTAAATGAAATGCTACCAAATATATATATATATATATATATATGTTAGTATTAAATCATATTTTTCCATATCAAATATTTTAAAACCAATCTAATCTTTACTGGTTACATAAATTATAAGATGACTAATGCACAATGCAGACTAAATTAATGAAACTGTATAAATATAGAAATTCACTACCATAACACACATTTCAGATTACTGCTAGAAACAATACTATCCTCCATAGAGTTTTAGAATGCATGTCATTAACTATATTATTAAGTTTTCAGTAACACTATTAGATAGCATTGTTGTGATTTAATGAAACAGTCCTTGGTACAATGGAAATTGGCTATAGTACTGTATACCGCAGCTTTCCTTCCCTGGACCCGGCAGTATTAGCCAACTATCATCCTGTCTCCAACCTTCGCTTTGTGGCGAAGGTTGTCGAGAGTGTGGTGGCACGACAGTTTCCGCAGTACCTGGAGGAAACGTCTTATCTAGATCCGTTCCAGTCGGGTTTCAGGCCCAGGCACAGCACGGAAACGGCATTGGTCACATTGGTAGATGATCTCTGGAGGGCTCGGGACAGGGGTTGCTCCTCTGTTCTGGCCCTGTTAGACCTCTCAGCAGCTTTTGATACCATCGACCATGGTTTCATGCTGCACCAGTTGGAAGAGTTGGGGATGGGGGGCACTGTGTTACGGTGGTTCTCCTCCTTTCTCTCAGACCAGTAGCAGTTTGTGTTGGCAGGGGGGCAGAGGTTGACCTCGAGGCCTCTTATATGTGGAGTGCCTCAGGGGTCGGTCCTCTCGCCCCTTCTGTTCAACATTTATGTGAAGCCGCTGGGCGAGATCATCCGTGGCTTTGGGGTGAAGTACCATCAGTACGCTGATGACACCCAGCTGTACATCTCCACCCCAGGCCACCCCAACGATGCCCTTGAAGTGATGTCCCGGTGCCTGGAGGCTGTGCGGATCTGGATGGGGAGACACAGGCTCAAGCTCAACCCTTCCAAGACTGAGTGGCTGTGGTTCCCGGCATCCCGATATAGTCAGTTGACTCCATCACTGACTATTGGGGGCTAGTCTTTGGCCCCCTTGGAGAGGGCTCGCAATCTGGGAGTCCTCCTGGATACGCAGCTGTCCTTGGAGGAACATCTAATGGCTGTTGCCAGGGGGACGTTTGGTCAGGTTTGCCTGATCCGCCAGTTGCGGCCCTTTCTTGATCAGGATTCCCTCTGCACAGTCACTCATGCCCTCGTCACCTCTCGCCTGGACTACTGCAACGCTCTCTACATGGGGCTCCCCTTGAAGAGCACCCGGAGGCTCCAACTGGTCCAGAATGCGGCCGCGTGGATAGTCACAGGAGCCGCATGGCGCTCCCATACAACACCCCTCCTGCGTGAGCTGCACTGGCTCCCAGTGGTCTTCCGGGTGCGCTTCAAGGTGTTGGTTATCACCTTTAAAGCGCTCCATGGCATAGGACCTATTTAACTTCGAGACCGCCTGCTGCTATCGACGGCCTCCCATCGACCTGTGCGCTCCCACAGAGAGGGCCTCCTTGGGGTGCCATCAGCCAAACAATGTAGGCTGGTGACCCCCGGGGGAGGGCCTTCTCTGTGGGGGCACCTACCCTCTGGAATCAGCTGCCCCCAGAGATAAGGAGAATCCAAGACCTCGGTGCCTTCCACCGTGCCCTTAAAACCTTCTTTTTCCAGCAAGCCGGGCTGGCCTAACATTTTTTAAAAATGTTTTTAATTGTCTGTTATTGTTTTTAATCATGGGGCCAAATTTATATATATCTTTTTAACTGTATTTTAATGTTTGCAGTTTTCGTTTTTATTTGGCTGTTCACCGCCCTGAGTCCTCAGGGAGAAGGGCAGTATACAAATTTAAAAATAAATAAATAATATATATATATATATATATATATATATATATATATATATATATATATATATATATATACTTTAGCATATGAAAGAAACAATCCTTTATAATAGCAAATAATAATAAAATGTTATTATAAATGACTTGAACTAAAACAGAAGCAGAAGAATCTAAAAGAAAATAGACATGCAGAAAGTATTCTTTTTCAAATGGATAGAGGCCTTATGTTCTATCTCAAATATAATACGATATATGATATGACATATGATATGACAGATTTGTTCTGAAAACAAATACTTTAGAAGGATGGAAGATTATATATAATATATAATAAACATTTTCAGTTACTCTAATTAAAAACTACAATCACTATAGCCTAATGCTATATAACCTATAGCATTAGTAGGAAAAATAGTGGCTTTAACAGGATAATAAATAAACTATACTATAGTGGCTCTGTAATATATTGTTGGATAGAGGAATATCCATAATGGGAATTAGACATAGACATCTACTGAAGTAACCCGCTAAGCCAGGCAACTTACCTAACAAAGACAACAAAAATCATTTTTCAAACTGCATATACACCATGGTTATTTACATTTCTGGCTACTAAAGAAACATACACGATGAATATAAAAATATAAAATTATATCAATATCATTACAATTGATTAAACTAGAGTTAGCATTAACTGAAAGTTATAGTAAAGAGAAAATACTTCACAAAGTATAAATGTACAGTATTGCATACCTTGACCTTGCCACACTTTAGATGGCATGATTAGCATTTTATCACATGATGCAGATGGCTGTATCCATTTCCATACCAGAAAATCAGCACCACCTATTCTTCGTGTTTCTGTGCGAACTCTAGATTCATTAGCAGCAAGGAAATCAACAGATCTTTTCCATACTTTTTCCATTTTTTTCCTGAAATATGCAATAAAAGTGTATTAACATGTATTAAGAATCTTTCCCCAACATTCATCTTTGAAGTTGTCTGAATAAACTGGTAAATATTTTTAATTCTTTGAACATACCTGTCTTTTGGTGCAATCAAAGAATCTCGAACATGGGGGATAGGCATATATGGTTGTAATTCTTTGTTTTCCTGACATGCTTCATTGTGAGATCTTAGAACATCTGAAAAATATTGTGTTAACTAATTGCTACATCAAATTGGCTAAGTTATCTAATGAAAAATATTTAAGGTTAACACAAATTACATTTTCTGTGATTAGGCATTAACTACACTCCTGACAATCAAAGGTTACCAAAACGCATATTATCTTCTGTATTAATAGGGAGGAACAAAGTATCATAGTCCAACCTCTCAAAAGTCTCAGAATTATTTATATGACATGGTACCAATAGTGAGCACACTATTAATTAAGAACCTAGTTAAAACTTACCTATAATTTTTACAATCATGTCATACATCTGCCTGGTCTCCTCCTCTTCTTTGTACCATCTATACTTCATATATTTTATGACTCCCCAAATCATTCCAATACCTGTGTCAAATAAAAACAGAAATATCTAACTAACAGTTCAAATGTTATAATTGCCAGTTAGCTTAGAAAGTATGTGGACTCAATGACATTTTAGCTTGAAACAAGTATTTCTGGCATTCCATTGTCAAAACACCTACTTAGAACAAACCATTGTTAGTTTGAGTGCCAATGCTTTGAGGATTCCATTCTGTTTTGGAGATATGGATTACTAAAGGTGTTCACTATTTAGATCCAAAGTGAGAAAGGCACTTTGGATCCAACATAGACCCTCTTGTTATACCTGCTGGCAGCATTTAGGAACCCAAGAAAAAGCAGTTTCTTTAAAGAACATCCAAGAGTAACAGTAAATGCACCTACCCTACATCGAAAGCATTTTCCCCACTTAAATGTTAACGTTTCTCTCCTCTATTTATTGGAGTCTTGCCTTGCATTTTGTAATGTTTAAAAAAAATCCCTTGGCCTTGCTTACTGAGGGTGGGTGGGATAATCAAGAGGAAGGTGTGCTAGGGAACAGGGAGATGAAAGTAGCCATGTAAGCAGCAAATGATCGATATCACTCTGAATATAATTCTTGTTAATGAAAGATTTAGACCTATCATGAGAACAGCTGCAAGAAACCTGTCACTTAAACTCACTATTGTGCTGAAACCCATGTATGTCTGGCTGCCTGAGGGTCTCTCCTAGGGAAATTTAATTTTGGACTTTATTTTTTATTTAAAGCAACTTAATGGAACATGTGGATTAAAAAAAGACAGAGAAAGTCCAGTTGCCTTTTGAACAGTACCTTTGAGACAACCATGGCCTGGATGATTGAGAATCTCCATAGACACAGAAAAAGATTCACATGACCTACCTTTCTGCTATTTAATTCAACTATTTTAAAATTTAAAAGGACATTTCTTTCTTTTCTGCCTTCTGAAGGCAAGCTGTTCCATTGGTTGATTGTTCTCATCGTTAGAAAATTTATCCTTATTTCTAGGTCATATTCATATAAAAATCCTACTATCCAAATAAACTATGCCTGGGGAAGAGTTAAGAGGGGTAATCAAAGGAAAAGCCCAATCAAAAGGTAACAGGTCCAGGGAGACAGCAAAGTGCCTGCACAGTAGTTAAAGCAGTTATTGAGTACAGTATGATTCAAAACCATTAGCCATGATATAAATGATCACAGAGATTATGATTATCCCTTTTTAAAGTGGAAAGTTTTGGATTCCAGTGTCTTCTCTAAATGGTTACTCTAATGTACCTTGCTCCCTATTTCTATCAGGCAGGTGTCCACCCAAGTGAAAAGTGTCATGAATACTATAACGATAAGTTCTACCACAAGTTTCTACCTCATAAATTTAATTCACACACAATACAGGGACAAGTCAAGACAGTCTCTTACTGAACCCCACAGATGAAGAATTTGGGCTAGAACTACTTATCTATAAGAACGTCGTTCACACAGTAAATCAAGTGATTGTGATTAAGACATCTGGATGGCCAGATCTTCATTGTGGCACCAACATAAAAAAAAAAAAAGACTGAGATGCAGTTTATGGATTGCCCATTTAAGCTGTTCATTCAAAATGATCTGATCTGAAAATGACTAGGCCAAGATCATACCAGGAGGCACTACAGTTGTCAATGGTGCTATATGGAGAAATACTATGGTGGCTATTTTCACCAGTCTATGAAAAGAAGGAACACTGAACTCCACTTTCCTAACACCTGATTCCCCAGAATATTCTCACCTAGTAAGCTCACCTTCACAAAATTCCAATTTTATATCATGGCAAAGGGTCCCTCTCCACACACAAAAAATATTCATTATATTGGTTTTGGATAGCTATGGCTTTTGTTAGTGTATATAATAATGTCACAGTAGATTTAAAATGGCAAAAGGATCATACTGATATAATTGATTTATTATGGTAGTCTTTTGCATATACTTGTGTATATTCTAATGCCTGAAGTGAAACTTTCAGAGTACATTTAAAAATGCAATTATATTTGCATTTTGAGTACAAACTCTTTGCATGCCATTGTGCTTTATTAATGTAGAGCAAAGGATTCATATAAGAAACTAAAAGGGATCGTATTAGTTTGGTTGCTAGTCAAAAATAGAGCATAGTTTTATTTGTTTTTATGATGAGCTATGAATATACTAGTGTCTGCAAAAATATTAGCAGTGGGAGTAGATGGCATTGATTTTTATACTGCTATAATACTTATTAACACTAGTCATCCAATTAGGCACTACCAGTAAACGACAGTGGCAGCAAACAATTAAAGAAAACCCAAAGCATAATAATGGGTGGAATGTCCAAGGTGAGAGATATTGATTCACGCTAATCAATGAATGTGAGAGAATTGGCTCTTCGTGGGAGGAATACAAATTTTTATTCTGTCAGTATTCTGATTTATTTATTTTTTTGCCATTTTTGTTACAATTAAGATGTTCTGATGTAACATTCTTAGTAAGTAACTTATGTAACTATGTCCCAAGTTCAAAACAAGTTTTCCACTTCATCCATACTCCATAAGAAAGTATTTTACATACAACAGCACAAATTATAAATACTGTATATATCAAGAATTATATTAGACATTAAATATCACATTTAAATGTAAAAATATCAAATTTCTTCAGCATTAGTACAGGTAGCCCTCGATTTGCAACACTTCATTTAATGACCATTCAAAGTTACAACAGCACTGACTCAAAAAAGAAACGGGGCGTTGGTCTTACCTGAGACGCACCTTCTCGTTGGGTGGAGACAGCAGCCAGGATGGGGTGTGGTCATCTGTTAGGCCGATAGACTGAGCCCATCAAATTTGCTAAGTCCCGCCCTTGTTACCGGGCAAACCCAGCTTTTGGCGAGGACAAGAAGACAGGCTCGGCGTGTGGGACACCAAGAACATGGTAGAGAAAAAGGAGACAGGTAAGAAACCCAAAAAGGGCCAGACTGGCGAAAGAGAGGGAGGGTCTGGCTGCTGTCTCCACCCAACGAGAAGGTGCGTCTCAGGTAAGACCAACGCCCCTTCTCCATTGTGGGTGGAGACAGCAGCCAGGATGGGACATGCCAAAGATCCACGTCCCTACAGTTGGGTGGGACCAGTCTGGTCCGAAGTACCCCCCCCCCAGAGACAACTCGTTGTAATACTCTACGACCAAAGGCGGCATCTGCTGAAGCAAATTTGTCAATTTTATAGTGTTGAATGAATGGAGAAGGCGATGTCCATGTAGCCGCTCTGCATATTTCGAGCAATGAGGCCTGAGTAGCCCAGGCTGCCGATGTCGCAGCACTGCGGGTAGAATGTGCCGTCAATCGAGATGGTCTCGGGAGAGATCGTAACTCGTATGCTTTGGATATCGTCTGCCGGATCCACCGGCCAATGGTCGATGAAGACACCTTGGAGCCCAAGGACACTGGTAAGAAAGAGACAAATAGTGCCTCCGCTTTACGGAAATCCGCCGTCCGCTTAATATAGATCCGTAGGGCCCGACGGACATCCAAGGAGTGCCACCGTCGTTCAAGTCCGTGGTTTGGATGAGGACAAAAGTTGGGCAGGATAAGTTCCTGCATACGATGGAATGCGGTATTCACTTTAGGTACAAAGGTTGGGTCCAAGCGGAGAACCACACGGTCGGCATGGAACACACACAGGTCCTCCCGAATTGAAAGAGCGGCTAATTCAGAAATGCGTCGGGCCGAGGTGATTGCAACCAAAAAGGCGACCTTGCATGTCAAAAGGCGAAGGCTGGTCGTGCGTAAAGGCTCGTATGGAGCTGACGTAAGGGAATTTAGAACAACCGAAAGGTCCCAAGTTGGATATCTGTGCAACACAGGAGGGGAAAGGTTTGTAGCCCCTCGCAGGAATCGGCGGATTAAAGGGTGTTGTGACAAAGAAGATAAAGACCCAACAGTAAGGACCGATGAAATTGCCGCCACTTGTCTCCACAATGTGTTGGGGGACAGCCCTTTGCGAAGACCTTCCGTTAAGAAGACAAGAATATTTACGATGGAGGCCTGGAGAGGACAAACCCCTGCCTGATCACACCAGGCACAGAATGACTTCCAAGTGGCCGAATAAATCCGGTCCGTGGACGGCCTTCGCGACGCTTGAATAATGGAAATCACGTCTGCAGGAACGTTGACCTTCCCAAGCGCATGCCGCTCAATCGCCAAGCGGTCAGACGGAGCCACTGTAGGTCTGGGTGCGTTAAGGTCCCTTGGGTTAAAGCGTCCTGCGGTTGAGGCAGTTGCCAAGGTTGGTCTATCGACAAAGACACGAGGTCCGCAAACCAAGGTCTGCGTGGCCAATGTGGAGCCACCAGAATGATCTCCGCCTGTTCCATCAACAACTTGCGAACTACCCGGGGAAGCAGAGAAACTGGAGGAAAGGCGTATAGGAGCCCTGGGGGCCACGGGCAGCGGAGAGCATCGACGGCCTCTGCCTGAGCCGACGGGAACTGTGAGATGAACCGCGGTAGTTGAGCATTGACCGACGTGGCAAAAAGGTCGATCACCGGCATCCCGAAACGCATCGTGATCTGATGGAAGAGCCGAGGACTGAGACGCCACTCCGCATGGTCCAGCCGCTGACGGCTGAGCCAGTCGGCTTGCAGATTGGTGACACCGGAGATGTGTTCTGCCCGCAACGAAGCCAGATGGATTTCCGACCAGAGACCCAACCGTAACGCTACCGACATCAGAGAGAGAGACCGAGTGCCTCCCTGACGGTTGACATGGGCCTTTGCGGTGATATTGTCCGTGAGGACCAGAACGTGGGAGTTGGACACAAGATGATGAAAGGCCCGAAGTGCCAGGTAGATCGCACGTAGTTCCAACCAGTTGATGGAGCGATGGGATTCGACGGCAGTCCAGACACCTTGAGCCAGGTGGCCCCGACAATGAGCACCCCAGCCCTGGAGACTGGCGTCCGTTGTCACCACCAATCTCTGCGGATCAAAGAAAAAACAACCTCGAGAAAGTGCCGGAGACCGCCACCACCGTAAAGACCTAATTACCTTCCTAGGGACAGAAACCTTCACAGGAGAGGTACCTCTACCCGCTTTCTGCAGAGGCAACAGGAACCACTGAAGTTCCCTCGAGTGTAACTGGGCCCAAGGAACTATTGAAATGGCCGAAATCATCTTGCCCAGGAGTTGTGACAGAATCAAGGGAGAGGAGGATGCAACTCGTTCAACTCTGGAGACAAGGGATCTTAAACTCTCCTGTCTCTCGCTCGAAAGGAAAACTCTCCCCTCAACGGAATCTATCAGGGCCCCCAAGTGAACCAGATTAGTAGAAGGAACTAACTGGCTTTTCTCCAAATTAACTGAGAACCCATGGGCAGCGAGGGCATGGAGGGTGAATTGGAGATCGGAGGCAGCTTGTTGGGGAGTAGAAGACAAAATCAGAATATCGTCTAGATAACATTGTAGACGAATAGACTTAGCCCTAAGGGAAGCTGCCAGGGCAGCTAGTACCTTGGTAAAGGTACGGGGAGCCGAGGAAAGGCCAAAGGGCATGGCCCGATACTGAAAATGGCGCCCCCCGTAACAGAACCTAAAAAACTTCCTATGGGAGGGACGGATGGGGATGTGGAGGTAGGCCTCAGTGAGGTCTATAGAAGAGAGGAGATCGCCCCTCCTGACACCGTCTAGGATAGATTTGAGGGAGTGCATTTTAAACTTCCGGTATAAGACATACCGGTTGAGACGCTTAAGGTCCAGAATGGGTCTCCACCCCCCCCCCGAGGACTTGGGAACGAGGAAGACACGGGAGTAAAATCCCGTGCCGCAGTCACTCACGGGCACCGGCTGAATAGCCCTGATAGATAGAAGGTGCTTAACCGCCGAATCCATAAGGGATCGTTTCTGGAAGTCATTAGAAAGCGGACAGCGTACAAAGGACCTCGGAGGAGGGGAAAGGAATTCAATGGCCAACCCAGATCTTAAGGTTGCCAGGACCCATTTATCCGATGTGGAGCCCTCCCAAACAGGGGCGAAGAGAGCCAATCTGCCCCCTATGGGAGGGTCCGGGATGCACTTAGCGACGGCGACCGGAGAAACGACCTCCTCCCCCTCGAAAGGGCCGTTTGGTCGCAAAGGTCCTACCTCTGGAAGGTCTGTCCTGACCGCCCCGTTGTCTAGGTTGGAAATTCCCCTGTGACCTAGGAAGGGAAGGGGAGAAAGAAGAGCCGTCATACGGGCGAGATTGGGGGCAAGGAGCGTAAGGGCGGAACCTGGAATCCCCCATGCGAAAGACAACCGGCAGGAATTTCTTCTTGTCCTTTGTCTCGGAGAGGAAGGGGTCCAAAGAATCCCCGAAAAGCTTGGAGCCCGCGAAAGGAACAGACGCCAGGCGCCATTTATGCCTGGCGTCGGCCTGCCAATGGCGCAACCAAACTAATCGACGTGCAGTAACCGAAGACGCTAGAGACTTGGCCGCAAAACGAGCGGCGTTCAAAGTAGCGTCCGCCGAAAACTGTGTGGCAGCAATAATCTTGTGTAAATCCTGTCGTACTCGCACGTCCTCCATAGGTAACGAGTCTTGTAAATGTTGAAGCCATAAGAGAGTCGTCCGATTAAAAAAGGAGGCAGTAGAAGCTGCTCGGATGGCCCATGAAGCACCTTGGTGAGCTCGTTGAAGTACGTGTTCAGCCCGGCGCTCCTCCGGACGAAGGCCTTCCTCGGGGTCACCGGGAACCGCTGAGTGAGGTAAGAGGGCCGCCACAGGAGCGTCCACAGACGGGACCTGAAGAAGAGAATCTAGATCCGGAGCGATACTGAAGTTTCGTCGATCCGCTGCCGTAGGCGTTGGAGCAGAGCCCGGTGAAGACCATTGCTTCTTGATAACATCGAGAAACAAAGGAGGAGTAGAAATGGTATCCACAGTCCTAGCTGGTTCGGCAAAGAGAGGGCTTAAATGCCCCCTAGATGCAGAATCAGAAGTCGGTAGCGGCGAAGGGGAGCTAAGCTGCGCCGTAGCAATGGCCTTATGCAGCAGGGATTTGAACAAGGCCTGGGGAAAAATACCCGTAAAGGCGGGTTGTTCAGGAGGCAGGTCATCATCCTCCGTGAGTTCCAGGTCATGAGGGTCATCAGCCGCATGCGAGGGAGATCTGCTGGCCATAGAAGACACGGGTGAGTCAGGGGCGTCGATGGACAAAGCATCATCCAGATCCCCATCCCCTCGAGAATGGGAGACTACGGAACGCACCGAAGCCGGTCTGCTGGCGGACTGAAAATGTGAGGCCAACGACTGTTGGACTGCTGCAGCGATCATCTGCTATATCTGTTCCGTGGATGGGAAGGTGTGATGTTGAGCCTCAGTTGGAACGGCCTCACTAGCAGGTCGAGCTGGGGATGTTTCCGGAGGAGGAACAGAGGTCGTAGGTGCAGCTGAGCCCCACAGATCCGTCGCTGCAATGACCGCAGGACAGTCCTGAAGGGAAAGACGATCCCCTTGAGATGCGGCATCAGCATCCATAGGGGCTTGGGTTGAGGTCGAAGGAGCCTCCTTACCTACTGACTGAGCGCCGCTGGCCTTGGCGCAAATTTTCTTCAGGACCCTGTCCCTGCGAGCCTCCGCACGGGAAGGCAGCAATTGAGAGGGTGCCTTGCTGAGCGGCTGAGAAAGGCCAGAAGGGCCTAGTCTGGAAGAAGATCCAGAGGGGACTTCTTTAGTAGCAGGAGAGGCTCCATGATGATGATGACTATCAGAGCTCCTGGCCTTGTGACAGTGCTTGGATTTATGGGAAGCTTTAGGCATGATGACAGTGAGGGAAAACTGTCAGTAGTTGACCCAAACTAGGCACAAGATGGCACCAACAGTGAATGAGGCTCAGCACCCGTTATCACAAAGGGAGCGCAGACACTCCACATATAATGGAGGAACAAGGCAGGCGGGGGGGAGGGGGGGCGCGAGACCCCACTCAAGCGAGTTCCCTTAGCCCAGGCACAAGCAGTCCAGTAACCAAATGGAGGATTAAAAGGGGAGAGGGGGCGCAAAGCTCCACCAGCAAGGAATACTCACTTAGGTCAGTAAGGGCCCCTATGGCAGCAGGGAATGGCGCGCAGCTCCGATTAGGCCCTCAACCAACTTTCGCGCCAAAAAACCTTTCCAGCCGCTCAAGCAGCGCTGTGGGGAGAGGCGCCTAAGCCGATGGGCTCCACCAGCTGATTTGCGCCGTTAGGAGGGACTGCGCTGTAGGATCGGCCACTAAGGGCAGCAGTGGTCACAGGGAAGGTCTGTGAGCTTCCCTCAACGCCGTTGGGAGAGTTAAACTCCACGAAGCAGCCGAAAGTGCTGACAATGAGGCAAACGGCGAACAGGAAAAAAAAAAAAAACGGAGCTTTTTAAAATTCAAAATGGCCGCCGGGAGGTTTGAAAAGGGGGCGCGAAGCTCCACAGACCCTAGGAATGCCCCCAAGCCCCGAAACGGCCAGCTGTGGAGGTAAAAGGGGAGCGCAATCACTCCACAATGCTCCCAGGGTTCCCCCCAATGAAAGGGAAGGGGCGCAGAGGAGTCCCCCCCCAAGTAGTCAGCAAAGCCAGTTATTGAGGAATTTGCTTACTGCCAAGTTGAAATCGAAGTCCAGAGGATATCCAAGAAACAGTCCAAGTCAAACCAGAAAAGTAGTTAGGAAAAGCTGAGAAAGCAGTCAGGAAAGGAGAAATTGATCAAGAGGATCAGTCCCACACGCCTGTCTAGGCTGACAGACTGAGCCAAAAGCTGGGTTTGCCCGGTAACAAGGGCGGGACTTAGCAAATTTGATGGGCTCAGTCTATCGGCCTAACAGATGACCACACCCCATCCTGGCTGCTGTCTCCACCCACAATGGAGAATGTTTTTCACACTTTATGACCATTGCAGTATCTCATGGTCACATGATCAAAATTCAGATGCTTGGCAACTCACTCATATTTATGATAATTGCAGTGTCCCGGGATTATATGATCACCTTTTGTAACCTTCTGACAAGCAAAGTCAAGGGGGAAGCCAGATTCATTTAATAAGCATATTACTAACTTAACAATTGCAGTGATTCACTTAACAATTGTGATAAGAAAGGTCGTAAAATGGGGCCAGATTCACTTAACAAGCGTCTCACTTAGCAACAGAAATATGGGCTCAATTGTGGTCATTAAGTCAAGAACTATATGTTATCTGTATCTTTAAGTGTACAAAACACACTTAGATTATATATTTCTACCCAACTAATCCAGGTAGCAATCATTATATGTACTACTTTACAAACTACTAAAAAGATATTTATGTGGATTATTTCCTTATAATTCCTTCCTTTTATATTAGCATTTGGATGTAAGTTATCACATTATACAATATAATGTTTCAACACAATGCTTACCAATTTCCTCTACTTTCATAGAGGGTACAGAAACTACTGAAAAAATTGAATTGTCAATTACCACTACTCTTAAGAAATGTTATGTCACACAAGTATAAATTAAACTTTCAGAATAAAATACTAAATAATACTCACCTATCAGCAGAATGAATGATCTACAGGTTGCAGTAATAAATGCACGACGAAAACGACATGTAAGGGTCATCTGTGGCCTAGTTGATACTAGATATTTTATGTCAGTTGTATCGGTTATAGATTCTTCATCTGAGCTGTTACCAACATACCTATAAAAGATAATTTAATCTTTTCTCATACTTATGATTCAGACCATAAATAAGCTACAGAGTTGTACACTCCCTCGCCCTTCTATGGCTTTTCCTGTTTAATAACAATCTTATTCTATGATATGAAAGACAATCTATAATTAAACTATTTCTAGAAAAAAAGAAAATAAAATGACTTACTTTATACCAACATCTTCTCCACTATTTAATAACCATTGCAGGGATTCATTAAATGCATTTTCATATTCTGGACCTAAACTCTAAGAGAAACAAAGAAATCAAATAAAAATAAAGAAGACCATGATTTCTCCAGTCATTGCGCTATACTAAACATTCAGTAATGAGAGATGTTGCAAATTTCCAAAATAAATAAATGCTGGTATAATGTAACAATGCTATATAAAGCATTCTAATAAAACTATAAATATGAACACACATAAAAAAATCAACTATATTTTTGAAAAGTTCTGTCAGTTAATTCCAAAAGGGCAGGAAGAGGGTTTGAGGATTCTTGAGGATCAGCCAGTGTCACTTTGTCATTAACTTCAAATATTTCATCATAAATATAGGAATGAGCAAAACAGTGTGCACAAATGCTAGATTATGATTTGGACATGGGCTTTAGAAGGAGACAACGAAACCTATAAGAAACAAGAAACACTGTACCCATTCCACCTGATAATTTAGTGATGAATTAGACACATACTGTAGCTAAACTTGGTGATGATCTATTCTAATTGAATAGTGAATATGCAATTAATTAGCTGTTTTTCAGACAAGTTTACTTTAATGCTGAAAGGGACCTTTTTCTCTTTCTTTCCCTTTTCCCTGTTCCCTTTCACTTTCTGTCCTATTAGGCCTTAAAAATTTTGGCACAACCCTATCCATCTCAGAGAGAGACTGGCTGAGCCAAGTGGAAAATCGAATGGGGAATTAGTTTGGACACAAGGCTAATATGATTCCCTTTGAATGCCATTGAACATTATCTAATCTGACCTAGGTGCAAATCACCAATCTGAGAAGACCAATTCAGCTTCCTGTATTCACTGTCAATCACCATAGTCTGCTCATAGCCCCCATTTCTTTGTGCTCATCACCATTCAACTGATTTGCAGAACTAGGTCAGTGAGTGAAAATAGGTTCAATGAAGCACAAAGGGATCAATGTGAGTACTACAGTTATAAAAGCTGACAACAGTGACCAGGACCTAACTGTAGTTATTGTGAGCTCACATGTGCTATGCTAACTGAACCTGTAATCTAACAAAAGCAATTAAAAAAGAAAACTATAAATAGAAAAAGATGACAAAAATGTAACAATGCAGTTTCATGGGCTGGAGATTGAATTATTCCTAACCACTTCAGACTCAAAAGATTTTGATTGAAGAACATTCCTGACCAACAGGTTTTTGCTAAGAATTATTGCTAACACAACATGGGGTAATAAAATGATTTTCAAATTACTCCATCACTCTTCCAATTTTCTAAAATGTATGTATGTCATAGTGAAGTGTCACAAAGAAACTGTGATTGCTTTAGGTTGTTCTATTTAATGCTCTATATTTGTGATTATCACTCTTTTCCCATAAATCATAGGTTTGCATGGTTCTTGACTGAAAACAGCAGACAGCTTTTATTCCAAAATATTATGGACTTTGATTTTAGTGTTTCTGGCAAAGGTGTGCAAACTGATTCATTTTGAAATGTATGGGATATAGATTTTTACAAAATATCATATTTTAAAGGTGGAATTGCTCATTATAGGGCAAAGCAAGTAGAAGTGCTATTTCAAACTGGAAGGACAGTAGGTCCAAATGTTTCCAAAACATTTGCTTTGTCCTTAAAATAGGATTTTGTACTCAAGAGTAGGGTGTTCTGTGAAACTTTGCACTCAAAATACAGTAAAACATTTTGTATATCCTGTCCCTATCTTCATCTAGAGAATGAAATTATAAGGATATAATAATATATTATACACACACACACACACACATATAATTACACACACACACACACACACACACACACACAAACACACACACGTATATATAAAATAAAATAAAAAATAAGGAACCACCTTACCCTGAATAACCCGCCCCACCCATTTCAGTGGAAAGGAGGGTCTACTTTGGAACCTTTCAACCACAGAATTTTGGTTAGTTGCATCTCGGAGAACAACCTTTTCTATTGTGGCCCCAGCCTCTGGAATAGTCTTCCATCAGACGCAAGATCCACCCCCACACTCCTGGCCTTCTGGAAGAGCCTGGAGTTGTTTGGCCTGGGCCCCCAACAGGGGCCTGCTATACTGAGGGTGGCTAATGGGGTAGAGAAGATTCTCATTCTCCAGGTTGTCCATCATCGTGGCTCTTAACTTTTAATATTTTATTCTAATTTTGTTTTTAGCACCTTTTAATTTTTTATTATATTGTAAGCTATCTAGAATCAATGTAATAGTGAGATGGGAGGAATAGAAATGTATTTAATAATGCTTTCATCCTTTAAAATGAAGTATACTTGCACATACTTAATATATAGAGAGCTACAGATCAAAAGTTTTGCAGAATTTAGAAGGCGTATTAATTTATCATCATACCAAAGGTTATAATGAATAAATTGATCAGACAAGAACATACAATTTTTTTAAAAAAAGCTTCTACATTTAATATTTCTTGTGCTTAAATATGAATACTTAAAAATTCAAAATGACTTCTTACAAGGAAATACATTCATGCAATATACTATCATATTTTTAACTACAGTCTTAAAAT
Organism: Pituophis catenifer annectens; assembly: GCF_029215685.1. Classification (NCBI taxonomy): domain Eukaryota; kingdom Metazoa; phylum Chordata; class Lepidosauria; order Squamata; family Colubridae; genus Pituophis; species Pituophis catenifer. Next base: position 42,688,923 of record NW_027256887.1, on the reverse strand, counting down.
AATTTTTAAAGAGTGGAAAATATATTTTAAAATTAAGTTGCTTACTTTTAAATAAGTAGCTGCTTCTTGGATGGAAAGCCCCTTCTTTACAGAATTTCCACATTCATGATCACCTGAGAAAAATAAATTTTCATTTACTGTATTTTTATATGTAAAACACACACACACACACAGTTTTATATTACACATAGACATGTAGGAACAAAATCTATGCTATAAAAATGAAAAATGGTGTTCCATCTAATATGGTAGTTTCCCCCCCCCTCTATTTTTATATATTCCTAAACCATTTTTGGAGGGGAGGGCAACTTATCAGGGAAAATTTAGGATACATATTGGAGTAATTGGGAAACTCATTCTGCATATTATCTGTTTACAAATTCTACCTGCAGTGCAGAAAATCTGAATGTAGTTCTGTAATATGGTATTGTTCACAAACTGTTTGGATATTAATATAAAAGCATGCTAATCTGGTTACACAAAAGCACAGGAAAACTTAATTCTGTCAAAATATCTAATAGATGTATTTTTAAACTATTCCATAATTGTCAAGCCCCCAGCAATCATTCAAGATCAAAGAAACAAAGGTTGTCCAAATTTCAGTAAGGTAAATCTTTAGGCTAGCCAGTGGTAAATGTAAAAACTTCAAAGTTGCAAGAATTTCCTGCCCCTGACTCTTGTATATAGTAAGTTATTTAATGTCAAATTTCTTAAATTATCTGAAATGCTTCTTTCCAGATTTCTTTCCATCTGAGTTTTCCCAAAGATGCTTTTTCAAAACAGATGATAATCTCCATAGACATTCCACTTGGGCTATGTTGCGTTTATGAGATAACTACGACCTGACTTGTGTCTGCTAGCTCACTTGTTTATGTATATTCTTTCATTCTTTTACCAACCTTACACAATCTCTTACTCAAAAGCAGATAACTGTAATCATTTTTCATCTATAGGTTGATCAATTGCTATGACATAATGCTTTCAGTTAATTAAAAAAACAAAGTAACACAAACAATTTTTAAAAAATGGAATTCATGTCTGTAGAATAAACAGCATTAACAAAAAAATAAAATAGTGAAAAGTATTTTTCTTTAAAAAGAACTAAATACTAAACTAAGTAATATATAAAGTAAATCATAACAAACTAAATATTACATGCACGAGATGAATTGCTCTTACTCATAGTCAGTGGTATTAGTCTTTAAAAGGATTGATAATTGGTAGTAATAAAAAGAGTGCTTTACTAAAGATTGAGCTTTCTATATTCTTCTCCATCCAACACATACACTTTAATTCAATCCTTATTTTCATTTAAATGTTTGATTACATTTTCATAATATAATTAACAAAAATGTGTCTTGTATTACATCAAAAATTTAGTAAGAAATTTGACTTTTCAAGATTGAAGATAGTGTCACAAAAATGGAGCTGGAGACCACTGCAAAGTATAAATTGCTGGCAAACTGATGGGCTCTTTGAATCTCTACAGACAAAGAGAGGACGGGAAATCACCACAAGTGCTCCAGACAGTTGCTCCTCATGAGGAGACAGTGAGACAATGGGTTTGGAGCACTAGGAGAGGATGGAAAAGTCATCTTACTCAAACCACAGCCAGTGACTTTAAAATGACATTGAGTTCATACATTTTCTTTTCTAATAACATTTGGATATTGCTTAGTATTACTTTTCAGCTATTAGAAATCTTTGGATTGACAAGTCTATCCACCAAGTAAGTCTGCCTTCAATCCTGAATGAAAATGTTAACTACATAGTAAGAACTTAAAAAATGTAAAATAAGGAAAAAGTCAATTAAGATTGAAGTTAGAAAGTTACAAATGGATTAAGGGCCCAGGTAAGTTTAAAATTAAGATTTTGGAATTAATTATAAAGAATCCTTCACATGGAAAAGTCAACTTGTTTTGAATTTATTCTAAAACATAAAATAAATAAACAATTTTTAAAAAATGGACAAGAGAAAAAAATATTCTAATTAAAGGAGAAAAATACATAATCTAATTAAAAGCTACAGAATGATACAAAATATGGTAACAATGGAAATATTAAAATATACTTTTGAAAAAATAGAATTAGAAGTTAATATCAATAATGTCAATAGTAATGTTTGCTTCTCTGAATAGACTGGGTCCAAAAAATGTTTTGGAAAAAAAGGAACAAGTTTATCTGTCAACACTGAGACATATATAAATATATTATTCCTGGCAATACTTAACGTACTTATGCTGACCCCGGGACTGAAATGTGATGGTAGATAGGATGAAGAGATCATTGGTTGTAAATTAAGAGGTGGTGAAAATTATTATAATTGTTTATACTTTTTTCTATTCTTTTTCTTTTCCTTTGACGTTTTACTTTCTTTCTACTTCTTTACCTTGTATTTTTACTTTTGCAATTATCTTTAGTAAAATTATTTTTAAAAAGGTAAGAAATTCATATTGTTTAGTCTCATATTTTGTTCCTGAAAGTATCAAAGTACTGTTTTACATTTGAATGTTTTTAATTAAACTATGTATTAATTTTAAAGACTTACCTGCCATTTGTGCCAACTTTTCATGAAGTCTATATAAACAGTTCATGAGAATTGGTTGGTCTACCTAAAGAATTAAAAAAAATGAATTAATATATTTTGTTCTGAAAGTGTTTTTTTTTAAATGCCTGAAATCATTCATAATCTATGACTGTTTAAAATCTAAAAATGACGTTTTCAACTAGGATTTTAATAGTATGTGATGAGTGAGCTCTTCACCCACGCGTTTAGTGTTGGGAGTGTGAGAATTCTTGCTACATCACACTTGCCATCTTTTATTTTTATTGATTTTCTTTGCTGTAATAAGTTAAATAAATACATATTCTTCATGTGTTCTACAGTGCAGCAGAAACTGCTATCCACTTTAAAGAGATGTACCTTAACTTTCAGAAATATAGAATTTTGATAAATTCCAGACAAAATGATTAAGTGATGTTCTAAGATGTGCATTCCAAAGTATATGCATGCCCAAGATTTGTGCATAAAATATTACTAAGTTGTAGAATGTGCATAACCAAATTCTTATCAGAGAGATATATCAACTTCTGTAGTCATTAATATTGTCAAAAATATAAATTCCTTATAACTGATATATCAAACAAACAGCAAAACTTGTAGGGTAAATTTACTTAATAATTTTAAAGCCAATAATCTATGTAATTTAAATAAGAATGATAAATCTTACCAAAGTTATTAATTCATACTTACTTCTACATTGGGTTCTCCAACTGTTGGATTATTATCTATAAATGAAAAGAAAAACGAAATATTAAATATGCCAACTATTGTAATTATATTACAGAAATATTCAGCAATCTCCTAAATGCAGCATCATGTTTTGCAACAGAAGTTACAGAATTCAAAACAGGTCGATGTGTTAATGATATCCAGCATCTCTGTAGTATACCTTGGTAACTTCCTCCATTATGTACTCCTTACTTAAATAGCAAAATATGTATTGCTAGTAAATAAAAGTTCTCATACAAGTCAAAATGTTTAAAAGCATGCAAAATATAACCACATATATAGTTGCACAGATGTAATTCTCAAGGACAATACAAATTCTCACTCTTGGTGTCTAAATTAAAATAGTAATAAACAGTCATATTTGATTATTCTAATGTAGACAAATTTAAAAAGTGAACATAAAATGCAATTATCAGATATTATAGCAAGTTAATTCAGGAAAGGCTTCTTCTGTTCAGCTTTGTATGCAAGTTATCTGTTTGGCAAAATCATAATGTGTACAATTTGAACTCAAAATGTTAAAACTATTAACATATTTAATATGTTAATTTAACATATTATACATTTAAAATCACCTTAAAGACAAGCTTAACTGCTGGTGATTTCATAAACACACCCATTCTATTTTCTTGACAAAACTGCAATTGCCTTCTTCCAGCATATTTTTGTTTTCTCAGTCTAGCCTACAGTTAAACATCTTATTTAGTAATAATTTATTATGCACTTTTACCAAGACTCAATACAAATCAAAAAGGAAACACAATAATTATGTTTTCCAATTAAATTATTTATATCAGCTAATCAATAAAACATTTTCAACAAAAAACAAATGAACCACAGCACATATTTAAAAATGTCCTACAATACTCCATCATACAAAATATTTATCTGAACACAATCATGATAAAACAACGAAATAATCAAGCCTCACACTAATCTACTAGCCAAATAAATAGTATTTAAAGCACCTATAAAGGCCATCAGACTCTCATTGTGTCAAAGGAAAGGAGGAGTCAATTTAGTATTGATGGGGCAAGTCCCTGAAATCCTGGAGTCTGTGATCTTGGAAAAGAGTAAAGAAAATTTTGCCTGATAAAATATAAAACAAAGCAGGGTTATAGGGAGGAGTCCAATTAAAGTCTTGTTCCAGTGCCTGAATGGGGAGGAACAGCCTCTGATTAAATCCCTGCCACACTGACTTAGCCTTCCTGATGCTGGCAGCCTTTCATCTTTGGTTCTGAACTACTCTAGAATTGGGACTCTATTTGGCAATCTTCCTGGATTCTAGGAAGGCCTTGTAAAGGTACATCTTTTCTATCAGTTATGCTCATTCCAGCATTAAAGCCTTCCTCATGGTGACTCATGACTTGGTCACCCCATGGTTGGGTTGCTTCAATATGGTAGTATTATGGAGCCTTGGTAGTACAGTGGTTTAATGCACCCTGTTATTAACACAGCTGCCTGCAATTTCTGCAGGTTCGAATCTCGCCAAGGCTCAAGGTTGACTCAGCCTTCCATCCTTTCTAAGGTAGGTTAAATGAGGACCCAGTTTGTGGGGGCTATAAGCTGACTTTGTATAAATATACAAAAGTATGAAGGCTATTGCTTAACGCATTGTAAGCCGCCCTGAGTCTCCGGAGAAGGGCGGCATATAAATCAAATTAAAAAAAAAAAAATCTATAAATGGAACTGCCTTTGAAAACCACTCAAAAGTGACAGATGATAAAAATATTGCAGCATTAGCAGTCCCACTGCAGGTAGCCTTCGCTTACTATAATGGTAATAAACGGACATTACAACCAGTCTTTGAACTTGCAGGTGTTGCAGCATTCCTCTGGTCATGTGATTGTGGTTTGGGCATTTGTAAACTAGTGCACATTGATAAGGATTGCAGCATCCCATGGTCATGTATTCACCTTCTGCAGCTTTCACAGCTGGCTTCTGACAAAGTCAATGAGAAAGCCAGGGAAAAGTCACCAGTTTTGACAAGACATCACTTAATGATGATGATTTGCTTAACAATGGGATTGATGTATATCAGGCATGATCAAGGTTTTTTTTTCACTTTATAACCCTGTCACGATTGAGTTGTTGCTCCCAAATGCAGTCAATAAGTGAAGACTACTTATATGTCAATATATCATTGCTATATGAGTTACAGTGGTTACCATTTGACTTCAGTATGTTGGTTATAATGTATAAAGTTTTACATGGCATAGGGCCTAGCTATTGAATGATTTACTCTGGCCCATAGCACTACCCATCCATCCTATATATGATTGGCTAGTTTTGTGTCCCATCACTGACAAAATGTCATCTATTGGGATCCAGGAAAACAGCCTTCCCTGATGCTTCACCTGCTCCTTAAAATAGCATTTCTCTGGAGATTAGCATACTGCTCACATTACCTAACTGCAATTGTCTCTTTAAAAAAAACCCTGACTTTTCCCCTTTCCCCTAGGCCTTGGGGATGCTGGGATAGACCACTTTGTGTGTGGGTGTGTGTGTTAAGAATATGTATGGGAGATTTTGTTCAGTTGGTTCTTTCATTGTCAGCTGATTGTTAATCAAGATCTCAATTAAAACAAATTGGACAATCCAGGAGTTCTGGAGACAAATTGAGGACACGAAATTGAGGCAAAGAATGAGAAAGAGTTGAAAGACAATAATCTCTATATTTTCCATAATCAACTGGAGGCAATAAGAGAGCACCAAGGTAAAATAGTTTCACCTTGGTTGAATCTTGGAAACCATCATGGTTGACCATAATGGAACACTGTTACAGTCTCACTGTATGAATGAGACTGAAAATCCTTATCATGAATCAGGACAATCAAAAATATAAAAAATAATTGAAATAAGACTGATCCTTGTGAAATACCCATTACAAGATAAAATTCTTGGGATTTAATCCTCCTAGTACTGCAAAAAATAAAAATGGGAAGACAAAGACAAACTACTCAAGTGCTTAGCCAATTGTTTCCAAAGACCTAGGCATCAATATCTGATGCTTAAGTGAATCAAATCTAAAAGGATTAGGGCCATTATAAAGTGTCTGGTCTCAGCCACCAGAACTTCATTAAGAACTTGAAAAACTGCTTTCAGTTAAATGACTTGGTCCAACCATGACTAACATGACAGAAGGCCGCTAGAAGATAAATAACAAATCAATTGTGAAGGGCAACTAAGAGCTCTGGATAAAATAGGGGAAGAGCACAGTAAGTTAAAGAGGGATCCAAGAACATTTCTTTCAAGAAATCATGAAAAAGAATATTAAAACAGTCTCGGAAACTGCCAGTGGACAAAGAACAATTCACCAGACAGGAAGGTAATAACAGCACAAGATAAGAGAAAGGAAAGGGGGGGAAAGGAGGTGGTGATATGGGGATATCTCATTTTGAAACAGAAATAAGTTCAAATGCAGACAGGAGGAAAGAAGTACAACAGAGGAGAGCCCATGAAAGAAAGTAATAAATATCCATTACTGCATTAGACAATATTTTCATGTCTCAACTGACATAGTTGAACTAGACAGAGATTCAAATACAGTTCTAAAACCCCATTTATTAAACCAAATACTTTGGATAGGCGATTCTAGATTAAGGAAAGATATATGTAATAATTTAAAGTGAGTGCTTATAGCAATGCAAAATCCAAATATAATTTCATCTCTGTAAATAATTATGCACCTGAAGACTCAAACAGCAAATTAAAAACTGTGCTTTCACTTTTATGTCATCTTTCCACTATGCTAATCATAAATTTAAAAATGAAGCAAGGCATTTTCCTAATCAGGAAGCAACATTTAAAAACTTGAAATTATAAAGCAAAGCACATGGGGAAAAATCAAAGGCAAACTACTATTTTCAAAACCAAGAATTAGACCATTAATATACTCAATTGTAAGAATTCACTTGAGAATACTGCTTTGTCTTGAGTGGGAAAAGGAAAACACTTTTCTGCTCAGATATACTGAAGTCAACTGTGCTTTATTCGAAACACATATAAGTACTGCTTTAACTTAAGTAGTTCATTTTGCTCAAGAACTTCCATTGTTAAAACCCTTCAAATAAAATCAAACTTATGTCACTAATGATCAAAATTATGTGAAAATGCACTTCAAAGGATAGAGAGTTGTCAGAGGAATAAGTTCTAAACTTATTAGCTTCTAGATCATTTAATGCATTACAAAGTGCTACATAAGGAGTACAAGGATTTTGGTAGTTTGATTATACAACTGCAATGTAAACATGTATACTATGTAATTCTTTCATACATTTATAAATTAAAATATTTCAAGTGCAAATCTTATGAAGAAAAACTTTCTAAATGACATTAACCAATATATTTTGAGTGTCAAAAAGTCACAATCTTTGGATCACATTATTTGATCCAAGCAGACCATCAACAAAATATATATATTTTGTGTATATATACACTTTTTAAAAAGTCAATGTCAGTATAATAAAATATGTAACTTGGATACAAATAGGATTCCCAATTAATGTTTAGCACATGTATTTACTCAAATGGCAAGTAAGGTCGCAAGGAACTATTGCTCTCCATCCTAATACTTACTCTCAATTCTCATATTCTCAGCTATTCCAGAACCTCTCATTCTCAGGTAAGTGAATCCCAACACCAGAAAGAACAAACATGCAGCAGTTAAGAGGAACATGGACAAATAATGAGCACTGAAACTTCCTGTGGTGGATATTTCTTCTCTCTTAAACTGCTGCAACAGATCCTCTTCAGGTTCCGAAAGCTTTGGGTTGTAAGAATTTTTCAAATATGTATGATTGGAACCTGTATGATTGGAGTGATTGATTCTAGTGGATGCTGAGCTGGTAGCACATGAAGCCAGGCTGCTGGTAGCACTGTAAATGCTTGGTTCAATACTGTAGCCCCCGATTGCATCAGGGAGAATATGATTGTTGGCTGGTTTCCTACCACTGCTTAAGGGATCAGTTATTTTGCTATGATCTATGTCAGGTAGCAGTGGCGGCAGTAACAGCTGATTGGCTTTCTTGGAAAAACTGCCGCGGTATCGGGGGCTAAGTGGATTCGAGTCCAGATAATCGCCGTCTCCTCTGGCTGATAGTATTTCTTCTTCCTCCTCGTCCTCGTCCTCTCGCCTGTCCGCTCTTTCGGCGTTTTTACTACCCCCGGCGGCCCTGGCATTCCCCGCAAAGCCACTGCCAACCGCAGAGCCTTGCCCTTGACCCGCCTCCAGCAAGCCGTCGCCGGCTGCAACACCTCTGCGAGCGGAGAAGGGGCTGACCGATTTACAAAGATTCTTCCTGCAGACATAGTGGCGAGTAAGGGGCTCCTCCTTTAGCCCCTGCTGGGTAGCCGCGACCTCGTCCTCTTCCTCCGAGTCCGAATACTTGTCCCTCATATTTGCGCTGCCGGAGGTGAGCAGCCTGTTCCCGTTCATTGCTCGGCTCTTGCATCGCTCCCGCCTCGGTTCGGCCTCCTCTTTCTGGGCGTCTTCCGAGTCCCCGGTCGTTCTCCCGCCCTCCGTCTGCTCCCGAGTCCCCGCCGTGACCGTCACCCGTCTAGCCGTCGCTCCCCACCAGGCATTGGGCTTCCTGCGAGCCGGCGACTCTGCCAAGGCACTATGATTGAGACAGGCGGCGCCCGACGCGCCTGCAGGCCTCGGGTCCCGACGTGAGGCTGAACCCCGTTCCCTCCGGCTGGCAGCGGCGCCAGCCTGGCCCCTGGGACTGGCCTCCACATCCGATTCGTCAGAACTGAAGCCCAGCAGGACTTTGCCACCGCTTCCGCCGAAAGGAGTTGCGCGGGCCCGGACGCCACCCCCGCCAATTACTCCGGACAAAGACGAGAGGTCGGGGCTGCCCAACCAAGCTCCCAAGCCGCCACCGCCACCGCCAGCCCCCGGTGTATTGTTGTTACTGTTCCGGGTCTTGTTGGCGACAACGCCGTGGGCCCCAGACGTCCGCTCTTCCTCTCGCAGCTTCTTTAGCTTTTTTATGTAGACTGGCCTGGTGCTTTCCGTCACAGGTCCCGGCGAGAAACCGAGTCGCTTCAGTTCAGTGAAAAGCTCCTCATCGGTGAGCTGCGCGGCAGTGGCCGCCGCCATTTTGCTCCTCCAACACCCGCCGTGGCCGCTTCCTACCCACGCGCCGAGTTTCTGTCCCCGCCCAGGGGATATAGTCTTAATGGTTCCCCGACTAGAACTCTGGTTCCGCTACTGCCGTTGGCAATTACCGCCATGTTGGGGGCTGGAAATGCATAAGAAGAATGTGCTATGTCACAGGATTCAAAGCTTTCTCCTCCCCCTAACATAATTAGCGTGATTTTAAATGCATCATAACGGCCAACATAGGTAGATATAGGATGCTTCGCTTCTTGGATTTTTGATTGACATTCTAATTACCAATAGCGGACATTCAATTAGCTTGAACTGCAGAGAAAGGAGTGGGAACTTCGTCACAGTAGAAAACATTGCTTCAAAATTTGTCAAAGAGAAAGTTTTTAATCCATTTTTATTTTTTTAAGAAAGAATAGATTTCCCCATTTTCATTCGCCGTGCTTATACTGGTGTCTACTGAAACCAGGTAGTAATAGCTGCCTGAACCTTTCATTTTCCTTATCTCTTTGATCTCCGCCGGACTAAACTGACGCGTGCGCACTAGACCGTGGCCTAGGCCCACCCAACGCAAGGGGAGAGGAGGAATGAAAGAGGCATGAGCTGTTATTAATATCCGAGCACAACCTTTCAAGTTCACTTTGCTTTCTTAACGGCTTTCGCGCTCCATCGGAACAAATGAAACGTATAGATTCTTCGAATCTAGTGCGTAGTTTATTTGCGACGTTTTAATCCGAACTTCAGACGTCTTTGCGGGCAAATAAAAGGGACAAGGCAAATTTAAATGCTGATCGGAGATCGGTAGGAATTGGAAACCCATGCAGAGAGGATCGTTTACTTACTGAAATAAGGTCAACTCGAGCAGCACTTCAGGGGTTGTAATTCCCACCTGATGCTAATTAACAAAGCGTAAAAAAGCAGTTGCACACCCAGTTCATGGAGCTAATGAAAGAATGGTCTGGGAAACCGATTGTGCAATGGTGGTATCAGGCAGGTGGAATCAAAGGATTCAACTATACAATTGCTCCGGCAAAAAAAGTTTTGTCAGTAATCGCAAATAGAGAATTTATGCAACCAAATGTTCCTAAACACTATCGTCTTCCGTTAAAGAAAAAGGCATACTAATAGGTAGCACTTTGCATCTTGGATCTAACGTGATATTATGCAATGTTACTCTTGCATAAAAAAAATTGCAAAAAAAATATTCATGGAAATATATTATTTTTCTGGACAATGGAAGTTTCTGGATGGTCTTCAAGAATAGTTCCTTGTGGATAAATATGGCAATAATTGAGCTAAGGTGATTAGAGCATGAGTGACTGCTGAAAGGCTTCTCAATCTAGGATAGAGCACAACTGCTACACTAGATGAAGATGAGGTTAGCCTAGTTTGGGGTCAAAAGATAAAATTGGGTAAAATCAGAATATTGGTGATACTGGACCTCAGACTGACAAATAACTTCACCCACTGCTTTCATGTAGCTGTTGAATAAGAGGAGAGAGTATATCCTGCAACACAAAGGAAGGGCCTAGAAAGCAACCTCTTCCCCCTCAACCAACAACCACTGAAACCAGTCCTAGGGAATAGAGCCACTATAAAATGGTACCAAAAAGGAGAAAATGGTACCCCAAATTTGCACTGCACAGGACCTGCCCAATGTCAGAGCGCTGATTAATCCCATTCTGCTTTTGGGATAATTGCACCTTGATTAAGAGGAGTGGATCGAGACTTTTCCTTGCAGCATACTTTAAGAAAACAAAACCCGAAGATATATCTTCTAAGAAAACTCATTTATTTGTTATAAAGAGAATAAAACATCTCACTAACTAAGAAAATTAATTGTTACATTTTTGAAAAAGTTCGTGCCGGCTATTTCTCAGCCGGACCTTTCTTGGCAAGAGAAAAAAGGAAAGATGTGTGAAGGAATGTGGGTGAAGTACATGCGCGATTTAGCTTACTGATAAGGATTCTTGGCAAGCTACGGAAAGTCTGATAGTCCAGAAATGAGAGCTCAGCTGGTAAATAAAAGAACGCAGTGACAATCCCCTTCTTTTGCCAGTTGAGCGAATATCAGGTACATCATCAAATAAGGCACATCTGCTTACGCAGATACTCGTGTTGAGCTGCTGGAAGTGGTTTGTTGAGCATATCAGCAATTTGATCATGTGTATATGCTGCATTTTAACAAAACCTTTTTTCACTAAATGTTTTGTGTTTTGATAACGGATGTCAAGGTGTCTGGACCTAGAACCTGTGAAATGTGATTCAGAAATATAAACCACCGATTCATTGTCTTCCATCATGGTGATCGGTTGGATCGGGTGTGTCCAGATATCTGTGACTAAAGCATCAAACCAAGTTAGAGAATTACATGCATCTGAAACACAAGCATATTCAGCTTCAGTAGATGAACAAGAAACAAAATTCTGTTTACATACTTGCCAATAAACATTGGCATTGGTACCATCCATTTAAGAACATCATATAACCTGAAGTACTTTTACGTGATTTCTTATCACTTGCCCAATCAGAATCTGCGTAACAACATAATTCTGCATAATCAGTATGTGTTGGTTCTAACAATAATTTCATGTGTTTGGTGTGTTTTAGGTATCTCAATAATTTCTTAATGCATGTCCAATGAAACTGTTTTGCCTTACCTACGTGTCGAGACAAGAGATTAACACTAAGTGCAATGTCGGATCTGGTCCAACTACTAATGTACAACAGTGATCCAATAACTGAACGATAAAGCGTTTGATCCTCGAACTCAGGACTTGCTTCTTGTGTCAAGTTGTGAAAATCTGTTTGCATGGGTGTCTTTGTTGTGTTAGCATCTTTCATGTTGCAATGATGCAAAATTTGTTCAATTTTATCTTCTTGTGAAAGACTAAACCCCTTCTGTGTTTTTTCAATCTGGACACCTAAATAAATGCTAATATGACCCAATGATTTCAATGTGAAGTATCTCTGCAAAGCTTTGGCAAAAATCTCACTCATTTGCTTATTTGGACCAATATAAACAATATCATCAACATAAACAAGAACTATCTCATATGCATTGTTAGATCTTTTTGTGAACACGCACTCATCAGTTTCGGACTTAATAAAGCCCATTGAATTTAGTTTGTCAGTAAGACATAAGTACCACATTAAACCAGACTGTTTCAGACCATAAAGACTTGTGTTTAGAAACCAGGTATCCCCTGCTTGCTGTCGGAATCCTGGAGGACTTCTCACGTAGATCTCTTCATTTAGGTCTGCATGTAGATAAGCCGTGTCAACATCGAACTGGAAAACTTCTAAACCAAGAATAGTTGCAGTTGCTAAAGCAATTTTTACACCCTCAATTCGAACTGTTGGTGAATAGGTATTTGTGTAGTCCTCAGGATAACGTTGAGCGAAACCCTGAGCTACAAGTCTGGCCTTGTACAATGACTCACCATTTGGTTTCTTTTTGATTCTGTAGACCCATCGAGTGCCAATGACCTTTTTGTTTGCTGGAGGTTTTGCAGGTGTAAACACTTTTAAGTTTCTTTAGACTGTCCATTTCAACCTGCATTGCATCATACCATTTGTCTTGCTCTGAATCAGGAAGCTGTTTGATTTGTGTGAAATTATCAGGTGGAAGTGTAACATTGCAAATCAAGGAAAAGGGTGTTTTTGTCAGTTGCCAAGAATATCGTTGTGGAGGGATTCCTTTTGTGGCCCTCTTGGAACGTCTCGGGACAACTGTCCATTCTTCTTCTGCTTCGTCCTCGTCCTCACATTCGTCACTAGCGTCAGCATTCGCAGCTTGTGAAGATGGAACATCGGGTTGAGAAGAACCAGTGGAATCTTGATTATCAACCTGCGTAGCATCAGCAGTATCATCTCTAGGAAAATAAACTCCAGGATCATTGGAATGAATCCTGGACCAGTCAACATCTTCCTCAAAATTAGCAGATTGGGAAATTACAATTACATGTTTAGAGTCAATAAATTTGCTCCATTTTGAATTATCATCAATACCCATAAATCTCAGTCTCTTTGCTGCTGGACCTCCTTTTCTTCTTTGAGCTAAGGGAATGTTCACCATAGCATATGAACCAAAAATATGTATGTTTTTGAGATCGGGCTTGTAGCCATACAATATGAAAGGAGTCTGATTCATTGCACTGCTCCAAGTACGGTTGACAATGTAATTTGCATATTTTATAGCTTCACCCCAGTATATCATATCAAGGTTGGCGTCTTCTAGGAGACAATGCATCATGGTTTGCAGTACCCCTCCATTGTGAGCCGGTGTGTTAAGGAGCCGACGTCTGATGAAGAATTCCATTCTTACGCATCCAGTCCTGGAAACGCTGAGACATGAATTCAGCACCACGATCACTGGATTCTGGCGATGCGAACTTGGTGTTGGGTAGAAACAAGGGCTGCAAAGTCTTTAAAGATCTGAAAGGTCTCAGATTTTTCTTTCATAAGATATACATATCCATATCTAGAGTAATTGTCAACAATTGTTAGAAAATATTTTCTACCACCAAATGATGGCGGAAAAGGACCAACTATGTCAGTGTGAACCAAATCAAAAATGCGTGTTGACAGGCATGTAGCGCGTTTGAAAATGGCTGCTGCTTTGGATTTGGCCTTTTTGCAGACAGCACAATCCAAAAACACCTTACACCCCTTTAGATACAAACCTTTTGCGAACTCCGGCATCTTCCTAAGAACACGGAAACTGGCATGCCCCAATCTTCTATGCCACTTATGGATACACCTAGAATGCAAAGGTTTACCAGTTAGTGAATTTTCAACATTAACAGTTTTATGAGGAACCTCAGGCTTGCTCTGAGCAACCTGTTTCCTAATTTTCTTTTTGTTGGCTTTAGGAGCCTTTGGAGCAGCAACAGGATCTCTCACTGGAACACCTCTCTCTGGGCCTGTGCTCTCCCTTTTTGGAGTTTGTATACTTGCCTGTGTTTGCGGTTTAGGCTTTGGCTTTAAGTAATAAACACCACCAATTAATATGGTTTCAGCAACAATATCTCCATCTTTAACTATGTAACTTGCTTTTTTAAGGTGGTGAACCTGGAATTTTAATGCTCTAGACAAGTGACACTGACTAAGCAAATTACTAGTTGCTGTTGGTATGTAATAAACATCAGGAATGAATGCATCGAGCTCTTCAACATAAACAGTTCCTTTTCCTTTGACCTGACAAGGATGATTTGAAAAAGAATAAAGTTCACGTAGTTCAGGTTCAGGCTCGTGCATCTCTGTAAAAAGTTCCTTTTTGTAGGTAACATGCAATGCTGCACCACTGTCCAAAGTCCACAGGAGCCGTCTGTCGTACTCTGGTTGAGGTTGTGGATCATTGGTTAAAGCCAATCTGGCGAGTGGAGCTTGTGGATCACGCTGGGGACCACGATGACCTTGTCTTCCGCCTCTGCCTCTGCCTCTGGAGTCTGTTCCTCTGGGCTGGTACGTGACGGGAGCTGGAACTCGTTGGGGACAATCCCAATTGGCATGTCCCACATGGTTACAGATGTAGCATCTTGGCATCCTTGGAGCATAGGTCCTTCCTCGGAAGGGGCTGGAGCTCTTGATGCGGGTGGTCCTCTCAAGTGTGGTATGGCTAACATGAGTGCTTCTTCTTCAATTAAAAGTCTGCAAACATTGTCCACTGTGCGTTGAGCAATAGGGACTTGGTTAATCTTTGCAATGGCATCTTTCCATTCATAGTTCAAAGAGTTAATTATAATGCTGATCATTTGAATATCTTCAATGTTATAGCCTCTTTCTCTCAATTCTCTTCTCAGTCCTTTCAGTTTGGTCAAATGTCCTCCAATTCGTTCACCAGGTTTCAATCTCGAACCATGGAATTCAGACATGAGCAAACATGAAAATTCAATTGAAACAGGCCTGTAGCAGTTTTCCAATTAGGCCCAAATTTGTTGGGCTGTTGCATCAGGCGAAAATGTAACCTGCAGTTCAGTATCCATGGACATCAATAATGTTGTGCAAGCTTTAGTTTCTAAATCTCTTATTGCAGGAGACCATGGCTGAGCAGGCGGATTAAAAATCATACAGTGAGTGCCTTCTCTGCGAACTAACAATCCAATCTCACTGACCCAGGCCTTATAATTCTGTCCTGACATCTTTAATTTGGACTCACCAGCCAGTGGAGCAACAGAAAATGCCTGGTGAGGAACATGCATTTGGTATGCTGGCTGTTGCACTGGAATCTGCTGTGTTCCAGTTGCCATTTGCTGCAATATTAGCATGACCTGCTGGAGACGCAGTCATTTGTCTTTGCTGCATTAAGCCTTGTTGTGTTCCATCTAAAAGGACACCAGCACCACTAGGGGGTGCTGGAGATTGAGCCTGTGGAGACACTTGTGGCATTGCAGCCTGAATTTCTGAGTGAGTTGAAGACATCTCTAACAGAGTCTTCTGCAGTAATTGTAATTGCTCTCTCAAATTGTGATGCATTTCAGCTTTCTCTAGTAAATTACTTTCGCCAGCAGATGGTGCTGCACCTTTAGTTTCGGGCAGCTCAGCTCTTTCTGCAGATGTGGCACTTTTAATCTTATCAGTGAGAATTTCACGTGACATGTGCACAGCTCTCTGTTCTGATTGGCCTGACACAAAATTCACCAAGGGGTGTGTCTTTCGCTCCGAAGAAGAAGGAGCCAAAATGGCGCTTTCAGAGATTTTGAAGTCACGAGATTCTCCCTTATCTTGCTCAAGCATAAATAAATCCATTTTTGCCTGGGATACCTTCTGTTCAAAAATTTCTATCTGGTCACGATAGTTTCTTATAGCTTGCTCTTTAGGAGTGACCCTGAAGGTTTGAGAGGGATAATAAATTGGTTCTCTCTCTGCATGGGAATAAAAAGGCTTTGCCATTTGTGGAGAATCTGGCTCTGGACCAAGCATTACAAAATCAGAAGGCTCTGGGGCAACTGCATAATTGGAAGGGGGCGTTACTGACCTCAGTCGTAGTGTTTCGCCTTTATCTTCCTTCTGAAGATAAAGAGCATTTTTGTAAGAGCATTTCATCTGTTTCTTCTCCTCCCACGGCTCCCACGGGTCTGAGTTTCATTTTGCCCTTTTTCTTCTTTCTCGGCATCTTAGCAGACAATTAACGTTCCTCGGTCACAAAATAAATAATCATCTGTCTAATTAACCTAGAGGTCTTATTAAAGTAACAAACAAGGAAAAAGCCATAATTCAACCATCCTCTGCTACCAGGTGTCAGAGCGCTGATTAATCCCATTCTGCTTTTGGGATAATCGCACCTTGATTAAGAGGAGTGGATCGAGACTTTTCCTTGCAAGCATACTTTAAGAAAACAAAACCCAAAGATATATCTTCTAAGAAAACTCATTTATTTGTTATAAAGAGAATAAAACATCTCACTAACTAAGAAAATTAATTGTTACATTTTTGAAAAAGTTCGTGCCGGCTATTTCTCAGCCAGACCTTTCTTGGCAAGAGAAGAAAGGAAAGATGTGTGAAGGAATGTGGGTGGAGTACATGCGCGGTTTAGGTTACTGATAAGGATTCTTGGCAAGCTACGGAAAGTCTGATAGTCCAGAAATGAGAGCTCAGCTGGTAAATAAAAGAACGCAGTGACAACCAATATACCACAGCTGACAGTTTCTGAACCTGCAGAATGATCAAGGAGATAAGGATGAATGCACCACCTCCATCCCATCTCCAGGGCTGAATGAAAAATAATGCCTCAGTCAGTGGCATTGTCAATTGATAGAAATTATGATGCCCTAGTGTAGGAAGAAGTATCCTTCTGGGTTCTGCTCCAAGTGGGGAAAAAGACACTGGAAACATGGAGACTGCTTGGAAAGATGGTTTAATGGTGGACAGGATCACATGGCTTGAGTTCCTGAACAGAAAAAGGGGCGAGGTACAGCGAGTCCCCGAGTTTTATGCTCTCTGGCTTTGAACTTCCTGGGGCCCCAAAAGAGTATCCTGATTGGTTGTCAGACTCCCAGGGGGTGGGGGTCTTAGCTAGCCTTGCTGGCTGATGTAATCTTCCCAGGTGCCATGTGGTGAGTTTCTGTCCTAGATGGGTCCTATTGTGTTGCAAATGATGATCCTTTGACAAAGGGTTGAGTTTCTGCCTCTGGCCCATTAACAAAAGTGTGTGGGGGGGAGGCAGGAAGTTGCTTTGTCTTTAAAACATGTTTCTCCATTTCTCATCCAGGGAAATATAATATTCTGCCCTTTTAATATTTCCTAAAATATTTCATTCTAGGAAAGGGATGGGTGCTAACTTCCTACACTAGCAACTGGGATTAGTGTTTTGTGTGAGGTGATTAAAAGAAAACCCTTTTTAACCATCACAGGCTGCAATGCTAGCACTTGCAGTGATGATACCGGTAGTTGTTAGTGCCACAACTCAGATGCTGCTTTTCTGTTGTTGTAAATGTTGTAAAGGACTTGCAATTTGGGTGTCCTCCTAGACTCACAGCTTAGATTAGAGCAACATCTGACAGCTGTGGCTAGGGGGACCTTTGCACAAGTTCGCCTGGTGCACTAATTGCGACCCTACTTGGACCGGGAGGCTCTCCTCACAGTCACTCATGCCCTTGTCACCTCACGGTTAGATTATTGCAACATGCTCTACATGGGGCTACCCTTGAAAAGTGTTCGGAGACTACAGTTGGTCGAGAATGCAGCCGCGCGAGCTGTCGTGGATGTACCTAGGTACACCCACATTACACCAATTCTCCACGAGCTGCATTGGCTCCCTATTGGCCTCCGGTCACAATTCAAGGTGTTGGTTATTTCCTTTAAAGCCCTACATGGTTCAGGGCCAGGTTATCTTCGAGACCGCCTTCTGCCACATAGCTCCCAGTTACCTCCTGAGGTCCGGACCATCTCCACCCTATTGGCCTTCCGAAAAGCGGTGAAGACCTTGCTTTTCCGGCAGTCCTGGGGCCGTTGATCTCGCTCTTGTGATCTGGCGAGATCCGGCCATGAATGGCGTGAATGAGTTTTTAATGTTTTTAATTTTTCAATGTTTTTTTATAATTATTTTTTAAAATGTATTGTGAGCCGCCCTGAGTCTTCGGACAGGGGCGGCATATAAATTTAATTAATTAAATTAATTAAAGTATGGGTTATGTAGATTAGAAATTAATTGTATTGTGAAGATTTTGCGTTTTTGTTATTTTTTTTATATTGGAGTTCCCTAAGTCATGAAAATTATTTCAAGGATACTTCCAAAGAGAAAAAGATGAAAAAAGGCTGTGCTAGAAGCCCTGAGGTATTGGTTAGCATACTTTAGCATCTGTTCTTTTCCTTCAGTTGGCAGATGTTGCTATGAGAAAAAAGTGTTGCTGTTGTATGTAAAATGGAAGCCTGCAGCGTACTCATACTGCATCTGAAGCAAGGCGAAAGGTAAGGAATGTAGTCACAGTATTGTGATAGCCAATAAATCATGGGCTCATCATTATGATTCAGAAATTAAACATTAATGCAGTGTTTCTCAACCTTGTAAACTTTGATATATAGACTTCAACTTCCAAGATACCCAATCAGCACCGGTGACTGGGAAATTCTGGAAATTGAAGTCCACACATTAATATACAGTAAAATATGTTTGAAAAAATATATCTTGATTCTTAGCTTAATGGATACTTTTTGATTGATTTCTAATTTGCCATCTGTTAGCAAGCCACTTAAACAGCAGTGTTGATTGAGAGTAGGACTTTTTGGATGAAACCAGGGGAGAAATGCTACCGGTTCAGATGAACCAGTAGCGGACATGTGGTCTGGGTTGTTGAACCACTGGTTGGCCACACCCCCGAACAGGTCCCCCGGTCGCCCACCCCGTTTCTACAAAGGCAGAGCCCCACCCTTGTGGGTACTCCTTCATCTTGCTGAAGACCAGGTCGTCGCACGGCCGGTCGGAGCGGAACATGGCGTGGGCAGAGAGGCCGATGCAGCCCCTGCCGAGGCCACCCTGGCTGAGAGATCGCCACGCCTCCCAGCAACAGGCGCGCCGGGGCCACCTTGCCTGCCTTCGCCACCTCCATGCGCTGCGCGTGGAAGGGGCCACCGCTATCACCACTCTCCCTCCCCGCCTGGCTGCAGACATCTGCCTGCCCGAAGCAACCTCCTAAAGCAACCCCACCGCTGTTCACTTTTGTTTCACGGTGGGAGAAGGAAGAAAGTGCGATGGCAGAGTGGTGCTCTGGGAGGGCAGGCAGGCCTCAGACGTCCCAGGGCTGCTGCACATGCGCAGGTGCATGTGTTGCGCCACCGCCATTCGCTTTCTTCCTTCTCCCGCCACAAAACGAAAGTGAACAGCAGCGGGGTTGCTTCAGTAAGGCGGATGTCTGCAGCCAGGCAGGGAGGGAGGGCAGTGAGAGAGGCGGCGGCCCTTTCCAAGTGCAGCTCAGGGAGGTGGCGGGCAAGGGAGCGCCAAGATGAAGGGTTACCCGCACTGGCTTGCCTGGGTAAGTGCCGCTGCCCAGGCTGAAGGGAAAGTGCCACGGGCTCCGCAACAGGGCCTGGCCCTCTCCCGCATGGGGGAGCTGCCACCCCACCGGCCGCTTCTGTACCTCGCTCCACTTCACCAGTGGAAAGTGGCACTGTGGCTGAGCCTCCTTCCCCCAGAGCACCGGACTCCACAGGCTGAGTTCCCGGAGTGGCGTCGGTGGTCAAAGAAAGCAGGCAGGTGGCTGGGTGGGAAGCCAGTAGGTTGTTTCGGACCCCCAAGCCTTTTCTGCAGCATCTCCATCCCCTCTTTGGATCACCCTGCAAGGGGGGGGCTCTGCAGAAATAGGGCAGGTGGCTTGTATGGAGGATTGGCAGGGGGGGGTGTGCGGGCCTCTGGGATGGAGAGCGGGGCAAAAGAAGGCTCCGAGATTCGCTTGGGCAGTCAAGCCAGATGGCGGAGGGAAATTCAAAGCGTTGAGTGCTTCAGAAGGGCAGAATGTGCAGCTCCTGGCTCTAACAGTAAGTGACGTGAGTAACGTCAAGTTGGCCATGCCCACCCGGTCACATGACTACCAAGCCACACCCATAGAACCGGTAGGGAAAATTTTGGGATTTCACCATTGGATGAAACCAATTATCCAGAACTAGGAATGATAAAACATTGGACAGGACATAATCCTAAATTGTTCCTTAATAAATATTCTCTTCTCAATATATTCAACCAACCATACTCTTGGATGACTGGAAGCCCTAATGTCCAAGTTGTCTTGTTCATTTCTCTTGTCTGAATGCCTCTGAATCCTATACAGTCCTTGGACATTTTTCAGAAGTAAAAGAAAACATGAACAGAGCTCTGATGTTTCTAGCCAGCCTGCTTAAACTAAATAAGGTGAGCAGAAAGATATGTGCTTAAGAGCTCCTGTTTGGTAAGCAGTGACAAGAGGTAGAACTTTTTCAGTCCCTTCCCTCTGAATTATTTATTTTTAATTATTTGTATCTTGCTTTATATAGTAACAATTACAAACAATATCAAATGCAACCAATATTATCTCATAACAAATACAGTTCTTCTGACAGGGCTAATAATAAGGGCTTGGGGGAGTAGGAGAGGGGAAAGAAAGGTATGAGTCCATCTAAGCAGGCTACTGTAATAGTCCTTGTCTGCCTTCATCACACTTAATATGGTTGTTTAGTGTTATTTTATAGTACAGTGTCTAATTGTGAGTCACATTCAGTAACACATCTGGAGGATGAATATAAATTTCTCTTGCGCTTTTATCTAGAAAGATCCTATCTCTCAAAACTGAAAGCTGAAACCTTTCCCATTATCTTTTACAATTGATTTGCAATCAATGAAACCCATTAGATGTCCTGGTCTAAAGGAAATGCTTTGTTAAATAGGCCAAAGAAAGAGCCAAACTACATACTCTTTTTAAAGGAAGCCTGAAAGCAAATACATTAAGGCAAGTCTAGACTTTTGTACCATTTTTAAAGGGCTTAAAATTAGTAAAAGAAGGAAAGTATTCAGTCACAGATTTGTTTGGCACCAGTTCATTCTCCCTTAAAACTAGTTAGCAAAGAGATGTTTTATAACAAGTTTGAACAAGGTATAATTTAACAAAAGTACAATACTTAACATGAGGTAACTTTAATGAGTTTAAATACTCGTTTACATCAATACATATTTCAGGATGAAGACATTTTCAGCTTTCAGTTTGCTCAGAGCTAAGTAATTTTATATACATTCAACCAAGTATCTACATTTTTATGTTCTATCCTTTAGCTAAATGTTATGATACAAGTAGTATTTGCTGCATCATGGTGGACCTCAATTCCTTATAAAGTGGTGAAAATTCTGATGGCATGCATGTACGTTATATCACTGAGATTTTGGTCCCCATTAATTTGCACACAGGGCAAACACCCATCTTTAAAGTTTTCCCAAATTTTGACATTAATCACCTTTTACTGAGAACTTCTCCAGAACCACTGGTCATAGATTATATTTGTGAAAGCTGTTCCTTAGCTGATGCTCATTAATAAAGGGAATATCAGAATGCTTATTGGGCATTATCAGATCTCATTATCAATTCTTATTTAAGTCTTATTAATTTTAACTTTTTATATTTAGCTTTTTTACCAATTTATAAGCCACCCAAAGTCACTTTATTGGCACAATAAGTAGCATATAGATTTTATAAGTAATAGTTAATAAATAATTCAGTGAAACAATTTTGATGAATGGTAGAAGAACTGAATAGGATTCTGGAGTCTTTGCAAATATCTATTTTATAAAATAGCAAGATATTTTATAAAAAATATCTCTTTTATAAAATAGAAAGAAAATAATTATTTGGTCTTAACAAATACAGTAGGATAGTGTAAATTACAGGTACTAATCTAGTTAATAAAAGTTGGAAATATTCATATAAAGTTACAAGCAGCATTAGTATTCAAAGTGTTATTGCTGTCACTACCACCAACCTGAGTCCTGAGATCAGCAGGGGTGACTTGCTTCCAATTCCTCACAGTGCAATGATTAGGAGTAAACCCTGTCTCAGGAGAAGCACTCCAACTATGGTATTGTCTGTAAAAGATGTGCTAAAAGTATGTTTTTTCACCTAAGCTTTGAAGGATAATTGCCAGAACCAAACTGCACATTTAAAAGAGCATTCTTATTATGTTATAAAATTATAACATAATTTTATAACATAAAATTATAACATAATTTTATAACATAAAATTATAACATAACATAATTTTATAACATAAAATAACATAAAATTAAGATAAAACACTTTATCTTGTTTTTTTTAAATTTAGCTTGTGATGATGTTCATTGTGTTCGAAAAGGACCTTGACATGTAATAGGTTGTGGGCTGTCCACGATGTGTCCGCAGGTGGCTGGTAAGGCCTATACAGGCAGGAAATGTTCTGCCACATGTCAGGCAAACATGTGGGCACCACTGTTGCAGCATTTGCAGCTCTGGCTTTGCGGCTTCAGCTTGTAAAATAAGATTGTTGTTTGTAATACATTATAGGCACCTTTAGGATATAAAAAAAATATGAGAATTATGAAATTTGGTTATAAAAACAGGACTATATTAGTGGCAAGCTTTAGAATCACAAGTTTTTGAGGGTTACGGTTGTCAATATATTCCCAGATGTGAATATTACTCAAAGAACGAAGGACAGCTAACCTCTTGATACGTAATATTTTCAACCAAATAAAAAACAGTACTTTATTACATACAGAAATGGATTATTCTGCTCATATTGCAAGTACATTTTCTAAACATTCTCAGCTGTTATTAATATCAGAAATTGTCTATTTTAAAACCTAGGCATTTTAAAACCTTATCTCTCACAGTCACCTTGGAAAACTAAGACATTTTGTAGTTTTTTTATACACCAAAAACCATTTCAAACTGCCAATTATACTAGGAATAAAAATAATAGCTTATAACTACTCATTCATAATATTAGCAAGCAAAATATTAAAGCTACAAGCCTAAACAATTAGAATAGATCCTGTCACAGCATAAATCACTTTGAAATTTGCATAAATATGCACAATATTATGTCCTAAACAGCAGACTAACTACTATATAAAAATTGTTCCTAAACCGAACAGGTGCGGGTTACACTTTGATAGGAGATACTCTGAGCTCTTGGATTTACTTGGTATTTATGAGTGAGTCACTGAAAAATTCCATGTAGGCTGCTCAGCCTCTCAACTATAATTTGAGGGGGCTGCATGCTTCATGAAACATTTAAATTTGAAGATGAGGAATCTACTTTGCAGGTCCTAATTTAAGAGAAATTGGTATAGATGAATCTTCAGGTTCAGCATTTGAGAAATAGTGTGACAATATGTGTCAGTGGACTGATCAATGCATATGTACTTTATTATCATTGACTCATAGCTAAATATATGAATTTGCTGAAAAGTGCCTCCAGGAGATGAAATTTCCTTCTAAAGGTACTGTTTACTGTAAACACCACCTTTGATATAGTTCAAAGAACTTAGATCCTAATTTGTTGTGAATTCAGGTTGCTGGGTTGCTTTTAGATTGAACACCTCTTTTTCTGCTTGGTTGTGTCTGCCTTTGTTAAGGAGATTTTTCTCCTCTTTTCCTTTAGGGGAAATATTCTATTCTGCTTCTTTTCTTATTATGTGGAATATTTTATTCTGGGAAGGGGCCTCTTTCTACATTATAAAACCCTACATAGCATAAGGCCCAGTTACCTGTGGGATTGCCTGTCTCCCGTAATATCTGCCTCCTTCGCAATATTCATCTATCAGTTACATTTAACATTTTTTATCATCTATATCTTTTATGTTTTATTGATACTATTATAATTTCTTTGATTGTTGTGAGTCATCCAGAGGTTTTGAGAATCAGGTGGCATATAAGTTTAATAAATTATTATTATATTAGAATTAATTATGAGTTTAAAAATATTGTAAATTCTCTCAACAATTATCTCTTTCTATATACATTTACCCCAGCATTAGTCCCACTGATGTCAAGATAGACAGCCTCTGTCTTTACTTATTTATTTATTTGTTCATTCATTTAAAAGATATGGCCACCCATCTTGTACAAAACACAACTCTGGGTGGCTCCTATTTCTTTACAGACAAATACTGTATCACAATATAAATCTTATATGTTTAATTGTGCCTTGTATAAGTATATGAAAACAAAATAATCAAATAACAAATTTTAATTTGTAAAATTGTCAATGTATCCTTTATAATATCTTGGTTAAAATTGAGAATAGGTTTTATGTACTTATTCAAAAATACTGTTTCTTTTGTAAAATTGTGAAACAAATTTTGGTTAAAGAAGAATGCTGCTCATTTCATAAAATCTGTTGGAAGTATTATATAAGGTGATATTTTTAACACCTTAATTGTAGGTACTGTGCAGATACATTTTTTCTTTAATAATTTTTCACATACTATTTTTTCTTGTATGCATCTTTTGTTTTAAAGCTAAAAAATCCTATGATATTTATTAAGAGTAATTGGTTTTGGTTAATAGAAGTTGCTGAAACATCAAAATATGTTTTGTACCTGCATTGTTCCTAATATTTATTGAGGTCATGAAATTTGGAAAGGGATGTTTTCTGAATAATTACCCTGACCAAAATAACATTTTGCTCTAGAATTCATGCATATACTATTCAATGCCAAAATAATTTTCAGCTAAAGGGTTTTCTATCTAAAGTAGAATTAAGATTAAAACAAAAAATGCACTTATGAAAATTAGTGTAAACAATTTAAAGGGAGGAGGATAAGGTTATGGTGAAATCTACCTATTTACATAATCTAATTATGGTATTGGTTAGTTTTATTGGGATGTGCAAATCAAGTTATTTGTAAAACTGTAAAAATTTCTTAACAATTTGCTCTTAGGAAGATCAGCCAGCAGAGGGCCTCACTGCTTCAATAGCAAGTTTGTGTGTAAAATTTACTTGAAGGCATGACTGCTTATAATATTGAAGGCAAACTTGACTTACTTTCATGTTCAATGAACATATTGTCAAATTACTATATAATAAAGTCATCCCCTAGTCAACTGTGGGGAATAGCTCTTAGAGGGACGGCAGGAATATGGGAAAAATACAGAAAGATTTCACATTATTTATGTAATCTAATGCCATTATAACATCTTGTGAATAATACAAGTTGATTGTGCAATAAAAGTCATATGAAAGCACAACTGCTGACTTGAAAGACACTTGAGTCACACAATTAATTTAAGCAAAAGCCCAACAATATTCAAAAGAATACTTGGATAATTTCTTGTATGTTTCATTTTCTTGCTTTCCTGCTTTGGTGTAATTATAAATAAAGCATGTAAAATATGTACATTGTATGTATATTACACATATATCTGCTTTGCTTGAATTTTAAGGACATTTTGTGCTTAAAATTTAAACAACCACAAATAAACAAGCAAAAAAACCCCCATCTGCTGGAACCATCTGCTTCACAATGTCTCAAATGCAAAGATTAGAGAGAAAGAAGACATGAATGAATAAGAATGAAAAACTATTTGCCAATAAATAACATAGAACACTGTGGTCTTCTCAAGATTTGAGTAACCTGAGTGGGTAGTTTTGTAAAATGCCCTGGTTTTTCTGCATCAATACTCTCTTATTTTTTATTTTTTAACAGATAGAGAAGTAAATAAAATAAAACAAGATAGGTAAGCTGATTGTCCTGTCAGCTCATCAGCACCTTTTCCTTCCTTTGTAGGGAAGTGGCATTCTAGGCTGTTTACAGAAAGAACTTTTTGTCTGTTTTCAGGGATGTTTTCATCAATATTTGCAGGTCCTATATGACTAGTGAGTTTGGCTGTATAAGCAGTTTTTGTTTCATTTAGACTTCAGCAAAGGATAGAAAAGTACTAACTGTCCTTAACTACAGAATAGAACAGAACAGAATAGAATAGAATAGAATTCTTTATTGGCCAAGTGTGATTAGACACACAAGTAATTCGTTTCTGGCGCATAAGCTCTCAATGTACATACAACAATAGTGATAAGCAACAAAGTTATAGTCATAAGAAAAAAGAGAGGGAATAGGGAAGATGAAAATAATGATGGTAATATTGCCGTTTTAGATAGTTTGACAGTGTTGTGGGAATTAGTTGTTTAGCAGAGTGATGGCATGGGGAGGGAAACTCTTCTTGTGTTTAGTTGTTCTGAGGTAGAGTGCCCTATAGCAAAGCTGTATAGCAAAGCTACAGTGCAAAGCTGGTTGGGGAATTCTAGGAGTTGAAGTCCGCCAGGCTTAAAGTTGCCAAGGTTGGAGACCCCTGCCCTATAACATCGTTTTGAGGGTAGAAGTTGAAACTTTATGTCCAGGATGCAAGAGGTCTAGATATTTTCACAGCCCTCTTTCTGGCTCATGCAGTATACAGGTCCTCAAGGCAGATTAGTAGCAATTGTTTTTTCTGCAGTTGTAATTATCCCTTGAAGTCTTTGTCTGTCTTGATTGGTTGCAGAGCCAAAATACACAGTTATGGAGGTGCAGATGACAGACTCAATAATTCCTCTGTAGAACTGTATCAGCAGCTACTGTACACTGTTCTTTTTTTTCTTTTTTACATCCCACTGTTTGTGGCATTTTGATTTTAAAAATATACATTTCTTGCCTTACGTTTCCACAATGAGAAACAAGAAAGAAAAAAGCTGCACATTATAAATGGCGAAATAAGAATTAGTACAACCGCAATCATAAGAATGTAGAGGGGATGCACGGTAGGATAAAGCTATTGCAAAAATAGAAACCAGTTACCCAGCCCGAGGTCTGTAAATTTCCCCCCTCCTCCCACCGCGATTCCTCCACCACCTCGGTGCTGATAGGCCGCGTTCTCCTCAAACTTCCCCAAGGGCCGCTTCTTGGCAGACCGTCACTGCTGCCGCCTAGCGGGACTGGCTCGGCACGTTCGCTCCCCTACTTCTCCGAAACACACGTTCCCTACTCCTAGCCCCGCTCTCACAACCGCTGCGGCTGCCAAAAGGCAAGCCCACCTTCAGCCGCCGCCAGCCCGCCCCCGCCGTGCAGAAGTGAGACGTCGCTCGGGACGGAGGAGAAGGGCGAGCGGGAAGCAGCGGCAGGCGTGAAGGCGCTCCCTCGAGGAAGGGCGTCCTTTTTGCGTCTCCCGTCCCCCGCGTGGAACAGATAAGTCAAGCGCGGCATGGCGCGGCACGGAATCAGCGCCTTCTGCTCAGCGGCGCTCTGGCTTTGCGGCACCCTGTGCCTCGCCAGCCTGCCGCTTTTGCGCGGCGCACAGCGCCAGGAAGACACCCTCTACATGTGGATTGACGCTCACCAAGCCCGCGTGCTGATCGGTAGGTGAGGCAGGGGCTCGCGCTAGGTCGGGCAAAGGAGGGCGCGCCAAAGGATCTCTTTCCTCTTTTTGCCCGCCGTCTGCGCGCGCCCTCGCTCAGACTTCTCTAATCTGGGTTTGTGTCCGGACATACCGGTATATCGCAGCTCCGTTCCTAGTCATCTAGTGCCAGGCTGTTGGGTGGGAAATATGAGATTTGTTCTCAAACGTGGGAAGGGCACCGGGTTTTTACCTTTCCCCATCCCCATCGGCGCGTGGATTCTCCACAATTCTTAAGCCATGGTAGATACAGCGCTAGAGTAGAATTTTAGAATCCATTGTCACTAGATATGCTTATGGCTGCCAGTTTGGACAAGTAGGCAAGAAGTTTCATAAAGGATAAGGCTACCAATGGCTATTGGTCATCGAGGATGGTTATGGATTGCCTGAGGTATCTTTGGTGTAAGCCCGTGGATAGCTATTAAGAAAAAAATAACGGAAAGATGCAGACCTACCAAATGATGGATTAAACCTTTGGTCTGCCGGTTCTTTCCTCTGGCCTCCACATGGGTATATATACAAGGCAATTACGAAAGAAAATGAAAAGTCCCTTGGGGTATTTGGCTTCCCCTAGACAAAATTCCTGAAAAAGTAGTTACGGAGACTATTGCAAAGACTGAAAGAGAGTGCCTTTCCCCCTACCCTTGTAATTCTAGCACTGAACAGAGAAAACTTACTTTCATGTGTTGCATACAGAATGGCAACTGTAAACATGACTAGATTAGCAGTTCTTTTCTACAAGGTTTTGTGGAAGGGTACTGACTTCTTATCAATGTGATTGCTAAGAGTCAAAAATAACTTGATTAAACATAATTGGTCAATCAAGAGATTTTTATACAGAATTTTTTAAATGTTTAAATTTCTACTCTATGAGTAACCTGGAGGAATGACGCGGAACAACTATTTCTAGACATTATAGAGTTAAACCCAAAAAACATACATAATGCATGATGGTGATCCTTTTTTATATGTTATACATTCTTTATCGCCATAAGTGACTGAATAGGCATGTCTCTCAGTACATATGTATTTCTGTCATAATTGTGACAGAATAACTCTCTGGCAGAGCTTGCACATTTTCCTATAAAAACCCTTCAGACTGAATGCTTGCTTTTCATCCCATGTTAGTATTTAATTTGCTGCCTGTTTCAAGTTAATTGGTTTTATTTTACAGGCTTTGAAGAGGATATTCTGATTGTTTCAGAAGAGAAGATGGCCCCATTTACTCATGATTTCAGAAAAGCTCAACAAAGAATGCCAGCTATCCCTGTCAACATTCAGTCTATGAATTTCACCTGGCAAGCAACAGGAAAGGTAGGTAGAAGGCATAGATTGGTATAACTTGGCACTGTTGGGGTGGAGGTGACAGAGAGGGAAGAAGAGAAATATTTTGAACTGGATCAATTTTTGTAATAGAAAGTATTTTAGAATTATATCAAAAAGGCAATACAAAATTAAACTTTGAATTATCTGCCAGATGAAATATGAATCAATCAAGTCTTATGATATGCAAAGGTATACAGTGTACTTTCTCTGTATGTGTCTCTCTAATGAAACTCAGTTCCAAATAGAAACAGTAAAGGGCAGTCCCTCAAAATGAGTATTTTGAGCCAGGGCCAATACTTAAGTACATTTCTTTTAAAGCCTTAAATAACTGTTTTGAAAGACAAAATATTGTCCAACCTAAGGTCATCTTGCTGTTTAATTTTTGTGGCACAGTCTTGGGGAGTTCTGAGAGCAGCACAAATAGGATAGGAGGCTGCATGCAGCTCTTTCTTAGGCTCTACTCTAAGATTATTCTTAGTTTTGAACAGTAGTCCCAGAGTACTCTTGGTACTCTGTGACTACTGTTCAAAATTAAGAATAATGCTTGACCTTTAGATGGCATATTGGAGACCACATATTCCTTAGGGAATGGAACCAAAAGAAAAGCTAAATATGATTTCATTTCATTGACGTGTATATTTAATTCAAATTAAATATAGATAATATGACTGCTTTAATATTTAACAATCTATCCTGTTCTATTCAATATTATCACTTCATTTAGGATTCACAACGGCTGCATCCAAAGTTTTTAAGGACCATATAGGTCCAGCAGCCTGAGATTTGTATCCATATTTAAATATAGGTAAATTGACTGAAGTCACTTTTGGGTGGATTTGAGAACAGCCTATGCTAATGCAATTGTGCTGTTGATGTAATTAATTAATTAATATCCCACTTTTATTGATGGCGAACCTACCTAACACTCCTTCCTCTTCCTATTTTCCCCACAACAATCCTATGAGGTGAGACAGGCTAAGAGGGAGAGACCGGCCCAAAGTCACCCACCTGGTTTTCATGCCTAAAGCCAGTTTAAAACTCACAATCTCCTAGTTTCTAGCCTGGTACCTTAAACACTACACCAAACTGGTTTTCCTAGTTAATAGTCAGTATTTGAAGGAGATGATTGATCACTGGTAGGCAAACTTTTACGAGACACAGATTTCCAAGGTAGTATCACAACTTAAAAGTGTGGCTACTGTGACTCAGTTATGCTATTCCTATCTTACCCAGTAGATAGCTGCAAGCTTTGAAATTCAAATTTTGCCCAAAACAGAATAGTAATTCACTGTTTCAGTGTGCAAAAGGGATGTTTTGTTTTTGAAAAGCTTTTATAGAAAATAATAAATTCCACTGAAAACTCTATTTACCATATGTTATGCATCTGTGGAAAGAATGGGGAAAAACATAATTTTGTAGTGTAGTATATACCATGTAAATGACTGCAGTCCAGAAATGGTTTACAAGTTACCTTGTAATTCATCTTTGCTGAGCAATAAAGCCTTTTTTCTGGCAAAAGTTTGAGAAATTTGCTGCTGTTTTCTGTCAGCAGCTATAACAGATGGCTGGCACATGACTCTCTTGCTAAATGAAGTGGGATCTCTACAGCATGATACTTTGATCTCTGGGGGCACGTCCGTAACACTGAGATGCAAAATACCACAGTAGGGCAGAAGCTAAATATTAAATGTTCAGAGCTTTGCTTTTGATATGTATATCCTTGGTTTTATTTTCTTTTTAATTTAGTCCATAAGCTTTTTTGCATTCCATGTTTTCATCTGAAGCATCGAGCTCAAAAGATATATATCTGATGACAGGGAAGCACAGTGAATGTGTTGTCTGGGATGCCAGGTTATATGCAGTTGCAGTTGCTATACATTGATGACTCCATTAAGCAACCTTAATCAGCTGTTGTACAAAATGTGGGATATAAACATAAATAGGAAGAATGACTGAATTCTTAATTGCTTTAAATATTAGGAGAAAAAGATGAAAACTGGATCCATGCAGATAAGCTTTTGTTCTACAGTGATGTTTGGTGTACATTCATTAGTTTTTTTGTAATATGGTTTTAACCAAAATCCACTGCTATACTTTTGTTTAAATGCTACCACACTTAAATGAAGAAATGAGCAGCCTAGACTATGTACAACAGAAGTGTACAACAGAAGTCTCAGGGCTCTAAGTAGCCCCTGAATTCCTTCTTGTCCCCAAACCACATCTGATTACTAAGGCTAAAAAGTGATGATCCAAACATCTGCCATTGGATGCTTATAGAATAGAATTCTTTATTGGCCAAGTGTGATTGGACACACAAGGAATTTGTCTTGGTGCATACGCTCTCAGAGTACATAAAAGAAAAAATACACTCGTCAAGAATCATAAGGTACAACACTTAATGATAGTCATAGGGAAACAGTCAATATAAATCTTAAGGATACCAGCAACAAGGTTACAGTCATAGAGTCATAAATGTTCTAAAAGGAAGTAGCAAGTAAGCTCTGCAATGGACCTAACACCATTTAAAAAGCAAATGAAATCTACAAATTTCCTCCAGGATCCAAGAAAAAAAAATCCAGGAAATCCAGGACCTATCCACTTTGCATCATTATCCTAATCCTACATACCAACTGCAGCCATCAATACTCTAAAAAGGTTATACAGGGCTCAGGCAATCCAAACTTTTCAACAAGATAATTTTTAAGTATCCATGATCTGTCTATTGTCATTTTTTCACTTTGTCATTTGGTTGGTTTTTTTATTCTATCCGTAACATTGTATTTCTAGGGACACACATAGTTAACTACTTTCATATCTTGTAAAAACAAAATAAAATTTGTGTAAAGCCACAACAAAATAGAGGACTTCCCCAATCAACCTATATATTACCTATATATTGGGATTTTAAAATAATATTTCTGAAAAATGAAGATTAAAATAA
This sequence comes from Pituophis catenifer annectens, assembly GCF_029215685.1. Lineage (NCBI taxonomy): Eukaryota > Metazoa > Chordata > Lepidosauria > Squamata > Colubridae > Pituophis > Pituophis catenifer. Next base: position 42,656,887 of record NW_027256887.1, on the reverse strand, counting down.
CCCAATAGAAAAACATCCAATAATTCAAAAATAATTATAATTATTAAAACAAATCAAATGTTCAATTAAAAAGTTCTATCTTGATGCCCTAAATCAGAGAAAAAGAATTACCATTTGTTAATTCCCAAAGCAATCTGTTTAGATTCTAGGAGAAAAGCTTTTCTGGGCTTCTGTGGATGAAGACATTAAAAGTTTCCCTTTTACAAATTTTATCAGATAACCAGACCCCTAAACCATTTAAAGGGGTTTAAAGATTAAAATCTTGAACTGAACCAGGAAAACAACAGGCAAGCAGTACATTCCTTAAAATAGGAGTGATGTGATCATGAGACTGTATTCCTATTGGAACATAGCAAATTATTTCATTTTACTCTAACTGGGATTATTTATGTTTTTCAAAGAGCAAAGATTTCTGCAAAAATCGGATATGGATATAACTAAGGCTTGGGTAAGTGATGATAGGTCATTCTAAAATATCGGTTCACCTAGGAGCTGAATAGCTTTCCAGAAAGAACAAAATGGCCTTCTCCAATTTGGTGCAGTCCAAGACTACAGCTACCATATCCCGTCAACATGGCTCCTGGGAGTGATCTTAATATACCACAGCTGAAGGCCAGTTTAACAAAGGTTATGATAGACAGAGAGAGCATTCGAGGACATAAAAACAGACTTACAAATGGTATTCAAACCATTTGTATGGTTTGATGCAACAGTTTCCATAAAATGAATGAATGAGTCCCTGAAAAACATTTCAGAGAAAATAGGAGGAAAACAAAGCAAAATGAAAAAAATGAAAACAGCATGATGGCTTACTTTTTTTAATGCTCATGGTATGACATGTGTTTCAACTAATAATTCTTAGGTTTTGTGTTTGTGTGTGTGAGCGCATGCACATGCCTTTGAATCAGGCGTGATTCCTGGCAACTGCCTGAACAGGTCTCTGTAATTTTCTTGGCAAGAATTTGAAAGTGATTTGCCTTTTCTTTCTTCCTGGAGTTAAGACAGAGTGACTGGTCCAAATTCACCCAGATGGCTTAGTGCTTAAAGCTTGATTTAGAGTTACCCAAGGGTAAAATCCAGCAGGTTCTGGAGAACAGGTAGCAGAAATTTTGAGCAGTTTGGAGAACCGGTAGTAGAAATTTTGAGAAGTTCAGAGAACCGGCAAATACCACCTCTGCCTGGCCCCAGAGTGGGGTGGGAATGGAGTTTTTGCAATATCCTTCCCCCAGGAGTGGGGAGGGAAAGGGGATTTTTGCAGTATCCTTCCCCTGGAGTGAGGTGGGAAAGGAGATTTTGCAGTATCCTTCCCCTGCCATGCCCACCAAGCCACATCACGCCCACCAAGCCATGCCCACAGAACTGGGAGTAAAAAAATTTGGATTTCACCACTAGAGTTATCCACAACTGCGTATTAACGTCGCCATATACCTAGGCTGTGAAGAGTTGATAGCTGCAGAGAGGCCAATGGGCATGTCTCCCAAATCCCAACTGTGTATTGTGCGGAGGTGTGGATCTTGCATGGTGATTGGTTGATGTGACTACCTATTCTGTGCTTTGCTGTTTGAGCATTCCCTAACCAGAATGAACATTTGCAGATGTATAAATGCAGCAGCTATGCAACTATCTCTGAATGACAGACACATACATTCCCTGATGTGAAATGATGAAAAATCCAGGCTTAAGCAGAACTAATGATTTCTTGGTTTTCTGCAACCTTAACTCTTAATCACTACTCCAGACTGGCTCTCAGGTAAAAGATTATCTATCTATTTATCTGGTATTCAATGGATATTCAATGGATAAGATATTCCATTGAAATAAAAGGATCTTAAATTTTACAGAGATAGAAGAAGGCTGAAACATGTATCCTTGTGTTAATTGGTATTAAATGAAGATTAAATTACTCTGCATCCAACGTGCTATTAATATCATTATTACTGTTGCCTGTAAATTAAAAAAAAAGCTCTTTTAAAGAAAACTTGAACATTAACTTATTTATTTTTAGACATTCTCTTAAAGCCTTGCAGAGTTGCTGCAGGTTCATCACATAAGGTACCTTTATTGAATGAAGTGCCTCATACCAGATTGTTTATAAATACTATTACATAAAACTTCATGGATCAATAAATGGCAGTGTTCCATTTTTCCACTACAATATTGTATTTGTTATTCCATTTTATTGCTACGGTAGTTGCAAACATATTGAAGAGGTTCGTTTTAGTTGTGAATGGCATTTGGAACCACATGCTGAAAAGAACTAATTGAAATCCGTGAACTAAGAGTGTATACACAATTGAAATTCTATATATCTTCCCTTGGAAGAAAGCCAGACTGAATGCAGCAGGACCTCTAAAAAGGGATGCACAGCTTTGCACTGCAAAGAACCTAGAGCCTTTTTCATATAAAGATGTTTTGCCACTGAGGTATAGTCGTATGCAAAGTTCTTTAGAGCATATAGTCATGTACCATTCGCTATAATTTTCTTAACTTGTTCATAAAAGGACCACATAGAAGGCAATAGTGGAATAGGACTTGTATTACCTCTTTCACTCTATATGAATGTAGCTGTGGAAGATATAGTATAGGACTTCTGAAAAATTGTAGAATTGATCTTTGGGAAGGAAGGAACAAACTGTTAAACTGGTAGAAGAGATTACGCAGTCACAAAATAGGGGAAAATATAAGAAAGAAATTCAAATAATTCTGCCTTGATTTTGTTTAGTGTAAGATGGCACAGAGAGAAACTTGGACATGTTTTCAAGATTCTGCTATTCTACCTTACCACAATAAAGAACATTGCTGGAATCTTTGCCATGCCTATGGTGACCACATGTCCTTTATTATAAAGGACAGTCTTTTATTATAAAGGACAGTCCTTTATTTCAGAAAGCTGTCCTTTAGATTTATTTTATTTAATTATTTATTTTCTTGTTTTGCTCTTGAATTTTCTTTTATGAAAATGTACACAATTAAATATTTTATCCTTAGAAAATATGCCTCTTTTTCAGGTTGTCTTTTATATTTTCTAAGAAAATATGGTTACTAGAGCCATAACTGTTTCTTGACCTGGGCTATTCTGAAGTGCCAACAGTTTACAGCTTTTCACTGTAAACACAGATTTATTAAGGGTGGTGAAGCAGGATCAGGCATATCTTTCCCTTATTTTAATATACAGTACATGTACTGAATAATTGCTAGGTTACACATACAAGTAGTAATAGACTTACAACTACTCATTTAGTGACCTTTCGAAGTTACAACTGCACTGTTTTTCAGACCATTGCAGCATCCCCATGGCCACGTGGTTTACATTCAGCTGCTTTGCAAATGGCATATACTGTATTTATAACAGTTGTACTTTCCAGAGGTCATGTGAACACCATTTATAACCTTCCCAGCCGGATTCCAACAAGCAAAGTCAATGGATGAAATTGTCATTTGACAATTTCAGTGATTCACTTCACAACTGTGGCAAAAAGGTTGTAAAATGGGGCAAAACTCACTTAACCACTTTGCTTAGCAAGGGAAATTTTGAGCTCAATTGTGGTCATATATATTAACACTTACTACACTAGACACTATTACTATATTACTTTCGAAACAAATTGCTATTGATTCCTTGGAATTTGTTTGCTAAAACATTTATTCATTTTCAAGAGCACTTTTTGAAATTATTTTTTTCTGATTATAAATGTTCCATACCTTAATGTTGTATAAGTCATTTATGTTTATGCACACATTTTGCACATCGTCACTCATCCCCTTGTCATCTATCGACTTGATTAATGCAACATGCTCTGCATAAGACTATTCTTGAAGAGTATTCAGAAGCCGCAGCTGGTGCAGAATACTGCAGCATGCACAGTCTTGGAATCTCATAGGGCTGCACATATAATACTATTCCTGTGTGATCCATTTTGGTTGCCATTTTGCGTCCAGATCCAATTCAAGGTATTGGTCATACCTTTAAAGCCCCACATGGCATGGTTCCAAGGTGTCTGAGGAGCCATCTCTCCTCGATGGGATATGCCTGCCCCATTCGTGCCAATGGAAGAGGCTGCCATAGATCCTATCTGCTAAGAAATTGAAGCAGTGATCAAGGAGAAGAGCCTTTTCTGCTATGACCTCATCCCTGTGGAACTTCTTCCACCAGAGGTGAGAACTCCCCCCTCCCTTTTGGCCTTCTGGAAGGGTATCAAAACCTGGTTTTGGGCATTGGCCTGGGGTCCTGAGGGGGGCACTCACTGCTGAAGGTGGCTGACAGGGTAAAAGATCTCATCCCTGTCCCATCCATCTCTTGGCTCTTGTAGGTGTAGTTTTAGCACTGTTTTTAATATTGTTATGTTGGTTGGTTTTGATCTTTTAATCTTTTAATTATTTTTCACCTATTTTGATAATTTGTTAGCTGCTCAGATGTAAGGGAAATGGATGGCATATAAATTAAATAAACAAACAAATAAAAAATCTGTCTAAATATATTTGTGAAAGCCATCTTTAAGTCTTGCTCCCTCTTTGAAGGTGACCCATAGATCAAATATAATCCAGGTTAGATAGCTATCAATAATACAATGGAACATTCAAGGCTTCCAAACTCATTATTTCATTATTTTAATCCTGTGATATGTTACTTTTAATCCTCAGTCTTTTATTAGACCATATAAAATTTGTTACTTGTCTCTGCCTTGTTTTCAATTTTCACTGGAATAATGTGGAAGACAAATTTCAGCCTTGGCAAATGTTACTTGAACAGCTGCAATCTTCTTAGCTAAGACTATTGTAACTTTCTCCACCTTGAAATAGCTGCCATTATATTTTTCCAAATCTGTGATTATCTTTACAAATTAAAGATTTTTAATTTTTCTTTTTTTATATATTTAATCTTTAGACTTGTTTTCTGTCCAGTAAATTCCCAGGTATTTAATCTTTTTTTGTAATGATAATAAATCCTTAGATTTATTTAGAACAGAGATTGCTTTTTCTCTTCAGTTTAGTTTGTCAACATCTGAGTTTTAGCTTTATTGATCTGATATTCTGGCCCTGGACCATGCTAGAGTATGTAGTCCCTTATCAATGCTAAGGAGTCATTTATTTGAGTAATTTGTTAATTTAATTCCCAAGTTTTTACTGTCTTGACATATTTTCTTTACCACTAACACTCATGCTAATAAGAATAAGTAAGAACAAAGGGAGCAAACTATACTTTTCTTGTCCCCTTCAGTATGGTATGTTTTTGTGACATGTACTATTTACCTTTGTTTCATATTTTTTCAATAAATAGAATATATTAGCTCAGGGTTGAATTTTGTAAATGTTCTGTATCTGTCAGGCATAAATAACCAACAACAGGAGTTGAATACAAAGCACTAAATGTTTACTACATGCAACCTATGGACAAAAAACTGACCTACTAACAGACAAGTCAAATTGGTGCTAGTCGAGGGTCAATGGAATTCATGGAGGCTGGACTTGGGTCTCTTGTGGGAATGTAGTAACTCCAAAGTGATGATGTGTTTTATCCCACATTTGGGCTCAGCCTACTCATCTCTTACATGTGAAAAAAGTTAAAGCCTCTTGACATTGTTCAAGTCATACATATGACAGTCCAATCCAAACTATCAAAAGCTTTCTCTGCACCAAAAAAGACCCTAATCATCTGCTTGTTAAACAACATTAAATAAATTTCTGATGTTGTCCCTTATGTGTTTATCCCTTTGGGATAAATTCAGTCTGGTCAGGATGTATTAATATAATTAAACAATATTTCTTTTTTTGTGTGTGTAATTATCATCTTAAAATGTTTGTAGTTACATTCAATAAAGAAATTGGTCAGTAGGACTCTGGATAAGTTGAGTTGTTTATTTCCTTATAGATTAGAGAGATGAAAGGGATTTTTTTATGTAACAAAGAAAATTATTGATGTTATTGAATCTCATTCATTACCTGAGTTAGTGGTTTCACCAAAATTTCTTGAAAAGTCTTGGAGTGTATTTCAGAGATGTCATTAGCTTTTGGAGCTTTGCTCAGTTTCATTTTTTATAGCTTTAGTTTCATCTTCTGGTATGAATTTATTAAAAACTTCCTGTTGTTGGAATCTGTATATTTTGTAGTAGTAGTATATTCGTAAGTAGTATTATATTCAAATACTGTTTAATCTCTTCCAATTCAAATATCTGTCTATTATATAACCTTGAATATAGATAATCCTTGAGTTACAAATGTAATGAAGCCTGCCCATTCCATCCATAACTCGAGGATTCATGGGAGTGAATATTTTTCTTATAATAAATTTTATATAAAAATTTTTATAATAAATAAATTTTTTTATAATAAATTATAAAAAAATTTAATAAATAATAAATTATAATTATAATTATTGTACCCTGAACAATATCACTCCCTGCTTTCGCCCATGCATTCGCTAATTTAATGCGCAGCCGAATGCATGGTTTGTCAAGTACACATGAGGTATCTCAGGGTGGGGAAGGTCATGGGAGGCCTAGTGATGGAACAGGACTCCAAGGCCTCTCCAACCCAGTAAGATACTTCATGCTTCCCCCTCCCTGCTGTGCCGGATTCATGATGCAAAGATTTGTCTCCTCTCTGCCACAGTTTCTTTCCTTTTGGGGGAGAATAGAGTCATTGGAAGCTCCTGGGCTTCCATTGACTCTATTCAATGAAAGTTGAAAGTTTCTCCTCCCCCCCCCAAAGGAGTTGGGGGGAGGAGCAGAAGACAGGTACCGCAAAGACTTTTCGCGCTGAGAATGAAAGTTTCTGGGGTCTGTGATCTCGTGAGAGTTCAGGCACCTAATCTCTGCAAAAGAGGATGGATGCCTGAACTCATCCGATATTACAGCAATCAGGAGCTTCCATCAACTCTCCTCTCCCTTAAAAGCAAAGAAACTGCTGCAGAGAGGAGACAGCTCTTGTAAAGTAAGTGAGTCCGGCGTGGCAGGATGGGAGGGGGAAGCAATACTGGGGAGAAGGGGCAGAGGGAATAGGGTGAATGTTGCAGACCTCTGCAGTCGTTTGTAAAGGTGAAAAATTGCCATGGTGCTGCAACATTCATAATTTTGGGACTTGCTTGTAAACACTAGGGGGCACTTATCTCATAACTTCGAACGGGCGCTAAATGAACACTCGTAACTCAGGGATTAGCTATACTATTTAACAAATTGCTCCTTCATGGCCTTCATTGTAGACATGTCTAGTTTTGTCCCAAATAGAAGTAATACATTCTTTGTCTTGTGCTTTTTACAGTTTGAAAACTTGCAATTTAATCTTTTTCAAAATGTTTCTATTTGACAAAGTTCAACTTTTACAAGTCTCACCTAAATCCATTACCTCTAGCTGCTTATGAATCACTTGCTCTAAGTTCACAACAAGGTTAAGCAGTTAATTCTAACTGCTTCAGTTCATTCATCAATATATCTTACTCCTTTTGCATAGCTTTCTAGCTATTTGATGCCAGAAAGATAAATAATCATCTCATAAATGCTTTGCTAGAATTCCATACTGTAAATAAAGAAACATAAGATGTTCAATTAACAAGAAAACTTCTTAATTCCTGTGGCAATTCAATTTATGTCCCCATGTAGTAGTAAAAGCTCGTTCAGACTCCATATATTCAGTCTAAAGATTCATCTCATTAATCTTAGAATTATGGTATTACGATCTGGATAATCTATGTAGAAGCTGCAAATTTCTGTCTATAAACAGTTTAACAGTGTGTTAGAAATCCAGCACATATCTACTCTCAAATAAATTTTATCAACTGAAGAATAATATATGTATCCTTTCTCTGCAGATTATTCTTTCTATATACTATGAAAATAGATGGTCTGGATATATAGTCTAAGATATTTAAATTCTGGATGCTGATTAGAGTTCCTTTTAGATAAAGGAAATCTGTCCATATTTAGAGGAGGAAACCATATTTCCAGGAATCAGAATATCTTCTTGAAAAAGCTTTTATAGAACTATTTTATTGTAGTTTGTAGCATAAATTTAAGCAATGATTATTTTCCCAAATCTAGTCTGTAAAAGTTCTGTTACAGGTATCCGTTCTTCCTCCTTGGTTTGTTTTTCTAAATTCCATAGTTCATTTATCATGTGTATTACATTTTTCACAACTGCATTTTTCACAACTGGTGCGGTTTGGACGCTCGGTGCCGAAAAGGTTGCCATCACTGCCTTAATCTGTCAGAGCCAATGACTTAAGCATTCTATTGGCATTATCAATAAAATATTCAAAAGCTTTGCTACTATTCATGAAAACCTGTAGACTAGACCTGGGGATTTTACGCCCATCCCTGGTCCTCATCTGGCCCTTTGGCTACGAGGCCAGTTAGAAATTAGAAATTGCATGCCAATAAATGCATCGAAGGGGGTGGGAGAAGAAGCTCTGTGAAGTCACCGTGAACTCCTTCAGTCAGCTGGCAGCCATGAGAGGGCAAGGAGAGAAAGAGCTTTTCTGCACCTGCACAGTGCTTGCCCTCCACCTGGAGCAGCCTGAGGAGGCAGCAGCAGTTATAGCGTGAGGGGACATCTCCATCATTGGCTTTGCGCCTTGCTGGGATGCTGCCATCAAAGGGGAAGGGAGGGGGAGGCATTTGGGGCAATCTAAATCTGTGTATCTAATGGTGGGCAATGGGGACAGGGAAGTAACAACAGAAGAAGACCAGATCACCAAACCAGCTTGTACCAGGATCTTCAAGGCTGTCCTGAGAATGGAATATTTTACACCTCAAGAGTTTCTCAAAACATCATACTGGCATCACATTGGCTGGCTGGGGGACTGGTCATGGGGGGAGGGATTGGGAGTTGGAAAGAATAGCTTTGTATTTTGCATGGGAACACCAGATTCCGCCTGACTTTGCTGCAATCAGTTTCTTTCAGTAAAAGTTCCTTTGCTTCAACTAAACTGAGTCACGAGTCTTACTATCCTGAGAGCAGACCGGGGCAGGTCTGACATTAGGCAGAATCTGCAATTTTGGTCAACCTAGTTTTACCTTTACCATGGGGACCGTGCATATAATGTCAACTCAAGGGAGTGAACAAGAAGAAATTGAAGCCTGGGGAGAGGCATCTATGAGATCACCTCTGGGAGGACTGGATATATACAAATGGCTGGAGGAAGAAAAGAAGAGTGGAAAAAGAAACCCCAAGGGGTGACATTTACCCATGGCAGCAGAAGCAGCCACCGACGCGGAAAGCTAGCTGAGCTGGAAGGGCTGGAGGAAGAAAGTGATGAGTGTGGAGAGAGCGACTGGGCAGACTGGATGATGGAACAAGCCATAAAGGTCATGTGAGGGCCTTTGAGAACCTCAAAGTGCACAAAATCCTGTTTCGGCTAGGGCAACCTGATGTGCACCTGATGCGATGGAACATTCAATCCCAATGCAGCAGCTACCACCACCCCAGCACCAGAGATGGCTGCCTGGCAGGGAGCACTTGTGGGACCAGCCTCGGGGGGGGGGGGAGGAGAGCCCACAAGACACTCGCCCTGGGTGTAAAGTCTAATGGAGACCCCCAGAAACTGGGATTCTTCCTGGTCCAGGTCTGGACCTATATGGTTGAGTATGGCTCAGAAATATCCACCAAAGAGGCCAAGGTGAGATGCATTACCATGGTCCTGGAGGGGCCAGCTGCCCAGTGGATGGTGATTCTCCACAATGACAATTCAATGGAGCTGAGAAGTCTCAACCACTTCATAGCAATCCTCCGCAAGCTGCTCGAAGATCCCCTGGCTGATTGCAAGGCCAGGGACCACATCAAAACCTTCCTGCAAGGCCACCCAGCAAAAAAATGAACCCCTGGGTCTGCAAAGGAACCCACCAATCCACAGTCATGGACCCAGGAAACAGCCCTGGAAGGAGTACAAGTCATAGAGTTCTCCCCATCCCCAGGAGGGGCAATGGAATGCCGACCAAGCCAGCAGAGGGCTCTGGGGGAACCAAGACCAACTCTGATGATGACCTCCTGGTAAGTGGCCTCATCACCCCAGTGACCATTCCAATAGAACTAATGGTCCAATCCTTGGGACTCAAAGCAAGCTTGCCAGCCCTGCTGGACTCAGGTTGCACCAGATGTCTGGTCAATGTGCCCTAGTTGAGAAGCTAGGTATGTGCCCTTGGTATGTGCCCTAGTTAAGAAACTAGGGATCAGACTTAAGCAGCTTAGGGTGCCAGTGGCTTTCTGCCAGCTGGATGATTCTGTAGCAGGGGGATCTCAGCAACGTATATCACCGTGGAGTTGCGGATGGGGGCACATACCTAGACTCTGAGCTTTATAGTGGCCCCTGGCATGGAGAGACTGGTGCTCGGACTAGTGTGGCTGCTGAAATTGAACTCTTATGTGAACTGGAAGAGGGGGCTATTAAAAAATATGATGAACAAGCCTAGGGAAAAATCAGAGGAGGGACCAGGGGGTCTAGGAACCCTGACAGGAGATGGGAGCTGCATCCCAGGAACAGAAGGAGGCAAACCTACTAATCCCCAAAGAGTACCAAGATCTATGTGATGTATTTAGCAAAAAGGGGTCAGACGCACTCCTACCCCCACTGGCCCACTGACTGTTCCATAGATATCCTACCAGGGGCCAAATTACTGAAACTCAAGCTATACACAATGATCCAGAAGGAACTGGATGAGTTACAGATCTTCATTGATAAAAATCTAGAACAAGGGTTCATCCAACTAGTCTGACCCCAGGTAGCTACCCTGGTTCAGTTCCGAGAAAAGAAAGATGGGTCATTTCATCTATGTGTGGCCTATAGAGGGTTAAACGCTATCTGCAGAGAAAATAATGAAAGACATGCTGGCCCATCTGGCAAAGGGAAAAACCTTCACAAAGCTAGATCTGCACGAAACATATTACTGAGTTAGGATCAAAGAGGGAGATGAGTGGAAAACAGCATTCAACTGCCCCTTAGGATGTTTCCAGTTTAGAGTCCTGCTGCTTGGACTGCAAGGAGCCCCTGCAGTCTTCATACAACAGATAAATGAAGTGTTGCATGAACATTTATACAAAGGGGCATTAGTATATTTAGATGACATCTTAATCTATACTGAAACTATGGTGGAGCATGTCAGGCTGGTCTGGGCAGTACTAAAGAAACTCCAAGCTGCCCAACTATATGCTAAACTTTCTAAATGTGAGTTCCATCAAAGCAAAATTGACTACTTACGTTACTACATATCCCACAAAGGGATAGAAATGGACCCAGAGAAAGTCCGTGTGGTACTGGACTGGGCTTCACCCCACACTAGGGAACAACTGCAGAGCTTTTGGGGATTTACAAACTTCTATCGGCAATACTTCTCCTCGTTCACACAAATTGCCCTTCCCATCATGAACTTGTCGTTTGGGAAAAAGGTATATGCAGTGCAGTGGGCATTGCTTACATGGAGACACTTCCTGGAGGAGGCCAAGACTCCTTTCAAGGTTTGGACAGAACACAAAAATCTATAGGCCCTAAACCTCCCCCAAAAGCTGTCGCCCTCATGGGCACAATACTTTAATCACTTCAATTTCACTCTGAAATACCTCCTGAAAAACCTCCTAGCTAACACACTATCTAGAATGACTCAGTATAATAGCTCTAAGCCAGAAATAATCAGACCAATCATCCCTTCCCACCAACTAGCGGCACCAGTAACCACCAAGGCACAAACGAAAGCAAAAGCAGAATGCATTGAAGCCACCTTAAAAGGAGCCCAGGAAGGAGATGAATGGTTTCAGAAACATAAGGATGAGTGCACCATGAGAGATGGTTTGGCGTGGGTGGGAGTTAAACTGTACATTCCGAAAAGTCAGAGACTGTTAATTTTAGAGAAAAGCCATGACTCTAAAATTGTGGGACATTTCGGGTTCGTAAAAACACTCTTATTTGGTCAAATGACAGTTTTGATGGCCATCACTGAAAAAGGACATTGAAGGGCACATAGCAAGCTGCCCAGTATGTGCCTCAGCCAGACGGCAAGAGAAAACACCAGGGCTCCTTCAAACAATAGCAGAATCTAATCTAGAAAGAAATCTCCGTGGACTTCATTGTAGAACTTCCTGAGAGGTCAGGAAATATGGTGCTCTGGGTTGTAATGGTTCTATTCTCCAAACAAGTACATTTCATACCCTGCCAAAAGATCCCATCCGCCCATGCATTGGCTAAATTTTTCATTCAATATGTCTATAGATTGCATGGGGCTCCACAAGGAATAATCTCCAATCACATAGTGCAATTCATCTCAAAGTTTTGGCAGGAGGTTCGGGGACCTTGGAGGACCTCCCAGGGCTAAGCTCCAGTCATCACCCTTAAACTAATGAGGGGTGTGAATGGACAATGGGTTCTAGAGGAGTACATTAGGTGTTATATAAAGTATCAACAAGACACTTGGATGGAGCTCTTCCCATTTGCTGAAGTAGTGTATAATAATTCCATCCATAGCAGCACAGGCTTCACCCCATTCAAAGTGGCCACTGGCCAAGACTTTGCCTCAATACCTTAATTACCCATGGCAACCCCTCTCTGTCACCTCTCTCAGACTAGGTGACCCAATTATAGAACATCTGGCCAGTGGATAGAAAATCACTGGAAGAGGCAAAGGACACCTATAAAAAGCAAACAGACAAAAAATGCACAAAGCCTAAAGCCTTTAATGTAAGGGATCTGATGTATTTATCTACCAAGAACTTGCAATCCAGGCAACCCTAGAAAAAACTGGGATCTTTTCCCATTAAACACTTGATTAACGCAGTCACAGTAGAACTCGAACTCCCCAAATCACTCAGATGCATCCACCCAATCTTCCACAGAAATCTGCTGAAACCTGAGATGCTCTTCCCCCTGGGCCTGATGTGACCACCTCCGGCTGAGCCTTTCATGATTGAAGGGGAGCAACATTTTGAAGTCAAAGACACACTGGATTCCTGCAAACACTGTGGGAAGATCCAGTACCTGGTGGCATGTAAAGACTTTCGCCCTTCTGAAATGGAGTGGGTGGATCTCAAACATGTTAAAGCCACCAAATTCCTTAAATGTTTCTACAATCAATACGCTGACAAACCAAAATGATCTTTTCCTTGTTTTCTCTCTCTCTCTCTTCTTTTGCAGGACTAACATACTTGTCAAGGGGGGGCAGCATGTCAGGATCTCCATAGTCGGCGTGGCACCTTGCTGGGATCCTGCCATCAAAGGGGAAGGGAGAGGGAGGCATTTGGGGCAATTCACACCTCTGTATCTAACGGTGGGAAATGGGAGGGGGAAGTGACAACTGAAGAAGACCAGATCACCAAACTGGCTTGTACCAGGATCTTCAAGGCTCTTTGCCCTGAGAATAGAATTTTATCAGTTTCACATTTCTCAAAACATTATACTAGCATCACATTGGCTGGCTGGAGAACTGGTCATGAGAGGAGGGATTGGGAGTTGGAAAGAATAGCTTTGTATTTTGCGTGGGAACACCAGATTCTGCCTGACTATGCTGCAATCAGTTTCTTTCAGTAAAAGTTCCTTTGCTTCAACTAAATTGAGTCACGAGTCTTACTTTCCTGAGAGAGCAGACGGGGGCAGGACTGGCAGCAAATCTTTAATTTCTTTTTCCTGGTGTTCTAATGCAACTTAATTTGTCATATTTGTCATTAAGGTTAGCCTTAAAAGAATCAGACTTAACTCCCAAAGCTTAAAATTTCTGTTCAATTAATAGTTGATATTATTTTCCACTGAATACAATTCACCTGTGAGAACGTTTTTAACTTGTGATAAAATAACTGAAGAATCAGTTGATTATTGATTGTTGGAGTTCCAATTTATCACAATCAATTGCTGCTTCTGTTATTTTAGTTTATTTTAGGGATGGTCTTCTCAGATTTGCCTTGTTTCTTTATAGAACAAAAATGTTTGTAGTTTTCCATTTATTTTTTATAGATTAAAAATGATTTTACCCTCAAAATTTCCTCTTATCTGAACAGTCCAGAAAAAAGCACATAGCTAAAAGATATTAGATGAGAAAAAAGCCAGTGATGACTAGATATCATAATATAAAATGTCCAAATGATACAAGATGAGAATTAAAAAAACATATAGCAATTGCAATAGCACTTAGACTTATATACCGCTTCATAGTGTTTTCACAACCCTCTCTAAGCGGTTTACAGAGTCAGCATATTGCCCCCAACAATCTGGGTCCTCATATATAGAAACACTTTAAAGAAAAACAGACATTAAAGCTACATCCTACTAATATATATTAAACTCATAATATTCTGTTATTCTTTATACTACAATTCCAAAGATTTCTTTAGTCTAAATGGCTTAATGTTTATTTCAAAGTTGAAAAGCTTGATTAGACGTTCCTTATGTTGGAGCTCCCTCCTGTGGTTACAGAAAATAAAAATTCCATAAAAATAAGAAAAGCCTAAAAATGTGACACTTAGTATGAAACCGGGTAGAAGTATTGTTGTTGTTGTTAGTTGCGAAGTCGTGTCCGACCCATTGAGAATTGAAGCCTTTGAACTATGGTGCTGGAGAAGACTCCTGCGAGCCCTTTGGACTGCAAGGCGATCAAACCAGTCAGTCCTAGAGGAGATCAACCCTGACTGCTCTTTAGAAGGCCAGATCCTGAAGATGAAACTGAAATACTTTGGCCACTTAATGAGAAGGAAGGACTCACTGGAGGGCAAAAGAAGAAGGGGACGACAGAGAACGAGGTGGCTGGATGGAGTCACTGAAGCAGTCAGTGTGAGTTTAAATGGTCTCCAGGGGATGATAGAGGACAGGAAGGCCTGGAGGAAAGTTGTCCATGGGGTCGCGATGGGTTGGACACGACTTCGCAACTAACAACAACAAGAAGTATACAGATCAAAATAAATTGTCTGCAGATCGATAAAATTATTATTGGTATAGTTTTATTAAGTGTGGTCATTTAAAAAAAATAGTAATAGTAAAATAAAATCAAGGTATTGTCTTTGCTCAGAAATTCTTGCTACATTAACCAAATATAACTTATAATTGCCCATATTCCTCTTAAAAGGAATATTTTCTTTAGTTTGCTTTTGTATTTTTAATGTATTTATTAACTGTTTTATCTCTGTTGAATGCCTTCCAGAGTTGCTGATTGTGAAATAGCTATCTATATAATTGAGTTTAATAAATAAATAAAAAGCCAGTTTGTCTTTTTGAATTTGGAAAAAATGCTATTAAGTAGTCAAAAGGAAAAACAGAGTTAGTTGAGTAATTAATTAGGCTGTCCTCCCTAATCATAAAAACATAAACTTGTAAATTCCTAATTAAAAAAAGTGGAGTTTCAAGAACTCAAAGAGATATTATTTATTTATTTATTTATTTATTTATTTATTTATTTATTCATTTATTTATTTATTTATCAAATGTATATGGCTGTCTATCTCACAAAAGGTGACTTTGGGTTGTGTACAGCAATCCAATTTTAAAAAGTAGATTATTAAGTAAATTTTAATTAAAATCTCAGAGTTCAGCTTGGCTGGTTCTCATCAGTTACTACCACCATAGAACTATAGATGGCTTTGAAAGAAAGATGTACATCTCCTTAAAAATGTTATAGTCTTTGGCATAGTCCCCAGAAAAAAATTTCTCTTCTTCCAGCTTCTTGAAAATTTACAATAATCAAGAATTACTTCTTTCTATGGCCACAAAAGGAAACCTGAAACAATATTTCCCCTAATGAGATTCTACAGCTGCCCTGATGAGCCATCATTTTCTCTCTTTTTGTGGGGCATATTGCAGAAGACCTTTTTTGGTGGTCCCCCCCTCAGGCTATGATGGGGTGGGCAACTATATGGCAACTTTATGATCTGTGGATTCAACTTCAGAATTCTCAGGAATCAAATCATTATAGAAATTGTAATTATCCAAATAATTTAAAAAAGTATCTGGTGCCCTAAATCAGTGGTGGGATTCAAATTTTTTTACTACCGGTTCTGTGGGCATGGCTTGATGGGCGTAGCATGGCATGGCTTGGTGGATGTGGCTTGGTGGGCATGGCAGGGGAAGGATATTGTAAAATCTCCATTCCCTCCCCAATCCAGGGGAAGGTTACTACAAAATTCCCATTTTCTTCCGATCAGCTAGGACTCAGGAGGCAGAGAATAGATGGGGGAGGGGCCAGTCAGAGGTGGTATTTACCGGTTCTCCGAATTACTCAAGATTTCCACTACCAGTTCTCCAGAACTGGTCAGAACCTTCTGAATACCACCTCTGCCCTCAATTGAAAACCATTGTTCTTGCTTTCCCTATGAGTATAGTGGAAATTTTGGAACTTGTTTCAAAATTGTGAAACTTGTAGAATAAAAGTTAAATAAACCCTTCAGTTTACAAACATTCAAGTGAAATTTGGTTAAAGAACCACCTTACGATAGCTTTTGATAGGATTTCATCACTTTTACTATTCTATACCAGTTCCATTGTAGAGCAAGTTTACATTTGAAAGACTGCAGAATAAAAATGGCTGGAACTTAATAAAAGCTGATAGTTTATATTTACTATAACACATGCTAAAATCAGAAGCACATACTGAACATTTTATAGTTCCTATAATATCCAAACCAATTGTTACATTCTAAAAATATTTATTTGGGAGTTAGCCCCTGTGTCATTCCAATTGTTGGCATAAAACCTCTGAGGGATTTGCTGCCTCAGTGTTGTCAGAAGATTTCTGGAGACTTCACTTACCGATACTAGAAGAATAATTATCTGGGAACAGATGTCATTAGTCTTATTATCCAATAATAAAAGTATCACTTCTCCCTAGCCACTGTTATTTGTATATTATAATTATGCAGAGGTTATTATCACATGTCACAATATATCAATTATTTGTTAAACTTAGTTTGCATCCATATAATATACTTTCTTATTCTAGGCCAATGTGTGTTTACTTTAAAGCCACAATTGGGACCAGAAATCCGGTCATAGTCATTACAGTCATAAGTTGAGGCGTCCACATGACTGGCAGTCGTTAAACAAATACAGCAATTGTAAGTGCAAATTCATTCATTTGGAAAGATTTTTTTTGCCAAAAACTGGCAAAAAACATGGTGAATCATGATCATGTAACCCTGGAATACTGCAACCATTCATAAAAATAACTAGTTGCCAAGCATCTGGCATGCATCAAGTGAGGCATGGCCATTTACGATGGCTGGGGTTGCTTTACGGGCCATAGAACAAGTGTTTTATGATCTGTAAAGCAACCTCAGCCATTGTAAATAGTCATGCCTCCTGTGGTCATGTGATGCATGCCAGGTGCTCCGCATCGTAAATGCAAACAGTCATTAAGTGGTCTGTCATAAGTTGAGAATTACCTGTACTTTAGCTTATTAACGTAATTATCTTAACTATTTGAATAGTCAAGCATAATATTCAGCCTACTTGTAAGTATTGTATGGCTATCCTTTGGGGTTCTCTTCCTGATGGATCCAAGATTTGTGTTCCTCAGTCTTATCCTGATGGAACAACTCCTTACGACTACAGTATTGCATGATCTGTGACAAATAACTAGTGAGCATTAAGGGTGGCAAATGTTTTGACCAATCAGAGATTTTGTTTTATATAAAGATTTAATGGGTTATAAAAGATAAGGCATGATTGTAAGAGTAAATTAAAAACAAGTTATAGTCTGCTGTTGACACAATTTTGCTCATAAACCAGCAGCGGCTTAAAGAAAGAAAGCAGTTTTTTCTTTGCACATGGAGAGATTCCTGAGTGTGATGTTGAGTCAATGTTTATTTTCTGCTGATGACTCTCAAGTAAGATCCTGTTGGACTGTAACTCAGAATTCTTCCCCACACATCTGAGCCCACAGGGAAACAAAGCTTTCCGGGCTAAAGTGACTTTAGCATCTCGTTACATCAAGCTTATTTTCCTTTTTGGCCTGATGAATTTAATTAGTACACTTCTTTTATTTTTAAGCACTTGGCAGAGAAAGCAAACTGGATGAAAGGGAACCAGCCAGTGCTTTACTTTGAAATTTTCAAGGCAGTGCTTAGTGATAGAGTAAGCTTGACATAAATGGACCGAGTACTGTGCATAGATTACTAGAAACTGCATGGCATGCTAAAATTTGACTTAATGAGGAATAGTCCAAAGTTTCTATGGGTCTATCTTTTCATATACCGGTAGATAGTATACTAAATTATAAGGAACCAGAGTTGTAGAATATCTATTTTTTCTTCTTATCTATATTTATTACTCTAATGCATTACTCTAAATAAAGTATTAAGAATGTAAGTATATTATATAAATATCATTGACCTGAAATAACATGTATTTATTATCATATTTAGAAACTACCCATCTCCCTCATACAGTGTCTCTGCATTAAATGGTGTAATAGATATAATATGCTAAAAATTGAGCTGGTTAATTAATTTATTAATACTTTATAGATACATTTTTAGATTCTTGAACTGTCACTCACTTAATTACTATTTTATATATTCCTTTTGAATATATTAGTAATATATTTTTGATTGGAGTTCATCATATCTTCTAGTTGTTATACTGCACTAATAAAACACTTAAATGCTAGAGAAAAAAATCCTAGAAGAAACCAAACAGTATATAATCCATTACTATGGTGCATGAATTTATTGCATGCAAACAGTGTCTCTTCTTTTCTCAGTAGTTCTCAGTAATTTGATGAAGTGGGAGAAAGGTGAGATAAACTGAACAGATAGATAGAAATTGTATCCAGTGGAGCAAAAATGTATTTCTCATCAGGCAATATTGCTCAATCATTTAATAAAAATATTTTGCTATTTGTCTTTTTAAATATGCACAGCAGGACTATTAGACAATTCAGTTTCCAAATATTGTAATTTTGTCAGATAGCAACATAAAATTCACAGAATGTAAATATCAAACAAGTAGATTCTCATGTGTTTCTCTCTTTGTTCCTTTTCTAAGGATTTTTTTTTATTGAAAAAGTTTTTCAAATACAAATTTCCCCCCCTTTTTTTTCTCCCCTCCCCTCTTCCCTAACCCCCCTCACCACCCCTCCCCCTGTGACTTCTACAAAGTAAAATCCAGATTCACAACAGATTATATAATACTTTACCATCCCCTTATTCCATCCCCCTAATACTGACCCTTTTCTTTCTAATAGTATTATTACATCCCCCTTTTACTATACATTTCAAAATAACATTCTACTATAACATTGTATAATAACTTCTAATTTAGTATAGTAATATTATTATAACTCCCAATTTAGCAATAATCTGCCCTTTTTCTCCTCCCCCATACATATATCTGTATTAATATAACATTTCAAAACAACCTTCCACTTTAAGACTATATAATAAATCCTAATTTAACATTTAATCTTTTGTGTATATTAATATAACATTTCAAAGCAGCCTTCCACTACAAAACTATACAATAAATCCTAATTTAACATTTGTTCAACTCATAGTCTATCCATTTCCTCCACTCCCATAGATATATCTCTTAAACATCCCTTTTCTTAAACTAAACAGTCAATAAACTAGCCTGTCTCCACCCACTTTCCTACAAGATAACCATACATTACAATTCTTAATATCTTTATTCTTCTGCCCACCCTACTAAAAAAATATTCCCTTATATAGATAAAATCAATAACTTTAAATTTATTAATCCATATAATGTCTTCTTGATGTCTTTCCACTGGATTAGTAACTCCATCACCCATATTAGGGTAACGTAACATCCTGATTGCAGCAGAATATTCAAAATCCTCAGTTATCATCTGCCCCCATCAGTAATAAATATCTTCATGTATGTAAAGAAAGAAAACAACCACCCGAGTGACATTATAATTGTATTCCATATAATATCTGTAATAGTGGATTTCTTCAGGATTATTAATTCCCACCATCCTAATGGGGTAACAACCAGATCTTCTGCATGCCCCAGCATAGCTCTCTTGCCATGTAGCTCAGCATAAACATAATATATTTATCAAAAAAGCGTCCAAAATAGATAATTCCAATCCAACAATTTAAGGCCCTTTTCACATCCCAAAATTGCAGCATTGCAGAAGTCTGTCACTCTCCTCAGGATAATGTTAACCAATACTTCGCCTCGACTATCTTTTCATGTATTCAGTCATCTTTTAAATAACTGGCTTCACTGTTGCCTAATTTAGAAATTTTTGTTTTTGCGAGATCTATTTCTTTTTTTCTTGACTTTTTGTGGGTTTGGTCTCCATCCTAATCTCCTTTCTACAAGTTGTATATCGACTGATCGATTTTCATTCTGATTTATAACTTGATCTTGTTGGTTTTGCTTTTGTGACTCATATTTCTTTTCTATAAGTTGTGTATCAACTAATTGATTTCCATGCTTGTCTGTGACTTGATGAATCATCACGTTAGAATCCGATACCACATCTCTCTTATTTATAGATAATCCAGCTGAGGTGTCTAAAGAATCCAAAGGCGATTCATCTACAAAAGCCTCTGTAGCTCGATGTTCTTCCTTTATTACCAACTCCTTCTGCTTATCTTGTGTTGTGCTTAAAGATGTTGTACTCATTTTCGAAATTTTTTGGTAAAATTCTTCCGCTTTTTCAACAGTACTTAATTGGTATCTTTCTCCTTGATATCTCAATATTATACTAACTGGCGCATCCCACCTGAATAAAATATTTCATTTTTTAAGCTCAGTCACCAGAAAACCAAATTTCTTTCTCTCCAATAACATCTTAGGCGGTAACTCTTTATATATCCAAATCTTTCTTCCAAACAATTGCAAAGTAGAATTAAAAGATTTTTGCACAATATTATTTCTTATTTCTTTATCTGTAAAATAAATCACCACATCTCTAGGCAGTTGCCTTTGCTTTGCAATCCAGGAATTTATTCTATAAACTCTGTCAATTCTACAAAATACTTCCTCAGGATGAACCTTTAAGATCCCAGCCAGAATTTCAGAAGATATTTTCCTTAAGTCATCTCTGTTGTTCTCCTGTAATCCTCTCAGTCTAATTGCATATTCTGTGAGATTATATTGCATCATTAAAACTTCTTTTTCAATCCGTTGTTGCATATTTTCTGCATTACAAGTCTTATGATCAGCTTCCATTTTAAGTTTTTCTTCTAAACTATTATCTTGAGTGTTTATCAAATCATTTTCAGTTCTTTGTATTTTTTTTTTAATAAAAAAGTTTTTATTTTCTGATCAAACAAGTATACAATATAAACAATCATTCATACTATCATCAGAAAAAAAGAAAAAAAAATCAATTTGGTAAACTCAATCTTCAACCCCTCCTCACCACCCCCCACCCCCGACTTCCCAGAACAAAAACAGGGCATAGATTTCACCAAACATTCGCTAAAATAAACTAGCTAACTGCAAGATTTAATAACTCCCAAGACCCCTTAACTCCCCTTTTACAATTTCATCAACCTCCCTTTATATAAACACAAAGTAACATGTAATCCAATAACTCTAAGAATTTTAAAACCATTAACAAATCTTAAACATTCAAACCTAAAAACATTTTTCCCCCTCCTACTTTTCTCAAAGTTCAGATATTTTGAAATCTCATAACAAAAAATAAACCTTAGATATTCACTAATTAAATTTCTACATTTTTATAATTAACCATTAGTACATTAACTAGAAAACCAAAAAAGATTAATCAACCATTAATACATCATATTTAAAAATCAATATTCAACTTTATACTTTTTCCCCCTCAGTAGTTATAACACCTAAAACATAATCAATTTAAACCATGAATAGAACAACTGCAAAGCCAAAAAAAAAAAAAAATTAATCTTCCATTCTTGGTTTCTTATTTTGAAATCTCATAACAAAAAATAAACCTTAGATATTCACTAATTAAATTTCTACATTTTTTAAGTTTCTAAATTTCCCCCCTTCATTATTCCTCCCTCCAATTTTTTAAAATTTAAAAGATAATCAACAACATAATTAACCATTAATACATAAACTAAAAAAACCAAAAAGGATTAATCAACCATTAGTACATCATATTTAAAAATCAATATTTAACTTTATACTTTTTCCCCCCTCAGTAGTTATAATACCTACAACATAATCATTTTTAACCATGAGTAGAACAACTACAAAGCCAAAAGAAAAGGTTAATCTTCCATTCTTGCTTTCTTTTTATATTTTTTCCAATCTTTCTGCATCCCTCCTACTTCTATTTTGAGGAGGTTTTTCATTTTAATTTGAGGTTGATATAACTGCAAAAATTGTCCCCTTTTTAAAAAAGTTTCCTCTGATTTAGAGCCCCCAAATCGCCTCTTCATGCTTATATAAATCAGTTCATTCCTTCGTCTGTAAAACCAAAGTTTGTCAAGAGTTTGTGAAGAAAAGTTCAATTGTTTCTTTTCTATTAAATGTATAGATGCCACTGACAAGTCTCCTTCATCTTCTGAAACTTCGAAAGTCTGGTCATTTACTACTTTTTTCCAAACCAAGTCATAATTTTGAAGGATTCTATCAATTTTTCCGAAAAGAGCAGAGAGTAAGCTCGAAAATTCTTGAGAAAATTCTTCCACCCTCTCTGCTGCAATATCTCCTGAGTTGTCATCATGCTCCGTAGTTGTTTTGATTTCCTCAGTCATTTCTGTTGTTATCCCTTTAAGAATTGCTATTTGGTTACTTATAGCTGCAGTATGATTATTCATGGCTTCTTTTATAAATTCTGTAAGTTCTGCATCAAAATCCTTACAACTCTGTAAATCAGACAACTGTTTCGTTTCTGACACCTCCAAATAGCATCCAGCACTTTCAAGATCTCCTTTCTTAGAAGCCATTTTATTTTAAAGAAATTTTCTTTCTTCCCACAACCATAAAATCATAAAGTCAGAGCCATCCTTTTGAGCAGCATTCAGCAATTTCTTTATAAACAATCTTTTCCCAAACAGCTCTTCAAAATCTATTCCAGCAACTTAAAGCCAGTCTCTGAGCACGAGTCTATTAGCAAAAACTTTTTCTAACTTTCCCTTTTAAAATCGCAACAAAGAAACGCCATCTTAACTTCCAGCTCAGAAAATCCAATTAGAAACATTGTATCCCCGGAGTTAAGTGTTATACTTGCAAAAAGCTTGTCCTCCTGCTTCTGTTCCGCCTGCTTTTTTGAAATCATTTAATCTTCTGTTTGACAGCAGAAATTGGACGCAACACCTAGCTCTGTAAAAAAAAACAGAGTCCCCCCGGATCTGGAGCTTCAGTGGGCTGAACGGGGAGCTCTCACCCTCCTAACCCCTGGAATTAATCCAGGGGTTTTCAGGGAGCTCTACCCTCACCCACCTGCTCTCCTCCCCTTCTTTTCCCGAAGGGGAGATTTTCAAGCCGTTTGACAGCTGATTAACGCTGTCAGAATGGCTCAACGGAATCACGCGGGCGGCGGTCTAAAAAGACCGTCAATGGTGCTGCGGAGCCAACCCGGAAGTCCAGTTCTTTGTATTTTATTGTCCAAATTATCCTCAATTTCCTCCATTTTAGACTCTAATAAATCAATATTTGTACCCAACTTCATAACAATTTCTGTAAAACCATTAGTCACTTTTACAATCTTTCGTTGCAAAGTATCAAACTTTAATTGCACCATTTCTTTAATTTCCTGCTTAAATTTTTCAAAGTTCTGATTCACAATCTCATCCCTTCTTACAATCTCCTCCAGGAGAAATTCAACTATATTAAAATCAGGTTTCTGAGTCTGTAAGTTTAGAACTTGTTCATGTAGTTTATAAATGGGGGAATCCCCCCCCCGCTGCTTCTTTGTCTGGCTTTGTAAGTCTAAACGCCATATTTCCACACAGACAAACTCTCTTAAAAAAGAAAAGAAAAGCAAAGAAAGAGAAAAAAAGCTTCCATCCAGACAAGATCAATATCAGATCTCTAGGAAAAAGAAGACATAAAAGTAGAACTTTTCTTCAGTTGTAGCCAGCAGTGTTTATTCCGCTACTTTGTAGCTTATTAAGAAACGGAAGGACTTTCCCTTTCAGCCCCTTATCAAGCCTCGGCAGTCGCCATTTTTAAAATTCTTTTTTCCTTCTTCAGTAACTTTTTTTTTTAAATAAATAAAAATACTTGCGATTCAGGGTCACAGGTCCAGATCTCATCCTCTTTGATTCATCTGCTAATTTTCTTTAATAAGTTTGTTCTCATCGCTTGGCTCTGCAAAAAGGCAGAGATCTCCCAAAGCCCGGAGCGGCGGCGGGGGAATTAGGGAGCCTCATCTGCTTCGTCCCCAAAAGTAAAAAAAAACTTTTGGGGCTTCGCAGAGAGTTCTACCTACCCTCGCCGGCTCTATCTCGCATTTCCTCATGGAAATGGAGTTTTTCGAGCCACCTTTCCGTTGTAAAGGCGGCTCTTTACAGGCAATGGGGCTGGCGGTCCCAAGGGACTGTCTGGCAGCAACGAGAAGCAAACCGGAAGTCGCTTTTCTAAGGATTTTTAATCAGTTGTCAAATTGACAATTGTAATGGCAGATTAAAATTCAGCGTATACATTTCATTGTTTAAAAGTATAGGTGGTTCAACTAGTTTGAAGTTACAACACTGAATGAATGATGAATGAATGAATTATGTCATCCCAGCTCCCTCATGGTCAGGTGATTGTGATCTGGCCACTTGGTAACCAGTTTGCACATACAATGGTGGCAGCATCCTGCAGTCACATGATCGTGATTTGCCACAAGTTGTGCCAATATGTCTTTCCCACCCACACACCCTCTCAGAACCTTGCTGGTGCTCACACCACACATCCCTGGCCACTCAAAGACCTTTGTGCACCCTTCCCCCAGCAGCAGCAATCACCATGAGCCCTCCCATATTTGCATCTCTCATCTGGCAGTAGCCATCCCAAGCTTCATCATGCTCACACCATGCCTTTCTGCCATTTGTGCTGTGTCATACACCCTCTCCCACCTGGCAGCTGCTATCCCAAGCCTCACTAGGCTTGCACTGTAACTCTGGCCCCTTGCACAGCCCTTCACTGCCTCCACCACCTAGTAGCAGCCAGTCTTCTGCCTGCCAGTCTTCTTGCAAGCTATCTGGGACTTGCAATCTTCTGCTGACTTCCCCACTTATTTTGGTTGTTGGAAACCAGCAGGAAGTTGCAAGGAGGTGCTTGCTTAAAGACCCACAAGCCTTACTTAATATTGGCAACTGGGCTGTAGGGATTGCCATCGTTAAGCAATGAGATCACATGATGATCACATGACTTTATCACTTAGCAGTGGAAATTCTGGTGGAAATGATGTGCTAGAAGAATTGTGTCCCAAACTTCAAAGCCATTTTCTAAGCTATAAGGAGAATGGCTCACTACTTTTCAAGTATGGCCAAAAGCAGCTTGTAGAGTCTACGGATGTTTTCTAAAATTCAAAGAGATCAATTACTTTAACCATAGGTTGTGAACTCTTCTTTCATCACATCAGGAAAGCCTTATTATTGACACAGTAAAATGTTTTAGTGTAATCCTTAATTAGCAGTGATGGTATTTGAAAACATGTTTTACAAATGATTTCAAAGGTTTTTTTCCTTTCTTTCTCCAAGATCCAGAATTCTCTTTAATTATACCACAGGAAGAAAAATAATGTCATGTTTTCTTTCTCTCCTGGAGTGAGACATCATAAATAAGTAAAAGTTGATAATTTTCACAATTTTGGGGAGTTTTTTGAGACAGCTAACAGGCATGTGGATGGAGGGTAACCCTGTTGACACTGTATATTTGGATTTCCAAAAAGCCTTTGATGAAACTACTTATTGAGGACTCATGAATAAACTTGGCATTTATGGAATAAGTTATTATTTTACAGACTACAACTTGTTAAAAAAGAAAAGGAATCAATAATGTAGATCCCTACCATGTTTCCCCCAAAATACAATCTACCCAGTGGTGAAATCTAAAATTTGTTACTACCAGTTCTGTGGGCGTGGCTTGGTGATGGTGGGGGTAATGTGACTGGGTGGGCGTGGCCAATTTTTTTTTATATATATACTTTTAAAACCATTTTTAATGGTTCTGCCGATCAGGCAACTCAGCTTGGATCGTCAGAGGCATTTAAAAGAAAAAAACCTTTTTTTTCTTTTAAATGCCTTTGACGATCCCAGCTGAGCCGCACGATCATCAGAGGCTTTTTCTTTTTACTTTTAAAAGCATTTTTTGGCCGAAGAGGTTGTAGAAAAAAATGCCTTTAAAAGTAAAAAAAAAAAAAGCCTCTGATGATTGTGCGGCTCAGCTGGGCATGTGGGGGGGGCAAGGATTTTTGCTACTGGTTCTTGAAACTACCCGCCTCCATCACTACCAGATTGAGCAATCTGGTCCGAACCAGGAGCATTTCACCCCTGAATCTACCCCAAAAGTAAGCCCTCCCCTGATTTTTTGGGGTAGGCCTAATATAAGGCCTACCCCCAAAATAAGACCTAGTGAAGGGGTGGGCGTGGCCAGCCCAGGAGGCAGCCCTTCTCTTTCCCAGTCATCTTGGCTCCTTAACTGCAAGCTTGCGGATCAGCTGATCCACCGAGGGCCGGGAGTTCTGTCCCTCTGGGTGCCTGGAGATGTTTCTGGAGATGAAGCAGAAAGCCATGTGGCCCGTTGGAATCAGCTCCCCCACTCTACCTGGCTGATGCTGCTTGAGAAAAGATGAAAAGGCAGGCAATTCTGAAAGATTGTGGGATGCATGTGCTTATGTCTCTTTTAAGCAATCAAATATCTGTGTGTGTGAGAGACAGAGAGAGAAAGAGAAACGACAGAGGGGAGTAACAAGAATTGCAGGCAACGCGGTTTGAAAGGGTTTCCTTTCTGCCGTTGCTCTTTCTCTGTCTGTCTCTCTCTCACACACACGCACACAGACATTTGTTGAGAAACAGCAGAGGGCAGGCAACCAGGTAAGGGAAATGACCCTCTCCCGCTTTTTTATAAATTATCTTAAACTAGGGTTTAAATACTGAGATAGTCAAATTTGCAGCTAAACTATTCAGAATGATAAAAACCAGTTTAATTAAAGAACTCCATAGAGCCCCTTTTGAACTGGATAATCAACCAAATAATACATGAGATTCAGTTTTAAGTAAGTATAAATGGGGAAACAATCCCCTGCTATACATATATGTATTGGTACAGTCCTCACCTATTTCTTATTGCCCAAAGAAATATATGTAGTGATGTATAAAGACACATAGAGTGAAAAAAGGCAAATTCCATGTTAGGGTACATTCAGAAAAGGATTGCTAATGAAACCGTCAATATTTTAATAGTCTTATGCAAATCTCTGGTAGATCAATTTGTGGGATACTAGATACAATTTGTTAGCCACATTTTTAAAAGTATATAATAGAAGAAATGCAGAAGAAACGAAATGAAATGATTAGGAGCCTTAAACATTTCCTTCTCAAGAAACAGCTCAAATGTTTGAAATTCGTTAGTCTAGAATAAGTCTGCACAACATATGGGCCTGCACAACTAAAAAAATAAATCCACTGCCATCAAATGTTTCCACCACCAGGAAGGATCTGCCATGTTGCCATTCCTAAAGACACCCTTCCAATCTCCAATGGAGGTATCTCCAATGCCTCCAAGCCCCACTGATACTGACAGTCCATCACTGCATTCTCACCACTAACCACCAAACAGATGATTGGGACACCAACCATTTATTTGGGGCTTGCCATTATTTTTAATTTCCCTCTACAAGTTGTGCAGGCCTGGTGTAGAAGAAAGGCAACCAAAGAAAGACATAATCAAAGCACATAAAATCATGCAAAATATGGAGTAATTGGACCTTCTCTCTGTTTATTCAGAAGAAAATGACACAATGTTGAGTTCACAGAGTTGTACTTCTAGTTGTATTTTTCTCATCAAAATAAGACTCAAGTAGAAAATAGAGCAACATTATTAAAATAAATATATTTATTATATATTTTTATACATCACTTTTCATGCAGGCTGAATATTTTTATGAATTCCTCTCTTTGCGCTCTCTGGATAAAGGAATAATGGCTGACCCAACGGTAAACATCCCTCTGCTTGGAATGATACCTCACCAAACCTCAGGTCTGTAGCATCCATCTTTATTTATGCATCCAATGTTGTCCATGTAAAGGATGAGTGAAGAAAAATGGTGAGCCAACATGTTATGGGATTGTGTGTGTGTGTGGCATTAAAGATAAAAAAAAACCCTATGTTAACTGTGAGGACTTTAAAAAATACTTATTTGTTGATGATTTGAGCCAATCATTCTCTTGCAACCCAATCCATCTCACCAGGTTGTATTGTGGAGAATATAGGAGGCAGGAGTAATAGGTATGTTTATGTGAAGCACCAGGGAGATCCAGGCAGTTCAAATGGGTATAAAGATCTATTGCAAGCTTTAGCTCTCTACAAGAATCTGAACTACTAACAGCCCAAGCAAGTTGGCTGTAGAAGAGTCACAGGAATTCAAGGTGGGCTGGACTTAGATCTCTTGTGGGTATCAAGAGACTCATGACTGATGATGCGTTTCACCCTTCCTCAGGCTCAGCCTGGTCATCTCCTACAGTTTACTATCTTCACTTATATACAAAAAAGTAGGATAAAAAGTAGAGTAGAGTAATAAAAATGGAATGGGGTGGGATGGGATGGAGTGGAGTGGAGGAGTAGAAACAGAATAATCTGTTTGTAAATGTTAGTACATGTGTCTGCAATCAAATTATCTAATAATTTGGTAACAATGAAAGTCTTTGGAACTTTTATTATCTAAGCATCTTATGTTCCACATCTGAAAAAAGGAGGAATGCCAAATGTTGGGACTGCATCACTAAAATTCTTGCACAGTGAAATGTGCTCATATTAATCAAGAAAAAGATACAGAAACATCCAGTTCTAAGATCAACAAAAATCAGCCCTTTCATTTGGTAGAGAGAATCATGGACTCAAGTCTATAGATGCTGAAGGTCTATAAGTGGCCTTGAGATGCTAAAAGGCAAAATGGTATCTTCACTTCCAACCTAGCCTGCTGTCCTCAGATGAAAAGGAGGATACTGACTCTTGTCTTGTCAATGTTGAAATAATATACAATTGGCTTCAAGACTAGTAATATTTTATATCTTTTTCAAAATCATATAAAGAGCAATTACATTCAGAATGGGAGCTGGAAATCTGTCTCTGTACATCAAAATGAACTTATAAAGTATAATTCAGTGGAACATTAGCTAAGTAGGAAAAAAATTATTTTTCTGTGAATGAAAGGTAAGAATAGCAAAGGATGAAAAAGGTATCAAAATAATATAAAGAAATATTTGCTAAGAATGTTTTACTCCATAACTTTTAAGCCAAAGAAAACTGATGTAGAATAGCTACCAAAAGCTTCTGCTATGAAGACTACATATATTCTATATGGCGTCTCTCATGAGGAGAGTCCAGCTGAAGATATATAGAATACTCTTGTTCTTTGCCTTTCTTCTCTTTTTTAATCAAGAGATTGGCCAGGCAGAAACTAGAATAGTGAAGACCTCTCTCTTTCTTTCATTCTGGACACAAAGGCAAAGTTTGCAATTACATTAAAACAATCCTTTAAGGCACTAGCATAGAAATAATGGCTTTGGTCACATACAATACAGATACTGGAGGCACCCTTTATACTTGTAGCTGCACTGGTGATGGTTTAAAATGAGGGAGCAAATATGGATACAGGACATTGCTGTTGTTCCAGAGGTTGAAGTAAAGAACATGAACTAGGAGTGCTTTTTCGGACGATGATCAATTCTCTGGTTGGAGGGTGACTTCATGGAACAGGTTGGATTGAAAGATGATTTGCACTGGTGCCATTACAGTGCTGAAGAGCAAATACATGAATCACTTTAAGGAACTGAAATGGAGGCATGCAGCCCCTGCTATCAAAAGTTATTGTGCCAGTGTCTAGACTGTACTTCTTAGAACAAGTTCATTTGCCTTGGATTTGGGATGACAGCAGAGGTTATTCATACCAAGCTAAAGGAACCTTCCCCATCCTGATGCATCCTAGAATTATGAGAAGAGCTGCAATTCCCAAAATATTGACCTATTTTGTGTATTGGGTGAGAATTAGGAAAGCTGAGAAGCCCAAATCTAATTAGATATGACCTTTTCTACAAGAATAAATGTAGCATTTTCTCCTATAACTTATTTGTACTGTATATTTCAATCTAATATTGAATTTCCAATAGATAATCAACTACATATTTTAACATATATTATAATATTTATATACTGCCGATTCTGCGAATACCCCAGTGGCTCACAGTATATAGTACTAGCATTTAGACATATATATCATTTCACAGTGCTTTACAGCCCTCTCTAAGCGGTTTAGAGTCAGCATATTGCCCCCAACAATCTGGGTTCTTATTTTACCAATCTCAGAAGGATGGAAGGCTGAATCAATCTTGAGCTGGTGAGAATCAAGCAGAATTAGCCTGTAATACTGCATTCTAATTGGTGCACCACCACCAGAGATATATATGGAATTATATATATAAAATACAATAATACATAAAAATATCTATCAACCCTCCTCTGCCGTCCACTGCCCCAATAACATATAAGATCTGTGAAAGAGTTCTGTTTCACTTCTTTTCTAAATGCCATGAGGAAGGGCACCATATATCGTGTCTATTTTTCAAATTCAGATTTCCCATATAATAAAATATTGTCCTTAACAACATTAATATGCCACTAAAAATGTGTACCTCTTTTCCTTTTGTTTGTAGTTGTTCAAGTTGGATTTCCTTGTCTTGGAAAACAAGATGGAGTGGCAGCATTTGAAGTTACAATAATTGTAATGAATTCAGAAGGCACTATCATACTGCAAACTCCACAGAATGCCATCTTCTTCAAAACATGTCAACAAGGTACCTGGAAGTGAGCTGAATAAAGATTTGTCTGTTTTCAGAGTTTTCAGTATGTTGGGAATATCAACATTTGATCCTATTTCCCAATTCTGAAACAAAAGAATGGGAAATATCTGTTGTAGTAATAACAAATACTAATGAGCCAAATCTTATTAGTAGTGTAATATGCAGAATTCCTAAGCCAGCATAGTTGCCTATTCCTGGTCCATTAAGGCACGAGGCTAGAAAGCAGGAAACCATGAGTTCAAGTCCCACCTTAGTTGTGAAAGCCAACTGGGTGACTTTGGGCCAGTCAATCTTTCAGCCCACCCCAGCTGACAGGTTGTTGTTGTGGGCAAAGTAGGAGGAGAAAGCTGTGTTGGCTATATTTGCCACCTCGAGTTATTTGTAAAAATAATAAAAGCAGAATACAAATGAATAAAATAAAATAAACAGGGAGATTTCAGAAAAAGCTCACAAAATCAGATAGTTATCATAAGATAAATAATCAAGAAAAAGGGTAGCTTATGATAGCCTATATTCAGCTACATCTTCCTGCTGGCTATTTGCATACCCGTGCAAAGCCCAAACAACACTTAGCACTAGTTTGGCTGATAAGGGGAAGCTGGGATTATAGTATAGTTTTGTTTCTCATAAAACATTTTGCATAAGAGGAGAAAGGGGATTATGAGGCAGTAGAAATTGTCTTAAATGACTGAAATGGAGGTAATAGCTGGCAATTAAGATGAACCTAGCTCTGGTTATTGAAGATCTGTGCAGTCTGGCAAATCTCAGTTGGACCGGACCATATTTACACTGCTGAAGGCTTTGTAGCTCAGGGCAAATCTGGAGAACATTGCTAAAGAAATCCAAAGAAAAACCTGAAGAGGAAGAGCCTTGGTAGTACAGTGGTCTAAAGCACCCTGTTATTAAGACCAGCTGCCTGCAATTACTGCAGGTTCGAATCTTGCCAAGGCTCAAGGTTGACTCAGCCTTCCATCCTTTTTAAGGTAGGTAAATTGAGGACCCAGTTGTGGGGGCAATAAGATGACTTTGTATAAATATACAAAAGAATGAAGGCTATTGCTAAGCACATTGTAAGCCGCCCTGAGTCTCTGGAGAAGGGTGGCATATAAATCAAATTTAAAAAAAAATTAAAAAAAAATACAATGGGAACTGTTTACTAAATACAGATGGGCCTGTTGGAGGTCAAAGATGAAGGAAGATCAAAGGTTTACCAGTAAGAGAAGAGCCAGTTGCCAGTTTGTCCTCCATTAAATTGAGATTTCACAGTTAAGTCCTTCAGTTTTAAATTGGGTTATTCCTTCCAAAAAAATGTTTATAGAACTTTCCCTGACTCTGCAAGTGGGAGAATAATTTTCTTTCATTACATTTTTCTCTTAATATTCCTTTAAATTATATTTTGACATGCATGCCTTTGATTATAGTTTTCTTACACATGTTATGTGCTACCAAAATATCAGAGATTATGACATAGAGACGTTCTTTTTGGAATCCCTAACCATCACATCATCAATAGAAGCTGGTGTACTTAAGCAACAAATAAATAAATTAATTTAATCTATGTCATTTTCTTTGAAGCTGAATGTCCTGGAGGATGCAGAAATGGAGGATTTTGTAATGAAAGGCACATCTGTGAATGTCCAGATGGATTTTATGGTCCTCACTGTGAAAAAGGTAATCAAAAAGAGTTCTTCAGTTCTCTTCTGTACTTTATTTATACAACAAAAAGAAGCTAAGCAGTCACTTTTTTCCAAAATATTGTTTTGGAGGAATTTTTGGATATGGCTAGAAGGCTTCCTAAAATTAAAGTTAAACACATAAGAAAAGTATTTAATGAACTGCAGCTCTTAAGAAAGCACTGTTTGTTTATACAAAAGATAAAGAAGTTTCCATTAAAAGATCTGAAAGGCAAAAAAGAACAGGCCAGCAACTTAATGACAACTTTGGCAAAACATTAAGTACGATGCACATTAACTTGAAAATATGAAGTACCGCAGTTGTTTTATTCTACCATCATTTCTCAAGAGAATGTCCAATTTTCATTATAAATTAAGCGTATGTCTGTCCAAAAGGACAGACTGAGTAAGACCTATTTCATTACTCCAATAATACTTTTAGTTCAGTCCTATTTGCCAGGACTAACCCTAATCCTCTTTACCTTAGAAGAGAGAAGAATGTATTATGGAATCTCTTTCTAAAATGTTCCTAACTTGTGCACTTGCATGGCCTTTTGGAACCTGGTTTCTTGTAGATACATTGACTTCAGTTGCATCATTTTCCTGGCCTTCATTTGGATGGCAGTTAATTACAGGAACTGAAAGATGAAATTGTTCTTTCCTGGCTACCTGGGATCAGGAACACTGACTAGCACTGACTGTTGCCTATGGCAGGTCCAATAAGTATAATCTATTTGTGTTTCATGAACTTAAGAAATATATGTATATACAGCCCATCAAAAATGTTGTTAAGTAAAATTTCAATTTACTTCCACTAGCTGCAGTTTGGTATTCATATAAGCTAGTTATAGAAAAATCTTACTTGAAAATCAAGCTCAAATCTTACTTGTATCATTAGAATATTTACCAGTGAATCAACACTTTTCTTTGCATGAGAAAATGTTATTTCTGTTGTGGAATGAAAAGTGCTGTATATTTTAAGATCTATCCCCTCAATATGTTAAGGATAATTGTTCAGTGTAATATTGGTTCTTCATTCTCTTTAAATCAGCTCTGTGTACACCACATTGCATGAATGGTGGACTCTGCATCATGCCGGGATTATGTATCTGCCCACCTGGTTTCTATGGCATCAACTGTAACAAAGGTATGGTGGAAAGAAGTAGAAATAGATACCTGGAAAGAAACATGTACTGCCACCTCTTAGCATGTAGTTGGCTTAAAGTTTGCACTATATCCCTGCATTCTCTGTGTTTATTCTTGGATGCACTTTCCTTTTGATCACAAACATCAAATGAAAGAAGCATGACCTAGCTGACTCTCAGTAAAATTAAGTGTAGAATGAGCCTGGAGGATTCTTGAACAATTTCATTTTCATTGAATTGGGATTTTTTTTAAAGGATGGTAGAAGTTTAATACCATTCACCATGCAAACAGATAAATCAGACCCAAGCATCATACTTTCTTACTGTTGCAGATCTGATGAACACAAGCTGCATTACTCCAGATGTTTTTAATTTCAGTTTCAATCACCATTAGCTATCATGGTCAATATTAAAACCATACAGAAGTTGTAGTCCACAACATTGAGGGGACACTAAGATGCCTACTTCAGAGAAAATATGCTACTTATCTGCATATATAAATGTACTGTAGATCAGGATGTTGCATTTTGTTGAGCTCTTTAGCTTTTAAAAAGACTGAAAATTTTACTGAATTTCACTAAAACTTTATGTAAATCGTCTGTTATACTATATGTAATACTTTAATACTATATCCCACAGCAAACTGTACAAACATCTGTTTCAATGGAGGAATATGCTTTTATCCAGAAAAATGTATTTGTCCCGCAGGACTGGAGGGGGATCAGTGTGAAATTAGTGAGTCTTGTTTTAATTTCTTTTAATTAAATTTGAAATATTTTACTTGAAATTTCTAAAATATCAAAAGATGATATGTACCAGTGGTGGGTTCCTCCTGGTTCAGTCCGGTTCGGCCGAGCCGGTAGCGGTGATGATATGATGTCACTGAACCGGTTCTCCCCCCCCGCCCTCCCACCCCCCCCACCCCCCCACGTTATTCTTACCTTTTATTTGTTCCCACTTCCAATCTATTGCTGCCTCCTGAGTCCCAGCTGATGACTAGAGGGAAAAAAACTGTTTAAACTCTTGCCGCGGGGCTTCAAAGGGCCGTCCTACAGCTGATCAGTGTTAAAAGCAAACAAATGAGTCGGTCGTAAGTGCGAGGACTGGTCATAAGTGCGAGGACCTTCCAGAAATGATTCTGACCAGCTAGCCACGCCCACCTAGTCACATGACCTCCAAGCCACACCCACAAAATAAGCCACGCCCACAGAACCGGTAGTAAAAAAATTTAGAACCCACCCCTGATATGTACAAGGGAGTCCAAGTGTAACTTACCTATCATAGTACAGTCCTTCTATTGGGCATATTTTTATTGTTGTTTATATACTAATACAAAGATGAAAATTAGATACTATATTTGTTATCATTCGATATGAGAAATCCCAGATACATAAGCATTCCTGATTATAATAAGTTATTAACAATCTAGGTCAAGGTCTCCAAACTTGGCGACTTTAAGACTTGGACTTCAACTGCCAGAATTCCCCAACCAGCTTATAATGGATATATGAGTAGTCCTCGACATAAGCAGTTCATTGAATGACTGTTCAAAGTTATAGCATTGAAAAAAGTTACTTATAAGCGTTTTTCACATGACCATTGCAGCATCCCCACTGTCATGTGAACAAATTCAGATGCTTGGGAACTGACTCATATTTATGACAGTCACAGTGTCCCAGGGTCATGTGACCATCTTTCTGACAAGCAAAGTCAATGGGAAACCCAAATTAACTAAACAACCGTGTTACTAACTTAACAACTGCATTGATTTGTTTAACAACAATGTCAAGAAAGGTCGTAAAATAAGGAAAAACTCACTTAACTATCTCACTTAGCAAATTTTGGGCTCAGTTGTGGTTGTAAATCGATGACTATTTGAAGATTATTAGAACACGGATACCAACTAGAAAATATGTAGTCATTAGCTTAAAGAAAATTTAATGTGGTATAGCATTCTATACAATTCTGTATAAGTTTCCACTTAAGCCCATGTGAATAGATATGATGACATTCAGAGATTATCTGAATGTCACAGAAGAGATTCACAGACAATCCTGTGACCTCTTGGGTCATTGTTTCAGAGACATTTCCTTACCTAAACTGATATACAGAATTTCAATAGGTGAGCATAAAAACAGTGGGACAGGGAGCAAGTTTTGACTTTCTCCTGACTTCTCCATTAACTTGGCTTGTGGAAGCTGGCAGGAAGCATCAGAAATCACGAACACAAGATCACAGCTGAACACAGTAGAGCAGCACCATCTATTGCAATGTCACCCTCACAGTAACATGATCACAATCATCTAACAATTGCCAAATACCCCACAATCATGTGATCACCATTTTCAATCTTCTCTGCCAGCCTCCCTAGAAGTCAATGGGAAGCTGACAGTGAAGCTTGTAAGCTACTGCCATCTTCCAAAAGGACTCCACCTCATTTCTAGAAGCCTTCTAGAAGACGAAAGAGTTTTTCTGGTGGGAAGAATCTCGGAGCTGAAAGGGGAGTGAAAGGAAGGAATCTCAGTGTCCTGTTCCAGCCCACATGCACAACATGCACAGAGATTTTACAGACTTTATTGATAGTCCAACCCTTTAATGTTAATTCCCAGGTCCCCACTTACACGCAATGCAAAGTCCTATTGAGTCCAACACTGCTCAGTCAGGGTACAAGGTTATCAAATCCAAAACCAAAAGTCTACCAAGTCCATAGGCCAAGTCCACTCCAAAATCCAAGGTAGGAGTGCAAAATCTACAAACAAGACCAAGGTCCAAACACATAGGCAAGAGCAGCACAATCCAGTGTCAAGGAAACTGAAGTCAGAAAGGTAAAGCATGCACATGGCAGGAGAACCAGCAATTGTTTCCAACAACCCCCTGCTCCACCCGTCCAACTAAATAGGCGCTCATTGGTATAGCTCAGGCCTGTCAAACCGGTGGCCTGTGGGCCAGATGCGTCACACGCAGGTCACACCCACCCCGGCTCCACAAAGGCAAAAAAATCACAATACGTCACAATACGTCATGAGTTTGACACCATGGTATAGCTCATTAGGAGGGGTACGCCTGCCTCCTCGCAAATAACCTGGCCAACTTCTATTGAGCCTGCCTCTGTTCTGCCCTGCATGTCTGTGGATCAGGTAGAGGGGACAATTCTTCCTCATCCCCACTGGCTGTCTGCAGCTGTGCACCTTGTCCACTGTGCACTTCCAGTGCAGCCTCTGAGCTCTGTATCTCTTCTTTTTCTTCTCCAGTTGGGTGTTTGACTGCTCCTCCAATGATCCTTCCAATGTGCCTGGCCTCTCAAGGCCCTCAGCAACTTCCCGGCATTCCTCCAAACCCTCTCCAAAGTCTCCGGAGCCACTCTTCCTCATTGTTTGAGCTGGCATCCGGAGAAGCCATCACACATTAGAGGTGAAGAAACAGCAAAAGGGCTACTTTCCAGAAGGGAATCTCAGTCCCACAGATTCCCCCCTGGCAGATAGCCTTGCTCCATCTGCTTAATCTCTGCTGGGAGATTGCTTAATGATCACAACAGGATTGCGATCATTGAGTGAAGTGGTCATGTGGGCATCTTGCTTAATGACTGCTTCATTCTACCACTGATATTCCAGTCCCATATGTGACCATAAGTCCAGGACTACCTGTAGCAGCAATCTATGAATTCCTATTTTCATATGTATCCATAGCAACTTAGATTACATTACAACAAGCATTATGTGAAAGTCTCAATTGACCAAAGACATGACAGCAACTGGAAATCTAAACTGGATTAGTTTTAATTTAAATAAAGCAAGGCACTAGTGTCACGTTTTCTATTCCTAGGCAAATGCCATCAGCCATGTCGAAATGGAGGTAAATGTACTGGTAAAAATAAATGCAAGTGCTCCAAAGGTTACCAGGGAGACCTTTGTTCAAAACGTAAGTAGGAGAACTTTTTAAGAAGTATTAATAGAAGATTTGATACCATCGACCATGGTATCATGCTGCACCGGTTGGAAGAGTTGGGGATGGGGGACACCGTGTTATGGTGGTTCTCCTCCTTTCTCTCAGACCGGTCGCAGTTCGTGTTGGCAGGGGGGCAGAGGTCAACCTCGAGGCCTCTCATCTGTGGAGTGCCGCAAGGGTTGGTCCTCTCGCCCCTTCTGTTCAACATTTATGTGAAGCCGCTGGGCAAGATCATCTGGGCTGGCTTGAGCTAAATTTTAAATTGATTTTAAATTGGGTTGTTTTAATTTACGGCCAGAATATTTAATTATTTTAATACTGTTTTTTAAATTTTGTATGCTTTGTTTTTACTTAGGCTGTGCACCGCCCTGAGTCCTATTTGGAGAAGGGCGGTATAGAAATTTAAACAAATAAATAAAAATAAATCTGTGGCTTTGGGGTGAGATACCACCAGTACGCTGATGACACCCAGCTGTACATCTCCACCCCAGGCCACCCCAGCGATGCCCTTGAAGTGATGGCCCAGTGCCTGGAGGCTGTATGGATCTGGATGGGGAGGAACAAGCTCAAGCTCAACCCTTCCAAGACTGAGTGGCTGTGGTTCCCGGCATCCCAATATAGTCAGCTGACTCCATCGCTGACTATCGGGGGCGAGTCTTTGGCCCCCGTTGAGAGGGCGCGCAATCTGGGAGTCCTCCTGGATACGCAGCTGTCTTTGGAGGAACATCTGACGGCTGTTGCCAGGGGGACCTTTTGTCAGGTTGGCCTGATCAGCCAGTTGCGCCCCTTTCTTGATCGGGATTCCGTGTGCACAGTCACTCATGCCCTCGTCACCTCTTGCCTGGACTACTGCAACGCTCTCTACATGGGGCTCCCCTTGAGGAGCACCCGGAGGCTCCAACTGGTCCAGAATGCGGCCCGCGCGGGTAATTATGGGAGCTGCATGGCGCTCCTGCATAACACCGCTCCTGCGTGGTCTTCCGGGTGCGCTTCAAGGTGTTGGTTACCACCTTTAAAGCGCTCCATGGCATAGGACCTAGTTATCTCAGAGACCGCCTTCTGCCACCGACGACCTCCCATCGACTCGTGCGCTCCCACAGAGAGGGCCTCCTCGGGGTGCCATCAGCCAAGCAATGCAGGCTGGTGACCCCCAGGGGGAGGGCCTTCTCTGTGGGGGCACCCACCCTCTGGAATCAGCTGCCCCCAGAGATAAGGAGAATCCAAGACCTCCGTGCCTTCCGCCGTGCCCTTAAAACTTTCCTTTTCCAACAAGCCGGGCTGGCCTAACAATGCCTTTTAAATGATTTTAAATTTGTATGTTTTTTAATTTTTGGCCAAATTGAGATATTTCCTTTTAATCTGTTCTTAATGTTTATATTATGTGTTTTTATCTGGCTGTACACCGCCCTGAGTTCCCAGGAAGAAGGGCGGTATATAAATTTGAAGTAAAATAAAAAATAAATAAAAAAATAGTTAATCAGTCAATCAATAATCTTTACTGCAATCATTGATCAAATAAAAACACAAGACAACAAATTCTGAGACAGCAAATAAAAATCATAATAAAACTAAATAATTATAAAATTGATATGATCTTAGTACAATATATCTTACAGTTAGTAAAG
Organism: Pituophis catenifer annectens; assembly: GCF_029215685.1. NCBI lineage: Eukaryota > Metazoa > Chordata > Lepidosauria > Squamata > Colubridae > Pituophis > Pituophis catenifer. Next base: position 42,617,626 of record NW_027256887.1, on the reverse strand, counting down.
CAAAAAGTAGTTACATTCATAGAAATCAAATTATATTAATTGGGCCATCATAACTATAAACAGAATGAATCCAGTTGATCTGGAAATGTGATCAACCAGGAAGACATTACCTGTAATAGGGGCATAAGCAGGGCAATATACTAAAACATAGATTAGTATTTCATTAACTCCTTCAACACAAAGGCAAAGTCTTTGAATGGAATAGAGGCAGTCCTTGTTTAGCAAAAACAATTGTAATCAGCAACTTGGTCATTAAGTGAAGAAGTCAGAAAGCGAAACCATGTCTGTACTTATGATCTTACTTCAGTTTTCTTTACTGATCTGCAAAGGTCATAAATGAAAGGTTTACTCATAAAGGTACTTTTTCATCACCTTCATAACTGCAAACAATTGTTAAATGAGGCAGTTGCTAAACAAAGACTACCTACTTTATACCTCAAAATTTTCTTTCAAGAGCAACATGGTGGAAGGTCAGTAAATCTTGCCACAGTTTAGGTTTTCTGAATTTGGGTACTGTTACTTGGTTTAGATATCTTGATGGCTGGAAGAAAAGGGAAGAGTGGCAGATTCAAGAGTGGGTTATTGTCTTCACATCATATTAATAAGAATTATACAATACAGTATAAGGTTCTTGTGGAGAAAGACATTTGATATTCATATAACCCATTATAGCTGTCTGTGAACCTAGCTGTGGATTGTATGGAATCTGTATTGAGCCAAATGTATGTCAATGTCAAGATGGATGGCATGGAAGGAACTGCAATAAAAGTAAGTCCTAATAAATCTAAGTTTTTAGATATGTCTGTATGAGTGTTATAGTAGAACCTCTGGTCATAAACACTTCTGACCAGGACCAAATCGGGTTCTGACCAAAAAATTCACTTTTTTTTTTTCGTGGCCGATTTCCCCTTCTGCACCATTTTTTTTTTTTTGGGTAAGTGACAAATTTCCAAAATCGGGTCATAGTGACAATGTAATCTTATCTGAAGGATGTAATCTTCAGCTGAAATCCTAGCATGCAAAACAACTATTGACCATTAAATATGTAAGTCTAGAATGATTGATGGTGATAAATTATCAGTTATTGTTTCTAAACAACTGGGTTCCAAGCAACAGTTTTCAGTAATGCCACAGTGCCACATTTTAACATAATGGCTGTTGCTTTGACAGTGTAAGTACTTTTTTTCTTCCATTCCATCATAGCTGATTCTCGGAGACTGTCTGGACAAGTCCCTTTAGTTTTTGTGGCATGTTCCTGCCCCCCTCCCCCCCCCCCCGAATAGTTTGCAATTGCCTCCTTCTTAAGGCTGAGAAAAGTGACCTGACCAAGGTCATCCAACTGGCTTTGTGCCCAAGGCGGGACTAGAACTCACATTCTCCTGTGTTCCTGCCTTTTTTTTAATATTATTTTTTATTATAAATGTTTTTATTACATATAAAATTTCCATATCCACAATGGCAGTGTACTGATTGGTATAATCTCTTTTAAATACAAATAATAACTCTTATACATACAATAGCTATCGCTATTATTCTCAAAATCTATTCATCATATTCTTCACATATCCTTATTAAACATTTTCCGTTATTTAATTAAACGCTCTCTTCAGTTTTATCTATAATTACCTATTTCCCCCCAAAAAAGACATCTCCTGATAATAAGCCCAAATGGGCTTTTGAGTGCATGGCAAAAAAGCCAAGCGCTTATTTCAGGGTTCAAAAAAATATAAGACAGGGTTTTATTTTTGGGGAAACACAGTAGTTAATAATATCAAGCATAAACATCATATAAGCCAGGGGTGGGTTCTAAATTTTTTTACTACCAGTTCTGTGGGCATGGCTTGATGGTCATGTGACAGTGGTGTGTGGCTTGATAGTCATATGACTGGGTAGGCGTGGCCAACTCAATGTCACTCACGTCAAGGGGTGCCTCGCCTGGCCCCTCCCTTCCCAGCCATTCCTTGTCACACACAGCCTCAACATATCTATAGTTCTGTAAAAATATTATTCACCTTTTTTCAACTTTATTATCTACATACTATAGATGCACTTTCATGGATCACTGAAAGGAGGAAATGGCTTACATGCTTTGCCCATAAATCATGTCCTTCTAAAGTCAAAATTCTTTTGTTCCTCAAATTAACCCATTCTTTCACCCATGTAAGCACTGAGGCCTGGTAGTACAACTCCCAATCAGGTAATCCAAATCCCCCCTTATTTTTAGCTTCTTGTAGCATTTTCAGTTTTATTTTTCCTTTTTCCCTTGTCATATAAACTTTAAAATCAATTTATTTAAATCCTCAAAAAACTTTTTTTCTAGTTTTATTGGAATTGTTTAAAACAGAAATAACTTCGGAAAAATGTTCATTTTTATTGTAGCTATTCTTCCAACCATTGACAGCTGTAAGTTTTTCCATTTTTCCAGGTCTATCTTTATTTGCTGTATTAATTTAAAATAATTATCTTCTTTAATGGTTGCACATCTCACCATTAACCAAATTCCTAAATATTTTACTTTTTTAGTTATATGAACACCCATCTTTTCCATCAATTCATGTTTATTTGTAAGATTCTTTAACAAGATCTTAGTCTTTGTTTATTTTTAATCCTACTACTTCACCAAAATCTTCTATTTTTAAAATTAATTTAGGTCCCATTTCTAATGGTTCTTCTAGGATAAATACTAGATCGTCCGCAAACGTCTGTAATTTGTAAAAAAAAAAATATATTTCCATACCTTTTATTTCTGGGTCTTGTCTGATCTTTCTAATCAAGACTTCTAAAGTTAGTATAAATAATAGGGGAGACAGAGGACATTGTTGTCTTGCACACTTAATTATGTTGAAATTCTCTATCGTATCCATTTACTATCACTTTTGCCATTTGTTTAGAATATATTGTCTTAATCATATTTATAAATATTTCACCAAAGTCCATACATTTTAATTGTTGTATTATGAATTGCCAATTCAGGTTATGAAAGGCTTTTTGTGCATCTAAGAAGATCAGCGCTATCTGTTTTTTTAGAGTGTACTTCATAGTATTCTATTGTATTCAAAATGATTCTCATATTATTTTTAATTTGTCTTTTGGGTAAGAAACCATTCTGGTCCGGGTGTATAAATTCGTTCAGGAATCTTTTTAGTCTCTCTGCTACTATTGAGGCATATATTTGGTAGTCTATATTTAATAATGATATTGGTCTATAGTTTTTTATCTGCTGTAAATCCGAGTCTTCTTTTGGTGTTAAGGTAATATTTGCATCTGCCCATATTTTAGGAAGATTGGCCCTTAACAGCACATCATTATAGATCTCCAACATTGACAAGCCTAAGACATCTTGTAGATGTTTATAAAGTTCTGTTGGAAGCCCATCTGGTCCAGGTGTTTTATTGTTTTTTTGCCTTTTAATTGCTTCTGTTAATTCCATCATTGTTATTCTTTCGTTTAACATCAGTTTCTCTGTTATTTTGGGTAATCTGGCCTTTTCTAAGTATTGTTTTATTGTATCTTCTGACACATTTTCTTGACTGTAAAGTTTTCCATAGAATTTCTGGATTATTTTCTTTGACAGTGTATTGACTGGGTCAAAGTCATTTTTAAACAATGCTAACAATAATAATACCGTACAAATAAGTATGCATAATCCTAATCTTCCAACTTCAACAATACCATTCTCTCTTTATAATTCTTTATCATTTTTTCCATTAATTCATTTAAACATAAATAACATTTTGTTGCACCATGTATTTGTCATCCCCTACTAAGTCACTAATATTTAATATTTTAAAAATTACTCATTATTCAACCATAATTTCAATATCCCAAATGTCTAGGACTACTAATAAGGCCAAATGTTAACAAAATTTAATCAATCCGACGACTATATCTCAAATCCCCACAATTTCTTATGAGTTTAAATTCACAATATATTTTAACACATTGTTAACATTAATAATCCAATTAGATTACCTAATCTTAAACTTCCACCTTCTAACCTTAGTTTATTTTTAATTATAATAAATCATATTATCTCTTAGTATTGTATTTTCTACTTTTCCATTTTATTAATATATTTTATCACTATCCATCATCTCTTAACCTTTTTGGAGTTCCATCATTTGTTGACTTTTTAATCATCCTTTTATTTCTCTCTCTTTGAATCCTATAACTTTTTTTGATATTTTTATACCCACTGAGTATTCCCTTTGGTTTGCCCTTTGTCTCTTTCTGCTGTATCATTTGAGCACCCATCCATAAGTCATTTTTTTTTGAAGATATTTCTTTTTTTTCCTCTAAACCTTTCTCTTTTTTTGAAGAGATTTTTCTTTTTTTTCTCTGTTCTATTATAAACTTTTAAGGAATTGTCTATTTAATTCCTACTTATCAATCCTTTCTCTTCATTATCTTTATCTTCTTGCATCTCATTTTGATTTTTCTCTTCCACTGCTTCTTCTAATTTCTCATCTATTTTCTGAATATCATGTTCATCTTTTTCCCCCAGTTGTTGAGAGACTTCTACACTCATTTCTTTATCTTTAGACAATCCCCTTGTCTCCTTATTGTTCTTTATAGTTTCATGCATACTTTTGAGCATCAAAATTATTTCTTCATATACAGTAATGGCCAAAATTGTGGAAATCTTTTGAGAAAAGTTTATTTTTGAGATTTGATGGCTAATAACACCACTTTTTTTGGGGAATAGTACCATAAAATTATATATCAATGGAAAGATATAGATCAAGAATGTAATGCTTTTAAAACTTTGAGAGATAAAAGTGGCTTTTTTTGTGGAATTCTAGATTTTAGGCCAAAGTCCTACAGTCTGCACCGAACAGTCCTTGCACTCAACTTCATATTGCATTGCGCCTTTTCATCTTGTATACACCCAGATGATTTTCTTCTGTCACGTAGGCACAGTCTCTTAATTCTTCTATCATCAAAGGTGTTGTCCACCTTTTCCTGACTTTATCAGTGTGGTTTTATAGTGACTGAGTCTCCTTATACATCTTCAAGAACTTAGAAATGCCACCTTTGTTTAAGTTTCCACCAATTTTTCTTCTAATTTCTTTATAACTGTTCACTTAATAATACTATTTTACATCGCTTTCTGGGCAACCAGTCAACTCTTTGCACCATTACTTTAATTTTATTATGTTTTACAAGCTCACTAAATGAAAGAACACAAAAAAAACCCCAACCAACTTGATAGTGATCATATAACACACTGACAAATGTCCTTCTCTCAGCTTCAATACATGACATCAATAACTGAATCCTACTGTGATCTGATTGGTTCATTGCCAAAAGATGACAGCTTCAAACCTCAAAAATACACTTTTCCCAAAAGATTTCCACAATTTTGGCCACTACTGTACCTCTATTATCCCCTGATAATCCATTTTGTAACAATTTGATAAAAATTAGTCAATATACCTCTAAGGTTCCAATGTTTCGATATTTTAAAACTCCAACAGAGCCAATTATTAATAGGATTTAATCAATCCCATAGTTATACCTCCAAATCCCCTAAATTTATAATCTTTAAAGTTCTTTAGTATTTTACAGCCTGATGGTTTTCCATTTATTTGTCTTCCCAATTGTCCAAATTTTAAAGTCTTATTTAACTTTTCTACTTTTCTCTTTTCTTCTATCACCTTTCTTCTTTTGCCTCGTAGAATGTTCTGTCAAATAGCATTAATAATCCAAATCCAAATTAATCCACTAGGTTTCCTCCAATCTTTCAAGTCCACAATTCAATAACCAGTTTCAATAAAGTTTAGTTATTTGCAATTTAGTTCATCTTAAAAATATTCAAAAAAGAAAAGAAACTCACTATGTATTTCAAAATATCCAAATAGTCTTCTAAAATAGAATCAAGGTCACTTTCATTAAAAGTTCTCATGCTGTAGTACTCCTCTTCTTCCGGTAGATGGCTCTCCTGCTCCAAACTCCAACATTAAACAGTATGTCAAAAATAGCTGATTATCCGATAAGTCCAGGGGGTTTAAAGATACAAATAAGAAAGACGGTTTCTCCCAAAATCACCTTTCAGATTGTTTAAGCTTTTTTCCAGGCTTTCTGTATTTTAAAGCTTCTTTTGGGCATTTCTTTCACCTCTTAATTTTTCGGCCTTTAATCTTCTCCATGTGTCTAATCGCCACTTCCTTAACACTTGGAGATTTTTTTTAAAAAAATAGTGTTTATTGAAATTCCAACATATAAAACAAACAGTACAAAAAATACAGAAAAAGACATAGCAAAATTTTTTCACTAATGACAGTATTTCTATATTATTATCTCTATCATAACAAACATATTTACAAAAGTTCTAATTCTATATATCTCTATCTTAAATTACATCCTTATTTGAATTGTAATAACCTCTATTCGTAATTCAGTTTCATATCCTATATTTCTTCAACAATTTTACCTTCTACATATTATATTGGAAGCAGATTATCCCTTATTTTTTGCGTCTACTCTCAAGCCAGGAATACCATCTGTTCCAACTTTGATAGTACTTGGTTTCTTCCCTCTCCTTCATTTCCATGGACAGTCTGTCCATTTCTGCACAGTCATAATTTTTTTTTTATTATAATTTGGTCTGGAGGAATATCTGATTGTTTCCAGTTTTGTGCTAGGACAATTCTACTTGCAGTTAATATATGTAATGTTATATATTGCAATTTTTTCTCCATTTTCCCTTCAAAAATGCCCAAAAGAAAAAGTTCCGACTTCATCTCTATTCTCTGTTCAGTTATCCCCTCCAGTCACTTTCTTATCTTACACCAGTATTTTCTAATCTTAGGACAGGTCCACCACGTGTGGTAGAATGTTCCTTGTTTATGACCACACCTCCAACATTCCGGGGATCTGTTTAAGAACATCTTGGCCAATCTCGCTGGTGGGGAGATTATTTTTTGAAATTCCTGTACTTAAGTCTTTAGAGTAAGAGTTGGAAGTTATCTTACCCAGTTTCAATGCTCTGTCCATGGACCGCTCCAGCACAAATCTTATGGTCCCGGTTAGCCCAATTTATGATTTGCCAAAAATGGCCATCGTCCCTGCAACTGCTCAGGAGAGCTTGCTTTGGACCTAACGAGGAAATTGCGAGTTCCTCATGGTCCACAAAGCACCTCTCCTTTCTTCGCCATCCCTACAAGTCAGCTTTGACCCCCATAGGGTCTCCCGACAGCAGTTGCCGGCTGGATTTCGCATGGCTCAGCGGAGACCGCTATTTTCCAAGCCATTCTCGCCACGACGTCAACCGGAAGTCTTTTTTAATCTTCATTTTGATGGTGAAGGATCCCCTTCTCATCTATCAGTTTATGTATCATTTTCTTCTCTTTCTCTTTTTTTAGTTTGTATGCTAGCCATCTGCCTGGCTTATTTGCATTTTCAAAAAAGTTTTGTCTTGCCATTTTAATTTTTTGTACCATTTCTTCTTTTTCTATGAGGTTTAATTCATGTTTTATTAATTCCATTTTCTCTTTTACATTACTTTTTTGCAGCTCTTGCAGCAATTCTATCTTTAGCTTTTTGAGTTCTTCTTGTAGTGTTTTTTGCTGTTGTTTCTTTTTCTTGTTTCTTCTTGCTATATATGTTACAGCTAATCCTCGCATGTATGCTTTAGCCATGTCCCAAACATTTTGTATTTTCTTTAAAAAAGAAGTCTATTTCTTTTTCCATTATTTGTATAAACTCCTTGTCCTTTAGTATGGTTTGGTTCAGTGTCCATCTCAATTTCTTCCTTTGTCCCTTCCACCTAATTTTTATTGGGTTATGATCTGCCCATATGTTCATTTCTATATCAACCTCTTGGACATCTCTTCTCATGACACCCATCTAGACCACGACTGATGTCTGTTCGAATAGAATGTATATTAGTTTTTCTTTGGGTTTAACTCTCTCCATATATCCTGTATGCCTATTTCTTGTGTCATTTCGAAAAAAAGTTTTGGGGAGTAATTTTTTAACTTTTTTTATTGCATCTATAGTCTAGTTTGACGTGCACAACTGCATTGAAGTCTCCTATCATACATATGTTTTCATAGGCCATTTCAATTATCTTCTTATGGAGCTTTTTGTAAAATTCTTCTTGTTTGTTATTTGGTGCATATATTGCAATCAAAAGAATCTGTTTCTGATTTATTACAACCTCAACCATCAATATTCTCCCTTCTTCATGTGAATATACTTGCTTGGCTTTTAACGTTTCTTTAACATATAATGCCACCCCTTTTTTCTTTTGTTGTGCTAATGCAGAATATAGTTTCCCCATTTTGGGGTATTCCAATAGGTTGCCATGTTATTTTTTTAATATGCACTTCTTGAAGACAAATTAGGTCCAATTTTAATTTTTGTAGATACATAAACTTTTTTTCCTTTTCATAGAGGAGTTCAATTCATTTCTGTTAATTGATAACATCTTTATTTCTTCTTCCATAACTTCATTTATATATAGGTTTTACACTCCAGGTTGTTCTTATCGCTGTCTGTTCTTTTGCTCTTGCACCTTCTCGTTCTGCTCGTTCTCTTTTTTCATTTTCGCTCTCTTCTTGTTGCGAAGTCTTTTCTTCTACTTGTATTTCTTCTTGTCTTTTACTTCCTATCTCTTCTCTGCTTTCCTGTTCTTCACTTGCAATAAAATGATCTTCAAAAAATTCATATGCTTTATCTAATGAATCCAATCTAAATCTTTTATCTTGCCAAATAACCAGGATTCCCTCTGGTATTCCTGCCTTATCCATTACCTCACAGCTATCTAAATTTGCTCTCCAAATGCAAACGATTGAACTACTGGTAGTACATTTCCTCAATTGTGAATCAGCCTGGGCAATAGCCTAAGCTCTTACTTTGAAGAACAAGGACATGATCATGAATACCCTCACTGTAAAACATTCTCTCAAATGTTACCACCATTGTTTCACAATTTAGGGTTATTACAGTCTACCACCCATTTCCATTCTCTCTCTCTCTCTCTCTCTCTCTCTCTCCCTCCCTCCCTCTCTCTCTCTCTCTCTCTCTCTCTCTCCCCTCCCCTTCCATCTCCCCCTTCCTCCGCATGCACACACACATACACACTCACATACACACACACAAATACTAATGGTGACCTCATTATCTAGAAGTGTGTTTTTGTAAAGGCATAGAAAAGGTGTTAGCATGTTCAAGCACAAAAAATAAAACAGAAAAAGATTTTTTATTCTACCAGAACCATTGAATTAGGAAGATATGGAAATGGAAATGAGATATCATGGAAGGTTGAATGGCTGGATTTATTGTACAATATTGTTGCAGAAACAATGAAATATTGTGCCACCTTAGGCTATTAAACTTACAGATTTATGTTGGAATAATATGTTAAGTGCTTTGAAATTGATGACATGAATTGGTTTTCTGAACTGTAGAGGAGAAAGATGTAACATGATAGATCCATTAAAATCATAGAAAAGTAATATTATTCGCAATGAAATGGAAGTGATACAGTTCTACAATGATAAAGACATTGTTACACCCTGGAACTTTGTTTCAAATGTAGAATACTTTTGAATGTGAAACATTAACAATGACAACAACAGATCTCCTTTGGTAGTTCTTTAGTTTTGAACTGGCTTATTTTTTTAGGGTATGGAGCCAATCTTCTTAATGCCCTGAGGCCAACAGGCACCAAGCACAGGCAGCAGACACCATCACCTAAACAGGCTGAAGAGAGCCAAGCAGTCCCTGAATCCAATTATATCTGGTGAACTGCAACATCTGAAATGTTTTACATTACACAACGTTCCAGCCTTCATTAACCTCTCATGTGTTCAATATTAAAAATGCTGTTCATTACGTTTTAAGATTACTGGCCTGAATTTTATTAGCTTCATTATAAATCCCAGAGCTAATACTTATTATTCTTTGAAACTTTTGTTTCTCTAACACATTTATGTAGGCTTGTTTTCAGTGCTTTGATTGGTTTCTTTTTGTATTATATTTCAGTTCTTTATTGAATTGGGGGGAGGGGAGTGTTACACCCACATGCTCAGAAATTCCTCAGAATTAATAAGGGTGAATTTTAAAATGGCAGTCTAGAACATATAGTTTTTCTTTAATCAACCTAGCTTAAGCAAGTAGAAGGAATAGAAATGTATGTTTGATTTCTATTTCGGATTGAAGGGCTTCTTGTAGTTTGTTTAATATTTTTTAACTTAAAATCAATTTCTGTTTCTACAGTGTGCTCTATATGAAATGCATCAGGGCTGTGGTATTGAAACAATATAATATATTGGAAATAAAATGGAATTATGAACTCATTCTTTGTATTGGCTTATAGCAATATAATATAAACAAAACAGGTCTTATGTAATAAACATTTTTGTACTTATGGTTATATATTAAATAAAGATGCTGCTTTATTTTGTTTGTGTTGAGATGTAACAATTCATGAAACTGGGGCTGGGCAGACATTTCCTAAAGTATATTTTGAAAAAGGAACAGAGCTTTATAACAAATATTTTAAAAAGTCACATAAAAATAAGAAAACTATTTACCCATCCTACCAGAGAGATATTATGTATAATCAGAACCCACACATAAACTGTTATGACTTCATAAATCATCCTGAACATTAATTAAATCATTAAATCTTGGTGGAATGATGCAAGGTTTCAATGGACTACAGATTGCCTACCCTGGAATTCCAAGACCCTCCTCTGTTTTCCTAAAGCTTTACTTACTGTGCTATGACTGAGACAGCTGCAAGGAGACAACCCAAGGCAATGATCCAATGTCCTCTTTTATGTTGTCACATTATTGTTATCCTATCATTTCTTATTGCTATCCTTTCTTCCTATCATCTGTCTCTTTTGAACTGCTTGAGAACCAAAAACATCAATAGAAACTTTACTGAGATAGTCTGCAAGAATGTAAGAGCCTACATAAGGGCCTTACTCTCTTAAAGAGCTAGTACATATTTTAAATCTATTGTACTTTCTTTGGGAAAAGGTGGAGGGCTGTCCTTGAAAGAGAATTTGCATAACAAGGCAGCAATCCTCTGTATACTTATTTAGGAGTAAGCATTATTGAACTCAGTAATATTGACCCACAGTGGCACAGTTGACCTTTGAACCGCCTAGCTGCTCTTTCTAGTAGTTTGCAGGTTGTCTCCACAGGCTGTCCTACTTGGAGTACATTCCAAGTATTTAAAGGTCTGCTACTCAGAACTTGAGCTAGTACTCAAGGCTTTCAAGGGGATCTAAGGTCTGGTTTGCTCATTGGATCACAATAATGTAGTTCATCTGGATTTGATTAACAAATTGAGTGCCCTGCCATCATGGTCTGTAAACTTTTTTTTAACCATGTCTAGTTTATTCAATAAATCATAGCTAAATGAGAACACAAAAGTATGAATCAGGTTACTATGTAACTAACTTGCTTTGAACTATCTAATTAAAGTGATAAAGCGCTTACTATAATTTTGAAATGTTAGAGTAATAATAAGGCTATCAATTTCTATCCTATTTTATTTTTGGTGGATAGTATAAATACAAATGAATCATAACCTTCAATCTAGCACATTTTTTATTAAAAATATATTAATTTATTGTCATCTTCCTGCAACATGTGTTTTTATTAATGTGGTCTACTACTATGATGTCAATGGCTCACAAGTATGTTAGAAATAAAAAGATTGAATACAGAATTATATTACAATTCATTTGTTTTAGAAGTATTATTGCATGCACTCTGTATAGGTAAACAACTTTGTATTTAAATTAGAAACAACTGAAAAGCATTCTCAATATAAAAGGCATGCCAAAAAAAAAAAATAGATTCAATAGACAGCTATTTTGGGGCCCAGTGCATCAGGAAGGATTATAACAAATGTCTGCTCTTTGAATACTTTTTTGCCTGAGAGGCACTAATTTAAGTTCACATGATTCACTGAAACAATGTTATGGCAGAAGCATTGTGGGAAAATTTAAAAATAGCTGAATATCAGCCAAGATGCTTATGGCTTTTGATGCAGAAGAATGTAATTAGATATAGGGCTATTAGATCTGGCTGCAAGAATTCAGATGCCCATTAGACAGGAGGTATAGAAAGTTGTAACTCTTTGCTCCTATCTAGTGGTTATCTATATTTTAATAGCCCAGATCTAGTCACTCTACTAAACAGCATTCTAGTGCACAGCCCTTCAAGCTCTGATTATGCATATTTGAACTGAGTTTCAGTGTTATATCATAATTTTGCCAAAATCAATTGTATGCATTTAATATTATATCATCTAACATAGTAGGCCTTATTAATAGTTGAATGTTTAACATTAATGAAACCAAATACGAATATTGCTCTATTCCCATAGAATTGGCTGAGACATCTTAGAGAAAAATCTTAGTTCCTGTGCCAGTGCTTTGTGTTTTATGCTTTATTATGCTCTGAATCATGGTTGTCAATGACATTTATTTTGTGTTTTGTTCTTTTTTATAATTGATACACTGCCAACTTGGCTTTTAAAAAAGCAGCTATTTCTTTATTAATAATTTCAAGAGATGTATAAAAATTTAACATAATTAAAGACATTAATGCATCCTGCTTCTATATTGCAGTTGGATATTTTAATTACTTAACCCAGAGTAATGATACAATGAAATATATTCTACTTATGGGAATAAGCTCATAAACTCAGTGGAATAAACTTCTGATGAAAAATAGGAATGAAACAAACCAACACTTACATACTTCCACCAAATTCAGTGAGGCTTATTTCTAAAGAGTAGTTCATAAAATGGCAATAAACATTAATTTCTAATGAAATTATTATTTTTATACAAGGATTGATCAGAGGTTTATTTTTTTTAGATTGTTTTGTCCTGCATTTATTTTTTTTTATAAATAACTCAAGGAGGCTAATATACTGTACCTAACACTTCTGCCTCCTATTTTCCTCAAAATAACTATGTGAGGTGAGTGGGGTTGACCTCACATAGTGATTAGCCCGAAAAGATCCAGCTGATTTTCATGCCCAAGGCACAACTAGAACTCACAGTTTCTTGGCTTCTAGCCTGATGCCTTAACCACTAGACCAAACTAGATTATTTAAAACTATTAAATAACTTGCAGTTACCTACAGAACATCACAGAAATAATTGATTGGTAGATTGGTATTGATAAATTGCCCTGTCAAATTCCAAACATTTGTCTTACAGATTTTCAAAAGGTTTGTGCTGGCAAAACCAACAAGTTTGTTCAAAATCAATCTCTTTTATCAAAAATGATTTAAATAAGGGAATAGAAGGGGAACTCATCAAACTTTGAAGATGATACTAAAATGGCAGGAATAGCCAACACCCCAGAAGACAAGCTCAAGATCCAAAAAGATCTTGACAGACTTGAACAATGGGCCCTAACTAGCAAAATGAATTTTAATGTGAAGAAAAGGAAAGCTTTACATTTAGGCAGGAAAAATCAAAGATATAAGTACAGATTCAGCGAGACCTGGCTCAAAAACAGTAACTGTGAGAGGGATATTGGAGTCCTCGTGGATGATCATTTGAATATTTATTTATTTATTTATTTATTTTTCATATTTGTATACCGCCCTACTCCCGAAGGACTCAGGGCGGTGAACAGCCATAATAAATACAAATACATATAGAAGTTAAAAACTATTAAGAAACAGATTAAGTAATTTAGGCTCAAAGATTAAAAAAACATCCAAATTTATCTAAAGAGGTTTAAAACCCAATTTAAAAGACAGTTTAAAAGCCAATTAAAAAGGGGGAGTTAGGCCAGACCAGCTTTTTTTTTTTTTTTTAATTTGATTTATATGCCGCCCTTCTCTGGAGACTCAGGGCGGCTTACAGTGCGTTAAGCAATAGCCTTCATACTTTTGTATATTTATACAAAGTCAGCTTATTGCCCCCACAAACTGGGTCCTCATTTAACCTACCTTAGAAAGGATGGAAGGCTGAGTCAACCTTGAGCCTTGGAGAGATTCAAACCAGCAGTAAATTGCAGGCAGCTGTGTTAATAACAGGGTGCTTTAAACCACTGTAGTACCAAGGCTTGTTGGAATAGAAATGTTTTCAGGGCTCGGCGGAATATGCGTAAGTCTTGGATGTTTCGTAATTCTGGGGGAAGCCCGTTCCAGATGGTAGGTGCCCCCACAGAAAAGGCTCTCCCCCTGGGGGCCGTCAGTCGACATTGTTTGGCCGACGGCACCCTGAGGAGTCCCTCTCTATGGGAGCAAACTGGTCGGTGAGAGGCTATTGGTGGCAGGAGGCGGTCTCGTAAGTACCCTGGTCCTGAGCCATGGAGCGCTCTAAAGATAGTAACCAAAACCTTGAAGCGCACCCGGAAGACCACTGGGAGCCAGTGCAGCTCGCGCAGGAGGGGGGTTACATGAGAGCGCCACATTGCTCCCATTACCACCCGCGCGGCCGCATTCTGGACCAGTTGGAGCCTTCGGGTGCTTCTCAAGGGGAGCCCCATGTAGAGAGCATTACAATAATCCAGGCATGAGGTGACAAGGGCGTGAGTGACCGTGCGTAACGAGTCCCGATCCAGAAAGGGATGCAACTGGCGAATCAGGCGAACCTGATAAAAAGTCCTCCTGGCTACGGCCGTCATATGCTCTTCAAAAGACAGCCGTGAGTCCAGGAGGATGCCCAAGTTGCGAACCCCATCTGTGGGGGCCAACGACTCGCCCCCAATAGTCAGAGATGGCGCCAACTGACTATATCGGGACGACGGAAGCCACAGCCACTCGGTCTTGGATGGGTTGAGTCTGAGTTTGTTCCTCCCCATCCAGATCCGTACGGCCTCCAGGCACCAGGACATCACCTCGAGGGCATCATTGGGGTGGTCTGGGGTGGAGATGTACAGCTGGGTGTCATCAGCGTACTGGTACTTCACCCCAAAACCACGGATGATCTCACCCAGCGGCTTCACATAAATGTTGAATAGAAGGGGCGAGAGGACCGATCCTTGTGGCACCCCACATATAAGGGGCCTCGGGGTCGACCTCTGCCCCCCTGTCAACACAGACTGCGACCGGTCAGAGAGAAAGGAGGAGAACCACTGTAGAACAGTGCCCCCCACCCCCAACCCTTCCAACTGGTGCAGCATGATATCATGATCGATGGTATCAAAAGCCGCTGAGAGGTCTAATAGGACAAGGACTGAGGAGCAACCCCTGTCTCGAGCCCTCCAGAGATCATCAACCAATGCGACCAATGCTGTCTCTGTGCTGTACCCGGGCCTGAATCCCGACTGGAACGGATCTAGATAATTCGATTCATCCAGGTACTGAGGCAGTTGTCGTGCAACCACACTCTCAACAACCTTTGCAACAAAGCGAAGGTTGGAGACAGGACGATAATTTGCTAATACAGCTGGATCCAGGGAGGGCTTCTTGAGGAGGGGCCTCACCACCGCCTCTTTCAAGACGGTGGGAAAGACACCCTCAATATGAATATGAGCCAGCAATGTACAGCAGCAGCCAAAAAAGCTAATACAATCCTTGGTTGTATAAACAGGCATAGAATCAAGATCACGTGAAGTATTAGTGCCACTTTACAAAACCCTAGTAAGATCACAGCTGGAATACTGCAACCAATTTTGGTCACCATACTACAAAAAAGATGTTGAGACTTTGGAAAAAGTTCAGAGAAGAGCAACTAAGACAATAAAAGGCCATGAGACTAAACCATATGAAGAACAGCTGCCAGCTTTGGGTCTGGCTAGTCTAAAGAAAAGAAGAATTAGGGGTGACATGATAGCAGTATTCCAGTATTTGAGGGGCTGCCACAAAGAAGAGGGGGTCAAAGTATTCTCCAAAGCACCAGAGAGCAGGACAAGGAACAATGGTTGGAAACTGATCAAAGAAAGAAGCAACCTGGAATTAAGGAGAAACTTCCTAACAGTGAGGATAATTAACCAGTGGAATGGCTTGCCTTCAGAAATCGTGGGCGCTCCATCACTGGAGGTTTTTAAGAAGAGACTGGACAGATGCTTGTCTGAGATGGTATATGCTTGAGCAGGGGGCTGGACTAGCTCTATTCTAAATTCTTTAAAAAGTTTTTTTGTTCCTTTCCTTTATTGTGTACATCATCTAACATCTGAACTTAAAACTCTAATAAATCATTGCTGAAACCTCAGCCAATAATAGGGATTAAATAGCTAATGAGAGCAAGTCATTAAATTTTTCCAAAAAGCTATGTCTGCAATAGCAAAGTGGTAACATAAACTTGTGTATTTGAAATGTGTGCTTTATGGTTTCTAAATTTAACAACTCTCAATCCAAAATAATGGGCAAACTTCTGTTTTGTAATATATTTTATTCCATATTAATAAAGTTGTAAAGTTGAGGCAGTTGCCATTAACTGTTTGAAGCCTCCCTTGTGCATACAGAAACAGTTTTATGTCAATCTACGCCTCCTGTGGGCATAAGGCTTGCCATTCGTTGCTTTCCTGCATATGTTATAGGCTTAATTAATGCTCTTGCTAAATCTTATATCTGAGGCTGATTTTAACCGTGTTATTGTAATGTAAGGTACTGATGGGTCAATACGAAATGTTTGCATCTACCTCTGTTCATCTTTTGGCTGTATTGTTTAAATTATTAAAAGGGACTAGGTTCTTTAATATGGTAATATTTCAACTCAGGTAGTCCTCAATTTACAACAGTTCAAACAGTGTTGTTCAAAGTTACAATAGCACTGAAAAAAGTGACATGACTGTTTTTCACAGTTACAACCTTTTCAGCAGCCCCATGACCATGCGAACAAAATTCAGATGCTTGGCAACTGGTTCATATTTATTTATTTATTTACTTGTTTGTTTGTTCGATTTATATGCTGCCCTTCTCCAGAGACTCAGGGCGGCTTACAATGCATTAAGCAATAGCCTTCATACTTTTGTATATACCTGCTTAGTAGGGCTTTTTGGCCCCCACTAAGTGGTGTGCTATTTTATACAAAGTCAGCTTATTGCCCCCACAAACAGGGTCCTCATTTTACCTACCTTGGAATAATGGAAGGCTGAGTCAACCTTGAGCCTGGTGAGAATTGAACTCGCAGTAATTGCAGGCAGCTGGCAGCTAAGTACTACTTTAACAGCAGTTTAGTCTGCTGTGCCACCAAGGCTCCTTTATCATAATCCATATTTATGATAGTTGCTGTGTCCCAAGATTTTGCAACCTTTTGACAAGCAAAGTCAATGGAGAAGTCAGATTCACTTAACAACTGGGTTACTAACTTATCAACTGCAGTGATTCACTTAACAACTGTGGCAAGAAAGGTCGTAAAATGGGGCAAAACTCACTTAGCAAATGTCTCACATAACAGCAGAAATTTTGGGCTTAATTGTGGTCGTAAGTCGAGAACTACCTGTATAGCATTTCCTTTCAAAGAAAGTCCCAACAGTTTTTAGGCAAACATATTGCTTAACACATTGTAAGCCGCCCTGAGTCTCCGGAGAAGGGCGGCATATAAATCAAATAAAAAAAAAAAAAACATCTTGCTCAATTTGACTTTCAACAGTTCCTAAGATATGATTAATCTTTTTTCCTACACATTTTTATTCTAGTTTTATTTTTTGCAAATGTTTGGTTTGATTGAATTTTGTAAAAGCAAAAAACACCTTAATATCAAATCTGATCTTAGGGGAGAAAAAGGATATAGCACATTTCTGGAAACAAACTAAAATAAATATTGGAATAACAAATAACAAATTTATTTGCTCTATATTGCCCCCCTATGTTTTCTTCCCATGAAAACCTGTTGGAATATCTTGAGACCACCCACAGATAAAAGGAAAAGAACTGTTTTAGGCCTGCACAATATCTTGGGGATTTTAGGAACAATGAGAAAACAGTTCATTTCTTAGTATTTAGACTGAAGCTCCTTTTGATCATTCAGATGGTTCTGTTCTACTCAAAAAGGATCAATCAATTCCTCTGGCAACAATAAAAAAACAAACAAATCAAAGAAAGTCATCCATTAAGCTCAAAAAATACAAAGAACTAGGCAGATGATGATTTATTAAGTAGTTACACATTTGCTCACTTGTTAAACAACTTGAAATATTCTATTTAAGAAAAGGAAAAGGCTGAAATTTAAGCTTGTAATTCATCTACTTGTTCAAACCTTTAACAGATATATTTCAAATTATGAAAGATAAATGAAAGCTCACTATCCTAATAGAAACGTTAATTGGAACCATTGTGTCATTTGTTTTTGATTGCCCTTGTTCTAGAAATAAAAGTATTAATTCCTTATGTGGTATTCCACTTTTATTTTTATTTTAATTAGGAATGGCAAATGGTAAGTAATTAAAGGCAAAGAAATGACTGAAAGCAAAAAAGACATGTGAGACTCTTGCTAGTGAACTCTAGGGAATAGCAAAATGTAACATGGAAATGATTCGGGACATCAACCTCTTTATCTTTAATTATTTGTTATTTATTTATTGGTGCCTCCCAATCAATGTTGACTTCTGATTAATGTCAGGGCAAGTCCCTGCAGTTCTCTTGGCAAGATTTCAAAAGTGGTTTGTCATTGTCTCCTTTCTATGGCTGAGTCAGTATGACTGACCCAAGATCACCCAACCGACTTGATGCTCAAGGCAGGACTAGAGCTGATGGTCAAATGGTTTCTAGGCTGATGCCTTAATCATTATGCCAAACTGGCTCTCTGCTTACTCATACCGTTAACTATGAGCCGTGGTGGTGCAGTGGTTAAAATGCAGCACTGGAGGCAATTTCTGGGAGTTGAAGTCCACCCATCTTCAAGCTTCCATGGTTGAGAAACACTGGTCTAAGTGCTATTTCTGTTGCTATAATCTACTATACTAATCTAATAGTTATTCAGATATATATTGCAATAATTTACTTATAAGAATACCGTTGGTCCAAAACATTTTGAGTTGAAGAATATGATGATGCTCTTCCCATCCATTGCATAGAAATAAGTGAGATACTTTAACCTTAATAATGAGATAGTGTAATAGACACTTCTAGCAACTCAGTTCTAAAGATCACAGTTAGGTCACAGGCAGCACAAAGAGAATTGTTCTATATATGCTGCTACTTCTAGTCAGATAAATCCATTATCAAACACAATTTACCTCTCCTTGAGGTTAAATAGCAAGAGATGAGTGTCCTGGAGAATTTTGTTGTTTTGAATCTCTCTGGAAAAGCAACTGGCTATAAAGGAATACACATCCTTCAAGGAATATCTTTCAGGATTCATGACGGAAAATAAGCTACCAAGATAGGTCCCACGAACAACTAGAGAAAATATGTGGTGATAGTTTGATCTTTTTTTCTGAAGCCTTGGTTAGTTTTCTTCAAAACAAGCTTTTTCTCTAAAGCCCAGTCTCCATTTGGCATGGGCATACAAATTATTTTTTTCCACTTTTTATACCTAATACTTTTCTTTATGCTTAATATTAATCCATGTTTATCTATGCTCTCCTGGGGTCTTATAGTAGTAACATTTTAAACAGTTCTTTGGTGCCAAATTGTGCCCTAAGACATGGAGGCTAGAAACAGGTTGCAGAAGATCTACATTAATAGATTCCCAGTTAAACTATTTGCCTAAAGCCCTTGTGCTTCTTTCAGGTTTAATCACATAACTCTGGTTAAGGAGACGAAAATATGAAAATATCAGTTGAAAGCTTATAATTCATTCACCATTCTGGCCTGCTCAGGTGAGGTTCAGTGGTACCCTTTTCATTGCAGAAAACCATGCAAAACTTCGACTTTTTGCTAGCACTGAATGAGTATATCGCAAACACAATAAACAAATCCTAAGGATGTCCAGTATTCAAAATGTTCTGTTGAAGACCTGGAGCGTTGAAGGAGATATAATGGTCACAAAGTTACCAACTTTTTCCTGTTGAGTACATGGGTGTATCAAAGAAAGTTATGTGATCCTTCCTCAACTCTCTGCTAAACTGGGCTCTCTACTGTTTGCCAAAATCTGTGCTGGAAAAAAATGTTGGGTTGTGGTGGTTTTTTTTTTTTTTTTTGGCAGCTTGTCTTGGGATCTCTTTTATCTAACTGAAAGCTGAAAGGCATTAAGTTGCACAGTAAATCACTTAACTAGAGCTAGAGTGTGATGGCTAGACCACAAAGAAAAATAATACAACATATACATTTTGAATAATTTTAGTATTAAAATGAAATAGCATAATAACATGATAGGAATAGCTTATAATTTTCAACATTTTAATCTGCTGTTGTTGTCATTGCTGTAATGTGGTTCTGAGAAATTTGTGATTTGTTATCTTGTACTTTTTTTCCTTTTTCGAAAATGAATCATACTGAATCTAAAACTAAGAATACTAATTGGAAATAGGAGATTACAAGTACATGCCCACAAAAATAGGAAAAGAGGTGGAAAATGTAACTGATTGATAAGAAAAGTACTCACCATCTATATATTTCTAAAACTCTCAAGTCTGTTTGTAACTTTCAACTAGGTGAAATTGGAAAGTATAGGACAACAATTATTGAAGCATGATAACTCAAATGGGCTAATTTACAAAATGCTGGGACCCATGACTCCTGTGGGAATAAAATTTGATAAGGTTGTGGATGCTTCAGCACCACCACTCCTTCTGACCACATTTCCTACTTGTGTTTCCCTGAAAATAAGACCTGGTCTTATATTTTGGGGGGCTCCAAAATAAGCATCAGGGAAACACGATATCAGGGTGATCAGCTGAGCTGGACACCCCACCCCCTGGCATGGACACAGGTGGTAAGCGCGCGGTGGCCAAGGGTGTCCAACAGCAGCTGCAGTCTGCTAGCCCCTTGGTCGACACATTCTGGGGCTGCGCAGCCCATGCAGCCTGCACAGCCTAGGTGAGTTGATTACCTGCCAAGCAGCAGATGGAGGCAGAAGCACGGTGGGAGCATGCAATCTGGATGTGCTGCGCAGTCTGCGGGAAAGCTGAGAGTCAGTAGGCCGGAGCAGGCGGCCGGCCACAGGAGGCTCATCTTTGCACAGTGGCACCAGCAGCAGACAGAGACAAAGGCACGGGAGGGAAGGTAGGCGATCCCGATGTGCTGTACAGGCTGCAGGCAAGCTGAGAGACACAAAGACAAACCTCCCATGGCCTCCTGCCTGCTCCATCCCATCATCTCTCGGCTTGCCTGTGGCCCACATGGCACATCAGGATCACCTGTCTTTCCCCCACAGTGCCGCTGTGTGAAGATGACCCTCCCATGACCCGCTGCCCGCTCCAGCCCACTGACTCTCAGCTTTCCCTCAGATTGCGTGACATGTCCAGATCACCTGCCTCCTCCTGTGCCTCTGCCTCCGTCTGCTGCTGGTGCAGGATCTGCAAAGATGAGCCTCCTGTGGCCACTTGCTCAGTCCAGCCCACTGACTCTCGGCTTTCTCACGACCCGCTGGGATGTCAATAATTTCTACACCAAAGTGAAGGATCTCATCCTATTATGCTTTACTGGCAGGATCTCATTAAATAATATCTCTATTCTGGTCTATTAAGAATCTCATTAAATATTATCTACTCATCAGTACAAAAGTTATATGTAAATAACTACCTACTTAGAAATACCAAGAACACCAAGAATTGAACACAAGATCCAATTGTTGTTGGATTACAACTCACATCATCCTTGATCACTAGCCATGCTGACTAGGGGTGACTGAAATTGGAATTCAACCAAATCTAGAGGACCACAACCTATTTATCTCTACCATTTAGACAAGTAATAATAAAAGGAAGGACATGGAATTCTGAAGTACTATTGCATTTTTCATTGATAAAGATCTTTGATTTTAACAATTCACCACAATGTGGGTGCAAATAATTTGTGATGAATGGTACCACACAACGAATATTTTGCTTATGTTCTTCATCACTATTTAGTACTATATACATGAGGAATACAAACAGAAAGTGATGAACTTCAACCTTTCCTCTATAATACTATATGAAAGAAGCAGGATAATTTAAATTTAAAAATTTCATTGTAAGTACCAAAGAAAACACAATGTGACTTGAGATGGTGTTCTGTGGTTTCTTATGATGCCTGTGGGGAGTAGGGAGGTAGGCACAGAAGGGAGCACCCCTTCTTCTTTTTATAGCACCTGAAAAAGAGGACTTGCTGCCTAATTGCCTGAGTGGTATATTTTCAGCACAATCTTTTTCACTATGGGATCCTTCAGAGATATGTGGAATATATCTCTCCATACCCTCAGCTATGCTGTCTGGCACTAATGAGAGACGGTAAAAACCATCTGGAAGGCACTGCATTTTAGAAAATAGTGTGTTTTAGGACTTAGCTCACTCTGCCGGCATATGAAAGGGGCAAGGCAGTTCCAAGACTTGAAAAGAAGGGCTGTGAAATTCTTAAGGACAGCCAACCCCTTCAATACAAGCATACTAATTCAGACCCTCCTTGAAGTTCTCTTGTGTGTCTCGCATTGAGCTTCTATTCCCATAACATTGTTTTTAGCACAGCAGTAAAGCTACTCAGGGGGGTTCTGTCTCTTGTTTAGTTGGTAACAGATTTACAAAAGATGCATCAAAACAGAAGGGCTGGAAAGGCCATACAGCCAGTTTGTCCCAGGGCATTTCATATCCAGCCATACTCATGACAATCAGACTGCATTGTGGCTATTGCCTGTTCCCTTGACAGAGGAATCTCAGCCATTTCGACTTTAACGAGTTTGGATCATTCTTGTGTTTGAAGTTGCTGGAACTACATCAAACAGCCATGGATAAAGAATGCTGCTGAAGGATTTATTCTGTCTGGATAGGAATGTAATGGGGAAGGAGGAGAGGAGGGCAGAGAATATGTAAGGAGGAGGAGAACAGAATAATGTTTCTCCATCCCCCTTTCAGATCTACCCACTAAGAATATTTTGGTGGAGTATCTCACAGAAAAACAATTTAGTTCTGAGCTGCTTGAATTATCCCAAGCATAAGAATTAGCAGCATAGAGGTTTAAAAAGATTGTTTGCTAGTTAACAATGATGCTCAATGGTTTTAGTATTGCTATTTAAACTTTATGATTAAAAAAAGTTTACATTATTAATCAACAGCAGACACCAAATTGCCTACTTTTATTAGTATAAATCATCCCAGTCAATGCAATAAAACCATCCTATTACACCAAACTGGCAAATAAACTGCAAATAAACCTCACAAATTATCAAGAAACTAAATTAAAGTGAGAGAACCAGTTTGGAATGGTGGTTGAAAGCATTAGACTAGATAACACTTATTATTAGATAAGTCAACATTGCAGGCTACAAATAGGTGACTGTTTTAGTTCTGCCTTAGGCACGAAGGGAGACTTTGAGCTAATCACTTGCTCTTAGCTTTAGAAAGAAGGCAAGAGTCCATCACTTCCAAAAATGTTATTGAGAAAACTGCAGGGACTAGTTCAGGCAGTCACTAGGAGTCATGATTAATTTTGAAGGCATGTGCACACACACACATAAAATTAAAAGTGAGAGCATCCATCTGTAGATATTCAGAAGCATCATGCAATTTGCAGGCAAACTGAAATTTCTCTTGATAATTTTAAAAATAGAAAGTGTGGGATTTCTAGAAATCGATGAACTATATTTCCTACCATCTCTTACAGTACGTCTGACCATTTTTTTATTTTAGACAATTTATCTTTAAAACAATTGATTTGTCAAACCATTCACTATAACACAAGTTGCACTGGCTGCTGATCTGCTTCAGGGTGCAACTCAAGGTGTTGATTATTATCTTTAAAGCCATTTATATGGTATGAATCCAGGATATCTGCAGAACGGTCTTGCCAATGGGAATGGTTTGCCCCACTCGTGCTGGCAGAATGGGATCTTGGAGATCCCAAGACTTTTGGCTGGTGGAATCCAGGAGTAGAGCCTTTTCTGCTGTAGCTCCCAGCCTTTGGAACAATTTGCCACAGAAGGTAAGATCTGCCCTCTCTCCTTTAGCCTTCAGGAAAATCCTTAAAACCTGGGATGGTTTGTACTGCAGGAAAAGCTATTGACTGGCGTGGTTGGTGCACTAAGAGAGAAAGCACCTCACCTCACCTCTCCCCTCCAAATTCATTTTATATTTAGAATTGTTGTTATACATAGCTTTATCTTGATGTAGGCTGCTCAGAATCACCTGTACTATAAGATGGGCAGCAAATAAATTTGATAGATAGATGATAGATAGACAAGCATACATGCACATACACACATATATACATACCATACATACATACATACATACATACATACATACATACATACATAAAGTTTTAAAATCTTTTTGTACAATCTTTTTTTTTAAAGCCCTTATTATTTTGCTACTGCTTGCCTACAAGTTATAGCTGTGCTTAATTGCAGTTTACTTGCCTCCTTTGGAAGCAAGTCTTTCTTCTCCCTCAAGAACCTTTCTACTCAAATTATTTGTCTCCACCTTTTTTTATTTAGCCTGGCCTTGACAGCCTTTAACAGAGAAAAGATGAAAGGGGGAAAAAAAGCATTAAAATTAAAAAGCAATTAAGCCAAAAGGATAATGAATCGTGGGAGAGGGGAGAGGGAGTATTCCAGTTAGTTGATTAGCCCCATTTCTTTTCTAAAAAACGTCTTTGGCTGCACAGTCTTAAATGACTTTAGGCTTCTGTTTCTGGGTATCGGCTTGTGTCCCTGGTTTCCTTCCCTGACTTCTCCTTTGTTGTGAGCCTCAGAATTGTTCTCTTCTGCCTCAGCCTCATTAATCTCCCATGCTCCTTAGAGAAATGCCCTGGTCTGCCTCCACTCCCCTCATATTCCCTCTCTTTCTCCTAACAAACCTTCCAATCTGTTTGGAAATCTTCTGAACTCTGCTTTGCTCTGAAGTCCAGCAGGATCGTAAGCAGCCAACCTTTAGAGGGGTGGAGAGAGTTGTTTGAAGCTATATGAAGGATGATACAAGGAGGTTGGAGACCCTGCTTCAGGCCAGTTTATACTGATTGGCAACACATGTGATTGCCTTTCCAGAGCTATGTGGTCTCTATGTCTGACTCCTTCTCTCCTCTGATTCAGAAAACAAATTATGCCATTTTATATTAAATCTGCAAGCTTCAGTTTGTGACTCTACATTTATTTTGTTGTTCTTAGAATTTGCCCCAGAAATAAAACCAACAAACAGAAAACAAAAACAAAATAAAACAAAAACAAAACAAAAACTAACAACAGAAAAACATCTTCATCAAATGGATTCCTAACTGGCTGACCAACCACACTCAAGGTGTAGTTCTTAATGCAGCTACATCTAAAAAGAGGGAAGTACGCAGTGGATACCTCAAGGTTCTGTCTTGAGTCCAGTATTCATCAACAAAGGATTTAAATAAGGAGATAGAAGGAGAATTCATCAAATTTGCAGATGATACTGAACTGGAGGGAATTGCTAACTCTTTGGAAGATAGGCTGAAGACCAAGAAGGATCTTGACATAGAGATCTTGGTATTCTCTGAGATCCACTAGCATTGATGAATGTTACCTAGTTTGGGTAATGAAACATCTTGCAAGAAAACAACCAAGCTCAGAGAGCACCAAGGACCCCTCATTTCAATCCTGAGCTACAAATATTCTCTTTTATTGACAGACTTGAACAATGGGCCCTATCCAATAAAATGCAATTCAGGGATGAGAAAAGTAACGTTTTACACCTAGGCAAGAAGAACCAAATGCACAGGTATAAGATAGGTGATACTTTGCTCAATAGTGGTAACTGTGAGAGGGATCTAGGAATCCTAGTGGACAACTACTTAAGTATGAGCCAGCAGTGTGCTCCAGCAGCCAAAAAAGCCAATGCAGTCCTGGGCTGTATCAACAAAAGGATAGTATCAAGATCATGTGAGGCGTTAGTGCCATTTTATGCTGCATTGATGAGACCACACTTGGAATACTGCATCTAGTTTTGATCACCACAATACAAAAAAGATGTTGAGATGCTAGAAAAAGTGCAGAGAAGAGCAACAAAGATAATTAAGGAACTGGAGGCTAAAACACGTGAAGAAAGGTGGCAGGAACTGGGAATGACTAATCTAACAAAGAGGACTAGGAAAGATAGCAGTTTTACAATATTTAAGGGGCTGTCACAAACAAGAGAAGGTCAACCTATTCTGCAAAGCATCTGAAAGTAAGACAAGAAGTAATGGATGGAAACTTATCAAAATGAGATCCAACCTAGAACTAAGGAGAAATTTCCTGACAGTGAAAACAATCAATCATCGGAACAGCTTGGCTCCAGAAATTGTCACTGGAGGTTTTTAAGAAGAAACTGTACAGCCATTTGTCTGGAATCCTAAGGCTCTTCTGCTTAAGCAGGGGGTTGTAATGGAAGACCTTCAAGGTCTCTTCCAACTCTGTTATTCTGTTAAGTATGGAGACCAGAACAATATCCTAAACAAAAAACAATAATGGAAAGCAAGATAAAATCTCCCAAAAAACCCCACAGGAGGTATCTGGTACTAAAAGTGGATTGAAATAAAATGGCTTTAATCTTTTTACAGAATTGGAGCAAGGTGAGGGTTGCACACATCTTGGGGGAAGAGTATTGGTGGGACCATTACAAAAAGCCAACCCTCCCATCAGAGGTGGGTTCCACTTACCTTCGCTACCAATTCTCAATGGAAGCGGGTGCGTGCGCGCTTGCTTCACTTGCACACGGTGCTTCTGCGCATGTGTAGAAGCTTCTGCGCATATGCAGATCGTCCATGATGATGTCCGGGTGGGTAGGCGGAGCCTCCCGATGCCATTACTACCAGTTTGCAAGATCCAGACCGAACTGGTAGCAACCCACCACTGCCTCCCATCCATACCCATGAGCCTCCAAAAGGAAAACTTGCAATGGGCCACCCATCAATTATCAAATTGGATAGGCAGTTTCTTTCATTCATTCATTCATGAATTTTGAACCAATTCAAATTGTTTATAGCCACCTAAATTCTATGAACTTCAAAAGATATTTATAAAACAGATAAAGCATAAAATTCACCAGGTGTTGCCTGATTAATGTTGTATATTTAAGGATTTAAAGGCAATTGCCAGACTTTGAATTGGGCCCAAACCTTCTAACTACCAATGCTGCAACATTACTATAGGTGTAATTGTGTATTGGGTAAACTGTTTTGCCAATAAACTTACCCTTGCATTTCATACACTTATTTGCTAGCTTCAGAGTGGTCTCTATAGACAGCCCTACATGGAGTATCTTGTAGTAGTCCAATTGAGTGGTGATCAAGTCAATAAATTACTGAAATCAAGTGATTGCATTGTTTGCTTTGGATGTTTTGAAATCTATTCTATTGTAAACAACTGTCTGTTTTTGGTTGAAGAGAGCAGCACAAATTAGGTCGGTAAACAAATGAAACACTATGTTTTTTTTAGTAGAAACATCTCCAACTTTTCAGGATTCTGGCAAGAGAATCTTATTCTTTGCAGAAGACCAAATCACAAAGGGAGCAGAGCTTGGTGAGGGATTGTAGGCATGAATAATAGTACCTCACCAGTACCACTGTGCACGTGGGTTGTATGTGTGTGTGTTTGCTCCTGATCTTTCACAGCAGCCCATGCCCGATTGCCCCCGGCAGGCTCAGAATGGCAGTGCCCGGATCTGCTCTGGGCCTTTAAGAGCAGCGGAAATCAGTCGTCATGCCATGCAACCCCCAAGGCGGCTCCCCCAAGTGGACCCACTCCCCAAGGAATGCGATGTGGGGACAGCTTCAGCCAGCCCGGCCCGGGCAAGGCCAGAAGGGGTGAATTCTCCAACTCCGGTTCAGCCAGCTGGGGATGGGCTGCTGCGAAAGATCAGGAGCAAACACACACACACACACACACACACACACACACAAAACCCACGCACAGCGGTACTGGTGAGGTTTTTAGCAAGCAGCACAGGAAGCCAGACTTGCCTTCACAGGTACGAAAGCTTCCTACAAATGGAAAAATGCCAGGAGCAAGCGTGCGCTTCTTTTTGCACTTGCTCCTGTCGTTTTTCCATTTGGAAGATGGAGAGGAGGAGAAAGAAGACGAAGCTCGGGGTGAGTGAAAAGGGGGAGCAGCCAAGCACTTTGTTTCTCTCTCTCCCCCTCTCCGTCATTTCCCGGACCGGGTGGCCAAGGTAGAAAGGCGAGCAATCTTTGGGTCTGGCTTGACAAGGGGGGTCAGGCTGGTCAGGTGCTGATCATCAGAACCTTTTTTTTTACTTTTTAAAGCATTTTTTACCAGTTAAAAATCCTTTAAAAAGTAAAAAAAAGTTGGCCACTCCCACCCAGTCACATGACCACCACCAAGCCACGCCACCAAGCCACGCCCACAGAACTGGTGGCAAAAAAAATTAGATTTCACCACTGATGTGAACTGCACAGAAAATACACTTTTGTTTCGTTATGAAGAAATATCCCCTAAGTCAGATGTACTCTAAATGTAGACTGACTTTTAGCTACACAACTTCCCAGCAAACAGCAAATTTTGAAGCTCCAGGTAAAAAGGATTCATTTTAGAATGAGAAACCACACTTTGCACGTTGGAGTTTCCTAAAGGAATGCTGGGAAACTCTGTATTTTAAAGAACATTTGAGGGAGGGGTGCAGAATAGCCCTTCTCTGCCTAAGGCTGTAGAGACCTTGCACCAATCAAAAACACTGTTTGTGAAGCAACTGATCAACACTGATAGGGTAAGCTACTAGTATAGGAAAATAAGAGCACTCCCTTCTTGTACTGATAATACTACCTAGTTTGGTAATGAAACATCTGTAGGAAAACCATCAAGCTCAGAGAGCACCAAGGACCCCACAGTTTAACCCTGAGCTACAAATATTCTCTTCTATCGATAAGCGCTTTTTGGTTAGAGGGACTCAGAGCCTGCCTTATATGAGATGGCTCCCAGTGGATTTCATTCTAAATTTTGATATGATTTCTGTAAATAAGGAATGAAGAATTATAATGGCTGGGTATTTGATCCTTTATACATCAAAAAAAAAAATACAAAGCTAAGAGATAAACAAATAAAAAAACAGATTTGAAAAAAGAAAAGGCTCAGGAAAGAAAAAGAGTGAACGTGTAAGAGGAAAAGAAGGAAAACCGAAAACTGAAAACCAACTTTCTTTGGTACAGATATAAGTAAAAAATATATCAAACTCTTATTCTAAAATGAACATTTGTCTACATTATTTCCATAATCCCATATCTAATCATCAAAGCCCAAATCAACTTTTAATTTCAGTATCTCACAAAAAGTCCAGTAAGGTTCATATTGTGGTCCACAATATGCGGAGCTGGCAGCGGAGCCGGACAGTGAGGACGTTAGGGAGAACAATGGGCCAGTCCTTGAGTCTGAGGAAGGTCCAGACGAGGGCTCTGTGTCGGAACCAGAGATGGGACCAGGGCCATCTGGGAGTGATGCGCAGACTCCGGAGCCTCCAGAGTCAGACAGCAGAGAGGCAGAGGAACAGGAGAAGCCTGTTCCTAGTGCACGCATGCGCGGAGCTGCCAGAAGGCAAGAGCAGCTAAAGCAAAAAGGACGACTCAGGAGTAAGTCCAGGAGATGATTGGCCCCTCCCATAAGGCTTAAAAGAGCAGCAAAGGCACTTGGGCTCTTTGTAGGAAAGCAACGTTGCTAAATCTGTTTCCAGTCGGCTTTGCCAAGAAAGGCCTTCGGCAGAGTGCCAAAGAAGATAAAGGTTTGTGATAAGCCCGAAGGATTTTTTCTGAAGAATTTGTTTTGGAATTAATTTGGACTAAGCTGGGAATGAAGTAATTCTAGCTGTTATAATAAAATAGGTTTGTTTGTGACTAATTGTGTCTTGTAAAGACTAAGTGACCCTAGGTCACAACACATATCGCTTTAATCACTATTTGTTAAGGAAATTACAACTGATTTATTTAATTGCACCAAACTCTAAATAAAACAGGAATGGAAAATCGTAAGCTCTAGTGTAGACCCATGCTTCTCAACTTTGGCATCTTTAAGGTGCATGGGTTTCAAAGACTTCCGGTTTGGCTCCACGAGCTTCACTGACGCTCTTTCATGAGCGCCCGATCCCCGGCACCGTAAATGCCGCCAGAACAGCTGAAAAACAGCTGTCTGGCAGCGAAAAACCCTCTCCCCAGGCAAAGGGGAGAGAGAAGAGCCGACAGGCGGAGGTAGAGCCCCCCAAATCTTGGGGCGCAAAGGGTGTGGGCTCCCTATAGAAGCCTGTCAAGCTGCTCCGGATCAGGGATGACTCCGCTGAAGCAGAGCTAGAAGCCGCAACCAAATTCTGCTTACAAGAAAGGAGGGGACTTGTAACATCTTTACTTTGATTGCAGACAGAGCAAATCAGGAGAAAAAAAGAAAAAATTGCAAGTAACACTTTAACTCCGTTTTAAAATGCAGAAAATGGCATCTGAGAGCGGGAGGAGGAAGCTACTAGGGAAAGTGCTTGTTAACGCTTGTTAACGTTTGCAGCAGTGATACAGCTACTGGATTACACCTTAAGAGAAAGTTTTAAAGTGGAAGCAGCCAGGAAAAGAATTTGGTACCGAGGAAAAGAATTTGGCACTGACTTTAATTAAAAGTTTGCTTTTATACTGTGTGGAAAATAGTTGGAATTGTCCTGATAGCTGGATGAATACAAAGTGGCTGAAATATGGCTGACATCAGGGCTGGTGAATCAGCAAATTCCCAAGCTGTGACTGTTCAGGTTTTTCAAGAACTTCTAGACTCTTTTAATTTTGCTCTTTTGGATACAATTGAAAGAGCTTTTTCAAAAAACAGCTTGGAAAATCATAAGCAGTTGTTGGAGGGATCAGCAAATTCTCAAGCTGTGACTGTTCAGGTTTTTCAAGAACTTCTAGACTCTTTTAATTCTGCTCTTTTGGATACAATTGAAAGAGCTTTTTCAAAAAATAGCTTGGGAAAACATAAGCAGTTGGTGGAGGGGCAGCAGGAAACTACTCAGAGGAGTTTGTTTTTGGAAAAGCAAGAGGCTGTCAGGATTGAAAGACAGGCTGGCACAGTTGAAACAAAGGTTTTGGTGGACATTTCCATTCAACTGATAGAAAAGCAACAAATAGACTCTTTATTGCAAGCAGACAATTTTTATGGCAACAAATTTTGGCTGTATGGACAAAGGAATGGACTGAATGATTATACAAGCAAGAAGAGTCGAAATGGGGAATTCAAATTAGAAAACGTGACCTCAAGAAGAGAGCGAGTATTTCAGAAACATCAACCTCAAATCAACATTTTGAAATTTTCAAAAATAAAATTGGGGGGACTGTTGAAAGAATTTATATAAAAAAAGGATTGGAAAAAATAAGAAGAGAAGAACAGAAGATTAAGAAAGATATCTTCCTGTAGATTTTGAAATTTGCACTTGGCAAATATGTGTTTCAATGGTATTAAGAGATTTTTAAAATGCTTAACATAAGATTATGTTATTTTAAAAGATATATGAGATAAATTGTGTAAGCTTTAAAGATGCCCAACTTTTTGAAGCAAAGAGGATTAATGTTAAATTTAGAATTCTATTACAAAATGATAATTAGTTTTGGATAGTAAAAGGGCTGCTTTTTAAAAAGTTAGAGGTATTAAAATGGTTAATTGAAAATCTGAAAGATATCTTCCTGTAGATTTTGAAATTTATATTTGGTAAATAAGTGTTTTAATGGTATTAAGAGATTTTTAGAATGTTTAACATAAGATTATATTGTTTTAAAAGATATATGATATAAAATGTGTAAGATTTCAAGATGCCCAATTTTTCTGGAGGGAAGAGGATTAATGTTAAATTCAGAATTTCATTAGAGAGTAATGTTCAAAAAGAATGATGTTCGAGGGTATGGAAATGGAATTTATTCATGATTTTTACTGTTTGTAATACTGCTAAAGTATTGGATTATATATCAAGAAAAAGTTTTTTTATAATTAGGAAGAATGAATTTAACTTAATTGGTCTTGAGAATTTATAAAAGGGAGGTTGATGAATTGGAGCAAGGGGAGTTAAAGAATGCGTGGGAGTTTTGAACTTTATAATTAGTTAGTTTATTTTAGCATATGTTTGTTAGATGCTATACCCTGTTTTTGCTCTGGGAAGTCAGGGGGGGTGGGGAGGGTGGGATAAGGGTTGGGATGGGAAAAAAGTGGTGAATAGAGAAATGTTTTAACAGAAGAAAGTATCTACGATTAGAATACAGGAGTTGCTCAGATAGGAAAATATTTCACAGCAAAGAAGTTGGAAAGGAGAGAGGAGGAGAGGGTAAGAAGAGGAGAGGGAGAGGAATGGAAGAAAGGAGAGGAGAAAGGGAAGGGGACAGGAGTAGGAGTGAAGGTGAGAAGGGGGAAAAGACGAGAGAAGTGGGGAAAGGAAAAGGAAGTAGGATGAGGTAGGAAAGGAGGTAGGAGAAAGTAGGAGAGAAGAGGAGGGAGGGAAGGGAAAGAAAGGAGGAGAAGAAGAAGGTTTGTTGTGGAACGAGGGAAGAAAGAGAAGAAGAGCAACTCCGAATGTAATTAAAATGTTTTATTTTAATGCTTTCTTTAAGAAAAATATGTATGTGTAGGATTTATTATGTATAAGAAAATGTATATTTTCTATTATGTGGGGAGGGGGAAAGGGGGGGGGAGAAAATTGTTTGTATTTCTTATAAAACTTTTCAATTAAAAAAAAAGGTGCATGGGTTTCAATTCCCAGAATTCCCAAGGCAGCATGAAGTTCGCCTATCTTAAACTTGCCAAGACTGAAAAACACTGATCTGAAATAGGGATAGTAAAAAATTCCTCTTTTACTGGTTCTTACTTATAAGCAATCGTAATGCAAAATCCTCACTTCCACCCCATCCCAGAGCAAAGATAATGCAAAATCCTCACTTCCACCCCATTCCAGAGCCATTATAATGCAAAATCCTCACTTCCACCCAGGGGTGCTAGAGAACCGGTAGCGGAAATTTTGAGTAGTTCGGAGAACCGGCAAATACCACCTCTTGCTGGCCCCAGAGTGGGGTGAGAATGGATATTTTGAAATATCTTTCCCCCAGGAGTGAGGAGGGAATGGGGATTTTGTAGTATCCTTCCCCTGGAGTGGGGTGGGAATGGAGATTTTGCAGTATCCTTCCCCTGCCACGCCCACCAAGCCACGCCCACAGAACCAATAGTAAAAATTCCACCACTGCTTCCACCCCATTCCAGAACAACCACCATTCCCTCACTAACCTGCTTTCAGGCTCTGTTCTCCCACATGCAGGGCAACAAAAGAAGACCATGTGTTTAAAGTTCAGTCAGACCTTCCAACTTCCAACTTCTCGGGGGGAAAAAAGATCTTGTTAAATTGGAAGGTCTGACGGAACTGACTGATCAGCCTCACAGCTAATCAGTGTGACCAGTCCATTGCCACCTCCTAGCTGATCAACACGGCTCCTAGGCATGCCCCTGCAGCCTCCCCACCCTGAATGGCAACTCCGGGTAGGGCGGGGTGGGGTCAACCAGTGGTGGGAACAACCAGTTCACCGAACTATGCAAAAAATTAATAACAGGTTCGGCTGAACCGGCGCAAACTGGCTGAATCTCATCACTGAATAGGCCTCTATATATAAGATCCCAGCAGAAGGCTGTGCAGTGGTGATCATCCAAAGGTGTTTTCCTATTGTTTTGTTCTAGAGAATTGAAATATTAAAAACCCAAGGCTAGGACATTGCTTTTAATTATCTTTAAGCTATTCTTTGCAGATTGTTGTGTGCTTCCCAGAGTCACTTTCAGTGAGATGGGAAGAGAGAGAGGGAGGAAGGGAGGGAAAGAGGGAAGGAGGGAGGGAGGGAGAGAAAGACAGAGAGAGAG
The DNA here is from genome assembly GCF_029215685.1 of Pituophis catenifer annectens. Classification (NCBI taxonomy): domain Eukaryota; kingdom Metazoa; phylum Chordata; class Lepidosauria; order Squamata; family Colubridae; genus Pituophis; species Pituophis catenifer. The sequence continues at coordinate 42,583,805 of NW_027256887.1, read as the reverse complement.
ACACACAGAGAGAGAGAGACAGAGACAGAGATATGGATGTTAACATCCTGGTTAGTGAGTTTCCTCTCCCTTAAAAAAGAAAGATTTCCCCAAAGAAAGAAAGTTTCCAAATCTAACAAAAAATCTTCACTGTTCAAAATAAGCTGTACTTTGTGCACTAGATAAAAAAAGGATAATAGGGAAGAAGCAGGAAGAGGAACGGCACAAGGACAGAGCATCTCAGCCCATGCCTGATTGTGACAGACCCCAGGACTGGATTTAATTTAGAACTTCCATCTCTAAATATTTGTACACTTTTTAAAACTGTAGCAGGAACTTCTGTCCGTCTTCAAAATAGGACACCAAATAAACACAGTTTCCAGCGTTGTTCACAATGATTCCCAGATGTTTTGAATACAAGCCCTACAGCACGGATGTCAGACTCGATTGTGTCACGTGATGTATCATGACATATTGCAACGTTTTTGCCTTTGCTGAGCCGGGGTGAGTGTGGCCTGTGCATGACGCATCTGGCCTGCGGGTCACAAGTTTGACACCCCTGCGAAAGGATCATGGTAATCTGCTTCCACTTGGGACAGTAAGAAAGAAGACACATTCACAAATAATGTTTTCCCCATGTTGCAGAAGTAACCATGGTTTGTTTCATGGGGATGAGAGTAGGAGAAGAGGCATATGAGAGACAAATAGAAGAAAAGTTATCTTCTGACTTTCCCATGAAGCATTTAAAACAGTGTTTTTCAAATTTGGCAACTTTAAAATAGTGGACTTCAATTCCCAGAATTCCTCAGCCAATTCTTGAAGTTGCCAAATTTGAAAAACACCAGTCAAAAACTATATTAACAATTAAAATGAATTTTAGAAAACTCCAGATTTCTACAATTGTTAGACAATGCAGAGGCAATTCAACTGGCAAAATAGTTTTTTGGAAGATAAACTGCAGTTTCAGAAATCCTCAATTCCACTTGAAAGGCACTGTGAAAAGGGAACTTGGTCTACGTACTTTTTGAAACCAGGTGAAGACCATTTCCTCCCATGCCCCACCCTATCAAAGCTAGAGATTGGCCCAAGAACTTCAGAAATCCAAGTATATCTCAGACTGATTGTCATTTTTATACAGCTTCTTGGCAGTTCTCACCTGGTGCTTCTCAAAAGAGGATATAGTAGTGTGTTTGGGTAGGTGGGTATATAAGTGTATCAGTATCAACAACAAAACAGCAGTACAATGCATTTATTTATCTCATGAAAATATTTCTATGCCACCAGAATCAAAACCTTGTTCTTGACTCACATAAAAAACGCAACATAAAATATACAAAATAAAAACAGAACAGCACTACACTTTTTAATCAATAAGCATATCTTAATGAATAAAGTATCCCTATTTTTGCTTGTCCATATGATTTCGGCGGACACATTAAAAATCCTTATATAATTTTCATTTAAATCAATGGTATTTGGCAGATAGTACCCTAAATAAACATGACTTACAAAGTAAAAGTGTCGAGTCAATGAAAGACAAACAAGGGCAAGATAATCAAAGTCTGCAGTTTGGTAAAGCTGAAATTAATGGTTCTATATGTCAGTCTTTCAGCTTGGCGGAGAATAATAAATACCACAAAATGTCACCATGTAGTTTGCTGATATTTAAAGATTCTTTTTTTTTTATTGAAAAAGTTTTTCAAATACAAATTTTCCCCCCTTTTCCCCCTTCCTCCCTAACCCCCCCTCGCCCCCCTGTGGCTTCTCCAAAATAAAACCCAAGTTAATAACAGATTATATAATATTTTACCATCCTTTTACTCCACCCCCCACATACTGACCCTTTCTTTCTAACAATGTTATTATATCCCCCTTATACTATACATTTCAAAGCAACATTCAACTGTAAAATTATATAATAAATCCTAATTTAGCAATTTCAACTCATCCTCCCCCATACATATATCTCTTAATTCAAATCTTTTACATATGTTGATATAACATAACATCCCTTCCTAAACTAGACAATCCATAAACTAACCTATCTCCACCCACTTTCCTACAGGTCTACTATACATAATATTTTCAATATCTTTATTCTTCTGCCCACACCACTAAAAAAAAAATATTTACATATATATAAAATCCTCAAATGACTTTAAATTTGTAATCCATATGATATCTTCTGTAATGTCTCTCAACTGGATGGTTAATTCCATTACCCATGTTAGGGTAACATCACATCCTAATTCCAACAGTATGTTCGGTATCTTCAGTTACCTTCTGCCCCCATCAATAGTAAATGTTTTCATATATAAAAAACCACCCGAGTGACTTTATGCTTATATTCCATATAGTGTCGTCTATAATGTCTTCCATCTAGATTATTAATTCCAACCACCGTGTTGGGGTAATAGCCAGATCTTCTGCGTGCCCCAATCCCATAGTTCTCTTGCCTTATAGCTCAACATAAACGTAATCCATTTATCAAAGAGTCCAAAATAGAAAGTTCCAATCCACTCAATTTAAGGCCATCTTCCACATCCCAAAAGTACAGCACTGCAGAGGTCTGTCACTCTCATCAAAATAGTATAAACCAATACTTTGCCTCAACTATGTTTTCATATATTCAATCATCTCTTACAACTGGCATTACACTGTTGTTTAGTCTAAAAATTTTTATTTTTGTAGGACCTGTTTCTTCTTTTCTTAACTTTTTGTGGCTTAGATCTCCATCCTGGTTGCCTTTCTATGAGTTGTATATCAAATGATTGATTTCCATGCTGGTCTGAACTTTAATAAGTCATCACATTAGAATCCAAAGCTGCCTCTCTTGTATTTATAGATAGTCCAACTGTAACCTCTGAAGGAGAATCCAAAAGCGAGTCATCCACAAAAGCCTCTGTAGCTTGTTGTTTTTCCATTACCTCCACCTCCATCTGCTTAGCCTGGATTTCAATCTCTTGTTTATTTTGCTTTTCTTCATTCCTCTCGTGTGTTATACATGGAGATGTTGAACCCATTTTAAGAACCTTATAGTAAAATTCTTCCGCTTTTTCAACAGTATTTAATTGATATCTTTCTCCTTGATATCTGAATATTATACCAACTGGAACATCCCACCTAAATGGGATGTTTTGTTTTTTTAGCTCAGTCACCAAAAATCCAAAATTCTTTCTGTCTTTTAACATCTTGGATGGCAGCTCTTTAAATATCCAAATCTTCCTTCCATGCATTTCAAGAGTAGAATTAAAAGACTTTTGCACGATATCATTTCTTATTTCTTTATCAGTAAAGTAGATCACCACATCTCTAGGCAACTGCATTTGTTTTGCCACCCAGGAATTAACTCTGTAAGCCTTATCGATCTTGCAGGATACCTCTTCAGGACTAACCTTTAAAATCCCAGCCAGAACCTCAGCAGACACCTTTCTCAAATCTTGTCTTTTATCTTCCTGTATTTCCCTTATTCTGACCGCAAATTCCATGAATCTGAATTGCATCATTGTGGCTTCATTTTCAATTCTTTGTTTTATATTATCTACATTGTAAGTCTTGTAGTCAGCTTCCTTTGTTTTTTTAAACTGTTTAAACTCTGCTTCTGGGCTTTTTTCTTGTATCATTATTAAATCATTTTCAATTCTTTGTATTTTATTGTCCAAGTTATAAATCTTATGATCAACTTCCTTCATATTAGACTCAATTTCTAAATTGAACTCATTATCCATCTTCATAATTATATCTAAGAAACTTTTCATATGTTGCTTCAGGATATCATACTTTTGTTGAACCAACTCTTTAATTTCCTGTCTAAAATTCTCAAGGTTCTGATTCACAATCTTATCATGTCTTGCCATTTCCTCCAGTACAAATTCCCTTAGATCTGTAAAGCCATTTTTCTGCGTCTGCAAGCTCACAACTTGTTCATGTGATTTATAAATGGGGGACCCCCCCCACAGCTTGATTATCTGGCTTTGTCAGTTTTAACGCCATCCTGCCACACAGACAAACTCTTTTTAAAGAAAAAAGACTTCTCTCCAAACAATATCAATATCAAATCTCCAAGAAGAGAGAGAGAAACATAGAATAGAAATTTTTCTTCTCAATTCTAGCCAGCGCTATTATTGCTGCTACTTTGTAGCTTGTTAAACTATTCAGGCAGAAGGACTTTCGCTTTCAGCTTTCTTCTTCTCAAGCCTCAGCAGTCGCCATTTTAAACTTTTTTTCCTTCACTTTTAAAATCGCTTATAAAATTGTTAAAAATACTTGCAATTTAGGGTCCAAAGTCCAGATCTCATCCTCTTGGTTTGAACAATCTGTTAATTTTCATTAAAAGGCTTGGTCCCGTCGCCTGGCTCTGCAAGAAGCAGAGCTCTCCCGAAGCCCGGAGCAGCAGCGAGGAAAATAGGGAGCCTCATCCTGCTTCGTCCCCAAGAGTAAAACAAAAACTCTGGGGACCTCACAGAGGGCTCTACCTGCCCTCACCAGCTCTGTCTCGCATTTCCTTAAGGAAATGGAGTTTTTCGAGCCGTCTTTCAGCTGTGAAGGCGGCTCTTTATGGGCGACGGGGCTGGCGGTCCCAGGAGACCGTCTGACAGCGACGGAAGCCAAACCGGAAGCCTTTATTATTGTTCTTTTCTTACAGTTAAGTATTGTTGGTATTTCAGAAAATTGACTGTAATAGTCAAGACAGGAAAAGAGATTTCTAATATATTGTGAACTATGGTTGAAGGAGAGATCAAGAAATTATAGTAAAAAAGTAAAGTTCATAGCACAACTGTAAATTTTCAGCAAAAAGTTTTCACTTGCTGAAATGAAGGGGTACTTTCAAATTGCAGTTTACTCTTTATCTTAATTGCATTCACCTGCAATTAAACTTTTAAGTTTAATGTATAGGCTGAACTTTTAAGGCATTTCAACTACTAGAAATGCTATTTAAGTTGTTTTTCCCTCTGCTTTCCTGCTGTCCCCTAATACATGGTGCATACCCGACTCTATTATTTTCTCTGCTCAAAAGTGAGCATGGGAAGTTTAGATCCAGATTGAAATCAGCCTAAAAAAGAGAAAATGTAAACCTTCCCTTCTTAATTGCAATATCTCTCTGTGTCATCTATCATCTATCTATCTATCCGCCCATTCATCCTTGCACCCACAAAGACAGACACAGCTACACAATGCACATACTCCCATTGGTGTACTATATCTTCCTGCAGTCTTGCAAGATGATTTTATTTCATTTTTATTTGATTTTATTTCTAAAGCCGCTCATCTCAGCAGACAAGATAGGAGGGGGGAGGGAATAAGAGTGCAAGCTTCTACTCTCCTTTCTGTGCACTTCTGTTATATTCTGAATGAGGAAAGGAAAGCACATATTCTTTTAATTTGACCTAGATTTCTCAGCAAACACTGACGCACACATCTGTTAAGAAAATGATACCCTTTTGGAGATGATAGATAGAAATATAGAGATATTTCCAAAATGTTTTTTGTTCACATGTACGTGTGTGTGTGTGTGTGTGTGTGTGTGTGTGTGTGTGAAAATTACTTTGTGTTTTTGTTGGCTTGCTTGCAAAGATTTGGAGGAATCAGTTATTATTGCTTTTGTGATCTTTTTTAAACTCAACATTCTTATCATGGGTAAATGAATCATACAGTTTCATCTTGAGCATATGTTTTTTTCCAAGAAGCTGGTTATTTTCATGATATTAAATTATAGGGAAATAATTACAATTATATATAATTATAGGGCAACAGGATGGTATCTAATTATAGGGCACAAATTTGTTTCTGAGTTAAATCCAGTGCTTTGGTCCTGTCCTTTAAAGCTCTAACTTCATAGTTTCTAAATATATTTCCACTCATTTGTGGTAGAATGTTTTTCTAATTAATAAGTATCACTACTGTCAGATATTACATTTTCTTGCATTGAAAATAAAGTCTTCTCAGTGATGGCTCCTGTACTTGCAAATGATCTTGCTGCAGCACCTAACAATTAAACTGCTTTTCTATTCATTTCTCTTCCAAACTGAAGAGCATTTCGTCACTATGGAGCAGGTTGATTTTAATGTCTTATGGCTGACTTTATTTGTGTGACTTTATTTTATTTTTTAAAAAGTCATTGTATTGCATGATTTGAATAGAAGTTTATAAATACTGTATGAAATAATTTAAAAAATATCCTAGAAACCTAACATAAATACATTTGAGGGGTCCCTAGAGCCAAAAAAGTTAAATAAAATCTAAATATGAAAACAAAGTCACAGACACAAACCTAGTCTTAAACAAAAGCATAGAAGTAATCCTGTGAATGTAACAAAATATTTGTAGGATTAAAAAGGGACATTTAAATAATTAAAGAGCTGTACCTTTCACTGATGTTCCTTTGTTTCCAATCAAACTATCAAAACATTTTGGATTTCACATTTATGTTAATCACCTCCTCTTTAACTAGTCTTTATCCATTTTTAGTTATTTTTATGCTATTGCAAATATTGGTGTTTGTTATAATTGGCGTTCTGAATGTAATTTTCACCAAAGAAGTAGAAGCATTAACTCTTCTGTTCTTATAAATATTGTTAGATAGACCTGGAATACCCAACATGTATGGATCTAAACACTTGAGCTGAAGTAGCCCTTATAAATTATAGTGTGTTCTTCTGTTACGTTCACATATTTTATGAGCAATTTAAATGACATACATTTTTTCAGTGTGTGAATCATTACCAATTTATTTAATTTCTAATATTTCATCCTGCTGCAAAAAGGTTGATAAACTTATCTGCTCAGTCTCAATTCAATAAATATAGAATAGATGAACCAAGACGGAAACTCAATTAGTATAATGATCTGTTCCAAAGGAAAGTCTAAGCCAAGTCAAGCTGCAATTTTAAGTGGCGTGTCTAGATTATCTTTATTTTCAGATAGCAGGACATTCAAGTGAACTGCTAAAAGTCCCTTAAGACAGACATCAGAGCCACTATTGGCCCTCCACTCATATGGATCTGCTCTGAATGCAGGACTGAATAACTAGGCCATTGCAAATTCCTAGGCCATTGCAAATGTGCCCTGTGGCCATGTTTTTAACTTCAATTCGATAATGCTATTTTCCAACAAGACCATCTCAAATACTTCAAACTTAAAAGCAGTTGGTCTCCAGTGCTTTGTTCCTTTCTAGTGGCAGATCCAGCTGTAATTGACTGCAATGCCTGGACCGGTCACTACCCTGTGCAGCTATTTCATCCTGGGCGCCAGGATGCTACATTCCCTGCATTTTCTAATAATTTTGCAGTTGAGCCAACAATGGCCTTTCAATTAACTTCCTATCCTAACCTCAAAAACTCAAGCTCCATTCAATTGTTACATCTCTCAGCAGACAGTTTTAGTTTGTGAGTGAAACATGCACCTCTGCTTTCCCACTCCCTGCCCACAGCTTACTATGTACTGCAAAATGTCACATCCTTTTTTAAACCATTTAGTTGTAAAGTAGGAACTCTTCTCTTCCTTGCTAAGACATTTACATGGATATAGAGAAGAATCTAGGAATCAAAAAAAGTGTTCTCTTTTGTCTTTATTATTATAGCATTGGAGCAATATGATGGTATTGTTAAGGTCGGAAAGGCGTCCATATGTTCAAGCTTCTGGGAAAGCAAAGGAAAAGCATAAAGACTGGGAAAGGTGCAACAGCTCTGATACCAGCATGCTCTGGGTACCATGAATTAAAAAGTGTTACCAGGTGGCACTCAATAAGTGAGCCTTCTCTCTCATAGCATCTGCCCTCTGGAACAACACCATCCCAGTCATCCATATGGTTCATACCCTGTGTCAAGGTGATAATTTAAGAACTGACCAGTTGATGCAATGTGGGTCAGCAGGATCTTTGGTTGTTATCTCTTTAAGAACCTGTGTAATAAGAGGAGGCCCTGCTAAAGTGTTGGTTCCATGAGTTTCTTCCCTGCTGTAATTGCTGTTTGTTTAGATGCTGCTTGTAGCATGTGTATGTATAAAATTCCTATATTCCTATTGTAGATAAAAACCACTATTTGATACAAACCACTGTTGACTGCACTTGCTCCTGGATTGATACACGGGATAGACCTGTGCATGCTCTAATACCCTGACTTTGTTTAAACAAATCCTGAAAGCCTGCTTCCTCCTCAGGACTTTGGGTAGAGCAGATTTCCTTTTGTATTGTATCCTTTTAAACTGTTTTATAATGTACATTTCCAATGACATGAATTTAATAAATACACTTGATAAGGAAATAACAGAGACTGATAAATCAATCAAGTCTTTGCCTAGAAAATACTCAACCACTATAATGTTGATAAAGCTGAGTTATTCTAATTTGAGTAATTTCTAGACTACATAAAAGCATAATCACTGCCATTCCAATTGTCTAGTCCCCATCTAATTAATTTCTTTAGCAAAGAAAGAATGTAAATAAAAAGGAAATTTTTCCTAGAGATAAAAGGCAGGGGGAAGGATAGGTACTTGTTTGCAGCAAAAGAGAGCGCATTTAACAGGGCCACCTTCCTGCTTCAGGTCTATGAAAAGATGAATGCCACACAAATCTCTCATTCTCAATAACTATTTGAGGTTATAGTACATCATCAGAAACTCAGAATTTGCTTTGTAGGTATGTCATAATCTAATACTGGAGAAACTATAGCACTTACCCTTTTAGTAAAGTGAAGCAAGGTAATTTAGGTGGTTTCAGAAGAGCTTATATGGGTTACATAATATTGTCATCTAACATCACACTTCCACTTTCTAGCATCCGTCCTGAACCCAGTTGTTCCCATTTCCTAATGATAAATATGGACCTGTAGGTCTTCCAGCATAAACTGTACATTCAATTACTGCCTGTAATTTGGGGAGCTGAAAACATGATGGGCTTGAAGTTGAATTATTTTACTTCAGTAGCCATCAAAGCAAGACACCTTCTATATATTTGCAATTTGTGAAATGGTATTAGGCCCAATTGCTGCAATCAGAATTCCCTGAGATCAGGAAGTGGTTACACCTGTCAGCCTTTCATCAGTATTTGAACAATGGCACGTAAACAATGTGAAATATTAGAAATTTATATTTGCTGTCTAAAAAAAAAATCTCCAATAGGTCTGTAATTCCATATCAGGTTCTTTGCCATAATTTGAAACAGAATCTCTTTTGATGAGGATAATGAGATGGGAGGAAGCAGCTTCTACTTTCCTTAATACTTAACTGTAGCTAAAAACATGTGATTTCTGTGGGTACTTCTTCAACTTTTTCCAAACTACTGTCCTCCACTTGAGTTGTAGTCCAAAACATGGGGAGATTACAAAGCTGAGAAAGAGAGTGCTAATTAAAAAACTGGTCTTCTTTCCTTAAAATTTATTAAATTATTCTTAGTTTTTAGAAAATATATTGTCTTAGTATTTTTCTTGGCACACCAAGAAAACTCTCATCCAAAGAAAAGTCACATAACTTTTCTGTCTGAAATAAAGGGGCTGTATATATGTGCGTGAATTGGACCCTAACATAATTATTCATCAGAAGCAAGGTAGCAACAGAGTGTTTTGGAGCGGGTTAGAGTAAAAAAAGGAGGAGGAGGAGGCGGCTCCAGGAGCCAGTTTTCCATTTTGGAAGTAAAAACAAAAAAGAAGAGGCTTTATCTGCGCCCAAGAGAATTAGCCAACTATGGAAGTTACCTGCCATGACCTTTCCTTGTCATCGTCTCTTTAGGATCTATTCATTTTAAATTTTAACTAGTAGAGCAGGAAGTCCTACCCAGAATTTATTGACCACATTTTCAAATGACAGTAAGGAACTTAATCATCTAAAAAGGGGCTTTTGAGATTTGTAACTTCAGAATGATTTAATATGAGGCTACAAAGTGTTCTCCTATCCCTGCTAAAGCAGTGCTTAAAGCTCTCTTCCTGATGGCCAAGCACAAGCTTTTTGCAAGCAAGGTACAAAGATCTCTTTCTAGGCAAAGGTGGGAACTCAATTCTATATTCCACTCCTTTCTCTTTGGAATTAAAGCTGGGAACAATTGGCTCAATAAGGTGTTAGCTATGGAAAATCTGGCTGCCAATTGCCACCCACTACCCATTTGTCAGGTCCCCCCTTGTCTGCGACTTATTGATCCCCCCTCCCTCTGAAGAAGTTTGAAGGATGACATTTTTGCACAGACATGTACCCACAGATGCATGGAGGTGTATTTGGATAGAATCTACAATTTGACCAAATTGATTTATGACACGAGGCACCTTAAACAAGTGAAGGAAATAGTTCTGGTAGAGAAAGGCTGTTGAAAGTAAATATCAAGCATATTAAACCAACTGTATATGCAGTTAAATCTCAGTATTATTCTATATGGGTCAGGATTTTATTTCAGCAATAGAGATGGAATGATTTTTGACAGACAGACAGACAGACAGACAGACAGACAAGATTGGGGAGATTCAGACTTTATCCTCAAAAATTTAGAAAGAGTGATTTTAGCATTCATATAGCCAATATGTTTTATGTTATAACCATCCAGGAAGAATGCAAAGACAAATACAAATGCCCTATGCTTTTGAGATTTAAAAATTCAATCTTTTTCCAATTTCAAGTTTGCTGGATTACAATTCCATACTATATTTGTTTATATAAGTGATTTATATTCCACCTTTCTGCCCAAAGAGCACACATAAGGCAGCTAACAATTAAAAGTAGTATCCTCAATATTAATTAAATTTTAAAGAGAAAGCTTTGGACTCTTATTGTAAAATCAGAAGAGCACAGCACCACTCATAAGGGTATGCATTGCATGGAAGTAATACAGAAAGCCCTCCCTCTATGGCCAACAGACCTCAGGAAAAGAGAATATTTATAAAAGGACATTCCCTGATGACCTTAATATCTAAGCATGTTAGTCCTAAAATAGGTATCCTTTGATCAGTAGTTCTTAAACTCAGGCGAATTATTCACGAGAAGATACTTTGGACATCTCCTGGGAGTAATAGAGCAGTTTGTAATTGCTGATTTGTGAGTAGAATGGGGCGGCAGCTGCTGCTGGGATACTTGCATAAAATAAATATGTTTGTGGCTGGGGATGGTGGCTAATGACATTATTCAATACTGGGAAAAAGGATAATTGGACCAAACATTCAGGTATTGAGCCATTTAGGTTTAAAAATTACAACTAATCCCTTTAATTGTGCTAGAAATCAACTGGCAACCAATGCAAAACTTTTTACACGAATGCCATATGTTCCTGTTATTGCACATATGTTAGCAGCCTAGCTTTTGGACATTCAAGGGTGGCACTCCTATAAGGTACATACAGTGGTTAATTTGAGACATGATCAAGGCATGGGTAACTGTTGCCAGATTCACCGCATTCATCGTTTCCAGTCTATATGACTTTGGCTTTTTTTTTTTTTTTAATATTATTTATATGCCGCCCTTCTCCAGGGACTCAGGGCGGCTTACAATGTGCTCAGCAATCTGCCAGTCATCATGTTGTGGAAGGCAGCAATAGATACAGAAATGAGTCACTTATTGCTTTCCACTCCCTCCAGCCCACCATAAAAGAGAGCATATTATTCTTCTCAACATGAATCAGAGATAGCAATAACTTAGGCAGGCCTTTTTATATATCTAGTTCAGAATGTAAGAGAATGGGCAAGCATTTTTGCACTGGGTGGAGTAGGCAAAAAGTCATCTCTCATCTTGGAGTGATTTCTGCAAAAATGTCAGCTCAGCATTTAGTTTAACTGTAGGAATATCAGGGACTGAATCACTCTGATTTAGCAGAAGATGGGTAATTTGCTGGAGCTTTAGATAAATACTATGTTTTAATCAAGGCATTCAGGGATATTAAAAAACATGCTGGGTAATGGTGAGTGTAGCAGTGGCTCTTACAAATTCCATGTGGGAATAAATTGATGTAAAATTTCACTTAAAAAGTCCACTTGCAGACAACTAGGTTCCTGGTTTTCCAACTTGTGCAATTTTGCAATAGTAGAAATCCATGGGTTTTTTAATTATGGAAATTGTTCTCATCCATTTCTATGAACAGGCAGGTGTGCAGATCAGAGACCATATTAGTTCTGAACCTTTATTCGTAAGATAGCTTTTGATTACTGTTAAATTTACTATTTTTAACTTTTTGGTTTAGGCCAGGAGTGTCAAACTCGATTTCATTAAGGGCCGCATCAGGGATGTGTTTGACCCCGGAGGGCCTGGTGGTGGTGGCAGGAGGTGGGCGTGGTAATGGTGGGTGTTTGACACAGGCTCAAGATGCTTTTTTTTTTTTTTTAGTTTTCTCTCTTTCCATAGTTCTTTACTATAACCATTTTCCTATCTCTTCTACCAGATATTACTGGCAAATATTTATTACTTATTCTTCATATTCCACTAAACTTTTTATTTCTAAATTTATACCCCATTGTTTAATAGTAAATTGCTTTACCAGGCAGAAAAGCTATTTATACTATTGTATTTTTATTATTCAACTAATAATAAAAATACAATAGCATAAATAACATGATAATACAAGATCTAACAGCAGAGGTAAATTTCCAGTAAAATAGAAATGGCTGTCAATTATAGATACAGAATAGAGTACAAAATACAAAAAACGCATTGTAAGCCGCCCTGAGTCTCCGGAGAAGGGCGGCATATAAATCAAATTAATATATATATATATATATATATATAAAATACAGAATAGATTGTAGATTAAATGTTGCTTGTTTTCTATCTAGATCAGATACTTACTTGAGGCCACATAATTGTAATCCAGTCCAAGCCAGTCCTCCTGCAGCACCCTGCTGGCTGAAAACGGGCCCCAGGCAGCTCCCCCACACTCTCCATGGCCTCTTGCAGCACTCTCCAGGTCAAAAACTGGCACCCCCGTGGCCCGTTTTGACTAGCAGAGGCACTGCAGACCAGTCCTTTGATATTTCCAGATCAGCCCCGCAGGCCAGATCTAAACATCTGATGGGCCAGATCTGGCCCTCAGGCCTTGAGTTTGACACCCCTGGTCTAGGCTATATAGGTGATCCTCAACTTACGGCCACAATTGAGCCCAGAATTTATGTTGCTAAGAGACACAGTTGTGAGTTTTGCCCCATTTCTTCCCACAGTTGTTAAGTGAATCACTGCAGATGTTAAGTTAGTAACACAGTTGCTAAGTGAATCTGACTTTCCCATTGACTTTGTCAGGAAGTTGTAAGAGAGGGTCATGTAACCACAGGACACTGCAACTGTCATAAATATTAACCAATTGCCAAGCATCTGAATTTTGAACACATGCCTATGGGGATGCTGCAACAGTTGTAAGTGTGAAAAATGGTCAGTGCTATTTAGTGACTTTAAATGGTCACTAAATGAAGTGTTGTTAGTCGAGGGCTACCTGTAGTACAGAAATACATAACTTCTGACCCTAAAACTTTGACTGTAGGAAGGAAAAATACTTAAAATATCTATATATATCTATATAAAATACATATAAATGCATTTAATTAATTTATATCTAATCATAAAATAAATCAAAAATACTTTCGTCTTCACTTTGCCAATTTTTAAACATTCTGCATTTGAAAATGCAGATCTCACCCTCCCCAAAATAGTGAAATAATTGCTATGAGAGTAAATGCAGTGAGACTTAACCTGTACAGGATTTCATTATAAACTATTTTTAAAAACCATACCTAACACAAGGGCTATGTGCCTTTGTAATGGAAGTACCACTGTGGTACATAATCCAGCACATCTGGAAGATGCCAGACTCAAGGAGGCAACAGGAACTGACAGCGTTTGGATAAAGATTTCACTGAATCAAGTGACTAGGCTTTTTTGCTTCACTATTATGGTAATTTATTTACAACTAAATATTAATCTGTTAAAAAAATTTTATTTCAAAGACTAAAACTCACATATTTTAGCACTGAAAACATTTATATCATTTTAACTGCTTCTGTAAATTTATATTGTATCAGTATTTCCTGAAAGCTCACAGGAAATTTTGTGGATCAATAGTGGCATCTAGTGATCAAGTTAAAAATTAGCTATGACTTTTCATTAATACAGTAAATACTTTTTATTTATATTAACTTCAACTGTGGAAGGAATGTAGTTTCATTCCTGTGTCTTCGGTATTATCTGAAACAAAAATCTATACGAGTAAATAATGTGCATAATTCATTTATGAACAGGTTATACTATTATAAACCTCTCAAACTGGATGTAAAATACAGTTCCTATTTATTTCTTACACTGCCTCTCATATCAAGGTATGAACTTACCAAAACAACCTTTGGGAATTAATGCTTTATTCTCTGAAGTAAACTGAAATATCTTTACTTTTCTTCAATGGAACTAATAAAACACTGTTTATTCCAGTAGTGAGCAAAATGGAATCCAAAACCCAAAGACTATTTCTGCATCCACTTATTTTAAAATTATTACAATTCTAATCATTGTCATCTGCCACAGTGAGTCATAATATAAATTTTGCCTTTATGTATTTCTATCTTGTGATGTTTATTTATTTATTTAAAACATGCAGCAATTATCATCATTGAGTACTGAGTCACTCGAGCTATGTTAGGAAGGCAGATAGAGTTGGCACTGTTTCTGGTTCTTTCTGCTATTATATAAATGGAGAAGGTGCTAATGATGAGCATGTTGCGTAATTTTGAGGATCAGACTCAATAAATGATTCAGGAACGAAGTATTTAAACAAAATACTATTTATTTACAGTAGGCATTCTATATTCTCTGAATGATCGTAGATAGAAGCAAGTGGGAGGTGCGTACATCCCCTTTTATGTCAATGAGGCGGAGTAATGGATGGGAGTGGTTACATATGAATACATTAAGGAGGAAGTATAAATTAACCCCTGATATTCTGTGAATATACATTCTCCCCATTTGAGAATAAGGCATTTACTCGTGACAAATCCCCCTCTAAATGCCGATTCGACATACAATAATTACATTCAGATTCAGAACAATATAAAACTTGTAGTTTAGAAGTTAAATATTTGTGTTGTTTAGATTGCAAAGGCTTAGTCAATATGTCAGCTATTTGTTCTGAGGTTTCGCAATGAATGGCTTTAATGAATCCATCTTGAGATAATTGTCTTATGTGTTTGAATTTGATATCTATGTGTCTGGATCTTTGACCAATAGCATCAGATCTAGATATCTCTATAGCAGCTTTGTTATCTTCATGTATGATAAATGGTAATGAAGGATTTTTCCAAACATCTGATAATAAATCATTAAACCATACAAGATTATTGGAGGCTTTAGACAAACAAACATATTCTGCCTCGGTTGTTGATGTGGCTACTAAATCTTGTTTTCCAGTATACCAGTAGACTGGACAATTGTTAAGAAAAAATATATAACCTGAGGTGCTTTTTCTGCATTTAGTGTCACCTGCCCAATCTGCATCAGCGTAACAAGTTAGAATGGGCTCTTTAACATTATTCGTTTCCAGTAGTAGGCAGAAGTCTAAGCTGTGCTTTAAATACCTTAATACTCGTTTAATGGCTTCCCAATGATACATTAAGGGTTTACTAACATATCTGGATAACAGGTTGAGGGGTAAGGCAATATCAGGTCTAGTCCAATTAGATATATACAAAAGGGAACCAATAACTGATCTGTAAAGTGTATTATCTCTAAGTTCAGGGGATGATTCATCCATGTTTCTTAAAAAATCGGCCTGCATTGGAGTAACACAAGGTTTGGCATCATTCAAATTACATTTATTCAGGAGTTCTATAATTTTATCTTTTTGAGATAATTTAAATCCTTTTTTGGTCTTACTGATTTGAACTCCAAGATATTTGTTTACTTTTCCCAATGATTTTAAAGAAAAATGTTCATTTAGTTTTGTTACAAATGTATCTCTTTTCTCTTTATGTTTGCCAATATATAAAATGTCATCCACATAAATTAACACAAATTCTAATGAGTCACCTTCTTTTTTAACAAAGAAACAATTGTCTGCAGTTGTGGCATTGAAATTCATAGTTTTGAGTACGTTGACCAAACATTCATACCAACGTTTGCCGGATTGCTTTAGTCCGTACAAACTTTTATTCAATAACCAAGTTTCATTTTTGTTTGTGTATTAGCTATGAGGTGCTCTTACATATATCTCTTTATCAAGCTTTGCGTGTAAATATGCAGTCTGTATATCATATTGGAAGACATCAAGATTAAGTGCAGATGCTATAACTAAAGCAGTCTTAACACTCTCAGTCCTTACTGTGGGAGAGTATGTGTCTGTGTAATCCTCAGGATACTTTTGAGCATAACCTTGTGCAACTAATCTAGCTTTATATAATGTGTTACCTTCCTCCAGATTTTTAATTTTGAATATCCACCTGGTGCCTATAATAGTTTTGTCCTTAGGTGCAGGAGTAGGTGTGAATACATTCAATTCTCGCAAACTGTCCATTTCTTTGGCCATGGCTAATTCCCATTTTTTTCTTTCTTCAATGGGGAGCTTTAATACTTCCTCGTATGTGTTGGGTGTTGATGTTTCATTACTCATGTACATTATGTAATCCTTATATTTACTTGGCACTTGATTTCTGTTACATCTGATTGTCTTTTCTGGTTTGCTATCGTTATCGTGTAGGTATCTTGCCTCCTTTTTGGTTAATGAATCTGTTTTTATTCTGGGGTGACTATTTGTCCATGTTTTATTTTTGTTTTCATGTGTGTTGTGATCGTGTTCTTCTCTTTCTATTTTGTCTTGATATTCAGTGTCTGTCTTTGTAGTTGGGAATATCTTATTAAGATGTATCTTAGACCAATTGGCCTGTTCATGAAATACAGCTGTTCTAGAAATTATGAATTTGTTGTTATTATCAATAAATCTGTACCCTTTTGTGCCTGTTTCGTATCCCATGAATCTAAGTCTTCTGCATATGTTCTCTCCTTTACGTCTCAATTGTTTTGGTATGTGTACATCCGCTGTGACTCCAAATATGTGCATGTGTGTTATCTTAGGTTTTTTATTCATATGGTGTTTTGTTTACGATGCTGGACCAAGTTCTGTTTTGAGTATAATTGGAATATAGTAGGGCTTCTGACCAGAATTGTTTTCCTAAGCCAGCATCTTCTAATGTACATCTAATCATGGTTTGTAGTGTCGAGTTCTTTCGTTCTACCACTCCATTTTGGAATGCAGAGAAAGGGCTAGATGTGAAGTGTAGCATTCCTTTGTCCTTTAGCCATTAAGAGAATTCTTTTGACATGAATTCAGATCCCCTGTCTGTCATGATTTGCTTTATTTTAATATTATGTTGTGTTTCTACACGTTTGTAAAATTCTTTAAATTTTTGAAATGTTTTATTTTTGTGTTTCAAAGTATAGACAAACCCATAACGGCTATAGTTGTCTACAATAGTTAGAAAATATCGTTTTCTATATGTGATTGATGGGGTTAATGGACCAACTAGATCCATATGTACCAGATCAAAAATGTGATTAGTTGATCTTGTAGCCTTTTTTGGCCTGGGATTAGTTCTGAGTTTTGAGGATTTACATACTGAACATTCCAAATAATTTTTACAATTTTTTATTTTAACACCTTCAGCATGTTCAATCATTTTTTGTACTACAGGAAAACTAGCATGTCCCAACTTTCTATGTAATATATGTGCACATTCATCGTGAATTGGTTTTCCAATCGTAGGTTTTTTGTTATTGAGTGTGTCACCAATAGATGTGTTTTTGTGGTTATGGTTTGTTTCATGTTCCTCATTATCACTATTGCTGTTGTCTTCATTCTCTATGTTAGTGTCATCTTTCATGTTTGAATCAATATTGTGTAGCCATTTTTCTTCTGTGATTAAATATGGTAGACCCCCTTTGATAACCACACTACCCAAATTTGTTTTGTTTTTCTCTAGGGTTGCTTTTCCTTTTGAGAATACTATATTTATGTCAGAATCTCTGCTTAGTTTTATTACACTAAGTATGTTATGAGGTATTTCTGGTATTAATAATACCCCCTCTATTTTCCCTAGACCGGGTAAATTTACATTTCCTCTTCCAATAACTTGGACTTTTTCTTGATTGGCTACCTTAATTACAAATTTATCTTCTATAAAGGAAGATAGTATTTTTTTGTCATGTGTTGTGTGATTAGTTGCCCCAGAATCAATGAGCCAAGCATTATCCCTTGAATTTTGTATGTTAGTTATATTATGTTTATCTAATCCATTTAATGATCCAGATTTTCTATCTCTTGAATTATCCCTGCCCCCTCTATGCTCTCTAAAATTAGGTGAGTTTCTATATTTATATCTATCAATAGATGATTGTCTGTTATGATATCTGCTTCTATAGTCATGTTTTTGTCTTTCTCTAAGGAATTTAGGACAATCTCTTCTACAATGTTCTTTGGATCCACAATTATAACATTCAATTGATTCTCGATATTTTTCTTGAAATACCACTCTCTTAGTTTGTCTATGTTCTGAGTGTGTATTGCAGCGGCTTCTTCTTAGATTATCTTCAGCTATTAGCTTATTTGATAAGTTTTCTATGGATAAGTATCCCAAATTAATTGTGTCTAAATGTGATATGTAGTTATCCCATGATGAGTCTAATGAATTAATAACACTTTTCATTGTTTGTTCTGATATTATTTCTCCCCTTAAATGTAGTTCTGCTCTGATTTTGTTTAGAGATATTAAATGTTCACTTACAGTAACCCCAGGTTTTATCCTAGCTGAGAAGAAATCTTTAGACATTCTTGTTGTGGTTGCTACACTTTCACTATGAAACAATTTAAACATGCAATGAATAATCTCTGAGACAGTCAGGTTATGCTTAATACTATGATACATAGCAGGAGATATACTAGATATTAATAAGTAGAATGCTCTGTGGTGCAGGCAGTCCAATTTTAGAGTCCAAGGCCTTTTGGGAGGGTTAGTTATAAAAGATAATAAATTCTCTTTTAGAAAAACAACCTGAAGTTGTTGACACCATTCCTGTAAATTAATACCATCTATTCTCAGTTTTGGGAAATCATTGGGCAAGTTCCCAATATTATTTGTTCCATTACTTACAACTGGAGGTTGTCCATGATCTTGTAAATGTTGATAGTTGCAGAATGGTGTAGGTATGCTTGCACCGAGTCTGAATGGTTCTCTCTGTTCTTCATGTCCTCCGTAGTTGTCTGCGTGTGTTTGCGCATGCGCGTTGCTCATTTCGCTTCTGAAGCTGTCGGGAGAGGTTCTCGTTGCTGTAGTTCCCTCGTAGTGTTCTTCCTCCGATGACTCGGTCTCCGGTTCGATCTTGGGTGTCCAGGTGACGACTGGCGCTTGCTTCTTCTCGCTGGAGTTGTTCCGGTTGAGGTCTCTGGCTCCTGGAAGCGTCTGCGGCGTGGGGGAGTATTTACAGGGTTCTCTGGGCTCAGGCGTCGGTGTTCTCGCCGTCTGGATAGAAGCGGGTAGATTCCGAGACGTTTGCTTGCTTGCCTGTCTTTTCTTTATTCTTTGACTTTCGTTGATTCTTTAGTAATTTTTAAATTTGGACCGAATGTTGCAAAGAGAGTTTTCATTGCTGATTCTATTTGTAGTTTGATTGAAGTTTCTTCAATGTCTGTATCGGATTCTTCTGAAGAGTAGACTTTTTCTTTTTTACTTTTCACGCTATGTAAGGCTTTTCACGCCAGACATTTTGAATTCTGTTTTCTGATTGGCTCTGCTTCGCTCATCTTAGTGGTCTGTTGAAACCAAGATGGCTGCCATTCGAAATTTTGTGCGGGACCGTTAGTCTTCCTTTTCGTTATATTCTTATCTACAGGCAATTCGCTCACCATTTTTAGTTCTTTAGATTCATTTGTTACGATGTGTTTTTCTCTCGCTGCTCCGCTGTCTTTTATGATGTCTTGGAGGTTCGCGATGAGATTTTCGTCATCTTTTTGGCTTTTCAGTAGTCTCAGTATCTCTGATCTGAGATCGCTGTTTTCTATCTCGTTCTCTTCTTGGTCATCAGTTTCATCGATTACCTCTTCGTTGTTTGTAGTGCAGTCTTCAGATTCTTTTGTTGTTATAGTTGTAGATTCATCGATCATTTCTTGATCCGTTTCCATCTCTTTATTGTGTGCCCTGGTGTTGGGTCTTTCTCTTTTGTTTTTGGAGTTTTCTTTCTTAGGCATATCTATATTTTTTTATTGAGTCAGTCCAACCATCCTCTGCTACCAGATTGTTGCGTAATTTTGAGGATCAGACTCAATAAATGATTCAGGAACGAAGTATTTAAACAAAATACTATTTATTTACAGTAGGCATTCTATATTCTCTGAATGATCGTAGATAGAAGCAAGTGGGAGGTGCGTACATTCCCTTTTATATCAACGAGGCGGAGTAATGGATGGGAGTGGTTACATATGAATACATTAAGGAGGAAGTATAAATTAACCCCTGATATTCTGTGAATATACATTCTCCCCATTTGAGAATAAGGCATTTACTCGTGACAGAGCATTAGTGTTTATAGGCAGCCTTCTCCTGGCAGCATTTGGGTGGGGAAAACCTATTTGGTTAGACTTTTTTGGGAGTTTGATTTTAAATGTTTGTTCTGTTTTTTGTTGCTTTTGTAATGCCTCCCAATTTTACTCTTACAGTTTTAATACACATCAAAAATGTTACAAAATCTACTTTAGGCAGTTTCAGCTGGAAAAGCAGATACAAGGAAGAATGAAGGTGTCTTGATCATTCTAAGTAGTCTAACTACTTTTCCGCCTCTATTGCGTCATCAGGGAATCGTCCGGCCGCCCTGTTTAGGGTGACCCGCGCCCTGCTCCATCTGGGAGTGCGGGAGGATCCCTTAGAAGGCAGGGTGGAGGATTTCGGACAATACCGGTATGACAAAATCGCTCAGATCCGGGGGGATCTGGACTCTGACTGGGTAGATCAGGGCAGGGTGACGAGGAACAGTCTTGAGAATGTTATCTGGGAGGAGTTTGATGCTGTAACTCCCGATGATGTGGACAGGATTTTGGGGAGACTTAGTGCGGCCACATGTTTACTGGACCCGTGTCCCTCCTGGTTGGTACTGGCTTCCCGGGAGGTTACACGAGGCTGGCTCCAGGGCGTCATTAATGCTTCGTTGAGTGAGGGTCACTTCCCCGCTGCCCTGAAAGAGGTGGTGGTGAGGCCTCTCCTCAAGAAGCCGTCCCTGGATCCAGCAATATTGGCCAACTATCGTCCTGTTTCCAACCTTCGCTTCATTGCGAAGGTTGTTGAGAGTGTGGTCGCGCAACAGTTTCCGCAATTCCTGGAGGAAACATCCTATCTAGATCCGTTCCAGTCGGGTTTCAGGTCTGGGCACAGCACGGAAACGGCATTGGTCGCGTTGGTGGATGATCTCTGGAGGGCTCGGGACAGGGGTTATTCCTCTGTTCTGGTCCTATTAGATCTCTCAGCGGCTTTTGATACCATCGACCATGGTATCATGCTGCACCAGCTGGAAGAGTTGGGGGTGGGAGGCACTGTGTTGTGGTGGTTCTCCTCCTTTCTCTCCGACCGGTCGCAGTTTGTGTTGGCAGGGGGGCAGAGGTCGACCTCGAGGCCTCTCATCTGTGGAGTGCCGCAGGGATCGGTCCTCTCGCCCCTTCTGTTCAACATTTATGTGAAGCCGCTGGGCGAGATCATCCGTGGCTTTGGGGTGAGATACCACCAGTACACTGATGACACCCAGCTGTACATCTCCACCCCAGGCCACCCCAACGATGCCCTTGAAGTGATGTCCCAGTGCCTGGAGGCTGTGCGGATCTGGATGGGGAGGAACAGGCTCAGGCTCAACCCTTCCAAGACTGAGTGGCTGTGGCTCCCGGCATCCCGATATAGTCAGTTGACTCCAACTGTTGGTTATCACCTTTAAAGCGCTCCATGGCATAGGGCCTAGCTATCTCCGAGACCGCCTGCTGCTACCGATGACCTCCCATCGACCCGTGCGCTCCCACAGAGAGGGCCTCCTCAGGGTGCCATCAGCCAAACAATGTAGGCTGGTGGCCCCCAGGGGGAGGGCCTTCTCTGTGGGGGCTCCCACCCTCTGGAATCAGTTGCCCCCAGAGATAAGAAGAATCCATGACCTCAATGCCTTCCGTCGTTCCCTGAAAACCTATCTTTTTCAGCAAGCCGGGTTGGCTTAGAAGAAATTTTTAAATTCTTTTAATTAGTTTGTGATTCTTAACTTTCGGGCCAAAATTTATATATATTTTTAAATGTTTTATATTTTCTATGTTTCTTATCTTGGCTGTACACCGCCCTGAGTCCTCAGGGAGAAGGGCGGTATATAAATTGGAAATTAAATTAAATTAAATTTAAATTAAATTCCTTTAATTGTTCGTTGATAGGACAGTTCTGTGGAACACTAATTCCCGCCCCCCAAAAAAGGTCTTAAAAGAAAGCATGGATAAAATGTCTTTCCATCCAATATTAGATTCCCCCTAAAAGATTTCAGTTTTTCAATTGAATCATACAGATTATATAAGGGGAGTCAAACTCAAGGCCCGCAGGCCAAGTCCGACCCGTGGGGTGCTTAGATCTGGCACGTGAGGCTGCCCTGGAAACAACAAAGGACCAGCTCGCGATGCCTCTACCAGCAAATACAGCGCTGTTTTTGTTGACAGAGGGTTGCAGGAGGTCATCGCAGCTGAAAATGGAGCTCGGGAGCCCATTTTCACTGGCAGAGTGCTTGGGTCACCACAGGCGTCCCCAACATGAGAGGCGTTGAGCTGGCCAGGCCCACCCTGGCCCCCAGGGTCAAAAATAACCATGATGTGGCCTTCAATGAAATCGAATTTGACCCCTTTGGATTATATGTTATACTAGCTGATAACCCGGCATTGCCCGGGTATTTATTTATCCCAGTCCTGTATTAGACATGAAAAGCCATCGCTCACTGTGGTGAGAATTAGAGACCTAATTGCCCTGGCCAACAGCGTGGGAAAAATTCTACAGGTGATTATCTGCATTAGCAGGCACCTCCACTGACAACTTGCTCTCTTTGCTTGAAGCTGAGGGCCTAGTGGTTATTTTTTGTGTGTGTTTGTTTGTTTTTGTTTAAGAACCAATCCCCCTTATCAGAGGGAGTCCTCTTATGGAATACTGTGAAGCCGTTACCATGGCAACTCCATTGTGATGTACATTAGAAGCCATTTTAGGGCACAACAGGCTGTATCTTAACAGAACTTGAATACAAAATGCACATTATCACTGTCAAATGTACTGTGATTTGACACTATAGATATAATTCATTCCTTTTCATTTCAGCAGCCCAGGCGTTCCAGAGTTACGCTGGAACACACACACACCAAGGGGTGTTAGGGGTGTCTTACCCCCACAGTATTTTTTTTTCAGAGAGTAAGTCATCTGTGTTGCAACTTTGGTTGGAATTGCTTGAGGCATTCCAGAGTTATGGCGGAACACACAGACACACACCAGGGGTGTCTTACCCCCACAGTATTTTTTTCCAGAGAGTAAGTCATCTATGTACCAAGTTTGGTTAAAATTGCTCGAAGCATTCCAGAGTTATGGTGGAACACACACACACACCAGGGGTATCTTACTCCCCCACAGTATTTGTTTCCAGAGAGTAAGTCATCTGTGTACCAAGTTTGGTTGAAATTGCTCAAGCCGTTCCAGAGTTATGCTGGATCATATATATATACATAGATAGAACCTTTTTTATGTATATAGATTAATTAAAGTTGTAAAGAATGAAGTGATTTATCTGGATCTGATTTCAAAAACCTGACATTTTAACCAGGGTGTGTAAACTTTTTGTAACCACTGTATAGTCTTTCTTCCTTAAACCCAATACAGTGTATATATCTAGATAGCACTCCCTTTTCTATTTTTGTCTACAACTCCTCTGAAATAAGTGGAGCTTAGAAACTGGCTAGCGCAGGTACCCAGTGAGGATAAACCTGAATCAGTGAAACATCTCAACCATCATTTCTTACTGATTCTTTTTCATCTATGGAACTAAACACAATAATAAAAGAATCACAAACTTCAAGTTGTTTCACACATCCTTTTTCTCTTTCTGCATACACAAGCAACAAGTTGAAATAGAATTTTGAAACTGAATTTTTTTAAAAAGGGAGGGGAGGCCTTTGAAACACAAACAAACATGCCAAGACAACACTAAACATCAGGATAGTTTAAGAATGCACAGGGGGTTGGGCAAATAGAAACCACTGAGTCCTTTAAGTTTTATACTCAAGTAATTCAAATAACAACAGTAATGCATGCAGACCCATATAATACATTACAGCAAAGTTCAAGACACCAGGCCCAATGTACGGTAGCAGCTTCTCCCACAGTTCCTCCATATCTCACAATGAAGAACACCACCCAGATAACCTGGGTGTCTGAGACAACTCTATGTCCATGCCCGGAATATTTCCCAATATGGATTACTGTAAAGCAATTTTTCCTCAACCTTGACAAGTTTAAGATGGGTGGACTTCAATTCCCAGAATTCCCTTCAGTCATATTTGGAAGATTTTGGGCAAATACTTTACTTTACTAACCAAGGTTGAGAAACACTGCTGTAAAGTATTTGCCCAAAACCTTCCAAATATGACATTATTATTAAATCAGTATAAACATTCTTGACAGAAGTGCTTGTTTCAAGTATTAGAAATGGTTTTAAGCTTTTAGGTTTTCTATTGTAATTATAAACAGGAAGGGGAATAAGATTCTTATAAAATGTTTAACTTGGAAAATGTATACATTTTGAAAAAGGAAGTGAAGCAATTGATAAGCAATTAAGGATTTAAAATGAAATCAGGAATCAAAATTAAGATTAGGTTCATGTACTTCTTGTACCAAGTATTATACTGGTTTCATGTTATGTAGAGACTAGCTCTTTACATGTGATGTATTATTAGAATGAATATTCAGGATCCAAAGAACCTGAACTTGACACTTTTCCCAGAGCCTTGAAGTCAGGATGAGTCGAGTCCCTAGTTGATGAAATATTTCAGTGATTGCCACTATTTAGCATGTACTAATAAAATATGCTGTTTTTTGTATTGACTTATGATCCATTTAAGAGCAGACCTGAATGCCATATCCGAGAAACTTTGTTAAATTTCAAAAACTCTTTGCCAAGGAGACCACACAGGGCTGTTCCAGATCCAGAACTAGATGAAGAGGTATTTAGAACCAGTAATTCTCTTTTTAATTAGTTTTTTTTTTTATTAGACTGGGTATGCTTATCTGAACTCTTAGAATATAAAACTTAAATGCATTCATAACCACAATAACTATTATACAGATGCCTTAAGGATTCTCTTCTCCTGTATAATGTGATGGTTAACAATAATCCTTTAATCTGTTAACTGTAAAGTAACCTAGTGCTTATTCTAAGATATATTCAATTGTTGAGGAAGACATAGACTAGGACACCTTTTGCATCTGACCAATCTGTAGGGCTGAATCATCATTCTTTTTCTTCTATTTGTACTCTTGGGCTAAAAACTTACATCTATTACCAACTGTGTTTCATTATTATTAAATAACTTTACTGTAATTGCAGCACTTATTATTTTGATTGCATTAACAGTTCACAAATATTCTGTCCCAAGAATTATCTTATGATGTAAGTTTCCAATGCTCTTATTTAATTCATGCAAAGTGTTTCAGAAAGATAACTTTTCCAGCATGTTGCAATTAATTTATTTGCTATCAGTTAACCTCAGGTACTGCAAAGTAGTTAGAAATACAAATGCTTTGCAAAGTGTACTCAAGGGACAAAAGAGAAGCTATTTTCTATGTACTGTTTTTTCTAAAATAGTCTCCCTGTCTTACCTTCCACCAGACCAAAAATTGAGTACAGGATAGTTGGTCCTTGACTTATGACAATTGAGCCCAAAATTTGTTAAGTGACACATTTGTTGATTTTTTTCCTCCATTTTACCACCTTTCTTGCCACAGTTGTTAAATGAATCAATGCAGTTGATAAGTTAATAACAAGTTGTTAAGTGAACCTGGTTTCCCCACTGACTTTGCTTATCAGAAGGTTGTAAAAGGTGATCCCATGACCTTGGAAAACAGCAACACTCATAAATATGAATCAGTTGCCAAGGATCTGAATTTTGATCACATGACCATGGGGATGCTGCAAAGATCGTAACTATGAAAAATGGTCAAGTCACATTTTTCAGGGCCATTGTAACTTTGAATGGTCATTAAACAAGCTGTTGTAAGTCGAGGACTACCTGTATTTAGAGCAGCACAGAAAACTTTTCTGTGATAGTCTGTCTACACACTCCTGATCAATTAGCCCTAAAAATAAAAAGTTTTGTTTTAAAAATGTCAACAAGGAAATAATCCCACATTTTATAATACTTTCCAGACTTAAGAGTTTTAACAGTCTTTATATCATGAGTTGAGAACTTGTAGTTCAGAAACATCTAAAAAGCTCCTTTTCCTGCTACTTCAAAGCAACATACGGTAGCTAATAATGAGACTGTTGGAACCACATTTCAGTAAAAAGACACAGGTTCCTCATTCTGTTTTATACTGCAATGTGCACACCAGATTCAAACTCTTCATGCTTTTGAATCAAACAATCATTTCACTACAAGTGTGGACAGAAGTAGCAATGTATGGAGAAAACTGGTTAAAACACTTAGCTGTCAAAAGTACTTTAAAAAGTACACAGACACAAACATGACTTTGCTTAACTGGCAAGCTGATACATAAGGGAAAGCATTACACTGAATCTGACTTAAGGAAGATTGGTTGGTTGTCAGGCATCCTTTATTCACTCATTTGGAAATAAATTCCCTTAGTTTAAATTTGAGTAATCTAGGATTAGGCCAAGAACATTTGTTGTAATAGCAAATGCTGCTAAAAACTATGATGATAAAAAGAACCAGATGTAAGAATGTCTTCCTACACTCATTGTGACTTACTAAAAATAATTAGTCTCCCAGGATAAGTAAAAAATACAATGTGTTAACAATTCTCTTAGCCTGATAAAATTATGTAAAAAAATTAGCAGTGGTAGAAAACTGAAAATGCAGATGCTTAAATATGTTAGGTTTTAGAATACAGATGACAAGCACTTTTCTTCTAAATTGTTAAAGGATGTCTGTTAGTAAGCCACTGGAAGTCTTGATAACATTTTTGGATGTGAATAAAGTTAAAAATTGCCCTTCCAAGTATTTGAGAATTCTTGACCGAACGATTTAGAATTAAACTTTCTAAAGTTCTTTCCTATGGCTATTATCTATAAAGTGGCAAACATTTCTCATGCTGCAAGACAATTTTTAATGTGAAAAAGAATTATGTCACTATGTAGTTCTACCTTTTCAAAAAAAAAATATATATTTTTGTATATACATAAGTGATGTCTCTTCATTATTTCCAATGAAAGAATTAAATTAATTAGAAATCCCTTTGGAAGCATAAAGCATAATAAAACCTACAATAATGGTATGTAATAATTATACTAATGAAGTGCCAGTTGTTTTACATATCATCGTTTTTTAGACCCACTGTTACCACTTGAAGGCTTATTAAAGCTCCTACTCATTTGTGGAAAGTGTACAGTTGGGGTTCTTTCATTTGGGCCATACAATCCTAGATTTCTGGCTGCAGCTGATTTTCTGAGTGGCTTGACGCTAGGGAAAGGACAAAAGACTTGTGGCTTAGAAGTGCAGGATTTTGCCACTATTCCACTGTCATTGGCTAAACTTGGCAACTCAGAACTGCTTGATTCATCTTCAGTACCATCTCTACTCTTCTGTGTAAATTCCAAGGTTTCCAACTTCTGCTGGACCTCTGATACATAGACACTGGAATTATTATTTTTATAAATTGGTTCAGGAGATTGTCCATCTATTGAAATGTTCCCATCACCTTCCATAGTTTTAAATTTATTTGCAGTTTCATCTTTTGTATTAATACTGCTAGTTTTCCCACATTCACTCTGCTCCTCTATTAGTCCTATTGTATCTCCATAACCCAGATGGCCTTTGGCTCGTGCTATGTTCTTTCGGTGTACCCTCATGTGAGTGCGCCATGGAGAGTTTAGCTTTGCTTTAATATCTTCATGCGGACCTGGTAGCATCTTTCCCCCAGTGTGGCTTGGAACATTGTTTTTGGCAGACTTGCTGGTTTGTTTGATCTTCTTCCCTAGCAGAAGATGGTTGATTACTGGAGAATGATTCACCTGAGAAGGCGTAAGACTGGTAACTGGACTTTTATCTGAAATAAAAATAAATGTATTTTAAAGTATACTGTTGAAAGAGACATGGCAAATAGAAAGACCATTTTCTGATTGTGTTGTAGACACAAAAGTAAAGACTTCTGGATTTGAAGAAGAGGAATGTTCATTTCACTTATATTCTACAGCATTATTTTTAAAACCAAACCTGAGTCATCTATCTTGCCCAACAAGTAAACACTGCATTATGATTGGCTGCAATTTTATTCACTGGAAAACAAAATGGCTGCAAAAAAGTAGAAAATATTATTTTCAGAGTAGAAAATACTGAAAGTAATTTTAATTAACATTTCTACAAATGAAAGGAAAGGTGTTGTATATAGGAAGCAGCCTTGGAACAATTTCTCTCTCCCTCTCCCTCTCTCTCATTTGCAATAACTAGGGGTGACTCTTCAGAATTTTCCTTTTCCTCCCAGAAAATGCCATTCTCTTATGCACTGCTACTGCTGTTGCCTATCCCAAAGTAAAACCACATAAAAATACACTTTTCCTAGCAATGATGATCAGAATAGATATTAATGTGAAATCTAATATAAATACTCCAATAATTAATCTATGAATTAAGTTAGGGTTTTTTAGTCATTGAATAAACACCATGATAATAATTTAAGTAATTATGTTTCCATTCCCACTTAGGTTAACTAAATCATGCCAATAGGATGCTAGATATCTTTAACTTTAACCGGAGGGAGGGGCCCCTGGTTGAGATGTGCCCATCAAGCTTCAGAGCATTCCATCAGCCGAAGGCCCAGGGGAGGGGAGGGGAGGCGGGGGGTGGCGGTTATTATTGAAGAAGATCTGGGTCCGAGGGAGACCACTGTGCCACAAACTGCCGGATGTGAATCCCTCTTTGTGAGATGGGGTCATGGGGTTCAGATGGGCTTGTTGCTTACATACCTGGCTCCCTGCCGCGTGGCAACGGCCCTGCCCGAGCTACTCGATGTGATAGCCACGGTGGCAGTTGATTCACCCAGGCTTATGGTCATGGGTGATTTCAACTTGCCATCCGTTGGTGAAACGTCTGAGATGGCTCGGGAGTTCATGGCTTCCATGACGGCCATGGACCTGACCCAGTTAGTTCATGGCCCCACCCATGGGGGGGGTCACACTCTGGACTTGATTTTTGTCTCTGGCCAGTGGTTGAGTGGTCTTGTTATAGGGTATATAGACATGGAACCCTTGTCATGGTCAGATCACTTGCTCCTTCGCCTGGACCTTCGAACCGCTACACCCCACCGCAGGGAGGCAGAGCCAACAAGATGGGACCGCCCCAGGCGCCTGATGGATCCTGATAGGTTCCAGATGGAGCTTGGGCCACTTCCTGAGGATCTGTCACATGACTCGGCTGAGGACCTGGTGGCTGCCTGGGATCAGGCGGCTGGTGGGGCCTTGGATCGTGCCTTTGCGGCCTCTGACCCGGTGCCGATCCCTTGTGGCTCCTTGGTTTACCGAGGAACTGAGGGAGATGAAGTGCCGGAAAAGACGCCTGGAGAGTGGTTGGAGGGCCAGTCTCGCTGAATCTGACCGAACACTGGTAAGGTCGCATATTAAGACCTACCTAGTGGCGATAAAAGCGGCAAAGTGTAACTACTTTTCCGTTCTTATTGCGTTATCAGATAATCGTCCGGCCGCCCTGTTTAGGGTGACCCGCTCCCTGCTCCATCCGGGAGTGCGGGAGGACCCCCTGGAAGGCAGGGCCGAGGATTTCAGACAATACCTGTAGGACAAAATCGCTCAGATCTGGGGGGATTTGGACTCTGACTGGGTAGATTCGGGCAGGGTGATGAGGAATAGTCTTGAGAACGTTATCTGGGAAGAGTTTGACTCTGTGACTCCTGATGATGTGGGCAGGATTTTGGGGAGACTTAGTGCGGCCACATGTTTACTGGACCCGTGTCCCTCCTGGTTAGTACTGGCTTTCGGGGAGGTTACACGAGGCTGGCTCCAGGGAATTATCAACGCTTCGTTGAGTGAGGGTCACTTCCCCGCTGCCTTCAAAGAGGCGGTAGTGAGGCCTCTCCTCAAGAAGCCTTCCCTGGAGCTGGCAGTGTTAGCCAACTATCGTCCTGTCTCCAACCTTCGCTTCGTGGCGAAGTTTGTTGAGAGTGTGGTCGCGCGACAGTTTCCACAATTCCTGGAGGAAACATCTTATCTAGATCCGTTCCAGTTGGGTTTCAGGTCTGGGCACAGCATGGAAACGGCATTGGTCGCGTTGGTAGATTATCTCTGGAGGGCTCAGGACAGGGGTTGCTCCTCTGTTCTGGCCCTGTTAGACCTCTCAGCGGCTTTTGATACTATCGACCATGGTATCATGCTGCACCGGTTGGAAGAGTTGGGGATGGGGGGCACTGTGTTATGGTGGTTCTCCTCCTTTCTCTCAGACCGGTTGCAGTTCGTGTTGGCAGGGGGAAAGAGGTCGACCTCGAGGCCTCTCATTTGTGGAGTGCCTCAGGGGTCAGTCCTCTCGCCCCTTCTGTTCAACATTTATGTGAAACCGCTGGGTGAGATCATCCGTGGCTTTGGGGTGAAGTACCATCAGTACGCTGATGACACCCAGCTGTACATCTCCACCCCAGGCCACCCCAACGATGCCCTTGAAGTGATGTCCCAGTGCCTGGAGGCTGTGCGGATCTGGATGGGAAGGAACAGGCTCAAGCTCAACCCTTCCAAGACTGAGTGGCTGTGGTTCCCGGCATCCCGATATAGTCAGTTGATTCCATCACTGACTATCGGGGGCGAGTCTTTGGCCCCCACGGAGAGGACGCGCAATCTGGGAGTCCTCCTGGATATGCAGCTGTCCTTGGAGGAACATCTGATGGCTGTAGCCAGGGGGACTTTCTGTCAGGTTCGCCTGATCCGCCAGTTGCGGCCCTTTCTTGATCAGGATTCCCTGTGCACAGTCACCCACGCCCTCGTCACCTCGCGCCTGGACTACTGCAACGCTCTCTACATGGGGCTCCCCTTGAGGAGCATCCGGAGGCTCCAACTGGTCCAGAATGCGGCCGCGTGGGTAATCACGGGAGCCTCCTGGCGCTCCCACATAACACCGCTCCTGCGTGAGCTGCACTGGCTCCCAGTGGTCTTCCGGGTGCGCTTCAAGGTGTTGGTTACCACCTTTAAAGCACTCCATGGCATAGGACCTAGTTATCTTTGAGACCACCTGCTGCTACCGATGACCTCCCACCGACCTGTGCGCTCCCACAGAGAGGGCCTCCTCGGGGTGCCATCAGCCAAACAATGTAGGCTGGTGACCCCCAGGGGAAGGGCCTTCTCTGTGGGGGCACCTACCCTCTGGAATCAGCTGCCCCCAGAGATAAGGAGAATCCAAGACCTCGGTGCCTTCCGCCGTGCCCTTAAAATTTCTTTTTTCAGCAAGCCGGGGTGGCTTAACATATTTTTTAACATATTTTTAAATATTTTTAATTGGTTTGTTATCTTAAATTGGGGCCAAATTAATATATATCTTTTTAATTGTTTTTAATGTTTGTATTGTATGTTTTTTATCTGGCTGTACACTGCCCTGAGTCCCTCGGGAGACGGTGCGGTATATAAATTCGAAATAAAATAAAATAAAAATAAAACTTACATTTATAAAGTACATAGTCAAAAAGCCACGTCATACCTCATCTTATGCAATGAAGGTTGATTAATTGAATATGGTATTCTCAAAGCACATCCAAATGTCAAAAATAATCAACATAGCTAAACTATGTAATTGGAAAAGATTAGTAAAAGGAAGATTTGGCAATCTTGGAAAATGAAACTTTTGTTTCGGTTTGACAACGTAATTGTATTGCATTTGTCAAATTTTTGAAAAGATGCTGCCTTGTGACATGCAGACCAACTGTCCTGAACATCCATCCTTGCGGACAGAGAAGAGGCCATAGGTGCAAGATACAGCATGCAAACACTTTCATTATTGCACCAGTGCAAGAGGTTATCGCAGGAGGGTAAGTGAAAATGCAAGACCTCCATTGTTAATCCCACAGACAATATGACCATTAACTATATCGATTTATTCTAACTGAAGCAGCATATAAGCCTGTGAAAAAAACATATTTACCTATATATAAATTTACGGGATTTAGATCAAAAGTCTTTATACACTAAATCACCTTATTCTTGTAATACTTCAGTAGTTCAGGCTGCTGCTTAGTACCTAGTTAGGTGTTTAGAAATTTGTATTCCAAATCCAAGGATGCCAGAAGTGTTAGTGAAATCAATACTAAAGACCCCTAGAGCCCAAATAGCACAGATATCTTTAAATACCATTATTCAGCTGGTCCCTGGGATCTAAAACTATCCCAAGGTCATCATCTTCATACCCTAACAAAAGAAAAACAAAGATTATAAACTCTTTTATAAATAGCTTTTCACCATCAGATGAGATTATTTCAGTCACGCTGCTAGATCTCATGTTTTTTTCTTCTTCTTCTTCTTATACACTGTAAACTAAACTGAATACAACTGTGATTTGCTTCTTAATACAAATACAACTTGAACTAATATGTCCTTCCAATTATTAATTACCTGCTGTGATGTACACATGATGAACCTGCTGTTGCTGCTTCTTTTTTATCCGAGAATACTGTCTTTTCAATGCATTGATGTCAGTGGTCATACGTTCCATCATCATACTGTTAAAAGCTGCATGATATTCACTTCGGCAAGCATTTATTGCACCAGGACTTAGTTCTGCAATGTTACTGGAGCCTAAACTGTGCTCTTGATTATGGTCTGGGAAAAACATTGGACATATATCAGCCAGCTCACAATGATACAGTTGAAGCTACCCCTGATATTTCCACTTAACTGAATTAGAAAACTTAAAAAGTCCTGCATACAGAAACTATCTAGAAGCAAATCTGTAAATACCTTGAGAAAGTACTGCTTTATTAGTGATAAATACTTGGCTGAGGATTACAGGTTATTTTAGAATGTAGTGTACAGTCAGCCATGGAAAGATACTGATAAAAAAACCAATTCCTTAATGAACTTATAAGATCCAATTATCATATCATATGTAGATGGGGACTTCTCAACCAAAGATCAATTTCTCTATTTAAAATATTATTTCCAATGTCTGTAAACTGTGATGGCATGGCTGGCATCATAATGTCACCTGCAGGGCTGTGGTTTGTATTTTTGTAGTCTTTGTGGAGAGGCACCTCTTGCAATACCTTTCAGTGAATTTGCAAACAAAAACTTTATTACAGCCAAAAGCAATATGCTATTTATGCAATATCAGTAGAAATGAAGGCATGGTCAAAGACCTTGCTTCAGTTTTTTGATGTTTTCCTGCCACTTCCAATAGAGCAATGGCAGAGGATCTAGGAAATGCAAAAAGTAGGGTTCAGGGGCCACATTTTGATTTCTATATTGTCTAATATACAATATAGTATATTATCTATATACTATATAGTATATATTAATATACAATCTATGGCCCTTGCCATAGATGCTAGACACATCACATCACTGTCTTATCAAAGTCAAAGTCACACAACTGCAGTGACTTTTTATTTGCATATTTGATTATCAACTTAGATCTGACCGGGAGTAAGAAATGAAATATCATGTTTGAGGAAATGAAATTAGCCTCAGCAACAAAGCTTCATATACCAATTGAACTCCCATAAAATTATTGAAATTTCAGAAATAATATTTACCTTTGAAATGCTTTTGATACTTCTGTAGTTCTGGAGCCAAAAATCCACTAAATGGTCCAAGACATCCAATAACATTTGCTATGGAGTCTTCATCGTCTATTTCATTTTCTTCATCACTGTCTTTTATTTTTCCCAGTCGGCTAAAAACCCAGGGCACACAGAATAATAATTTGAGCGATTCCTCAAGCTCTATCTTTCTTTACTTACACCACAAAAAGTCAGAAGATGCCTTACCTTGCAGTTGATTTTACCGTAGCAGGAAATGGTGTAATGTTGTATGTATATTTCTCCCTTAATTCAGATAGCTGAGGGAAGGGGAACTGGGCCATAGAATAAACCATCTATGAAAAAAGAGAGGAAAGAAACTGAAGTAAAAATGCCTTTAGGACACTTTTTATGCAAATTCAAATACAAGATAATTCCCATATATTTGCAAGATTAGGCAATGCCTTTTCCACATTTACAAAAGCAAATATGAAAAGCTTGATTTTTACTAATGCAACAAACATTATCTGTAGGAACTACAAAGAATAATCCACAAGAAATATAACCAGTCAACTCCTGAAATAACCACTGGAGATAATAGGAGTGTTAGGGTGAAAATAATGAAAAGTTGTGAATCAGGGTGGATTTGATTTAAATCGAGTTGATTTAAATCACACTTTAAATCATGATTTAAATCACTAGTAAAAAGGCTTGATTTAAATCAACTCGATTTAAATCATAATTTTTAAAGAGCAACTGTCATCTCTGCTACTCCTTTGACCCACTGTTGACTCACCGATAGTCCGTGTTGCAGAATATACAGCCTCATGCTACATAACTAAGCTCCATTTCATGCTGAATAAACTAAATTATTTATGTATCTTAAATAGAAAACTATCTTACGATAAGATTTTACCCCCCAAATTTTTTATTAAAATATATTTGATAAAAATCAAAAAAATCCGATTTAAATCAAAAAAATCTGATTTTTTTTATTTTTTAAAAAAAATCATTGATTTTTATCCACCCTGTTGTGAATGCATGTATTTCTTGTATTCAAAAGAATTTGTTTGCAGAGCAAACCATGCATATGTATATACAACTACTTATTTTACACCTTAAATGCATTTATCCTCAATGCCTTGGAGTCTGAACTATATGATTTCAATTTTAAAAAAACAATCTGTATCAACAGCAACAGATATATTCGTAGAAATATGTCTGTTACTTATATAAAGAAACTCTCTCTTTTATGGATTTCTCAGTATCTCAACACTTCATTAAGTGACTTTGGACTAATATTTTACTAATGGTTTAGGCTTGTTCAGTGAAATTACTGTAGTGCATTATATTACAACAAGAATACTATCCCTGTCGTGTCAAGTCGATTTCTCATTACAGTTAGTCATCCAATAAATAATCAAAACTATCAAGATTTTATTAAGGCTGACAGTAATAGTAAGAAAACTTGAAAATACTTGTAATACATGCTTAGGATTGAAATACATTGATAGGGCAGTTTTGGATATTATAAGTCTAGTTAATAATGTCTCCATAGGGTAGGGGGGGCAAACTATCCTTTAAATTTACAGTATTATTTTCAAAAACTCATTTTTGTTCTTTATTTTGGTCAGGTAATTTTTCATGCACAATCTTTCACATTCATGTGAAAAATGTGGAAATTGAATTGTCTTGATAAAATAAATTTATATATACTGCTTGATTTTAGATATTTTTATTAGAATATAGTGATTCCTTCAGTGGTGGGATTCAAGTAATTTAACAACCGGTTCTCTGCCCTAATGATTTCTTCCAACAACTAATTTGCCAAACTGCCCAGAAAGTTAACAACCGGCTCTCCCGAAGTGGTGCGAACTGGCTGAATCCCACCACTGGATTCCTTATTCTCAAATATTGTTCTAAATATAAGCCTCTGCAAACTTAAATTATGGACTAACAGATGTTGCAATTTTAAGAAATGAACAAAAGGCATACAGTAAATAATGCCAGATGAAATTTTGAAAATGTTTTTTGGGGGGAATTCTGGATTACATTTTTAAATAAATAAGACATTGATTAAAAAGCTGTGGCTTAATATGCAAATCTGCTAGACCTCAAACAGTATATCTTGGATGAAAGATGAGAAAAATCCCACATTGTACTGATAGTGGCAGGCAAGCAATTCAGCAGCATAAAATCAACAAATGTGTGAACAACCATTTAATGTGTAAATAATTTCATATTTTCTTACTAACCTGCATGAGTTCATTGCTATCAATGAGTTTATCTTCCAGCATCTCCTGGGTTAATTTTCCCATGGTGCCATAGAAGTCATCTGCAGTTTCACAAGAATTGACCTGCCTGCATCACAATACAAATATTTCTGTTACTATACATGTTGCAATCCTATATTGCACATTATTTGCTTTATTAAGCTGTTTTTCTTGTTTCCTTAGGACTACATTTAAGGCCGGCTGGCCTAGGTAATGATGGCCTAAACAGGGAATTACAAATCCTTGCTACTTCAAGGATAGCTTGAGATCAGTATCCTTGGATACTCATCATAGTAATGGCAGAGAACAAAGATATGGTGATATCCAGTTACACAAGGAAAGGGAAATTAAGCATTTAACAGTTTTTCCCTCCTGGAAGTCTTTATCAGCAATCAACTATTGGACAGATCAACCCTTCAAACAACCTGACCTTTAGTCTCAGTAGTGTCAGGTCAGTCTTATAAAGCAGGTGAGAAGCTACATTGGCCTGTGAAATAGATACCTATTTAGGAAAGCAAGTCAGTGGTAGGTTGCCCCCGGTTCGCACCGGTTCTATAGAACCGGTAGTAAAACCGGCGGGAGGCTCTGCCCACCGACCCCGACATCATCAAAATGCTTCTGCGCATGTGCAGAAGACCACGCAAACGAAGCAAATGCACACACGGGGCCCTGTTGCGAACCGGTAGTAACGGTAAATAGAACCCACCCCTGAAGCAAGTATGCTGATATGGGCCACATCCGTTTTGGCTGGATATTCTGAAGTATACATCAGCTGAAGAAGGAGAAAATGTGATGTAGCTATTATTCATGAAAACAGTATCTACCTCAACAATTGTGACAAAACTGTATCTTTCAGCCCGAGCACCTTGGTTTGGAATTAGAAATAAATCAAAGATTTTGTTAATTTATTGCTTGTGGTACAGTCTGAAAGAATCCCTAACTGACCAGTGGGAATTGCATTTGATGTCTGAGACCCCTGGGTTTCAATATCCATTTTAGGTTTTGTCTAGAAAAAAATAGGAATTCATAGCAGCTATAATAAGGATAGTCTATCCCAGTTGATCACAGGTATGATAAACGATATAGATTATATATTTTGACAATTTATTCTAATCAGGGGAATGTTCTGTTAGTGGGAAAATCTCAAGTTTCTCCTTTGTCATGGATGGAACTCTATTGGATTAATGGTTATACTTCACTTCTATAGAGGTGCCTGAAACATTTATTGTACTCAGCTAGTTACCAAGAAATCTTCAAATGACTTGGAACTGATTCTACCAATAATTTATATTTCTCAAGTAGATTTCAGATAGTGTAGCCTGGAAATAGTTGCTCTTTGAAAACAGGAGGCATAATATGAAAACGGGTCAAAATAATATTTCCTCTGATCTGTCTGATTTGAGAAATCACTAGTCTCATATTTAGAACTGTATTCTGACACCCATATACCAGTATATTTTTCTGAGACAGGAAATATACCCCCATCAGGAAATGGGATTGTTCCCGAGTGCCTCTCTGCAATCTGTAATGGGTTGGATGATACATAAAACTGAAACTGAATCCAGACAAGAGGGAAGTGCTCATTTGTAAGGGACAATAATTTTAATGAGGGGCCAGATCTGCTTGTTCTAAAATGGGGGACCAAAATACCAGAAGGAAGAGGTATACATTTTTGGAGTGCTTCCAGACTCATTTCTCTCAGGGGAGAGAATCTCTGGATTGAGACAACAGTTAGAAGCATTTTTATCAGTTTGGATGTATCCCTTCCTGGAAGAAAATTATCTAAACATTATACTTGCACAGATTACCTCAAGGGTTGACTGTATTCCAGGAGCAGGAACAATAAGACTTGTTATGGGTCTTTTTTAAAAGAACTTTTATGTAGGTCTGCAAGGAGCTACATAAGCTGCAAGGAGACTGTTTCATGAAATTCACTGCCTCAAGATTTCAAACTCAATAGAAATGAAGCTCATTGAAGACTGACTTCAAAGTAGTTTATTAATAATTGCATTAGCATTTCTCTTTAGTGATAATTTCTGCCTCCAGACCCCCTTTATAGGAATTTTGAAGTGTAAGCCACCCAAAGTCATTGACTAAGATGGGCAGCTATAGAATTTGAATAAATAAATAAAATAAGATAAACAATATGAATGTTAGAAAAATAATTCAAATGCCTTTATATAATATAAACCATTTTCCAGCAAGTTTTTGCTTAGAATTTTTTTTACAATCATTGAGATAAACTGTTAATTACAGTTTTCAGTGTATCTGTAAAGACCAATAAAATAGTTTAATGTCTACCAAACGGAATAAAAAAAAAAATCTGACTATAGTGACAATACTTAGAAAGCTTGTTCAACTTCCAACATTTACCATGGAAATAACTTGCTATAAGCACTTAAAAGTAATTCTTCTAACAAGTTGGTGCTGGGTAACTAGTATCACCTACAACCATATTTTTATTTTTGCGAAATTTAAATTGTCTTATATATTAGAAGAGTTTTTTAAGCTTTCAATGTGGGCTTCAAATACGATCTAAGTACATCTGACCTCCAAAATTATTGGAATTCTACTTCAGTCCCCACAAGCCTCAACACTGATACGGGATGAGAGAATGGGAACTATCCAGAGGACCAAGTTCCCCTTTCTTGCTATTACGTTCCTGAAATCACAAAATATGAAGCTCGGTCTCTATAGTAGATGATGTTGTAATATATAAACTACTGATAGTTCTTGACTTATGACCACAATTAAGCCCAAAATTTCCACTGCTAAGCAAGGCAATTGTTAAGTGAATTGCACCCAATTTTATAATCTTTTTTGGCACAATTGTTGAGTGAATCACGGCAGCTGTTTAATGAATTATGTGGTCATTAAGTGAATCTGATTTCCCCCATTGACTTTGCTTATTAGAAGCAAGCTGAGAAAGTTACAAATGATGATCACATGATTCCAGAACAGTGCAACTGTCATAATACATGCCAGTTGCAAAGTGTCCAAATTTTGATCAGGTGACTATGAGGATGCTACAAAGGGCTGTAAGTGTGAGAACCAGAAGGAGCAGGCAAAGGATCATGATTTGGACGGAGATCTCTGCAAGAAAATTTTATCATGTTAAAATAAATTGCTGGAAAAGAATACTTGGGAGAAAATCAAGACTTTTTTTGTTTGTGTGAATTGTATTTCTCAGCTAAATTACTTATTTAATTCTTTGTGTATTTTTACCTAATCTGATAGACTTCAGGTTATAAGAGTTTGTCTAAAATATGGTGTGATGATTCAAATGTTGAACAAGGCCTGAAAGAAAACTAATTCAAGTTCTCATTCGGCCATGAAGTTTCCTAAATGATTTTTGGCCTGATTTTATATTACTCAGGCTACCCA
Source organism: Pituophis catenifer annectens (assembly GCF_029215685.1). Taxonomy (NCBI): domain Eukaryota; kingdom Metazoa; phylum Chordata; class Lepidosauria; order Squamata; family Colubridae; genus Pituophis; species Pituophis catenifer. The sequence goes on along the minus strand of NW_027256887.1, from coordinate 42,544,249 downwards.
ATCTCACCAGGCTATTGACATAAATTGGACTATGTATGTATAAATTGGACTATCTGTGTTTCCACAAAACTAAGACTGGGTCTTATTTTGTTTTGGGCCCCAAAATAAGCACTAGAGCTTATTTTTGGGGCTGTCTTTTTTCTCCCCATGTACGCGAGGCCCATTTCTTCTGCTTGCTCATGGCTGGGCAGGCAGCCGCGTGGTGTGCCACTGCCACCACCGCATGGCCTGTGGGTGAAGCTGCCTCACATGCCCTGCACCAGCTTACCTCAGGGCCCCCACAGCCAGGCCATCCATGCCGTGACACCTGTTTTGCCTCATGACAGTGGCTCTGGCAGCCACGTCTAGCAGGAGCCCACGTGACCCCCAGCCCACTTCTGCTTGCTCGCACCAGCAATTGAGCAGAAGGCCAAGCAACGTTCCTGTGCCACGGCCTTGAACTGAGGTGTGGGGGTGGAGCTGATCCACATGCCCTGCACCAGCTTACCTCAGGGCTCCCGCAGCCAGGCCATCCATGCCCCAACGCCTAACTCGCCTTGCAGCCACGGCACCAGCACACCACTCAGCCTCCTGCTCTGTTGCGGCTGCAAGCAAGCAGAAGAAGTGGGCAGGCAGCTACTTGGGCTCCTGCTGCACATGGCTGCTGGTGCTGCCACTACAAGGCAGATATCATGGCACGGATGGCCTGGCTACAGAGGCCCTGAGGTAAGCCGGTGCGGGGCACATGGGGCAGCTCCATCACCACCCCTTGCCTCATGGCAGAATGGGCGAGCAGCTGCGCAAGCTCTTAAGTAGGGCTTATTTTGAGGGTAGGGTATATTAGGCACAGGCATAAAAACATGCTAGATCTTATTTTCAGGAAACAGGGTATGTACTCCATCTTGATTCTGGTAGAAGAGGTGGCATATAAAAACAAATCATCACCATCATTTTAATGTAGACCCCCCAGTCTCTTATGTACCTACTAAAGTATCACTTACGATCTAGTACTACAGTCACTGAACAGAATAATTCAACTTCACGCAAAGGTTTTAGGCCCCAACCCAACAACTGCCTTTTCCATGAGCAAGTGCACATAACCTCACTGAAAGAAGGAAATTGTATTGGTATGGTGAAATAGAGAAATTCAAAACAAAACAAAATCTTATGCTACAAGGGGAAAATAAAGGTGCACAACAATAATTTTCAGTACTTAAATAACATTTCAAAGAGCTTTTCCACAAAATTTATCAATGGTTTATTTTTAGACATAAAGTGAAAATATACTTACACTTCTAGTTTTGCCCAAATAGCCAGTGCTACTCTCAGTATAATTTCTGACCCCTCAAAGAATACAGAATCCCAAATTTTTAAAACTGTATGGTTAGGAAGGCATGTAGCAAACAGGGTCAGGAACCACTGCATAGTGAAGACATTTGTAAGTGGGGGTTCATATCCACCTAAAACAGAAAAAAAAAAAAACCAGGAAAATAACCACTTGCTGTCTCTTCTGCATATCCTAACACAAAAATGGATAGAGTACAGAATTGTAGTATGATACCAAATTATATTGTGTTTCAGCTTATGAATTCAAAGAGCTAAAAGTAATCATTAATGTAGATAATCATGTTCGTGGGATGCCATTTTTAAGTTTATAATATATTAACTCCCTCTTAACAACTTTAGCATGTGATCAAGCTGAACTGATGTCAGAAAAGCTAAACTGAGTGAGATCTGACTGATACTTGAACAGGAAACCACCTGAGATCACAAAATAAAATTAAAGCATGTAAAAATATGTTTGAAGCCCCATAAAAACAATCTTGTCAAATATTTACAGGCTCTGCTCTGCTTTTTAATATTTAAAAATGTAAAAGCTTCACTTGATGCAGAAAACCTCAAAACTGTCCTCAGTAATACCGTACTTAAATAGCACAATCCTTCAAATCTGTAATTGCTATATTAGAATTTTTTTGTCTACCACCTCATTTATAACTGGTTTTGGCGCATTGTTAGACCTGACCCAGAAGTAAAGGTGTCTACAATCTACTATTTCTAACTTGCGTACACATGCATCAAACCAAGGTTTTTAGCTATCACCTAAGATACCTGATATTGTCAATCTGCATATCTGATTTCATAGATTCCTATTTAATGGTATCATCTCAAACACCTTCTAATTTTAAACAGCGCTTATGGTTTCAACCCAGAATTTTTACATTTTTATTTTAAATTAGAAGTAATGAAATTTATTTCTAAGAGATAAAGAAGCAAAGAAAGGAAGAAATATTTGCATGATCATTGTATACCTCCACTTTCCTTGTTGGCAGCTCTTTGGAGAGTATCCAAATTCTGGGACAACTCAGGAAGTTTCATTCTCAGAAGATCTCGGAATACTGCCATGTCAACAGACAGTGCTTTCAGATTATTGACAAAATAGCTATCAGGCAGCACTTTATCAATTAAGTAAATCATTATCTGAAAATCAAGCAGAAAAATGGGATAAAGATAAAAGATAAATCTTTACCATCCAAGCAGCAGTCTATTTGTATAAACATAAGTTATAAATTGAATCATAACTGATTTTTATATCCATACATCTTCATTTAGTCTTTAGGGGGCCTTGTTCCTATACTATGGTATTTTTAATAGCCAACAGAATACAATATGAATAAAAATGTGGTCAACAGATATACTTACTTTTAATGCATCTCCCTCATTGCCTTCTACTACTTCCAGGATGAGAGCAGCAAGGATGTTAAAACCTTGGCAATATCCTACAGATTTATTCCATCTGGCATAAGCCAATAAAACTCTTTTCAATACCACTCTGTCTTGTTCTGCCTCTTGGCCACAATAAGAACTGCATCCCGTTCGATGAAGATCCTAAGTGGGAATGGAAGAGAAATAATGAAATATTTCACATTTCTTTAAATACAAGTATAAATTATACCTCTGTATTTTTACTTTCTGATGTCAACTGATCACATATTGTGCTCTGGAATCTAAAGATGGATGAAAACATCCATCTTTGCACTAGAACGTTTGAGCAGCAAATAATCAGCATTTCATGAAGTAATTATACTCAATCAATAAGCATTAACAATAATGTAGAAACTGTCACATAAAACATTCTTTTTGTTGAACAATTCTTCAATTCTGTAGAATGTAGAATATACCATAGAATGTAAAATATGTGTGACTAGATTTTATACCTTTGTTCCAAGCATTCAACTAGCTATACTAGTCCAAATTAGAATTTTCAGAATATTAAGGGAAAATAAATTAATTTGTCCTTGAGCTACTTGTCTGGTAAATAATGCACTGAAGTTAATATTTTTCCCAGCTAATCATCTACAATATATCAAGGAAGGAAGACTCAGAAAGGTAGCACAGAAATGTAAGTTTTTAAGGAGACATGTTAACAATGAGAAAAAAGAATTGGATTTTTCCTTTATCCAGCTACTTTTTTATCTGGGCATTAACAGAATTTAATTTTTGTTACTTTGGAAGCTCCCTTAATACATTTCATAAGAATTGAATCTATTCTGGAAGACAGTGGTAATTTATTGTTGTTCTGTTTACTGCTTTGTTTTGCAATTCTGAGGGCAAATCTGATGATTATTTGTTTGATACGGAGATCATCCTACAAAACCAGTATAAAATGAAAAAATAAATGTGCCATTAGCAGTACAAAAATAAGGGAAGCAGGGAAACTGTGATCAAACTGAGACAATAGTGAGAAATTATAATTTCTTAATTGATTACTATAAAATATAATAAGAACACTCAGCACATAAGCATCATTGTACTATTTCATTTCATTTTTCATTTTATTAGATTTCTATACCGCCCTACTCCCGAAGGACTCAGGGCGGTGCACAGCCAAACAATAAAAACACATACAATACAAAATTTAAAAAATAGAATAAAATCAAATTAAATAATTTTGGCCCCGACAAATTTAAAACCCCAAACTTTTAAAACCAATTTAAAATTGAATATATAAATACTAAAAGATATTTAAAATTTTAAAAATCTTTATAAAAGAGGGAGGAAATTAGGCCAGGCCAGCCTGGTGAAATAGTAAGGTCTTTAAGGCACGGCGTAAAGTGCGCAGATCCGGGATCCTCCGTATCTCTGAGGGGAGCTCGTTCCAGATAGTAGGTGCCCCCACAGAGAAGGCTCTCCCCCTGGGGGCCGCCAGTCGGCATTGTTTGGCTGACGGCACCCGGAGGAGCCGCTCTCTATGGGAGCGTACCGGCCGGTGGGAGGCCATTGGTGGTAGTAGGCGGTCCCACAAGTACCCGGGTCCTAAGCCATGGAGCGCTTTAAAGGTGGTAACCAAAACCTTGAAGCGCACCCGGAAGACCACCGGGGGCCAGTGCAGCTCGCGCAGGAGGGATGTTACATGGGAACGCCATGTCGCTCCCATTACCACCCGCGCGGCCGCACTCTGCGCCAGTTGGAGCTTCCGGGTGCTCCTCAAGGGGAGCCCCATGTAGAGAGCGTTGCAATAGTCCAGGCGGGAGGTGACAAGGGCATGAGTGACCGTGCGTAACGAGTCCCGATCCAGAAAGGGACGCAACTGGCGAATCAGGCGAACCTGATGAAAAATCCTCCCGGTCACGGCCGTCAAGTGCTCTTCTAAAGACAGCCGTGAATCCAGGAGGACGCCCAAGTTGCGAGCCCTCTCCGTGGGGGCCAATGATTCGCCCCCAATAGTCAGTGATGGCGTCAACTGACTATATCGGGACGTCGGAAACCACAGCCACTCAGTCTTGGATGGGTTGAGCCTGAGCCTGAGCCTGAGCCTGTTCCTCCCCATCCAGATCCGTACGGCCTCCAGGCAACGGGACTTCACTTCAAGGGCATCGTTGGGGTGATCCGGGGTGGAGATGTACAGCTGGGTGTCGTCAGCGTACTGATGGTACTCCACCCCGAAACCACGGATGATCTCACACAGCGGTTTCACATAAATGTTGAACAGGAGAGGCGAGAGGACCGACCCTTGCGGCACCCCACATATGAGGGGCCTCGGGGTCGACCTCTGTCCCCCTGTCAACACAGACTGCGACCGGTCAGAGAGAAAGGAGGAGAACCACCGCAACACAGTGCCTCCTACCCCCAACTCTTCCAACCGGTGCAGCATGATACCATGGTCGATGGTATCAAAAGCCGCTGAGAGATCTAACAGGACCAGGACAGAGGAGCACCCCCTGTCCCGAGCCCTCCAGAGATCATCAACCAATGCGACCAATGCCGTTTTCGTGCTGTACCCGGGCCTGAAGCCCGACTGGAACGGATCCAGATACGTCGTTTCATCCAGGTGCTGGGGGAGCTGTTGCGCGACCATACTCTCAACAACCTTCGCAACAAAGCGAAGGTTGGAGACCGGACGATAATTTACCAACATTGCCGGGTCCAGGGAAGGCTTCTTGAGGAGAGGCCTCACCACCGCCTCTTTCAAGGCGGCGGGAAAGTCACCCTCACTCAGCGAAGCGTTTATAATCCCCTGGAGCCAGCCTCGTGTCACTTCCCGGGAAGCCAGTACTAACCAGGAAGGACACGGGTCCAATAAACAAGTGGTCGCGTTCAGTCTACCCAGAATCCTGTCCACGTCCTCAGAGGTCACAGGATCAAACTCATCCCAGATAACATTCTCAAGACCTGCCCCTGTCTCTCCCCCTGAGACTACCCAGTCAGAGTCCAAATCTTCCCGAATCTGAGTGATTTTGTCATACAGATACTGAACAAAATCCTCGGCTCTACCCTCCAAGGGGTCCTCCCGCGCTTCCTGGTGGAGCAGGGAGCGGGTCACCCTAAAGAGGGCGGCCGGGCGATTATCTGATGACGCAATAAGAGCAGCAAAATAACTACATTTCGCTGCTTTTATCGCCACTAAGTAATTCCTAATCTTACTAGTGGGATCTTACTAGTGTCCGGTCAGATTCAGAAAGACTGGCCCTCCAACTACTCTCTAGGCATCTTTTCCGGCACTTCAACTCCCTCAGCTCCTCGGTAAACCAAGGAGCCAATTGAGATCGGCGCCGGGTCAGAGGCCGCAAAGGCACGACCCGATCCAGAGCACCAGCAGCCACCCTATCCCAGGTGGCCACCAGGTCTCCAGTCGAGGCGTGTGCCAGAACCTCAGGAAATGGCCCAAGCTCCATCTGGAATCTGTCAGGTTCCATCAGGCGCCTGGGGCGGAACCATCTTACTGGCTCCGCCTCCCTGCGGCGGGGTGCAGCGGTTCGAAAGTCGAGGCGAAGGAGAGAGTGATCTGACCATGACAAGGATTCAGTAACTATATCCCCTATATCAAGATCCCTCAACCACTGTCCAGAGACAAAAACCAGATCCAGCGTGTTTCCCCCTGTGTGGGTAGGGCCATGAATTAACTGGGTCAGGTCCATAGCTGTAATGGAAGCCATGAACTCCCGAGCCATCTCTGACGTCTCACCCACGGACGGCAGGTTGAAATCCCCATGACCATAAGCTTAGGGGTATCAACCGCCACCGCGGCGATGACGTTGAGTAGCTCGGGCAGGGCTGTTGCCACGTGGCAGGGAGCCAGGTACGTGATCAGCAAACCCATCTGAACCTCATGACCCCATTTCACAAAAAGGGATTCACAGCCGGCCGTCTGAGGAACAGTGGCCTCCCTCGGTCTCAGACCTTCTTTAATGATAACCGCTACCCCCCCCGCCCCGCCCCTGTGACCTCGGCTGATGGAATGCTTGGAAACCTGGCGGGCACATTTCAATGAGGGGAACCCCCCCTCCTGGCTCAACCAGGTCTCCGTAATACCTGCCAGGTCCGCACCCCCCTCCTGAACAAGATCACAGATGAGGGGGGCTTTATTTACTACGGACCTAGCATTGCACAGCATCAGCCGAAGGCCTGGGTCCTGAGGGTCTATGCAACCTGAGGAGCGAGTAGAGCCTTGGGGGCCGGAGCACGCCACCGCTCGTAGACAGCGAGTGCGCACTCCCCTAACACAATATGGCCCCCTGCTCCCGCCTTATCTACCCCTCCCACCTACAGTACTGATGATCGAAAAACTATCCGGACAAGCTCTAACCCCCCCCTCGATCCCGATACTATGAATGTAAAACTTTAATAAGCAAATTAATAAGCTTTTAAATACCTTCACAATCTGTATTCCCATGGAATCATCATCAGGATTACTTCGGTCATTGAAAGTGAAACGCATAGTTTTATCCCAGTCAATCGCTATACTCTTTAAATAGTGATCTGCCAAAGTGAGCCAAACCTTAAAAGATATACCACAATCAATTTTAGTTTTGCTTGAAATGGATTGCATTTTACAACTTTTCAAAAATATTCTGCATATTTAATATGTTGCCATCAATTATATATATAGCACAGGAGCATAAATGTGTTCACTTGTTTATTCTAAAATTAAGGAAGAGGCAGAATGTTCCATGCCCTGCCAGAATGAGACCAGGGATTCTGAAAATATACAGCATGGAGACTTAGCATCTTTCTCACTTTAGACTTTGTGCTTTCTATGCAAAGTACTGGAGGGGGAGGAACCTAAATTAGATGGTCACATTATAGATGCATCATGTCCCTGTGCTGCACCTACCCAGCTTTAGCCTTTTTATATTCAGACAATAAGCTAAACTGAGCTGGAGTTATTGGAACAATGATTAGAACAAATAGGCATGACTTTCTTTGGAAGCTAGGTAGCCATCACCCCCTGATCATGATCTGTGACTTCCCTCATAGGAATAACATTTCTACCAGCAAAACTTAAGTATATGGATGGAAATTATTTGTTTAAATTATTCCAAGCATGCTAACTAAGAAGTTTTGATATATATCCCAGACAGAAATATGTAGTCCTACAACTTTTTAAGTGATACTGTTTTCTAAATCTACTTCTTTATTCTGCTTATTTTACACAATAAAGTTTACAATCATAGCAAATTAAAAACCATATGCTAAATTAAAGTAAGTTACATAGTTATGAAATGCCTGTATATAGGGAAATGTGTACGTTTATAGTGAAATATATTAGCCATATAACAGTATGATTACCTTAGAAAGGATTCAAACAAATTTTTTTAGAAGTATCTTCCAGGTTACCCAGTGTGTTCAAAATGCAATATTTCAGAAGAAAGCAGTAAACATGAATCTAATCTGTGGATAAATATCTTTGCCTATTCGTTGAAACTACAATCACAACTCTAGCAGACTGACCCCTCTAATTTTGGCATACAATTACAAATATTTCTTGAAAAGACCGATCCAAAAGAAACTGAGCCCCTATGGATTCTCCAGTGATACCATCTTAACCTCAGTTAGATCAATATTAAATCAAAGGATCTTAAATAAAGTCAAACACAAATTGCTTCTTTCTCATACAATATAATTGCAAATAACCACGTTTTAGTGCCTAAACCAGACTCATGTTTATATCACACTTCCCAAATTCAGAAGAGCTTTATCTTTCATTTGATTTAATGTTTTCCCCACAGCTGCCCTGGAATGGAAATACACGAAAACCCCATATGAAACCCTCTACTACTCTATATGGGTGCCATAGAAAACACAGCCGATGTTGGTCTTGCTAGTTCTAATGGGATATTCACCACCAGTTGACCACCTCTCTTTTATTTAAAATTCTGGGACACTCTATTAGCTTTTACCTGCACTGTCTATTAAATAATGAGCCTTGGTAGTACAGTGGTCTAAAGCACCCTGTTATTAAGACCAGCTGCCTGCAGTTACTGCAGGTTCGAATATCGCCAGGCTCAAGGTTGACTCAGCCTTCCATCCTTTCTAAGGTAGGTAAATTGAGGACCCAGTTGTGGGGGCAATAAGCTGATTTTGTATAAATATACAAAAGGATGAAGGCTATTGCTTAGCACATTGTAAGCCGCCCTGAGTCTCCGGAGAAGGACGGCATATAAATCAAATTAATAATAATAATAATAATAATAATAATAATAATAATAATAATAATAATAATAATGATAAATTTATTTCTCTAAAAATAGTAAAATTTTGCTACATTATGTGTTGTAAGCTTTGCCGCCCACAAGTCGTTGCTAATAATTCCTGTTCTTAAGGAATAGTTTTATGTTGTTCATTTTATTTTTATTGATCAATGACCAAAATACAATTCTAGTAGGTGTTTATTTTAGTATTTGTACATTTCTTAATTTAATTGGACTTTCTTAATTACCTTTCTATTGGTACAAAATAAGGAAAACATCTTATCTGTTATTCCTAATTTCAGTATTTTTCTAAGAAGGATTTTGCTTAATTAGAAACTTTTACTGGTACCTAGCCTATAGTATTAAATACATGGAAGTTTTCATTGCTGGACTAAACAGCAACTATTTATCTTCAGTCCAGAGCTTCACATAATGTTGATCACTATGCATTCTATGAAGGACAGGAGTTTACTTACCTTTCTTCTCCACTCCTTTGGAATTCCTGTGGACAGTCTAGCCACTGCTTTGAGAGCATCATGCCACTAAAAGCAACCATCCCAACAGTGTGAAATTATTTCAATTTGAAACATAATTCAACATACAGTGCAGGTGATCCTCGACTTATAACCATTCATTTAATGACCATTTGAAGTTACAACAACACTGGAAAAAATGACTTACAACCGGTGCTCCCACTTAAACCGTCCCTGCATCCTATCAAAATTTGGGCCCTTGGCAATTGGCCTGTATTTATGATGGCTACAATGTCGCAGGATCACGTGATACCTATTTGCGATTTTCCCAGTTAGCTTCCGACAAGCAAAGTCAATGAAAAAAGCCAGATTTGCTTAACAACCAGGGAAAAAAATCATTGTAAAATTAGGCGTGCTTCACTTAACTGCCTTGCCTAACAGTGGAAATTCTGGTCACAATTGTGGTTGTAAGTTGAGGACTACATGTATTTCAATATTATAGAAGCAATATGTACCATTAAACTATTTGACAACAAAATATTTAAATACAATTGCAAAACATAGAAGAAAAAGGTGCTACGTATTAATTCATTTACACAAGAACTGCAAAAATATACAATTGATTTTAATACTTTGAGCTTCTTTCTATTGAAAATAATAATAATTCCCACTGAGGAAGAAAAAAATCAAAATAAAATGGAACAAATGCAATTACAGTTCAGCTCTTTCAAATAATAAAATACATCCCAGTTTTAATTAATTAATGCAGTTTTTAAATTATTATTTGTCCACATGCTTGGAAAATAAGGATTTTTTGTAAGACTATTTATTCCAATGAATAAAAATCAGTTACCTGTTGAAAACCATTCTGACCTAATGATGGTTCAAGTGTAAACTTCAACTTTGTGTCCACTCCTATGCAACACAAATAGAAAACAATTACTAATACCTTCATTTATCAATCGAAACTGCATCCCATTAGATAGCATATTATAAATTTGATATGCAAAATTAATGCATGGATAACATAACCTAAAATATAAATATGACTATACAAAAATAATGCAACTTTTCACAGTGAGTTATATTATTATTAATATGCCAACTGACATTAAGCAAATAATATTCTAAACTAAAATAAATATGGAGAAAAAATATTTAAATTACAGAGTATGATCATCTCTTTCTATATCAGCGGTTCTCAACCTGGGGGTCGAACGGCCATTTCACAGGGGTCGCCAAAGCCCTCTCTCGCCCCCCCCCACGCCTTCACTCACCCTCACTCTCTGCTCTGTTGGATCGCCGGCCGTTCGCTTACCCCACCCACTCCCAATCTATTGCTGCCTCCGATGGCTAGAGGAAAAAAAAAACTTCAAATTCTTGCCGCTGGGCTTCAAAGGGCTGCCCTAGAGCCAGTGGTGCAGCCGAACCCTTTGTTAAATTGCTGGCTTGCCCCGCCCCTCCGCACCACTATTTATTGCCAATAAATAGTGGTGGGCGAGGGGCGGGGGAGCCAGCAATTTAACAAAGGGTTCGGTGTTTTTTTTGTAATTTTATTGGCCCATGGAGCTTCAGCATAGGCTAATTGGCCTCCCGGCTCTCAGCTGATTTGTCTCAGCTGTTTTGCTCAGGGCTCTTCTGCTTCCTTGCAAAGAGTGCTGATTTTTTTTCCCCTAGCTATGCTGAGAAACGAAACTGAAACTGCTTTGCTGTTGCTGCAAGGTTGGAAAATTAGGCAGGCAGAATTCTTTTCTTTTTCCTCACCAAAAAAGGTAGGTGCAAACAATGGGAAATTTAGGGGAAAAGAGGAGAGTTCAAGATTTTAAAACACAAAAGAAAAAAAGCTCTATTTAACTAGGGAATTGTAATAATTGAGATACTATTAATTGTATATTGTGTTGAAAGCAGAAATGGTTAAGTTGTGGTTTGGAGGAATACATGGGGGAAATTATTTGGTTTATTATTATTGGTAAATATAATTGATTTGTAAGAAATTGGATTGCATGGAAATAATTGGAATATTCATGTTCATATTAATATATAAAAAGGTAGTTATATAACTAATTGATTTATATTAAAATGTTGAATTTATATTAAACAACTGTAATATTACATAATTAACCAATGTGAGGATGGATATAAAAATAGATGACAATGGGAAGGGGTATAATGTAGAATAGAAAGGAAAAATTGAACTTGATTAAGTTTAGAGATGAGGATGAAGGGTAATATTGGTTTTTTACAAAAATAGAGGAGGAATAAATATGGCAAAAAGGAAATATAGAAATTGTAAATTTAATTGAAATGACTAAACACTGTTTAAATTTGTGAACCGGCCAAATACTCTGTTCAAAGAAAATACATTGTATGTTTGTATGTGTGTTTCTAATTATTGTTATTTATTCATATTTGTTCTCTTTTATTCTTTAAAGTTTAACAATTCATTCTTTATCTTAATATCTTTATATTTGTTTGGGGTTGGTTTTCTTCCCTTTCATCTTTATTGTACAGCAATCTTTCTCCTCAAACCTACCACCTCTCTCTTTTCTTTCCTTCTTACTTTCTCTTCCTCCCCCTCTTCTTCTCCTCCCTATTTCCTCTTCCTTTCTCCTTCTCCTTCTCTCTTCCTCCCTCTTTTACCCTCACTCCTACTCTAATTTCCCTTCTCTTCCTTCATCCCTCTCTATTGCTGTATCCTTTTATGCATATGGACTACTCAGAGGGCTGAAAAAGTTATTTCTGACTGGTTCTCGCACTTTTGACCAGTCCTTGAACTTACGACTGTCCTCACATTTTACATTTTTGCCCTATCTTGTCACCATGGTGAAGAGAAGCAGTTGTGAAATGAGTGACACGGTTGTTAAGAATGCTACAATGGGCATAAATGATGACCAGTCATAAGTGCGAAGACCGGTCAAAAGTGCGAGGACCTGTCAGAAATCACTTTTTTCAGCCCTCTGGGTAGTCCCTATACACATAACCATAGCCACCAGGTCACATGACCAGCTAGCCACCCCCACCCAGTAACATGACCTCCAAGCCACACCCATAAAATAAGCCACGCCCACAGAACCGGTAGTAAAAAAATTTAGAACCCACGCCTGGTTGGGGGGTCACCACAACATGAGGAACTGTATTAAAGGGTCACGGCATTAGGAAGGTTGAGAACCACTGTTCTACATAAAGACAATATATTACACATGAAGTAAAATAATGTCATATGGTGACATTCCATTGTTGAAGCTGGAGGCTGATTGGTTGGAACAATTTGTCTAAGGGAACTCTCCCCTTGCTGGACTTCCCAGACCTGTCATCTGATGGGAGACTGATGATTAGAGCCTTACCTCTTTTCACAGACCACTGGCAGCAGCCTGTGCACTACCTATACATAGTTCTGATAAGTAGTGATGCTCTCTCCAGGATATTAATTCATCTGGGTCATATTCACACTCTGACCACATCATTGAAGCAACTCTCTTAGAGAAGCACAATGGATGAGATCTATATGGCTCACCAGCTGATCCTTTCAATCTCTGGGCAGTATCACTGAGTTGACACTAGAAGAGACTCTATATGGCTTTATGTGGCTCCTGCACTATCAGAGATACAATTGGATTTATCTACCATCTCTCAAATGTCTCACTGTCCTTCATGGCTCATCTGTCTTCATGCATGCGGCTCAAACAAGTGCTAGCTCTGAGGACATGTTCGCTCATAGCACACAAACACATACAAGCACATATAGCACTGATGTGATCACAACAGACACACATAGTTTAAACAAATGAAAAATACTATTCTTTTCCACTTGTTATACCACTGCTTCCCTAGAAGCTAAACTGTTGTTTATGTTAACAATTACTATGAGAAACTGGACTTTTACTACTGTCTATGGCATTCAAAAAAAACAAGTGGATCATTGAGACTAATGTTAAAAATGTCTATTTTTACATATGCATGAGCATTGTGCTTAAGTTTGCACACAACTGTTGTAAATGCAAAAAGTACTAATACATTCAGGTTTGATTGATTTGCTCTTTTAACGTGTACATGAACCCTGAATCTCCTGATTCCTGTTAATGTTGAGATTAAGGATATATGAAATTCATATATACAATATGTTGTGTTTCACCTTCAAAAACACTCTGAAGCTGCCACTATCAAGATAAAAGAGGATTCACAAAGTACAAAACAGATGGCTAAACTTAGCAAATAATCACTGGTGTAACTTAGTTGCCACCTTTTTTCTTTACATTTTGTTCATTGGTTTACTTGGGTATTTGTATTTTTTTATTTTGAGTGTATTTGAAAAGCAAAGAATAAATCAAGTTGTTTTTATTTTGATGTCATTATTCGTACTCTTGTACTCTGCCTGCTGCATTCTCTAGTACCTTTTTATTTATGGAGAGTTCAAAGTACATTTCAAATGCAACACACATAAATACCAATACTGTACTGATTCGTCTATAGCTTAGGTTTGTGTGCACTGTTCTTGGATTCTTCTGTGGTGTTGCCTATGCAGTGAGTATGTCATCTTCAAAGACACTCTGAAAGTTTCACAATCAATGGAAAAAAGATCATTCATACTGCACACCTTGTTGTCCACATTGCTTGCTTAGATTTGTTTTTTAGAGTTGCTGACTTCCATGTTGTTCATTTATCATTGCAGTCTGTGCATCATGCTGTATCCTTTTGAGAAAATTCAGTGTTTGCTTAAAAATACTACCTGGCCTGTTAACTTGGGGGAAGAGGGTTGCACTGTTTACATGCTTTTCTGCACTGAACATAGCAGTCCAAAACTGACTGACAGAACTTCTAGAATGTAGTATTTTGTTCAATGTTTCTCATTTTTCTATATGTCCCTAAATAATTCAAAATTTTACCCATACTTTGAAATATTAATTTTTTACATAATGTAATCAACATTACATAAATTAATACAAACAGCTGCAAAGGTACAGACTTGAATGGTCCATCAAGTCACCAGGAGTTAAGCTTGAAGAAGTCTGCCTTTAGTGCATTTGATATTGCACATTAACCAAGGAAGATGTCTCCGTTATAGAATGTCGCTGTCCAAGCAAATGGTGCTGAAATATCATCCGACACTCCTTACAAAATTATTACAGCATATTTTTGTCTCTTCTTTTTTTAAAAAAAAAACAGTTGGTCAATGGAAAGCAGCAAACATACCCAATACTTCTTCCTTTTCCTCCACAACAGCCATCCTGTGAGGAGGGCTGAGTGTTACTGGCTCAAAGTTACTCATTCAGTTTTCATGACTATGTCAGGCCTAGAACTCTCTGTCTCTGGTTTCTAGGCTCGTGCCTTAATATGTCTTATAATAAAAGTTTGACATTACTCACAATAAAATCTTAGCACTTAAATTGCATTTCATAATAAATGTATTAAATTTAAGGTGTTTTGATTACCACTCAAACCAATTTTGAGATGTTTGCATTCACAGTATCAGATTCTCCATTTAATTAAAATTCCCTCAAATTGAGTAGCATGCCAAATTTCCCCAGAAGTGTATTGTTAGAATTAGATTGTTATTAATTTCCTTAAAAGATTATTTGCAGCATATAAAAGCAATTAACAGAATCTGTAGTTCTTACTATACATCCTTAATGTCAATTAAAAAAAAAGATTTTAACAATTACTACATGCAACAAAATCTGATCAGGAATGTCAAATTATTTTGCTAAGAGATTCCAAATTAGATTAGCCTAGATTAAAGACGATATAATCGGTTACAAGTTTTGCCAATATAGAATTAAGTACTATTATAAGATCACTACTAGCAAATGAAAATATACACAAATGAATACAATGATGTCCTTTTAATTATCAACTTGATTTGCTATGTAATTCAACTACATCCAAGAAAACCAATTAACCCCAACCTCTCAATCACCTCAATAAAATATAAAATAAAATTGAGCATGTAAATAGTCTCTCTAGAGTAGTACATGCTTAAGTGATTACTGAAAATCAATTTGCTTGTATTTGGTACATGAATTTTCATCTTGCTTTCCATGCTTTCTACTTTTCACAAATATTTTCAGTAAGACAATGGATTTGTTCTACTGTTGACTTACTATATGAGTGTTTTCCAATACCCTTTGCCAAAAGTCCTTGATCTTGTACATCTAAACTACTTTCCAAATGTTTATTTATTCTTATTATAAAAATCTGTTCCCTAAAATACTGTATTTCTATAACTCTTTTCTATGTTTATACTATCTACACAAATTTGCCTCTATTTTCACTGATGCTTTATTTCTTTTATTTATGATTTACACACATAAAACACCAATACAAAATTTAAAAGTTTCTAACAAGCCAGACTTAATAATGAAAAGAAAGTACCAACTGACTTCTACAAGCTAAAGCTATTATAAAAACTTGGCAACTTTTTAAGTGATGGCCCATGTTTAATCTGGTAGACGAAGTTTGTAACTTCTTGGTCAGAGAGATATGTAATTAACTTTTCTGACAAACTGATTTAGGAGTACCAGAAGCCATGAGTGATGGTTTAACAGTGTGTGAGTTACTAACTCAATCTCTGTGTCTGAAAAGACACAAGTGCACTTGTATGGGACACTATGGAACACTAGTATAACCATCTATTGTCATTATAATGGATAGGCCATCAATCCATATAAATGAAAAACCTGTTAGGAATAAGTAAGTTGTTATGGTGAAGTAAGCAAGGTTAGCCCAATCTAAAGACCTGATCCTATGTCCAAGTCCTTAGTGATGTTTTTCAAGTAGAAAGACTTGGGGGGTTTTGTTTTTGTTTTTGAAAGCCTACATGAAAGCCTCAATTTTATTCATTTATCTTGAAATCTTCATGAAATATTTTCATTATCCAGATTGTTTAAACAACCTGAATTCTCAAGTTTCACATTTTCTTTTATATTTCATATTCATATTTCTTATTTTTTATTCTCGTTTGCTAGAAGGAAATTTTAACGTGCAATTCTAGACAACACTGTATGTTGAGTTTTGATACTGAATGATATTCTCGGAGCGATTCAAACAATATATATTGATTTGAAGCCTGCTCCTTTCCACATATAGCCCTTGGGAAATTCTGCAGCCCCGCCGCCATTTCTAGAAATCGCACGACGCTCCAGAGGCGCAATAAAGTGGCCTTTCCGCTGTTTACGGCCGCAACGACCATCAAGACGCTCCTTCACCTCCACCACCTGGCCAAGCACGCGGGGGGTTCCTAAACTATTCCCCCAATTCCGCTTGCCCGATCCCCGGAGATCAACTAGAAGCGCAGCGACTCCGGGTACTTTCCTTTCCTCCGTCCGCAATAGTCCCTTCCTCTCTGGGCCAAGAGCAAGCAGTTAAATCGTGATGCTCTTAACCCTTCAAGAAAAGCCAAACATCCCTTCCCGCCGGCCAAGGAAGCGCCCCTTTTCCGACAAAGGCAGGGAAACGCGAGAGCGCGGCCCAGACGGCCTGCGGCAGCCCTTACCCGGCTCCAAAGTGCACAGAAGGCGAGGCGCAGTTCGGGATATGCAGCTCCTTTTCTTCAAGACGTTACTCAGGATGGTGCTGACGCCGCCACCTCCGCCGGTGCTTTGCCGCTTTAAAGACCTTCCCCCTCGCCTCAGGGAACTGGTCAGTCTGTCTTGCCTCATGGGTAACCACAAGCAGGAGCCAAACGCACCATCCACTGGGGTTCCAGGGCCAGCGGTCGCGCCAGCTTCCCGCAGGTGCAGCCGGCGCTCACGACTAGTGACGCAATCCGGACCTTCGGCGTTTCTAATTCAGCAAGGTTGGGGCTGCTGGGGGAAGGGGACGAGCGATGGCGGGGGGGACGGCGGGGGGGAGCCGAGGTTTCAGAACGGAGAGAATTAGAGCAGCGGGAGCGCGACTTCGGAGAGACGGCGAAGGCGTCCAGCGGCCTCTTAGCGGGACTCCGCAGTGCAGAGGAGAGGAAAGAAAGGCGAGTCGAGGCGCGGCGCAACCCGGCAGAGAAGAAAAAAGGCCGTTCCCGCCCACCATCACAGCATCACTGACAGAAGAGCCAAGCAGCTCTTGCTTCTCTGCCGCCACCTGCCAGTAGGCGAAGCTTGCGTTAAAAATAAACCGACTCGCCGTACATTTCAACAGAAAGGCGCCGACGACAGAAAACGTTAACCGCCGTCTGAAGAGAGGTCTCCCGGCTTGCTTTCCGGGGAATTAACCAATGAAAATTAATCAGAAAGCTATAACCATGACAATCGGAAAAGGGCACCTGTCATTTGCGCATTTCTTTTATGTGGGGAAGACAAAAAGAGGGAAGAGGGAACGAATCGACTTGGATTTTAGACTGATATTAAATACCAATATCCAGAAGTAGGCTGAAGGATGCTCCTAGTTACAAGTCTAATCTGCAGAAAAGTAAAACAAAAATCACTTTCCGTGTATCTTTTCATTTCTGCTCTTAAGAATTTAGAAAATAATGACATCTATAGTATTCCATCAAAAATCTATTTACATTATTTTATGCAACACACTATATGCTAGACAGAGCTGCTTTGCAGATCAACTTAATATGCATTCGTCTATCTATATGTAACTCCCATTTACCAGTCTTTTAAAAAATATTTCTATAAACTCTATTCAGTATACTGGGTTTTTCCCACCCCCAAATAGGCAACAGAGTTCTCAAAACTGCTTCACAAAGATTAAACTATAATGTATGTGTTATGATGCACTCCTTATTTATGGCAGATATTATAGCAAAAAGATTCAAGATTGAATGGTTATGCATCAGATGGAAGAACTGATATGACTTTTACGTTTTCTAGATTTTAGATGATTTGAAACACACAAATATTGCAACTTGATATAATAAGAATTATACCGGCAATATACATGATGTAATCATGTAGGTCTCCTAATTTTATGTTAGATTACTTCCAAGTATGAACATTTAGAAACCTTTTTTGGAAATAGTAAAAAAAGATACAAGTGGGTAACCTATACCCATATATGGTCTTCCTGGTTGTTTGGCTAAGTTTCAAACAATCCTCTGAAAAATATAATTTTGGTATTTGGATCATAATTATTTCAGTTTCTGGCTGTTTTAAAAGAACAGTTGAATGTCAAAAAGATTAAAAAATGAATGGGTGTCTCTGACTTCCTACTATGGCCTGATTTTGCTTACTTCAGCCACTCAGCAGATGGCCCTCAACATAGTAGTGTTCTTGAAATATGGACTTCAAAAGAAAAAAAAAAGGTTCATATCTGATAGCATGTATGCAATAAAGAAGCTTGTAGAAGTTTTCTGTATTGCTCTTACACAACATAGAGAATAGATTGAGAAAATGTGAACAATGCTGTAGCATAGAGTAGGAATTTAGGTTACATTTATAACTGCTGCAAAAGAAAATCTGAAATCACTTCTTTAAAATCCTTTTTCTTTGAATTTTGCAATTTTCTATTTATTAGAGAAAGAGAAACTAGGAGATGGTGAGTTCTAACCCTGCCTAGTCATGAAAGCCAGCTGGGTGACTTTGGACCAGTCAAGCGAAGCGTGTGCATGAAGCGAACTGGTGGTAACACTGGTTGAAACCCACCACTTACAACTGTTGCTCATTCCCAGTGTCATTTGATCAAAATTCAGGCACTCTGCAACTAACATGTGTTTATGATGGTTGCAGCATCCTGGGGTCATGTGATTACCATTTGAGATCTTCCCAGTCAGCTTCCAATAGCAAATTGGCGAGCTGGATTCCCTTAGTAGATTCAATGAGGCGAGCTGGATTCCCTTAGTAACCTCATGATTCACTTAACTACAGTGATTTGCCTACAACCATGGAAAAAAGGTCATAAAATCGGCACAACAACTGCCTTGCTTAGCAATGGAAATTCTGTCCCAATTGTGGTCGTACATCAAGGACTACCTAGTTAACTTTAACACATTTGCAGTGTATATCATGTCCTATGATCTCATGTTGACTTTTTTCAGTCACATAATTATGCTTAGCAGTTGATTGCTAACTGCATTTTAAAACCTTGGTGGGCAACTAAATCAGTTCCAGCAGATCTGTCAAATGGAAAGATATATACTGCTCAAAAAAATAAAGGGAATACAAGCAGAAGACATCCAAGATCTGAATGAATGAAATAGCCTTATTAAATACTTTGTTCTTTACATACAGTAGTTTATAAACTACTGTATGTAAAGAACAAAGTATACACTGCTCAAACAACTAAGGGGAACACAAAACTACTGTATGTAACAAACAAAGTATTTAATAAGGCTATTTCATTCATTCAGATCTCAGATGTCTTCTGCTTGTGTTCCCTTTATTTTTTTGAGCAGTGTATAATACCCAGGCCAACAAAAGAAGCAGTGCTATAATATATTTACAAAAGAAAAGTCTCCTAGATAAAAACTCAAAATATTTTTCAATACAGTATTAACAGCAAGAGTTCAAAGAGTTCAGCATAATTTTATCCTTGAATTGGTTAATACTACCACACATAGTATTAAGAAATTCACACATGTAAACTATTTGTAAACAAGACAACTCCAAGAAACCTTAAGCTAATGAAACAGCATTACCTTAATACAGAATAAAGCGATAAAGACTACAGATTACATTATTAGCCTATTGAGATAGAACTGAGGAAAACCAGTTAGTTTAAGGCAATACTGAATCAAAGGTATGCATTATTGTAGCAAAGCATTTTATTTACCAAGGTATGTTTATATCCCAAATATCTTAAACTTTACAATTGAAAAAATACAGTAAAATCTGTTTAGTAAAATCTAAACCTTAAACTGATACCCACTGTTATGCCAACATTTGTACCAAAACATTCCACATTCAAGATAGCATCACCAAAGTTTAGCCCAATCTTTTTACAACCAAGTTGTGTACTCCATCTGACTATACAAATTTCAGAAATGGAAAGTATACACAAGCTCCTTTGGCAGATCTTAAGACTATAGTAGACACAAAGGAGGAAAGTACAATATTGGATCTTATTAAAAACAACATAATGCGACAAGGTTCCATTCCATAATGCAACACGTTTCATGTCAAAGCAAATGTAATACATCCATTCAAATGTGCCTCTTACTGTGAGCAGATAAGTATTAGTCAATGCTATGATAATTCTAAATATTAAACCAGATATTCCCCAGTCTAGGCAATGGTTCATATGGAAAACAGATCAGAGACTGAATGAGCTACATTATGGCTTTGTAATGGTGAACCCAGGATTGATTCTTGCTACCACAATTTTAAATTCTAATACATGTAGTTCTTGTTCAGTGACCATTCATTCAGCAATCATTCAGTTATCACAGCATTGAACAAGGAGATTTATGAATTATTCTTGTATTTGTGGGTGTTACCGTGCCCCTGCAGTCATGTGATGATTCAAGTGTTTGGTAACCAGCTTGCAATTACAACATCACAGCATCCCATGGTCATGTGGTCTTCCTTTACAACCTTCACTACAGGCTTCCAACAAGCTAAGTCAATGGGGAAGCCTGTCAGATGTCACAAATGGCAATCACATGACTTTGTACTTAATGACTGCAACTGGAACTGCTGGAACTGCTATTATAGGTCTGTGCGGTCACGTCACATCATGCTTTGTGGCCATGTTGTTTTAGCAATGAAATTCCTGGTCCCAATTACCACTGTTACCCAGAGACAACTGTAGCAATTCATTGTCTTTGCTGCAAAGAGTGTAGGCATGGCAATTTTGTTTATCTCCATGTTACATAGATACACTCTAAGGCCCATATATTAACCTTATCTTCTCAAAAGTGGATGAGCTCCCTTAGACTATAGCCTATAAAGGAAACTTTAAATAAACTAGCCAACTTCTTTTGACAATGTTGAACCTAAACAAGAGGGTTCAGCACAATACCCCAATGTAAACGTTGCCCTTTAGTACTTCTATTCTGATATTGCATGCAAGTATATAAGAGACAGTGTTTGCATTGTGGTGTTTTAGCCCATATGTTATCACTTTGAGGAAATCTTGGGTTGCTGCAGATGTCCCCAATTTTAAATGATACTTTTTTATCATTTTTTTCTATTCTTGGACAGTAAGGATAAAAGCTGTGGAATCTTTAGCTATATACATGCTGAGTGCAAAGGACAGGGCACCAAGTAAAGGTATCTCTCTAGAAGATAAGTGGTGGCAACAATAATAATAATTACCAAGCTGCATACCAGGGCAAGTAGGCAAGGCTATGGTGCATAAAATTCAGGGGACTTTAGGAAGAAGAGAGTTGAGTTTTTCTACTGTTTGTCCTTTGGGCTCAGCCCTGCTGCTACATGTAAACTGACCATCTGTCCGCAGATCACCAAGTTTGCTCCATGGCCAAATAAGGTCTTGAACCTGGAGCTCCCCCCTCCCATTCCAATAATTAAATATGGGTCCACATTGAGGAATAATGCCTTCTTGCAGTGGTATTAAAAATAATGTTGAGGTGAGTTTAATTATTATTTTCACATTCACAAATGTGTCTGTGTGTTTATAAATTTTGGCAGACATTCAGGTTTATAAATATAGCTGAGTTTTGCAGTTTTGTTTGGATAATTTATTTCCTGCTTTAAGCAAAATATTGCATTCATACTATTTTCAGAATTGATACTGCAAAACATCACAGGAAATCATGCAAAAATACCATTGCCATGCTAGTTGATTTTTATTTTCAGGCTAGTTATTTTGCCAAAGCAAAAAAAAAACCTCTAGCTATGCTTAGTCTACATCTCTGAAGTATGATCCAAACTTATATTTAAAGAATCTGTGGTGTAACCTGCAACCTATGCATGTTTCCCAGAATAAACTTTCTTTAACAGAGTGGCTCTTACTTCCAAGGAACCATGTTTTAGGTCCAGGATTACCGTATTTTTCGGAGTATAAAACGCACCGGAGTATAAGACACACCTATCTTTTTTGGTGAGGAAAAGAAGAAAAAAAAATCTCCCTCTGCCTCTGAGCAATTTTGCCTGGTTATAGCAAACAGCCTGCTTTACTTTCATTTTCAGCATAGCTTGATTAGCACAAGGGGAAAAAAAAATCTGCTCCAGCAATTTACCTTTTTGCAGCAAGCATCAGAACCCTGTGCAAAACAGCTGAGAGCAAATCAGCTGAGAGTCGGGAGGCTGATCCAATCAACTTGTGCTAATTAGCTGTGCTGAAGCTGAAAGGAGCTGTCTTTTCTTGCTGTTTGCTTGCAAGGAGGTAACTGCTACGAGGCAGAGGCCAAAGGGTGGGGGCCAGAGGGTGGGCGTGGCTACATTCGGTGTATACGACGCACCTAAATTTTCACCCCCTTTTAGGGGGGAAAAGGTGCGTCTTATACTCCGAAAAATACAGTATATTATACAAAATTCTAATCAGCTACTAAAATCAAATAGTAGAAATTTCTAATCTCGTACCCCTTAAAATCAGAACTGGAAGATCATTAAAAATTCTACATTTAACATGGATAGTTGCATGCACCAGTTCATTTTAGTGCAGTTCAAACTAGTTTATGTACTGTACCTGTGGATAGCACATTGCCATGCTGCATGTTAATGAAAAAGACACAAGACAGTTAGCTTTAAAACATTTATGAGAATAACTTGTGTGACATACATTACTGTAGTAGAGTTTGTAATCATGATTAGGTATATTTTCCAATAAAGTGTTTCTAAAATTGAAGAAATTATAATTGAATTCCTGTTTCCTTGAAACTAAGGACACTGGCCTTCATGCTGACAATGGATTTACTACTTGGAAAATATGTGCTGCATGGAGCCTTGAACTTTTGTTATATAAAAATCAGGACTCATGAATTTGAACAAATATATTGTTACAATCAGAGCTTTTAGTTCTAAAATACTACTATATTAAAACCTTTACCAATAATATCCTGCAATTCTATGTGATAAATCCTTAGAAAGTTTAACTCAAAATATGATTTTCTTATCCACATTACTACAGAAAGTTTATAGAAATATATTTTTCTTGTCCTGAAAAGCATTTTGAAAATGCAACAGTAGCATAATATTTGGAATAAAATTATAATATTTCTGGATTAACATAAATAGTACTTACGTCGTTTGGGGGAAACTGCCTGTAAACAGGCTGTTACAATATCACAGTTCCTCTGGACTTTATGTAAAAGTCTGTCCTTTTGTTTCAGAAGGCGAAGCAGTTTGGCTGACTGAACACAAATTCTATAATTCAACTCCAGTATTATTGTTGTCAGTTCACTAGTATCTGTCAAGAAAAGAAAAAAGGGCCAAAGGATGCAATCTGCAACTTTAAAATCTATTTTCCTCTTTGATAATCAGTATGATTTTCTTCAAAAGGGTCTTATCCCTCTAGATACCCTTGGTAAAATTCTTAGCATGATTGTAAGGTAATATATACTACAAAGTCTTATAAAAGAATACTGTAGGAAAATGATAGGCATCAATGTTATTATTTGGAATCACGGCCATCATTAATTAAAACCACATCCAAATTCTCCATATAACTTTGAACCAGGGGTGAAATGCTCCTGGTTTGGACCGGATCACCCGATCCGGTAGCGATGGCGGGTGGTGGTTCGGAGAACCAGTAGCAAAAATCCCTGCACCCCCCCTCCATGCCCAGCCGAGCCACACGATCATCAGAGGCTGTTCTTTTTTACTTTTTAAAGCATTTTTTCTACAACCTCTTCAGCCAAAAAAATGCTTTTAAAAGTTAAAAAAAAGCCTCTGATGACCGCACGGCTCAGCTGGGATCGTCAGAGGCTTTTAAAAGCATTTTTTCTACAACCTCTTAAGGTTGTAGAAAAAATGCTTTTAAAAGTAAAAAAAAGTTGGCCACGCCCACCCAGTCACATTACCCACCACCACCAAGCCACACCCACAGAACCGGTAGTAACAAATTTTAGATTTCAGCCCTGCTTTGAACATATTCTTTAACTTGGGACATGCATGGTTCATTACTGAAATATTAGTAAGAAGGAAACTATAGAGATAGTAAACTATTTGATGAGTTTAACTGAAACAACCAGAAATGAATAAACCTATTTATTATTGGCATTCAATACATTTTAGAGGATCTGAATTTTACCAATAATTATTTAATTAAAATGTTTAAAATTTTTAGAACAACTGCATGGATTTCAAATACTTTTACTCCAAAATAGGTATGTATAGAATTGAACCTTAATCTGTCAATTTGATTTTACTATAGACTGAATTTGAAATTTTCAAATATAAAATTCTAATTTAAGTTTTCTTTATATAGTGACATCATATGGAATCAAAATAATTCATAGCAATCTTAATTTGCCATTAGATTTAGACAAAATAAAACACTGATACTCTTATCGAATTCTAGGTAATTAAATAAAATTGTACTCAAAACCTTTTTTTAAAATCTTCCATGCACTCACAAGGCACCCTCTAGTGGACAAAAACAGACATTAAACTGATATTTTAAGTTCGCAGTTGGTGACCATTCATGAAATTACTGTAGTTAAAACAAATGAGAGGTTTTATCACTAATAAGTAACTGTAGATAATAGACATACTAAATCAGATATCAAACTGTCATTCATTAACAAAACCCAACACTTTATTTAAAAAAAAATCAGTAGCAACAGACACAGCAAAAATCTACCAGGGAAAAAGAATATTTTCTACACCTAACAAAAATTATAGCACAAACTTTACTGTAAAGATACTTTAAAGGTTCAGTTCTGAGTTATACACTAATGAAGTTTAGTTTAGTTTAGTTTATTTGATTTGTATACCGCCCTACACCCGAAGGACTCAGGGCGGTGAACAGCCAACAATAAAATACATAGATACAAAAAATTTAAAAACCAGATAAAATCAAATTAAATCATTTTGGCCCAGACAGATTAAAACACCCCAATAATTTAAAAACAGATTAAAATTTACATATTTAAAAAAGGGAAGAGATTAGGCCAAGCTCGCCTGATGGAATAAAAAGGTCTTCACAGCGCGGCGGAAGGTGCGCAGATCCGGGATCCTCCATATCTCCGGGGGGAGCTCATTCCAGATGGTAGGTGCCCCCACAGAGAAGGCTCTCCCCCTAGGGGCCGCCAGTCGACACTGTTTGGCTGACGGCACCCGGATGAGTCCCTCTCTATGGGAGCGTACTGGCCGGTGGGAGGCTATTAGTGGTAGTAGGCGGTCCCGTAGATAACCAGGTCCTAAGCCATGGAGCGCTTTAAAGGTGGTAACCAAAACCTTGAAGCGCACCCGGAAGACCACCGGGAGCCAGTGCAGCTCGCGCAGGAGAGGCGTTACATGGGAGCGCCATGTCGCTCCCATTACCACCCGCGTGGCCGCACTCTGCGCCAGTTGGAGCCTCCAGGTGCTCCTCAAGGGGAGCCCCATGTAGAG
Source organism: Pituophis catenifer annectens (assembly GCF_029215685.1). Lineage (NCBI taxonomy): Eukaryota > Metazoa > Chordata > Lepidosauria > Squamata > Colubridae > Pituophis > Pituophis catenifer. The sequence continues at coordinate 42,518,437 of NW_027256887.1, read as the reverse complement.
AGCGTTGCAATAGTCCAGGCGGGAGGTGACGAGGGCATGAGTGACCGTGCGTAACGAGTCCCGATCCAGAAAGGGACGCAACTGGCGAATCAGGCGAACCTGATGAAAAATCCTCCCGGTCAGGGCCGTCAAGTGCTCTTCTAAAGACAGCCGTGAATCCAGGAGAACACCCAAGTTGCGAGCCCTCTCCGTGGGGGCCAATGATTCGCCCCCAATAGTCAGTATGTTAAATAGCAAGAGGCTAACAGCCAAGCACTACTTTTAGACAGGCTTTCTATGCAATTGGAATTAACACCAGAGAAAATTTTAGTTCAAATATGAGTGATCACACACACGTCTATCTGGCGGCTGATAATTCTTATCCTTTATAAAGTATCTTTTCAGCTTTCACATGGGCCATCTTGGTGATCCTTGTAAACATTTTGTTAGGTCACCATGTTATTATTGCAGACAACTAACAAAATGAAATCCTATAAGAAACAAGAATGGAAAATCTTGCTTTGACTGACATATGTCTCAATTAACTGAAACACTTTCTTCAAATAAGAGGATCAGGGCAAATAAAGAAGCAGAATCAAGGTTTAAAGGGTTTTCATTTTTGTAATCCTCAAAACATTAGACTCTGCTTTTCATTACCTTTCATCTCAGACTGAATTCCTACAGCCCTGCCATAAATTCACAACCAGGACTGGGCATTTACCTATATTTTAATGGAGCTCTGTTTATCATAATCCCGATCGCTTCATTTTTATCTTTTCTCCGCCAACTTGCTTGCCCTGCTTTTAACTCCCAGAAAGACCATCCAGCGCAGACCGAGTCCAGCTCGTCTCTCAGACAGAGAAGCCAGCCCCCTGGTTCGTATCGGCTGGGGGACGACAGGACGACACGGGGCCCAGTGGAGGGGAAACCTTGGAGGCATCCTCGGTCCGCTTTACCTTTCTGAGCCAGGTACTTCCTCTGGTGCCGCTGACCCGAGTTCAGCTGCAGCTCCTGCAGGATGCGGGATTCAGCGCTGCTGCCTCTCCCCCCGGGGAAGGCGTCGGAGCCGGCGGACGCCTCCGTGGAACTGTCTACGCTGTCGCGGTGGCGAACGCGGGCCACGCTGTAGAGCTCGGTTAGCAGCCCACTCACCAGAGAGGAGGCGCGGCTGGCCCTTCTGCTCCGGCCGGGCTCCTGATCCGCTTCTTCGTCCTCCACCAGGCTGCCCGCGTTGCTGCTTACTCTGCTCCGAGCAGGCAGCTCCGCAACGCATCTGCCCGTTTCTGCTCCAGCGCCCTCCCTGTCGTCGCCCAAGTCGACCTCCGAGAGCTCCATTGGGCTCTTTCTCCGCGCCTCGGGCGCAGCGGCTGCAGAGCGCCGCTACTAAGAGAAGGGGATGAGCAACGCTTTCGCCGCCTGAACAGTTCTCAGGCCAGAGTTCCGGGTTTGTCCCATTCTCCACGAAACGGAGGTGGAAGAGGAAGGGAAAGCCCTTCTGCTCAACGGAGGACCTGCGCCGGCAGAGCGTCACATCGCTCCCAGCCTCTATTAGACTGCGACACTGTCGGCTTGCATTCCTCACCCCTCTAACAGGTAACCAATCCCCGCTCTGCACCTGTTGCCAGGAGCCAATCAGCTCACTTCGAATCACCGGTCCTTTGCTAATTTCAAAGGGAGCCTCCAGCTGCAGTAGATGGGATTGGCCGGTTTTGCATTAACCAGTTTGAACTTTATCTATTCTAGAAAAGTGATCCAGATTTCACACTGAAACTGGTACAGGTAGCAAAAACAAATGATTATATTTCAGCTAATAGCTGTGGCTGACCTGCATAGTTTTCCATTTTGGAAAGGAAAAGCTATACACCATTAAAAAGTGAATGGACAGCAAAACAGTAATTTTCTTTGCACAACATAAGCCAAGGTTAATTTAACAATTATTTACTTAATGAATGCAACTTCTCTGGATACATGCAACAAGTTTGGTTAAATTTGATTGGCCTAAAGTCACCCAGCTGATTTTCATACCTAAAGCAGGACTAGAATTCAGTTTCCTAGTTTATAGTCTGGTGTCTTAACCACTAGATCAAACTGGTTCTGTGATTGGCCAAATTATAATGCAACTCACTGTGTATATCCAGCCAGTGTGATAGTTTGGTTTGATGTGTTGTCTAAATTCAGATTATCAAGTTTATCCTGAGTAAATTAATAAAGGATAAGCACATGGTAGAAGCATGTGCTTCTATAGCCACTGCCATAAACTAAACCATAAACATAGGGAAGCTTCATGCCAGCTAAACATAACCATACTAGGTAAAACATTTTAATATGTGCAGAAAACTTATTTCTGCAGGCCAGAAGTATAGTATCCGACCTGTGATACTTAATTTAAACACAGTATCTCGACCCAACATTTAAAAATTGTGTGACATACTGGATCATTAAGTGACTAATATTTGGCTAATGTGTGGATAAAGCATCTCATATATACATTGAAGTTAAAAACAAGCATCACTTAAAAGTCTGGATCATAATTTTATTTGTTTCATGGCAAGATAACACCTCACTTTTCATGCAATTTCTACTTCACCCTCAGTTTAAGGCTGGATTCACAAAATGCATTGAATCCCAGATTAGACCTCTTAACCTAGTGGGTTGTGTTCAGTGTGTTATGCAGACTTTAAAGAACTGGACAGAACAAACTATAGTTAACCAGAATTAGCTATCATACAAATACAGCCTAAGAGTTATACTCCAAGCATACATTTTGATTGGAAGAATAACAGACCAGGAAACCTACATTTATGACTGATTCTTTTCATGGCTGCATTAAGCTCATTAAATAAAGAATGCCTAAAAGCTATAGAACTTATTTGCAATTTATAGGACTGCAATTACTTGAAGTATACAAAATTCTCCATTCTGGGTGGGTACTTCTAGCTATAAGAAATACACTGGTTACATAATGAAACTTTTGCTGTTTGGCAACATTCAAGATAATTTAGCATGGAACTGCTATTATTAAACTAAAATAAACTGAATATTTACATAACATTTTAAAAATGTTTTTCTTATAAGTACTTTTCTCCATGCTTTTTTTTTAAGTTCTAGGGAAAACAGAACCTGTTGGATAGGCTCCTATTTGATGACTCAAAATCTGCTTCTTCCTAAGAACAGACGTGATAAAATATTTATAGAAGGCTATTAAGGGCAAACTACAATATTTTACAGATTTCCTCCCCATAAAATACAGAAGCATTAATCATGATTTAAATTTTAATGCTCTCCCAAATAATTCTTGCAATCATATGTCCAGGCCACTGGAAAACCGCCTCCCCTTTTTAACTTTGTGCTAAAAGACTGTTTCAAGGTCAAATTTCAGTTTCTTCTGTTTTATTTTCAATCTGAGAGGCAGAAAGATTTAACATACAGTATCATACTTTGTGCACAGTATGGATAGCATTTAAATCAGTTTATAAATAGAATTCCTAAAGAATTCACAAACCAACAATGTTGGCTTGTTGCAACAGGATAAAAAAACAGTCTGAGATTTTAATAACTAATGAACCTATGTATATTTTGGGCCACTGCAGCCATTATCATAAGTTAAAAGCATACATTCATCTATAGCTAAATGTGAAAATTGTAACCGTGTGATCAGATATATATGAACTGTTGCAATGCCCACCATTAAAGTTGTTGGATACAAATTAGCTACGAGGTAACTAATTTGACAGGACCGTTTGCAAATATTATTTTCTTGTGTTTTTTTTAAACAATATTTTGTTCCATGATTTGGTAAAGGATTATACGGTAATACATCATTGTTCTTACGATTTATACGATTCAAAGCTGAGACAAACATCCAGCCCCTAAACAGGTGATAGGACTCAGCATCTTAACACCAATGAAATCCTGGCGCCGCCCTTCGGCGACCTTCCCTCGAGGAAATCCGATGGCTGAAGCGATCGGAGCCAATCACAACCGGAGCGCGGCAGCAAAGGCAGAGCAAGTGCGTTTACGGCCTTCGCGGAAGTTGCCGGAGGTCTCTAGGTCACGTGAACCTGATTTGGCTCCGTCCGTCAGCCTATCAGAGGGGAGAGGAGTGGAGAAATAAGGGAGGGCGCTACGCCTCCTTGTCTCGCGACTGTTCTTGCTTGATCCGGTGCTTTAGCTGCTCTCCTCTTTCCCTTCCGTTCGCGCCTGGCGAGGATGGCTCGAGCCTGCCCGGTTCTGGCTCGGCCTTTGGTGTTCCTGCTGGTCCTCGGTTCCACTGCTTGGGTCGGCGCTAAAGCAGGGGCAACGGGTCTCAGCGGGGAGCGGAAGCCCAATGTGGTGCTGATTCTGACAGATGACCAGGACGTCTACCTGGGGGGGATGGTAGCCTTGCTCTTGTTCTACGCGCCATGTGGATGGGATGGGATGGGATGGGATGGGATGGGATGGACCCTCGGGTCGCAGGCGAAGTGAATGCGGGTGGTTCGGAGAGTTTCCGATGCGGTAGTGACGGATGCATAGAATAGCCCCGTCATCTTTGAGGGAGGGGAGAAAGCACTCTGGAACGACCTCGGTGCCCACAGAACTCGGGATGGAGTGTCCTGATAATGCATCTGTGCTACCCTCTGTTTTGCATTCCTGCAGCTTGCAGTGGCGGGAGCACTATGGAACCTAGTTCTGAGCAAACATGCATGAATAAGGGAAAGGGAAACGAGAGAACTGAAGCCACCTGGAACTTCTTGAATAGAAGAAGTTACCGTTTCTTAGGGGGGGATATTGAGGATTGAAGTCGAGCGGTAATCACGGAAGCAACACACACACACACACACCCATTAGACTTGGTGTGTGATTGTGTTTCCATTCCATGATTTAAAAAGGGGATTCAAAAGATCCTCTTATTATACTTTAAAAACAGTTGCAGCTATAGTGGTGTGTAGACGAAATGCACACAATCCTGCATGCACCTGTAGTGGAACCAATCAAAATAAGTGTTGAGACAGTAGGAAAATGCAAAGTCTTGGGACATAGTTGCATCTGTTGGTGTTTAGCAGGGATTGCTCTAGAATTAAGCAGCCCATTTGCAGCAGCTGATTCTGAGTGATCTAAAAGGAAGGAAATTGTTTAATTTATGGGTTGTGCTCTTATTCCTTAGCAGAATGCTTGTGGGATTTTCTGCCTCAAGGTTTGTTATTACATTCTTTGGGGTGTGAACAATATCTGGTTTGTGCTTCAGGTTCGGGGCTCATGCTATTCAAAATACTAGCAGAGTCCTGAAGCAGTCTTTGAATATTTTAAACTAGATTCCATGGAAACTGGAAAGACAAAAAATTCAGAATATTTATTGAATTACCCATCAGAATAGGCTGTGAATGACATTTGTTTAAAATATGTTTTCTAAAAAGTTGTTTACTACACACTATTCTCATTATTAATAAATAATTGGGTGAAGCATGAGTGTTTCACATTCAAACAATATTTCAGTTAAAGGTATTTTCTATTTAATATATAATTCCACTATTATAACATGTTAATAGTATCTGCTTTGCATCTCTATGTGCATCAAGTTTTATTGTTGAAGATTAAAGCATGCAACATCAAACAGTTCTGAATTAACTGGAATACTGTATACGCAGCTCCTCAAAATGTGCAGTTGGGAAAAATTCTAGCGCATTTAGTGTTATTTACTTCTTAGTAAATCTTAAGATTGTAGTCGTAAAATCTTCCTTTTTTACAAAGTACAGTTCTTTATATATTCCCTTTATTTCAGACACCTTTGAAAAAGACCAATGCTCTTATTGCAGAAATGGGCCTAACTTTCTCAAATGCAGTAAGTACATAGTTTTTGATGGGTTTTGCAAAACTGATTATATAAGAAAAGACAGTTGAAGGCAACTGACACAAGGCATGAATAATTAAAGTCAAGGAAAGAGCTGGCCAGAACTTTTAATTTTCTAACAATTGTGGTCCTAAATAGTCAATTAGCTTGCTTGTAAATACAGTTACAGTTTATTTCATTTGAAAAGGATATTATAGAGCCATAGAACCTCTAGAAAATATAATGAAATCACTGTGGTGCAGAATTGCCATCTCTAATAATTTGCTGAAGTAAAATATTGGGAAAATCTTAATTTTCTAGCTAGGCAACACCAGAGAACTCTCTGAACAATTTGTTAGGTTTGGGCATTGTCTTAATTAGATTCTCCGATTTCTATCAACATTAAAGTTTACTTGGTAATTTTTCCTTAATTATGGACATTCTGCATGTTTACAGTATAATCATCTAGGTGGCACTTAAGCTGTTAATAAAGACTGATAGGAATTTGATTTCCCTTTTTATGTTGGTTGGAGATATACATTGCCTTCAAATACTTTTGGCATGAATGGTGTGAGTTGTTTTTGTTCTTCCTAGAAATTTAGTCACAAAGATAATGAGGGGGTCCGGAGAGGCAGTTTAGGAGGGTTTCTTATTGTTTGGCTTATGCTATCCCTCAATTCTGAATGTGTCCTTCACATTCAGTGGGAGAACATTATTCCAATGCTCAAAGTATATATATCTTCTGAGATTAACTAGAGCACTTCAGGGTGTTTCAATATTTTTTGAAGAGTTTCCAATTTAGACAGTGTTTTGGTTTAGCAGCAGGGTGGATAAAAATCAATGATTTTTTTAAAAAAATCAAAAAAATCAGATTTTTTTTATTTAAATCGGATTTTTTTTATTTTTATCGAATTTGTTTTAATAAAAAACTTTTGGGGTAAAAATCTATCATAGATAGTTTTCTATTTAAGATACATAAATAATTTAGTTTATTCAGCATGAAATGGAGCTTAGTTATGTAGCATGAGGCTGTATACTCTGCAACACTGGGACTATCGAGTCAACAGTGGGTCAAAGGAGTAGCAGAGATGACAGTTGCTCTTTAAAAATTATGATTTAAATCGAGTTGATTTAAATCAAGCCTTTTTACTTGTGATTTAAATCAACTTGATTTAAATCAAATCCACCCTGTTTAGCAGTATTATTTGAAGTGCTGTGTTCTTTTGCCTTTATGAAAGATGGTATTCCAGAAGCCAGTTAAAATTTGGCAGTAAAAATGCTAAAATATTCATTAAAAATGTGACACATTTGATTCTTATTTCGTGTGTTGTAAAATATTTTGCAATAAACATCTTGTTCATTTCAGTAATGATGGAACTGCAATTGTCACTAATTCTATTCTTTCTTTAAATATAAAATTAAAATGATTACTAGGTTATAATATCAAGCAAAAAGTAATAAATATTAAGCAAAAAGTAATAAATAGTTTTCTGGTGTTGCTTAGCTAAAAAATAAGATTTTTCCAATATTTTACTTCAGCAAAATATTAGAGATAGCAATTCTGCACCACAGTGACTTCATTATATTTTCTAGAGCCCTTTCCACTTTTGGGATATCTGGATATTATATCATCAAATATTTTAAAATATATTTGGATATTGTATGTAGAATAGTTTTTAAAAATTGATGGAAATTACTAAATCCCCAAACAGTAAGGCCTACAATTACCAACCTGTTTATGTTAATTTGCTTGTAAAAGTTATAGACTGAAATGTAGGAATGCAGGAAATTAATTTCTATAATCAATTTTTTCATGTAGTATGTACCCAGTGCACTGTGTTGTCCTAGTAGAGCCAGCATCTTGACAGGAAAATATCCACATAATCATCATGTTGTAAATAATACTTTGGAAGGAAATTGCAGCAGCAAATCCTGGCAGAAGATTCAGGAGCCATATACCTTTCCAGCTCTACTCAAGTCTGAATGTGGCTATCAAACATTTTTTGCTGGAAAATATTTGAATGAGGTATATGTTATATTTTGTTTGAAATATCCATTTTAAAAGGTTTTTGCATGTATAAAATCTCTGATTACACAGGGAGAATAGAATCTCTTTGGATTAATCTAAATCTAAATATTATATATATAGGGAGGAAATCATGCTCCTGAAAATTAAACTATAAAATTAAGGATATGTATTAATGTAATATCAAGAATTTATACACTACTTAAATACAATGGGAGTTAGTTGGAATTGCCTTATTTTAAAATCTGAACAATTATCATATGTTATCTAAATATTGTGAGAGAGTTTGTGTGGTACATTTTGTGGCATTCAGTGGAGTTGCTTGTTCTTAGGAGACTGTTTATAATTGAAATAATGGAAGGTGAGCATCAGAAGCTACCTCTCCCCAAGTAAATGAGCACTACTTTTAATAGTGAAGCTCTTGATTAAATCATTTAATGGTTATAAAACCTATAAGGGATTAGGCAATTATATGCAAGCTCTCAATATTTGCAACATGGATTGCCTCTTGCAATTGAAAAAAAATCTACATGAAGAAAACATGCCATTTACTTTAGCTTAAAGCTTTGTATTTGTTAGATCAGATAGCGATGGTACACTCTTCAAACCTCTTCTAGGGACTACTGTGGATACTCTTAAGATTTTTGCTGAGAAAATGAAGAAATAACCTCCTTTAATGATAGATTTTTCATTTTCCAGTATGGAGCAGAGGATGCAGGAGGACTTGGCCATGTTCCTCCTGGATGGAGTTTTTGGTATGCCTTGGTAAGTATTAAAGAAGGATGTATGTATGTCTTTTTTTCATCATCATCATTATCATCATCATAGCCATTGTCTATCCACTGCAGGATGAAGGCCTCTTCCGCATGTTTCCAATCAATACAGGGTCGCGCTGAGGATTTTGTGCAATTCCTGCACGATAAAGTCGCTCGGATTCGGGATGGCTTGGACTCCGACTGGATGAGTCCACGGGAGGAGACGAGGGCAGGTCTTGAGAATGTTACCTGGGAGGAGTTTGATCCTGTGACTCCCGAGGATGTGGACAGGGTTCTGGGTAAGATTAGTGCCGCCACGTGTTTATTGGACCCGTGTCCCTCCTGGTTGGTGCTGGCCTCCCGGGAGGTTACACGAGGCTGGCTCCAGGGGATTATAAGTGCTTCTCTGAGTGAGGGTGCCTTTCCTGCCGCCTTGAAAGAGGCGGTAGTGAGGCCCCTCCTCAAGAAGCCTTCCCTGGACCCGGCTGAATTAGCCAACTATCGTCCAGTCTCCAACCTTCGTTTTGTGGCGAAGGTTGTTGAGAGCGTGGTGGCACGACAACTTCCCCGGCACCTGGATGAAGCTATCTATCTAGACCCGTACCAGTCGGGCTTCAGGCAGGGGTACAGCACTGAAACGGCATTGGTCGCGTTGGTGGATGATCTCTGGAGGGCTCGGGACAGGGGTTGCTCCTCTGTCCTAGTCCTATTAGACCTCTCAGCGGCTTTTGATACCATCGACCATGGTATCATGCTGCAGCGGTTGAGGGGGTTAGGAATAGGGGGCACCGTTTTGCGGTGGTTCTCCTTCCTCTCCGACCGCTCGCAGTTTGTGTTGGCAGGGGGACAGAGGTCGACCTCGAGGCATCTCGCATGGGGAGTGCCGCAAGGGTCGGTCCTCTTGCCTCTCCTGTTCAACATTTATGTGAAGCCGCTGGGGGAGATCATCCGTGGTTTTGGGGTGAAGTGTCATCTGTACGCTGACGATACTCAGCTGTACATCTCCACCCCAGACCACCCCAACGATGCCCTTGATGTGATGTCCCGCTGCCTGGAGGCCGTGCGGGCCTGGATGGGGAGAAACAGGCTCAGACTCAACCCCTCCAAGACCGAGTGGCTGTGGCTTCCGGCGCCCCGATATAGTCAGCAGGTGCCATCGCTGACTATTGGGGGTGAATCCTTGCCCCCCACAGAGAGGGCTCGCAATCTGGGTGTCCTCCTGGACGCACGGCTGTCTTTAGAAGAGCACATGACGGCCGTGGCCAGGGGGGCCTTTTATCAGGTTCGCCTGATTCGCCAGTTGCAGCCCTTTCTGGATCGGGACGCCTTGCGCACGGTCACTCACGCCCTTGTCACCTCCCGGTTGGACTATTGTAATGCTCTCTACATGGGGCTCCCTTTGAAGAGCACTCGGAGGCTCCAACTGGTCCAGAATGTGGCCGCGCGGGTGGTTATGGGTGCAACTCGTTGCGCCCACGTGACACCCTTCCTGCGCGAGCTGCACTGGCTCCCAGTGGTCTTCCGGGTGCGATTCAAGGTGTTGGTCACCACCTTTAAAGCGCTCCATGGCATAGGACCCGGGTACCTTTGAGACCGACTTCTGCCACCAATAGCCTCCCACCGACCAGTCCGCTCCCACAGAGAGAGTCTCCTCCGGGTGCCATCAGCCAAGTTATGTCGGCTGGCGACACCCAGGGGGAGGGCCTTCTCTGTGGGAGCCCCAGCCCTGTGGAATGAACTGCCCCCCGAAATACGAAAGATTTCCGACCTCCGGGTGTTTCGCTGCGCTCTGAAGACCCTGTTGTTCCGCCAGGCAGGGCTATTAACATAACGTTTTAAATTGGGGTATTTTATATTTCTGGGATTTTATTTTTTTTTTTTTTTTTTTATATACTTTATTGAGTTTTCCAATATTTAAAAAGACAAAATACAATCTCAATCTTGATCCGGGGTACGGTGTTTACACATTTCATAAGTCAAATATTGGATGGATTCCATCCATAACTATCACTATACATTATATTATACAATACTATATAATCCTCTACATTTCTATACAATTGAGTCCATTTCTGGTGTTTAAGCAACTATAGCCTATTATCATACTTTTATCCTATTCTTTAACCAATTATACCAAATTCCCCATACTTCATAGTGCTTAGAATTTTCTTCATTTTTTAGCTCGTTTGTCAGTTTAGCCATCTCTGCGCACTCTAGGATTTTATTTATTAATGTTTCCTCAGAGGGGGTAGATTTAGATTTCCAAAGTTTCGCAAAGGCTATTCTAGCCGCAGTAATGATTTGAATTGCCAAATGGGTTTTATTGTTGTTGAGACCATCTTCCGTCATACCTAAGAGAAAGAATTCCGGGGCCAGGACTATCTCCTGTCCCATTATTTCAGAGAGCCAGAGTCGGATCTTTAACCAAAACTTTTTGGTCTCGGGACAAGTCCACCAAAGATGATAAAAGGTGCCGACCGTTTTTCCACATTTCCAGCATAAAGCAGAAGAGTTTGGGAATATATATTTTTTTATATTTCTGGGATTTTAATTGGAGCCTAATTATTTAATGATTTTAAATTTTAAATTGTTGTCGTGTTTTTGTGTTTTTAAATAGGCTCTACACCGCCCTGAGTCCTTCGGGAGAAGGGCGGTATAGAAATAAAATTATTTATTTATTTATTTATTTATTTAATACAGTTCTGAATTTTCTTTTGCCTATTGGGCCTGTAATACTTGCTGATGTAGTCGATACATCTTGTTTTAGTTCTCTTTCATGGACACTTTATCAAGTAGGATCCATTCTAGTGACTGCCTTGGTCCAGCTTCTATCAGTTCTTCTTGCTATGTGACCAGCCCATTTCCATTTCAATTCATTTACTCTCTTGATGATATCATATGCTTTCGTTTGTTCTCTAATCCATGTGCAGGTCTTTCTATCTTGTCTTGTAATGCTGAGCATGTATATTTGCATGGCTCTTTGCACCCCTTGTAGCTTTTTATTGATTGTGAGATTAGTGTCCATGTTTCACCAGCATATGTTAAAGCAGATAGCACACGCTAATTGAAAACTTTTCTCTTCAGGCTTAGGGGGGAGGTTGTTCTTGAAAAGTATGCTGAGCTTGCCAAATGCATACCAACCACATTTAACACTCCATTCAATTTCTTTTATTGTACCACCTTCCATTGAGATCTGTAAGCCAAGGTATATGTAGTGGTCTACTACGTCTACTTCATCTAGTTCTTCTCCAAATATATATATATTTTCTTTCTTTTGTGAATTTATTAAACATAACCTGGCTCTTTTTCAGGTGTATTTTTAAGCAAATGGTTCTCCTGCTTCATGCAGCTCTTGTATGTGTCTTTGTAGCTCTTCTGGGTCTTGTGAAAAGAGACCAACATCACCTGCAAATCTTAAGTAATTTAAATAGGCACCACTGATTTTTATTCCATCTTTTGCCCAGCTAGTTTGTGAAATACTACTCCCTCCCGCTCAAGTTTTTTATTTTATTTTACAATATATCCATATCAATGCATGAATAGTGTGGCATCTAGGTATCATACATTTTAGTACAAATAAAAATAGTGCTATTAATCATATTTGTTACATTCCTCAAGCTTATGTAGTTCTAGTATTAATACACAATTATAGACTTTCATTATTTAATTATTCAATGTTTCAATTAGTTATTCCAATGCCAATCACAGTATTGTTTAAACATACATAATACCACCATTCAATTTCTAATCTTCCCTTATTATTACTTTTGTCTTATTGAACAAAATGTGTATACTAATATTCCCCCTCTCATTTCTATCCCTATTCTAACTTTTAATCATGCCACCTTTATATTTAAAAACAAATCCTTTCTATCCATCATCTCTTGCCCACTTTAAAGCTTTGTTTGTTTTTTTAACTTGCCTCCCATATTCCTCTCTTGAATCTTTATCCCTATTTACATATACATTTTATACAAATAAAAATAGTGATTTTAATCATATTTGTTACATTCCTCAGGCTTATGTAGTTCTAGTGTTAACACATATTTGTATTAAATTATAAACTTTCATTATTTAATTGTTCAATGTTTCAATACGTTATTCCAATGCCAATCACAATATTGTTTAAACATAATATGATCATTCAATTTCTAATCTTCCCTCTTACTACTTTTATCTTATTGTATAAAAATGTGTATACTAATATTCCCCCTCTCTTTTATTTCTATCCCTATTCTAACTTTTAATCATGCCACCATTATATTTAAGAACAAATCTTTCTATGCATCATCTCTTGCCCATTTTAAAGCTTTAATTGTTCATTTTTTAACTTGCCTCCCATATTCCTCTCTTGGATCTTTATTCCTATCTGCATCTATGTACTGACTATTCATTTTAAACATTTCTCCCATCTCTGCCCTTTTCAATTGTCTAGGTTCGAAAATATTTAGCCGTGCTCCTGTCTTTCTTTCAAAAATGTCTTCCTGCATCTCCGGTTCCCTTTTTAAATCTCTTAAAATGTTTTCCCCTTGGTTTATTTCATCAATCATTGTTGTTTTTGTTATTGTCTCCTTTTTGTCATCTTGTTTTGTTTGCTGGTTAATCTGTTCTTCTTTTTCATCTGCTCTTTCTATTGGCTCCTCCTTTTCCTGGGCATCTTGATCACTCATTGTCCTTTGTATAATATTTCCCTGTTTTTCATCCATTCCATGTATTAAATTCTTAATCTCCTTGTGGTTTCTTATCAGAATGTCCTTGCTGTTTTGAAACATTGATGCCATTTCTTCCCAAATTCCACTTATTTCGTCCTGATGTAGCATCTCATCTTATTTTAGTAAGTCCCTCTCTTGTCCAGTAATCCAAAAACCATAGATTCAAGCCTAAAGTCACTCTCCAAAAAGAATTCAATGTTCACAATTTTTGTATTCCATAGTTAATCAATCTGTTTCTTTAGACAATCCCAAAAGCTTTCCGGAACCTCCTTAAATGCATTCAGTCTTGTATCATAGCATTCAGGGGTCTCTTTAATGAAAAAATCTTCCTTATTCTCATATTTAAGTCTCCAGCAGTCACGACATAGGTACATAAAACATATCCTTGTCAAAATTTTCCAGGATTTAAGAATATGTTATACTTTCCTATCATCAGCAGATGGTACTTTCAGTTTAGATTTCAATGTTAACCAGTTTAATAAGTCAAAATATAGAAACAAGGTTAGTTTTTTAGGTAAATAGTTCCAGTATTTTTAAAGTGCCTTTCCAGAACAATGCCTGCTCAGTTTAAAAGTCCAACTTTCTGTAAAGGCGGCTTTGGTTCCTTTTGGAGCCCATCACCAGTGAGAACTCGGCACGGGAGCGCAGAGACCCGCTCCTCATGTCTGATCTCACTGCAACATCAACGGAAGTCTCGTGAATTACTTCTTCAAGGCAGGTTGAGAAAAGGATAGGCGATACTGTATCACCTCTGATGATTGTGCGGCTCAACTGGCATGGGGGGCAGGGATGTTTGCTATCGGTTCTCCGAACCACCCGCCACTTGTTTTCGGGATAGGTCATATTTTCAGGAAAACACGGTATTTAAGATTTATATCTGCTGACTATGGGCATGTCAACAATAGTCTTGTGCGACAAATTCAGGCAAGATTATAAGAATTCTGATTTATTCAGATTAAGTATAATGGAAGATGCTTCCTGATTGGTAGTGCTTAATTGTTAAACCAAAAAACTTCTTCCTGCAAGTTCTTTTAGTGTTATCTGTGAATTAGTAACCTTAGTTTGATTTGCTCAAAGCCAGGGTAGGATATTTTAGGTTGGTAAGATTTTAGACGATTAGCAGAAACAACCCTAGGTTCATAATTCAGACATAATTATGACAAATTGGAAGCCAATTGGAAGGCATATATCAGAATCTGGCTCAATAAGCCAAAATTCTAAAGGATATTGGTTTTGTTCTATTATTGTCTGTTTCCTGAGCATAAACATTGTATTTTTATTTTCTTATGCTAGGAAAAAAACTCCAAATATTATAACTACACACTTTCAGTAAATGGAAAAGCACGTAAGCATGGTGCGAACTACAGCATGGATTATCTGACAGATGTACTGGTAAGAATTTTTCAACTAGCTTTAGCCTGTTTATTTGTTCTACTAGTATATCGAATGTGCATAAAATGCTATCAAATTTGTTATGCACAGACTTCAGAGTAGTTGATTATACTACAGTCCCTCTAATGTTAGCCATAATATAGTTATCTGTGTTAAAATGAGACAGAACATTGTTTTGCTATACAGTCCTAATATGGCTATCTTTCTGGAAATAGCATATTGCTCGAATTGTTCACAATATGATGAGAAGAATGAAATCCTGAGAGTAGATTCTTAACTCTTAAGTGCATGTCACATTGTACTTGTAAAATTATTTAGGATACAAATTTGCTGCACGTCACTTTGTAGTTCCTAGTTTTCTATAATATTATTATTATTATTTTGATATCAAGGCATTTCTGAACCTTCCCAAGGTTATTCTCATCACTATCGTACTTTATTGGAGTTTTATATCCAAATTTATAGGGACTGTTCCTCTTCTTTATACAATTTAATCCTTGAATTGCTATATTATCTCTTTTGCCTTGCAATTTTTTCTTTATTTCTTAGTTTGAATGCTAAACAAGACATTTAAAATAAATGTAATGGTTTGTGACTTTGAAATGTTATCTTAGAGACACCTGGTTCTGATTCAATATGATAATGAGTAAATAAATTAATAAGCATCTGCTTTCAGGCTAATATGTCCTTGGATTTTCTGGAGTACAAATCCAGCTTTGAGCCATTTTTCATGATGATAGCAACTCCAGCACCACACTCACCTTGGATAGCCGCTCCGCAGTATAAGAAGAGTTTTGAGAATGTCAGTGCTCCAAGAAATAATAACTTCAATATCCATGGAAAGGTATGGAATCTAGATCTTTTACAGATACTCCTGTTAGTATTTGCTAGATATTATTAATGAATCCCTGCTTTAATTTCATGACCTCAGAATATATGTAGAGTAAATATATGTAGTAGCAAATTTCTTTTTTTTTAATTCTTAGGTTTTGTTTACACTGGATATTCTCCCAGTAGAATATTACATTACATGTCACTTCTTCATTTCATTTTTTGCCACCTGATGCATATGACTCTCTATATACTTTGTTCTTTTGACTAATTTATTTTTAACAGCTTTTCCTACATCCTGTTACCTAGCATTCTGACACAGGTTTGTTAATCTGTATCCAAAGCATGATTCAGCTTTCTCATTTCTAAGGCAACTGTAAGGGTAGATGCTTTTAAATTGTTTGTTTTAAAAAATTGACTCTATTGCTAATTTTTTTTTTCCTCAAATACATTTATTTGAGAATATAGATAATTAAACCCGAGGTCCTATTTTAGTATATATAAGATTCCATTGTAAGTAAATGCAATTATTTAATTAGAATTTAAATTTACATATCTAGATTGAAGATTATGAAATAAAATTAAGGCATTTATTAAGAAGATGATGCAAACTGTCCTGAAATTATATTTATTGTTGGATAGATTTCTCTTTTAAACATGTTGATCTGTGCGGACTTTGCAATAAAATGGGTTGTATATAGTTAGCAAACAGAGACCCACATTTTGTTTTGTCAAAATATCAACTCCAGATTAGACTGGTGCCTTCTGTTCTGATTCTAAATGAAAACGAAGGCCGTATGATGTTTCATGATATAAGCATAATGATATCTCTTAATTTTATATTGGCTAGTGTTTTTTCTTATTCCTCTATTCAAGGTCTTGTGCTTTAGCAATATTTGGTGTTTTTGTTACTTCCTGCCTAGTAAGTCCTTGCGCTCAATATTATTTTATTAATGAA
Organism: Pituophis catenifer annectens; assembly: GCF_029215685.1. Lineage (NCBI taxonomy): Eukaryota > Metazoa > Chordata > Lepidosauria > Squamata > Colubridae > Pituophis > Pituophis catenifer. The sequence goes on along the minus strand of NW_027256887.1, from coordinate 42,501,975 downwards.
AAATAATAATATTTAGAAAGTGTAATGTTTGAGTTTAGATTTCTTTGTAGAAGAAACAGTACAACAGCAACTGGCAAAAAACACTGTATATTTATGGAAAATTCTGGTGCTCAATTTTCCTTTGGTCTTTTGAAGTATGAGGTTATTTAACCAATAGTCACTATTGAAATTGATCAAATGCCAAAATGTGGTAGCCGGTTTTTTATTTGGGAAAAGATACTTGAAATTAATGATTGCATTAAATAAATAGGCTAGCTAGCTAAGGGTACCTCTTCTAAACATAATAACTGAGAGCAAGCCACACTGAATTCTGTGCCATTTATTTCTGAGTAGACTAATAAACTTTGCACTTCATTTTCAACTAGAGTTAGATAATGTTGATTAAACATTAAATACATTTTTTTCTCATTTTTTAAACAATGCTTTTACAGGACAAACATTGGCTTATCAGACAAGCAAAGACTCCAATGACTAATTCATCAATACAATTTCTAGATGATGCTTTTAGGAAAAGGTAGGAAATTTGTTTTATAGGAATTTGTTTTTGCAAATGCGAAGAAAAGCTTATATGAAAATGCATGCTTCGATTTGTTGCTTTAATATAGAAATTAGCTTTAGAAAGTATAAAGCTAATAGTACTTTAGAAAAACAATCTGTCATAACAATAGCAATAGGACTTAGACTTATACAGATAGTCCTTGACTTACAACCACAATTGAGCCCAAAATTTATCTTGCTAAGTGAGAAATTTGTTAAGTGAGTTTTTCCCCATTTTACAACTTTTCTTACAACATTTGTTAAGTGAATCACTGCAGTTGTTAAATTAGTAACATGGTTGTTAAGTGAATCTGACCTCCCCATTGACTTTGCTTGTCAGAAAGTTGCAAAAAGGAATCACATGATCCCAGGACACTGTAACTATCATAAATGTGAGTCAGTTGTCAAGCATCCAAATGTAAATCAGGTGACCATAGCAATGCTGCAACGATCATAAGTGTGAAAAATAGTCATAAGTCACTTATTCAGTGCTGTTGCAACTTTGAACAATCACTAAATGTTGTAAGTTGAGGACCAGCTATATACCGGTCTATATACCAGCTATATACCGGAACAAGGTTCTACATTTAGGGAAGAAAAACAAAATGCACAGGTACCGTATATGTGGTACCTTGCTCAATAGTAGTAACTGTGAGAGGGATCTAGGAGTCCTAGTGGACAACCATTTAGATATGAGCCAGCAGTGTGCAGCAGCTTCCAAAAAAGCCAACACAGTTCTGGGCTGCATAAACAGAGGGATAGAATCAAAATCACGTGAAGTGTTAATACCACTTTATAATGCCTTGATAAGGCCATGCGTGGAATATTGTATTCAGTTTTGGTCACCACGATGTAAAAAAGATATTGAGACTCTAGAAAGAGTGCAGAGAAAAGCAACAAAGATGATTAGGCGACTGGAAGCTAAAACATATGAAGAACGGTTGCAGGAACTGGGTGTGTCTAGTTTAATGAAGAGAAGGACTAGGGATGACATGATAACAGTGTTCCAATATCTCAGAGGTTGCCACAAAGAAGAGGGAGTCAAACTATTCTTCAAAGCACCTGAGGATAGAACAAGAAGCAATGGGTGGATCATTGCTAATCAAAGAGAGAAGCAATTTAGAACTAAGGAGAAATTTCCTGACAGAACAATTAATAAGTGGAACAACTTGCCTGCAGAAGTTGTGAATGCTCCATACTGAAAATCTTTAAGAAGATGTTGGATAACCATTTGTCTGAAGTGGTGTAGGGTTTCCTGCCTGGGCAGGAGGTTGGACTAGAAGACTTCCAAGGTCCCTTCCAACTTTGTTATTCTATTCTATTCTATTCTATTCTATTCTATTCTATTCTATTCTATTCTATTCTATTCTATTCTATTCTATTCTATCCTATCCTATCCTATCCTATCCTATCCTATCCTATCCTATCCTATCCTATCCTATCCTATCCTATCCTATCCTACTTCAGTGCTTCACAGCCCTCTCTAAGCGGTTTAGAGTCAGCATATTGCCCCCAACAATCTGAGTCCTCATTTTACCAGTCTCTGAAGAATAGAAGGCCGAGTCAACCTTGAGCCACTGAGAATTGAACTGCCAAACTGCTGGCAATCGGCAAAAGTAACCTGCAGTACTGCATTCTAACCACTGCGTCACCATGGTTCATCCACCCTAACTTTACAAAATCATAATGATTTGCTTACTTCCATTGATGGAAGAACTAAATAGTGAAATGTGGCAGCATGTGCTAGTATGTTGCTCTTTAGTAGTAAGTAAAATATTCTTGTAAGTTTCACATGAGTGCTCTTACAATTGAGCAAATCAAGTAATTAAAAAACAGAACAAAACCCAAAGCAATCTTTGCCCAGCTAAAGTGACAGTATTTACTTGACCTAAATAAATCATGGCTTTGTAGAATGTGTGAAATAAATGTCTTCCGTGAGATGTAAAATGCTGTTAAAAGTTTTTGTATTTTGATCTGAACAATCCTATCTCTCTGCAGATGGCAAACACTTCTGTCAGTGGATGATCTAATAGAAAAACTTGTGAAGAAGCTGCAGTTTCAGAGAGAGCTGGATAATACATATATTTTTTACACATCAGACAATGGATTTCATACAGGTAATATATAGATTTATAAAATACTCCTAGAATTAATTAGAGAGTTCCATATATGAATTTGGAAAACTTTAGAAAAATGTGATATTTCTGGGGAGAGAAATAATACAGACTCATTGGACATCATTTATTTCAATTTAAATGATCATATATGCTCCTCAGAAATTCTCATTTAGAAACTCTAAATTTCAAGCCAACAGATGAGCAGCTAATCAAAAATATTTCCTGAAGATCAGATAAAGTAGAATAGTAGTTTGCAAACCAATCTCTGAAGAAATAAATATTCTGCTTCAGAATTTCTTGAAAATTGTGGGTGATAGAATTTCTGCTCTTTATATTTATAGGCCAGTTTTCTTTGCCTATTGACAAACGGCAGCTATATGAATTTGATATTAAAGTTCCATTGCTTGTTCGAGGGCCAGGAATAAAACCCAACCAAACAAACAAGGTATATTTTCCCTTGAGAACAATGCTATATGATTCCATAACATTTATAGTATGAATTATAGGTTGAGTATAATTAATAAAATGCAAGATATTTTGAATAGAAATAGGCTGTGTAAGAAGAGGTATGTAGTAAAACTGTATGTACATGTGTAGGTAAAGCAATCGAATAGTATTTGTTTCTGAATCTGCTTGGTAAAAAGCAGAAGTTACATTTATTTTAATACCTGAGATATTTTTAAAAAGTTGTTATAAAGCCTCTTATCTAGTCTTTGGAAGCATTTATTACTCACATGGGTGGCTAGATAAGTTTTCTATTTGCAAGCCAAGATTAAACATTGTATTATTGCTATAAGAGTTGAATGGTACGAGCAAAGAAGTCTTTGCAACCCCCTAAAATTATAAAAAAATGTTGAACACCACTCTCCCATTAATAAAATTAATCATTTTACTGAGGTTGGGTTTGGATAAGAAATGCACATACTGAAATATGTCATATGGGACTGATTTCTTTACCTCCTTTTCTTTCTCTCACTCTTGCTTCTTATATATTTTATGTACACTGGAATGAATCTCCTTTCTAAATCCTTACGCATAGTTTTATGATTAAGAATGGGAAAAGGTTAGGCTAATAGTTGAATTACTACATAATGTTCACATTCTGAATGAATGGCTTTAAGCCACCTTCATGTGTGCACCACTATGTTATCAAAAATTGGTAAGGCATACCCATAATCCAGAAATAATGCAATATTTGTGGGACCACAGCAACATTTTCTAAATGGAGATTCTCAAGAGTTTAAAATTTAGAGTATTGGCATTCTCACCTGAAATTTAAGAGATTATGGTCAGAAACGACAAATCTCGCAAAACATCTATTTTATCACCTGCAATAACCTCTGAGTTGCTAGTGATCTCAGGAGAATATACTGGGAGCCATTGTTCTCTATGCTTAAAAACAAAAAATGTTGTCTATTTAATCCCAGGTGACCAGTTATCAGGTCTAAGTTAAAGTGAGAGTATCCGCTGAGATGGAATTTTAGCTGGTGATTATATAAGTAAATGGCAAATGGAAGCAGGAAATTATGCTTCAGTTTTGTTACTTTGCAGTTTTGGCAATTTCTAGTTCCAGTTTTATGACATTCTGTACATCTGTAACACTCTTATTGTTTCAGCTGGAAAATCTGTAATTTTCTTCTTGCCTTTTAGATGCTTGTAGCGAACATTGATTTAGGTCCTACTATATTAGATATTGCAGGCTATGATCTGAATAAAACGCAGATGGATGGAACGTCATTGTTACCATTGTTGGTAAGTGCACAAATTAGGTATTTATTTTGGAAATTGCTCTAAGGGTTCCTTAGTGTAACTGTCACTGGATTATAACATTAAATCTCTTATTTTCACACACACTTTTCTATCAATACTAGTAGGAATGAATTGCTTTACAGCTTGAAGCAGTATGCTTCAGATACAGAAAGGTTAGTTTCTGTTTAAACTGAGCAGGTTTGAGGTAATGCAAAACAACTTTCTATGAGATCTTGGAAAACTTAAGATGAGCACTGTGAGTTTGAGAACCCTGGTCAAGATGAACAAAATGCCTCATCTTCCTGTGCGCATGAAAATAAATGTATTTTTCACTAGTTGTGTTTTTGATGGCGTTACATATTGGAAAAAGACAACAGTTGTTCATCATGAAATTATTGAGAGGGTCCTCATATTTGTTGAGTTTATTTCTATTCTAAGAGATTCTAATCTATTGATTAGAAATAGATTGATTACAGAAGTTTAGCCTGTAAAAAGCAATAATTCCCAGTTTTGTTAATCCTTTGTTATAGAGAGGAGAAATAAACAAGACCTGGAGATCAGATGTTTTGGTTGAATACCAAGGAGAAGGACATAACAGCAGTGATCCTACTTGTCCTGCCCTTGGGCCTGGTGTTACTGTACGTAATGTTGAAAATGTTGCATTCCTTTTAGAATCCTTCATACTCTAAACTTACAGGGAGATGGCTGTATATGGAAATACTTAGTAGTCAAATGTTGGCTGAAAACAGGGAAAATTAAATTTGGATGTCATTTTTGGAGGTCTCTGGGACGGACTCAAAGGTATATACGTTTCAATGATCTATACATTTGAATGACACTAAAATTATTCTAACACTTAGCTATTTTTATAGCACTGTTTTCCAGACTGTGTTTGTGAAGATGCATATAACAATACTTACGCATGTGTACGGACGCTATCAACTAAATGGAATCTGCAGTACTGTGAATTTGATGACCGTGAGGTAATTTTGTCTTTGTTTTTGTAATTCCATGTTAATGGTAGTCCTTATGAAAATATAATACTTCTACAATTAACAATGATTTGAATTAAGCCTTTTAAATCTGCTAAAACACAGGCAGAAAAAAATCAGGATGTTTCTATAAGTTCTCTTATACATTTACATATGTAATCATCAGATGCATTATGGAGCTTACTACAATAAAGCAGCTACAAAGATTCCTAAACCTTTGGATTTATAATAGCTATTGATTTTAATACTGTGAAGTAGCAGTAGCCATTTCTAAAAAGATACTATATATTCCAGAAGATTTTAAGCTCTATTTCTTTAAAAGACAAATGTACAGTAACCATTAGCATCCATTGAAAAAGTTTGTTCTCTGTGTTTCAAAAATGTCAATATTTTGTGTCAAGATGTTTATAAAATGCAATGATTTGCTTTCACAAGCTGAACCTAAAGATATACCAGAAAGACATTTTATGAGCAAAGAGAATTGTCACGCTAATTCTCTTCTAGCTAATAATTCTATATTTATATTCCTATTACACTTTATATCCAATTCCTTCTTACAAAAATTTACTTGCAGCCATGTATCATTCCAATATTTATCATAGATTAAAATGTTAGTAATACATTATATTGCTGCAATATTCTATTATGTTGTCATATATTTTAGATAGCATAGGTAACAGACTATACGTTTCCTACAACATAATTTTGAAATCCTGTAATGATTACCAACATTAGCATTTGACAGATGACTGTTCTGATTTAACAGCTAGTTTCTTTATAGCTGAGGGAAGACTGAGATTAGAATGTGCAATCTACATAGGCAGCTTCCATTATAATCTTACTGTGGATGTTATCAATAATGGAGACAGCATGTTTATGGCAATAAGGGATATATTTAAGATTACAATGAAAAATTAAATTTTAGCTCTTGCCTGAAGAAATGCAGTTTCAAACCTCTGCTTAGCGTTTTCAGAGAGCCTGGAGTTGCTACCCTGAGGGTAGGAGAACAGCTGTGTCAGCCACCCTTATTGTATCCACAACATGGTTTCAATCTTACATGAATTCATTGTTTTGACAGAACTGATGTGTATTATTTTGGTATCTTAAGTTTAGCATATTTATTTATTAGGGATGTGCGTGCTTTAAAAATTATTCGGGAAAAGTATTTTGAACCTTACTTTTTTGGGTCTTCTGTGTCTCTAATACCTTTGAGTGAATTCACCTTTAATGAATAAATTAACATTTAGATGATTTTTAACTTCTAATCAGATCCAAGGCTAGGCTTTCCATTCATCAATGAAAAAAAATCTAGTTGAATTGAGTGAAAAAATATTAAGGTGCTAGAACTTGGAAGAAATTTCAGTCACAATGATTTGTCAGATGAATTATTTCTAATAGCATTGCTTTTGTTTTCATGAAGGTGTTTGTTGAAGTTTACAACCTGACTGCAGACCCACACCAGATTACTAATATTGCAAAAACAATAGATCAAGAAATTTTAGAAAAAATGAATTATCGGCTAATGATGCTACAGTCCTGTGCTGGAGCAACGTGTCGCACACCAGGAGTTTTTGATCCAGGGTAAATATACTCCTTCAGTTATTATGTTCAGTATCATCAATATGCTGCTGATGCTCTGTTGTACGTATCAACCACAGGCAAACCAAGTACTCCTGTTAACTTCATGTTCCAATGCATGGAGGCTATGAAAGTGGGGGAGGAACAGGTTGAAATTCAACCCTGATAAGGCAGAATCACTTGGGCTCTTGGTTTTCTGGTATGAGAGATTTGACATCTTTAGTTCTGGATGTGAATGGACTTCCGTAAATAAAACTGCTGTGCATTTTGGAGGTTTTCCTGGATTCTCTGCTTCTACTTGGGAGTAGCTTGTGGCCAGGAAGTCTTTGCCAGATTCATCAGGTACACCTATTTCAATCTTTCCCAGACTAGGACTCAGTCCTCAGTCAGTCATGTCTTAAATGATCAAACATTTGACCTATTACACTCTCTATGAATTTTCCTTGAAAAGTACTCAGAAGCTGCAATTGATGTACAAGCAATTATGGGTGTGCCTTAATAGACACCTCTGCTGCATGAGTGTACTTGTTACCAATGTTCTTCCAAGTAAGATTCATGGTGTTAGCTGTGACCTATAAATTTATTTATTTATTTATTATTTATTAGTTTGATTTATATGCCGCCCTTCTCCGGAGACTCAGGGCGGCTTACAATGCTTTTTAAGCAATAGCCTTCATACTTTTGTATATACCTGCTTAGTAGGGCTTTTGCCCCCCCCCCCAAGCGGTGTTCTATTTTATACAAAGTCAGCTTATTGCCCCCACAAACCAGGTCCTCATTTTACCTACCTCGGAAGGATGGAAGGCTGAGTCAACCTTGAACCTGGTGAGAATTGAACTCGCAGTAATTGCAGGCAGCTGGCAGTTAAATACTATTTTAACAGTAGTTTAGTCCACTGTACCACCAGGCATACCCATAGTCTGGTTGCTTGAGGGACTGCATTTCTCTCATTGTTCCTGTCTTGAATGTTCCAACAGGGTTGACAAGTTATGGGGTCTGTTTTTGATACAATGTCACCTGATAGTTGCAGAAAGCATGTCTTCTCTATTGTGGCATCTGCCCTCTATGATGGCAAAGATGCCATCATCTCTACAAAGCTTCATGTTGTTCTGGCCCTCCTGCCCTTAATCAAGCCTTGAAGACTTGGTTCTTGATCCAAGCAAACTTGGGATGATAAGGGGTTTTCATGCCTTTTTATTATTAGGCCTGATTTGCTTTGGATTTTGGCATTTTTATTTTTTCTTTCTCTCCTAATGGGGATTTTGTAATGGCTCTGTATATCTAAGCTGTCCAGAGATATATGAATTGGGTGGCTCTATACATTTGATTAAATAAACACACTTTGCCTCCCTTGCTCATGTGCACATAGCTACAGTATAAACATTTACAGATCAAAAGCCCTGTAAATGGGGCATCTGGTTATTTTTAGCATTAAATGAATCTTTCATTTAATAGACCACATTCTGCTATGTGTAGCATTTTCTGTTAATTTTAGGGGATTTGATTTTTTTGAGTGGGGGTGATACTGTACTTTTCTATAATACATGTTTTCTCCCGAGTTTCTCTTGGCTCTTTGTGATTGCCTGACCTAATACCTGTAGTTTTCTTGGCAACGTTTTCAGTAGTTTGCCATTGCCTCCTTTGGATGGCTAAGAAAGAGTGACTGGCCCAGTCACCCCACTGGCTTTATATCTAAAGCAAGACTAGGATTTGTGGTCTTCCAGTTTCTAAGCTCAGTATTTGTAATTACTACCCTATGGTACATTTGAATTCAGAACTCAAGAGATTTGGTAATGCACATTTCTCTACTGAGATTTTTTTAACGTGTGAGACCTTTTCTTACATTTGTTTCCCTTTTTTTCCTTTAGGTATAAATTCAACCCACATCTGATGTTTGGCAACCAAGAACTTCAGACTCGCAGACTTCTTGCACCTTCCCTGTAGCTGAACTTCCCACCTTGTTTGTTGCCAACTCAATTTCTTTGAAATGACTGCAGAAAACTACTTAATCCTTTCCAACGTCGAGATATTAGATCAGCTGATGTTGCTGGTTAAACAATCTCTGGCCATGTGTTAGTGACGTGATCTGCCCTGTCTATTCAAATCTGATTGCCACACAAATGTTTCATCTGAAGTTAAATATTAATTTGGGATGTGAATCTGAATGCCCTTCTTTGGTTTTGTTTTATACACAGAGGTTAGAACTACTTTCTCCTATGTACAACCACTGCCTAACAGCTTTTTAAAAGATACAGTGTGCATCTCAGTACTGCTTCCGTTCTGAATCTGATGAATTAAGCAGGTTAGTTGCCATTTGTTTACTTTCCTGTTTTTCAGGGTTCACTTGGATCACTGGCTAGAATCTGTGTGTCTGATATTATATGTGTGTTGTTACCTACAGAATCAGCTCAATATTTTAAGTCAGAATCAAACCTTAAATGAGAATCCTCCCTCCCCCAACTGTGTTTTCTGCTTGACGTGTACACTGAAATAGTAGAAGTCCTACTGGAATAAGGCATGCCACTCTGAATATTTAAACTGGAACTTGGGCCAATAGTTAAGAAGAACAGGCATCCTTAGATGCAATAACTAAAATGAAAATTGCATTACATCGGTGCAGAAATTCCTTTCAGGACAGTTTTTTTCACTGATGCATTTGCATCTAAAACTAAGCAGGATGGCTATTACATGGCTAAGCACATTCGTATTCTACACTTGTAATGCAATGTATTTTTGCACTGGGTAATTCTTACGAAAATGCCTTCACAAAAGCTGGTCACTGCATAAGACTAGGAGCTTTCTGAATGGATTTCTTGCAAATCATGTGGAACCTGTCCTGGGCAAAGCAGAGTCAAAGGCTAGCTGTTTCTCAAAAGAAAACTTGTATCTTTATGACAATCTATTAAACAGGATATAACTCTTATAGTGGATAGATAATTTGAAATAAGATTGCTTCATTTTATAACTTATGAAAGCTGTTATGATAGTTTCTGTCTGAAGGGAGTAAGTAAATAGCAAGGTAACAGCAAATTACTCTGAAATAGACTATGGAACATTTAATCAGAAGTGCAGCTCCTCTAAGTGCCATTTATCTCCATGCTTATTTTTGGGTGAATCTTGTGATTTGATTTATTGCAGCTGAACATGTTCAAGCTTTTGAAATTATATCATCAGTTTAGAGATTGTTAAGGATCTAAATCAAACAATATATGGAAAACTGACCTGATGTTGGATCCAATCTTATAAGGTATAATAACTGAAAACGAAGGTACATATTACTCATGAAATAACCTGTCCCCAGGTTATTTCAACATGTAGGAGTGTCAACTATGACCAAGTCTGGACCTAACAGCTGGATGGTTCTGAAATCAGATTTGTTTACATTTAATGCTTTTAAAGTTCCAGCAGCTTTTAATATTCTCAAGAAAGTGATTAGATTTCTCATGTGATTGATACCTAACATACACTTGAGGTATTTCAGGTTTATGCCTAGCAAAATATTTAAGATTATTTTTATGCCTGGGTCAGAACATAGTTGTAATATTATGTCTTCCCTTCATACTATAATACTGATCATGCAAAAGCAGTGCAAAACCGAGAACAGACAGAAATTCAGTATTGAACTGTTCCTTACATTAGTCTTGTTTTTCTTATATACAACTATTATTCACCTGTATATTTTTCACATTTGGTTAATGGGTTCGTAAACCACATCTAAATTAATTAGTAGTGTAAGGAGAAATCAGGAGTTACGCATAGAGTTAACATACTGTGAAATATTTATACTTTTTCTTTCCTATTAAATGGTTTTACCTTACAACACTGATCAATTTGCATCTCAAAATGTTTTTAACTGATTTAGATATGATGAAAATGGTTGTAACTTCACTATGAAAATAAGATTTTGGAAGATTTTAGGTTGTTTCCAAAGAATCAGTACAGAAAAATATATATATTTGGATTTACAAACCACCTGAGCTTGAATGAGAAATAGCATTATTTCCCTGTAATAGCTACTCAACATTTATCTGCCCTTGATTTAATCATTTTAACAAAAATTATAACATACAGTGCATTGTTTTGGCAGTTGTCTATCCATGCCTTCTTGTAAAACTACTATGCTACTGTTGGGTACTAAAATAGGCATTATAGGGTATTACTTGTATATAAATATAACATTCATACATAAAAGGGCGATGGGGAAATACATGACAAAAAGCCATTTTGGGGGGATTTTTTTGTCTGGCAAGCTGGTATTGTAACGCAACTGTTCGATAACATGGAACTATTGCCATGTTTCATAAACGTCCTGAATTGATGTGACAGCTAAATTGGATTTTGCTGTATTTATGCAAACATTTTGCAGGAACAAATGCAAATTAATTTTATTAATTCAACTAGAAGGGCTAAGTAATGCTTTCCCACACTATGCTAAAAGCAGCTGTTTCTCTCTTTAAAAACAATCGCCCCAAAGCAGGGGTGAAATCTAAATTTTTTTGCTACCAGTTTTGTGGATGGGGCTTAATTAGTGGGCGGGGCTTGGTGGTAAGGTGACTGGGTGGGCGTGGCCAAGTCAATGTCACTTCTTTGCCCTTTTTTAACCTACAAAACACAACACAACACAACTGGCTCACCCACAATGTAAAAGCAGCTGTGCTAGACCCAAAATGGTCCCGCAAAAAGCAGGAACCTCACACAGCCACAAAAAGCCCAAAAAACCAACTTTCACTTTATACACACAAAATTCCACATACAGCTTTGTGAGATTTTGTGTTTGTGTAGTTAGTGTGAAACACTACAGAAACACACTAAATCTCAGAAAGCTGCACAAATATTTTATTTATTTTTATTTTTATATAAAAGCAGCTAAATTTAAAACTTCCTAAACTTTAAATGGCTAGGTCTAAAAAAAGAACAACTAAAAACTCCCCAATTAACTATTTTTTTTAAAGCTCCCAAAGGGGAAAAAAACTTACCCAATAGAACAGGGGTCTCCAACCTTGGCAACTTTAAGACTTGTGGACTTCAACTCCCAGAACTCCTCAGCCAACTTTGCTGGGAGTTGAAGTCCACAATCTTAAAGTTGCAGATATAGCTGCTCACCAATGAGCTTGATTGCAGGCAGGGAGATTCAGTTGCTTGCTGATGCAATCGATTGCAGGTATTACAGCAAGCGCGTTGTGACCAGCAGCTAAGGTAAGCAAGCTGGGGGGGGGGGGGAGAGAAAAAAAGAAACTTTTTTCTTTTAAATGGGTCTGACAATCCAAGCTGAGTTGCCTGATTAGCAACTCAGGGCATGGGGGGCAGGGGCAGGGATTTTTGCTACCGGTTCTCTGAACTGCCCGCCACCATCACTATCTACTCGCCCGAGGCGGTCCGAACCGGGAGCATTTCACCCCTGCCCCAAAGCAAATGCTTTAAATGACAAATCACCCTTGGAGATGTTCTATCTGATATGCTAAGAATCACTGCATGAACTTTATGCAATGTCAGGTTTCCAGGTGCTTTTATGGCAATGTTTCTACATTGATTGTCAAAAATTAGCTATTTGCAAGGCTGCTTGAAGCTATTTCAACCATTGCACAGGTTTCTTTATCATGTCATTAATGTGTATGTGCAATATGGGAACTGTACATACATACGTTCAGTATTTTTAACAAAGTGCCATTTTAAGGATCCTGTATATTGCTGCACACAATTTCAGTAATTGAATTTGTCTACAATAAAGTGAGCGTTTAAAATCAATGTACTAATCAGCGTGCTACTATACATATCTAATAACTGCTCAGCTACTCAGTTTTTTGATACTTGGGCCTAGTTGATTAGGAACAAACACTGGGAAGTGCTATAAAACATGGTGCAGACATATTACTTTGAAGCACAGACAGCCTGGAAGCCAGTATTAAATATCCACATTGTCGAAGATTCTTATTGCTTTTACATTTATCCTATGGGTCTGTAGAACTGTATGCCCTTGTATTTGATGGTCATTTCTCTGCCGCCGCCGCCGCCAACCCCCCCCCCCCCAATTTTGTATAACTGCTCCATAAATATTTCATAGAAATTTTAGTTTCTTTAGCATGTTGAAGCATATTTAAAATAAACGATGAAGTAAATATCGTATCATTTGCTTTCACATTATGCGAAAACGTAATGTAAGTTAGACTAATGTAATGATCTTTTTCTTTAAAAAATAATGGCTGGCACTAGAAATAGTCCTTGACTTAGAACCATTCCTTTAGTCATCAAAGTTACAATCAGCATTGAAATTCAGACACTTGCCAGCAACCATGAATTATATCCCCAGAGTCAGACGATCTCCATCTGCAACCTTCCCAGTCAGCTTCTGCCAAGCAAGGTTTACAGGGGAAGCCAGGTTTGCTTAACCCTGCATGATTCACTTAATATCTGCAATGATTTGCTTAACTTGTCAAAAATAGTTGTAAAATCAGGCATGATTGAACTTGTTTAGCAACAGAAATTCTAGACCCAATTGTGGGAACAAGCCAAGGATTACTTGTGTTTCCATTTAATACTCTTGCCAACATACATATGCAGCCAATTAAGAAATGACTCTTCAAACAGGTTGATTCACTTAAAAATGTTTGTTACAAATACCTACATTGCTGGAGTTTAATAACAAATGGAAATCAGGTGCTTAGAATGCAATGTTTCTAATTTATTGAGTCCCCTTGAGTCTTGAGTCATTTTTAACAATTTCTCTTTCAATTTTAGATTTCCTGAGTCACAGTATTGTATCAGTTATTCAGTCAATAACTACCCTAACATTTATTTCAAAGGTGGCTACAAGTAAAAATGCCCTTCTGCAAATCTGAACCTATGCATCTTTTCCTTAGCTATTGCTTAAATGTACTCATATCCCCCTTAAAGTCATATTTTGCATAACAGGCTTGTAAATATTTTTGAACAAAATACAGGTGTAGTCTTCGACTTACAACAGTTCTCTTTGAAGTTCAACAGCACTGAAAAAAGTGACTTATGACTGTTTTTCATACTTATGAACATTGCCGCATCCCCATGGTCATGTGATTTACATTCAGATGCTTGACAACTGACTCACATTTATCATGGTTGCAGTGCCCTGGGATCATGTGATCACCTTTTGCAATCTTCTGCCAAGCAAAAGTCAATGGGGAAGCCAGATTCACTTAACAACAGTGTTACTAATTTAAGAACTGCAGTGATTCATTTAATGAATGTGGCAAGAAAAGTCATAAAATGGGACAAAACTCGCAACGAATTTCTCACTTAGGAACATAAATTTTGGGCTCAATGGTAGTAAATTGAAGACTCTGGTTTCCATTGTAGCAGACCAGATCACAAAGGAACTACTGCTTCCTTTGCATCCCTCACAAGCTGGAAAATATAAAAGGCAAAACATAGTAACACACTGATTTCAGTGAAAGAAGACATTAGTATGCCAACTTCTCTGTGTGGACTGCAAGTTTTGTGTTCATTGTAATTGTAGAATGGGAGATTAAGCAATACCGTCAGAATATGATTTATGAAGAGACTAAAAGTAATGAGAAGATTGAAGTATCTTCCTTTTGATATATTTGTTCCATGTATCCTGCCTTGAAACTCATACCTTAAAGGAACCCACAAAAAAAAATATTAATGAGGCTTTTTTCCCAGAGGTGAGCTTCAATCCACACATCACTTTTTCTTAAGTAATCAGCTCCATTAAATGTATACACTAAGATAGTATTTTAACTATAGTTTGATCAAGACAGCATGTTTATAAAACACGCACACCAAAGCCACTACAACAGAACTGAACTCGCATTATGGTATGGGACACACACACACACACACACACACACACACACACACGTATGTGTATATGTATTTGTATATACAGTGTGTGTATATACATACACACAGTCCTATATCATAATATAAATTCAGTTCTGTTGTAGCGGCTTTGGTGTGTGTTTTATAAATGTGCTGTCTTGATCAAACTTCAGTTAAAATACTTTCTTAGTGTATACGTTTAATGGAGCTGATTATATAGCAATGGTGAGGTAAAAAAAACCTAATGTTATAGTAAATCTTACTGTTCCAGATTCTCATTGTAGAAAATTCCCAAGTTGGTAATTCAAGAATAAAATATATAGAAAGATTAGATCTTTGTATAGATTTAAAGGCAAGATATAAAAGAAACACAAAAAAACCATTTATTTCCAAAGAAAATAATTTCTTTTTAGCTTAACTATCCATAGAAAATGACTTTTTAAGTTTACTGTATTATTCCAGCATTGACTTTGGCCATTTTAAAAATGAATAAGCTTCAAAGATAATTCCATACCAGTTTAAAGAATAAGATATTTTTTAAAGACCTATAACACTTAAATATAATTTTAGACTCAAGCAAGCCCTGTACAATGACTTTTAAGCATAAAAAACTAGATAAAACACTACTTGTAGAATTTAGCAGCTCCAATCCCAATAAGCCTATGGCTGACTAGATCAGCAAGGTCTGGCATCACCAAGCAACTAAATCCACATAGTTAACATATTCAAAATGCAGCAGAGTGCCAATTTATTTTTTAAGGGAATGTCCACTTTCTAGGAAATGTAAATGTCTCTAATTTCTGCTATGCAGCTTCATTGAGGTGGGGACTTGCTCCTGGGAAGATGAGCAAAGAACATTGGAAGTGCCATCCAAGACATGACTGTTATCTCAGTTGCAGCTGAGTAAGTAGGCAGGCATTATCTATTGTATATATACCAGAGGTGGATGATCACCACAGTGATAATGACAACCGCATAATTTCATACTGGGTGGGAGAAAGCAATAGAACATCGTTCCACCAGAGAGACGATCAGCCCCACCTTGTTGGTTTCCGAAAGGCCCTGAAGATAGTTTTGTTAGAGGGCCTAGTGACCCCAAATAAAGATGGAGTTGATCAAATGGTTTAATTGTATTGCTGCTGCCGTGTGTGTGTGTGTGTGTGTGTGTGTGTGTGTGTGTGTGTGTGTGTGTGTGGTTTTTAATATGGATTCTGAGTGTAGTAAGATGTGGATTTTGAATGTAGTAAGAGCCTCCTGGAGTTACCTGTGTGTGAATTGATAAGCCATATAAATCTGTTTAATAAATACTTAATCAATTTTGAAGTGTGTTGCACATAATAATTGAGTGGTCATATGCTTGAATAAACAGAAGCAAATATGTGAAAAACCTACTAATTAGTGCCATATTACACATTTGAAGGAAAACAATAAGTTAGTAAAAGAAATAACCATATAGTACAATGCCAACTTCAGCTTTATTTATGGAAAACTTGCTGCAGTATTTTCTTTACATCAAAGGGAATTGGATTTCTGTATAAAAAACTCAAAAATAATAAATAATGTTTCTCAAAAAGTGTTTTCCATGTCTTCTCCAACCTATTCTTCATTAACATATGATCAAAACATAACATCCTTAACATCTTTGAAGATTAGGAATGTTACACTAAAATAAAAATTGAATCCTACATTAAAATAATCACTGAGTCTCTTTATAATTAAAAATAATAATAGCAGTAACCCAAGTAAAAGAATGTCTGGATTAATACAAACTGTTTTTCTTACTCCAACCTGTAGTACATAAAACACATCAAAAAAGAGTAAGAAAACAAAGTTCAAGTTAAAATTATAATTCACATATTTGTAAATTGTCATTCAATATTCAAAAACAGCATTTCAAACTTAGGATCAGATGTTTTTAAAAAACTAAAACATTAAATGCTTTATCTTAATACAGTTAAATGACTCTTACACTGGTTTACAACTTAACTGCTCCAATAAGCAAGCTAAGGAAAAGAGTCAAATTGGAAAACACTCTCAAATCACCATTCTGAAATCATATCTGCATACACATACACAGAAAAACAAGTTCTGATTTGCTTTACCATGGTGATATTTATTTTTCACCAGTTCTACCATAACATGTAATACTACTTTTACACTGTGTGCCCTTTTGACAAGCAATATTGCTTTCTTATGTGGCTTTGGATTTATGCTAAAAGAGTAAACAAGGAAGTGATATTTTCTACCGAGATAAGATAGGGAAAGAAATTATATCTTGAACATGGAGCAAATGAACAACTATTCAGTGGAAAGAACAGAATATTGAATGGGAAACTGAAATAATCGCCCCAAGCATTCTTTGTTTTACCTCAGAACTTTTTATTCTGCTCTAGATTAATGCCCTTTTTTTCAGTGATGCTTTATGAAGGAGTAATCAGGAGTAATGTTTGCATACTGGTCATTTATGTGCAAATTATATTAGAAACAAACTATAGTGGAACCCAGGATGCACACTAAGATAAAATATAAAGTAAAACAGCATTAATATGTCACTGCTTCATTAGATGACTAATAATATCCAAACTGATCCATTGACCTGACTTAGTATCTTAAGGAAAATAACATCATAGTTGCAGTCAAGCACCACTATTCTATGTAACTTTGATTCTATCTCCAATGAAATAAAAGACAAATACAGAGTACTACAGTTAAGTGTGAACAGAAAGCAAAACAAGGTATGTCATTATATATTAACCACAAATTTCAAAATATTAATATTCTATTGTAGTAAAGATTGTCTCTGTACTTTGAAAGTTATAACCTTATTTTGACAAAAGCAACCAAAGATTGCCATGAAGGCACTTTTTAATAATATATTAGTGTTGCCTGCAATATCCACCAGATGTCACCATTTCTAAGGATGTTCCTCAAACTTTTAAAGTAAATGTCCAAATGGATTATATTTTTAAAAGGATTGGCCAATGTGATTATTTTAAATTATGAAAATTAAATTTATCCCAAGTGAATATATTCTGATTGATGGCTGCAAATAATGGGTACATTGACCTCTGTTATATATTTTTCTAAATGTTTCTATTGCACATTCATTTCTTTGGTTTTGTTATACATACCTTAGATAAACTAAAAAATAGTTTATCTATTTTTTGAGGAAAAAATACTGCTAATTAACTGCAAAATGTCCCCCCTCACAAATATCTTACCTAGAATCCTAGTCAACTTTTAGTTGACTTTTCAGAATAGAAATTAAAATTTATAGATTGTCAAGTTATTCACAGTGCAATGAGTATAAGTAAAAGTAATACTTGGTTTCAAATGGAGGAAATTTCATATTAAAAATAACATCATGAAGATAATTTTTATCTTTTTTCCAAGAGATAAACTGTATATTCAATGGAATTCAAATAGACATTTGGACATTTAATAAATGATAAGAATTCCAAATTAACAATTTAATGTTGATTTTAGATTCATAAAAATCTCTACAATATTTGAGCATATCACAAACTTCATATAGGTTTGTGACCATGTGCTGCATATCACATGCAGTTTACTCTCTACTATATTTAATAAACCCTCTTCAACAATAGCACTGAATATATTAATTTCAGTAATGAACAACAAAATCCGTCAACTTTCTTTCTCATTACATTACCCAACTGCAAAACAATCTCTTTTCAATATTACTTCAACATTTCTTTTCTCCAACTCTTACCTTCATTTCAACTTCCATTATACCTTCTATAGTTCCATTTGAACAACTTTAACTTAACATTTTGAGTATTATTTCTCTTCAATGTATAAAAATAATTTAATTTGCAAAATTATAAAGAAATATTTGAAAACAGGCAGTCAAAATCAATTCTGCTATCAAATAGTCTGCTAATTCTTCTTATAAACCGAGTTTGAGTAGCATATCATACCCCCATTGTTTTAACATTAAAACAGAAAAGCTTCATTTTTTACTGCGTTTGAAAACAGACTTCTCTGACAATCAACTAGAGAGGAAAAAAATCAAGACATAGCATAAACAAAAGCCTGCAAATATTGCAATTTCCTACATGCAAAATATAAGTATATCAATCTATAGAACTGCCTTTAGGAAACAAATTATTCTTTGTGAAAGTCATTTTGCTAAAGGTACTGGATCTGGCAAGTTACTTAAAATTAAGCAACACATGTCTTCCCTGAGTATTCTTTGACCCCCCCTTTAACTTGGAATCCAAACTCCACCAAGAGCTTCTTCAAGTTTTTTTCTGTATACTGCGTAGCGTCTTTTTAAGGTTTGTAGTTGCTCATCTTCTTCTTTGTCCAAAATACGCACGAAGTTCTGTAGTTCAGGAAGGCTAAAGGCTTCCCACTGTTAAAATAAAATTGTGGATTTATCCATGGCATCTAAGAACAATTGACAATTTGGTTTGTAATTTTCATTTTATTGTGCTACTCAAGTAGAAACCAATAAATTTATTTTCCTTCAGGATCTACAAAATACAGAAATACATAAACCTATAGATAAAACCGTCCATGATTAAATCCATGTATTTCTCACAAATTTCAAAAGCATGCAAAAAAAGAGAATAACTCCACATTCTTGAAATTTTTAGTTCAGAAGCAGGAAGACAAAAAGACCAAAACACTAATATTATATCTAGCTAGTTTTTTAATAAATACCAATTTATATGCAATGGCCAAGAGGGATGATGACTAATCATAATTGTTAGGAGTGGAAACCTGGAAATCCAATTTGCACATGTAAGAATACTATATTTCATATTAAGCCATATATTTTACGGCCAAAATTTTGGGGATGTGATTTATTAACATAGAGTGAGAACAGGGTAGAAATAAAAGATCTCTAGTGCATAAATAAATTTAATTTATTTCAGTGATAAAATTTCTTCCATCTAATTTAATCTGTTACTGTTCAGACAATGAAAAAAGAATAAGACAAACTACAAACACAATTAAAAATATAATAGAAAGAAAATCATACTGGCCTTTTCCGACATGAATTATGCTGCCTGATGGAAGCATAGATCAGGATGTTATAGAACAACATCTAAATTCTATAAAATAGACTGACAATTATGTTTTTCTGCCTATTAATAAGTGGGATACTCCCAAGTATTTTTATAACCATGTTATCATCAACTGCAAAGATCTGGGAAGGAACCTCAATAAGTTGGAGGCTCAAGTGGTATTCTCATCCATCCTTCAGTCCCATGGAAAAGAGAAAAAATGGAATATAAATATTGGTACAGAAGCATAGGTGTCTGTGCAAATAGTATTGATGGAAAATGTTTTATCAAATTTGTAGATGACATTGTATGGAATAAAGGTAAAGGCAAATGTTTCCCCTATTTAGTTGTGTTCAATCTAGGGGGTGGTTCTCATCTGTTTATTAGCTAAGGGAGCAAGTGTTGTGCGAAGATACTTCCATGTTCATGTGGCCATGACTATACATGGAACACTGTTACCTTCCCACTGAAGTGGTACCTATTTATCTGCTTACATTTGCATGCTTTTGAACTGCTAGGTGGGCAGGACCTGGGGCAAGTAACGAGCTCACTCCATTGTGGGACACTCAGATTTTGAACCCAGGCTGTTAACTTTCCAGCTGACAAACTCAGAATCTTTAACTGATGATCCAACTCATCCCCATTCTGTATGGAATAGGTACTAGTATAATAGATGACAGGAATAAAACTCAAGATGATCTTGATCAGTTAGGAAAACTAACTGAGATAACAATTACTATGTGGCTGGGAAATAAATGCAATTTTAGGCTACAGCAACTGAAATAGTTTCTTAATCAGGAAAAACAACTGATCTATTTTATTCTACATAGATCAGATCCAACTTCACATATTTTATCCTGCCCTGTACACATTATTTTAGAAAGTATTTCGAAAAAATAGAACAAGTTAAAAGAAGGGCAAGAAGGATTACTTTACCATTAAAAGATTGTAAACCAAATGTCATAAAAACAAATTGAGAGAACTGGTAATGTTTACCATGAATAGGGGAAAAAATCCTTATGGGTGATAATAGCACTGAAGTATCTGAAAGCATGTCATGCCAAAAAAAGGCAAGACCTGTTTCCTACTGCATCAACGTTAAGGATATTGAATATGCATTTAACAATACTTACAACCTATCACAATCACAAGGAGCTCTTAGTAGTATAAGTAGGCTCCATAGGTGGCTCAGTGGCTAAGACACTGAGCTTGTCGATCAGAAAGGTCGGCAGTTCAAATCCCTAGTATAGGTCTCCTGCATGAGCAGGAGGTTGGACTAGATGACCTTCAAGGTCCCTTCCAACTCTTTACTGTTACTGTATATATCTTCAGTCAAAAAAATAACAATTAGCTAAATCAGGACTATATCAACAACAAGGTAACTGAAAGTAAAGAGAAATAATTAATTTACCAAAAGTGATAAAATTGATAGGTTTTATAGTGTTTGGAGGCTATTAAGGATGGATGGGGACCAACGGGCTGAACTTGAACCTTGGCAAGACAGAATGGCTCTAGGTTTTGGGGTCCTTTGGTTCATTGGAGAACTGATCTTAGATGAGATAGCACTGCCCCCGGCAGACCCAGTGTGTAATCTAGGGGTTCTTCTCCACTCACTACTCCTGCTTGAGGAGCAAGTGGCAATCAGGGACATGAGGGCCTTTGCACAACTGCGGGTTATTCACCAGTTACACCCTTTCCTGGACCAACATTTTCTGCTCACTGTCACTCACACCTTAGTTACCTTCCGTCTTGACTATTGCAATGTGCTCCCTATTTGTGTTGCCACCTGATCTCCTTCCCTCTGGTACTGTGCCTGTTACATCTTGGCCTCCTTCCATCGCCTTTTATCAGCCTCAGCATTGCAGAGAGGATCAGCAGGCTATGGGCTTCGGTGTTGAAAGTCTTGGACAATTTCTGCTGCCTCATTCCGGAAGGATGAACCATGACTCCGCTGGCGGCTCTTCTGCCGCCTAGTCGCCGTGAGAGGGAGGCTGCGGCTAATTCCCTCCGGACTAAATCGTTGCAGCTGCTTGTTGACTTTCCATCGTGGCGAGAGAGCGGTGGATTTCCCAGTTGCCCCATGCTCAGCTGTATTACATCTACTCCTCCCGGCATTACCAGCTCTGGCACCCATAGTCGCCCTTAACCACCTCCCATGTTTGTGAACTGGCCTATACCTCGGCAGACCTCTTCTCACTGCGAGACTCCCCCCACTTGCAGGTGTGGCCCTCTACTCTATCGAGGGCCTACCTTTATGACAGGCTTTGGAACCCCGAGAGGTGGCATGTCGCAAAAAGGGGATTGAGGGGTTTTTTGGGGAAATTTTTAGACAGATTTTTAAGGGGTTCTGGGAGGGGGGAGGGTTGTGTGGGTTTGGGGGATAACCCACGAGGGGAGGGGTCTGGCCCGGCTGCTAATTGGGCCACGGGAGGGTGCGGATTCTGGGGGTAAGGGGGGTATCAGAATTCACTCTATTGAGGGCTTTTCTATCAATACGCTGAGTGGGAGAGGCAGATACGGCGGGAGCAGGGGGCCATATCACGTGGTTGGGGCACGCACTCGCTATCTTCAAGCGGTGGCATGCCCTGGTCCCCATAGCCCTTCTTGTTCCCCAGGTTGCACAGACTCTCAGGGCCCGAGCCTTCGGCTGTTGTTATGCAATGCCAGGTCTGTGGTAAATAAAGCCCCCCTCATTTGCGATCTTAGGAGGGGGGAGCGGACCTGGCAGGTATTACGGAGACCTGGTTGGGCCAGGAGGGGGGAGTTCCCTTCGTAGATATGTGCCCACCAGGCTTCCGGGCATTCCACCAGCCGACAGCTCAGGGCAGGGGCAGGGGGGTGGCGGTTATTATAAAGGAAGGTCTTGAGTCGAGGGAGACCACTGTTCCACAGATAGCCGGATGTGAGTCCCTTCTTGTGAAGTGCGGCCGTGGAGTGCAGATGGGTCTGTTGATCACGTACCTGGCTCCCTGCCACGTGGCAACGACCCTACCTGAGCTGCTTAACGTCATAGCCGAGGTGGCGGTTGATACCCCCAGACTTTTGGTCATGGGGGATTTCATCCTGCCATCCATCGGTGAAACGTTTGAGGTGGCTCGGGAGTTCATGGCTTCCATGACGGCTATGGACCTGACTCAGTTAATTCAGGGCCCTACTCACACGGGCGGGCACACTCTGGACTTAGTTTTTATCTCTGGTCAGTGGTTGAGTGGCCTTGATATAGTGGATATAGTCATCGAACCCTTGTCATGGTCTGACCACTCGCTCCTTCGACTTGACTTTCTAACCACTACACCCCACCGCAGGGAGGTGGGACCGACTAGGTGGTTCTGCCCCAGGCGCCTGATGGATCCTAATAGGTTCCAGATGGAGCTTGGGCCATTTCCTGAGACTCTGGCTCATGACTCGGCCGAAGACCTGGTGGCCGCCTGGGACCGTGCGGCTGCTGGGGCTTTGGACCGCGTCATGCCTTTGTGGTCTCTGACCCGGCACCGAACTCACCTGGCTCCTTGGTTCTCCGATCAGGTGAGGGAGATGAAGCGCCGGAAAAGACGCCTGGAGAGCAGTTGGAGGACCAGCCGTTCCGAATCTGACCGAACACTGGTGAGGTCTCATATTAAGACCTACCTAGTGGCGATAAAAGCGGCAAAATCTAGCTATTTTGCCGCTCTTATTGCGTCATCAGATAATCACCCCGGCCGCCCTGTTTAGGGTGACCCGCTCCCTTCTCCATCTGGGAGCGCGGGATGATCCCTTGCAGGGTCGAGCTGAGGATTTTGTGCAGTATCTGCATGACAAGATCGCTCAGATTCGGGAAGGCCTGGCCTCTGACTGGGTAAGTCCAGACGAGATGACTGAGGCAGGTCTTGAGAGTGTTATCTGGGAGGAGTTTGATCCTGTGGCTCCCGAGGATGTGGACAGGATTCTGGGACGGCTGAACGCAACCACAAGTTTATTGGACCCATGTCCCTCCTGGTTGGTGCGGGCCTCCGGGGAGTTTACACGAGGCTGGCTCCAGAGGATTATTAACGCTTCCTTGAGCGAGGGTGTCCTACCGGCTGCCTTGAAAGAAGCGGTGGTGAGGCCCCTCCTCAAGAAGCCCTCTCTGGAGCCGGCTGTTTTGGCTAACTATCGTCCAGTCTCCAACCTTCGTTTTATTGCGAAGGTTGTTGAGAGTGTGGTGGTGCGGCAGCTTCCACAGTACCTGGATGAAGCTGTCTATCTAGATCCGCTCCAGTCCGGCTTCAGGCCTGGGTACAGCACGGAAACGGCATTGGTCGCGTTGGTGGATGATCTCTGGAGGGCTCGGGATAGGGGATGCTCCTCTATCCTGGTCCTGTTAGATCTCTCGGCGGCTTTTGATACCATCGACCATGGTATCATGTTGCACCGGTTGGAGGGGTTGGGGGTGGGGGGCACCGTTTTGCGGTGGTTCTCCTCCTACCTCTCTGACCGGTCGCAATCTGTGTTGGCAGGGGGGCAGCGGTCGACCCCGAGGCGTCTTGTTTGTGGGGTGCCGCAAGGGTCGGTCCTCTCGCCCCTTCTGTTCAACATTTATGTAAAGCCACTGGGTGAGATCATCCGTGGCTTTGGGGTGGAGTTCCATCAGTACACTGATGACACTCAGCTGTACATCTCCACCCCAGGCCACCCCAACGATGCCCTTGAAGTGATGTCCCGGTGCCTGGAGGCTGTGCGGGCCTGGATGGGGAGAAACAGGCTCCGACTCAACCCTTCCAAGACCGAGTGGCTGTGGCTTCCGGCGTCCCGATATAGCCAGCTGGCGCCATCGCTGGTTATTGGGGGTGAATCATTGGCCCCCAAGGAAAGGGCTCGCAACTTGGGCATCCTCCTGGATACACGGCTGTCTTTAGAAGAGCATATGACAACCGTGGCCAGGGGGGCTTTTTATCAGGTCCGCCTGATACGCCAGTTGCGTCCCTTTCTAGATCGGGACTCCCTACGCACGGTCACTCAGGCACTCGTCACTTCCCGTCTGGACTACTGCAATGCTCTCTACATGGGGCTCCCCTTGGGGTGCACCCGGAGGCTCCAGTTGGTCCAGAATGCGGCCGCGCGGGGGTTTATGGGAGCGACGGGGTGCTCCCATGTGACACTTCTCCTGCGCAAGCTGCACTGGCTTCCTGTGGTCTTCTGGGTGCGCTTCAAGGTGTTGGTGACCACCTTTAAAGCGCTCCATGGCTTAGGGCCGGGGTATTTACGAGACCGCCTTCTGCCGCCAATAGCCTCCCACCGACCAGTTCGCTCACACAGAGAGGGCCTCCTCAGGGTGCCGTCAGCCAGACAATGTTGGCTGGCGACCCCCAGGGAGAGAGCCTTCTCTGTGGCGGCACCTGCCCTCTGGAACAACCTACCCCCAGAGATACGCACGATACCAGACCTCCGGACTTTTCGTCGGGCCCTGAAAACACATCTATTCCATCTAGCCGGGCTGGCTTGACCCCATCCTTACGGTTTTAAATTTATAATTGGTTTTAATTGGGTTATTTTAAATTGACGGCTAAAAGTATTTAATGTTTTTTAAATTGTTTTTAAATTTTATATGTTGTGTTTTTACCGTGGCTGTTCACTGCCCTGAGTCCTAAGGGCGGTATACAAATTAATTAATTAATTAATTAATTAATTAATTAATTAAGTAAGTAAGTAAGTAAGTAAGTAAGTAAGTAAGTAAGTAAATAAGTAAATAAGTAAATAAGTAAATAAGTAAATAAGTAAATAAGTAAATAAGTAAATAAGTAAATAAATAAATGTGGCTGCCCTATTCAGAAGCTCCAATTGGTTCAAAATGCACCAACCCACATGATTTTGTGCAAGCCCAGGTGTGCACGTATTTTACCTCTCCTGTAGGAGCTGCCAATTTGTTTCAATTCAAGGTGCTGATTGTCATCTTTAAAGCCCTACATGGCTTGGGACAGAACTCTCCCTCATTACAACTACCTGACCCACCATAGCAGGGAGGCAGGGAATGTTGTGGGTTTCCTCTCCTAAGGAGGGACATCTCCGTGGTGGTTCCCTCCCTTTGGAACATCATCCTCACAGAGATTAGACTGGACCCTTTCGCAAGGCTTTGAAGACCTTGTTTTCCCAACAGGCCTAGGGAACCCAGAGTGGGATGGAGCCCATCAAGTGGCTTGTTTGACTGATTGCTATCGCCAAGGAGGGGAAGAGGCATTGGATTTACCGTGAATGCCGTTTCTCCAAAGGATGTGGAGTGGGTCAGGAGTGGGATGATCCAGCTGGTCTGGCCAATCACGGAGTCGAATTGCTTTGGCCACGCCTCCTTAGGCCTCCATTGCTTCCAGTTTGTTCGACGAAGGCAGATCTACAAGATAGGCTCCAGCAAAATCAGAAAGGAACCAAGAAAATCGCAGGTGGGAGGGGCTGACCCACTCCGCATCCTTCGGAGAAACGGCATTCACGGTAAGTCCAACTGGAGCCTCTTCTCCCATAAGGCTGCGGAATGGGTCAGGAGTGGGACATACCCAAGCTCGTCAGCCCTACGGGTGGGAATCCTGCGATCTAGGAGGCCGCGGGGCCAGGTGCACTTGTTGGAGGACCCTCCTGCCGAACGATGCCTCCACAGATGCGAAGACATCCAAACGGTAGTTTAATAAAGGGAACAGGAGTAGTCCAGGTAGCTGCCCGGCAAATATCTTCGAGGGAGGCCTGCGTGGCCCAAGCAGCGGTGGTAGCTGCACTGCGACTCGAATGAGCAGTGATATGCCTCGGAGTAGGAAGGGATCGTGATTCATAAGCTTGGGCAATACAAGCCCGGATCCAGCGACCTATAGTGGTCGAAGATACTTTAGATCCTAGCGAGGCAGGTTGGAAAGAGACGAAAAGAGTTTCAGAACATCTGGTAGGGGCGGTCCGCAAGATGTAGATTTTAATAGCTCTGTGGACATCGACAGTATGCTATCTATGTTCTAGGGGATGAGCAGGTTTGGGTCAAAAATTGGGAAGGATAATTTCCTGCTCCCGATGAAATCGGGAGTTAACTTTTGGTACAAAGGCCGGATCCAAATGGAGGATGACCCTATCCGGATGAATGACACATAAATCCGGCCTGACGGAAAGGGCCGCCAATTCCGAAATGCGGCGGGCTGAAGTTATGGCCACCAGGAAGGCAACTTTCAAGGTAAGGAACCTAAGGGTGAAAGTACGGAGAGGTTCGAATGGAGGTTCGGTAAGTGCCTTCAACATCTGTGGCAAGTCCCAGGTGGGATATCGATGGACTATGGGTGGACGAAGATTCCGGACCCCACGTAAAAACCTCTGAATAGAAAAATGATGTGACAAAGGTACACCTTCTCTAGGAGACAACACCGTGGCGAGAGCTGCAACATGCCGTTTGAGAGTGCATGTTGCAGCTAGACAAATGCTAGTCGCTTACGGTATCCATCGTGGAGGAATTCCAGCACCTGCGGAACAGAAGCTGACAATGGATAAATACCTTCCACGTGGTGATGTAGAGTCCGATGGTGGACTGCTTTCTGTCTGCCTGCATAATGCAGATGACATCCTCTGAGTAAAGCGCCTCCCTCAGGAGGAGCCCCTCAAGAGCCTGGTTGAGCCACTGGGGCTCTGGGTGGTTGAGCGCCCCCTGGCTAAGGGATACCCTCCCTGGAGGGAACCGCCAAGGGCGTGCTGCTGATAGTGTCACTAGGTCTGAGAACCAGGGTCTTCTTGGCCAATAAGAGGCGACAAGGACGATGTCCGCTTCCTCCGCTATGATCCTGCGTATCACCCGTGGGATTAGTGGCAGCGGGGGAAATGCATAAAGGAGTCCCAGAGGCCAGTGGCAGCGGAGTGCATTTGTGTCCTCCGCTCCCGGTGATGGATAACGAGTGAAGTAGCGGGGAAGCTGCGTGTTCACTGGAGAGGCGAACAGGTCCACCTGCGGTCGCCCGAAATGAAGACAAATGTCTCGGAAAAGATCAGGGTTGAGACGTCACTCCGATGCGTCCACGTATTCTGGCTGAGAAAGTCCACCTGGAGATTGTCCTTGCCCGCGATGTGATCTGCCCGCAGAGAGAGAAGATGAGCCTCCGCCCATCGGCCTACGAGAAGAGCTTCCTGCATCAGGGACTTGGATCTTGTTCCTCCCTGGCAATTTACGTGGGATTCCGCCACGTTGTCGGTAAGAACTAATAGATGGTGTCCCTGGATCGCCGGTTGAAAGGCCTGAAGGGCCAGGCGAATTGCCCGGAGTTCCAGTAGATTGATGCTGACTGCGTCTCCATCGGAAACCAACGGCCCTGGACTACTTGAGGACCCAGATGAGCCCCCCAGCTGAGCAGACTGGCATCTGTTGTCATGAGGAGAGGTTGAACTTCTAAGAAAACGCACCCTTTGTCCAGGGCCTGGGACAGCCACCAGTGCAATGACTGGCGGACAGACAGAGGAACCCTGATCTTGGCTCAGGAGGCAGCAGTCTTTGTCCGTTGATGTGGGAGTAATAGCCATTGAAACCTGACACGGGCATGCAGTCGGGCCCAAGGGACTATGTCTATACACGACGCTAGCTTCCCTAGTAGGCGTGCAAGTTCGAGTTCGAGTTTGGTCACAGTCGGTTCCCGGAGAAGTTGCCGTATGAGCAATCGGAGGCTGTCCTTCCTCTCATGAGAGAGGAAAACCTGTCCCGCCTTGGTGTCGATGATTGCCCCGAGATGTGTCAGGCGGGTCTGGGGTTCTAACTGGTTCTTGGACATGTTGACTAGGATCCTGCAATACCTGTAATGTCAGTTGCAAATCGACCTGAGCCTTCTGGAGGGTAGAGGCCTGGACCAAAATATCATCCAGACAGGCTTGAAGCCTCACTGGAACGGATCTCAGGTAGGCCACAAGGGCCGCTAAAATCTTGGTGAAGCTGCGCGGAGCCGATGCCAGTCCAAATGGAAGGGCACGATATTGGAGGTGATGCCCCGCGTAGCTGAATCTGAGATACCACCGGTAGGCCGGCAATATGGGGATATGCAGGTAGGCTTCGGAGAGGTCTATGGAGGCTAGAAAGTCTCCGGGCCTTATGCCCTCCAGGATAGATTTTTGTGTGCTCATTTTGAATTTCCGGTACACAAGATGGGTGTTCAGTGATTTTAGGTTTAGAATCGCTCTCCAGCCCCCAGAGTGTTTTGATACCACAAAAAGGATTGAGTAGAATCCCTGTCTCCACTGGTCAGGAGGAACCTCCTCGACTGCTTTGATGTCTAGAAGATGCTGAATGGCAAGCTCCATGAGCTGACGCTTGCAATGGGAGTTGGAGACAGGGCATGGTACGAAGTGGCTCGGGGGGCGGGAGAGGAACTCCAACGGGAGGCCAAATTCTGTTGTGTGTAGAACCCATTGGTCGGTCGTGCTGCAGGCCCATTTGTCTATAAAGAGACTTGGCCTGCAGGGGGAAGAGTGGTGACAGTCATTTTTGATGGCGGAACTGGCGGCCGCCTGTTCCACGAAAGGACCGCTGGGGGGGGGCAAATGATTTAGGCTTGTCCCGAAAAGAACCCCCATCCTGGGGACGAAAGGATCCCTGAGAATATGGTCTCTGACTAGTACCCTCCTGAGGGAAATTTCAAGTCGGCTGCCTACGGTAGTAGGGAGTGGCTCAGCGATCGGCCCTTCTGGTGACAGAAGGTAAAACCTTCTTTCTATCCCTATCCTCCACTAGTAAAGGTTCAAGGGGATCGCCAAACAGCTTAGACCCCGAATATGGGGTGGAGGCTAGGCGCCATTTGGCTTTGAGGTCAGCTGGCCGTTGTCGCAGCCATCGACGGCGGCGTGAAGTCACTGACAATGCCATGGCCCGAGAGGCGTACTTGGCCGCGTTGAGTGTGGCATCGGAGGCAAATTGAGTGGCTGCAATTATTTGTTCAGGTCCTGATGGACTCTGACCTCTTGTGCTGGCAAGCGAGATTGTAGCTGTTGAAGCCACAATAGGGAAGAAGGGGAAAAGGAGGCCGTGGTAGCGGCCTGAATCGCCCAAGCCGAGGCTTGGTGAGTTTTCTTAAAGGATAAATCAAACTTCCGATCTTCCGGTTTAAGGCCCTCAGAAGTATCTCCCGAAATGTAAGGAGAGGTAGAAGAAAGGGCAGTCACCGAGCCATCAACTACAGGTACCTGCAATAGGCTGGTCAAAGAGGGGTCCATATTGTAGTTGCGGCGGTTGTATCCACTGGGAGTGGGAAGAGTAGCCGGGTTAGCCCATTGCTTACGCATGACATCCGTGAAGAGTTTGGGCGTGGGAACAAAAAACTGTTCAGCAACCGGTTCAGCAAAAATGCCCTGACCAACGGCAGTGGAGGTAGTTGTCGGAGCAGAAGCAGGATCCAAGAGGCCCGATGTAACCTTGGCTTTGTGGAGCAGTGACTTGAAAAGCCTCTGTGGGAATAAACCTGTGAATGCTGGGACATCTGGTGCAGCGGTGTCATCATCCGAAAGATCAGCATCCCTCTGCAGCTCGTCTTCCAAGCCGATGTCAGCGCTGCCACGTGACCTCGTGGGAGAATGCTCGGGTGATCCAGTCAGACTAGCAGAGGGAGAAACTCGAGAGCGTCTCGAATGAAGGCTTTCTGAAACTAATGATGCGGAGCAATGCTCCCTAATGCCTGCCTGAATGCCATGGGAGATGGCCTTGGCAATCAACATTTGAACAGACTCAGGAAGGTCCTCCAGTTCCGACTTGGAGGGCTTAGCTGCTGGATGAGCCGGAGGAGGGTCCTGAGGCGTGATGGAACAATCAAAGGGAATCCCCTTTTTGCCTGTCAGGGGAGTGCGAAGAACTGGTAGAAAGTCTGTTCTGTCTCTCTGGAGACAGGGCCCTAGATAAATCTATATCATCATTAGGTCCCTGGTCAAGAGCATTCTCACGATCTGCAGGGAGAATTGTGTTCAGATCAGATCTGGTCTTCTCCACCAGTACATTCTGTTCAGAATTTTTGTGATGTGACTTTTTTACAGACACTGATTTGGATGTGGCCTTGCGGCCAGGCTCAGTCTTGCTAGATGACTGGTCTGCCATATTAATGAACAGGCCTAAATGGCCTCGAGAACCTGCACACAATAAGAATGATTGTTGTTGTTGTTGTTGTTGTTATTATTTATTAATAATAATAATAATAATAATATAAGGCAGCTGTTCTGGGAGTGAGCAGTTAGTGCTAACACTGTTCTCTTAGTCCTTTTAAAATGGCCGCCAACAATGGGACAATGATGCCCAAACAAAATGGCCACCGTAACTGTCACTCTGCAAGACAGTAATGGCGGCAAGGAAATGTCGTTGAGGGCCCAATTCGCCGCCTCTCAACACCGTCGCGCCAAGGAAATACCTCACAAGAGTAGCGCTGGGGTGGAGGTCTCCAAAGTCTCTTCTTCCGCCTCTCAGCTGATGATCGCTGAGGCGGTGGTGGCGACAGTGACGGAGAGGCCGGAGCGATCTGCTCCCGAAGCGCCGAAGGCGAAACCTTCAAATATGCACTCAGCTGATGAGCGCTGAGGAGGCGGTGGCAGGAAGCCAGAGCAATCCCCTCTCGAAGCGCCGAAGGTAAAACCTTCAAATCTTCTTCCCCACCTCTCAGTTGATGAGCGCTGAGGCGGAGGCAGCGGTGCCACCGGAGCGATCTGCTCCCGAAGCACAGAAAGCGAAATCTTGAAGGCTCCTCTCCCGCCTCTCAGCTGATGAGCGCTGAGATGGCGGTGGCAGCGCGGCGGCAGTGTTTTCAGCCAATACTGAAATGGCCTGCTCGCACAGCACAGAGGAAAAGGGCTAAATACAAGAAAACAATCTCCCACCTCCCAGCTGATGAGCGCTGAGATGGCGGAGGCAGTGGCGGTGCGGCGGCGGCGTTTTCAGCCGAAACTGAAGTGGCCAGCATGCACAGCCCCAAATAGAAAAACGATCTCTAATCTGTCAGGAGTGAGAGACTCAGGAATATGTCTGGTCGGAACTGGAAGCAATGGAGGCCTACGGAGGCGTGGCCAAAGCAATTCGACTCAGTGATTGGCCAGACCAGCTGGATCATCCCACTCCTGACCCACTCCGCAGCCTTATGGGAGAAGATTATTGTTTTAATGTTGCATATTGGATTTTTTTTTGTAAGCCACCCACAATCAGTGAGAGTGAGTGGATGGCCATAAATTTGATAGATAGATATTAGACAAACAGACAGATGGAGGCAGGCAGGCAGGCAAATAGTCAGATTTTTATTGAATGTTAACGGGAAAAAACACTTTACTAACAATAAAAATAGTTGAGTAAAATAATCAGTTGGCCAAAGAGATGGTGGATTCTTTTGGCAGATATTTTCATCTGTTAGGAATACTTTAGATCAGATTCTTATACCAAGCATAGCATGGCACTGAACCCAAAAGGTTTTAAATATGCTTTCCAATATAAGAGTCTATAAAATCTACACTATACAAATAGTCTTCAAACAGTTCATTTAGTGACTGTTCAAGTTAAGGACTACCTGTACTTTAATTGGCTACTTGCTTGCTTTTCTCTATAAACATGAATACATTCAATAGGTTTGAACTGGAAGTTGTACACCACTAGTTAGAAATCCTAGCAATGAACTAGCTGGACTTCCAAGATTTCCAAGTACACAACGCAAGTATAACTTACCAAAAACTCCCCAGATTCATGCTCACGCAAAACAAAGCTAAGCGTATCTGTTCTTGGGCCAGCCACCAACCGCAAATAGAGAGGATGTTCTGTTTCTGAGAGCTTACACATATAAACTGCAAATAATACAAAAGAAAGAATACATACTCAGATTTCTGCTGATTATCAGAACCACAGCTTTATCAGCGGACAAATAGAGGAATCTCAGTATTACATTATATAAATGGAGAACGATGAGCAACAAAGAATAATGAATGGTGCACTAGAACCATTATAATCTTTGACTGGTGATGAATATCCTACCTTTCTATTTCACTGCTCTTTATTATAGTTTGTGAAAGTCCATAGTGACACAGTATGCTTAATGAACAGTTCTAAGTAAATAAACCCTTTACATTCAGAAAACTCAAGAAATATTCTCTAAAAATTATGTGCAACATTGGAAATAAATAGAATAAAATACAAGGTTTATTGTGAAATTTATTGTGAAAGGGAAGAAGAGCAAGGAGGGAGAAAAATTCCTATTTCCTTAGCTTTTTTCTCTCTCCATACTTCACTGTTTCTCTTTTACAAGGTTAACACATGCTGGAGGTGAAAGAATTCCAAGAGACTGAGGCAATAACTGTAAAAGAATATCAAGATAGCCTTGAAGAAGGAATTCAACAGCTGTTAAATAAATATCAGCTTAGCCTTGGAAGGGAGCACAAGGTGAAAAACAAATCCAAGAAGGCCCTAACTTGATTTTCTTTCATGTAAAAAGGAGGAGAGAAAGTATTTGCTATGTCCTTGAACCATAAAGTATATTTTCCTTATCTGGTCTCCTTCAAAAGGCTGACAGCAATCAAGATTACTCTTAGAAAAGTCACCCAAAGATTCTATTCAGCTGAAATTAATCATACATATGCATGAAACAGGTCAAAAAGGGAAATTTGATTTCTGCTATTTTAATAGTTTTTATGTTTTATTAGAAATATCAGTTTGTCAAATAAATCTATTTCCCAACACACAATGTCTCAGAAATAATTCTACTACATCTAGATCATAAAAGAACAAAATTAGCATCAAAATACTTTTCTTTAATCCACTTATAACTCAGAAAAATCTATTTTCATACCTTGATCTTCCTTGTGACATTGTTTATAAAGTGCAAACTTGGCAGGATTATCAGCCACTAGAAATTTTTTGAGCAAAGCCTCAATAACTTCACGGACTGTGTTAGTACTGCTGATATGAAGAGTGTTCATATCGCCATTAGGCAAATAAAAAGTTGTCTCATTGCTGTTAAGATGCTTCCCTACATTCACAGAAGTCTGTAGAGTGATAGGTCTGCAAAGTTCTATCTGAACTTTGATGAAGCCAGTGTATATTCCGCTTGCGTTCTATAAATAAAAACACATACGCATATAACAATGAAATCATATTTTTTTTTTCTATAACAAAATGGAGAACAGATATATTTTCATGTACATGCTTTAGATGGCACAGGGGAAGAAAAAGAAAACTCAGCAAATAATCAAATTGCTATTTCCCCCGATACTTAGGTAAATACAGATTGCTTACCAGTACAAGCAATGCTTAGTTAACAGTGCAACTGGAAATACCAGAATTTCAATTCAATTTCAAATCTTTATTGTCAGTGCACAACATATGTACAATGAGATTGGTTGAGCTCCCTCAGTGCACCCATCAAAACACACTACAATTCACAGTGAAGACAGAAAATCCCTAACCCAATAAATCATATTAACAACCGCAAAGCAGTGCAGTCACATGACATTGCGCTTTACTATCATGTTGCTTAGCAATAGAAATTCTGGCACTTCCAGTTGCCACTGTTAAGCACTATCATTAAGCACAATGACTTGTGCCCACCATTTGTGACTCGTACTGACTTCCTCGTTGACTTGCTTGTCAGAAGCTGGCAGTGAAGATTGCAAATGGCAATCAAATGACTGCAGAATACTGCAACAACATAATTGCAAGCTGGGCACTGAGAATCCAGGGAATCCTGTGCAGGGAGATTATGATGGTTGGTTTGACAACTGGCCATAAGTAGCACTTAGCAGCAATAGCACTTAAGACTTATATACTGCTTCATAATGCTTTATAGCCCCTCTCTAAGTGGTACCACTCATTCAGTGCTGTCATAAGTTGAAAGGTTTCTGAACAAGCAAAAACCATTTATAATTGTGATTGAACAGAACAAGAAGAAACCAGCATGGCTGCACAAAGATCTCTCTGACAAATTGAAAGACAAAAAGGACAAGTACAAAAAATGGAAAGAAGGACACATAACTAAGACAGGATATCAGCAGATAGCCAGAATCTGCAAAGATGGTGTCAGGAAAGCAAAGGCTCAGAATGAACAAAGACTTGCAACAAAAGTCAAAGATAATAAAAAAAGTTTCTTCCAACATATAAATAACAAGAAAAAAAAATAAAAGAAACAGTCAGTCCACTAAAGAGAGAAGAAAGAGAGAAGACGGGAAAGAAGTATCAGGCAGCAGAGAGAAAGCAGAGTTGCTTAACTCATTCTTTGCATCAGTCTTCACACAAAAAGAAACAGTAGTCCAATCTACCAAAAACATAACTGTAAAAGACAGGCTAGAAATAAAAGTTAAAATAAGCAAAAAATTGTAAGAGAACACCTGTCTGATTTTGATGAATACAAATCACCAGGACCTGATGGATTACACCCCAGAGTTCTAAAGAAGCTGGCAGAAGTCATCTCAGAACCACTGTACCACATCTTCCAAAAATACTGGAGCACCGGGGAACTACCAGAGGACTGGAAAAGAGCTGATGTGGTTCCCATCTTCAAAAAAAAAAAAAAAAAACAGACCCAGGAAACTACAGACCAATCACCTGGGAAGATATTGGAAAAGATAATAAAAAAACCAGATCTGCCAACGTCTAGAAACGAGTAAATAGTAATAACTAGAAGTCAGCATGGTTTTGTTAAAAACTGATCATGCCAAACCACTCTTATTTCATTCTTCAACATAGTGACTAAATTAGTGGATTAGCAAAATACTGTGGACATAATATACTTAGACTTCAGCAAAGCATTCGACAAACCTACTTCTTGGTAAGCTAGAAAAAAGTGGGATAGATAGCATCACCATCAGATGGATTTGTAACTGGCTGACAAACCATCCTCAATGAGTAGTCCTTAATGGTACTACATCTACATGGAGGGAAGTAAGTAGTGGGGTACCACAAGGTTCTGTCCTAAGCCCAGTACTCTTCAGTATCTTCATAAATGACTTAGATGCGGGAATAGAAGGTGAATTTACCAAATTTACGGATGATACTAAACTGGCAGGAATAGCCAACACCCTAGATGATAGGCTCAAGATCCAGATGGATCTTGACAGACTGTAATACTGGGCCCTATCTAACAAAATGAGATTCAATGTAGAGAAAAGTAAAGTCTTATATTTAGGCAAGAAAAACCAAAAGTACACATATAGATTGGGTGAAACCAGTTTTAACAGCAGTAACTGTGAGAGGGATCTTGGAGTCTTAGTGGACAACCAATTAAATATGAGGCAGCAGTGTGTAGCGGCAGCCAAAAAAGCCAATGCAATCCCAAATTACATTAACAGAGGGATAAAATCAAGATCAAGGGAGGTAATCATACCACTCTATAAAGCCTTAGTAAGACCACACCTAGAGTACTGCATCCAGTTGTGGTCACCACACTATAAAAAAAGATGTTGAGACTCTAAAAAGAGTGCAGAGAAGAGCAACCAAGATGATTATGGGACTGGAAGCTAAAACATACGATGAACAATTGCAGGAACTGGGCATGATTAGTCTAGTGAAGACATGATAGCATGTTCCAATATTTGACGGGCTGCCACCAAGAGGAGGGGGTCAAGTTATTTTCCAAAGCACCTGAAGGCCAGAAAAGGAATAATGGATGGAAACTGAACAAGTAGAGATTCAACTTGAAAATAAGGAGAAATTTTCTGACAGTGAGAGCAATCAACCAATTGAACAGCTTGCATTCAGAAGTTGTGGGAGCTTCATCACTGGAAACTTTCAAGAAGAGACTGGACTGTCATCCAGTGTGTAGGGTCTGCTTGGGCGGAGGGTTGGACTTGATGACCTACAAGGTCCTGTCTAACTCTGTTAATCTATATCTATATAAATCATCTGGGCATTTACATGAGATTATAAGCAAATACCATCAGAACATTCTAAATTTGTTCTGCATTTTCATAGGCCCTTAAGAGTCCTTTCCACTGCACATAGTAACCATGAAGTCACCGTAATCACACACAGATAAGCCTCTAAGTGTCTGCATGAGAAATGTAGGGAGAATCATGTGACTGAAAGTCCACAGATTACAAATAAGCAACCTGAATTTATGTTGAGGTCTCTTGTGAACCATGCATAAAGATGACTAACTAGTTATGCTTACCAGAAGTGAAAAAGAATAATCAATGCAAGAAAATCAAAATCAACAGCTAGGACTAGATTGTTGTATAATGTATGCCAGAAAACTGACTTTAAAACCTGCAGTTAATGGTACCATTACCAACTTGAATGATCTTATGCAGGATGTGGAATAAGTCTGGTTAACACAAACAGAAGACTGAGAGTTCTAATACTGCCTTAGACATGAAAGCCAGTTGGGTGCCTCTGGGTCAGTCACTCTCTCAACCCAACCTACCTCAGAGGGTTTTGTTGTGGGGAAAAAAGGGAAAAAATCTAATAAATAAATAAAATAAATCTTAATGGTAACCTTTGGTTTTGGAGTTCTTGCACCAAAAATATCATGAGCTAGACCAAGAATACTAGCTAGGTCTTGGGATGCGAAGACAAAGTGACTTGGGTCACTTTTGCCTTAGCATGAGTTCAATTAAACCAGTTAATCTGATCCGGCAGCCACAATAACTGCTATACTGCATGGCCTAACAGAAAGTCTGAGAAAAGTAGAGTAACTTCATTATGAATGATGTTACAATTTATTAAACGCTCCTTGCTCAAACACACAACGCACAGAGCACGTTTGTCAGATGGTGGATACATTGCTGCACTTGTAAACCTTCTAAGATAGGTAACCAAATCATAAGGAAGTTAGGATTTTCAATCCACAAACTGTAAACACAATAACAAAAAAAGAGCAATAATAATAATACAATAAATCTTAATATAATTAAACCCACAGAGTAAGTTCAGCAATATCTCAAACGAAAAAAGGATATGTTTTTTTAATAATGTGTAAAAAGCAATTACAAAAATCGTAGATTTATATTTCTAAGTCCTTTAGGCATGCACAGTGAGAAGAAACATTCAGAGCACAGAATGTAGCTCAATATTTGTATATTTCAATTGTTACTGAATAGGTATAGTAAACTGTAATACACAGAGACCACACAAAGGACAAAACTGACAGCCCCCCTCCCCTGCCCAAATTTGCTTATTCTTCAATTGCCTCCCATCTTCCTTTCCCTGTCTGGTATAATCCTGTCTAGTAATATGAATTCTTGCAAATCTAGGAGGTGGATGCTAATAAATATTTTATGCAATATAGAATACATTTGCCATCATTTACAGCATTGTTAATCACATCTAGTGATGACTTCAGGGACACAAGATAAACACTTCTGTCCCAAACAGACATGCTATCTAATCATAATAAATACCTTATATAAAAAGCTTACCAATGTCATCTTTAGCTTGTCAGTAACATCTGAATTGTATATTTGGACTTTTTCCTTGATTGCTTCCTTGGTGAGGTAATTATGAGTTTCTCTCTCCTTCTGAACATCCTAGAACAAAAAGATAGTAAAATATTAGTTCTACTACAATTAAAAAGTAAAACTATGAACTGGGGAACTATACATAATATCTACGATTGGTAGTGCACAACAAACTTTTTTAAAAAATAAAGTGATTGAAAGCTGCATAGTAAAATGACAGCATTATATCCTGCAAACATTTATTATGAAATTAGCCTCTTTTTCTTTTTCTTTTTCTTTAATGGCTTTTGACAGAAAAGAAAAGGAAGTTACATAAATATGCTGTCTAAAACCAAAAAAAAAAATATGATTCTGGATGAAAAAAAATGAATATCTGGGTATGAAGACAAGGCAGAAGAGAAGTTCTACTCATGGTTTCAAAACTTTGGTACACAGAATTTCTAGGATACCAAACCTCTAGCCATAACTTAAGAGTTATTTGAACAAAGAGGGAAGCACATACACAAGGTTATAGATATCAATTGATTTAGTAACTGTATGTGGGGTTAGTAAAATAATTTTGAATCTGCTGGCCTTGAAGAGGAATGAATTTAAAATTTTGAAAAGCACACAAACATATATAATATTCATATCAAAGCAGACATTACCCTTATCAGCAATCACCTTTGTTTTTGAGTAAACTAGTTCTACAACATCATTAATAGACTGTGACTGTTCTTTCTTTTGCAAACTATAATGGAGGTTTATGCTACAGAAAGCTAAAATGTAAAAGAAAACCAAAAATACAAAATAATTGTGTGTGTGTTTGAATATAAGTGAATGAGAGAAAACTTAATATGTACTTGTGATAGTAAAGCTGAACAAGTTTATCATGATCTCATTCCAAAACCACTGGTTTTGCCATACCCTATATGGCAGTGCTTTAACTGTTGGCATGCAACCCA
Organism: Pituophis catenifer annectens; assembly: GCF_029215685.1. Classification (NCBI taxonomy): domain Eukaryota; kingdom Metazoa; phylum Chordata; class Lepidosauria; order Squamata; family Colubridae; genus Pituophis; species Pituophis catenifer. The sequence goes on along the minus strand of NW_027256887.1, from coordinate 42,462,856 downwards.
TTTCTAAATAGAGTTGGTTGTTTAAACTTTGAAGGCTAAATTACAAGAATGGCATTTAGAGTTCTTATATAAGATTTACAGCATAAGGAACACTAGGTTAACTATCCCGTTACAATAAAATAAGAATACTATTTTTCTGAAGTGCTCCCCCCCTTTTTTTAATACTTAGTTCTTATTCATATTTCCCATATTTCACTCTTCGAATCTATTTATATTAAAATACTATTCTTCATTGTTTCATTATTCAATATTTAATATACTATTCTAATGCCAATCACGATATTATTTAAACATACAAAATAACTCTATTCATATTCTTTGCTTTCATCCAATCTATATGGTTCTAGTATTAATATACATTTATATTAAAATATGCTCTTTTTGTTATTTAATTGCTCAGCGTTTACCAATCACAATGTTATTTAAGCTTACTTAATAATATCATCATTCAATCTCTAATTTTCCCATGTTATTATTACTTTTGTTTCATTATGTAAAGGTATATGTACAAGTAATCCCTCAATCTCTTATTGAACACATTCCTATCTCTGTTCTAATTTCTCCTCCTGCCACCATTATATAAAAAGAAAAATATTTTTTTCTTTCTTTTTACTATCTGCCTTCTATCCATCATCTCTTGCCCGCATCAATACTTTAATTCTAATTTTCTTAACTAGCCTTCCATATTCTTCTCTTAAATCTTCATCTCTGTCTGTGTCTACATCCTGCCTAGTCAATCTAAGTGTTTCTCACATCCCTACCCTCTTCCACTGCCTAGCTTTGAAATGATCAGCCCCGCCCTGACTCCCTTCCCAAAGTATCTTCCTGCTCCTCCCATTCTCTTTTCAGATCTCTTAGAATGTTTTCCCCCTGGTTTGATTCATCAAACATTATTGATTTTATATGATGACTCCTTGTTATTTTCTTTTCGTTGATTCCTCAATTCTGTTTTTCCCTCTATTTCTTTTGATAGCTCCTTCCTTTCCTGGGCATCTTGGTCATTACTCATTGTCCTTTGTATGTTTTCCAATTTTTTGCACTCTCAGGTTAATTTTCAATATTGTTACTAAAAATCTAGTGTTAATTATTTTAAATTGTAATTCAATTATAGAAGCAATGTTAATTTTTTAAATCCATAATTCCAGCATTTTAAATTGCCTTCCCAATGTTACATCTTCCCAGTTTGAAAGTCCAATTTCCTGTGTTTTTAAAGATTTTTTTTTTCTCTTTAATCCTTTCATTCCGGTCTGGTAGTTTTCTCAAAGTATTTGATCGCTTAACAGACAGTTCTTAGTAAATCCTAGATTTCTCTTTTGGGGTTAACTTTTGGGTTAAAAAAAAATCCTCTCACTCAGTTCCACACTGTTCACCAAAATTCGCTCCAGCTCAAAGCTTAGATGGTCGTTGGTTGTCTCAGCTTCGTGGCAGCCATCTTAAACTGTCTCTTCTCCTCATCATGGCTGAGGGAAAATAAGCCCCAGGTTAGGCAGGAAAGCTGTGACTCTCCAAGACCTCGTAGGGCATTTCACTTTGCTTCACCTATGGCTTGTACAAGACCTCTCAGGGGCTCTCCCTCAAGTCACTCCTTGCATAACTTCCCACCTTGCTAAATCCCTGCAGGCCTTGAGCCTCTTCCCTGTCCACCTTGCTCCACTTACCTCTTTCAAAGATTCCTTTCCAAAAAAGTGGCTAATCAATGCAATGCACGACCATCCTGCAAAGGCCACTTCGCACTATTCTGGAGGTAGGTACAGTTCATATGCTGAAAACTGAACCTTTCTACAGTAAGAAATTACAGGAATAGTGGCTGCTTCCAGAATGATGCAAGACAGCTTCTATAAAAGTCTGCATGATGTGACATTGGCTGGGTACTATTTTTGAAATTTAGTTTGCAGAAGAGTTAACTGGAGCAAGGCATGATGGAGTCGTGAAGAGGCCCAAGGCTATAGGACTTAACAGGGTAGGAAGCATGTCCAGGAACTAGGCATAAAGAACCCAGTGGGGTAGGAGGGATGAGCAAGTTATGCAGAGCAGTTGCAGCATCCCTGAGATCAGTTGTCAAGCACCCGAACTGCAATTACAGGACCATGGGAGTGCTTTACCCCATGCTATACCCTATGCTATGGATATAGATTGTAAGTCACTTCATGTAGCACCGTTGTAATTTTGAATGGTTAATGAACAAAAGGTCTTAAGTTGAAGATTACTTGTAATGTTGTTAATTATTTTGGCTTATTGCCACAACAAACAATGGTCAAAACAAATCATGTTTTAGGACTATAAGGGAGCCCATAATACATCATGAAGAAGTATTGTATTCACCTATAAGAGTTTTCATGAAAAATAATCATTTTTCATAAAAATTAGTGATCCGCTTAGCTTTATATCAATATGCTGCTACTGGCTATAAAACAAATCAAGACGAAAGATGGAATACAATATAATAAATTTATCATACCATAATTGCTAGATGGGATAATTTTCTGTTTGCCAGCATACTGGGTCACACAATATTCACTATCCCACAACTCTATACAAACATAGTTTTCAGAAAAAAATAAGGGCATACATGAGCACGCTAGCAGGAATACTGTTGTGGATTTATCCAATTTATTTTGCAGCCATACAAATAGATATATCAAAATTAGAGCAATTTAAGAAAGATTTAGCAACACTGAATACGAATAAGTACACTGCTGTGACTAAAAAAGGAAAACTGTTATGGATGCAACAGGTGAAATTTTGTAGTGAAGAAGTCAAAAGTTGGAATGCATATAGATATATTCTCTGTATGTGTGAATGCCTTTAAATCAGCGTAACTCCAGGCAATCTGGAAAATCCGGAAAGAGATTTTTAATTATCAGGACAAAAAAAAGAGAACATTATCAAGTCTTCAGACAGCATGCCAGTCACACCTTTAATGTATCAGTATTAATGAGTAAAGTTAGCTTGTGTATGCTGAGGGAAAAGGACACTGATATTTTCTCACACTGTCATTAAATAGAAGGCAAGATGCAGGATCAGACTCAAGATTTATTTAGTCTAGCATTTTGTTCCCACAGTGGAACCCCAATGGATCTCAATAACATTTTACAATACATTAATTGAGGGCTTTAATTCCACAATTGCTGGAGGTAATATAGCAACCAATCATAACCTCCAAATATATTTTATGAATCTAATAAATATCTTTAAAAATTAAGATTTCTTATAGTTCAATTTAGTCATGTGAAAAAATTCATGCTATACTGCTGGTTTTCCTTAGATCGGACAAGACTGTAGAATGAAACCTCAATTTAATGGAGCAACTGGGGAAATAGGAGATCCCATTTATCCACTAAATCTGGGGCAATATCATTATGCAAATGGTATAAATTGTATAGTTTGTTTTATGATGTCATTATGAAAAATAAAATAGGAATTTCATCCATTGTATCAGAAGTCTATATTAAAGTTACCTGTCGAGATTTCATTTCATACATTTTCTTCATTATTTATTCATTATGTATATATAATTTTAACTATATGCAAAAATTTATTTCTCCATTGAGAGTGGAGACAGCAGCCAGTGTGGGTACCACTCATCCAATCAGATTGCAGGACTGAGCCAGCCAATAATTTCAAGTCCCGCCCCTGTTGCCGGGCAGGCCCAGCTTTTGGCTCAGTCCTTCAGTTGGACTGGCGTGTGGGTCTCTAGCTCTGTCTGCTTTCTTCAAATTATCTGTTCTGCTTTGGGATATTTGGTGTTTTTTGATCTGGACTGTTTCTGACGTTTCTTCTGCTTATCCCTATGGACTTGGTTGCCTTTGGACTTTGTGAGTTTTTTTTTCTTTTAAGGGCTGTTAAGACTCTGGTGTGAGGGCGTTTGAATTGTTCCCTTGGGGACCCCTGGGGGGGCTTCCTGGGCGCCCCTTCCTGGCTTGGCATTCCCCTTCCTTCAGGATCTGGCCCTTCCTTGCCAAACGCCTTCCCCAGGGCCTCGCTTTTTTCTTCTAGGCCGTTTTTTTCGCGCCGTTTCTGTGGCGGCAGCCATTTTGTCGCCCCTCGCTCCGTGTACAACTTTTATTTAAAATTTTTTTCTGGCTGTTTCTTTGGACTTTTGGATTGCTGGGCTTGCTTGTCTAAGCCTCCTGGGAGCCGAATTTGCTGCCTTTGCTGTTCCGGTTGCCTCCTCTGCTGTCTAAGCTCCGTCATTGCTAAAAGCGCTGGAATCGCCGCTTCTTATCTCCGACGAGCAGCTGAACTAATTAGTGGAGTTTTTTTAGGCTCCCGCCCTTTCTCTGCAGCTCTAACAGCCGACGATCAGCTGAGCCGGGCCTGAAGGGTTCCCTTGTTACCACGTCTCCCTGCTACAGCGCCTGGACTGCTTCCTGTTAGTTGCCCATCAAGAGCGTGTGTGTGTGGAGCTTCGCGCCCCCCCCCCACCCCAGCGATTGCATCTGAACTGCTGGTCTTCCCTGCTGTTGGCAACCCCAAAGGGCATCTCTCTGGACTATATTTAATTTGGCTGGCTGTGTGTTCGTGGAGCTTCGCGCCCCCTCCCTTTGACTGTTGGAGCTGCTTGTATTTCCGCTGCCCTTGCCAGCCACTATTTGCTGTCTCCCTAATTACAGCGGCCATTTTGTGGAGTGCCTGCGCTCCCCTTCCTTTGCTTCTGGAATTGTGGGCACAGGACTTGAATTTAGTGGAGTTGCCGCGCTCCCCACCTTGTCTTCATTTAGTGACTGTTGCTTCTGCCTTGTGATCTGCCATTATGCCGAAGTCATTGGCCAAATCCAAATATGGTCGTAAAAACAGTTCTTCTACTCAGAGGCAGTCGGAGGATGCATCTACCTCGCATCAAGACCCTGCACAGTCACATGTTGCCCCATCTTCTCATGGGCATCACAAGAGTAGGAAGCATAGCAGTGCGCTGGACAAAGTAGAAAAACGCAGGGATAAAGTCCTCACTCAACTTTGTGCAAAAGCGAGCACTGGACTTCAGACATCGACGGCTTCTGCTCCGCTACAGGGTTCCCGGCCAGCTACTCCTGACCAGCTGTCTCTCAGGGACTGTCCTGTCACTATCTCCACTTCGAATTTGTGGGGCACTGCTCCTGTGGACCTTCTTACTGTTCCGCCCACTGTCGAGGATGTTCCTGATATACCATCTCCTCAGGATTCCTCTACGATTCCCGTGGATCCGGCTCTGTCTCAGGAGGTGGTGACTTGTCCTCTCCCTACCGACCAACTGCAAAAGATGATCGAGGCTGCAGTACAAAAGACCTTGGCGGAGGGCCGTCGTACCTCCAGTGTGGCTGGCTCTGTTCGATCTGTCTCGCCAGAGCAGCCTCGTTCCTCGGGGCTCGAATCCTCTAGAGCGCTTCATTCTCCTTCGTGCTCCCAAGCTGGTCATCTCTCCTCCCTGTCGGATGTGGACGACAGTGACTCTGGGTTGTCGGACGACGAGAATCTTCCACCTGATCAGCCGGCGTCTACTGCCCTCTTTCCGCAGGCCTTGTTCAGGTCTCTTCTGTTTAAAGCCGTCAATACGGCCCAACTTTCCTCCCCAACTTCCCAATCTTCCGTTTCAGTGCCGCCTGGGGCTTTGGACCTGATGTTCGCCGAGCCGGCCAAACCGATTACGGCTATTCCCACGCCTCCGCTTTTCCTGGATGTCGTGAAGCGGCAGTGGTCTTCGCCGGGGTCTGCTCCTATCCCGTCTTCGTCTGACCGTACGAATTTCCACGTCGCAGCTGAACTGGACACTCTTCTGCAGCTTCCGTCAATAGATGCTCCCATCGCTGCTCTCCTGTCTTCTGCCGCCATTCCGGGCGATCCCGCTGAAAACTTACGCCCTGATGAACGCCGTACTGATCAGGTCCTCCAACGGGCACATCTAGGGGCCGCATGGGCCATCAAGGCAGCCTCAACAGCATCTTTTTTTAACCGCACCACGTTGTTGTGGCTCCGCCAGTTACAAGAGAAGTTATCACCAGAGGATGCTCGTATCAAACATGACCTTAACAAGATTGTGGCTGCGGTTCAGTTTTCAGCGGATTCGACACTCGGCGCTGCACGGTTCGCTGCCAAATCGTTAGCTTCGGCTGTTACGGCTCGCCGTTTGACCTGGCTCCGGCATTGGCAGGGGACGCCAGACATAAGTGGAAGCTCGCTTCGGTCCCATTTGGGGGGTCCCTTTTGTTTGGGGCAGCCTTAGATCCCTTTTTGACCGAGACGAGGGACAAACGAAAGGTTTTGGCGGCGGCTTTCCGCAGGGGGGATTCTCGCTTCTCCCCTTATCCCTCTCGTCCCCAGTTTCGAGGTAATGATTTTGGGGGGCCCTCCTCCTACTCTTCCCTTCCCTCGCCCCGGCCATTCACAAACTTTGGCAGGCATCGGGGCTCACAAGATAGGGCATTTCGGGGCAGATCGTCTGGGTCCAAACGGCCCTTTCGAGGGGGAGGAGGTCGTTCCATCCGTCGCCGGCGCTGATTGTATTATTGATCCTCCCATTGGCGGCAGATTGGCCATCTTCGTTGCTGCCTGGGAGCGGTCCACCTCTGATCAGTGGGTCCTAGCCACTCTTCGTTCTGGTCTAGCTATCGAATTTGTCTCCACCCCTCCTGACTCCTTTGTCTGCTGTCCGATTTCTCGTAATTCGGACAGAAAGTCCCTTATGGACGCAGCAGTTCAGCATCTCCTGACCATTAGGGCTATTCAACCCGTCCCTGCGGGTCAGGAGCGTCAGGGTTTCTATTCCCGGGTTTTCCTGGTTCCCACATCTTCGGGGGAGTGGCGCCCTATTTTGGACCTGAAACGTTTGAATAGGTACGTGGTGTACCGTAAATTTAAAATGCAATCATTGCAAACTATTTTAGCCGGTGTTCGGAGGGGCGATCTCCTCTCTTCCATAGACCTTACGGAGGCTTATTTGCACATCCCTATCCTTCCTTCCCATAGGCGTTTTTTAAGGTTTTGTTACGGTGGGGTCCATTATCAATATAGGGCATTACCCTTTGGTCTCTCCTCTGCTCCCCGTACTTTTACGAAGGTACTGGCCGCCCTAGCGGCCTCTCTTCGTATCCGTTCTGTTAGGCTTTTATGTTACCTCGATGATATTCTCCTGTTGTCCCCTTCTGTCTCTCAGGCAGTTTCGGATGTTCGCCTCACTGTAGAGACTTTGGCGGCCCATGGTTTCTCGGTTAATTTAGATAAAAGTCACCTCTCCCCGTCCACCAGTTTGGTCCATTTGGGGGCCCTTATCGACTCTGTTCAGGGTAAGGTGTTCCTGTCCCCCGATAGACAGGCGGGTATTCGTCAGTTAATTTCCAAGGTGGAAGCTTGTAGGGCCGTTTCCCCTCTTGTCCTCTCCCAACTGTTAGGCAAGATGATCTCGGCCATCTCCATAGTTCCTTGGGCGCAACTGCACGCACGGGAACTTCAATGGTTTCTCTTGCCGTTGCAGAAGGCGGGCAGAGGCACGTCATCCAGGCCGGTTCCGGTCCCTCCTGCTGTTCGCCGATCCCTGCGGTGGTGGCGCTCCCCGGCCCTAGCTGCGGGGTCCTTCTTCCTGGAACCTCAGAGGGTGGTAGTAACTACAGATGCCAGTCTCCTCGGCTGGGGGGCCCATTGTCAAGGTCAGTTGGCTCAGGGCACTTGGAGCCCGGCAGAGTCCCGTCGCCCGATCAACTGGCTAGAACTACAGGCGGTCTTCCTGGCTCTCAGGGCCTTCCGAAATCTGATCTCCAACTCCCACGTCCTCGTCCTGACGGACAATGTTGCTGCAAAAGCACACCTGAACAAGCTGGGAGGTACCAGGTCGAGGTCGCTTCTTCTGTTGTCCCTGCGACTGGGATTCTGGGCGGAGAGGCACCTTTGCTCGCTCCGGGCACAGCATATTTCCGGAGTGGAGAACTCCCAAGCGGACTGGCTGAGTCGTCGTCAAGTGGACAACGCGGAGTGGCGCCTCCATCCCCGGATCTTCCAGGAGCTGTCTCGTCGGTTCGGCACGCCGATCATCGACCTCTTCACAACAAGCACGAATGCTCAATTGCCGCAGTTCTTCGCCCGGTTCCCAGATCTTCGGGCAGCGGGCGTCGACGCTCTTCGAATTCCATGGCCAGCGGGTCTTCTCTACGCCTTTCCCCCGACCTCACTCCTGCCCAGGGTGGTTCGCAAGATCTTGTACGAGCGGGCGGAAGTGGTCCTTGTAACACCTCATTGGCCCAGGAGACCCTGGTATGCGGACCTTGTGTCCCTCTCGGTGGCCCCATCGTGGCGCATCCCCCTCGAGGACGACGTTCTGTCCCAGGGCGCTCTATTACACCCGGACCTCGCCTGGCTCAACCTGACCGTTTGGCGGTTGAGCGGAGCACTTTGACAGCAGTGCATATCCCGCCGGATGTTATTCAGACATTGCAAGCCTCGCGCCGCGCTTCTACGGATCGGATTTACTCTGCCACCTGGCGTGCCTTCTGTTCCTGGTGTTCCGAGTTTGGAGTTTCCGCTCTTCAGCCATCCATTGTGGACATTTTATGTTTTCTGCAGCGGGGCCTGACTCAGGGCCTCTCGTCCAATACGTTACGTAGGCATGTGGCCGCGTTGTCTTCGGTCCTGGTCTGCGGATTCCTGCCATCATTGTCGCAACATCCTCTAATCCGGCGTTTCCTTCGAGGGGCCACGAATTTGTGTCCTCCTGTATTACACAGATACCCGACCTGGGATCTCCCTTTAGTGTTGGAGTCGCTTATGGGCCCTCCGTACGAGCCACTGCGGACTACTAGTCTCCGGCTTCTTTCCTGCAAAGTCGCTTTTCTTGTGGCGATAACGTCGGCTCGTCGTATATCGGAGATAGCAGCGTTGTCCATCCGTTCTGACCTCTGCGTCTTTCATTCGGACCGGGTAGTACTCCGTTTGGACCCCACTTTCGTTCCGAAAATCAATTCGGTTTTCCACCGCTCGCAGGAACTCATCCTGCCTAATTTCTGCCCGCGACCTGGTCATCCACGGGAGCGCAGATGGCACTCACTCGACGTACGACGGGCTTTGCGGATCTACATTAAGAGGACATCCGTTTTCCGTCGTTCGGAGTCGCTGTTTGTCTCCTTTTTGCCCGTTTCCCAGGGGTGCAAGGTCTCCTCGTCGGTTGTCGGTCGTTGGATTCGTCACACAATTGCTTTGGCCTACGACCTCCGTTCTCTTCCGCGACCAGCTCGTTTGACCGCCCATTCCACCCGTAGCGCAGCTACGACCGCTGCATGGGCGACCCAGGCACCCTTGTTCGAGATCTGCAGGGCTGCCACGTGGACTTCGCCGGTTCCCTTCATACGTCATTATCGCTTGGACCAATTTGCATTGGCAGAGGCGGCGTTCGGACGACGGGTGCTTCAGCGTGTCGTTGCCGGGGAGACTGTTGTTGTCGACCAGCCGGTTCCCACCCTGAACTCGGGACAGTGAACTGGGGTATGTCCCACACTGGCTGCTGTCTCCACTCTCAATGGAGAAGGGGCGTTGGTCCTACCTGATACGCTCCTTCTCGTTGAGTGGAGACAGCAGCCAGACCCTCCCCTTTTCCGGCTGTGTCTTCTGTCTGTCTTCTCCTCTCCTTACTTACCTGGTGGCTTTGTTGCCTTCTGTGCCCACACGCCGAGTCAGTCTTACGAGTCTTCGCCAAAGCTGGGCCTGCCCGGCAACAGGGGCGGGACTTGAAATTATTGGCTGGCTCAGTCCTGCAATCTGATTGGATGAGTGGTACCCACACTGGCTGCTGTCTCCACTCAACGAGAAGGAGCGTATCAGGTAGGACCAACGCCCCATTTCTCTATTATTTTAAAATCTGAAAATTTTTCCTCTTAAGGTAAAGTTAAAATCTTTCAATTATTTTTGTTCACTTTTCTGTATACCTTTCAAAGTCATAACTGATCATAACTGTGAATATTATTTCAAGTATGGCTACAGCGTGGATTTGGATAAAGGCATTGATTTTATCAATTTTTTTAGCAGATTTCCAACTTTTTGAAAACATCCTTTGAGGAGTGCAATAAACATAGAACAAGATTTTCTAATGAATAACTTCATTTCTAGATCATATTGTGTAATACCTGGATCCATTAATCTTCAGTGTCTCATTCCATGTAACTTATCTACATTAATCTTTAACTTTAAAAAAAAGTTTTCCATAGAATTGGATTGTTGATTACTTAAAAATAACATTGCTTAAATTGCTTAAATTTTTACACAAAGTATTTTGTGTACTTCTGAAATGCATCAAGGCCATACTGTTTTATCAGTGTATTTTAACTGCATTTACTGTGAAGCAGCTGATTCAGTTAAGGTATATTCAAAGCACAGTCTCTCGAAAGTTTTAAAATAGCTGTTAGGAAGTAGCAGATTCAATATATTAACATCTTACCTGGCCCAAATTTTCCAGTAGGATATTATACTCCCATTTTCAAACTGAGGTTAATACAAAGTCACTTTCTAATGCAATTCTAGGTTCAAATTTAATCCCCAACCTATTAATGTTTACATATGTCTACCATGTTTCGAGACTAGGAAAAACAAATCCTGTTTATTATCCCCATGTTTATGTCTGAAACATTTATTATAGCTTAGGTTCTGTCACCACTTTACACAGGTTTCGCACACACTAACTCTTCAAATAAACATGAAATATATGTTACTCCAAGATTATGAATGTTAAAATAAAAGTCCAATGATAAAAATGAAAATACAGTAATTTAATTATTGCTACTAATGTAATATAACCAATAATTGCTACCAATGTCAAATAACTAAAGATCCTTTCCTTGCCATAAAAATTTTCTTGACGTTTTTCTATCTATATAAAATAACTCATAAAAATTAACATCAGAATCCATCTTAAAATATATATTTAACTAGAGATTCATTTTAATATCTCACCCCCACCCCACACACACACAAGGAGTCTTCCTTTGTATGTAAGCTGTAAGTGAGCAAATTATTTTACTAACTCCGGAAAAAGGCTATCAGGAAACAAAGCAAGCAGAACTTGTTCTTAAGAGTATGTGGAATAATAATTCCTGGTTTTTTCAATTCTAGGTTGAAAGGCTTTCATCTTTTTTAAACAGCAATTTCCTTATTTGCATGCTAAGGAAATCCATCACAAGGAAATGCTGTTGCTCCACCCTTCCTTCAAGAAAAAAATTAAGAATGTATGGTTGCTCATTACAAAGTTCACTATTGTGTTGAAACACACAACCTGTCATTTTTTTTTTTTTTTAATTTTTGATTTATATGCCGCCCTTCTCCGGAGACTCAGGGCAGCTTACAATGCATTAAGCAATAGCCTTCATTCTTTTGTATATTTTATACAAAGTCAGCTTATTGCCCCCACAAACTGGGTCCTCATTTCACCTACCTTAGAAAGGATGGAAGGCTGAGTCAACCTTGAGCCTTTTTGACTGAAAAAATTGCTGTTTCTATAACACAGCTACTTACTAAAGTAAGAAACTTTAGTAGATTGTTTTTAAGTAAATTATGTTCAATAATTGAGAATGATAACAAAGACTTCCTAACAGAAGCTTAAAAATAAATGTATACTGTTGCTTCAGGTTTTTTCTAATATTATTGCAATAACAAACATTACTTTGAATTAAACCTAATTGAATAGTTACATACAAACAATTAAAACACAAAAGAAAGTTTATTTATTTATTTATTTATTTATTAGATTTTTATACCGCCCCCTCTCCCGAAGGACTCGGGGCGGTGAACAGCCAAAATTAAAAACATACAATATAAACAATTAAAATACGTTTAAAACAGAATTAAATCTAAAATGGCTCCCCAATTTAAAACGCCTTACCCATACCCCTATAAATAAGACGAATTTAAAATTTAAAAATTTAAAATTTCCACATTTAAAAAGGGGGAAGATTTAGGCAAGGCCAGCTTGATAAAATAGAAAAGTCTTAAGCGCGCGACGGAAGGTGCGCAGATCCGGGATCCTACGTATCTCCGGGGGGAGCTCGTTCCAAATCGTAGGTGCCCCCACAGAGAAGGCTCTCCCCGTAGGGGCCGACAGCCGACATTGTTTGGCCGACGGCACCCGGAGGAGCCCCTCTCTATGGGAGCGTACTGGCCGGTGGGAGGCTATTGGTGGTAGCAGGCGGTCCCGTAAATAACCAGGTCCTAAGCCATGGAGCGCTTTAAAGGTGATAACCAGAACCTTGAAGCGCACTCGGAAGACCACCGGGAGCCAGTGCAGCTCGCGCAGGAGAGGTGTCACATGGGAACTCCATGTCGCTCCCATCACCACCCGCGCGGCCGTACTCTGCGCCAGTTGGAGCCTCCGAGTGCACCTCAAGGGGAGTCCCATGTAGAGAGCGTTGCAGTAGTCCAGACGAGAAGTAACGAGGGCATGAGTGACTGTGTGTAGGGAGTCCCGATCTAGATAGGGACGCAACTGGCGGATCAGTCGAACCTGATGAAAAATCCTCCCGGACACGGCCGTCACATGCTCTTCTAACGACAGGAGGACACCCAAGTTGCGAGCCCTATCCGTGGGGGCCAATGATTCGCCCCCAATAGTCAGCGATGGCACTAGCTGACTATATCAGGACGTCGGAAACCACAGCCACTCGGTCTTGGATGGGTTGAGCCTGAGCCTGTTCCTCCCCATCCAGATCCGTACGGCCTCCAGGCACTGGGACATCACTTCAAGGGCATCGTTGGGGTGGTCCGGGGTGGAGATGTACAGCTGGGTGTCATCCGCGTACTGATGGTACGTCACCCCAAAACCACGGATGATCTCGCCCAGCGGCTTTACATAAATGTTGAACAAAAGGGGCAAGAGGACTGATCCCTGCGGCACCCCACATATGAGGGGCCTCGGGGTCGACCTCTGCCCCCCTGTCAACACAGACTGCGACCGGTCGGAGAGAAAGGAGGAGAACCACCTTAGTACGGTGCCTCCCACCCCCAACTCTTCCAACCGGTGCAGCATGATACCATGGTCGATGGTATCAAAAGCCACTGAGAGGTCTAACAGGACCAGGACAGAGGAGCAGCCCCTGTCCCGAGCCCTCCAGAGATCATCAACCAACGCGACCAATGCCGTTTCCGTGCTGTATCCAGGCCTGAAACCCGACTGGAACGGATCCAGATACGACGCTTCATCCAGGTACTGGGGAAGCTGTCCCGCAACCACACTCTCAACAACCTTCACCACAAAACGAAGGTTGGAGACTGGACGATAATTAGCCAATATTGCCGGGTCCAGGGAAGGCTTCTTGAGGAGGGGCCTCACCACCGCCTCCTTAAGGGCGGCGGGGAAGACACCCTCACCCAATGAAGCATTTATAATCCCCTGGAGCCAGCCTCGCGTCACCTCCCGGGAAGCCAGCACTAACCAGGAGGGACACGGGTCCAACAAACATGTGGTCGCATTCAATCTACCCAGAATCCTGTCCACGTCATCTGGGGTCACAGGATCAAACTCATCCCAGATAACAGTCTCAAGACCTGCCTCCGTCACTCTCGCTGGATCTACCCAGTCAGAGTCCAGACCTTCCCGAATCTGAGTGATTTTGTCATACAGATACTGAACAAAGTCCTCGGCTCTTCCCTCCAAGGGGTCCTCCCGCGCTTCCTGGTGAAGCAGGGAGCGGGTCACCCTAAACAGGGCGGCCGGGCGATTATCTGATGACGCAATAAGAGCAGCAAAATGCATACATTTTGCTGCTTTTATCGCCACTAGGTAAGTCCTAATATGGGATCTAACCAGTGTCCGGTCCGATTCAGAAAGACTAGCTCTCCAACTACTCTCTAGGCGTCTTTTCTGGCGCTTCATCTCCCTCAGCTCCTCGGTAAACCAAGGAGCCAGGCGAGATCCGCGCCGGGTCAGAGGCTGCAAAGGCACGACTCGATCCAGGGCCCCAGCGGCCGCCCTATCCCAGGCGGCCACTAGGTCTCCAGCCGAGGCGTGAGCCAGAACCTCAGGAATTGGCCCAAGCTCCGTCTGGAACCTATCGGGTTCCATCAGGCGCCTGGGGCGGTACCATCTTATCGGTTCCGCCTCCCTGCAGCGGGGTGCCGCGGTACGAAGGTCAAGGCGAAGGAGAGAGTGATCCGACCATGACAAGGGCTCGATGACTACATCCCCTATCTCAAGATCACTCAACCACTGTCCAGAGACAAAAAACAAGTCCAGTGTGTTTCCCCCAGTGTGCGTAGGGCCATGAATTAGTTGGGTCAGATCCATGGCCGTCATGGAAGCCATGAACTCCCGAGCCACCTCAGACGTCTCACCCACGGACGGCAGGTTGAAATCCCCCATGACCATAAGTCTGGGGGTATCAACCGCCACCGCAGCAATAACGTTGAGTAGCTCAGGCAGGGTTGCTGCCACGCGGCAGGGAGCCAGGTACATGATCAGCAAGCCCATCTGAACCCCATGGCCCCACTTCACAAGGAGGGACTCACAACCAGCTGTCTGAGGTACAGTGGTCTCCCTGGGCCTAAGGCCTTCTCTAATAATAACCGCTACTCCCCCGCCCCTCCCTTGTGACCTCGGCTGATGGAATGCGCGGAAGCCTGGTGGGCACATTTCTACCAGAGGGACCCCTCCCTCCGGGCCCAACCAGGTCTCCGTAATACCCGCCAGGTCCGCTCCCCCCTCCTGAACAAGATCACAGATGAGGGGGGCTTTATTTACTACGGACCTGGCGTTGCACAACATCAGACGAAGGCCCGGGCCGTGAGGATCTGTGCAACCTGGCAAACGGGTGGAGCCTTGGGGGCCGGAGCACCCTACCGCTTGGAGACAGCGGGTGCGTGCTCCCTTAACATGATATGGCCCCCTGCTCCCGCCATATCTACCCCTCCCACTCACAGTACTGATGGTAAAAACAGTCCGAACAAGCTCGACCCCCTCCATTGCCCCCGGGTCCCCCACCCACCCCGCCGCGTGTCGTGGCCGGGCCCGGCCCTCCCCTTGGTGGGTTATCCCCCAAACCCACGCCCCTAATTCCAATACCACCCCCCTCCCCCCTCCCCAAACCCCTTAAAAGATTAGACATAGACAATTTTAAAAAACCCCGCAACCCCCCCTTTGTGACATGCCACCTCTCGGGGTTCCAAAGCCCGTCATCGAGGTAGGCCCTCGATAGAGTGGAGGGCCAAGCCTGTGAGAGGGGGGAGTCTCGCAGACCAAGAAGCTCCGCTGCTGAGTACAGTTTGGTCATAGTGGCTCGCCATGACCATATCCTAAGGGTCCTTAAAAGGACAGGGAAGAAGGTAGGGAAGTGGGGAATCTCACACATAATTCACAGGACCAAGTCCACTGTCCCCTCACAACAGAGGACACAGTCACAATCCACAACGACCACAATCCAAGGGGGAAAATCGATCCAACCACCCTCTCACGGTGATTAGGTCAGCTGGTCCGCCCCCATTTGTGGTGAAGTGGCAGCAATAGAATCAGTACATCCAGTGTCCAGGGATCAGGTCCAAAAAACCGCCCTCTCACGGCGGTTGGTCCGATGGTCGGGTCCCCACCGCTGGTAAAGTGCTTATGTGTGAATACATCCCGATTCAGCCCTCAGGAGGCACCCTCTCACAGTGGCCAGCTGGTGTCCAGCCCCCTTAGCCGAAGGGATGCAGCCATGAACCGACCTCCAATTTTCCATAGCCCTCTCCACAGTCAGGGGGTTCAGCTGGTAGTGAGAACATAGCGGAAGTGAGTCCCACAGGCTAAAGTTGGTCCCAGTGGGCCCGGTCTTAAAAGGGAGCGCTGGGGAGAGACAAATGAGGCGGAAGTGGGGCAGTTGTTTCAAGTCCCCAACCCCCGCACAACCACAGTTTGAGGCCGCCTAAGGCCTGGGAAAAAAAAGTCAGACCAGGTCCTTTTCGCCCCAGCCATGGTTGCAGGTCTCCCGGTCTTATTTAATTCTCGTTGGTTCGTTGCCCCCCCAACTCCTAAACTCCGACTCCAGCTCCAAGCGGGGGGGGTCGCCAACGCCCTCCGACCGCCGGCTGCCTCCACCGCCATCGCCGCTGCGCCATCGTCGCCAGACTAAAAAGCCTGGCGGCATCCCAGAGATCTTCGGGGGTGCCCGGCACGTCTTGTAACTCTTCGGGCAACCCCCCCGGGCTTAAGAACCCACTGCGCAGCGGCGCCCCGGCGCAACGCCGCCCCGGCGCCTGGACGGCCTCCGGCCTCGGAAAACGCCGCTGACGCCCAGCTGATCGGCCCGGCACTCCCGACATCGCGCTGTCCTCTCTGCTCTGCTCAGCCACGGAGGAGAAAAAACCCTCTCCGTGCTGGCAGAGAGCTCCCCCGACCAGTCCTGGGGGTCATAGCTCCTCCAAACGACCCCAAAGGACCCAAAAGGTAGGTCGGCGCCCCATCCTCAAATCGCGGTCCCAGCGGGCGCCATCTTGGGCATGCGCAAGAATATCAATTTATGTGTTCCAGTAAGAATATTTTTCTTCCTGTTACAGGATTATAATGCTCAGATTCTTAACATGTGGCTTCATTCATTCCCAGTCTTACAACACATGGCTAAGGGGAATCTTGTCATTTAATATTCTCATTTTATTTGGAGAAGACTAATGTTCATTGTTGTTTTACTCTATTTCCATCTTATTGAACAATTGTAGTACAGAATGAACATTGGGCTTACCTTGAACGTTCCATCTAGGCGCACTGCTGGAATGTCCAAGCCTGGGTTCTTGTCAGTCAGATATGATGTCACTGGGTTGGAATTTCTTTGGCCACGCCCCCCATCTTCCGGCCAAGCCTTCAGTTTTTTCAACAAAACCGGAACCATGGAAGACGCCATCTGATCAAAACCGACCACTCCTGGACCCCGGACCAGCACAAGCCAGGGTGGGATTTGGACACTCCAGCAGTGCACCTAGATGGAACGTTCAAGGTAAGCCCAACGTTCAATCTCCTGTGCACTGCTTGGAGTGTCCAAGCCTGGGATATACCCAAGCTAAATCAAAGAAGGGAGGGAAGCAGATCGGTCCAGGGTCCCCTCGGCTGGTAGGACTCTCTGTAAGACATGTCTCCCAAACGCTGCTTCGGCTGATGCGAACTGGTCCAACTTGTAGTGCCTCACGAACGGTGAAGGAGAGGTCCAAGTCACGGCTCTGCAGATCTCCAAGATGGAGGCTTGCGTAGCCCAAGCAGCTGAAGTGGCCGCACTATGAGTAGAGTGTGCCGTAATGCAACGCGGCACTGGACGAGCTTGATGTTCATAGGCCAATGTGATGCAAGCCTTGAGCCAGCAACCAACTGTAGATAGTGAAACCTTCTTCCCCATTGACCAGGGCTGAAACGAAACAAACAGGGCCTCCGTCCATCAAAACGAGGCCGTCCTTTTGACGTAGCATCGCAAGGCTCTGCGCACATCAAGGGTATGCCAGCAAAGCTTCTCAGTCTGATTCCTAGGATTAGGGCAAAAATCTGGTAAAATAAGTTCCTGTGCCCTATGGTACCAAGAATTAACTTTCGGAACAAACGTAGGGTCCAGTCTTAAAATGACCCAGTCCGGATGAAAAATGCACAAATCCTGGCGGACCGAAAGCGCCGACAACTCGGAAACTCTGCATGCAAAAGTAATAGCCACTAAAAAGGCAACTTTAAATGTGAATAACCGAAGTGTCAGATCTTAAAGTTTCAAAAGGAGGCGAGGTGAGCGCCTGCAAAACTAGAGAAAGGTCCCAACTTGGGTAACGGTGAACCACGGGCAGCAACAAGTTAGCAGCACCTTTCAAGAAACTGTGAAAGGGGAATAGGACCCTCACCTAGTAAAACAGTTGCCAAGGCAGCAACCTGACGACGCAGCGTATTAGTGGACAGCTTCTTCTTCAAGCCGTGCTGCAAAAAGGCGAGAACCTGCGGGACCGTCGCAGCTGTTGGTACGAAGGAATTCTTTGCGCACCAGCGACAAAACACCGCCCAGGTGGCCTGGTAGATGCGAAGTGTTGACTGCTTCCGAGAAGCTAAAATAGTGGAAATTACCTCGTGTTCCCTCTGGAGAGCTTCCCGCTCAATCGCCAGGCAGTTAACTGGAGCCATTGAGGGTCTGGATGTTGAAGAGTGCCCTGACTGAGGGAGACCCGGTGCGGTGGCAACCTCCAGGGGCGCTCCGTTGAAAGGGACATGAGGTCTGCGAACCACAGACGTCTCGGCCAGTACGGCGCCACTAGTAACACCTCCGCCTGTTCCACCAGAATCTTCCCGATCACCTTCTGGAGCAGGGGAATCGGGGGAAATGCGGGAAATCGGTCGGCCACGGGCAGCGAAGGGCATTGACCCCTTTGGCCGCTGGAGTCCAAAATCTGGTGAAAAACCTCGGAAGATGAGCATTCTGAGGGGTAGCAAACAAGTCCAAGATCAGGTCCCCGAAACGAATAGTGATGAGATGAAACAGGTTTGGGTGAAGACGCCAGGTCTATCGTAGTCCGGCTCAACCAATTTGCCGTGGAGTTGGACGTCCTGACGATTGTTCTGCTTTCAAAGACCGAAGATGTCGTTCCACCCAGAGACACAGCCGCCTCGCCTCGCGCATGAGGACCTTTGAACGGGTGCCGCCCTGCCGGTTGACATGCGCCTTGGCCGTGACATTGTCTGTGAGAAGTAGAACATGTTGATCCGACAGCTCGGCCCGAAAGTGTCGAAGCGCCAGGTGCGCTGCCCTCAGCTCCAGCCAGTTAATGTCGTTCTGGAGATCTTCCTGAGACCAACGCCCTTGCATCACAGAGGCTCCCAGATGCGCTCCCCAACCGAAGAGACTGGCGTCCGATGTCAAGACCAGTCTGGGAGGGTCCCGAAACACACATCCTTTCTCCAAGGCTACCGACAGCCACCAGTCCAAGGAGCGAAGCACCTGTGGAGGAACCCTGACCTTGCTAGAGAATTGCTGCTCCCTGACTTCTGACTGGGAAGTAGGAACCATTGTAAGGCTCTGGTATGAAACCGAGCCCAGGGAACTATGGCAAGGCAAGATATCATCTTTCCCAATAGTTGAGACAGGAGAAGAAAGGGCACAGTGCCAGACGCCTGAATCTGCCCTATCAACTGTCTGATGCTGTCCCTGCGTTCCTGCGACAGAAACACCTGAGATAACTGGGTGTCTATTACCGCCCCCAAATGCACTAGTCTGGTGGATGGAGTCAGATGGCTTTTCTCCCAGTTTACTGAGAAGCCATGATCCTGCAGGGTCTGGATGGTAAGATGAAGGTCTCGGTGTGCCTGACTGGGAGACGATGACTGGATCAGCACATCGTCCAGGTAACACTGCAGGCGGACTGGATGGGCCCGCAAATGAGCTGCCACCACATCTAGTAATTTGGTGAAGGTGCGGGGTGCTGATGATAGGCCGAAGGGAAGGGCCCGGTATTGCCAATGACGGCCCGCAAAGGCAAACCTGAGAAACCTTCTGTGGGATAACCTTTTGGGCACATGAAGGTAAGCCTCCTTGAGGTCTATTGATAAGAGATCCCCATGTCTGGGGCCTCCCAGGATCGAATGCAGAGAATGCATCTTGAACCTCTTGTATTGAATGTGAACATTGAGGTCTTTCAGTTTCAAAATAGCCCTTTGGCCACCCGAACTCTTCGGCACCAGAAAGAGTACGGAGTAGAATCTGAAACCCTTTGACCAATTGGTACCGGTTCTATGGCAGCGATATCCAGCAAATGCTGAATTTCAGTCTCCATCATAGCCCTCTTGGTGGCATCCCTGGGAACTGGACACTGAATGAAACGATGAGGGGGTCTGGAACAAAATTCTAGTGTTAGTCCGAGAGACACAGTTTGTAAAGCCCACGCGTCCATGGTGGAATCCCTCCACTGGTTGGCAAACACCTTCAACCTGCCGCCAATGGGAATGTGGGCCCAAGGGTCACTTGGAACGATAGGGTGTCCCCCTGAACTCCTGTAGGGGCGTCTGGACTGTGATTGCCGAGATCTATCTCGGAATCCTGATCTGTCATGAGGTCTATCTCCTCCCTGGTTGCTGAGATTGGGAGGCGGAGAATCCCGCCTCCGCACTCCGAAAGGACTGCCTACGATAGTAAGGAGCCTGTCTCCTATCATATCTCCTATTCAGCTGTGGCAACACCTTCCTTCCTCTTGTCCTTCCCTTCTACTAGGATGGGATCTAACACATCACCAAACAGCTGTTGTCCTTTAAAAGGTGCAGCTGCCAGCCAGCCCTTAGACCTAACACCTGCTTGCCATAGGCGTAGCCATAACAAGCGTCTAGACGCCACATTGGAAGCTAAAGCCCTGGATGCGAATTTTGCCGCAGTAATGGAAGCATCAGCTGTGTATTCAGTAGTGGCAATCAACTTACTAAGGTTCTGTTGCAGGCGGGTATCCTCAGGGGAAACCCTGGTCTGAACTGCTTGAACCAGAGGAGCAAAGTTCTGGCCATGAAGGAAGCCGCAGTAACAGATCTAATCACCCAAGCCGCGGCCTGATGAGTTTTGCACACGGCCAAATCTGCCTTCCTATCCTCAGATTTCAATCCTTCTGTGTTATCAGAGGGAAGAATAGAGGCCGAAGCCAAATTAGTCAAGGGGGAATCCCCAGTAGGAATCTGGAGAAGATCCTCAAGTTCCTTCTCTACAGAAAACAACTTCTTATCCATGCCACTAGGAGGAGAAACAGAAATAGGATGTTCCCATTGGCTCTTAATTGTATCCACAAAGAACTGTGGAGATGGGATAACCTCCTGAGTAGTGACCTATTCTGAAAATATTCTGGTGCACAAATCCTGAGAATCCCTAGGGGCAGAAGTAGATTTATCCACCTGGCCCATTTTAGCAGTCATCTTAGCCTTCATTAATAATGTTCTGAAAAGATGAGGTTTGAATAAACCAGAATAAGTAGGCTTATCCTGAGAAAGGCCTTCATCCCCAGACATCTCAAATTCACCTAATTCCTCCTCACCTACCAGGGAAACTTCACTGTGAATAGATTGAGTATCCTGATAGGATTCCTCCCTGTAATCCCTATGTCTAGCTGGCTGAGTCACAGGGTCTGCCCTGGAAGGCCTTGGGTGAGCAGGAGCTGAAAAACCCCTCTGGGCTAATGCCTCATCAATGCCCTGAGTAATGGTTTACACAATGGCAAAACATAAGTCTGAGAACAAAACCTGCTGTGCAGGCTCCTGTGGGCAGAGCCCTGCTGCTGTGGGCATAAAAGTAGCTGAGGGAGCAGGGCCCTGAGCATCTGGGGCCTGGGAAGGCACAGGAGTGGGCTGAACAGTAGGCAAGACATGACCTTCCTGAAAAGGAACAGCGTGAAACTCCTGTTGTTCCTGAACAATAGTGGGAGACCAGTTAGGTTGCTCCTCTTGAGGCCCTTGATTTATAATAACAGTGGGAAAAATATGGGGAGCCCCACCTTGATCCCCTGACCCCACAGGGGATTTAGAAGCAGCAGAAGCAGCCTGCAGTTGGCCTTTTGCAAAATGTTTTTCTAAAGCTTTTTGTCTTCTCAAGGCATCTTTATCAGCAGCTGCAGATGATTTAGATTGTTTAGTCTGGGTGTTAGCAGGCGGCTTGCTGGATCTCAATCTTCTAGAGCCTTCAGGCTGAGGTTGAGGAGCATAAGTTTCCTCAGAATCACTACTATTGGCCATAATGGACACAATATAACTATCAAAATAAGGCAAATGAAAAGGATTACTCACTGCGCAGTTCAGGGCTTATAATGAATTGCTAAACCGGCAACATGGTTTTTTTACAATAATCAGGCAGCAGCAGCAACAAGAAAGAGCAGCCCAAGTAAATACTGGAACACGTTTACTTGCATGAGCAGAAGCAGATCCGGCTCTCTAAAGCTGCAATCCTCTCAGTTTTCGCCCAGCTGCCTTCCACAATAGTTTGCTGTGCCTTTAAGCCCAAACAAAATGGCCGCCACCAGCGAAATGGTGACTATTGGCCACGCGGTCAGCGCGCTCTCTCTCCTGCAGCAATCCACGTTGAAATCCGAAGCCTCGGACTCCCCTGATGCTTTAAAAGGCTTCCCCAAGCCTTTCCTGTGATCCTGGCTGCACTTAGAGAAAAAAGCCGGCGTGGGAGCGATCTATTAGCCTCCTCTGCAGAGCGCTCAGCTGCTGACTCACACTCACTCAGCCACTCAAACCAAATTCAAAAGGCTCTGTTTTTTGTTTTTTTTTGAAGAATTAAAGAAATTGGCCAAATTAACTAAGAAAAATATCTTTAAATTTAAATAAATTTAAGAGCCAACTCTAACAAGACTTTCCTCTGACTGAGTTGGAAAAACTGGAGGCTCGGCCGGAAGATGGAGGGCGTGGCCAAAGAAATTCCAACCCAGTGACATCATATCTGACTGACAAGAACCCATGTTTGGACACTCCAAGCAGTGCACAGGAGATATAATAAATCTCTCTGAAATCTTTCAAAAATCATATAATAGTTGCGAATCTTTTTTTTATTTAAAAAGTTTTACAATCATTACAACAATTTTCCCCCCAGACACACAATAGAGCATTCCTTAATTATGACTTTTAAAAGTCTTGTCCACTTTCTTATCATATAATAAATAAGCATGCCACCCGTAAACCAAATCATATCCCTCGATATTCAATATTCTTTCTTCTGTTAAATTCATCCAATCACTCATTGCTGATAGGACAGCTGCCTCATAATATAGTCTTAAGTTAGGCATTTTGAGATCTCCTCTTTCATGTATATCCTGCATTATTTTTTGTTTTATTTTCGGTCTCTTCCCTGCCCAAACAAAATTATTAATACCCTTCTGCCATATCTTCAAATTCTCATCTTTTTTAAGTATTGGTATCATTTGAAAAAGAAACAAAAACTTAGGCAAAACATTCATTTTTACTGCTGCTATTCTTCCTAACAAGGATAATTGTAATTTTTTCCAGTTTTCCATCTCTCTGTATTTTTTGCCACAACGGATCATAATTATACTTAAATAATTTCGCATTTGATGTCATAATATAGACCCCTAAATACTTAACTTTTTTTACAATTTCAAATCCTGTTAGTCTTTCTAATTCTTCTTTTTGATTTCTAGTCATATTTTTAGTTATCTTCGTTTTCCCTGCATTTATTTTAAATCCAGATACTTGTCCATAGTTGCGACCTGATCTGCCATTAACATATTAAATTGCCCTCGCAATAAATTAATTGCCTCTTTTATTTTCTTATCTGCTGGATTCAATATCAAAGCTTGTTCTTTTTTTCTAATATCCTCTTCTAAATCCTTCCTTTTTTTTTCCTGCCAAAAAACTATAGGCCCATATCACTCTTAAATACAGATTACAAGATTTTTGCTAAAATATTAGCAAATAGGTTAATGACAGTCATGCAACAAATGATTCATAATGATCAAACGATATCTTTCTCCTGAATAATTGACCACTAGACCAGCTGGAACTTCCCATCTATACTGTATCTGACGGTTTCTCAGTTCTTCCACCAGAAAGTCATAATCCTTTCTGGCTCTCAACATTTTGGGGGGAATTTCTTTCAATGTTAAAACCTCCTGCTCCTGCACTTGAAGTTTATTTTTAAAAGGGACTTGTAGGATTTCATTGCGTAGTCTCCTTGTTGTAAAAATAAACTACAATATCTCTTGGTAGATGTTTCTGTCTGGCCACCCGTGAATTGACACGATAAATTTTGTCAATTTGCCATTCAAAATTTGCTTTTTGATCTCCCATTATCTGTGCAAATGCTTCTGAAAAGATCTCTCTCAAATTCTCTTGCTTATTTTCCTTGAGGCCTCTTATTCTCAGAGCAAATTCCATGTCTCTATATTGTATTATTATCACATCAGCCTCTGCTCTTTCCATCTTGTCCTGAACCTTCCCCATTTTATTTTCCAAGTTCTCAAGTGCTTAATTTCTTCCACTTTTTCATCTATTGCTTCAATATGTCCTGCCAATCCTTGTACTGCCATGATAATATCTTCTCTAATTTCTTGGTTTCGTTTTTGAATAGTCTCTTTGACTTGAGCTATCTCTTCAGCAACCTCTCAAGTTTGCTCCTGAAATGGGCGTTGTACTTACCTGATACGCCCTTTCTCTCCTTGCTGTCACGGCAGTCAGAGCCGGCAGTCAGAGCTGGGTAGTTGACAGGTAGCTGGCCAATAGGACCGAGTCCACTGGAGAGTTTAAATCCCGCCTCTTCCTGTTAGCTCCAGTTTTGAGGCGAAGGTATCCAGCAGACTGGCGTGTTTATCGAAACAAAACAGAAGAAAAGTGAAAGGTACCCCCTCCCCCGAATCTCAACCGACACCGACCAGGATGGGACTGACTGCCGTGACAGCAAGGAGAGAAGGGGCGTATCAGGTAAGTACAACGCCCATTCTCCTCCCAGGCTGTCACGGCAGTCAGAGCTGGGACATACCAAAGCTTCATGTCCTAGGGGAGGGATCAGGTCGGACCCTCTGAAGCACACGTTGGCCGAAAGCCGCATCCGCCGAAGCGTAGGTGTCCACCCGGTAATGACGAATGAAGGGGGTCACTGAAGACCAGGTTGCCGCCTTGCAGATCTCCTCCCACGGAGCTTGCGTAGCCCAAGCAGCTGAGGTAGCAGCACTTCTGGTAGAGTGCGCCGTGATCCTCCGAGGCAGCGGCAAGGACTGGACCTCATAAGCAGTAGAGATGGTGGCCCTCAGCCAACGGCCAACTGTTGTCGAAGAGACCCGAGATCCCATAGATGACGGTTGGAATGAGACGAAGAGAGCCTCCGTCCGTCGAAAGGGCTGAGTGCGGGATAAATAGACCTTCAGGGCCCGTCTGACGTCGAGAGTATGCCACAGGTGTTCCAGGCGATGACGAGGAGCCGGACAAAAATTTGGAAGGACTAGTTCCTGAGCCCTGTGAAATGCGGAATTGACTTTGGGGATGAATGCAGGGTCCAGACGGAGGACTACCCTGTCCTTGTGAAAAATACAGAGATCAGAGCGGACAGAGAGAGAAGCGAGCTCTGAAATGCGACGGGCGGAGGTGATAGCCACCAGGAAGGAGACCTTAAGGGACAAATACCTGAGACTGGTGTCACGGAGGGGCTCGAAGGGAGGTTTGGTCAGGGCGGTAAGAACCTTATTAAGGTCCCAGGAAGGGAACCTATGGACGATGGGAGGACGTAAATTTGTTGCGCCCCTCAGAAAACTCCGGATCAAAGGCTCTCTCGAGAGAGGAATAAGAGTCCCGGGCTGTAGAATCGATGACAATGCCGCAACCTGGCGGCGGAGGGTATTTGGTGCCAGGCCAGAGACGAAGCCCTCGTGTAGGAAGTCCAACAGTTGTTCCACAGAGACAGAAGAGGCATTCAGTCCTTTCTTGGAGCACCAGCGAAGGAAAGCTTTCCAAGTCGAGTCATAAATGCGTGTAGTGGAAGGTCTACGAGCAGCGAGGATGGCCGCCGCTCCTGGCGAGACCCTAGAAGCCGTCAAACGGAGCCGCTCAACTTCCAGGCGGTCAACTGGAAGGCTTGAGGTTCCGGGTGTAACAGATTGCCTTGTTGCAGTTCGATCAGATCACCTGGAATGCGCCATGGGGGAGCCACTGATAGGGCGACCAGATCCGCAAACCAGGGCCTGCAGGGCCAGAATGGCGCAATGAGTAGAAGCTCTGCTTTCTCTAGGAGGAGTTTCCGAATCACCTTGGCGATGAGAGGAAGCGGTGGGAAGGCATATAACAGGACTCCCTGAGGCCATGGGCTGCGGAGAGCGTCCACCGCCTCCGCCCCCGGGGACTGGAACCGGGAGAAAAAGCGAGGCAGACTGTGATTGTCGGTGGAAGCAAATAGGTCGACCTGTGGAAGGCCGAAACGATCTGTGATGAGCTGGAAGACTCTCGGGGGGAGGCTCCATTCAGTATGGTCCAGTACGGCCCTGCTGAGAGCGTCCGCCCGGGAGGACGGGTCTCCCACATCAGGAGCTTGAAGCGCGTCCCACCCATCCGGTTTATATGGGCCTTGGTGGAGATGTTGTCCGTCAGGACCAGGACATCTCGATTAACGATGTGAGGCTTGAACTGAAGGAGAGCCAGGTAGACTGCACGGAGCTCGAGGATGTTGATGCTGAGAGACTGTTCCGGAAGAGACCAGTGGCCTTGAGCCGTAAGGGCACCCAGATGAGCTCCCCAGCCAAGGAGGCCCGCGTCCGTAGTCAGAACTATCCGTTGCGGCTCGAAGAATTTGCTCCCCAGAGACAGGGACGGGGAGACCCACCAGCGGAGAGATTTGATGACTGCTGTGGGAAGCCGAATGGGTCGGGGCACGGTGGAAGTGGCAGCCCGTTGGAAGGGAAGTAGGAGCCATTGGAGAGCTCTGCTGTGGAGACGAGACCAGGGAACGATCCCGTAAGAAGAGACCATCTTGCCCAGAAGCGTCGATAAGTCAGAGAAAGAGGCAACCCGGCTATGCCGGACATGGTTGGCTAGAGAAGACAGGCTCAGAATACGGTCAGGTGACAGGGAAACCTCCCCCTGAGTTGTATCTATGACAGCCCCCAGATGTTGAATCCTGGTGGTAGGGGTTAAATGGCTTTTTGACCAATTAATAGAGAAGCCATGGGACTGTAATATATGGATGGTTCTTTCCAAATCTAGCTGGGCTTGCGCAGAGGAGCGGGAAAGGATGAGGATATCATCCAAATAGAACATAGTTCTAATAGGGAGAGATGAGACATGTGCCATAAGGGCAGCCATTAGTTTGGAGAAAACCCGCGGGGCAGAGGACAACCCAAAGGGAAGGGACGTGTACTGAAAATGCCGTCCACTGTAACAGAAGCGAAGAAATTTGCGGTGGCCAGGCCGAATTGGGATGTGGAGGTAAGCCTCCGTCAAATCAATGGAAGTCATATAGTCACCCAGGCGAATGCCTAGGAGGATAGTTTGGAGGGAATGCATCTTAAACCGGCGGTAAACTATGTGCCGGTTTAAGGATTTTAAATCAAGAATAGCCCTCCAACCCCCCGAAGCCTTAGGGACGAGAAAAAGGCGAGAATAGAATCCCTGACCCTCCTGGGAGGAGGGGACAGGTTGGATGGCTCTAATCTCTAGGAGGTGAAGGATGGCAGAGTCCATCCGAGAGTGCTTAACGGGATCCCAAGAAAGGGGACATTGGAGGAAAAGCTTCGGAGGGGTGGAACGGAATTCAAGGGAAAGGCCGAAACGGATAGTGGACTTGACCCAGGCATCAGAGACGGTGGCGTCCCATTGGTCAATGAAAAAGGACAAACGCCCCCCAATAGCTAAGGGAGGAATGGAATCAACGGGGTCTCCTGAAGGGACGGCCCCGGCCCCCTCGAACGGGCCGCTTGTAAGTGAACCGAGAACCGGGCCTGACCTGGTGATCTGAGGAAGGCTGGCCTCTTGACGGAAAGGTGCGTTGAGCTGAAGAAGAAGCGTCCTGTGGTCGATAGGAGGAACAAGTGAAGGAGAGAGGACGGGTATCAGGACGACAATTGAGAGCGGGTAATACCTTGCGATGATCTCTCGTTTCTACTAACAGAGGGTCCAGTTGGGAACCGAAGAGCTTGTCTCCGGAGAAGGGCGAGGATGCTAGGCGCCATTTGCTTCTGATGTCAGCTTGCCAATTACGGAGCCACAGTAGTCGATGGCCGGTGATGGAAGAGCCGATGGCCTTGGCAGAGAAGTGGGCAGCATTCAAGGTAGCGTCAGCTGAAAACTCCACCGCCGCCAAGATTTTGTTCAGGTCTTGGTGGGAACGATGATCAGACGGAGGTAAGCGAGCTTGTAGCTGCCTGAGCCAGAGGATGGTGGCTCGGTTGAAGAACGAAGCTGCCGAGGAAGCTTGGACTGACCAGGCCGAGGCCTGGTGGTCTTTGATCAAAGTTCTTTCGGCCTTCTTCTCCTCAGGTCGTAAACACTCCTCCGGAGGACCTGCGAGAGGGGAAGGAGAAGAAAGGGCCAACACTGGGGCGTCGACAGAAGGGACCTGTAGGAGCTGAGAGAAATCAGGAGCCATATTATAAAAACGTTTATCCAAATTGTTTGGGATAGGACCGGAGCTTGGAAGGGACCACTGGCGAAGGAGAACATCGGAAAATAACTTGGGTGCAGGAACTACCTCCTTTTGAATTTGAGGTTCTTGAAAGAGAACAGAGGCAGGGTCAGCCGCAGAAGAAGAAGTAGCTGGTGACGAAGTGGATGAGCCCAGGCGGGTGACATTCTGGGCCTTGAATAACAAGGACCTGAACAGTTGGGGACGGAACAAGCCGATAAAAGCAGGCTGGTCAGGTTCTAGGCCCTCATCATCTGACAAGTCATTGTCCAAAACGGGGTCTTCCTCAGAGAGAGAACCCTGACCCTCTATATCCACAATCTCTCCTGCCTCGATATCGTCCAACTGTTCCTGGACATACTGATCCCTATAATTGGGGTTGGCCACAGGCTGATCTGAAACGACGGAGGCGGGCTGCTGTCGGAGGCCTTGCGAAATGCCCTCGCAGATGGCTGTTGAAATTAAGTTTGCCAAGGCAGGCGTAATATTCTGAAGTGGGAGGGAGGCATCCATGGCCAATTGCCCCTCAGGAGCCAGAGAAACGGTCTGGTTAGGCAGTGGGTCCTCTTGAACTACTAGAAAAACTGACTCAGCCTCCTGATCAAAGGAAGCCTCACCCTGTAATGACCTATCCAGGGACAAGGCCTGGGGAGGCCTGGGTGGCACCGCAGTAAAATGACAAGGCCCGGATGGTTGAGAAATTAGGCCCCTAGGGGCTGGGTCCACAGATGAAGAGGCCTGGGCTTTTTGAAAGGCCCTCTCAATGGCCTTGTGACGCCTCTCCTCCTCTCTAGTTGGCCTGTGAGGAGGAGGAGGGGAAGCAGCAACCTTTTGAAGTTTAGATGACCTCCCTGTAGAAGGGCCCTCTTCTGGGTCGTCCTGAGCAGGACGTTTCCCCTTTGCTGTGGCTTGGCAGGAAGAGCGTTGTTTAGAAGCCTCCGACATCTTGAATACGGAGTCTAAAGGGTGAGCCTGATGGAAATGGCTGCCTGAGTAATGGCCAAATTGACAGCCCTACAGCACCTACCGCAAGATGAGGGAGCATGGAGCCTCGTAGCAAGGTCCCCTGGGAAGGGAGACTGTAGCGTGGCACTTGAGAAGCCCAAAGCAGCGGAGAATCCTGAGGCGGGAATTTCAAACCGCCGCCAGCTCCTACGGGCGATCAAAATGGCGCGGGAGTCAGGCAGGCAGAGAAGCGCGCTGCTGAGCAATTGCAATGGCGCGGGAGTCAGGCAGGCAGAGAGACGTGCTGCTGGGCGAAGCCCTGAAATGCAGCAATTCCGGCCGGAGATATGGCGGGAAGCCCGGTTACTGACCCGCAGGGTGGTCGATCGGGTCTGATAAAGCCTCCGCCGGTGAGGGCGAGAAAGCCGGGAAGCGCGGCTGGGCGAACCCAAGCGCGCGCCAACAAGCGCCGCCTTCAGCAATCTAGCGATCGGGCTTAGATGTTGAGGATAAGACAGAAATTCGAAGTCAGTCCGTTCCGAGTCAAATAGGAGTTTTAGAAATTATTTTTGGTTTAGAAGCTAGTAGCGAGACACGATAGACACGGCTGTCCTGGCAGACCGAGTCAAAAAACTGGAGCTAACAGGAAGAGGCGGGATTTAAACTCTCCAGTGGACTCGGTCCTATTGGCCAGCTACCTGTCAACTACCCAGCTCTGACTGCCGGCTCTGACTGCTGTGACAGCCTGGGAGGAGAACATTGAAGCAAATTTTTTTTCTGTAACAGAGGCTTGTGTTTTGAGAGCTTCCTGCAACATTTCAAATGTTAATATTGTTGGTTCCGTTGGAACAGAGAGAGATTGCAATCTGGACATTTGAGCTGGCGAAGTCCCAGCACTTTTGGGGACAATAGCCTTAATTTGTTTTGAAGCCATTTTTAGTTTCCAATTTAAATTTAATCAGCTGCCAGAACAATAAATCCACCAAATCCAGAAATCAGTCTTTAAATAATATCAATCCTTTTTTTTTTTAATCAGTGCTGTAATCTTTGATCTTCTCCTTTTTTTTAAAGCACAAATCTCTAATTTTGAACAGGGGCTGCCAACACTTAAAGAAACTTCCTTTTTAACTTTCGCTTTCACACCCCATTAAAGCTCAATCGCCATCTTGGTTTCACTTTCTCCCCTTAATAAGTCAGAAGGAAGTAATACACATTTGGAGTTAAAGTTCAGTACTTGCAGATCTAATCTCTCCTGAGTTTGCTCAGCCTGCTTCCGAATGATGTCTATTCCAAGCGTTGTTTGCAGGGGTGGTCGCAGCGTCTTCTTCTGCTTAAAGCAGAAACGTCCCAGATCCAGAGCTCTGTCGGGTTTCCAGGGAGCTCTCACCCTTCGAGCCCCAGAATTGTTCCTGGGGCTCCTTGGGGAGCTCTACCTACGCCCGTCTGTTCTCTTCCTCCCCTTTTCCCAGGGAGAAAGTTTCCAAGCCGCTAGACAGCTGATTTGCACTGTTTTAGCGGCTTTACAAGATCACGGGGCTGGCGCTCAAGAAAAGAGCGTCCTTGGCGCCTGCGGTGCCACCGGAAGTCCCAGTTGCAAATCATCCCCAAGCATTTGTACGTTTTCTCTCCATATATATCTTTTTTTCTTTTAAGTTTGCAATTTTTTACTATTGTAAGAAATCAGTAGCATGTTAGGAAAAATATGGTATCAGGAAAGTAATTTCCAGTTTTTTTAAAAAAAAAATTGTTAATCACAACTATAAAATCACTAAAGTTGAAATTTATCCATAGACATGATGTGTTATAAAATCACACTTTTTGGCATGCACAGGATTATAACCTGAATCTATTATTCAAAAAACTTCAGAGACACCTATTTAATCATCTAGTCTGACATGAAGTACATTTATATGAGAATTTTCTGGATGCCATTTCATTATCTGTAATTAGTGAGAAATTATAAAAATAACCAATTATTTATAGTGCAATTTAGAAAGGTGTTATAAAGTCACACTTTTTGGTATGCACAGGATTATAGCCTGACTCTATTATTCAAACAATTTCAGAGACACCTGTTTATTTAGTTTGACATGAAGTATATTTATATGAGAATTCTCTGGCTGGCATTTCATTATCTGTAATTAATGAAAAATTGCAAAAATAATCAAGGATTTATGGTGCAATTTAGAAATGAAATTGAGATGGTATATCTAAATGCACATAAGGTGTTCCTACAAATACAATCAAAAACTCAAAAGCTTGTTTTTCTTCTGTACTATTATTTTTATTTTGTATTTAATAAAATATTGTAGTTGTTATAAGTACTGACACAATCTATATTTTTCATGAAAGTTTCTTAAATCCTGAAAACGTGATTATATACATACAGTCTTATATGAAATATCCCCTCTCCCTGCAGAATTTGCCAACATCTGCCATTAATCAATGGATATGAAGACAGAATATATAATTTAGTTAATATTAATTCTCCAATAAAAATATTACATATTTAAGTTTCTAAACCAGAACCAAATCTAACCTGCTTAAAGGTTAGATCTAACCTGTAGAGATAAGTATCTAACCATACTTATCTCTACAGTATGGTATTCATCCTTTCCTTGAACTGTTTACTATTCCAAAGGATAATTGCGAGAATAATTACGCAAATAATTGTGCAGGTTTAAGAACTGGTACAGAAATTTGCTTTTCTGCTACTCCCTACTCTTTTTTTCATTTTCTTAAGCCTGCAGATAGTATTAATCTACCTTGGAAGTTTTTTGAGCTGATATATCAGTCAAAAAGGGACACAGTAGGGTCAGTGGCTAAGATGCTGAGCTTGTTGATCGAAAGGTTGGCAGTTCAGCGGTTCGAATCCCTAGTGCTGCGTAACAGGGTTAGCTCCCGACTCCCAGCTTCTGCCAACCTAGCAGTTCAAAAACATGTAAAAAATGCAAGTAGAAAATTAGGGACCACCCTTGGTGGGAAGGTAACAGCGTTCCATGCACCTTTGGCAATTAGTCATGCTAGCCATATGACCCCGTGGTGTCTTGATGTCTTCGGACAGCGCTGGCTCTTTGGCTTTGAAACGGAGGTGAGCACTGCCCCCTAGAGTCGGGAACGACTAGCACATATGTGCGAGGGGAACCTTTACCTTTATCAGCCAACAATGGAAGAGATCACAATATAACATTAAATTCTAGCCAGAAAATTATCACAATACAAAAATAAATACAATTTTAATTTAAGAAACACCTGTTTATCATAGTCATTTCTGATCATGATCCAAATAATTCTATGATGCTACTTACACAGTTAACACACACTCCACACTTAACGACAGGAAATAGAATATACATGGAATATAGTCATTATTGCCTATTTACACTAAGATTAATTTTTTCTATCATATCTGAAAAATAACTATCAATGTCATGCTTTCTTAATAAATTACATGTTTCAACTTTCAAAGCTCTGGATATGCCCAAACAAGTTATGTATGTTTCATGGATTTACAAAACTCATCTACTGTGAAACAGAACGTTTTGTATCTCCTCTGGGCCATGGTGTTCTGGCCTAAAGGATTTATGTCTGGAAATTGTCAAAGAACACTCCCTCACTCCCAATTAGATGGTCCAGTGGAAGGATGGAATGTTGCTTTTTTTCTCTGATGAGTTTTTCATAGCCCTATGAAATAAACAAAGAAATGGACGTTGCTTACCTGAACGTCCCTTCTCGACGCGCAGCTGGAGAATCCAAAGCTTCGGGTTGTTCAGTAGTTGATAGCCTACACTGAGTGTGTTCCTTTAAGAGATTTCTCTTCAGACACGCCCACTTGCTCAACAGAGTCCCAGTTTTGTTCACGAAGTAAGGAGCAGTAGAGCGTAAGGAAGGAGTGTCCAGCAGCCAAGCTGGGTGGGTTGGATTCTCCAGCTGCGCGTCGAGAAGGGACGTTCAGGTACGCAACGTCCGTTCTCCAACGCGCAGCTTGGAGAATCCAAAGCTTCGGGATTTACCCAAGCAAGCTCAGACAGGGAGGGAAGCTGGCTGCTGTACGTCGTCTGAAGAGTTGCATACAGCTTGGAGTACCCGGCGGCCGAAGGATGCATCCGCCGAGGCAAAGGAATCAACCTTGTAGTGCCTGATGAAGGGATTCAAGGATGACCAGGTAGCCGCCCTGCAGATATCAGAAATGGAGGCATTAGTGGCCCAGGCGGCCGTGGTGGCGGCGCTCCTGGTGGAGTGTGGAAGGATTCTCTGCGGAACCGGTCTGTTCCGAGCCGAATAAGCCCTAGAGATGCAGGATTTAATCCATCTCCCAATTGTCGTGGAAGAAACCTTCCGGCCCATGGAAGCGGGCAGAAAGGAAATGAAGAGCGATTCAGATTTCCGGAAATGCTCAGTCCGTTTAATATACCGGCGCAGAGCCCGTCGAACATCTAGCAGGTGCCAGTCTGCTTCTCGAGGATGTCGAGGTTCGGGACAGATGTCCGGTAGAATTAATTCCTGGCTTCGATGGAATGAGGAATTTATCTTAGGCAGAAACGAGGGGTCAAGTCTCAGTACCACGCGATTGGTGTGAAAGATACAGAGATCGCTTCTCACCGATAGGGCCGCAAGTTCAGAAATTCGGCGAGCCGACGTGATTGCGACCAGAAACGCCACCTTCAGTGACAGAAAACGGAGGCTGATGGAGGCGAGAGGCTCAAATGGAGGATGCATGAGGGCCTGAAGGACCAGAGTCAAGTCCCAGGTCGGGTACCGATGTATAACAGGTGGGCGCAGATTGGCCGCGCCTCGAAGAAAGTCCCGAATCGTAGGGTCCTGCGAGAGAGGCAGTGTTGCAGAAGCCGAGAGGACCGTACTGAGAGCAGCAACCTGGCGACGAAGAGTGTTAGGCGCAAGGTGTTTGTCCATGCCCTCCTGAAGAAATCCCAACACTTCAGGAACAGAAGCAGACGTTGGATCCAGGTGGGATTTAGCACACCAGGAACAAAAGGAATTCCAAGTTGCATTGTAAATGCGGCACGTAGACGGTCGCCTGGATGCCTGAATCGTGGGGATCGTATTGCTAGGAACGTTCACTCTCGTTAGCAAGATCCTTTCAAGCGCCAGGCGGTCAACTGCAACCACTGTGGATCTGGGTGCAGAATGACCCCCTGGCTGAGGACGACCCTGTCCCCTGGAATCCTCCACGGCCGTGCCACCGACAGGTCCATCAGATCTGCAAACCAGGACCTCCGAGGCCAGTGGGGTGCGACCAGAACGACGTCTGCCTCGTCTGATATTATCTTGCGGATCAGCCGAGGAAGGAGCGGTAGAGGGGGAAAGGCATAGAGGAGACCCCTGGGCCAGGAAGAGGCGAGGGCGTCGACTCCCTCCGCCTGAGGACACTGGTACCGGGTGAAGAACCTGGGGAGGTGAGTGTTGTCGCGGCTGGCAAATAGGTCGACTAGAGGCGTGCCAAATCTGCGGACGATCTCGGCGAACAGATCTGGGTGAAGTCGCCATTCGGCGTGGTCCAAGTGTTGTCTGCTGAGCCAGTCCGCTGTGATGTTCATGGTCCCGGCAATGTGCTCCGCCACAAGGGATAGGACGTGCTTTTCCGCCCAGATCAGCAGTAGGGTCGTTTCCTCCATCAATGGACCCGAGCGAGTCCCCCCCTGGCGGTTCACATGCGCCTTTGCGGTTACATTGTCCGTGCGTATCAGGACATGGTGCCCCGACACAATCTGCTGGAACCGTTGGAGGGAGAGACGGATCGCACGAAGTTCCAACCAGTTGATCCCGTTGCGACTCTCCTCTGCTGACCACGTTCCCTGGGCAACGTGGGATAGAAGATGACCTCCCCATCCCGTCAGGCTGGCGTCCGTAGTCACCACCAGGCGCTGTAGATTCTGGAAGTAGCTGCCCTGATGAAGGCTCTGGGAGGACCACCAGAGGAGAGACCTTGAGACCTCTGGTGGGAGGGATACTTGTGCGGAAGAGTTGCTTCTCCTGGCTCTCTGAAAGGGGAGGAGGAACCATTGGAGCTGGCGGGAATGGAATCTCGCCCAAGGGACTACTGACAGGCAGGAAATCATTTTGCCGAGCAGTCGGGACAGGAGCAGCAAGGGCACCTTCCGAGAGGAGAGGACCTGGGATGTTAATGACTGGAGACTGGAACACCAGTCCGTTGACAGGAACACCTGGCCCCTTACAGAATCTATTAATGTCCCGAGATGGAGAATGCAAGTAGTGGGCTGCAATTGGCTCTTCGGGATGTTGAGGGAGAAGCCATGATGACGAAGGCAGCGACACACCACTGCTAGGTCTCGGGATGCTCGGGCCGGAGAAGGGGAGAGCACTAGGATATCGTCCAAGTAGCAGTGGAGGCGGACCGGATGTTGACGTAGATGGGCCGCCACTGCTGCCAGGAGCTTTGTAAAGGTCCTTGGGGCGGAGGAGAGGCCGAAGGGCATTGCTCTGTACTGGTAATGCCTGTTGTTGTAGGCAAAGCGTAGAAAACGACGATGGGACAGCCGTATGGGTACGTGGAGGTACGCTTCTTTCAAATCGATAGAGGTCATCCAGTCCGTTCGTCGAATGGAAGCCAGAATCGAACGGAGGGACTCCATCTTGAACTGATGGTATACTATAAATTCGTTCAGCTTCTTGAGGTCCAAGATGCCCGTGGCCCCCGGACGCCTTGGGGACCAGGAAGAAAATTGAATAGAAGCCGGTCCCGCGATGATGTTGGGGAACCGGTTCGATGGATTGAATTTGAAGCAGGTGATGGATCTCTGCCTCCATTAGCTGTCGCTTGTCCAGGTTGGGGGAAATAGGGCATTGTACGAAGTGAGAGGGAGGTCTTGAACGAAACTCCAGAGTAAGTCCCAGACGAATTGTCTGGAGCACCCAGGCGTCCGACGTCGAGATCTCCCACTGTGGGAGGAAATGAGTCAGACGGCCGCCAATGGGAAGATGGATGTAGTCACTTCCCTCTTCGAAAGGTACGGGATCCCGTACCTCGAAATGGTCGTTTGGGTGCTGGGGCCTTTCGACCGCGGTCTCTGAAGGAGGATCTATCGGAGAAACGGTCGAAACCTTGAGAATAGGGCCTTGAGGAGAAGGATCCCGAGGGACCGGAGTCGTTCCGAAAGGGCTGCCTGGTGAAGTAGGACGAAGGTCTACGATCTGCCCTCTTATACGATGATGGCATCACCTTCCGTTTATCCTTGTCCTCGACAAGGATGGGGTCTAAGGCTTCTCCAAAAAGACGGGAACCCTTATATGGAGTTGAGGCGAGGCGCCACCTAGACTTGGCATCAGCTCTCCAATTTTTAAGCCATAATAAACGGCGAGATGTAACGGAGGACACCAGGGCGCGCGAAGCAAACTTCGCAGCGTTGAGCGAGGCGTCCGCCGTATATTCGGTAGCCGCCACCAGTTTGTTGACATCTTGGCGGAGGCGTGAATCCGCAGAGGGAAGGCGCTCGTGGAGTTGACGGAGCCAAATTAAGCAGGCACGGCTGAAGAAGGAAGCAGAGGTGGCTGCTTTAACCGCCCATGCGGCCGCATTGTGCGTACGTCGGAAGTTAAACTCAGCTTTTCGGTCCTCTGAGCGTAAACCGTCGGCGACGTCGTTGGAGATTACAGAGGAAGCCGTCAGATTGGCCATTGGCGCGTCTACAGTTGGTAACTGAATGAGATCTTGGAGACTAGGCGCCGAACAATAGAGCTTTTTGTCTAGCCCCGAAGGAGCGGGCAAGGAAGAAGGCGTGGACCAGGATCGTTGGACCACCTCGGAAAAAAGCTGTGGACACGGAATAAAGTCCGCTTGCGCCTTAGGCGCCGTAAACAAGGCCTCATGTTGTTGAGAGGTACCGGGCTGATCAACTTGAGAGACTGGGTCAGCCATATTTGTGGCCAACTTGGCCTTGCGCAGGAGCGATTTGAATAACGAGGGTCTAAAGAGCCCAGAGAAAGCTGGCTTTTCGGGTGGCATATCTGCATCATCAGACAAGTCCATGTCCGACGGGTCGCACTCTCCCTCCTCCGAAGACGACTCCTCGCGGTGACCATGGTCCAGATACGGATCGGACTCATGCGTCGTAGCCTGATACTGGATAGGGTTCTGTTGAGAGACCCGGGCCAGAAGAGGAGGAGGAAATTGTGGCTGAGGCCAAGCTCCATATGGAGCAGCATGCTGAGAAGTTGCTGCCAGAGTCCTGGTAACCGTGTCAGAGATGATCTGCTGAATATCATACTGAAAAGGTGGATGGGCTGTCTCCATGTCGCGCAAACCCGCAGCAGTAGGAGTAAAGGTTGCCTCCGGTTGCGGCCGCCGAGGGAGAGAGGCAGTGCGCGAGAGGTCCACCGGTTCCGTGTAGTGTGTCGATAACGCCTCAGGGACAGCCCCCATGCTTGGCGTGTGAGACAAAGGTCGCGGAGGAAGCTGAGGATCCTGATGGACGGGCTGGGCAGTAGCCTCGACTACGGGCGAGAGTGGAACCGGTAAGTGAGTGAGTGCCGCCTGCCTTGACTGGCTGCGCGCTTTCTCAAACTGGCGCTCCAGGGCCTTGTGTCTCCTGGAGGCGTCCTTGTCAGCAGCTGATGAGTGTTTTGTCTTTTTAGAACATGGAGCAGCCGACGAAGACGGATGCGCAGCGCGTTTCCGGGACCTTTTACGCTGCTTGGCCTGTTCGTGGAGGCGCTCGGGAGAGCTGTTGTTGTCCTCCAGATCCGAGGAGAGAGCACGTTCTGCCATGTTGGAACCTTCGCTTCCTGTTCTGTCTCTTTCCCGTTCGTTGTTTTTTTTTTTTGTTTTTTTTTATTATTATTATATTATTATTAATATTTTTTTTTTTTACAGGAAAGCAGGTGAAGGAGAGGGCTGGCAGGTAAGTCCAGGAGCAGAGGAGGAGGCGGAGAGGTGTTGGAAACAGAAAAACTTTTTAACGAAAAAAACTAGCCGATTGCTCCAGAGGCAGGCTAGTTAAGGCACTTAATGCAGCAGAATATGAGGTTTTGCCTCCAGGGACCAACTGCGCAGGCGTGGAGGCTGTTGCCGGGTAGAAATTGACAGCCGATGAACTCAATGCATTAGAAAAAGAGGATTGCCTCTAGGGACCCACTGCGCATGCGTGGAGGCTGTTGCCGGGCAGAGATTGACAGCCGTTGGAGACTTTACTCTGGGCAAAGAAATGGCGCCGAAAAACAGGGCAGCAGGCCTAGGATGACAGTGGAGGTTAGGAGGGCTGTTTTCCCCCTTTTCCGATTGACCACGAGCAGGCGGTGAATCCGGCCAGGCAGGAGAACAAAAGGACGTCAGAAAAACCGAGGAGCGCGAGCTGCCGCTGAGCGCAGCTCCCAGCGGTGAGGCGGCTAAAAATGGCGCGCACTTTGAAAACCGTTCAAGCGCCGCCGCCTTGAGCTCCGAGCAGGCTAGAATGCAGGAGGGGCAATCGAAGGATCAGAAGCGCTATGAAATAAACAAAGAAACAACACCAACCGTTTGTGGTATCTCCACACAGGTAAAGATAAACTGGAAAACTGCTAGCAAGTGATTTACATTTGCTGCCTCCTCTGAAGTAAAGCATTAAAATGCCCCTTTCCTCTTTAAAAGGAGTATGCAAGCAGACATAATGATTAATATGAATAAAATACAGACTAGTCTATGCCAAACCCTGAGTTTACAAGGTAAACACATAGAAATAATTTGCTGTTTCAAATAAAAGACACTAAAACAACAATCCACAAACTGAATCATAATGTCAATTTGTAAGAAATGTTTAGGATAGATTGATAGAATGGTCATCAATGTAGGTCAGTTGCCGAGTATCCAAAATGCAGTTCTGTGACTAGAGGGGTGCACGACCATCAGAATTTTAGAACTAGGTTGCAAGTACCTTTTGGAATTCATAATTTAAATGGTCACTAAGCAACCTGTCAAAAGTCAAAGACTATCTGTAGTAATGGAAGAAAAAAAAATTTTTTTTTTTTTTTAAATTTGATTTATATGCCGCCCTTCTCCGGAGACTCAGGGCAGCTTACAATGCGTTAAGCAATAGCCTTCATACTTTTGTATATTTATACAAAGTCAGCTTATTGCCCCCACAAACTGGGTCCTCAATTTACCTACCTTAGAAAGGATGGAAGGCTGAGTCAACCTTGAGCCTGGTGAGATTCGAACTTACAGTAATTGCAGACAGCTGGTGTTAATCACAATGCTATCAGTCTGCTGAGCCACCAGCTGTTAACCTGTCAGCAAAATTATTTCTTTAAATAAAGAAAATATTTGATTTATAAGAACAACTTTCAAACTAAAAGTCAGAGTTAACCCCTTTCCATGGAACAATGCAACAATCTTTCAGGTTTGTATCCTGAACAAAGGGACCATCTGTATTAATGCTAAGGATAATGTAAGGTTGGTTCTAAATATTTAAACCAACCTGTATACATATAACACTCCCTATAGACTACTCATCTTATCAAAGTGTCACTGGATGGTTTACAAAAACCATGAAAAAACTGTATTAAAAAGAGAGTTAAAAACTTAAGTGTTACAAAGGTTAAAAACAGTTTAAAATGTCAATAGAATCAATCATTTTGTCATACAACTTCCTATGGCCATTTTAGCTTCTGAAATGAGCTTTAATTTTTTTAAAGGCCAAATGCCAATTGGTCAGAAAGATGATTATAACTTGAAGAGTCCATTAAAAACAAATTAGAATGAAGGTATTTCA
Source organism: Pituophis catenifer annectens (assembly GCF_029215685.1). Lineage (NCBI taxonomy): Eukaryota > Metazoa > Chordata > Lepidosauria > Squamata > Colubridae > Pituophis > Pituophis catenifer. Next base: position 42,423,174 of record NW_027256887.1, on the reverse strand, counting down.
GAAGTTAATTAAAAGCGCGCAAAACTGAAAACTTCTACTTTTCAGATATTCATTGACATATCTAAATGTTTTGATTAAAATAGATATATTTTAATTAAACAATACATAATTATTTTATTCTGAATTTCATGCCAATTCTAAAAGAACATAAAAGAATTACTTAGTCATTTATTCTTGAACTAAAAACCAACTACTATCAAGTTCATTCTGTCTTCTTTCTCATATTACACTAAGAGCTAGAAGTAGAAACATGTGGTTCAGCTATATAATTTTGCCAGAATTCTGTGCTGTTAATAGCAGTTTGCCCTTCCACATCCATAAACTTTTTGTTCTTAAATCTTTTAAGGCTTAAATGTTTATCCTCCTTAATTCCATGCCTTGTCTGTCTCTGATAGATCTCTGTGATACACCTCCACATCTGACATCTGCTTTTCCCAAACTACTATTTATGGTACCCAAAACTCTTGTCCTAACTGAGTAGACACAGAGCAAGTTCTTATGTCATTGTAAGCCACAATGTGGCTAATCTGGAAAGAAAGATGTTATTACACATTTTCAGATCATGCAAGTGCATAATGATTTGCTCCATATGCAAGGGGGCATTATTCATTCCAGATCAGTCCAATTCAGACTTTAACACAGGGATCCAGTGGTGGGTTGCTGCCAGTTCGTACTAGTTCAGGCGAACTGGTAGTTCTGATGATCAGTTGGCCCCACCCACTCACACTATCCTGTCCTATATTTCCTTCTTTCTGGCTCAGCTGATTTGCGTGGCACAGCTGATTTCCACGCCACCACTGTTCTACTTACCGGAGCTGCCTTAGAAGGTAAGCAGCCAAGCTTCAAATTGCTGTATTTTGAAAGCTGCACGCAAGTTTGTTAGGCGTGTGTGAAGCCCACGTGCACGCACTAAGTGTGCACTCACAGAACCAGTTGCAGCCCACCACTGCAGGGTCCACCAAAGTTGGCTGGTGGACAGCTTTGGAATGTTGACCTAACAGGTATTATACATACATACAAATACATGCAAATGTCTTCTTTGGGAATAAAACATTACAGAGAACTCAATAATGGTCTGTTTATTCTTGAACCAAGCTGATCCTGCTACAGATAATACTCTTCTGGTATTAAAGCAAATTTAGATGTTTCAAACATGATGTACCAAATACTGTAAAGCAGGACCATTCTGGGGACATATTACCTTAGGATATTTATAACTTTTTCCAGTTCAGAAGATTTACTTCCAGAAAATCGATGAACTATCTTTGGAATCATATGATCTAGAGCAGGGGTCCCCAATCCCTGGTCCATGGATGGGCACCAGGCTGTGGCCAGAAACCAGACCACGCAAACAAGCGAAGCCCAATCCACAGGATCCAGGCAGCATGCGAAACCACGTCCCTCCAGTCCACAGAAAACCTTCTCTCAACAGAACCAGTCCATGGTGCCCAAAAAGTTGGGCGCCACTGATCTAGAGGGAGTTCAGATAGTCCACAAGCATGAATTGAGTTAGAGTTCTCCAGAATCTTTAATTCACATGTGTTTTATACAAATCTATGACAAACTAAACAGATTGTAAATCCAAGTTTACCCAAACCAGCATACTGTAATAGTATATGGCAGTGAGGGTTAACCTTTTTTTTTTTTTTTAAATTTGATTTATATGCCGCCCTTCTCCGGAGACTCAGGGCGGCTTACAATGCGTTAAGCAATAGCCTTCATACTTTTGTATATTTTTATACAAAGTCAGTTTATTGCCCCCACAAACTGGGTCCTCATTTCACCTACCTTAGAAAGGATGGAAGGCTGAGTCAACCTTGAGCCTTGGAGAGATTCGAACCAGCAGTAATTGCAGGCAGCTGTGTTAATAACAGGGTGCTTAGACCACTGTACCATCAAGGCTCTTTCCAGACTGGAGTGCCCAAAGCATGTGTGTGAGTACGCGAATACGTGCACGCATGCCCAAACCCCCCAAATGCAATGGGCCCTGCCCCCCACGCATGCGTGGCAGACACCTGAAAACCAGCTGGCTGGCGGGAGGCATGTGCATATGTATAGCAGAGCTGACCTGGGGTGACGGCTTGCGTGCCCAGAGAGGGCGCTGCGTGGCACCTCTGGCACGCGTGCCATAGGTTCGCCATCACAGGTATATGGGAATAACTTTGGGAGACAGGACAAAGAGCTACAGCCAGGGGAATGGACACTTAGCTTGCAGAAAGAATGTGGACCAGGCAAACATCAGATGGCACCCTCCATAGTTTCTTAGGCTGTAAAGGCAACACAAACATACATACTTGCAGACTTGCAAAATTCTATTAACGTAGCCATATAATAAAGTACACTTGATTTATGCAGACATTCTTCCTATCTGGGCCACCTCATAAGACTGACACATAAGACTGATGAACCAGATGATAAGGACTTAAATAGAGGATACAACATTACATTCTTGGGACCGGATGTGGATTCTAATAACAGGAATACAGAGGGCTATAGAGTAAATTGGATGGTGGAATAATCAAAGTGAACAGGGTGACTCAGACCTTTGGAACCGTATTTGGTTGGAAGAAAGATAAGTTTACATAACACCAAGAAAGATAAAAGACTATAATTAATGGACAATATATATATGCTTGGTTCGATTTAAGTTTATTTTACTATATATCATAAGATACTAGACCCGGAAAATAACCTTTAATAACTTAATAGTTTTTCTCTTAAGCAGTTTGTCTAATTTGTCTATTTGAAATTAATCAAACAATTATAGCATACTATCTTTAATTATATTTAATCAATTTATTCGTATACAGGAAATGAATTCAAATAATTAGATAGAACTATAATAATTAAACTGATATTGATACTATTTTAGAACTATTATAATAAAATATATTTTATTCTGTAAGTAATTGAAGAATAAGGTAATTAATGAATTGTTAGAAGCCTATATTTTCCCCGTTGTTTCCCCCTTCTCTTGCTTCCCCCCCTCCCGCTTTCCTTTTTGCTGTTTTCCCAATATCGTATTATTAATTAGAAATATTCTGAAAAAACCTTGTAAAAATAATCCTGCATCTAGGTTATAAACATTATACGTGAGAATTTTATGAAATTGTGGGCAAAAATAATAAGCATAATAGATATGGCAACCTCAAACATACCAACTACTATTAAATCAACCAAGAACATACCCCCAACCCAAACACTATTGGTGGCTTCCCCGGTCCAGCAGAAGACAGGGGAAACAACAGATAAAGAAAAGACCAACATAGGTATTCAAAACATCCAAGCTGCCCTTGCAATGATCCAGGAGGGAATGAAAAGGATGGAAGATAAGATGACCCTGAATCATGATGAAACCAAAAAGAACCATGAACAAATGCGATTGGATGTAGGGGAAATTAAAGATGAGATTAGAAATATAGATGAAAAAATAGAGAAAATTCAACAAAATATAACCGAAAACGAACAGAGAATCCATAAAGTTGAGGAAAAGGCGGAAGCCACAGCTACCAGGTTGGAACAGATGGAGAACCAACAAGCGACAAGAAGTCGAGACACAGAAGATGCATTGACATTTCTTGAAATGGAAAAGGCATCTTTCTACTTAAGATTTCAAAATATAGAAGAACAGAGAGATGAAGACTTGGGCGAAATTATGGTTGGAATCTTGGTAGAGGCGACACATAAGGATAAAGATGAAATAAGAGGTGGTATCGACGAAATTTACAGGGCCTTCACAAACTATGCCAGAAGAAACAAACTCCCGAAAGAAGTACACATCAGATTTACAAAAAAAACAATGAAAGAAGAAATATACCGAAAGATGAGAGAGGAGACAGTTATGTACAAAGGGAGGGAAGTTCTAACGCTAAAACAAGTACCGAGAAGGGCCAGGGATAGGAGAAGAGAATATAACTTCTTAACCCGACAGTTAAATAAACTCAAGATAAAATTTAGATGGCTTATACCAGAAGGAGTACTTATTTCTTGGGAAGGAAGAAAATTTCGAATCGACACCATAGAAAAAGCCCAGGACTTCGCAGATCAACATTTAGGATATGAAGAAGAACAGGAGAGTAGAGGAGGCAGAGAAGATTCAAACCCCAGTGACCAAGAAGAGCAACCAACAAATAAGGAGGACAAGGAACGGAAGAAGGGAAAGCTGGGGAAGGAGGAAATGACGGGGATCACACAAAGAGTCACAAGAAACACAACAAAACTCAAAATAACAGACAAATAAACAACACCAGGAATGGAAGAAGAACTAAAACTCATTTCTATAAATATAAATGGTCTAAACTCACCAAGCAAAAGACATCAGATATTCACTAAACTGCAAAAATTAGGAGCAGATATAATCACGTTACAAGAGGTACACATAAAAAAAACAACAGAAAAAATTACTCGAAAATAAAAAATTAGGAGTAATGTACACATTCTTAGGCGACTGTAAAAAAAGGGGAGTGGTAATATATGTTAGAGACCATATAAGAACAAAGCCAATATATGTGGACAAAGAGGGTCGAGTCTTAATAATAGAAGTAAAACTGGAAACAAAAATAATACTGTTAGTAGCCATCTACGCTCCAAATGGAAACCAAATAGACTTTTATAAAAAATTACACGATAAATTAAAAGAGCTGGATTATGAAAATATCTGCATTGTTGGAGATTTTAATGCAATTGTCAACACACGAGAAGACTACTATAGTAACAGGAAGAATAAAATCAAAAGGAAGACACTGCCACAAACATTCAAGAATTTGGTACAAGAAATGAGTCTACATGACACTTGGCGAGAATTAAATACTACAACCAAACAGTACACATACTTTTCTGGCCCACATCAATCGTGGTCAAGATTGGATATGGCTTGGATGACACCCCAACTAAGTAAAGAAACACACGATGTAGAAATTATGCCTAACATATGGGCTGACCACAACCCCATTAAAATAATTTGGAAAGGCTCCCAAAAACAAAAAAGATGGAAAATGGACACAAGTATTATAAAGGAAAAAGAGTATCTACAAATGATGGAAAAGGAGATTAAGATATTTTTCCAAATTAACACAAAGGACCAAACGTTGTTACAAAATTTATGGGACACGACGAAAGCATATATTAGGGGCTTAACCATTGCATACGTGGCAAAGAGAAAAAAAGAGAAACAAAGAATCAGGAATGACTTATTGGAAGAAATCAAGATAGAGGAAACTAAATTACAACAGCACCCTAATAATAAGATAGCACAGCAAAAACTTAATTTGGCTAAACACAAATTGAATTTGACTACAAACGTTGATTTGGCACAAAAAATAAAAATGGCAAAACAGACCAACTTTGAACACGCAAACAAAACTGGACGCTGGTTAGCCCATAAATTAAAAAAGCAAACAGACAAAAGAATTATACACCAACTCCAGGACGAATCAGGAATTTTATTCCACACACACGTAGATAAGAAAAACATAGTCAAAACATTTTTTCAGAATCTCTATCGGCAGGAAGATGTCCCGGAAGACCAAATTCGAAAATATCTTAGTAAAGTGAATATTACACAATTCGAAGAAGAGCATAGAGAGACCCTGAACCGCCCCATAACAATGACTGAATTGACTGAAGCTCGTAAAAAACAAAAGAACAATAAAACTCCAGGGCCAGATGGAATTCCTACTGAATTTTATAAACACTCCCAACAAGAAATAGACGAAATATTGCTACAAGTCTTCAACGCAGCATCATTGACAGCTGAAATCCCAAAATCATGGACAGAAACCATTATTACATTAATACACAAAGAAGATTTAGACCCGACCCAAGTTAGGAATTACAGACCCATTTCATTACTCAATGTAGACTACAAACTATTCATGTCAATATTAGTGCAGAGACTCAAAACAATAATTCATAAATACATACATACAGATCAAAACGGCTTCATACCCAGGAGGCAGATTAAAAATAATTTGAGAACGATCATAGATATACTGGAATACTACAATAAGAAGATAGATAAGGAAATAGCTTTAATATCTCTCGACGCCCAGAAGGCCTTTGATAACTTAAATTGGTCCTTTCTTACATCACAACTTGAATTAATGAATTGCGGAGAGAAATTCCTTAAATTGATAAGAAAGATTTACTCCTGTCAAACAGCCAAAATTGCAATAAATGGTGACATGACACAAACTTTTGACATTCAGAAAGGAGTACGACAAGGTTGCCCCATGTCACCTCTATTATTTATAATCGCACTGGAAGTTTTACTAACGGAAATCAGGAAGGAGGAAGACGTAGAAGGCCTTAAGATCCGGGGAGAGGAGTATAAATTACTTGCCTTTGCAGACGATGTGATTTTCATATTGGAAAACCCAATACGATCTGGAACCAAGTTGATGACAATGATAGAGGAATACGGGGAAGTTGCGGGCCTCAAAATAAATAAGCAGAAGACGAAAGTATTGACGAAAAATATGACCCAAACACAACAGTTGAAATTAGAACAAGAATTAGGACTTCAAATAGTAAAGAAAATAAAATACCTAGGTATTTGGTTGACAGCGAAAGCAACTACAACCAAAGAAGATAATTATACCAAATTGTTAAAACAAATCAAAAAAGACTTGGAAATTTGGAGCAGATTACAACTCTCATTGATGGGCAGAATTGCCTCAATAAAAATGAACATATTACCAAGAGTACTATATTTATATCAAGTGATACCAATACACCCCGGAAGAGATTTCTTTAAGAACCTCAACAAAACAACAATGAACTACATATGGCAGGGAAAGAAGGCCAGAATTAAAATCAAAGCCCTACAGGATTCACGGGACAAAGGAGGCCTAGCAATACCAGACTGGGAACTCTACTATAAGGCATCAGGATTGACCTGGATTAAAGAATGGATGGAACTGGACAACAAAAGAACTTTATATTTAGAAGGCTTTGACTTAATAAGAGGATGGCACGCTTTCCTATGGGACGGATCGGATAAACGACACATGTACTTCCAATGTCATATAATTCGAGCTTCATTATTCAAGATCTGGCAGGATATTAAGAGAACTCACTATACTAAAATACCAAAATGGTGGTCCCCGATGGAAGCATTGATATACCCGAACACTCTCGAAATAGGAAAAATGATGCGGTACCAAGACTTATTGAATCATGAAGGCGAACTTATCTCAAGAAAGCAACTCCAAAACTCCGGCATAAATATTGATTGGTGGCCCTATACTCAAATACACTCAAGACACATAGCAGACAAAAAGCAATATGGAATCTCGAATAATTTGAACGAATTGGACAAGATTTTACAAGGCCCAGAACAAAAAATGATAACCAAATTATATAACTACTTGCTTAGATATAAATTATTGGAAGAAACAGTAAAAGAAAATATGATAAGATGGGCCAGAGACATAGGGCACAACATTCAATTGGCAAACTGGGAGAAATTGTGGAAACAGAACATCAAAATGACAAGAACCATACCCTACAAAGAAAATCTCATAAAAATGTTTTACAGATGGCACCTAGCACCAGCCAGATTAGCTAAAATATACCCGAACACCTCCCCACACTGTTGGAAGTGCAAAACAAAAAAGGGGACATACTACCATGCCTGGTGGAAATGTACAAAGGCCCAACAATACTGGAAGGACACAAAGGAAATTATTGAAGAAATAATAAATCAACAAGTAGAAAACACTCCAGAATTTTTTTTATTTGGAATGATAACAACACAACACAACAAAGAGACAAAATACCTCATCATACACATTTTGACAGCAGAACGGTTACTATTCGCGCAAAATTGGAAATCAGACCAACTCCCAACCAAAGACAAACTAATCTCAAAGATAACAGAATGTGCCGAAATGGATAGACTGACACTAGAACTCCAAGATAAAGAAGAAAGTGAATTCTATCTTGTGTGGCACCAGTGGTATCAATGGCTGGAAAAGAAAATCAGTACAAATATAGATGAAAGAAAATAGGGTAGAAAAATTAAAATTGGAAATGAATAAAGAGGAGATGCAAGATTATTTCTAATCTAAAACACCTGAATTGACAATGTATCATGTATATATTAACTTATAAAGCAATATATATTCTGATGATGATCAAAACATATATGTAAAGTATGGTGTGGGTAAGTTGGTGATGGGAATTCGTTTGTCTTTGTAATGTCTTTGTGTTTTTTGTATTGTCTTCATATCTCTGTTTAAAACTCAATAAAATAAAATAAAAAAAAAGACTGACACATACTATACAAATCAAAGTCAATTAAACCTGCGAATAGTTCCAGAAGGCATTTAAATCCTACAGGATTCTCCCTTGCTAACTAAACTGTTTTTTTTTTTTATTGAAAAGTTTTATAAAAGATACAAACATTTTCTCCCCCCCTCCCCCTCATCCCCTCCCACCTCCCTTACCCCCCTCCACCCTTTCCCCCCTCCCCCTTTCCCCCACCCCCCTCCCTAGACTTCCCAGAACAAGCACAGGGTATAGCATTCACAAACATAAAACTAAAATATGCTAACAATTTGTTGATTTCAAATTCTCCCCAGGTCTTTAACTCCTTATAACTCAAAACACTATAAACATAAACTAAAAAGTTAAGAATGTTTCATTCATAAGCTATATGAAACTTCTTAGTCTGATATTTGTTTTGAATATAGTCCATCTTTTCCATTCCGATATATATCTTTCGTTTGAATGGTCTTTGAGATATGATGAAATTTTTGCCATCTCTGCCAGATGCGCAACTTTTAATGTCCATTCCTCAATAGTAGGTGGATCTTCCTTCTTCCAATACTGTGCCACCAGTAACCTGGTTGCTGTTATTAAATTTAAAACCAACTTAGTCTCTATTACAGTACAATCCGTAACTATTCCCAACAAAAAAAACTGTGGTGTAAATTTAATCTTTTTCTTTAAAATATTTTGAACCATATTTTTATCCAAAAAGCCTTAATTTTTTTACATGTCCACCATATATGAAAATACGTAGCATCTTCACACTCACATCACCAACATTTAAGTTGTAAATTTGGATACATACAGGCTAGTTTTTTTTGGATTAAATGCCATCTATATAACATTTTATAAAAGTTCTCTCTTAAATTTTGGGCTTGTGTAAATCTCACATTTCTAACCCATATCTTTTCCCATGTTTCCATCATGATTGGTTCTCCTATATTTTGTGCCCACTTTATCATACAATCCTTGACTAGCTCAGTTTCTGAATCTATTTCCACTAATACATTATACAACCTTTTTATATGCATTTGACTTTTGTCTCTTATTTGTTTTATCAAATTCTCATCCTGTTGCAAAATACCAGTTTTTTGATCTTCTCTCCATCTGGCCTGCAGCTGTCCATATTGAAACCAAGTTCTAGTTATTCCTTCTTCTCTTAATTGTTCCATAGATTTTAATTGTAATCTCACTCCTTCTTTATAGAGTTCCTTGTATGTAATCCTATCTTGTTTCTGCTCCACATTTATATTCTCTATCGTGTGTCTGGGTACTGTCCATATTGGTAACTTATCGTTTAATTTGTATTGATACTTTTTCCAGACACGCAATAAAGCATTCCTGAATTTATGACTTTTAAAAGCCTTATCTACTTTCTTGTCATACAATAAATAAGCATGCCAGCCGTAGACCAGACCATATCCTTCAATATTTAATATCCTTTCCTCCGTTAAATTTATCCAGTCAGTAACTGCTGAGAGGGCAGCGGCTTCGTAATACAATCTTAAATTGGGCATTTTAAGACCTCCTCTTTCTCATGTATCTTGCATTATCTTTTGATTTACTCATGGTTTCTTCCCTGCCCAAACAAACTTATTTATGCCCTTCTGCCATTCCTTCAAGTTTTCATCTTTTTTAAGTATAGGTATCATTTGAAAAAGAAATAAAAACCTTGGTAAAACATTCATTTTTACTGCAGCTATCCTTCCCAGCAAAGACAGTTGTAATTTTCTCCAGTTTTCCATCTCTTTCGGTATTTTTTGCCACAACGGTTCATAATTATGCTGATATAGTTTCATATTTGTAGTCATAATATAGACTCCTAAATATTTAACCTTCTTTACTATCTCAAATCCTGTTACCCTTTCTATCTCTTCTCTTTGGTTTCTAGTCATATTTTTAGCTATTATCTTTGTTTTGGCTGTATTTATTTTAAAACCAGATACTTGTCCATATGAATTAATTATATCCATCAAGGCTGTAATCGATTGTGCTGGTTGGGCTAGGGTAACAACCAGGTCATCCGCAAATGCTCGTAGCTTATACTCATGCTGTCTAATTTTAATTCCCTTTATTGTATCTGTCCCACGTATTTTACTCAGTAAGATTTCCAGCGTCAAAATAAACAATAATGGAGACAAGGGACAACCTTGCCTTGTTCCTTTTTCTATATTAAAAATATCTGTTAAACCACCATTAATTATTATTTGCGCTGTTTGTTTCTGATATATTGCCTTAATGGATTGTATAAAATATTCTCCAAGTTGCATCCTTTCTGTTAATTTCAATAAAAAATGCCAATTCAATCTATCGAAGGCTTTCTCAGCATCCAAAAATACTAGCACTGCGGGGACCTGGTTGTTCCTCCCCAAATACCCTAGTAAGTTAACAATTTGCCTTACACTGCTTTTCATTTGTCTACCGTTTATAAAACCAGTTTGATCATGATGAATCATTTGCTGCATAACTGTCATTAATCTATTTGCTAATATTTTAGCAAAAATCTTGTAATCTGTATTTAAAAGTGAAATTGGCCTATAGTTTTTTGGATCTGTATGATCTTGACCCTCTTTTGGGATCAAAGAAATAAAAGCTGTCTTCCAAGTTGGAGATACCTCTCCTCCCTGTTGTATATTGTTAAATAATTCCTTCAGTGGTTCCACCATTTCCTCTTGTAAACTTTTATAATAAACAGCTGTCAAACCGTCAGTCCCAGGAGCTTTACCCACTTTCAACTGCTTAATTGCAAACAGAATTTCCTCGGAAGTTATCAATTGATTTAAACTATCCTTCTGCTCTTTTGAAGTCGTATAAATATTCTCTTTCTGCAAATATCTATCTATATCTGTGTCTTGAATTTTATCACCAGTATACAGCCTTGAGTAAAACTCTAAAAAAGATTTTTTAATCAATTCTTGCTCATAAACCTCTTTACCCTTGTATTTTATTTTCTTTATAGTCCTTGATTTCTGCTTTTTCCTTAACAAATATGCTAACCACCTACCAGGTTTATTAGCATTACAAAAAGTATTATGTTTAGCATATTTTAAACTAATTGCCACTTGATCTGCTATTAACATATTAAATTGACCTTTCAGTAAATTAATTGCCTCTTTGATTTTCTTATCTGTTGGATTAACCATCAAAGCTCTTCCTTGTTTTTTAATCTCTTCTTCTAATTCCTTTCTTCCCCCCCCCATTTCTTTCTATATTTATTATTCAAATATATCAAAATACCTCGCATATATGCTTTACTTGCATCCCACACCATTTCCATAGATGTACCCTTTTGCATATTCATAACAAAAAATTCTTTCATAAATTTTTTACACTCTTTTACATTTTCTTCATATCTAAATTATCATTTAACCTCCAGGACCTCCTAAACCCCTTTCCATACTCCAGTTCCATCCAGACTGGACTATGGTCTGTCAATGTTCTTGAACAAATCTTCGTACTCTTCACCCTAGAAAAGAGGTCGTTAGTAATTAGTATAAAATCAATCCTTGAAAAGGATTGATGTCTATCCGAAAAGAAAGTAAAGTCTTTTTCTTCTGGGTTTCTTTCACATCAAATGTCCCTCAACTCCCAATCATCCATCATCTCCAAAAATGATTTGGGCAATCTTGCTCTTGTTAAAACATTTTGCTTAGGTCCCTTCTTGTCCTTTTTAACATCTAAAACAACATTCCAATCACCCAGTAGGATACAAGTTTTGTATCCCCATTGTGTCAACTTTGAGTGTAAAAGATTATAAAACTTTTCCTGTTGTTGGTTCGGGGCATATACTCCAATTAAAAGTATTTTTTCTCCTTTTATTACAAGTTCAATCGCTAAAAATCTTCCTTGATCATCTGCTTCAATTAATTTGGCAATTAAGTCTCTTTTCAAATATATAACTATACCGTTTTTCTTCTCTGGTGCTGCCGCTACGTAATGTGTTCCTAATCTTGTGTTTGTTAAATATTTTTGATCTTATATACTAATATGAGTCTCTTGTAAACAAATTACATCATTTTTAAATTGTTTAAGATAATGAAATATTTTCCTCCTCTTCTGTAGAGAATTCAAACCATTGACATTCCAAGTTAGAAATCTAGTTCCCATCTTTGGGCCTCTGAAGCATTTGGAGCATTCGCTGATGATCTTGCCTCATTTGACCTTTAGGTCTGGCTCCTCCCACTGCTTCTGTTTTTGTAGTTCCTTGAGTTGCCATCTGAAGTTGTTGCAGTCTTAATCCTTCCTTGTGTTTAGCTGTTGCTGCTCTGGTCTGTCTTTGATCCTTTGGTTCTTCTGATGTATCAATTAAATCCAAATCTTGAACAGCAATCTGAATTTGTAGTAAATCATCTTGACTGGTCAAAGCTCCCCCCTGAACTATTGTGATCAGCTCTTCTCTCTCTCCTTCCATTACTTCTTTCTTTCTTTTAACTTCTGGTGATTTTGGTGGTCCAGCCTTTAACACATTGGCATAAAAATCTCTTGCTTTCCATACTGTATTAAGCCGATATCTCTCACCCGAATAATTCACCACTAGGCCAGCTGGCACCTCCCATCTATACTGTATTTGGCGTTTTCTCAGTTCATCCACCAGAAAAGCATACTCCCTTCTGGCTCTCAACATTTTGGGGGCGGGGAATTTCTTTCATTGTCATCACCTCCTGGCCTTCCACTTGAAGCTTATTTTTAAAGGTAGCCTGTAAAATTTCATTGCATAGTCTCCTTGTGGTAAAATATATTACAATGTCTCTTGGTAAATGTTTCTGTCTGGCCACCCATGAATTGACACAATATATCTTGTCAATCTGCCAGCCTAACTCCACTGTCTGCTCCCCCAACATCTGTGCCAATGCCTCTGACATCATCTCTTTCAAATTCTCTTGTTTGTTCTCCTTCATCCCTCTTATTCTTAAGAGCAAATTCCTTATCTCTGTATTGAATCATTGTTACATCAGCTTCAGCCCTTTCAATTTTATTCTGAGTCTCTCCTAATTTATTATCCAAAATTTCTGTAGATTGCTTAATTTCTTCAACTTTATCATCCAAAATTTCAATGTGACCTGCCAAACCTTTAAATGCCAGTATTATATCTTCCTTAATTTCCTGATTCCGAGCTGCAATCTCATCTGAGACAGACTGTATTTTTTCATTAGTTTCATTAATTTTTTGATTAATCACAGTAGCAATTTTATCCTGTGTAGCTTTTAGGGCTTCTTGTATCATTTCAAACGTTAAAATCTGTGGACCTGTTGGGGGAACAGAGGCTTGCATTCTAGAAGTGTGGGCTGGAGAGCTTCCGGCACTCCCAGTTCCTTTAATAGGAATAGTCGTTACAGGTTTTGAGACCATTTTTCAGTTTAAGTTAATTTTTGTATTTTAATCAGAAGCCAAAAAGAAGAGTTCAACAAAGTCAAAAATTTTCCCAGTCTTAAATTAGTGTCTTAAAATCCTCCTTGTCTCGGTACAAAAGTCCTTTCAAGCAAGAGGCTACCAGCGAAACGAAACTTTTCTTTAACTTTCACTTTCCACGCCCTTTCAAGCCTCAATCGCCATCTTGTTACAAATTTGCTAAGTTGTTATTTCCGAAGGAGGTAAAAAACATTGGAGTTAAGTTTAGACACTTGCAGTCTGACTTCTCCTGGCTTGTTCTGCCTGCAGCAAATTAAGATGTTGGAAATCCCTTCATTTGTTATTGGCAGAATTGGTCGCGGCGTCTTACTCCGCTAAATAGCAGAGTTGTCCCAGGTCTGGAGCAGACTGACAGGCTTCTAGGGAGCTCTTGCCCTTCACGCCCCAGAATTTCTCCTAGGGCACTTGGGGAGCTCTACTTTCACCTATCGGCTCTCCTCTCTCCCCTTTGCCCAGGGAGAAAGTTTCCAAGCCACCAGACAGTTGTTTTTCAGCTGTTCTGGCGGCTTTTACAATGCCGGGGATCGGGCGCTCACGGAGGAGCGTCTGCGACGCGCGCGAAGCCAACCAGAAGTCAGTCCTTGCTAACTAAACTGTTATTTCATGCCTAACACTTCCTTACAACACATAGAATAGAATGAACTGCAAGGGACCTTGGAGGTCTTCTAGTCCAGCCCCCTGCTCAAGCAGGAGAACCTATACCCTCTCAGACAAGCATCTGTACAGTCTTCTTAAAAACCTCCAGTGATGGCGCGCCCACAATTTCTGCAAGCAAGTTGCTCCACTGGTTAATTGTCCTCACTGTTAGGAAGTTTCTCCTTAATTCCAGATTGCTTCTTTGATTACTTTCCAACCATTGTTTCTTGTCCTGTCCTCTGGTGCTTTGGAGAATAATTTGATCCCTCTCTTCTTTGTGGCAGCCCCTCAAATACTGGAATACTGCTATCATGTCACCCCTAATTCTTTTCTTTAGACTAGCCAGACCCAAAACCTGGCAGCCGTTCTTCATATGGTTTAGTCTCCAGGCCTTTTATTGTCTTAGTTGCTCTTCTCTGAACTTTTTCTAAAGTCTCAACATCTTTTTTGTAGTATGGTGACGAAAATTGGTTGCAATATTCCAGGTGTGGTCTTACTAGACATTTATAAAGTGGCACTAATATTTCATGTGATCTTGATTCAATGCTTCTGTTAATAAAACCCAAGATTGTATTCGTTTTGGTAGCGGCTGCACACTGCTGGCTCACATTCAAGTGATCATCCACTAGGACTCCAAGGTCCCTCGTACTGCTTTGAGCCAGGTCTTACCTAATCTGTACTTATATCTTTGATTTTTCCTGCCTAAAGGTAAATCTTTGCTTTTCTCCATATTGAATTTCATTTTGTTGAATAGGGCCCATTGTTCAAGTTTGTCAACATCTTTTTGGACCCCGACCTTGTCTTCTGGGGTGTTGACTATTCCTGCCAGTTTAATGTCATCTGCAAATTTGATGAGTTCCCCTTCTGTTACCTCATCATCCAGTCATTTATGAAGATATTGAAGAGTAGTGGGCCCAAGACGGAGCCTTGTGGTACCCCACTGCTTATTTCTCTCCATGTGGATGTAGTACCATTAAGGACTACTTGTTGAGCATGGTTTGTCAGCCAGCTAAAGAACCATCTGGTGGTAATGTTGTCTATTCCATGTTTTTCTAGCTTACCAAGAAGTAGGTTGTGGTCTACTTTGTCAAATGCGTTACTGAAAACTAAGTATACTATGTCCACAGCATTTTGCTGGTCTACTAATTTAGTCACTTTGCCAAATGAAATAAGAGTTTGGCATGATCTCTTTTTAACAAACCTGTGGTGGTTACTACCATGTTTTCCCCAAAACAAGTCCTAGCCAGATTTTTTGGGGTGGGCCCAATATAAGCCCTATCCCAAAAAATAAGCCCTAGTGAAGGGGGTGGGCATTGCCAGCACAGGAGGTAGCCCTTCCCTTCCCTAGTCACCTCATGGCTGTTCGTTCCCTTAATCGGGGCCTGCAGATCAGCTGAGCCAGCAAGGGCCGGGAGCTGCCTCTCATTCTTCTCTCTGGGCGCCTGGAGATGTTTCCGGCAAACTCGTGCCAGCCCCAACCCTGCCCACAGTGCCAGGCAACCTCACAGCTAAGGGCCCCTCTCTTCCACCAGCAGCTCACCTTGTGGGTCTGGAGCAGGCAGGGACCACGGTTTGCGCTCCGCCAGGCCTTGAGCTTGGGTCTTGCTCAAGCTGCTGCTACAATGAGGCAGAAAGCCATGCAGCGTGTTGGAATCAGCTCCGCCCCTCTACCTGACTGCTGGGGCTAGTACTGCTGGCCTCACGAGGCCTCATCATCCTCTTGGGTGCACTGTTCTCAGCAGCCCTACTGGGCTGCTCTTGCCTGGGATGGGACAACTCAGCCCAGATCTCCGGAGCACCTACCCCCTGCCGCCCTGGCCTGCGCAAGCTCTGTGGAGGCCCTGCAGCGGGAGGGAGGAGGGAGGGGGAGATCACCTCTTCCTTTGCACCCCAAAACCCCATCTTCCTTGGCCGCTGAGCCCCCAGCCTGCACCACTCTCGCTTGAGCAAGATGGGCAAACTCAGTATTACCCATGGAGGCCTCCCAGTGCAATGCCCTGCCACAGCTTCAGAGCAAACCTCTGCCTTCCCTGTACAGTATTGCAAGGCTGGAGGCTCCGAAGCCACAGAGGGGGCATTTTTGGATGTGTATCTGTGCAGGTCTCCACTTTGAAAGGACGATCAACAGGAAAATCTCCTCCTGATCAGATCATTTTCAGATCATTTTCTGAAAGTTTTCCTCACGATCTCTCTCCCTCTCCAGCATCTCAAGCAAAATCAAATCGTGATTTGGGGGTGGGGTGGGATTGGGGTTTCCTGTGAGTACGGTGTTAAAAGTTAAGATTTCTGAAATTACCTGTGGAGGTCTCTTTCAGAAAGTGATCTGCGGGGTGGGGTGGGATGTTCCTGCTGCTCATCCTTTCAAAGAGAAGCCCTGCACAGATGCACATCCAAAAATGTTCCTCCATGGCTTCAGAGCCTCCAGTCTTGCAATCCTGTGGTACGGTAACATTTCTGAAATGTTAATTTTTAACACGGTACTGGGCCACGTGGGTCGGGATGAAATAACAGTAAAAATATTGTGGATAGCTGCTGCTACCAGTACAGTAGCCTTCAGGAAGCCGGCACAAAGCGCATGGGGTGTGTCACTTGGCCTTCTGCTGGAAAAGCAGTTGTGCTTGCTGGAGGAGGCGGCCAAAGCGGCACCCGCAAAGCAGCTGTTCTGTGGACAGAATTGCCTGCTGCGACCATGACCATTAGGTAAGGACGGTGTGAGGCATGTGGGGCGCATCGCTTGGCCTCCTGCTGCTTTTGCGGCTGCTAAAGCCACAACACTTGCTGGAGGCAGCGGCCTGAGCAGCACACGCGAAGCAGCTGTTTCATAGATAGTAGGATGGCCTGCTGCGACCCTTCGGGAAGCTGGTGTGAGATGCAAGGGGCCACTCGCTCCCCCATGCCTCATACCATTACATGGGGGAAATAAGACCTCCCCGAAAATAAGGCCTATTGCTTATTTTTGGGGGGGGTCAAAAGAAAATAAGACCGGATCTTATTTTCAGGGAAACACGGTAGTTATAACTTTATTTGCTTCTAATTGTTCGCAGATATGTTTTTTTTTTTATTATCTTTTCCAGGATCTTCAAGTTGGGTTGCTTATAATATATATAATGCAAGTTGTTTACTTTTCTTTCTTTTAATTCATAACTTACACTATTCCTTCCTGCCTTCCCTTCCTATTCCTTCCCTTCCCCTTCCTTCCTTTTTCTTTCTACAAGTATCACCTTCAGGTCACTCTTCACTCCTGGAGTCCCTGCAGTTTTCTTGGAAAGATTTTGGAAATGGTTTGCCATTGCCTGCTT
Organism: Pituophis catenifer annectens; assembly: GCF_029215685.1. Lineage (NCBI taxonomy): Eukaryota > Metazoa > Chordata > Lepidosauria > Squamata > Colubridae > Pituophis > Pituophis catenifer. The sequence goes on along the minus strand of NW_027256887.1, from coordinate 42,405,559 downwards.
CCTAGAGCTAACTTTGTGCTCAAGGATGGACTAGAAATCACAATCTCAAAGTTTCTAACCTGATGCCTTAACCATTATACCAAGCAAGCTCTTTTGCAGCTGATGTAGCTTGATCATTTATTATAGGTTAATTTAAGTTTAATACTTAAAAGATAAGTAGGTAAAACACAAAAACAATACACTATTTTCTTTAAAAAATAGAAACCTCTCGAAACAAAGGTCATCATAATTCACAAGATATTTCTAGAGACCACCCACCAGGATATGATACTCTTCTTCCCATAGTTCACAGATGCAACAAATATTTGGTGGTTATGCTACATCTACTGGAAACTATGCAGGTAGTCCTCAACTTACGACCACAATTGAGCTCAAAATTTTTGTTGCTAAGTGAGACATTTGTTAAATGAGTTTTATCCCATTTCTTGTCACATTTGTTAAATGAATCACAACAGTTGTTGAGTTAGTCCAACATTTGTTAAGTGAATCTGGCTTTCCCATTGATTTTGCTCATCAGAAGGTTGCAAAAGATGGTCACATGACCTTGGGACACTGCAATTGTCATAAATATGAATCAGTTGCCAAGCATCTGAATGTGGCTGCTGCAACGGTCCTAAGTCACTTTTTGTAACTTTGAATGATAACTAAACGAACCACCTACATTGAATTTTCAAGACTTATTACTGTTGATAGATCGGTTTTTTATGAATGTATCCAATGACTTTGAAAGTCATTCATTAAAATTCTATATATGGGCTTGTACTACATCCAAAAATTAGTTTTTTCTCAATGTCTTTGCTATTTAGACATAAATTACTGTAATCTTAATTTCACACTTTATGATTTATAATATGTCGATTGTTGGTATGCATATATTTGATTTTAATATTCATTCATTGTCAACAATGTAATTCATCAGACTAGAAACCGGGGGATGAGTTCCAGTCCAAGTTTTAGTAGAAGAGTAGCTGGATGACTTTCAGCCAGTAGAACTCTCTCAGCCCTAAGATACAGGCAATAGCAAGCCACTTCCAAAAATCTTGCCAAGAAAACTGCAGGGACTACTAGCCCAGGTAGTCGCCAGGAGCTGACACTGACTCCAAGGAATACACACATGCATACACACGCAAACATTAATTTAATATTGAAAACTTTAATGAAAATTACAATACTTGCAAAAATCCTGTATTTTGTCATTACTTTAATTATAACTGTTTAATAAAAAGAAAACCTGTTATCATGTCTTATGATAATGAATTTTACAGGTTAATTATCCGCTGTACTTTTTTGTGTTTTAAATCTGCTTCATATCAGCATCATTGGATAATTTCTGTTTTGAAAGACAGAGGAAAACATCTCCATGTCCACTTTTTCCATATCATTCAGCATTGTTTCCATTTCAATAATGACCCATCTCCAAGCGGAGTCACAAATGTTCTACTTTTTAATTGTAAGTCAGATCCTTCACTCCTCTAATAATTTTAGTTGTCCCTTACACACTTTTCCTACTCTATGACAACTTATTCCAAATGTGGCAGCCACAATTGTACACAATACTCCAAATAGCAGAGATTTGCATAAGCGGCACAACCATGTTTTTTTCAATTCCTTTCTTATGGACTATGCTTTTCTCATATCGAAAGGATATCGAAATATATGGCCGACAAGTTAACATAAACGGCTCAAGTTACTTCTGTTACTACACGTCTTTATAAACTTGTATTTACCGTATCTGTATAGTAACCCAGTGACCCTGGAGAGCATACAGTACCCGCTTTTTTAAACAACAATAACAACAAACGCTGAAACTACTGTACACGAGGGTCACGGCTACAAGACCACGCGGTTCCATAGGAGCAGCCGAATTCAGAGGATCGCCTTTTGACATCCGGCGGGCAGAAAGTTTGTCCGGGACTCGTTCCGAGAAGCCTCACAAGGAAGTGGATCCGCTAAAATCTATTTTTGGCAACCCTGGAGAGCCAGATCAATCTCGTTTTTGAACCGTTTCAACGGCTGAGCTACAGAGGAAGCGAGCCTGGAGCTATCTTGCAATAGCAAAAAAAACCCCCAAAAACGGGTGTCTCACTACGTTTTCCCCGAGACTCCCGGTTCACACGGATCCTTGGTAGAATTTATAAAGGGAGGAAGGGAACGGTGGGAGCATCCCAGAGCGAGCTCTGGAGAAGTGCTAGCCCCGGAGCTGGAAAGAGCACGCGGGACTGCCGAGGAAGGCGCGGCCTGCAACGGGGCAGACCAGGGAAGGGCGCTTGGCCTGGGACTCGGCCCGAAGATTCCCGCCCAACTGGCACCCCGTGGGAGCTACCTCGAGGGAGGCCGACAGTCGCTTACTTGCAGGCTTGGCTTGGCTTGGCCGAAGGGTTTCCTGAAGAAAGAGGTGCGAGCTGTGAAGAAAAACTCCTCGGACTCCGATTCTTCCCAGCTGCTGTAGCCACTACTCATGCTGCTAGTCCAAGTCATGGGCGCCCCCCGTCGCCGTTTCTGCCGGAGCCCGGAGGCGTCCCCGCCGCCGCATGGGGATCCGCCGGTCCGGGGCTCGGAGGCGGCGGTGGTTCCTCTCGCGACGCCCTGCGGCCACTTCGCCCTCCAGTCTACGCGCCAGCGGGCCCGCCCTGTCGGAGGCGGCACCGTTTACCCCTCCCCAAGCGGCCGAGGGGAGGCGGTCTCGGGGCTGCTCTCGGCCACCTGTGTGCTCGGCTGGCGCGGCTTCTCGCTCGCTTCCTCTTTTCTTGTTGAACTGGCTCGACTGGCGGTCTTATCCTGCCACAGCAGGTGACCTAAGCGGGATTTCGTTTCCATGCAACTGTTTAATGCTCCTTGAAAAGCACTTAGCTTAAGGATATTTAGCTGCGTTTGTCAGAGACTTAATAGAAGCATCATATGGGCTGAAGTGGGGTGATATATTTGAATGCAATGCAAAAACCCTTGAGGCGAGATGACAGATATCCGGCATTCTCGTGTTTTATTGCCTAATGTCAGACCATCCCAGCTCCTTGAGAATACAAGGGATGTTGTTACCTAGTGCAACTCAGCTTTTGACTTTAAAGATAACTCAAATTCTTGTCTCTGCAAAGATCTGCAAACAGAAATCCCAAACAGAAATTTTAACCCAAGGTACTACAAAATAATTGAATTTACCGAAATGCAGCCTAATTATCCATTCAAGATATTTATTCTGAAACACACCTCAGCGAACTATTTACTTTGTTTCCTGTAGCCTTCGGTAAATAAAGTCTAATGTATGAAATCCATAATATTTTTAAAGGTTTACATTTTTTCTATAACAAGAAATTGTATTGCAAGTGTTAATACTGACAACATAAATACTGTAGGTTTCAGAGGTTTTAATAGATTTAGACTTTAATTTCTCAGATAGAACAAAACTCAAGGAAGAAGTATGTTTTCCATAATCAATGTGCAAAAGCTTTAGATATTTAATTGCTCTTAGCCAGAGGAATAAAACCAATATGTGAACACTGTGGTATCTGGTTTGTAATAACTAACCGCATACTGAGATGCCTGGAAACATTTATTTTAATATAGAATTTGCACTTGTATACATAACAGTACTAAAGCCATTGATATAGTATTTGATCAACAGGGGAGGAGAGATTCTATGGAAACAATTTGTTGTGGTAGCTTGCTGTCAAATATTAAACTAGAGAATATGTGATCTGATGTCTTCTCAATAGTGCTGAAGTTCATTACATTGAGGTTAAAAATAGTTAAGCTGGTTTACATCTTTTTTCCTGCCATTACAGAGTTAGCAATGTGTTTTCTATCTATAGACTATCAATGGAAGAAGAAATTGGGCTGCAAGATACACATTACAGTGTTGGAATAAATATCCTTCTGGGTTCAGCTCCAAGTGGAGAAAAAGACACTGGAAACATGGAGACTGCTTGAAAAGATGGTTTAATGATGGACAGGATCACATGGTTTGAGTTCCTGAACAGAAAAAGGGGCGAAATGCTGCAAGTCCCTGGGTTTTATGCCCTCTCTGGGTATTGAACTTCCTGGGGCACAGGAAGAGTATGCTGATTGGTTGTCAGACTCCCATGGGGTGGGGGTTCTTAGCTAGCCTTGCTGGCTGATGTAATCTTCCCAGGTGCCATGTGGTGAGTTTCTGTTGCTAGATGGGTTCTATTGTACTGCAGATGATGGTCCATTGACAAAGGTAGGGGGAGGCAGAAAGCTGCTTTGTCTTTAAAACATGTTTCTCCATTTCTCATCCAGGGAAATATAATATTCTGCCTTTTTAATATTTCCTAAAATATTTCATTCTTCTAGGAGAGGGGTGAGTGCTAACTTCCTACAATAGGGAGTCATCAATTTATGACCACAATTGAGCCAAAAATTTCCATTGTAAACAAGACAATTGTTAAATTACTTTTGCCCATTTTACAATCTTTCTTGTCACAGTTGTTAAGTGAATCACTGCAATTGTTAAATTAGTAACATGGTTGTTAAGTAAATCTGCTTCGCCATCAACTTTGCTTGTCAGAAGTTTGTAAAAGATGATCACATGACCATGAGAAATTGTAATTGTCATAAATACATGCCAGTTGCCAAGCGTTGAATTTGGTTCACATGACTATAGGGATGCTTGTAATGGTTGTAAGTGTGAAAAATGGCCATAAATCACTTTTTTCAGCACCATTATAACTTTGAATAGTCACTAAACAAATGATTGTAATCAAGGACTACCTGTATATGTGTGTGTTGCAGAGATAATATTTTAAGAAATGGTACCTTTTGCATGACATGGCAACCATAACAGAAGGCAATAAAATGTCATTCAATTTGAGTTTTATTCTCAGTTACCTCAGACGCACCTGTGTGGGTTTTCTGTTTTTAGAACAATAAAGAAATGGTTTGACCCTGCCATCTTCCAGGACCTCTTTACAACTTTCCAGTAGTGTATATCTCTAATATTTCTTGGTCTCCCTTCCAAGCATTAACTAGATCTGACTTACTTATTTTTTTGATCAGCCATGATTTGCTGTCCAACAGGCAGTAACAGTTTGCAGACTTGTATGGCTTCAGAAATTAAAAAGTGGTTTACTGTTTCTTAGCAAACTTTCTTTCTGAAACCACACAAGTCAGCCAACTACTACTTCCAAAAAACTTTATTGCAACTGATAGAAATGTGAGGTGGTAATCTGTGACTTGTGCCATTTTGCAAACATAGATGATATAAATCTTCAAGGCAGGGAAATGAACAGCCAAATAGTCACTGACTCAAAAAGGTAGGAAGAAGAGGCCCAGGATTCAAACCTTAGGAAAAAATCCATAATGGGCAGGATTTTTGACTCTGTTTTATTTCTATGTGTAAGTCACTAAAATACAATTTGTTGCTGTTCAGGCACTAAGTTGTGTCTGACTTTTTGTGACCCCTATGAACCACAGCACGCTAGAGTCCCTGTCCTCCACTATCTCCTGGGGCTTGCTCACACTTGTGTTCTCTGCGTCAATGACACTAACCCCTTTTAGTAAAGTAGACAATTTAAAACATCACCATACCAACTTTAACAAACTGAATTTAGTTCTAGTCAAGTATTCTGAACTGTAAATATTTTAAAAGGTTTTGCTTGATATAATGAATGTTGGGTGGGAGGAAGATAATTCTGTCTAGAAAAGATGACTAATCACAACATTAGTGTTATGAGGTATTAAGAGGCTTGACAAGAATGCAAAATATTGTAGTGCTTTTCAAGGACTAACAAACTGACAGTCTTAATAGATAACTAATCAGTATATCATCATCCTCCATAAACTTACCTACAGCAGTTAATACCACTGGTTAGTATGGCTCATACACTGAATCAGAAAAGTTCTGTTTCCTGAAATCTGTAGGAGTAATATAACTTCCTCTGCAAAACTTTCATTTGTTGTTTGTCATATTCCCCAAAATGGGCAAAATAGTCCTATATTTGTTACTAAAGGATGAGCTGATTATTCAACTAAAGGTAGATCAGATGTAATGTGAGTTCAGAAAGGGGGAGAATGAACAATTACGATAGCAAAAAAAAGGCTTAGGGCTTGCCTGAAAATATGAAAAAATATCTTTAAAATATCCTCCACTTAGTTTTCTATTAAAAAAATAAAATCTAGTTATTCAATATAGAAATATTGTGTATTATTTTTGTATTAAAAGCCTTAGTGATGCAGTGGTTAGAATGCAGTATTGGAGGCTAATTCTGCCAACTTCCAGCAGTTTGATCCCAGTTCAAGATTGATTCAGCCTTCTATCTTTCCAAGGTCAGTAAAATTAGGACCCAGGTTGTTGGGGGCAATATGCTGACTCTGTAAACCACTTAGGGGTATAGAGCACTGTGAAGCACTATATAAGTCTATTGCTATTATTGGATATTTAGATTGTATATTTTAAGATGTATGCTTAAATTTAGAATAAGTGGTTATTTAGTTTTAAGGATTAATTCTATTGGGAATAAAATCTTGCTTCATTGTTTAAACAGCACATAAGTAGAAAGATTCTGTACAGTCATTATGATTATAATCTAATAAAGTGTCTAAAAGTTCAAAATCTTACAGAAAGCATATGAAATTGGGTGTGTTTCACTAAAATGGACTTTTCTGTATGATTATAATTTACTTTAGTTTGTAATAAACTGTTATTAGCTTATTCAAGATAAATATGAAACACTGCAAGTGGCAAACCAGCTTGATGTCTGCAAGTTCCTCTACATATGTGTCCTCATGAGAAACATTATTTGTAGCCTTTAAATTTCAAGTGATGAGTTTACAACAGCAATTAATGAGATGAACTTTGAAGCTTCCACCTTCAGTTTAGCAGCTGTTCTCTAATTCAGCCTTTTGTAATCTGCATCCTCAAGATATTTTGGACTTCAGCCTTTATAAGCCTAGCCATTAAGACTATTGGCATTGAGTTTAGAGAGGCTTTAAGATGCCTGGTTTATCTCTTTTATGCTCTAAAGCTATCTTCCCCCCTGTGTTATTGCTATTGGGAATAATGAGAAAATCACCTGCTTATCAGTAATGAATGATTTATACAGTCCCTTTTTATCATTAAGCACATGTCTCTTAAATCTCTTAATTAATTCCATTAGTATGAATCATCGAAGCATTTTCCTATCATTTCTTTTCCAGACTTTTCATTTCCAAGTCTGCTTGGCCATTATCTTCACCACTTCTCACAGTGGAACACAGACAAAAGGCAGGAAGCATCATGAGTTCCTCAATGTTTTCTCTCTAGCCAATTTACAAGTGTAGGAAGTTAGCACCCACCCCTTTCCTGGAAGAGTGAAATATTTTAGGAAATATGAAAAAGGCAGAATATTATATTTCCCTGGATGAGAAATATGAGAAGCATATTTTACAGACAAAGCAGCTCCCACCTTCCTGCCCCCCACCCTTTGTCAATGGGCCATTAAGGCCTGGGCCAGTCTATTCTACATAACAAAGATCTGCCTCCTTCAGGCAGAGCCATAGTAGGAATTGCCAAAGATAGGATTAGCTCTCTACACAATAGCAGCAGAAACTCACCACATGTGACCTGGGAAGCACATGTGACCATCAGCCAGCAAGGCCCCCACCCCCTGGGAGTCTGACAACCAATCAGGATACTCTTTCGGGGCCCCAAGAAATGCAGAGCCAGAGAGAGCATAAAAACCCGAGGATTTACTGTATCTGCCCCTTTTCTGTTCAGGAACTCAAGCCATGTGATCCTGTCCACCATTAAACCATCTTTCCAAGCAGTCTCCATGTTTCCAGTGTCTGTTTTCCCCACTTGGAGCAGAACCCAGAAGTATGTTTCTTCCAACAATTGGCGACCCAGATGGGACTCCAAGCTAACCTAACCAATGGACCAGGCCCAGGTAAGCCTCCCTTGCTAGCAGCAGACCCATTGAGTCTGTGGGTAAGTTTTCGTGGACCTTGGCCATTTGGAACTAGGTTTTAAAGGGGTTTTGAGTTTGAGCTCAAAGGCTGCTTGGAAAGAAGGTGAGTACCTCTAAATTTTGATTTTAAAGTATGGAAAAGCATGGGAAATTTGTGTATGCCTGCATGTGTGTGAGTGAAGGCCCTTCTCCCAACCACAGCTGGATCTTGCTTTCTCTGTGCATTTCCTAACCGCAGAAAGACTAACAGTCTGGAGAGCATGGGGGTTTTGCCAGAGCACAGGACCTTCTGTTAGGGAAGGAGGAAGTGTGTGTGTGGGATTCCACCTGGAAAACAGTCTGATTTCACCTCTTTGAGTGACCTCTAGCCGCACCTCTGCCTACTGCTAGCTCCACCGAGCCATGACCGGTAGGATAGAGAAAGCAAGGGGGGGTCACCAAATGTGGAACTTTGTGTTTAAAAGGAATGGAAGCCAAGCGAAAGTCAAGCGTGTGAAAAAGGGGGGGTAATAAAACTGTAAAAGGGAATCCCGGTTTTGTCCAGCCCAGACACGGGGCGAGCGTGTGTGTGTGTGTAAGAGGAGGTGCCCACACCTGGCTGCAGGGGTCAGCAGGTCCTCGCGGATCCCCTTTTTGGATCCGAAAAGTTGTGGTGATTCCCTGGAGGAAGGGGCCCATACTTCGCAAGGGAATCGAAGTCCTTCCCAGAGCTTTTTCCTCTGAAAACTGAGAGCGGGCCACCCGGCTGAGCCAAAGTGATCCTTCAGGCGAAAAGACAGGGTCATGGGTAGCGATAGTTTGCGGGTGGCAGGAACCCCAGTAGATGAAGTGCTCGCGGCCTGGGACGCCAGGCGGGTGCCCATATTGAGGGGCATGGATAAAAGAAAATTAGGAAAATTGTGTCAAAAATGGGCTTTGCTAAGAGATAACACCGGGAAGACAAATTTGGCTAAATAAAGGTACTTAAAAGAAAAGGGAAATATATAAATAGGAATGTTGGGGTTTTTTGTTTGTTTTGTTTTGTTTGTTTTGTTTGTTTGTTTGTCTCTCTGTCTTCTATTCAACCACGTGGTATGTTTCTTAAGATTTGTGCCTTCCCTAATTTAACTGAGATTTATGTGGGAATGATCAGTGTGTGTGAAATCTCAGAGTTCTGTTTTCTTCTCTTTGTCTTCCTTCGTTTTATGTGTGTATGTCTAAATCTTTGTGCACCCTCGAGGTAATTGTAACTGTAAAATGTATCTGATCTCTAGAGACAAGAATTTTAAATTGTTAGAAAAGAAAAGAAAAAAGGTTGAAACAATGAAAAATGTGGGAGAGAGAGAGAAAAAAAGAAAGAGCCTTTGCCCTGTACTTGTCTGGCCAACAAGAATAGAGTAAAGAGAACTTTTCATTCTGTTTCTGGTTTTTTCTCTCCTTCCCTCTCTGTATCTTAAAGTAACAACTCAAGTTTATGAGGAAACGTTTTAAGTTCATTTACAAGAAAAAAAAATCAGTCTTGCATTTACTGTATGTGTTTAAATGGGTTTTACCTGTTCATCTCTTTCCTGAAGCATGTGAATCCAGTTTTTTTCTTATCTGTTGTGTCTCCATTTTGTTGAAACTGTATCATCTGTTTAGTAACTGCAATACTGTTGTGTTCTTTCTTTTCAAACTCTGCAAGCTATCTACCCCCCCCCCCCATCTGTAATCCTGTTACAATGCCTTTCCTGGGAAGATTACCCACAAAAAGGGGGAGGAGACCCTGTTCTAATGTCTTTCAGCCCTGCACAAAGGACTCTGCAACCTGTGGAAGCAGAGCACATGGATCCAGATGCTGCCTCCAGAGGAGACCTTCCATCTGATTGAACCAGGAATTGGGTTTGAATCCAGTCTCCACTGAAAGTCAGCACAGCAACCAGAGTGGAGCAGATCTTCCCAAACCTGACTGACCAGCCCTACCACCAAGCATGTTACCCAGCAGACATTAAAGAAAAGACCCTGAGATGTATAAGTAAAGACCAAAAGACTCTTTTCAATTCCCAGAAGACAGCTGGAAAGACTATGGGGAGGGTGGAAATTCATTGTAAGGTTTTCTTTCTTGTCTCATTTATATTGTAATCAGTTTATTGTAAGAATTGTATTTGAGAGTGATTGCCACAGCAAGTTATGTACACTCTAGATTTCTGTCTGGTGGAGAGGAGAAATATGTCCAAAATGTTTGTATTGTCTGTATTGTAAAAGTAGCTGCATACACATGCACACAAAGAGAGACACACTATTCAGAATTAGATTGAAACTATTTCCTTCACTTACCTCCACACAAAGCTTCTCCTAGATTGATTTTTGCTCTGTAACACTAAAAGCCCAAGTAGTCTTACCTCCCTGCTAATTCCATGGGGAAGGAAGCAATACTCCTCAGGCAATTCCCTCACTTGAAGAGATAGCAGAAAAGTGATCTCCAAAACCCAAGCCCTGACTGTGACTCACAAATGATGCTGCCCAGTTGCCCAGTAAAGGAAGATATATTGCACTGGTGGTCTCATGAGTAGAAATCCCAGGGCTCATTATGTGTAACACCAAAAAAAAAAAAGAAAGAAAGAAAAAAAAAGTGGATATTGTACACTGGCTAACCTCAACTTGGACTCACAAAACCTGGATGCACCACAGTAAGAGCTAGGGCAGGTTCAGTAACCAACCCTTGGAAATGGGCAGCCTGTAATTTAAAGGAAAACTATGGCTGTGAAAAATTTTGGGACATGTGCTTGCTTGAAACCTGACTGGAAGCTCACAGAAAGTGATATCTGAAATCTGAAAATAATTGGCATAGAATTTGAAATCTGAAATTAATTGGCATAGAAATTGGATACTGTAAAATTCTTTTTCTCCTGAAAGAACTTTTCTCCTGGCTGCTAGACCTTCATGGTTGAAAGCTTTCAAAAGCCACTGAAGGAATCCTTTTCTGTTGCCTCTATCAATGTCTTTCCCCTTTGCATTAGAGCCATTAAAAGCACTCATCAAGCCTCCCTGACCTGATCAATTTTAATCTTTTGCCAAGAACTTGTTTCAAAACTCACGTTTTGAAAAAAAAAAGTAGGGATTGTAGGAAGTTAGCACCCACCCCTTTCCTGGAAGAGTGAAATATTTTAGGAAATATGAAAAAGGCAGAATATTATATTTCCCTGGATGAGAAATATGAGAAGCATATTTTACAGACAAAGCAGCTCCCACCTTCCTGCCCCCCACCCTTTGTCAATGGGCCATTAAGGCCTGGGCCAGTCTATTCTACATAACAAAGATCTGCCTCCTTCAGGCAGAGCCATAGTAGGAATTGCCAAAGATAGGATTAGCCCTCTACACAATAGCAGCAGAAACTCACCACATGTGACCTGGGAAGCACATGTGACCATCAGCCAGCAAGGCCCCCACCCCCTGGGAGTCTGACAACCAATCAGGATACTCTTTCGGGGCCCCAAGAAATGCAGAGCCAGAGAGAGCATAAAAACCCGAGGATTTACTGTATCTGCCCCTTTTCTGTTCAGGAACTCAAGCCATGTGATCCTGTCCACCATTAAACCATCTTTCCAAGCAGTCTCCATGTTTCCAGTGTCTGTTTTCCCCACTTGGAGCAGAACCCAGAAGTATGTTTCTTCCAACACAAGCAAATGTAAAAATCATTCATGGTTGCCCTGCCCTGAAAGCTATAATCATTCCCTATGTTTTCAATATCCTGTGCATTTTGTCTCCCCAAAAATTAAGCCTAATTCTTCCCATGTTTTAAATACTACTGTAAACCATGATTACAACATCACACTGTAGTTATGCAGCCAGACCATGGTTGTAAATTCCAGCATAAAGTTGAGAAGTGGACTAGGAAAGAGAATTATGCCGGAAGGCTGGAAAATAGATAGGAGTTTTATTTCTTCAGAATAAATCAATTTGGACTGTTCATAGGGATTGTGAAACTGACTAGGATTAAGAGAAAAGAGTTGGCCAGCAATAAATAGGGGTTTAATGTGATGGCCAAATGGCCTTTTCAAACTGTAAGATAGCAATCATAGATATACTGCCTTGGGGAAAGCTCCAAGGTCAGATAGCAAAGGGCAGAAAAGAGCAAAGGTTCAAAAGAATAAATGGAAAAATGGATCAACCACAAGCCTCATGGACTTCCACTATTGTATCAGAAACTACAGTATGTGCTTTCAGTTGTGCCACAGCTGACTTCTCCCTGCCTCCCTGAAATAAACTATCTCTGCTGTCCAAGGAGAATGATGGCTTATGATCACAGGGGACGGATGTGATGCCTGTGCAGGAGCAGAAGCAAAATTTGCCATAATTTTTGTATAATAACATGTGTGATGGCACTCCAACAATAGGAGTTGAATTATGATTTTTCCCCAAAAAAGGTTCCAGCTTCCAAGAACATATGATATATTCTTTTTCTCCTACCATGTCTGAAAAAACATCCATTTTCCTCTTTCCTATGCACAAAGACTTTTTCTTGGTATCAGTTTATCCAAAGGTGCCAAGCCCTTAGGGGAATTGTATCTTACCTCAAAATGGATGCAGACACTTCAGGGATCACTTTCCCATATCTCTGTTGACTTTATTTGCCATTCTCCTACAGATTCTCTGGTAGTTTACAGATCTGGCAGTTTGCAATTCTGCAGTTAATACAAAGGTAGATAATATTACCTTAATTAATTATTCTCTTGCTTATTTTTTGTGTCAGTGCTTTATAGTTCCTGTGCTTATGGTAACAGTTTGCAGAGTTAATTGCCTGAAGTCAGTGGCTCTTTTTGACAGCAATCTATTTCTCTCATCAAATTTCAGCAGATGCATGTTCTTGGTTCCAATTATTGTGTGTGATTATAGCTCTTAGCCAGCACCCAAGGACAAGGCATTTTTGCTATAATGTGAAGAAATCTCCAGCCATAGATAATACAACTGATAGCTAACACGGAATGTGGAAAGACACATACATTCTAAATTATAAAGGTCCATAAAGTTCAATGGGAGGTAAAAGATCAAGCAGAAGCAAAATAGTAAGAATCCAAATGTTAAATTCAATCCGTGGGTCAATACAACAGAAACCTAGTGATGATTTCACAACACCGAGCAAGGTTCAAAGCTAACATAATGACATCATTACAGATCTGGTATGTTGTAAACTGAAAATGTTTAGGTAAATATTTTGTCTTAAGATATGTGAACCCAAATATCTGCATTTTTCATGAGCTTGATGGTGTCTCATCTTCTATATATGAGAATTTAATACTAAGTGCTCTGTATTTTAAGGAAGTGGAGTAGAATTTGTATGTTGGCTCTGATCTTTTTGATTCCTGAATCTCATTTTCACTCTGAGGATAAAGTCTTCCAGGAGTTCATTAAAGGTGCTTGACAGCGGTGGCTTTCACATGTTACTACCAGTTCGCCCCGCGTGTGCACGCTCGCTTCATGCACGCGCCTGCCTCCTGCACATGCGCCTGCCTTTCTGCACATGCATTTTGCTCATGCGTGTGCCTTTTGTGCATGTGCCCGGCCTCAAAAACGTGCCTAAATAGGATGGCATAGAGCCGGGGCAAGCCCACTCACCCATGATTTCTGCTACTGGTTTGCTAGTCCGAACCAGCTGAATACCACCTCTGGTGCTTTCTTCCCCCTAGTGTGGGAAGAAATATCCCTCTGGTTCAGTTCCAAGCTGGAAAAAAGACACTGGAAACATGGAGGCTGATTGGAAAGATGGTTTAATGATGAAGCAGAACCACATGGGTTTGTGGTTCTGGGTTCTGGAGTTGAGAATGGGTGGTTTTTATACCTTCTTTGGGTTTTGTATTTGAGCTTCCTGTTCCTGTGCAAGAACATGTCCTTTACTATTTTATTGGCTGTTGTCAGATTCCTATGGGGTCATGTAGGGGTTATGTAGGGGTCATAGCTGGCTCTATATGCAAAAGAGAAAATGGAAATCCTAGGTGTTTGTCTGAGCTAATTTTGTCAACCTTTTGTTTGTTGTTTATCTGAGTTTCTGTCTTGACCCAATCTTCCTGAATGGATTACCAAATCTGCATTTCTAAAAGATAGCCTCTGTTTCTGCTTGAGGCAGGGAAACTGGGGCTGGTTTCTGAATAGGCTGGCCCAATCTTTCTTAATGGGCACAAAGTATCTCCTGGGGGCTATTAAGAAAGACTTGGTGGCTGCTTTCTGTCTCCAAGAACATGTTTCTCCATTTTTCCTTTAGGGAAATGTAATATTCTATCTTTTTAATATTTCCCAAAATATTTCATTCTTCTGTGGGGAGGGGTGCTGACTTTCTACACTAGTATAATGTGATAGGGTTGCTACAGTAATCACCTGCTACAGTAACTCATACAGTAATTCACCTTCACTGTTCAAATGGATTATTTCATAATTGATAATTATTGAATTAGGGGTTTTTTTATGGTTGAGTCACCTAGTCACTTGTGTAAGTGGTGTTCACATACTGTAATAAATAAATTAGAAATAAATAATATTTACTTTTTTTATTTATTTTACTTCAGATTTATATACCGCCCTTCTCCCTAGGGACTCAGGGCGGTGTACAGCCAAGTAAAAACACATAAATACATAATACATAATACATAGATTAAGAACAGATTAAAAGGAAATATCTCAATTTGGCCCACAATTTAAAAAGACAAACAAATTTAAAATCATTTAAAATCATTTAAAAGGATTTGTTAGGCCAGCCTGGCTTGTTGAAAAAGGAAAGTTTTAAGGGAACGGGGGAAGGCACGAAGGATTCTCCTTATCTCTGGGGGAAGTTGATTCCAGAGGGTGGGAGCCCCCACAGAGAAGGCCCTCCCCCTGGGGGGTCACCAGCCTGCATTGCTTGGCTGATGGCACCCCGAGGAGGCCCTCTCTGTGGGAGCGCACGAGTCGATGGGAGGTCGTCGGTGGCAGAAGGCGGTCTCGAAGATAACTAGGTCCTATGCCATGGAGCGCTTTAAAGGTGGTAACCAACACCTTGAAGCACACCCGGAAGACCACTAGGAGCCAGTGCAGCTCACGCAGGAGCGGTGTTATGCAGGAGCGCCATGCAGCTCCTGTAATTACCCGCGCGGCTGCATTCTGGACCAGTTGGAGCATCCGTGTGTTCCTCAAGGGGAGCCCCATGTAGAGAGCGTTGCAGTAGTCCAGGCGAGAGGTGACAAGGGCATGAGTGACTGTGCACACGGAATCCCGATCAAGAAAGGGGCGCAACTGGCGAATCAGGCGAACCTGACAAAAGGTCCCCCTGGCAACAGCCGTCAGATGTTCCTCCAAGGACAGCTGTGTATCCAGGAGGACACCCAGATTGCGCGCCCTCTCCACGGGGGCCAAAGACTCGCCCCCAATAGTCAGCGATGGAGTCAGCTGACTATATTGGGATGCCGGGAACCACAGCCACTCGGTCTTGGAAGGGTTGAACTTGAGCCTGTTCCTCCCCATCCAGATCCGTACAGCCTCCAGGCACTGGGCCATCACTTCAAGGGCATCGCTGGGGTGGCCTGGGGTGGAGATGTACAGCTGGGTGTCATCAGCGTACTGGTGGTATCTCACCCCAAAGCCACGGATGATCTCGCCCAGCGGCTTCACATAAATGTTGAACAGAAGGGGCGAGAGGACCGACCCTTGCGGCACTCCACAGTTGAGAGGCCTCGAGGTCAACCTCTGACCCCCTGTCAACACAAACTGCGACCGGTCGGAGAGGAAGGAGGAGAATCACCGTAGCATGGTGCCCCCCATCCCCAACTCTTCCAGCCGGTGCAGCATGATACCATGGTCGATGGTATCAAAAGCCGCTGAGAGATCTAATAGGACCAGAACAGAGGAGCAACCCCTGTCCCGAGCCCTCCAGAGATCATCAACCAACGCGACCAATGCCGTTTCCGTGCTGTGCCGAGGCCTGAAACCCGACTGGAATGGATCTAGATAGGACGTTTCCTCCAGGAATTGTGGAAACTGTTGTGCGACCACACTCTCAACAACCTTCGCCACGAAGCGAAGGTTGGAGACAGGACGGTAGTTAGCCAATACTGCTGGGTCCAGGGAGGGCTTCTTGAGGAGAGGCCTCACCCCTGCCTCTTTCAAGGCAGCGGGGAAGTGACCCTCACTCAACGAAGCATTGATAATTCCCTGGAGCCAGCCTCGTGTGACCTCCCGGGAAGCCAGTACTAACCAGGAGGGACACAGGTCCAGTAAACATGTGGTCGCATTAAGTCTCCCCAAAATCCTGTCCACGTCATCCGGAGTCACAGAGTCAAACTCTTCCCAGGTAACATTCTCAAGACTATTCCTCGCCATCCTGCCTGGATCTACCCAGTCAGAGTCCAAATCCCGCCAGATCTGAGCGATTTTGTCATACAGATATCGTCCGAAATCCTCAGCCCTGCCCTCCAAGGGGTCCTCCCGCACTCCCGGTTGAAGCAGGGAGCGAGTCACTCTGAACAGGGCCGCCGGACGATTCTCTGATGACGCAATAAGAGCGGAAAAGTAATTAGACTTCGCCGCTTTTATCGCCACTAGGTAGGTCTTAATATGCGACCTTACCAGTGTATATTTAATGAAATATATTTTCATTAAAACACCTGCCAGAATGACACATTATTAAAAGTGCATCTAAAGGATGAAAGAACAGAAAAACATTTTTGGGAAAATATTTCATGTTTAGGCAGCATTGAGGTCTGGATGGTAGGGGGGTATGGAAGGATTTATACTCCTTGCAGACAGCTGGTCAATTGCATTCTTTCAGAAAGTAGTTGAGGCCAACTGGAGGTTTATCTGTGTTGTCACCAGATAGAGCAAATGGATGTGGAGCCTTCTTGGAACTGTTGAAAGGGACTGTGTTGTAGACTGGAGATAGATGATGATGTCATATTTCCTCCGGTGGTGGGATTCAAGTAATTTAACGACCAGCTCTCTTCTCTAATGATTTCTTCCAACAACCACTTTGCCAAACTGCTCAGAAAGGTAACGACCGGTTCTCCCGAAGTGGTGCGAACTGACTGAATTCCACCACTGATTTCCTCCCTCTCTGTTGAGAGAGGGCTGTTCAATTTTGACCCCTTTTTCAAACCAGCTGTCCTCTCTGTCCAAAATGTGGACTTTGCTGTCTTCAAAAGAGTGACCTTTGTCTTTTAAATGCAGATGGACTGCTGAATCTTGTCCTGATGGGTTTGTTTTCCTATGTTGTGTCATGCATTTATGAAGTGGTTGTTTTGTTTCCCCAATGTACAGATCTGCATATGACTCACTGCATTGTACTGCATATATCATGTTGCTCAGTTTTTGTCTGGGTGTTTTATCTTTGGGCTTGTCAAGCTTCTGTCTTAGTGTATTCTTGGGTTTGAAGTGCGCACATATATTGTGTTGGCTGAAGATCCTCCCGAGCTTTTCCAATATTCCTGCAATGTATAGAATGACAATGTTGCTTCGTTTATTGTTCTCTTCGTTGTCTGTTATGGAGGAGCTCCTGTAAGATATTTTTTGAGATTTGATGAGGGCCCACTTGGGAAAACCACATGTTCTGGGAGCTTCCTGTGTGTGATGTATTTTAGTTCTTTTTCTTTTGCATCTTTGCTGGTAGGCAGGCCTTCAGCTCAGTGGTGTAGGGTTCTGATGGCTCCCATTTTGTGCTCCAGTGGGTGGTGAGAATCAAAATGTAAATACTGATCTCTGTGTGTGGGTTTTCTGTAAACTTCAATGTTAACTTTCATTACCCATCATCCAGCCAGAGCTGAAGAAGGTTCTTGGATGAGAAGCGAAACACCTTCAAAGAAAAACCAGAAAGTCCAGTTGCCTCTTAAAAAAGCACGTTTGGGACAACCATGACCTGGATGACTGAGAATCTCCATAGACAAGAAATGCTAATGTTTCTATGGAGAAAGTGACCAAATGAGTATATGTAATTGTAGAGTAATTTTTCATTGAACAGCCCAAAGCATGTATTCCAGTAGAGATAATTCCTTGGATGGGCTCTAAGCATGAGTCCAAAAGCTCAGAAGAGTACATCTCTGGTACCGATGACTGACCCAAATTCGATCTCGCATCATTTTTAATTGTTTATAAAACCCAAATGCCTAATATCTGAAAGATAAACATATGAGGAATCTTCATCAACTTGTCCCATCTAATCAAGCCGGGAGTTATTGATGCAAACCCCATCAGTTATAGAATTTCCACTGGTGGGGTCTAGGAAGAGAGCCTTCTCTGCTGTTGCTCTTGCCCTGTAGAACATCTTGCCTCCAGTGGTGAGGTAACCCTCCCCCCTCTTTTGGGAAGAGTGTAAACACATGTACCTAACATGGGGATGTAAAAGTGGTATGCAATCCTAGGGGTAACTTTTGTAATGCTTAACTTTTTAAAATTCTGTTTTAATATTCCTTTTAATTATGTTTTTATCATTTTATTATAAACTGGCTGGAGTCACTTAGGTGAGATGGGCAGTATAGAAATTTGATAATTAAATAAAATAAATATGGGACATGAAAGGAAATGCATTTTTAATATGCTTACAGTGTCTTAACTCCTAGTTGGAGCAGCTGGCTGTCTCAGATAAGCATCATCTTCCTTTGGCCATGTGACTATATTACAGCACCTGCTGACTCTGCTCCATCTGTCACTTATCCTTGCTGAAAGGCAATCCTTTCATTCAGTTACCACCTGGGACCATTCCAGCATTTCTGACGATCCTCCATAATCTCTGTTTCATGAAAAGAATTGCTTCCAGCAGTCTTAGTCTGCTACCAACAAAAATAGTAAATAATCCAATGGCATTTTAGAAAAGCAAATATATTATAGCAATCTGCAAGTCTAGTTCCTAAGAAGAGCCTGTAGTACAGTGGACTAAAGCACTGTTATTAACATCTGCTGCTTGCAATTACTGCAAGTTCAAATCTCACCAGGCTCAAGGTTGACTCAGCCTTCCATCCTTTCAAAGGTAGGTGAAATGAGGACCCAGATTGTGGGGGCAATAAACTGACTTTGTATAAATATACAAAAGTATGAAGGCTATTACTTAACACATTGTAAGCCACCCTGAGTCTCCGGAGAAGGGCGGCATATAAATTAAAGCCAAAAAAAAAAAAAATCACTTACCTTGGAAGAGAAGACGCACACGCATGCATATACAGTATACCATCTAGGCTAGGAATTACATAGTGGAAAATAGAAGAGAGAAAATAGAGAAAAATGAAATAGAAGAAGTAAAGAGGTAAACGTGAAGGCTATACAGCACTTCAGATTCAGTTCCAGAAAATATGTTTTGATGTGCACAGAGATGCAAACATAGCACTGAAAAGCCCTATTTGCTATCTGTAGAAGATAACAACTCCTCCATTTGTTTATCTCTGATCCTTCTGTTTCCTTTCCTTTCTATAATGCCCTTATTACCCAGGTATCCCAATTAAAGTTAATAAAATATGAAAATACTAGAACTATAATGATACTATGCTGAAGAAAATATTCATATTCCCTGATATATCGTAAAAGAATTAACTTGTGAATTAATTTCAGTACTAGTCACTGCAAGGACAATAATCTTGAGCTGAAAATTGCTTACATTTTTTTTTTATTTCACATAATGCATTTGTCTAAACAAATGGTGTTTTTTGTAGAATTTTGAATACCACTTTTTATTCTTTCCACTAATTGCTGATAGTATAGAGGAAGATTTGCAATAATGAAACAGAGATTTTTGGGGTTTAAATATAGCTTCCAATTGTGGAAGCTTAGCCTGTTTATAAGTTCTAGGAGAATTCTAAGCTTTCAATGTCCTGCAAATGCAATTTGACTCTCAGCATCTGTCACGAAAACTGTAACTTGAAGAGGGTACCTATCATAAAATCAGACTGGCAACTTTTATATGATGTAGAAAATTCAGTCCCCAGTTATTTTTCCATACCCACTGCCCTTCCTCACATCTGCTCTCAGGTATTTGCACTTAATCTTCATTAATACCTTAATATTAATGAACAGGCACAAGATTTGTACATTGGCAAAAGACAGAAATTTGAATCTCAATCCTATGTACATTCCTACTCTCAGGGTTTTGTAGTACAGTAAAACCACCAAAGCAATTTTAATATAGCTATGCCTTGCCAATTTGGAAGACAGTCTTTCCAGCATATTTAACAACTCCCTAATCAAAATTTATTTCTTTCCTATATTTGTAATATTTTGCATTTCTACCAATATGAATATTAAAACGATGAAAAGAATAAAGGAGAAGAGTAGCCTAGATACTGAAACAAAAAGAATAAGAGTCTTCTGAAACCACCTAGGTATACTGGATCGCAGTCACAGCAAGTAGAACACTCTAACAAAGGCAACCTGCACTATGTTTGAGTTGGGCAGAAATATAAATTTATTTAATTAATAATTAATTAATTAATTAATTAATATTTAATTAATTAATTAATTAATTTAATTAATAAATATGCAAAAAATCCCTTCTTATTGTTATCTAATAGAATCATCATTGATTAATCATTAGCTTTTTTGCATTCACCTAAAACCCTAAAAACTAGGAAACATTGCTTCTTCTATATCAGATGGAGTTCATTAACTAAATTTTGTTTATTTGGTCAAAGTTGTCTTTTGTTACCCAACACATAATGTTGAAAATTATTTACTAAATACTTTCTATCTAATATTATATTAATTGATCTTGAAATATGCTATTATTAAAATAATTCAACAAAACCATCATAAATAGAAAGAGCCACAATCCAATGTAACCATCCTTACTAGAGACAATCATATTAACTGACAAAGAAGTCTGCATTCAATAAAACACTTAAAATAACTTTTTGAGAATTATAAAGTCTTAATTTGGCATTTAATAGGGCAACTACAAATATTTATTGCTAATGCTTTGCTCCACGACTACACAAAATGTACAGTTCCAATGGAGGAACAGAACATTTACAGTTACATTTTAATACTTAGACAGATAAAGCATCATAACACTCCTTCCAACTTTGCAGATGTTGCTGGTTCCGTGTAATTATAGGATGACATTAGTCCTAAATACAATTCAACAGTTGCTTTCTTCATGAGCTTTTAATAGTTCACAGGCATAGAAAATATGAAGCCTCTGGATACCAGTATGTTTCCAGATACTTCCTTTCCTATTTGTTTTTTTAAATTATTATTATTATTATTAATTTTATCTTGCCACAAGTCCACTCTGGGCAGTTTCCCAAGTTAGTGTTCTGACCTAGGCTTCCTGATATAGTAAAAAGCACACAATTAGTCCCAAAACCCCCTTTTTTTATTTAAATAGTTATGAATTCCTTTCTTTTCTTTTCTTTTTATTAAAGTTTTATTACACACATATTAAAACAATTCCTTTCGTTCACAGCACGTGCTAAATCACCAAGAGTTTATAAATAGTTCAACAGAAGTCTACCACAGTCCTTCGGATAAGGCTGGTAAACACCCACCTTTATCTTCTTTGACATGCTGCCAAAGACCTAATTGGCAATTATCTTGGCAAGGCCACATGGAAACATAAGAGTCAAAAACGGAGCTTCAAAGTACAAACCAACACCATCCACAACATTGCTTCCTACAAAGGCCCACATACCTTTGCTCTTCCTTTATATCTTATGGGAGGGGCCAATCATCTCCAAGCCTTACTCCCAAGTCGTCCCTTTTGTTTTAACTGTTCTTGCCTTCTGGCAGCTCTACGCATACGCACACTGCATCTCTGATGTCCGACTCTGGAGGCTCCAGAGTCCGCACATAACTCCCAGATGGCCCTGGCCCCATCTCTGCCTCTGACGCAGAGCCCTCATCTGAGCCTTCCCCAGACTCCAGGATTGGCCCATGTTCCTCCCCAGCCTCCTCATTGTCCGACTCTGCTGCCAGCTCCGCAGGCTGCTGGCGGACCGCAACAGTTAGATTGGTAGGTTAGCTTTTCCTCCTGATTTTATTTATCTGATAATTTTAAGAAAACTAAATAGGAAGTGGGCATGGTGCAATGCCAAGGATCTCTAGTTTCATCTTAAAGATCCTACAGAAAAAAAGTAGTGAAATAATGGATGACCACTCCATAAAAGACAAAGCTGAGGTGAGATGATGGAGAAACTACGTGTGGACTGGCAGATGAGGCAATGGAAAACAGTTGTCTTATTAAACGTTTTCAAAACTAGGCCGCATGGTTATATTTTGGGGAAATATGACAATCCTGTATGTTCTCAAAAATCCAGATGCTTCCACTAACCAAAAAGATTGCTCTAACCTTGATTATTATAATCTGGATTGCAAGATATCAGTCACAAAGTAATTATTAACATATTAATACAGATATTGTATAAATTACAAAGTAATTTTTGATAGTGTTGTGCATTTTAGTGCCTGGTGTAATACATGTATTTTTTGTCTTAAACCTTACAGCAACTGTCTTTTTGGCATATATTTATGTACTTTTCAAGGAAACATTTCTCCCATTAATTATTTACATCTTCAGCAAATGACATGTCTATATACACAGCAGACACATACATTTTGAAATAGCTCAAAAGGACAGGAGTGTTTGTTTCACTTTTTTTCTTCAAATGGAACTTCTATATAAGGATTCATATTATTATGAGAAGATTCTGCCCTGGCTAGCTCAGCACTTTTAAATTTAATGAGGCCAAACAGTCAGAATGAAGGAAGGCAGACAAGGCATGAATGTCAGGGATAGAAATAATTGCTGGAAGTAGATAACAAACCTGCCAAAATCTACTAAACAGCTATTGCCAAAAACACATTTTCCTCTCCTGGGAGAATTTGGAAAATAGTAAATCCCCAAATGTGCAGGAAGAAACAAACATTGCTTGCAGAACTTCTATGCAACAATAAATGTTTACCGTATTCATCTATCAAAGTTTTGTTTTGTTTTTGGAGGGGTTACATTTATATCTGGCCTTTCCTTTTAAGACAGCAATAATACTAAGAATACAACAGATAAATAGTTTCTGCACAATAATTAAATAGTTTAAAGGACAATTTTATAAAACCACTGAAAACAACCACCACCACCACCAGCAGCAGCTGATCTGCCACTTTCCACCCTTTAGGACAAAAAAGGATTGGGAAAAGCTGTGAAAAGATTTGCCCTGTAATGTCAAGGGGTATCTCTGTGTTAGGAAAGTGATGTGCCACATTGTTTGGCAAAAGAAGAGCATACCTTGGACAGGTATTCCAATTCCTTGGAAAAATTAGTAGAAAGAATAACGTGTCTTGAAAATACGACTTTAGACATACAAAGATCCTAAAATTCATGCATACTTATAAGCAGTGGTGGGATTCAATTTTTTTAACAACAGGTTCTGTGGGCGTGGCTTAGTTGGGGGTGTGGCTTAGCAATCATGTGACTGGGTGGGCGTGGCTAGCTGGTCACATGACTGTGTAGGCATGGGTAGCTCGTCATGTGACCGGGTGGGCGTGGCTATGTGCATAGGGACTACTCAGAGGGCTGAAAAAAGTCATTTCTGACTGGGCCTCGCACTTTTGACCAGTCCTCACACTTATGACCATCCTCACATTTATGCCTGTGCAGCTTTCTTAACAACCATGTCACTCATTTCACAACTGCTTCTCTTCATCATGGTGACAAGATAGGGCAAAAACGTAAAATGTGAGGACAGTCGTAAGTTCGAGGACTGGTCAAAAGTGCGAGGACCAGTCAGAAATAACTTTTTCAGCCCTCTGAGTAGTCCATATGCATAAAAGGATACAGCAATAGAGAGGGATGAAGGAAGGGAAGGGAAATTAGAGTAGGAGTGAGGGTAAGAGAGGGAGGAAGAGAGGAGGAGAAGGAGAAAGGAAGAGGAAGTAGGGAGGAGAAGAAGAGGGGGAGGAAGAGAAAGTAAGAAGGAAAGAAAAGAGAGAGCTGGTAGGTTTGAGGAGAAAGATTGCTGTACAATAAAAAAGATGAAAGGGAAGAAAGCCAACCCCAAACAAATATAAAAATATTAAGATAAAGAATGAATTGTTAAACTTTAAAGAATAAAAGAGAACAAATATGAATAAATGACAATAATTAGAAACACACATACAAACATACAATGTATTTTCTTTGAACAGAGTATTTGGCCGGTTCACAAATTTAAACAGTGTTTAGTCATTTCAATTAAATTTACAATTTCTATATTTCCTTTTTGCCATATTTATTCCTCATCTATTTTTGCAAAAAAACAATATTACCCTTCATCCTCATCTCTAATCTTAATCAAATTCAATTTTTCCCTTCTATTCTATATTATACCCCTTCCCATTGTTATCTATTTTTATATCCATCCTCACATTGGTTAATTATGTAATATTAGTTGTTTAAATAAATTCAACATTTTAATATAAATAAATAAATAAATTCAACATTTTAATATAAATCAATTAGTTATATAACTACCTTTTTTGTATATTAATCAATATGAACATGAATATTCCAATTATTTCCATGCAATCCAATTTCTTACAAATTAATTATATTTACCAATAATAATAGACCAAATAATTTCCCTCATATATTCCTCCAAACCACAACTTAACCATTTCTGCTTTCAGAAATATACAATTAATAGTATCTCAATTATTACAATTCCCTAGTTAAATAGAGCTTTTTTTCTTTTGTGTTTTAAAATCCTGAACTCTCCTCTTTTTCCCTAAATTTCCCATTGTTTGCACCTACCTTTTTTGGTGAGGAAAAAAAAAAGAATTCTGCCTGCCTAATTTTCCAACCTTGCAGCAACAGCAAAGCAGTTTCAGTTTCGTTTCTCAGCATAGCTAGGGGAAAAAAAATCAGCACTCTTTGCAAGGAAGCAGAAGAGCCCTGAGCAAAACAGCTGAGACAAATCAGCTGAGAGCCGGGAGGCCAATTAGCCTATGCTGAAGCTCCGTGGGCCAATAAAATTACAAAAAAACCACCGAACCCTTTGTTAAATTGCTGGCTCCCCCGCCCCTCGCCCACCACTATTTATTGGCAATAAATAGTGGTGCGGAGGGGCGGGGCAAGCCAGCAATTTAACAAAGGGTTCGGCTGCACCACTGGCTCTAGGGCGGCCCTTTGAAGCCCAGCGGCAAGAATTTGAAGTTTTTTTTTCCTCTAGCCATCAAAGGCAGCAATAGATTGGGAGTGGGCGGAGTAAGCGAACAGCCGGCGATCCAACAGAGCAGAGAGTGAGGGTGAGTGAAGGCATGGAAGCTGCTTTCTCCATCCTGCTCTCTTGCGTCCGCAGCTGGTGGGGAACCACGTGGCAGCCCACGTGGATCCCAGGCAGCGGAACTCAGGCTAGGGAAGGGGTGGGCAATTATGGTTCTTTTACAACCTGTGGCCTTCAGCTCCCAGAATTCCTGAGACAGCCAAGCTGTCTCAGGAATTCTGGAAGTTGAAGTCCACAGGTTGTAAAAGAGCCACAATTGCCTACCCCTGGCTACGGTAGGCTGGCGCCGCGCAGATGGGAGGCGAGGGGCAGGCGAGCCAGCAATTTAACAAAGGGTTCGGCCAAACCCCCAGAATCCCACCACTGCTTATAAGGCAAAATGCCATCTTTCAGTGGTCTCATATTGAATGGAGCTGTATCAGTCATGATTTAAATTTGCATAGAAGCAGATAGGTAATCAGCATCATTGCTGTGAAAGGAAGTCAGGCTGTAGTCAATGAGACAGTGAGACATTTTGTGGCATCATAGTGTTTAAGAATGAAATGATGGAGCAAACAATGGGCAACAGCCATAGCCTAAATGTAAGTATTAAAATAAGTTTAATGTTCAGGATTTACATTAACATGTTGCAAAAAAAAAAATTAAGCTATGTTAAAATAAATACCTACTGCTTGTCAGTGATTATTGTCCAGACATGGGACAAGAAGCAAAAGTCTTGCCAGAAATCAGCAGGCTAATGCTTTTCTTTACAGCACTGTAAACGGCTATTTATATTTTTAAACATTGCAGATAAATATTCATATCACGTGTTTCAATCTCTATGATGAGAATGGACATTTACCATTAGCTGGCCCAGAGTCACTTTGCATGGAATATGGGAAGTATAATAATTTAATAAATGGAAATTGTCAGTGTATGTAGATTTAATAGCTGTAAGCTGATGTAAGGTTGTAAGCAGAGGCAACTGAAAGCTGATGCAATGGGAATGAGGCAGCAGCTACTTTAAGAAGCTGGGTAAGAAGTTGCCTATATAAGGGAAGCCATTAGAGGGCATCTCCCTTCTCCTCATGTTCTCTCCCGTCGTATATCTCATTGCTCTCCTTGTGTCTGTAGCTGTATGATAAGGTATTTACCACATATAAGTCTGTATATATTTAGCTGTATATAAACCACTGTTAATTATCTAAAGCCTCTGTGTGCTGTGCTTTGCTCCTGGGTTTATCTCATAATACTAGTCATGCTGCCTAAACTCTGACAAAAAAACCTAATTAATTAATTAATAATTAATTAATAAAATATTGTGGGACTCTCATTCTACTTTTGAGAATGCTTGTATATGTGCTTGAATCAATGTTTTTAAAGGCGAGATTTCTTTCTCCCTTAAAAGGCCCCAGGGCAGGAAGGAAGAAGGCAGGAGAGAAGGTGAGTGAGCAGGAAGAGAGAAGAAAGGAAGGCAAGAAGGAAAAAGGTGGTACCAGCCCTTTGGGTTTTGTCGTTCCCCACTCCACATGCTGCTCCAAGAGATTGAGATAGCAACAGTCTTTTCCTCCGTGTAGTTATTATTATAATCTCAACTTTACAATTAAAGACAATGTTATACTGTACATGGTTACCCAGAAGCATTCCTAAGAAAGTTGAGATAGGTTTACATGGTTAATTGTAGAAGTAGATTAACCTTGTAGCCTGAATGGTAAAGGAAACAAGATGCATAAAATGGAGCATTATCAGGAAATGTTAGTTCTATAAACTCTGCTGTAGCATAACCTATTAGACCTTTTCATAAAACATTGACAATCAAATGGACAGGTGCCAAGTGATTCTTAAGACATTAAAAGAGTTTACATGGAGCCAAGCTCAACTTCCCTTGAATCAGTAAATATGTTGTAGCTATAAACTCCATGCAACAAATTCTCAAGGCCAGGTTCTCTTTCAAATACCAAAGTTTTGCTTACAATCTGTCAGTGTGAGGCTGGCAGGACTTCCTAGGGAGACAGTCCTGAAAGGTTTCTTCAGACAGATTATCCAGGAGGTCCTCTTTTTCTTTTACAGCTGATTGACAAGTACAAAGAAATATTCAGACCATAGTTACTAAGTATTGTGTATATAGTACTGTTTGGGGGCTTACAGGTAACCAGAGTAATACTTTAAATTTTCTTTACTGTGCAGAAGTTTTCAAAACACAGTATTCTTTGCAGTAAAAATACATTTGTGATTTTATTAGGGTATAGTGATTGAAATCTGCAATATTTTCACAAATAATTAAAGCTAATCCTTTCTCCTGCCTTTGGGGATAGCAAGGAAATCTACAAATTGTATTCCAAACTTTTTTTTATTAATTAGGGAATGGAGATCCACCTTCCCACAATCACTTCCAGGCATATGTATGACCCCTGCTCATCTTCTTCTAATTCAGAAAACACAAGGAAACATAGTTGAACATTATGACAATATTGCTAGCATCATACACCACATCTCTAGACAACTATCACTTCAGTTTAATATACAAAGAGAGAAACAATGAAACTTCACAGCAAGACTTCATAATTGTCCCCAAGTTATTCTCTAGTGACAAGGAAGATAAAGAACCTGGATTGTTAGAATAGGCTAAAACATTTTAAGAATATAAAGAAGCATGGAACAAGAAATTTGACCAATCTAGTATATGAATCCTGGTGGCGCAGTGGTTAGAATGCAGTATTGCAGGTTACTGTGCCCATGGTCTGGAGTTCGATCAAAGCTGACTCAGACTTCCATCCTTCTGAGGTCGGTAAAATGAAAACCCAGACTGGTGGGAGAAATTTGCTAACATTGTAAACCATCCAGAGAGTGCTGTAAAGCACATTAGGATGGTAGATAAGCCTGAGTGCCATTGCTATGAACATGGATTTAAATCTAGAAATTAATCAATCAAATTTATTTTTTACCTTTTTTGACACCTATGCATTTTTTTAAAAAGCTGATGGGTAAAGATGTACCCAAACTACAATTTATCTGTTATCCCTGCCCTCTTTGGAAGACCTAGCCAGTGAAAGTATTAAATAAATACTCAGTATTTATTTAAAATTTCAGCCTTTGGAGAGAACATATTATTGTCTCTTTCAAAAGGATGTACATAATTCTATTCCATTATATATATTAAACAATCCTTCAAGTTACACAGTCAATTCTACCTGTTAAATATTACCAGCCATGGAAGGCAAAGAACAAGAGGCCAGGAGCCTGGCCCGCTATTGATTGATTGAATTATTTTTCTTCTTGTCATCCCTAAATGGTTCTGGAGCACCTTAGAGACAGACAATGAAAAAAGACAGATGTTGTTCACAGACCCTGATCAGGCACTGCCTCCCTCCCTTATCTCTCATGATCAATAGAAAGAAAGGGAGAGAGAAAAATAATTGCTTCCTGTTACTATGAGTGAAGAAGAGAATCAAGAGAAAAAGCAGATAAAGAAGAAGTTTGGAATTATGAAGAAAATATAAAAATGCCTCAAAGAATGTTTTTTTCCCAATCCCATTGCAACAGCAGCAGTACCGGAAGGAACCAAAATAATATGCCCCAGATCAAGTAGTTCTAATATATTTGGCCCTGAAAAGTTATTGCCAAAACAAGGGGAGGAATATTTTCACTCTGTGCATCATCTCACTCTGTTCCTTTTTCTTGTCTCTATAGTTGAATGAATGCGCAACACCTGCAAAGTGATCAATAAATATTTCTGACTGCTTCTAAATGGTACCAAATCCACATATCTACAGAATCTATTCAACTGAGCAAAAAGTGAAATATTCAAAAACTGCATTTTTGAAAAACGGGAAATATTTACTAAAGCAAATAAAAGATGTATCATGGTCTCTAGATTCATTTGCTAGAACAATAAATGAAAAAGCTGTGCCATCTTTTAATATACCTTTGCAGATCTTGCATTACATGTGCATAGCCTTAAGATTTCAAATTCACCAGTGATTAGTGAAAGAAATCACTAAATTCTACTGCCACAACATTTCTGTATTTGTGACAAGTTCCAGATTGTAATGAATTCCAGTTTTAAAAATCTGCCATGTTCTTTTCTCTTCATTAATATCATTTGTGCAAGAAAAGTTCCTTAATAAAGGCATTGAGTTCTGCCAGTAATATTCTGATGTACATAAGGCAGTGCTTTTGTTATTAGATTATTCTGCTCAGATTTCCTACCCTTTGGCTTTGTTTGTTATGGCAGTCTTAAATGGCAAAGGAGTTTTTCTCATTTAACGTGATAAATATTTTGTTATGTATCCATAGAAGACTTGGTGTGTATGCTCCGTTATTCTGCATTACAGATAGTCCTCAAATTACAAACATAATTGGGATCAGAAAATTCATTGTTAAATGTTCTGGCTATTAAATGAGGCATCACATGACCAAACTTGATTTTATGACTTTTTTTGCCATAGTTTTTAAGTGAATCACAGCAGTCATTAAGTGAAACATCACACGCCCATTACATATGACCTTCCCTGCCGGCTTTCCCATTGATTTTTCTTGTCAGAAATCAACTGGAAATATTGCAAATGGTAATCACATAACTGCAGGACGCCATTGTTGTAAGTGTGAACTAGTTGCCAAGCACCTGGATTGTGAGCACATGACAAAGGGATGCTATGATGGTCGTAACTGAAAGGACCAATTATAAATCACTTTTTTCAGTACTGTTACAACTTCAAGTGGTTGTTAAATCAATGATTGTAAATCAAGAACATTCTATATCTATTTCAGTGTTTCTCAACCTCAGCAACTTTTAGATGCATGGATTTCAATTCCCAGAATTCTCCAGACAGCATGACAAACACTGATCTCTTCTAATATTTATATTAAAACCTTAAGTGGATGCTAGTTGCTCAGAAAAAATTTTTTTTAGCAGGATTTAAAATTTTAAATGGATGTAAAATATTCTAAGATGTAGATTTATATCAATGTCATTTTGATTTTTTTACTCTGTTTTACAACAAAAAATCACTCAAGAGAAGCTGAGTGATTTTTTTAAAAAGAAAATAATATTAACTATCTGTTTAGGATTACATAATACGCTAAACAATCTGAATTTAACAAATCATAATTGTGTTCATATAGCATCCTATGTTCAAACCAATAAGCCATATACATTTTGCTTAAAATGGCTTGGTTCCATTTTAGTCTAGTCTAACAATTTGTACACAATACAGTACAATATATACCTAACAGAAATGTAACACAATCAATTAATCAGAACACATACCACTGTTACTCTCCTAGACAATGTTACAGCAGATAGCAGCACATAAATTATATTGACTGATCTCAGAAAAGCTGCATAGAGGTGGACCTAATTGTACTTTGATAGGAAAATCTCAGAAAAGTTAGTACAATATATTAACACATTAATGCATATACTAACACAATAAAAGCTTCAACTCAACATTTCTCCCTTTATATTATATAGCTGAAAAATGGAAGGAATAAAATCTGTAAGAATAAATGGTAATACCGTTCTAGGATCAGCACCAATTGAATTGTCACATCCAGAGCTACAATCCATCAATTTTCCATTTTGCTGATAGTCCAGGTGTACTAAGTCTCGACAGTGAGAATGGCACGTGTATTTACAATCTAAAAAATAGTCAGAAGAAATTTATATTGTTTTAATGCAATCATTGTCAAGACCCTTGTCATCACATCTGTGACTCCAGCACAAATGCTCATCTTAAATAGGAGTTGCACACTCACTTCCTCCAGTCAACCCGTAATCCAGTTATTCCTCTAGCCATATACAACCCCACAACCAAACAAAGGTGCTACTTTGAGGAATGGAGCCCTAGCCCATTTTTTCACTCAACTGTCCAAAGCTGTACCACCTCCTAAGCCACAAACTAGAACCGATAAGGTGGGTCCGCCCCAGGTGCCTGATGGACCCGGATAGGTTCCAGATGGAGCTTGGGCCATTTCCTGAGGATCTAGCACACGACTCGGTCGATGACCTGGTAGCTGCCTGGGACCAGGCGGCTGAGGGGGGCTCTAGATCGAGTCGTGCCTTTGCGGCCTCTGACCCGGTGCCGATCCCGTGGGGCTCCATAGTTTACCGAGGAGCTGAGGGAGATGAAGCACCGGAAAAGACGCCTAGAGAGCGGTTGAGGGCCAGTCTCACTGAATCTGACCGAACATTGGTAAGGTCGCATATTAAGACCTACCTAGTGGCGATAAAGGCGGCAAAGTTTAATTACTTTTCCGCCGTTATTGCGTCATCAGATAATCGTCCATCTGCCCTGTTCAGGGTGACCCGCTCCCTGTTACATCTGGGAGTGCGGGAGGACCCCATGGAAGGCAGGGCTGAGGAATTTGGACAATATCTGCATGACAAAATCGCACAGATTCGGGGGGATTTGGACTCTAACTGGGTAGATTCAGGCAGGGTGGCGAGGAATAGTCTTGAGAACGTTATCTGGGAAGAGTTTGACTCTGTGACCCCTGATGACGTGGACAGGATTTTGGGGAGACTTAGTGCGGCCACATGTTTATTGGACCCGTGTCCCTCCTGGTTAGTACTGGCTTCCCGGGAGGTTACACAAGGCTGGCTCCAGGGAATTATCAACACTTCATTTAGTGAGGGTTACCTCCCTGCGGCCTTGAAAGAGGCGGTGGTGAGGCCTCTCCTCAAGAAGCCTTCCCTGGACACGGCAGTGTTAGCCAACTATCGTCCTGTCTCCAACCTTCACTTTGTTGCGAGGGTTGTTGAAAGTGTGGTCGCACGACAGTTTCCACAATACCTGAAGGAAACGTCTTATCTAGATCCATTCCAGTCGAGCTTCAGGTCCGGATACAGCATGGAAACAACATTGGTCACATTGGTAGATGATCTCTGGAGGGCTCGGGACAGGGGTGGCTCCTCTGGTCCTGTTAGACCTCTCAGTGGCTTTTGATACCATCGACCATGGTATCATGCTGCGCCGGTTGGAAGAGTTGGGGATGGGGGGCACCATATTACGGTGGTTCTCCTCCTTTCTCTCAGACCGGTCGCAGTTCGTGTTGGCAGGGGGACAGAGGTCGACCTTGAGATGCCTCATATGTGGGGTGCCTCAGGGGTCAGTTCTCTCATCCCTTTTGTTCAACATTTATGTGAAGCCGCTGGATGAGATCATCCGTGGCTTCGGGGTGAAGTACCACCAGTACGCTGACGACACCCAGCTGTACATCTCCACCCCGGGCCACCCCAATGATGCCCTTGAAGTGATGTCCCGGTGCCTGGAGGCCGTGCGGATCTGGATGGGGAGGAACAGGCTCAGGCTCAACCCATCCAAGACTGACTGGTTGTGGTTCCTGGCATCCCGATATAGTCAGTTGACTCCATCACTGACTATTGGAGGCGAGTCGTTGGCCCCCACGGAGAGTGTGCGCAACTTGGGCATCCTCCTGGATACGCAGCTGTCCTTGGAGGAACATCTGACGGCTGTGGCCAGGGGGACTTTTTATCAGGTTCGCCTGATTCGCCAGTTGCGGCCCTTCCTAGATCGGGATTCCTGTGTACAGTCACTCATGCCCTTGTCACCTCTCGCCTGGACTACGGCAACGCTCTCTACATGGGGCTTCTCTTGAAGAGCACCCGGAGACTTCAGCTGGTCCAGAATGCAGCCGCGTGGGTAGTGACGGGAGCTGCATGGCGCTCCCACATAACACCCCTCCTGCATGAGCTGCACTGGCTCCCAGTGGTCTTTCGGGTGTGCTTCAAGGTGTTGGTTATCACCTTTAAAGCGCTCCATGGCATAAGACCTGGATACCTTTGAGACCGTCTGCTGCCACCAACGACCTCCTATCGACCAGTCAATAAATGATGAAATTCTAAAAAGGTTGAGAGATGACGGATAGCGACATAATATTTTGTAATACTGTGATTGTTTTAAAAACTAATAGAAACAAATAGAAATTATAAATTGGGAAAATAGTAACACATATATAGATATATAATAGAATTTATTATAACCCCAAATATACTAAGATTAGGAGGTGGAAGACGGTGATTAGGCATATTTAAATGTGCAAATTAACAGTGTGCAAAAAATATTGGAATTCATAGCTTTTAAGGATTACAAATTCAGGGGATTTAGAGCTATAATCCCAGGATCGATTAAATTTTATTAAAAATTGGTTTTATTGGTGTTTATAGAAAACTGGGATTTTGGAAATATGGTGGAACTTGAGTAATACTTAAAATATTAAAATATTGATGACTTAACAGGGGTCAACAAACATATTATATGAAGAAATGTAATTGATGTTTAAATATATTTTTGGAGAAAGTGATAAAGTAACATAAAGAGAGAATAGTATTGTTTAAAGATAAAGAGGTGAATTTGAAGAACCCCAACAAGTAGGGAAAAAATAAGTACAAATTGGGAAAATAGTATTATATATATTGATATATAAAAGAATATATAATTACAATGAGTATATTAAGGTTAGAAGTTGGAAGATAAAAACTATGTATATGTAATTGTAGTATTGCTGTCAGCACTGTGTAAAAAATGTATTGACCCAGTCATTACACTGTCTACAAAATATGTTGGTTGTTAAAGGAAAATTGCAAATAAAACATATACAAAAAAAGAAAGAAAGAAACCCAGGAACCTGGTGGCTCAGCAGACTAAGCATTGTGATTAACACCAGCTGTCTGTAATTACTGTAAGTTCGATCCCTGGGGCTATGACACATGCCAAATAGATCACTTCCTGTTGTAAATACTGCAGCTTTATTAATGAGGCTTTATGCCCTCTCTCAGCTAGAGAGAGGAGCAGATGATGGGTGTCAATTTGGCAATCTTCTTTGAATTCTGAAGCTAACAACAGATCGTCCACATACTGGACAATTGTTTTATTTTGAGGAAGTCAGATAGAGGAGAGGTCAACTTTCAAGATCTGGGAGAAAAGCATGGGTGACTCTGTGTAACCTTGGGGAAGGCAAGGCCGGGTATATTGCTGATTCTTCCAAAGAGATACTGGGAGGTGGGGTCAACTGGAATGCTAAAGAAGGCAGCTCAAAAGTCCATCACGGTAAAATAGGTGGCTGACACTAGCACTTCCATTACTATGTTTGCTGGATTTGACACTACGGGGGCTCTCGGTACCACATAGTTATTAATGAGTCCCAAATTATGTACAAAATGAAAGATTGGTTTGCTATCTGGGTCAGGTCGTGGCTTCCAGACTGGAAAAATGGGAGTATTAGAGGTGCATTTGGAGAGGTGTATTTGTGGAGAACTTCCTGTTCTAAATACATTTTTATTAGCTTCCTGATCGGCTCAATTGCGTCATCCTGGATTTTATATTCAGGGAGGCATGGAGGTGGTCCTGCCTTAGTTTGTTTTTTTACTGGGGTGGCTCCTTTTAACAGCCTCACCTCAGTGTAGTTCCATCCCCAAAGCGAGGGTGGCAGATCCCTTAGGTCTTGATACAGCTGATTCTTTTCTGTAGCCAAGTGTGCGGATACAAGTGTACATGTTTTGCTGGGATGTCTAGTATCAGTCCTTCAGGGGTGCACTTAATAGTGGCTTTGAATTTGCACAGCAGATCTCTACCCATCAGGAACAGTGAAGATTGGGGGCAAACAGTAAAGCAACGATCTAGAGCAAGGCTGTCAAACTCCCAGCCCATGGGCTGGATGCATCACAGGCTGGCAACACCCACATCCGGTTTAGCGAAGGGGAAAAAAGTCCCAATATGTTATGTGATGCCGCCATGATGCTGTGAGTTTGACACCCCTGATCTAGAGAGAAAGGGCTGACCTCTACCCTCATTTTGTTGGTAAATTCAGCAGGGATTTCCCTCCTACCCCGATTATGTTGTCCCTAGACCATGGGACTACTGATCCTTTGAAAAGAGTTTTTGTAATGAACGATGATGTGGCCCGGGTGTCCACCAGGCACTCATATGTTCTCCCTCCTATTGTGAGTGTAAGAAGGGGTTTACCCTCTGGCCATTCCTTAAAGGAATGGCAAGGCCAGGGAAGATGGACTGAAATTCTGTTGGCTCCCCTGATAGTCAGGGTGTCTGGAGATCACACTTGCACCTGTTGGGGTCGTTTTGAGTTTCTCTGAGTTCTCTGGGTTGGGAGGGGCTCCCTTGCAAATGGAGCTCTTGGAGGGAGGTTGTGGTCTTGTGGTCTTGAGGAGCTTCACTTACATTCTTGCCTGTAATGCCCCTCATTGCCACACTTGAAACAATGCCTGTATTTTGTATCGAGCCATCCCTCCTCCTCACATCGCCAGCATCTTATCCACCTGTCAAAAGGCCAGCTATTGTATAGAAACTTAAGATCTTGGTTAAGACTATTTGAACTAATTAACTATATAATCGAAATCTAGATTTAAATATTGATTAATTTGTTCTCTATATCTTTAAATATAAACATTACTGTATAGAAGCTTAAGATCATTTCTTAAGACTATAAGCATAACTTTTGATTGTGTGTACATCTCTCTGTAGGAAAAACAAAACATAAGAAATATAAGATATAGAAGTGATAAGGAAATATAAGGTATAGAATTAATAGATATAAGCTCCCTTTGGGTATAACTCTGGAAGGTTTTTCTTAGCGATACCATAGACCAATAATAAACGATAGATAAGGAGAAATGCTACTGGTTCGCACCTGTTCAGGCGAACTGGTAGTGATAAAACTACTGGTTTATCTGAACCGGTATTTCCGACGATCAACTGTGCCACGTGGTTTATATTCACTAGAAAGCAGGGCAAAGCTAAATCACATGGCACAGCTGTTTCCCCCCTGCTGTTCTACTTATCTTCCCAAGTCTCCTATTTCCGCACGAAGCACGCATTTGGTGTGCACTGTGCATGCGCACACAATGTGCTTTTGGCATGCACTGAGCATGAGCGTGCGCAGCGTGCTTTTGGTGCACGCCGTGCATGCGTGGGCAGCAAACCAGTGGCAATCCACAGAGGATTTCACCACTGGGGGTATCCCAGAGTTACCTACAGCAGCCAAAGAGGAGTGACTTCTACAACTCATGAAATTGCTCCGTTGGAGAATGTGATTGATGACACACCCTGGGGGGGAGGGGGGAAACAGGGTCATAATCAGAGCATAAATTATGTAGGATCAGAACTGGCTTCACTTGGGAACGTGCTGACATGAAGCTCCTAATAAATAACTGGATTTCTTTTGAAGCTTGGCCCAAGACTCATGATTTAATTAGGGCATCCATTGGAACCCTGACAACTATCTTGTGAAAATGCCCTTTAATACCCTTAGTGGACTGATCAATGAAAGCAGAGGCTAATATTCTCTGATCCTTCTGCCAATTTAGGTCTAAGTGGACATAAGCCACGCCTGCTTCTAGGAACCCAGAAAGCATCAGGCATTTCATTTTCCCTCTGGGTCGTTTGTTAGAACTCATCAATTGAGAGGTTTTCGTCCTATTTCTTGTAGAGCCTCTAATATGTTGTCCTTGGCTCCATTATATTCACCCCAGTGATTAGTAGTGTTGTAGTTCCAGTCTGAATGATTTAGTGCCAGGTGACCCTTACAGGGGCGACCTGCCGTGGGGTTGTTATTATTGGTAGCCTGGCAATTTTCTCAGTTTTTTCAAATAATTTTAACAGCTCATCCTTCATGAGGAAGATATGGAATAATTGGGTCAAGTTTCCCTATGATGGGTTGTGGCTGTCTATGATGGATTTTAGGGTATTCCTGACTGGGGGTCTGATTTAAAAGGGAGAATATCTTTCCTCCAGATTACTAGATCAGATGGGGAGAAAGGCATGTGAGTCAGGATGTACTTGAGTTGGCCCATCCAGGTACAGGTTTACTTAGCAAGGGGGCCCATAAGCTTTGGCCCTTCATTATCAGGTGAGGAAAAGGTGCTTGTGCCAACTTGGGATTCCTCAGGGCACCTTGATTTAGAGAGTTCAGCTCAGAAATATCAGTAAGGTATATGGGTTGGCTTCAGTTTTGGCCTGAGCCAACCGGTCATGGTCTGGTGAGAGTAGCAGTGGGTCTGGGTGTGGCTAGGAAAGGCATGGAGAGAGAGAAACTGGAAACATCGCAGCAAGACCAGCTGGAAAATAGCGGGCTCCGTCGAGCTCCATGAACATCCAGCCAGACAAACCGCTGTTGGGGGGGTCTTCGGACCGGAATTGTCCTGTAGGGACGATGGAGAAGGAGAAGCATCTCAGATGACCAAGAGGAACAGGCAAGTTCCTCAAGGTCAGAGGAAGCTCTTCGAACTGGCGGCAGGGGACAGCGGCCATTAAAAAATGACCACTCTGAAGTGGGGTAACTGGAATAAGCAGTTGTGCAGGAGCAGTATTTGAAAGGAGTGCTGGTACCGGGTGAGTGATTGGCCAACTTACAGGTAAAAAAGGACATTTTAAAAAAACTTTAAAGGTGTCCCAGAGTGGAAATGTGTGGCTAATTGGCACCTGGAAATTTTAATGGAGGGAGAAGAACAAAGAGGAGGTTGAAGTACTAAAGCCTAGGAAAGAAAACTTTATAACTGGATTTAAAATTGGATTTGGAGAAATTAAAATTAATACAAGAAAAAGAAACCTGAGGGAAAGTACTTTTTATGAGGATTTGAAATATTTTTGACAGTTTTGACACTTGAAGGAAGAACAAAGAGGAAGTTAAAATATTAAAGCCCAAGAAAGGAAATTTTATAACTGGACTTGAAACTGATTTTGGAGAAATTAAAAATAATAAAAGGAAAAGAAATCCGAGGGGAAGTATTTTCTATGTGGATTTAAAATACTTTTGTAAGCTTGATACTTTGTTGTTCTGAGAACATTGTGGGTTGGAGAGAGACATCTGCTAGTGGACAGAAAGCATTACAAGACTGGCCTGAAAATTGAAAGCAGCGACCTTGACTACTAAAAGAAACTTTGAGAACTTTTAAGAAGTATTTGATTTTTTTTAAAAAATTGCTTGGTCTTGACTTTCAACAGAGGTGGAAAATTAAAAAGCTTTAAATTGGAGTGGATTGGACAAACATTTGAACTGGATATTATCTGGAAATAAAAAAGAAACTATATGGACTTTAAAATCTTAATTTAATATAAGCTAAAATATTAACAATTGTTTAAATTGACAACATGGAATCTTGGATGTGTGAGGAATTAATGGAGATGTTTAAAAACATGTGTGAATCATTAAAGGGCAACAAAAAATCAGAAATTTTGCTAGAACATACAAAACAGGAAAAAGAGAATATAAACGAGAAGCAAGAAAATAATACTGAAGGAAAAGGAATTGAATGTAAAAAGTTAGGTGATTACACTGGGCTTTACAGTGGCAAAAAAAGAGTGGATAGTGGGGAATATCCCCCAAAAAAGAATCAATCAAAGGGAAGAGAAGGAAATGGAAAAAGATTAGGAAAAAGCTTGGGGAGAATTATGCGAGTAATAGACCCAAAAGTTAGAAAAAGGATTCAGGAGAAAAGATACAATAAATATACAATGTAAGGCAAGTTATAGATTTACTGGAATATCTTGAGAAGAATAAACAGATCCCTGCAGTGCTGGTCTTCTTGGATGCGGAGAAGGCCTTTGATAGAGTGGATTGGAATTTTCTACTAAAGACTTTAAAAAAGATGGATTTTGGGGATCAATTTATACAGGTGGTTTCAGCAATCTATCAAGAACAAAAGGCACAGATTATTATTAATGGAAGTTTGACAACAGACTTTAATATTGAAAAAGGAACAAGACAAGGTTATCCATTATCCCCATTGTTATTTATTTTAACATTAGAAGTCTTGTTGAATACAATACGGGACTCGAGTACCTTGAAAGGAATAGTGATAAGGCAAGAGGATTATAGAATAAGGGCATTTGCAGATGATCTGGTTGTTACCCTAACACAGCCGATGGAATCAATAATCCAGATGAAAGACATTATAGATCAATATGGTACAGTATCAGGATTTAGATTGAACCAGATAAAAACTAAGATGATAGTTAAAAATATGACACAAGATCGAAAACAGGAACTTGAAAGCAAGGCAGGTTTTGAGATAGTACCAAAGGTTAAATATCTAGGAGTTCAGGTTGCAGAATCAAATATGAAACTGTTTCAAAATAATTATGAGGTGTTGTGGCGTGATGTACAGAAAGATATGGAGACCTGGAAAAAACTGCAGCTGTCTCTACTTGGAAGAATAGCAGCAGTTAAGATGAACATTTTGCCAAGATTTCTTTTTTTGTTTCAAATGATTCCGGTGCTTAAAAGTGATAAACAACTGAAAGAATGGCAAAGAGGACTGAGTAAGTTTGTCTGGAACGAGAAAAAGCCAAGAGTTAAACTGAAAATTATGCAAGATGTTCCAGAAAGGGGAGGTCTTAAACTTCCAAACCTACAATTATATTATGAAGCAGCAGCTTTGATGCAAGCAAGTGACTGGTTTGGAAGGAAAAAGACTGGGATACTGAATATAGAAAGTTTTGATCTTGAATTTGGTTGGCATGCTTACTTATTTTATGAGAACAATGTGGATAAAGTATTCAAAAGCCACATACTTAGAGATTCTTTGATGAGAGTTTGGAAGAAGCACCGACTCAAATGGGATTACAAAATACCGTTATGGCTGGATCTTGGTCATATCATGTGGAATACAAATATAATGTCACTCGGGGGGGGGTTATATAAAGAAGTTCTTTTTGCAGATGCGGGCAGATGGCAACTGAAGACTTTAGAAACGCTGTTGGAAGAAGGGATTAATTTAACTTGGTTACAGTATAATCAACTTCAATTGAGATGGAAAGAGGACCAAAAAACTGGTATAATGATGCATGAGGAAGAATTGGTTAGACATATAAAAGAGAAAGGTCCAATGCATATTAAAAGGGTTTATAATGTTTTGTTAGAAAGGGATTCAGAAACTGAATTGGTTAAAGATTGCATGATAAAGTGGGCACAAAACTTTGCAGAACCAGTGATGTTGGAAACATGGGAAAAAATATGGGTTCAGAATGTTAAATTTACACAGTCGCAGAATTTGAGCGAAAATTTTTATAAAATGTTTTATAGATGGCATTTAGATCCTAAGAAATTGTCGTGCATGTACCCTAATGTTCAACCAAAATGATGGAGATGTGACTGCCTAGATGCTACATATTATCATGTGTGGTGGACTTGTAAGAAGGTGAAGGCTTTTTGGATAAAAATCTGGTGGGTTATGCAGAATGTTTTGAAGAAAAAAATTCAGTTTTCTCCACAATTGTTCTTATTGGGTATAGTTAAAGGTTTTACATTGGGTGAAACAAAACTGATATTGCATATGATAACAGCAGCGAGATTACTGATAGGTCAATATTGGAAAAATGAAGCTATGCCTACTATTGAAGAATGGACTTTGAAGATGGCCAATTTTGCAGAGATGGCGAAGATTTCAGCATATTTAAAAGATCGCTCACAAGAGACTTATGTATGGGAGTGGAAAAAGTGGATAGATTATGTGCAGAATAAATATCAAACTAGGAAATATCAGATAGCTTTTAACTGAAAGTATTATATAGGGATAGAATAGTAGAATTTTGTGAAGATGTGAAAAATATATAGGGGGTGGATGGGTTCAAGTTTTATAAAAAGGGGATTTTGATTTGGATTATATTCTGAGGAAGTCTGGGGGGGAGGGGAGGGTTAGGGGGGTTAGGGAGGGTTAGGGAGGTCAGGGAGGGTTGGGGGGGAAATTGGGGAGAAAATGTAATTGTAAAACTTTTTCAATAAAAAAAATATATATATAAAAAGAAAAGGAAAAAAAGAAAAAGTTAAGAGAATGGGATGAAAGGAGAAAATTATTAAGAAGTGGAATTTTGGAGTGACCAAGAGAAAATGGTTAAAAGGGGAAGAATAGTGGAAAAGTGAAAGGGAAATAAGGTATATTATTATTATTATTATTATTATTATTATTATTATTATTATTATTATTTGAATTTCTATACCGCCCTTCTCCCGAAGGACTCAAGGCGGTGAACAGAATAAGATTTCATATACATATAATAATTTTTTTTTAATAAACAGTAAATAATAAATTGAGTCAACTTAGTGTATCTGCTAAGACCTTGGCATAGAATTTAAATATTTATGCTAGCCCTGCTTGTTGAAACAGAAAGGTCTTCAGGGCACATCGGAAAGTGCGAAGATCTGGGATTATTCGTATTCCAGGGGGTATTTTGTTCCAAAGAGTAGGTGCCCCCACAGAGAAGGCTCTCTCCCTTGGAACTACTAAACGACATTGTTTTAATGATGGTACTATGAGTAGGCCTACTCTGTGAGAGCGTATTGGTTGGTGGGAGGTTATCAGTTGCAGCAGGTGGTCTCGGAAGTACTCAGGTCCTAAGCCATGGAGCACTTTAAAGGTAAGAACCAACACCTTGAAGCGCAATCGGAAGGCCACTGGAAGCCAGTGCAGCTCGTGTAGAAGAGGTGTTACATGTGAGCGCCATGTTGCTCCCATAATTACTCGCGCGGCCGCATTCTGGACCAGTTGGAGCTTCCGGGTGCACTTCAAGGGGAGCCCCTTGTAGAGAGCATTGCAGTAGTCAAGTCGGGAAATGATGAGGGCTTGAGTGACTGTGCGTAATGAGTCCTGGTCTAGAAAGGGACACAATTGGCGAATCAGGCGAACCTGATAGAAAGCTCCTCTGGCCACGGCTGTTATATGATCTTCTAAAGACAGTCGTGCATCCAGGAGGATGCCTAAATTGCAAGCTTTCTCTGCGGAGGTCAATGACTCGTCCCCAATAGTTAGTGATGGGACTAACTGGCTGTACTGGGACGCCGGCAGCTACAGCCACTCAATCTTGGAAGGGTTGAGTCGAAGCCTGTTTCTCCCCATCCAGACCCATACGGCCTCAAGGCACTGGGACATCACTTCAAGGGCATCATTGGGGTGGTTTGTGGTGGAGATGTACAGCTGAGTGTCATCAGCATACAGATGACATCACACCCCAAAACCATGGATGATCTCCCCCAACGGCTTCACATAAATGTTGAACAGGAGAGGCGAGAGGACCGACCCCTGTGGCACCCCATAAGTAAGGGGCCTCGAGGTCAACCTCTGTCCACCTGTCAACACTGACTGTGACCTGTCAGAGAGGTAGGACGAGAACCACCGTAATATGGTGCCTCCCACTCCCAGCCCCTCCAACCGGTGCAGAATGATACCATGATCAATGGTATCAAAAGCCGCTGAGAGATCTAATAGGACCAGGACAGAGGAACATCCCTTATCCCGAGCCCTCCAGAGATCACCAACCAATGCGACCAATGCTGTTTCTGTGT
This sequence comes from Pituophis catenifer annectens, assembly GCF_029215685.1. Classification (NCBI taxonomy): domain Eukaryota; kingdom Metazoa; phylum Chordata; class Lepidosauria; order Squamata; family Colubridae; genus Pituophis; species Pituophis catenifer. Next base: position 42,363,213 of record NW_027256887.1, on the reverse strand, counting down.
TGTATCCAGGCCTGAAGCCAGACTGGAATGAGTCTAGATAGACAGCTTCATCCAGGTACTGTGGGAGCTGTCGTGCCACCACACTTTTGACAACCTTCGCTAAAAAGCGAAGGTTGGAGACTGGACGGTAGTTTGCTAAAACAGCCAGATCGAGAGAGGGCTTCTTAAGGAGGGGTCTCACCACCGCCTCTTTCAAGGCAGGAGGTAAGAATCCCTCGCTCAGAGAAGCATTAATAATTCTCTGGAGCGAGTCTGTCAATATTGCTGTATGGATGGGCTTCTGGTCTGGCTTCCATCGCCACCAGACGGTCCTCTGAGACCACCAGCCCCGTTGCCTGTAAAGAGCCGCCTTTACATCTGAAAGGCGGCTCGAAAAACTCCATTTCCTGAAGGAAATGTGAGACAGAGCAGGCGAGGGCAGGTAGAGCCCTCTGCGAAGTCCCCAGAGTTTTTTTTTTTTACTCTTGGGGACGAGCAGGTTGTGGCTCCCTATTTCTGCTCACTGCTGCTCCGGGCTTCGGGAGAACTCTGCCTTTTTGCAGAGCTAGGCGCTGGAACCGGACCAGTCAATGAAATTAACAGATGGACTAATTAAAAAGGACGAGATTTGGACTTGGGACCCTAAATCGCAAGTATTTTTAAAGATTTTACAAGCGTTTCAGAGTGAAGGAAAAAAAAAGTTTAAAATGGCGACTGCTGAGGCTTGAGAAGAAGAAGAAAGTCGAAAGTGAAAGTCCTTCCGTAACAAGCTACAAAGTAGCGGAACAAACAGTGCTGCCTAGAATCTGGAAGAAAAATATCTATTTTAAGTTTCTTTTCTCTTGGAGATTTGTACTTGATCTTGTTTGGGGAAAAGTTTTCTTTCTTTAAAAAGAGTTTGTGTGGCAGGATGGCGTTAAAACTAATAAAGCCTGACAAACAAGCAGTGGGGGGGGGTTTCCCCCATTTACAATTATGTGAACAAGTTCTGAGCTTACAGACTCAACAGAATGGATTTAATTTAAAAGAATTTGTCCAGGAGGAAATGGCAAGATATCACGAGACTGTGAACCAGAAACTTGAAAAATTTAGGCAAGAAATTAAAGAAATGATACAACTAAAGTATGATAATTTGCAACGAAAGATTGTAACAGTGACTAATGCTTTTTCAGAAATTGTTATAAAGATGGATACAAATATCAAGTTATTAGAGTCCAAAATGGAGGAAGTTGATGATAAGATTAATAATTTGGACAATAAAATACAAAGAATTGAAAATGATTTGACAAATATTCAAGACAATAGTTTAGAAGTAAAGTCTAAAAAGGAAGCTGCTCACGAGACTTACAATGCAGAAGATACAGTCAGGTCCAGAAATATTGGGACATCGACACAATTCTAACATCTTTGGCTCTATACACCACCACAATGGAGTTTGAATGAAACAAACACAATGTGCTTTAACTGCAGACTGTCAGCTTTAATTTGAGGGTATGTACATCCAACTCAGGTGAACGGTGTAGGACTTACAGCAGTTTGCATATGTGCCTCCCACTTGTTAAGGGACCAAAAGTAATGGGACAGAATAATAATCATAAATCAAACTTTCCCTTCTTAATACTTGGTTGCAAATCCTTTGCAGTCAATCACAGCCTGAAGTCTGGAATGCATAGACATCACCAGACGCTGGGTTTCATCCCTGGTGATGCTCTGCCAGGCCTCTACTTCAACTGTCTTCAGTTCCTGCTTGTTCTTGGGGCATTTTCCCTTCAGTTTTGTCTTCAGCAAGTGAAATGCATGCTCAATGGGATTCAGGTCAGGTGATTGACTTGGCCATTGCATAACATTCCACTTCTGTCCCTTCAAAAACTCTTTGGTTGCTTTTATGAAGATATTTGCTATTGATGGGGGCAGATGGTAATTGAAGATACCAAACATACTGTTGGAATTAGGATGTGATGTTACCCTAACATGGGTGATGGAGTTACAATCCAGCTGAAAGACATTACAGAAGATATCATATGGATTACAAGCTTAGTCTTTTTTAAGAGGATTTTATTTACATAAGGGAATATTTTTTAGTGGTGTGGGCAGAAGAATAAAGATATTACGAATTATTAAGTATGGTAGTCTTGTAGGAAAGTGGGTGGAGACAGGTTAGTTTATTGATTGTTTAGTTTAAGAAAAGGGATATTATGTTTAGATATGAATATATGTAAAAGATATGAGTTAAGAGATATAACGATGGGGGTGAAGGAAATGGAGACTATGAATTGAATAAATGTTAAATTAGGATTTATTATATAGTTTTATAGCGGAAGGTTGCTTTGAAATGTTATATTAATATACATAAAAGATTTGATTTAAGAGATATATGTATGGGGGGTAGAAAAAGGGTAGATTATGAGTAGAAATCGCTAAACTGGGAGATATAATAATATTATTATGCTAAATTAGGAGTTATTATATAATGCTATAGTAGAATGTCATTTTGAAATGTATAGTATAAGGGGGATATGATAATATTATTAGAAAGAAAGGGTCAGCATATGGGGATGGAGTAAGGGGATGGTAAAGTATTATATAATCTGTTATGAATTTGGGTTTTATTATGAAGAAGCCACAGGGGGAGGGGAGGGGGAGGGGGGGTTAGGGAGGAGGGGAAAAAAAAAGGGGGGGGGAATTTGTATTTGAAAAACTTTTTCAATAAAAAAAATAATAATTCTCTGGAGCCAGCTACGTGCAACCTCCCGGGTAGCCAGCACTAGCCAGGAAGGGCACGGGTCCAATAAACATGTGGTCGCATTCAGCTTCCCCAGTAACCTGTCCATGTCCTCAGGAGTCTCAGTATCAAACTCATCCCAGATAATGTCCTCAAGATCTGCCCTCGTCATTTCATCCGAATTAACCCAGTTAGAGTCCAAGCCTTCCCAAATCTGAGCGATTTTATCGTGCAGATATTGTGCAAAATCCTCAGCTCGTCCATGCAGAGGGTCTTCCCGGGCTCTCAGCTGGAGTAGAGAGCGGGTAACCCTAAACAAGGCAGCTGGGCGATTATCTGCCGATGCAATAAGAGTGGAAAAATAGTTACATTTTGCCGCTTTTATCGCCACTAAGTAGGTCTTAATATAAGATCTCACTAGTGTTCAATCGGATTCGGAACGGCTGTTCCTCCAACTGCTCTCTAGGCATCTTTTCCGACGTTTCATCCCCATCAGCTCATCAAAGAACCAAGAAGCTGGGTAGGTTCGACGCCGGGTCAGAGGCCACAAAGGCACAACCCGGTCTAAAGCACCAGCGGCCATCCTATCTCAGGACGCCACTAGGTCTTCAGCTGAGTCATGAGCCAAGGTCTCAGGAAATGGCCCAAGTTCCATGCGGAAACTATCAGGATCCATCAGGTGCCTGGGACAGAACCATTTAATTGATTCCGCCTCCCTGCAGTGGGTTGTAGTGGTCAGAAGGTTAGTAGATTAGATCTACTAACTATTATCTATTAGATCTATTAGTACAGTGGTCCCCAACCTTTTTATCGCCGCGGACCAATCAGCCTTTGATAATTTTACCGTGGCCCGCCCAGGAGCTTTTGCGCACGGCCCAGGAGCCTTTGCGCTGCAGCGTTCATGTCCCCCGGCCGCTGCGCGGCCCGGTGCCAGGTACTCCACCGCCCGGCACCGGTCCGCGGACCGGGGGTTGGGGACCACTGTATTAGTAGATCTAAGGGAACTGTATTAATATTACTAATTGGGAATGTAAGAAACGAATATGATGATGTATGTTTATTGTAAAACAGAACAGCAGATGAAATATGAAATGGCAATTTGGTTCAATTATGAAAATAACTGAAATCAAGAGACAAAATTGAAATGATAAAAAGTGCAATAGGGATTTTGATAAAACATGTAAATGATGAAATAAAATAATTGATGCTATAGTAAGAAATCAGGAATTAAGGGCGGATAGTGATATTGCTTATGTACTAATAAGAGATTAAAATAAGATGTGGAAGGTTAATTAAGTTAAAGGGTTTCAATGTAAGAATTAAATATGATGAAGCACATAGTTTATAGACAAAAAGTGTGATGGGGATTCTGAGAAATATATTTTATAAATAAAGAAATAAGATAATTAATTGATGTTATGCTAACAAAATAGGAATTGAAGGGCGGATGGTGATATTGTTTACATATTATGTATTAAGAAAGATTAAGATAAGATAAAGATGTAGGGAAAAAGAATATTATGGCTGAAACCGAAATATGTAAATTGTATTTGGAAAAAACAAAAAGGAAGATTGGAATAGACTATAAAAATCAATATATAACTTACAAGATGTATAAGATGTGACCTGGTCAACACTCTGTTCATAAAGTATGTATGTAAAAGAAAAAATTAATAAAACTTGTTTTAAAAAAATGGAAAGGCACGGAGAGTAGGATCCAGTTGTGGTTGGAGAAAAAGCCCTTTACACACACTCACATCCTTTCACTCCCACTGGGGTTTTCCCAACAATTTTTAATTTAGCTCCTTTCCAATCAGCTATTGAGCGCAAGACTCAAAAACTCCCTTTACTACTCTGTGCCACCAGGGCAGGGTCCGTGGAGCTCACCCACAGATGAAGGAGGTCTGTTGCCAGCAGGGTGGTGACTCTCCGGGCCCAGTCCAATGGCTAGGTTAGCTGGGAGACTCTTCATGGTCACCAAATTGATGGAAGAAAAGTTATCTCAGTCTCTCCACCCAGGATAACGCAATCAGTGCTGACAGACAAAATAATGAGAAGTGAGCTATCGGAAAGGAGGTTTATTTCGGAAGCCAGAGATTCTTCAGTGATAACAGCAATGGGTTCCGGATCAGTTAGCAAATTGGTTTAGTACAGGGGTGAAATGCTCCCAGTTCAGACTGGATTGCCCAATCCAGTAGCGATGGCAGCGGGTGGTTTGGAGAACCGGTAGCAAAAATCCCTGCGCCCCCCCCCCCATGCCACACGATCATCAGAGGCTTCTTTTTTTTTACTTTTAAAGGCATTTTTTCTACAACCTCTTCTGCCGGAAAAATGCTTTTAAAAGTTAAAAAAAAACCTCTGATGATCATGCGGCTCAGCTGGGATCGTCATAGGCTTTTCAAAACATTTTTTGCTGCAACTTCTTTGGCCAAAGAGGTGGTAAAAAAAATGCTTTGAAAAGCCTCTCTGACAGTCCCAGCTGAGTTGCCTGATTGGCAGAGGCTTTTCAAAGCATTTTTTTTGCAACCTCTTCGGCCAAAGACGTTGTAGAAAAAATGCTTTGAAAAGTTTTTTTTTTTTTAAAGTTGGCCATGCCCACCCAGTCACATTACCCCACCACCACCAAGCCACACCCACAGAACTGGTAGTAACAAATTTTACATTTCACCCCTGGTTTAGTGAGTGTAGATATTTTTATACCTTTTAAAGTCTCACAATTTTGAGGTTTGACTTTGTGTGCTTTTATCATTTAATTAATTTTATTTGCTTTGTAAAGCTTGTGATTGGACTTAAGCATCTGCTTCCCTTGGTTTTAATCCTGTCAGCCATGTGTAACTGATTTTATCCTATTGTCTGTTGCCTCTAGCCTGCCTTTCTTAATGGACAGGAAGGCTTGAGTCATTGTTTCCATTTTTCTCAATGAAAGGGGTTACTCAAGTTCAAGATTACAAGATAGTTTCTCTTTTCACAGCTTGAGCTCACATCTGGTTGCTTGCCTGCAAGAAAAGAGAAAAAAACCCCAGAGATGGTGTCTCTTTATTCTTAGTGGGTTTTTTCCTGGTTTTTTGTTTATTCCTTGCAACTTGGGGCTTTTTAAAGGGGGGCTTTTTGTTAAAGTGGGGTTATGATTGTTTCTAGAGGGGTTATAATTTTTTCTAGGGGGTTATGATTTTTCTATGATTCCAAAGGAATCTGTTTCCTACTTTAAAGAGTTGTCATGGAAACTTCAACTCCCAGAATGATCAGCAATGGCCATCCTAGCTGTCAGAAACTCTGGGAGTTGTCCATACATTAGGCAACTAAACTAGTTCAAAGCATGATACATGGACAGACTCTTTAGAACTGGGAGAAGAAGAAATCATTTTAGTTCTAGAAGTATTGAATGTCCACTTGAATATAATTTCAAGAGAAATGCTCCTGGAGAAGCAGTGGGGTGGGGTTTTTTTGTAATATTGAAAACTTAAGCTTCATTGTGCTATTTAATCAGTAAGGATTTATTTCACTTTTTAATATGTAGGATAACAATTAAATATTCAGTAATACATCTTAATACATTAAATATTTCAACTTTCCTATGTGTTTTATATTATGACTTTAGCAAGCCAGAGTCACAGCAGATTTGAGAAGTTTCCTTCATAAATGCTGTAATAGTCATTGCACATTGCTAAGAAAGAGGTATTTCACAAACCTAATATGCTATTTATAATAGTGTTCCATACTTTGATAATTAAAACTAATGAATGGTGGTTTATTTATACCCCAATAGGATAAGAATCACATTAAGAAATGTGTTTTGCTAGATTTGCTTTAATTCTCACATTCTATTTTACTTTGAATATCTTGAGAATAATTCATATTTCAGACCCAAACTGTCTTTGTATTACTGATACAATGACCTCACCCCCATTTATCTTTGTAATTTAATGTAGCATTCATTATTTTCTGAGATTATTGACAGCAATAGCACATTTTCATTTTCCCTGCAGTTAACCTCAATGGTAGGAATATAAAACCCAAGTATATCACACACATGGCTTTAGGAGGCCAGAAGAATTGGAATTACCAGATATCACTAGAGCCACTGAAAACTAAACTATGTATTAAATTGTCTTTTTTTGTTAAAAATAATAACATGAGATTGAACTGAATGCTATTACAGCATCTTCAACATTTGCTAACATTTTAATTCCCCATCCTGTTTCAAAACTGGCATAGGAAATAAATTATCATGGGTAATTTGGCTCTCAGAAACAAAATCAGGAATTATGTATTATGATATTTTTTAAAAGTCTTTTGATTTTTTTTGTGCAGACCTGCATAAAATAAGCATCATGTAGCACTATAAACAGTTTACTGCAAAAATCATTTTACTACCTATATATGATTATTCAACTCTTTTTTCTAAAATTTCTGAAAACTTTGAATGATAGTTGAAGATGGCCTTACTGTGATTCAAAAACTACCAGATCAATAACAGAAAATGACCCCCTTGAATATTGAATTAATGTAATAATACAATGCTGTGATAATTGTTATTCATGTATTTGATTCTAGACATACTAATAGGATAGGGCTGCAATGTAGCAGAGCATGCCTCAAAGTTTAGTTCTACTGAATGACCAGGTTGTATTATAATCCAAAGTCCAAAGAGAATTATGAGAAAAAAACCTGAAAACTGCCATTATAATTCTATATATACAATCCATATATACTCCTGGAATGTATTGTAAATATTCACCTTCAACTGCCACATACCTGTTACCTGTTTTTTCTTCATTTCTAGATTGATTTTGCTTGATAGTTTATATAGGGCTGTTCCCATCATAGAACATCTGCAGGGCTGTAGAGGCAGGAACAGACACTTCCCAAGCAGAATAGGATAATTGAGCTTGCTGGTGCTAATAAAAACAGTCAGATGCTATTGCCACTGCTCAGCAACTGCTAATTTTATTGTAGTCTTTATGAATTTGTGCAGTATAATTCTGATTTGATTTAACTGGTTTGACATGCCCATAAATCTGCATAAGGAGAGTAAGTATTAAATATGATTAAAACATATCTACCTCTGACATTTTGCTTATCTGATCTCCTGATATATTATTTAATGCCCACCCTCCAAAGGTTTGGGAGGGCATCATCAACCTATAGAGATTACTGATGCTTCAATGCTAGGGAGTCGAATCTGTTTATTTTATAATTAGTTTTTAAATTATAAACTATCTTTAGAAGCTGATGTGGAGAATAATCCAGGTAGATGTTCATAAAAATAATGATTAAAAATATGAAATAATTATTTTGTATTTCTTAATAGACTATATCAATTGTTTGAATGGAACATTCTGTTTACTCAAAATATGTTGTTTTATACAAACCATGATTTCTGAAAACTGACAGAACTGTTTTCTATCATAGTTCTAATCAGGATGGAACAAAGTTTAAAAATAGCTTTTCCTTAATAAATAATAAAACTATCAAAAATAAATAGCATGTTTAGTTTATTATTTATTGCCCCCTAGTGCTGATAGGCAACATGACAACAGAAAATTAAATTCATTCCCTTCATTCCCAATTTAAGATTTTAAAGAACAAAATTACATTTTAGAATGACAGCTTTAACGGGCTTCTGTGTCTTTTGGAAGATATAATGCACATTAACTTTAATGGGATCAATAAAATATATAGCAATCCTGCCAAGAAAGATAGAGTTTATTACAGGAAGTGTTTTTTAAATTATTATTTAGAATTGATTTTAACTGTTTTAATTATAGTTGGATATAATCCTGTCTAAAAGTATACGTAGGTGTTCGAGTACCTACCCATTAAAAAGTATAACTTTGCTGTTTAAAATAAGAGGAAAAAAAATGTGTGTTCAACAGATATTCAACAGATCAACAGTGATTGAATACTGTTGAGTACTGTTGAATACAGCTGAGTATTCATCCAAAGGGGAAAAGTAAGATTGCTGAAGAGAGGCAAGAAGAAAAAAATGTGGTCCATCTAAGTCCCAAATAATTGAAAGTCTGTGTCCCAGCAAACTGAATTAGCTTTGTGGAGATGACTACCATGAAGTTATAAAAGAAACTTAATTGAACTATATGTTTTAGACTAAAAGAAATGAAAAATAGTGTTTAGTTTTCCACTCTTTGGAGCCATCACCCATGGAAACTTTATATAGTGATAAAATATGACTGATATTCACTTGTCTACAAATACTGCCAATAAAAATAGCGACAAAGTTCCTTCCACCTTATTTTATAAAGGAAGATTATAAAATTAGAAATAGATTTTTATTAGAGCTATGACTATGTCATCCCTGTGACTTATTGTAGATAATTGGATTATCTAAATATATGTTGGAAATGTGATCAACAAGAAGGAACTTGTTATCATGCTTGGTCGATATGTAAAAAAGCTTTAAAATTGGATTTAAATATAAACATTGATTCAGAAGTTTTGAAAGACTTAATGAAGACTCACAATTGAAATCAGAGATGCTCCTTTTGGGATTGATGGACAAATAATTGGGGAAAAACTTTGTTTTTTATATGACAACAGCAGCAAGATTTTGATATGCACAACTATGAAAATAACTTTTTAATTCTAAGATGATTTCTTTTGAATCAGTTTCAGTTAATATATTTTAGGTTTTAATAAGAAGCAACAAGTTTTAAGTTAATAAAAAAAATAAAATAAAGGCATGTGATTAGGTAATTACTAGGATTTTTCAGCACTTTCCAGGTTGGGATGCAGTAGTAACACACTTACAAAATAATTCAAACTGCAGCACAACCATTCCTATGAAGAGAACAGTAGATGGAATGCATTTTTCTTTTTTCACAGCCTTCTAAGCCTAATGGCAGATCACTTTTGAAATTTCAGAAGTTTCAAATGGAGTTCCTTATATTACATAGAGATGTTTGGGCTCAAATAAAGGAGTAGATCCCTTTGATCATATTCAAACAGTAAATCTGCTTAGAATAACCTGAGACCTAGAACATTATCTGAAATAGGTAGTTTAACAAAACTGAAAAATAAAGAAATTTTAGCTCCATTATGATCAAATGAGTATGCTATTTGTTGCAAGAAAAAAAAATAAAAGAAACTTACCAGAAGTTTTCCAGAGAAGTTTAAAATGTCTCCTCCTTGGACTTCCCAGTGATTTTGGGAACCAATAAAAAAACCGGGCTATCCTTCTAATTGTTTTATTAAAATCATGTCTTATTGCCATAATGTCAAGTTATCAACCGATCTTGAGATAACCATAGCAAACTGTAGAAAGGAAGTGGGGGGGGAAGCTTAAATCCTCAAAGCTGGGAATAGATAGAACCTCAGACAGTGTGTCTCAGGACCACCTGTCAGTCCTAAATCCTCTCTTTTCCATTCAGGGAAGAATACATATCTGAGCTGCATTACTAAATTACTATATTTACTAAGGAATACTTTCTTTTTATAATTTCCCATTTTCTTTTAAGTGTGTTAGGCTTTCCAGATGTGCAATCTTAGACTATAGCTTTAAAACACACTATTCTTCCTGGTTCAATAATCCACTTATAGAATAAAATAGAAAGGTCTCAGGTTGCTTTTCATGTTGCCAAGGTAAGTCTTCTTAAATGACATACTTAAATAAAAATAAAAAACCTTTTTGAGGACTGAATTTATATAACAATGACAGTTTAATTTATATAACAATGACAGTTTAATATTTTGATTATTTGATTTTCAGACACTTATGTAATTATTTAAATTGACTGCATTAAATTGAAAAAAGTTTGACATTTTGATTCTGTTTATCATTTCTTTAGCTTTTCTCATCTGGTTAATAGTCCTTTGACTAATTGCAGGAAGTTATGAAGTTACGGAACTCAGGTTTCTGTAGCTAAAATGGTAAAAAGTTTGACTAACAATGCAGAGTATCAGCTGTTCAGTAAATATTTATGTTTCAGAGACAGTAAAATATGTTAAATATTTAATATCCCACTTTCAGTTATTTTTAACTTATTTTTTGCCAACTGAATCAAGATAGTTTTTCCTAGAACGTTATTTCCTGAAAGCTAACATATCCAATTGTGCCAGATATACTACAATTCTTTCTTCAGTTAATTTAAATATAAGAGATAAATATCCTGCTGAAAAAATCTATTATGTGCAACACTATATAAAGAACAAAAAAGCATTTCAAGACCAAAGGCTAGAAACAAAGGCTCAGGAATAAATATAAAAAATGTTAGGGACCTATCGTAAATATATTTCAATTGTGTAGATAATAATGTTAATATAGAAGACATTTAATTGACCTTTCATATTTAAGAGTAATAATCTAATCAGAAATCAGAAATAAGTACCAGTTACATATTCAAATACAAGATTCTAGGAAATAACAGAGCCGAAACCTAATATTTGATTTTATTCTTAACTTCTGAAGCTGCTTTAGCTTTAGTATTCAGTTTATTTCTACATTACAATAACTCATAGTTTAGCTTTACAACAAATCAGTCCCAGCCTTGAAATCATATCTGCAAGATCTTCCCTCAAGAATATTTGAATTGTTACAAATGGCTCTGTTTGCCATGTGTGATATGCTACAATTATTCACAGTGTTCATTTTAACCAGGGAAGGTCCCTGGACTAGACTATGGAACAATGTTATAGAAGTTGAGGCTGGTCATATTCTTACAATTAGCCAACACCCCAGAAGACAAACTCAGAATCCAAAAAGATCTTGACAAACTTGAACAAGGGGCCCTATCCAACAAAATGAATTTTAATGTGGAGAAAAGCAAAACTTTACATTTAGGCAGGAATAATCAAAGGTATAAGTACAGATTAAGCAAGACCTGGCTCAAAAACAGTAACTTGGAGTCTTAGTGGATGATCATTTGAATATGAGCCAGCAGTGTGCAGCTGCAGTCAAAAAAGCTAATATAATCCTGGGTTGTATAAATAGAGACATAGAATCAAGATCATGTGAAATATTAGTGCCGCTTTACAAAAACCTAGTAAGACCACACCTGGAATACTGCAACCAATTTTCGCCACCATACTACAAAAAAGATGTTGAGACTTTGGAAAAAGTTCAGAGAATAGCAGCTAAGATGATCAAAGGTCGGGAGACTAAACCATATGAAGAACGACTGCAAGTTTTGGGTCTGGATAGTCTAAAGAAAAGAAGAATTAGGGGTGACATGATAGCAGTATTCCAGTATTTGAGGGGCTGCCACAAAGAAGAGGGGGCCAAATTATTCTCCAAAGCACTAGAGGGCAGGACAAGGAACAATGGTTGGAAACTAATCAAAGAAGCAACCTCGAATTAAGGAGAAACTTGATAGTACAAGAGCCTTGATAGTACAAGGGTTTAGTGCACCCTGTTATTAACACAGCTGCCTGCAATTTCTGCTGGTTCGAATCTCTCCAAGGCTCAAGGTTGACTCAGCCTTCCATCCTTTCTAAGGTAGGTGAAATGAGGACCCAGTTTGTGGGGGCAATAAGCTGACTTTGTATAAAATATACAAAAGAATGAAGGCTATTGCTTAAAGCATTGTAAGCCGCCCTGAGTCTCCGGAGAAGGGCGGCATATAAATCAAATTAAAAAAAAAAACAAAAAAAAAACTTCCTGACAGTGAGGACAGTTAACCGGTGGAACGGCTTGCCTCCAGAAATCATGGGTGCTCCGTCACTGGAGGTTTTTAAGAAGAGACTGGACAATCACGTGTCCCATTTTTGGCCCGTTCCAGGTAGCGGTGATCGTCGCCACCTGGAACAGGCCAAAAATGGGACGCATGGAGGCCGAAAATGGGGCACGCAGAGGCGGTGATAGGCTGCAGCGGTGATGGGCAGCGATGGTGGTGATGGGCGGTGGCGATCCCCACAGTCTGGAACAGCTGATAGGCAGTATTCCAGAAGGCTGATCCAACTGCCAATCAGCTGCTCGTGCTAAATCAGGCTGTGCTGAAGCTGACAGCTGACCAGGCTGTTTGCTGTAAGGAGGCAAATTGCTGGGAGGCAGAGGCCAAAGGGCGGGGACCGGCGTGTGGGCGTGGCTTCAGCAACATTCTCTGTATAAGATGCACAGACATTTCCACCCACTTTTGGGGGGGAAGTGCGTCTTAAACACTGAAAAATACGGTAAGTCCCCAAGAATAGAGTCCAACTTGAGGAATAGTTTTCTTTATTGCATTTAAATGGTACACATTATTAGAATCAACAACTACAGTATGTGTTATTTTGCCTTGTAAACTGATTAATATATGCCAGAATTAATAGGTTGCTTTATAGCTTCTTTGATGGAAGAATTAGCTGCTCTTCAAAATAATATGTGTACTACACTAAATAATATGTGTATCATACTAAAAGAAAAACATCTGTCTGAAATCATATCTGCAAGATCTTCCCACAAACAGTGGGAATGGCTCTGCTTGCTTAGTGTTATATGACTAAAACTATTCAAAGTGCTGGTGATTTATCATATTTTTATATGACATGATTTCAAGGTTGATGCTCATTTGCTGCAAAGCCTAACCACCTATTATGATGTATAATAAAGCTAAAGTAGTTTCAAAAACTAAAGATAAAATCAAATATTAAATATTGACTTATCTACCAACAAGAAATTATCCTGATACTCTAGATTCAGCTTTTATTCTGAATCTTTTCAATATACTGCTTTCTTCTTTTCCAACATTTCTCTGTCACAAATATATTGCAGGTAGTCCTCAACCATTGATTTAATGACCTTTCAAATTTACAAAGTTACTGAAAAAATGACTGTTTTTCACATTTACGATCGTTGCAGCATCCTCATGGTCACCTGATCAAAATTGAGGCATTTGGCAACTGGCATGTATTTATGACAGTTGCACTGTCCTTGTGCAAATGTGACCATCATTTCCTAGCTGACCTCTGACAAGTAAAGTCAATGGGGGAAGCCAGATTTCCTGAGACACCACATGATTCACTTAACAAATATGACAGAAAAGGTCATAAAATGGGACAAAACTCACTTAACAACTGTCTTGCTCAGCAACAGAAATTTTGGGTACAATAGTGGTTATATGTCAAGGACTGCCTGTATTTGAAAATACTGATAAGGAGATGAGTTGGACAAGATGAAGTGGAAATGTATTTAAAACAAACAAATTATGCAGATTATGTTTCTGAAAGCAAAGACATGATTCAAACTAGAAAAATAAAACAATTTATTTCCTTGCATTCTTCTAATTGACTGATACCGGTAATCAAATTTCTACACTTTTTACACCGATATGCCTGTAATGAAGCACACAATTTACCCTAATACAGTGATGGCTAACCTTTTTGCCATCGTGTGTCAAAAGCGGGGGGAGCGCAGCGAGGTCGTCCACGTGTGCCCATACCCATAATTCAATGTGTTCCACCCCTGTGCATGCACCCCCCCACTTTTAGCACATGATGGCCCAGTGGGCCCGTTTTTCACCCTCCCCAAGCTCCAGAGGTTTCTAGGAGCCTGGGGAGGGCGAAAACAGCCTTCCCCACTCCTCTGGAGGCCCTCCGGAGGCCGGAAACGCCCATTTCCCAACTTCTGGTAGGACCGAAAGGCCCAAAAATCAACTGGCCGGCGCACACATGCGCGCCAGAGCTGAGCTTCGGCAATGCTCGCGTGCCCACTGGTACGGCTCTGTGTGCCACCTGTGGCACCCGTGCCATAGGTTCGCCATCATGGCCTTAATATGTAAAACAAATATGGGCCTTTATATCTGTTTATATGTATGTGTGATTTGCTAGGGCTTAGGCTGATGAAGTGATAAAGTGATATCTGCAATGCCAATAGAGAAGATGGGCAGAAAAAGAACCCATGTTTGTGCCTACATGATGATGATAAAGATAGCAAAACTTCTGTATTTCTATGTTATTGCATCCACAGGGTGTTGATCAGAAGTCTTTGAGGGGGCCAGTTATACATTTGGAAACAGGACTCAAAGCAATACAGCAGCAGGTTGGTGCACCCTGCTTAAGGAAAACATTACCTGTAATATTGCTCATGTTCATACTAGCCTGGACTGCATATCAATAGGGTTTGATAAAGTGATTGGGATTATCTTATAATGTTATCTGGAACTCATTTCAGCTGGTATACCTGAAGTAGTAAGCATTTTGCTTTGTGGTATAAGCATTGTCATCTTTGGACTGGATCCTTGCTCCTGATCCTGCTTGAACAGCGGGTTGGACTAAAAGACCTCGGGGGTTTCTTCCAACTCTGTTATTCTATTTTGTTATTCCTCTTGAACCTATACAGATAACAGATTCCAATTATCAATGCTTCTTATGGAGAAAAGCTCCTCAGATGATTTCTCTAGATCTAGTAATATTGGCCAATTAAAACCCATTGCCAATTCCACTTGTTGGGAAAGTAGAGAGTACATTGGAGAAATGGATTACCCCTTTTGATATAGCTTCAGGCTTAGGTATGGGAGTGAAAGAGACATCACCCTATCAACAAAAGTGCGTATAGTCAAGGCTACGGTTTTCCCAGTTGCAATGTATGGCTGTGAAAGTTAGACCATAAGAAAGGCTGAGCGCCAAAGAATTGAGGCCTTTGAACTATGGTGCTGGAGAAGACTCCTGTGAGTCCCCTGGACTGCAAGGCGATCAAACCAGTCAGTCCTAGAGGAGATCAACCCTGACTGCTTCTTAGAAGGCCAGATCCTGAAAATGAAACTCAAATATTTTGGCCACCTAATGAGAAGGAAGGACTCACTGGAGAAGAGCCTAATGCTGGGAAAGATTAAGGAAAAAGAAGGGAACAACATAGATTGAGGTGGCTGGATGGAGTCACTGAAGCACTAGGCATGAGCTTAAATGGACTCCAGAGGATGGTAGAGGACAGGAAGACCTGGACGAACGTTGTCCATGGGTCGGACACAACTTCGCAACTAACAACAACAAATGGGAGTGAAACTAGTTAAGTCCTTCTGATAAATATTAGGAGCTGGATGAAGATTGTTCAATTATTTGAGGATAGTACAACTCTTCTGGGTTTTTTAGATCTCCTGGTGGTGGCTTATTGTACTCTAATGGGGAGAAGGAATAACTTTGAAAAACAGGCAGAAGAGATTCAACTAAGACAATAGTCCAATAAAAGAATTCTGAATCTGGGACAGAAAAGTAATTTGAGAAAGAATCTCATACAAGATTCTCCCCAGTTCTCATGAAGATAAGAAAGGGTGGAGGGAAGGAATGTATTCACACTTGCAATGGTATTACCGTAACTTTATAATAAAAGTTATTATGAATATTCATAATTTTGGTTTGTTTATTTTAGGGGGTTGACTGTATCCGTCTTGACCGCCTTCTTTAGGACTGGGAGCAGGAGACACTGTATTTTACAGTGAACTGACTCTTCAAATGGTCACTAACGGTTGATGGTGGCAGGTAGAAATGATTACTTCCTTGAGAAAGCTAGGTGAGTAGCTAGTTTGCTCCTGCTTTTTAAATATATACATAAAACTACGGAGAGATTTTATCCTTTGTTTCACAATGAAGTTTTATCAATATGCTGATCATACTTAGTGTACAGCTATTTTGGTTAGAATTGGAGACAAGAGCAGTTTTGGCTCAGTGTGGAAGTCGAATGGGTACAGATGAAAAAATACAAGCTAACATTGCATAATTCCTTGATACTGTTTATTCCAAAATAACCTGGTTGCCTGTTGTTACTACTTTGATTCTGGATAGGATTATATATTTTAAAATAGTGCTTGATGATTTTCCTGGACTTTCAGCTACTCCTGGATTTGCAGGTAGAGACTACAAATAGAAGGAATGTTGCACAGCTATGGCAACAGGTCCTACTTAGGATATTCCAATGCACTTTATAGGTATAGTACTGCCTTTGAAGGAAACGTGGAAACTGCAATCATTGCAAAATGGGCAAGTTTCCACTATCACATAACACCAAATTTTGACAGTTGCATTGGCTTCTAATAAGAATTTGGGATTCAGTTCAAAGTGCTGAATTTAACCTCTAAAGGATATAAAGAGCATATCTTTGCTCTGAGGTATCTCTGGATTGTCTCCTTTAGTTTAAGGTGACCAGATTTTAACATTGGTAAAGAGGGACATTGTGGGCGTGGCTTATTTTGTGGGCGTGGCTAGCTGGTCATGTGACTGGGTGGGCGTGGCTAGCTGGTCATGTGACCGGGTGGCCATGGCTATGTGTATAGGGTAAGGTGAACAGATTTTAACATTGGTAAGAGGGACACCATTGTGGGCGTGGCTTATTGTGTGGGCGTGGCTTGGAGGCCATGTGACTGGATGGGCGTGGCTACCTGGTCATGTGACCGGGTGGCCATGGCTATGTGTATAGGGACTACTCAGAGGGCTGGAAAGTCATTTCTGACGTCCTCACACTTTTGACTGGTCCTCACACTTATGACCATCCTCACATTTATGCCCGTGCAGCATTCTTAACAACCATGTCACTCATTTCACAACTGCTTCTCTTCACCATGGTGACAAGATAGGGCAAAAACGTAAAATGTGAGGACAGTCGTAAGTTCGAGGACTGGTCAAAAGTGCGAGGACCAGTCAAAAATAACTTTTTCAGCCGTCTGAGTAGTCCATATGCACAAAAGGACTAACCAGAGGGCTGAAAAAAGTCATTTCTGACAGGTCTTCACACTTTTGACTGGTCCTCACACTTATGACCATCCTCACATTTATGCCCGTGCAGCATTCTTAACAACCATGTCACTCATTTCACAACTGCTTCTCTTCACCATGATGACAAGATAGGGCAAAAATGTAAAATGTGAGGACAGTCGTAAGTTCGAGGACTGGTCAAAAGTGCGAGGACCAGTCAAAAATAACTTTTTCAGCCCTCTGAGTAGTCCATATGCATAAAAGGATACAGTAATTGAGAGGGATGAAGGAAGGGAAGGGAAATTAGAGTAGGAGTGACGGTTAAGAGAGGGAGGAAGAGAGGAGGAGAAGGAGAAAGGAAGAGGAAGTAGGGAGGAGAAGAAGAGGGGGGGAAGAGAAAGTAAGAAGGAAAGAAAAGAGAGGTGGTAGGTTTGAGGAGAAAGATTGCTGTACAATAAAAAAGATGAAAGGGAAGAAAGCCAACCCCAAACAAATATAAAGATATTAAGATAAAGAATGAATTGTTAAACTTTAAAGAATAAAAGAGAACAAATATGAATAAATAGCAATAATTAGAAACACACATACATACAATGTATTTTCTTTGAACAGAATATTTGGCTGGTTCACAAATTTAAACAGTGTTTAGTCATTTCAATTAAATTTACAATTTCTATATTTCCTTTTTGCCATATTTATTCCTCATCTATTTTTTTAAAAAAACAATATTACCCTTCATCCTCATCTCTAATCTTAATCAAATTCAATTTTTCCCTTCTATTCTATTTTATACCCCTTCCCATTGTCATCTATTTTTATATCCATCCTCACATTGGTTAATTATGTAATTATGTAATACAGTTGTTTAATACAAATTCAACATTTTAATATAAATCAATTAGTTATATAACTATCTTTTTTGTATATTAATCAATATGAACATGAATATTCCAATTATTTCCATGCAATCCAATTTCTTACAAATCAATTAATTATACTTACCAATAATAATAAACCAAATAATTTCCCCCATATATTCCTCCAAACCACAACTTAACCATTTCTGCTTTCAACACAGTATACAATTAATAATATCTCAATTATTACAATTCCCTAGTTAAAAAGAGCTTTTTTTTCTTTTGTGTTTTAAAATCTTGAACTCTCCTCTTTTGCCCTAAATAATTTTCCATTGTTTGCACTTACCTTTTTTGGTGAGGAAAAGGAAAATAAATCTGCTGCCTAATTTTCCAACGTTGCAAGCAAACCGCAAAGCCAACAGCCTGTTTTACTTTCAGTTTCGTTTTGAGCTTGGTTTGCACAAAGAGGAAAAAAAAACTGAGCAATTTAGCAAGAGCAGAGCCCTGTGCAAATCAGCTGAGAGGGGGAAGCCGAGCTAATTAACGTAGGGCGGCCCTTTGAAGCCCCGCGGCAAGAGTTTAAACAGGTTTTTTCCCTCTAGCCATCAGCGGGGATTCAGGAGGCAGCCGGGAACCAGGAGGCAGAATGAAAAATCGGGACTTTTTTAAAACGCCGCGGGACGCGGGACAAATTGCTCAAAAGCGGGACTGTCCCGCCAAAAGCGGGACGTCTGGTCACCTTACTTTAGTTAGAACTGTCCCATCGCATGTCTCACCCCAGAAGGAATGCTCAAAGTACCCCCCATTGTGAAAATATTAGGGGCAGAAGCAATGTTTTCCCACTGTAGCCTCTTCCTTCTGGAATATAACCTTTTGTTTAGAAATGAGGTTAAAATTTTAACAGCTCTTTGCTATCATTTAAAATGGCCATTAAAACAGTTCTCAGATAAAATGGTCAATGCTTGAGATTATTTATCTACCGGTAGAATGGGTTTTATGGTATAACCCTTTTTACTTTTTAGTGAGATGATGATCTATTTTTTATGTTATAATATAAATCACTTGGGAGTCATTTTGCAATGTAGTATATAAAAAGTTGCAAATAGGAATTATAGGATGAAAAAACCCTCTAAATTGTTGTAAAACAATTATATGGTAATTTCATCTTGAGTTGCCATTTATAGGATTAATATTTTTATTACAGCATTTTTTTTCTGACAAAGCTGCAGCAAAATCAGAATGCAATGTTTTATTTAAATATCAGTAATGTAGGATGGAATGTACTGACGGCAGAATGCACCAGTTGAATAGTTTTATTTATTTATTACAGTACAAGCATTTGTACATTGTGCAGTCTCAAGAGACTGGCAGCTCATACAGTAAAATACAATACAAGTGTTAAAAGCTTGCTATGCATACTGCAAGCTTTTGGTTAAAATCCTTACCATTCAGTAAACTTAAAACATGTAAAGTAAAACTAAAATCAGCAAAAATCTACATTAAACAAAAAAGCATCCCAAAAGCAGGCTACCAATATTTAAATACCCATCAAAACATGAATATTATCACAATTTTACAATGTGTAAGCTATTTTACAATGCATATTGAAAACCTGACGTTTTCAACCAATGAAAAGATAGTCCTCCACTTATGACCACAATTGAGCCCAAAATTTCTGTTGCTAAGTGAGAAAATTGTTAAGTGAATTTTGCCCCATTTTACCATTTTTCTCACCACATTTATTAAGTGAATCACTGCAGTTCTTCAATTAGTAACACCATTGTTAAGTGGATCTTGTTTCCTCGTTGACTTTGCTTGTCAGAAAGTCGCAGAAGGGGATCTCATGACTCCAGGCACTGCAACCATCATAAATGTGAGTCAGCTGTCAAGCATCCAAATGTAAATCAGGTGACCATGGGATGCTGCAATTGTCATAAGTGTGAAAAATGGTTGTAAGTCACCTTTTTCAGTGCCGTTATAACTTCAAATGGTGTTGTGGCCCGTCAGCGGCCTGTGCAGCTAGTAGCTGATTCCGACAGCGAGGAGGCTGGTATGGTGCTGCACCAGCAGCCTGTGCAGCTGGCACTCGAGTCAGACAATGAGGAGGCTGGAGAAGATGTGGTGCCAGAGGCAGGGATTCAGCCAGGGCCTTCAGAACCTCCAGAAGCTCCCTTAAGTGAAGAGGACGAAGAGGAGCATCTTCTCGATGCACGGGCGCGCAGAGCTGCCAAAAGGCAGGAGTGGCTCCTCAGGAGGAGGTCTCCTCGGAGTAAGGCTTGGGGCTAATTGGCCACTCCCTTAGCCTATTTAAGGAGGAACGCCGACTGAAGCAATTTGCAGGGAACAACTTAGTTCACATACCCTTGTGTCATCTTATCTTATCAGTTTCCTTCAAATTGCTTCTGGGCATTCTGCCAACCATAGTAAGCTTTCAGTTATTATTCTTTGAATTCTTGGCAGCTGATAATGCAATTAATTAACAGCCATTGTTGTAAAAGACTGGTTTATTCAGTAAATTAAGGTTTGAACGGACTTTGTGTGTGCTGTGTTCTTTGGGGTCTGTAGCTGGGGCAGAACAAACGGTCACTAACTGAACTGTTCTAAGTCAAGGGCTCTCTGTAGCAGAGTTAAGAATCTCTGAAATGGCCATAACAACAGTCAGTTAACGAGGCAAATTTCAGTCACCAATTTTCAGTCACCAATTATTTGGGAGCTGCTCTAGAGAGAAAACAGAATAGGGTCTAGGACAGCTTGCCATGGTCATCTCACTATGGCTATCTCGCAGCAGCTATCTCACCGTGGCAAACTTGTTGTGGGACAACTTGCCATAGAAAATTCCACGTGGAATAACTCAGTGCAATAAAGGTTATCCTCCACTGTTTCTTTAACATTATTTCCATTGACAAAAATGGAAATTATGTCAAAGAAACAGTGGCAGATAACATTTATTGTGTTGAATTATTACACATGGAATTTTCAGTGGCAAATTATCCTGTGGCAACTTGGCCATGGCAAGTCCTGCAGCGAGATGGCTGTATCAACATGGTCAAATCAAGTTGGCCATGGTGAGATGGCTGCAGCAAATTGTTTCATTCCAAACAGAATACAATGGAGAGCTAAGAAGTAATACTGTAGATTAAAAGGACAAATAAGGTGCTATGTGGTTCAAGAAAGTGTTTCTGGTCTTTAAGGACAAGTTATAAGGAATCCCCAGACAAAGGAAAGGGTGATCATTAAATAAAATTCTTCCCTCCAGAGAATTCATGATAAACTTTACAACTGAAATAAACTGTATTTCATAAAATGTCTTAATTATATTTTTCATACAGATAGTCCTTGATTTACAACAGTTCAGTTAGTGACTGTTAGAAGTTACAACGGCAGAGAAAAAGCTGACTTATGACCATTTTTTGCACTTATGACCATTGCAGCATTCATGGTCACCTGATTTACATTTGGACAGCTGACTCACACTTATGGTTGCAGTGCCTGGAGTCATGAGATCCCCTTTTGCGACTTTCTGACAAGCAAAGTCAACGAGGAAACTAGATCCACTTAATAACGGTGTTACTAATTAAAGAACTGCAGTGATTCACTTAACAAATGTGGTGAGAAAAATCGTAAAATGAGGCAAAACTCACTTAACAAATTTCTCTTAGTAAGAGAAATTATGGGCTCAATTGTGATCATAAGTTGAGGACTACCTGTCAATATTTCTCAAGCATTATTTGTTAGATTGCTTGCAGAATATGTAAAAGCAAGGACAGCCTGGCAACAAATAGTTTGCTCTATTATGTAGCTACCTACGATTGTGAAAGTTGGATCTTAAAAAAAGCAAGACAGGAAGAAAATCAATTTGTTTGAGCTGTGGTGCTGGAGAAGGCTCCTATGTATTTCTTAGACAGTAAAGGTGACTAACAAGTAAGTACTGGAGCGTATAACACCAGACATGTCACTGGAAGGCAAAATCACAAAACTTCATCTCACTGACTTTAGTCATGTCATGCAGGGCATTCACTGGAGAAAGCAATTATGTTTGGAAGGGTTAGCGGTAAAAGGAAACTAAGGCGTCAAAGAACCCTGTGGCTGGACACTATCAAAATTGACACCAACCAGAGCATAGAAAAGCTCAAAGAAGTAATGCAAGATCAGAAGATGTGGAGAAAGAGCTGCCCTACAGAATCACCAAGAATCGGACTTAACTGAATGGATGTCATCATCATCATCATCATCTGCAGGAAGTTTAGAAGGATCCATACCATTCCATTCTCCTTTAACCATAAATGTAGACAGTGAAATTGTGAGCCATATTGGTTGCACTGTCTTTATAGTTAGTTTTTACTTAGTTTTTCAGTAATATCACCAATTATTTGGGAGCTGCTCTAGGGATTGCTGACTTAGCACAAGTTAGCTTGAAACACTAGAATAGTTCAAGAATCAGTACTTAAAAGGCTGAGAAACAACTCCGTAAGATTGGTATGAGCTTTTCTTACAGTATTTATAATCCAAATGCCTTTATTATTACTTGTAATCATACTACAATTATCCTGTTCTTTCTAGCAAAATCTTTTATTGCTTCTTATTTTTGAGACCAAGTATTAAGGCGAATTCCACAACTTTATAGTCTTGCTATCTCTATCTCTTGTTTATTTTACAATAATTAAATTATATAATTAATAATTTTACAAGCTTATACAATAAGCTTGCACTCCACCAATGTTTTCTTATTCTTGCAACCAAATATTACACAAAATTCTGCAACTTTAAAATCTTGCTATCTTTATCTCTCTCTCAGCTCATGTTTACTTTCATGTAATAAGCTTATTCTTTACCATGTTTCACTGGTTCTTTTTTCTACCCAAACACTCACTGCTTTGTTTGTGAGGAACAAGGTAGTGGTGACGATCTGGAACAGGTTTTATACATAACATGAATTCTGATGTTCAACAAAAAAAAAATCTGTTATAAGTAAAGACTAATTTCTAGTTTTTGAAAGCAGATTTTGAAAGTCTTAACTTTTTCTTTCTATAGTATTGTGTGTATGGGAAGAGAGAATATACACTATGTTTTTTAAATGAATTATCTCATCTCTGCATTATATAAAAATTATCAAAAATAAAGAAGAGAAAAAGGACTCCCCCCCCCTTTCAGTGTGGGACATGTATGCCCAAAACATCACCCCATAGCAAATATAAGCATTCATTCCAGAAATCTGTACAGCCCAACTAGGGATGGTTAGTAGATGTGTGGAATAGAAGGGGAAAGTCACAAAATCTTCTATAGCATTACAGAGTTCCCATTGTTGGAATAATGACTGGGGAAGGGGAAGGGGAAGGAGGCAAGAAATGCTACTGTTTGACATCATGAAAATTTGCCTCCTGGTTAAAGAAATGCTAAGAAATGCATCATATGGACCTATTTGGGCAATTAATATTAATCTGTTCATTAAATTTTTAGAGCCTCTGAAACTAAAATTATTATTGGATTTAGATACAAAAAATATACTTTGTTTTAAATACAGTATTTACAATTACATATGCATATTTATATAGGCCATAATCAGAAAATAAATATCTGAATGGATAGGTAGAAGACTCTAGTACAGGTTGATTGTCAGCCATCCTTCTTCACGGATTATGACAAGAGAGTAGCATAGAATTAGGGGAGCAGCGTTCATATCTATATAGGTGCAACACCCTCTGAATATCAGGACAAGCACAGAAAGGCAGGTGTGGACCAAGCGAATGAAAGCGGGATTCTTGGTCCGAAACGGAGTAAAGCGCTGCTTGTCGTCAACAACCAAGCTGAAAAGACAGCAGCAGTTGCAGCTCCTTCTAAGGGTGTCCTAAGTGCTCCTGAGGCTGGGGAACTAGAATCCGTAGCACTTTCATCTTGGGCGCTGTCCTTGCTTGCATCCTTGCTTGCTCTCGCTTGTGGAACTTGGGATCCTGCTGAGCTGAGTGGGAAGCATTTTCTCCATCACAGTTCCCACCATACTGTAGATAGGCTGAGCCACTTCAGGAGCTGGTCCAGAAATGTCACTCTTCCTCCAACTCTTGGGATAGCCTACAATGCCTCTTGTGTGGACCTTCACCATGAACTGGCTCCAGAGCCTGTTCACAATATCCTTCAGGATTTCTTGCCTGGAGACAGGATTGGTGGCAGGACATCCTTGGCCATGCTCCCACTCAAGAAAATTCAGGGCAGAAGGACCAAAATGTATGCCATTTAAATGCGTCGGGTTGCTCCTTACTTAATACCTGACACTCTGCTACTTAACATGGATTATTTTTCTATTAGGCTATTGAATAGGGCAGTTTTTAACCCACAGGTTAAATCCCACGCAATCTTGTGGTTAGTACTTGAATTACAAGATAGGTGCAGAGGGACATTTACTTTAAGTTTCTGCAGACTGCAATTTTACATATACTGTACACAGACAGCTCCCAGTTGCAGTATAAGCATTATAGCTGTTTTTACAGACAAATTGTCTAAAATAAGGGAGATGCTCTTTTCTCTACTATATTTTGGATAGTGAATGTTGTAGTGTTTAAATTAGGCATTTCTGAGCATATTTATCAGTAGAACTAAGCAAACTGAGATTCCACATTTTCTGCAGTGACATTATTACTCAACCAAATCTCACGCAATCTTGTGGTTAAAGCTTATAGCAGCAGATATAGCATAATAATTAAATAGATTTTGCTAACACAGTTCTCTGCATCTTTCCAGATCTCCACTTTGTTCCCCTAAGACAGAGTTGCATATCATAACTTTGGAGAAAAGAGAGATATTGCAGTGTTGAAAAATGATTCACTCTCTATATTTAGCTGCAACACAAAGATAAGAGTCATAATTGCATTGAATGTTGAAACTATCAGACAGATTTTTCTTCTGTTCAATCATGTTAAAGCATAAGGTTAGAAACCAAGAGACCATGGGGAAGTTACAAAACACAATAATGAAATAATTTTTCTGTATTATTTAACTTTAAAATGCCAAGTACCAATCTATATAGAAATTAGGTGTTTTGTTTTGCTTTTTATATAAGCTCCACTGAAAGAAACACAATGTGCATAAAGCTTCAAGCTAACTCATTATGAAATAGTGTCAAATTAGCTAGTCTGTTCCAGGAGTGACTCAGAACAGATTGATACACCAGCCTTGGATACCTGACAAACAGGGAAACAAGTTATTACTGAAGTCAACATGATGTCATTAGCTTGGTTTGGTTGATCTGCAAGAATTAATCACCAGAAGTGAAACTTTGAACATTTTTGTGGGTTGGAGTCAGACCTATTCAGATTCAACTCCTATAAGACTTTAAAAAAACCCAGTATTTTCAGTGGATCTAAGCATGTATAACCATCCATCTGAATCCAACTCTGTATGTGGGGCATCTGCATGAAAAGTATTTGTGCAAACTTCTGTAACTTCTGTTTTATTTTAAGATGGTCATATCTTAATACAGGTAGTTCTTGATTTACGACCAGTTGCTTAACTGTTACGTTACAATGAACTTGAAAAGTTACTTGTAATCAGTCCGTGAAGTTATAACTGCCCAACCACAGGAGCATTTATGACCAGTTTCAGCATCCTGCAGTCACATGAACATGTTTTGTGATGTTTTTTGCGGTTTTGGGCAAAAAATGGCCATTGGATAAATTGGATTTAGACTTATGACCAAATCATTAACTAAACAATTGCATCACTTACTTAATGATCACAGTGACTCATTTAACAATCATCATAAAGACATAAAAATTGAATCTGGTCATTAGATCTATGACTTATAACTAAAATTCTGTGCTCAATTGTGGTTGTAAATTGAGGATTACCTGTATGAATGTAATTCATGGGTGGGGCGTCTGGGATGGCTCGGGAGTTTATGGCTTCCATGACAGCCATGGACCTGACACAATTAATTCATGGCCCCACTCACGTGGGAGGACACACTCTGGACTTGGTTTTTATCTCTGGTCAGTGGCGGAGTGGTCTGGATATAGGGGATATAGTTATTGAACCCCTGTCATGGTCGGACCATTCTCTCCTGAGACTGGACCTTTTGACCGCTGCACCCCACTGCAGGGAGGCGGAACCGACCAGGTGGTTCCGCCCCAGGCGCCTGATGGATCCTGATAGGTTCCAGAGGGAGCTTGGGCCAGTTCCTGAAACTCTGGCTCACGACTCGGCTGAAGATCTGGTGGCTGCCTGGGATAGGACAGCCGCCGGTGCTCTGGACCGAGTCGTGCCTTTGCGGCCTCTGACCCGACGCCGAACCTGCCCGGCTCCTTGGTTCTCCGAGGAGCTGAGGGAGATAAAGCGCCGGAAAAGACGCCTAGAGAGTGGTTGGAGGGCTAGTCGCTCCGAATCCGACCGAACACTAGTTAGGTCTCATATTAAGACCTATCTAGTGGCGATAAAAGCGGCAAAGCGTAACCACTTTTCCGCTCTTATTGCATCGGCAGATAACCGCCCAGCCGCCTTGTTTAGGGTGACCCGCTCCCTCCTATATCAGGGAGCGCGGGAAGACCCCTTGCAAGGGCAGGCTGAGGATTTTGCACAGTATCTGCACGATAAAATCGCTCAGATTCGGGAAGGCTTGGACTCTGACTGGGTAGATCCCGGCGGGGTGACTGAGGCTGGTCTTGAGAATGTTACCTGGGATGAGTTCGACCCTGTGACTCCTGAGGACGTGGACAGGATCCTGGGGAGGTTAAACGCAACCACATGTTTATTGGACCCGTGCCCCTCCTGGCTGGTACTGGCCACCCGGGAGGTAACACGTGGCTGGCTCCAGAGGATTATAAATGCTTCTCTGAGAGAGGGTTTCTTGCCTCCCGCCTTGAAAGAGGCGGTGGTGAGGCCCCTCCTCAAGAAGCCTTCTCTGGACCCGGCCGTTTTGGCAAACTATCGTCCGGTCTCCAACCTTCGCTTTGTTGCGAAGGTTGTGGAGAGTGTGGTTGCGCGACAGCTCCCACAGTTCCTGGATGAAACCGTCTATCTAGATCCGTGCCAGTCCGGCTTCAGGCCTGGGTACAGCACGGAGACGGCATTGGTCGCATTGGTGGATGATCTCTGGAGGGCTCGGGACAGGGGTTGTTCCTCTGTTCTGGTCCTGTTAGACCTCTCAGCGGCTTTTGATACCATCGACCATGGTATCATGCTGCGCCGGCTGGAGGGACTGGGGGTGGGAGGCACCGTGTTGCAGTGGTTCTCCTCCTATCTCTCTGACCGGTCGCAGTCTGTGTTGGCAGGGGGGCAGAGGTCGACCTCGAGGCGCCTTGCTTGCGGGGTGCCGCAAGGGTCGGTCCTCTCGCCGCTCCTGTTCAACATTTATGTGAAGCCGCTGGGTGAGATCATCCGTGGTTTTGGGGTGCGATGCCATCTGTACGCTGATGACACTCAGCTGTACATTTCCACCCCAGACCACCCCAATGATGCCCTCGAAGTGATGTCCCAGTGTCTGGAGGCCGTGCGGGTCTGGATGGGGAGGAACAGGCTTCGGCTTAACCCTTCCAAGACCGAGTGGCTGTGGATGCCGGCGTCCCGGTATAGCCAGCTGGTGCCATCTCTGGCTATTGGGGGCGAGTCACTGACCCCCACAGAGGGGGCTCGCAACTTGGGCGTCCTCCTGGACACACGGCTGTCTTTAGAAGAGCATATGACGGCCGTGGCCAGGGGGGCTTTTTATCAGGTTCGCCTGATACGCCAGTTGCGCCCCTTTCTGGATCGGGACTCCTTGTGCACAGTCACTCATGCCTTGGTTACGTCACGCCTGGACTACTGTAACGCTCTCTACATGGGGCTCCCCCTGAGGAGCACCCGGAGGCTCCAGCTGGTGCAGAATGCGGCTGCGCGGGTGATTATGGGAGCGACGTGGCGCTCCCACGTAACACCTCTCCTGCGCGAGCTGCATTGGCTCCCGGTGGTCTTCCGGGTGCGCTTTAAGGTGTTGGTTCTCATCTTTAAAGCGCTCCATGGCTTAGGGCCAGGGTATTTGCGAGACCGCCTGCTGCTACCGATAACCTCCCACCGGCCAATACGCTCTCACAGAGAGGGCCTCCTCGGGGTGCCGTCGGTCAGGCAATGTCGGCTGGCGGCCCCCAGGGGGCGAGCCTTCTCTGTGGGGGCACCCGCCCTGTGGAATGAGCTGCCTCCTGGAATACGATTGATCCCGAACCTCCGGACCTTCCGTAAAGCCCTGAAGACGTTTTTATTTCATCAAGCCGGCCTAGCCTAAATGGTTTTTTAATTGGGATTTTAAATTTTATGGATTTGGGGTTTTAAATTTGGGTAGCCAATGATTTAATTCTTTTAATTATCTTAACTTTTGCATTTGTATGTTTTTTAATTTTGGCTGTTCACCCCCCTGAGTCCCTTCTGGGAGAAGGGCGGTATACAAATTAAATAAATAAATAAATAAATAAATAAATAAATAAAAAAGGAAACAACTTTCTAATATTTTATTAGAATGTTTGAATGATTGGAATCAATATATTCTCTGTACCAAAGTTGTTTATTATGAATCTCCATGTTATAATGTTAGGGCTAGGATTTAAAATTATATTTAAAAACACATATAACCTTTTTAACAATAAAAATTATGATTCATTGAATTTGAAATAGTGTTGTCTTAAAGAAAATAATTTTAAAAGGTTTCAAGTTTGCAATTTATTTGTGATTTAGCAAATTAGCAATTTAGCAAATGAAGGCTGAATTTAGCTCTAAGTGCCAATTAGAAAAATTACATTTTTAATAAAGTATCAGCACATCTAGAATAGGAATGATTTTAAAATCCAAAAATATTTCTGTCACAGGTGACAAATGTATATTCACAACAAAACGGGAAATTCTAGATTATCATTACTGAGATTTTATTGAAATTATTTAAAGGAAACCCTCATCATTTTTTAAAGAACATGATAGTTCAAAAGGCCACAATTTTTCCGGTAACACTTACAAAAATGAAATAAGAACTTTTAAAATTATGTCAGTGTACTCAGAATCGCCACAATATGCTGCTACACATATTTATATAGGGGAAAATCTTGATGTTATGGAAAATGTTAAAACTACTTTTAACATTACCAAAACATAAAGTCTACATATTTACAGTATATACATATTTACATATTTCTGTTAAATACTGAGGGAAATGCAAAGAGAGAATATTCTTTTTGCATATAAAAGTTCTTGCTGTGCAAAGTCAATAAAGCTATAATGGTAAATATATAGCTACATACAATCTACATTTCGCGGGCCACCATCCATTGTCAAAGCACCAAACCTAAATTAAAAAACACAATTCAGTTATTACCAATAACGCTATGCTAAATATTACATAACTTAGCTTTTAGACTATCTTAGAGATGTAACCGCAAGGTTATAAACAAAGTAATACCTAAAGTGAGGCAAAGCTTTGAAAGAAATATTGTGCTTTAAGATGGTAAAGGATGTGGATATTTGATGGATTATCTGCTGTTTCTTGCTTTGAAGAAGCAAGAATCTGCTGTTTCTTGTTCTAAACATTCTGTTTACATGTGAACAATGTTGGGAAAAGTTGATTGACGACTCCCACAAATCCCCATTCTGCCATAAGCAGAATTCCCATGACTGTTAACACTTCAACAAACCTTGCCTAGGAAGAACATCGGGGGGTGGGGGGGTGGGAGGCAGTGTGGCCACTTCGTTGTTTGCTCTCACTGCTAAAATTTATTCAGGAAGGTTTGTTTTTTTTAAAAAAATCCAGATTGATTTTCCTTGGGTGATATTCTATATTTCCATCAATCCATCCGATTTTACTGCTATTCTGTCCTATCAATCTATTGGTTTACAGTACAAATTCTGGGTTTTGCTGGCTTGCACTTCTTATGCTATTCATCCCCCCTTTATGTTCGTCCTACTTCTCAACAATTTTAGAAATAAACCATCCAGAAATAAACCATCTTTACACTATTTGTTTCTCTGTTTTGTCTTAGGTTGTAGTGGACTGAGATAGTATGCTTGTGTATAAACACTTTAGGTCAGTGTATTATATCTGTCATAATAATAATATACATCTCAAATGCATTTTTTAAATAAAAAGTTGCACATACAACTTGTGCAACAGTCATTAAAGAGGCTAACACTGCCAATGAACGGGCAGCCTAGAAAAGCATTTAGTCAGAGAATGGCACATTTTCTGAATTTTAGTAAGAGCTTATATTTTAAAAAAGTTGCTGTTATTATTTAGAATCTGACCCATTCTGCACTGATTTATTCTTTCCATATTTCTGCTATATTTGCCAAAAAAAATTACATTCCATAAAAAAAATATAAAGAACTAGAGAGAACTTTCCCATTATAGCATATGCTTGAAACTTGGTTGAGTCAAAGTTTGACTCAAATATTGCCATTTTTGAATCTTGAATTCAAATTGAACTGTGATTGATTTATATATCTCTAGTTTATAAAGCACTGATATTTACGAGATGTCTTACTACCGTTTCCCTGAAAAGAAATCTATCCCAAAATAAGCCCTAGCATGTTTTTATGCATGCACCTTATATAAGCAGTACTCCCAAAATAAGCCCTAATTAAGAGCCGGCTGGCCAGTCTGTCTGGTTGCTCGTGGTGTTGCAGCCATGAGGTGAGGTGGGGTGGAGCTGCCCCACGTGTCTCGTAATGGCTTACCTCAGGGCTCCTGCAGCCAGGCTATCCATGCCTTGACACCTGCCTCGCAGCAGCAGCAGCCATGTGCAGCAAGAGCTCACGTGGGCGCTTCTTCCGCTTGCTCACTGCCACAATGGAGCAGGAGGCCAAGGGGTGGGTGGTGCCGCAGCCGCCAAGATGAGGCAGTTGTTGGGGTGTGCATGGCCTGGCTGCAGGGGCCCTGAGATAAACCGATACGGGCACATGGGGCAGTTCCACACCAACTTGTATCGTGCCCACAGCAACAGCATATCACTCAGCCTCCTGCTCCATTGTGGCTATGAGCAATCAAAAGAAGTGGGCCAGCAGCCATGCGGGGTCCTGCTGGATGGGGCTGTTTGAGCTATTGCCACAAGGCAAGGCAGGTGTTGGGGCCTGGCTGTCCTGGCTGTGGGGAACCTGAGGTAAGCCAGTGTGGGGCAGCTCCATTTCCCTGCGTCACGGCAGCGGCACTAGCACACCACATGGCCTCCTGCTCTGCTGAGAGCAAGCAGAAGAAATGGGAAAAAAAGTCATCCCCCCAAAGAAGAAAAAAGAAAATAAGACCCGGTCTTATTTTCAGGGAAACACGGTAGATGAAAGCACCTTCCCTGGCTCAAAGGTTAAGTAGGGGAAAGTTTGATTAATACTTGAATGAGAGACAAAGAATCCCAGGGCTATAGTAAAATAAAAATATATCCTAGAAGGTGGCAGTGACAAACCAGTGTCAACTAAACTACCTGGACACATCTATGAAATCTGACACATGATTTACAAACTGTTTTTCTTCCATGAATACCCTAACGTGAGTGCAGCCTCCTTCCCCCCGCCCTGCCAAAAAATTGCTGGTATCAAATGAGCCTGTAGAGTTTGTAAGCAATCTAGTGTTTTCCAGATATTTTGGATTACAATTCTGGTAAGACATAACTGACACACCAATAGTTGTACAGTGGTACCTCAGTACTCAACTGCTTCAAAACTTGTCGAATTTGGTCCGCAACCCATTTTGAAAATGTTGTCTTGGTACTTGTTGTTTGTTTGATATTTGGTGCACTACAATAGGAAGAGTGGGATGGCCGTGTAGAATGGACAGGAAGTGACTTCCGGTTGACATCACAGCAAGAACGGCTTGGAAAATAGCGGGCTCCACCGAGTCCTATGAAATCCAGCTGGTAACTGTTGTTGAGAGACCCTATGGGGTCAAAGCCACCTTGTAGGGGCAGCGAAGAAAGGAGAGGCACTTCATGGACCACAAGGAACTCGCAATTTTCTCGTTAGCTCCAAAGCAAACTCTCCCAAATGGCAGCAGGGATGACCGCCATTTTTGGCAGTCACAAGCTGCCAAATCTTATGGGACCATAAGATTTGTGCAGGAGCAGTTCGTGGACAGAGCATTGAAACTGGGTGAGATAACTTCCAACTCTTACTCCATAGATTTAATTTAAGTACAAAAATTTTAAAAAATAATCTCCAAGAGTTAAGGAAGCGGAGATTAGACACACGGAGAAGACTGAAAATTAAGAGGTAAAAGAAATGCCCAAGGGAAGCCTTGAAATACAGAAAGCCTAAAAAAAAAGCTTAAATAATTTGAAAGGTGATTTTTTTGGGAGAAACTTTCTTGCTTATTTGTATTTTTAAACCCCCTGGACTTATTGGATAATCAGCTCTTTTTGACATACTATTTAATTTTGGACTTGGGAGCAGGAGAGCCATCTACTGGAAGAAGAGGAGCACTACAGCGTCAGTACTTAGTGAAAGTGAGGTCCAATACACATAAAGTCTAATACACAAAATAGAAGAAAGTAAATAACACCTGGAAGACAGCCTGACCTTGACTCTATTCTAGAAGACGATTTGGATATTTTGAAAATACTTAATGAGTTTCTTTTTCTTCTTGAAGACTTCTAAAATGAATTAAATTGCAAATAACTAAACTTTATTGAAAATGGCTATTGGATTATGGTTTTGAAAGATCGGAGGAACCTAGTGGATTAATTTGGATTTGGATTTTTAAGGCTACTTGACAGAACATTCTACGGGGCAAAAGAAGAAAGATGATAAAAGAAAAGAGAAAAGAAGAAAAGCTAAATAAGACTTTAAAATTTGGACAATTGGGAAGATATGCAATTGGAAAATCACAAGGCTGTAAACAACTAAAGAATTTTAAAGATTATAAATGTAGGGGATTTGGAGGTATAATTTTGGGATGAATTGAATTTTACTAAGTTGGAGTTTTTAAATATTGAGACTGGAACAAAAAAGGTATATTGAGTAATCTTTATTAAATTGTTACAAAATGGATCTACAGGGGATAATAAAGGCAAATGAAGAAATAATTTTATATTCCTGGGATTGATTAAATTTTGTTAATATTTGGCCTCATTAGTAGCCCTAGACATTTGGGATATTGAAATTATGGTGGAATAATGATATATAAGGTAAAGGTAAAGGTTCCTCTTGCACATATGTGCTAGTAATTCCTGACTCTAGGGGGCAGTGTTCATCTCTGTTTCAAAGCTGAAGAACCTGCACTGTCCGAAGATGTCTCCATGGTCATGTCACCGGCATGACTAAACACCAAAGGCGCATGGAACGCTGTTACCTTCCCACCAAAGGTGGTCCCTATTTTTCTACTTGCATTTTTTACGTGCTTTTGAACTGCTAGGTTGGCAGAAGCTGGGACAAGTAACAGAAGCTCACCCCATAACATGGCACTAGGGATTCGAACCACTGAACTGCCTATATATGATATATATAATATAATTATTTTATATTATTTTATATTAAATTATATATATATATATATATATATATATATATATATATATATATATATATATAAAATATATAAATATATATAATATTAAGCATAGTAGGGGATAACAAATACATGGCACAAAGAAATGTTATTTATGTTTAAATGAATTAATGGAAAAAATGATAAAGAATTATAAAGAGAGAATGGTACTGTTGAAGTTGGAAGATCAGGATTATGCATACTTATTTGTATTATTACTGTTAGCATCGTTTAAAAAAGATTTGACCCAATCAATACACTATCCACAAAATATGTATGGTATGTATTATATTAAAAAATAAAAAAATATTTTAAAAAAGGAGAGAGAATGGACAGGAAGTCAGCCATGCAGGGAAGGTTGCTGCAAAAGTAAGCAGGAGAGGGCCACAGAGGGCAGATAGGAAGTTGGCCATGCTGACATAGGAAAAGGGACAGACAGAAAGTTCTTCCCGGCCGAAACAAAAGGTCAGGTGGTATGTCACGCAATTTGTTTAGTACTTATCGTACCTCCTGAAACCAATTAACAACAAGTACTGAGGTACCACTGTAGATAACAGACATAGATTACAAGAACTGCAATTTGGGGAAATCTGTGGTTGCCTATCCTGGGGCTACATGCTCACTCTATTTAACCCACTGTTTCTTTACATATCTCTTGAGCTACTTGTAGAAGAAAACTACTCTGAATGTTATGCAGAAATACTCCTACTATGTTCTAACAAACATTTATTCAAGCACATGGGGAAACTCCAAATATCTCTAAGTCTTTTCCAGCACCTTATTTCTCATCCAACTCTCTCCCTTCG
The DNA here is from genome assembly GCF_029215685.1 of Pituophis catenifer annectens. Taxonomy (NCBI): domain Eukaryota; kingdom Metazoa; phylum Chordata; class Lepidosauria; order Squamata; family Colubridae; genus Pituophis; species Pituophis catenifer. The sequence continues at coordinate 42,328,767 of NW_027256887.1, read as the reverse complement.
TGGTTTTGCATTCCATCCAGATAATTCCCTTGAAATCTGACTTCACAGTTCTCTGGATATATGCTACAGCATAGTATGGATAACTGACCTTTCTAAAAGATGATTATTTTCAGCTAGTTCTTTAACAACACCCTCCATTTCTTCTTTCAGTTTCTTCATACTATAAACAGATAAATTAATAAATAGAACCATGTTAAAATAAGTATGGAATGTTTCTGGTATTATTCACTAAACATTGTAGAAGTGTCTTAGGAAAAGTAGATATGAAAAAAATAAATGCCCATGTACAATGGTGATTTTTTTTTGAAAACCATAAAATTTGAACCATTATCCTTATTCATCTGAATATTATTATTAAAATAGATATGCTAGATAACTATTTAATAATTTTGCTCTCCTGCAAGATGACAGTAGAGAACAGTGAAGATACATGCAATTCTCTATAAATTGCTGGGCAACCCCCCTCCCTTGTCCCAGATATCTAAAGCCAGTCTCACCTCTCTTTCTGCAATGCAAATTAATCTAGCAAGTATAATCTAGCAAGTATAATCTAAAGTATAAAGCAGCATGGCGCTCCCATGTAACACCGCTCCTGCACGAGCTGCACTGGCTCTCGGTGGTCTTCCGGGTGCGCTTCAAGGTGTTGGTTATCATCTTTAAAGCGCTCCATGGCATAGGGCCTAGCTATCTTCGAGACCGCCTGCTGCTACCGATGACCTCCCAGCGACTCGTACGCTCCCACAGAGAGGGCCTCCTCAGGGTGCCATCAGCCAAACAATGTAGGCTGGTGACCCCCAGGGGGAGAGCCTTCTCTGTGGGGGCACCTACCCTCTGGAATCAGTTGCCCCCAGAGATAAGGAGAATCCAAGACCTCAGTGCCTTCCGCCGTGCCCTTAAAACCCACTTTTTCCAGCAAGCCGGGCTGGCTTAGGAAGAAATTTTTTAAATTTTTTAAATGTTTAATTGGTTTGTGGTTTTTTAAATTTTTGGGCCAAATTTATATAGATTTTAATTGTTTTTAATATTTGTATTTCATGTTTTTAATTCTGGCTGTGCACCGCCCTGAGTCCTCAGGGAGAAGGGCAGTATATAAATTGAAAATAAATAAAATAAATAAATAAATAAAAATAATATTTATTTGTTTGTTTGTTTATTCATTCATTCAATTTCTATTACCACCTATCTCAAACCAGAGTGACTCTTGGTGATGAAGAATCAATTAAAACCAAGTACAAACACAATACAAAAATATAAATATATGTAGCAGCTGAGAAAAAAATATAACCATAAATGTTAATACAACCGGGAAAGAGGACCCTTAACACACTTGGGCCCCATGGCAGGAACATAACCAGGTCTTGCAGGCCTTATGAAAGAGAAACAGGATAAGGGCTATCTTATCTCTGAAGGGAGAATGTTCCAGAACACAGGCACCATGGCAAAAATGGCACACCTCCTAGTCCCCACCAGCAGACATTCCTGCCAGACTGGATTGGGTGAGTAGAAACAAATGATGCCTCAGGTAACTGGTCACAAGCCAGGTGGTAACAGATCACAAGTTAAGTTAGAGAACAGATATTCCTGACATAGAACTTCTGAAACTGGCAAGATCAATCAGTTTAAGTTTTAGCATAATTATATTTATGAAGAAAGCATATAAAAGTTTCCTATTGGTTCAAATAAAAATTCTTACCCAAGAGTCATTTCCACCAAGGTGTTTGAACTTGGATAAACTGGATTAAATGTATGTTTGATCCCACTGGAAGCAGCAAACATTTTATGGGGCAATGTTTCATCTAACTGCAATGAATGCATAAATCCATGTAAATAACAAAACCACCATATTACAAATATTTATTTCCCATTAATAACCACTGGATTTTAAGGATACAAAAGAATTCCACTCTGGTGAATACTTATCACTGATTGTTACTATTGTTTTACATAGCCTATTAAAACAAGTATTGATCCCACTCATGTTACTAAGCAAATTGCTTATTCCTCGACTGCATTATAGAAATGCAGTGTAGTAATGATTGGATATTTTTCTATATTAAAATATTGCTAAATGTTTCTTTGCTTTAATATTTCTTGTAATAAAAGTTGAGCCAAAATTACCAAATTAATACTGGAGTCTGTAATGCATGCAATAAAAACTCAAGGTGTAGTGGAAAAGGCTATTAATTTAGAATAATTAAGAACATCACCTCATTTACATAGTCCTGGTATTTGGACACTTCTTCTTCAATATCAAAGCATAATTTTCTAAGACCTAGTAACTGTTTCCTTAGAAGAAGCATCTTTCTGGAAAGAAATACAATTTATATGAAAGTATTGTATAACTTTTGTTAATATGTGCTGCTATAATACAATACAGTAATGTTAAATGTTACTCAAAAAAAGGAACAACTTGCCTCATCCAATCTTCTGCCTTGTCTAAGAAGGTTTCATATTTGTTGACACATTCTTCCTTGAACAGAGTCATAGCTTTTGTGGCATGCAAAAATAGTTTCTGCCTGTAATATCCAGAAATAAGAATCAGAATAAAGTACTAATTTTCCCAATTTGTTTGAGAGTTTAAAAACCCATAAAACAGGCATGTAACTAAAGTTCAGGAAAGAGGAAACATTCAGCAATTCACCTTCATGTATATATAGAGCCGTGATGGCGAACCTATGACACATGTGCCACAGGTGGCACGCAGCGCATTCTATGGCCAAGCAAGCCATTGCCCCAGTTCAGCTTTGTTGTGCATGCACGCCTCCCACCGGCCAGCTGATTGTTGGGTCTCTGCCACACATGTGCGAGGGGTTGGGGCACGTGTGGGAGCAGCGCTCACATGTGTGTGGGGGGGTGCGTGCAGGGTGCCACACGCGCATGCATGGGGAGCGGGGCATATGCACGGGAGCCGTGCCCACATTGCGTTTCGGAGGTTTGGGCGTGTGTGTGCACATTCGTGCGCCCTTGGGCACTCGGTCTGGAAAAGGTTAGCCATCACTGATATACAGAATACATTAGGTCCGTGATGGTGAACCTATGTCACACGTGCCAGAGGTGGCACACAGTGCCCTCTCTGTGAGCACGTGAGCTGTCACCCCAGCTCAGCTCTGCTGCACATGTGTGTGCACCTCCCGCCGGCCAGCTGGTCTTTGGGTCTCTGCCGCACATGCGCGGGGGGTGGGATGCATGTGTGCATGCACGTAGGATGCGGCACATGCAGGGGCCATGTGCATGCATGGGGGCCGCGCACATGCAGGGGCACAGGGCACAGGGCGCATGCGCAGTGTTGTGTGCACATTGCATTTTGGGGGCGCACACGCACACACGCTTTGGGCATTCGGTCCGGAAAAGGTTAGCCATCACTGCATTAGGTCAATGTAGTCAAGTAACATATTTTAGTATGTTCTTTCCATGATAATTCAAATTAATGCACTGCTTTATTTTGAATGGACGCAACATAATGGGTTGGCTATAAATTGCTTTAATGTGAACTACTGTAACTTTCAAGACAGATAGATTGTGCCCTTCTCAATTATACATAAAGTAAAAATTAATACATGAAAAAGGATATGCATGCTCTAAAATGCAAATAAAGAAAAAAATTTAAAGAACATTTTAATTTTCCAGTTTGGTTGGATATTTTAGATTATTACTATTTTCCAGTTAAATAATTTTTAACCATTGTGTTTAAGTTTATTAATAATTTAACATTTAATAAATCTTGATGTATATGAAGACTTCTAAACCTTCAGAGTTGCAGAACAGCCAGCTTTTTCTTCAACGACTTGATTTGTATTTTTCCCCTTTACCCTTTCTAAAACTGTAATTATGAGGCCTAGATTTATAAAATACAGAGGACTCATTCTAATCTCTCAATACGTCAATAGACATGCACCTAGCTTATATATGTTTTCTATTTTATATGGACACAATCCAAAAGTCTGAGTAGCCATTTGTTACTTCATCCCTAGCTTCACAGAACTTGTTCCAATTATATTGTTGAAGACAAGAAACAAAGAAAATACAGTACACTACAAATATAAAATCCTTATATAATAAATTGACTTACTTATCAAATTTGTGAATTTGTTCTTCGTTATAAGGAAGTCCTAAAGAAGGAACAATTTAAATCAGATTGGATGTCCAAGAAATTATTTCACATAAATTACCCATACTAATATACTGATTAAGTGCCAGCAAGTTGGGGTCAACTCTTCATGTCTACACAAGACTTTTTTCAGGATGATCTGTCTTCAATTTGGATTTTTAGGGTTCTCAATTGTACATTCACTGCTATTATAATCTAATTCACCCATTTTGCTGCCGATTCTCCTCTTTGTTTCTACTTTTCCCAGCATAATGGACTTCTCAAGAGACTGGGTCTCCCCTTAATGTGCCTCAAATATGATTGTTTGAATCTAGTCATGTATACTATTTCAATTGAAAACTCTGAGTTTATATATTCCATGGCCATTTGTTTGTTTTCCTGATAAAATGGAATTCTCAATAGTGTTCTTTATTGGAATTGCACTTCTTCTACTCAAGAGAAAAACATTTTCTTTGCTTTCAGAATTTTTGCCTCACTAACTCAACCCAGAAATTTAAGAATATTTTGTAATTAATTAAAGCTAAAACAAAAACTAAATTTGACCACTTACTTCTTTCTGCTTTGTCTTTTTTGAATTGATAATAAATATCTGTTATGGAAGTCAGTAGGACTTGCAATCTTTCTGGGCTAGAAGAAAGTAGAATAAAATAAAAATATAAAGATAATGCTGTTGGGCAGTGCTTTTAATTCAAAGGCAAACAATGACTTTAAGCTCCCGGGATATGAAATTGGCACTTTCTGCAACTTAAACATTTCTTTTCCAAGAAACATTCAGCAACTGTTCAAGATACCTAAGCAATCCCAGGAAAAGCTACAACTCCTTTAAGAAGCTTCCAAAACCCCATTTTGGCTTCTAATTGAAAGCACAATTATGTTCTAAACAATGATTCAGGGCAGGATTTAAAAGTTAAATAACCGATTAAAATGTGAATTCTACTTACTTTCTATCTTTCGGATGTGTACCATCTTGATTGGTCCAGCTGTCAGATAGTAAACCACTAGGAGAAAGTTTGTTTTTGATATCCTGAAGACTAGTCTCTATTGTTCCCTGAGAACTAGAAAGCTACAAAAATACAACAAATTTAACTATATATATATACTTTTATAACTTAATAAAAACTATAATTTGCAACATTTACACCAATAAATCCCAGGAATTAGAAAAAGCAGAAAATAGAACTATTGCCAGAGGTCAGCAGCACAACGGTATCTTGTAAAAGCTAAAACTTATTCTAGAACTAAAAATATTTCAAAAATAATTTCACTGGGGAAAAACTGTCCATGGTATCTAAGAATATGTGTCTGCTATGTGTTGTAAATATGTACATTTATATTTGGTTAATACAAATACGTATAGGGCAATTTGTATGTGCTTTGAGAGACAATATAGTTGCAGATGTTGTAAGTATGCAATAAGTTATAAGCCTAAAAAAGGAGCTGGAAAAATAGTAATTTCAAAAACTGATATAACACATATATATTATGTAATACCAACAACACTAGATAATGTAACTGAATGGTACTACATATCAGTAATAGTTTAATAGATTCTACTGGTTCAATATTTATAGATATAATGAGAATTCATTTGATATTAAGAGCTATTTCACATTTTTAAATTTTATTTATAAAATTACCATCTACCTGAATGGATAGTATTTCGTACATGGCAAATTATACATTTCAAATTTGCATAAGTGCTATAAACAATACATTATTATTATTCTCAGCAAGAAAAATACAAATGTATATAAACTTATTTTACTTATTAGACACTAAAAAAAATTCTTTGCAAGTCAATTTCAGTACTCCTATAATTTGAAAGCAACTTTATTGAGTGCTAGAATATTGTAATATAAAGGTTTACCCGTAAGAGTTTTGAGTGTATATCTGAAATGTCATCCACTTCTGATGGTGCCAGATTTTGGTATCTGTTCACAGAAAAGAGAAGACAAACACGAACATTGGTTTATAACTTTCTTTACAATATCACATTTCTTAATGTAACATTCTTGAATAATGTTATTTTGGATCCAATTGGAAATTTATTTGTGTGTGTATACAAACAAACTTATTAGTATTATTTAAAAAGTCTTACTCAAATGATATGTGGCTTTAATTAGGCAATAAAAAAACATGTGGAGAAATTCCAGTAGACATATGCAGCAGTTTTGCTGAATATTATTTCAATATCTTATGCTAGCAGATTAATCATTGTGTTACTGAAACAATATCTGCCATATGATTTATTCTGCTCTTCTCTGGCTCAGGTTTTCTTGGTTCACAAAGCTTCCAAAACACAAATAAATAAAAAATAAATCACTGAATTCCATGTGATGATCATGTTCCACTGAAACATGTTTAGTTTCAAAGCTTTTTCCATAAATTAGGTCAGCAGGCTTGTCTTTTCCAAATACCGTATTTTTCGGAATATAAGACACACTTTTTTCTCCCCTAAAAGGGGGTGAAAATTTAGGTGCGTCTTATACACCGAATGTAACCCTGCCCACCCACTGGCCCCCACCCTTTGGCCTCTGCCTCGCAGCAGTTACCTCCATGCAAGCAAACAGCAAGAAAAAACAGCTCCTTTCAGCTTCAGCACAACCTAATTAGCACAAGTTGATAGGATCGGCCTCCTGACTCTCAGCTGATTTGCTCTCAGCTGTTTTGCTCAGGGCTCTGCTGCTTGCTGCAAAGAGCTAAATTGCTGGAGCAGATTTTTTTTCCCCTTGTGCTAATCAAGCTATGCTGAAAACAAAAATGAAAGTAAAGCAGGCTGTTTGCTGTAACGAGGCAAAATTGCGCAGAGGGAGATTTCTTTTTCTTCTTTTTCCTCACCAAAAAAGGTAGGTGCAAACAATGGGAAATTTAGGGCAAAAGAGGAGAGTTTAAGATTTTAAAACACACACACACACACACACACACACACACACACACACACACAAAAAAGGAGAAAGAAAAAGGCAAAAATAAAAATGGGGAGAAAAAGAAATGAAAGAGAAAGATGTTATACATATTTAGAATTGAAATATGAATAGTAGTAAGAAATAAATGGGAAATCATGATTGTAAAAATGAAATGAATCATAATTAGAATATTTGTCTTTGTATTTTTGAAATCTAGACAATGATAAGTTTTTGTTTTTTTATTTTTTTTTAGAAATATGAATAGGTATAAACTAACAATTGAAATACCTTTAATGGTATATGGTGGTGAAAGTAAAAAGGATTAAGTTGTAGCTTGGATAACAGCTAAAACATTTTTAAATTTAATTAGGAAAATTGTAACGATTGAAATATTTTTAATTATATATTGTGATGAAAGTAGAAATGATTAAATTGTGATTTGGAGGATTATATAGGCAAAACTATTTGGGTTATTGGGAGAGTTTAAGGTGTGAAAATGAGTAACATAAAGGGAAAGCTCTATTTAACTAGGGAATTGTAATAATTGAGATACTATTAATTATATATTGTGTTGAAAGCAGAAATGGTTAAGTTTTGGTTTGGACGAATATATGGGGAAAATTATTCAGTTTATTATTATTGGTAAATATAATTGATTTGTAAGAAATTGGATTGCATAGAAATAATTGGAATATTCATGTTCATATTGATTAATATACAAAAAAGATAGTTATATAACTAATTGATTTATATTAAAATGTTGAATTTGTATTAAACAATTGTAATATTACATAATTAACCAATGTGAGGATGGATATAAAAATAGGTGACAATGGAAAGGGGTATAATATAGAATAGAAGGGAAAAATTTAATTTGATTAAGATTAAAGATGAGGATGAAGGGTAATATTGGTTTAAAAAAAATAGATAAGGAATAAATGTGGCAGAAAAGAAATATAGAAATTGTAAATTTAATTGAAATGACTAAACACTGTTTAAATTTGTGAACCGGCCAAATACTCTGTTCAAAGAAAATACATTGTATGTTTGTATGTGTATTTGTTTAAAAAATAAAAAAAAACTTTTTATAAAAAAATAAAAAAACAAAAAAGGTAGGTGCGTCTTATACTCCGAAAAATACGGTATTCTGATTTAAAATTGAATAACTATGACCGGGGCAATTATGTAAACATGGCTTTAATAAAAGTAAAACAAAACAAAACAAAAAATACATTGTGTCAAAATGCAACTCAAAATAATTGCTTTCATTACATTAGAAACGAGATCAAAATAGATTTACCATGCAACAAACACTATAGCAGTGAACAACCACCATGCTAATCCATTGCTGATATACATATGTACATATACATACATGTACATGTATGTACATGTACATTGGGGAGATGTCTGGAGGTTCACATGTATCTTCATAGATCTTCTTTCTTAGAATTATTTGTGGACAAATTGTGAAGTGCCAGGGAAATCAGGATATCCAGACAGTTCAAATACAGATTTATTGCAAGCTTAAACTCTCTACAAGAATCTGTACTACTAAAGGTCAAAGCAAATTGGCAGTAGATAAAAGTCATGGGAATTCAGGGTAGGCTGGACTTAGATCTCTTGTGGGCATTAAAGGACTAATGACATGTCAAGCCCATCTTGATCATCTCCTACTACACAAACAGTCCATGAAGCTTCCTTTAGCCACAGCCAGCTTAGGACAACATGGTGTGTTGCTTTAATTGTGAAATATTGCCATAATAAATAACAACAATGACAAAAATAGCCATCATCCAGAGGAGAGCAATAGGAATAAATTAGAAACCCTTCCAACTATACAATTCTAGGATATTACACTGATTTTATGATCAATTAGCTAGTACTGCATTTGTGTGGTCAAGAGTAGCACTTCGATTTTCTTGCTTTAAAAAGTAGACAACTGCAGTGTAGATGATTTCTCCTAAAATACTCACATTTTCATAGCTTTTTCTGTATTTCTATTGCAACAGTCCAGCTTGATAACAACCTCTGTCTTTTTGTGAAATGTTTCATTGTATTCTTCTTTGATGAGTTCACTAGAAAACAGCAATTGAAGCTATAAACATAGAGATGAAAGCATCATGAACTGTTTTTTTTTTGGTCTAATGGAAAAATTAAAATGCATATCACCAGTCTCCAGAGGAGAGAATAAGGAATGAAAAGAATACAACAAAGATGAAGTGACCTGGGTCATCTAGTATAATCTCCTGCTCAGTGAGATTGGAGCTAAAGGGAAGTCTGATTGTTGTATAACATCTCCATTGTAGTATTCTATTAACTACTCTTAAATTTTATTACTTAACCACAATATCAGGACATTAATTTGTATATTCATCTTGAACTTCCTTTTAGTTTTAGTTGCTGAATTGAAACAACCCTAGGTTCAAGAGAGAACAAGTCTATTACTTTTCATACATGACACATATTTGGATTTTTGCAGACTGCTGTACTCCTGTCTTAAGTCTTCATGCTATGCAATAAGAGGACTGTGAATTGTGAACACTGCAGTATACTATCATTGACAATTTAAGCCATTATATTCCTCGTTATATTCCTTCTCTGGTCTTCAAATACAACAATTTATCAGAACAAACATTCCTTCAGTTTTTTCAACCTGCCCCAAAAAGAAATGTGAAAGATATTTATTTTTGACTTGCCAAATTTTAATATACTAAAGTAATTAATAAACTCCAGTACCATTGATGTAATTAAGAACATTAAAATTGAAAATATTAAATATTGTGCAAGAATCATTATACTGCATCCACATTATGTCAACTATTTTGACATTAAATAACTATTTAACTATGACTATTTTGATATTTTATATTGTGATATAAAGATTTTTTTATTTTATTTTAAAGGCTACATCAGTTATGAAGAGGAATATTCGAGACTGTATGTCCTCAGTGAATGGAACCAAAGTCCCACATGCACATGCATAGAAGCTATCAAAGAAGCCCCTTCTTCAATTCTGCAGGAAGCTAAAGAACTAATTCTTGGGGAGCTTTCACTTAAAATCCCTTCACATGCCTTGAGAAGAAATCTCCTGATTAAACAATTTTATTTTCCTTCATCTTTCTCATTAGGAGTAGAAAAAAAGGATGCATTTTGCTTTGAATCTAGAACTTAACAATGGGTTGAAAGAAATATGCTCAGAGTTGAATGTTTAACATCTAGGCTTTATAAACTATAGAATCTGATATTATTATTAGCAGGTACTTGATTCGTTTGTTTCCTTTCATCAGGAAAATTTAATTCAATATAAATATCACCTAATTTGCATGAAGTAGTATCTTCCAATTATTGCACGATTGCTTACAACTAGATAAATAGTGCACATAATTCTTTATTACAATATTTCTATGTCTTCCAAAGTGTTTATGACTCAGTTGATTATATAATAGCAATAGCACATAGACTTATATACCATTTCACAGTGCTTTACTGCCTTCTCTAAGCAATTTACCCCCAACAATCTGGGTCCTCATTTTACCAACCTCGGAAGGATGGAAGGCTTAGTCATCCTTGAGCCGATGAGAATCGAACTGCCAAACTGGCAGCCGGCAGTCAGCAGAAATAGCCTGCAATACTGCATTCTAACCATTGCTCTATATAATCATAAAATATAATCAAATAGAATAGAATAGAATAAAACAGAACCCTTAGACAGGGTTGACAGAACCACTGTCAAATCCTATAGAATATTAGAACAGAGTTTTCACAGCTTTGCAAAATGCCTGCAAGGTGAAGGTTCTCCTTGTTTCAGAAAGTAATTTGGGCCCCCATTCCCTTATACTCTGGTTGGGTAGGGATCCAAAACAACTTTTTGAGGGACGTATAAATGTACAGAGCATCCTGATTTTGGAACAGAACGATCATCTTGTAAATACATGGGCACTACATCATATAGCCGTGATGGCGAACCTGTGGCATGCAGCACCCTCTCTGATGGCACACAAGCCTCACCCCAGTTCAGCTCTGCCGCACATGCACATGCACCTCTCACCAGCCAGCTGGTCTTTGGGTCTCTGCCGCACATGCGCAGGGTCCCTGCAGGGTGCCGCGCATGCATGGTGGGGGGCGGGCCATGTGTGCGGATGCATGTACGTGGGTGTGTGCGGGGAGTGGGGTGCATGTGCGGGGGCCATGCACATGCACATTCGCACACACACACACACACACTTTGGGCACTCGATCCGGAAAAGGTTAGCCATCACTGTCATATAGTCTGTAGCAATTAAAGTAAGCATTTTGAAATGGGCTACTGGCTTCACCAGGGTTTCACAGTCATGGAAAAACACACATTTAATATTTATTTATTTATTTATTTGAATGTATTTATTTGAATTTATTAGCCGCCAATGGACTCTTCCCATACCTCCAACTCTTACTTAATTATCCAGAGTCAGAGCTGTTACCTGCAGGAATGACAATGAGAAAGCTGATCAATAGCATCACTCACATTAGCCATCTGATTCCTTTTCGCATGAGCTCTTGATAAAGCAGTAAGGCTCGGGCAATTCTACAGGCATAACATACAACCCCCGTTACTGCCTATAAGGAACAAATAAAATGCATTAGTTAATAAATTGCTACAGTAATTTTATTAACAGAAATTTGATATTTAGATGAAATCATATCATGAGGTAAATGGGAATATAATCCACTAAACCTAATACCAAGCAAAAATAAAGATAAATTATGTTTCTGTATTAGGTTAGAAAGTTGTAATGCAAGCTCTGGAAAAAGCAAAAAGTAGACATAACTTGAAGACTGTGTACTATATTACTGAGTGATGATAGATCAAAGAAGTTCAGATTAAAGTATAAAGACAAGCAATTTCTTATTATATCATCGTTAAAGCAACACTATTAAAATTACTACTTATGCAATATTATCTGGATTTAATACCATTAATTTATTTCACTCCTACACATCTTTTATGTTGCTGTTCTTAATGTTTGTTCCACTTAGTTGCAAGATCTGCTTGCTTTGCATTGCACTCACCTAGTTCTTAAGAGTGAAGCTTTTTAAAAGTATGATTCAACAGGAACTTTAGTTTCTCACACTGGTAAAGGCTGAGAAGGAATGACTGCTCCCCAATGACCCAACTGTGTTTCTTGCCTAAGGAAGAACTAGAACCTGGATCTTCCCATTACTAGCCCAGCACCGTAACACCACACTGGCTTTGAAGTATTCATTCTTATATACATGTAATTATAATTAACTGAGATACTCACTTTTGCCATGCTTACATCGCTATCCAAGTCATAACGTTGATGAACCTTAGGAAGCAAAACTGCAATAGAACAGAAGGTTTAAAAAGAAAATTAAAAATTACACAAAATTATAATTAAAAAAAAAGAAAAAACCCAGAACATATTCTTGAGATGTGAGAAAATGGCAACTATTATAAAAATTACCAGAGTGTGATTTTGGGAAAGAACAAATTCATTGTAAATAGAATATATTTTTCTAACTAATTCTCTTATAACTATGCAATTTGTTAAAGAAAATCATGTGGTGAAAAGCCTTTTACACTAGAACCATTTCTTTGCCAATAGAAATGTCATTATTATTGTTGTTGTTTTGTTGTTGTTGTTATTTCTACATTATTTATAAAGTTCATTTACATTCTATTAAGTAATACTGTTACATTTCAAATTGAGTGTGTGGCAGGGAGTTGCCATTGTATCCGTCAATATTTGTAAGATGGCATGTACAGTGTCACAAAGCATGTGCCATCCCTTTTTGTATATATGTGCAACAAATAATTGAGATACTATGGAATGATGCTTGGATCACAAGATAGCACTTACCCTCTTGCCATTTTGATCACTAATAATACCCCCTTTGCTTATTTTATGTAATTTCTGCTTTCTTACTGTAATATTTTGCTATATTTTCAGAACTGTTTATTTTTTATTTTGAAAAATCTTTGAATTATACCAAAAAGCAAAATAAATATTAAGAATCCTTTTTGAAATGTATGAAGATCTGGCTATTAAGAATACATTGGGGCAATAACTTTGAGGGATATAACACAGTAAATGTCTTGTTTTATTATTATTTAAAAACAATAATTGCTACAGTCATATAAAAATAGTATAGCTTTTAAAAGCTACAAATTTAATATAACTAAAAATATTTTAATGCTTAAGTTTTAATAAAAAAAATAATGATTCCATCATACTTTCTTCATAGAGTAATCCTATGACGTTTACAGCTTCTCTGCTTTCTACAATTATAGGATTTTCCTCTGTGGTTTTAGGGAAAGCTTGTGCCAGTCTGCTAGGTTCTAGTACTAAACGCCGTCCTTCATATATCAATTCTTGATTGTGTGAAGGTATTTTTGTCTGTTTGTAGACAAGTTCATTAAATATGGTAGCACTGTTAAAAGAAGAAAAAAAAAACATGTAAGAAAGAACTCCCAATGCATTAAAATAGCCAGAGGTAAGAAGGGGAGTGGGGAAGGGGGGGAATCTATTTAAAGGCAAACAGATCATAGATCTAGTTGTTGACTTATGAAAATAAAATTATAGAAATACTTACTTATTATGATTGTGAATATAAATTTTGTGTGCAGTCATTTGTTGAAGAGAGAAGACATGAATAATTATCCGATGCAGTATGTCACTTGTCTCTGCAAAAAACTGATCAAATCCCCAACACTTTTCTTGATCTGCTTCAAGAATATTTGCAAGGACAGGTGTAAGCAGTACCTGCAATCCCCTAGAACGTTACATAGAAAACAAATATTACATTGGATAATGTATTTTTATTATACAAGTGGTCTTTGATTTATGACAATTGAAGCCAAAATTTGTTATTCAGCAAGACAGTTAAGTAAATTTCCCGCTATTTACAAGCTTTCTTGCCATAGTTGTTAAATGAATTATTGCAGTTGGTAAGTTAGTAACACAGGTATTAAGTGAATCTGGCTTTCCCACTTACTTATCAGAGGGTGCAAAAGGTGATCACATGACCTCGGGACACTGCAACTGTCATAAATACATGTAAATTGCCAAGTGTCCAAATTTTGCACGAGTCTTAAGTGTGAAAAGCAGTCTTAAGTGTGAAAAACAGTCATAAGTCACTTTTTTCAGTGCCACTGTAACATTGAACAATCACTAAATGAATGGTTGGAAGTCAAAGACTACTACAAGGTAAAAGTAGCTGGGATGCACTTTAGTTAGAAAGGTAAAAGTGATTCTAATTGGTGAAGACTGCAGATATCTTTCATGGAAATAGGGCAACTCTCTATCCAATAGCTCATCATTCCTTGCAAGAAGGTAGCTGGCAGATTATGTATTCTGCACTATGAAACACTACTCCTATGTACATAATATATTCCTAAAGCACAACAAAGGAAAAAGATAATGAATGTTATCATTGTAGTGGCACTTACTTTAAAGTAAATTAAAATTATAACATTTTAGTAAAATTTAGTAAATTAGTAAAACTGTGCTAATCTCACAGTATATTTTATTAATTCAGTGTTGCTTCATTTGGTTAATGAGTGACCAAATTAGGATGCGAGTTTGCATATTATAATTTATGTTGATAAAAAATTATGTAATGCATGCTGTTTGGCCTGGTCAAAAGAATGGGTGAGCCTCCAGAATAAGAAGTTACTTGAATTAGACAGCCATGAATTAAGGTTTGGATGTCACGGCTACTTATGGGTATGATAAAAGTAAAGTTAACGTTGATTTTAATCTATTTGTTAGATGAGTCATATTAAGAGTTTGGAATAAATATAAAACAAGGCTCTATACGAAGTTGCCTCTTTGGGTGGCACCCCAGGAAGCTTTCTTTAGAAAAAAAATGGTGGCAATTATCTTTCAACTCTGGTGACCCAGTATTAAAGCTGACAGAAGAACTTGAATCAGAAGGTTATGCTTGCCATTGGTTTATTTATCAACAACTGAAAGATTTAAACTGGATAAAAAGTGCTATGGATTTGACTTTGTTAAAAATGAATTGGAAACTTTACTATGTGGAAATGATGAACATATTATTGTTAAGATTTATAAAATGTCATTGAACATGTAAAACATTGCATGATTCAGTGGGCAAGGAATTTTGGATATAATGTGGTGCTTGAACAATGGGAAAATATGTGGACAAAGGGTTTAAAATTTACATTAAATTATAAACTAAAAAACTTGTATAAGATATATTGGAGTATGATTCACACACCCACACACACCCACACAGAGGGAGGGAGGGAGGGAGGGAGGGAGGGAGGGGGAGAGAGAGGGAGGGAGGGAGGGAGGGAGGGAGAATGAATTTTGAAAATGAAGATAAAGATGAAATTTTCCCTTTTGCGCCCAATGGAAAAAGACCTGGAGAAAAAAATTGGAACTTTGTTACTGTATTTGTATTTGTATTTGTATTTATTGAATTTGTATACCGCCCTACTCCCGAAGGACTCAGGGCGGTGAACAGCCATAAAAATAAAACATGGAAGTACAAAATTTAAAATAGAGATAAAACAAATTAAATAAATTTGGCTGAACCATATTTAAAACCCCAATAATTTAAAACCAAATTTAAAATTCCCATTTAAAAGCGGAGAAGTTTAGGTCAGGTATATCAGTGATGGCTAACCTGTTCCAGACGGAGTGGCCAAAAGCGTGTGTGCAAATGCGTGCGTGCATGCCCGAACCCCAAAAATGCAATGCGTGCTTGCCCCTGTGATTTGACCCCTCCAAGCCACACGCCCCCGTGCATGTGCGTGCGACCCCCCCACAGGCCCCCTGAATGCGCGCATGACCCCCACACACACATCCCCCATGCATGCACGGCAGAGACCCGACGACCAGCTGGCTGGCATGTGGCCGTGCATGGCAGAGATCAACTGGGACAATGGCTCGCATGCCCACAGAGAGGGTGCTGTGTGCCACCTATGGCACGTGTGCCATAGGTTCTCCATCACGTCTATATATGTTGACAACAGCAAGACTATTGTATGCACAAAAATGGAAGGAATCTGCCAGGATGCAATTACTCGCCCCTGCAAGCTTTGGTGGGTTTTTCTCAAGGCTTTTGGTAAGAAGAACGGAGGCGAGAGCAGTGCACATGCACTGCCCAGCATCTGTTCTTTGCACCAAAAGCTTTTTGCGGGCAAAGCTTGCAGACAAAGAAACCGGGGCTGGAGTGGCCATAGCTCGCTAAATCTTTCCAAGGTGAGTGAGTCTCCACAGGCCCAGTGCCTGGGGAGATCTGGCGAGGTGGGGAGAATAGGCAGGGCGAATGTTGCAGTGCCTCTGTGGTCATTCGTAAGGGAGAACTACTGCCATGGTGTTGCAATATTTGTAACCTTGGGACTGTGTCATAATTACTTGGGGGGGGGGTTGATATCATAACTTCAGAGTGAGCTATTGCTAACCTGTACCATGGTTTATCTACTTTCAGGCAGAAGTAATCTAAATCTGAGAGTTCTACTCAAATGCTCAGAAAGTATGTCTGGAATTGTGAGAATATAAATTGCAATACTAAATATAAATTAATAAAATATTGTCATGCAAAGACTTTTTATGTTCAAGCAATACAAATGAAGAGGGATTAAGTGCTACTGCAAACTAGAAATTTCTTTTCCACCTATAACTCAGAAATGCAGATTACTGTAAGATTCTCAGTCATTTTAAGCCCTGTGCATTATCAATTCCCCAAATTACTAAAATCACACAATAATTTTTTTCATATTCACATGACATCTTATGAGACATGGGAATCAACTAAATTATGTAAGCAAATCAATGACAAAACATACTTAGAAAGACTACAGGAAATAGGCATATCACGACTCCATTCAATGGGACCATTTTCTGCTTTCTGTACTCCAGATATTGCACCAGAAGGTTTTCCAGTTATAATTTTATACCTTTGAAATATAAGAAATACCATAATCAGCATACTATAATAAAACCATGTAATAGTAATGTGAATCACAAAGCAACCTTAGGCAGCTTTCTAGTTCAGAACTAATTACATTTCTAAAGAAGTGGCATTTTAACTGTTATTGAAACATTTACCAACAGGAATACCAGGAAACTTTAACTCTATAAAGTTTGGGGCCATTAAGAATTTGAATAAAGTGTTTTTCTTGAAAGTTAAAAAAGTTTTAAAAACTTAATTTTTTCAATAGATTTATATATACAGATAGTGAAACAAGTATCTATGAGACATTACAAAGCAATAATGTTTCTATAGTGGATTATAGCCAGTAAGGATAGAACTTTTTCTATTTATAATATGCACAGAGATCCATTAAAAGGAAGGGAAGAGGCAATCTCTGATTTCTTTTTCATCTGCAGCCCCACATCATTCCCTGTTCCATTCCAGACCTGATTCCTGATTTCCAAGAGGAACATGGGACAAAAAAATTGATGAAAATCAGATCCACTTTCTATTCTTGCAATGGAAACATTTTGTAAGTAGAATTTCATTTGCGAAAAGTGAGGATCCAACTCTGTGGACTTTATTTGTAATATAGGGGCTGTTGTTTAGGGAACTGAGGGTGGCTGCCTTCAGGGTAGCATGCTGGTGGAGATTTACCAGTCGTTGGAGGGCTGTTTGCTGGACCATTTATTGAGAGCAATAAAGGACTCTCTAGAGTTTTGCCTTGTCTTGACCATCTGGATCATAACAATGAGTTGGGTTTTATAAGTATGTATAAAATAATAGCTATTAAATGTCTCTCATTTAAATATTACCTCCATCATTGGAAAAAACATACTGAGTCAAGATGAGTGGAACTCTTATTATTGAACTCATATTTAATACATAACCATTTGGTTAGCTACTGAAGAAAAATGATCACAGCAGTAACTCTTTTATGTTAATTGATTTTCTGCAAAAAATATCTCTTCCTAGGCCAGCAATATTGCCATAACCAAAATGTCTTTCCGTCGCATATTTCTGGAATTGACCATTATATTTATCCCAAATTGCTTCTTATGCCACCCAAAACATGTTATAATATTGTCTTTGGAAGTGAGATATGTCCTATGTGTTATCAACTATCTAATATTTAGAAATAAACAGAAGAACTGAGCTTTATAAATATACCAAATTAAGTCTGCCTTCAACACAATTTAAAAAACATCATTTCTACATATCTAAATGCAATACTTCCTATGTTTAGCCATGTAAAAATTTGTTACACATCTGAGAAAGAAAAATAAACTGTAAAGCAAATAATATTGTAAGAATACAAGAATGTAACAGAATCCCCAGAGAAACTGTTTCTAGAAATTGTCTATTTTTTTTCCCAAATTTTATGTACAGTTTAGTTGGCGGTGACAGAACATTTCCTCTGAATTACCTACATCACTTCCTTATTTCTGCGTGGACCTTCAAAAGGTCGAAATGGTAGACTTCCAGTTGCAGCATGATAAAAGGTCACTCCAATGCTCCATAAGTCAACTGTTGCTCCATACTTCTTTTGGTGGTCCTTCCGCAATACTGCTCGCTCATACATGTCAGGATGCTCAGGTGCAAAGAGGGAAACAATACACGTCATAAAAACCCTATGGTTATATTATAGAGAGCACCAGAGACCATAGGTTTCTATATACTACTTTCTGTACAACAAGAGTATAGGGTTCTATGGGTGAAATTCTTCAGGTTTGAGTATTTTATTTCACAAAAATAAGCTAGTGGCAGAATACAAATTAAATAAAGTAAACAATATTTGCCATAAACAGAAGCTACTGATTCTTATATAAATTACCAACTTACCCTGACAGAAGTTTTCTGTACCAAAACAAACTCTAATATGAAAAAAGTTAACAGTGTATATCTTTAGCAGCAGTTATCTTGTCAAAAGAAAGAATAATTAAAACAAATTTGGTCACATTAATTTTTAATCTTCTTCTCTACATAAATGAAATGAGGGAGATGTTTTTAATGGGATACCTTTTTTGTAGAATGCTTGGCAGGCTTGTTTGGAGATTCAATTGTGATAATTTTTGCATAAAATAACTTTTTGATTGACCTGTGGATTCTAAAATATGATACTCAGGATGTGTGATTTGATCCTGGACTTTTAAAAACTGATGTATAATTTGGTTTGCTTGTTGTCTGTGAATCAGCCATTATAGCATAGTATTATTTCAAACCGATAATTATAGTTTGTTTAATAAACTAAAACTTGTTTAATGAATTAAAATTTCTACTTAGGAGTCATTAAGCAAAAGAAAAAACAAATTTGAGCTTACCAAATATTCTTCTGTTCCATAGAGAGAGACAAACTGTTCATCATCATCCAACTCTCTAGCAGCCCCAAAATCTGTCAGTTTATAAACTGATTGACCATCTTCACCTATAACACGCATTATATTGCCTGGTTTGATGTCACGATGCACTATTCCATTTTCTCGAAGATGGTTCATACCAGCCACTTAAATATAAACAATAAATTTTAAAAGATGTGTGTGGATTGCAAAATTATGTAGTTTGATAAGAAAAATGGTGCCATATTAGGATACTTGCATCTTATTTTCAATTATTTTATTTCAACATGAATTAGTAAATGCCAAGAAGGAATTAATTATATACAAAAACTTTGGTTCTGCTAGAGATTATAGCTAGCAAACTTGGGTTGCAAGACTTCTCTATATGATAAATATACAGTACCACCATTTTAATAATAAAATGGAAAATAAAGAAACCATATACAAATTAAATCAAGTTTTATAGACATCAAAACAACTTCAGCAGGTTTTCAAAGCAGAGAATTTCAAATCTAGATATTTTCAGAGTGGTCTTTCTCTCTTTTATGGTATCCTGAAAGTATCTTTTTTGGAGGGGAAGGTATCTTGAGTCAGTATTGGCTCCTGGTGACTGCCTGGACAAATCCTACAGTTTTCTTGGTGAGTTTTTAATGGAAGTGGTTTGTCACTGCCTGCCTCTAGGGTTGAGAAAGTCATCCAAGTGGCTTTTGGCCAAAGGTAGGAGTAGAACTTATGGTCTCCTATTTTCTATCCCAGAACATTAATCACTAAACAAACTGGCTTTCAAATGTACTTCTAGTGCTGTATAAACAGCAAATCCTTCCAATCAATTTTATGGAACAGTAATCTCTGCTGAGCTGATTAAGCTTTTAAGATCAACAGTCTGATTTGGGCCCAGAATAATAACATGAAATTCCAACAGCAGCAAAATTCCTTTCATTTATTTGCCACATTTTGGGCTAGCTTGTATTTTTAGTCAATTCTTTGAAATGTAGTTCCAAATAGCATTCATTCTATTTAAATATATATAGCCTGGATATAACTGAGATATGTGTCACCCTGTCTGCATCTGCTTTGCCATTGTGGGAACATGTTCTTTGTAGTTTTACATATTAGAGATAAATTCCTGTTACATAGCTTGGAATATGTGTGCCTACTGCAGTTAAAAGAAACTATACCCATATTGTTATTTTACAAATCAAACACATTCTAATTAAGTTAAGTAGATGAATATTGAATGCCAAAAATAAAATCATACACTAAACTATACAGTGTTTTAAAACTTTAGGTTCTTAGGTGTTATTGACCATAAATCCCAAAATGAAAATAATAATCAAAAGAATACTTGGGGCTAAAAGTTGGAATAAGTGCAATAAACATATATCTAATGATATAACCGTCACATACCAACATCTCTCAATACAATTAAAAATTCTGTTTCTGGCAATCCATAAGCATTAGACGGCTCTTCCAAAACTGTATATAAACTGCCACATGGACAAAATTCCATAACAAGGACCTTATGTCTAGAGGTTGTCTAGGGAAAAAAAAGTTTTAATTTATATTAAAGACTTTACAAAATCAGAAATACAGTGAAGTATAAATTATGCTTTAGATTAATGAGCTAACCTATGACCAAATCTATTAGAAGGACTTGTTTAATGATATAATTTAATTACGAATTGAAATGTAATTAATTTGATCATGCAATTCTGCACAAATCAGAAAAGGCTGCATATTCTGGGTTTGGATTCGGAGTTAAACACTACAAAACCAATTTTCTCTTGGGCTCTCTAGCTCCTTTTGTTCTTTTGAAGTTGAGAAGCTTTTGTTTTTATTTCATCTTAATGATAGCCTATCATGTTGTTTGAATCCAAACAAATTATTATTGTACTTAAATATGATTAATGGGAGCAAGTAAATGTAAAAACTTTTCCTTTCTTTAAGCAAAATTAAGATCAACCAGTTTAGGGATTGTGAAAGATGCTTTAATCTATAGACAATGTAAAGTATTCACACATTTTCTAATCTCTTTCTTGTGGGCATTCCATAAGAGGAAGCAGGAAGATTAAGTTCATTTTCATAACATTACCATTATTATATTTCAACGTCCTTATGAAGCTCAGAATAAAATTAAGAAAGTGACATATATTGAAATCTAAATACCAAATGCAAAACATTAATTGCTTCTCAGTAAAATATATCACTACATAATTACCTCTTCTTCTATGGCAAATAATTTGACGATGTTCTTGTGATTTAGTTTCTTTAACACTTCAAACTCCCTCATCTGAACATCCACAGGACGAAGGAAGCTAAAGTTATTAAATACTTTGACAGCATACAAGTCTCCAGTTTTCTGTAAGAAACATTAGGTTCATTTAGAAAAAGGCCAGAATCAGTCAAATGATCATCTCTGAAAAATGAACGTTCCTGTCCATTTAAATCAGTGGTTCTCAACCTTCCTAATGCCGCGACCCTTTAATACAGTTCCTCATGTTGTGGTGACCCCCAACCAGGGGTGGGTTCTAAATTTCTTTTACTACCGGTTCTGTGGGCGTGGCTTATTTTGTGGGCGTGGCTTGGAGGTCATGTGACCGAGTGGGCGTGGCTAGCTGGTCATGTGACCGGGTGGCCATGGCTATGTGTATAGGGACTACTCAGAGGGCTGAAAAAAAGTCATTTCTGACAGGTCCTCGCACTTTTGACTGGTCCTCACACTTATGACCATCCTCACATTTATGCCTGTGCAGCATTCTTAACAACCATGTCACTCATTTCACAACTGCTTCTCTTCAACATGGTATAAGATAGGGCAAAAAACGTAAAATGTGAGGACAGTCGTAAATTCGAGGACTGGTCAAAAGTGCGAGGACCAGTCAAAAATAACTTTTTCAGCCCTCTGAGTAGTCCCTGTGCACAAAAGGACTACCCAGAGGGCTGAAAAATGTGATTTCTGACAGGTCCTCGCACTTTTGACCGGTCTTCGCACTTATGACTGGTCATCATTTATGCCCATTGTAGCATTCTTAACAACCATGTCACTCATTTCACAACTGCTTCTCTTCACCATGGTGACAAGATAGGGCAAAAACATAAAATGTGAGGACAGTCGTAAGTTCAAGGACTTGTCAAAAGTGCGAGGACCAGTCAAAAATAACTTTTTCAGCCCTATGAGTAGTCCATATGCATAAAAGGATACAGCAATAGAGAGGGATGAAGGAAGGGAAGGGAAATTAGAATAGGAGTGAAGGTAAGAGAGGGAGGAAGAGAGGAGGAGAAGGAGAAAGAGGAAGTAGGGAGAAGAAGAAGAGGGGGGGGAAGAGAAAGTAAGTAAGAAAGAAAAGAAGTAAGAAAGAAAGAAAGGTGGTAGGTTTGAGGAGAAAGATTGCTGTACAATAAAAAAGATGAAAGGGAAGAAAGCCAACCCCAAACAAATATAAAGATATTAAGATAAAGAATGAATTGTTAAACTTTAAAGAATAAAAGAGAACAAATAGGAATAAATAGCAATAATTAGAAACACACATACAAACATACAACATATTTTCTTTGAACAGAGTATTTGGCCGGTCCACAAATTTAAACAGTTGTAGGAGGTTAGCAGCCACCCCTTTCCTAGAAGAATGAAATATTTTGGGAAATATTAAAAAGGCAGAATATTATATTTCCCTGGATGAGAAATGGAGAAGCATATTTTACAGACAAAGCAGCTCCCACCTTCCTGCCCCCCACCCTTTGTTAATGGGCCAGAGGCAGAAAGTCAATCCTTTGTCAAAGGACATTTGCAACACAATAGCAACAGAAACTAACACAATGGGCCCCATCAAGCCATGTGATCCTGTCCACTATTAAAACATCTTTCCAAACAGTCTCCATGTTTCCAGTGTCTTTTTCCCCACTTGGAGCAGAACCCAGAAGGATATTTCTTCCAACACAGTATTTAGTCATTTCAATTAAATTTACAATTTCTATATTTCCTTTTTACCATATTTATTCCTCAACTATTTTTTTAAAAAACCAATATTACCCTTCATCCTCATCTCTAATCTTAATCAAATTCAATTTTTCCCTTCTATTCTATATTATACCCCTTCGCATTGTCATCTATTTTTATATCCATCCTCACATTGGTTAATTATGTAATACAGTTGTTTAATACAAATTCAACATTTTAATATAAATCAATTAGTTATATAACTATCTTTTTTGTATATTTATCAATATGAACATGAATATTCCAATTATTTCCATGCAATCCAATTTCTTACAAATCAATTAATTATATTTACCAATAATAATAAACCAAATAATGTCCCCTATATATTCCTCCAAACCACAACTTAACCATTTCTGCTTTCAACACAATATACAATTAATAGTATCTCAATTATTACAATTCCCTAGTTAAATAGAGCTTTTTTTCTTTTGTGTTTTAAAATCTTGAACCTCCTCTTGCCCTAAATTCCCCACTGTTTGCAGTTTTGTACCTACCTTTTTTGGTGAGGAAAAAGAAAAAGAAACCTCTCTGCCTCATTTTGTCACGTTGCAGCTAAGACCCTGCTTTCTCTTTCTCTTTTCAGTATAGCTAGGGGGAAAAAAACTTGCTCCAGGAATTTACCTCTTTGCAGCTAGCTCTTTGAAGCCCCTCGGCAAGAATTTAAAGTTTTTTTTCCCTCTAGCCATCAGCTGGGACTCCGGAGCAGCAATAGATTGGGAGTGGGCGGGGTAAGCGAACGGCGACCGGGCGATCCAGCAGAGGCAGAGGGTGAGTGAAGGGGGGTCGAGAGAGGGCTTTGGCGACCCCTGGGAAATGGCCGTTCGACCCCCAAAGGGGTCGCGACCCCCAGGTTGAGAACCGCTGATTTAAATTGTAATGTTAATGACATTTTAAAAAACATTTCATGGAATATTTATCTGACAAAAGCTACAATATCTCTGTTATTAAGACCCATCTACCTTACAACTAGTAAGTAAGATTATAAATGCCATTCAATATGAGAAATTAAGAAAAGATGTTGAGCCTAGGCAAAAATCTTTTCAGCTAACAGAATTATATTTTTATACAAACCTTGTGTCGTCCACGGAAAACATTCGCAGTAGCTCCTTGTCCCAGGATGTCTGATAGAAGCCACAGATAATTTGAAGTGCTCTGCATATTTGCTCCCAAATAGTAAAATCTTATTGGGATTGAAAAACAAAACATAACTTCATGAATTAAGTTGCCAATATGTCCAAGACAATGTATGAACTATTCTTATTTTAGATCTATAGCAAATATTCCTCTAAGGTAATTTTAACTGACTTCAGAAATAGCTTTTCTCCTGTTCATAGAAAAATACAAACACTTAATAATTCTAGCTTAAACCAATTGCTGTAAGGGTATTTACCTTTTTTTTATTAAAAACTGCAGACTAAAAAAGCATAAATTTATTGTATGGGTATGAATAAATACCTTATTTTCTAAATAGCACGCTGCTAGGACCAGGTACTGTATATCTCAACAGACACTCATATTTAAAGTATTTAGCCATCACAAAATTCCCCTGAACTGAGCTTGACTCCTATTGATGACATGCAACAATACAAATGACTGCTTTGTCATTGCGTGTTTTCAGGATGTCCTTTGAATTACCCAATCTACTGTACTTTACAACCATAGTTTCTTTCTCCCATTCAAATACTAACCTGATCTAAATCTGCTTAGCTTTCTCAAGATCACTTTCTCAAGGTGCTGCAACCTGCTGTTACCAAAAATTTATATCTTTATGGAGTTAACATAAACATGCTTTTTTCAAGCATAGGAATAATTACCAATGCTATACAATAATCTGCATCTGCTGACTTCTCTACTTAATTAATTAAACATCTTAATACAGTTATGGGTAAAAATTGTTATTAACAACAATTTTAAACTTGAATTAAAGATAGTAAAAGTAGATGTATCATTTTACCATGTCTTCAATCTATGTATATATAATTACAACCTACTCACACACACACACAAATTATATTGTATAAATACTGCTTAAAACAGACAAGAAACACAACTTTAACCATATCAGTAAAGAAATTATGTTCTTTGCAGAACACCTAGTATTCTCAAATTTGTTAAGATGGATGTATATTATGCAGCTGCATTAAATGGAGAAAATTTGCAAAATTTAAGATTTTTCATTTGAGGCCTGATAAGAGTAGAGAAAGGAGAGCTACTTGTCAGCATTACTTTTTGTTTGAAAACTTACACTGCAATTTGTTTTGGCAAAGTTCTATGTCAAGGAGTTCATAAAAATAGTTACAGTATCACAAATTATATTGCCTGCTTTCTAAAATCAATACTCTACAAAAAATTAGTTTGTTACTGAGTGCTAGATTCTTATTGTTTTATAATTCTTCAGAAATGTTATGAGTAAAGAAAATTACAAGATAAAGGACTCCCACTGGAAAAATACTTCTTTCTGATTTATATTAAATAAGCACATTAACAATAAAGTTACATTCACCGCATGGTTATCTAGATAGGCACAAAGCAGACAAAGTGATGATGTGCAGCCGACATAATGATGTATCATCACTTGTTCCATGTTATCTGCTAAGGGTAGGTTGGGACTGAATTTTAGTTGTTAAAAAACTTGACTTCTTTCCTAAGAAAGTTTTTTCCCCCCAATTAACATTCAACCTGATAACTGTATTCAAAGCACTATAATTACATCCATTAAATTCAATGAAAAGTCCTGTTTTCTTTTCACTGAATTGAATATTCCTCCATCCACACACACACAAAAAGTAGTTTAGACTAGTGGTTCTCAATTTCCGGTTTGCATACCCTTGGGGGTCCATAATGTCAACATCGGAGGTCTGCAAAGGCTTGAAGAAATATTATGATTTAAATCTTGAGTTAAGTCTTGGGGATCCAAGACTTAACATATTTAAGGGGGGGGGCATGGTGCTGAAAAGGTTGAGAACCACTGGTTTAGATAAAAACATATTCCTATGTATATATTTACTTATTTAATTTCTACACTACCCATATTACCTACTCTGTTTCAGTTTCTGAGCAAATTGGCTTTTCCCAAAGGTGGTTTCACAATACACTTTTTAGTAAAAAGAAGCACAGAAATTTGTGACACAATAAAAATGTGATCCTTTACATATTTCTGAGCAGTATTTCTTTATTTTGGTGTTGTCATATTTTGGAAGAGACCCCTCCTAGCCTGAATTGAATTCAGAAACAGCATTCACATTAAGGACAAGACAGCCAATTTGGCTACATTTTGGCAATATGTTGCAAGCATAACCAAGCCCCAGTTTATACCAGGTATGCTTCTGCTATTCTATGCAAGGTATGGATTCTAATCTAGAGGATACCTTGCAAGTCAACAAGCTATTGAACACATACTACCAAGTTAAAGTATGAGTAGTATACTGAAACATATTCAATAAATCAAACAGTTTTAATGGAAAGGGGGGGGGGAAGCATGGACATCAAAGAATGAAACTGAAAGTGTTACCCTAATGACAAAGAAAAAAATGAAGAAAAGTCATTCAACTTGTGAGAATGTTCAAAATAGTAAAGTTGAAGTGTTGACAGTATACCTGGAGAATCTGTAAAATATGGGTGTGCCAATTGTTTAATGTGTGCTGTGCAGAGATTCCACCTGTACTTAACCACTGGGAAAATGCCATCAGTTTTCTATGTAAAGAAAAAATAAAGTTGGCTTTGGAAAATATTTGGAAGAATTATTTTTTTATATTGAAAATACATGAGGTGATAATGAGCAAATTTGGGAAATGTAGTGCAACTTTATGCTATAAAGGTTTTACAAACGTTTTTGCTTTTCAGCATCTTATGAATATGAGAAATAAAGTTTATTATATGCGTCTTGATTTAGAGAAGCATACAATAAATTGAATGCATCCAAATTATTTATTTTATTTATTTATTTTATTGGATTTCTATACCGCCCTACTCCCGAAGGACTCAGGGCAGTGATCAGCCTCAGAATAAAACACATAAATACAAAAATTTAAAATAGAATAAAAACGAATTAAATAATTTGGTTGAACAAATTTAAAATACCCCATAATTTAAAAACAAATTAAAATTTACATTAAAAAAGAGGAGAAGATTTAAGCCAGGCCAGTTTGATGAAATAAAAAAGTCTTAAGCGCGCAACGGAAGGTGCGCAGATCTGGGATCCTCCGTATCTCCGGGAGGAGCTCGTTCCAGATCGTAGGTACCCCCACAGAGAAGGCTCTCCCCCTAGGGGCCGCCAGTCGACATTGTTTGGCCAACGGCACCCGGAGGAGCCCCTCTCTATGGGAGCGTACTGGCCGGTGGGAGGCTATTGGTGGTAGCAGGCGGTCCCGTAGATAACCAGGTCCTAAGCCATGGAGCGCTTTAAAGGTGATAACCAAAACCTTGAAGCGCACTCGGAAGACCACCGGGAGCCAGTGCAGCTCACGCAGGAGAGGTGTTACATGGGAACTCTATGTCGCTCCCATAACCACCCGCGCGGCCGCACTCTGCGCCAGTTGGAGCCTCCGAGTGCACCTCAAGGGGAGTCCCATGTAGAGAGTGTTACAATAGTCCAGACGAGAGATGACGAGGGCATGGGTGACTGTGCGTAGGGAGTCCCGATCTAGAAAGGGACGCAACTGGCGGATCAGGCGAACCTGATGAAAAATCCTCCCAGTCACGGCCGTCAAGCGCTCTTCTAAAAACAGCCGTGAATCCAAGAGGACGCCCAAGTTGCGAGCCCTTTCCGTGGGGGCCAATGATTCACCCCCAATAGTCAGCGATGGCACCAGCTGACTATCTCGGGACGTCGGAAACCACAGCCACTCGGTCTTGGATGGGTTGAGCCTGAGCCTGTTTCTCTCTATCCAGATCCGTACGGCCTCCAGGCACCGGGACATCACTTCAAGGGCATCGCTTGGGTGGTCCGGGATGGAGATGTACAGCTGGGTGTCGTCAACGTACTGATGGTACTTCACCCCGAAACCACGGATGATCTCGCCCAGCAGCTTTACATAAATGTTGAACAAAAGGGACGAGAGGACCGATCCCTGCGGCACCCCACATATGAGGGGCCTCGGGGTCGACCTCTGCCCCCGTCAACACAGACTGCGACCGGTCGGAGAGAAAGGAGGAGAACCATCGTAGTACGGTGCCTTCCACCCCCAACTCTTCCAACCAGTGCAGCATGATACCATGGTCGATGGTATCAAAAGCCGCTGAGAGATCTAACAGGACCAGGACAGAGGAGCAATCCCTGTCCTGAGCCCTCCAGAGATCATCAACCAACGCGACAATTATGTAATATAATGTAATGTTTTGTGCATAAATGGAATTTGATTGGTTGTTGAATGCAATACAGTAAAAGCAGATTATGATAGTAATGGCAGTGATTTATTAAATTTGTATGCTACCCATTCCTATAAGACTCAGAGCAGCTGATAAATAATTGATACCAAAATATTAGTAACACTATTAATAAATAATATAAAAGCAGTATAAATAGGGAAGCATGCATAATAATAAATGGAGCGCTTAGAAAATCATTCAACACTGAGCAGGAAACACAACAAGGAAGTCCGATATCCACTAAATTGCTTAATATTAAGATAAAAGTACAAAATGTTCTATAATGACCTAAGTCATGTGTTGCTTAGGGATGTGAATGTCTGTACACTTTTGTATGATGATGCCATGCTGTTGTCTGAGAAAAGTGAACATACACAGTAAATATTAGTGAAAGGATGTAAAGATGAAAATTAATATATCAAATGCTAATGTATTTACTTTATTCAATCAAACTTAGAGACCACTTTATACTCACAATACAGTTGTTTTTGATAATGAAAAGCTGATTGCAAACACAAATTATGTAAAACTAGAGGGAAATCTGGTAGAATTTGGTAGAATGTATGGAGAAAGTTTAAGATATGTAGACACTCATAGAAAGGAATCAGGTCTTTTAGGTTTTATTGTGAGACATAAGCATTTAAAGAAACAAAAATAGTTGAGTATAAAAACATGCTTCTCACTTTATTATACAGAAGCACAAATAGAGCATGTCAGATAAACGATGTAAGTTTAATGTAGTAGAAGGAGATATCTGTTACAGAGCAAGAAAATAGGATCATAGTTTATTGAATGTGGACTGAATGCAAAAGTGAGCGAGCAGTAGGAAGCAAGCAATATCAAATGGTTTGATCCAGTGGTTATCAATCTGTGATCCATGGACCACTGGTGGGTCATGATGTCATCATAGAGGGTCTGCGAAGGCTTGAAGAAATGTTGTAATTTAAATCTTGAGTCAAGTCTTGGTGGTCCGTGGGCACTATAGGTATTAAAAGGGAGTCTGTGGTGAAGAAAAGGTTGAGAACCACTCAAAAGAATATTGAGAATGAATGAATGAATGCAAACAAAATTGTAAAAAAATTATGATGTATGAAAAAATATGCTGTGAAGATTGGAGGAGTGAAGATTGAGAAGTTTGGAACCAGATGGAGTTTATGGGAACTTCACACAGAGAAATGAGAAGTTAAAAAACTAAGAGGAATATATAAATCAGCATGTGGACATGGTGAAAAGCCTTCAATAGCCTTTGAATAGCCTTCAAAGATTGCAAAATATAGAAAGTAATGAATGGTTGTTGGTATATCCTAACTTTTTTTCTTTTTTCCTTCTCTTTTTTCCTGACTTAAATTGAAACCAGTCATTAAACAAAGACTACCTGTACCACAAACTGCTAAGTTTACAATCCATCTAGGGTCTCCAATCTTTCCGGCTTTGCAGACCAATGTGGGAGAGGGGGATGGTTCTGCATAAGCAACAGGTGCGCACTTGCGCACGCAGCTCCATTTACAAAAGTAGTAGATGTAAATGCCCGCCACTTGCGCAAATGGAATGTCCCATGCAAGCGCCCACCACTCAAACAAATGGAACTGGGTGCACTCACCTGCTGCTTGCGCGGCCCAGTTCTGAACAGGCCACAGTCCAGTACTGGGGTAAGGCCTGGGGACCCCTGATCTAGTGCCATCCCAGAGAGATTTACTTAGAAGCTATCCTGGAGGAGCGAGGACATATCTAATTTTAATAGTATTTTCTATTAATTAAATATATTCTAGCAAATCATAGCAGAAACTTCATGTTCTCCATCTATGATTAGTCAAACTAGAATTGTTTCAGTTAATAACTTGAATTCTGTTATAAATTAAGTTGAAAAACTAATTACTATATAGTGTACATATCTTCTAAAAATGAAATCTATATCTATTATTAAGCCTGAATCCATATGTATTAAGGACAAGTTACACAACAAATGAATAACTTTCTAGAAAAGTAAAGAGGTATCATTAGTACCAACCAGTCTTAATTTTCAGAAGGGAGGCCAAACATATTCTTAGGAAAAGAATATTAAGTGTTACTTCATATTTACAGCAGCACTGAAAATGTAGCTTTACAAACGGTCCTCAAACTTATAGCCACAGCAGCATCTCTGTAGTCATGTAATCAACTATTTGTGAGATTCATAACTAGCTTCCAAAAGGCAAAGTCAATAGACTTACTAGCAGTAAGTTGCAAGTTGTGGACATGTGATGTCTTGCTTAACAACTTTGGGTGATTTGCTTAATGACCATACAGGAACCAACACTAAGTTCAACACGGTCACATGTTGTTTCACTTAATGACCCCATTGCTCAGCAGAGTTGCCACTTCCAATTGTGGTTGTTAGGTGAAGACTATCTGGGAGTGAAGAAGTAAGGCAAGTACTTATTTTCCCCAAGACTGTGAATGTGAGAAAGAAGATTGATAATAATAGAGAACAAGGCTGGAGAGGGTAAGAGTGTAAGCAAGGAGATATTTCACTCACACATAATTGCACATGTTTAAGCACATGCTTAAATTTACAACTGATATATTAGTTTATATGCAAATCATCCCTTACCTTAAAGAAGAGTCTGTGAATTATCTTTGTTATACAATATCATGCTTGCAATTAGACAATATGAATCGTCCATTATAACGCTAAAAGCATGAAAGCCGCTTCTTACAGATAGGCGGTTTCATTATATTATGCATGTGACAATAAGCACCGTGCCATGAGATGCAGGAGTAAAGATACAGATGCATAAGAGTCGGAACAAGAGACGTGATCGCCTATCACAATATTGAGAACAAGCCCGGACAATCAAATCAATCAATAGGTAGGAACCCGAAGCTAGGTGGATGGAAACTCTAACCCAGGTTGAGGCCACCAGGCACAAAGCGACGGAACCGCTTTAGCCGCCAGAGTCATCTAGAAATAAGCCCCATTGCTCAGGACAGACAGGCACAAGCTCGAATTAGTTCCGCAGAGGTTAGTTTTGTTTCCTTGGAAAGCTTCGTCATGATGTGCAGTGCCGTCAGAATATGAGTCCCCGGAAGTGCCGGAACCCCGTTTTCTCCAAAGCCTCAGCAATTTTGCCTCCGAGAGAAACTCTCATCCACCCCAAAGAGCAGCCAGTGCTACCGAGGCGCGGAGCCGGGCTTCCCTACCTGAGGCCTACCAAGCTGGCTCCCAATGCCCCCCCTCCCCTCCCCTTCCCCTCCTTTCAGAGAGATTTGTCGTTCAGTTCTGGCCACGGACGGCTAAGCTCCGCGAAGCGTTTTTGGCCCTTTGTTCGCCTTTACCTTCACGCCGTCCAGATTGTCCAAGCAAAGGCGCGCGGGTTTATCCTCTCAGGCGCCTTCGGCCAACCAGCCCCCGCGGTCGGCGAGCGCGGCAACGACCTCCTCCCCTACCCCAAAGCCCACTCCGGCTCTCACTCGCCGCCCAGCTTCCCTTTCGTTTCCGGCTTCCTGGCCACGTAGGAGGCGGAGCGGAGCAGACCGAGGCTGTAGACTAGGGTTGCTCTGAGTGTACGCCTCCTCCGCAGCCATCGTCCGCTCTTTATTCGGTGGGAATTGCGACGCACACGTGTCCATAAGTTTGCAGCTTTTATTTGCGTTGAAGCAGACACAGAAAATTGGGTGGGGAGGGGGGGGTGGATATATCTACGAACGCGAATGTTAATTCTAAAATCATATATTTTTCTTTAGATAGGACTTGCTCCCAAGAAAATTTCCCAGTTAAAAATATTGAGTATCACATAAAATATACCAAAGGAAACAATAGCACATCTTTATAATAGTTTGTTTTCTTCGTTCAATCCTGTCCAAAGACTCCTTTGACCACTTCCTGCAGTTCTCGTCATGATTTCAGAAGTGATTTGCCATTGCCTAACCCTAACCCCAAGGCTGAAAAAAAATGACCGGCTAAAATCACCGAGTTGGCTAAGGCAAAGCTAGAGCACACTGCCGGTTTATAGCCCAATGTCTTAAATCACTATGCCAAACTGACTCCAGTTGCATGTGTACAGTTTTATATCTTGGGCATGCTTTCACACAGGATGGTATTGCTTTCATTTTTTCTGAGCCTTGATGTAGTAAGAATTGTTTACTTCAGTCCTTTCTGCAGTCTTAGCTGGAACAATCCTATGGTCATTTGTAGATCATCCAATTCCCAGCAGCACAGTATCAATATTGCAATCCATGTGTAGTATTTGAGAGCTAAGATGTTGATAGAGATACATTTAAAAAGTAACAGTGATTTAGTGCAATCAATGTAATAAGGCAGCTAACTAGAGGTAGTCCTCAACTTACAATAGTTTGCTTAGTGACTGTTCAAAGTTACAATGGCATTGAAAAAGGTGACTTGTAATCAGGGGTGAAATCTAAAATTTGTTACTACCGGTTCTGTGGGGGTGGCTTGGGAGGGGTAATGTGACTGGGTGGGCGTGGCCAACTTTTTTTTTTTTTTACTTTTAAAAGCATTTTTCTACAACCTCTTCAGCCAGAGATTGCAGAAAAAAAATGCTTTTAGAAGCCTCTGACGATCAGGCAACTCAGCTGGAATTGCCAGACGCTTTTGCCAGACGCTTTTAAATGCATATTTTTTTATACAACTTCTTCGGCCAAAGAGGTTGTAGAAAAAATGCTTTTAAAAGCCTCTGATAATCCCAGCTGAGCCGCACGATCATCAGAGGCCTTTTTTTACTTTTAAAAGCATTTTTTCGGCTGAAGAGGTTGTAGAAAAAATGCTTTTAAAAGTAAAAAAAAAAACAGCCTCTGATGATTGCGCGGCTCAGCTGGGCATGGGTGGGGCACAGGGATTTTAGCTACCAGTTCTCCGAACCACCCGCCGCCATCGCTACTGGATTGGGTGATCCGGTCCGAACCGGGAGCATTTCACCCCTTATGATCATTTTTCACTTATGACCATCACAGCATCCCCATGGTCATGTGATTTACAATTGGATGCTTGGCAAGTGGTTCATATTTATGATGGTCACAGCATCCCGGGGTCATGTGATCTCTTTTTGTGACCTTCTGACAAGCAAACTCAATGGAGAAGCTAGATTCAGTTAACAACTGTGTTACTAATTTAACAACTGCAATGATTCACTTAACAAATCTGGCAACAAAAGTTATAAAATGGGGCAAAATTCACTTAACAAATTTCTCTCTTAGCAACATAAATTTTGGTCTCAATTATGGTTGTAAGTTGAGAACGCTCCAGAGGGTTAACATCATTGCCCAGAGGATCATTGGTTGCCCTCTTCCCTCCTTGGAAGAGCTTTATAGCTCCCGCTGCCTTAAGAAAGTTCAAAACGTTCTTAAAGATCCATCTTATCCTGGGCATCCTTTTTTTGAACTATTGCCATTTGGCAGACGGTATAGTATAATAAAAACAAGGACAAATAGGCTGAAAAACAGCTTCTATCCCAGAGCAGTAACTATGTTGAATTCTACTGTATAGTGTAATATTAATGCAGTATCAGGGGTTTTCAATTCAATTGTGTAGAATGTGAAGGATGTGGGGTTTTTAAATAGTTTTTATGTATGATGTACACTGAAGATGGCGTTTAATTTCGTTGTACGAGGTGCAATGACAATAAACTTAAACTACCTGTATAGTAAACCCCTCATAGGGTTCTCAAGAGAATGTGATTGGAAAAATGTTTTTTAATTGGTACACTGCACTGCTAAAAGGGTGGGATTTATGCATTGAAACTCAGCTGCAGTCCTGCCACTTTGCCGTTTTTGTAAATATCACAAAATATAGATAAGGAAATATATTGTGAAATTGTTGTACTTTTTATGATTTTACTCAGTTATTAAGCTGTTCTATTTAGCATTAGGATTTTACATGTCTAATGGTTCAATGTGGCCATTTTTGAAACTTGAGTAAGATGAAAGAAGAGGATTCTAGTCTTAGTTCTTCAGGCAATATTAATAATCTTCTGGGTCATTTCACTGTAGTAGTGCAACAACTAACACAAGTCTATCTTTACAATTAAAGCAACTTTTCAATGGTTTTTATAATGACTGGTTATCCAACTGCACTATTGTGCTTTATCTGCAGTAAGCAGCAATGGCTTCAGTGAAATTGAAAAGATACCTAGCTGAAAATCATAATCTTTTGAATATAAAAGTATTGATTATTTTTAGTTATAGGAATATCAAAACAGAATAAAGCTTTTGTTAAAAAATGTCACAAGTAGTGGAAAGGCTCAGAAAACAGATTATTTAATAGAACTACTTGCCCATAAAAGAAAAAAGTCATGGAGTTAGTGAAAACCTAATTATACTGAGTAAAATGCTAGGACAAGGTGCCGGATGAGAAGTTGAAAAGCTCATTAAGGTATCATTGTTTTCTGTAGTTATATGTTGGAATAGAAGGTTAAGAAGATGACCAGAAGTTTGCTTTAGCAGACCCCCATCATCTCTTTGAAAGCATCCTTAGGATCCTGCTCTGAAAAGCAACTGTTATGGTAGTTAAGAGACATTGAGTAAAAAAGCTAAGAAAATATGTTAAAAACAGTTTATTCTAAAAGTCCAGGGAACTCTGGAATGTGCGGTTCCTCCTTTAAATCATTCCCTAATAGACTGGGTCCAGGGAAAAAATTAAACAATCTGGAATTCTCAAAACAGAAAGTATGACACATAACTAGAAGAAATTTTTATTGAGTCTTGTAAATATAGCTGTATGCACCCAAGATAAATTGTGTCTTTCATTAATTTGTTTACAGAGCTTCTAAAATAAATATAAAAATTCTGTTCAGATACCAGTTTTTGAAAAAAGAGTTAAACAACAATTCTATTCAGTACACAGACAGCTGACTTAATGGCCAACATATAAAAATAATTTAAGACAATTTAACAATTTCATTGAATAATGTTTATTTGTTTGTATAAAAAGGTAGTGCCACATATATTTCTTATCGATCTATTAATAACGGTTTTGATTTCTGTGTTTAGTCCATTCAAAGAAAGATCTATCTACAAATAGAGTTTGATTGTTTTATTTTATTCCACCATACATGAACAAATGAATCTTGTTTCTAATATGCTCATATTTATTTTAAATTGTATACAATTTATAACCATTTCTATGTAATTTGGAATTTATATACACTGTTTAATTTCAAAATAAAAAAGCATTTTATTTTTGCTTTTTTAATTACAATTTATAGTTATCCAATGTACTGTTTGAAACAGGCAATCAGGCACCTTGTGTTATCTTTATGCCTTTATGTGCATCAACCAGCAAAGTATATAGGCAATTCTCCTGTATTATGTAAAAAGGCTAATACACATATGATTTATGCACAGATAAACTAAAAATAGAAAAAAAATTGAATGGCACAGAAGTTAGCATTCCTATAAGTTAATATCTGGAGTTCCTGATTAAGGGAGACAGGCAGAAATTCCAGTAGATTCCTCAGGGTTTTGCTCTTTGAAAGAATACCTGTTTAAGAAAATATATCACATGAGTTTTAAAAAACTGGAAAAAATCAAATAGAAAGGGACTGTACTAATGACAGAAGCAAATTTAGAACACTACAGCAAATTTCTTAGATATAATGGAAGGCAGTAAGTTGGCACAGAGCATCCGACTTGGGCAGGATATAGTATTACAATCTATCGATTTCTAACACCAAAAACTACCGTATTTTTCAGACTATAAGACCCACCAAGATTTCCATGAGGAAAACAAGAAACAGTCCTCAGGAGCACTCTGCACGTCTCCCAAACATTCTATGCGTCCTATTTTTGCGAAAAACGGGCCTTTTTTTTGGCAAAAATGGGTCGCGCGGGGCGGGGTTTCAGGAGGCCAAAAATGGCTGTATTCGATGTATAAGACACACCAACATTTCCACCCTCTTTTAGAGGGGAAAAAAGTGTGTCTTATACTCCGAAAAGTACAGTAATGATCTTCATATATAATCTTAAAAACAAGTTTATCCTTCCAAGAAAGTGTTGCAGTATTATGGTGGCATATATTTAATTATGGACTTAAACTTAATATAATGCACTATGAACAAATAAATTTGTAAAAGATAATAATCAGTAATTTCTTGAATACCATTTAGAACTAAAATATACTTATGATGTTCATTTAATTGTGTTAGATAAAATTTAAATAATAAGCTAAGAATCTAATTATACCTCACCGATTTAAAACTCTTCCTTAGATTTATTAATTGAGATAGACAAAAAGCAATTCCAGTTTAGATGTTGAGGACATAGTGAGTGAAACTGACATCTATTATTCATCTATCCTTAATCTATTAAAATTTGCTCCCTCATATGGTCTAATATCAACACAAAATTTTGTAAGTCGAAAACCTTTATATGAGTTTTCTTTATAAACAATTCTTTTGAAATTCTGTGTAGGAGTGTCACATAAGTTGAAGTAAGAAACCCCCAGTCTCACTCAGCCCTAAATATTTTGTGTATTCAAATGTCTACAAAGAAGCATCTATATGTAGTTCTTCAGATACAGGTGTTCTGTGATTTGCCATGGTCAGGGAACCCTTCTTGCTAACCCTGCTGAACATATGAATCTGAGCATCCACCCATCAAGATAGGATGACCTATCTCATAACTTGTAATGAGGCTTGTATGACCATTTTTAAAACCATATGAAACCTCTTCATGTGATACAAGAAAGCTTCTGTATTGACACACTCATCATTCTTTCTACAAAAAAAATATGTGTTGAACCACATCGCTACATCTATAGCATGTTATTATGAAGCAGTTACTCATATAATCATCTTCACCTCAACCATCACTCAGTTTTACCTTTTTCAAGAGCAATATGCACACAAAGACAACAAAGGCAGAGAGAAAGTATCAGAGACAATAATTGCTTAAACCATACAGTTCATGTGCTATTGTTCATGTTTACATGCGTTCAAGACTCTTGAAAGCCAAAATAAAAGTATGAATTTAACCCACCTTTAAGTAGTTTTTAAAAACTTTAGCATCAGGCTGCTGAAGTGCTTGACAGAATTCCTATATGAAAAACGTATTTCAAGAATTCTAAATTAGAAAAATACATACTTGAAAATTATACAATCTACTGCAATCTTATCTTTTTCAAAAGAACCAGGATTGATTAGATGCTGTTACTTGCTATGACAGTACATCTCTAATACTAAATGCAAAATATAACCAATTCTCAGTGATCTAATTGGTAAACCTAGCACATAAGAACACACTATTCATATTTGCACCAATTAGTTTGATAGAAGAGGTAGAGGGCAAAAATATAAATTAAAGTCATAATTAGATAGACTTCACAAATTTTAGGGTATTTATGCACTAAAGCAGGATATTACAATTGTTCATGTTTTCTATTTGGACAGTTAGTATTGATTCCTTAGAAACTCAGATTAATACACTGTTCCAAAGATCAGTAACCTTTTTGCAATCACTTGAGCTGATATTCTCAAATGAAAAACTCTGTAACACTTAGAACATTTTTAACCAGATCAGCTTCAGAATATGCCCATCTACTGCCAAAGCCACATGCACTGGATTAAAAAAAAAATTCTAACCTGTATTATTTCAGGGGCTACTTGCAATGAAGGGAGATATTCCTGTTGCAAATACTGGATACATTCAAGTCCCTAGAAAACAGTGACAGTGATTAGATATTTTATTATTTCAAATCTGCTCCATTTTACTTGATTACACCATGTCGACAAGATTATAGATTAAGCCTCTATAAAGCTTCATGTCCAGACAGTCTTATAAACCAATATTATAAATGTTTCGAAGATGAACTTCTTCAGCCACTAAAGAATATAATGAACGATATATTACAGGAAGGAAAGATACCTCAAATCTGGAAATAAGTCAATATTGCGTTACTACCGAAGGATGGTAAAGATGTTGCAAAGATAAAGAATTATAGACCAATCTCATTATTAAACAATGACTATAAACTTTTTGCTGCAGTTTTGGCAGAAAGATTAAAGAAGATTTTTACAGGCATATATATTCATGAAGATCAGCCTGGCTTTCTGCCAGAAAGACAATTAAGGGACAATGTGAAGACTGTTTTGAATATCATTGAATATTTACAATATCAAAATAAAAAACAGATAGCTTTAATATTCCTAGAGAAGGCCTTTGACAATCTATATTGGGTTTTTATGTTTAAAGTACTGGAAGAAATGGACTTTGGAGAGAATTTTATTCAAGGGGTTAAAGCCGTTTATACGTCATAGCAAGCAAAAATTGTTATTAATGGTGACGTAACCAATTCATGTGAAATTCAAAAGGGTATGAGATCAGGATGTCCTTTGTCTCCCTTGTTGTTTATTTTGGTGTTTTGAATAGAGATATTAGGCAAGACAAGTAAATAACAGGCATGAGTATCAAGAAGGAAGTTTATAAATTGAGGGCATTTGCTGATGAGTTGGTTATATTCCTGCAAGACCCAAAAAATAATATAGAATATTTGATGAGGAAACTAAATAATATGTTGAAGCTAAATGAGTTTGGGGTTTTAGTAGGTTTTAAGATAAACAGAAAACAACAATACTTATCAAGAATATGATATCTCAGGAATGTGATATATTGAAAAGGAAAAAAAAGGTGAAATATTTGGGGTCATACTGACAAATTCAAACACAAAACTGTTTCAAAATAATTATGTGCTTCTTTGGAATGATCTCAAGAATGATTTATTAAGATGGGATAAATTGCATTTATTATTATTGGGTAGAATTTCTGTAATTAAGATGAATGTCTTACCAAAGATGCTCTTTCTGTTTCACACGTTACCAATACTTGCAACTGATACTCCATTTAAACAATGGCAGATGGATATTTCTAAGTTTATGTGGCAAGGGAAAAAACCAAGAATTAGATATAAACTACTGCAAAATGCTAAGGAAAGAAGCGGGGTTGGGTTTACCAGATTTGAAACTGTATTTTGATGGTTGTTGTTTGGTTTGGTTAAAAGTGGGCGAATCTCCAGAATAAGTGTCTGTTTGATCTAGAAGGTCATGAATTAAGATTTGGATGACAAATTATTTATGATATGACAAGTTTAAAATAAATGTTGATTTCAACAACCATTTTGTTAGACGTGCCATTCTTAGAATAAATATAAAACAAGAGGGTTTTTTTTTTTTTTTTTTTTTTTTTTTTTGCAAATATGCATCTTTGAATGTCCCCCCAGGAAGTCTTTTTTAGAAAAGAAATGGTGATGAAGCCAGACTGGTGGACTTATGGTAAAATA
Source organism: Pituophis catenifer annectens (assembly GCF_029215685.1). Taxonomy (NCBI): domain Eukaryota; kingdom Metazoa; phylum Chordata; class Lepidosauria; order Squamata; family Colubridae; genus Pituophis; species Pituophis catenifer. Next base: position 42,288,833 of record NW_027256887.1, on the reverse strand, counting down.
ATATCTTTTAATTTTGGTGATCCTATTCTCGTGTCTAAGGAAGAACTAGAATCAGAAGGACGTGACTGCCACTGGTTTACATATTTACAACTGAAAGATTTAAATTAGACAAAAAGAATTATGTGTTTGACTTTGTTTTTGAATTTGAATTTGGAAAGTGTAATATGTAAAGTATTATATGATTCAGTGGGCAAGGAACTTTGGATATAATGTAATGCTTGAACAATGAGAGAATATGCGGATGAACGGTTTAAAATTTACACTAAATTATAATGTAAAAGGAAATTTCTATAAAATGATGTACCGTTGGTATTTAAAAACAGATAAGTTATCAAGTCTTGTATATAAAGGCATTTCAAATGAATGTTGGCTATGTAAATGTAAAGAAGGACTTTTTATCATTTATGGTGGACATGTGATAAAGCAAGGAAATACTGGAGTAGGATTCATATTCTAATTCAGAAAATTCTTAAAGTGAATTTAAATATAAAACCAAAAACTTTTATTTTGGGTTTAATGGAAAAAGACTTAGACTTTTTTTTTTTTGAACTTTGATGTTATGTATGTTGACAGCAACAAGACTACTTTATGCACAAAAATGGAAGGACACTTTGATCCCCACAATGGATGAGTGGCTGCAAAACTTGACAGAGTTAGCAGAGCTGCCTAAACTGACTGCTTTGATAAAAGAAAAAAACATAAGTATTTTTGTTTCTACTTGGAAACCACTTCTGGATTTTGTGCTTGCGGTGGAAAAAAATGAAACTTTTGGATTTTACCAATTAGATAGATTTGTTGTTATAGAAATATCTAATTTACACTAATAGGTAAAAGTAAAAAGTTGAGGTTTGATATTATTATCTTATCCTACTGCACCAAAGAAAGTCAGAAGTCAATGCCTTCTTTTTCTTTTTCCTCTTTTCTACACTCTTTCTTTCCCTTTTTCCTCATCTATTTTTCCTACTATTTGCTTTCGTATTCTTGTATTTTAAATTATAAACTAATAAAAATGGAAATGGAAGATTATATATTAACAATGCCAATGAAGACTGAAGACTACAAAAACAAATGAAAAGATATTTCAGTCACTTTTAATAATTGTTACAGATTGGAAATTTACAATTTTTAATATAAAAGTTCTGAAGAGATATTCTGACAAAAAGTGCTCCTTGCAATTATATATGGTACCATTCAGCAATTCTGGCATGATAAATAAAATTCACTAGTTCTGCAATTAGCCATTATGCAAATTAAACTTAAGCAAACTGTCTTGAAGTAACTGGCACTGAGTATGAGTAATTTATTTCAAAAATTTACATCGAGGAAGTACAATTTCAGTTTTCTATATGGATTTCTGATGGTGCTATTGCCAGAACAAAATAAAATTAACATAGAGAGAAAACTGTCAAAATAAATAATCCAAAATTCCTGAGTAAGACAAGTTTCAAATAAAATATTATTTTCAGGATCCTTACCCTTTTGAGATGAATTGTTTTTAATGTCACTGCACATTCTGATAAAGCCTATTAAAACAAAACAAAGGGATTTCAATTCAAATATTTGAATATTATAGTTTAAATGTTTGTAATTTAAGTTTTAGGGGACAAGTACAAATTATGTGAAAAAAAGATGTGTTCAACTTTAAAAGATCTAAGCTATTTAACAATCCTATACATGTTTCTATGACAGCCATCTGTTTCATTTATTCAGATGGAAATTCTACCATCAGATTATAAAGTCTTCCAGACAAAGGGTTTTCTAGGTCTTTGAAGCTATGCTTTGAGGTGGAAATTTAATTTCCATGAATCAGGAATATCATTTGAATTTAAAGCCCAATGTTTTTTGAGCAGGGTTTAGTCTACAAAGAAACCTGGTGAGATCTGGATCCCAAATTTGGCAATTTGAAATTCAGCAGATGTCCTGCCTATGCTACTTAGTATCATTAAAACAGTATTTTAATGCTACTAAGTAGTTGTGAATATACCTCATACACAAAAAAATGTGGAAACTAGAATACTTTGAGATAACTCTTTAAGCTTTTGCTTTTGGGCAAAATTCAGAGGTCATGAAAATTGACCGCCATATTTTCTGGGCAACAAATGTTATCCAAGATTCCTAGTTTTAATTTACCTCCAGGTAAATTACCATTAAATAGCATAGACACATCCAGCAATTTCTCAATAAAATCAGATGATAGAATACCTACCAATACTGTCTGTGCATCTGCTAAGTCAAATGTTTGTTTCAAAGGTGCTAAGAAACATGCAGGAACAATATGTTTATAGACAAAGTCAGCAAAACCCACAGGTCCATCTTTGCCTCCTACAAAAAATATGAGTGCTCTTATCAATTTGTTCATCTGCTATTTAATTAATAGGCATGCAATTAGTGCATTATTATATACTTCAAATACGCTGATTTGAATGCACACAGTAAAAAATGCACTGAGTTTAAACCATTAAAATATGAATGGAGGCTTACCCCAAAGTTCCACCAATTTTGAAAGAATAATAAAGCAAGTTTTCTGAGCAATAGGATCAGGATAGTCAACTGCTCCTTGGATGATTGTAAACAGTACACGTTCTACATTCTCTGCACCTAGAAGCAAGAGAAACGGTATAATTTAGTAATATATAATTAATTATGAATCATACAAAATTATTTACAAAGACAGAGATATTTTCTACATAAATGGATGCCAAATGTCCCTCCTTCAAGCAACATACAAAAATAAATTTAAGAACTGTATCTATATTATTAAATAGTTCAGTTCAATACAGTTCTAAATTATTCACTGTATCATCCAGGTCTTGGTTCTCTTTTAATATTAATCATATTGTGCTTCCAGAATTAAAAATCCTAATTTTCAGCCTTATTCAAAAAATAGTTTAGGGATAATTCTGGTTTGAAAATCGCAGGTAAATCTTTTTTATATAAATAGTTAGAGCTCATAAAGTACAAATAATATTAAATTTAGGGTGGCTCACTGGCTCAGTGGTTAAGGACGGTGCGGTGGTTCAGCAGTTAAGACACTGAGCACCATACAATGGAGTGAGGCCATGTGAGTAGATAAATAGGTACCCCTTCAGCTGGAAGGTAACACCGCTCCATGATGTTATGGTGGCCACATGACCACATAAATGTCTTTGGACAGCAAGATGACCACTGTCCCCCTATAGTTGGCAATACCAGTGGAGTAAATCTGAAGGGACTCCTTTACATTTTACCTTATTATTTTAAAACGATGTTAATTCAATGCATTTTTTTGTTCATTGCACACTTCAATGAATATTTCAAAAGGAGTACTTGTCATCTTCATGTGTAACAAGTGTAAAAATATGGAGGGGATAAAAAACTAAAACAGGACTAGCCACTGTGTAACATGAAAAATATGTTAATATGGTTTGGGAAAAGTAATACAATTTAAAGATGTGAAAATAATTTTGATTATATTCTTCAAATTTGGAATGTTATCAATATATAAAGAATTATGTAGATTATAGGCATGTAGAATTTTACAATATATCTTTTATGATGGAAATATCATTCTGGATTTGCAGTTTTAGACTGCTCTTTGCCTTGAAACTGGTTTTCTGATCTTAATGGATTAACAATATTCCATAGGAACAATGTTAAATAGCATTCTTAAAAACATATACATACGCACACACACACACACTGTAATTTATGTGTGTATACACACACACGCAAATATATTCACACATACATATATAATTTGTAAATCTTCTTGTTCCACCACTCTTTCCTTTCTGCATGTTAATACATAAAAATAACAACCCCTAAAGTCTATTTAGAAAAGGAGATATGTTTTATAGTAGAAAAAATAATTTGCAATCTAGCAATATAAAATGCCATAAATGTAAATACATTTATTTTGAGGAAGCTGCCATTCACAAAATGTGCTTCCTAACAAACAAAATTGATAAGTAGGGTATTCCCCATCCCCCGTTTTCTAATTTTATTACACTTAAAGTATCTGTTTGAAAAAGGACTCTTATCTTACCCTGATTTGCTATGACTTCACTCATTCCACTGCCAGTGACTGTTTGTAGGAAGGCAAAGTAACTCCTTCGCAACATTTGCTTTTCTAAAGCAGCAGATTGGTCATTATCTTCAGCAGGTTGGTGCAATACTTCAAAAATAGCATGCAGTAATGGCATAAACATTTGCTGGAGAAATGGGGAGACCTGGGTCTATAGATATGAAAAATATGGCTAATTAAATTTATGATGTGCAAATACATTACAATAATAAAAATGGAAAGTTATAAAAACAGTCTGTCACTGCTCCATAAAATTAAGTTCAGCTGTAACTTCATGGCTTGTATTAACTTTGTACTCTTTAATCATTTCCTATTTTTGCGTTAACAGTTTATTATAACCAGGCAAAGCTGGAAACACTGAGGTTTCCAGGATATCCTGGACACTAATATCATGGTTCGCAGTCGGTTTCAGTCTTCAAATCTTCAATGTGGAAGCATTCCTAGATACTCATGAACTTACTATTTGTTTCTCATTTAGTTTCAACAGCAACAAATGGTGGATTCAGAATAGAAATTTTGTATTTTGATAATATATGAAGGTCAGGTGCCATATGTGCCTTGCATTCTAACTGGTAATTTTTCTTTTAGCCTTATTATTATTTGAAAAGGATGTTTTGTAACTAGCTGTAACCAATATAATAGCCATTTTTAAATGGCTATTTTTCCTCAGAGCAGCTATTTTATTAAATTTGAAATGATCAGTAGGTACAAAAAGTCTGAGATATTTAAGATAGACTCACCTTAAACTTTGCTGTGATCTGGTTTATGAGGGGAATAAATTCTTGAAGATCTTTTGCTTCACAATCCTTGAGCATATGTTCAGAGGCCGAAGGAATGAATGGGAGAACTTCTTCCTCTAAACAAATAATCATTCGGTGAAGAAAGGTGCGTACACCGCTTCTAAGAACTTCCTTCTGCAAGGGGCAGCTAAGAGCTGGTAGAAATGTTTGTAAGCAGTCCAGATACACTTCTGAGCATCCACATTGTTTGACTGTCTGCTTGTTGCTGAAAGCTTTGCTAGTACGGCTATGCAAATAAAATATATATATATTACACTATGGTTTTGGTATGCCATATAAAATAGTTTCCTAGGATGAATTATTTGAAATGATAAGTTGGATTCTCTTCTCTTTTACCCAATGATTTATTTCATATACAGTAGCAGCAAAGAGGTACTCAGTTTGGTTCAGGAGAATATAAATTTCTCTGAACAAGATGTACTAAAATTTCATTGAAATCTGAACAATTATAGCCTTATTTTATCATAATTATAGCCACCATACTCTTTATCATTATAATTATAGCCAACATACTCTTCCTGGGCAAGAGGTATAAGTGTGTCATGGTTGTTTAGAACCAGACCCTTCTGGAAGAAATAGATTTCCTAGTTCCATTTCAGCTGGGTTTGAGCACTGCCGTGTTAACCCCAATAGATGATTTTTATCAGAAGACTGATGGAGGACAGTAGCCTTATTATTATTATTATTATTATTATTATTATTATTATTATTATTATTATTATTAATTTTATTTCTATACCGCCCTTCTCCCAAACGACTCAGGGCGGTGTACAGCCTGATTAAAAGCACAAAGACAGACAGAATTTAAAATAAATTAAAATTATTAAATGATAGGCTCAATTTAAAACCCCAAATTTAAAATCCCATTTTTTTAAAAAATGGGATTCTTGATTTTTTTTTTAATTTTAAAAACAAACTTTATTCGTATTTTAAAAAACATTTAAAACAAATATAAGAAAAACAAACAAGTTTCTCTTAATCAAAAACACAAATTACATATACATATACAGTACATATACAGTACTCAACTTCATCTATTGACTACTTTCTATTATTATATATACATATATACATACGCACAGTGGCTTATTTCCTTTTGTATCTCTCTGACAGTGCAGTTGTTTATTTATATTGATTTCTTCTAAATTTCATCTTTAACCATTCCCCCTCCTCTGATTTATCCACTGGTACCAGCTATTCCATATTTTGAAGTATTTTGAGTCTTCCTTATCCTGTAACTCTAGAGTTAGTTTGTCCATCTCTGCGCATATATAAATTTTTTGTATTAATTCCTGGTCAGTTGGCAAGCAATCTATTTTCCAAAGTTGTGCTAACGCTAATCTAGCCGCCGTTATTTATTTATTTATTTATTTATTAATCAAATTTCTATACCGCCCTACTCCCGAAGGACTCAGGGCGGTGAACAGCCAAGATAAAATACAGATAATCCAAATATTAAAAAAGTCCCTTAAAATTATTAAATATTTCGGCCGAAACACAGATTAAAACACCCAATTTATAAAATCACAAATTAAAAAATTTAAAAAATTTAAAAGATGGGGAGTTAGGCCAGGCCAGCTTGCTGAAATAGAAAAGTTTTGAGAGCACGGCGAAACGTGCGCAGGTCCGGGATCTTCCGTATCTCTGGGGGGAGCTCGTTCCAGATGGTAGGTGCCCCCACAGAGAAAGCTCTCCCCCTGGGGGCCGCCAGTCAACACTGTTTGGCCGACGGCACCCTGAGGAGCCCCTCTCTATGGGAGCGTACTGGTCGGTGAGAGGCTATTGGTAGCAGAAGGCGGTCTCGTAGATACCCCGGTCCGATGCCATGAAGCGCTCTAAAGGTGGTAACCAAAACCTTGAAGCGCACCCGGAAGACCACTGGGAGCCAGTGCAGCTCGCGCAGGAGGGGAGTCACATGGGAGCGCCACGTCGCTCCCATAACCACCCGCGCGGCCGCATTCTGGACCAGCTGGAGCCTCCGGGTGCTCCTCAAGGGGAGCCCCATGTAGAGAGCATTGCAGTAGTCCAAGCGGGAAGTAACGAGAGCATGAGTGACCGTATTTAACGAGTCCCGATCCAGAAAGGGACGCAACTGGCGAATCAGGCGGACCTGATAAAAAGTCCCCCTGGCCACGGCCGTCATGTGCTCTTCTAAAGACAGCCGTGAGTCCAGGAGGACACCCAAGTTGCGAACCCTCTCCGTGGGGGCCAGTGACTCGCCCCCAATAGTCAGCGATGGCACCAACTGACTATATCGGGATGTCGGAAACCACAGCCACTCGGTCTTGGATGGGTTGAGCCTGAGTCTGTTTCTCCCCATCCAGATCCGCACGGCCTCCAGGCACCGGAACATCACTTCAAGGGCATCATTGGGGTGGTCCGGGGTGGAGATGTACAGCTGAGTATCATCAGCGTACTGGTGGTACTTCACCCCGAAACCACGGATGATCTCACCCAGCGGCTTCACATAAATGTTGAACAGAAGGGGCGAGAGGACCGACCCTTGTGGCACCCCACATACAAGGGGCCTCGGGGTCGACCTCTGCCCCCCTGTTATAATATGGAGTATTAAGTATTTTATATCCTTTCTAATATTCTTATTAATCATGCCTAGTAAAAAGACTTCGGGTTTTAATTCAATTTCATAATTTGTTATTTCTAATATCCATGTTTTTATTTTGTTCCAATATCTCTTAATTTCTGGGCAAAGCCACCAAGCATGGTAAAAAGTTCCCTGTGTTTTTTTACATTTCCAACAGGTCGGATTTACATTCGGATACATTTTTGCTAACCTTGTGGGTGCCAGATACCATCGGTACCACATCTTATAATGATTTTCTTTATAGGCTACTGATTTTGTCATGCTATAATTGTTTTTCCATGCTCTTTCCCAATCTTCCAATTGTATGCTGTGCCCAATGTTCCTCGCCCACGCTATCATCTGCCCTTTGACCAATTCTTCTGCCAAATCGTATTCAAGTAAATATTTATAAATTTTTGAAATTAATTTCCCTTCTTTAGACTCTAGTAGTTTGTCCAATCGATTTTGTTTTAAGTCTATTCCTCCCTCCTCTTGGTCCTTTCTGTATCTTACCTTTATTTGCGAATAGGGCCACTAGTCTATTACTATTCCTTGTTCTTTGAGCTCTTCCTTAGTTTTCAATTTCCCCTGAACATCTACTATTTCTCTATATCTTAAGATCTTTTGTTTTGTTAATATGTTGGGGTGAGTTATTGCTTCTATGGTTGATAGCCAGCTGGGAATTTTCATATAGTGTTTGTGTTTGATTTGTTGCCATGTGTTAATTAAAGACTTCCTAATAGTGTGGTTATTAAAATGTTTATATATTTTGTTTCCTGAGCTCCATATAAAGGCGTGCCATCCCTTCATTAGGTCATGCCCTTCCAGGTTTAACAGTCTTTGATTATCCAAGGTTATCCATTCTTTAATCCATAATAAGCTTGCAGCCTTGTAATATTTTTCCCATGCCGGGAACCCAAATCCACCTCTAATTTTGTCGTCTTGTAATATATTTAATTTTATTCTTGGTTTTTTCCCTTCCCACACAATTTTTTTAGTTATTTTGTCCAAATTATCAAAAAATTTCTTATCTAATTTTATTGGAATTGTTTGGAATAAATAAAGGAGTCTTGGAAGTATGTTTGATTTTATCGCTGCTATTTTCCCCAGTAAAGACAATTTTAATTTCCCCCATTTTTCTAGATCCTCCTTTATTTTCTGGACAAAGGGGTCATAATTATCTTCTTTTATTGTTGCCGTTCTAGCCGTCAAATTTATCCCTAAATATTTTACTTTTTTAACTACTTGCAGTCCAGATTCTTTTACTAATTTCTCTACTTGTTTTGTTGTCATATTTTTTGTTATCATTTTTGTCTTTTCTTTATTAATTTTTAGACTTGCTACCTTTCCAAATTTTTCAATCTCTTTTATTAATTTCGGGGTTGTTTCTATTCTTCTATGAAGAAAACAAGGTCGTCCGCGAAAGCTTGGACCTTGTAATCCTCTCTCTTAATCTTTAATCCTTGAATTTCTTTATTTGCTCTAATTCTAATTAACAAGTTTTCCAAAGTTAAAATAAAAAGTAGGGGGGACAGCGGACATCCCTGCCTTACTCCTTTATTTATTCCAAAGAATTTTGTTGGATCCCCATTCACCAAGACACATGCTTTTTGATTCTGATATATTGATGTTATCATTTTAGTAAATCTCTCTCCAAAGTTCATACTTTTGATTTGCTGCTTCATAAATTGCCAGTTTACTTGGTCAAACGCTTTTTGTGCATCCAGAAAGATCAGCACTACCTGTCTCTCTGGATGCACCTCGTAATATTCTAAAACATCCATTGCCATTCTTAAATTATTTTTTATCTGTCTTGTGGGCAAAAAACCGTTTTGATCCTGGTGTATTTTGTTTTGTAGTAATGTTTTCATCCTATTGGCAATTATACTCATGAAGACTTTATAATCGGTATTCAATAAAGAAATCAGCCTATAGTTTTTTATTAATGTGGTATCTGCCCCCTCTTTGGGTATTAGGGAAATATATGCTTCTTTCCATGTATTTGGTAACTTTGCCTCCATTAGAGCTTCATTGTATATTTCTAATAGTATTCCATTTAATGATTCTCCAAATGTTTTGTAGAACTCTGTTGGTAAACCGTCTGTCCCCGGAGTTTTATTATTTTTTTGTCTCTTCAGTGCTTCTTTTAGCTCCCCTATCGTAATCTCATCTAATAATTCTTTTTCTTCCTCTGTTAGTGTTTGCAATCCCTCCCCTTTTAAATAATGTTCAATTTCCTCCTCTGTTACTATATCCTTTTCATACAGTTTTTGGTAATATTGAACTACTATGTCCTTTTTTTCCTCTAAGGCCTGTTGGATCCTGCCCTCATCGTCTCATAACTTCTGAATTATCCTTTTTTCTCTTTCCTTCCTGAGCCTATACGCCAGCCACCTCCCTGGTTTGTTTGCGTGTTCAAAATAATTTTGCCTTATATATTTCAAGGTTATTGCATATTTCCCTTGCTCTAATATATTTAAATTATGTTTTGCTGTTAACCAATTTAACCTTATTTTTTCATCCCCCGGGTTTCTTTGCAATTTACATTCCCAATTTTGAATTTCTTCTTGTAATTTGTTATATACTTTCTCTTTCTTTTCTCCGTTTTGCATTATAAGCTATTGTGAGGCCCCTTACATATGCCTTGGTTGTATCCCATAAGTTTTGTAGAGAGGTGTGTTGTTTTATATTTTCCTTATAGAACCATTCTAGCTCCTTTTCCATGTATTTCTTATATTCTTTTTCTTGTAATAACTGTGTATTCATAGTCCATCTATTCTTCTTTCTCTGCTGCCCTTTCCACTTCATCATTATTGGGTTGTGATCAGCCCAATTATTTGATAAAATATCTACCTCTTCTATTTCCATCATTAACATCTTGGTTACCCAAGCCATATCCAACCTAGACCAGGACTTATGCGGATTCGAATAATATGTAAAAAAATTTGTTTCGAGGTTAAGATATCTCCAGCTATTTACCATATTTAACTCTTCCACCATATCTATAAAGGTTCTGGGTAATACGTTTTTCCTATTTTTATTTTGCTAACCACATTCGTAATCTTTTCTTACATCTAGAAGTAGACGAAGGAGAGATTCAGGAAGAAGAAGGAGTGCAAACGACAGACATACATTTTCCATTTTTTGCTCTATAATTTTCTCATGCACTTTTTTATAAAATTCTAATTGCTGACTGTTTGGAGCATATATTACTACCAATAATATCTTTTTAAACTCAAGTTTTAGCTCTATCATAACTATCCTACCTTCTGTATCCACATACTTTATATTGCTGTCTATTCCTTCCTTAATATATACCACTACTCCTCTTTTTTTTCCCTCTGCCAATGATGAATATTCTTTACCTAATTTTTTATATTGTATATATTTTATGTCCTGTTTTCTTATATGTACCTCCTGGAGGCACACAATATCTGATTTTTGTTTCAAAATTTTTTTGTAAATTTGATGTCGTTTGGATGGTGAGTTGAGTCCATTAACATTTACAGATAAAATTTTTAAAGTCCGTTCCATTTCTTACTGACTTTCCTGTTGTTTCTTCTTTGTTTCTTCCTGTTCCTTTTTTTTGTCTCTCGTTTGCACTCCTTCTTCTTCCTGAATCTCTCCTTTGTCTACTTTCCCTCTTTGTTGTGGGGTTCTTTCCCGCTCTCTTCTCTGTTTTCCTTTGATGTTCCGTCCTTCTTCTTCTTTATTGCCATTTGTTGTCTCAACGCCCATCATTTGGTCATATAATTCCCTTGCTTTACTCTGCGAGTCCACCTTAATTTTCTTTCCCTGCCACGTTACCAACATTCCTTCCGGAGTTGTCCATCTAAAGGGTATATATCTTTTGTTTAGTAACGTGGCCAGAAACCAATAGTCTTTTCGCAAGTCTCTTATTCTTTTAGGTATTTGCTTTAGGGGGATTATTTCTTTGTTTCTGTAATACATTGGTTCGTTCATTGTTATCTTGTATACAATGTCCCTCACCTTCCTTCTTACAAATCTTATATGTACCTCCCGGGGGAGTTTGTTTTGTCGGGCGTAATTGTGGGAATCAGGTGGCCACAGTATATGTGTAGATCGGCCTAGCTGGTTGGACACGTGTATGGAGCTTGGCACCGAAATAATCTGAGTAGGAAAAGGGCAGATTCAGCTAGATACTCACTGAAGGGCCCTATTCGTTCTCTCTTTGTTCATAATATTGTAGAACATAGGCTGTGTTTGCATAGCAGAGACATCTCCTTGTATAACATTCCTGAGGATTGAGGTAATCTCTGATAACGGAGAGGTGGGCCTCTCAGCTAGAAGAAGAAGATGCTGGGAGAATTGAGTTTCATTTTTCCTTAACTTTTGCTTTCCTAGAATTCACGTAAATTGTAGAATGTGAAACCTATATGGAGAATATATGGATGCTTTTCTTTTTCATGCATGTAATATGAGATGTGTAGCCATAATAACGCCTTCTGATGACGCTGTATTTTGATTACTAATAAAAAAGATGGCAGGGTTTTGTTCTTTGCTCTCTCATCCCGAGAAACACCTGTCCTTGTGTTTTCTCTAATCTGGACTACTCATGAGGAGCCCACCAGGATGATTGCAACATGGTGACCCCGACGTGATCTCGTGAAACGGATACGTCTCGACGTGATAACCCGCTGAGGCTATACGTCTCTTGGAACCCCTGTTCTCACCGCCTGGAATGAGGCTGCGCACCCGATTTCGCCTGAAACACGACGACAATCTTTCGTGAGTATGGGGGGAGGTCTTTCCAAGCAGCAGATGGAGCATCTGAAGAGCTTGGTGAGATATCCAAGACTAATATTACTATTTTAAAACATAATGGGAAAGTCCTGCCTGTGAATTTGATTTACCTTCTAAAATACAGTTGGCAACATTATCCGGCTTATCCGGAAAAGGGCTCTTTAAAAGTGAAAACGTGGAAACAGATGGGAACATGCCTCCACGAACCTCCTCGAGCCCTGGAAAAATTCTTGCACTCTGGAGATTGGCTATAGAGTGTTTAATGATACATGAGAAAGTTTTCAGGACACTGATAAGTTTCCCGACAAGCCCTCCACCTGATTATAAAGTTAAAATTGTTACCTCAAAACCGTCTTTAATTGAATCATCAATTCCTTCTGAAGGAGCTGGTTACACCCCCATTAAGCAGAATTTAAAGAAACAGTTAGAAAAAAGGAGGGGGTGGAATATAGAAGAAATTCCTGAAATGCTTTCTGTCTGTCTACCGGCTGCAACTCTGCAAGCTTAACGCCACTTAAAAGCAATTGTTGGGCTGGGAAAAGATCTTGATTTGGCAGATATGTTTAAAGTGTGTCAGGATATAGGAACATCGTACAAAACCAATTTGTTAGCAACTGCTTTATCACCAAGCAGCAAATCTCAAGGAAAGTGTTACGATTGTGGAAAACCTGGTTATTTTAAAAGAGAGTGTAAAAAACCAGGGGGGGGGGCATGTCTGTAACATCTCGCCCTCTGTAACATCTCGCCCTCTCTTTCATCAGGGATAAAAAACTCTGGTTATCATCGTATGGATGACATTTTAATTGGAGAACAAAAAAATACAACCTAATTGGCTTTTTGAAATACAAAATGATTTAGGTGTAAATGAATTGCACATTGCCCCAGAAAAAATACAGCTGTACGCTTCTTATCTGTATTTAGGGCATAAACTATTGCAACCTTTTTCTGCTCCAGCTTTCCCTTGTTTAAAGTTACCCAAAGTTATTTCGTTAGTAAATTTGCAACAATTACTGGGTACTATTAATTGGGTCCGCTCATATTTTTCTTTACCTATGCATTTACTTAGTCCATTATTTGAGTTATTGACTAAAGGAAAAAAGCCAGGAGATTTAATTATAGTTCCATCTCTAGTGTTTGCTACAGTTGAGAAAATTAATAACATCTTGAGTATTCAGTTTGTGGATTGGATCCCTCATAGAAATTGTCAGTTTGTTAATATTTCCTACTAGTAAGCTACCCACAGGAGTATTGGCTGCTTTAGAACAGCAAAAAGTATAACCTTGGGGCATACTCCAGCCTGTCGAAGAAATGGAACTGATTTAATAAATATTGTTCTTTCTATCTCAAAATCTGACTTTCACTTATGCAGCTATCTCAGCTTTCCACACTTTTTCTCAACAACCTTTTAATCTGATCTCTGACTCTCAGTATGTTTGTCAGGCTGAAAGAAGAAACTGTTTATTGTTCTTCCCACCCGGGGTTTAGCAGGTAATAAAAACGTAAAACCTGTCTAAATGGGAAAACTCAGATGATTTGAACTGATCAACTTGAAGTGATTTCTGTTAAAAATATTTTGTTGATGTGCCTCTATAATGATAGTGTGTAGAATTGAATGTGGTTAAATTAATTATGACATTTTTGGCTGGCCAGCAAAAATGAATGGGCTTCGGCTTGAAGCTGTGGAAAAAAAAGGCAATGGTTATGGGCCCAATATCACCTTTTGTGATTAAAACTGCTGCCTGAAATTTTTTCCACTGTTTTGGGAATAAGCTAGTTCATTGAAATAATTTTAATGACTGATTTGCATGGAGGACGCATTAAATGAAATTTTTTATGTGAAAGTGGTTTATACAAAAGGTCTGATTGCAGTACAGATGTGAATGGGTGTGTATGTAGTCATTTATTGGATTGCATGAAATGTAATTTTGTGTATAAGCATTTTTTTTTCCTTTCTCTTCCTGTCTTCCCAGGAGGAGGGAGGCTTGTCTGTTTTAAAAAGTTTTTTCCTTTCTCTCACCCCCTCCTTTTTTTCCCTGGGAGGTGAGAGGCAAGAAGAGGGCGCTACGGTTTTTGTTCTCTTCACCATTTTTTTTTCTCTCAGAGAACCAGTCTGAGAAAGGCGGGGTAAAGGGTGATATCTGATACCTGCCTTTGCAGTTTCAGAGTATTGACTCAAAATACCTCATTTAGATTGTTTGTTTTATTTTTGAAGCTTTCTTTCTTACTCCTTAATGTTTTTATGTCTGCGTGCATTCTGCATACTTAACAGATGGCACATTTGTTCGTTTGTTCGTTTGTTTATTTGTTTGTTTGTTTGTCAGCAGCATCAGCTGCTGCCATTTTAGGAATTGTCACAGAGATGGGTTAGAAATTACAATATGTAGACAGAGAGATAAAATACTTAGGACATTTAATTAATGAAAGAAGTAACAAAAATAACACCTGAAGAGTTGAGGAAATTTTTAGGATTGACTGGATATTGTAGGCTGTGAATAGATAATTGTGCTATTTTGAATAAAGACTGGTATGCAAAGAACCCAGTGTTACAGGGAATGTAAGGGAATGGCTTTGAGGGTTTTAACCCAGAAGTGGGGAGGGAAGAGAGAGTTAGTGAAGGAAAGCAGAAAGTTGACTTTTGGAAGTATCAGATATTGGTGCTGAGAAGGGGTTGAATTGTTTAAGAGAAGACATTTAGAAAGTTGGTTTGCACAGACTTGGGCTGGCTTGGAAGTCAGAATGGCAATGGGAGAAAGGACTTGAATCTTTAGTGTTATAAGGAGATTTGTTTATTGGAAGGTTATAGATATTGTGGGTGGCGGAGACAGAGATTTCCATCAAAATAAAAAAGCATTAGCGAAACAATTTGGTCTCACGGCAGCCGAAGCGACTGCCATCATACAACAATGTCCTACCTGTAGTCAACAAGCTCATTCTATCCCTATGGGTGTAAACCCTAGAGGATTCAAAGCTTGTGAAATTTGGCAAATGGATGTAACTCAGTATCTATCCTTTGCCCCATGGAAATATTTGCATGTTTCCTTGGATACTTATTCAGGATTTATTATGGCATCCCCACAAAGGGGAGAAGCAACCAAACATGTAATAAATCATTGTATTCGGACTTCTGCATCGATGGGATGCCCAATTGAACTTAAAACTGACAATGGACCTGCGTACACCAGTACTGCCTTTGCAGACTTTTGTAACAAGTGGTCCATCACACACAAATTTGGCTTATAAATTGAAAGAGGAAAAATGCCTCGGCCTCCAGCCATGCAAAACAAACTCAATCTTTGCTTATATACTTTGAACTTCCTTAACCTGACTGGATAGCCTCCCACATCGGCTGCGACCCGTCATTTTTCTGCTTCTCCATCAGCTACCCCAAACCATAGGTCTATTTCCACCAACTACCTGATCCTGCCTGGAAAGAGCCCGCTGACCTTATTACTGGGGCCGTGGATATGCTGCTGTCCAGGACAATGATCGCATCATTTGGATCCCCAGAAGACACGTAAGACCATTTCATTTACAACAAAAAGAAGGAGAAACCCCTCGTGCTGAGATTTAAGAAGAAAACACCTTGCTGAGTCCTACCGGCAACAGACTCTCAACGCACAGTGGTGATCAGTTGGTCCCCTGAGCACAGTGGAAGATTCATCAGGAGGAAACTACCTTCACATTGTACATATACATTTTATTAGCTTTAATATAACACTTTCTTACACATACTAATGTTAGTAGAAGTTTGGGAGTGGTTTTGTGGGTAATTGTTTTTCTAATTTTGCTAGTAATTTTGTTTCACACGTATAAGTGACTATGATTTGTTTACATTGTTAGCTTTGGGACTCTCAAGTGAACATCAAATCCCCACATACATACACTTCAAGTCAAGTACGCTCCCGCCAAAAACGCATTGTCTATGCACGAGGTCCTTACTTTCTACCTAAGTCTACTCCACCACCTAAGGTTCCCATATTGACATTTCCAGCTGAGGGGGGAGTGAATAAGGACAATGGGCCTCTGGAACAATTGCATAGAGGAGACTATATATCACGGATTCTGGAATTAAGTCACGATCTTGCATCTATTGCCCCTACATCTCATGATCCTTCATGTCAGCAGCCTCTACATTCAA
This sequence comes from Pituophis catenifer annectens, assembly GCF_029215685.1. Lineage (NCBI taxonomy): Eukaryota > Metazoa > Chordata > Lepidosauria > Squamata > Colubridae > Pituophis > Pituophis catenifer. The sequence goes on along the minus strand of NW_027256887.1, from coordinate 42,272,487 downwards.
TCATGATGGGACAGTAATAAAAGACATTCAAATAGCTGCTAATCGGACAAACTCCACTACTCCTATTTCCCAAACCACACCCACCACTGACACTGGGTGGCTCATTGAAAACTCGGATATCCAGAGGCATCTTGCCCAATCTCGGGTGCCAATGAACTATCGGGATCTTCATTTATTAAATAACTGGACAGTACATATGTTCAACGAGACTATCAAGGTGCTGAAGCTGATGAACAAAGAACTGGCTGAAATCAGGGAGGTGGTCTTACAAAACCGATATGCCTTAGATATTATGTTAGGAGGCGTTTGTGCCCTCATACACTCACATTGTTGTACCTATGTATCTGATTATCAGTATAACATCACTCACACCATAGAACATATGGAAAACTTGATCAAAAACAATCCCTTATCATCCAATGGATCTGGCGCCATTGACATCTGGGCTGACCTTTGGTCATGGCTCCCGGATGGTTCTTGGTTGAAATCAATTATGCCAACTATTGTATCTATAATCGTACTGCTTGTTTTGCTTTGTTGCTGTATCCAATGTCTACCCTCCCTTCTGCAAATGTGCAAAAGTTTTATTCCCTCCAATAGGAAGGACGTCCTGAAAAGTGAAACCAAAGCCCTTCTGAAACTGGAGGAACAAATCAGGTGTGGTCAGAGAAGGTGCTCGGGACTTACAGGATAGGGCTTCCAGAATAACTCAGAGGTTACAAACTCCTGACATGTGGTTTTCTTGGGTGCCTGGATCCGGATGGATTTACAATTTGTGTGAGCTATTTGTGGAAATATATAACTGGAATACAACTCAGAAACTTGATGGCCTACCTCGCTTGACATCTCCTGGCCACTTTTCCACTAACTTTGTTCACCGTAATAAAAGGATGGGTGAGCTACAAACATTTGCAGAAACCGGATGGCTGAAGAACATATTGTCTACTGTACTCATGATCATTGCTTTGCTTATTTCTGTATGTTGTAGTATCCAATGTATTCCTGCTTTGTTTGCTATGATGACAAACATATTTGCCAAACATAAAGAGAACATCATAATAACAACACAGCTGAACCCTGTTGCAAAAAAAAAAACAAAAAACAGAGGAGATGTGGGAATCAGGTGGCCACAGTATATGTGTAGATCGGCCTAGCTGGTTGGACACGTGTATGGAGCTTGGCACCGAAATAATCTGAGTAGGAAAAGGGCAGGTTCAGCTAGATACTCACTGAAGGGCCCTATTCGTTCTCTCTTTGTTCATAATATTGTAGAACATAGGCTGTGTTTGCATAGCAGAGACATCTCCTTGTATAACATTCCTGAGGATTGAGGTAATCTCTGATAACGGAGAGGTGGGCCTCTCAGCTAGAAGAAGAAGATGCTGGGAGAATTGAGTTTCGTTTTTCCTTAACTTTTGCTTTCCTAGAATTCACGTGACTTACTGTAAATTGTAGAATGTGAAACCTATATGGAGAATATATGGATGCTTTTCTTTTTCATGCATGTAATATGAGATGTGTAGCCATAATAACGCCTTCTGATGACGCTGTATTTTGATTACTAATAAAAGAGATGGCAGGGTTTTGTTCTTTGCTCTCTTATCCCGAGAAACACCTGTCCTTGTGTTTTCTCTAATCTGGACTACTCATGAGGAGCCCGCCAGGATGATTGCAACACGTAATTAGTGTGAACTCAGTAGACTTCATCTAATTCATTAATTATTTCGTCTTTTTCTCTTTGGAGTGCCTCTGCTATCATCTCAGCCATTACCATCATCAGATCTTCCTCCCGGTCTTCCGCTACATTCTGGAAACGCAGATAAAATGCCGCTTTTTCCATTTCTAATTGGGCCACGGTGTTCTCAAGTTCCTTATTTAATCCTGTCATTTTTGTATCCAGTGCTTCTAGTTTTTCTTCCGTCAATTCGGTTTTTTGTTCTATTTCTTTTATCCTTTGGTCATTTTTTTGAATGATTTCTTGTATTAAGTCCATTTTCTCATCAATCTTTTGGATATCGTTCTTGACTTCTCTCTTTACCTCATCCATGTCTTTTCTAGATTGCTCATGATTTCTAGTCATGCATTCTTGCATTTTGGCCATAGTTTCCTGGATTGTTATGAGCGTGGCCTGCATTGTTGGCATATTAGGTGTGCTGGGTTGCTTATCTGATGCAAACATTCCCTCCAAAGTTTTCTGTGTCACTGGGGAAGCCGACGTTCCCGCTAAGATTGATGTTGTTTTCTTGGCTGTCTTCAACATGGTTGTGGTGGTGCTAGTCATTTCTTTCAAGATCCTATATTGTTCCTCCAATATTTTATCAACTTTCTCCCAAATCACCATCCAAATTCTATATAATTCCTTTCTTTCTTTTCCTTTCTTTTTTTTTTCTTATGAAAGTTCAGTTCAATAACCTTTCAATCACTAGATCTCCTTTCTTTAAATAAATTCCTTTAAATAATTAATTATCTCAATGTAATATTCCGTTGAAAATGTAGTAAAGATATAAATTTAACTACAAATATAGATATAAATATATATAAATGTATAGCTTATATAATTAAAGACTAAACAATTGATCAATTCTTAATATCTAATAGTTGATTATTCAGTAATCAGTAACTATCCTACTTATTGTATAAAATCAAAAAAGGTCATAAAAATCAAGAAAAGCAAGAGGTGTAAGTGTGTCATGGTTGTTTAGAACCAGACCCTTCTGGAAGAAATAGATTTCCTAGTTCCATTTCAGCTGGGTTTGAGCACTGCCATGTTAACCCCAATAGATGATTTTTATCAGAAGACTAATGGAGGACAGTAGCCATTATTATTATTATTATTATTATTATTATTATTATTATTATTATTATTATTATTATTATTATTAATTTTATTTCTATACCGCCCTTCTCCCGAAGGACTCAGGGCGGTGTACAGCCTGATTAAAAGCACAAAGACAGGCAGAATTTAAAATAAATTTAAATTATTAAATGATAGGCTCAATTTAAAACCCCAAATTTAAAATCCCATTTTTTTTAAAAATGGGATTCTTGATTCTCATGGACTACTCAATGGCTTTCACTAGCATCTATCATAATATCTTCCTGCAGAGGTTGTCCAAGCTAAGTATAGGTAGAACACCTTGAAGGGAAGAGCTGAAGTAATAATTAACTAAATGTAAAAAGAAGTCTAGTTCTAACTAGATATTTTTATGCTGACAACTACACTGCTTTTAAATATAATTCAAATAGGCTCCACAAATCCTACCTTGCAAAGCCTACAGCATGATTTAGGCAGTCAGCTAATGCCATCTGTCTGTCTTCATCTTGTGCCATCACAAGTTTCTCTAGCAGCACTTTGAATCTCTCCATTAGAGGAGTCAAGAGGTTCCTCATTAAAGTCTGCTTACGTTCCGTAGAGTATTCACTATTCACAATTAATACTCCTGCAGTCTCATAAATAAAGAGTTGATCATCACTGGTTAATAAAGCCTGGTAACCATTCTCCTGGAACCAAGAAAAAGAGAAGAGTGTTCTGTTAAATATTAAACATTTTCTCCTAGAATTAGAGTAATTTTCTAATTATTCTGCTTGCTGAATTCTACAGCCTCCCCAAGTTTTATAACAAAATCCCAAACCAATCTGAATTGCACAGAACATCCTAAATCATCTTGCCCCAAATGCTGTATGATTGTCAACCAGTGTAGCTATGCTTTCTTTGAAAATGCTCCCTTCCAACTGCATATTCTAATTATAATAACTTAATTATATAAATATTACATTTCAATACTCTATTGATGTACTATGGATTGAGGATATAATCCTGTAAAATTGAGATCAGTTTTACTGTCTCTCAATACTTTCATATATCACTGCTGCTCATTGAACTAGATTGGCATGGGACCAGGCTATTTGTCTCCTATCCCCATTGTTTCTGCCTGCTCCATCAAATCTAGCAGGGGTCTTCCCCATCAAAGAATGCCATCTTGTTAAGATGATTCTTGCAAGAGTCATGTATTTTCTGTGGATGTGCCTGATCTATGGAACAGAACCTACACAGAGACTTGGATGGTCCCAACCCTCTTAGCCATTTGTAAGCCTCTGAAGATCCAGCTGTTGCCCCATGTATTTGGGCACGCAATTAGATGAACTCTGTTGAAGTTGTGCCTTTTTTCTTTGGGGATTAATCAGGGTGTCATAGGTTTATATTGTTATGTGGTATTATGGTGCATTTAATTTTTATACACCATCCAAAGTCAGTGCTATTAGAAAATAAATAAAGAAATCTTGATACAATAGGTTCAAAATGGAAGATTTGACAGTTCTTATTTAAGTGACCTTGAGCCAGTCCTTAGGAAGAAGGCAGGAACAAATCACTTCTGAAAATCTTACCAAGAAAACTGCAGGGATTTGTTCAGTCAGTCATCAGAAATCAACACTGACTCAGTCACACATGTGCACACACAGAGAGACATAGATGTTTATATGTACCATTCACCATTACCTTCTACATCTTTTTGTCCTTGCAAATCATACTTGGTTTCACCCTGACCTCCTTCAAATATTGCTTTTTGTTCTTTAAATTTCTCCCAGTCTTACTGAGAATCTTACCAATTTCATTCATCTACATCTACATCTTCCTTGATCTTTTCCTTCTTGACGTATTTCTATTTATTTATCTGATTAGAGCAACCCACCTCACAATACATTTTATATATTCTGGTATCTTTCTCTTTTTGTGCAAGGGAATAACAGCATTCTCCCAACTGTCAAGGAAGTTTTCAGACTTCTTAAAGCAGTCACCCAATTATTGTATAAATAAACCAGATTCATATTTTAGCATTTCTTATATTTTACTCTATAGAGATGACTTGAAGGAGTCATTAGTGTTTTTAAGAATCAGGAGTATATAATGTGTTACTCCAGAAAAGTCAAGACAATCTCCACGTATTTTCATTTTCTTACCTTTATTTTAAGACAGACTAAACTAAGATACCAACTGAGCTTGTAGTTATCTTCTATTTTTATAAAACATAAGTAAAAATTTAAGCCTGGATCCAGGACCACCAGGCCCACTTCAGATGAAGTACAGACCTGACATATACTATGATAATTGAAAGAACAAATCAAACATATCGTATATCATATCATATCATTATCTGAGATAATGTTCTTACCTCATGAACTTATAAATCAAATATATCTACCGTATTTTTCAGACTAAAGACACACTTTTTTGTCTCCTAAAAGGGGGCAAAAATGTCTGTGTGTCTTATAGACCGAATATTGGCAAAGCTCCGCCCGCCCACCATTTTTTGGCCTCCACATGCCCTGTTTTCAGACCTTTTTTCGGCCTTTTTCAGGCCATTTTCGAGGCTTTCTTTGGCCTGTTTTCAAGGCTTTTTTGGCCCATTTTGGGGGCTTTTTCAGCCCATTTTCAGGGATTTTTTGGCCTGTTTTAGAGGCTTTTTGGGCCCGTTTATGAGGCTTTGGGGGCCTTTTTTTTTTTTTTTTTTTTGAAAAACGGGGCCAAAAACAGCCTCAAAAATGAGCTCAAAAATCCTCCAAAAGGGGCCAAAAAAAGCCTCAGAACCAGGCCACAAAAAAGCTTCAAAATGGGCCAAAAAAAGCCCCCAAAACTGGCCGAAAAAAGCCTCAAAACAGGCCCCAAGAGACTCAAAAATAGGTGAAAAAAGCCCCAGAAACAGGGCGAAAAGAGTCTGGAAAAGGACCGAAAAAAGGGAGGCCAAAAACTTTTTGTTGTTGTTTTCCTCTTCTAAATTTAGGTGTGTCTTATAGTCAGGTGCCTCTTATAGTCCAAAAAATACAGTATATATTAGAAGCCAATATGAAAACAAGCTTGACAGAGGGAGATCCAGTTTCAAGTCCATTCTTACTTAGAGAGTTCATCAGATGATTACAAGACAATCACATTCTCTTAGTTCAACCAATAGGCTGTATTATGGAGATATTTCAAGGGGAGATTTGCCACTTTGAGTTTTCAGAAAAAAGATCCATTATAATTCATAAATTCCTTTAGTTATCTCTAACACTTAAATGGCAACTCAGTAAACTAAGCTCTCCCTCCCTCCTTAAGCAGTCCATAAGTCTGCAGTCTTCATTAAATGTAATACAAAATACTTACAGGTGGAGAAAGCTCTAGCAGGTCTTGTATTCTGTTCAATACATCTTCAATAAAAGGGTTCATTTGTTTACTAAAGCATAAGAATGTAAACCACATTACACACTTACAAATATGTTAAATAGTCAACAATAATCATATCACATTAGATTTTCATTAATGTGGAGATAAGAAAACCATGATTTATAACTATACCACTACAGTATGTATAGATTTCAAAATAATTTATCGTTGAAGAGACAGATAAATGATAAATTAATGATTTTGGTCTTTGGAGGTAAATATCAATCTTAAAAATTAAGATATGCTTCTATTATTTGTGCTGAAGAAACATCCTTCTGAGTATATTTAACAGTCTCCTTTATGTACTAAACCCATCATATTCTATTCAGAATATTCATTTTTATTAAATGACTTGTCATTAAGCTTACTTGAGGGATTTGACAAATCTGGAAAAAAGGTATGCTATTCTGCTTCGTACTTTTGGATTAGTATGGCGAAGACCTCTGTGATCCAAGAATGCTATCTGCAATTAAAAGAGAACAATTTGAATTTTTAACTAAGCAAAAGAGGCAAATTGATTAGTAAAATAATACTGAATATTATTATTAATTTTCAATATTATTCAATATTATTTTAAAAGAGAGATACGATGTTATGGACAATTTCATAAATAAATAGCTATCTAGTATGAACTTACTAAAACATTCGGAATGTGCTGAGGTTCCAGAGAGAAAAATTTTTCATATCTGACCACAGTCTCAAAGAATTCCAGAGTTACTGATGTGTGTTGGTATGTGCTAATACCTGATGTAACCAACTAAAGAGAAAAGGAAAAGAGAAAAATGACTGAGTCAATTTTGTTGATATAAAAATTGTAAGAAAGTACACAGATTTTGATTCACACTTACAGTCCGCATCATATCTTGCAGAGCACTAGCTTTTGTATCACCTGTAAAGTGAGCACTATGAGATACTGGAAGAGCTTCAGCTAACATGTATAACAATCTTATTGCTACTTCTACTTCCATAAATGGTTTGGTTTGCCAATTCCTATAAGAAAAATTAGATAGAAAACAAATTAACAAAATATGAAATTATTTTATGAATAATTTATTAGAATTCAGCTGAATTAAATATACCTATAAAAACATGAATGTTTCATCGACAGATAAATTAAGCATTAACAATTAATTTCTGGGATTATCAACTACCTCAACCTTCCCCAAACCTCTCTTCTATTTTTTGGACAAACTTTCTCCAAGTCACCAGTCGTTGCTTATGGTGATAATGAATAAAATTTGAAATTTAATTGATTCATTTGGCATAAACTCTATATATTTTACTATAATATGCACTATGGAACATGAATATATTCATGAATATGAATATAGAATATAGAGGGAAGATTATTCAAGTATTTTTCTTGTGAACGAGAAGAAACTTAATTTGGCGTTATATTATAATGAAATAAAATTTTCCTGTTTGTAATATGCAATCCTTTTCCCCCCCACATTAAAATTCTGTGCTTGTGTTTTAAATTGCTAAGTGTTTTTGAAGCTGATACCACTTAATTCTTTCCAATTTATTTATTTATTTATTTATTTATTTATTTATTTATTTAATTTCTATACCGCCTTTCTCCCGTAGGACTCAAGGCGGTGTACAGTCAAGAAAAATATAGACACACAAACATCATAAAATTGCTAATTAAAATTGTTACTTAGTTTGGTCAATTAAATAAAACCCAGAATTAGATAACATTTAAAAAATCATTTGCATGTTTGTATGTTTAGCCCTGCCTGTTGGAACATCAGGGTCTTGAGGGCACGGCGGAAAGCACGGAGATCAGGGATATTCCGTATCTCCGGGGGCAGTTCATTCCAAAGGGTTGGAGCCCCCACAGAGAAGGCCCTCCCCCTGGGAGTCGCCAGTCGACATAATTTGACTGACGGTACCCTGAGTAGTCCCTCCCTGTGAGAACGAACTGGTCGGTGGGAGGCTATTGGTGGCAAAAGACGGTCTTGTAGGTACCCAGGTCCTAAGCCATGGAGCGCTTTAAAGGTGATAACTAACACCTTGAATCGCACCCGGAAGACCACCGGGAGCCAGTGCAGCTCGCGTAGGAGAGGTGTTACATGGGCGTAATGAGCTGCGCCCATAATCACCCGCGCGGCTACGTTCTGGACCAGTTGGAGCCTCCGGGTGCTTTTCAAGGGGAGCCCCATGTAGAGAGCATTACAGTAGTCCATATGGGAGGTAACTAGGGCATGAGTGACCGTGCGCAAGGCGTCCCGATCCAGAAAGGGACGCAACTGGCGGATCAGGCGAACCTGATAAAAGGCACCCCTGGCCACGGCCGTCAAATGATCTTCTAAAGATAACCGTGAATCCAGGAGGACACCCAAGTTGCGGGCCCTCTCTGTGGGGAGCAAGATCTCATCCCCTATTGTCAGTGATGGTACCAGCTGACTATACCGGGACGCCGGAAGCCACAGCCACTCGGTCTTGGAGGGGTTGAGTCTGAGCTTGTTTCTCCCCATCCAGATCCGCACGGCCTCCAGGCAACGGGACATCACAGCAAGGGCATCATTGGGGTGGTCTGGGGTGGAGATGTATAGCTGTGTGTCATCAGCATACTGATGAACACTCACCCCAAAACCACGGATGATCTCACCTAGCGGTTTTACATAAATGTTGAACAGAAGGGGTGAGAGGACTGACCCTTGCGGCACCCCACAAATAAGGTGCCTCGAGGTCGACCTCTGCCCCCCTGCCAACACAAACTGCGAACGGTCAGAGAGGAAGGAGGAGAACCACCGAAGAACAGTGCCCCCTATTCCTAACCCCTCCAGCCGGTGCAGTAAGATACCATGGTCGATGGTATCAAAAGCCGCTGAGAGATCTAATAGGACCAGGATAGAGGAGCAACCTCTGTCCCGAGCCCTCCAGAGATCATCCACCAATGCGACCAATGCCGTTTCTGTGCTGTATCGTGACCTGAAGCCCGACTGGAACGGATCCAGATAGACAACTTCATCCAGGTATCGGGGTAGTTGTCGCGCCACCACATTCTCAACAACCTTCGCAACAAAGCGAAGATTGGAGACTGGACGATAATTTGATAATATAGCCGGGTCCAGGGAAGGCTTCTTGAGGAGGGGCTTCACAACCGCCTCTTTCAAGGCGGCGGGAAAGACACCCTCACTCAGGGAAGCATTTATAATCCCCTGGAGCCAGCCTCGTGTAACCTCCCGGGAGGCCAGTACCAACCAGGAGGGACACGGGTCCAATAAACATGTGGCAGCGTTAAGCTTGCCCAGAATCCTGTCCACGTCCTCAGGAGCCACAGAGTCAAACTCTTCCCAGATAACGCTCTCAAGACCTGCCCCCGTCTCCCCCCCTGGATCTACCCAATCGGAGTCCAGGCCTTCCCGAATCTGAGCGACTTTATCATGCAGGAATTGTACAAAATCCTCAGCTCGACCCTTTAAGGGATCTTCCCGTACCCCCACCTGAAGTAGGGAGCGGGTCACCCTAAACAGCGCAGCTGGGCGGTTCTCTGCAGATGCAATAAGAGCGGAGAAGTAGCTAGACTTCGCCGCTCTTATCGCCACTAGGTAGATCTTAATATAAGATCTCACCTGTGTTCGGTCAGATTCAGATCGGCTTGTCCTCCAATCACTCTCCAGGCGTCTTTTCCGACGCTTCATCTCTCTCAGCTCCTCGGAAAACCAAGGAGCTAGACGAGATCGGCATCGGGTCAGAGGCCGCAAAGGCACGACGCGGTCCAAGGCCCCAGTAGCCGCCCTGTCCCAGGCGACCACCAGGTCCTCAGTCGAGTCGTGAGCCAGAGTCTCAGGAAATGGCCCAAGCTCCATCAGGAACCTTTCGGGGTCCATCAGGCGCCTGGGACGGAACCATTTGGTTGGTTCCGTCTCCCTGCGGTGGGTGGAAGTGACTTGAAAGTCCATGTGAAGGAGAGAATGATCAGACCATGACAAGGGCTTGATGTCTATATCCCCTATTCTTAGATCATTCAGCCACTGATCAGAGATAAAAATCAAGTCCAGAGTGTGATTCCCCAAGTGGGTGGGGCCTTGAACTACCTGGGTCAGGCCCATGGCCGTCATGGAAGCCATGAACTCCCGAGCCGTCTCCGACATCTCACCAGCAGATGGCAGGTTAAAATCCCCCATAACAATAAGTCTGGGGGTTTCCACCGCCACCCCGGCTATAATGTCGAGCAGCTCAGGCAGGACCGCTGTTACGTGGCAGGGAGCCAGGTACGCAATCAGTAGGCCCATCTGAATCCCCTGACCCCACTTCACAAGGAGGGACTCACATCCGGCTATCTGAGGAACAGTGGCCTCCCTCGGGCAAAGACTTTCTCTAAAGATTGCTGCCACTCCCCCACCCCTTCCCTGAGCCCTTGGCTGATGGAATGCACGGAAACCTGGCGGGCACATTTCCACAAGGGGAACTCCTCCCTCCTGGCCTAACCAGGTCTCCGTAATCCCTGCCAGGTCAGCACCCCCCTCTGAAATAAGATCATGAATGAGGGGGGCTTTATTTACCACTGACCTGGCATTACATAACATCAGCCGTAGACCCAGGGTCTGAGACTCTGAACAACCCGGGAAACGAGCAGTGCTTTGGGGGTCGGAGTGGGCAATCGCTCGTAAACATCGAGTGCGCACTCCCGAAACATAATATGGCCCCCTGCAGCCGTCATATCTGCCCCTCCCACTTACTATACTAATGCCCATTGCTTCATCCCCCTGCATCCTTGTCAGATTTCTGTCCCCATCCTCCCCACCATGATTATCAGACCCATTACCCCTTTCAGTGGATTTATGGATCCCCCCAGATCCATTCCCACAATCCCTCCCAGAACCCCTTAAAATAGAACTTAAAGATTTATCTAAAAACCCCCAAAGCCGTCGGTTTTTTGCAAACCACCTCTCAGGGTTCCAAAACCCGTCCTCAAGGGCGGTCCTTGATAACTGAGAGGGCCAGACATGCGAGAGGGGGGAATCTCGCAGTGCAAGGAGCTCCGCAGTTGAATACATCAAAGATAGGAGCGAGTTGAAGGAGATGAAGGATCATTTTCTTCTAAGAGTGTTAGAGATGGTTAAGACAGGTAATTTAAAATAAGGGAGGAAATAGATGTAAAAGGGAGACCAGTAAGTTACAAATGTCAATACATCGGAACATCATCGCCCTCTCACGACGATGGGAAGTCTTGTGGTTGTAGTAAGTCCATCCAAAGGAGGTGGGGGTAGAGGTCTCAAAAGGTCGTCCTCTCACAGCGACCAAACCATTTGAAACAAACAAAGAGAAGGTGGTCTATCTCCCCATAATCCAAGACTCTCGATGTCTGTATCTCCTCCAGTCCTGATACCAGCGATGGCCGAGGATTAGATCAAAAAAGTAAGGCAGAGCCACTGGACAAAGTATTTAGGGTTAAATAATCAGGGTAATCTTGGGGGAACAGGTGGTAAATAAAGCTGCAGATCGATCTAAGATTGCAAGTTAACGCTGAGTGGTCGTAATAGATCTAGATCTGATAAAGGAGAGAGGGACAGTTGAGGGGGAGAGTAAGTCATCATCTCCAGTTTGTAATCCTCAGTCCCTATCCATCACCTTGCTCAGGCTACTTAGTTCAATTAGTTTAATAAGTCCTCAGAGTTTCAAGAAAGAGGAGTGCAACAGATCCCTAGAGGTTGAAGGGATCCTAACATTTATAGCCTTTGCAGCATTGCCCTCTCCTCTATTAACAACAAGGGCTTCCTTGCAGCCTCCTGGTGTTGCCGTCGCCGTCGCTGTCATTAGCGCCATTCCCCTCGCCATTGTAACCCCCCTTGCCATAGACATCATCGCCGCCATGTTGCTACAAGCAGTGCCTATTAGCCCAGGCATCATTATCAACACCCTATCTGGAGTCGCTGTTGCCACCGTCTCGCCAACCATTTCACCAGCTATATTAGACTCAGTGGTTGACCCGGTCATGGCAGCCAGCCATGTTGACATCCTCCCCACCGCCCTCAGTCTTTCAATTTACTAGCAAAGCACTTCTTTTTCTTTCTTCAGGAGAACACAGTGGAGACACAGTGGGAGAAAGATATTGCCTTTAACAAGTTTTTTCCCCCCTCAGGTTAATGAAACCAACAGACTTGCAAATGTATTAATAATTAACAAAGGATCTATATAGCAAAAAAACCTATGAAATCCGTATCTACATTATAGTTCCAGTAATCAGATTTTGGCTACTAAAATGTAAACATTACCAGCCAACTGGAAAGCAGGTCTTAAGTATCAGTGGAAATTATCACTAAAAAGAAAGAAGCATTTACCTAATTACTAGAAATGAAAACTTCTATCAGAAATTCATTTGAAACTTACTGCAATGTAGTGTTAAAAACTCTGCGAACAGAAACTAATAGTAATTCAGGTGAGACTTGTGCAAGTCTATCCAACAACAGTTTTAGCTGTTTCCGATATTCTACAAACATGGCTTCATCTTCACCCTGTCAACATAGATAGTATGAACAGATTAGTTACATAATATACTAGCATTTGGATATTACAAGGCATTTCTTGCTAGATGATTAACAACATTAATAGATCCATCGTCCTTGTTGCCTGCAATCTTATTATCTGTGAAAGTAGTCCTGCTAGATTGCAACTACATAAATGCCTTTATTATTATCACTCACTCTTACTACCTTTTGTCTCACTCTTGATTCCTGATGATTAGGTGGACAAGTCCACATACTTTTATTGACCACATTTTTTTTGTGCCCAAGGCAGGAAAGAACTCATGGTCTCCTGGTTTCCAGCCTGGTACCTTTAACCACTACACCAAAATGACTGTTGTTGTTCCTGTTCCTTTTATTGTTATTTTAAAGCAGGAACAGGAACTTGACCTCTTGTGCCATGCATACTGATGGAGTGGTGGGTGTGAAACAGAAGAAGAAAAGAATGCAAAGGATCAAATACTTCTCATTTCTAAAAAAAACTCTTATGAAAATTATTCAAAGGTTTGTTTTAGATCAGAATGTTAAAATAAATAATTATCTACATCAACGTTATTTTCACCTTTATGAGAAACATACTAATGAAAAAGTCATCGTTTTCAAGACTACTTACAAGCATACGCTAATCTAACTTCCCAAAAGAAAGCTTTACATATTATTGCTTCTAATTCCTGTTACTGGTCTTCATAAGCATTTGACAAGTCAGTCTAGCTTAACAATGTCCTGAAATTCTGAACATTTTCAGTGACAAAACTGTATGTATATAGTTTTATTAATTTATAACATACAAAGAGAATACAAAAGCAAATATTAGGGAAATTAGGGAAGGAAAAAAGGAAGTGAATAGTGGGGGAAACAAAGGGAAAAAGAAAAAAAAGAATTAACTTCCAACTCCTTTGGTGCAGTTGAATAAGGCATTAAGATCTATGCTCAATTTTTTACTTTTTCATAATAATAGAAACTAGCCAACAACAAAACTGTATAGAATGTGGTACTGAGAGAGTTTTGCCCACCAGTGGAAACATACAATGTAAACCATTTAGTCCTAATCATTATTCTTGGTCAACTGTTGCATTCTTCAGAATCATTTGACAATGCTGGAGCACTGTTTTGCAATAGTCATTATCCATCTTGCTGAAATATTCAGTCTATTTTGGACAGGGCTACAATGCTTTGAAGAATGCTCCTTCATTCTCAGCTCTCTAGAATGACACTGGGAAAGATGGAGCAAAAGCACTAATGAGTCCAATGTGAACCTACAATGTGGTTATATTTTATTTTGGACCAGTGCAGCATAAGTTATAATGGGGTATCTCTGAAAAGTATTCAGATTAGTCCAAAACTACGATTTCTGGAGCTAGACGGCTAACTGGAATAAGAAACAGATACCACAAGAACTGAAATTGTCAATGAATTATTTAAGGTTGACTTCTAACCTCATTTTCAAAGTTGTATTCTTCATCATATGTTAATTTTTTCATTACTGCCAGCATAATTGCCTAGAAAGATAAATCAGTGATAAAATTATCATCTAATATAAGCTTCTATTTATTAAAATAATAAAAGCAGTGAGAAAGATTCAATAGAGATAATGCAGAGCAGAAGTAATTAAATATTGTTAAAGCAATCTGTATGTGCACTGTTTTATACTATACCAGTGATGGCTAACCTTTTTACCGTCGCGTGCCAAAAGCAGGGTGTGTGTGGGGAGGTCGCACACACACGTGCCCACACCCATAATTCAATTCTTCCCCATGCCCCATCTCCCCGTGCATGCGCACGTGAACCCCCCACAGTCCCCCCCGCTTTTGGCACACAACGGCAAAAAGGTTACTGGTGGGCCTGATAGGCCCGTTTTTCACCCTCCCCAGGCTCCAGAGGTTTCCTGACTTCCAGTGGGCCCGGAAGGCCCGAAAACCAGCTGGCTGGCACATGCATGCATGCTGGAGCTGAGCTAGGGCAATGCTCATGTGCCCACAGATATGGCTCCACGTGCCACCTGTGGCACCCGTGCCATAGGTTCGCCATCACGGTACTATACCATTAAAAATGCAAGAAAAGAAATAGTAATTTTAAGTGCAAGACATTCAGCTGCATAGAACTCAAAATAAACCCAGTTTAGCATTTGATTTATATATTTTTACTGAGCTGGTTTGGACATCAGAATAAATAATATTTTTTTTGAGAATAAATTTATCTTCCCCTCCGCTCCTGATCATTCTCTTCTATGCTACCCTTTCCCAGTAAGTAAACTTCCTCTTCTCCTCTCATAATGCCAAAAACTATGACTTGAAGGGTTTTTTCCCCAATTAGTCATTGTGTTCAACTGGTGATGGAAGGACAGTGAAAGAAAATACCAGTTTTATCATATTATTAAAATGGTATGCAGTTACATTTTGGGGAAGGGATCCTCCTTTACATTAAAGAACATATAATAATTTCATGGCTTGTTGGTAAAAAAGTTATTATAAGAATTTAAATAACTTTGGGGATTATTTCATTTTTTAATTTACAATTTTAATGTTAAAATATGTTTGCTTTAATGCAAATCTGAAATGGCTTCCCATGGCAGTTTTATTGACTAGTAAAACAAAAAGCTTCAAAAAGGCATTTCATTATTCTTACCTCTACATTAGCTTTTTGTTGTTCTGAAAGCACAGGGAACTACAAAATAAAAGAAACAAAGCCTAGTTTTGAAATGTCTCAAACAATGTACATATATTAATGCTGAAAAGGTTGAGGAAAAAATTTCAGAATGCAAAATTTCATAAATTTACCTGTTTCAATATGTGCAGATAATCATAACAAAACCCTATTATATTTGAAGATATATCATCATCTTCATGAATCAAAAGTTGTAGCATTAGAGCCACTTTTGCTTCAATTGCTTGTAGACTATCTTGAGCATTTTTCAAATCTCCAATCTTCACAAGTTTAGACCAGCTAGCTATCAATGCCTGCCCCATTCCATTTATCAGTTTAGAGAATCTAGCTAGAAAATCTACATCTTCTTCCTGTAAAGATTAAACATTAAACACTTTTAAAGAAAAATGAACAATTTGAGACACATATTATATCCCTGTAAAAATTTAAATCTCCATGATGGATACTGTTATAGTACATTACTAGGGATCAAAATGATCACTTAGACAGCAATACTGGTTGCACTTACTAGATGAAATGGCAATAAATAAAATCTATTAGTGTTGTTATTGTTATTTTCTCTCTCTCTTTCTGCCTCCCTCCCTCTCTCTCTCTCTCTCACACACACACACACACACACACGTCAGCATGTGAAAATGCAAAAATTTAAACACCCCACCCCCACCCAAATCTATTCAGCTGACAAGCTTATAAAATTATACAATATGGAAAAACCACAGATGGAGTATTATACACTGAAGCTGGATAATAGGAATCTTACCACAGATGAAAAGAAATGCTTTATCATATAAGCACAGTTAAACTACTTGGTTAGCTGCTATAAAATGCAGTTTAGAGCAAACAACACAAATTACTTTTACAAGTATTGAAGACACGAACAGTTATACAAATCATAGTAATGTAACATTTCTTTCACTAAAAATAACTGACCTGATCAACTATAAATAGGCCAGCAGACTGCAAAACTTGACACAAAGTTTCTACCAACTTAGTTTTATCAATTGGATCCATTCCCTTATTTACAATTTCAAACAAGCAGTCACATGCTTCCTCTCGTAAAACTTCTATGGACATGTGACCTAGCAGCATATTTATAAACCTAAAAAAAAAAAAAAAAAGAAGACAAAAATTTTGCTTTCTGGGTAAAAACAGAAATTGACAGTAAATTTTACTTTATCAGCCTATGCTTATATTCTTGTATAAGAAATACAAAAGCTATATGCATTAGTGTAAGTGAAACCTCATTTTAACAATCCTCATTTACCAGAGTCACATATACATAATCAAGTCCATTGCACTGAGATGGTCTGGACAAGATAGTTAAATTTAGATCTACTTTAACTTTACATCTGTGTCAATTTATGCTATTTGTATAATAACATGCAAATAACATAAAATGGTATTATTATAGTGTTGTAAATTGCCACAGTGAGATACTGTTATATTTAACAGATATTCAAAAATAATAGACAATCTCCTCAAAAATAGCCCTTTAAAATTAGGTTTCACTGTATTTGCAAGCCAGCTAACAATTATTTTTAAAGTGGCTAATTTTCCAAACAATTTACAAAAAAGACTTTTTTTTAATGATGGTTACCCTAAAATTTCACTACAGTTTTATTACACAGTAGGTTCATTAGTGAATTTTGAATCAATAACAGCATTACCTTTCATTTGCAATTAGACTCAAATCTATCCAAGAGACATATGCTCCTACTACTTCAAGGCACTGACATGTCAATTCTGAATTTGTATACTGATATGTTTGCAAGATTTGATACCATGATTCAACCAAACTTGGAATGCATTGCTCCCTCATAGTATCCTTTAGTAGAGTATTTCTGCGAGCCTCCTATAGATATAATAAGGATGTTAGTCTTCAAAAGTAAAAACTGAGATTCCTGTTCTTTGAAAATTGAAAACGTTGGGAAAGTTAATAGTAGCAGTAATCTAATATTCATCATAAAATGCATCTGTATGGTTGATGTCTCTTCATCACTACTCTGTAATTTCAAATGTTTAATATTTCAAACTTTGTATGACATGTTGCTTAAATGTTTTTAAAATCACATATTAGGGATGAAATGCATTTTTAAAACAATTTCTAAGAGTAGTCTGTGCATATAAGAGAGGAAGTCTAAAACTCCCTTCTTGGGGCCTCATGCCAAACACATAGTCTTGAGGCAATTTCCCAATGTGGCCTTACCCAAAAGCAGCATTGCTGGGATAGATTATCAAGGAGCTCTGGTATTGATTGGTATTGATTGGAGTTGTTCTTCTGAGCATGCGCGAAGATGGCGGCTCGTAGGTGAAGCTCCGATGCCTCGGAGGAGAAGTAGGGCTTACTGAGGACTTTCGGGGGGCCGAATATCAGCTGTTGGCCCCGCCCAGCAAGAGGAATGTGTGGGCGGCCTGTCGCGAGCTTTTGAGCTCCCCTGGATGATTGGCGTGGGCGGCTGGAGCCGAAAAACGCCGCGAGGCTATGGCGGCGGTGAATGGGAGGCTGGAGCAAGGTCGGGGCGGCGCCAGGTTGCCTTGGCGTCCCCCCCAGCGGCGCCCCCCCCCAGTGGCGCCTTCCCAGTGTTGGCCGGAGCGGGGAGGGGTGTGGGGAGACAGCGACTCGTTGGAGCGTCCCCCCCCCCGGAAAAGCACCCCGATATGGTTCCCAGCTGTCAGCAGCGGCCGCGACGGTTGGAGCGGCGGCTGCGGCGGCTGGGGATGAAACGACGGCCGCTGGGGCGGTGCTGGGTGGAACGGCGCTATCCTGGCTGTTTTCAGACCGACTTTAGACCTTTTTACCAGGGTCGGTTATTTACTGCGGAGGGAGGAAGGGAAGAATGCAGTCTAACTGGTTGCTGACTTCTGAAGACCCCTGAAGACCGGGGCTTAAAGGGGATTAGAAGACCCTATGGAGACTGGGGGTTTGGCAAAGTTGGGCGACTGGCCTGCCTCCCCCTGGCCTGTATCCATTTTCCCCTCCCCGCCGCGGCCTGGTTATGAGCGTGGGCGGGGCCGTGGCCATTTGATCTGGACCTTATCTGCACCGGCACTGGACTGCATTGGACTTATTGGACCCCTGACCTGACCTGACTATAATTGACCCCCAGTTTCCGGCTATATCATCAGTCCCAGTCACATTTACAATGCCTTGCTGTGAGGAGAGGCTTAAGCCTGGGTGTGGTCACCGAGGGAGTCACCTTGCTGTTATTGCCACTGAATTAGACCTGTCGATACCAGCCGCCGTGAGAGGGTGGCTTGGTCATTGTTTTCTCAGGACATCGGCTTGAGACTCCTCTCCACTGCCGTGAGAGGACAGTGGAGCCCCGGTTCTGATCCGCGCCAAAATGGTGAACTGTCTCTCCTGGACTTTTAAATGTACCATCATTGAATCCTTAGCCTGACTCTATTTCCCCAAGCGAACTTGCAGGAATGTATTCACCGGCTGAGCTCTTTGCCTTGCGAGACTCCCCCCTCTCGCAAGCCTGGCCTTCCATGTTATCAAAGGCTTACCTCGATGAAGGGCTTTGGAACCCAGAGAGGTGGCATGTCACGAAGAGGGGGTTGAGGGGTTTTTTAGATAAAGTTTTAGCAAATGTCTTAAGGGGTTCCGGGGGGGGGAGGGTTGGATCAGAAGTAAGGCCGTGGGTATGGGGGATAACCCACTAAGGGGAGGGCCAGGTAAGGCTGTGGAGCACGGCATGGGGGGTGGGGGGCCCGGGGTCGAGAGCGGGGATAAAGTTCATCCAGATAAGGTTTTTACCATCAGTACTGTGGGTGGGAGGGGTAGATATGGCAGGAGCAGGGGGCCATATCGTGTTAGGGGAGCGCGCGCCCGCTGTCTTCGAGCGGTGGCGCGCTCCGGCCCCCAAAGCTCCACTCGTTTTCCAGGTGGCGCAGATCCTCAGGGCCCTGACCTCCGTCTGATGTTATGCAATGCCAGGTCTGTAGTAAATAAAGCCCCCCTCATTTGTGATCTTGTTCAGGAGGGGGGAGCGGACCTGGCAGGTATTACGGAAACCTGGTTGGGCCAAGAGGGGGGGTCCCTCTTGTTGAAATGTGCCCACCAGGTTTCCGCGCATTCCATCAGCCGAGGTTGCAGGGTAGGGGCGGGGGGGTAGCGGTTATTATTAACGAAGGTCTGAGACCGAGGGAGGCCACTGTTCCTCAGACGGCCGGCTGTGAATCCCTCCTTGTGAAATGGGGCCACGGGGTTCAGATGGGTTTGCTGATCACATACCTGGCTCCCTGCCATGTGGCAGCAGCCCTGCCCGAGCTACTCAGTGTCATCGCCACGGTGGCGGTTGAGACCCCTAGGCTTATGGTCATGGGGGATTTCAACTTGCCGTCCGTTGGTGAGGCATCTGAGGTGGCTCGGGAGTTCATGGCTTCCATGACAGCCATGGACCTGACCCAGTTAATTCATGGGCCTACCCACATGGGGGGAAACACGCTGGATCTGGTTTTTGTCTCTGGACAGTGGTTGAGTGATCTCGAGATAGGGGATATAGTCACCGAGCCCTTGTCATGGTCTGATCACTCTCTCCTTCGTCTCAACCTTCGAACTGCTACACCCCGCCGCAGGGAGGCGGAGCCGGTAAGATGGTTCCGCCCCAGGCGCCTGATGGAACCGGATAGGTTCCAGATGGAGTTTGGGCCATTCCCTGAGGCTCTGGCACATGCCTCGACTGGAGACCTAGTGGCCGCCTGGGATAGGGCGGCCGCTGGAGCTCTGGATCGGGTCGTGCCTTTGCGGCCTCTGACCCGGCGCCGATCTCATTTAGCTCCTTGGTTCACTGAGGAGCTGAGGGAGTTGAAGCGCCGGAAAAGACGCCTAGAGAGTAGTTGGAGGGCCAGTCTTTCTGAATCTGACCGGACACTGGTAAGAGCTCATATTAGGAATTACCTAGTGGCGATAAAAGCAGCGAAATGTAGCTATTTTTCTGCTCTTATTGCGTCATCAGATAATCGCCCGGCCGCCCTGTTTAGGGTGACCCGCTCCCTGCTCCACCAGGAAGCGCGGGAGGACCCCTTGGAGGGTAGAGCCGAGGATTTTGTCCAATATCTGTATGACAAAATCGCTCAGATTCGGGAAGATCTGGACTCCGACTGGATGGTCTCAGGGGGAGGGACTGGGGCAGGTCTTGAGAATGTTATCTGGGATGAGTTTGATCCTGTGACCCCTGAGGACGTGGACAGGATTCTGGGTAGACTGAACGCGACCACTTGTTTATTGGACCCGTGTCCCTCCTGGTTAGTGCTGGCTTCTCGGGAGGTGACACGAGGCTGGTTCCAGGGGATTATAAATGCTTCGCTGGGTGAGGGTGTCTTTCCTGCCGTCTTGAAAGAGGCGGTGGTGAGGCCTCTCCTCAAGAAGCCTTCCCTGGACCCGGCAATGTTGGTAAATTATCGTCCGGTCTCCAACCTTCGTTTTGTGGCGAAGGTTGTTGAGAGTGTGGTTGCGCAACAGCTTCCCCAGCACCTGGATGAAACGACGTATCTGGATCCGTTCCAGTCGGGCTTCAGGCCCGGGTACAGCACGGAAACGGCATTGGTCGCGTTGGTTGATGATCTCTGGAGGGCTCGGGACAGGGGGTGCTCCTCTGTCCTGGTCCTGTTAGATCTCTCAGCGGCTTTTGATACCATCGACCATGGTATCATGCTGCACCGGTTGGAAGAGTTAGGGGTGGGAGGCACTGTGTTGCGGTGGTTCTCCTCTTTTCTCTCTGACCGGTCGCAGTCTGTGTTGACAAGGGGACAGAGGTCGACCCCGAGGCCCCTCATATGTGGGGTGCCGCAAGGGTCGGTCCTCTCACCTCTCCTGTTCAACATTTATGTGAAGCCGCTGGGCGAGATCATCCGTGGTTTCGGGGTGGAGTACCATCAGTACGCTGATGACACCCAGCTGTACATCTCCACCCCGGATCACCCCAACGATGCCCTTGAAGTGATGTCCCGGTGCCTGGAGGCCGGACGGATCTGGATGGGGAGGAACAGGCTCAGGCTCAACCCATCCAAGACTGAGTGGCTGTGGTTTCCGACGTCCCGATATAGCCAGTTGACGCCATCACTGACTATTGGGGGCGAATCATTGGCCCCCACGGAGAGGGCTCGCAACTTGGGCGTCCTCCTGGATTCACGGCTGTCTTTAGAAGAGCACTTGACGGCCGTGACCGGGAGGATTTTTTATCAGGTCCGCCTGATTCGCCAGTTGCGTCCCTTTCTGGATCGGGACTCGTTACGCACGGTCACTCATGCCCTTGTCACCTCCCGCCTGGACTATTGTAATGCTCTCTACATGGGGCTCCCCTTGAGGAGCACCCGGAGGCTCCAACTGGCGCAGAGTGCGGTCGCGCGAGTGGTAATGGGAGCGACATGGCGCTCCCATGTAACACCTCTCCTGCGCGAGCTGCACTGGCTCCCGGTGGTCTTCCGGGTGCGCTTCAAGGTTTTGGTTACCACCTTTAAAGCGCTCCATGGCTTAGGGCCTGGTTATTTACGGGACCGCCTACTACCACCAATAGCCTCCCACCGGCCAGTACACTCTCATAGAGAGGGACTCCTCCGGGTGCCGTCAGCCAAACAGTGTCGACTGGCGGCCCCTAGGGGGAGAGCCTTCTCTGTGGGGGCACCTACCATCTGGAATGAGCTCCCCCCGGAGATACGGAGGATCCCGGATCTGCGCTCCTTCCGCCGTGCTGTGAAGACCTTTTTATTCCATCAAGCGGGCTTGGCCTGATCTCTTCCCTTTTTAAATATGTAAATTTTAATCTGTTTTTAAATTATTGGGGTATTTTAATTTGTCTGGGCCAAAAAGTTTAATTTGATTTTATCGGGTTTTTAAATTTTGTGTATTTATGTATTTTATTGTTGGCTGTTCACCGCCCTGAGTCCTTCGGGAGTAGGGCGGTATACAAATCAAATAAATAAAATAAAAATAAAATAAACTGTACTCACAGTCCCAACAATCTTTACATTCCTTCTCCACCATGCTCTATGCTTTTTCGTATCTCTTACTTTTTTTAACTGCCTGCCCTGCTTGCAGTTGGGGTTTTTTTATATTCTCCCTTAACTCATGCCTCCATGTTTCTGAATATCTTTCTCTCCCTGCCTTGCTTTCCTTTGCTTTCTCATGCCTTCTGCCTTTTAATTCTCTGACACATTTCATCAACCTGCGCTTACCAATCTTTTTTTCTCTTGCTGCTGCAGCCTGTAAATCTCTGTATTATTTGTGTCCGACTGTCTCTGTATATGTATGCATTACCTTGTGCTTTAAAGCATGTGAGTAGGAGTATCCATCTATCTATTATGTTATGTTTGACTGATGCAATCTATGCATTTGGTGAATCTAAGTGAATTAGTTTGTCTTTCTGTCCCTTCTCTTGTATGCCCTTTTATGGTTTGTTTGTTTGTTTGTTTGTTTGTTTGTTTGTTTGTTTGTTTATGTATTTATTTATGTATTTATTTTTGTCAAATAAGTATAAAATAACAGATATAAGCATAAACATGATTATGAATACAGGATAAGGATATGAATAAATGGGGACAGTAGGACAGGGACGGTAGGCACGTTTGTGCACTTATGCATGCCCCTTACAGACCTCTTAGGAATGGGGTGAGGTCAACAGTAGACAGTCTAAGGTTAAAGTTATGGGGGTTTGGGGAAGTAACCACAGAGTCAGGCAGTACATTACAGGCATTGACCACTCTGTTGCTGAAGTCGTATTTTCTGCAATCAAGTTTGGAGCGGTTTACCTTAAGTTCTATCTATTGTATATCTATTATGCGCTTGTGTATTATTGCGGTTGAAGCTGAAGTAGTCATTGACAGGTAGGACATTGTAGCAGATAATTTTGTGTGCTACACTTAGGTCAGACCAAAGGTGGCGTAGTTCTAAGTTATGTATACTTATAAGTTATGTATACTTTTTACTTTATTGCACTGTGTATATTTTTATTTCTGGTTGGGGTGTGTGTGTTACATTTTAGTACATGTGACAATGTATTTGTAGTTCTATGTGGCTGAACTGCAGAATGTTTACATTTTTGCCTGCATCATTTCTTTTTCATTTATTTACTCTAATCAATTTGTATGCTGTCTTAATCATTTACCTAACATTAGACAACTTACATATTAAAAAACATAGAATTTCTTTGTAATAATCAGTATTACTATCAATATATGTCAGATATCGCTACATCAGGTACAATTGTAAGAACTGACTTTGAATGGACTGAGGATCTCTTGTGTTTGTCCCTATAGAATTATTATAGCAGATGGAATGTAAGGAGGCTGAAATGATTCATAACTGCATTAGGCAAAATTTCATCAGAGGTATTTTTAACAAGTGACTTTAGAAGCTAAATCTTCTTTTCTGCCCATTGTTAACTGAAAGACCAATGTGAACTGTGAATGTAGGAACAATGGTTTCTAAATCCGTAATGACTTGTACGACTGAACCAAGCCTTAACAGCTTCTGTGGTTCAACACATAAAACATTTTTTTCAGTTTCATCCATTTTTAAAGTAAAAATTAAAACATTTTCTATCATCTAAAATTTAACAATTATTTCTATTATACATATGACCATGAGCTCATATTGTATCATGAGCTCTACTGCAGTTTTTCCCAACCTAATGTTCTGCAAATGTGTCAGGACTTAAATTTCTTGAGTTCCTCAGCTAGCACAAAAATTCTGAAAACATTCCAGTACATCTGGATAGTACCAGGTTGAGACAGACATTTCTAGAGTTTCTAAATATGCCATTTTTTAAGACATGGCTTCTAAACCTGCCTTGTTTACAGTTGATTATGAAATGGTCACCAAAAACCAACTTATTATGTCAAGTTTGTTGCATAACATTTAGATCAATGGGCACATTTATTTTATAAAAAAGGAACTTACCTCTGAGGTATGAACAACATCCCTATCTACCAGTTCAGCATCAACTGCCATAAGAATTCTGAGATAAAGGTCCACACCTCGAGGATTCAGGCCTACCACAGACAGAATATCAAAGAAAAACTTGGGCCATTTTGTAAGGTATTCTGTAACAAACAGCAAAGCAAAGACCTGAGCTGCTTTGTTTCGTATAAATGTCTTCTCTGACTGAGAATTCACCATCTGGAAAAAAAATGTATTTTTATCATTTTTCAAGATATGATCATATATGAAATAAGCAGTTATATTTTTAAAGATAAAATAATCTATTTGGAAAATTATTGAAGTACAGGTTAAATAATAATAAATTATATGAGAAAAACTTACCTGTGCCTGTAGCCATGTTACCAGTGTTTCCCTAATTAGCTGTTGCTGTACTTCACTTAGTTGAGAACACCTGAAACAGAGCATTAATATTAAAATATTTACAAACATTTCAGAGAAACATTCCTGCAGAAGCTTCCAGTATCCTGTTGGCTACATAAGGTTTTGGGTTTTTAAATACAACTGCTATAGATAGGAATTTTTGCAATAGAAGATTACACAGGAGTTGAATATGTAAAATAAAATACAAAAACAGAAACAAGTAAGTTGATTTACATATGCATACTTATATGTGTATGTTTACATGCACACATGCTAATATATAGTTCCTCTTAAATTTCTCCCACCTCCAATCCAGACCTATATAAAAATTGTGAATTTGGAAAGGACTGCAAATATTATCTACTTGAACCTTTCATAAATATAAAGCAAGTATCTCACTTGTATTTAATTTGATGTTCCAAAACTTGAAAGCAGAAGAACTTGATGTGATCATCACTGAAATAGAAAAAACAATCTAATAAATCTGGGATGAAATTGTTTATTTGATATGTTTTATCTGAAGATGGTTGGGATAGGAATCTAGTCACTGATTAAAATTTTGCTTTCTTTATAATTGTAATAGTACACAAATATAAAATTATATGTACATATGTATTCATTTACTGATTTCACTTACATTCTGCTCTTCATTTGAAAACCTAAATTGATATCTGGGTTCAAGGCGATCTCCTTTTAAATAACAAAATTGCATACCTTTTGCAGCAGAAATCATTGTTCCAAACCATTTTTGGTTTAATGACAGGTTACAAAATTTAGCTATAACTACTACAAACTAGACATTGCTTCTGACACTACAGGCAAAGTAGTAAAATGTTATTAAAAATAGTCCAATTCAAGCAAGAGATTTTACAAGCAAGACAAACTAGAGATTATGGGCATTCAATTCATATTACAACACAGGTTATGTTCAGCTGTCAGAAAATGGCTATTCAAACTCTAGCATGAGTAAATTAATTAATTTCTCCTAAAACATCTAAGAGATTGTTAAGTCTGTTAAGAGACAGAAACATATTTGAACATGTAGGTTATGTTATGGCCATGCTGCTACAATATCTGTTTAGACTAATAGCAGATTAGTTTGTTAGACTAATAACAGATCAACCTTTGGCTTGGATCCACACATGTAAAAGGAGAAAATGCAGTATTCAGTGGCATAGAATAACTTTTAACTGAAAACACTAAATATAGCAGCCTATGTGCAAATCACAAATACCATACATAATCCAGGTTTTTGCTAATTTAACAGTTCTTTCCACTATAATCCTAGCCCCTAAAGTTAAACAAAGCTATGTGAAGAACTCTGGAGGGCTGACAAACTTCCTGAAAAACAGAAGAGAATTCAGCTTCCTTTAGTTTCACTATTTGTGTTGATCACGATATAACCACATAAAACAATAATAGAGCTGGTTGCTTGAAATTTATATTTACAATTATTGTATATGAGTAGTATTTCTACTTCATATGCAATTTCAATATGACTACAAAAATATAAACTAATCACAGATGTCTAGCTGTTATGAATCAAGGGGTCCTTGGTGTTCTCTGAGTTTGGTTGTTTTCTTGCAGACATTTCATTACCCAAAATAGGCAACATCAGCAGTGTTAATGATGCTACCTAGTTTGGGTAATGAAATGTCTGCAAGAAAACAACCAAGCTCAGAGAGCACCAAGGACCCCTTATTTCAATCCTGAACTACAAATATTCCCCTTTACTGCTACTATTATGAATTATATGGTATGTGAGAATGGCACTTACGCAATACACTATCTCTTATCATTCTACTGAAGAAAAGAAACAACTTAAATTTTGTTACCTGTAGATTCTTTGGGCTAAAGCTTCAGCACACACTTGCCAAGCATCAGGAGACATCTTCAACTGTTCAAAATAGGCCAATGCCTGAAATTATTTTTAACATATATATATATTTAATAAACAGATATTGGCATAATAAAAATAGCTGTTCTGATTCTTTACAATTTGAAATAAAGAAAATTTAAGAAGCCTTATTATTTTAATCAGTGCAAAGTTGCTAAAGGAATAGGGGAAATCTGAGAGAAAGTAAGTGAAGTAGAGGTCTGAGGAATAGCATTTTGATAGAAAACTGGAAAAAAAAGAGAAGCAGGGGGAAAAGAAAATCTCATGCCCAATAGAATTAAATATTAATAATAAAAAGCACAGAAAAAACAAGATATTTGACTATGTGAAAGCTTAAAAATGAGTGGAAAGCCTGACCTCTATTCTCTCTATCATCCATATTGTCATTTGTGAGATCTGTTTACAATTCCTTAAATATGAATAGGTCTTCATATGATCAAGAATGCTGCAAATAGTGCAGAAAGATATATTTGCAGACCAACAAATATAAGGGTATCTCCCTTTTTCATTTTCTAATCAAACATGGGGAGGTGAGAAAGAACATTGGTTACAACTATGATCACTATCTATCCCCTCACATATTTTGATGAAAACCTGAGGGTTATTATTAATTTAATGCAGGAGTTGGCAAATGTCTTCCTATTGTGAATCAAGTCCCCTCCATGATAATCTGCTGGGGATCATATGGCAAATGGCACTAATCCCAAGACAGAGAGGGATCCAAAACAAAAAGTGTGTGGAAAAACTCACTCTCTATTAAACACATATTTTAAATTTTTTGACATCATCATCTGCTTCTCAAAAAAACCCATACTGCCAGTTTAACTTAATCCCATACTACCCATATCCTAGCTGGACTTTGACGGATAAAGAAGAATACCCAGGTCACAAAAGAAAATAAACCAAAAAGAAAAAGGACAAAATTGGGTTGGTGATGACAATGCAGTAATATAAACATAATGTTGTAAAAAAATAGGAATGTATGGATGAGAGAGGAAGGATCTCTCAAGATAAATATGTTAAGAAACAGGTGACCAGGACTATGAAAGCACTTGGTGAAATCTTTACAGAGCAATGAAATGGTAAGGACTGGTTTAGAGAATCGTGAACTAGAGATGAAAAGATCTTGATAAATGTTATATAGCTTTAAAAAACAGTCATATCTTGGCTATGTCAGAAATATTTATAGCAAGCTGAAATTAAAGTGCTCTTCTTACTGAACGTCTTATAAAAACAAAAATTATGAGAAAAGCATAATTAAACTTACTCGCTGCCTGAAATCTAAATCAGCATTTGGATTTAATCCTAGAAGAGCTTGCTCATCCATTTCTGCTGCTATTCTCCAGCTTCTTTAACAGGATTATCCCATTCATACACAATCAGAGATACAAACATCTATGGATGAAATAAAATTAAGATGGTAAATTAAAGCCAAGGTTTAAAAGTAAATTTGTCTCAATGTAGATGAACTACATCTTCAACAAAAAGATCAGATATCAGAAAATCTTACAGCCCAGGACATCTGGAAACCTGAAACAGTCAACAGTCAACAGCTAGGCAAGATTTAAAAAATATTCTAACCAGATATGAAGCAAAATAAAAGTATCATTCTCCTATGTTGTTAGTAAAGGTATAGACAATGTTCTTAGCCACTAGTCTCCCTGCAGATACCTCTCATGGTACCTGGTGTAATTAATTTTTAACATACAATTTTAAATATAATAAACAAAACAGAAAGCAGACATATTGCAAAGCAAAGCAACAGAATCATATTTATTTCTAAGATTCCATCTGGCTACCACAGGTATTATTAGAAAGTGCAAACCATGAATACAGTTCTATGATTTTTTTCTGCAGACTTACCAAGAAAAAATAGAAAGGATAACTTGGGAAATACAAAGCATGCTGGGAAGATAGATGAAGTCATAGGAATTAGCCACTACTTTGCCTTCAAGAGACTGTGTTTTGTAACTGAACAAAAGGAATCCCAAGATGCTTTTTCAGGAGGCAACTGGACTTTGTTTTTTCTTTTGAAGACGTTTCGCTTCTCATTCACTTCTCATTCGAGAAGCTCTGCAGCTCTGACAGGATAGTGGGGAATGGAAGCATCCTTTTAGAGCAGTGGTTCTCAACCTTCCTAATTCCGCGACCCTTTAATACAGTTCCTCATGCTGTGGTGACCCCCAACCATAAAGTTATTCCTAAAACCATAGAAAAGATGTGTTTTCCAATGGCCTTAGGCCAGGGGTCCCCAACCTTTTGGACCTCAGGGACCACCAAGTTCATAATTTTAAATTTCGTGGACCACTAATACGAATCCAGTGCGCCGCTTGCTGAAGCACCTGGACTCCCAATGACGGGATGGGGTCCTTCAGGCACTCTCCCTCCTCCCTCCCTCTCTCTCTCTCTCTCTCCCCCCCTTTCTCTCTCATTTTCTCTCTCTCTCTCTCTCTCCCCCTTTCTCTCTCCCCCCCTTTCTCTCTCATTCTCTCTCTCCCCCTTTCTCTCTCTCCCTCCCTCATTCTCCTTCTCTCCCCCCCTCTCATTCTCTCTTTCTCTCTCTCTCCCACTCTTTCTCTCTCATTCTTTCTCCCCCCTTTCTCTCTCTCCCCAATTCTTTCTCTCCCCACTCTTTCTTTCTTTTTCTCTCCCCCTTCTCTCCCTCTCCCATTCTTTCTCTCTTTCTCTCTCCCACTTTCTCTCTCTCTCCCTCTCCCTCTCATTCTGATTCTCTTTCATTTTGTCTCTCTCTCTTTCTCTGATTCTCTCTTTCATTCTGTCTTTCATTCTCTCTCCCTCTCTCTCTCTGATTCTCTCTGTCTCTTTCTCTCACTCTCTTTCATTCTGTCTTTCTCTTTCATTCTTTGTTTCTTTCTCTGTCTCATTCTGATTCTCTCTCTTTCTCTCTCTCTCTCATTCTCTCTTTCATTCTTTGTCTCTTTCTCTCTCTGTCTCATTCTGATTCTCTCTCTCTCTCTCATCTCATGGGCCAGCCACTGTCTTGGGTTGAGAGGAAGTCAAGCATCTCCCTGAGAGACCGAGGGCCGGAAGAAGCATGAGAGCGAAGCACTACTTGAACTTGCGCAGCATGAGCATTCGCCTTGGTATATTTGCGCCAGCCGGTGGCCAAGGCAGCCCTCATCTCCCCGCTGAAAGTGCGGCATCAGGATTCCGCCTTGATATATTTGCGGCACAAGGCAGCCCTCATTTCCTGCCGCTTGGGACTCAGAGCGGTAAACAGTGACTGGTCCGGGGAGCAGCTGGATTTTGCTCTCCATTGTGGACGCCAGATCGGCCCCCTGCAAGCTCTCGTCTCTTGAGGAGCGCTCCCTGAAGTGGCGCTGGAAACTTTGGTCAGGCTCTTCGAGAGGCGAGAGCTTGCAGGGGGCCAATCTGGTGTCTGCAATGGAAAGCAAAATCCAGCTTCTTCTCTCTGCTTTAAGTGCGGCATCAGGATTCCGCCTTGGTATATTTGCTGCGCAAGGCAGCCTTCGTTTCCTGCCGCTTGGGACTCGGAGCGGTAAACAGCGTCTGGTTCGGGGAGCAGCTGGATTTTGCTCTCCATTGCAGACACCAGGTTGGTCCCCTGCAAGCTCTCATCTCTCGAGGAGCCCAACCAAAGTTTCCAGCCCCGCTTCAGGGAGCACTCCTCGAGAGACGAGAGCCTGCAAGGGGCCGATCTAGCATCCGGATTAGAGAGCAAAATCCGGCTGCTCCCCGGATCAGACGCCATTTACCATTCTGAGTCCCAAGCGACAGGAGAGGAGGGCTGCCTTGCGCCACTGGCTGGCACAAATATACCGAGGTGGAATGCTATTGCCGTGCAAATGAAAGTAGTGCTTCGCTCCCGCAGCTTCCAGCCATTGCAAACGCCACTTCTTCCCACTTCTGCCGCACTCTCCCCCACTACCACAACAGCACCATTCATTCTGGATGGTGAGGGCTGCACTCCTTTTTCTGTATTGCATCACCTGCAAAAATGCAAAAATACGAAAATTTCTCCACAGACCATCAAAGGACCACCGGTTGGTGACCACTGTCTTAGGCGACCCCTGTGAAAGGGTTGTTCGACCCCCAAAGGGGTCGCGACCCACAGGTTGAGAACCACTGAGACGGTAGAACTACAGTCCTGTAGACTACAGGAACCAGGAGCACTGCTCAGGTGACCCTGAGGACACAGCTAAACCTCCAAGTGCTTCAAGGATCCTCTAAAAGGATGCAGATTACCAGCTGTCTGCAAGGAATATAAATGCTTCCATTCCCCACTATCCTGTCAGAGCTGAAGAAGCTTCTTGAATAAGAAGTGAAACATCTTCAAAAGAAAAAACAAGGAAGTCCAGTTCCCTCCTGAAAAAGCACCTTTGGGACAACCATGACCTGAATGAATGAGAATCTCTACAGACTGAACAAAAGAAACTTTGAATCTTACTCTGATAATGAGATCTGTTGAATACAATATGAAGATCTTATATTTTAGTGATATAACTATTTAAAACATTAGTAAGTAATAGAAATTCATGAATAACCCTTGGAAGATGAGAAATATTTTGGATGCTGTGAATTCTTTGCAATAGTAACAGGGCTGGTAAGGAGCAGAGCAAGAGCTCACATATACAAATCCTTTCTTATTCACACATCTCTCTAGCCTCCAACCCTGACAACAATCCAAATGCAAGTGCCGATAGTCCTCAACTTATGACCACAATTGGAATCACAATTTTGATAGTTAAGTGATACAACCATTTTCTTAGGGTCTTACAGAAAAATCAGGTGGAACACCGATTGATGACTTCAGTCTACGATAGAAAACATATTGTGTTATGGTATGGTATGCTAGCTTGACAGTCATGGACAGAAAGGCATTATAGAGGGTGATGAGCACAGCACAAAGAATTATGGGCTGTCCCGACACCACTGGACAATATCGCCAGGACCTGCTGCCTCAACAGAGTGAGGAAAATCCTCAGGGATGATTCACACCCTGGTCAGCACTTCTTTACTCTCCTACCTCATAGCCAGATGAACAAACAGGCTGAAAAATAGCTTTTATCCGTGGGCTGTCAGACTTCTGAATGCAACATAACATCACAATTAGGTTTAATATGATAGACTTGCAGGGCCAGTGCAATGGACAACATGTTCATACCGATGTAATATAATATAATGTTATATACATATAGGTATATGGGAGTGTGTGTTAGTTATTACTTATTTGGGTTTAGGGATTCTATTTCTTTCATTTATTGAGTTATTGAGATGTATTTTGTGTTTCGGGAGGGGGGGCTGCATCAAGAGAGGCTGTTTTAATTTCATTGTACATATGTTGTGCATTGACAATAAAGGTTTGATTTGATTAAGTAAGCCATCATGTTACCAAACCCAATTTTACAACCATTTCTACCATGATGGTTAAGTGAATCATGTGATTAGGTGCAGTTCCCAAGTGCATGCTCCCAACTGACTTTGCTCATCAGGAGCCTGCTGAGAAAATTGCAAATTGCAATTTTGTGACTACAAGATGCTTCAACATCTTGTAAACGCAAGCCAAGTGCCTGAATTGCAATCATATATTGTGTATGTGTGTATACACACATGCTCATCCAGCTGTTATAACTACGACAAAAGGTAATACGTCACCTTTTCAAAGGTCATCATAACTTCAACTATCATTAAATGAACAGTCATAAGTTGAGGAATATCTGTAGAAAGCAGCAACTGGCTGACATACCAACTTTTAATCAGATTTTCAGGGGAAGGAGATTTATTTACTCATATTCCTATGCCATCTTTTAGGGTCCAGCCTGTTTCAAAGAGGCATATAACTTAAAATTCAGCACAGGTACTGATAAAACATCAAATCAATGGTATTAATTACCTTTAATGAAAAATAGGAGAAAGCAAAAAGATGTTCAAAACTATTTTAAAAACTGATAAATAAGCCAAATAAACATATGAGAATTCCGTATACCAATCTATTAAAAGGAATAATATAAATGACAATCCTGCCAACAATGTTAATTCAGAAGGTGAGAAACTAAGGAGGACACTTGACCTAAAATGAATGTGACACAACAGAACTCTCTAGGCACCTGTGCCCTGAAATATAATTCAGTAGAATTCTGTAATAATTGTTCTCAGATATGGAAATATAAGATTGTAACCTGAGTTGTAACCGTGTGATGAGTCACGTAAGTGCAAATGCATTTACTGCAATTATATCCACTTTATTAAAGAACACAGTAGTTTAGTTTGTATAGATTAAGCTTCTTAATCAAGACATATTGCCTACTATTGTCATACACGTTTTTCAACAGTCACCCAACACCTTCATAAATTTCTCTCTCTGAGTAGAAAATGAATGCATGAGCTCTCTTTCTTCTTAAAAAAATCTGGCAAAGAGCTTTGTAGTTCATGTGAAGACTATGTAACCAACCAATGGAGAAATAGATAAAACTTGAATACTATCTGGAAAATGTTCTCTGAGTTGAACCGCCTCTACTGATTCAGTTTTCTGTAGGTTTTAAATCAGGGGTCCTCAAACTTGGCAGCTTTAAGACTTGTGGACTTCAACTCCCAGAATTGGAGTTGAAGTCCCCAAGTCTTTAAGCTGCCAAGTTTAAAGACCTTTGTTCTAAATGGTCGCAAAGAGAGGATTTGTCATGCTTTTTTTTAGCTCCTTGCCTCTGGTCTCTGGGTCACCACTGCTATTAAAGAGAATGAAGGAACATTTAAATGCTCACCTAAGTTTCATAAGTTATCAGGAGGTTTTTTAAAAATCCTACCATTTACTGGTGCTTCAAGTTGATCTGAAAGGAAGGGTAGGGGCAGGAAAATCCTAAAAATGCAATATTGTCTGTATTAAAATAAATGCAAAGGGATTCTAAAACTCAACAACAACAAAAACACCAACTTATTTCGGTACTACCGTGTTTCCCTGAAAATAACACCCTGTCTTATATTTTTTTGAACCCCAAAATAAGCACTTGGCCTTATTTTCAGGGAGGTCTTATTATTTTGGGGTGCATGGAGCAAGATGGGGCTCCTCTTGCCGTCTTACCAGATTTCCAGCTCTGCGTTTAAATATTTTCAGGCTAATATAAATATTTTCAGGAAGGCTTATTTTTTGGGGGGGGGTCTTATTTTAGCACATGCGCTCAAAAGCCCGATTGGGCTTATTATCAGGGGATGTCTTATTTTCAGGGAAATAGGGTATAAACAATAAACTCAAATCATCTAGATCACGGGTGTCAAACTCACGTCATCACATGACGTATCAGGACTTTTTTCACCTTCACTAAACCGGGCATGGGCGTGGCCAGCACATAACGCATCCGGCGCATGGACCATGAGTTTGACAGCCCTGATCTAGAGAATGGTACAGTCAGCCCCTTGTCTGAAGTTTGCATACAATGCTCATCGATATAAATTACAGCATTTGTTTTGTGGGAAGCTCTGTGGGCTTTCTAGTGGTCCATTGGCTTGTTGGAATTAGATCATTGATTTTCTGCTGCCAATGATAACAGAAAATTAGCAATCACCATTGAGCTGATAGGAGGAAGAAAGAGAAAATGATGAGACATATATGTGAATTACAATGAATAAAGAAATTCCAACCTATCTTCTAAAGCAGGGGTTCCCAGCCTGCAATATTCCAAGGGGTTGCGAAAACTTGGGTTTAGAAGTTTCAAAGTTATAATGTATATGCATAATTATATGCAAATTATATGCATATGATTATTTTTGTAAGGGATGCAAGAATATATCAGAAGCGTTCTAGCGGTGTGGGGTATAGAAAAGGTTGGGAACCCCTGTTCTAAAGATTCAACTAGGATAGTTGTTCCATTTATATTATTGCTGGGTCCACACTTCAAATTAGTTATTGTATAATGTGGTTTGTTTGGTTTTTGAAAACCCATGTGCTATAACTGTAAACCATTATTTATCGCTTATAATTTGTGAATCATTGAATTATGAATTATCAATCAATGATTGAATAAATTATAATTTATTGTAGTTGAGGAACTACAATAAACTATATGTACATCTACAATAAACTATATGAACATCACCAATGGCAGAATGCTTGTTAAATATAAAAGTACAATTTATTATTGTACTTTTTATCAATTTGCAAATTGTCATTGTAAATAAAGTAATATGTAACAGATTTGTTTTTCTTACAACATTTCATTATCTTAACTTCACTATTTACAATCTTCTCAAAATGACAAGTTTGTATATATTAGATTATGTGATTGATGAAGTTGATAAACTTGATAAAATTTTTGTCATAATAAATTAGTCCATTACCATAAATCCCTTTGATTTTCTATGATTCATTCATACATGCAAGTTATTGCTAATGTAGATGTAGATAGAGTAGAAAAAGAGTTTTGTTGTTCTATTTGAAAATATCACTGCTCTGTTGAGTGAACAAGGATGACCAGGAACTGAGGCGAGACAGGTTGAGGTAAATTTTAAAGCCTTTATTGGCTTAACAGCTAACCAGAATAACAAGGCAACTCTGAACCGGCAACAGGCAACTCTCCATCTGACAATTCTTTATATAGTGGCAGTCAGATGCTTTAGCCAATCGCGGGGCTTCATTCTCCCGCTGAAAAGCAATTGCAGTTCAGCCAATAGGGGGAAGCGCTCGTGCCACCATGGCGTAAGCCCGAAGACACAACAATCACCAAGAAAAAACTTATATTTAAAAGTATCTATTAGTACATTGCAGCTATATTCTAGATCAGTGATAGCGAACCTTTTCGGCACCGAATGCCCAAACTGGAGCACACGCGCGCATGCGCACACACTCACTGGAGCGCCAGAAACCCGAAGACCAGTTGGCCGGTGCACGCATGCGCACCAGCCAGCTGGTCTTCAGGTTTTCGGTGTTCCAGTGCACATAAAGAACGGCTGGCATGCATGCCGGAAACCAGAAGAGCAGCTGGCAACGGCACACATGCCCACAGAGAGGGCTCTACATACCACCTCTGGCACACGTGCCATAGGTTCACCACCATGGTTCTAGATTATGATATGTGGGCAACAGGATATTAGCTTCAACAGTACTGAATAGATTAGATAACTACTTTGCATAAAATAGGACAATGATGCTTGGTGTGTGACAGATCGGTCAAAATGTGTTCAGAATTATCCTTACAGTTAGCAGGAATGCTGCATGTAGCACAGATACCACTAAGGCTGGTAACTAGGTCTCACCTTCTCTATTTTACTAAAAGGCATGATGTTAAATTCTTAATTGATAAAACCATTAGGGACATCAAATATCTTTGAGCCAATCTAATAACAATGATCACACATAGAAGATTCAGTTTTGGAATACAAGAGGAGTAAATAATAAAAGTAATGCTTGTGGCAACACCAGAAGAATATTAGGATGTGAATGAACATGCATTTCTGTAGACATTGGCAGGGTTGTTGGCTAATATTTGAATAATTTACAGTGACTTTTAGATAAGCATATTTATTACTTCTTGAACTGCTATCTTATTTTGTATATTCCTATTCACCATTTGGCTGAACTATCATAAAATGACTTGCATATATATTATTTTAAACAATGCTTTTCATTGTCAATTCAGCATAAACATGGGCATAAATTTATCACGAAATAAAGTTGATTGCCAATTAAGGTAGGTGACCCAAGAAGAAAGCAACAGAAGAATATGAGACAGAAACTACGTTTCAGTTACCAAGTAAAAGAAAAATCTGTTTTCCATTATAATGCACAAATAAGTTATTTTCCCCATCATAACACCTTCTGGTATTGGTAGTGATAAAAGTGAGCTGATCAATAGGGAACTGATGCATGGCTATTCGACATAGGTCTCTTCTTCAAACGCAAATCTTTCAAAGGATTTGAGATAACTTAATTATACTTTCCAGGCAGCTGGCTAAGAATTTTGGGAACTAAGAAGCCAGAACCTTAATAGAGCCCCAAGTTGAGCAGTGCCAGAAAATACTTTAGCAGATGCGGCACGGGACGAAATGAAGGGCAATGAGGCATGGGCCAAGGGACAGGAGGTAATCTATGCGGCTTTAGGTTAGTAAGGCCCTAAGAGAAGGGGGATCCATCCCCGAAGAGCACAACCTCCAAGCTTGATCACTGGACTTGGAACACGAGGCGGCCACGCCACTGCACCATGGGGCCTCCCGGGCCAAGCGATTTCTCCTTTCTGCATTTAAAGAAAAGTTAGACCGCATCCCCTCCCGAATTTGCAAATACGGCCACCCTGGAAGCGCACTCAGCCCTCCAACAGCCCCCGTTCCCATTTCATTACCTTCCCAGCTATTCCATTAAGGAGGGCTTGTGCCTTCTCGCACTATTGGGAGGCCGCTTCAAAGCAGGGGCCCGGGCAGAGGAAGCCAGGGAAGGCCACCCGCGGCAGACTTGCCGCTCCGCCAGGAAACACGCAACACGGCTAACGCGCCTCTGGGGGTTCCGCAGCACCCCGATCGCTTTTCACACAGTTCCGCTCGCGAAACTGCTCCAATCCACGAACTACATCACCCAGCATATCCCGCGACACCAAACCCCAGATTAGCCAGGCAATAAACCGCCTCAGAGAAAATCTGGAAGCCAGAAACAGGTTTTTCGATCCTTACTTTAAGCTCGCCAATCAGGGGAAGAAAGCGCGTTGCACACTGGGAAAAAAACCTTTCGGTTTAGGCGCAACTCATAATGGGAGGCATAGTTCTCGAGCTGTTGCCTAAGTCAGAAAAGATGAGCTATTTCCCAGCCTTTCTATTCGCTTTGCGTCCTTATCAATAGCCCAAATCTTTAGCTATGCCCAATCACTATGTTGGTCTTGAATGAAAAAATCTCTCGCATTGAATCGCTTTAGCACCCCTACTTTTTCATCGACGGCAGACAACTGACATACTTGGAATATGCCAACGCTACACATAACTTCTATTTAAATATCATGGCTTGTCTATAGGGATGCTGGGAATTGTAGTTGTGTAGAGCGCTCATTTAAATGGCTTCAAAGTCTTTAAATGTCCACGAAAACTTTTCTGGAAGAAAGTACTGAATCAATGCAATCGTTAACCTATCAGATTATTTCCATGGAGTTTCACTCCCAATATAATGTACCTACAATTACAACCTAAAACTAATGTAAAACAAATTTGTACCTGGAGCTTTAGTCAGAAAATAAAACAATAGGAGGCTGGGACAAATCTTCAGTAAAGAATAGCATAGCATAGCATAGCATAGCATAGCATAGCATAGCATAGAATTCTTTATTGGCCAAGTGTGATTGGACATACAAGGAATTTGTCTTGGTGCATACGTTCTCAGTGTACATAAAAGAAAAGATACATTTGTCAAGAATCATAAGGTACAACACTTAATGATAATTATAGGGAAACAGTCAATATAAATCTTAAGGATACCAGCAACAAGTTTACAGTCATAAGTGGGAGGAGATGGGTGATAGGAACGATGAGATTAACAGTAATGCAGACTTAGTAACTAGTTTGACAGTGTTGAGGGAATTATTTGCTTAGCAGAGAGATGGCATTCGGGAAAAAACTGTTCTTTTGTCTAGTTGTTCTGTGTGCAGTGCTCTATAACGTCATTTTGAGGGTAGGACTTCTAAGTATGATAAGATATATTCCTGCTTCATTAATTCCATATAGGTGGGAGGGGCAGATATGGCGGGAGCAGGGGGCCACATCATCCTATGGGAGTGCGTCCTCGCTGTTTACAAGCGGTGGCGCGCTCCGACCCTCAAAGCTCTTCTCGTTCCCCAGGTTGTACGGAATCTCGGGCCCCAGGCCTTCGGCTGATGCTGTGCAACGCCAGGTCCGTGGTAAATAAAGCCCCCCTCATTTGTGATCTTATTCAGGAGGGGGGTGCGGACCTGGCGAGTATTACGGAGACCTGGTTGGGCCAGGAAGGGGGAGCCCCCCTTGTTGATATGTGCCCACCAGGTTTCCGTGCTTTCCATCAGCCAAGGTCTCAGGGGAGGGGCGGAGGGGTGGCGGTTGTTATCAACGAGGGTCTTGGACCAAGGGAGGCCACTGTTCCTCAGACGGCTGGATGTGAGTCCCTTCTTGTGAAGTGGGGTCATAGGGTGCAGTTGGGCTTGCTAGTCACGTACCTGGCTCCCTGCCATGTGGCAGCAGCCCTGCCTGAGCTGCTTGATGTTATAGCCGTGGTGGCTGTTGACACCCCCAGGCTTATGGTCATGGGGGATTTTAACCTGTCATCAGTTGGCAAGACATCTGAGGTGGCTCGGGAGTTCATGGCTTCCATGACGGCTATGGACCTGACCCAGTTAATTTATGGCTCTACTCACATGGGGGGACACACACTGGACCTTGTTTTTGTCTCTGGACAGTGGTTGAGTGATCTCGAAATAGGGGATATAGTGATTGAACCCTTGTCATGGACAGATCACTCCCTCCTTCGCCTGGACCTTCGAACCGCCACACCCCGCCGCAGGTAGGCGGAACCGACCAGGTGGTTCCGCCCCAGGCGCCTGATGGATCCTGAGAGATTCCAGATGGAGCTTGGGCCATTTCCTGAGGTTCTAGCACACGACTCGGCTGAGGACTTAGTGGCCGCCTGGGATAGGGCAGCGGCTGATGCTTTAGACCGAGTCGTGCCTTTGCGGCCTGTGACCCGGCGCCGGTCTCACCTGGCTCCTTGGTATACTGAGGAGCTGAGGGAGATGAAGTGCCGGAAAAGACGCCTAGAGAGCAGTTGGAGGGCTAGTCGTTCTGAATCCGACCGAACACTGGTAAGATCTCATATTAAGAATTACCTAGTGGCGATAAGAGTAGAGAAGAGTAACTACTTTTCTACTCTTATTGCGTCATCAGATAATCGCCCAGCTGCCCTGTTTAGGGTGACCCGCTCTCTGCTCCATCAAGAGACGTGGGAAGACCCCTTGGAGGGTAGAGCTGAGGATTTTGTACAATATCTGTATGACAAAATTGCTCAGATTCGTGAACAGCTAGACTCTGACTGGATTGATCCAGAGGAGATGACAGGGGCAGGTCCTGAGAATATTATTTGGGAAGAGTTTGATCCTGTGACTCCCGAAAGCGTGGACAGGATACTGAACAGACTAAATGCGACCACATGTTTATTGGACCCGTGTCCATCCTGGTTGGTACTGGCCTCCCGGAAGGTGACGCGAGGCTGGCTCCAGGAGATTATAAATGCTTCTTTGAGTGAGGGTGTCTTTCCCACCGTCTTGAAAGAGGCGGTGGTGAGGCCCCTCCTCAAGAAGCCCTCCCTGGATCCAGCTGTATTAACAAATTATCGTCCTGTCTCCAACCTTCGCTTTGTTGCAAAGGTTGTTGAGAGTGTGGTTGCACGACAACTGCCTCAGTACCTGGATGAATCGAATTATCTAGATCCGTTCCAGTCGGGATTCAGGCCCGGGTACAGCACAGAGACAGCATTGGTCGCATTGGTTGATGATCTCTGGAGGGCTCGGGACAGGGGTTGCTCCTCTGTCCTGGTCCTACTAGACCTCTCAGCGGCTTTTGATACCATCGATCATGATATCATGCTGCACCGGTTGGAAGGGTTGGGGGTGGGGGGCACTGTTCTACAGTGGTTCTCCTCCTTTCTCTCTGACCGGTCGCAGTCTGTGTTGACAGGGGGGCAGAGGTCGACCCCAAGGCCCCTTATATGTGGGGTGCCACAAGGATCGGTCCTCTCGCCCCTTCTATTCAACATTTATGTGAAGCCGCTGGGTGAGATCATCCGTGGTTTTGGGGTGAAGTACCATCAGTACGCTGATGACACCCAGCTGTACATCTCCACCCCAGACTACCCCAATGATGCCCTTGAGGTGATGTCCCGGTGCCTGGAGGCTGTACGGATCTGGATGGGGAGGAACAAACTCAGACTCAACCCATCCAAGACCGAGTGGCTGTGGTTTCCGTCGTCCCGATATAGTCAGTTGGCGCCATCTCTGACTATTGGGGGCGAGTCGTTGGCCCCCACAGATGGGGTTTGCAACTTGGGCATCCTCCTGGACTCACGGCTGTCTTTTGAAGAGCATATGACGGCCGTAGCCAGGAGGACTTTTTATCAGGTTCGCCTGATTCACCAGTTGCATCCCTTTCTGGATCGGGACTCGTTACGCACGGTCACTCACGCCCTTGTCACCTCACGCCTGGATTATTGTAATGCTCTCTACATGGGGCTCCCCTTGAGAAGCACCCGAAGGCTCCAACTGGTCCAGAATGCGGCCGCGCGGGTGGTAATGGGAGCAATGTGGCGCTCTCATGTAACCCCCCTCCTGCGCAAGCTGCACTGGCTCCCAGTGGTCTTCCGGGTGCGCTTCAAGGTTTTAGTTACTATCTTTAGAGCGCTCCATGGCTCAGGACCAGGGTACTTACGAGACCTCCTCCTGCCACCAATAGCCTCTCACCGACCAGTTCGCTCCCATAGAGAGGGACTCCTCAGGGTGCCGTCGGCCAAACAATGTCGACTGACAGCCCCCAGGGGGAGAGCCTTTTCTGTGGGGGCACCTACCATCTGGAATGGGCTTCCCCCGGAGTTACGAAACATCCAAGACTTACGCATATTCCGCCGTGCCCTGAAAACATTTCTATTCCAACAAGCTGGACTCTCCCTTTTTAATTGGCTTTTAAACTGGCTTTTAAATTGGGCTTTAAACCTCTTTAGATAAATTTGGATGTTTTTTAATCTTTGAGCCTAAATTACTTAATCTGTTTCTTAATAGTTTTTAACTTCTATATGTATTTGTATTTATTATGACTGTTCACCGCCCTGAGTCCTTCGGGAGTAGGGCGGTATACAAATATGAAAAATAAAATAAATAAAATAAAATAAATATGAACAGATCAGGAGTCAGCAGCATCCATCTATCACCTAAGTGAAAGCATAGGCTAATTATGTTTATTCCCAATTCCTTACTTGCACAAAAATGCCCAAACAGGGGCAAATGCTACAGTGAATATAGACCTTTTCCCTATATAAATATCAGAAATGAACAAAAATGAAGCACAGAACTAAAGATGCCATTCCCTCTCTCTCTCCCTCCTCCCTCCTTCCCTCCCTCTCCCTACACATACACATTAGACTGGGCAAAATGCACCCCATCACACTCAGATGGATTAGGATTTCCAAATCCATTAAATCCTCTCGCCTTGACTACTGCAACGCTCTCTACATGGGGCTCCCCTTGAAGAGCACCTGGAGGCTCCAACTGGTCCAGAATGCAGCAGCGCGGGTAGTGACAGGAGCAACATGGCGCTCCCATGTAACACCGCTCCTGTGCGAGCTGCACTGGCTCCCAGTGGTCTTTCAGGTGCGCTTCAAGGTGTTGGTTATCACCTTTAAAGCACTCCATGGCATCGGGCCTAGTTATCTTCGAGACTGCCTGCTGCTACCGACGACCTCCCATCGTCCCGTGCGCTCCCACAGAGAGGGCCTCCTCAGGGTGCCATCAGCCAATCTATGTAGGCTGGTGACCCCCAGGGGGAGGGCCTTCTCTGTGGAGGCCCCTACCCTCTGGAATCAGTTGCCCCCAGAGATAAGAAGAATCCAAGACCTTAGTGCCTTCCGCCGTGCCCTTAAAACTCACTTTTTCCAGCAAGCCGGGCTGGCTTAAGAAGAAATTTTAAATGTTTTAATTGGTTTGTATTTTTAATCTTGGGCCAAATTTATATATATTTTAATTGTTTTTTAATATTTGTATTCCATGTTTTTTAATTCTGGCTGTACACCGCCCTGAGTCCTCAGGGAGAAGGGCAGTATATAAATTTTAAAATAAATAAATAAATTTTAAAATAAATAAATAAATAAATAAATAAATTATATTCACCAAAAGTGAGTGGATTCATGGTTCGGTGTAATGAAGAATGCAGTAAACTCTGGTATATTTTAATATTGACTAAATTATAACTACAAGTCCAAAGATTCTCTATCAGTTGGGAAATTACATTTTCTATATGTTATCATAATTATATTCAAATTACATTTAAATTTAGAACCCATTTAATTAGGTTAGTTATTGATGAAGTGAAGATAGATTCCTGCTGGATGTAGCATGATTGCATTTTCTCATAAGATTCTTCATTTTCTATGACATATCTAGAGCCAACAACTGGTAATATTATTCAGTCTTTTGGGAAAGTTGGGTTTTGAAAAAGCAGGATAGGAAGCCTACCAAAACTCTTCTGGTGTTGGAGAAGACTTCTTAGAATACCATGGACAGCCAAGAAAACAAACAGATCACTGAACACATCAACCCATTCTTACTCAAAGCACAAATGACCCAGCTTAAATTATTATCCTATTTTGGATGTATTCTGCAAAGACCTAGCTCTCTGGAAAAGGCTGTAATGCAGGTTTTTTTTAATATTAGAAACAGTATTCTAGTTATATAGTTACCTTTAAGCATCACTCTTCTCTCAAATAATGAATCTGTGTTTCCCAGAAAATAAGACCCTGTCTTATATTTTTTTGAACCCTGAAATAAGCACTTGGCCTTATTGCCCTGCATTCAAAGCCCGATTGGGCTTATTATCAGGGGATGTCTTATTTTGGGGGAAACAGGATATTGGCAGAGTTTATGACTGGACTCTGGGATTCATTCAAAAAGAGAGATAAAGCTATGCAAGTGTTTCCAAATTACTTACACATTTGTTACATTGATATACCATCTTTCCTTCAAGACCTTTGAGAAGCATCGTGTTCCCTTCAAATTTTTTCCCACAACAACACTGTGCTTAGGCTAGCAGAGCAAGAGTAAGTCTCCCAGTGAGCTTTCTGGTTGCACCACGCTGGCTGTCTCGAAGTGTTGTGGATTTAATAAGACAAACACAACTTTTGGATTAATCAGAGACAGATTTTATATATTGCGCAATAGGTTCAAGGCTCTGTACATGAAGCGTTGAACAAAGACAGGAATTAGGTACACTGGTTTTATACCCTTCTAGACAAAGGATTCTTTTGAAGTCAGCAGTTCATATGGTCCTATACATTTACCAATTTTAATTGACATTACAGAGTTTCTTTGCAAAACAATCATAATTCTTTTTGTAGATTACTGAAGCATCTCTTTTATCTTTTGACGATGGACAACTTTTAACTCATGTGGATCCCCTTGACCTAACCAACCTTTAAGCTGTATGTCATTAGAATGTTCCTTTCTTCTGACAACTTAGAGGCCTCCTAGAGGAACCAAAAGGACCTTGGCTGAGTTTGTACTCTTTCCAGCCGGATGCATTGCTTTTTAGAATAGAGTGAATAGAAAGTTATCCAGTGGTCATCCATCAGAGCCCGCTTCATTACATTATTCCCCCCTCTGAAAGTTTTTCAATGCAGAAACTTTCACTATTCTCATATAAGTTTAACTTCTGAGTATACAAGATTCCAATAAACAAATCTACCATATATAGGGTCTAACAAAAGATAATTAATAAAAGTAAAGGATAGGTAGTTCTTGATTGTTTTTCTACTCTCTTGATTCTTGGGGAGATTCTCTACCTTTTTCTACAGATTCCATTTCCTCATATGGGTCTGCCTCAGAATCTTTATGTTCTTCCACAGGATATGGACCAAGTTGATTAAGAAAATGTTCTATCAAAGCTAGTTCCTTTTCAACTTGAATCTCCTTTACTGCTCTTATTTATAGATGTTTCAGCATAGGGATTGCACAAGGAATAAAAGCTAGGCCGGCCACAGCCATAT
Source organism: Pituophis catenifer annectens (assembly GCF_029215685.1). Lineage (NCBI taxonomy): Eukaryota > Metazoa > Chordata > Lepidosauria > Squamata > Colubridae > Pituophis > Pituophis catenifer. Next base: position 42,228,231 of record NW_027256887.1, on the reverse strand, counting down.
TAATTCACCCGGATCCAGGCAACCAAGAAAACCACATGTCAGTTGTTTATAACCTCTGACCTATCTTGGAAGCCCTATCCTGCAATTCCTTGGCCATTTCTCTGACCACACCTGATTTGTTACATGTTCCTGTCCAGTTTGTTGGTAAACACAAATATGCATCCTTTCCACATAAGAAGATTTATGGAAAAGGCATGCACTCAGTAGTTCCTTGCATTAGTCCAGACCCCTAAGTCCCTGCCACAAACATTCCTGCCAGTGGTTGCAATGGGACTTCCAGTGAGAGGTCCTTCTGTTTATCTCTGAGAATTGGTCCTTCAAAAAACATATTGAGAGGTAGTATTTCCAGGTGGAAAAAGGATACACAAATCTAATTTGGACTTTAAGTTGAACCAGAGTGGAAATTCTGAAGGTTGAAATGGTCTTGGACAGATTCCATCCACCCCACTTTCCCTTCTTAAAGTTTATTTCTGGTAGCCTTTGTTCTATCCCAGAGTTGTGGTTTGACAGGAACAGCATGATAAGATGTAGGGCTAACATAAGCAGCAGTTCTGACCTAGGGTAGGGTCGTACTGTTTAACAAGATCTTGACTTTATTCCAAAATTCGTGATATATAGTCTCCTCTATGCAATTGTTGTAGAGGCCCATTTTCTTTATCTATTCCCCCCTCAGCTGGGAATGTCAATAGTGCAACCTTAGGTGGTGGAGTTGACTTAGGTCTAAAGTAAGAACCCCGTGCATAGACAATGCGTTTTTGGCGGTAGCGAACTTGACCTAAAGTGTCTCCACTTGGGGAATCAATGTTCATCTTATGTTCACCTGAGAGTCCTAGTGCGAATAATGTCCAAAGCCATAAACAAATCATAATCAACTATGGTGTGAAGCTCACTACGTCAGGGAAAGGGTTAGTGGTGCATGTGGTTTGGGAAACAGGAGTAGCAATAAAAATCCTAGGTCTACCACAAAAACGTTCCTTATATATGTAAAACAAAATTACTAGCAAAATTAGAAAAACAAGTACCCACAAAACGTACTTCCAAACTTCTAATAACATTAGCATGTGTAAGAAAGTGTTATATTAAAGCTAATAATATGTATATGTACAATGTGAAGGCAGTTGTCCTCTTTACAAATCTTCCGCCGTGCGTTGAGAATCAGCTTCCGGAGTGATTCAGCAAGGCTGATGGTCACCTGGTATCAGTCTCATCCAGTGGATCCAGGATTGTCCTCCTAAGATCTTAAAAACACAATTACAAAACCAATACATCTGGGCGAGTGCGCAAAGGAATCTGAGCAGTTGTAGTCCTTTTCAGTTGGGAAACAGCATAGGCAACCACTGAATCCTAAGAAAGAAAAAAATACAAAAATAGTCCAGATGATGAAGAATGCTATTCCCACTGGTGGCTGGATCCTTTGGATCATCAACTTCACTGGATTTCCTTGATGAGATTGAGCCCGTTCACTTGGGGTCTAACTTCCGTCCAGTTTGGATTAACATCCAATCATCGTGGTGGAATTTGTGGACTGGAAACTTCAAAGGTGGTGTTTGGGCTAATAGTCCTTGTTTCCTAAAAACTTCAAAATATCTGGACAGGTTATACACATATTGTTTCAATATTTTGTCTCTGGTTTCCAAGGAAGTAATGCATATGCTTCCTGTAGTGAAAACTACTCCAAACAACAGTTCATATGATGATAATCTGTCTAGGTTGGGTAAAATTCTTGACACCACTGTTGCTGTAGCATTACTGCAGATAAAAGCTGCAACCCACATTTGTTTATAATTGATGTTACTAAAGGATATATCCAAATACAATCATAGCTTAGTTTAAAAGTTCATGTACAATAGCTTGAAGTCCCCAATGACTCCACCCATATTTTGCCAAATGATGTCCAGAGACTAAGGGTTACAATGCATTAAGCAATAGCCGTCATAAAGTCAGCTTATTGCCCCCCACAAACTGGGTCCTCAATTCACCTACCTTAGAAAGGATGGAAGGCTGAGTCAACCTTGAGCCTGGTGAGATTCGAATTTACAGTAATTGCAGACAGCTGGTGTTAAATTACAATGCATTTATCCACTGAGCTATCCAGGCTCCCTGTCCATAGAGCTTAATTTAATGAATACAATTCAAAGGTTTGAGCAGACCAATTTCAAGGCAATTTGTCTCCAGGGGGTGTCCCTCCAAATCTGGTCTTGTTTTTGTATGGAGACCAATTATTTCAACACCATAAAGTTCTCATCCAAGGTGATCCATTGATCTGGTGTTGGTTAAGAACTGTGCTTGATTCAAATTGAAATCTGCAGGTAAAATCAAATCTGTGTTGCATTAAAATTGTTTTATTTTTGTTTAGAATCTTGAATCAGATAACCACCACTGAAGGATAGTTCTGACTTGATGTGGGATGTTTACAATGAGGGCTCCCTCCAAAGGTCAATTGCCTACTTTCTGAGCCAACACCCCTCGTGCAATTCAATTTGTGTGTGTGTGTGTGTGTGTGTGTCTACAAAGAGACCGAATGGCTTTTCCAAATTTAGCAAACCCAATACAGGAGCCCTGGTTAAAGCCTGTTTCAAATTTTCAAGGCTTCCTCTTTCATGTCCCTCCCAGTTCAAACTCCAAGATCCAGATTCAATTAATTTTGCATAGGATTGTCTTAATTCTTGCTTGTTTATAGATGGAGGCGGAGACGCTACCCCTCCTTTCTATCAGGAGTGATTTTTATTTATTTATTTATTTTTCCTGTGGGGGGGGAAGTCTTTCCCTTTAAAGATTGCTGAAAGGCAGAGCTTTCCCCGTCCTGAATTCAAAACTCCTGGAATCAGTTTTATTGTTCCTAGTAAGGCAAGCAAGAAACAAACACATCTTTTATTCTTCCTTTTGTTGTGGAAATTAAGGCAACGTCTCAGTTTCTTAATGGCCCATTGGTAAAGGTGGGGGCTGAACTCTGCCGGAGTTTCTGCATATTTTCTTTAGGGGAATTTTCTTGTGCTTTTAATATTGAGCTTCTCAAATCTTCCAACACTCCCTTCACTGATTAAGTGTATTCAAATGCTTTGTTCACTTAATCTGATCTTCCCTGCTCAGATCACCACTTCTTCCCTACTTCTTAGCACTTCCACATTTCAATCTGCCAACTTCCATAACTTTCCAAAAACAAATCACATACCTTCTCCTTTCCATCAATTCTACTTTCTCTAACTCCTTCTTATTATAACATTCAATTCCTCCTACCACTGCCATCCTGATTTCCAAGCCAGCACAAGTCTGTGTAGACAAACTTAAAGGCAACTTTCTGACTTCCCTTAAAACTTCCTCTCTTCCTTCAACTACCATATATCCCTCTATAAACAAATGAGCTCCTCAGCAACAATTATCTAATCTCCCCGCAAACTGAAGTGAACAAAAACAAGCATACTCTCGAGGCAGAATCCAACATTTTAGACAAAAATGCCACTGAATCTCTCCCACCACACATCGCAATTTCCAACTCATCTCTGTGACAATTCCCAAAAAGGGCAGTAACTTGTGCTACTAGCAAACAAACAAATAAACAACAAACAAACATACAAACGAACAAACGTGCCATCTGTTAAGGATGCAGAATGCACGCAAACATAAAAAAAACATTTAAGAAAGACATCTTCAAAAATAAAACAATAGTAAAATGCAAGTCAGATTAAAAAAATCTTTCAAAATCATTTCTTTGAGATAGAATAAAAATAAGAATAAAATAATTTTATTTCTATACCATCCTTCTCCCGAAGGACTCAAGGCGGTGTACAGCCTATTTTGTTTAAAAAAACAAGACAACACCAATTTAAAATAATTAAAAATATTAAATGGATTCGGCTCAATTTAAAACCTCAGAAATTTAAAACATCCGATTTAAAATTATGTTACTAACCCAGCCTGGCGAAACAACAGGATTCTGAGTACAGGTTTAATGAAGCGTTTTTAAACCTCCAAAAATTTCCAGAAAAAAATAAAATCAAAATTGTATTCAGAGCAGAAAAGTTTTCATATGCAAATTAAAAAGACCTAGCAGCAACAGCATTAGCCGATCACCCACTTCCCCCTCCTTTCTCTGCTCAGCAGAGAGACATGCTGTCCGCAGCCCACCCTTTTCCTACTTCTTTCTTCCAAAGGAAGGGGGGGGGGAAATACAGGGGAAAAAAATATTTAAAGTACATAGAATTCTCATCTTCCTTTCGCCTCTCCTTTCAACAACACAACCCTCTGCATTTCTTTCTAATTTCTCACATTCTCAACACACCGGCATTCACATTTGCACTGCAATCAACTTCTTGTTTAAACCAATTTCACATACAAAAAATCCCACTTCATGCAAACCAACCATTACAATAATCTCAAATATCTCTCACAGCCTCAAGCACAAATCATCTCACTTTGCTGGCAGCCACACATATCACAATCAATTAAATTCCATTCAAATTTACACACTATCATTATATATATACATATATATTTAACAGAAATCACACCAAATTGATCAAATCATATTATCTGTTTTCCCATTTAGACAGGCTCTAATTTTTAACTGCCTGCTAAACCCCGGGAGGGAAGAACAGTAAACTCTGGCTGTTTAAGAATGTCAGTTTATCAGAAAATTTATAACACTGCAATTAGTTCTTCTCTTACCACACATAAGATTACACACAATACTTAGTACTTAATTTCAATACTTAAATACTTAATTCCAGAGACTTCAGCACGCCAACTGGTCTCCCAGGAGATTGATCAGATCTCACTCTTCCACCCCTTTAATGGGTAGGTACCTCTAAACAGAGAGACTTTAATTCTCTGATTTATACTTACCTGTTTTCTTTTCCTCTTTCTTTCTTTCTTTTTTCTTCTTATCTATTTTTGTTGAGTCTCTGTTGTCTGATTAACCTTCAAGGATTCTTGACTTGCCTGTCTTCATCAGCGGGTTTACGGCACCTCCTCACTGAATCTCCATGGACTTCAAAGGAGTCCTAATGGCCGGCCAGTGGATTTTCCTTGGGGAGGCGTCGATTCCCGCTGAGGCAGGCTGTCTGGTAGAACAAAAGTTCTCTGCCTTGTAGTCTCATCTGGGGTGCCATAAATGTTGTGGATTTAATAAGACAAACACAACTTTTGGATTAATCAGAGACAGATTTTATATATTGCGCAATAGGTTCAAGGCTCTGTACATGAAGCGTTGAACAAAGACAGGAAGTAGGTACACTGGTTTTATACCCTTCTAGACAAAGGATTCTTTTGAAGTCAGCAGTTCATATGGTCCTATACATTTATCAATTTTAATTGACATTACAGAGTTTCTTTGCAAAACAATCATAATTCTTTTTGTAGATTACTGAAGCATCTCTTTTATCTTTTGACGATGGACAACTTTTAACTCATGTGGATCCCCTTGACCTAACCAACCTTTAAGCTGTATGTCATTAGAATGTTCCTTTCTTCTGACAACTTAGAGGCCTCCTAGAGGAACCAAAAGGACCTTGGCTGAGTTTGTACTCTTTCCAGCCGGATGCATTGCTTTTTAGTGTTGGAAGAAACATACTTCTGGGTTCTGCTCCAAGTGGGGAAAACAGACACTGGAAACATGGAGACTGCTTGGAAAGATGGTTTAATGGTGGACAGGATCACATGGCTTGAGTTCCTGAACAGAAAAGAGGGCAGATACAGTAAATCCTCGGGTTTTTATGCTCTCTCTGGCTCTGCATTTCTTGGGGCCCCGAAAGAGTATCCTGATTGGTTGTCAGACTCCCAGGGGGTGGGGGCCTTGCTGGCTGATGGTCACATGTGCTTCCCAGGTCACATGTGGCGAGTTTCTGCTGCTATTGTGTAGAGGGCTAATCCTATCTTTGACAATTCCTACTATGGCTCTGCCTGAAGGAGGCAGATCTTTGTTATGTAGAATAGACTGGCCCAGGCCTTAATGGCCCATTGACAAAGGGTGGGGGGCAGGAAGGTGGGAGCTGCTTTGTCTGTAAAATATGCTTCTCATATTTCTCATCCAGGAAAATATAATATTCTGCCTTTTTCATATTTTCTAAAATATTTCACTCTTCCAGGAAAGGGGTGGGTGCTAACTTCCTACAATCCCTACTCTTTTTTTTTCAAAACGTGAGTTTTGAAACAAGTTCTTGGCAAAAGATTAAAATTGATCACATCAGGGAGCTTAATGGGTGCTTTTAATTTTCTAATGCAAAGGGGAGGCATTGATAGAGGCAACAGAAAAGGATTCCTTCAGTGGCTTCCAAAAGCTTTCAACCATGAAGGTCTAGCAGCCAGGAAAAAATTTCTGGTAAGAATTTTACAGTATCCAATTTTCCATGCCAATTAATTTCAGACTTCAGATATTACTTTCTGTGAGCTTCCAGTCAGGTTTCAAGCAAACACATGTCCCAAAATTTTTCACAGCCATGATTTTCCTTTAAATTGCAGGCTGCCCATTTCCAAGGGTTGGTTACTGAACCTGTCCTAGCTCTTAGTTTAGTGCATCCAGGATTTGTGAGTTTCTTTTTTTTTTTTTTTTTTTGGGGTGTTACACATAATGAGCCCTGGGATTTCTGCTCATGAGACCACCAGTGCAATATATCTTCCTTTACTGGGCAACTGGGCAGCATCATTTGTGAGTCACAGTCAGGGCTTGGGTTTTGGAGATCACTTTTCTGCTATCTCTTCAAGTGAGGGAATTGCCTGAGGGGTATTGCTTCCTTCCCCATGGAATTAGCAGGGAGGTAAAACTACTTGGCTTTTAGTGTTACAGAGCAAAAATCAATCTAGGAGAAGCTTTGTGTGGAGGTAAGTGAAGGAAATAGTTTCAATCTAATTCTGAATAGTGTGTCTCTCTGTGTGTGCATGTGTATGCAGCTACTTTTACAATACAGACAATACAAACATTTTGGACATATTTCTCCTCTCCACCAGACAGAAATCTAGAGTGTACATAACTTGCTGTGGAAACCACTCCCAAATACAATTCTTACAATAAACTGATTACAATATAAATGAGACAAGAAAGAAAACCTTACAATGAATTTCCACCCTCCCCATAGTCTTTCCAGCTGTCTTCTGAGGATTGAAAAGAGTCTTTTGGTCTTTACTTGTACATCTCAGGGTCTTTTCTTTCATGTCTGCTGGGTAGCATGCTTGGGGTAAGGCTGGTCAGTCAGGCTTGGAAAGGTCTGCTCCACACTGGTTGCTGTGATGACTTTCAGTGGAGGCTGGATTCAAACCCAATTCCTGGTTCAAACAGATGGAAGGTCTCCTCTGGAGGCAGCATCTGGATCCATGTGCTCTGCTTCCACAGGTTGCAGAGTCCTTTGTGCAGGGCTGAAAGACATTAGAACAGGGTCCCCTCCCCCCTTTTGTGGGTAATCTTCCCAGGAAAGGCATTGTAACAGGATTACAGATGGGGGGGGGGGTAGATAGCTTGCAGGTAGAGTTTGAAAAGAAACAACACAACAGTATTGCAGTTACTAAACAGATAATGCAGTTTCAACAAAATGGAGACACAACAGATAAGAAAAAACTGGATTCACATGCTTCAGGAAAGAGATGAACAGGTAAACCCATTTAAACACATACAGTAAATGCAAGACTGATTTTTTTACTTGTAAACAAACTTAAAACAGTTTCCTCATAAACTTGAGTTGTTACTTTAAGATACAGAGAGGGAAGGAGAAAAAAAAACCAGAAATAAAATGTCTCCTTACTCTGTCTTTGTTGGCCAGACAAACACAGGGCAAAGGCTCTTTCTTTCTTTCTTTTCTCTCTCTCTCCCATTTTTCATTGTTTCAACCGTTTTTTTTTTCTTTTCTAGTAATTTAAAATTCTTGTCTCTAGAGATCAAATACATTTTACAGTTACAATTACCTCGAGGGCGCACAAAGACTTAGACACACACACATAAAGAGAAGAAGGACAAAGAGAAGAAAGCAGAACTCTGAGATTTCACACATACTGATCATTCCCATGTAAATCTCAGTTAAATTAGGGAAGGCACAAATCTTAAGAAACATACCACGTGGTTGCATAGAAGACAGAGGGACAAACAAACAAAACAAACCCAACAAACAAACAAAACAAACAAAACCCCCAACATTCCTATTTATATATCTCCCTTTTCTTTTAAGTACCTTTATTTAGCCAAATTTGTCTCCCGGTGTTATCTCTTAGCAAAGCCCATTTTCGACACAATTTTCCTAATTTCCTTTTATCCATGCCCCTCAATATGGGCACCCGCCTGGCGTCCCAGGCCGCGAGCACTTCTTCCACAGGGGTCCCCGCCACCCGCGAACTATCGCTACCCATGACCCTTTCCTTTTCTCCAGAAGGATCACTTCGACTTAGCCGGGTGGCACGCCATCAGTTTTCAGAGAAAAAGCTCTGGGAAGGACTTCGATTCCCTTACGAAGTATGGGCCCCTTCCTCTTAGGGAATCGCCGTAGTTTTTCGGATCCAAAAAGGGGATCCGGGAGGACCTGCTGACCCCAGCAGGTGGTACTGGCACCTCCTCTCACACACACACGCTCGCCCCGTGTCTGGGCTGGACAAAACCGGGTTTCCCTTTCACAATTTATTTCCCCCCTTCACACGCTTGGCTTTCGCTCGGCTTCCATTCCTTTTAAACACAAAGTTCCACATTTGGCAACCCCCCCTTGCTTTCTCTATCCTACCGGTCATGGCTCAGTGGAGCTAGCAGTAGGCAGAGGTGCGGCTAGAGGTCGCTCAAAGAGGTGAAATCAGACTGTTTTCCAGGTGGAATCCCACACACACACTTCCTCCTTCCCTAACAGAAGATCCTGTGCTCTGGCAAAACCCCCATGCTCTCCAGACTGTTAGTCTTTCTGCGGCTAGGAAATGCACAGAGAAAGCAAGATCCAACTGTGATTGGGAGAAGGGCCTTCACTCACACACATGCAGGCATAAACAAATTTCCCATGCTTTTCCATACTTTAAAATTAAAATTTAGAGGTACTCACCTTCTTTCCAAGCAGCCTTTGAGCTCAAACTCAAAACCCCTTTAAAACCTAGTTCCAAATGGCCAAGGTCCAGGAAAACATACCCACAGACTCAATGGGTCTGCTGCTAGCAAGGGAGGCTTACCTGGGCCTGGTCCATTGGTTAGGTTAGCTTGGAGTCCCATCTGGGTCGCCAATTGTTGGAAGAAACATACTTCTGGGTTCTGCTCCAAGTGGGGAAAACAGACACTGGAAACATGGAGACTGCTTGGAAAGATGGTTTAATGGTGGACAGGATCACATGGCTTGAGTTCCTGAACAGAAAAGAGGGCAGATACAGTAAATCCTCGGGTTTTTATGCTCTCTCTGGCTCTGCATTTCTTGGGGCCCCGAAAGAGTATCCTGATTGGTTGTCAGACTCCCAGGGGGTGGGGGCCTTGCTGGCTGATGGTCACATGTGCTTCCCAGGTCACATGTGGCGAGTTTCTGCTGCTATTGTGTAGAGGGCTAATCCTATCTTTGACAATTCCTACTATGGCTCTGCCTGAAGGAGGCAGATCTTTGTTATGTAGAATAGACTGGCCCAGGCCTTAATGGCCCATTGACAAAGGGTGGGGGGCAGGAAGGTGGGAGCTGCTTTGTCTGTAAAATATGCTTCTCATATTTCTCATCCAGGAAAATATAATATTCTGCCTTTTTCATATTTTCTAAAATATTTCACTCTTCCAGGAAAGGGGTGGGTGCTAACTTCCTACATTAGAATAGAGTGAATAGAAAGTTATCCAGTGGTCATCCATCAGAGCCCGCTTCATTACATTAGAAGTAACAGTAACAGAGTTGGAAGGGAACTTGGAGGTCATCTAGTCCAACCCCCTGCTCACGCAGACGTCCTATACTAGGGATTCGAACCACCGACCTTTCTGATCGACAAGCTCAGCGTCTTAGCCACTGAGCCACCTAGGGAGCCGCCATTAGGGACCCTTCGCATAACCAAGCCTTCACTTCTACAGCGGCTTGCTGGAATTCAGATTACTCTGCCTAGTCGCTTCCAATCCGTTCACAGCTTGTAGCGAACCCTTCGTTTCCCCCGATCGACGATCTGCATCAGCTCAGAGACCCAGGCGAAGCGGACTTTCGCCTGCTCCAATCACCCAGTTAACTGTGGCGTGTTCAGAAATCCTGTACATTAATTAAGCAAGCCATAGATTCATATTATCTAGGAATAAGACTACTTTTAATTGTTTAAACAATAATATAGCAAACAGCAAACAAACCGGCGAAAACAAATAATAGCATTGTCGGTCTTCAGAAGTCACCAAAGCGGTTCATTAACCATGAGGAAAAAAACCACGCCCACCCAAATCGATTAGAAACGAATTAAAGCTTTAAGTCGCCGCCTAAAAGTCGCACTTGGGCGATTAGAAGATGGTGAAACGGGGCTTTTTAAGACAGACATTCTCTATATCCAATAAGAACGTCCAATAGTCGGTAGCCGGTCGTAGGCAAGGCGGTACTTCGCCTTAGCAATGGTCACGTGTGCGTGCTGCGCCTGCGAAACTTCCTTTTCTGGGCGGCCGCGAGAGAGGCGACACCATGAAGGCGTCGGGCACGGTGAGTGCTGCGCGTGTGGCCTTGCTGGGGGTCTCGTGCGGAGAGGCCTCTGCTGCTGCGTGGCCGAAGGAATGCGAGCGAGGCAAAGAATGGTAGAAAGGCGGGGAGGGAATCTCCATTCGGGAACCTTCTTGCAGTTGTCTTTTTCCTCTGCCACGAGTGAGCACCCAATATGGCCGTCTCCCCTGCGCTAGTTCCTGTAGCGTGGGCCCCGGTCGGCTGCTCAAGTCGCGGATTCAACTCGCAACATCTTTCCCGAACCTAGGATGCAATATTAGAACGAGATTAGTTGGGAAGAAAATACAGTTGTAGCCATCCCACTCATGTCATTCTTAGGTTCTTTTCGCTCTAATCCGTTTTCAAGACAACTCCTCGGGGAGGTTTCAAATAGATAGTAGGTACTCTACCTCTGTAATTATTGTTTTTGAAAATCTTTATAGCTGAATTTACAGAGCATTGGGGAATCGTGGGCTTTGTTTGATTTAGTAAAGCAGCTAAATAACACCTTTTTCTAAAGGTGTAAGTGCATCTCTTGATCAAGTTTGATTCTAAAACTAGAATGGATTTTTATTAATATTTCTTTCTCTTCTTTCTTTTAAGCTGAGGGAGTATAAAGTTGTTGGGAGATGCCTTCCTACTCCCAAATGTCCAACACCACCTCTCTATCGGATGCGTATCTTTGCTCCTAACCATGTTGTTGCAAAGTCCCGTTTCTGGTATTTTGTCTCGCAGCTGAAGAAGATGAAAAAATCTTCTGGAGAAATTGTATACTGTGGACAGGTATTGTAATAGGAAGTGGAATAGATTTAAATATTGAAAGCATATTTTCTAATACTGCTTATTCCTAATACTACCTATACTCATTGGATTAAAAGGTTTTCCAAAAAAGTTTGTCTTAAAATTTCCATTACTGGTACCATCATGATGTGTAAAATCCTTAAATTACTTTACCCTATTTCATTTCATGACTGTTGATGAAATGAATGACCCTTACTGAAGATAAACATAAAAAGACCTTTATTGAAGAAATAATTGCTGTTTTTGTGCCCTGTAGATGGGATAGAAATTATAAAATTCTTTTAAAATTGAAACTATGGAAATATTTTTTTCCAAGAGTGCCCTTTTTAAATTTCTTTCAATGAATTTGGCAAAGAGAGGTAAAAGGTTAAACTTTGCACAATCCATTGCTAATTTTCTGTTGGAAAGTAAGGTAGTTCTTACCTTACTTTGAATGTCCATCAATTTTATGTCCAGCATGTGGAGGCACCTAGTTGATCACTACTTTTGATAGAATGCTAGAGAAGCATACCAGTCCTGGCTTCTTCAGAGAGCTACAGGTTGATTCTATGTGGTGCCTGTGCTAATGAAGAATTAATCTGAGGTGGCCTTCCATAGGTCAATGAATATTTTTATAGAGATAAATCTGTCCTCACAGCAGACCATGAAATAGTAATAGTAATAAATGGAACCAATTTTGTGTCTGCTGAATTCAAAGCATTTTGGGTGGGCAAAGAATCATAGTACAATGCTACTGACTTCTGCATAAAGATTTCAGTTTGTTTCAGGATTAGATTCATGTAATCCTGGGTATGTTTTTTTACCCTGTCTAGTCAGATTCAGAGAAACTCTATTAGATTCTAATGTATTCTGTGGAAGTTGGATTACAGCTTTAGGATGTTCGTTCTAATTAATTCATTGTAGACTTGACATGCTAATTAAAACAATACTGATTTGTTTTCTGTTGTTTTAACATGGGTATTTTTATTCTGTTAGGTTTTTGAGAAGTCTCCTCTGAAGGTGAAAAATTTTGGTATCTGGCTGCGCTATGATTCTCGTAGTGGAACTCACAATATGTACAGGGAGTACAGGGATTTAACAACTGCTGGAGCTGTTACACAGTGCTGTAAGTAGAAGCCATTCAGTATTAGATCATCTTAAGATATCACTATCATAAAAGAAAAGTGTTGCAGAATTGATATTCCTCAGTGTTGGTTTTACAATAATGTTCCTGTTACTTTGACTACTAGTTAATGTATTCTTTTTACTGAGAAGATAGTAAATAATGGGGGAGTTTTGGGTGCCTTTAAATCAGTTTTGACTCCCAACAACTGCCTGGACAAATCCCAGCATTTTTCCTGAAAAGATTTCAGAAGTGGGTTGTCATTGTCACTTTCCTAGGGTTGAGAGAGAAAGAATGACTGACCTGAGATCACCCAGTTGGCTTTCATGGGATTTCTGCTCTTTAGCCTAATGCTTTTAACCACTACACCAAGCCGACTCTCAAATGGTAATATAGGTAACCCTTGACTTACGACCACAATCAGGCCCAAAATTTATGTTGCTGAGTGAGACAGTTGCCAAGTGGAATTTGCCCCATTTTACGATTTTTTTTCCATAGTTAAGTGAATCACTGGAGTTAAGTTAGTAACATGGTTGCTAAGTGAATCTGGTTACCCATTGATGTTGCTTATCAGAAGGTCACAAAAATGATCACAGGACCCCCGAAACATTGCAACCATCATAAATATAAGTCAGTTGCCAAGTGTCTGAATTTTGATCATGTGATCATGGGGATGCTGCAATGGTCATGTGAAAAATGGTCAGTTGCTTTTCAGTGCTATTGTAACTTCGAACGATCACTAAATGGACTGTTGTAAGTCAAGGACTACCTGAAATGAATGTTAACATTGAATTGTTGAAATGTGTTACATATTACGATTAGCTATGACTGCTATGTTATTTTATACAGTGCCATTTAGACAACCTTAGTTTAAATATTGACTAAGCTACCTGACATTTATTTCAAATCCAAATTGTCAATCAAGACCATTTGATGTATCCCAGAAGGCATTTATTCGTATTAGACAATTAATTAATTTTTATACCGCCCTTCTCCCGAAGGACTCAGGGCGGTCAACAGTTAAAATGACATACATAATAAAATGTGAATATAAGATGATTAAGCTATAATTTGGTTCATCGGTTAAGAATCTTCAGCATAAAGATTTAGAACAATTAGAAGAGATTTATGCCAGCCCGGCTTGGTGAAACAGAAAGGTCTTAAGTGCACGACGGAAAGTATGAAGATCTGGGATCATTCGTATCCCTGGGGGTAACCTGTTCCAAAGGGTAGGTGCCCCCACAGAAAAAGCTCTTTCTCTGGGAACCACCAGTCGATATTGCTTTAGTGACGGCACCCTGAGGAGGCCCACCCTGTGGGAGCGTGCTGGTTGGTGGGAGGTTATTGGTTGCAGAAGGTGGTCTCGTAGGTACCCAGGTCCTAAGCCATGGAGCACTTTTATTATTGTTATTTATTGCCAAAGCAAAAAAATTCAAAATTAATTTGGACAATATGCAAGAAATTTGGTATAGATACTTGGAGTATGCTCTATTATTCAATCAGTAGCTTCAAAGTTTAATATTAGATATGTTTGTAATATCCTAAACATTCATTCAGTTCAGAAAAACTCTTTGATTGGGCTAATTGAGTTAGTCAAAGGATGCTTTAAGAAGGTTCCCCTTTTATGCTGGATATATAATAAATTTGAAGAAACATGAAATAGACATGTTCACTTGTAATTCCTTCTCAGTTTTATGTTAATGTTGAACCACATTCTTGGAGAGATGTCAGTGATTTGTTAAATATCCTTAAAACTGGGAATCTTAATCTCAGGAATCTTTGATAGATTCGTGTTTGATTTGCTGCAAAAAAGTGATATATTCTTGCAAGCTACTTGTGCTCCAAAAGTTAAAACTTGTTTTAATAAAAATTTGTCAACTGCTTTCAAATTACCTTTGTTCACAAAGAGATAATATCATTATTTGTGGTCTATGTTTAATTTATTGCTTAAAAATTAATATTAAAATTAAAGAAAGTTATATAATTTGAATTGTTTGATTTCTCTGTGTGTTTGGTTTTATTTTTGGTTATTTTTAAAAAATAAATTCCTAAGTTTGTTTGTTTATCCCCCTTGCCCCAGTTTCCCCCATTACAGTTTTTTAATAGGTTTCTTTGTAGCGGTGTATAATATGTTATATAATAATAATATGATTAATTTAAATATAACACAATAACATTTTTTTTACAAAATGTTATAAAGTTTGTAAAACTAAACTCAAAAGTTTGGAGATCCACACATTTCCTTGGGAACACAGTTAAATTTGGCTATTTTAAGGTAGGCAGATCAAAGATTACATCACAACATAATTTAAGCCTTTCTAAATAAATTCAGCAAATTGAATTCCTATATAAATGTTTATTGCATATTTAGCTTCCCTTAAACCTGAAATTCAAGTCCACCTGATTTTAAAAAGGATAGATAACATGCCATACATTAATTTATTTAAAAAAAATTCTAAACATATTCTTGGATACAAATGATTGAATGTAGTTATTACACTTTTCATTTCTAGAACCTGTTGATTCTCCTCTAAGCTTGCTTAGTTTATATGGCAGAGCCATAAATTGTTACTAGTTTTGTAATTTTTTTAACTGCATGCAAACCCAAAGAGCATTGTTTATAATAAAATGTTCTTGTCATGTGTGCAGATATTAAATGTTTCTTGTCGCCTTTCAAGAGCTGAAGTGTTTTTGAAAGTGAAATTGAAGATTCTACAACAAATAACTTTTTTATATGGAGATTAGTATAAGTATTTAGATCAGAGCTAATTATTTTGCTAAAATGTGTAATTCAACTGATGAATTGCAGATCGTGATATGGGAGCACGTCATAGAGCCCGTGCTCATTCTATTCAGATCATGAAGGTTGAAGAGATTGCTGCTAGCAAATGCCGCAGACCTGCTGTCAAACAGTTCCATGTAAGTAAAACAAATTTTAAGTGTGTGTGTGTTCTCAAACTGTACAATTTGGAATTTTTTCTACTTTCTATGAAACTTTATAATTCTGGTCAATGACTATAAGAAGATTGAACGCATATATATTGAAGTTCCTCCATTAATTTGGAGTCACAGACTGTTCAGATAACTACAGAAATTACTGCAGGTTTGTTGGAAAAAAGCTGAAGAAGAATACTTTGTGTACCAATTTGATCTTCTAGAGAAAATGAGATCTTAATCTGACAAACATACAATACTAAAAATGCTAATATGCTAGAGTTCTAATATGTATTTTTTAAAAAACAATTTTCCAAAATGATCCAGTTTCTTACTATTTAGCATTATACTTACTTTAAAAAGTATATAACCACTTGGCTTGTTTTTTTAAAAAAAATATTTTATAATTGTGCTCTAAGAAATCCATCCTTTATTTTGCATAGAATAAATAATCACTTGGTACTAACATTAGAAATATATGTGTTTTCACTAGAAAGTGTTGTTCTTAAAATTTTCTGAATAGTACCCACTGGTGAAATTTTATTTGGGCTTCTAATGAAATTTAATTTCTTTCTACAGGATTCTAAAATTAAATTCCCTCTGCCACACAGAGTGTTGCGCCGTCAGCATAAGCCACGCTTCACTACCAAGAGACCAAATACATTCTTCTAAATGTAGGCTTGATTGATATGGTCCATGTATCAATAAAGCTTTTTGAACATTTGATTATGTTTTAAACCATATTTATTCTACTCTTATTTATATGGCTCCTCATCTCATCAGTGTGACTGTGAATGGCAACAGTTTTAAACATTTTAAATGTTTAACGATAAGCATTAACTAGCAACCAAGACAAACACAACAGCTTTACAGGTTCTGACTCCAATCCTTCCAGCCCTTGCAAAGGCCAACAGGTTCAAGGCCAATCTAAATTATGTTCCACAAAGTAGATGCCATAATGCAAAAGGCGCTCTCTTCCTGGCATTTTCCAGATGAACTAATTGACAAAATCCATAGCATGTTTCTTATGTCATACATGATGGGACAAGTGGACATAATCAAGTAGAGGTGGTTCTCACTTTTGCAAATAAAATGCTTCAAAATTCAATATCTCCTCGGAATGATGAATTCTGGTCCCAGCTCTACTATACCCTAATTATGCAGAAGGCTGAGGTGATAAGAATTTTAGATCTTGCATAAATGTTCACAGGGCATGTTTATTTACATCAACTTTCATAAACAATTTCAACTTTATAAAAGTAAAGCTTAATTTCTGTCTGGCAACATGCTAAGTAAAGATGCAGAAAACTCAATAATGTTCAGTTGAACAATACATTTTCTCAAACATAGTATTACTGTTTGAAGAAATATCCATCTCGTTCAGTTCCAAGTGGGGAGAAAGACACTGGAAATATGGAGGCTGATTGGAAAGATGTTTATTGATGGACAGGACCACATGGGTTTTGAGGTCCCGGGCAGCTGACCACATGGTGTGGAGAGATAGAGGTAAATTTATACCTCTCTTGGACTTTGAACTTGAGCTTCTTGTTCCTGTGCAAGAATATATTCTATTGGCTACTGTTAGACTCCCATGGGGCTATGCAGGGGTCATAGCTGAGGTTGTCTAAGTTTGGTTGAACCTTGCTGGGTGATGCTGGTCCTTAGGAATTTTTGAAATGCAGTGAGCCCTGCTGCTAGATGGGTAGAGGGCTAATCCTATTATGTCCTGAGGGGTCATGTCTTAATCCCATTACCCTGGAGCTAGAGGTTTTTTGTAGATAGGCTGGCCCAGTCTTTCTTAATGTGCACCAAAATATCTGCTGGGGGCAGGGTGCTGGGGTTCTGTTTCCTTTAAGATTTTTATTTCTCTTTTAAGGGAAATATTTTATCTTGCCTTTTTAGTATTTCCTAAAATACTTCATTCTTCTAGAAGGGGTGGATGCTACACTACCTTCTTTAGAATTAAACGTGCCTCAATACAGAAACCATAAGACTTGGAAAATATGTCACAGATCATGTAATTGACCCTCTTCACTGGGAAAATACATTGCAGCATTGCAATTGTATTCTAAAAATAGCACATTTATACACTGAAAGCCCAGAGAAAAACTTTGTTGATGTCACTTTTCTTTCAGGTATACTTTTCTTTCAGTCCTGCTTGTTCTGGAAATAAATCCTGCTTTTATGTCCTGAGGTCTAGAATTTACAATAATACATAATCACGTATCCAAACTGAATAGCATTAGCTATTCAGACTTAAGACTTACATACTGCTTTACAGAGTCCACATATTGCCCCCAACAATCTGAATCCTCATTTTACCAATCTCGGAAGGATGGAAGGCTGAGTCAACCTTGAAAGAGGAACTGTGGGCAGTCAGCAGAATGCGTGGTAACCACTGGGCCACCACACGGCTCTTCTAAATAGGGGGGGAAAGATCTATGGGTCTTATTCAAACTTCATACTTTTCCTTTGCATCTAAGGTCACTAGACCTCTATTACTAATAGAGGCGAACTTAATTTGGGTTAGCATCTATTATGAAAGCGCTAGAAAAAGCTATTCAGCAGGAGAAAGCTTGTTGGGTACTGAAACAGTCAATCAGTGTTTGATTTTTAAGCCTCTTCGCTGAGCAGCCTTTTTCAGCGTTTCCCTAATAAGTGCTAACCCTGAGTTAAGCTCAGCTCTGTGGCCTTAGCTGATAGTACTTCCTCGCGAGCTCTTGCTACTGTCTGAAACGGATGAGACCTTAATCCAGTGTTTCTCAACCTTGGAAGCTTGAAGATGGGTGGACTTCAACTCCCAGAATCCCCCAGCCAGCAGGTTGAGAAACACTGCCTTAATCAGTTACACGCGGAAGAATGTTTGCCTCCTAACCAATAACTGAATCGCTTCTCCATTGCTTCCACAGAGACCTCGTTGCCACGCCCTTCCCGTCCCCGATAAGTCACGTGGGGCTGAGCCTTTGAAAACCGCCTCTCCGGAATGGCTCCTGAAGGGGAAGGGGTTGGGCTCACGCCTGTCATGGCCTCGCCTCTCGCTCACGTGACTGTGGTTCCTGTGGGTCCGGGGCTGTCGCTTGGCGCAAAGGCTGGTGAGCGGAGGCAGCCGCGATCGTCGCGGCGGCGGCGGGCAGCGAATGGGGGAGCCGATGCCCGTGGGAGCGCCAGTCCCGGTGGAGCAGGCAGTGCTGGAGACGTTTTTCTCTCATTTAGGCATCTTCTCTTACGACAAGGCCAAGGACAATGTGGAGAAGGAGCGCGAAGCGAATAAGAATGCCGGGAGCAGCTGGCTTTCGCTCCTGGCCGGGCTGGCCCATTTGGCGGCGGCTGAAAAAGCCTACCATAGCATGACCTTCCTGGGCCAGAAGCTAGGTACCCAAAGTCGGGCTGCTGCTGGGCGCTGCATCCCACCTTCTCCATTCTGCTTTGGGGGGCGCTTCCCTGCGAAGGAGTCCTGAGTCATGGGCAGGGCTAGAGGAGGAGGGCGGCGGCGGCGTAGGGCTGGGTCTGGGGAAGAAGACTTTTTCTCATCTGCTGAGCCCCGCTCAGGGCTCGCCAAAAGTCAATGCTGGTGGGGACGCTTGAATCCCGACCTTTCTTACAGAACCGATTCAGTTTTCCAAATTCGTGCATTTCTAAGCTTATCCGAAGCACCGTTGCTCCCTTCAGAATGACTCGCTCTCTTTTTCTACCTCTGCATCTTGAGCGAAAACATTTGGGGTTGAGGTCTTATCAGTACCACTGTCCTTGGTGCTTTTGCTTATGGTGGGGAGGTGTTACTTTTGGACAGAATGTGCAGATTACATAGGAAAATCAATGTTTACTTGAAACAGGTAACAAATTGAAACACCCCCCCCCCATTTCTGATTAACTGTGGCTGTAATGTAGATTAGTACTTGCGGAGCTGTGCTGCCCATTTTGAACTAAAAGCTCTGTTCTTTTATAGAATCTCACAGAGAAAGCTAGTAGGTAACATTTGGAACTTAATTTTCTTTTAAGGCTCTTCCTGAATTTTGTTAAATTTAGCTGAACAAAAATGACAACTAAAATCTTTAAAATGAGAGGGTAGTGAACAATAGGTGTAATATATATCATAAGTGTAGTAGGAACAGTCTGCCAGCTTGTTGCTAGTTGTGAAGTTGTGTCCGACTTCGTTCGTCCAGGCCTTCCTGTCCTCTACCATTCTCTGGAGTCCATTTAAGCTCACACTGACTGCTTCAGTGACTCCATCCAGCCACCTCATTCTCTGTCGTCCCATTCTTCTTTTGCCCTCAATCTTTCCCAGCATTAGGCTCTTCTCCAGTGAGTCCTTCCTTCTCATTAGGTGGCCAAAATATTTGAGTTTCATCTTCAGGATCTGGCCTTCTAAAGAGCAGTCAGGGTTGATCTCCCCTAGGACTGACTGGCTAATGTAGTATAAATTTTATTCATATTTTTAAGACTAGCCCTTGAAATCTCAAAATTGGTATTATCAATAGGCTTTCTTCTGGATTATATTGCTTTATGTAATGTGGGTAATTAATATAATTTATAGTATTGCTAAATATGCACTAAGGATAGCAAAAACTATCTTGACTTAAAGACACATAATAAAAGTTACAGATAAAAGGAAGAAAGGAAGTTGGAGAGAGAAATGAAACTATATAGTAGTTGGAAAAAGAAAATATTAAAAAGAATCACTTGGTAATAAAATGACTGGCACATTCTGAGGAAAGTAATGAAAATGTCTTAGTATTTAAGAGAGGATAAAGTGCAAGGAAAAAAGTATACTTCTAATTTAAAATTGATTCATTCTAAACCTGCAGCTACCTATGGTTCTACCTTCATGGAAGGGTTATTTTTCTTTCACTTCTTTAATTCTCTTCATGGTTATTAGTCTTGTCGCTTTATATGCAGGTCTTCTGGTACATATAGCCATTATCTTGACTCCTATATAGTTATATAGAGTTTCTTTCATCTTCTGCTTGGTCAAAAAGCTGAACCACCTAGACTAGAGCTTTTAGTAGCAATGTGAAGTATCAACATTTAACAATGGCTGTTTACATTAATTTCCCAGGAAAGGAGCTCTTTTTCATTGTAATTAATTTTAAAGTTCTAAATATTGTGGAAACAAAGGTTGGATTTTGAGAGAGGTGAAAGTTTTTTAATAAATCATGCTGATAAATCGTAAGTTAATATTTTAACTACAGGATGAATATATACTGGTATTAAGGAATAATGAAAGCAGCTGTTAAAGTGTACCCCCTGAATGTATCAATCAAAAGAAAATTTGCATGAATATTGTATCTTCATTTCATTCCTATCTTTAGTGACAACCTATTCTTTAAAAACAAACAATAGGTGGGCAATCATTCTTCAGCCGTAAAGATTCTATACGAACTATATATACGTCTCTACATAATGAGCTGAAGAAAGTGGTAGCAACTGGTCGGAATGCAGTGGGAGGAACAGCTCCTCACCTTGAAGAACTACTTTCTCATCTTTCTGAGCAGCTCTGCTTCTTTGTCCAGGCTCGGATGGAAATTGCTGACTTTTATGAAAAAATGTACAGCCTCAGTACCCAAAAGTATATAAACTCTGAGGAACTGATAAATGTTTTGGAATCCATCCTCAAAAGATATAGCTCAAGGTTAGTATGTGTACACTATACAGAATGACTAGAAATCTGTAAAATTCTTATTAATATGGTAAAGGTAACAATACTCTCAAGTTGAGCTCTTGGTAACTGTATTTTCACAGTTATTCTGCCAACAGTAAGAAAGTGGTTTACTATGTTTTCAGGATGTTTTAGGACTTTCCAGTCTAGCCAACAGCGCTGAAATTCTGCTGTTGTCTACTATCTAATTCTGAACTCTAATTAGAACTCACCAGATCAGCCATTGGATAAAATTAAAGCATATTTTAAATTTCAAAACTAAGATTATTTAGTTTCTATTTTTGTAAAATATGTAATATATTCATAGTATCAACATTCTTTAGGCAAGAGTTTAGGCAATATTCAATTATATATATTATAATATTTAGAATTAGAATTCTAAAGCAAATATAGCACTGTTTTCATCTTTACATTTTTAACCAGAAAACCAGTACATGTGTACACAGTTGCTTAAAGGGCCTGGTGGCTCAGCAGACTGATAGCATTGTGATTAACACCAGCTGTCTGCAATTACTGTAAGTTCGAATCTCACCAGGCTCAAGGTTGACTCAGCCTTCCATCCTTTCTAAGGTAGGTAAATTGAGGACCCAGTTTGTGGGGGCAATAAGCTGACTTTGTATAAATATACAAAAGTATGAAGGCTATTGCTTAATGCAGGGGTCTCCAACCTTGGCAATTTTAAGCTTAGCGGACTTCAACTCCCAGAATTCCCTAGGCAGCAAAGCTGGCTGGGGAATTCTGGGAGTTGAAGTCCTCCAGGCTTAAAGTTGCCAAGGTTGGAGACCCCTGGCTTAATGCATTGTAAGCCGCCCTGAGGCTCTGGAGAAGGGCGGCATATAAATCAAATTTAAAAAAAAAAAATGCAGACCATAATCTGATTTATGATTTGCAAAAAACTGAAATACGTATAATATAGGCCCAAATGTGATTTTCGAGCCAAAAGTGTTTTGAGGAAATGGGGAGAGGAGGGGGGAGGGGGCAACAAAAAAAAGTGATGTCATGGAGTACAATTTAATTACTATATGTTTTGATCTATAAGACACTCTGGACTATAAGATGCACCTAGCTTTTGGGGAGGAAAACAAGGGGAAAAAATCTGCCTCCCAGCAATTTGCCTCCTTGCAGCAAGCAGCAAACAGCCTGTTCAGCTTCAGCACAGCCTGATTTAGCATGAGCAGGTGATTAGTGGTTGGATCGGTCTCCCAGAATACCATCAATCAGCTGTTCCAGGCTGCGGGGATTGCTGCCCGTTGCCACCTCCGCATGCCCCATTTTCAGTCTCCGTGGGCCCCGTTTTTGGCCTCTGCACACCTTGTTTTTGGCCTCCACATGTCCCATTTTTGGCCCATTCTAGACAGTAGCGGAGATCCTCACTGCCTGGAATGGGCCCAAAACGGGATGTGCGGAGGCCAAAAATGAGGTGTATGGAGGCAGCAATAGGTGGCGATGGGCAGCGGTGATCCCCACAGCCTGGAACAGCTGATCAGCGGCATTCCGGGCGGCCAATCCAACTGCCAATCAGCTGCTCGTGCTAAATCAGGCTGTGCTGAAGCTGAGGCTGTTTGCTGTTTGCTGGAAGGAGACAAATTGCTGAGAGGCAGAGACTGTAAGGTTTGGGCCAAAGGGTGGGTGGGGCTCCAACATTTGATCTATAAGACGCACAGACATTTCCACCCACTTTTGGGGTGGAAAAAAGTGCATCTTACAGACCGAAAAATACAGTACATAACTGATGCTATCCTTAGTTCATCTCTCTTAAGCCATTGGAAAGTATTAAGACCTAAGCCTTCTGTAAGTGCACACATAAATGAGATGGGATGGATAATGATTGTTGGATAATTGTTGGAGAATAATGATGATCTTTTTAGATGTGCCATCAGAGTAAATAAAATAATTCATAGCTCTTAAGATATTGGATATCTAGTGCCAAGGGTACTTAGTGCTGATTTGGTATAAACTCATTAAGTGATATAAGAGTGATAATTCATCTAATTTTATTTATATTCTGTCTTTCTTATTTTTATAAATAAAGCAGCAATACCTGATATTTATATTTATTTTTGTAAGCCATCGAGTTACTGACAATGAGTGGGGACCATAAAATTCTTATAAATAGATATTCCTTCCTCCTATTTTCCCTACAACAGCAGGCCTGTGAGGGGAGTTGGACTGAGAGAGAATGACTAGCCCAAAGTTGCCCAGCTGGTTTTCATGCCTGAGACAGGACTAGAACTCAAAGTCTCCTGGTTTCTGGCTTGGTGCCTTAACCACTAGACCAAACTGGTTCTGTAGCAAGTATAGAACTACCTGGTGAATATTTAATTTTTGTTAGAAACAGTGAAAAAAGTGTGGTATTACAGCTTTCATTAATTGTTGGCTTAGAAATACTAACAAGGAATGATAGTCTCCTTTTATACTATAAAGATATATTGTAAATAAGAATATTGAGTGTGTGTGTATACTGTATTTTTCAATATATAAGACACACTTCTCCCCCCCCCCCCAAAAAAAAATTGTGGGTGGAAATGTCTGTGCATTTTATGCAGCAAATGTTGCCGAAGCATCCACCCACCTGCTGGCCCCCATCCTTCAGCCTCTGCCTCCCAGCAAATTATCTCTTTGCAGAAAAACAGCAAACAGCCTGGTCAACTTCAGCACAGCCTGATTTAGCTCAATTAGCTGAATGGCGGAAGGATAGGCCGACCGGGATTACCGCCTATCAGCTGTTCTAGGCTGCAGAGATTGCCACGCCCGTCGCCACTATTGCCGCCCATCACTGCTGCCACCTATTGCCGCCTCCATGCGTCCCATTTTCGGCCTCCATGTGCCCCATTTTTGGCCTCTGTGCATCCCATTTTTGGCCCGTTCCAGGCGGTGGAGATAGGTGGTGGCAGCAGCAATTCCTGCCGCCTGGAACGGGCCCAAAAGGGGACGTGCGGAGGGCAAAAACATGGCGTGCTGATGCCAAAAACTGGGCATGCAGCGGTAGGCCACAGCAGCGATGGGTGACGACGGGAGGTGACGATCCCCGCAGCCTGGAACAACTGATAGGCGATATTCCAGGAAGCTGATCCAACCACCAATCAGCTGCTTGTGCTAAATCAGGCTGTGCTGAAGCTGACCAGGCTGTTTGCTGCAAGGAGGTAAATTGCTCAGAGGTAGATATTTTTCCCTTGTTTTCATCCCCAAAAGCTAGGTGCGTCTTATACTTTGGAGCGTCTTATAGTCCGAAAAATACGGCATATATTGAACTAAAGTATATATGTTTAACTAAAACAATAAATGGCTTGTTGAGATAATACCTTTTATGTACTATTTTTCCACCTTTTCTAGATTTCATCACCCAATCCTTAGTCCTCTGGAGGGCAGTTTTCAGTTAGAAACTGATGTGCTTATGCATCTTCTGAAGGCTCAGGCCCAGATCTCTGAATGGAAGTTCCTCCCATCCTTGGTCCACTTGCACAATGCTCACACCAAATTGCAGACATGGGGACAGATTTTTGAGAAGCAGCGGGAAACAAAGAAGCATCTCTTTGGTGGGCAGTCTCAGAAAGCTGTTCAACCTCCACACCTTTTCCTGTGGCTAATGAAACTGAAAAATATTCTCCTTGCCAAATTTAGCTTTTACTTTCATGAGGCACTTAGTCGACAAACAACCCTATCTGAAATGAAAACTTTGACTGCAAAAGCTAATCTTGATTATTTTGGGAAAATCTCTAGCTTCATCAGGAAATACGATGCTGTTAATGTTTCATTAATCTTTGACAATCGTGGCTCAGAGAGCTTTCAGGGACATGGTTATCATCATACCCAGTCCTACAGGGAAGCCCCAAAGGGTGTAGACCAGTATCCAGCAGTGGTATCACTGCCCAATGACAGGCCTGTCATGCACTGGCCTAATGTCATCATGATTATGACTGATAGAGCTTCTGATCTGAATACTTTGGAAAAGGTGGTTCATTTCTATGATGACAAAGTTCAGAGCACATACTTCTTAACCCGACCTGAACCTCATTTTACCATTGTGGTTATTTTTGAATCCAAAAAGTCTGAGCGAGACTCTCATTTTATCTCTTTCCTCAATGAAACGTTCTATTCTCTTAAGAACTCTAAAGCTTTTGCAAGCCTGAAGCCAGGATCCAAAGGGTAAGAGGACTGTTAAGACAAGATAGACAACAGTAACACAACACATTCCAAGCTTCCTCAAATAAGCATTTGTACATGTTGTCATTATTTTTAAAAGTATTTTAATAAGTATTTAATGATGAAAATTAAATTATTAAGCATTTTTGGAATGAAAAATCAGAATTATATAGAATTGAATGGGAACATGCAAATTACACAAAGGTGCACTAAAATTATCTGGAGTTTTGATCAACTTTTTTTTTTGTCTGACCCTTGTTCTTCCTATATGCACTTTATCTTTTGTTACTTCTTTGTTTAGGATCTGCAGAAAATTTGGTTTCAAATTTTCAACCCAGAGCTCACTGTCTTCTCTTAAAGTGTTTTTCAGTCATAGTCACTGGAAAATGCTAGAACTTAGAAAGAAATTATTGCAATAAATGAAATGCATTGTAGAATGAAGTATTTTATTTTTCCATTGCTTCTGCACCTTTCAGATAGTTATAAAAGCTTGGTTTGGCATTCTGTATTTTTCTAATGTGATACAGAAATTATTCTGAAATTCCTTACATTTACATACCTTATTTCCTCGAAAATAAGACCCTGTCTTATATTTTTTTGAACCCTGAAATAAGCGCTTGGACTTATTGCCATATTATCAGGGGGTGTCTTATTTGGGGGGAAACAGAAAAGAAACTCATTTTAAAGTTCATTTTAAAGCTGCAACATTACTGGCAAAGTTGAGCAGCAATAATTTTCAATCCTAAAACTAAGTGCTGAGGGTTAACAAGTGGAGTTTTTTATTTAATTATATTCTGTAATTAAATTTGAATGTTAATAACATTTAAAAATTAGAAAGGAAAAATAGAAGCAGGAAGATATGTAAAATAATACAGAAGGAACTGTACAGTATTATAAAAATCTGGTAAAATGATTACCAGGACAAAATTACAGATCAGGATTAGTATTTTAAATACTAAGTGCTAACTAAAATAATAAATGGTATTTTGGCTCTGTTTGGATTATTGTATTTTAGATTAATAAGATTTATTTATGAAAACATTTCAGTTAAGCAGTTTGGTTAATAGTTCTATTAAATTTGTTTGCCACCCATCTCTTCACAAGGGGACTCTGGGTAGCTTACAACACTAAAAACACTGAAATCATAAAAATAAATATTTCTAATAAAAATACAAATTATAATTAAAAGATGGAGCAGAATAGAGCAGGATCACAAGGGAAGAGGTGGGATCTTCTATTGGTCCATCAACCACCTCCAACATTCTTCCCCTTGGGGGCAAACCAGCTGGCAGAGCCGGGTCTTCAGAGCCTTATGAAAGATCAGGAGAGTGGAAGCAGATCTTACCCTGGAGTTGGGGAGGGGGATATGTTGCAAAGGGCAGGAGACATGGCATATATTGCTCTTCTCCCGGACACCCCTCCAACTGGAACACCTTGACAAACAGGGCACACAGCATGCCTTCTCTGCCAGGGTGAGTGGGGCAGGCCAGTCCCATTGGGGTGAGACAATTCCTCAGGTAACCTGGATCCATGCCGTGCAAGACTTTAAAGATGATAACAACTTGAATTGCACTCAGAAGCAAACTGGCAACCAGTGCAGCTTGCACAACAGTGGTGTAATGAGCCATTCTAGGGGCCCCAAGGACTGCCCAACCTGCCACACATTGCACCAGTTGTAGCTTCCAAATACTCTTCAAGGGTAACCCCATGTAGAGCATATTGCAGTAGTTCAGACACGAGATGACTTGGGCTTGAGTGACTAAGCGCAGACTCCTGATGCAGGAAGGGATGCAACTAACGCACAATGTGAAGTAGTGCAAAGGGTCTCCTAGCCACAACTTCAAGCAGCAATCATGAGTCCAGGAATTGCAGACGGGGGATGTCTGGGATGGTGCCATCCCATCCAGAACCAAAGTCCCGGATCTTGAAGTTCCATGCACTTAAAGCTATTCAGTCTGACCACGGTTCAATCAAAGCCTGTTATCCCCCATCCAAACACTCCCCCACCCAATCTCCAGGAATCACTGGAGGGTAGTGACAACATCACTTCGATTACCATGGGTGAGATATAAATTGAGCATCATTAGCATACTGATGATACTTCAACCCATGGCGGCAGGTGATCTCTCTCAAAAGGAGTTGAGAGAGTACCGAGCCCTGCAGCATGCTACAAAAAAGCAGCCATGGACTGGAATCTCTCCCTATCAACACCAATTGCGACTGATCTTGGAGAAAGAAACCAAATCAGTGCATGATTGTGTTGCCTAGCCTCAAACTCCATAGCTGGCCCTAAATGATACCATGGTTGATGGTATTAAAGGTTGCTGAGAGAAGTCAAGAAGAGCAAGGATGGTTGTACTACCTCCATCCCGCTCTTGCCAGAGATCATCAACAAGTGCAACCAATGCTGTTTCTGTCCCATAACGACCTGAATCGTAACTGGGAGGGGTCTAGATAATCTGTTTCATCCAGGACTCTCTGAAGCTGCCAAGTAACCACCTTTTCTATCACCTTCCCTAAAAAGGGAAGACGGGAAACTGGACAGAATTTGTCCAGGCAGGTGGATCAAGTGATGATTTTTTTTAAAGGAGGGATCGAACCAAGGCCTCCTTAAATGGCTTTGAGAACATACCTTCTTGCAATGAATAATTTATCATTGCCTGAACCCCCTGACAGTCACTATCCTAGAGGTTGTCACCAGCCAAGAGGAACTAGGATCTAATTGGCAGGTGAGGTGCTGATAACGTCAAGGACCCTGTTCCTCAGGTTCAGCCAGATTGAACTCTTCCCAGATAACCAAGCAAGATTTGCACAGCACATGGGCTTCAATTGGAAACAAATCCGAGGTTGCTCGTTTTTACATAACTGAAAATAAAATAATAGAAGACTGTAAAGAGCTAATGCACGGCTGAAAGAATCATATCACAGCTAGTTAAACTGAGACATTGTTTAAATGAAACCTTTTTCAGTACATCAGCATTTCACAGATAATTGGCATCCACTGTTAGGGAAAGAGTGATAACATGCACATCATGACACTGCAAGTCACTGTATACCTCACACCCAGTGGTGGGATTCAGCCGGTTCACACCACTTCGGGAGAACCAGTTGTTAACTTTCTGAGCAGTTTGGCAAACTGGTTGTTGAAAGAAATCATTAGGACAGAAAACCAGTTGTTAAATTACTTGAATCCCACCACTGCTCACACTACACTTGTTTCTGATGTTGTAATACAAATATGAAATGGCACAGCTTGCACTGTAGGATGCATATTTTGGCTAACTGTGAATGCCTACAGATAACAAAATAGTTCTGTTGCATGAAACCAGAAATCTGTGATTCTGTTGCTATCAAGACGTTTTTGGGAAACAAAATGTGAAAGTGACAATTTATGTTAATTATTTGGATAATATTATTGGGATGCAAGTAGCCATTTTTATATTTATACCACAATGCCTCATTTCTGGATTCTAGATGATTTGTTGTGTATTTTTAATAAAATAATGCAGAATGTAAAACCACACACAGGACTAAGTTCTACATTGGCAGCTCAGGAATGAATCCTAAAATGCTCTCTGGAAAAACCAGATTTTTACAACTTCCCAGAAGGCTATAAGGGTGGGAGCAGTCCTTACCATGGAAGGTAAAGGCAAGCTCTTCCATTGGAAGGGAGTCTCTACAGAGAATGCCTACTATTAGGCCACTTTCCATCATTCCAATGGTAACTGAACAGGTTTTCTGATTGGTTGAGATAGTATATATCAGGCGCTACAGTCTGTTAAATTCTCAAGATCCATCCTGGCAACTCCCATAACAATGGTCTACAGTAGCTTGTAAGCACTTAGTGCTTCTCGAGCGTGACAACTTTAAAGTGCATGGACTTCTAGTCCCAGAATTCCTCAGCTAGCCAGGTTGGCTATTTTGAGAGTATAAGTCCACACATCTCAAACTTGCCCTGCTTGAAAAACACTGACTTGCAGGCTTCTGCAAGTGTACCAGCTGAATTATTTTTTTATTGGTTTTTGGTTTTCAAGTGGAGCCCCAAATTACAATAATTAAATATTTACTTGGTGCTAAACAAATGTTTTTCAATTGTTTCATTTCTTGTATTTAAGCAGCTATATGCAATGGGAGCCAGACTACTGAATGTGAACAACAAAACGTGGATGAATATGCTTCTTTTAGTCAAACTTTAGACAAAATATCAGAGGAAAAAGTGAGACTGTCTACATAATTATGTTTCTTACACTTCATATGTCTTATACATCCCCTTGATCTCAGAGTATTGTGGATTTAACACTTGGTTTTGTCAATACGACAAGGACAATGCACAGATGGAGCTCCACAGGCTATTTTTGAAAAAACGCTGAAGTAAAATAGCTGCCCTGCTTTATTTAGGTGCAGCAAAAAATGGATTATTTGTTTTTGAAGTGATAGCATTTATTCTATTTTGGAGATAAATTGGGGGAAGGGAGAAATTGCTATTGCTCTGAGACAAGAAACATAACATTCATAGATTGTTACACCTTCTGATTAAATTTCCAAATGTAGTATTTTAGATTTGCTGAATGGAATATAATTGTAAACAGTTAAAACTTTAACAATAACACAGGTAATATGGGATATCTGTTGCCTCTATTGATTGGTACATCAATTGCAATTACTGAATGCTTCATCATAAAATGATTGTCACAGGGACAATCCTGTGTTTTCTGTTCTCCTATGATATATTTTCCCATTTTTACCTTGTCTAAAATTGACACTTGCCCTTTTCCTCTTCCAGTTCCTTTAGCTTTTTTTTTTTTTTTTTGCTATTTTCCTTATAAACAATGCCCAGATAATTCTTTAATTGCACAGCCTTTCAGGAAATGTAATTTTAAATGTCTATATTAATATTAAACTTAAAAGCATCTAATTTTGGAAAAGAGGTACAGATCCCGTCTTGTTGTAATGAACTCATATAAAAAGATTACAGGAGAAGTTGATAAAATGTTATTTGAGCTTCAGGTAATATCATATCAATATACTAATACAGTATAACAAAGCCACAGTCCATATTTGACAGTCAATTACTTGACATACTTGACAGTAAGTAAATATCCTGCACAACAGGATATTTAAAGAAAAATAGTCATACCTTTAAGCTGTAAATATTTAGGTGCTAATAGATCTGGGCTCTTCAACTTTTTTGGACTTGAACACATATTTAGAATTTGAAAATTAATATAAATAGTGCTTAGTTTCAAGATTTGTGACTGCAAACAAAACATTCATTTTATAGATATCAGAAGATATTCCTTGGAATTCCTAGTTTTCTGTACCGTTTCTCAAAAATGTATAACAATTTCCTCAGATCCCCTATATACATTGTACAAAAATAATTTTTCCAAATGTATTTCTCCAAACAAGAAAATATACCTGAATTATATATCTACAAATGTAGATATATGAAAGAATAGATGGAATAGTGCTTCCATATTCAAAGGTGGTGTGTAACTTGAGTGCTTCTTGACTGAGTTTCTGCTCAATGATCAGGTGGCAGCTCTGACCAGAAAGGCCTTCATCTGGTGCATCAGTTCTGCCCCTTCCTAAATTGGGCAGGGAGCGGGAGGGAGTCCTTCAGATAGTCACTCACCTTGATCACCTCATGGTTAGGCTACTGCAATGCATTCTATATGGGACTGCCCTTGAAGATTACCCCAAAACTCCAACTGGTCCTGAATGCAGCAGCATAGATAGTGATGGGCATAATTTAGTATCCCTCTGTAACATCTCTGCTTCAATAGCTGTACTAGTTACTAGTTTGCTTCTGGATGTGATTCAAGGTCCTGATTATTAGCCATAGGATATGGTTACTTGAGGGTCTCCCATTGTACGTGGTCAGCTGATTCGATCTGGCAGGGTTCTAGTATTTCAAAGGAGCCTGAAGACCTGGCTCTTAAACAGGCCTTTGGTACTTCAGACTTGTCTGACAAATGTCTTATCATCTCTACTGCATTTATTGCTTGTACAATTGTCTAGAACAGGGATCCCCAACCCCTGGTCCGTAAACTGGCACCGGTCCACAGCATGCCAGAAACTAGGCCACAGAAAAACCTCTCTTCACAGAACTGGTCCCTGGTGCCCAAAGGTTTGGGGGCCACTGGTCTAGAATACCCTCTTAGGATCTGAATAACTGACTGCTGCTATGAAATCATAAGCATTTCAGA
Organism: Pituophis catenifer annectens; assembly: GCF_029215685.1. Lineage (NCBI taxonomy): Eukaryota > Metazoa > Chordata > Lepidosauria > Squamata > Colubridae > Pituophis > Pituophis catenifer. The sequence continues at coordinate 42,196,800 of NW_027256887.1, read as the reverse complement.
TTTAAGACTTGTAATGCATTTTTAATTGTAAATTTTACCAAAATAAAATAAAATTATTACATAGCATTCCAAGGACAAACATTAAAAAAGCAGCAATAAATAAGGAAAGATAACAGTATAATCAGAATACTTTTAAATGCCACTTTAGAAGATTGTCTTTAAAAAGGAGAATCTCCTAGTAAAACACAATAAATATTCTATCACAATAGACAATTATTTTCTTGCCTAACTACAGCTGTGGTTATTTTGCTGGTGTTGACAATAACAGCACATGCTGTCCAAATCCACAGCATTAATGCTTGCTTTGAGTTGATGTCACTTTATTTTTAAATTGCTATTTATTTAAATAGGTTTTAAAACAATTATAGTGTTGTAGCGAGGGAATAACGAGAGGCACAAGCAGGCTAGTAACAACAGCTCTTTAATTCAGGGTGAGACTTCAGCAAAAGAACACAGGCAACAGCCCTCTTTATATACTTTTCCGAGGTGACCAAGAACCAATCAGGATTCACTGTACATTTGAATTTCCTGCACAAAATAGATACATACATAACACCCCTCCACTCCCAGAAGGCACTTATTCTATCTATTTACATATTTACATACAAAATCACGCAGGTGACCAGGGCGTGTCTTAATCCTGGTTGACCTGCACAGTTCAGTTGTTGGCGAGGCATCGAGCCGGTCGGAGGGACCTCCCGTCTCTCCTGGCTCCGCCAATGGAACCTCCTGGATTTCTCCGGAGGTGTGGCTATCTCCGGCTGGGAGTGTCGGCTCGCTGGGGCAGCGCTGGAACTCAGGGTTGCCAGATAAGTATTCCGGCTTACTCGGGCTTGAGGTAGCTGTGTCAGGAAGACCTTGAAAGTTAGGACATGAGTTTTCGTTTTTTTTTTTGTTTTTTTTTTTAATTTTTTTATTATAGACAAACATACACATACAGACATAGACGTTTAAACAAACCAAACATAAACTAACTATACAATGAAATCAAGTCATAGAGCTTGAACTTTGAAAATAGAGCTACTTCGGTAATTATATATCTATATATCTGTATATATTATCTTTCATCATGTATCAATGTTTATATAACAATATTTCATTTTATTTCCTTATTTTTGTATCATTGGGTGGTATTCCCTTATTTCGTGTCTTTTTTATCTAACCAGTTGTACCATTTTTGCCAAATTAAGTAAAAGTCTGAATCTTCTTTTCCCTGTATTTCTTTGGTCAGTTTATCCATTTCCGCACATTCCATTGTTTTTTGTATTATTTTTTCTTCTGGTGGCGTGTCTTCCAATTTCCACATTTGTGCGAAAACGATTCTAGCTGCGGTTAGGATGTGTATTATCAAGTATTGTGTCTCTTTTTTATAGTCCTTTGTCAGTATTCCTAATAAGTATGTTTCCGGTCTGAGGGGCACTTTTTGGGTGGTGATTTCTTCCAGCTGACTTTGAATTGTTTTCCAAAAATTTTTGACTTTTGGGCATGACCACCACATGTGGTAGTAGGTCCCCTTCCGTATTTTACACTTCCAACAATTCTGATTGGTATTGGGAAACATCCTTGCCAACCGTGCAGGGGGGAGATGCCACCTATAAAACATCTTGTAAGTATTTTCTTTGTAGGGCACGGACATTGTCAGCTTAGTATTTACTTTCCACATTTTTTCCCAATTTTCTAGGTTGATATTATATCCAAAATTTTTAGCCCAAATAATCATATTTTCCTTCACCACTTCTTCCAATTTGTATTTTAGCAGATAATTATATATTTTAGTTATTAATTTATCATCTGATTGCATTATAATTTTATCTAATTCATTTCTTTCTTTTGGGATTCCAAATTTTTTCATATCACTTTTATATCTTGATTTTATCTGTAAATACGGCCACCAATCAATGTCCGTGCCCTGTTGTCTCAATTCCTCTCTTGTTTTCATATCTCCCTCTGCGTTCAACAATTCGTCATAGGTTTTCATCTTGTCTATATCCATTGTGTTCGGGTAAATTTGGGCCTCCATGGTTGATAGCCATCTTGGGATTTTGTCGTAGTGTTTTCTCCTTATTTCAGTCCAAATTTTTGCCAATGCTCCTCTGATATAGTGTCTCCTGAAGTGTTCATGTTGTCTGGGCTTTTCCTCCCATAAAAATGCGTGCCAGCCTTTTGACAAGTCAAATCCTTCTAGTGCTAGTGTTCGTTTATCTTCGAGTGTCATCCAATCCTTAATCCAAGTTAAAGCTGTTGCAGTGTAATAAGTTTGCCAGTCTGGTAATCCCAGGCCACCCCTTTCTTTGGTGTCCTGCAGGTGTTTCAGTTTAATCCTGGCTCTTTTCCCTTGCCATATATACTTTAATGTCATTTTATCAAGGTCTTTGAAATATGATTTTCCTGGGTTTATCGGTATTGTTTTAAATAGATATAATATTTTTGGTAGAATTGTCATTTTAATTGAAGCAATTTTGCCTAGTAGTGATAGTTTCAATTTACTCCATGCCTCTAAGTCCTTCTGAATTTGTTTGGCCAATTTAATATAATTGTCTTCTTTAAGGGATGATACCTTATTGGTGAGCCAAATTCCTAGGTATTTTATTTTTGTTGTTGTTTGTATTCCTAATGTCTCTTCCAATTCTTTCTCCTGGGTTTTTGTCAAATTTTTAGTTAGTAGTTTTGTTTTTTGTCTATTGATTTTCAATCCTGCCACTTCGCCATATTGTTCTATCTTCCTTAGTAAATTCAGTCCTGATTGTTTTGGTCGTTCTAAAATAAATACTACGTCGTCCGCGAATGCTTGTAACTTATATTCCTGGTTTTTTGTTCTTAATCCTTTTATGTCATTGTCATTCCTAATTTCATTCAACAGTGGTTCCAATGCTAATATATATAATATAGGAGAGAGGGGACATCCTTGTCTCACTCCCTTGGATATTTTGAATTGGTCTGTTGTCTCTCCGTTTATCCATATTTTTGCGATTTGGTCTGAGTATATTGTTTTAATCATATTTAAAAATTTATCGCCGGTTCCCATTTTTTCTAATTGCAATGTTAAGAATCCCCAATTAAGATTGTCGAACGCCTTCTGTGCGTCAAGGAAGAGTAAGGCCATCTTTTCGTCCGATTTTTGCTCATAATATTCCAGTATATTGATTATTGTTCTTGTGTTCTTATTGATTTGCCTATTTGGAATGAATCCATTTTGGTCTGGATGGATATAATTCACGATAATTCTCTTCATTCTCTGGGCCATGATTGATGTAAATAATTTATAATCTGCGTTTAGAAGTGATATGGGTCTGTAGTTTTTGGTTTGGGTGAGATCTGAGTCTTCTTTAGGTATCAATGTAATGATTGTTTCTATCCATGATTTAGGAATTTTGGCTTCTAAGATTGCTTCATTCAGGACTTGTAATAAAATATCATCTATTGGCTGGTATTCAATTTTGTAAAATTCCGCCGGGATGCCATCTGGACCTGGTGTTTTATTGTTGTTCTGCTTCTTCTTCGCTTCAATTAATTCTGACATCGATATTGGTCTGTTCAAGAGTTCTCTTTGAGTTTCCTTTATTTCTTGAATATTGGATTTATTTATATACTCTTTTACTTTTTCCAGTTGGATTTCTTCCTGTGCATATAGTTCCTGATAGAAATTTCTTACAATTCGCTTTTTTTCTTCATCCATATGCTGCAATTGCCCTTGTTCGTCTTGTAGTTGGTGTATTAATTTTTTTTCCTTTTCTTTCTTTAGTTTATAGGCCAACCAACGTCCTATTTTATTTGCAAATTCAAATTGGTTTTGTTTTGCCATTTTGATTTTCCTAGCTATTTCTGTTGTTGTTATTAGGTTTATTTCATGTTTAATAAGGTTTATTTTTCTCTTGATCTCTTTCTTGTCAGGTCTGTTCTGTAATTCTGCTTCCTGTTTTCCGAGCTCAATCAATAAATTGTTTCTTCTTTGCTGTTTCTCTCTGTTTTTCTTCGCCTTGAATGAAATTGTTAGTCCTCTTATATAGGCTTTTGTAGTGTCCCATAGGACTTGCAATGATGTTTGTTCCCTATTGTTTATTTGAAAGAATATCTCCATCTCTTTCTTTATAATCTCTATATATTCTTTATCTTTGATGATCTCTCTATCCATCATCCATCGTCCTCTTTTTGGCTGGCCTTTCCAGACTATTATTATAGGACTGTGGTCTGCCCATACATTCGGTGTAATTTCAATTTCTTTTATGTTTTCTCTTAGATCTGCAGTCATCCAGGCCATGTCTAGTCTGGACCAGGACTGATGGGGATTTGAGTAATATGTATACTGTTTTTTGGTTTTATTCAGTTCTCTCCAGGCATCTTTCAATTGTAACTCTTGAATCATATCCTTAAAGGTATCGGGTAGTGTCTTTTTCCTAGATTTATTTTTTTTGTTACTTTGGTAGTCATAGTCCATATCAACGATTGCATTGTAGTCCCCTATTATACATATATGTTTGTAGTCTAGTTCTTTAATTTTATCATGTATCTTTTTGAAGTATTCTTTTTGGTTCCCGTTCGGAGCATATATTGATGTCAATAACATATTTCGGGCCTCCATCTTAATGTCTATCATTAGTATCCTGCCATCTCCATCTGTGTAAATTTGTTTTGCCTGAATATGGCTTTTAATGTATATTGCGATACCTCTTTTTTTTTTATCTGATAGTGAGGTGAATAATGTTCCAAGTTTTCTGTTTTCTAGTAACTGTTGATGTTGTTTTTTGATATGTACTTCTTGTAAGTTGATAATATCTATGTCTAATTTTTGAAGTTTTCTGAAAGTGTGTGTTCTTTTGGTTGGTAGATTAAGGCCGTTTATATTGATTGAGATTAATTTCAACTCTCGTCCCATTTCCCTTAGTTTTTCTTTGTTAGTCTAAGTCTACTTGTGTTTCTTGTTACCATTTGTGTTTTCCCCCTAGCCCCTTCTCTCTCCATCTTCTCCCTTTCCCTAGACTCCTTCTCTTCCTTTTCTTTTTTTGTTTCCCCCATGGAGTGTTCCTGGTTTGCATTTTCTGAATCACGTCTAGTTTCCTGTTCTTCTTCTATTATAAAGTGAGTGTCAAGAAATTCTTGTGCCTTCTCTATCGTGTCGATTTTATATTTTTTGTCGTCCCAAGATATTAGAATTCCCTCTGGCACCAGCCAGCGGAACATTATTTTATGTTGATTCAGTAGGGTTGTCAAGAAATTATAGTTTTTTCTGTATTCTCTTATTCTTCTTGGAACTTGTTTTAGGGTTATTATTTCTTTTCCTTTGTAGCAGAGTTTTCCCTCTCTCATTGATGTGTAGATCTCTTCTTTTACAGTTTTACGTGTGAATCTAACATGTATTTCTTTAGGTAGTTTGTTCCTACGAGCATAGTTCGTATGAACTCTATATATTTCGTCAATTTCCCTACTAATATCGTTTTTTTCCTTCTGGGTAGCCTCTACTAATATATCTGTCATCAGGTCTCTTAGATCTTCTCCTTTTGTTTCTGCAATATTTTGAAACCGTATATGAGTTTTCGTTTTGTAAACGTTTACGCAATTGATCTATATGCCTCCTCCAGATTTTCCCATGCCCTATATCGACTGTATATGACTTTGGTCCGGTAATTCCCATGATGGTTCCCTCTACCCATAAGGGCCCATTGGTGTAACTTTTAGCAAAAACTGGTGTTCCTACTTGGAATTGTGAAGCTATCGGGGGAGTACCGTATTTTCCGGCGTATAAGACGACTGGGCGTATAAGACGACCCCCAACTTTTCCTGTTAAAATATAGGGTTTGGGCTATACTCGCCATATAAGACTACCCCTCTTCCAATGCACACCAAATAAAAATTAAAAAAACATCAACTGGCTCACCTACAATGTAAAAGCAGCTGTGCTAGACCCAAAATGGCCCCTGCAACAAGCAGGAACCTCACACAGCCACAAAAAGTCCAAAAAACCAACTTTCACACTTTACACACACAAAATTCCACATACAGCTTTGTGAGATTTTGTGTGTTTGTGTAGTTAGAGTGAAACACTACAGAAACACACTAAATCTCAGAAAGCTGCACAAATATTATTTTATTTTATTTTATTTTTATTTTTATATGAAAGCTAAATTTAAAACTTCCTAAACTTTAAATGGCTAGGTCTAAAAAAGAACAACTAAAAAAAACCCAATTGACTATTTTTTTTAAAGCTCCCAAAGGGGAAAAAAACTTACCCAATAGAACAGGGGTCTCTAACCTTGGCAACTTTAAGACTTGTAGACTTCAACTCCCAGAATTCCTCAGCCAGCTTTGCTTTGCTGGCTGAGGAATTCTGGGAGTTGAAGTCCACAACTCCCTGCTTGCTTGATTGCTGATTGCTGATGGAATAGATTCAGGCAAGCGAAGCAAGGCAAGCGTTGGGACTAGCAGCTGAGGTAAGCAAGCTGGAGGGGGAAAACTTTTTATCTTTTACATGGCTCTGGCCATCCCAGCTGAGTTGCAGGGAACTCAGCTGGGATGGGATCGACCGTCAGAGCTGGGACCGTCAGAGCCATGGTTCTGGCGATCCCAGCTGAGTTGCAGGGAACTCAGCTGGGATCGTCAGAGCTGGGATCGCCAGAGCCATTTAAGGCTCGTCAGAGCCTTTCGGGCTGGTCTGCCTGGTTACAGGAGAACGACACCCGGCGTATAAGATGACCCCCGACTTTTGAGAAGATTTTCATGTGTTAAAAAGTTGTCTTATACGCCGGAAAATACGGTAATTGGGATGCAGGCGGTCGAGAATGCAGTTTTCGGCCCATTAAGAGCTCGGCTGGGCTGCGGCCCGAGGTCGGGCACGGGGTGGCGTGCTGTACTGCCAAGAACTCATCTATTCTAGCCTGCCAGTCCCCTGCATCAAGCCGGGAAAGAGCTTCTTTGGCCGTTCTTACAAATCTTTCAGCAAGGCCATTAGAAGCCGGATGAAAAGGAGAGGATAATGCATGTCTTATACCTAATTCGGCTAGGTAGCCTTCAAATTGAGTTGCCGTGAATTGGGGCCCATTGTCGGATACCAGGGTGTCCGGCAACCCGTGTGTTGCGAATAGTTTTCTGAGTACTTTGATTACGGTCTCAGAAGTGGTAGATGGCATTAGGGCAATTTCGAGCCACTTAGAATATGTATCTACAATAATGAGAAAGTTCTGGCCGTGGAACGGGCCAGCGAAATCAATGTGAATCCTCCCCCATGGCCCTTTTGGTTTTTCCCATTCGCGAACAGGAGCTATGGGCGGATCTGGGCGGGACTCCTGGCAGGGCCTGCACTTCCCCACCCACTCAGTGACATCTTGGTCGAGATGTGGCCACCAAACATAACTATGAGCTAGGCCTTTCATGCGAACAATACCTAGGTGTCCCTCATGCAACATTTCCAGAACTCTGTGCCTTAACCGCGAAGGAATGACCACCCTGTCTCCCCACAACAAGCAACCCCCCAACATTGACAGTTCATTTTTTTTGTTAAAGTACAATTGAAAGTCACCACCGTCCACCTTGGTAGGCCAAACCCTCGTTACCCAGCCCATTACAGTGCGCAACACAGAGTCTCTGGCAGAAACCTACAAACAAGCAAGATTTCTGGCTCTCACAGACCTGTAACTTCTTTTTTAAGAGGCTCCTCTGTCCTCCACTCATTACCTGTATTAATGGCACCCGTTTGAACTTGTTATCAGTAGAAAAGACACCTGTCTACAACCTCAAACAGTCACATGCCAAACTCCACTATGGTGAAGACCAAAGAGCTGTCGAAGGACACCAGAAACAAAATTGTAGACCTGCACCAGGCTGGGAAGACTGAATCTGCAATAGGCAAGCAACTTGGTGTGAAGAAATCAACTGTGGGAGCAATAATTAGAAAATGGAAGACATACAAGACCACTGATAATCTCCCTCGATCTGGGGCTCCACACAAGATCTCACCCCGTGGGGCCAAAATGATCACAAGAACGGTGAGCAAAAATCCCAGAATCACATGGGGGCACAGAGCTGGGATCAACATAACAAAGGCTACCATCAGTAACACACTACGCCGCCAGGGATTCAGATCCTGCAGTGCTAGACGTGTCCCCCTGCTTAAGCCAGTACATGTCTGGGCCCGTCTGAAGTTTGCTAGAGAGCATTTGGATGAGCCAGAAGAGGATTGGGAGAATGTCATATGGTCAGATGAAACCAAAGTAGAACTGTTTGGTAGAAACACAACTCGTTGTGTTTGGAGGAGAGAGAATGCTGAGTTGCATCCAAAGAACACCATACCTACTGTGAAGCATGGGGGTGGCAACATCATGCTTTGGGGCTGTTTCTTCTGTTTGCAAAGGGACCAGGATGACTGGATTTCATTCTTTCCGTGTACAGGAAAGAATGAATGGGGCCATGTATCGTGAGATTTTGAGTGCAAACCTCCTTCCATCAGCAAGGGCATTGAAGATGAAACATGGCTGGGTCTTTTAGCATGACAATGATCCCAAACACACTGCCCGGGCAATGAAGGAGTGGCTTCGTAAGAAGCATTTCAAGGTCCTGGAGTAGCCTAGCCAGTCTCCAGATCTCAACCTCATAGAAAAACTTTGGAGGGAGTTGAAAGTCCATGTTGCCCAGCGACAGCCCCAAAACATCACTGCTCTAGAGATCTGCATGGAGGAATGGGCCAACATACCAGCAACAGTGTGTGCCAACCTTGTGAAGACTTACAGAAAACGTTTGATCTCTGTAATTGCCAGCAAAGGATATATAACAAAGTATTGAGATGAACTTTTGATATTGACCAAATACTTATTTTCTACCATAATTTGCAAATAAATTCTTTCCAAATCAGACAATGTGATTGTCTGGATTTGTTTTCTCATTTTGTCTCTCATAGTTTGAGGTCTACCTGTGATGTCAATTACAGGCCTCTCTCATCTTTTTATGTGGGAGAACTTGCACAATTGGTGGCTGACTAAATACTTTTTTGCCCCACTATATGTAGATTGTGACTTACAACCAAAATTACTTGTGGTCATAATTCAAGAGCTACCTGTACAAGCAGCAGTACAAATGCTTAAGTATTTCAAGCATTTTTTAAATTCCAATTTTTATATTGGCATTTCCTAGCTCTTCCCTATGGCCACATCTTTTTTAAAAAAATTGATTGTTCCAACCTTCTTTTATTACAGTAAAATGTTTTGGAACCATTGGTAATAAGAAATGGTATAAAATATTTGTAATTGTTATTAAAACAAGGTACTGAATAATTATGGATTAGTCTGGTAGATAGTTGGGAGTAATGTTTCAGCTAAATAGCTGTCTGTCACTATGCAATAACTTATAGTCTAGTAGAAGTTTTTAACCTGCAACATTTTAAGGGTAGTTTTTCCAGTTTTGGCAACCTTTGTAAAATATCTATTCATGGCTCATATTAACATGGACTGGAATTTTAAGAAGTGTTTCCTCAGTTTAAATTTTGGCAGGGAAAGTTCTAGTTTTTTTGCAGCAGCCTGTGCACCACATCTGATGCTGCACCATCGTCACGCTGGCTGCCTTCTCAACTAATAAACCCTCAAGTAAAGAATCTGACACTTTAAAGCTACTTTGAAATTTCCATTTAAGAATTGATGGAGCAAACAATACAATGTGTCTCATCTGTGACAAGCAGCTCTTATTCACCGAATAAGAAGAAAGGATCTAGAGGGCATCCAAGAATAAAAGATGATTGACAGATATAATTCAACAAAAAATATACTGACAGAACTATCCTTATTTATTATAAAGTTACATTATGAGAAACAATTTTGAAAGTATATGGTACATGCCAAAATGTACAGTACTATACATCAAAGTGCATTGTCACAACAGCTTAACAGTACGTTTTCTTCTTTTTTTCTTCCAGGACTGTGCAATTGTAATTCCTTTTTTCTTTCAGAATAGAAGTAATGTTGTGGGAACGCAGCAGGACAAAAACAACAGAACATGAAAATAAAAATGCAATAGTATAAGAAGCTAAGCCAAAGCAGCTTCTCTAAAAATGTAAAGGCACTTTCACATGTACATACTTACAGATGTACATTGACACAATTAGGTAACAGTCAACAAGCAGGAAGCTACCAGCACTGCAATCTATCTAACTGACAGTCAAGGACAATACTGACTTGATTAGTACAGAGGCATTTAGCCTTCACTATGCCTGTAGTTGTATCCATTTCCCTTTACATATCCACTTACTATACTTGAAGTAGCTATAACATACCATCAAACTACACATTTTAACTCAAGTGAATGTTCTAACTGGAAACATTCACTAAACTCACTGTTCGTAATATTTTTCTTCACTAAACAATTTCTAATATAAGCAGTGTGGAAGCCAGTAGAGTTATATTCAGACATACAGAATTTCCTTATGCACTTTCAAGATACAGGCACCCACCTTTGTTACACCATATGGCCTGTTAATAACAACAATCACTAGGCTAGAATGCACTTAAAAGAAAGCTGACATTTTCAAGTTTGTCCCACAGGTCTCAAATTTGGTCTAGTTAAGCAAACAATTCTCAACCTTACACGGGTCATTGTCATGTTTCACAAGTTTTATATTAGCTGAAGCCTCAATACTGAGTATGTGGTCTTAGTTAAGTTTCTAGGATAGAGATATGCCATAGTTAATTTTGGTGACTGCATTCAAAAATATGAAAGCTCTTATTGTTTCAGTCTATTGAGGGCAAAAGATATAATTCAGCATATCATAGCTGAATATCCCTAAGTGGATTCTTTGTCTCACATTAATGAATATCATTAATTTTTAATTTTGTTTGCTAAATAGCTATTAACTACATCATCTTGGGCACACATAAATTAGTCCCCAAAAAATAGGCCTGTAAGTTTTACAAAATATAATACTTAACAATAGATCAGAAATAACTATTGAGCAGCTGATTTTCAATACATTAAGAAACAGCAACTTTTGTGAACTTCTTAGCTAAACATAATTTAATGAGTTTTAGCATTTATGATCACTTAACAAAATGAATCAACTTCACTTAGTAGCAGGGAACAATGCCTTTCAAATGTTATGCAATAACAAGTGCTTTCACATATTAGCTAGTCTTCTACATTTTGGAATTTCATGTAGTATAAGAGAAAAATGTTCAACTGGAAGAACTGCAAATTTCTATTGTGACAAGAGCTATGTGAAAATAAATATTTGGTTTCAATTTTATATGTGTCAATGGATATAAACTGACTCCTCCCCTACCCCACATTTCCCTAGACTGTGTTTTTTATTTATTTTTTTACTTTTAATTAATGACAAACAATAGAGTCTCCTTTAGAGTGCAAAGGTAAGCTATAAAACATTCAGAGAAAGGACATGCCTTAAGTGTCGGTTTGTGCAAGAGTTGTCAAGACAGGTCACATATAACAGAAAAGTTCCTAATGATGTAGCATTATGCCAGTTCAGAGCATTCACTCACACATGAAAAAGATACTGACATAATTAGAAAGAAAATAGTTCTGACCCATTTTATTCAGATTGTAGTACAGTAGAAAATAATGTTTTGCCCTGTAAATAAACTCTTGCCTTAACTGAAGGAGCTATTCCAGTTGAAAAAGAGATAATTCAATTTAAATAAACTAACAAAAAACACAACACAATTCATCTGTATGCACTGTGTTTCATAATCTTGAAGATGCAGCAGCTTTAAAGTATTAACAAGTTACTCATTTAGTTTGCAGCTGTCCAGGAATGTTTTGCTACAGATTATTGATTAATTAAAACTTGTCCAGACAAGTGGCTCTTAGGAATGTAAACAGTTTTTGAGCTGAATTGATAGCAAAGAGATTCAGTGGCTAATGTCTAGTTTTATTGCACTGCAATTGGCCTGAGTGGAAGCATTAGAAACAACCCACTTTCTTCAATAGAGAGTTCTTCATCAGGGTCAGAACACAATTCTCAGTATTCCTGGCCAGCCTGGTGAAGGTGTCTGCTGGATATCAACCAGAGGAAGACTGCAATTGTAATTCTGACCACAGACTTCCACTGGTTTAGAAAACTGCTGTTTCCTAGAAGCAATTTAATTCCTCATATCCTGTCAGTGAACTACACTAGGACTGTCACATGCATACTGAATAGCTACTACAGAAGGCAATGTCAAGGTGAGTCTCCTTCCTGCATTGACTTTGACAGGCTGCTTAGTAATTCTTAAAATACAGCCTCAGACCTTCTGAAAAATGAACTGGAACCAGGCAGCACTAAAAATAAATCCTATTTCTTAACAAATTCATTTCAAATAACCATAATTCTTTGTGAAGTCTTAAACCACACTCAAGTATATATTGTTAAATTAGTGTGATGCTGGCAGTGACTGTGGTGTTCTCATCAGAAAAGGTGCAGTGTAGAGATTTCAAGTAAATGTCTTGAGCAATTTCCTGTTGCTTTAAAATGGCATACACGACACATGTAATTTTCCTTTTTGTGATACACTGGATCATAAACTAACCAAATAGGCTGGGTTTGTGAAATGTGCTAAACTACACCCCCCCCCAACCCAATCTAATCCAGCTCAGCATGCTGTAAAAATGCACTCACTGAGTCTTTAACTGTGTTAAGCATATATTGCAAAAGTAGAGACTGAATGTTCCAGTTTAAAAATTGAACCCAACTCCTATTAAATACCCATGTTAAAGTAGATAGCTCAAGACTTTAACATTTTAAAAAACAAATCTCTCCTTTTCTAAATATAAACTAATAATATATTGGAATTTAGACAACTATCATGGATACATTCTTTTGGTAGTTCACTCCGCACTTGGGTTCTTGGGTTCTACATTGTGCAAGACTTGTCAGCTGGGCCTTGGGAAGGAGAAGAGGGGCCTATGCTTGGGTTTGTTTTTGGAAGAACTATTGGCTTTGGTCTCAGTGCAGGTGGCTTCAGCTGCACCCCCATTCTTGGTGTCACCATGGGCTTGAAGGTACTCATAGTATCACTGGAAGAACTAGTGCTACGGCGAATCTGAGGCTCGGCATTTCTTAACATGATATTGTGAAGAGGACTCAAAGATTCTGTTGAGGTGGTGCTGGTGGGAGAATTCTTCATTTGTTCTAAGGTATCAAGGACAACATCTGGAGCATGTTTTGCAGAACTCTGGCGTTCCAGTTCCCGAAGTTCATTTAGAGCCGTATTCATTGTCTCTTCAATATCCTATTAAGAGGGAGAAGCAAATATGTTGATAATTATTACAGAAATAGAAAATTCAAGCTTTGTAAATACTCTTTACTTTTATATGAAACAGACACATATAAATCTTGCATTTGCATAAATGTGTGTGCACCCTGAATTATTCACACAAATCATATCCAAAATACAATAATTTACTTTGTCTCATGTATGCGTATACACTAGCATTCAATTCAAGTGATAATGATTCTGAAAGGACAGACAATGAAAGAAAAAGTAGGAAAGGCCACCCCAAGCAGAGAGTTAAAAAGTTTAACTGGGAAAGAGAACAGACAAATGTTCATGGAAGACAAAGCAAAAAGGATATATTTATTTCATTTTATTTAAAACTGGCTTTATAAATTAAACAGAAAAGAGGTTTAGCACAGTTTAATCACAGCAAATGCAATACCAGGGGTTTCCTTACTGGGTGAAATATAATACCGATGATTTGATCAAAGTAAAAGTTTGAAGACCTTTATCTGAGTTTTATCTTTAGTGTTATATTTGGGAGCTTTCTTTATGCTTGCAAAGGATGAGCATAGGGAGAGTATTTCAAATTTAAATTTAAATAAAAGCATTTTCAAGTTATGGTTGTAGAGATACAGGTTATGTAAGAAGGCACAAATATGTATGCATGTGCATAAATTAAAGTCTACACTGGACAGAGGTGGGTTTCAGCAGATTCTGACCAGTTCTGGAGAACCGGTAGCGGAAATTTTGAGTAGTTTGTAGTAGTAAAAATTCTGACTGGCCCTGCCCCCTTCTATTCTCTGCCTCCCAAGTCCCAGCTGATAAGGGAGAAAATGGGGATTTTGCAGTAACCTTCCCCTGGACTGGGGAGGGAATGGAGATTTTACAGTATCCTTCCCCTGCCACGCCTACCAAGCCACGTCCACCAAGCCATGCCACGCCCAAGCCACACCCAGAGTAAAAAATTTTGAAACCCACCATTGACACTGGACAATAATTGGAGCTACACAATTGCAGAATAATGTTTTGTAAAGCATTATATGTGCAATTAGGATCAGAACTACTTGCCAGAACAACAAAATATTGAGAACACAATATTTAAAAGCTGACTTTTGTAGCAAAAAAAGAGTTTTCTTAATTTAGGCACTAATGATCCATTTTGTATAAATGGCAATTAAAAAGATCTTTGCAAATAGTAATGCAGCTATACAAATATGGGGAGGGAATTCAGACTAAGTTACAATTCAGAGAAGTTGAACAGCTGCTAGAGAGTAATTTTTATTATGTACCATCAAGTTGTTTTTGACTTTTAGCAACCACATAGATAGATTTTGTCCATGATGATCTATCCTAACCTGTCCTTTCAAGTCTCTCAATGGTGCACTCATCACTACTATAACGGAGTCCATCCATCTTGCTGCTGGTTGTCCTCTTCTCTTTTGTTCCATCTCTCCCAACAACAGAACCTTTTCCAAGGTTCTATGCTGAGTCTTTGTATTTTTATTTTATTTTATTTATTTTATTTAGAATTTGTATACCGCCCTTCTCCCTGAGGACTCAGGGCGGTGAACCGCCAAATAAAAACATCAAATACAAATATTAAAATACGGTTAAAAATATATATAGATTTGGCCCCATTAATTAAAACGATAAACAAAACAATTAAAAACACTTAAAAAGAATTAGGCCAGCCCGGCTTGTTGGAAAAAGAAGGTTTTAAGGGCTCGGCGGAAGGCACTGAGGTCATGGATTCTCCTTATCTCTGGGGGCAACTGATTCCAGAGGGTAGGTGCTCCCACAGAGAAGGCCCTCCCCCTGGGGGTCACCAGCCTGCATTGTTTGGCTGATGGCACCCCGAGGAGGCCCTCTCTGTGGGAGCGCATGGGTCGATGGGAGGTCGTCGGTGGCAGTAGGTGATCTCGAAGATAGCTAGGCCCTATGCCATGGAGCGCTTTAAAGGTGATAACCAACACCTTGAAGCGCACCCGGAAGACCACCGGGAGCCAGTGCAGTTCACGCAGGAGCGGTGTTACATGGGAGCGCCACGCTGCTCCCGTCACTACCCGCGCTGCTGCGTTCTGGACCAGTTGGAGCTTCCTGGTGCTCTTCAAGGGGAGCCCCATGTAGAGAGCGTTGCAGTAATCAAGGCGAGAGGTTACGAGGGCATGAGTATAATTTGTATAATTTGTCTGAAATAGGATAATTTAGACTCTGGTCATTTGGGCCTCAAATGAAAACTCCGATTTGTTCAATGATCCATCAGCTTGTTTTCTTGGCTGTCCACAGTATTCTCAGGAGTCTTCTCCAACACCACGGGAGTCAACCTTCTTCCTATCCTCCTTCTTTAAAGTCCAACTTTCATAATATCCCAGGGAATACCATGGCTTGTGATTCTGATCTTTATAGGTACAGACACGTAATGGCATTTGAATATTTTTTGCAAGGCCTTCATTACTCTCCTACCAAATACTTGAATGCAGTGAATTACTTGACTGCTTGTTCCTTTACTGATGATGGTTGATTTTAAAAGGAAGGAGCTATCTACTTAAACCTATTTACAAAATGCTGATGATATAACATAGCCTTCCCTAACCTAGCATTCTCTGGATGTCCTGAGATTTCAACTCTTAAAAAGTTGAAATATTACCTGCTCCACCCCCACCCCCGTCCAATTTGGGGATTTTCACTCCAACATATCTGAAGGGATTTATGATGATGAAAAGATATATATTGCTTGATGCAATTCACTTCCCCCAATTGTTTGTATGTTAACAATACATACCTGAGCAATTGACTCTGGGTCAAGTGGTTTGTGGTCATTGAAAACAGGATACTGGCCAGATGAGGTTGATCTTCTAATTGCAGGGCTGTCACTTTTTTTCAGAGATTCATGTCTACTAATATTGGTGAGGCTGCTGTGGCCAGGTTTCCATCTCCTTTCTGGGCTATCTGTTGTGAGGCTGTGGTTCTGAAGGGCAGCTCGAGAAGTAGTGTGGCTTGCCATACTGGGGGAAACTAATTCCATTGAAGAATTAGTAAGGCCATGTGGTGTATGAACTGGACAGTGTCCATCACTGGTCCTGCCAGGACGTCTGCCAGAAAGTGGGAGTTCAGATCTCTTGCGCTGCCTGCAAGACAGGGAAAGAAAAGGAAGTTCTAGAAGACAAAATAAATAAATAATGTAAATAATTCTTTCAAAACCCTCCCACACCTGGCAACGATGCTGCAGCATGATATTGTGTAGAATTTGAACTCAGAAAGTTGCCCCTTCAAATATTAACTTACACATGACTAGTCATTACTCCTTAATTTCCAAGTTCTGTGTGTAATAAAAATGATATATATTACAGGCATTAGTGACTACTAGATGTGAGGAAAAATAGATTTTAATATTTTGAAGTGCAATATAAATGAAACAGATTTATTTAATGACAAATAATTGATTATATTTACCTTCCTAGATATACTTCAGAATTCAAATCTGTTGGTGAACTCATATCTTTGGAAAAAGATTTGTCTTCAAGTATAGGCCCACTGCTGGTTTCACTATCTGCTTTTTGGCTCAGTGTATCTGAGAATGTATCATCCCTAAACATTAAAAAAAAATCTTATTTTGCAAAATTAAGGTATATAGCTTTAAAATAAGAAAAACATGCTTTATTTCAGCCCCCGTTTTATATCCCCTTATTTCCCTCTATCTTCTCTTCACTAACAACTGTTTTGCATGGGATTCACAAGGAGAAGCAATGGGAGCCAAAGACAAACTTTTATAGTGATATTATCATGCAAATACTGTAACGTGCATACTTGTAACAGAGATTAAGATACATCATGGCAGTATTTGCATGATGAGATCTTTGTGTTCGTGTCATTTTGCTGTGATTGTAGTTTACTGTACTTGTCGCTGTTATAGTTACTGTTTTCAGAGGCATCTGTTACATGCATAATCAAACATCAACCAATACATGGCTATCAAAAGCCTCTGACCAGAGTAGTTTTCAATTCAATATTTAGTTTCTAGATACAGTCTTCATTTTAGATGCCTGCCTAAATGACTTGATATATTCAAAGTAATACAATTGTTTATTAATTGTTGAGTAAGTATTTGAAGTATACAGTTGCAAGAAAAAGTATGTGAACCCCTTGGGATTACGTGGAGTTTTGCATGAATTGGTCATAAAATGTGCTCTGAACTTCATCTAAGTCACAACAATAGAAAAACACAGTCTGCTTAAAATAATACTACACAAACATTAGATGTTGCCATGGTTTAATTGAACATAACATGTAAACATTCACAGTGCAGGGAGGAAAAGGTATGTGAACCTTTGGACTTAATAACTGGTTGACCCTCCTTTGGCAGCAATAACCTCAACCAAACGTTTCCTGTAGTTGCAGATAAGACCTGCACAACAATCTGGAGTAATTTTGGACCACTCCTCTTCACAAAACTGTTTCAGTGTCGCAATATTCTTGGGATGTCTGGTGTGAATCGCTCTCTTAAGGTCATGCCACAGCATTTCAATCTGGTTGAGGTCAGGACTCTGACTGGGCCACTCCAGAAGGCATATTCTGTGCTGTTGAAGCCATTTTTTTGTTGAATTACTTGTATGCTTTGGGTCATTGTCCTGTTGCATCACCCATCCTCTGTGAAGCTTCAGTTGGCGGACAGATGGTCGTACATTTTCCTGCAAAATGTCTTGTCATTTTCCCATCAATGACAACAATCCATCCAGGCCCTGAGGCAGCAAAGCAGCCCCAAACCATGATGCTCCCTCCGCCATGTTTTACAGTGGGGATGAGGTTTTGATGTTGGTGTGCTGTGCCTTTTTTTCTTCACACATAGTGTTGTGTGTTCTTCCCAAACAACTCAATTTTGGTTTCATCTGTCCACAGTATATTTTGCCAGTAGTGCTGTGGAACATCCAGGTGCTCTTTTGCAAACTTCAAATGTGCTGCAATATTTTTTTTGGACAGCAATGGCTTCCTCTGTGGTGTCCTCCCATGTACTCCATTCTTGTTTAATGTTTTCCTTATTGTAGATGTGTCAACAAAAATGTTAGCATGTGCCAGAGATTTCTGTAGGTCTTTAGCTGACACTCTAGGATTCTTCTTTACCTCATGAAGCATTCTGCGCTGTGCTCTTGCAGTCATTTTTACAGGACGACCACGCCTAGGGAGAGTAGCAACAGTGCTAAACTTTCTCCATTTGTAGACAGTCTTGTCTTACCGTGGACACATGAACATCAAGGCTTTTGGAGATACTTTTGTAACACTTTCCAGCTTCATGCAAGTCAACAATTCTTGATCGTAGGTCTTCTGAGAGCTCTTTTCTGCGAGGCATGGTTCACATCAGACAGTGCTTCTTGAAACCAGTAAACCCAAAACAGGTGTGTGTTTTTAAAGGGCAGGACAGCTGTCAGCAACACATCCAATATCATCACACTGATTGGAGTCAAGGTTGGCTCACTCCTGGCTCCAATTAGCTCTTGAAGAAGTCATTAGGTTAGGGGCTCACATACTTTTTCTTCCCTGCACTGTGAATGTTTACATGTTATATTCAATTAAACCATGGCAACATCTAATGTTTGTGTAGTATTATTTTAAGCAGACTGTGTTTTTCTATTGTTGTGACTTAGATGAAGTTCAGAGCACATTTTATGACCAATTCATGCAAAACTCCACGTAATCCCAAGAGGTTCACATACTTTTTCTTGCAACTATAACTTCAAATTAGCCTTATAAGGAGGCTGATGTTAAAAGACAGAAAACTAACTAAAATTAAAATCATGGAACAGAAAATATGTTATATTTCTGACAGAATGGCTGGGATAGAGTAATCCTTAGTTGCACTTGCAACAGTTGAGCTGTAAAGATTTCTGGTATCCTGTAATTTGGAATTTAGAATCTGTAGATCTCCCACCAGACGAAAATGCTGGTCGGAAAAGAGTACCTCTGGTATTACAATAAATTTAGCTGTTTCTTACATATCTTGAACCACTATATATTGGTGGGGTACAAGGCCATCAATTCCATTATGTCTTCCTTCCCACCAATCATCAGAAGCTCGATGATATAAAAGCAGTGAGGACCCTTTCTTGAAAGAGAGTTCTCGTGCAGATCTTCCAATATAGTCAAACTTGGCTATAGCTTCTATTGGATCACATTCTGTGAAAGATAAATCACAAGACTTTACAAATAGCTTATAACAGCAAGGGACATGAGTACATAATAAAAATTAGCAAAGCTGAATGAGGAAAAATATTATTATTCAAATAGTACATTTTGGGACCCAATAATCTCTGAGGAATAAAGCTATCTGGCTAGGACTAAAGGACTTCTTTTCATGAAATTACCTTATGCAAAACTATGGTAAGACCATCTTGAAATATTGTACATAGTTCTGGTCACTGTACCTTAAGAATTCACTACAGTTAGAAAACAGCAAAAAAGCACAATAAAAAAGACTAGAGAACGGGAATATCTGCCCTATCAGAAGAGATCAACCAACTGTGGCTCTTCAGAATGGACTGAAGGAAAAAGAAAACAACATTGAGATGTACCACATGCATAATATGGAAAGAAAGTTGTCTTTCTTCTGCTTTTACAGTGTTATAACTTGAGGTTAACAACTGAAAACAAATGAGGACAGATTCAGAACTGACAGAAGGAAATACTCTTTTACATTAAACTAACAGTAAACTAACAAAATTCACTGCCAGCAATCATGATAATAGCACTTTGGTTTGCTTTAAAAACGGTCTGGGCAGATTTATGGAGGATCAAGCAAACAGGACTTCAAATACTATGTATGTGAGGCTGTTGGTCTGAGCTCCGAGCTTGGCAACCAAATTGCCAAGCTCGGAGCTCAGACCAACAGCCCAACTACCAACCGAGCTACTTATATTCAAATACATTTCAACTATGTATGTGAATTACTTCTTGAATCCTAATCAGGATGCCTTCAGTACTAGTTGCAGGGAAACATAAGTTTAAATGTATCTTCACTTTCCAGTTCAGGCTTGTGAGTTTTTCCAATCTGGCTGGCTGCAGAAAAATTGCCTACATTCTGTAGATCTATGGCGTGATCCACTAAGCTCTTATGAAAAATCTTTCTCCTATGAAATTTTGATAAGCCTACACAACATTATTCTTCTGTAGAAAGTTTCTTTTCTTGCTGATTCTAGGCTGATCTTCATAATAAGGAAGATGGTGCCCAGAGATTTGGCAGCTTCTTCTTTTCCATGAACCTAGTAATGCACAACTGAAAATGTGTAATGCTCAGTACTGGGATTCAAATAATTTAACAATCGGCTCTCTGCTCTAATGACTGGCTGGGTAGGTGTGCCTGGGTGGTCATGTGACTGGGTGGGCGTGGCCAGGGTGGGCATGACATGGGACTTGTGTGGTGCTAAGGCAGGACTTCCCTGAGACCCTCACTCACTCTCATTATACAGGTAATCCTCCAGTTACAAATGTAGTGGTGGGCTGCTACCAGTTCTCCCCGGTTCTTGTGAACCGGTAGTGGAAATTTTGAGTAGTTCGGAGAATCAGTAAATACCACCTCTGCCTGGCCCCACCCCCAATCTATTCACTGCCTCCCTGTCTCCCAGCTGATCAGCTAGAAGGAAAAAATCAGGGCTCACTTGACAAAGATGAGGGGAAAAAACCAAGACACCGTTGCTTTAAATTGACAAGCCAAGAAGCCTCCCAACTGATTGGCTAGAAGGAAAAAATCAGGGCTCACTTTTCAGCCAGGAGATCACTTGGCAAAGAAGAAGAAGAAAAAAAAAAGATGCCCTCACTTTAAATTGACAAGCCAAGAAGCAGTTGCTGGAAGGAGGTTTTTACTGCAGAAGTGAAGTGACATTCAGCAGTTTGTTTCTGGGTCAGCTGAACAACAAACCGGATAAGAGGAGGGATTCTTATATGGTTCTATGTTTTTGAAGTTTTGGGGTTTGTGCAACATGGGCTTTGTGTTTCTAAAAAGGTTTGGGCGATTTCCATTGTGAAATATCCTGTCTTGAATGAGTTTTCTGCCTGCTTGTAAATGGAGCTGAACTTTCGGCTTCCACCTTCTATTATCTCTAAGCACCAGTAGCTGTTTTCTTCTTACAAAGTTTCCTTTATGCAGCTGGCAGGAATGTGGAATTAGTATCAGGCAGGTTCCTTGTTAGCAGCTTGATTTTTCCTTGCTCTTCTGGGAGCTTTTTCTTATGAGTAATATTTTATTTGGGGAAATGAAGAGGGGGGAGTTTGATTCCTTGCCAGAGCAGGTTAGTGGGGTGGGGAGGGAATGGGGATTTTGAAGTAACCTTCCCCTGGAGTGGGGAAGGAATGGGGATTTTGCAGCATCCTTCCTCTGTCACGCCCACCAAGCACACCCACAGAATCGGTAGTAAAAAAATTTGAAACCCACCACTGTTTCAGTGCTCCATGAAAGTACATCTGTAGTATGTAGATAATAAAGTTGAAAAAAGGTGAACAACATTTTTACAGAACTATAGA
This sequence comes from Pituophis catenifer annectens, assembly GCF_029215685.1. NCBI lineage: Eukaryota > Metazoa > Chordata > Lepidosauria > Squamata > Colubridae > Pituophis > Pituophis catenifer. The sequence continues at coordinate 42,175,108 of NW_027256887.1, read as the reverse complement.
TACATTGAGGCTGGGTGTGACAAGGAATGGCTAGGAGGGGAGGGGCCAGGCGAGGCATCCCTTGATGTGAGTGACATTGAGTTGGCCACGCCCACCCATTCACATGACCATCAAGCCACGCCCACAGTCACATGACCGTCAAGCCATGCCCACAAAATAAGCCACGCCCACAGAACCGGTAGTAAAAAATTTTAGAACCCACCCCTGTATAAATGTAATAGAACCTGCCAATTACATTTGTAACCTGGGGATTTGTTTGATTGAATCACGTTAAATGAATGTGATCATTCTCTGCTTTCCCCAATGCACTTGTTAATCTAATGTGCAGGTCTTTAAATGCACATGAGGTATTTCAGTCTGGGGAACAACATGTGGGGACTAGTGCTGGAGCAGACCATCCAAGATCTCCCCCAATCATGCTCCCCTGGGGTCCCCACAATTGCTTCCCCCACCCCATCCTGCCCTGCTGAATCTCCATAGACTGGGCCTGCTTTGCTAGCCTCTCAGATTCCACTTACTCCTCCCCACCCCATTTCCCATAGATTACTTACTTTTTTTCTTTTTCTTTTTTTTTTTTGCTATTAAGGTATAATTTTATTGATATCTATTCTGTTAATATAACTAAATAAGCCATTATACACTTAAAGCATTGTGAAATGCAATCTGATCAGAAACAAGAAATTTGACAAGCCTAATGTACAATGCTTGATAAATGTACAATGCTTGACATTATAAAAAGACTTTTCCAGGAAATGTTTAAACACTCAGAATTTTTAAATCTGGCAATCTTATGTCAAAAATGGCTAAAATGATATGAATACCTTCGAAACATTGAATTCTGTGACATGGATTTCAAGAACTACAAGACAAAACTACATTAGTTGTTCAGTGAAGTCTCATTCTAACATTAGCAAAAGGTTTCTCACAGACTCTCAAGCAAATATAAAAACTTGTTGGATTTGTATTTATTCCCCCCCCCCCTATATTGGAAGCTGTTCTTCTGCTAATGGAAGCAGCTATCTGTTAACATAGGTACTTCCTAAAATTTTAGCAAGTACCAGTATATATTTTGGAAACAGTAATAGCTGTATTTTAAAATCATTGTGCTAGCTTTTTACTGTGGTAATAAGACCATTTTAGAGACCATTCATTATATAGCTGTAGGGATTTTGCTCCCTTAGGAATTCTGTTGCCTTTTTTTCCTGCTTCTTTTACGTTGTTCTAAATAGGCAAATTATGAAGAAAAATCACTTAAGGAGTAGAGCTTTAGATGATGGTGAGAGAGGAACTACTCTGAAGAAACATATTGATTCTCCATGAATATTCACTTCACTTTTGTCAAAACAAAAATGTACAATTTGCTACAAAAATCAGATGGACATAAATGATTTAGTTGCAAATCAGGGACATTTTTAACATATACAGTAGTTCTTTTATATTTTTAAACATAAACCTTAATAGGTTATATTTACTTCCCACTGAAAATAATGGAAATGTTAATTATGCCATTTACTTTATTACTTACTTTTTGAAGATCTTACTTTTTTGAAGATCTCCAGAGGTCCAGAAGAGGCTTACCCACTGGCAGAGAAGCCAAAGTGTTTTATTCAGATGATGGTAAAGCTGTAAGAATGTGAAATCTAAGGAAAACATTTTCACCAGCTTCTGAGTAAAAGACTTTGGCTGGGGTCATGTGGCCAGCAGGCCTAAGCCTGGACTGGGCCACAGCAGCCTCCTGCTTCAGGGATTGAGGCAGCAGCACCAATCAAAGAGGAGGTTGCTTCCTTTGTCTCATTAGGCTGGACTGCAAGGCCCTTGTTGATTGGCTGCCATGCCCCAATCCCTGAAGCTGCTTATTTGAACTAGCCAGTCATCCGAATGCAGACTGGGTCCAAACTAAGCCTGATCAGACTGGATAAAAACTAAGCCTGCAGTCCCTCATGGCAGAGAAGCTGAAATCTTTTATTCAGATAGGGAAAGCTGTTTTCCTTACATCTTACATTCTTACAGCTTCATCAGCTTCTGAATAAAAGACTTTGGTTTCTCTGCCATGTGGCTCATCCTCTTCTGCAGCTCTTCGAAAAGTAAGTACAGTAAAGCCATGGGTAATGGGGTGGGGAAAGCGGATCAGGCCCTGGGACCCTCCATTTGCCCAGGTTCGCCTGGTGCGCCAGTTGCGCCCCTATTTGGACTGAGATGCCCTACGCATGGTCACCCATGTGCTCGTCACCTCTCGTATTGACTACTGCAATGCTCTCTACATGGGGCTGCCCCTGAAGACCACTCGGAGGCTTCAGCTGGTGCAGAATGCGGCCGCGCGGGTAGTGATGGGAGTGTCCCAACACTCCCATGTTATACCTCTCCTGCGCGACTTGCATTGGCTGCCGGTTGCCCTCCGGGTGAGATTCAAGGTGCTGGTGATTAACTATAAAGCCCTACATGGCCTAGGCCCGGGATATTTGACGGACCATCTGCAGCCAGCAACAGCTTCCCATCGCCCGGTGCGCTCCCACAGGGAGGGCCTACTCAGTCGGCCAGATAGTGTCAGCTGGCGACCCCCAGGGAGAGCGCTTTCTCTGTGGGCGCACCCCTTTGGAATCAACTCCCTCTGGAACTCCGGGTGGCCCCCGACCTTCGCTCTTTCCGCCGTGGGCTGAAAACTTGGCTATTTCACCTGGCCGCCTTGGACTGATGGGGGTTTTAATCTGGGTTTTATTGAATTTCTTAATTTTAACTTAGACTTCTGTTTTAATGGTTTGTCTGTTCTGTTTTAATTGTTGTGAGCCACCCTGAGTCCTGTGGAGATAGGGTGGCATACAAGTCCCAACAAACAAACAAACAAATAAATAAATTTCAGCCTATAAAAGTCCAAGGGAGTCCTAGGAAGGCCCGAATGGGGCCTGGGAGGGCGGTTTGGGCCCAGGGACCCTCCATTTCAGCATGTAAGAGGCCAGGGGAGCCCTAGGAAGGCCTGGACAGGGCCTGGGAGGGCAGATCGGGCCCAGGGACCCTCCATTTTGGCCTGTAACAGACTGGGGGAGCCCTAGGAAGGCCCCGTAGCAGGCATTTGCACCAACAAAGAGGTGAAGGAAGGCTCACCAGACAGGCAGGTAGCTGGGCCGCATACACACGGAATCAAAAAGAGACACAATGTCATGGGAAAGAGCAAAAAACAGCATACCATCATCACTGGTGTGTACTTCTGCCCCAGCATCCAGATCCACTTCTTCTAAGGTACCATGTTCACTATAAGGGCTGTCACTGTAGAGAAGGAGCACATAGATTTATTTGATGGTAGGATGGAACTATCATTTAAAATTCCAATAAACTGGTCATATTAATGTATTATTTTTTCAAATATAATAAGGTTTCAGCAATACTTGATTAAGTAGTTTTCTAACTTTCTACACACACTCACATGCACACACACACACACACACACACACATCATGCTAGGTACAGAATACTTAATTCAAACAGAATCACTTTTTTTCATGGGAAAGAAAGAAGCACTCTGTAATGTCACATAAAGAGGTAATCCCAGCAACTCCCTCTGAAGGAAGGGAAGGAAATGTTTGAAGCTTTTTAAGTAAGGCAGAGTTGCATAAGCTGAGATTCAAGATGGAAAAGAAATCTAAATGGCTTCACGTAGACCTCTGACAAAATATAAATATATTAGGAATTTGGAGAACATCAAGGTACTTGAGATAGAGTGCTTCAAGGGAATTCTAGTTCTTAACTAATGGGCAAAAAGTTAACCAGGAATCTAGGCTAAAATTAATTTACTATGTAATGGTACATCTTCTATATGTCTTCATATAAATTATAGAATCAAATCAGTCACCAAATTGTCAAGTTGGTCATGGTGATAATATTAGTGTCCTGGATGGAGTATTTCCAAATATCTGTATGTAACATCTAGTTTGATCTAAATAGTCATAGCCTGCATCTTGATTTCAAACACATTGATGGGAAACCACTATACAAAAGAATCAATTTGACATCAAGATATCAAAGAAAGAGACTGACTGCATCTTAAAGTTAGTTAGGCCAAGCCTACTAAGTCAGTCCCATCTAAAATTTCCCCGGATCTACAATACAGTCCTGGGCCAATGTGATTTAAAATCCACTTTTTCCTCTTCTTGGCTATTATTTGACCCTCAAAAAATTACCGCCATTTTATGGATGATCTTCAACAAAATGTGGGTCTCTAGTCTAAGAAAGGATCGTGTTCTAGACTAATCTCATGCACCTTTTATCCAATATAAAAGGCTTCACACCAGGTTGGGTGATTAAACTTTCTCTCCCATGCCGACAAAAAAAGGTTAGAAAAACAGATTTACTGCAGAGTTAGGAAACCATACAGACGTATAAGTTGTCTTATACCACTCCAGAATTCTGCTGTTTATATATGTTAGTTCCAGGATTTAAATCCTAGGCCTCTTAGTGCTGCTGCATTTTTGAACCACTGGCTGCGTAGCTCCTGCATGTTTTCCAGCCTTGAATGTTTCTGCCATCTGTCATTGTTTACAAAATGCTTTTTTCTCTGGCATAAGTGATTCCTCCTCCACCAGCTTCAGGCCTTATATCATATTAAAAAGAACTGGTTGCACTATTGACAAATTCCTACATATAATTTACCTAGACTGGCAGGCAAATCACAGGTTTTTTTGTGGTAGACGGGAACAAGATTCTTCAAAGCTGCTCACAGAATAATATGACAAGTTTGTTTGGTAAAAGACTGAAGGACTTACCAGTAGTCATCACCTGCCATACATTTTTCATATACTGGGCCATCTAATTCCTTGCTATCTGGGAAAATAATCTCCTGGTGAATGATAATGGTTTTGATGATTTCATTTACATGAGCCTGGCATGACACTTGTTCTTGTATATCTGGAATTGGCATCAATGTTGGGCCAAAACAAATGGCCAGATTATAAGGATCCATCATATTTTCATCACTGTACTGAGAAAGGCTGTTTAAATAAAAAAGAAAGAAAAGTATTTTGCAAGCATGTTATTGGATGGTTTTATAGTTATCTTTTCCCTAAAAAATTCCAGTTCGATTTCAATTGAATTGTACAGTTTATATATTATATTAAAGTGATTTATCTTGGTCTGATTTTTTGACATCTCAAAAATCTGGAATATCTATAGGGATGTGTAGACTTTCTAATTTATAATAACATTATATTTAAACAATATATAAAGCAGATCAATAATTTTCAGGTAATTTGAAATGCCCCCCAAAAAGACTTGAACTGTAGGTAATCTCAACAATATTTCTATATCTGAAGGATATGGACAAGAAAGAGCTGTTTTCTAACCTGAAGGTTCTTGATCTTAACGGACAATCCTTTCAGTTAAAAACAACAACAGTTCAGTCTAGTGGACCTCTTACATTTTTCCTTATCCAAAATGACTCATTTCATTACATATGCTATTTTTTAATAAATCATTACCATTTTTACCCAGTCTATGTAAGGGATTTTAATCTGTCTGCATTCAGAGAATTTCCTTTTGCCTTTGAACCATTCTCAATTTTTTCTGAATTCTTTGTCCCAGCATCTTTCAAAGCCGCAATGTGTTATTTTCTTTATTACCACATTAAAAGCCAATAGAACCTTATTTTTTACACTACTTTAAAAGAAAACTCCATCTGCCTGTCTAGTAAACCATTTCCTTTGCTTTCCTTCTGGCTACCTCCCTTTTTTGCCTAAGTATCTAAAGTGCACTCCATTTGCTACACAGGAAGATTTCTCTACATCTCGGTTGTTCTGTTTTGTCTCATTCATACGTTTATTTTGTTTATTTATTTATTAACCACATTTATATGGCTGCCTATCTCATCAAAAGTGATTCTACAGTTTCAATTAAATATATAGTTCAGAACCACTAAACTATATCTTTAAAAAATCCTGCCGCACCGGGGAACTACCAGAGGACTGGAAAAGAGTTGATGTAGTTCCCATCTTCAAAAAATGAAAAAAATAGATCCAGGAAACTATAGATCTATTATCAGCCTTACATCAATACCTGGGAAGATTCTGGAAAAGATAATCAAGCAACGAACCTACAAACATCTAAAGGCAAACAAAATCATAACCAAAAGTGAACATGGGTTTGTCAAAAATAGATCATGCCAGACAAATCTTATTGCATTCTTTGACAAAATGAGAAAATTAGTGGGCCAGAGGAAAGCTGTGGATACAATTTACTTGGACTTTAGTAAGGTATTTAATAAAGTAGACCACAACCTACTACTTGATAAAATAGGAAAATGTGAGCTAGACAGCATCACCATCAGATGGATTCGTAACTGGCTGACCAACTGCACTCAATGGAACTGCATCTACATGGAGGGAGGTATGCAGTGAGGTACTCCAAGGCTCTTTTAGGTCCAATATTCTTCAATGATTTGGACGAGGGGATAGATGGAGAACTCATCAAATTCACAGACGACACCAAGCTGGCAGGAATAACCAACACTCCAGAAGATAGGTTTAAGATACAGAAGGAACTTGACAGATATGAACATTTGGCTGCTATCTAACAAAATAAAATTCAATGGAAAAAAAAGTAAGTTTCTACATTTAGGCAAGAAAAACCAAATGCACAGGTGCAGTGTATGTGGTACCTGGCTCAAGAGTACTAACTGTAAGAGCGGTCTTGGAATCCTAGTGGACAATCACTTAAATATGAACCAGCAGTGTGCAGCAGCTGCCAAAAAAGCCAGCACAATTCTAGGCTGCATAAACAGAGGGATAGAATCAAGATCACGTGAAGTGTTAATACCACTTTATAATGCCTTGGTAAGACCACACTTGGAATACTGCATCCAGTTTTGATCATCACGATGTAAAAAAGATGTCAAAACTCTAGAACGAGTGCAGAGAAGAGGACAAAGATGATTAGCAGACGAGAGGCTAGCACTGGCTCCCGGTGGTCTTCCGGGTGCGCTTCAAGGTGTTGGTGACCACCTTTAAAGCGCTCCATGGCTTAGGGCCGGGGTACTTACGAGACCGCCTTCTGCCACCAATAGCCTCCCACCGGCCAGTACGCTCACACAGAGTGGGCCTCCTCAGGGTGCCGTCCGCCAGGCAATGTCGGCTGGCGACCCCCAGGGGGAGAGCCTTCTCTGTGGTGGCGCCTACCCTCTGGAACACCCTCCCCCCAGAATTACGCATAATAACAGACCTCCGGATTTTTCGTCGGGCCCTAAAAACCTATTTATTCCAACAAGCTGGGCTGGCTTGACCAAATTTTTTAATTTTTAAATTGATTTTAAATTGGAAATGGTTTTAATTCGGCCAAAACATTTAATTATTTTAAATAGTTTTTTAGATTCACCATGTTTGTATATATGTCTTGTTTTTACCTTGGCTGTGCACCGCCCTGAGTCCTATTTTGGAGAAGGGCGGTATAAAAATTTAATTAAATAAATAAATAATAAATAAATAATATAAAGAACAGTTGCTGGAATTGGGTATGTCTAGTTTAATGAAAAGAAGGACTAGGCATGACTTGATAGCAGTGTTCCAATATCTCAGGGGTTGCTACAAAGAAGAGGGAGTCAAGCTATTTTCCAAAGCACCTGAAGGCAAGACAAGAAGCAATGGATGGAAACTAATCAAGGAGAGAAGCAACTAGAACTTAGGAGGAATTTCCTGACAGTTAGAACAATTTATCAGTGGAACAAATTGCCTCTAGAAGTTGTGAATGCTTCCAACATTGGAAGTTTTTAAGAAGAGATTGGACAACCATTTGTCTGAAATGGTACAGGATTTCCTGCCTAAGCAAGGGGTTGGACTAGAAGACCTCCAAGGTCCCTTCCAACTCTCTTATTCTATTCTATTTATCAGCTATTTCCCATTTTTATTTTACTTCACTTGGAATTCAACTCTTTCCAAAAACAATATTCATTTAGCAATCCTTTTTCTAATACTGCTTTTCTAATACCATAGGCCAGTGGTGGGATTCAAATAATTTAACAACCGGTTCTCTGCCCTAATGATTTCTTCCAACAACCAGTTTTCTAAACTGCTCAGAAAGTTAACAACCGGTTCTCCTGAAGTGGTACGAACTGGCTGAATCCCACCACTGCCATAGGCTCACTATGGTTCTGATGGTCAATTCCTTCTTTTTTTCCCTTTCTCTGTTCACTTTTTCTTTAAAATGCCTGAAAAAAGATGTGGCTGCTTTAATGAACAGCAGAGATATGACTTTTTCATGTAAAATTTGAAGCACTTTTCCAAAATCATTTTCAAAATGTCAGTCTTCCTATATACTGTAAGCTCATACATGAAAATTAAAATGAAGCTTTAAAATGAATCTCTCTACATACTCAAATATGTTGATTGATGCCTGTACTAGACAGAATTCCAGTGTGTTCTATAATTAGGCTTAAATTGACAGATACAAGCTGCTGAAGGCAATAGCTGAAATGTACTTTTGTGATCTCATTCTGTATTAGCATTGTGGATGCATACCTTTTGCTAAACTGCTATTTTGAAACTTAAATCTGTGATGTTTACAAAGATTGTTATTATTTTATAAGTTATTGGTAACCCAAGCATAGGAATACTGCATATGCCTTCTGTGAGTTAGAAAATCTTGGTCTTAAAACGTTCACACCTATTCCCCAGAATTTAATATTCACCATCTTAAGAGACTGAGATGTCACCTTATATATTGTTTAAAGCCTAGATTTCTAAGGAAGTCCTTAAGGGTAACAATACACCAACAACTTGTTCCTTGGTGCCTGCCAAACTTCTTGCCTAATACAATCTTATTTTAACAATGTTTTAATTAAAAAGTGAATTGAATTAACAAAAAAAACCCAACACCATGCTCAAACATCATCTGCTGTACTAACAATGTCTCTGGCATTGTAAAGATGTGTGTGTGTGTGTGTGTGTGTGTGTGTGTGTGTGTGTGTGTGTGTGTGTGTAGTCCAATGCTTATTTTGAAACCAGCCACCTGCCAAATTAAAAAGAAAAGTAAACTGGAGTGACAGAGAGTATCCTCATATTCTAGAGCAGCATTTCTCAACTTTGTCAACTTTTAATATGTGTGGAGCAATTCCCACAGAATTAAAAATGTTGTTGAGGTTCAGAAACGCTGAGCTAGACAGAATGGATAAACAATGGATAAATTCAGATTCACCACACCATTATGGTAAGTTCCTGTAAGATCCACTCAAAATGCCAAATGTTCCCACTGTCTCAGTAGATAACCAGGAATCTTGTTTATATTATACACTGACTGAATCTGCATTTATAAATGCGATAAGGGGGGAAAAAGTTCTCCTTAAATTTCTAGACATTTCACATGGATACAACTTTGTATTTTCAAGAGCAATATTTACATTCAATGTCCAATATATTCTGGGATGATGGAAATTAGAACTTCAAACATTGTTATCCCATATTAACATACATGTAAATATGTTGGTGAAGCTTTCTTCACTAACATGATGAAAATCATTCCTCTTCTGTCAATTAAAATAGCACACAGTCTTTGTTAAAATCAAATTCTTTCTCTCCCTCCCTCCCTCTCTGTCCCACCACATTCTTTCTCTCTGTCACACACAACTTCCTTAAAATATAGAAAGTTAAACCTACTTACTGATTGAGGAAGGCAAAAAGATATCTTAGTAAGATAAGGACAGATCTGGGCAATGTCAGCAAAAGTTTACGTATGTGAAGAGCTCTCTCATAGAGATTTTCTGTTCCTGTAACATTAAGTAGAAAAATTAGTTATGGTTGGCTACTGAAAGTATAGAAGAACTTTCCACTGCTGATATGCTGGGCAACAACTCAAGATGTGTTGGGTCATATGACATTTGGCAACTATGGGAATTGTACTGCAACACATTTGGAGAATACCAGATTGGAAAAAGATTGTATAGACTATACAAGAGTGCAAAATGGACCTATTAATCTGTTCTAAGATTAATCTGTTGATATTAATTATATGAACAAGTTCCAAAGGCTTGTGGATGGTTAATTTATCCAAAAAGGATCTTTGTCTATATCTGGAAGGAGAAAATATTGTTTTCTTGCTTAAGCTCTGTCCTTAACAAAATGCAGTACATTAACCAAACCAATGGTATTTGGGAGGGGGGTATCTAATAAGCTAACTTAAATATCTATACAAGGGAGACATGTATATATGTGCTGAGTGCTATGTATATAAAACATACAGAATACTTTGTTCTTATTGAGGAGAGAATGTAAATTCAAAAACATATTTGTTAAAATGGATGCACATAAATAACTATGATAGCAGTAAGCTGTCCTATATATAGCTGTTGTAAAATAGAGCAAATAGTAAGCAAATAATACAATTTCATTCATTAAAGTGACCATTCAAAACACACGAAAGAAACAAATTTAACTTACTGACACAAGAAATAAGATCATTAAACCTTTCCTTAGGAAAAATAGGATTCTCCAGCCCTCGGAAATAGAGCTTCAGTACTCCAGCAACTGAGTTAATATCATGGTTACTTTGGTCATCTGCCAAAGGATTTTCACCTACAAAAATAAATCAGATTAAATACTTACAGGCCTTAGATCTTGACAGCCTTTTTCTATTTAAGATTCTGAGCTATACTATATTGGTCATCCTGAAATTAGAATGAATGCAGCAAGAACTAAAATATTGCTCAAATATATATCTTACCCATTGGGATATGAACTTTGATTTCCATTCTTTCTAATTATAATACAATATAGACTATATTTTGTTTTGATTATTTTTAAAACCTACTTTAACCTCATGTTAAATACTGGAGTTACAATTGGAAAGTTGGGTAGTGATATTAATTGATTGATTAAATAAATAAGTGCACAGCAGAATGTCAGAGGGGATAAAAATGCTAGATTGTCCATGCAAGGCTAAATTCATTTGATTCAGTCATCCTTAACATGAGTATGATCCAGATATGTAGAGATCAGAATTCACAAAATTTTCCTCAAAGGCTAAAGAATTCTAGGAGGTAAAGTCTTCATATCTGGAAGGCATTCAAGATAGGAAAGTCTGATTTGGATAAATGAATTTAATTAGGCTGAATGGAATTCCAGTATTTCTGAGAAGCCAAGGACTGCATTGATTAAATATATTGGTTTTCACAACTATTTTCATTCAAGTTACATACCATACAAATACTGTCATATTCAAGCTCACGTTGTCTTTGAGGTGAAAAAAGTATTAAATTTTTTTTTAGAAAGATACGTTCTGCATTCTGTTGTGATTACAAATAATAGAATCTAAAGCCAAACTCCCATAGAAAATATGATGTTATTAAGGACTGTGGAACGTATTTTAAAAGAATGCTGGTACAAGATTGAATTATGTAGTTTTAACAATGTCCATTTAGTAAATTCATTTATTAAGTGACTAATTTAAACAAAACTTTAAAACTTGACTGGTAATAATAAGTAATTAGCAATAAGTAATAAGCAAATTATGTTCATTAAATAACCTAGAAAAATACTGTATTCTTTGGAGGGGGGAGTTTCTACTCACCAATATAATATCACATATTATATTAAGCATATAGAAAAAACATTGCAGGTTTAGATTAGTCTAGTCTAGCAATTTATTCTTTTTTCCCCACAATGATCAATTCAGTGTTTGAAAAAACCCAATGAAGACACGTCAAAGACAGCAACCTCTATTCAGAAAACCCTTTTAAAATGATGAAGCTGCAGTTGACTAGCTATATGCAGTATTATTTCATTCTCCATTAATTGGTATATTTACCCCTCAAAAAGATGACTGAATTTAGGACAATTTCACAATAAATAAAGTGATAAACACAGAAAAAAATCCTGTATAATGCCCAGTTTCCCAGTCTTCTGCATCTAAGATTTCTAATTCCAGCTGAAACCAGTCATGAGATTTTAGTATTTTTAAATAATTGTGTATATAATTTTAACGTATAATCAATACATATATCTGAAAGAATTTTCTAAACTTTATTCCACCTCCGCCCCCCCCAAAAAATAAGGAAAAAGAGGAGGAGGAAAAAGTAAACAGAAAAATAGAACACAACTGGATGGCACTGAGGTAGACGGGGGAAGAAGTAATTGCAGAGATGGAAGAACCTGCCTATTTAAAAATGACAAAAAGGGTTAAATTCAGGAGTTACTAGTAGCTACCTCTGGACTGCAATAATGTGGATGGTCACCAGATGACAGCAGAGCTACATTAAACTCTTTTTGCTATCATTTAGAGCCTATGACAGTGATGGCTAACCTTTTTGCCATCGTGTGCCAGGAGAGGGGGGGGCGGGGGAGGGTCGTGCGTGCACGTGCCCACGTGCATGTGTGCGCAACCCCCTCCCCCTCCCCCCCCGCTCCTGGCACATGATGGCCTGGTAGGCCCGTTTTTCTTTCTTACCTGGTTCCAGATCCTCTCTGTGTATCTGGGAACGGCGAAAACAACCTTTCCCACTCCCTTGGAGGCCCTACGGAGGCTGAAAAAGCCCATTTCCCAACTCCCGGTGGGACAGGAAGTGACATTTTTTGCTGTCCCCAGCCTCCAGAACCTCTCTAGGAGTCTCTAGGAGCCTCTCTAGGAGTCTCTAGGAGCCCCTCTAGGAGTCTCTGGAGGCTGGGGACAGGAAAAAATGTTAGTTCCTGTCCCACCGGGAGTGGGGAAATGGGCCCTTTGAGCCTCCATAGGGCCTCCAAGGAAGTGGGAAAGGCTGTTTTCGCCGTTCCCAGATACACAGAAAGGATCTGGAGCCAGGTAAGAAAAAAAAACGGGCCTTCCCCACCCCACCCCCAGGCCCTTCAGAGGCAGGAAACAGCCTGTTTCCCTACTTCTGGTGGGCCCAGAAGGCCCGAAAATCAGCTGGCCGGCGCGCGCATGCACCCCAGGGCTGAGCTGGCGTGCCCACTAATATGGCTCCGCGTGCCACCTGTGGCATGCATGCCATAGGTTCGCCATCACGGGCCTATGAAGTTCAAAGATAGTAGCCTTATCTCCAAAGACAAATATCCAAAGCTATCTAAGTTTTTAAAGATCAATTGTGCTAATTTCTTTGTTTTTCTATTCTTCTCAATGAATAAAAGTTCTCCCTTTCATAATAATAATTTAGGAAAAGAATTTTTATGGTATGGTGCATATGAACAGAAAAATAATAAATCACCTCTTTCAAATGAATTTTTAATATCATTAACCTCCACCTGAGAGCCCGACACCCTGAAAATGCCCTGGTGTTGAAGACCTGAAAAATAATAACAGAGAAATATATAAAATTCAACATAATGTTTCAAATGAGGGAAAATACTAGCATCTTAGTCCTTTATTGTCACATTTGTATATAACTTTCCACCAAGACTCAACAAAGTAGCTTACTGCATTTTCAAATGCAATGCTAATTGCTTCCAAAGAACAAGAATTCCTTTCCTTGCTTGATTCCAGCTCTTCCTTCCTTTGCTCCATGGCTTCATACCTTCCAATTAATCCTTTCTTATTGAATTAATATTCTGCCCTTTCTTTTTTTGTTTTATTCCTCACCAAGCCCTTCCCTTTTTAAGTTTTCAACAAGTTTTTATTCAAGACTAAAGTTCATTATACTTCCTAACTGTAATTGGAAAAGGATTATAACATGTCAGAAAAAAGCATCATGATTTAAGCACAATAGTCTTCAAAATTGTGATTAAATTAAAAAGTATTTTAGAACTCACCATACAAATTGATAAATCGGATACAGCTTTCTACAATGAGGGGGATTATTTGTCCTGAGTCCTGGTGAGGGGAAAAAATAATCCATATAGTTTGCATATTGTATGAGATAAATAGCACTTATCATTAGGATACAGTGGCGTCTTTATAGTATCAGACATATATACATCCAACTCTCACTAGAATGATATCTATACCAATTGTGCTTCTTGATTATTTAACTTTTTCATAAAACAAGCTCTTGAGCCAATTGTGTTTTTCAGTTTGGCCAGGAAACAAACACTAATGCCCAGCATCCATAACCAGTGCCATATATTTCTGATGGTAGCTAGCAATTCCCATTTAAGAAGACTGGTAGATGCAATAATGGAAGGCACTTTGAAAGTAATAAATCTTGCCTGCTAGAGTGTTGCTGTTATTGACTTTAATAAATCTTAGCTTATTTATTTAAAAGCTAGGCAATTTTCATTCTTCTTCTCCTGTTCCTCTTTTGATTTGTTTAAAGCATTTTATTATTTGAGGGGTTCCTCAAACACAATTTCCTGTTACAACAGAACTGATGAAATGTTATTTAATGTCTGATTATTAAAAAAGATACGACATCAAGATCATATTTTGAATAAAGAAGTAATGAATTATACTATACAAGAAAAAAGATGATACAAACCTAGAGGCACAGTTTATTAAACTGATACCCTTACATCTGAACTGCTTCTATAGATTATATGATAAATCTGGCTATTTATGTTTGTATAACTATCCTGTTTCCCTGAAAATGAGACCTATCCTGAAAATAAGCCCTAGCATGTTTTTTCCATGTGCGCTTAATACTGTATAAGCCCCATGCCCAAAATAAGCCCTACTTAAGAGCATGCATAGCCAGCCAGCCATCCATTCTGCCTGGTTGCTCGTGGTGCCACAATCACGAGGCAAGGCAGGGTGGTGGTGGAGCTGCCCCACTCCGGCTTACCTCAGGGACCCCGCAGCCCTGCCATCCACACCCTACCTGCCTTGTAGCGGCAGCACTGACAGCCATATGCAGCAAATGTATAAACTGTATTGGTTGTTTACCAGCTAATATGTGCACAGAATACAAACCAGATGGAAGGGGTACTATTGGCACAAGGAATGTAGAGATTAAAATGACTGGATTATTAATATACTTCTACAGTTCAGTGAAAATCTTGGTTTTTCTATTAACCTACTTCAGTGCCCATCATTCTACAGATATTTGACCAGTTACGATACAAATAGAATACAAATACAAATAAATTCCCAAGGTTACAATGTAATGCAATAGTCTGAAATAACCCTTCACCACAAGTGGGAGTGAGGAGAGTCAAGGGTAGGAGAAGATGCTTCCCAACTGCACCTCTCATTTTGTGGAATCACCACTTGGTATGTCCTGATCCTGTTAGGTCCTCAGAAGTTGTCTGAAATACAAAGCTCTTGCAGAGGGCTTTTAAAAATTAACATGAAAGGACTGTTGGAATTCCTAATTTTTACTAGAATATCATGAACCTTTTCTCCAAAGAATGATAGCTCCAGTTTATTACACTCTTAATACAAAGGAGTTCCTGTTTCCATGATGACTCTTTGAAGGAATCCTGCAGTCAAGCATCAGATGCTACTGGGAAAGCAATAGTTCTTTTTATTTTCTGCCTGATAGTTTTGTCACTTAATATTCAAGAGCATTCTTGAATTTGAATGAGACCAGAATGATACTAATTTCTCTGTATTACAAATCCAAATTCCTGTTATTATGATAGGTGGGCAGGGACATTTTTTCCAAAAGTAGGAATTTACCAGCATGCAGAAGATTTATAAATCATGGCTGAATCACCAGTAAAACTGACAAGTTATAAGCTTCACTTCCAAACAGTACTTTATTGTTCTCACAGGAATGAAAGTGAACTATTCATTTTCTATGGAAAAAAGTATAAAGAAGTGTGCAGTATGAACTAGACATTTTATATAGGACAAATTCTTTTCCTCTTTATGGTTCTCTTATTCTTTCCTATAAAATTCAATGAGAACAAGTAAAAAACTAAAGCAACAACTGTCATGTTGGATTCTGAATATATTATGTCAACATGGGATAGAATTATCACAACTTTTTAGTTTCATATGTATTTTGATCTTTTAAATGTATCATTTCTATTGGTCTTTTAAAGCACTCAGCAAGATAGTTAATAAAATGAAACAAAAAAGGAATGTACACATAGTTAATCAGTGAATTGACTCAAAATCAGATTATCATTGTCCAATAATGTTTTTGTAATGTACAATAATGTAATTGTCCTCTCTCTCTCTTTCTCTCCCCTTCCCTCTCTCCCACATCAGTATTGTGTATATATTGTTTATATCAGTATTATATATGAATTTGTATCAAGATCCACGAATTTGGGTAAAATCAAAAACCAAGAATCACACAGATTTTCAGTAAAATGTCTTTAATACTAGACTGGAGTAAATACAGAAGAAGATCAGACTCTCATTTATAGTGAGTTAATTAAGATGAAATCTCTTTGAAGGATTAGAAATGCTTCTTTCTAATTTCTTTCTACCTGGAGTAAATTGCTGTTTATCAGATAAGTTGTCAATTGATTCACTTGTTATCTGTTTACTATTTTTTCTACTTTCTCTGCTATTCGTTTCCCAGCCTTCCCTCTCACACTCTATTTCCATGATGGCGAGCCTATGGCATGTGTGCCAGAGATGGCACACAGAGCCCTCTCTGCTGGCATGCACGCCGTCGCCCCAGGTCAGATCTCCATGGCGTTTCTTTCATGAGCTTGTTTCCCTGCAAACGACGAAACAGAAGCTCACAAAAGAAAAAGATCTTACCTCTTGCCACGCTGCCGGTGTTGTGATGTCCTGCCTACCACCAGCCAGCTGGTCTTCGGGGGTCTGCTGCGCATGCACGTTCATGCATATGCGCATGCATATCCATACACACAGGTTGGGCACTTGGTGTCTAAACCGAAAGTCTGTGCCAGAAACCAGAAGAGCAGCCGCCCAGGTGTGCATGTGAGCGCCGGGAAGATGAACTTCTGGTTTCCAGTGTGCTCATGCGCCTTGGCCACCTGGTCTTCCAGTTTCTGGCGTGCATGTGCACTGGGCGGCTGCTCTTCCAGTTTTTGGTGCTCCCGCGCATATGAAGACCAGCTGTCCAGTGCACTGGAACACGGAAAAGCAACAGGCGATGGCTCGTGTGCCCAGAGAGATGAGTCTGTGTGTCACTTCCAGCACACGTGTGATAGGTTCGCCATCACTGTGTTAGACTAAGACCATGGATATCCAGGTCATCAGCCTTAGTTTTAGAAACGCACTTGAAGCCTTTGTACTTTTCACTCTTTCACAAATCCAACCTACTTAGCAAGATCGTTGTCATGGGAATTAAAGAAAGGAGATCTCCATGTAACCTGCCATAACCTCTTTGAGGGAAAGTGCAATGAAAATCTGTTAAACAAATAAATAAGTAATATGAAACTGAAAAAATGTATTCAAGTGGTTTCGACTTGTGAAGCTTCTTTGGTCAGCAAAGTTGTTAGTGAAATGGGAAGTTGAGCAATTTTAGATTTCTTTAACTTTTTTGTTCTGCTTGTAGGAAAGAATGGGAAATTACTGAAAAATCACCTCACTATTATGTCAGGGAAAGAAGACTGCTGGATTAAAGAGCTCTCATCAATGGATAGAAATTGACTAGAAATAAGCCAAGCCCTGCTACTTTTTTTGGATCAGAAACATTAATTAAGGAAGAGTAAGAATTGTCTACTGGCTTGAATGTCTTCTGGCGATCAGTTTTATGTCAAAGTACTTTGTTCTAAAAGCTTTTGTTTTCAAAAGCCACTATTTGAACATGAAATATTTTACTCTATTCTTCTATTACCCACTGCCACAGGAAAAGATAATGTGATATATGGGGCTCTGTGGGAGTAGCGGGTTCTCCATTCCATTCCTGAACTGAGAAACTAATTACTCCTCATGTGACCTGTTTGTGAATTTTGTAAAATACCCCATGGTTACATTCCAAAAAGAGTTTACAATTTCAGGGGAAGATCTATCCATTTTAAGAGTATAGCAAATACTCTTGATTAAATTATCAAATTCTACAGGATTAACTTTAAGGAACATTTTATATAAAATGTTATACTTGTCACTATGTTTCCTGACAAATTTGTGGAAAGTATATTCATCCTTGAAAATATCTTGGCACTGGTAATGAATGATGCTAAAAATATAGTTTATGAATTTTTAAAAAGCCACAGAGGATCTAAATGCAAAGTAAAACTTTTGTTTATTCTTCTGATACAATAAGCACTTTATGTGATATTGTAAACTGCTTTCATAGACAAAAAAATCCCGGATAATAGGATTTTCACAGCTGAATATAGGTAGGATTGCTACATAAAAAGCCGTAACAAGTATGTCATTGCATGTATTCATTTCTTGCAATGTAATGCTGTCTCTATATATCTCTTTTTGAGTAAAATGGACACTATAAATATACTAGATGAAGAGTATTTGAGCCATTAAAAATGTTAAAAGATACTTGCATACTTTTCTCATTGCTGAATTCAAACAATTCCCAATAATTGGTAATTTTTAAAAAAAATCAGACAAAAAAAGGTTAATCAGTTCATTAGCACTATACCTGATATCTGGTATGTGAGTTCCTTCGTCCTCTGCTGTAAAATGGAATTAGAAATAAAGTACATAAAAACAGGATGAAGAATGTAAATACAAAAGTCACAAAATATAGCTTAAAGGGTCCTTAGAAAATAAAAACAAATACTGGGTTCTTAGAACCAGAGTAGCATAATGATTGAATGTAATCTTCCCTGTGAATTTAATTAGGACATTATAAGAACATACGGTATAAAACAATCTGCATAAAGCAAGACACTCTACATGCTATTGCTATTATTAAGCTAAACTTTTGTAAAATTTGCTATAATTTTAAGTCTTATATCTTTTTTCCAAGTGCAATGCATCTTAAGATACTGTTGTTTTGTGAATTGATATACCAAAATTACATATTTTTATATCACCACATGTAACTCAGCCCTCACAATTCTTTCCTAAAGATAAGATTAGGAGGCAGTGGTAAGTTGTGTGTAGTTGCCTAATCAGAAGGCCTTACACTGTTATGTGCTGTTTCTGCTCCTGCTATCTCCAAGTCACTACTTGAAATATCAATACTTGGGAAGAGCACTGGTCCACCCAAAAGATGGATACTTCCACCAGATATCCATATGCAATTTATTCACCTCCTAGACCTTCTCTTTGTAGATCTTCTCTTCAATGAATCCTGAAGTTATACCCTATATATTCACTACATGTAAAACAAACAATGAACTTTGATCGGGAGGCTGATTTCCTTCCTTAGAAAGACAAAGAAATATGTCACTGATGCACTGATGTAGACACAGAAGAAATCAATGTATGTACTGACTACAGAGGTTAGAATTCTGATAGCAATAGCACTTAGACTTTTATACTGCTTTATAGTGCTTTATAGCCCTCTCTAAGCAGTTTACATAGTCAGCATATTGCCCCCAAAAATCTGGCTCCTCATTTTATCAATCTTGGAAGGATGGAAAGCTGAGTCAACCTTGAGCCATTCAGAATTCGACTCCTGGAGTGAGCAGTGAGTTAAGCCTGCAGTACCACTGTGCCACCACAGCTCTGATACTGGTGACAAATATCTACCATCGGTGTATACATAAGCAGGCCATTAAAATGGTATTTTGAAGAAGGGCCCACAATTTTTCTTTCCAAGGGAAGGCATTGAGACCCATTGGGAAATTATTGGAGATGTGATTATAATCTGGAGAATTTAATGTCCTATTCTTAAAGTTTTTTCCTTTTTTAAAAAAAGGGATATATTAAGCCTTTCTGAAACATAATACTCCTATTTTATAGCTTTCCATAAAATAAACTTTATGAGAGTATATTTAACAACTTACCTTGTAGTCATATATTCTGCCCTATGACCTAAAGATTAAGAGAAATATAATCTGAAAACGAACGGAACCAGAAGTATATTTCTTGTATAACTGTACAACAAATATGCCAATCAGATTTTTAATCCTCAATTATTTATAATATAACTGTTCATATTTATTTCACAAGACTTATGCTTACATACAAGAAAAATAGTTTCCTACTACAGAGAGTTTTAGAATGTTCAGAAAAAAACATTGTTTCTTATGCAAGTAAAGCATATTTACGCTATTAAGTTAAGCAAAACAAAATTTGAACCAGTGGTACCAGTCTGTGCGTGCATACATAATGAATTATTCACAAAAGGAGAAAAGCTTGCCAGTATGCTTTGGGGAATGAACATATTGCCAACTTTCATAAGTTAAAAATAATTTAGGAAGTAGCTATACTTAGGAAAGTAAATATTTAATGATGCCACAAAAAGATATATGACTTTGTGTTAAGTAATATACATATCTGGTACATATGAGCCCAATAATGTTCTATATATCCTTCATACATTTCAATTATGTATAACTTAGCAACTCTGCAAAAATCCCTCTGAAATAAATAGACAGTTTGTTGTACACAAACTGTCAGAGATGGATAATTTGTAGAAATTAAGACAACAAAAACAGAATAAATTTCCATTATAGTAGTTTACCAAATAAAAAATCAGGGGTCCAAATTGTATTCAATAAACATAATTATGGTAGTTTGATGGGGAAAGAATTCATTTTTGCGAACAGACCATATACATTAATATGGTAACTTGATTGATAGTTAACCTGAAATTTAATTATTCTATTATTTAGCACTACTCATATAACAGCACTGATTCCTATAATGATTCCTAGTTCCTATAACAGCACTGTTTGCTGTTTTTCATAAATGATTACTTAGATTTTGTTTCACAACACAATTTCCATAAAGTTAATTCTGGTTGTGCAAAAGGGGAAAAAAAGAAATACAATCATATATAGTACTTTTAATCATATTTTAAGACTGATGAGCTGGTCTTAAAAGCAGCAATTTAATTTTTAAAAAATTCATATAAGCTGATCTTAAAACTGCAAAATAGCAGGTATTCCTGTACAGCGATCATGACACATCGGTAGACAATACAGTTAAATATTAAATTCTGTGGGTAATAAAAAATTTCTTTTAAACTTGATTTTTGCATATCTGGAGCAGCATGATTATAAATCCCATTTAAAATATGAAAGAGATTTTCTGTGATTCATGACAATACATGAAATCCCACTGTTAGAAGAATTACTCTGCTGGAGCACATTTGGAATGAAAGACGTGCTTTCTCAGTAATATAATGAACAAAGTGGCAGCTCCATGCTTTTGCCCAGAAAGTTTATAATGAATTCTACTCATTATGAGGCACTGTTTGAGCCTTCAGGGATGTAGTTAATAAATACTACAGCAGAAGATGCAAAGTAATGTTGTTAAGAGAGAAATATCTTGACTCTTAGGAATTACAATATAAATCAATTCACACAGTAAATTGGACACTAAATGGTCTTGCACAGTGGGATGGCTAATTCTGCCAAAGTTTCTTCTTTTCTATCTCATACTGCCTATTAGAGGTTTAATACCTTTACTGCAATAATTATTAATTGCTTTATTAAAAGAAAGAAAGAAAAATGTAATGATTCAATAAATAAAAAAACAGGATTAGTTTTATTTTGTCTTTGTGGTTTGGGATGTTTTCCCCTTATCAAAATATATACCATATGATTAATTTGCTATGATATGAGACACTATTTGCAAGCAGTATTCAATAATAATATGACTTTTGGTTTATATCCCCTTGGTTTAGCATTAAACCAAGGGGAAACTTATCAAACAGGAAGCATAGTTTCAAACTATAAAACATGAGCTTGTGCATCATGCTAAACCCTAGAACTGTATTATCACTTAGCATAACAAATAAATTGGGCACAAATCAAAATTATTATCTAAATATATTGCAATAGTGAAAAAAATAGTGAATTGTTGGATTATTGGTATTGAATTGTTGGATTATTGGTGTTCTCTGAGTTTGCTATTGTATCTAATAAGAAAGATCTGTGCAGCAGAAACCTACATTACCTATCATAACTAACCAAATCCTAAATTCAATATAGGTTTATAAAGTATTTTGAATCATTTACCTTCTCCAAGTGTCCGCTGCAGTGAATCATGTTTTGCCTGAAGCTTTGTGATAAGATTGCTTCCTTCCAGGTACTCTCTGAATTTCTGTAGAGACATAGATCTGTATTTCTTATCTGAATATTTGCAATCAAAATTAGTGGGATTTCAAGGAAGAAAACAACTACAATTAGGTCATATTACACAGTATGTAAAACATCCGACATACCATGAAATAGAACTGTTCAGTTTCCTGCTGATTAGCTCTTCTTTTAGCTATGCTAGGCTTGCTCAGGTAGGTCTCAGAAACAGTTGACTTCACAGACTCAGTCGAACGACTGTGCTGGAAGCATTCAGAAACATCATAGTCTTCAATGGTGACCATGTCTTGTATTGTCTGTGAAGTAGCTTCTGTTGTTTTCTTAACCTGGGGTTAACAAGTCCATTTCATCAAACAGAAAGGCACATCAAAATTTATTTCAGAATGAAAATAGAAAAGGGTTGAAGGAAATCAATCCTCTGATAAATCATCTCTGATTGAACTATGGGATGTGAACATAAGAAATATGAAGTTTCACTACATTCTACATATATAGATTCCTCTTTTGAATCATCAAAACAAAAACAAAATAGATTAATAAATCAAATTAAAGTCTTCAGTTTGTTTATTTCAGTTTATTTCAGAAGTATACTATATTAGTGTTTCTTGTGAGAATTACATTCTGTCCAGAGACTACACTGCAATATAACACAGCATTATGAGGGGTCCTTGGTGCTCTCTGAGCTTGCTTGTTTTCTTGCAGATGTTTCATTATCCTAGCTAGATAACATCATCAATGCTAGTAAGGAGTGCTGTTTGCTGTCAGTTTATTATCTGGTGACTTGCCTGTCTGTGTAGGTGGGGGCAGTCTTAGAGATTCTTTGATTGGGCTGTTTACTGATGGCTTTTTTTGCAGTTTCTTGATTGGGGTATTGCTTGCTTGAGTGTTGGTCTGAAGTTGACTTTGAAGTTAATTTACAGTCAGGTCCAGAAATATTGGGACATCGACACAATTCTAACATCTTTGGCTCTATACACCACCACAATGGAGTTGGAATGAAACAAACACAATGTGCTTTAACTGCAGACTGTCAGCTTTAATTTGAAGGTATGTACATCCAACTCAGGTGAATGGTGTAGGACTTACAGCAGTTTGCATATGTGCCTCCCACTTGTTAAGGGACCAAAGATAATGGGACAATTGGCTTCTCAGCTGTTCCATGGCCAGGTGTGATATTCCCTCATTACCCCAATTACAATGTGCAGATAAAAGGCCCAGAGTTCATTTCATGTGTGCTATGTGCATTTGGAATCTGTTGCTGTCAACTCTCAAAATGAGATCCAAAGAGCTGTCACTATCAGTGAAGCAAGCCATCATTAGGCTGAAGAAACAAAACAAACCCATCAGAGAGATAGCAAGCACATTAGGCGTGGCCAAAACAACTGTTTGGAACATTCTCAAAAAGAAGGAATGCACCGGTGA
Organism: Pituophis catenifer annectens; assembly: GCF_029215685.1. NCBI lineage: Eukaryota > Metazoa > Chordata > Lepidosauria > Squamata > Colubridae > Pituophis > Pituophis catenifer. The sequence continues at coordinate 42,151,751 of NW_027256887.1, read as the reverse complement.
GCTCAGCAACACCAAAAGACCTGGGAGATCACGGAAAACAACTGTGGTGGATGACCGAAGAATTCTTTCCCTGGTGAAGAAAACACCCTTCACAACAGTTGGCGAGATCAAGAACACTCTCCAGGAGGTAGGTGTATGTGTGTCAAAGTCAACAATCAAGAGAAGACTTCACCAGAGTGAATACAGAGGGTTCACCACAAGATGTAAACCATTGGTGAGCCTCAAAAACAGGAAGGCCAGATTAGAGTTTGCCAAACAACATCTAACAAAGCCTTCACAGTTCTGGAACAAGATCCCATGGACAGATGAGACCAAGATCAACTTGTACCAGAATGATGGGAAGAGAAGAGTATGGAGAAGGAAAGGAACTGCTCATGATCCTAAGCATACCACTTCATCAGTAAAGCATGGTGGTGGTAGTGTCATGGCATGGGCATGAATGGCTGCCAATGGAACTGGTTCTCTTGCATTTATTGATGATGTGACTGCTGACAAAAGCAGCAAGATGAATTCTGAAGTGTTTCGGGCAATATTATCTACTCACGTTCAGCCAAATGCTGCAGAACTCATTGGACGGCGCTTCACAGTGCAGATGGACAATGACCCAAAGCATACTGCAAAAGCAACCAAAGAGTTTTTGAAGGGACAGAAGTGGAATGTTATGCAATGGCCAAGTCAATCACTGACCTGAATCCCATTGAGCATGCATTTCACTTGCTGAAGACAAAACTGAAGGGAAAATGCCCCAAGAACAAGCAGGGACTGAAGACAGTTGCAATAGAGACCTGGCAGAGCATCACCAGGGATGAAACCCAGCGTCTGGTGATGTCTATGCGTTCCAGACTTCAGGCTGTGATTGACTGCAATGGATTTGCAACCAAGTATTAAGAAGGGAAAGTTTGATTTATGATTATTATTCTGTCCCATTACCTTTGGTCCCTTAACAAGTGGGAGGCACATATGCAAACTGCTGAAAGTCCTACACCGTTCACCTGAGTTGGATGTACATACCCTCAAATTAAAGCTGACAGTCTGCAGTTAAAGCACATTGTATTTGTTTCATTCCAACTCCATTGTGGTGGTGTATAGCGCCAAAGATGTTAGAATTGTGTCGATGTCCCAACATTTCTGGATCTGACTGTATATTGATCTGAGTGCTGATACTGGTGGAGAGGAGAACAGCCCAACCAAAGAATCTCTAAGACTGCCCCTACTCACACAGACAGGCAAGTCACCAGAATATAAACTGACAGCAAAAAGCACTCCTTACTAGCACTGGTGAAGTTACCTAGTTAGGGTAATGAAACATCTGCAAGAAAACAAGCTCAGAGAGCACCAAGGACCACTCATTTCAACCCTGAGCTACACATATTCTCCTTTATTGGTACACAGCATTGTTTCTATTCATAGCACATATGAAAGTGTGGAATAAATAGGGAGTACTTTCAAAAGCATCAAGAAAGAGCGGATTATTTCCTGAGAAATACACTTTTACAGTATAGTGCTGAGATTCAGAGACTTAGGATGTTTCTACTGATGTTCTTTCTCCTTGCCAAACAGTTTTCCTTCCTACCCATAGATTGGTAAAATGTTCCATTCTGATCAGTTCTGTAGAACCATTTTTAATTATAAAATAATTTGAAAAGGGAGCTCTGTAGATGAGCATTCAGCCTCATTAATGGCAGTTGGCAAATGGAGACCATAGTCTTATGTCCTCCATGTTATCCCATTCTCCTAAAACAATTAAAATAGGTGAGAAAAGTTTACTTTTGCATGATGAAGATGTACAGTATTCACTTCAGAATGGTCCATATGATTTCTATACAGCAAAATCACTACTGAAGAGGAATGCAATTTTAAAAATTTATAATAATAAAGATTTGCAAAAAAAATTGGAGTCAAATTGTGTGACTCCAACTTAGCAAATGTATCATTTATATCACTAATAAGACAAGTGTTGTAGTACTGAAAAAAAAGAAGTATTGTCCCAAAGACTATTATTTTGCTTTGTATTTATTTTTAGTTTGTAAACCCTGGGGACATGGACTTGCCATTTCATTCTTTATAAAGTAAAATGTTTTTCCTAAATTGCACAGGCAACTTTATAAACCAATTTGATAAACAGAATTATTCTAGTAAAGGTATGAAAAGTTTATTACAAAGAAGTTAATATGGTTGTAAAACATGGAATGAATCTTATACGTGTAAGACACAAAACAGAAAGATATGCTACCCATATTACAAATCTTACCTCTTCATTTTCAATTTTCAATGTTGTTAGTCGAGACTGAAGTTGCTGATATCGAAGCACAAGTTCTCCTTGAACTGGCTGTTGGGCACTGACTTGAGAAACCTGAAAAAAGCAGGAAAAACTGAGAAATCATGTGAAAAGAGAAGAAAAAGGTGCACAGTTGTAATGGGCTCCTACAATTGCTGTGGTGGCACAGTGGTTAGAATGCAGTATTGCAGACTAATTCTGCTGATTGCCAGCAGTTCGATTCTCACAGGCTCAAGGTTGACTTAGCTTTCCATCCTTCTGAGGTTGGTAAAATGAGGATCCAGAGTGTTGGGGTTAATATGCTAACTCTGTAAACTGCTTAGAGAGGCCTGTAAAGCACTATGAAGTGGTATATAAGACTAAGTGCTATTGCTATGGCTACTTTGCATAATGGATCAAAAATTTAATCATCAAGACACCGAATAAAATATATGATGGTAATAATTTTCATTTAATTTAAAGTCTATAAGAATTTACATTAAATGAATATTCTTGGATATTCATTATGTGGATAATTAGATATGCACACATGTCATTATGGATATGAGAACATGAAAACTGCTGTAGGTGCTTACATATGAGACACTAAGAAAAAAAAACTATGGCATGGATGTCTGGGTGTTCTCAAACTGGTATTAATTATACAATAGCCACAAACACCACAACTGAAACAGGTGGGCTGACTGAAACTGCCAGAAGCTTGATTCTCAGAACTGCTTGAAACATGGCAACCCTCTGTAACGTATGATCAAAGATAAATTGAGGGAATTGCTCATTCTAGAATGCAGCTTAAACATCTACAAATAGAAAAAAATCATGTTTTTTGAATGATTAGTTTTAAATGATTGTGGAGCACTCTAAAGAAGTTTGAATAATATTGAAACATATAGAAGCAATTTTCCCCTTCCTTTACTTATTGGTTCAAACTACAGTTGATTCTCATTATTCATAGTTCTGCATGTGCATATTTGCAACATTTATTTGCAATTCCAAATCAATATTTTTGGTATTTTCACAGTCATGCAGACTGGTGAAAATTTTTAATCACCTAATGTGCATGTTCTTAGCTGAGGTTTCAGTATTCACTAATTTAGCGTCTGAAATTTTTTTTACAGAACTGAACTACCACAAAAAATGAGAAATCTTTGTATTTGGCCAACTAACAAAAGATTACTAATCTTGTGGTACAGTTGAATAGATAATAGTGAATGGTTGATGTGGCCTGTGATATGCATAGACTATCTAATAAATTAAATTCTACACAAAATGTTAATGAGCAGTATTCTTGATATAATTTCCTTAGCCATATTGTAGTATCTCTAGAAACAATATCACTCTTAGGCTACCAACTCTTTCCTCAGATGAATAAAAGATAGAAACTAACAAAAAGACATCACAATAAATATCTAGATGCAAACAAAAACATTGTTTAAATGTTATTCTTTCTGGAAATTTTAATTGATCTAAATAACAAATTGAGGTATTTGGGGGTTTATTGGCTGGTAAGGAGAAGAAGGAATCTCAGTACGTAAATCACCTCTTTTTTGCTATTTTTTCAACTTTTATAGTCTAAGTGGGATAGGAGGATAGGAAGGTTGACATAGAGGCATGGTACCATATGAGAGATGGGATGGGGGAAGAATAAAGGTGATTTTTAAAGAGGAGAAGGTGAGAGGGAGGAGGCAAAAGAATATCATTGCTATATATGCTCTTCATAATATCAGGCAACTTTTCAATAGATTTTGTCGGGATACAGCTTTCAATAATTTTCTGCCTGCGAGATAATCTTAACTCCATAGAGAAATTACATAGAGACATTCAAAAAGATATAAACAATGGGGGAATACTGTAAAATTATTTCTTTACATGTTAAGAGATCTGGGAGATCCTATTAAGAGGAAAAGAATGTTAGTTATGTCAAACCATTTAAACCTCATGTGGCTATGTTATGCGTACAACAAATAGATTCAATATTAGTACAACATGAGCATGATTTAAAAAATCAAGTAAACTTTATTTAGAAATTAATAATTTATTAGCAAATTATATTAGAACTGGATTAGATACCCTGTTTTCCCCAAAATAAGACATCCCCTGATAATAAGCCCAATCGGGCTTTTGAGCACATGGCAATAAGGCCAAGCACTTATTTCAGGGTTCAAAAAAATATAAGACAGGGTCTTATTTTCGGGGAAACATGGTAGTATTTCAAACAAATTTGCTTCCAACAACCAAAAACAACGGGAAAAGCTGGAGTCACTTAATGATTCATGATTCACTTAACAAACATAACAAAAAAGGTTGTAAAATCAGGTACAACTCACTTAACAATCACCTTGCTTAACAATAGAAATTGTGATCCCAATTGTGTTCATTAAGATAATTTTGATCCTTAAACTGGATAAAGATTTGGGTTTAGCATTTTGTAAGCCCATTTCCTTTCTCAATAAAGATTATAAACTGCATAATATAACTGTTAACTGATTAAAAAGTGATTATAGATAGTCCTCAATTTACGACACAATTGAGCCCAAAATTTATGTTCCTAAGTGAGAAATTTGTTAAGTGAGTTTTGCCCCATTTTTCGACTTTTCTTGCCACATGTTAAGCAAATCACTGCAGTTGTTAAATTAGTAACAAGTGAATCTGGGACCCCTATTGACTTTGCTTGTCAAAAAGTCGCAAAAGGGGATCACATGACTTTGTGATGTGATCACTGCAACCATCATAAATATGAGTCAGTTGTCAAACTTCTGAATGTAAATCACATGACCATGGGGATGCTGCTGCAATCGTTAGTATAGAAAAATGGTCATAAATCACTTTTTTCAGTGCCTTTGTAACTTGGAAAAGTCATTAAGCGAACTGTTGTAAATCAAGGACTACCTGTACATAAAAAAGTTACTCATTCTAGCTCAATCTGGCTTTATTATAAACTGTTAACAAATTTTTATTAGCCATATGTTCCTTAGATATACTTAAAGCCTTTGAAACTCTAGAAATACAATGTTTAAAACAAATATTAATTCAATTTAATTTTGGGGATGGCTTTTGAAAAGCTAAGTTGAATCATAAGATGATTGAACATAGTTATTGACCAACTAAAGCCCTGATACTACTTAACAGTTATGATTAAGATCCTATCATGATTTTAAGAGGTAGTAAGCAAGGTGGTCCTTTATCACCTTTACTATTGAATTTAGCTACAGAAGTGCAGGCTATAGCACTTAGATCCAATAATCAGATTAACAGGATAAAAATGGAAGGTGAGACTTATCTTTTAAATCTATTTGCAGATGATATGAACTTGACTTTCTCAAATGCTTCTCATTCACCTAGCTATATTAAAGAGTTAGAGGTATTTGCAGAGGTGTCAGGAATATCAGTTAATTTTCATAAATCACATTTGATATTTTTTATATATTCTAAAAAGCTGAAAAGGAAATTTTCACTTTTAGGAATTCCAATAGTATATTATTATTGCTAAAATATTAATAAAATATTTACAAATAATTATGTACCAACAAAGCTAAACAAAGAATGAAAAACCGGACTTTAAAATATTTCAATATTTAGGGCAAATTGCAGTGATAAATATGAAAATTATTGCATGGCTTAATTTTTTTATTTTATTGGAGAAAAGAAAAGAAAAGAAAAGAAAAGAAAAGAAAAGAAAAGAAAAGAAAAGAAAAGAAAAGAAACGTTTGTTTTCATTGACAAAACTGAGAGCAAATAAAAGGATTTTATGTAGACCTCAGAAATGGGAGCTGGCTGGGGCATGTCCAACTTGTTAAAACATTATAAAGCACCAGAGTTAAGGCATAGGATTATTATTAAGAATGTACTTTGCTGGACATGTGCTCCGAATGAGTGAGCAACGTCCACCAAAGACCACAATCAATTGGATACCATCATATGGTTGGAGAAAAAGAGGAAGATCAAAGCAAACCTGGAGCCAAACATTTCAAAAAGATCTAAAAAATATTAATCTTAAATGGAAGGTTGCAGAGACTGTAGCTGTAGACCAAAAGCTGTGGAGTATGCTTGTAGTTCAATGTGCTCAGCACAGGATATGATAATATTTAGAAAAAGCAAAAGGAATAATTTAAAAAATGTATAGGTTATCTTGGCAATCAGAAATAGGAGATCCACCAATATGGTTTAAAGGAAGCTTGGGATACTGATCTTGGGAATCCCATAAAGAAGACAAATTTGCAGAAGTTATGGAAACTGTGTGGATTCACTTCAGCTGCAATGCAAGAATTGCAGTAGAAGATTACATATCATTAATATTTGATTTTTGTTAGATCTGATTTCTGGTACATATATATCAAAATTATTCTTCCGTACATTGGAGAGGTTGCCAAAAAAAGGGGTTATTTTTTCATTTGTGGTGGAATGGGATAAAGTCATAATCTCTGGGCATAAAATATTTGAGGAAATAATTACTATCACTAATGGAATGTTCCCCAGAGCTAGGTTTACTGGACTTATTTACAAGACCAAACTATAAGGTTCAAAATAAAGAAATTTATTTATTTAATCTTAGCAACCAAAATTAAAATTGTGCAATTGTGACAAGTGATCTGTAGGCTTCAACACATTGAAAGCTGCTGGTACTTTGTGAGGCTTTGCCAGAAGAAAGCTAGGCCAAGAGTGAGTAGAGTGATATGTGGTAGTCTGTGGGCACCCAAAAGACAGAGATGGGAGAAAATAGGCAGCTGAAGCACCCTGTGGTCATAAGTGTGGATGGATTCTCAAGGTTCAAATTTTGATTGTGTGACTGTGGGATCAGTGCAACCACTATAGCTTTGGGGAACAATCGTAAGTCCATTTTTTCAGCACAGTTGTAAGCTCAAACAGTTGCTGAATGGATGGTCATAAATTGAGGATTGCCTTTTGACAAGATATGGTTTTAGAAATTTTTTTGGAGTTATATAACAGGAAAATAAGGAAATGGACATTATGTATTCTTACTACTATAAAATAGAAGGCTTTACAAGGATGGAATGATATCCATTCTCTATAAATTATACACTGCTTGAAGAATTTACTTCTCCTTCCAAACATGATAAATTTTCTATTATAGGAAGTCTTGAGTGTGGGACTATTTAAACATTTGGTCAACAATTACTGACCTCATCACCCATATGGGGCTGAAACTCAAATTTCATTGGAGGACAGAAGGCTGTAGGATACATTTCCATGAATCTCTGCTTGTCACTTCGAGGCTCCAGATTGTCAACAGCATTTTCAATGATGTCCAAGCCCTCGTGTCGTGAAGTTTCAAGGTTATATTCTGCAGAGAGATATGTTCTTAAGGCTCTGTTCAGGCTTGCATGGTATCCAAGATCGCAACACTAACAGAATATCCAAAAGAAGAAAATACATTTAGAAATAAAAATCAAATTTCAATGGAATAGCCTAAAGCAATAGCTACCATATTGACATATAATAAATCTTTGTAGTTTATTTACTAATCAATAGGCTATGTTATTAAATATCTTAATTAAAAGACCTATATAATAATTACAATTAATTATTGGATAAGGAAGAACTGTAATGGAAACTAAGTTACTAAAGCTATGCTTCTCACAATACTTTCATGATAAATTATCATGATAAATTGTCATATTGATCTTAATAGATATCACTCGATCACTTGTATGCAGATAATGGTGAGATTTAAAGAAATGTCACTTAATCTAACATTATTACATTGACTGTCTGTAGACATATCAATTAATAATAGTATGGTGACTTTCAGAAATCTAATCCAATATAGATAGAAAATATTATTATTGTTCTGATAATATTTGGACATCTAATTGGCAGGCTTAGCAGACATAGGTTCAAAACATTGCCATAAGATTTGTGCAGAGTTTGAAATTATATTTTACATATTTCAAGTAAAAGTTTAAACTAGCAAAATAAATCTCTAAGTTACTTTGTGTATTTCAGTTGTCTTCTAAACACATTCATTAATTGGATTGTTTTCTGAAAAGATTTCCCAGCTTTTGAAATAAGGACTAGTTACATAATGCTATTTCAAATAAACATTAAGTATGTTTTAAGTGTACCCTTAAAATGTTAAGTGTTGATAGTCTGGCTCCCAAACAAGAGCACATCTGATGGCAAAACTCAATTTATATTATATGACATTTGAAACGTATTACTGCATCTTAAGCAGGGTGATAAAGTATTAATGAAATATGTATATTTAGAAATAGGGAAATAAGTGTGGAAATCAGAGCAATCTGGAACTTAGCAATAAACTTAAATCTTGGAATTTGAAAAGGATATCTAAGAAGCTATGCAAATGACTACTTACTAATTTAAATGGATTTATCTATATCACTCCATCTGTAATAAGTTAGCAATGTTAAAATTTACTTAAGAAATGCTCATGATCAAGAAGTAAACAATACTTCAATCAAAGAATGTCAAACAAGTTCACAGTAAACAGCCCAACCAAAGAACCACCATGACCATTCCAACCAACACTGACAAGCCTCTAGAATATAAAATGAAAGCAAACCCCACTCTTTACTTGCACTGATGATGTTACCTACTTTGGTAATGAAACTGCAAGAAAACAACTAAGCTCAGAGAGCACCAAAGACCCCCCATTTAAATCGTGAGCTACAAATATTCTCCTCTATGGAAGTATTTCCATAATAAACATGTTTCTTACTCAGATGAGTAGCAATAGCAATAGCACTTAAGACTTATATACCGCTTTACAGCCCTCTCTAAGTAGTTTTACAGAGTCAGCATATTGCCTCCAACAATTTCCCAGCTCATTTTACCCATCTCGGAAGGATGACAGTCTAGTGAGATTTGAACTGCCAAATTGCAGACAGCTGGCAGTCAGCAGAAGTAACTGCAGTACTGCACCATAACTACTGCGCCACCATGGCTCATATACTAGTAGTAGTCCTAGTATTTAGTCTGGGAACATGCAGTTGAGTAGGAGTAGGCCTATACTGTTGTATGTTTTCCATATATTTCCCTATACTTCAGTAGAACAAAAGGTGACACTAAATAAAACAACCCTTTTATAACTGTGTTTAACATAACACTAATCATACCATTTTAAAGAATAAAAAGCAGATCCAGAATTCTAAACATGATCCAGTAGCATAAGAATTTCAGAAATACCAATTACTTACATCAATCAGGTCTGAAAGGTCATGAATATAATATTTGAAAACAGAAGCATTTGTTGCTTCAAGGGTAAGCAGATATTCATTTCTGGCTTTAACAGATTTCAGTTTGTTTTCAGAGTATTTTGCCTGACGCTGAGAATAGAAATAATATAAATATATATTAACACATGTGCAAAATTATAAATTTATGACACTATTTTACAAAATAACAAAATGCATATTCACTATGTGTAAATAATGACATTCTTTTCTTAAGAAATATATATAGTTATATGGAAATCTTACTGGAGGATTATTTGTTTTTATTGTTTGTTTTTATTGTTTTTATCCCTGGGATTTGACACACCTGGAGATTGGTCTAAGATAAGTTGATCTATTGGATCAACTTGATTGACATTGTTTCAACTTTCCTCTTGCTACAAAACTGCTATACAACACAGATCATGGAATGCTGCAACGAACTGAATAAAGTTGTTTCCAAAACCAGAGAGACAATGTTTTAATTGATATGAAAAATGGCTATGTGACCTGCCATATTCTGTAACTACAGAAAGCCATATTGACCAATGGGAGTCCTGATTCACTAGCCACAGCATTCAATAGTGAAGGAAAAATAAGGATTTCCTCCAACAGGGGGAAAAAAACTTTGCAGGGATGAAATAGAGAAGGTAGCAAAGCCCATTACTCTGTTGATAACGTTTGTGGGTTTGTAATAACACACTGGTACATTTAGTTTTAGATTTCAATTTCTAACATTGCTCTTACAAAAGGTTTTAGTTGCTTTAAGTGTAGAAATACAACCACAACCCTGAAGACACCAATGAAACATCAGCTTCCCCATTTCTACAGGAAAGGACCACTCATGTGAGTATGACACTATTTTATCTCCAGCCCAAATTACTCAGTCTAATACAAAACTAGAATAGAACAGAATAAAATTCTTTAATGGCCAGGTATGATGGGACACACAAGGAATTTGTCTTGGTGCATATGCTCTCAGTGTACATAAAAAAAAAGATATGTTCATCAAGAATCATAAGGTACAACACTTAATTATAGTCATAGGGAACAAATAAGCAATCAAATCATATTAGGAAACAGTCAATATAAATATAAAACTACGACCAAAGTGTAAATGAATTTTGGAATTACTATCAAACAATTAAAGCAAACTGATCCTTACTTTTTCCTTCATTTTTTCAATTTTTTTCACTGAACTCCGTCTTTGGTGTCTTTCCTCCAATCGAATGTGAAAAACAGGATCTCCTGATCTGCCAATTTGTTTTTCTTCTTGCTTTTCAGCCTCTTTCAATTTACTTTCTGCACTGATGCTCTCAGTATGATACATATGATATGTTTTCATAACCTGGGTCCAAGAGAGTTAAAAGTTAAAGGAAAGATAGAAAATGAATAAAACTGCATTATACACTATTTTAAATTATTGCATTGTCTGTTCTGGGGCTCAGGACAGGTTATAAGGGTGTCTGAGTTATATTGTAAAATCTATAATTGGAAAAAACTATATAATTTAAAAAAGTATATAATTAAAAGTGTTTTACTTGTTTAATTTAATTCTACAGCACCGTACTTTGCCTAAGAATTTAAAGTTTAATATATAATTATTTTCATAAAGCATTTTTAATTTCAGGAATTTTAGGAAGAGTAACATCAGCTATTAGGAAGGTAGACTCTTAAAAGAAAGAAGTGTCAAGTATAAAGTATGCAACCATGTACCAAAGATATTTATTTAATGATTTAAAATGTTTACAATGACTCATTTGCCATGCAAATCTAGATACTTTACAATAAATATGCAAATTTGATCATTTTCAGATTTAATATCTATACAACCATAATTAATTATTTCTACGTTCTTATTCCCATTCCAAAAGCCACACTTTTAACTGTATGCTATAAAGAGACTTATAACATCTGTTCTGTTTATTCCATATGTACAATTAACAGGTAGTCCTCAACTTACAACCACAATTGAGCCCCACCTTTATGTTAAGTGAGAAATTTGTTAAGTGAGTTTTGCCCCATTTTATCACTTTTCTTGCTACATTTATTAAGCGAATCACTGCAATTGTTAAATTAGTAACACAGTTGCTACATGAATCTTGTTCCCCCATTGACTTTGCTTGTCAGAAGGTCGCAAAAAGGGATCATATAACTCCAGGACACTGCAACTGTCATAAACACCACAATTTTTATGTTTTATGTTTTTTGTTTATTGGTTGTCAAGCATCCAAATGTAAATCACGTGACCATGGGGATGCTATAACGGTCATAAAGGGTGAAAAATGGTCATAAGTCACTTTTTTCAATGCTGTTGTAACTTTGAATGGTCACTAAATGTACTGTTGTAAGTCGAGGACTATCTGTATATTACTTCTAAAAGCATCTGAAAGATAGTTTAGTATTTTGTATGGTGCATCACTTCAGGTAATAGAAGTTCTGTTAATATCCCCAAAAATAATATTCGTATTTTTTTTCAAAAATCACCCTAGTGAAAGGATATGGAGGTGAAACACATCAGGTCTGTCATCTGCAACTGTCCTGTACTACAGAAAGTCTCAACCTATGGCCACTTGCTTAACAATGAATTAACAATGGCCTCTGAAAAAGTCAGTTATAACCTAAGTTTGAACTTATAACTGTTGCCCTCCCCTCATAGTGACATGAATGCAATGTGGGCACTTGGCAACTGACTCACATTTACAACCAGTTGCAGAAGCTTACTGTCACATGATCATGATTTGTCAAGACTGCATAACTTAACTTACCTGACTCAATTTATGAACACAATAAAAATGTTTATAAAATTGGATCTGGTCATGTGATGACTTGATTTATGACCACTACAATGGAAATCCTAATCCCAGTCCCAGTTGTGATCATAAATTAAGGACTACATGTATTGGGGAATATCAGTAGAAATTCTAGGCACCCCACTCCCTGGTCAACTAACATATGAAACGTTCAACCATAGAGAACGAGGGGAAAAAGAAAAAAAACAATGTTAATATTTCATGTTCGCCCAGAAAAAAAGTGCAACTGTTTAAGAATCACATTAAATTTAATGAATCCTTAAGGTAGCTGCACTTTTTTTAAGGCAATGTAACGTCTAAAGCAGTTCTTCTAAATTATTATTTAAACAACATGTTTTAAAGTAATATTATTATGCCTTAGCAAGTGGTAGAACTTTCCTTCCACCTTTCCCAGCCATAGAACTTTCTCTTGGGAGCTACTATAGATTTTCACATAATAAGATAATTTAAGCCTGGTTATTTGTGCCTTGAGAGAAAATTCCAGGTTGATTAGTTTGATGATCTTTTTTTTCTTTTTGCTTTCTTGGCTGTCTGTCGTATTCTTAGGAGTCTTCTCCAATACCAAAATTCAAAAACATCAATATTCTTCCTTTCCTGCTTCTTCAAAGTTCAACATTTGCTTTCCAAGAGCATCTCATAGTTTCATAGTAGCTTTCATGATTCCGAAGTGTGTATGTATAGACACATCAGAGCATCTGAGTATCTTTTCCAAAGACTTCATGGTTCTCTACCAAGTCCTAGTCTGTGGCATATTTCTTAACTGTTTGTTCCTTTATTGTTAATGGTTCATCCTAAAAGGAAGGAACTATTCACCCAACCTATTTACAGAATGCTAATGATATAATGCAACTTTCCCAAACTTGGTATCCGCTGGATGTGCTAGAATTTCAACTATCAGAACTTCTAGTGAGGAATTCATCCTAAACAACAGAAGCTATCCATCACTTATACAGCTCTGTGATAACAGTCTGGCAATGATACTTTTGAGGAAGAATGTATGGACTCTCAGATTCATGAAACCGTATCAATTGATTCCTGATTTGATTTATAAACATAGTTTCCAAATGGAAACCCCAATCCATATTACATTCATACTCAGATTCTGTAGAGATTCTCAGTCATCCAGGTCATGGTTGTTTCAAAGGTGCTTTTTCAGGAGGCAACTGTACTTACTTGTTTTTTCTTTTGAGAAGCGAAATGTCTTCAAAATAACTCAGATTGTTAATTCATTGCACTTTTGCTTGAGCAATACAGATTTTTTTCCCCACCTTAAAGCATTAGAATTGAAGTTTGGGCAGTAGCATTTTATTATATATTTTCTTTTATTCAAATAATAAATACAGTTGGTGTATTTGCTCTATTTGGTCACTAACCAAACTAATCTCTCTCTCTCTTTCCCCAGTGGAAAATTTACAGCATAAATTTACAGCAATACTGCTGTTTAAGGATGACAGCAATGCCAAGCCCATTCCAGTTTGTAATAGACATACTTAGTGGTATGAGATCAGTATATTGCATTGACCGGAGACACAATTTTCTTAACTTAAATTTAGTACTTCCTCTATTTTTATGCTGCTCTGAACGTAGTTCCTTTTAGTTTCAACTACCGGTACTACATTGTACCTACAAACTACAAATGCCTCACCAAATTTATTATATTTAGCAATAAGGAAAACAAAACATTGAAATGGAGGATCATTTTAGATTTGTAGAGTTTTTAGTTATGGAGGCAGTCCATCCCAAGATGCTGTTGAAATCAAAGAAGTAGATGGGAAGTGGAATCCACTTCACTGTAAGAAACAAAAGCAAATAGCTCAAAATAGAGAAACCATCACTGGCTTCATTTAAAAATGAAAGAAGGGAAAAGTGGGGAAATTAATAATTTCAATTAATGTGGCAAGGGAAGCATGTAGAGAATAGCTTCTGAAGTCTGTCCAACCCTTAAAAAAAGCAACTGAAAGTAGCTCCATCTTTGATCACATGACCAAGAGACAAAGGGAGTGAGGTTTAAGAATAGAGCAGTTGTCCAACTGCATCTCCTCCAGCAATGCACTAAGAAAATTTATTCTGCCTTTTTTTCCTTGCAGCTTCTTGCCAGAACCAGCCATTTTCAAATTCAATATTTATTTTGTTGGCTTCTCCCACCATACCAAATTTGATCACATTCTGTTCTGTTTTTGGAATATTATTCTGCTGTTTGGCATATGGTCAGATAGACAGTCGTGAGCCTTTTACATAATTTGTTTCCAGTATTTCATAGAGTTTGAAGAAATAATAAAAGCAGTTAGTCTTAAGCTCAGTTAGATACAGATTGTCTTTGGAGTCCAAATCAACCATCTTATTTGTTTAGATATCATCAGATTAATATTATTCTAAAACGGGTTGACTCAACTGAAACATTTAAAATTATGTAAAAGAGGATTTTCAGTCAACAATTCTTTCCTTCAAGCCAAATCAATATGCTTACCGTGTAAAGCTCATTAAGAACCCTCATTAAATCCTCATGAAGCTGGAATGCAATTTCTTTGCTCTGTAATTAAAAAGGAATTATTAGGAAAAGAAACATAAAACTACCATTGAGCAAAAACTAGATGAAGTATTTTTTACACTAATCATATTCTTCCATTTTTTGTTCTGCCTTATGAACAGCAGAAATTTATGTCCATGTGACAGGTGTCAGAAAACAAAACACATTGCATGACTCTTGTGAAGGCAATTAAGCAATATCAATTTTACTCTTCTGTGACAATTAAATCAGCCATAACATAGAAAAATAGTGTTGACAGGTTCCATTCATAACAGGGTTTTCTTTCTTCTCCCTGACATTTATTCATAGAAAGGATGTTGGTCGTACTACATATTTGCAAATTAGCCAACTGAATAATTATTGTAGCCACTCCATTGGCAACTGATTGCTTACCAGGTTTTCTCAGCTACTTTAAAGCTAGAACTCCTGTGACTCCAATGATTTAAGTTTCTGCAAGAGTTAGAATGGATGTTTTACGCTAATTGTAAAGCCACTGCACTTTTACTGAAAAAAATAGGTTCTGCTTTGTTAGATCCAAACTAAAGCTATTCAGTTTAGCCTTCTTTGCAAGTGAGTAGTTAATTAGAAAGCAACAAGTGAACCCAACATCCTCCACTGGCCATTCTGGTTGACAATTATGGGATCTGTAGTTCAACGTCCGGAAACCACAATTTTTTAACCCTTTTGTATGCAATTAGAACTGCCAATTTTCAAGGACATATTAATTTATTATAAATAGGCAGTTAATGTTCATGAGTTTGTTAATACGTTAAATAACTGCACTTATTTTAAAAATACAACAAGCAGCCAGCTTTTAAAAAAGATTTAAAATTGTTTTAAAAGGAGTCAACAGATGATATGTTTGATAACACAGTGATATCCTGGGGAAAATCCAGAGTTTTTTGGGGGCAGGGAGAAGATTGTATATTCTTATGTTATATTTAGGGGATGCGATGGCTCAGTGGCTAAGATGCTGAGCTTGTCGATCAGCAGGTCAGTAGTTCAAATCCCTAGCGCTGCGTAACAAGATGAGCTCCTGTTACTTATCCCAGCTTCTGCCAACCTAGCAGTTCAAAAGCATGTAAAAAATGCAAGTAGAAAAATAGGGACCACTTTGGTGGGAAGGTAACAGTGCTTTGTGCACCTTCAGTGTTGTGTCATGCCAGCCACATGATCATGGAGACATCTTTGGACAGCGCTGGCTCTTCGGCTTAGAAACAGAGATGAGCACCGGCCCTAGAGCTGGAAACGACTAGCACATGTGGGGGAAACTTTACCTTTACCTTATGTTAGATTTATTCTTTTACTGTTTTAATCTTTTACAATATTGGTTTGTTGTATTGTAAGCTGCCCAGAGTTGCATGGCAGTGAGATGGACAGCATATAAATTAAATAAGAAATAAATAAAAATAATTTTGTTCATTTTCCAAGAATTCACAATATTTTGCTTCATTTGGCAACACAAACTGTGACTAATATCAGGCCGGGGTGAAATCTAACAGGTTCTGACAGGTTCTGGAGAACTGGTAGTAGAAATTTTGAGTAGTTCGGAGAACTGGTAGCGGAAATTTTGAGTAGTTCAGAGAACCGGCAAATGCCACTTCTGGCTGGCCCCAGAGTGGGATGGGAATAGAGATTATACAGTATCCTTCCCTTGCCACGCCCACCAAGCCACACCCACCAAGCAATACTATGCCCACCAAGCTCTGCCCACAGAACCGGTAGTAAAAAAATTTGGATTTCACCACTGTATCAGGCATTAGCATACATATAGAAATCGCTTACTTTGCATTTTTGCTTATATCTGGAATCAGATTACATTGTTTTCTCATCTCTTCTGTGCTGCTAAATCTTTCTGTTTTTCTTCTGTCTGACAATACCATCTTGCTCACCACATTTCTTATATCTTTTACCCTCAACATTTCTGGGTATTTCTAACTGGCAATATTGTTTACATTCTTAAAGTCCTTAAATAGCTAAAATGTTTATTTAACTAACAAAAGTCCAATACAATGGAGAAGAATAATACAATGGTTGAATATCTAGTAAAAACAGTCATGCCATTGGAAAAAATTGACTAGTATAAATTGACTGCTTCAAATACAGATAAAAATATTTTAAGTGAATTGCTACAGTAAATGGAACTTTAAAGGGTCATAGAATTGGAAGATTTGTTTAATCTAAAAGATGAGTATTTGTTGAAATGAATAAGTAATACTTATAAATGTAACTTGGGGGCTTTACCTTGTCCATTTGTTGGGAGTGGTAGGTGCAGGCTAAGTCCATTCAACATGCATCGAAATGGAACTTATTTCACTAACTATTGCTTGTGGACATCCAATCTTTCTTTCTTTCTTTCTTTCTTTCTTTCTTTCTTTCTTTCTTTCTTTCTTTCTTTCTTTCTTTCTTTCTTTCTTTCTTTCTTTCTCTTTCTTCTTCTTCTTCTCCTCCTCCCCCTCCTTCTCCTCTTTTTTTTTTTTTGCAAATTTTCCCTAATTTTCAAGGAAAAAATTCTTGGACCCAGGAGCTTCAAACACTTTTCCAATAAAAGCACAGATTTCTACACTGTACTTAAGAGTGCAATGCCATATTTATGTTTATGTCTCTCTGAAGTTCTTTCTATGGGTTCTAATAACCCAAAGGGGACAATATGGTTTTAAAAAATAAGTGACCTTTGAAATGATCTAATGTCTACTTGACATTTATGCTGAAAAGCAAATGTCAGCACTTCTACTTAATTGGATCCTATAGCCACTGCGCACCTCACAGCTCTTCTAGAAGACTGAAAATTGAAGAACTGCGCCTTTCTCTGATCATAATCAGAGAGCAGAGACAGATTTAATCAAATTAAGTGTGTGCGTGTGTGTTGTAAAAGAAAAAAGTTTATTACTGACACAGAATTAATAGAGCAATAAAGGTAAACATCTTAATTGAAGAAAGAAGATATTCTAATTAAATTAAATGTGGAGGGCTTACATAGCTCTTTTTCCCCCTACCAAGCAAAATTAGATTTCTTAACAGGAAAATAGGCAATATTAAGTGTATACCAAAAGCTATTAGCAAAGTGACATTTTAAATTTATTTAGAACATCTTTACTATTCCACTGAGTACAATGAAGTTTTCTCCCAAATAAATATAGAATAGAATAGAATAGAATAGAATAGAATAGAATAGAATAGAATAGAATAGAATAGAATAGAATAGAATAAGAGAGTTGGAAGGGACCTTGGAGGTCTTCTAGTCCAATCCCCCGCTTAGGCAGAAAACCCTACACCACTTCAGACAAATGGTTATCCAACATCTTCTTAAAAACTTCCAGTGTTGGAGCATTCACAACTTCTGGAGGTAAGTTGTTCCACTGATTAATTGTTCTAACTGTCAGGAAATTTCTCCTTAGTTCTAAGCTGCTTCTCTCCCGGATTAGTTTCCATCCATTGCTTCTTTGTCACTGCGTTATTTTATTTACCAGCTGAGCTCATTATTTCTGGACTGTCAGACTCTCCGTAGCTTTGCCAACTTCTTATCAGTAAGCTACGTGTTTCCGTATCCACCCACATTCCTTCACTTGCTTCACACTTCTCTTTCCTTTGTTCTCCTGCCAGCAAGGTCCGTCTTGGACCGGCAGGAGAATTATTTTCAAAAATGTAACAATTAACTTTTCTTAGTTAGTGAGGTGTTTTATTTTCTTTATAACAAATAAATGAGTTTTATTAGAAACCTTTCTCGCGTTTCTTTTCAGATTATTGACAACTTGGATTAAGCCACGACCCATCTCCTCTAAACCAGGGTAATTAGTCCCAGAGCCAAACATGGGATTAATAAATGCCCTGACAACTGATAGCACGAGGATGGTCTGATTTATGGCTTTTTCCTTGTTTTGTTACTTCTGATAAGAGCGCATAGGCAATTAGTTTTTAGCTACTGAGGTACGCTAATTATATTGCTAAGATGCCGAAACAGAAGAAAAAAGGAAAAATGAAGCACAGAGCTTTATCCTCTTTGGAAGAAGAACAGGAGATAGTAACACCCTCAAGATTCCAGCCTCTTGCTACGGCTACGCAATTGGAACAAGAAGGTGCCATGGGTGAAGAAGATCTGAAAATGCTTTCGGAAACACATCAAAGGACAGATATCAGAACAGCTGCTTTTGAAGATAATGAACTGCGACTGAGGTCGGTAGCTTCTTCTTCTCAATTTGCATGCTATGAATCTATTCTACCAGAGCCCACAGATTACGATGTGCTTGGTGCCAGGCCAAGAAAGTTTCCACAAACGGCAAAGCTTTTTCACCCCCACGCAGAGAGAGAAGTAATTCATTACTCTTCTCAAAGCCCTGAGCTCACCCAGCGTGAGATGGCCATCAAATCCTATCGTGAGCATGTAAAATATTATGAAAATGAACTGTCTCGATTTAAGAGAGATTTGTTTATGCTTGAGCATGATAAGGAAGAATCCCGTGACTTAAACTTTTCAAAAAGCGCCATCTTGTCTTCTTGCTCAGAGCCAAAGACACTCCCCCTGGTGGATTCTGTGTCAGGCCAATTAAGACAGACGGCACTGCATACGTCACATGAAAGTCTCCCTGATCAAGTTACACATGTCTTACATAACCACTCCTACTCAAAAGCATACAATGCCCCGTATGCAAAGCTGCCCAAAGGTGCAGCACCATCTGCTGGCAAAAGTAATTTACTACAGGAAGCTGAAATGCCACAAGTGTTTCCACAGGCCCAAACTCAAACACCCCCTGGCGGTGTTGGTGTCCTTTTAGATGGAACACAGCAAAGGCAAATGACTGCATCTCCAGCAGGTCATGCCAATATTGCAGATCAAGCACAAATGGCAACTGGAATACAGCAGATTCCAGTGCATCAGCCACAGCAGCTACAAATGCCTGCATATGTGCCCCAGCCACAAGTGCAAATAGGGCCACCTCCTGGCCCACCTCCAATGGCACAACCAAGACCATTTTTAGGTCCACAACAGGCACAGCAAATACCACAGGCATTTCTGCCAGCACAGCCAGCATACCAAGTGCAGGCTCCTCACCAGGCATTTTCTGTCTCTCCACTAACTGGTGAGTCAAAACTAAAAATGTCAGGACACAATTACAAAGCCTGGGTCAGTGAGATTACACTATTGCTTCTTAGAGAAGGCACGCATTTTATGGTATTTAACCCTCCTGCACAACCATGGGACTATGCAATAAGAGATTTAGAGATAAGGGCTCGCACAACATTATTGATGTCCATGGATACTGAACTGCAGGTCACTTTTCCACCAAATACAACAGCCCGACAAATTTGGGCTGAATTGGAAAATTGCTACAGGCCTATCTCAATTGAATCTTCATGTTTACTCATGTCTGAACTCCACGGTTCGAGATTGAAACCTGGTGAACAAATTGGAGGACATTTGACCAAACTGAAAGGTCTGAGAACAGAATTGAGAGAAAGAGGCCATAACATTGAAGATATTCAAATGATCAGCATCATTATTAACTCTTTGAACTATGAATGGAAAGATGCTGTTACAAAAATTAACCAAGTCCCAATTGCTCAACGCACAGTGGACAATGTTTGTAGACTTTTAATTGAAGAAGAGGCATTCATGCTAGCTACTCCACACTTGAGAGGACCACCCGCATCAAAAGCTCCAGCTAGGCGCCCCTTCCGAGGAAGGACCTACGCTCCAAGGACGCCAAGATGCTACACCTGTAATCGTGTGGGACATGCCACCCGGGATTGTCCCCAACGAGTTCCAGCTCCCGTCACATACCAGCCCAGAGGAACAGATTCCAGAGGCAGAGGCAGAGGCGGTAGACAAGGTCGTCGTGGTCCCCGGCGTGATCCACAAACTCCACTCGCCACATTGGCTTTAACCAATGATCCACAACCTCAACCAGAGTACGACAGACGACTCCTGTGGACTTTGGACAGTGGTGCAGCATTGCATGTTACCTACAGAAAGGAACTTTTCACAGAAATGCACGAGCCTGAACCAGAACTACGTGAACTTTATTCTTTCTCAAATCATCCTTGTCAGGTCAAAGGAAAAGGAACTGTTTATGTTGAAGAGCTCGATGCATTCATTCCTGATGTTTATTACATACCAACAGCAACCAGTAATTTGCTTAGTCAGTATCACTTGTCTAGAATGTTAAAGTTCCAAGTTCACCACCTTGAAAAAGCAAGTTACATAGTTAAAGATGGAGATATTGTTGCTGAAACCATATTAATTGGTGGTGTTTATTACTTAAAGCCAAAGCCTAAAACACAAACACAGGCAAGTATGCAAACTCCAAAAGGGGACAGTACAGGCCCAGAGAGAGATACTCCAGTGAGAGATCCTGTTGCTATTCCTAAGGCTCCTAAAGCCAACAAAAATAGAATTGGTAAACAGGTTGCTCAGAGCAAGCCTGAGGTTCCGCATAAAAATGTTAATGTTGAGAATTCACTAACTGGTAAACCTTTGCATTCCAGGTGTATCCATAAATGGCATAGAAGATTGGGGCATGCCAGTTTCCGTGTTCTTAGGAAGATGCCGGAGTTCGCAAAAGGTTTGGATCTAAAGGGGTGTAAGGTGTTTTTGGATTGTGCTGTATGCAAGAAGGCCAAATCCAAAGCAGCAGCCATTCCCAAACACGCTACACGCCTGTCAACATGCATTTTTGATTTGGTTCACATTGACATAGTTGGTCCATTCCCGCCATCATTTGGTGGTAGAAAATATTTTCTAACAATTGTTGATAATTACTCTAGATATGGATATGTATATCCTATGAAAGAAAAATCAGAGACTTTTCAGATCTTTAAAGACTTTGCAACCCTTGTTTCTACCCAACACCAAGTTCGCATCGCCAGAATCCAGAGTGATCGTGGTGCCGAGTTCATGTCTCAGCGTTTCCAAGACTGGATGCGTAAGAATAGAATTATTCATCAGACTTCACCCCCTGACACATCGGCTCACAACGGAGAGGTACTGCAAACCATGATGCGTTGTCTCCTAGAAGACGCCAACCTTGGTAAGATATACTGGGGTGAAGCTATCAAGTACGCAAATTACATTGTAAACCGTACTTGGAGCAGTGTAATAAATCAGACTCCTTTCTTCATGTTGTATGGCTACAAGCCCGATCTTAAAAACATCCATATTTTTGGTTCATACGCTATGGTGAACATTCCCTTAGCTCAAAGAAGAAAAGGAGGTCCAGCAGCAAAGAGACTGAGATTTATGGGTATTGATAATAACTCAAAGTGGAGCAAATTTATTGACTCTAAACATGTAATTGTGATTTCCCAATCTGCTAATTTTGAAGAAGATATTGACTGGTCCAGGATTCATTCCAATGATCCTGGAGTTTATTTTCCCAGAGATGATACTGCTGATGCTACGCAGATTGATGATCAAGATTCCACTAATTCTTCTCAACCCGATGTTCCGTCTTCGCAAGCTGCGGATGCTGATGCTAGCGACGAAAGTGAGGACGAGGACGAAGCAGAAGAAGACTGGACAGTTGTTCCGAGACGTTCCAAGAGGGCCACAAAAGGAATCCCTCCACAACGATATTCTTGGCAACTGACAAAAGCACCCTTGCCTTTGATTTGCAATGTCACACTTCCACCTGATAATTTCACACAAATCAAGCAGCTCCCTGATTCAGAGCAAGACAAATGGTATGATGCAATGCAGGTTGAAATGGACAGTCTAAAGAAACTTAAAGTATTTACACCTGCAAAACCTCCAGCAAACAAAAAGGTCATTGGCACTCGATGGGTCTACAGAATCAAAAAGAAACCAAATGGTGAGTCACTGTACAAAGCCAGACTCGTAGCTCAGGGTTTCGCTCAACGTTATCCTGAGGACTACACAAATACTTACTCACCGACAGTCAGAACTGAGAGTGTAAAAATTGCTTTAGCAACTGCAACTATCCTTGGTTTAGAAGTTTTCCAGTTTGATGTTGACACGGCTTATCTACATGCAGACCTAGACGAAGAGATCTACGTGAGAAGTCCTCCAGGATTCCGACAGCAAGAAGGGGATACCTGGTTCCTAAACAAAAGTCTCTATGGTCTGAAACAATCTGGTTTAATGTGGTACTTATGTCTTACTGACAAACTAAATTCAATGGGCTTTATTAAGTCCGAAACTGATGAGTGCGTGTTCACAAAAAGATCTAACAATGCATATGAGATAGTTCTTGTTTATGTTGATGATATTGTTTATATTGGTCCAAATAAGCAAATGAGTGAAATTTTTGCCAAAGCTTTGCAGAGATACTTCACATTGAAATCATTAGGTCACATTAGCACTTATTTAGGTGTTCAGATTGAAAAGACACAGAAGGGGTTTAGTCTTTCACAAGAAGATAAAATTGAACAAGTTTTGCATCATTGCAACATGAAAGATGCTAACACAACAAAGACACCCATGCAAACAGATTTTCATAACTTGACACAAGAAGAAAGTCCTGAGTTCGAGGATCAAACACTTTATCGTTCAGTCATAGGGTCACTGTTATACATTAGTAGTTGGACCAGACCCGACATTGCACTTAGTGTTAATCTCTTATCTCGACACGTAGGTAAGGCAAAACAGTTTCACTGGACATGTATTAAGAAATTACTGAGATACCTAAAATACACCAAACACATGAAATTATTGTTAGAACCAACACATACTGATTATGCAGAATTATGTTGTTATGCAGATTCTGATTGGGCAAGTGATAAGAAATCACGTAAAAGTACTTCAGGTTATATGATGTTCTTAAATGGATGTCCTGTTTATTGGCAAGTACGTAAACAGAATTTTGTTTCTTGTTCATCTACTGAAGCTGAATATGCTTGTGTTTCAGATGCATGTAATTCCCTAACTTGGTTTGATGCTTTAGTCACAGATATCTGGACACACCCGATCCGACCAATCACCGTGATGGAAGACAATGAATCGGTGGTTTATATTTCTGAATCTCATTTTACGGGTTCTAGGTCCAGACACATTGACATCCGTTATCAAAACATAAAACATTTAGTGAAAAAAGGTTTTGTCAAAATGCAATATGTATCTACACATGATCAAATTGCTGATATGCTCAACAAACCACTTCCAGCAGCTCAACACGAGTATCTGCGTGAGAAGATGTGCCTTATTTGATGATGAACTGATATTCGCTCAACTGGCAAAGAAGGGGAATGTCACTGCGTTATTTTATTTACCAGCTGAGCTCATTATTTCTGGACTGTCAGACTCTCCGTAGCTTTGCCAACTTCTTATCAGTAAGCTACGTGTTTCCGTATCCACCCACATTCCTTCACTTGCTTCACACTTCTCTTTCCTTTGTTCTCCTGCCAGCAAGGTCCGTCTTGGACCGGCAGGAGAATTATTTTCAAAAATGTAACAATTAACTTTTCTTAGTTAGTGAGGTGTTTTATTTTCTTTATAACAAATAAATGAGTTTTATTAGAAACCTTTCTCGCGTTTCTTTTCAGATTATTGACAACTTGGATTAAGCCACGACCCATCTCCTCTAAACCAGGGTAATTAGTCCCAGAGCCAAACATGGGATTAATAAATGCCCTGACATTCTTGTCCTACCCTCAGGTGCTTTGGAGAGTAGCTTGACTCCCTCTTCTTTGTGGCAGCCACTGAGATATTGGAACATTGCTATCATGTCTCCCCTAGTCCTTTTTTTCATTAAACTAGACATCCCAGTTTCTGCAACCGTTCTTCATATGTTTTAGCCTCCAGTCCCCTAATCATCTTTTTTTGCTCTTCTCTGCACTCTTTCTAGAGTCTCAACATCTTTTTTACATTGTAGCGACCAAAACTGAATGCAGTATTCCAAGTGTGGCCTTACCAAGGCATTATAAAGTGGTATTAACACTTCACGTGATCTTGATTCTATCTCTCTGTTTATGCAGCCTAGAATTGTGTTGGCTTTTTTGGCAGCTGCTGCACACTGCTGGCTCATATTTAAATGGTTGTCCATTAGGTTGTCCAAAATCCCTCTCACAGTTACTACTATTGAGCAAGGTACCACATATACGTACCTGCACATTTGGTTTTTCTTGCCTAAATGTAGAAACTTTTTTTTTCACCATTGAATTTCATTTTGTTAGATAGTGCCCAATGTTCAGTCTGTCAAGTTCCTTCTGTATCTTAAGCCTATCTTCTGGAATGGTGGCTATTCCTGCCAGCTTGTGTCATCTGAAATTTGATCCCCATCTATCCCCTCATCCAAGTCATTGATGAAGATGTTGAAGAGTACTGGACCTAAAACAGAACCTTGGGGTACTCCACTGCATACTTCCCTCCATATAGATGCAGTTCCATTGATGTCTAAATGTTGAGTGCGGTTGGTCAGCCAGTTATGAATCCATCTGGTGGTGATGCTGTCTAACCCACATTTTTCTACTTTATCCAGTAGTAGGTTATGGTCTACTTTATAAAATGCCTTACTGAAGTCCAAGTAAATTATAACAGTATTCCTCTGGTCCACCAATTTTGTCACTTTGTCAAAGAATGCAATAAGATTAGTCTGGCATGATCTGTTTTTGACAAACCCATGTTGGCTTTTGGTTATTACTTTGTTTGCTTCTAGGTGTTTGCTGATTTGTTGCTTGATTATCTTTTCCAGAATCTTCCCTGGAATTGTGATCAGGTTGATAGATCTGTAGTTTCCTGGATCTATTTTTTTTTCCTTTTTGAAGATGGGAACTACATCAGCTCTTTTCCAGTCCTCTGGCAGTTCCCCGGAACTCCAGGATCTTTGAAAGATATAGTTCAGTGGTTCTGAGATCTCGTCTGCCAGTTCCTTCAGAACCTCAGGGTGTAATCCATCCAGTCCTGGTGATTTGAACTTGTCTAGGGTAGACAAGTATTCACTTACCATTTAATCCCCTATTTTAACTTGTGTTCCTAATCTGCTTTTTGTGGTGTTGTTTTTGATAGGTTGGACTGTTTTTTCCCTTTATGTAAAGACAGATGCAACAAATGAGTTAAGTAGTTCTGCTTTCTCCTTATTGCTTGTCACCTTCTTGCTACTTTCTCCCAGCAATGGACCAATTGTTTCCTTGACTTTTTGTTGTTTTTAACATGTAAGAAGATTATTTTTTTGTTATTTTTTACTTTTGTCGCAAGCCTTTGTTCATTGTGAGCCTTAGCTTTCCTCACTTCATCTTTACAGGCGCGGGCTATTTGCTGATATTCTGCCTTAGTTGTTTGCCCCTCTTTCCACTTTTTATACTTGTCCTTTTTGTCTTTCAATTTGTCAGAGAATTCTTTATGCAGCCATGCTGGTTTCTTTTGAGAGCTGTTATTTTTCTTCTTCATTGGTATTGTGCTAGACTGGGCTTTTATAATCTCACTTTTCAAAATTTCTCAAGCTTCTTGAATTGTTTTCCCCTTTTAGGATTCTCATCTATGGAATCCTTCCCAAGCTCTCTCTAAGTTTATTGAAATTAGATCTCTTAGAGTCCAAGACTTTGTTCTACTACTTGTGCTTGCATAATGTTGAATTCCAATATTGCCTGATCCTTGCCTCCAAGGTTCCTGTAGCTTCAACATATAGATACAATTGCCACCCAAAATGTTAATTTGTTCTTACTTTGCCCTGATGGGTATCTAAAAGTTCTTAGTAACCATCTGAAACCCCTGAGAAGGAAACACAGCCCAGGTTACATAAATTTGGATTTAATTATTTAATATCAAATCATAGTTTGGGAAACATCCTTAAATGTGATCCAACCACCTACTCAATGCAGGATCCATTAGTGATCTTTAGGAGATGGCCATTCAGCTTTTGTCTGAGGACTTCTATTATTGGAGAACTCAACACTTCCATTTCTTTAATATTTCTGTAAAGTCAGGAAATTTCTCATACTGAACCTACATACATCTCTGTAGCTTTAATCTGGTCCTTCTCAGTATAAAAAATAAGATCACTCTGTGTTTCAACTCTACAGATATTTAAAAATTTCTACCATATCTCCCCTTAGTTATCTCTTCCATAGGCTAAGGTAAGTGGTACATAACTGAACATAAAGTACAATAGATATTTAGAGATAATTTATCTGACAGGGCAAAGGCTGCAAAGCCCTGTGAAAATACTCAATGCTTATTCTTCCATGTACCTCTAAAACAGAAAGCAAAAATATCTTTAAAAATTAGGTTCTCGTTAAAATATTTATGAGCATGCCATCATCTCAAAATGTTTCCTTAGCTGGAAGTGAACACAAATTATTATAAAACTTTATAGAATTTGTCAAAATGGAAGGCACAGAATAATGTAATTAACGATGCAAGCTTACAGTTTATTTGCTATAATTAAAGTACAGAATTTCAGATCATCACCACATTCCTAATTTACACAAACTCAATCCCTGATGTGATTTTATAATCTCTGTTGTTTTATCCTCAAGGATTTTGTAAAGAATTTACAAAGTTCTTTGCAGTTTTTTTAAGGTGGAGTTTTTAGCAAGCTTGATAATAGTTTTCTTTTTCATTAAAAATGTAACTTCTCCCAAGTATTGAAAAAATAATAGAATTATCTTGTATATTGGCTTAGATTTGATATCCATAGACCAGGGGTGTCAAACTCGATTTCATTGAGGGCCACATCAGGATTGTGCTTGACCTTTGGGGGGCCAGGGTGGGTGTGGCCAGCTCAATGTCACTCGTATTGGGGGCGCCTGTGGTAGCCCGAGAAGTCTGCCAGCAAAAACTGGTCCCAAGCTCCGTTTTTGGATTGGAAGGCCTCCTGCAACCGTCTGCCAGTGAAAACAGAGCTCGGGAGGGCTGTACACAAACCTCCCAAGCTCTGTTTTCTCTGGCAGAGGCACTGCAGGCTAATCCTTTGCTGTTTCCAGGTTGGCTCCGCGGGCCAGATCTAAGCATCCTGTGGGCCGGATCTAGGCCCTGGGCCTTGAGTTTGACACCCCTGCCATAGACTATCTTCCCTTTGTTGAAGATAACACAATATACTTAACCATATAGCATTTAGCTTTTCTGCACTTAAAATTGTATATTCTTGTCACTTTCAACAAAAAAGCCTCTTCTCCATATTAATAGTGAAAAATGTCATAATGAAGTCAATTACTAATTTCAGAGTATTTGGTTTCAAATTATGTCTTTTAGATAGTTCTATTTCATTGGAAATGAGAAAAACAACATTGTTATACCTTCTTGAACACTCTGGTGGAATCTTCACTTATCTGCATAAAACGCATGATGACATTGTTCAGGTAGATATCGCTCAGTGTTGCATGGTCTTTGCTTTCTCTTCTTACTTGGTTGAGTAGTAAATACCAACAATTTACTGGAGATAGCAGATTCTGGTCTTTCCTAGTAAGCATACATATGTTATATAGTTTATATCAGTTGCAGGTACCATTGTCTTTTATTTATTTTAATTAAAATATTTGCAGCCATTAAATTATATAAATATATTAACAAACCAGCATTTTCAAGGTTGTATTTATGTGTAAATTATATCTTAACATTCATTAAGCACCCTTTCAATGCTGAAAATCAGCATTCTGAAATAACAGTAAAGCCTTCCAGGGCGTATTTAAGGACAGTTGAGATTTTAAACTTTTTAAAAGGCTATAGGTTTGCAATCAGACTTAAGTTTACATTTTTAAAAATAAAGTCATAAATAAATATGTGCCATTTTAAAAGGTAACATATATTTATTTATCCTGTAAATCTGCTTTTATCAGTAGCACTCATATCTATGCAGGAAGTCAACAAACAATAGTGAATAAGGCCCTGTCCAGATGGTCTGCTTTAGTGTTTACAGTTTAGAGCTATAGCTTGAAATGTAGGATATAATTCAAGGACAGGACATCCAATGGTCCCTTGTGGGAAGCTAGTCATAAAACTGGAAAAGCTACTCTCTAGGTGGCACAAAAAGTGAAACAGGCAGAGGCATTCTGGTTTTACACTCAGTAATGTCTGGAGGAAAAAGATGATTCCATGTTAATCTTTATAACTTTACATAATGATATAACTACTTCAACAACAATTCAAATTTTGCTGTTGTTTTATAGTTGGCACAAAGGCACTGTAAATTTTGGAGTTGGGTATCCAACAAATTTAAAACATAGAATATTGCTTCATTTCTCCACCTCTAAAATGTTTATTTCCTCCTGGAGAAAATTCATTTATGTGGTCACTAAGCATAAACAATAACACTGATAATCAATAATGGATATTACATAGTACAAAATACAGAATATTCCAAGATTTGTAAGGGAGGGAAATAGTTGAAACCACCAAATTCTCAAGTGATTGTGCACATTAAAAATCAAAATGCAAAAGGATAAATATTGCTATTTTAATAAACAATATTGAAATTAAATAAATATGCAACTCTCAAATGAAAAACATTTACAAATGAAACAAATGAATTGTATTCAGATTCATAGTATTAGTGCAATATAACCTGATCTAGTCTAGGAACAAATCACATATCTGGATAATCTGCCTAGGAAATACTGCTTTCACATACTTTGGTATCCTTGTTAGGTCTATAGTACAGTATTAATAACCAGATTATGAGACCAAAATAAGATGATTTGTTTCACACCATAATTTAGAAGTCATCCTTAGATCATAGTTCAAATTTCATGGAGAATATCTATTTTTTAAAAGGTTAGGATGTCTTTAGAAAAATTGGCTGAGTGCACGAAGCACATAAGATCAATTCTAGTCCAAGAAACCATGGTTGATTGCACAGCAATTCTGAAAATTAATTTAGCCTTCAATTGTATAAGGAATCTCAGCTTACTTGTACTGTTGATGATCTTTAGTACTTCTTGTTTTTGCCATGAATCTTTCAGCTAACTTTTCAAGACTGCGTGAATATTCCGTTTCTATTTCTGCCTTTTTACGAAAGAAGTCTTGCAAGTCTTGAAGAAGCTGCACTCTCATCTCAGTTTGCTGCTCTAGACATTTTTGTTGTTCTATTAGCTGAGCTCGAATTTCTAGATGGAAACATAGCAGTTTGGTTAGAAATTTACTAATTTATCAGCAACCTTTCTCATACACATACTTTCATGAAGTTTATACCATACAATTTAGGAATAATCAGATCATTAGCGAGAATGTACAAATGGTTCGTGGACAGGCTACATTTGATGCTTGTTAAAGGAAACATGTTAAACCTGTAATGAAAAATAATTCATTGGTTATCAATTTTGGAGAAATTAAAAGAGTTGCAGTCAATCAAATACATTGTTTCCACATTGCATGAGATCTTGGGAAATACTGCTTTCGGTATAAATTCTGGTTTTACTCACAGTAATGTCTGGAGGAAACAGATGATTTCATGTTAATCTTCACAATTTTACATAATGATATAACTATTTCAAAAACAATTCAAATTTTGTGGTTTTATAATTGGCACAAAGATATTGTATTTGATGTAAACTTTGGGGTCGGGGTCCAACAAATTTAAAACATAGAATATCTGCTTTATTTCTCCATCTCTAAAATATACTGCTCAAAAAAATAAAGGGAACACAAGCAGAAGACATCCGAGATCTGAATGAATGAAATAGCCTTATTAAATACTTTGTTCTTTATATACAGTAGTTTACACACTGCTCAAACAACTAAAGGGAACACAAAACTACTGTAAGTAACGAACAAAGTTACATTAACACTAACACTGATAATCAACAATGAATGCTACATAGTACAGAATACAGAATATTCCAAGATTTGTAAATTTCCTGGCATGGTTATATCATTTTATAAATGATGTATCACGTTATTTTGAATGTGCTAAGCAATTATATTTCCTTGATTGTTATGAAAAGTGGAAGCTTTTTGGTAGTGCCTTGTCTAAGATCATCATAACCTTTTCATCCTGAAATCCAGGAGGCCTTCAAGTGAATTAGCTGCTGAAGCTTTCTGAATACTATTGTAAATCTGGAAATCTCTTCCTAAAGACTTAAATATCTTGTTTGCTGAATGAAGGACAGAAAAGATCTGGCCTTAACATTTAAAAATGAGGGCCAAGGAAAATATTTTTTAGAACTGATGTTGTTGGGTCAGACCTGTTCCATTACTTGCTTGTAACATCTATAGAAAATATAACAGGGTCACTGCATTATACATTTTCTCTTAGCAGATGTGTACAAAGTAATACATCACAGAATGACACAATGTGTTATGTTAAACACTGCGAAGTGAGAGGAGATTTCATGTGGTAGCAACTCCATGTCTTAAAAACATTCAGCTTCTTTCACATTTTTTTCTAAATGCAAATGAAACACACACACACACACGCAAGGACATTGTTAGTTTTAGGAATAAATGTTAAGATTCTCTTTCCCCTTCTGATCTTAAAACTTGTTCATAATCTTCCACAAGTCATGGGTATGTATATTTTAGTAGGAAATTAACAGTATAATAATATGTAATTATGTAACACATGTTGACAACAGTAGAAATTCAGAATGTTAACAAAAATTCACCAAGCTTCCAATCTGCCTTTGAAAGAAAAGAATTTAGTTTGGCGATTTGAGGACCATGAATCAGAGTACATTCATGTAGACAAGACATCAGATCCAACAGATGCAATGTTAAGTGAAGAAATCCGGCATGATGAAAAGAACACAATCTAAAGCTCTAGAGAACTCTTATAATATCAGCTATCCTCTCTCCCCAAACAATATTTTTCTATGGAGGAAGCTGACAAGTACAGATGTAAGTCACTGAATGATGAAACATCAAGTAGTTTATATTTTATGTATGACTCATTGGACTCAGAAACAAATTCATCACTGGTCAGTCTACTTTCTTTCCTAAGCATATTGCTGATTTCTAATCTAATTTTAGCTTTCAATATTGCATGTAAGCCCGCATTCCTGTGTGTTCTGAATTGTGGGTTCCAGATTTTCTTTGGCATTCTGAATTCAGTGATGTGCCCCTTCTCTCTTAGGGTATTCTGTAAAAAATCTCCTTTAACACAAACCCTTCAGGGTGTTATCTGAGTAGCAGGTTGCTCAGCAAATGCTGGAGAAATTGTTTATTACTTGAAGCGGAGCTGGTAAGAACATTCCTAAGGGAGTATCACCATCTGTCTTGAGAGAAAAACTAAACAATAATTCTTCATATTATTTTTTTTTCTTTACTTCCACATATTCCTCAGTGCAGAATTTTAACCATCCAAGGTAAAAAAACTATTCACAGACAAAATAAAAGGCTGAATTTCAGTGGTTCTTGAAATAATGAAATCATTATTAAGATTTCTTCATTTTGATTTTGATTGTTTTTTAAATTGCTGCTAGGAAAAAATAAGGAGTTTTTCACTATATAAACCAAATACTGAAGCACTGGCTGAATATTGAATAATTTTTATAACATTTTTTCTTTCATTTGATAAACATTATAAAACAATGAAATATATGTATGAAGGCATACAGGTAGTCCTCAACTTATAACCATTCGTCTAGTCTAGTTCGGAATTACAACAGCATTGAAAAAATTGACTTGTGACTGTGGCAGCATCCCCATGGCCACATGGTTAAAATTGACGACTGATGCATATTTATGATGGTTGCAATGTTCCGGGATCATATGATCACCTTTTGTGACCTTCTGACCAGCGAAGTCAATGGGGAAGCCAGATTCACTTAACAACTGTGTTACTAAATTAACATCCGCAGTGATTCATTTTATAACTGTGGCAAGAAAGGTAGTGAAATGGGGCAAAACTCCATGGCAGAAATGTCCACTTAGCAACATAAATTTTGGGCTCAATTGTAGTTGTAGGACTACCTGTACGGATTAAATTCTGTCACATTCTATCACATTCAAATAAATCAACTCTATTATCTCATGGAAATGTATTAGCTGGAAAAAGAATACCAGTCAATATATTTATTTAAGGGCAAGTATTTTAATTCTAAGAGACGCTCAGTGGCTAAGATGCTGGGCTTGTCGACTGAAAGGTCGACAGTTCAGCGGTCTGAATCCCTAATGCCACGTAATGGGGTGAGCTCCCGTTACTTGTCCCAGCTTCTGCCAACATAGCAGTTCGAAAGCACGTAAAAAATGCAAGTAGAAAAATAGGACCACCTTTGGTGGGAAGATAACAATGCTCCGTGTGCCTTTACTGTTTAGTTATATCGGCCACATGACCACGGAGACATCTTTGGACAGCATTGGCTCTTCGGCTCTGAAACAGAGATGAGCACGGCCCCCTAGAGTCAGGAACGACTAGCACATATGTGCAAGGGGAACCTTTACCTTTACTATTTTAATTCTATAACAGTGGTTCTCAACCTTCCTAATGCCGCGACCTTTTAATACAGTTCCTCATGTTGTGGTGATCCCCAACCACGGGTGGGTTCTAAATTTTTTTACTACCGGTTCTGTGGGCGTGGCTTATTTTGTGGGCGTGGCTTGGAGGTCATGTGACTGGGTGGGCATGGCTAGCTGGTCATGTGACCGGGTGGCCATGGCTATGTGTACAGGGACTACTCAGAGGGCTGAAAAAAAGTCATTTCTGACAGGTCCTCGCACTTTTGACTGGTCCTCACACTTATGACCATCCTCACATTTATGCCTGTGCAGCATTCTTAACAACCATGTCACTCATTTCACAACTGCTTCTCTTCAACATGGTATAAGATAGGGCAAAAAACGTAAAATGTGAGGACAGTCGTAAATTCGAGGACTGGTCAAAAGTGCGAGGACCAGTCAAAAATAACTTTTTCAGCCCTCTGAGTAGTCCATATGCATAAAAGGATACAGCAATAGAGAGGGATGAAGGAAGGGAAGGGAAATTAGAGTAGGAGTGAGGGTAAGAGAGGGAGGAAGAGAGGAGGAGAAGGAGAAAGAAAGAGGAAGTAGGGAGAAGAAGAAGAGGGGGGGAAGAGAAAGTAAGAAGGAAAGAAAAGATAGAGGTGGTAGGTTTGAGGAGAAAGATTGCTGTACAATAAAAAAGATGAAAGGGAAGAAAGCCAACCCCAAACAAATATAAAGGTATTAAGATAAAGAATGAATTGTTAAACTTTAAAGAATAAAAGAGAACAAATAGCAATAAATAGCAATAATTAGAAACACACATACAAACATACAACATATTTTCTTTGAACAGAGTATTTGGCCGGTTCACAAATTTAAACAGTTGTAGGAGGTTAGCACCCACCCCTTTCCTAGAAGAATGAAATATTTTGGGAAATATTAAAAAGGCAGAATATTATATTTCCCTGGATGAGAAATGGAGAAGCATATTTTACAGACAAAGCAGCTCCCACCTTCCTGCCCCCCACTCTTTGTTAATGGGCCAGAGGCAGAAAGTCAATCCTTTGTCAAAGGACATTTGCAACACAATAGCAACAGAAACTAACACAATGGGCCCCATCTAGCAACCGAAACTCACCACACATGACCTGGGAAGCATGTGATCTGGGAAGCACATGTGACCATCAGCCAGCAAGGCTAGCTAAGACCCCCACCCCCGGGAGTCTGACAACCAATCAGGATACTCTTTCCGGGCCCCAAGAAATGCAAAGCCAGAGAGAGCATAAAAACCCGAGGATTTACTGTATCTGCCCCTTTTCTGTTCAGGAACTCAAGCCATGTGATCCTGTCCACCATTAAACCATCTTTCCAAGCAGTCTCCATGTTTCCAGTGTCTTTTTCCCCACTTGGAGCAGAACCCAGAAGGATATTTCTTCCAACACAGTGTTTAGTCATTTCAATTAAATTTACAATTTCTATATTTCCTTTTTACCATATTTATTCTTCATCTATTTTTTTAAAAAAACTAATATTACCCTTCATCCTCATCTCTAATCTTAATCAAATTCAATTTTTCCCTTCTATTCTATATTATACATTGTCATCTATTTTTATATTCATCCTCACATTGGTTAATTATGTAATTATGTAATACAGTTTAGTACAAATTCAACGTTTTAATATAAATCAATTAGTTATATAACTATCTTTTTTGTATATTAATCAATATGAAGATGAATATTCCAATTATTTCCATGCAATCCAATTTCTTACAAATCAATTAATTATATTTACCAATAATAATAAACCAAATAATTTCCCCCATATATTCCTCCAAACCACAATTTAACCATTTCTGCTTTCAACACAATATACAATTAATAGTATCTCAATTATTACAATTCCCTAGTTAAATAGAGCTTTTTTTCTTTTGTGTTTTAAAATCTTGAACCTCTTCTTTTGCCCTAAATTTCCCATTGTTTGCAGTTTTGCACCTACCTTTTTTGGTGAGGAAAAAGAAATCTCTCTGCCTCATTTTGTCACATTGTAGCAAAGACCCTTCTTTACTTTCAATTTCGCTTTTTCAGCATAGGTAGGGGGAAAAAAAATTTGCTCCAGGAATTTACTTCTTTGCAGCTAGCTCTTTGAAGCTCCGCGGCAAGAATTTAAAGTTTTTTTTCCCTCTAGCCATCAGCTGGGACTCTGGAGGCAGCAATAGATTGGGAGTGGGCGGGGTAAGCGAATGGCGACCGGGCGATCCAACAGAGGCAGAGGGTGAGGGTGAGTGAAGGCGTGGGGGGAGGTGAGAGAGGGCTTTGGTGACCCCTGTGAAATAGTCGTTCGACCCCCAAAGGGGTCACGACCCCCAGGTTGAGAACCGCTGTTCTATAAGGAATGCATTTAAAGAAAACTACTGAATATTTATCCCTTAATCTATGCTTTACATTGTTCAGAGTCAGTTGGGGCAAAGGCTGTGGATAGTGTTCTGTTATTTTCCTCAATAGATATTTTCAGGTGTGTTGGATTTTGCTTCATTTTGTTCCTGGTCAGCTTTATAACAGACTTCGTTTACTGATTGCTTCTCTCCCCCTATTTTATTTTGGCCTTAAACCATCAAATTATCAAGTAGTAAAAATTGTTTTTGTTTTTTTTTTAAATTGTCAGAATGGTTATTACTTAATAGTTTTGGTAACTTGCTTTTGAATCTATGTATTATTCCTGAGATATACACCTATAATAAAGGCAGGAGATACACACAAACATATATACTGTATACATACACACACACACACACCTGCCTTCCACTATACATCTTTTAAGCTCTACCCGTGAATTGGAATTGAAAGTAAAAGTTAAAACCCGCTAGATCTGTTGCCTAATCAACCACCTTGTTTCTGAAGTTCTATAATATTTTTGGGGGGTTATTTTATTGCTAAAGATGAATGCAGATATTCTTCTGAATTAAGAATTAATTTTCTATCCCCACAACCAAGTCAATTCTGGCCAGGAGCTCTTCGTCCTGCTGTTTAGTCTGTAGAAAGTTCTACTCATTGGAGTAATAAGGGTGCCAAAATACTCCACGTAATTGCAGAGATCTTTGATTCTCGTTCTTGGCCATTCGTAATCGCAGCTGAGAGTCATTTGGCTGCCTATTCTCTCAGACTTTTCAATGGATGGCACTTGGCCCATCCACAATCTGGTAGGCCTGAAACATCATAGTAGAATGCTGAGTAACATTTTGAGCACCATCGTAGAGCACCACTCTATTGTGGAAACCAGCCATCTGTGCCAGCAATGAAGTGTTGGCACTACATCTGTTCATCGCAATATAACAAAGTCTGTATTTTGCTCTCTGCAGGGAGGGACCTGGAAATACAAGGAAAAGAACAGGGTCTTTTCATGCTTTAAACCTCTGTTTCTCATTTCAAAGTGTAAGCAGCTGAATAAAACACAGATGTACACTGACACCCATTCTTACTTATTTGTAAATTCTAAGTTTAAGACTGGACTTTAGGAGTTTTATTAAATGTTTTTCACTAACATTCACATTGAAAATTAAATTGAAATGAGATGTTGCTTTAATCAGGAATAACATGGCATGGAAGAATCGACACTCTTTTGCTTCTTAACGTTTCTGTTTTTGCAGCTAAATGTAAATATATTGCAAAAACTGTTTTTGCTCAGAGACAAAGTTGAACCAATCCTCAATTTGTCTGGTAAAAATACGCTTTTAGATATAATAAATTTAATAGATTTCTATATTACCCAAAATATTAAAATGACAACTATTGGAAGAAACCTTATTTTTAATTAACAGTTACCAATATAGACAATATTTGTAGTTCAGGGTTGAAATGAGGTGTCCTTGATCCTTCTAATGTTGGTTGTTTTCTTGCACAAATTACCAAATTAGGTAACATTATGATGTTTCCTTGTTTGAGTAATGAAACATCTGTAAGAAAACAACTGACCTCAGAGAACACCAAGAACCCCTCAATTAGCAGTTATTTAGAACAGCTCTTCTAATAGTAGGCCTTCAGTTGTTCAGGCTTACAACCTGAACAACCACAATTGAGCCCAAAATTTCTGTTGCAAAGTGAGACAGTGGTGAGTTTTGCCCCATTTTACAACCTTTCTTACCACAGTTGTTAAGTGAATGACATGGTTGTTAAGTGAATCTGGCTTCCCCATTGATTCTGCTTGCTAGAAGGCCACAAAAGGTGATCACATGATCCCAGGAGACTGCAACCATCATAAATACAAGCCAGTTGACCATGGTGACGCTGCTATGGTTATAAGTGTGAAAAATGGCCATAAGTCACTTTTTTGGCACCGTTGTAACTTTGAACAGTCACTAAATAAATTATTGTTAAGTTCAGGACTACCTGTATTTATGTTTATTAAACATATTTTATTAAATGCTCTTTAGTTTGTAAGGCTGCAAACTAAATTCTCTGCATTAAAGTGACAGAGCCAAAGGCAATGAAAACAAAATGAATAAATAATGGAAGAATAAACGTGGAATAAAGCAGACTCAATGAAGGCAAACATGGAATAAAGCAGGCTCAATGACATACCAATGTCAGGAAAAATAAAATAAATAACCAGAACCTTTTTAGTGTAAACATGCAATCAAATGTTGCTTCAGTTAGTAATTACGGCTGCAATCTTACTTATGCTTCCTTGGAAATGAAGTCAAATACAATGCATTTTATTTTATTTTTATTTCATTTATTTGTCGAGTACGTATTAAATAATATATATAAATATACACATGAATTGAATACATAAAATGAATACAATTAAAGGGAACATTAAGACAGGGACTGTAGGCATGCTGGTGTTCTTATGCACACCTCTTACAGACCTCTTAGGAATGGGGTGAGGGTAATAGTAGCCAATCTAAGTTTAAAATTTTGGGGGGTTTGGGATGAAACCACAGGGTCAAGTAGTGCATTCCAGGCATTGACCACTCAGTTGCTGAAGTCATATTTTCTGCAATCGAGTTTGGAGTGGTTCACTTTAAGTTTGTATCTATTCTGTGCTTGTGTATTGTGGTTGAAGCTGAAGTAGTCATTGACAGATAGGACACTGTAGATGATTTTATGAGCTATGCTTAGGTCATACCGAAGGCGGAGTAGTTCTAAATTTTCTAAGCCCAAAATTTCAAATCTGATGGCATAAGGTATTTTGTTGCGAGCAGAGGAATGGAGGACTCTTCTTGTGAAATATTTCTGGACATGTTCAATTGTATTAATGTCCTATATGCATGCGGGTTCCAGACAGATGAGCTGTATTCAAGAATTGGTCTAGCAAATGTTTTGTATGCTCTGGTTAGTAGTGAAATATTACCAGAGAAGAAGCTATGCAAGATTAGGTTTACAATCCTTAATACCTTTTTAGCTATGTTGTTACAGTAGGCTTTGGCACTTAGATCATTTGATATGAGTACTCCAAGGTCCTTGACAGATCGAGGGTCATCTACAAGGTCATGTCCACTCAGCTTGTATTTTGTGTTCTGGTTCTTTTTGCCAATGTGTAAGACAGAGCATTTGTTGGTTGAGATTTGGAGTTGCCAATTTTTTGACCATTCCGACACAAAGTCAAGGTCTTTTTGAAAGGTAGCAGCATTGTTGGTGGTGTTAAATAGTTTTACATCATCAGTGAAGAGAACACAGTTACTTATAATATCACAAAGATCATTTATGTATAGTATGAAGAGTGTTAGTCCTAGAATGCTGTCTTGGGCAACACCGTTATTAACAGGTGCAGGATTTTATAAGGCGCTCCCTATTTTGACCACTTGTTGTCTGACAGGAACACAGTTATCCAATTATGGGTTTTTTTTTTTCCAGATATGCCATAGGATTTTAGTTTTAGAAGTAGTTTGTCATGTACCACTGAAGCAAAGGCTTTACAGAAGTCTATGTAAATTGCATCTATTGCTTTGCCCTGATTAAGATTTGTAGTCCATATGTTTTTGCAGTGTAGAAGTTGTAGATTACAGGATAATTTTTTTCTGAAACCAAATTGTTTATCAGAGAGTAGGTTGCTTGTTTCTAGGTGGAGGGTAATGGATTGGTTGATGATTGATTCCATGACTTTGCAAGTGACGCAGCATAAAGAGATTGGCCTGTAATTTTCAACTAGACTGGGGTTTCCCTTTTTGAAGATAGGGATGACTGTGGCTAGTGACCATAGGTTGGGTAAGGAGCTATTCCTGAAAGATTTTTCAAAGTTTATGCTTAGAGGTTCTGCTATAGCAGTGGAAAGTTTTTTTAAGAAGTATGCACATAGTCCATCAGGTCCAATAGAGATAGTTTTAATCTAGATAGTGCCTTTTGAACGTTATCTTCTGTGAAATCTATTTGTGTTAGATCATTGTAGTTATTAGTGGTACGACTAGAGAATGTTGGGCAAGAGCCATTGCTGTTTACAAAGACTGAGCCGAAGAATGTGTTAAAGAGGTTTGCTTTAAGTGCTTCATCATTGCATTTGTTACCGTTAGGTCCTTTCAGGATTGGGATGGATCTTGAGTCTTTAAGTTTGTTGTTTACAAAATTATAGGTGTGGTTGGATTTCGTGCACAGGTTTTCTTCTTGTTTGATGTGGTAATTGGTGCATTCAGTCTTTATTTGGTGGCATATATTTTTGTAGCAGCTTTTAAAATTAGCTACATAGCCAGTTTTGGTTTTTTCGCCAGAGGGATTTTTTTTTCCGGATTGGAGCAAATATGGGTAATTTGTTTTTCCTGATTTTGGTGGCGATTAGTGGTATATATAGTTTAATAACTCTATTGACTTCGAGCAAGAAACTGTTACAATGGTCTTTGGCTGTGTTACAGTCAGAGAATAGAATTTGCCAATCAAAAGATGAGAGGTCTGTGTCTATGAGATCATAGTTGGCTTTTTTGAAGTTGTAGTTGGGTATCCCATTATTATGGCGATTTTTGTAAAGGTGTATATTGTAAAGGTGTATATTGAGACAAAAGTCAATTATGCTGTGATCACTGTTGGAAAAGGGTTCTTTTACTTGTAGTCCATAAATTGAGTTTAAGTTGTTGCAGAAGATGAGGTTGAGGCAGTTGTTGAGTCTAGTGTTGCTAGTTACTAGCTGATCTAGACCTAGATTAGTAACAGCATTATATAGGGTTGTATGGATGGGTTCAGTTGTACATTCGTTTATTGTCCAATTAATAAGAGGTAGGTTGAGGTCACCCAGAAAGATGAGCGGGTATGGGCAAGAGCAGGGGTGAAATCTAAAATTTTTCCCTACCGGTTCTGTGGGCGTGGCTTGGGGGGGTGTCCTATTTCTGAGTGGGCGTGGCCACCTCAATGTCACTCACATCCATGCCCACTCAGTCACAAGACCCCCTCCCACCAAGCCACACCCACAGAACCCGGTAGGAAAACTTTTTAAATTTCTATTCTGCCGGTGTGTCCTTACATTTCTCCCGCAGCTCTGCCCACCCGCCCCATTATCCGGAGTTGGACTGCTCACCTTTCTCCAGAAGCTGGCTGTCAGGGAAGGCAAGCACCCCAAGGTACCAGAGTCACTCACTCTCCTTCTTGAATGAGCCGCTCTGGTCCACGTACCGATTGTGCAAGCGCACACTGTTTATTTAATTCAGCGGCAGGTTGGATGTGCGCTTGCGCAGCCGGCGTGTGGACCAGAGTGGCTCATTCAAGGAGAGTGAGAAACTCTGGTACCTTTTGGGCGCTTGCCTTCCCTGACAGCCAGCCGCGGGAGAAAGGTGAGCAGTAGGAGTTGGGGAATGGTGCATTCCCCAACTCCGGGGAATGGGGCGGGTGGACAGAGCCACGTGTTGAAGGGCGAGCAGGCAGCGGCTCCATGAAAAGGCCGGCATCGGGGAATGGTGCATTCCCCGACTCCTACTGCTCACCTTTCTCCTGTGGCTGGCTGTCAGGGAAGGCAAGCTCCCGAAAGGTACCGGAGTCGCTCACTCTCCTTCTTGAATGAGCCGCTCTGGTCCATGCATTGGCTGTGCAAGTGTACATCCAACCTGCCACTGAATTAAATAAACAGTGTGCGCTTGCACGGCCGGCGCTTGGACCAGGGTGGCTCATTCAAGAAGGAGAGTGAGCGACTCTGGTACATTTCGGGCACTTACCTTCCCTCGCAGCCAGCTGGGGGAGAAAGGTGAGCAGTAGGAGTCGGGGAATGGTGCATTCCCCGACTATGGGGAATGGGGCAGGTGGGCGGAGCCTCCAGCTGCCATTGCTACTGGTTCTCCGAAACATTGGCCATCATCGCTACCTACTCACCCGAGCTGGTCCGAACTGGGAGCATTTCACCCCTGGGCAAGAGGCTATCCATGTTAATAGTGTGGTTAATTTGTTTGCATGTGTGATGTCGTAGTCGGGGGCTCTGTAACATAGTAAAAAGCAAAGTGTGGTGTTTAAGGACAGTTCACAGATGATAGTTTCCGGAAGAGCAAGTTCATGTGCAACTTGAATATTTTTTAGGTTTAGTGACTTTTTGTAGAAGATAGCTACTCCACCACCTCTGCAGGTTTCGCGATCAGACCAGTAAACGTGATATTCTCTTACTGTGATAATGGAGTCAGGGAGGGATGAGTTTAGCCATGTTTCACAGACAAATATAATGTCAAATGTAGCAGTATTTAATAAGAGGAGTTCGGGCATTTTGTTTATGATGCTTCTTGCTTTTATTAGTTTACATTTAAGGTCAGTAGTGGTTGGCATTGAGGAAGTAAGGGGCATGCATACCTAGTTCTGGTTGAAGGATGGTTGGGTGTTCTGGATGATGGATGGTTGGATGTTCTGGATGATGGATGGTTGGATGTTTTGGGTGATGGAGGGTTGAATGTTGGGTAATTGATTGTAGGTTTTACTTTTTGTGCAGTCAGGGCGGTAGTCGATGTATAGGTTAGATTCGCCTTGGTCTTGGAGTCTTTTTTGAGTTCTATGTGGAGTTCATGGGAGCGGATCTATTATCGCAAGGATAGGTCAGGCTGTGATCGAAGTTTGCTGTAGTTGGAGTTGGATCTGGCAATTAGTATAGTATAAATGAACTTTTGTTTGCTGGCCTCATTTTTGCAAATGACTCTAGAGAATCGTGGGCCCACTGAGCCATCTCTGTTCTTGTATTCTGGTCAGTCTCTGGAGACTTTGATGATTTCATCAGGGGAGGTGGTTTGTGTATTATGGCTGCTAATGATGTTACAAACCTTTGCAATATCAGGTTCATATGTATCATCTAATCCAAATATAAAATAAGATAGCATTTTGATGTTTTTGTTCTCGCTCAATGGTATCTTTGATGAGTATAGAGATGTTGTTTGGTTGGTTGGCAGATATTTGTGGTTTTGGTTGTGGCTGAGGTAATGTTTGTTGAATTGGGACAGGATATTGATCTGTTGGGTTTTCATTTTTCTGTGCTGTAATTTTTTTTTCAAGATATGTAAAACGTGATTCTAAACATGCCAGTATATGTGCTTCTAAACTTGTTTCAATAGAGTCTATGGTTGTTTGCTGTGTCTTTATAGTTTTTTCTATGGTATGGACTCTATCAGACATGGCAATTAGGTTGTCAAATTTTGGCAAACAAGATTGATATAGATGGAGAAATGTAGCATATGCTTGTAGGAAATTGGCTACCTGTTTATTTTCAGGCAGGTGTGGTGGGCATATTTGGTACATAAATGGCAT
Source organism: Pituophis catenifer annectens (assembly GCF_029215685.1). Lineage (NCBI taxonomy): Eukaryota > Metazoa > Chordata > Lepidosauria > Squamata > Colubridae > Pituophis > Pituophis catenifer. The sequence goes on along the minus strand of NW_027256887.1, from coordinate 42,108,989 downwards.
TTCTTGAATTCATCATATTCGTTGATAGATTCATTTCATTTATAGAATGTGCTGGAGTCATTGGGGTCGTCGTTGATAGTGATATCTTTTGTTTGTGGGTGTTTGGTGGTGGATTTTTTGGAGTTTTTGCCTGGCATAGTCAATGATCAGTCAATGTTTGACAAAATTAATTAGTCATATCAATAATAAATCAATATCTAGCAAGTAATTAATCAGTAAACAAATTAATCAATGTCAATAACTAATCAATAACACTAATTTTTCAATATGATAGTCAATTGATCAATGCTGCACTAATCACAGTAATTACAGTTATACAATAAATCAGTAATTAAAGTTACTCATCAGTTAAACTAATATATTAGCTTACTGGACAATTAATCAAGTACTATCAATCCATTACTGTCAGGTGTGCTTCCTTCAAAATCCAGGAAAGAATGAGCCAAACTCCATTATTTATAGAGTAATGTACTTTTACTGGAAAATGAAATGAACGCTACCAAGGAAAAGCTGAAACTAAAGCAATAGGCGCGAAAGTTGCATATAGAAAGCATCCCCTCCCACTGTCCATCATCAATCACCCAATCCAAAGGTCTCCCAGAGGTCAGGTGGAAGCATGTCTGGCATCGTCATCAATCAGGAACACGATGACGGTTGACCTGATAGCCACTTCAGAGATTAGGTTTCGTTTCTTCAAAATCCTCCAGCACACTCCCCCCCCCATGCTATTGGGGTGTCTTGTGGTAGCTCAGGGATTGGCACAAATTCCTGACCAGATGCTACCTTAAACGGAGTGAACCCGGTGCTACTATGGATAGAGTTGTTGTATGCCACCTCCGCAAATGGCAATAGGTCCACCAAGTTGTCTTGCTGGTAATTTACATAACATCTCAGGTACTGTTCTAACACAGCATTGGTTCTCTCACAAACCCCATTAGTCTGGGGGTGGTGGGCGGAGCTTAGCCCTTGGGCGGAGCCTATTAACCTTAAAAACTCCTTCCAAAAGTTAGAAGTAAATTGTACACCCCTGTCCGAAATTATACATTTTGGGGCTCCATGTAATCTGTAAATATGACGAATAAACAGTTTTGCAAGAAGGGATTTTAGAGCAGGGGATGAAGTGCACTTGTTTGGAAAACAAATCCGTTACTGCCCAAATGACTGTGCACCCTTCACTTTCTGGTAGGTCAACAATAAAATCCATGGATATTTCCTTCCAAGGGGCATCTGGCCTTGCCACACTCTGCAGCATACCAGGTGGCTTCCCCGGAGGTCTTTTAGCTGAGGCACACACCGGACAACTAGCCACATATGCCTCTATGTCCTTTTTGAGGGCAGGCCACCAAAATTGTCTTTTAACAAGATGTAGATGTAGATGTAGAGTTTTAACAAACCCAAAGTGTCCTGCTGCCTTGGCATCATGAGCGTACTGTAATACTGTTAGTCTTAAACTATCAGGGACATATAATTTAGCCCCTATCCAAGCTAGACCATCACGGAGTGTACATTCATTTGAATGGGTTTTAAACCATTCGTCAGTTTTTAGGGCTTCTTGCAGTTTCTGGAGTAGGTCGCCCAAAAGGCCTGGATCAACCCTCGCCTGTGCTCTGGTAGTCATTGGCGCTGCCAGTTGTGTCGAAGGGATGATGGGTTGAACCACTTCTTTCTTGGTACTGTTGTATTGAGGCAGTCTGGAGAGTGCATCCGCCATGAAATTCTTTCCACCAGGAATATAACGTAGAGTGAAATTGAAACGGTTGAAGTGCTGGGCCCAACGAGCTTGCTTTAGTGACAGTTTACGTGGTGTTTTCAATGCCTCCAGATTTTTGTGATCAGTTCAAACTTCAAAAGGGTGCTTTGCTCCTTCCAGAAATTGTCTCCACAATTTCACAATGCCCATTGCACCGCAAAAGCCTCTTTTTCCCATATGGCCCATCTCCTCTCGGTTTCTGATAATTTACGGGATGTGTAAGCACAGGGTTGTAATTCCCCTTCTGCATTCTTTTGCAGAAGTACTGCTCCCACAGCCACGTCGCTCGCGTCAGCCTGTACTACAAAAGGCTCTTCCATGTCTGGATGTTTGAGGACCGGTTCAGCAGCAAACAGTTGTTTCAACTTTTCGAAAGCTGCTTGACAGTCCATAGTCCATTCAAGAGGTCGTGCGGGCCTTGGTTTTGCCTCACCTTTAGTTTTCAGAAGATTTGTTATAGGCAAAGCAATTTTTGCAAATGAGGGGATAACTGTCTATAGAAGTTCGCAAATCCCAGGAAACTGTAGTTGTTTGCGGGTGCGTGGGGTGGCCCATTCCAATACGGCCCGAACCTTTCCAGGGTCCATCTCTATCCCCTCATGCGATATGCAATATCCAAGATAGTCAATTTTGCTTTGATGGAACTTGCACTTAGAAAGTTTGGCATATAGTTCAGCAGCCATGAGTTTTTTCAGGACTGTTTGCACCAACTTCACATGGTCGTCCATGTTCTCTGAGTAGATAAGAATGTCGTCCAAGTAGACCAGGACCCCCTTAAACAGGTGCTCATGCAGTACTTCGTTAATGAATTGCATGAACACAGCAGGGGCTCCCTGTAGTCCAAACGGGAGCACTCTAAACTGGAAACATCCAAGTGGGCAGCTAAAAGCTATCTTCCATTCATCCCCCTTTTTAATTCTCACTCAGTAGTAAGCCTCCCGTAAGTCAAGTTTGGTGAAGATTTTCCCCTTCCCTAGGTGAGATAACATGTCCTTCATAAGTGGTAGGGGGTAAACGTTTTCCATGCAAATCGCATTCAGATTTCTATAATCAACTACCAAGCGAAAGGAGCCATCCTTCTTTTCTCGGAAAAATTCTGGTGCCGCCACCTTTGGTTTGGCAGGTCGGATAAACCCCCGTTCTAGATTTTTATCAATAAAGTTTCGCAATTCCCCTAATTCTTGAGGGGTCATGGGGTAGATTTTTGGCTTAGGGAGCTTCACACCTGGGAGTATTTCAATGGTACAATCCGTAGCTCTGTGGGGAGGCAGTACATCCGAGGCCTTTTCACTAAAAACTTCACGGAGATCCCAATACTCTTTTGGAATCTTCTCCTCCCCTTCAATGTGGCCTACTGCCACTTCCGCCGTTTCGGGCCCTGTCCTGTCCTCTGGGGGGGGGTTCCCTCTCCAATCTCGGTTTTCCGGTGCGAATACGCAAAACCCCCATCTTCCAATTAATCCTTGGGTTCCATCTACGGAGCCAAGGCAGCCCAAGTCGTTCCATGCTAGGGGCCACAATAAATCTGAGACACTCTACGTGATCCCCCAACTGCATTTCAATGAGTTCGGTCACAAAGCTGGCTGGGCCCCCTCCTGCAATTGATCTGTCCAACTGACAGAACGCAATGGGCCTTTTTAACGTTTTTAGTCTCAGGACCATCTTTTCCACCACCTTCGGGCTGATTATGCACCTGGTGCACCCAGAGTCTAGTAGGGCTAATATCTGCGCTTGTGTCCCTGTGGATGGCACCCTTATTTCTACGGGGATGAGCATGGGGTCCTTTGTGTGACTCACCAGATCATTGGAGTCGGAGTCCGTCCCGCTGTCGTCGGTGGTCGGAGTTCCCAGCTCACCCTTGTTTTGGGGAGCGAACTCAACGACTTCTCATTTCAGGGTGGTGCCGCGGGTTTTTGTGGGTGGTTTGTCGGCCTTCCTTGGTCCCAAACCGGTGGTCTTTGGTACTGGTTTGGAGAAACATTCGGCAGCCCGATGTCCTTCCTTCCCACATTTGAAACAGGTGAAGGGCTTCAACTTTGGTTTGAATTCCGTCTTCCCCTCGGCCATCTTAGGTGCTCCTTTACAGTGGAAGGAGGGTGACGGGTCTCCAGCACGCCCCCCTAGGAGTCGGCTTTGGGCCAGCTCGATCTCCACATCCTCAGCTGCTATATACCAACTCTGCAAGTCTTTGGGGACCCCCCGGCCTCTACAGTCCTTGTATATCTCTTCATTCAGCCCATCTTTGAAGCTCTCCAGTAGAGCCGCTTCTGACCACCCTGTCATGTAGGGTGCCAGCTTGCGGAATTCTTGGGTATATTCTGCCACTGATCTCCGGCCTTCCTGGATGACTTTCATTCTAAGTCTTGCTTTCAGTTCTGCTAGGTGGTCTTCAAACCGCCTCCTAAGAGCCCCCATGAACTGGTTGTAGTTTCTCAGCAAGGGGGAGTTATTATTGTGGAGGACCACCATCCAATCGGCTGCTGCTCCCTCTAATACGTTCGTGACGCATCTCACTCGAGCGGCATCTGATAAGTAGTCCTCCCCTCAGTCCTGCATGTGGTTCCACACTTGAGTCAAATAAAACCCCAAGGTCTTCGGATTCCCATCATATTTCCCGGTTAGTGGGGGAATCTTTGGTTTTTTATGTCTGCGAGGGGGGCCCCCTGCAAGGCTGGGGGTCCCTGACCTGCTGCAAACCTCACTTGAGCTCCAGAAGCCTGAGATGTTCTTTCCTCAGCTTCCTCATCCTCTCCCCCACAGGCTGTTTCTTCCGGCTCCCCCCTGGGGCCGTCTCCTCCCTTCTCCACAGGGAACCCATAAGACTCACAGCTTTTCCAGCTTTCTTCAACATCACGGAGGAGTTGCAATGCCTGTGCCAACATGAGGCTTTCCTTTTGCTCTTGCAGCCACACCGCATCTCTCTTATGGGGTCTGGAGCTGGTTACTCTCTGGGGGGTCCCCCCCCCCCAGTCCGGCAGCCTTCCTACTCCTTTCGACCATCTGGCTTCCTCAGGCTCCTCTCTCAGCTGGAGTTTTCCAACCATTCAGCAGCTTCTTTCTCTGCTTGAAGTGAAGGTATCGTAGAACCCGATGCTCCCATCTGTCCTTCTTCACTTTCCTGGTCCGACATGATCTGGATCTCAGTCCCCTCGGTGGTTATCTGAGATGACTGGAATGAGTTTCAGCTTAATGTCAGGTGTGCTTCCTTCAAAATCTAGGAAAGAATGAGTCAAACTCCATTATTTATAGAGTAATGTACTTTTACTGGAAAATGAAATGAACCTACAAAGGAAAAGCTGAAACTAAAGCAATAGGCGCGAAAGTTGCATATAGAAAGCATCCCCTCCCACTGTCCATCATCAATCATCCAATCCAAAGGTCTCCCAGAGGTCAGGTGGAAGCACGTCTGGCATCGTCATCAATCAGGAACGCGATGACGGTTGACCCGATAGCCACTTCGGAGATTAGGTTTCGTTTCTTCAAAATCCTCCAGCACACTTCCCCCCCCACGCTCTCCAATTCTCTCTCACTTGTTTCTTATGGCAGCCAAAGCAGTAAAGTCGGAGGCTGACAATTACATTAATCAATAGATCAGAAATCAGTGAGTCAGAGTCAGGGGTATTAGGTATTTTTGTAGCAGAGGCCTTGCCTTGGTGCTGGGGATGAAGCTCTGCCTTGATTTTGTGGTGGGAAGATGATCCGATGATCTGGCGATCTCTTTCACACGTTGGGAATTTCTCTCACCTGCTGGGATCTCTCCTTTGTTTTTCCTTAGAGCCACGTGGTTTGTATTTTGTTTTAATGACATCTGGGTCAATAATGAAATGTTTTTTGTATTGGCTTTTGGAGTTTTCTTATTTGTTTGAATTTCTAACCAGATTGTTTCCTGGTGAGGTAGAGGATATTAGTGGAGTTTTTGAGGTAGTTGAGAACTTTTCATCAGGGGTATCAGGTATTTTTATTGCATTGAATTGGATTGAATATACATCCATAGGATGCTGCAATATTCTGCACAACTGCCAGGCATTAAATCTCTTTAAATATAGGGAGTCAAATTTCTACATAAACATGCCTGGGATGGGATTATCAGGCTGCATACTAGTTTTAGAAACAATGTCAAAATAAATCTGTTTAGAGTCCAGATTCTTTTTAATCAGGGGTCCTCAATAGACATTGAGAGAAATAGCTTTCTCTCAACTCAATGAATGATTTTCCATAAGCTTCAGTTTGACATTTTTGAATTTTTGGAGGGGATGTTCAATTCATTAATGAAGTAATTGCTCTTTAACACATCTATGTAATTTTAGATTATCTTCTGAACCTAAGGAAGAGATTCTGCATGTATGTTCAAGTAAACACACCCAAAGCACTGAACCAATATCTGAAAAGCAAGGGTAACACTGTCAGCGTCGTTTCTCATTTACAAAAGTCTAACATGAGCAACCCAAAGGACACCCAAAGAGTTTCAAATCTGGAAGGTAAATACACAATGGAAATCTTCCAATTTGTAATAATTCCTTATTCCTGATTATAATTCCCATGCCATATTAAAATGATTCTTGAGATTCTCCCAATCCTTAAGAATTAATCTGGCAGGAAAGAATACACAGAAGTTTGCATTTGCCTGCAGCCAAGTCTCTGTCTCTATATAGCCTATTAGGAAAAAATAAAGTGTAGATATAGGGCCAAATTAATACTATAGGTTGATCACTAAGGAACAGGCACTCAAAACAAAATTGTATCATAATTCAATGTCATGTTGCTATGCTCAATAAGAAGCTTTAAAGCACTGGCCTTGTTGCTGGGAAAATGAACGTAGGACTTACCTGAACGTTTTTTCTATGTGCGCTGCAGGAGAGTCCAAGTATGGGTTCAATTCCATCTGATTGGCCAGAGACTGAGTTGTAAAATCTTTGGCTACACCTCTTCCTCTTGGCCGAGCCTCAGTTTTTTCAACGAAAACATGGATCTGGAGAGGACATAGCCAACCCGATGAAATCGACCACTCCTGGACCCCGGACCATGACAGAACCAGGGTAGGATGGGACTCTCCTGCAGCGCACATAGAGGTAAGTCCAACATTCATTCTCCTGTGCGCTGCTTGGAGAGTCCAAGCAAGGGATATACCCAAGCTAAGATGTTGTAGGGCAGGAATTTGATTGGTCCAGGGTCCCCTTGACAGGCAGAACCTGCTTTAACACAAACACTGCCTTCGCTGAGGCAAACATATCCAACTTGTAATTCCTTATGAAAGACAAAGGGGAAGCCCAGGTAGCCGCCCTGAAAATGTCCTGGATCGAGTCCTGCATAGCCCAAGCTGCTGTGGTGACTGCACTTCTTGTCGAATGTGCAGTAATACGTCTTGGAGCAGGCCTGGCCTGATGTTCATAGGCCAGCACAATGCAGGCCTTCAGCCAGCATCCAATGGTAGATGGTGAAACTTTCTTGCCCATAAACCTGGGCTAAAAGGAAACAAATAGCGATTTGACCATCTGAATGAGGCCATCCGCTGTATGTACTTGTGAAGTGCCCTGCGGACATCCAAGGTATGCCAGCAACGTTCACACGGATCTCTGGGCTTAGGGCAAAAATCTGGCAGGATCACTTCTTGTGCCTTGTGAAACCAAGTGTTGATTTATGGTACAAATGTTGGATCCAATTGGAGTACGACCCTGTTCGTACTCACAGATCTTGTCTTACAGACAGGGCTGCCAGCTCTGATATTCTATGTGCAGAAGTGATCACCACTAAAAAGGCAACCTTGAAGGTCAATAGTTTGAAGGTGACAGAGTCCAAGGACTCAAACGGAGGGGCCATGAGCACCTGTAAAACGAGTGACAGGTCCCAGGTTGGATAGCGGTGGACCGTCAGTGGTAAAACGTTAGAGACCTCTTTCAAAAAACTACGCACCCTGGGGTGCTGTGAAAGGGGATTTGCCCCTTCTCCCAGAAGGATTGCGGTCAAGGCCGTCACCTGCCTCTGAAGAGTATTCATGGATTAGCCCTTATCCAGCCACACCTGTAAAAAGTCCAACACTCTCGGGACTGTCGCAGAAGTAGGGGCTAGCCCTTTCTTAGCACACCAGCAACAAAAAGATGCCCATGTTGCTTCGTATATTCTGTTTGTAGACTCCCGGCAAGAGGCTAGAATGGTTTTGATCACTTTACCAGAAAAGTGACCCTTCCTCAGGATCTCCCTTTCCAGAGCCAAATGGCTAATTGGGGCCACTGAAGGTCTGGGTGCTTCACCAGCCCCTGGCTGAGGAAGATCTGGTGTGGTGGTATCCTCCAAGGATGAGCAATGGACAGTGTCATGAGGTCGGTGAACCATGGCCTCTGTGGCCAATGTGGAGCCACTAGGATTACCTTCACCTCCTCGTCCAAGATCTTCCTGATGACCCTCGGTAGGAGAGGGGCCGGAGGGAAGGCATATAACAGGCCTGGAGGCCATGGGCAGCGGAAGGCATTAGTGCCCTCCGCTTCTTCGGTCCGGAACCTGGAGAAAAATCTTGGAAGTTGATTGTTCAATGTACTGGCAAAAAAGTCCACGATTGGTTGGCCGAATTTCTCTGTTATCTGGCGAGATATGTCCGGGTGGAATTGCCATTTGGACTGGTCGCTCATTGACCTGCTCAACCAGTCCGCTCGGCTGTTGGCGATGCCTCGGCTGTTCGCTCACAGCGACAAGAGGTGGCTCTCTGCCCAAAGGCATAAGCTCCTTGCCTCACGCATTAAAGGACTGGAACGGGTGCCTCGTCTGTACACATGCACTTTGGTTGTCACATTGTCTGTCAACAATAACATCTGTTGACCCACCAGTACATCCTGAAAATGGCGTAATGCCAGATGAGCTGCTCGCAGTTCCAACCAGTTGATGTCGTGTTGGAGATCCACTGGAGACCACCGATCTTGGGTCGCTCAAGATTCCAGATGGGCCCCCCATCCAAGAAGGCTGGCATCCAAGGTGAGGACCAGTCTGGTGGGTTCTTTGAATAAGCATCCCTTCTCCACTGCTACCACCAGTCCAATGAACATAGCACTCTCTGGGGCACACGGATTCTTGATGTTGAATTGCTGAGTCTTGCCCACTGACTGGGCAGAAGGAGCCATTGTAAGGCCCGTGTATGAAACCGGGCCCAAGGGACTGTAGCAAGGCAAGAAATCATTTTCCCCAACAATTGAGAAAGAAGTAATGGGACGAGCCTCAAGGATTTGACTTGTGACACCGTGGCTCGTATGCTAGTTCGGCATTCCCGAGACAGGTAGACCTGAGATATCAGCATATTTATGACCGCTCCTAAATGCGTGATGGTGGTGGAAGGTGACATATGGCTTTTCTCCCAGTTCACAGAGAACCCATGGTTACTGGAGAATTTGGACTGTGACCTGGAAGTCAGGACGACGACTGGATTAATATGTCATCAAGATATAGTTGTAGCCTTTTGGGCTTTGCCCGTAAATGGGCTGCTACGACATCCAGAAGTTTGATAAAAGGTTCGAGGGGCCGATGAAAGGCCGAAGGGCAAAGCCCTGTATTGCCAATAGAGGGCCTGCGTAAATGAATCTCAAGAATCTTCTGTGGGACGGCCTGATAGGGACATGCCTTCTTGAGATCTCTCGATGTTAAAAAGATCTCCTTGTCTGACGTCCGTCAATATGGTGTACAGGGATTGCATTTTGAACTTCTTCTACTTTATATGAACATTGAGTTCTTTCAAATTCAAAATGGCCCTTTGACCCCCCAAACTTTTGGGGATCAGAAAAAGGATTGAATATAAGCCAAGACCTTTCTGTCCCATTGGCACTGGCTCGATTGCCCTGATATCCAGTAGGTACGGATCTCTGCTTCCATTAAATTTCTCTTGGTGATTTCCCTAGGAATGGGACACCTGATAAACCTTGTCAGGTGGAACAAAATTCTAGAGTGAGCCTGAGCCTCACTGTTTGTAATGTCCAGGCATCAGTAATGGTATCCTGCCATTGGCTGGCGAACATCTTTAATCTGCCACCAATGGGGATCTGCGAGTGAAAGTCACTTTGTGCAGCAGTAGGGCCAGCACCACGAAAGGGCAGCCTGGACTGCGATTGTCTAGCCCTGTCTCGGAATGATGATCTGTCCTGAGACCAGTCCAGTCCCTGGGGAAATGATCTCTGATAGTTGGGAGCTGACATTCCTGACTCAGGGCCCCGAAAGGACTGCTTCCTATAAAAGGAGGAAGCGCCTTCCGCTCATCTTTCCCCTCAACCAGTAACACCTCTCCAAAAAGTTGACTTCCCTTGAATGGAGTGGCTGCTAATCTCCATTTTGATTTCATTTTGGCTTGCCACTGGCAAAGCCATAGAAGGCGTCTGGATATTACACTGGATGCCAGGGCTCATGAGGCAAACTTGGCAGCGTTGAGGGTTGCATCTGCAGAATATTCTGCCGCTGCTATTAATTTACTGATATACTGATGGAGCCTTGTATTTCCGGAGATGCCCTGGACTGCATCTGATGCAACCAAATTAGGGATGTACAAGAGAAAATGAAGCAGCAGTGGCTGATCGAATTGCCAAGCAGCCGCCTGGTGCATCTTATGTGCCACCTTCCTGACCTTGGTCTTTAACCCTTCTGCAATATCTGAAGGTAGGATGGATGCTGAAGCTAAGGAGGCCAATGGGGCATCTACAGTGGGATCTTTTAGAAGCTCCTCTAGCTCTTGCTCTGCTGTATACATTTTCTTATCCATCCCACTGGGAGTGGAATGGATGCCAGCTGATCCCACTGACGTTGTATGACGTTAACAAAAAACTTGGATGATAGAACTACCTCTTGAGTTGTCACCTGTTCTGTAATGAGGCTGGAACATGGATCCTGAGGCTCTGAGGAAGTAGTGGTTAGCTCCCCAGACACCCCCAAATTGGCCGTTGACTTGGCCTTAAACAACAATGTCTTAAATAGCGTGGGGCGGAAAAGCCCAAAATATGTGGGCTGCTTTGGGAAGATACCTTCATCCTCTGATAAATCATAGTCTCCCATTTCGTCATCTCCCACCAGCGAAGCCTCGCTGTGTACAGAAGGAAGAGGGGAGGTTTCCTCCCTAAGATATCCAGCCTCTGGTGGAAAATGAGATTGTAATGTCACTGGCCAGGAAGATCCCAGTAATCCCTTCTGGTGGAAAGATACATCAATCCCTTGTGAAATGGTTTGTGCTACAATGTTACGCAATTCTGCCAACAAACCATGTTCCATATTCTCCTCAGAGTGGAGCCCTGCTGCAGTTGGAGTAAACGAGGAAGATGGAGCAGAAGCTCTATGGCCAGACCCAGGCCACAATCCTGTAATGGCCAGGCTTGAAGCAGGATTAACCTCTTCCTCAAAGGGAAAGATCTGAGATTCTTGGAGGTTTGTAATTACGTTAGGAGAACAGTTTAGCTGATCCTCCTGTAAAGGTTGGGGGGGGCAAATCCCCACACAAGGGAAATTCAACCGCCCTGAAACTCCCAGGAACTTCTGTATCTTTTGCAGCCTCTGCCATTTTTTGGGCCTTAACAAATTGTTTTTCCAAGGCCCTCTGTCTCCTTTTTGCATCCTTGTCAGAAGCAGAAGAGATTGTTCTCGGGCACTTGGCCTTAGATCTGGTAGAAGCCCTTTTTGGCACCGATCTAGCCCTGCTGGGCTCTGAAACCTCAGCTTCCTGATGATTGGGAGATGATTCAGCAGAAATGCTGCTAATTGACTCCCTGCTGGCCATCATCTTAAGTTGCAATGGCTGATCTTCTCTGCCTCAAACCAACTGGGACCGTAGGAATTACAATTGCTGAGGTGTTGGATTGCAAAAGGGCAAAACTGACCCCAAATAAAAATCTGATTATTCACTGTGAATCCGAGCCTCAATTGGGCCCCAAACTGACAACACGATTTGTAAGCGCCAAAAGTGCTGCACAAAGCAGAAGTGGCAGAGGCAAAAGGGCACCAGACCGGTAACATGGTCACAAATGCCTGCAACGTGATATTAGCGCTAAAACCGGCAATACGGTTTATTTGCGCGCTTTCTGGCCATTTCCCTCACTGCTAACCGAAGCCTCGGTCTTCAGATGGCCTCACAGTGCCTGGGCTCCTTCCACTCGGCTCTCAACATGTCGCTTCTTATCTGTGCGATCTTGCCGACCACATGATAATGGCGGCTGTTGCGGTGCCAATCTTGGTGTGAAATGGCAAACCGCAGTCTCCATCGCACTGCAGCAACTCCCCCACCATAATTTTCTGTATTTCTTTTAAATCTACTTCTTTCTTCTATGCAATCAAATTCGTAAGGATCAACTCGTTTTTGTGTCTCTCTAGGCTGACTGAGTTGAAAAACCTGAGGCTCGGCCAGGAGGAAGAGGCGTGGCAAAAGATTTTACAACTCATGTCTGGCCAATCAGATGGAATTGAACCCATGCTTGGACTCTCCAAGCAGCGCGCAGGAGAACTACCCTATGGACAAAAGCTGTCTCAAAGAGCAATCTCACTACATGGTAAGAGCATGAAAAGAGAAAAAATTTCTGAAAAGCAGTTTTTTTTGAAGAGGCAGCTTTCTCTGGCAGGATTCAGAACTAAAACACAAAGGAATGAATCCATCAACCTTGGCATTTAAAGAACTTGCGCAAGAACAAGCACAAAACTGAATCCAATTACATTCCTAATTGCAATGTGGGCTGACTTTTCTTAAATTAACTTACAAACATATTCTACTATGTAAAGAAAAATTTGCTTAAAAGAAAAGCAACTAAAAATTAAGATGTCCCAAAGGTACTTTTTCAAGAGGTAACTGAACTTTCTGCGTTTTGCTTCTTGGATGAGAAGCAAAACGTCTTCAAAAAAGTATCAGAAAGTCCAGTTACCTCTTGAAAAAGCACCTTTGGGACCATCATGGCCTAGATGACTGAGAATCTTCATAGACCTTTAGAAATTAAGATCTTTCTTTTTAAAAAAAACCTCAAAAGTGACAGTTTTACATCTGTTTTTAAAATTATAGCACTCTATTGAAAACTTCCCTGTTTTCAATATGCAGTATTTTGAGCTGCAAACTCAAGTGTTTTAATGCTAAGTGAAACTTAAAATTTAAAGTTAGAAAAAAAATTATAAACAGTGTACTACAGTTAATGAGACCCAGTTTGGTGAAACGGTTAAGGCATCAAGAGATCATAAATTCTAGTCCTCCTTTAATCACAAAGTCAGCTAGGTAACCTTGGGCCAGTCACTCTCAGACCTAGAAAGGAAGCTACTCTGGAAATCTTGCCAGGAAGACTGCATGGACTTATCCAGGCAGCCCCTAAGAGTCAAATCTAATTTGAAGGCACACATACACACGTACAAAATAACTAACATAAATCAAATCAAGTTTTAGCATAAATAGCAATAGCATTTAGACTTACTGTATATACCACTTCACAGTGCTTTACATCCCTCTCTAAGCAGTTTACAGAGTCCCCCAACAATCTGGGTCCTCATTTTACCGACCTTGGAAGGATAGAAGGCTAAGACAACCTTGAGTCAGTGAGAATCAAACTTTTGGCAGTCGGCAGAATTAGCCTGCAATACTGCATTCTAACCACTGCTCAACCATAGCTTCTATAGAATTCAGCATTAAAGATTATGCTAAAATGATAAAAATAAATAAAACACACACACACACACACACACACACACACACAAAGGATAAGGTTAAAAGTATACAATTCTTGATATAAATAGAAGGGGCATTGGTCCTACCTGAGACGCACCTTCTCGTTGGGTGGAGACAGCAGCCAGGATGGGTTGTGCTCGTCTGCTAAGCTGATAGACTGAGCCTGTCAAAGTTGTTAAGTCCCGCCCTTGTTACTGGGCAGACCCAGCTTTTGGCGAAGACTAGAGGACAGGCTCGGCGTGTGGGACACCAACAAGAGATAAAGGAAAAGGGCAATAAATAGAGACCAGACTGGCAAAAGGGAGGGTCTGGCTGCTGTCTCCATCCAACGAGAAGGTGCGTCTCAGGTAGGAGACTTCTCCATTGTGGGTGGAGACAGCAGCCAGGATGGGACATAACAAAGATAACTGTCTCTACAATCGGGTGGGACCAGGCTGGTCCGAAACATCCTCCCCCGAAAGAACCCGTTGCAGCACCCTATGACCAAAAGCGGCATCAGCCAACGCAAATTTGTCCAGTCTATAGTGTTGGATGAACGGAGAAGGCGAAGTCCATGTAGTCGCCCTGCAGATCTCGAGCAATGAGGCCTGCGTGGCCCAGGCCGCCGATGTCGCAGCGCTGCGGGTAGAATGCGCAGTCAGTCGAGGAGGTCTTGGAAGGGAACGTAGTTCGTATGCTTTGGCTATTGTCTGCCGGATCCAATGTCCAATGGTCAACGACGACACCTTATTACCTAAAGAAACCGGTAGGAAGGAAACAAAAAGAGATTCCGTTCTGCGGAAGTCCGCGGTTCGTTTAATGTATATGCGGAGTGCCCGTCGGACATCTAGAGAGTGCCACTGCTGTTCAAGCCTGTGAACCTGACGAGGGCAAAAGTTGGGCAGGACAAGCTCCTGCATGCGGTAGAAGGTGGTATTGACCTTAGGCACAAACGTAGGGTCCAGACGAAGTACCACACGGTCCACGTGGAATACACAAAGGTCAGCATGGACGGAGAGGGCGGCCATCTCCGAGATGCAGCAAGCTGAGGTAATAGCTACCAGAAAAGCTACCTTGCAGGTTAGAAGCCGAAGGCTGGTTGTCCATAGAGACTCGTATGGCGCAGTCGTAAGAGAATTAAGAACAATGGAGAGGTCCCAAGTCGGGTGCCTATGGAGAACTGGAGGACATAAATTGGTAGCGCCCTGTAGAAAACAGTGAATCAAAGGATGTTGGGCCAAAGAAGACAGCGATCCAAAGGTAAGTATCAAGGAAATCGCCGCCACCTGCCTTCGCAAAGTGTTAGGGGAAAGCCCTTTGGAGAGACCCTCCTGTAGAAAAACCAGTACATTGACAATCGAGGCTTGGAGGGGTGAAACCCCATTCTGATCACACCACGCACAGAAAGCCTGCCAGGTGGCCAAGTAAATGCGGTCGGTAGAAGGCCTCCGTGAAGCCTGAATAGTGCGGATCACATCTGCCGGGATATTGGCCTTTCCTAGTGCGCACCGCTCAACCGCCAAGTGGTCAGATGGAGCCACTGCAAGTCCGGGTGCCTCACCGCCCCTTGAGTCAGAGCGTCCGCTGGTTGGGGTAGCTGCCAAGGCAGAACTATTGACAACGACACTAGATCCGCAAACCTAGGTCTGCATGGTCAATGTGGAGCCACAAGTATGATCTCCACCTGCTCCAACAACAATTTGCGAATCACTCGGGAGAGTAGCGAGACTGGAGGAAACGCATATAGGAGTCGCAGAGGCCACGAGGAGCGGAGGGCGTCGATGGCCTCTGCATGAGGCGATGGGTACCGCGAGATGAAGCGCAGCAGCTGAGCATTGTCCGGTGTGGCAAAGAGGTCGATCACCGGAGTCCTGAAGTGTGTAGCGACTTGGCGGAAGATGTGCGGGTGAAGACTCCATTCCGCATGATCCAGGCGCTGGCGGCTTAGCCAGTCTGCTTGTAGGTTGTCGACGCTGGAAATGTGTTCCGCATGCAACGAGGCGAGGTGAAGTTCCGACCAGACTCCCAACCTCAATGCCTCCGCCATCAGGAAGAGAGACCTCGTGCCCCCTTGGCAATTGACATGGGCCTTCACTGTGATGTTGTCCGTGAGGACGAGGATGTGAGAGTTGGAGATGAGACGATGAAAGGCGCGAAGAGCCAGGTAAACCGCCCGCAGTTCCAGCCAGTTGATGGGGCGACGGGAGTCGGTGCTGTTCCAGGTGCCCTGAGCAACTTGGCCCAGGCAATGGGCCCCCCAACCCTGAAGGCTGGCGTCCGTTGTCACCACCACTCTCTGTGGATCGAAGAAAAGACAACCTCTGGATATTGCCGGAGACCGCCACCACCCTAGGGACCTGATCACCTTCCTGGGAATGGGAATGGATGTAGAAGAAGTGCCTCTGCCTGCTTTCTGCAACGGCAGCAGAAACCATTGCAGCTCCCTTGAGTGCAGCTGAGCCCAGGGAACTATCGAGATGGCGGAAATCATCTTGCCCAAGATGAGGGGAGACACCGCTCTAGCTCATACAACTTTACAGATGAGAGACCTCAAACTATCCTGGCACTCGGGCGAAAGGTAGACCCTCCCTTCCACCGAATCAATTATAGTCCCTAGATTGAGTAAACGAGTGATAGGGACAAGATGGCTTTTTTGTAAGTTAATAGAGAAGCCATGGGCAGCCAGAGTCTGGAGAGCGAGTTGTAGGTCAGAGAACGCCAGCTGCTGGGTGGATGACAGAATTAGAGTATTGTCCAAATAGCAGTGTAGACGAATAGATTTGACCCTCAGGGATGCCGCCAAGGCCGCCAATACCTTGGTAAAGGTATGAGGGGCAGAGGAAAGGCCAAAGGGCAAGGCCCAATACTGAAAATGGTGCCCCCGTAGCAGAACCGAAGGAACCTATGATGGGAGGGAAGGATGGGGATATGAAGGTAGGCCTCGGTGAGGTCTATGGAAGAGAGGAGATCGCCCCTCTGAACACCGTCGAGAATCAATTTCAAGGACTGCATCTTGAACTTGCGGTATGCAAGTTCAAACGTTTAAGGTCCAAAATAGGTCTCCACCCCCCCGATGACTTTGGCACAAGAAAAACCCGGGAATAGAATCCCGTCCCCTATTCAATCTCGGGCACAGGTTGAATAGCCCTGATTGAAAGGAAATGCTGAACCGCCGAGTCCATAAGGGACCATTTTTCAATGTTGTTGGACAGCGGGCAGCGCACAAAGAACACCAGACGAGGGGAGAGAAATTCAATGGCCAGACCAGATCGTAAGGTGGTCAGGACCCATTTATCCGAAGTGGAACCCTCCCAAATAGGGGCAAAGAGGGCCAATCTGCCCCCGATAGGAGGGTCCGGGATGCAGTTAGCGACGGCGCCTGGAGAAACGACCTCCTCTCCCATGAAAGGGCCGCTTGGAAACAAATGTCCTACCTCTGGACGCCCTGTCCTGAGCACCCCGCTGCCTGGGTTGAAAAGTCCCCTGCGGTCTAGCAGAAGAAGCGACAAAGTGAGCTCCCTCATAAGATCTAGATTGGGAACAGGATGGTAGAGATGGAACCTTGACTCCCCCCTACGGAAAACAACCGGAAGAACCTTCTTCTTGTCCTTCGTCTCCGTTAAAAAAGGTTCAAGGGGATCCCCAAAAAACTTAGAACCAGCAAAGGGAACCGAAGCCAGCCACCATTTATGCCTGGCATCGGCTTGCCAGTGTCAAAGCCAGACTAAGCGACGGGCCGTAACACAGGAAGCGAGAGTCTTAGCCGCAAAGCGGGTGGCGTTCAAAGTAGTGTCCGCTGAAAATTGCGTAGTGGCGATGATTTTATTCAAATCCTGCCGCAGCCGGACGTCTTTGGTGGTCAAAGTCTCCTGCAGTTGTCAGAGCCATAGGAGAGTAGTCCGATTAAAAAATGACACAGTAGATGCTGAACAGATGGCCCAGGCGGTGCCCTGGTGCGCCCGCTGAAGTACCTGCTCTGCCCGGCGTTCCTCAGGACGGAGACCTTCGTCCAGAGAACCTGGAACCGCAGCATGTGGAAGAAGAGCGGCCACTGACACCTCGACGTCCAGGACCTGGAGAATGGAGGCCAGATCAGGTGACACGTTGAAGTTTCGGCAGTCCACCGTCGACATAGTCAACGCCGACCCTGGCGAGGACCATTGTTTTTTAATGATGTCCAGAAAAAGGGGAGGCGTAGGAATACTGTCTACCGGTCTAGTTGATTCAGCAAACAGGGGGTTCAGATTCCCTTTAGCCGCAACAGTGGGAGCCGGCGCTGAAGAAGGTGAGCCTAACTGAGCTGTATTAATGGCCTTGTGAAGTAAGGACTTAAATAAGGCCTGAGGAAAGAGGCCCATAAACGCGGGTTGGTCCGGTGAGAGGTCCTCATCTTCCAACAGATCCAGATCTATAGGGTTGTCCCCAGCCCGAGAAGAAGCACGGCTCGCAACGGAGGAAGCCGGGGAAGCTGAAGCCGCAATGGAAAGCGTGTCCTCCAGCGGAACAGTCACCCGAGAAGGAGAGGCGCCAGAATGGACAGAAGCAGTTCTGCTGCCTGGTAGAAGCTGTGAAGCTAAAGACTGTTGCACCGCTGCCACGATGATCTGCTGGATTTGATCCGGCGAGAGAAAGGCCTGTTGGGGTGCCACCGTAGAACCCTGATCTGCTGGAGGAGCAGATGTAGCCTCGATGGAGGGTGTCAACGAGGCCGGCGCATGCGAGGAGTCTGCAGAAAGAACCGGAACCGGCACAGACTCTGGCCCCCACAAACTATCCGGCTGGATCACTACCGGACAGTCCTGAAGAGAAATCTGATCGGGAAGGGTCCCGGAATCAGACGCATCAGCCGCTCGTGAGGACGAGGCGCTAGCCTTTTTAGCCGAAGGCTGTAAACTGCTAGCTTTAGCACAAAGTTTATTGAGCACTCTATCCTGGCGGGCTTCAACGCGAGAAAGTGCAGAGTGAGAGGAGGACTTATGACGAGAACGAGAGGACCCTAGAGTCGTCGGTCTGGTGGTGGGAATAGGGACTTGGTCCTTCCATGTGCTTGAGTCCCCGAGGTGGAGGGGACTCTCTGAGTGTTCCGCCTTCCGGCTATGTTTAGATTTATGGGAGGCCTTGGGCATCCTGACAAATAAAGCCTCAGCCAATAAGTTGTAAACGAATCAGCCCTGAAGTGGCAGAAAGGCAAAACCCAAAAAGGGCGATATTACTGGAGGGCACAGGCCAAAGCCTGGAGGCCTATAGGAAGCGCGAAGAGCGCCAAATCGGATAGAACCAGTGAATAGAAATATAGCGAGGCAATAAACAGGGCAATTAGGCTCTCGAGACAAGGAAAAAATATATAAAGGCGAAATTACGCACCAGAAGCGCTAATGGGGGAGCGTGAGTCTCCACAACAAATTGCCCGCCTCACTGGGTCACCGGGTATGCCGCTAATGGGAGCACGAAGCTCCGCTAAGGCTGCTTAGCTTTCCACCGTTGCTCAACTGCAGGTGAGGGAAAACGTGCAAAATAGGGGAGCGCGAGAAGGTTTCAGGGAGTGCGAGACTCCACTAAGGCTCTTCAGTTCTTTCCAGCTGCCCAGAACGATGCGCGATCAAGCGAGCAGCAAAGGGACGCGTGACAAGGCTCCCCAGTCTCTGACAGCCGTTGAAATAATGGCGCGATAAAACGTGCAAGGGGAGTGTAAAGCGCTGACAAAGCTGGGCTTTGCACCAAAATGGCTGTCCGCGGTACTCAAATCCTCGTAGCCGAGATTGCTGCTCTCAATCAGGCACGCCACCAGCCACAGTCAGGGGTGCGAAGCTCCTCAGACAGGCTCGATGTAAATTGCAGTTAAATAGAGAAAACTCTAAATCGGCTGGGGCGGCAGAGCGCGGCAAGCCAAAGGCAGGCAGTTAGAAACCAAAATGGCCACCTGTAGATATGACAGGGAGCGCTAAAACTCCGCACTATGACCTGAGGGGCAAAAATGCTTGAAATGAGCCTGTTGCTGCCCCTGCGGAAGCACGAAGCTCCACAATCCCTCCAAAGTAGTCCTCAGGTGGAAATAAATGGAATGGAGGCAAATAAAGGGGAAAAAAAAACGTCCCCAAGTAACAAGGCAAGCTCGTTAATGGGAATAAGGCTTACAGTTTACAGTTGAAATCGGAGTCCAAATAACAGTCCAGGTTACAGTCCAAGTCAAAACCAGCAATAACAACCAGAATCAGAAAACAGATGACAGAAAGTCAAGAAATAGAGAGAAAAAGGGCCAGAGGAACAGTCCCACACGCCTGTCTAGGCTGACAGACTGAGCCAAAAGCTGGGTCTGCCCAGTAACAAGGGCGGGACTTAACAACTTTGACAGGCTCAGTCTATCAGCTTAGCAGACGAGCACAACCCATCCTGGCTGCTGTCTCCACCCACAATGGAGAATTTTCTCAATCTAGGTTATTAATCAATATGTAGACGAAGAAAAACATTCCTCTGGGCTTCATGTCTGACATCTATGTTTATAAATGGCGCACAAGGGCCTGTAACTATGCAAGTGTAAGGCTCCACAATTGTATTAGAAACCCTAATCATGCCCAGCTTTCATTTAGGACCCAGGAAAGCACTTTATGTACAGTATGTGAGCTCTCTTTCATATAATCAAGAGGTAGGTGTACTGAAGGCACTGATCTAATATCTCCACTATGCATTCAGTGAAAGGAGAAAAGTCATTTTATGAATAGGTTTGATCTATGACACTGTTTTTCCTACCTCTTCTTGAAAGCTTAAAAACTGAGACCTTGGGAAGATGATGGAAAAAGAACTGGTGGTTGGTTTCTTTAATTGTTAGTTAAACTTCAACAACCAAACTAACTGTCGGATCTCTTCTCACTTCATCGGGTATTAATTGTATTTGTTGCTAATAGTTTTCAAATGAATACTCTAGGGTCCTTGGTGCTCTCTAAGCTTGTTGTTTTCTTGCCATGCATTTCATTACCAAGTTAGGTAATATCATCAGTGCACTAAAACATCTGCAATAAACAACCTAACTAAGGACCCCACACTTCAATCCTGAGCTACAAATAATCTCTTCTATTAATAAATAGTTTACATCATGTAACAAAAGTAAGCAATATTAAAATATTTAGGTACTACCTTATTAGCAAAAGATTTTTTTGCTTTTAAAAAAAAACTCTCCTCTGTCTGGATTTGTTATGTAGATATCATAGAATTACAATGTAAAGAAAAAATCCCAACAGCAAAGCGAAGACATCCAGTTTTTGATATCAAGTGTACAGACACTTTCAAAGAGATAGCCATTTTAGTGTTTGGCACTGAGAGTGCTTATAAACCTGTCATCACTTCTAAGCACTTTTTGATCTTTTCCATCTGCATTTTAGTGGAGTCATTTGCCCACAGAATGAAGGAAACCACATTCCTTCTTTCTGAAGCAGTCATTCATTCTATCATTCCAAAATGCTCTGCCATCTCAGATACTCAGCCTAAGTATTTGCACTTGTTCTTAGTTTAAGTGTGCACAAGAGAACATAGCTTAACAGCTGCCAAGTGAGAATGTCAAAGTATCTCTTTTCTTGGCCTCATTCATCATGTCAGTTTCATCTGAGACTACCTATTTCAGATGTCATAAAGCAACGAATGACATCTATTACTGTACAATAAGACATTTAGAAGCAGCTCACTGAATAAGGCTGAAATACAGCATTTACGGAAACAACTGGCCTCAATGACTAATTTAGTCAACAAATCCTTTACTATCCCTGCAGGCTGCAAACTATCTTAGAAGATGTTATATATAAGTTATATGGAATTTAAATTCAGACCTATTTGCCTTACTGCCAGGACCTAGTAGGCACTGGGGCAGCTTCTTATTCTGCCTAGCAACAGAATTGTACCTATATATGGGCTACTTCTTCTCTGTTGCCAATATTCCTATATGTTATATTTTCATTTCTTTGCCTCTCTCTATCAAAAGAACAATTGTTCACATACCATGCTCACAACACAATCTCTGTAACCTCTTCTGCAGGAAATTCTGGAGTTTATTGTTCCACAATGACTTTTTATCATGAATAATACAGTTCTGACAATACCATGACTGGAAAGTGTTATTTTCATCAGGAAAGAGAATATTTTCTCCTTTAAAATGAAATTGCACATGAAGTGTTTTGACTCCGTGAGAAGAACCCAACAATTATTTCTGCCAAAAGCACTGACATTATTTGTTCCTCATCTGTTTGTCTGGAGAAGCAATAATTGCAAACAATGAATATCTGAATAATAAATTGTGAAACTTAGAGACTATGCATACCCTGCTTGAAATATTTCTCTGTGTTAAGACTCTATGGTTCACTTATTGTATATTCCTAAAAAAAATAGTTGCAATAGGTATCAGCATTCTTCAAGAAATGTATTGCAATTCTGTTAACATTCTTAACAATTTTAAATAGGCCATTAAAATCAGTGATAGAAAGAGAATTGCTGCCTTTTTTAATTAAAATCACCTATTTCAACTGAAAAAGATTGTTATCAAGGACTTGGTGATTTACTACAATATTTTTCCCAGGGTTTATGCATACAGTGCATTCAGACCCCCTTCACTTTTGTCAATTTTGTTATGCTGCAGTCTGATTCTACAGTTGTTGAAATCCCTTTTTCTTCACTAATCTATACTCAGTACCCCATAATGACAAAGTGAAAACAGAATTTTAGAAATGCCTGTAAATTTATTAAAAATAAAAAATGGAAATATCACATTGGCATAAGTATTCAGACTCTTTGCAACACATGAAATTTAGCTCTAATGTCTCCCATTTCTCTTGATCTTGCATATGTTTCTACATTTAACTGGACTCCTGTGGTAAAATAAATTGATTGGATATGATTTGGAAAGGCGCACACCTCTCTATAGAAGGCCTGACAACGCATACTGTAGCAGAACAAAAGCCATGAAGTCAAAGGAACTGCCTGCAGAGCTCAGAGATAGGATTAGTGCAAGGCACAGATCTGGGGAAGGCTACAATACAATTTCTGCTGCACTGAAGGTTTCTAAGAGCCTCCATAATTCTCAAATGGAAGAAGTTTGGCAGAACCAGGACACTTCCAAGAGCTGGTCACCTGGTCAAATTGAGCAACTGGAGAAGAGCCTTAGTAAAAGAGGTGACCAAGAACCTGAGGGTCACTCTGACTGAGCTCCAGAGATCCTATGTAGAGATGGGACAGAGTTCCAAAAGGACAACCATCCACCAATTTGGAATTTATGACAGAGTGGCTAGATGGAAGCTTATCCTCAGTGCAAAACACATGAAAGCCTGCTTGGAGTTTGCAAAAAAGCACTTTTTCAATTGTAGATAAACAACTACTATTAGAAACCCAACCTGCTGAGATCCAGCAACTATCATAAGATTAGCATCTGAAGAAAAGCACAATAATAAAAGAAAGTCAAAAAATGTAGAAAACTCCAAGAACTGGAGAATATTCTTAGTATCTACTGGGCTATTATGCACGAAGAAAACCAGGAATCAATCAGTTGTAGTCCTGCCTTAAGCATGAAAAACCAGCTTTGGTCCAGTCACACCAAATTTACTTCACAGGGTTGTTGTGAGGAAAATAGGAGGAAGGAATACAAGATTAAAAAAATTAAAAAATCTTGACAGAAATAAATGTTGCATGAAATAATCACAAAATATTTGGGCAAAGTGTAACTCATTATTTTTGTAAAGTCTTACAAATGAAGAGGCATGCCAAACTATGTTAAGGTTATTCCTCCCCAGCCTCAGTAAAGGCAATGCTTCTACTTGTGTCCTAAATAATAAAATTAATCTCTTTGCTATACTGTTTACATGAACAAAACTGGCTTTATGTTTTATTTCCAACTATGATCTGAAGGTAAGTGTAAACCATAGTTTTCTGATACAGGTATAGGTACAACTATGGCCTACATCAGAAAATCAGAGAGAACAAAAGTAAGGAAGGGACTGGGAAGAAAAGAGGCCATGAACACCAAAAGGCTGCATATTAATACTAAAATATTTTTTTTTATTTTTTAATTATATAAAAAACAAAGCAGAGCAGAAAAAGATAGGAAATTAAGAGAAGGAAAGGGAACAGGAAAAGGGGGATGTGAGATACAAGGGGAAAAGAGAAAAAAGAAAGAAAAGGGGCATTGACTCCCAACTCTTCTTAGCACAGATAAATACACTCCAACCTCATCTTTTTGCTTTTACGCATTAATATAACTAGCCATTCCTATAATATCTAATTTTTCTAATCAACAAAATCAAAGTCAGAGTTTCATTCTTTTTTCTTCACAAGCACAACTTCCAGACGTGATATCCATTTTCGTCTTTGAATAAAATACTCAATTTAACCATTACTGCTTTATCTTCCTTGCTGTTGTGGCCCATCAGCTGCCAGTGGAGCTGGTGGCAGACTCGGACGATGAAGAGGTTGGGGAGGAACTTGGGCCAGCTCTGGAGTCTGGGGAAGGCTCTGATGGATGCTCTGCGTCGGACACAGAGATAGAGCCAGGACCCTCTAACATTTCCCAGCTACCGGAGAGACAGCTGCCTTTGGAAGCTGAGATAAGTAGGGAGGAGAAATAGCTGGAGCCTGTTCCAGATGCGCGTATGTACAGAGCTGTTAGGAGAGGAGAATAACTGAGGACAAGAAGTCAACTCGGGAAGCAAGACATACGTGGACACTAAATGGCCCCTCCCTGGCTGGGGAATAAATAGAAGGAAAGAGGAGTGGTGGTTGTAGGAGGCAACAGTTCGGTGTGTTTCGTGCCTCAGAGACTGCTTGCCAGAACTTAATTTGCAGCTCTGTGGCTGGGAGCTCACCGGAACCTTAACCCTAACCCTAACCCTTTTTTTAACCTTCAAAGTACTAAACTTAAAAAAGTACCACTTTTTAAAAAATAAATATGTCTGAGGACTTCCGGTTTGCTGGCCTCCGGCGAAGACGGTCTCTTCTTAAGGGTCGCCAGCCCCGCTGTCTGTAGAGCCGCTTCGATATCGAGAAGCGGCTTGAAAACTCCGAAATCTGTAGGATTGCAGGAGGAGAGTAGGCAAGGCACAGGTTGAGCCCCTGTGAGCCCCCAGAGAATCGCTGCTGGGGAGGAAACAGGCGCGGCTCCCTTTCAACTTGCCAGACTCTGGACGGCGTGGGATGATTCTGCTTCCTGCAGAACAAGCCGGCTGCAGCAAATGTCTAAATTGATTGAAACCAACCTTAACAAACAGCGGAAATATCAACTTGAACCCTCAAACTTGGAAATCGCAAGTATTAATGCTTTGGTGACTTTTTAACTTAAGAGAAAGTACGAACGAGTGAAAGTGATTTGAAAAAAAATGGCGCCCAGCAGCAGAGTTAACGAGCTAGCGAGAGTAATCTTGTGAAGCTACTTTGATCTGTTACAAAGTTGCTCTGCCTGTAATAAAGAGGAACAGGAGAAGAGGAAAAAACTTTTTCTTTAAAATCTGAGCCTGCTTCAGTCTAGTTTCTATTTGATTAAACCTGGGGGACTTTTTCAGAACTCTTTGTGGAGGTGGAAAAGGAAAAAGGATTTCCCTTTTCAGAAAATCTAACTTACGTGGCAGGATGGCCTCAAAGAAGCAGGAAGGAAAGGCAGCAGGGGGGGGGTCCCCCACACATAAACATGAATTGCAGCTTCCTCCCGCCCAACAGACTCAGAAAAAAGATTTTGATTTTGAAAATTTAAAAGAATTTATCTCTCAGGCTTTGGATGATAAATTTCAAAAATCTCAACAGGAAATAGATGATAAACTTCAAAAATCTCAACAGGAAATTATGCAGGAAATCAATGAAATTAAAGATATGGTGAAACAGGATTATGGCAAGGTGACTAAAAAAATAACGGATGTGGCGTCTGGCCTCGCAGAATTTATTATTAAAGTGGACTCCAAAGTGGAAGAATTCAAATCAGAAGTCAATGTTAAGATTAAGGACAATGATTATAAAATTTCTGATGTTGATGATAAAATGCAGAGAGTTGAAAATGAAATTAAAATGATACAATTCAGGGCCATGGAATTCGCTATAAGGCTCAGAGGAATCAGAGAGGATGATAGACAGGATTTGAGACAGATTTGTGCTGATGCCTTGGCTGTGTTATTAAAAATTAATCCTGAAGTGGTTTTTTATAAAATAGATAAAATTTACAGAGTGAATTCCTGGGTGGCCAGACAAAGACAATTGCCTAGAGATGTGGTGATATATTTTACAGACAGAACAATAAGAAATGATATCCTGCAAAAATCTTTTCTCTCCTCTGTGCAAGTGGGGGGGGCTCAAATTGGAGTTTATAAAGAATTGCCACCTAAAATGTTAAAAGCTAGAAAAGATTTTGGTTTTCTAGTAAATGAATTGAAAAAACAAGATATACCATTCCGGTGGGATGCCCCAACTGGTATAATTTTGAAATACAATGGAGAAAGACATCGGTTGAACACTGTTGAGAAGGCGGAACATTTTTATTCTACTATTCTTAAAGAGAGAACACCATCTCCACGTACATCCACAGTGTTGGAGATTAAGGAGAGTGATAAGAAGCAACTCCAGCAAGAGCTGCAAGAACAGTCTAAGCAGGTGGAGCCAGAGGAAATGCAGGGTGCTGTAGGAGGCTTTCTGGAGGAGCATCTGCTAGAATCTTCTCCAATCTTGGACCCGGCTCGGATGGTTGAAGTCAAAGACCAGCGTATAACTCGTGCAAAATCTAAGCAACTTAAAGAAAAGCAACAACAGGAAAGACAATACAAAAAGGGAGCTAAGAGTACTACACAAGAGACTGAAGCCATGGGGGGAGCAAAACCGAAGATTTCGGAAGATCTTCGGCTATTCTGCTCGTCGCTTCAAAAAGATAAAGATGACAATTAAGTGCTTATCTTGGAATGTGAATGGGTTGAATTCATTACAGAAAAGGAAGAAGTTATTCACATATTTGAGACAATTTAATAATGATATAATTTGTTTACAAGAAACTCATATTAGAACTCAAGATCAAAAATACTTGATAAATTCTAAATTAGGAACACATTTTATAGCTTCAACTTTGCAAAAAAAGAATGGTGTGGTTATTTATGTAAACAAAAGATTGACAGCCAAAATTATAGAAGCAGATGAAGATGGTAGGTTTATAGCAATTGAATTGCTTACAGTAAGCGGACAAATTCTTTTGATTGGAATTTATGCTCCCAACCAACAACAGGATCACTTCTATAAAATGTTACACACTAAAATACTGCAATGGGACTATAGATCTATTTTAATTATGGGAGATTGGAATGGAGTAATTGATTCTAAATTAGATAAAAAGAGTTTGGTGAAATCTAGGATCAGACTACCACAGACTTTTTTTGATATGAAAGAAGATTTGGAATTAAAAGATATTTGGAGAATACATAACCCAAAAGAATTGGACTATACTTTTTTTTCCGATAGACATAGATCCTTCTCTAGGATTGATTTTATTTTGTTGTCAGATGATCTACTTGTTAAGACAAAAAGAACAAAGATTTTTCCAAGAACTTTGACCGACCATAGCCCAGTATGGATAGAAATTGAGATGGGTAAAATTGAGAGATGATCATGGAGATTAAATGAAAACTTGTTCAGATATGAAAAAAATATAATAGAACTTAAGAAGCAGCTGAAAGAATTTTTTGAAATGAACTTGAATAAGGGTACCCCAGTTGAAATTGTGTGGGATGCGAGCAAAGCTTACATGAGAGGGGTACTCATTTATATGAATTCTAAACACAGACTGAATCGACAAAAGAAAAGATTTGA
This sequence comes from Pituophis catenifer annectens, assembly GCF_029215685.1. Classification (NCBI taxonomy): domain Eukaryota; kingdom Metazoa; phylum Chordata; class Lepidosauria; order Squamata; family Colubridae; genus Pituophis; species Pituophis catenifer. The sequence goes on along the minus strand of NW_027256887.1, from coordinate 42,081,807 downwards.
ATTGGAAGCAGAAATAAAGAATAAAGAACAGCTACTTATTAAAAACCCAACAGATGAAAGAATACGTGGTGCTATAAAACTTTTGAAAGATCAATTCCAAATGCTTATGGCAGAACAAGTTGCAACAAACCTACAATATGCGAGGCACAATACATTTTGTAATGCCAATAAACCGGGCAGATGGTTGGCCTATACATTAAGGAAGAAGCAGAGTATACGGACTATTGATAGTATTGATATTGGAGGGAAAGAAATCTTTCAACAAAAATTAATTAAAGAAGCTTTTGTAGACTATTATACTAAACTATATGCTAAAGATGATATGCAGAATGGACTTAGATAATAAAAGAGTCACAAAAATTACTAATCAACAAAAGGAAAGAATGAATTATCCTATAACAGAGGAGGAGATAATAGTAGCAATTAAACAATTAAAAACAGCTAAAGCTCCTGGAATGGGTGGTTTGACTGCAGTGTATTATAAAATTTTGCAAGCAGAAATGGTGGAACAACTTAGAGATTTATTTTGCAATATTCAACAAGGGGGTAAAATACCCCCATCATGGACAACAGCTTATATTTCTTTGATACCAAAAGAGCAAGTAGGTCCTAAAAAACCGGAGAATTATCGACCAATATCTCTTCTGAATACTGATTATAAAATTTATGCAAAAGTACTAGCCAACAGGTTGATGCCAGTAATCCAAGAGGTGATTCATGATGATCAAGCGGGATTTATCGAGGGCAGATACATGAAGGATAATGTAAGGCAAGTAATAGACTTATTGGAATATCTTGAGAGGAATAAACAGGTACCTGCAGTGCTGGTCTTTTTGGATGCGGAAAAGGCCTTTGATAGAGTGGATTGGAATTTTCTATTAAAGACTTTAAAAAAGATGGAATTTGGGGACCAAGTTATACAGGCGATTTCAGCAATTTACCAAGAGCAAAAGGCACAGATTATTATTAATGGAAGCTTGACAACAGAGTTTAAAATTGAGAAAGGAACAAGACAGGGATGTCCGTTATCCCCATTGCTATTTATTTTAACACTAGAAGTCTTGTTAAATACAATACGGGACTCTAATATCTTGAAAGGTATAATGATAAGGCAAGAGGACTACAGAATAAAGGCATTTGCAGATGATCTGGTCGTTACCCTAACACAACCAATGGAATCAATAATCCAGATGAAAGACATTATACAAGACTATGGTAAAGTTTCAGGTTTTAGATTGAACCAGAAAAAAACTAAGATGATAGTTAAAAATATGACACAAGATCGTAAACATGAGCTTGAAAGGAGGGCAGGTTTTGAGATTGTACCAAAGGTTAAATATCTAGGAGTTCAGGTTGCAGAATTAAATATGAAACTGTTTCAAAATAATTATGAGGTGTTGTGGCGAGATGTGCAGAAAGATATGGAGATCTGGAAAAAACTGCAGCTATCTCTACTTGGAAGAATAGCAGCAGTTAAGATGAACATTTTGCCAAGATTTCTGTTTCTGTTTCAAATGATTCCGGTGCTTAAAAGTGATAAACAACTGAAAGAGTGGCAAAGTGGAGTGAATAAGTTTGTTTGGAACGAGAAAAACCCGAGAGTGAAATTAAAAATTATGCAAGATGTTCCAGAACGGGGAGGTCTTAAACTTCCAAACCTACAGTTATATTATGAAGCAGCAGCTTTATCTCAAGCAAGTGATTGGTTTGGAAGGAAAAAGACTGGAATATTGAATATAGAAAGCTTTGATCTTGAATTTGGATGGCATGCTTACTTATTTTATGAAAATAAAGTGGACAAAGTATTTAAAAGTCATATACTTAGAGACTCCCTGATGAGAGTTTGGAAGAAGCACCGACTTAAATGGGATTATAAAATACCGCTATGGCTGGATCTTGGTCATATTATTTGGAATACAAATATAATTTCACTCGGGGGGGTTTTATACAAAGAGGTTCTTTTTACAGATGCGGGCAGATGGCAGTTGAAGACATTGGAGACATTGTTGGACGAAGGGATTAACTTAACTTGGTTACAGTATAATCAACTTCAATCGAGATGGAAAGAGGACCAAAAAACTGGTATTATGTTACATGAGGAAGAACTGGTTAGACATATAAAGGAGAAAGGTCCAATGCATATTAAAAGGCTTTATAATGTCTTGTTAGAAAGAGATTCAGAAACTGAATTGGTTAAAGATTGTATGATTAAGTGGGCACAGAATTTTGAAGAACCAGTGATGTTGGATACATGGGAAAAAATTTGGGTTCAGAATGTCAAATTTACACAGTCACAGAATTTGAGGGAAAACTTTTATAAAATGTTTTATAGATGGCATTTAGACCCTAAGAAATTATCATGCATGTACCCTAATGTTCAGCCAAAATATTGGAGATGTGATTGTTTAGATGCTACATATTATCATGTCTGGTGGACTTTGGCGAAGATTTCAGCATATTTAAAAGATTGTTCACAAGAGACTTATGAATGGGAATGGAAAAAGTGGATAGATTATGTCCAGAACAAATATCAAACCAGGAAGTATCAAATAGCTTTTATTTGAAAATGTTATATTAAGATAGAAATATTTTAATGTAATGAAGATGGAAAACTATAAGGGGGATGGAGGGGTTCAAGTTTTATACAAAGGGGTTTTTTTCTCTTGATCTGAGTATATTGTGTGGAAGTCCGGGGGGAGGGGAGGGTTAGGGAGGGTTAGGGAGGATGAGGTTGGGAAGTTTGGGGTGGGTTGAGGGGGGGGGGGGAAAGGGGTGAAAATGTAATTGTAAAACTTTTGCAATAAAAAAATAAATAAATAAATATGTCTAATACGTCTTTTTCTTTGACTTCTTAACATACAAGCTTTAAACTTCAATATATTTAGATCCCTCCCTCCAAACTGCCCTTATAGAATAATATTTTAATACAGTTACTATAAAAATGAACATACTACCGAAGTTATTTTTCTTATTACAAACAATACCGATAAAGCTAGAGAAAACATATTTTGAAGAATTAAATAAAACAATTTTGAAATACATTTGGTAAGAGAAAAAAGCAAGAATAAAATTGAAAACGTTACAGGAGTCCAAAGGCAATGGGGGTTTTGGGCTACTGGAATGGGAGCTATATTATCAGGCATCTGTACTTACATGAGTAAAAGAATGGATAAATTTGAGGTATAGAAGATTACTATTATTGGAGGGACCAATATTGGAGGGATCTTCAGTTAGGGTGGAATGCTTTTCTATGGTGTGGAAGGAGTATGGCACACAGATACTTTCAAAGACACTTTGTGAGGAATGCTTTACTTTTAGTAGGGAAAAAATTAAATCACAAACTATAGGAAAATACCAGTCTGGCTTTCTACAATGGAAGCATTGATAAATCCAAATGTTGTCAACTTGGAAAAAATTGTATTCTATAAAGACATTCTAAATGAGAATGGGGAACTTAAAACCAGACAGGAATTACAAAACCAAGGGATGGATTTATCTTCGTGGCCACACTTGCAAATATAATCGAGATACGAGAACGATGTGAAAACATGGGGTTTTTATAAAGAACCAACAATACTTGATAAGATGTTATTAGGGACAGATGAAAAACTGACAAGAAAAAGATATAATTATCTATTAAGCTCTAAAATGGAAAATGAACAAGTAGAAACAATGATAGTATGGACAAAAAAACTTTAGTATACTATAGAATTAAATAAATGGCAAAAACTTTGGGATAGGAATTATAAACTGACAATGGCTACTGATATAAGAAAAATCTTTATAAAATGCTTTATAGGTGGCATTTGCCACCGGCAAGACTAGCAAAAGTTTTAACAATATGTCCGCCAAATGTTGGAAATGCAAATAGACTCCAGGTACTTATTATCATATGTGGTGGACATATATGAAAGCAAGAAATATTAGACAAAAATACATGGTTGGAAAAGATGATTAAGCAGCATATAGATTTGAAACCAGAAATATTCAGGTATAATTCCAAAAAGCTCTGATAAAGCGACTATATATTTAATATTACATGTATTGACAGCAGCAAGAATTGTATTTGCACAATATTGGAAAAACGAGAACACCCCATCAGATGAAAATATAATTCAGAAAATATTGGATTGTGCAGAGATGGATAGATTGACATTGAAAATAAAAGATAAAGAAGATAGAGTATTATTTAATGTGGAATAGGTTTTATCAATGGTTAGAGATAAAAGGTAGAAATTAGATGAAGAAAGAGCATTGTTATGTTCAACTAAAATATGGATGTTGTTTATAACTATAAGTATGCTAATATAATCAATAGGATTATAAATAAACCAATATAATTTTAAACATGGTTAGAATTATTCTGTTGCATTATCACTATTACTATCAGTATATATGTTACTATTTTTTTTTTCTCTTCTAAAATGGTATGCCTGGACAATACACTGTATTCAAAATATTATATATAAATAAAAAAAACTTGATTTAAAAAAATAGATATTTTTTTTCTTTTATAAACATCCATTTTAAGAGAGTTTTTCTTTAAACTGCTACATCATTTTCTTCAACTTTCTCTTAATACAGGTACTCTCAAATGCACTTACAATATCTTTTGCCTACTTTAAAAATTACTTATGCATTGTGTGTGTGTGTGTAAAAAATTACATTTTCAAATTTTGGGTTAAACCTTTCTTTCAGTTGCACATATCAAGCACAGGAAAATCCAGTTAACTTGTTAAGTTTAAGTCACTTCTTCCAGTTTATCTTCATGAAGTAAAATATTTTTCTTCTCTGGAAGATTTATCAAAGACTTATAGGCCTTTCTTTTTATCACGAGATCCTTAACCTTGTTAATGTCTTTAAAGAAAAAGTCCCAAATTTGTCTTTTTTTCTTGACGCTCTTCTTTCAGTTGTGTTGAGAGGCTTATATTTAAACCATACTAGTGAAAGTTAATATCAGATTTTTCCAAAACTGCAATAAACTCCTCTGCATTTTCAGCTACTTGTGAAATTGCCTCAGCAGTTTGGTAGCATTCTCCACTTGTTTGCATCTCAGAAATAATTTGAGAGGATTTTTTATCATCAGAACACGCTGGTCAACAAATTGGCGTATTTTATTTAGAGACCTTATATCTATAATAGCTTTCTCCACCATCTTGGCTTCCTCTTTTAATCAGGATCAGAAAATTTTAGCCACCCACAGCAAAGAAGATCAAGTAACTTGATCTATTGTACTACAAGTTATTGTAGTAACTTGTAACTACAATAGTAAACTAAAATCACAGCTTTCAATCTTTATCTTTCTCAATCAGCTTTTTTCCCCCTTCTCACCACACTTCCTTATTTGGTTTGCCTAGCAACCTTCTTCCTAGTTCTTCGAGACAAAAAGAGATCCCTAAAATGGCGTGAGTCTTCAAAAAGGTATAGCAGGCTGTTGCTAGAAAGAGATTCTTTTAAGTTGACTTAAGAAAGATTAATAGTCGTTGAAGGTGATTAAGAGGAGAAAGGTACGACTTGCTGTCCGTTTGAAAGGTGAATTTCAAAGTGGCGGCTCCTTCAACCCCGAACAGATTGCAACCCTCTCCCTCCCAGCTTTGGCATGCAGATAGCTTCGGAGTTCAACTCCAGTAGCCATTTGCTGGCTTGGAGGGTTCCGAGGGGAGGTTCTTCAACCCACCTTGGCCAGGTGGGTCATAAAAACTGATGGGATGCCAGTCTCTTCAGTTTAAAGGCAGAAGAGCTACACTCCAGGGGAAAAAATTTCAGACATCTCTCCCCAGGTGTGTAATATAGTCGGCCATCTTCCCGGAAGTCATCTCTAGCCTAATGTCTTAACCACCACATCAAAAACATAGGGGGGGGGATCTGTTTCTATAATACACCTCTCCAGATGTGATGGAATATGCACCTGGAGAAACAGTAGAAGAAAATTGTGGCTGTACAGAGCTTTCTAGGGAGAAAGCAATACATTCCAGATAGAAACTCAAATTAAGAGATTGCAGAATCCCAAACTGGATGGCTGATGGAGGAAGAGATTCTGGGGAGTGACACTAGAATCTCTCAGGACGTATCTATTAGGGTAGAGGGTTTTAACTTTAGTTTGGCAAGATTCTATCTGCTAAGTGTAAGCAAATAAAATATTAGAGTGGATTTTACCATATCTTCTTTGGGCTTAGGCCTGACATCATGATCTTTGTGGAGATAAATGCCAAGCAAATCTAATCTGGAAAAATGCCCATGTCAGACTCTGGTTGGAGAAGATGAGGACCTAAGTCATTCAGGGTTTTTCAGGTGCTTATGTATTTGAATGTTCCTGAATGTTGTTTTATAAATACTCTTATTTCATTTTTTAAAATTTTCTTTTTCTGTGAAACAAAAACAATAACATATGCTTTACAAACATAACACATTTTCCATTCTTGGTAAGGCACTCAGTCTATATAAAACAGGTGTCATATAGTCGTCACCAGAAAACCTGACAAGTCTTGTCGCTGCATTTTGAATCCCTTTTTAATTACTTATTTATTTATTTGTTCGTTTATTTGTAAGATTTATAAGCCATTTAATTTTTTAGGCTCTGGGCAGTGTACAAAATCAAAACACAAGGCAAGGAAAAATGTAAGGAATGAAAAATGTATAATGAGACTTTGTCATTGAAAATGAAGAGATACAGAAGTGCTCAACTTTAGCCAATTAGCCTGTTAAATTAGGTAGATTTTATCCATCAGTAGACCCACCACCAATTGTAATATTTCATTTCATTTTGTTTTTTACTTTATTTCTATTTTTTGCAATTCTTGTCAGTGATGACAACAACTCTAGTCAGTTCATGACCATTTTTTGTTTGTCATCTCAGTTATGTCATATTCTTATTTCTAACATGTATATGCTGAAGATATTATTTCTGATAGAAAGAAAGCCAGTGCTGATTTTCTGAGTGTCACATCTCTTATAACATTTCCTTCAGATTTTAGCATTTGGAGAGTATATTCCAGAACAGGCTAAGGTTAAAAGTGGAAGAATTATTAATGGGGCGATCAACTAAACAGGTACTAAAAATCAACAGACAAGGGTTTTGCACAAGCTGTCAAGTGCTTCTACTGCTTCATAAGTACACTTCTAATATCCAATCATAAAGTATTTATATATTGTTTTTCTTTTAAGAATGAAGCATTTTGTCTAGGCCCACAAGCTGACTATCAGAAATAGTAACAGCCAATTGTCAAAAATTGTATTCAGTGTTTGTCTTAGTTCAACCAACACACAAATATCTGCTGGCTTGTCAAATTTAAAACAAGTTAGGAGAGTCTGGCAGCTGTCTACCTGCATGGTCAGCAATTGAGATAATCCAGTGGAACTGCAATTATTACACAGGGAACAGAGAGCTTGTTTTGAATAGATATTCAATTGCAGTTTTAAATAAATTTTACATTTGTAATTTTATGAATTGTGCAAACTCTAAGATTTTCTTGTGATCTAGCTGATCACAAATATCTACCACATAACTTTTGTACAATTTACTGTCTCTAAAACAAAAACAGTGCTTTACAGATGTTTATGTCCATCACACAATGCTTGATGGATAGAAATGCAATACAGATGGCCTTCATTATTCACACAGATTCCATACCAGCCAAGCAGGACTAAAAATAATATAACCATAAAAATGTATTCTACAGAGTTGCAAAAGCCAATCCATTATTTTGCAAATGGATAAAATTCATGAACATGTATCCAAACCAATTATGGATAAATTAAACTCTTTAAATACTTTAAAATCCTTCATGGCATAGGAACAGATTACTTGAGGAAATGTTTTGTCCCTATTTCATCCATCCCACCCAGTCAGATAGGGAGAGTATGTTGAGAAGCCCATCGGTTAAAGAGTTTTGACTGGCAGAGTCTGTGAAGAGAGTCTTCTCTGCTGCCCTATTATTCATCTGTCCTTCCCCACCCCCTATCCCGAGATGAGCACACTCCTATTCTTCTGGCCTTTCAGAAGAGCACCCAGATATCGCTCTACCTACAGGGATGAAAGTCCAAGAATGGCATGCAAGCCTAGGGATGGTTGGTGGCTTGAGGCTGTTACCACCACCTTTTTTAACTTTTTACCTTTGTTTTTATTCTGTTTTTAATTCTGTTTTTGAACTAAGTTTCTTTTTATATGACTGTTGGTTTTTATTTGCCCAGATTCATGTAGGTGAGATAGGCAGTGTAGGAATTTGACAAATAAATGAATGAATTAAACCATGAATATGTAATTGAAACTATAGATAACAAATCCACCTGGACAAATATTTTATATCGAAACAATTAATCACAAGGCTGATACCCTTGTGAAATTTATTTCAGTTTCACTTTCACAAATCAATGAATACATTTGGAATTATGGAATCATCTTAGTTTTAGCCATAACCTTTGATAAAAGAAAGAAGAAAAGTATTTGTATTATGTATTTGTAACTAAAAATTATGTATCGCTCCTATGTGATGCTCTTCTTAATTTCATTTTAAGAGTGATTGAGTCAGCCAGTGGGAATCATCTTACTATCCTAACCAAATGCACAGAAATGAATGAGGAAATGGGACACTAAACAATTTACATTTGATTTGCATACAGCGAAAGAAATTATGTGTAGGAGGCCATTTCAAAAGAATCTTTGGAATAAAGCTTTTCAACAAATTCTCCCCTAAATCTGTATTTTGGAACAATCCGATGCTGATAAACATTTAAAACATTGTACAACAAGTCACCTTTTTATCACATACAGTGAATCTTTAAAACAAAACTCTCACTTATTTCATCTTACTAACTCTGGGGCAGTCTGCTCTGTATATTTTGATCAGTGCTAATTCCCATAAATAACACAGATTACAGTATTCCATTTCCATCTGGAAATGGAAGCAACCAATGCTAGTTAACTTTGCCCTTAAAAGTGACATCATTTAAAAAACAACAACCCTAAATTGTGCTATTAGGAAGTGAAACTAAGTGAGACTAAGTTTTGCTAAAACAAAAATTCCCTGTTCTGGTGTACCTTGGTCTTCTCAGATCATTTTGAATGGATTACCAAAAGAGTGAGGGGGTCAATGGTGGGAGGAATAGGCCTGATTAGTACTTTGATGAAGAACCTCCATGGAAAAACTAAGGCTGAAGGCTTAGATTGGTGAGCCAAAAACAAAAAAGGAGAAAATGGGCGTTGGTCTTACCTGATACGCCTCTACTCTGACTGGCGCCCACGGCAGTCATGCCTGGGTACTGACACGGCTGATATCCAATAGGACCAAGTCTACTGGAACTTTCAGCACCGCCCCTTCCTGCTGTATTCCAGTTTTGAGGCGAGGTTGTCCAGTAGACTGGAGTGTCTGAAGAAACAAAGCAGAGAATAAAGGACTTCCCACCCACCGAAAACCAGGGGACGGCCGGAACGGGTGGGGCTGACTGCTGTGGTTGCCAGTCAGAGAAGAGGCGTATCAGGTAAGACCAATGCCCATTCTCCTACAGGGCGCCCATGGCAGTCATGCCTGGGACATACCAAAGCATGATGTCTCGTGGGGAGGGAGAGGCCGGACCTGCTGCAGAACTCTCCTGCCAAAGGCCGCGTCCACCGACGCATACATATCCAGACGGTAGTGCCGGATGAAAGGAGTAACTGATGACCAAGTAGCGGCCCGGCAGACCTCATCCAAGGGAGCTTGCGTGGACCAGGCAGCGGAGGTGGCAGCACTTATGGTGGAATGTGCCGTAATATTAGCTGGAACCTGCAAGGACTGCGCTTCATAGGCCAATGCTATGGTGGCCCTGATCCATCGCCCTATAGTAACCGAGGAGACACGGGAACCCATAGTCGACGGTTGAAAGGATAGAAAAAGAGCTTCTGTTCTCCGGAAGGAGGCAGTATGGGCCACATAAATTTTGAGCGCCCTGCTTATGCCATACGAATTCCTGGCGACGGAGAGGAGAAGGGCAGAAATTCGGAAGCGTGAGCTCCTGTGATCTGTGAAAGATGGTGTTAATCTTCGGGACGAACGCAGGGTCTAGACGAAGAACCACCCTGTCCGAATGGAAGATGCAGAGGTCGGACCGCACGGACAGGGCAGCGAGCTCAGAAATCCTCTGAGCAGAGGTGACAGCAACGAGGAACGAAACTTTGAACGATAAAAACTTGAGACCAACTTCCTGTAAAGGCTTGAACGGAGGGCCTGTCAAGGCAGAGAGGACCTTATTTAGATCCCAAGACGGGAATCGGTGAACCATGGGCAGACGGAGATTGGTAGCGCCCCTCAAAAAGGATCGGATGAGGGGATCATTGGTGATGGGTGTGGATGACGAACAGGAAAGAATTGACGATAAGGCGGCTACCTGTCGCCTGAGGGTATTAGGGGCTAAGCCCACAACGAAACCATGCCAAAGGAAATCCAGCAGCTGAGGAACTGAAATGTCTGTAGGTGAAATGCCTTTTCCATGACACCAAGAAGAGAACACCCGCCAGGTGGAGCCATAGATCTGGAGCGTAGATGGACGGCGAGCAGCCTGGATGATGGTAATCGCTCCTGGGGGAACCTGAGCCCTGGCTAAGAGGAGCCGCTCAGCCGCCATGTGGTCAGTTGGTAGGACTGAGGATCCGGTGGAGAAGAGGACCTTGGTGGAGGGAGATCCGATCGTCGGGAATCCTCCAGTGCGGAGCGACAGACAGAGCCATGAGGTCAGCAAACCACCGGTGGCATGGCCAGTGTGGTGCCAGGAGAAGAACCTCTGCCCGTTCCGCGACCAACTTCCTTATGACCCTGGACACAAGGGGCAGAGGAGGGAAGGTGTAGAGGAGTTGTTCCTGCGGCCAAGGACTCCGAAGTGCACCCACTGCTTCCGCTCCCAGAGAGGGGAATCGAGAGAAGAAGCGGGGAAGCTGATGGTTGCCGGCCATTGCAAACAGGTCCACCATTGGACGGCCGTATCGAATGCACAGATCCTCGAACAGGAGGGGATGTAGACTCCATTCGGCCAGATCGATGAGGGAGCGGCTGAGGGAGTCCGCTTCGGTGTTCGCAGATCCCAAGATGTGTTCGGCACGGAGCGAAGACAGATGGACTTCCGCCCAGAGACCCAACCGGAGAGACTCTCGCATCAGGGACCGGGAGCGAGTCCCCCCCTGGCGGTTGACGTGAGCCTTGGCCGAGACATTGTCCATGAGGACGAGGACATCCCGACCAAGGACATGAGGCTCGAAACTGAGAAGAGCCAGATAAATGGCCCTCAATTCCAGGACGTTGATGTTCAGAGCCTGTCCTGCCTGGGACCAAAGACCCTGTGCCACGTGCGATCCCAGGTGTGCTCCCCAGCCCGAGAGGCTGGCATCTGTGGTGACAACAATCCTGTACTGGTCTCCGAACGAAGAGCCTTGGGAAATAGCTGACAATGTCCACCAACTCAATGAGTCTAGAACCTCCGGAGGGAGGACAATTGTGGAGGCCGAGGTGCTGGTCAGACGCCGTTGGTAGGGAAGTAACATCCACTGCAGCTCCCTGCTGTGGAGGCGAGACCACGGCACGATGCTGTAAGCAGAAACCATTTTGCCTGGCAGGCTAGAGAGACCTAGGAGAGAGGCGGAACCCCGCCTCCGAAATTTGGAGACCATGTCAGAGAGACTGGATTGGCGCTCCTGTGACAGGGCAACTTGGAGGGTGGAGGAATTAATGACGGCCCCCAGGTGCTGAAGGCACGTCGTAGGCGACAGATGGCTTTTGGACCAGTTAATGGAGAAGCCATGCTCTCGCAAAATGGACATAACCAAGGCTATATCCCTTTGGGCCTGAGCCAGGGATTGGGACAGGATGAGGATATCATCCAAATAAAAGAGTGTCCGAATAGGGATCGAGCTAATGTGGGCGATAAGGGCCGCCATGACTTTAGTGAATACCCTAGGGGCAGAGGATAAGCCAAAGGGTAAGGCTGCATACTGGAAATGCCGGCCATTGTAAGAAAACCATAGAAACTTGCGGTGGGGAGGGAAAATGGGAATGTGGAGATAGGCCTCCGTTAAGTCAATAGAAGACATAAGGTCCCCTTTTCTAATACAGAGTAGAATGGTTTGGAGGGACTGCATTTTAAAACGGCGGTATTTGATATGCCGATTCAGAGACTTCAAGTCAAGGATAGCCCGCCAACCGTCCGAAGCCTTGGGGACCAGGAATAACCGGGAATAGAACCCCCAGGCACGTTCCAGAGAAAGAACAGGCTGAATGGCCCTAATGGACAGGAGGTGTTGAATAGCTTGATCTACTCTAGCCCTTTTAATAGGGTCCAGAGAGACAGGGCAACGGAGGTAATGGTTGGGGGGGAGGATTGAAATTCAAGTCTAAGGCTAAACCTTATTGTGTCTCTGACCAAGAATCAGAGACAGATAAAACCCACTGGTCATAAAAATGGGTCAATCGGCCACCAATTGAGGAATCAGGAAGACCCTTAGCGGGACCGTCTGAAGGGGCGACCTCTCCCCCCACGAAAGGAAGATTTAAATGAAAATCAGGGTCCCTGTCTGACCTGGTTTCTGTACTGCTGGGAAGCTCTGGGAGGAAGGGAGCGGTGAGAGCGGTGCTGGAAGAGGTTGGAGTCGGAGCCTCAAAAGGAAGAAGCATGAAAGGAGCCTTGAGAGCGGGAGTCAGAACGCCGGGATATGGAAGGGAGTATCTTTCGGTGGTCCTTCGTCTCAATTAATAGTGGATCCAGGGGAGCTCCGAATAACTTGTCTGCCGAATAAGACGAAGAGGCCAGACGCCATTTATTTCAGGCGTCCGCCTGCCAATTTCGGAGTCAGAGGAGGCGTCGCGAAGTTATAGAGGTACCAATGGCCTTGGCGGAAAATCGGGCGGCAGTAAGCATAGCATCAGCGGAGAATTCCGCCGCCGCGATGATCTTATTAATAGCAGGGATATGGTCTTGCAGTTGGCGCAGCCATAAAATGGATGCGCAGTTAAAGAAAGATGCTGCCGAGGATGCTTGGATAGACCAAGTGGAGGCTTGGTGACCTTTGATGAGGGTCCTTTCGGCTTTCTTTTCTTCAGGTCGCAAATAGTCCTCCGGGGGCCCCGTGCGAGGAGAGGAGGTCGATAAAGCAACGATGGGGGAGTCCACGGTGTCACCTGCAAGAGGTTGGAAAACTACGAAGCCATATTGTAGAACCTCCTATCCAAGTTGTTGGGGATAGGACCGGTGCTGGGAGAAGATCACTGACGTTTTAGGACCTCCGAGAACAATTTTGGAGCCGGAATAATATCTGACTGTACCTTGGGCTCCTGGAACAGAGCAGAAGAAGGGTCTGCCATCACAGAAGGGTTAGACGAGGCAGGATCCTCGAGCCCTAGGCGGGTAGTTGTCTTAGCCTTGTAGAGTAATGAGCGAAACATATGGGGTTTGAAGAGTCCCACAAACGCCAGCTGATCAGGCTCAAGGCCCTCATCCTCAGAAAGGTCTTGCTCAGGTAACTCCCCCTCCTCAGAAAGAGAATCCTGACTCGCAGAATCACGGTCAAAGGTGTCAGCGGCGGATTCTCCGTGAGAAAGATGATGGCGGGAGTGCGTTGCCACCTGCCTGTTATCAGAAGAAGTAACCACTGGCTGATGTTGTTGAAGGCCTTGGGCGATTCCCTGGCGAATGGCTTCTGAAATTAGGTCGGCCAGGGATCCCTGCATGTCCAGAGGTAACTGAGCCGCCTGCAGAGGAAGACGAAATTCGGAAATTGAAGAAGAAGCCCCCTGTGGGACATGAGTGGGAGAGGGAGACTGCTGGTCCTGAACCTGAGGCTCCTCCGGTTCAGATGGGAACACAGAGGCCACTTCTCCAGCATTGGAGGTTTCTCCTTGAAGAGACCTGGCCGGAGACAAGGTGCGAGGAGGGCAGGCCTGAACAGAGGTGGTAGAAGAAGAAAGGTTGACTTCGTGCCACCTGGGAGCTAGCTTTTTCAAAGGCCTTCTCCATGGCCTTGTGGAGCCTGTCTTCATCCCTGGAAAGGGCTGAGCTTTTGGGGGGGAGCCGAGCGGTCCGAGGCAGTAGCCCTGACCTTGCCCTTGTGGCCAGCTGAGGAGCGTTCCCCAGGATTGTTGTGATGGCGACGCTTCCCCTTAGATTTAGATTGGGCGGGAACGTCAGCCATTTTGTGTAAAAAAACCGCCCTTAAAATGGTGCCCAAGTGCCTCAGGAATTGCTAGATTGATTGCCCGGGTGCTCACTGGCCTTACGGCTTGCGCGCGAGACTCACAAGTTGGTACGGAATCTCCGTACGCGCCAATCAGCTGGGGAGCGGGGAGCCGAGGAACTGTAATCTGCCGCCGATACCACAATGCGGCTTGTCTCAACGGCCGGCCGTCGAATGGGCATAAAAAGGTGAAGGAATGGTGCGAAATTCACCCAGCACCAGAAGCTGTGAAGTGGAGCGTCGGGACGCTGCAATCCGCCGCTTTGCAAGTTAATGCTGGCAGTAACGCGGCGGAGCAAGACAAGCGAGCTCGTGCGCGTGTGAAATAGGAGGAAACTGCCAGCCGGCAGTCCTCGCCGCTCAGAGGCTCCAAGCAATCAGATGGAGTTCTTCGCACTGAGGGAGAAAGATTGCTGAAATTCCAAACTGCTATTGAGGAGAACAACACAGACACGACTGTCCAGGAACAGACCGAGTCGAAAAACTGGAATACAGCAGGAAGGGGCGGTGCTGAAAGGTCCAGTAGACTCGGTCCTATTGGATATCAGCCGTGTCAGTACCCAGGCATGACTGCCGTGGGCGCCCTGTAGGAGAATGTTTCAGAAGAAAGCAATGACAAGCCAGCTCTGTTGCGCTGCCCAGGAATATGGTAGCAGGAATGAATCTATTAAGTCTTAGGGGGCTGAGCTAGCTTGAACCATAACACAACATATGTGATAAATGAGACCAGCAGTAATGAATTATGACTGGAAATGGATCTTGAACAACAAATTGCCAAACTTTCACTGTCTAAAAGCCAAAAATATAGTCATAGTCATATGAAACTCAGTAGTTTTCAGATTTGTTGCTCCAATTTGTTCATTTTCTCCCAGCTCCCAACTACCTGTAAATTTGTCTGCATTTAAGCAAACTACTATTCTTTAAATAATTCTAAAATATTTAGATTTTAGCATTCATTCATTATAAAAAAATAATTTTCTTGTTTTTCTTTAATAAATTAACCTCAAATATGTTTGTATGACTGTAGAAATACTTCAGAAATTCCATTCCGAATCTTATTTTAAAAGCAAATATGCAAATGAAATAAACAATTACATTTGGTATTCTTTTGCAGATATTTTCCATAAAATAATGGACATTGGACTAAGTTTTAATGAGGTAAGGGCTTTATGTTTTACAAAAAGTTTTCAAATATAACACATACTGCAATTTAAACAATCATATACTAAAACAAAATCAGACTTAATTCAAGTATCAGGAATACAGAAAATTCTAGAAGGTGTCCATGTACTTAAAGATAGATCATTTGAAAAAACAAACAGCAGTGGCCAGGAAATGAAAATTTACAACTATCGACTTCCTGCGGTGACGTCAGCGTGTAAGGAGCGAGGGGAACGAGGCTCCGTCCCCGAAGCTTCAATTTTCTTGATTGGAAGCCGTCTTTGGCACTATCGACCACGGAGAGGTCGACAGAAAAAGGAGGACTCTCTAGGACCTCGGGGGCGACAGCAATCACCCTGAAGGTTCAGAGGAAACCCTCCTAATTCCAGCCAGGAAAAAAACCAGCCATTTGGCTGGCCGGAGCGCTGTCAACCGATAAGTGTGGAAGCGAAGATTCAAGAGAAACATCGGTAAAGACTAAGTAGATTGAGATATAAAGGTATAATCATAAGGACCTAAATACACTGGCGAGAATAGGACTCCAAAAAGCGGCGGCAAGATCGTCAAGCAAGCGGCGAGAGACAGTGATTGGAGCGAAGCTCAATACACACAATGACAACGCAGATCTGACAGGCGAAAGGAACGAGTGACAGACAAAGAGGATTATAAGTAAGCGGTGGATTATAACCTTAAAATAACACAATTTGACTTAACAGAGGAAAAAAGGATTATTTAAGAGAAAGATTGTAGAAAGTAAACCTAAAGAACTGAGACTTTTTTAAGACCGTTGTGAGCGGAAGGAAACCAACTGAACAGTAGCGAATGGCGGACTGAGGATTTGGAGAAGGGAACTTTCACTTTGTATCCAGCGACAATAGTAAATTCAACTACATACACGAGACGTGTAGTGAGACATTAGATACATTGACGCTGTTGCCAAAGGAGATACAACCTGCTACACAGGAATATTGGAACAATTGATTTACTTGATTTACTTATGGATTTAATAGAGGATATTGAAACAGAACTGGGACAGCTGAGTGAAAAGAGGGCGAACTGAAGAACGAAGGAAGAAGGAAAGGAGAAGGAAGCAACCCCAATTGGTTTGAGAGTGATATACTTGAGAACTTTAAATATTAAACTACTAAATTTCATCTATTTTAAAACTTACTTAACTTTGCTTAAAGAATATTAATATCCAATTTGAAATTATTATAATACATAATAAGGAATTGATTTAACATTACTATTATTATTATTATTATTTTTTTCTCTTATTGTCTTACTATTTCCTACCCTATTGAAACAACTATATAGATTGCAAAATAATATATTGATTAAGTGGAATTATATTGCATATTGACTAGAAAGTTAGATATTAATATAGACATTGCATAGAGATTGTTATAGATATCATTAAGGAATAATAATTGTAATAATTAATATAGGTAGCATATATTGGTAACGGTGATACAACTCAATAGAATACTTTAGATGATTTATAGAGAACTTTAATCCCATTGATCTATTATAGAAAGGTTATATAGAGATTGTTTAATTTTAAAGTGAATTTAAGTATTGTGATTATTTAGTATTAGAGTATTAATTGCATTATACTGTTTAGGGATAAGAATAGAAGAATGAATTGTTAAAATATTGTTTTTTCTCCCTAACCCCTTCGAATTAATTATCCTGATCCTTATATAACGATATTTCACCCACCCCCAATTAATTAGTATATGAAAATTTGGGGAAAATTAATACAAAAGACAACGATGGCAACATCTTCACTAACAATAACTAAATCAGGGAAAAAATTAACAACAAACCCAATACCTACACAATCTTCACCCGCACAACAAAAAACTATAGACACGATGTTAACGACAGACAAAGAAAAAGCTGCTAGTGCACACAGCATACAGAATATACAGTCTATACTAGCTATGATTCAGGAGGGGATGAACAAAACCCAAGAAACAATTGCAAATAACCACGAAGAAACAAAAAAGAACCATGAGGAATTGAAATCAGAAGTAGGACAAATAAATGATAATATTAAAAAAATGGACGATAAGATTGAGAGAATACAACAAAACATAGTTAAAAACGAAGAACGAATCCAAAACATGGAAGCCAAAATGATTCTAACGGAGAAAAAGATGGACAATATCGAACAAAATCAAATGGAGTCAACTAGAGAACTCGAAGAGTCAATTACCCATTTAGAATTAGAAAAAGCATCATTCTTCTTACGATTTCAAAATATTGCAGAAACAAAAGGAGAAGATCTAAGAGACCTGATGACAGATATATTAGTAGAGGCTACCCAAAAGGAAAAAACCGAAATTAGTAGGGAAATTGACGAAATATATAGAGTCCATACGAACTATGCTCGTAGGAACAAACTACCTAAAGAAATACATGTTAGATTCGCACGTAAAACTGTAAAAGAAGAGATCTACATGTCCATGAGAGAGGGAAAACCCTGCTACCAAGGGAAAGAAATAATAACCTTAAAACAAGTTCCAAGAAGAATAAGAGAATACAGAAAAAACTACAACTTTTTGACAACCCTACTGATTCAACACAAAATAATGTTCCGCTGGCTGGTGCCAGAGGGAATCTTAATATCCTGGGACGACAAAAAATATAAAATCGATACGATAGAGAAGGCACAAGAATTCTTTGATACTCACTTTATAATAGAAGAGGAACAGGAAACTAGACGTGATTCAGATAATGTAAACCAGGAATACCCCACGGGGGAAACAAAAAAAGGGAAGGAAGAGAAGGAGCCTAGGGAAAGGGAGAAGATGGAGAGAGAAGGGGCTAGGGAGAAAACGCATATGGTAACAAGAAACACAAGTAAACCTAAACTAATAAAGAAAAACTAAAGGAAATGGGACGAGAGTTGAAATTAATCTCAATTAATATAAACGGCCTTAATCTACCAACCAAAAGAACACACACTTTCAGAAAACTTCAAAAATTAGACATAGATATTATCAACCTACAAGAAGTACATATCAAAAAACAACATCAACAGTTACTAGAAAACAGAAAACTTGGAACACTATTCACCTCACTATCAGATCAAAAAAAAAGAGGTATCGCAGTATACATTAAAAGCCACATCCAGGCAAAACAAATCTACACAGATGAAGATGGCAGGATACTAATGATAGATATTAAGATGGAGACCCGAAATATGTTATTGATATCAATATATGCCCCGAATGGGAGCCAAAAAGAATACTTTAAAAAGATACACGATAAAATTAAAGAATTAGACTACGAACATCTATGTATAATAGGGGACTATAATGCAATCGTTGATATGGAATATGACTACCAAAGTAATAAAAAAAATAACTCTAGGAAAAAGACACTACCTGATTCTTTTAAGGACATGACTCAAGAGTTACAATTGAAAGATGCCTGGAGAGAACTGAATAAAACTAAAAAACAGTATACTTATTATTCAAACCCCCATCAGTCCTGGTCCAGACTAGACATGGCCTGGATGACCGCAGAATTAAGAGAAAATATAAAAGAAATTGAAATCACACCGAATATATGGGCGGACCATAGTCCTATAACAATAGTCTGGAAAGGCCAACCAAAAAGGGGACGATGGATGATGGATAGAGAGATCATTAAAGATAAAGAATACATAGAGATGATAAAGAAAGAGATGGAGATATTTTTCCAAATAAATAACAGGGAACAAACATCATTGCAAGTCCTATGGGACACTACAAAGGCATATATAAGAGGATTAACAATCTCATTTAAGGCGAAGAAAAACAGAGAGAAACAGCAAAGAAGAAACGATTTATTGACGGAGCTCAGAAAACAGGAAGCAGAATTACAGAACAGACCTGACAAGAAAGAGATCAAGGGGAAAATAAATCTCATCAAACATGAAATAAATTTAATAACAACAACAGAAATAGCTAGGAAAATCAAAATGGCAAAACAAAACCAATTTGAATTCGCAAATAAAACAGGACGTTGGTTGGCTTATAAACTAAAGAAAGAAAAGGAAAAAAAAATAATACACCAACTACAAGACGAACAAGGGCAATTACAGCACATGGACGAAGAAAAAAAGCGAATCGTAAGAAATTTTTATCAGGAACTATATGCACAGGAAGAAATCCAATTGGAAAAAGTGAAAGAATATATAAATAAATCCAACATTCAAGAAATAAAGGAAACTTAAAGAGAACTCTTGAACAAACCAATATCGATGTTAGAATTAATGGAAGCAAAGAAGAAGCTGAACAACAATAAAACACCAGGTCCAGACGGCATCCCAACGGAATTTTACAAAATTGAATACCAGCCAATAGATGATATTTTATTACAAGTCCTAAATGAAGCAATCTTAGAAGCCAAAATTCCCAAATCATGGATTGAAACAATCATTACTCTGATACCCAAAGAAGACTCAGATCTCACCCAAACCAAAAACTACAGACCTATATCACTTCTAAACGTAGACTATAAACTATTTACATCAATCATGGCCCAGAGAATGAAGAAAATTATCGTGAATTACATCCATCCTGATCAAAATGGATTCATTCCAAACAGGCAAATTAACAAGAACACAAGAACAATAATAAATATACTGGAATATTATGAGCAAAAATCGAATGAAAAGATGGCTCTACTCTTCCTTGACGCACAAAAGGCGTTCGACAATCTTAACTGGGGATTCTTAATACTACAATTAGAAAAAATGGGAACCGGCGACAAATTTTTAAATATGATTAAAACAATATACTCAGATCAAATTGCAAAAATATGGATAAACGGAGAGACAACAGACCAATTTAAAATATCTAAGGGAGTGAGACAAGGATGTCCCCTCTCTCCTATATTATATATATTAGCATTGGAACCACTGTTGAATGAAATCAGGAACGACAATGACATAAAAGGATTAAGAACAAAAAACCAGGAGTATAAATTACAAGCATTCGCAGACGATGTAGTATTCATTTTAGAACGACCAAAACAATCAGGACTGAATTTACTAAGGAAGATAGATCAATATGGCGAAGTGGCAGGATTGAGAATTAATAGGCAAAAAACAAAACTACTAACCAAAAATTTGACAAAAACCCAGGAGAAAGAATTGGAAGAGACATTAGGAATACAAACAACAACCAAAATAAAATATCTAGGAATTTGGCTCACCAATAAGATATCATCCCTCAAAGAAGACAATTACATCAAATTGGCCAAACAAATCCAGAAGGACTTAGAGGTATGGAGTAAGCTGAAATTATCACTACTAGGCAAAATTGCTTCAATTAAAATGACAATTCTACCAAAAATACTATATCTATTTAGAACAATACCGATAAACCCAGGAAAATCATACTTCAAAGACCTTGACAAAATGATATTAAAGTATTTATGGCATGGAAAAAGAGCCAGGATTAAACTGAAACACTTGCAGGACACTAAAGAAAGGGGTGGTCTGGGACTACCAGATTGGCAAACCTATTACATTGCAACAGCTTTAACTTGGATTAAGGATTGGATGACACTTAAAGATAAAAGAACACTAGCACTAGAAGGATTTGACCTGTCAAAAGGTTGGCACGCATTTCTATGGGAAGAAAAGCCCAGACAACATGAACACTTCAGGAGACATTATATCAGAGGAGCACTGGCAAAAATTTGGACTGAAATAAGGAGAAAACACTACGACAAAATCCCAAGATGGCTATCAACCATGGAGGCCCAAATCTACCCGAACACAATGGACACAGACAGGATGAAAACCTATGACGAATTGTTGAACACAGAGGGAGATATGAAAACAAGAGAGGAACTGAGACAACAAGGCACGGACATTGATTGGTGGCCGTATTTACAGATAAAATCAAGATATAAAAGTGATATGGAAAAATTTGGAATCCAAAAAGAAAGAAATGAATTAGATAAAATTATAATGCAATCAGATGACAAATTAATAACTAAAATATATAACTATCTATTAAAATACAAATTGGAAGAAGAAGTGGTGAAGGAAAATATGATTATTTGGGCCAAAAATTTTGGATATAATATTAACCTAGAGAATTGGGAAAAAATATGGAAAGTAAATACTAAGCTGACAATGTCCGTGCCCTACAAAGAAAATACGTACAAGATGTTTTATAGGTGGCATCTCCCCCCTGCACGGTTGGCAAGGATGTTTCCCAATACTAATCAGAACTGTTGGAAGTGTAAAATACAGAAGGGGACCTACTACCACATGTGGTGGTCATGCCCCAAAGTCAAAAAATTTTGGAAAACAATTCAAAGTCAGCTGGAAGAAATTACCGCCCAAAAAGTACCCCTCAGACCAGAAACTTATCTATTAGGTATACTGACAAAGGACTATAAAAAAGAGACACAATATTTGATAATACATATCCTAACTGCAGCTAGAATTGTCTTCGCACAAATGTGGAAATTGGAAAACACGCCACCAGAAGAAAAAATAATACAAAAAATTATGGAATGTGCAGAAATGGACAAATTGACCAAAGAAATACAAGGAAAAGAAGATACAGACTTTTACTTAATTTGGCAAGAATGGTACAAATGGTTAGATAAAAAAGACACGAAATAAGAGATTACCACCCAATACTACAAAAATAAGTAAATAACAGGAAATATCGTTATATAAACATTGATACAAGATGAAAGATAATATATATAGATATATTGATATATAATTACCGAAGTAGCTCTACTTTCAAAGTTCAAGTCATGCGACTTGATTTCATTGTATAGTTAGTTTATGTCTAGTTTGTTTTAATGTTTATGTCTATATGTGTATGTTTGTTTACAATAAAAAATTTAAAAAAAAAAAAAAAAGAAAATTTACAACTATCTTTCTGGAGTCGATGTTTAATTACATTACAATTGCAAGTTCAAAATGAAAATATCCCAAGAAAACAATGCAACGCAAATTGTTAACAATTTAACTTTAGAAATTATTGTAACATTTCATCTTTAAAACAGCCAGCAATCAATGAAACTTGCTCTTAGTAGAGGGTATTAAAAGGTTATTTTATGGGCATTAAAACTCATAGGAAATATTAGATATACTTTTTGAAAATTCAATCACATTCTTGATTTATGGCAAAACTATTTTATCTAGATTTTTATATACAGTAAAGTAAAAGCAATCCTTTAATGGAGCATCCTTTAAAATATTGACTATGTAACTAAAAAGTATTAAAAGTGCATAATGTTTTGAACTATTTTCAGTTTTCCAAAAATACCGCATCAATTTATTTTCATTTAACCAAAGGCACTAAATACTGTAATCAGGTTTTGATGTTCTAGACATTTAAAGATTTTATGACTGTCACCCAGTGGTGAGTTGCTACCGGTTCTCCCCAGTTCTTGTGAACCGGTAGTGGAAATTCTAAGTATTTCGGAGAACCGGTAAATACCACCTCTGCCTGGCCCCGCCCCCAATCTATTCGCTGTCTCCCGAGTCCCAGCTGATTGGCTAGAAGGAAAAAATTGTTTAAACTCTTGCCGCGGCGCTTCAAAGGGCTGCCCTACAGCTGATCAGTGGTAAAAGGCAGTGAGGTGGTAGACCAGTGCGCTCCAAAAACAGATAGGTAGACAGGAACGCTCCAAAAACAAATGGGTAGACAGGTGGGGCTCTGTAAGCAGTTAAAAGCCTGGTAGACCAGTACCTCTGCTAAATCCTAAATAATTGTCACATGACCATCAAACCATGCCCACAAAATAAGCCACGCCCACAGAACCGGTAGTAAAAAAAATTTAGAACCCACCTCTGCTGTCACCAAATTTGATTTTGCTTTCTTTATGGCAAAAAACAATTCTTGTCCTACTGGTTGCTCATATCAAATGACACCCCAAGTAGGTCTCTAATCTGTTTGGTGCTGCTAAGCATTATTTGGCTAGCATATGAAATTAAGGATATTACAAACACATTCTATTAAGTCTTGTTTTTTTGGTTTTGGTATATAGATTATCAACCTCTTTCACTGTAGGCCACTGTATTATTTTCTAGATTTACTGATTCTTCTTTTATTATTTGCCATATTTCTATAGGTATTTCATCAATTCCTATCACCTTCTAATTTGGTAATGATCAGTGTATTGATTTATCTTCATTTTCCAATACAAGAGTTCTTCCAAGTAGGGAATATATTCTAAGGTATTTTGTACATTAATTCCACTGTACATAATTTCAGTATATTCCTACCATCTTTGTTTTATCTTCTTAGAATCAGTTACTATTTATCCATTAGTATCTTTCAGTATAGAAATTTGAGACTGGAACCACCTTCTGAGTTTAGAAAACTTTTGGATGTCTTAACTCTCCTTGAGAACAGCAGATATGTGCTCAAGATCATACCACAGGAATGAGTTGGTTTTCTGCTTCAGTTTTAGCTTAACTTAAAACTTGGTACATGAGCAACTGGTAATGACTTTGCCATGACTTTGACCCAGCCATGACTTTGCTGTTAGAAGTTCTTCCATTCCTTCTATCAATATACTGTACATTCAGTTTGATTTCTTTGTACCCCATCTGGTGATGTCTATGTACATAGGCATTGTTTTGATTGCATGAAATCTGTGTTAGCAATGAAGAAATCATTGGATTAGCACAATAATTGTTGTCCTACTTCATTTCAGTTTCTAAACCATATAGCACTTTCCCTTTTAATATTTCAAACTTTGGCATTTCAGTTACTAATAACAAGTGGCAGATGTTCTGTCAATTTAAAATTCATTAACCACCATCAACGGTTGTCATATATCTGGATAATTGTCATACAAAGGTTTATAAAATCTAATTGATAGTATTCAGTAAATGATAGCATTACAGTGAAGTACTATTCTTGCTAAATACTTCTTCACTATGAAAGCAACAATGAACCTTCTTTGTCCTGAGGAGTAAACAGTATGATCTTCTGATTATAAATATCTGGTTTCAGTCCATCTCAATTTGTGATGCTTAAGATGTTAATGTGTAGCTGATTCATTTAATCTTTCAATATGTTGAGCTTACCTATGTTTTCATTATAATTCTGTCTTTATAACTTTGAATTTTTTTTTCTTGCATGGCACATCAGCAACACTAGTTAGTAGCAATCCCAGAGATTCCCAGCTCTTCTTCAGTAACATGTTGAATCCCATTCAACCCGAGGGGCCCATCATCTGACACTATATCATAAATAATTTTATGTTTTGCATATATATGGGTTTTTTGGTAAAATACAAGAGTGGTTCAGCACTGCCTTCTTACACGCTGTATGAAATTATGCCTTTGTCATTATTACTAAAGTGCTCTTCCATCTCCAGCATCCTCCTATATCACTATATAGGTGCTTGCTTCCTATAGGTGGCAGCTGGAACAATCTTCATATCTTGGATGACCCTGATGGGAATATATTTTCTGGGCATCCATTCCTAGCATTCTTCATACATTCCTCCCAGGAATATCTCACCTTCGAAATAAAGTAGCACAGTAGGATCTGCAAGGGACAGATAGTAAGTACAAGAACAAATCAATACAACTAACAACTAACTGCTTTGGGTGGTTATTTTGATGAACAAAGCTCTGTTTCCATCTGATCACAGCTGGCATTCTGACTGCAGAATCTATTTTGAGTAGATTCTCCTGAGGTGCTCTTCTAGGCAATCTTGTACTCCTCTGCCTCTCTACTGTTTGCTTCTCAACATGTTGCTATTAGTTCTCTGAATGGCTCGGAGATTTGGCATTGGTATTAAATTCAGAATCCATGGGTGCAGAATTAGGAGCTGAGGAGCCTGGCTCTGTTATGGCTCTGTTACAGCTATGACTCACCAGAATCAAACTTGTAATGGTTCATTATAGCCTCTATGTTCCACTAGATGAAGAACATCCACAAAAACCAGGACACACCTAGCTTGAAATTTGTCTAGTTGCAAAAAAATGCAAACCAACATGGCTTTTTATAAATTAGAAACCCTGGTAATTTTCAGATGTATTGAGACTCGAATTTTCAGACAAGCTTTGGCTAAGTTGGGAAATGTGGGAGTATAGCACACATTTTGAGAGTACCAAGCTGAGGAAATGAGAAGTGCAGTATTTAAGAAGTCAAGAGAAAAATCGAAGTCTGAAGAAACTATATAATACAGGAGTGTAATAGAATATATGAATGACCTTGGGGAAAGAGGGGAAGAGATGCTGTCTAGGAAACAACCACACAAGAGAGGCAGAAGTCTCTAGTGGTTTACAGGTCAGAGAACGAAACTTAGGAAGGACCCACCCTAATGGATCAAGCAATTAAAAGAGATGGGAAGTTTGCACCTTCAGACTTTAATTACTTTAATGTAATGTAAAGTAAAATGTGTTCATCTTGCTGCATTTCCTGGCTGGTTTATCAGGGAGGGTTGACATCAATCTTGCAAGGCACGGTTGCCATATCCATCTGTGGGGAAAGGCTCAGATTGACACAGTTTTAATGGATGTGCCATCTCTGCCGGCTTCCAACTTTCCTGCCCTGGAGTTTCTGGAAAGATGTTTGCTGCTTTCAACCACCCTGGCTCTCAAGCAAGGCTGGGCCTCTAGGGCTTCCTAGGCACTTGTCCTTTTATGTGGGATGACTGTTTTGTGCCTCACTCTTGGAGCTTCCTGGGAATTCAGTGCTTCACAAGATATGGCGTCTTTTTACCATGCTGCTGGCCAGGCTGGGGCTGTTGAGGCTTCCAGGAGTGGTTGTGGCTTTTTTCTCCAACTTCTTTGCACTTGTGTCATATTACAGCACTCTCCAATTTGTTAAAGGTCTGCACTGGGTTTTCCAGGGCCTCCCCCACCCCACTGAGGCATCTCTGTACTCTTTATCCGGGACTCTGTTTGCTTAACAACCTATGTAGTCACTTAATGATGGAAAGGGAATATATAGACTCACCGCCCTGAGTCCTTTGGGAGTAGGGCGGTATAGAAATTCAATAAAATAAATAAAATAAATAAATAGTTATAATTGTTGATTGAAGAATTGTTCCCTCAACAATTAAGATTCCGCTCCGAATTGTGGTCCTTAAACAAGGACTATCTATACAGTGGGAGACAAACATAGGGGAAAGAATGTTTGTCACTGCAGGTGACAATAGTTAATGGCAAAGGTATTCTGAACTATAACAACTAATATGCTTAAGGTATATTCCCAGAAACGTCTATTTTTCTACTAACTCATCAAAATAAGTTAAATGGTTGTCACGATCTTCCTTTGATTTCTCTTTCCAAAGAGTCTTCATTATTATTATCAGTTCACTGCTTGCTGGCTTAATAACTCACCAGCAGTTCAATTCAAGTTTTGTGAATATTTGATAAAAACCCTGTCTCACTTACATTTACATTTTAAAACTTTAGTTACATTCTAGCTCAGTGTGGTAGAAGTTGGCTTTTTGGAAATGGCTCATTTTAGTTATTATTTATACCCTTTTACTTAAGATTATATAAATCATTTGCATGCCATCAATAAATCTAACTGATTCCTGCCTTTGGACATAAGTTTGTAGTATACAGTTGATATTTTTAGTCATAAGAAACTTCATGTTATATGTTTTCATATAACTGCTATTCATTTACTAGGGTCTAAGTAATGGTATACCAAGTCTACAGAAAAATATATTAGAAGCATTTCTATGATGCTAAAAAAACAGATAGTAGCATATCAGAAGATAAAAAGTATAATTTAAATGTTCCAGAATTATCTGGAATTGCAGGCATTCCAATTATTGTAATTCCACAGCTAAAGAATGCTTCCAATCATATGGAGAAGGCAATTCTTTCATGTTCTCCAAAGTAAAAATGTTAAAGTTCCCGTCATATATTTTGTTAATACAATACTCCCAGTATTGGATGAATCGGCAGAACAGCTACACTATTTGTAGGTTGTTGTTTTTTAAATCTGTCAACATGTTATCACCTCAGAAGACAAAAATTATGAACCAATTGCAATAACACCAGGTATTTTTTGCAGAAAACTTTGCAAAATCATATACACTGAATATGGAATGTTAGGCCATATACCAGACAGATCATCAGGGATGTCTAGAAAGGCAATGACTGAATCAGTATCATGCTGTTGCTATAAAAGCTTTGCTTCTTTTATAAATACATGTTGTTTCATACAGAAATGAAACAGTAATTGCAATTGATAACACGATGTTTCTATAATTTTAATAAAACTGTTTGATCCTGTCATATATGACATTCAAAGAATATGTGGGAAGTATCTTAAATGAAGAACAAAGTGTAATAGCCTAAGGTTCCAGAATTTATATCAGTTCTGCTGCACATGGGATGTTATTTTTTTGATTGATTGGACCTCAAGTAAATTGTAGCCTGAGTAAAATAAATAACTACATCAATAATACATAAATCAATATATCTGATTGTAAAAACCTAATTGCAGATCATAAAGAGGTTTATTTATATTAACCTTTTCTCCCTGGTATGAAATTATACATGCATCCTTCTACCGAACAAAAAAAAGATAAAAAGAACCAACTCTCTTGCATCCAGCTTAATATAACACAATCCTTATTTCAATAATGTTATTTTGCATAATGGGTGTAAAATGAACATTCAGTCTGAAACTATAACTATGACATTTAGGTAATTATTAAGAAGAATGGAGACAGTAGCACGTAATCTTAAAAAAAAGGAAAGAAAGTATCCAATTCTTTCAATAACTAGATACAGACTTGTAAATATACAAAGGAAATAGAATTGCCAAGTAAAAGAAACGTTTCTATTATGTAGATTCTTTTATTCGCAACAAGAAAATAAACCTCTTTACCGATGTGGTTCATCATGCCTGTATCCATTATGGAATCATTGTGTGTATTCTAATGGCAATTCTTATTAACAGTAGATATTTTAACATTTTTGAAATAAGTAGAAAAGGAAACATAGCTTGGAGAAATTTAAACTTCAACGGAAATTGAAGTTAACTGTCTAAAAATAATACAATGGGACCACCAGAAGGTTTTTCAATTTAAAATTTCCTGCTAAATGAAAATGAGAAATGATGACCTATGAAGTTTTAAACCATGTCATACATCCTGTAAGTTTAAAGGAAAAAAAGAACAATAAGCGAGTGAGTCATAGTTCATAGAATTGCAGAATAACAGATGTAGCAGTAGTTAGAAGAAACTAATCTGGTATTTCCTTCAATATCAAATATTTAATTTTTTTAAAAATGGGAGAATTGAGTGTCGTGTCTTGTAGCTTTAATGTACAATGCAATCATACAATACATAAAAAAATTAGTCCTAAGCAAGCAACAAACTGTATCTACACATAAAAGTTTGAAAAGAAAACCATCAACAGAATGGTTTATTATCCATTGACTGGAAAGTAGACTCAGAGCTTAAACCTGGGAGCACAGATGTTAATAAAAACTTTCACTTCTTTATATGGCACAATGCAAAATATCTGTTTATATATACTCTAGTTATATTCTTTCTGCAATAAAGAATCAGATTTAACTAAGCCACTGGTGTCAAACTCAATCACATCATGTGACACATCGCGACGCATCATGAAGTTTTTTGCCTTTGTGGAGCTGGGGGAGGCATGGTTTGATTGTGATGCATTTGGCCCATGGGCCACCAGTTTGACACCCTAATTAAGCTGTCCCTTGAAATCCTAAAAGTTGGTCAATTCCTGAATAAGAGGTTAAATGTCTCAAGAGTTGAGATTTATTGCCAACGTGTAATGCTTGGCAGATATAAACCCAAATCTACCACAGTGGCAACATACGTAATCCAACAGATTTTTATAGTTGAGAAGAGCTGCAGTTAAAAAAAAACTGGCTCCAAAAGGAGAGATGATAGACATCCAGTAGGACTCTCTGAGTTTTTGCTGAGCCAAGCAGTGAAGACTAGTTATTTATCTATTTATTCATTAAATAAATTTATATAGCTACCACCACCTTTACCACGGGAACTCTAGTAGTCTAAATAATTATCAATATAAGCAGTAATGGGGTATCATTATACTCACACTTTATTGAAACTTTTATTATGTAAGCCTTTGCACACATGTCTATACACAAGATGTTTATTCATAAAATTTGTTTTCCTTTTCTTTGTTTAAATAAAGAAAGAAAGGAAAACACACACATAGCCTATAGAATATTTCTACATAGTAATAAACTCACCTGTCTGAGAAACAACATTACTCATCAGTTCTTATTTTTATTAAGATAGGACTGAGGTTGCATTTTTTCATGTTTGTTCTGGACATGAAGGTTTTCTGGATGTATGCTTGTAACTGTATGTGTGGCAAAACTGCATTAGAGCCACCTAACACTGAGATTGGTGGGATAGAGACAGTTGAGAAGATGCCATTATCTGGAAGGATCTCATGGGATAATTGCTCCAGTAAAATGAGATAAGGGGCCCAACTGTATTCTTGGAAATAATAAAACCAATTTAAGGAATATAAAATGATATTTTTATAAAATAAAATCATCTAATAAGACAAAACATCTTAATAAAATATAATTAATATTAAAATAAAATGAATTACAATGGAGAAATATTATTTAAGAGCAGTCATATTCTCATGGGAACACTTAGGTTCAAGAAGATATAATGAATTAAGAAGATTTAAAGTTAAATCTCTGGTTTGTTTTACAGCTACCTTGGAAAAGTTTCTATCCGAATAAGTTTCTATCCGAATTTCACAAAGAATTAGTTTAAACATCTTAGGGGAAAGATAGATGAGATAAATACAAAAAATATATTTGATAAAGAGCAAAGAAAGAAATACTGAGATGGGATTAGATAGTGAACGATTTCTGATTCTTTTAAGGGCAGTCTTCCTCTATATGCTCTCCAAATATATTTTCCTGGACCAGAACATACTTGCTTTGGGTGACAGTTTAAGATGCCTGGAATTCATAGCTAAAGAAGAATCAACTAAAATATGCTTGTAAATCAATGGAAAAATATTCCCTTAGAAACCTTTAAAACCCCTAAACTAAAAGGGCAATAGCAATGCAATCTGTGGTAGCTGTATTATATTATATTATATTATACTCTGTTGAAATCCTCTAGGAATCACATTGCATCTATTAGCAATTGCTGAATTAAGCCTTTAATAGCCACTGTAGCCATATCCATTCATGCTGCTGACCTCTGCTTTTCTGAATGAATTAAGAGGAAGAAAATAATGTGGCTTCCACAAGGCTTCCCTTCCCTTCCAACACAGGAAATCCTGTGTGGTTAGACACAATATACATCATGCATGGGGATTTAATTCTATTCCCCTGAAATGCCAACATTATCAGTACATCACAGGAAATTATTCCTTATTTTCAGTAGTTGCAGGACAGGGTTTCTTTAGATTCAAGGTTAACATGAATGCATCATTGCTTCCTTATCATTGCAAAGCAGCTGTATGGAGTTGCAAGACATAGTGCAATTTCATGTTGCTGAATGCCTCTCTTCATACAGCTAAAGCACATCTAGAGGAATGATGGGGAAAGTGCTTTGAACTCTACATTTTGGTTCAACTTATCATTTTATTTATTTTTTTATTTTCATCAAGCATGTACTTTATGACAGATACAAGTGTAAACATAATTATAAATAAATGAAAAGGATACAAATAAAAGAAAACATTAGGACAGGGACAATATGCACGCTGGTGCGCTTATGCAAGCCCCTTATAGACCTCTTAGGAATGAGGTGAGGTCTACAGTAGACAATCTAAGGTTAAAGTTTTGGGGATTTGGGGAAGAAACCACAGAGTCAGGTAGTGCATTCCAGGCGTTGACAACTCTGTTACTGAAGTTGTATTTTCTGCAATCTAATTTGGATCTGTTTACTATGATGTTTTAAGCATGTCTAAAATAAATGATTATGGGCAAACAGAAGATAAACTGAATTTATATTTTTTGTTCAATGATATTTAGAAACGAATAAAAAGATAATGACTTGAAAAACAGGAAGTGCAGTTTTAAGTTATCAATGTGAACTCTTACTCTCTGTATTGTCTGGAGGAACAGGGAAGTTGAATCTTTTCAGATGCAGGGACTCCCCCCAAATTGGGATGGAGGTATAAAGTCAGAGCTTCCAAATGAATTTGGAAAATAAAATGAATATTTTCTCTAATATTTTCTGAAGAATATGCCTGATATTTTGAATAAGAAACAACAGATCCTGGGTGGCTCCACTGTAAAACTACTGTATACTACATCTACATATTTCTTGTTCTGTAAACACTGTAATATTTTGTAGTGTATGCAGCAAAATTTGCAATAATAGTTATTTTCCATAGGAGAATTATTCCAATCAACAGAAATAATAACTGCAATTGAGAGAAAATAGTATTCCTGGCAAAACTAACTTATTAGTTGGTTAAGTAATTAATTCTACCATCTGAAAACAAAACTTGTGCTAAGAAATATTGCTAATAAGAAATAAAGCACTTGATAGAATTCCTCTTGTACCAGTCTTTGCTTGTTGATAGACAGGATTAGAGGAAAAGAATAACAAAACTATTTCCTGGGTTTTATAAAAAAAACTTTTTATTGGGGAAAGGAAAAACATTATGAAAGAGGGCAGTGTTGGTCTTCATGGTCTAAAGTACAGGTTTCCTGGTTTCATTAGCAACCGTGGCTGATATCTTTAGAGACAAGGTGATATCTTGAAGTCCAACTCTGCCCAAAAGATAATAGATGTGAAAGCCCACAGCAATATATTATGAAAGAGCTTTGCATTCAAACACTGCAATTGTGTAGGGCAGAGGTGTCAAACTCAATTTCATTGAGGGCTGCATCAGTGTTGTGTTTGACCTCAGTGGGGTAGGGGATGTGGCTGGGGTGGGCATGGCCAGCTCGATATCACTCATGTTGGGGGGGCCTGTGGTGGCCTGAGTGCTCTGTTAGCGAAAACAGCTCTCAAGCTCTGTTTTCGGCTGCAACGGCCTCCTGCAACCCTCTGCTAGTGAAAACCAAGCTCAAGAGGGCCGCACACTGCCCTTCTGAGCTCTGTTTTCACTGGCAGAGGCACCACCGACCAGTCCTTTGCTGTTTCTATGTCGGTCCCACAGACCAGATCTCAGCAGCCTGCAGCACAGATCCGTCCTGAGGGCCTTGAGTTTGACACCCCAGGTGTAGGGTAACTAATAAAATGGATTACAAATATCAACAGCAGATATCTTCTAGTCTGTGATCACCTGCTGTTCCTAATTTTCATGTGTGAATTAAATACAGTAACACACAGGAAATGGAATCTGTCACAATTTGATAGTTTTCATATTATATAATATCATTTAAAGAAGGGAAATCTAAGATACAAGTAAAAGAGATGAAAAGTGAACAGAAGGGCAAGAGATATTGCGATCAAGGTTACTGAATCTATGTAGGATAAGTATCAAGTCAAGCAGAATTTTATTTATTTATTTAGATTTGTTTCCAGTTCTTTGTTTTCTTTTCCCCTTCTTGATTCAATTCAAACTAGTGGCATTACCATAAAATTGGTTTGTGGAGGTTCCAGTGCTAATTCATGCTAGAAGGAAAAACATACAAAAACAACTATTTCTAGAAGCTTCAAGCAAGTGGTTGAAGTATTCTGCTCTACTGCAAAATTCTTAGCTTGTATATAGCTGTTGTCCTGAAACAAAGGGCTATCTTGAAGCATATATCCCTTTGTTTTGCTTGACTATATGAATAAATATCTACAAGGAGCCTTCCACAATACGCAATTTACTCACCAAACAATATTATTAGCATTACCGATATAAGCTTTCCTTTTAATAAGTCAATATATCAGGATGAATACTTTATCATGGCTTAACAAGTAAGAATGTAGATAACTTTAACAAAAAATTTTTAAAATCTCTTTAAATTGTTAATAATAGCAATAGCACTTAAGACTTATATACTGCTTCACAGTGCTTTAAAATTGCTGATGTGGTGATCAGAGCTAAACCAGAGAAGTAAGAATATCCCTATAACCTATAATAATAAGAAAGAAAACCATGTACAAGGATGCCTTGAGTTTTTGAAGAAATAAAGAAGTAAATTTAGTAATTTTGAGGAACGAACTTAACAGTTTTAAGTGTACATACTAAAAGTTTCTGATGTAATTAGTTTACTTAAGCACTGAAAAAACCAGTTCCATGTAACTGTCAGCTTATATTGAATGAAGAGATTGCCAGAGCACCAATGACCAAAACTTGCAGCTTGTATGAAAACATTCATTTCACCTGAGACTTTTATAAGATATGAAAAAGAACATAGATACATTGATAGAGAGAAGGACTCATCATTCTTGATCTTGAATCTTAGCACTGCTTTATTATTTACATATAAGTTTGGCAATTATTTACATATAAGTTTGGCAACTTTACATTTTGTGGGCTTCAACACCCAGAATTCCCCAGACAGCCATGTTAGGGATTCTCGCAGTTGAAGACAGATACATAAGGGGTGTCAAACTCAAGACCCACGGGCCGGATCCAGCCCACGGGATGCTTAGATCTGGCCTATGGGGCCAGCCTGGAAATATCAAAGGATCTACAGCAGCGAGATTACTGATAGGTCAATATTGGAAAAATGAAGCTATGCCTACTATTGAAGAATGGACTTTGAAGATGGCCAGTTTTGCAGAGATGGCGAAGATTTCAGCATACTTAAAAGATCGGACACAAGAGACTTATGTATGGGAGTGGAAAAAGTGGATAGACTATGTGCAGAATAAATATCAAACTAAGAAATACCAGATAGCTTTTAACTGAAAGTATTATATAGGAATAGAATAATCGAACTTTGTGGAGTTGTGAAAAATATACAGGGAGTGGAGGGGTTCAAGTTTTATGAAATGTGATTTTGATACGGATTATATTTTGTGGAAGTCCTGGGGGGTTAGGGAGGGTTGTGGGGGTTAGGGAGGGTTAGGGGGGGTAATTGGGGAGAAAATGTATTTGTAAAACTTTTTCAATAAAAAAAAAAAAGAAATATCAAAGGATCAGCCTGCGGTGCCTCTGCCGGCCAAAATGTTTTTGGCCGGCAGAGGGCTGCAGGAGGCCGTGGAGGCTGAAAATGAACCTCACAGAAGCTGCGCGGAGTCTCAGCACAGCCAGTTTTTGGCTGGCAGAGTGCTGCAGGAGGACTGGCTTGAACTGGATTACAATTATGTGGCCTCAAGTAAGTACCTGATCTGGATAGAAAACAAGCAACATCCTATGTTTATACTACAGTTTAATGCCAGATTTTATATACTGTAGGTCCATTTAATCTACAATCAAGAATCTATTCTGTATTCTATTCTGTATCTATAATTGACAGCCATTTCTATTTACTATCCTGGAAATTTACCTCTGCTGTTAGATCTTGTGTTATCATGTTATTTATGCTATTGTATTTTTATTATTAGTTGAATAATAAAAATACAGTAGTATAAATAGCTTTTCTGCCTGGAAAAGCAATTTTCTATTAAACAATTGGGTATAAATTTAGAAATAAAAAGTTTAGTGGAATATGAAGAGTAAGTAATAAATGTTTGCCAGTAATATCTGGTAGAAGAGATAGGAAAATGGTTATAGTAAAGAACTGTGGAAAGAAAGAAGAGGAAAAATGCATCTTGTGCCTGTGTCAAATGCCCACCATGGCCACACCCACCTGGCCACACTCACCACGACCAACTCTGGTCACCTGGCCCTCCGAAATCAAACATCTCCCTCATGCTGCCCTCAATGAAATCGAGTTTGACACCACTGACATACAGCCATTTTCAAACATATGTGTACAATTTCTGATTATTTTTTTTGCTGCCTCAGATTCATAAGTCTTAACATAATACACCTACTACCTAGCTTTTATTTATGCTACTTAATTATTGTACAAATCAGGTGAGTACAACATAGGATAAATTGTTGTTTCTTCCTGACAGTCATTCATTTTATTACATATTTAAGCAAATTATCCTACTGAATTATAGTTTTTAAGATAGGACACAAGCAAAAAACTTCTAACAGTAGGAAATCAATATTTTTCTTACTTTATTACATACTGACAAGATGTAGTTTTATATTAAATAATTAAAATGTATTAAATATTTATTTAGTTGATGAAATATTCATACCTCCTCTTTATAATTCAGGTTATAATGAAATAAATCAAAGTAAATATACCACACAATAACAAATTTTAGAAAATGTTTTGTGATATACATAAATGTAACATTTAAACTATAAAACAGCTATTTGGAAAAGTTTATTCTGGATCCTACAATCCCTTTAATTATTTTAAAAAAAATTAAATAAGTTAAAATACTACAGCAAAATACTTCAGTTACTTTTAATCCTATTAAAAGCCAATATGAGAACTCAGACTAGCAGTTCCCTAACATATTCAATGCAAAAGAAAAAGGAAATACAAATGAAAACTAACTTAATTTGTATTTCTTGTAAAATATAATTTAAAATGTAGCTTACATTTTTGCATCAATTAATTACTTCTACCAAAAACCCAGAAAACTAAGGAAGCATACATGCTGCTAGACATCTCAATGGAATATGGCCTCAATGGTGAAAAAAATTGAGATTACCTATCTATAGCAAAGTCCATATTTTGAAATTATTCATGTTCATCTAGTGA
The DNA here is from genome assembly GCF_029215685.1 of Pituophis catenifer annectens. Taxonomy (NCBI): domain Eukaryota; kingdom Metazoa; phylum Chordata; class Lepidosauria; order Squamata; family Colubridae; genus Pituophis; species Pituophis catenifer. The sequence continues at coordinate 42,045,789 of NW_027256887.1, read as the reverse complement.
AAGCTGATTACAGGAAACAAAATGGGGTCCTTCAAAGGAAAGTTTTGCAATTTTGATATGACTACTGGGAACAATAGCTATCCAAGAAAAGGGGAGACAGGTACAGAAAATACATTAAAAGCTAATGAACTATTTGTAAAAGAAAGCTTGTGGCAGCTGATTTGGCCAAAGATCAAATAATGACCTAACAGGATAATGAAGCACCCAGTTTTAAGTTATTCTTTGTATAAGCAATAAATCAATTCTGCAATCTCACATATTGAGTAAATTATTTACACTACACTCCAAACTATTATCTTTAACCATTGCCTACTTTTCGTCTTTAAAAAGTTGGGGAAACCTTAACCTCTGGGCTAGTGCTCCATTAATAATACTACATATATTAACTTCTAAACCCTAAATTCTGAAAGTCAAGTCCTAGCATAGATTAAACTATAAAGAAAACTCTATAAATGTTTAACAACTTGGTATGTTGCAGTTACAGATTCTTAATCAGTCTCTCCTAGTCAGAGAGATATTTTTGGGAGAAATTCTCATTAATTCCACCCAGCATGCTAGCTGATGATAATTGGTTTCTAATCCTTTACATCTGAACAATAGTAGATTGCTGAAATAAAACCAATCTCTTGGAAACCTGAAGCTGCTGAATGCACATATCTCAATAGTGATAAATCTAGCAAAAATAACTATCATGTTCATTAAATTTGAAATGATCTTTCAAAATCCTTTCTAAAAATAATTCTGTTTAAACACTGCCAATCATTTGAAATACTAATCCTAGACACACTTAAAACACTTCCAGATGAGGAAGCTTTTCATCTCAACTCTCCTAAATTAATATTTCAACGAATACAAGATTCTATTAAAATTACCACCACCACCCCACCACCACTAAAGGATGTTATAGTCAGTTCTGTAGTGCTTCCAGGGAACTAACAACCCATCATTAGGTGCCTTTCCTGGCCAATAAGATACTAGAGATATTTCAACCAATCTTCAGTAATGAAGAGCAAAACAAAACTCAATTACTTCCACTTTCTGATGGGAATAGGTGAGTTCTCTTACTGCTTTCCAATAGTTCACAAATTGAATGTAAAGTTGACAGTTTTTGTAAAAACACCCAAAATAGGGTATTTCAACGGTCACTTATTTATTATTGAATTTACGAGCCACGTTCAATCTGACGATGTAACTGAATGCGCTAGAAGCACGCAAATAAGATGTGGTTCTGAAACCCAAGAAACATTTTGTCTTTCAGGCCAATAAAATGAACGAGCTATGCATGCTTCCAGCGCCTTGAACCAAGAAACCCACCTGTGGCTGATATTGCACAGCTATCGGGCATGCCCCCTATGGCAATGGGGTTGCTGGTTCAAGTGCCTGAACTGGTAGTGGCAATGTCACAATGGACCAACGCAATATAATACCAGTAATGATGTCTATATAAAACAAACAAGATGAAACAATAATAGAATGCATGTGACGTTGCCACAGCAACATCCTCAAATTTGTCCCTATTTTTAGGGCTTTATACGTCAGCGATGAAAAACCAAACCTATTTTTTTAGGGGGTTGAAACATGCTCTTTCTAATGAGAATGATTTAACACAGTTTCCAGAAGGTCTTTTTTTGTAAAAGTGGGCTGAAAATACCCTATTTTTGGCATTTTTACAAAAACCATCAACTTTACACTCAATTTGTGAACTATTGAAAAGCAGTAGGAGAATGGAATTTTATATTCAAAAACCTTGTGTTGCTAAGTTATTACTCACAAAGTTTCATGTTTCTCATACTTTTCCTTCCAGAGATATAATTTCATCGAAATCTGTGATGGTCGAGCAGGGAGCCCCAGACCACTTGACATGGAATGACCCTGGTGAAAACGCCATTCATTTAAAATTAAGTGTTTTGTAAGATTTTAAAAGATTAAAAAGTCAAACTTCTCATTAGCATCTGCAGAATAATTATTTAATTTATCTTTTTTATGTTGCAGTTATTTTTTTAATTTTTTTATCCCACCTTTAATTATTTTCATAAATAGCTAAAGGTGGCAAACATACCTATTCCTCCTTTTATTTTCCCCCACAACAACCATCCTGTGAGGTTGAGAGAGAGTGATTGGCCCAAAGTCACCCAGCTGGATTTCATACCTAAAGTAGGATTAGAACTCACAATCTCCTGGTTCCTTGAGATACTGAATGAAAGGTAATATAAATGTAATAAATAAATAAAAATTGTCATTTTTGTATTTTTGTAATATTTTAATCGTGAGGAAAGTTTGTTTTGGAAACTGAATCAGTGTGGGAAGTTTGTTTTACCCAGAATGTGCTTCTGGAAATTTTTATTTTTAATGGGGAACTACCATTAAGAAATGGCTAATTCATCCTTTCACTGAAGAGAACTGTTTTATTAATAAGCAGAAAAACACTTTCACAGAGTGTATTTTTCCTAGTCTTTAGCTTTAAGCTAGGAGGTATCCAGTAATAAACACTTTTTTCAAACCAAAAGTAAATTTAAGCACACATAAGTAAAGTGCTGCTTCATACAATCCTAATTTAACATCTGAACCAGTGATGGATTGCTCCCGGTTTGGTCCGGTTCTATAGAACTGACAGTAAAACCGGCGGGAGGCTCTACCCATCCACTACATCATCATGGGTGATCTGAGCATGCGCAGAAGCTTCTGTGCATGTGTGAAAGCACGTGTGCGTGTGCTCCCACTGCAAATCGGTAGTAAAGGTAAGTGAAACCCAACCCTGATCTGAACTACTAGGCAGTTTTTTTAATTTATTAAATTATTAAAAACTTTTTTTAAAAGGTCATATTCCCAAGTCACTTGATAACAAAAGTCCTAAAGGTACGAATTAAAAATGCAATGAAATCCATCAACAAATCCAACATCAATCACAACAAATAATATATAAAAATAACTAATCAATTCAATAAATGAAAAAGATTACTAAATGGGAGCTTGGGGTGAGAGAATTGTGCATATACCTGATGCTGAAAGTATCACTGGTATTAGTCCAGTGAGTCTCTCAGGAAAAGACATGACATATAATCTCACTGCCATTTACCTAATATTGGTATTAAAAACAAAATAGGGAAAGCATAAGGAACATAACCTTTGGGTTCCAGAATTCCTTCCAACTCTTTTACTAGCAGTGGCCATACACAGCATATTATTTTTTTACCTTGTGGTACAAAGTATTGTATTGTACTTCTGCCTTTCTCCCATATTGTGTCTACCTGCCTGTCTGTGAACCTGTGCATTGGGAAGGAAAGAGGAGGCAGTATATATTCTGGGTCACGTAATCAGGAGGGTGGGGCACTTAGAATGGAGTATCTGGCAGCATTCCAAAACATTGGCCAACTCTCTCCCATGGGGATGCTTTGGGAGAATTATTTTTTCATTTTTTCCCCCTATATAACTCCAAGCTGGAACTAACCCATGTTTTTTAAGAATTATGTTTTTATTTTATTTATTACATTTATCTCACCTTTCATTCAGGAGCTCAGGGAACCAGGAGATAATGAATTCTAATCCTGCCCTAGAAATGTGTTAGTTGGTTTAAATCCCCACTATTGTTATGATAATTTGATTAAAAAATTCCTTTATTTATCTTACTGTGAAATAAAATAGTCAGCTGCCAGGTACAAGGGTGTTGGATTTGTCTCAGTACTTTGGAATAAGTGGCTTAGAAAACTCTCCTAGTTTTTTTCTAAGTCTCTAAATGTTTATTCTTGAGTAGCTTTTAGATGACAAAATTAAAAAAGACTATGCTATTGGATATTGAGATTGCTTTATTCAATTTTGTTGCAAATAGCTTGGAATCAGGTAAAACGATGTGTTTATATGTTGGTACAAAAAACACAGAACAGAAATCTAACGCAAAAGAAACAGGGACACAGGAGATCACATTTTTAATGAAAAAGTCAAGGAGTCTCCAAAAGACAGCTATTATAGGAAAGCTTTTAATTACCAGTAGATCACAACAAATTATAGGCAGCTTTTTAAAACATGTGGATATCAGACAACCTAATTTGCCCACTAAAGAATTTTTATGATGAGCAAGAAGCAAAGAGAAAAGAATATGCCAAGGCGATAAACCATCATCTTATTGATTGAACTTAAGTGCATAATATATCATGTGAAAGGCTGGACTAGAAGGAATAGAAATTACAATTAAAATTGCTTGGGAGAAACATCCGCAAATTCAAACATTAAAAAAAAAATTATTGAAAGGAAAAGGTAAATGCCAGTCTCCAACTCAGTATTAAAAAAATACTGGCAATGCAAACAGGTGGAGATTAAACTGAAGTAGTAACATACTATATTTTGAGGAGCTCAAAAAATTTAAATACTATCCAAAATAAAGAGACCTCTGCTTCTTGAAGAAAGGCAACAACAGAACAAAAAAAATATCAAAGTATAGAGGCACTACATTGACAGCAAATGTACATATTGCAAAACCATAGTTTTTCCAGTGGTAACAGAGTAGTGCAAGTTGGACCACTTTTATTCAGAAAGGCTGAATTTAAAAAATTGTCTTTCAATTGTGTTGGCGCAGAAAATCATTGAGAATTTGACATCAAGAATAACATATTGAACAGTACTAGATAAAGTAACACCAGCCTGCAAGCACACATATTGAAGATAATATTTAAATATTTTGAAGAAATAATGTGAAGGCAATCGTCATTGGAGAACACTCTAATTCTTAGAAAAATAAAAAGCAATCCAAAAGACAAGACAGGGTGGCTAGATACTACTTCTGGCACTCTCATGAGTTTACAAGAATTCAAAGCAGCAGTTATTGATAGATCATCCCAGAAAAACAATGTCTGTAAAGTCTCAAAAATCAAAATGATTAAACAACTCAGCAACAGCAGTAAATGTGCCCTAAAGGTAATTTTCTATTACATATTAAAAACATTATTAGGGCTAATGTTCATTCTCATTATTTTTCACCATCTCTCTACAAAAACAACCGTTTCTCCTATTTGTGCAAGTTTCACATAATTTTAGGAAAACATTCTGAATGTTCACTACAAATTTGTGAAAAAACTGCTGTTACTATTATTTAAATAATGCCACATAAAACATTGAATTAAAAAAGCATACATGGTAAGTTACATTGATGAAGCAGCTGTTTAAAAAGAATCTTATTGTACAAAATGTGAAATGTGAAAACTAAGATTGATTAGTTTCCCATTGATCATATTATGATTTGTTTCTATGTGAGACACGATTTAGAAATTCTAACATATATTTATTTAATATTTACCGTATTTACTTTTAAAAAGAGAGCCTAAAAGACAGGGCTTACTTTTCTTTTGGTGCCTTGTTTAAATATAAAAACCTTATTATAAAATATACATAATGACCTCTTTACCACTTCTCTATGCTGGATGAATGGATGGATGGATAGAAGGAAGGAAGGAAGGAAAAAAGAAAAAGAAAGAAAGAGAGAGAGAGAGAAAGAAGGAAGGAAGGAAGGAAGGAAGGAAGGAAGGAAGGAAGGAAGGAAGGAAGGAAGGAAAGAAAGAAAGAAAGAAAGAAAGAAAGAAAGAAAGAAAGAAAGAAAGAAAGAAAGAAAGAAAGAAAGAATTGATACCACTGAATTAATTTTAAGCATTTTTATATTTCAGGTTAAGATACTCTTTTATTTTTATTTTCTTCAGGCACTGTATACAGGTAATCCTTGACTTACAACTGTTCATTTAGTGACCATTCAAAGTTACATCATCACTGAAAAAAGTCATTATGACAGTTTTTCATACTTACATCCATTGTAGCATCCCCATGGTCATGATTTACATTCAGATCCTTGATAACTCACATTTATGATGGCTGCAGTGTCACAGAGTCATGTGATCACCTTTTGTGACCTTCTGACAAAACTATGAAAAGTTGAACTACAAAAAAACTATATATACACACACACACACACCCCTTCATATATAAGAGCATTAGATGGGTGTAGGGAAGGATAAAGGTCAGTATGGGGTAGATTATATCTATCCAATTATAGAGCACTCTGGTATAGTGAACTAGATGCTCATTAAAATATAATACTTTATTTGGCCAAGTGTGATTAGACACACAAGGAGTAATAATAATCATAACGTGATACCACTAAGGGGTGTAATAGGGAAGATGAGAAGGATAATAATACTACAGCCGTACAACATGGGTAAATATACTTAGAAATAAAACAATACTATGCTGATTAGGTATTCAGCAGAGTGAACACCTTCTCTAATGAGGGGAAAAAACTGTCTCTGTCAAGTTATTTTGACATGCAGTGCCCAATAGCAGTGTCCTGAGGGGAGGAGTTGAAGTAGTTTATGTCCAGGATGTGAGTTTAGTTCATGGACTATATTAAATCTAGTTCATGGCACAGATAATCATCTGACACATATAAGCATTGCTGTGCAATCCTGTATGTTATAGCAGGATTGGTATCTGAAATCAGCAAGGAGATATAGAATTGTCCTGGGTATTTATGCAGTAACAGCAAGCTGTTATGAAGCTAGAACAAACGTCTCTGTAATACAGGCACTGGAGAAAGACATACTCTGTTGTTTCTATGTGTCCAGAGGAAAATAGTGTAATTTCGCATACTTAAAATTCAGATTTCACTCAAAGTGGGATATATAGGAGAAATAAGTAAAATTAAATTAATTGTGGTGTTTTTTCTAGAGGAGCAAGGGATAATCCATTATCCCCCCAGATGTGTAATTACAATTTACAACATTATTCAATTTTCCATACCTGTAACTCTGAAACAAACCTTTTAGTTCTCTTTATGTCAAGATGAGCAGGTCTTGTCTCTAATGTTGAATTGCTTCTTATTTATTTATTTATTTAAGTTGCTATGGCAGCTCATTATCAATATCACGACTCTGGGCAACTAACAAACATTAAAAACACCATATCACAACAGTATCAAAACAAACACAGATTGACAGCCAATTTGTATTTATTGCTACAGCAGCCTTTCCCATATTTCCAGGAAGCTCTCAAATATACAAAGTATACCAAAAGTTAGGATCTTAGAGAATTTATTCTATAAATTATATTGAATGTTCAATTTGGTTTCCAGTTTCTTCTAAACACTTCTTTACTCATTTGAAGCATAACCTTTGAACATTCATAAGTACAGTAATTTATTTTCTGAAAACAGCATTAATTAATAAAACATATTGTGACTGGTCTATGGGGCTTGACTTGCATGAACAGGGCAAAGACATCTCCTCGATTCTTGTACCCAGGAGTATACCACTCAACTTCAGTGATTTAATACAGTTTCTGCCTAATTTTTAGTTATGTTGCTAGAACCAGAACTCACCATGTTAAGGTTCCATCAAATGGTAGGATTTCAGCCCAAATTCAACCAGAGGCTTCAGTCAAAAGAGTGATTTTTCCTCATACTGAAGACAGGACACACATTTTAAAAGAAAGCAATTAGCAATTTGTTACTGGTTCTCCTCCTCTATCCAGCTGCCTTCTTCCATATTCTGTTTGTTGAACTGCTAGGCACCTTAGCTTCAGGGTGCTGTTAGTGAATGCCAACTTTTTATGTAATAAGTGTCAGGCCTGGAAGCCATCTTTTGTATCAGCCATCTTCAGCCTGCCACATTTAGTGCTGTGGGAAACTGGGAGGAGGGACTGTATGGAGCTGGGGAGATATATAGCCATAATAACATTCTTTCTCTGGGAGTCAAGGACATCCTGCCCTGCACCTAGAGGGGTGTGACTGGGAGGCATCTCCAGTTGGGATTGTGCATTGATTGGGCCATGTGATGGACATGTGGATGCTGGGCAGGGATTTGGATTTTCATTTGGGTGGGGAAAACCTGGAAGCTTTCAGATTTGGGTTTTCCCAGATGTCCAAATATGACATCTCTAATAAAATGGAACTTTGAGGAACTTCAAGCCTCGGAGTCTTCTTTCATTGCAGGTGTTACTTGGAACCCTGACAATAAGATCTTACGCCTTCTTAATCCTGTTTGAGAACGATAGAGTTGGCATTATAACCATGCCCTATTTATTTATTTATTTATTTTAAAATTTGTATACCACCCTTCTCCCTGAGGACTCAGGGCGGTGAACAGCCAAGTAAAAACATAAACTACAAACATTAAAATACAATCAAAAAGATATATATAAATTTGGTCCCATGATTAAAAACAATAACAGACAATTAAAAACATTTTAAAAAGTGTTAGGCTAGCCCGGCTTGCTGGAAAAAGAAGGTTTTAAGGGCACGGCGGAAGGCACCGAGGTCTTGGATTCTCCTTATCTCTGGGGGCAGCTGATTCCAGAGGGTAGGTGCCCCCACAGAGAAGGCCCTCCCCCTGGGGGTCACCAGCCTACATTGTTTGGCTGATGGCACCCCGAGGAGGCCCTCTCTGTGGGAGCGCACAGGTCGATGGGAGGCCATCGGTAGCAGTAGGCGGTCTCGAAGATAACTAGGTCCTATGCCATGGTGCGCTTTAAAGGTGATAACCAACACCTTGAAGTGCACCCGGAAGACCACTGGGAGCCAGTGCAGCTCACGCAGGAGAGGTGTTGTATGGGAGCGCCATGCGGCTCCCGTGACTACCCGCGTGGCCGCATTCTGGACCAGTTGGAGCCTCCGGGTGCTCTTCAAGGGGAGCCCCATGTAGAGAGCATTGCAGTAGTCCAGGCGAGAGGTGACGAGGGCATGAGTGACTGTGCACAGGGAATCCCGATCAAGAAAGGGCCGCAACTGACGAATCAGGCGAACCTGACAGAAGGTCCCCCTGGCTACAGCCGTCAGATGTTCCTCCAAGGACAGCTGCGTATCCAGGAGGAGTCCCAGATTGCGCGCCCTCTCCGCGTGGGCCAAAGACTCACTCCCGATAGTCAGTGATGGAGTCAACTGACTATATCGGGATGCCGGGAACCACAGCCACTCAGTCTTGGAAGGGTTGAGCTTGAGCCTGTTCCTCCCCATCCAGATCCGCACAGCCTCCAGGCACTGGGACATCACTTCAAGGGCATCGTTGGGGTGGCCTGGGGTGGAGATGTACAGCTGGGGGTCATCAGTGTACTGATGGTACTTCACCCCAAAGCCACGGATGATCTCGCCCAGCAGCTTCACATAAATGTTGAACAGAAGGGTCGAGAGGACCAACCCCTGAGGCACTCCACATATAAGAGGCCTCGAGGTCAACCTCTGCCCCCCTGCCAACACGAACTGCGACTGGTCTGAGAGAAAGGAGAACCACCGTAACACGGTGCCCCCCATCCCCAACTCTTCCAACTGGTGCAGCATGATACCATGGTCGATGGTATCAAAAGCCGCTGAGAGGTCTAACAGGGCTAGAACAGAGGAGCAACCCCTGTCCCAAGCCCTCCAGAGATCATCTACCAATGCGACCAATGCCGTTGGCAGAGCACAGCAGATAAACCCTATTCGAGATCTGCCAACAGAATTTTATGTGCACCAGCAGCTATAATTCAAAGGCTGGGAAAGCAGAGTAACAAATATCATGCAACAAACCTAGTGATAATCAGATACTTTGCTCCATAGGTGATTGGATTTACCTGTAAGTACTCTACTGTAAGTACTGTAAGTACTGTACCTGCATTTGAAGATTCAAGAGCCAGATAGTGCTTTCTTAAGGGAGGAACTAATAATTATTGCCCTGAAAGGTAGTGATTCATTCATTCTTCTCTTAAAATAAAATAGTTTTGGTCTTGTGACCTTATCAATAAGATAAAAGAAAATACCGTGTTTCCCCGAAAATAAGACCCTGTCTTATATTTTTTTGAATCCTGAAATAAGCACTTGGCCTTATTGCCATGCGCTCAAAAGCCCGATTAGGCTTATTATCAGGGGATGTCTTATTTTGGGGAAAACAGGGTACATAATTTAGATCCAGAATACGTGATAAAATACATGTGTGGTAATACAAGGAGTCGGCCAACCAGATAAATGAATGTCCTTTGAAGAGAACCCCAATTTGTTTGATGTGTCAGGTTCTTAGCTCAATTGCCTTAATTAAAAATTTAGCAGTACTGTTTACAATATATACATATTGGATGTGAGCTGGATGTGAGCCCAGGCCAGGGCATCCAATAAGCCATGCTTGGCTTCGCCCTGCCTGCACTGCACTTGTGAACCTCAGGGCTTCACAGCCAGGCCACCCCCATCCCACCAAGTTCCTCACCTCACACACCCGTGGCGGCTAGACCACCAGCAGTAGCAGCCCTGTCCAACAGAAGCCCCATCACCCCTCCACTCTCCTCCAGCCCAGGAAGCCCGTGAGCCTGGAGGGGAAGGGGGCCAGGGCTGGGCTGCAGGGTCCTGGTGCCCCGCGAGCTTGAGGGCTGGGTAGCCACAGTAGTTTTTATGGGAAAAGGGGAGGGAGAAGGAAGGAGGAGGAGAGAAGGCACCAGCCGGATACAACAGTCGCCGGGAGTTGCTGTGCCCACAATGGAAGCATCGTGGCAGAATCAGTTGAGCGAATGGGAGGAGCAGAGGTGGGCAGCGGGCTTTCAGAGTTTGGCATGGGGTGCCACAGAGGCCGCCATCACCACCTGCCTGTCAGCTTTCAGGCATTTCCTCAGTGGTGCTTTCTGTGCTCACTACAGCAGTGGCGCACTTAGCAGGAGGGGGACGGGCTTCACTTTCTTGTCGGCTGGGCTTTACGAGTCTATCCGACCAGGTGCATTTGGTCCTTCGAACTGACTCCTGGGTTGCAGAGTTGAGGTTACTGCACTTCCCATTTTGCAGAGGAGGCTGTAAGAGTGCGGGAAGCCAGGCAGGAGCCTGATCAAAAGGCGGGTTCAGTTCTCGTTCTGACCGTTATCTCATGTGGGATTTGATGCCCTGAATGAAAAAGAAGACTCTTCATTAAGGCATTGTCATCTCAACTCTCGTCATTTCTCTAAAGGGTTGTATTGTTGAGTCTATTTATTATATTTAAAATGCTGCAACTTCACCCCACCTGCCCTCTTAATAGCATAAGACTGTTACCTTAGCAGCAATTGTGTGAGGTAGTTTATTTTGAGACCAGTTCTGGGCTAAATCCCGTCTAGAGCCCCTCTATAGTTGCTGTTACAACTTTTCAATTGTGTTTGCTTGCAATGTCTGATCCCTCACATTTTCACAAGTCATTTTATCACCTCCAGACATCAGTATACAGTTCGTATATTGAATTAGTCCTAAGCTTTCTATGGAAAGCTGAAATGCTTGAAGGGCTTTTTCCCCTTTTGGTTAAAATTGATTTTTTTAAAAAATTAAAATCCATGGGAGAATTGTCAGAGTATGCATCACAACATCCAGGAATGTGTATGCAACCCATCACTTTGACTTCCCATAAGGCTACCACAAATTAAAATGGCAACATTAGGACAAATTTGTAATGCAATTTGGCTTTTTCTCAGAAAAGAAATGGGTGGATTAATTAAACCTCCCTCTCCCCAATTTGTTGTTTAGATTATGCAAAAGCCTGGAAGAATTATTTTAATCTAGGGGGTGATGCAGAACCTTAATTTTGGAATTTAGGCCCAGGGCTGTATACAGATAGTTCTTGACTTACAACAGTTCACTTAGTGACTATTCAAAGTTACAACACCACTGAAAAAAATGACTTATGACCATTTTTCACACAGCCTTTGCAGCATCCCCATGTTCAAATAATCAAAATTCAGACACTTGGCAACTGATTCATATTTATGACTGTTGCTGTGTCCCAAGGTCATGTGATCCCCTTTTGCAACCTTTTGATAAGCAAAATAAAATGGGGAAGCCAGATTCACTTAACAACCGGGTTACCAACTTATCAACAGCAGTGATTCACTTAACAACTGTGGCAAGAAAGGTCATAAAATGGGGCAAAATTCACTTAACAAATGTCTCACTTAACAATAGAAATTTTGGGCTCAATTATAGTCATAAGTCAAGGACTATACCTGTACACCCAACTGGCCTTTTGAGGGCAACAATAATGCTAATGTGGCCCTCAATAAAATTGAGTTTGACACCCTGGACTAAAGCAATCAGGTTCTAGTCCTCTTGGTAGAGATGTCACCAAACATACTATCTCTCTGGACTGCAAGTGTTTGGGTATCAAGACAGTAGCTCTACTCCTTTAAAAAGTAGTTCCAGATCTCTGCTTTCTCCCCATGTTGTTAACATCTAAACAAAACCACTGGAAAAGATCATCTATCAGTTCAGGGTGAGATATTATCAGTATGCAGGTGAAGCCCTATATCTAGGTCAAGCAAGCCTGGATGTCTTTCTACCATGCCTAAAAGATCTGAAGTGGATGGGAGGAAACAAGCTAAACTGAATCCAATGAAATGAAATTGTTTGTCGTCCAGAAACCAACTGATTTATTGGTGACTCCAATAATAGCTCTGGATAAGATCATACGTCCCACAAAAGCAGCTCCACAATTTGGGAGTTCTCTAGGACCCTCCTACTTGATCAGCAGGTAGAGAGTGTGGCTAAAGGATATTTTGTTCATACCAACACCTAGACAGTATTGTGGGAGCTGCATTGGCTACCAATATACTTTTAGAAAAATTCAAACTGACAGTTATGATTATAAAGTTTTTCATTGCTTGGGTCCAAGTTATCGGCAGGACCACCATCTTCTCTGAATCAAATTTGCCCTATTCTGTGTGTTTGATCTCAGAGGGCGAGATTCAGCTCTCCCAATTTGGAACATGAGGGGATTGATGATCTAGAAGATCTTTTCAATAATGGAACAGATTGTTCCACGAAACCCAGATAGTTCCAACATTCTTAATGGTTAGAAAAGATGATAAAGATGGTGCACTCCCACCATGTGTTTGAGGTTCAAGTGCCAGCACTGTGCTATTGTAGATATTTGTGCCTTGTGTTTTTTCTTTTATTTCAGAATTATAGAACATAAGGGATCTAGTTAATTTAATTTTACTTCTAATTCTCTTTTAATGATATGTTTAATGAGTAATCTGGTGGTTTCTACTGACTGTTATTATAATCATAGTTTTATTATTTTTTTCAGCAATCCAGAATTTTATGAATGGGACAGGATAGAAACTATATAAATTACATTATTCAAAATTTGGAGACTGAATTGTACAATTTGGAATTGTACAATTCCAAAGATTCGCAAATAAATGAACTCTTGATTTTCATTCTTAATATCTTCTTGATAATTGCAATATTTCTAGAAATGTTATGGAATATATGGATGGAATAGTAATTCATCTTGCCTTTAGAATGGAGAGCATTCTTGAAGAATATTTGTTGATATTAAATAAAATCTCAAAATATTTCCATGCTATACAGTAACTCTGAACATATATGTTAGTTACATCAACTATGACTGTAAGCCGCCCAGAGTTACCCTGAGGTAAGATGGGTGGCCAATAAATTTTACAAATAAATAAATAAATAAACTGTCCCCTGAATACTACCAGCCTCTTTACAAGCCACAGTAATTAAATTTGACTAAACAATGAGCCAGAAAAACTACTGATGACCATAAATGGACAAGTACATTAAGGAAGCACCTAAATTTCAAGAGGTGATCTCAGAAATATTTGATATCCCATTATCTCCAGTAGAATATTATAATAGTACACAAGAGAATCTTGTTTTAGGCCTAATGGATTTTTGATAAACAAATAATGGTAGAGTATTACTTCAAATGGCCTATAAACAAAGCAATTCAGTTCATTTCGTTCTTGCTTTTTTTCAAGAGACACTAATACATAAAATAGCAACTGATAAGATGCAGCTTGCTTCATTTGTAATGGAAAAATATTTCTGTCACAATGGGGTAAAACACAAAAATATTTATTTATTCATCTAAGGATATAAATATTGATAGAAAGAATAAAAGAAATGTAATAGTTAACAATTAGCCTCATTCTAACACTACTTCACGAAACTCTATTGAGGATTAAATTACTCATTCTATCACAGAAAGATCACCATTTGAACTGATGAAAAAAAAAGATAAAGCTTCCATAAAACTGACTCATTAGCAACAAGGTTTTTCTACGACAACTCATCCTGTCAAGTCTAATTGTGTCCAGAGGAAACATTAGAGAAACAAGCATTATGTACTTTTAAAGAGTGCCAAAGAAAGTATCTTCCAACAAAAGATTTGGTGGAGGTGAAGCTGCTCTATAAAATGAAGAAAGGGTTATTTCAGACTAAGATAATTCAGTGACATTTCAGGAGATTCAGTTAAATTAGAAATGAAATATTTTAAAAACATCTAAACCTAACCAAACAAACATTTACTGAATAATCTAAAGAGGATTTTGCTCTGAATTTTGTTGTTAGTTTTGCTGGATGAATACAAGAAACTTTTTTAAAAATCTTAACAAAAGAAGACAAACCATGCAGAGACCTTACTACAAACAATGCAGGAGTTTAAAAGAATACAGGTTGCTAAAGAATTTTCAGCATTTCATCACAAGTTTTTAATTGAATCTTGCGGGTCTATTAATAGTTATACAAAGAGGGTTTATATGTTACATGTGCATTTATGTTTTTAATTAGAAGCTTATATTAGTGAGGGAATTATAGAGGGGGAAAAGGCAGAATGAACAGAATGAGATGAAGTAGACTGAAAGAACAAAGTCCTTAATAAAATCCAATTTGAATTCAAAACCTTAGATATCAAGAGCCTCTACTGCACCATTTCAATACTCCACAGACATGCTAGATAACTCTGGATTAACAGTCATATAAATTCAAAATGACCACCATCTTGGATCCTTTAATAAGAGATGTGAAAGGGGGAAAAGGATTTATGAAATATCAACTATGAAGTACTATGAACCAAATACAATGCAAAAGAGTCCAAAATTTACCAAATTAAGAATTAAACTAATATGTGGAAGTTTTACTTAATAAAATCTTCATACAAAGACAATAAAAACTGTTGATATTACTAGAGATTCAGAAATGAAACTGGTTAAACAAGATTTCATGTGATAACTCATGAAGTCTGAACTTCCCATCACCATCACCTTTTTGACCTATTTTTCCTGAAAAGAAGCTTTCTGTAATTGTTTGATGGAGGACAAGGCAAACCCAGAAAACACAATGTGTTTACAACAATACTGATAATTTATTTGGTTTTCAACATTAACTTGTTTACTCCTAAAAACAAAAACATTTAAAGTTCCGCAGCTTACAGCTCCATTTGTAAAAGAATGAACATCTCAACTTGTATACCAAGTATATTTTGTGAGCAAATCAAGTCATACATATTGTATTTTTAAATGTTACTACTGCATGTCTATTTTTTTCTATTCTTTGAACTCCAGTTAAGTAGCTGGAAGATTTTATTTCCATTAGCCTTTTTCTTGAAGGCTATATGGTATATGGAAGAACAGAAAATAGAATAAAAAGTAAGAGTTCTTCAAATATAATTTTTGTAACATGAAAAAGGTAATAACTGAAGAAAAACATATGAAATGATCAAACCACTGTGGTTCTCTTTGGCTCTAATAGGGTTGATTTTAAAAAAGTATTTTGAACAGCCCTGATAGATTGAATGAAAAGTGAATTGAATATATATAGCAGATGTGAACGAGCAACAACCTTCCTTTCATCAAATCAATGTCCAAAAGAATTTAGGGTAACTAGACAAGTTCATACACTTTGCTCAGTCGCATTGCAATTATTATAAGTGCATAACTAACTTTTTAAAAAATTAAACTTCTCTTCCAGATTTCTGCTCAGGAAGAGTTATAAAGATGGCTGGTAAGTCTATAAAGGCTTGCTTACCAATGTCCCATCCATTCACTTTCCTCAGAGACTGACTGATCAACTGGTTGACTCCCGGGTTATTGTCTCCTGGAAGTTGGAGCACTTATCATTTAAAACGATTTAATTTTACCCCAACAGCTGCCACATCAACAGCAATATTACTACAGTCCATCAACAGTTTCAGTGATACAAGCGTGGATTTTCTTGTCATCCTTTCCAATCAATGCAATTTATCTCAAGAGTGCCAAGATTGTAATCCACACTAGTATCTGTGTACACAGATCAGACCGTGGCTATCTTTTTCCGGTTGATTAATCCGGAAGGACGGATTTTCAATCTGTCCTCGGCACTAAAAGGTAAGGGAAGCGCAACCAAACAGGTGATGGTAGCGATGGAGGAATAAAGAGAAACAAACTACGGGCATCCTGACCCACCCCGGCTTTTTTACCTTTCACTTGACTTTCGTACTCGGCTACGATCTCTTTGTCCTTCTTGAATCTGCTTGAGGATGACATTATCCAGACGATTTTTTTCGTTTTACACTGCTAGAGAAGACTCCGGAGTTGGGATTACAGGATTATCGCTTTCCCACAGAGAAAGGGGGATCGGCTGGGTTAGGCGCGGCACTAAGCAACGCGTCCCACGCCAGAGCCTGCCGGTTCTCGGAGTAGCTGGCGTAGGTCCCTTCAGCTCACCTCCACAAAAGAGGGGCTGAAGAGGCGGCTTTAAACTAATCCCGGGGCGGGCACCATTCTCCAGCAATAAGGATTGGGGGGAAGAGAGCAGCACAAGGCGGGGCCCCGTTCGCCTCCTTTCGCTCCGTACCGCGGTTGCCCTTCTCCGAAGCTTCGATTAAGTCACTGGAACCGTCGAGTGTTCCCTGGAAGCATCGCTTGCCTCGGGCGAGGAGAAGGGATGGATCCCGGGTGGTGCTCGGCTAGTGTCCGGCGCGTCCGGCGGCACTCGATGAACTGTCGGCAGCTGCTATCGTTGTTGTCGCCTCCTCCCGGAGAGCGAGAGCTACGCAGGCGACCCGCTCCCAAGAGACCTGGGCGAGGCGCCGTCTAACTCAACCTCCAGCAGCCCCTCAAAGCGTCTCCCGGATAAGCCAGCAGCCTCGCCCTCCCAACAAAGTTCTCGCTTCGCCCTTTCCTTCGCCTGCTCCCACTCGCCTCGCCTCCTCCAGCTGGTGCCGCCGCCAAGCCTTTAACTGAGCCCACCGCTTTGCCGCCGCTTCCCGCAGCTGTTGGCCTGAAACGGGAAAGGAGAAAGGAGACCAGCAGCCCATCCGAAGGCGCTCAAGCAAGGAGAAAGACTTTAGCCTCCTGCCCAGCGGCGACCAAGTGCCTATCGAGTTCTTTCCCCTCCCTGTGCAGAGCGACGTCTCTAGTAGCCAACGGCAACTACGCCAGTTCTTCTGCCGCCCAATGGCAGAGAGCAGAAGGCGGGACGTAGCGAGCGAGGTTGCCGAGTGCCTCCCGGGGTGAAGAAGCGAGCGGCCTGTGCCCAGGCTGACGCTGGAGGCTGTGCTTAAACGCCGGCTTTGCTAAACGCGCTGCTGCTCCTGAGCGGGACTCAAAGCAGCTGCAGAGGGGGAGGGACGGCAGTTGAGCCGCGCGGCGCCTGTCCTCTTCCCTCTCCCGGCGAGCATCTGGTGAGCGGGGCTGTGCTGGGGAAAGGAGTGCTGGGCGAAGATAAGGTGTCGGAAAGCGCTCGGTCCCGGCGTGGAAAGTAAATGCGGTTCTGCCTGAGGAGGAGGAAAGAGAAGGGCGGTTGCTTAGTTTGGAGATCACGTCTGCAACCTTGTCGCAAGATCGCCAGAGCATTGTTTCCTTGTGTTCGCTTGAAAACCGTGTTCATCTTCTAGGTGCCTCCGCCATCCCGTCCCTTTTAAGAATCCTACTAAATAGCTATTAGAGGGGAAACTACAGAGTATTGTGATGATCTTACACCGAGAAATAATGTATAGATGTGCGCACGCATCTATATATCTTCCACGAATGCGCCTGGAAGTATAAGAAGTAACCACACCCATCTTTGTGGAAGACACGCGCGCGGTCCAGATCCGAAGGCGAAGGAATAAATGCCACGGAGAAGGCCCTCGGCTTGCGAAATATAGATAGTACATTGATGCTTGTAAGACTGACAGAAAATTACGCTGCTATTGTTAAGTTGCGAGCAATGATAGAAATCTTTTAGATTTCTTGTTTTTCTAAACTATTTCCAAGATTGATGTTTCGTGGCATTTAAGCAGTGTACTAAATAATATATATCTCATGTATAATCCGTTTTTCCAAGGAGCTGAGATGACTTCCTCAACCAGTTTTACAATAATTCTGTGAAGATAATAGGTTCAGATGTGTCTCCCAGTAGTGGGATTCATGGTCGAATAAGAGTTGAAACATGCTTGGACAGCTGCAGTTTGGAAAAGCCTAAAATCAGATGCAGAATAATTCAATGTTGGTTGATGGTGAGGGTCATTTCTCCCACAGAGCTGCAAATGATTTAAAGAAGCTTTATTTGCACTATCTGTGAAGGGACTGACCTGGCCTTTATATTGGGCAGTTGATAGCAACATAAAAGAAGTGTGCATTGGCGGGGAGGGGCATGATTCTAGCTCTTATCTGTAGTCTGACCCTAGTTTTCAATTTGACTATTTAAACATAATAGTCCATGCCTTTCTATGACAAACCTTATTTTACCCAACTTGGATTTTAAAAATTATTTTTTTTCAGTATTACACTTAGAAGTAAATGAAGCAAGATAGGTCTACCAATTAAAATTCATCATCCCATTAAACCACTACATCATTCATTGAGATATTATTTAAAGCAAAATGTGCTTTTATTTAAAAAAGATTTCTGTTGCATATGGAAATTTTAATTGAACAATCACTTTCAGGGAATTTTATATTAAATACCAGAATAATTGTTACTTACTCTAGTACAGGATGTTAGGCACAACTATAGGACTTGGTAGGCCCTACAGATAGCCCTAGGCTGATATGTACATTTCAGGTTGCAGTATAGTCATGGGAAACATATCTGGGACTGAAGCTATCTTTCTTCAGATAATCAAGTCAAAGTTTATTAACCAAATTTTATGTGGACTGTAATATGGCTTGGCTGAATTAATTAGAATAATCATCTTCTAAGGATCGAAGAAAGATTCTAATCTAGGCTTATAATGGTACAATTGTCTTTCAAGTTGTTAAAGGCGTTACTAAGCTCATGGTCTGAAGTCACTGACTAAATGACAAGAAATCATGTTTGGATCATAGAATGTAAGTCAAAAAGAATTTAAATGAGAATAGAGAGAACATTGAGGACATCTGCAAGGTTATTTTTCAAAAGCTGTTTTTATTTATATATATGGGAAGGGCTCATGAAGGCAATCTTGTAAAGTATAGCTTTCACTTAAACGAAATAATGTTTTTATGTTTTTTATGACCCATTTTCATTAACATGCAGTCTGTTTGAAGCTTAGCTCATTCTATTTTTTTTCCTGCTAATGTGATTATTTCATTTTAGACAAATCTCTTCACTTGCTGCTTAATCCTTTTCTATTTACACAATGTAGACTTATAAAAGGGAGGCATTTTATCAGGCAAACTCTAGTGGGAGTAGTTCATGGTAGTATATCTGGTCATTAATATAAATTGCACATACTGTTTATAGGTAAATTGAAGTAATTATACTGGGTCAGAAAGAAGATTGCATACGCAGATATAAGCTCTTCTATTAAAATATTAAAGTATTTGATGAAAGAGATCTATTTGTTCTTTATACAGAAGAAATTCTAAAAACTGGCAAAAAGGAACAGCTTAAGCTACCTTATAAAGAATATATAATTGAGTTATTGCCAGTATTGCCTACAGGAAATGTGGCTTTCTGTATGTTGCTAAAGGACAACTTCTGGTAGTTGCTACAACTGAGAAACACCACTTTCTCATCCCAGTGTAGAAGTTGTGGTACACAGCTCCATGGGTTCAAACAGGGTTTTCCCCCTTCACATCTGCAACTTTCTGCAGACAAAACATGCATCTTACTATTAAATTGTAAATAATAAATTTATCAGCAATTAAAAGATTTGTTTATATTTTCAAGAGGAGTGTCCCCAATTCATAACATCATGGGTTGGTCTAAAGGATGTAGAGTATATGGTGTTTTAGGAGTAGCCTCATCTGACTATATGAGAAGGACATCTAATTGCTCATCCCATGTTCCTTTAATTGCAGCTACTATGTAAGATTCCTTACAAAACTTTTTAAAAAAACACCCTTATTAACCAGACTTTTCCTCAATCCCTACCCCCATTGAGGCCACTTAATTTTATATTTATTTGATCCAATGTTAAAGTAGTGTTTTTCATCTAATCCTGAAGCACAGTTTGTGATATTTCACCAGAATTTGACATGTTCCTATTGGTCATTTTCTGCTATAGTGGACACATTTCTCTCCACTGATCACTGGAGACTTTTGTATAACATTAAGCCCTCACTATGCAGGCTGTTTGTCTACACAGGTACTGATTTATATGCCAGAGCAGGGCCAAAAACAAATGACACAATGGGCTGATGGAGTGAGCAATAGAGGGAGAGATGTCAATGGACAAAAGTGATGGAGAAAATTATATCTCCTTGACTGAAGATAGAGTGAGAAAGTAAGAAAAAAAAGCAAGGAAGAAACGTGAAAAGGTGAAGACAAAGTTGAATGAGGAAAAAAAAAACCCGAGCATGAACACAATGAGAGGGAGTGATAATCTATAAATCCCCCTTGAGACAGCAGTTATGGTCTGCCTTGTGCAGTAAGTGTGGGCTTCCTAGTAAAGCAGGAAAGGCAGAAAGCCCCCATCCATCCCATAGATCAGGTTCAGAGAAGACCAAATCCATCTGCCAAAATTCAGCTCTATTTTCCCAGTCCCATGCAACATTAGGGAGAAGGACTAGGGAATGTTTTTCCTGTTGGCAGGAAATCTAATAACTTTCCTTAATTTGTTGCACATTAAAGCTGTCGAGACAGCACCATTTGCCAGCCTTGTTGCTGAGGCGGAATAGAGATCAGCTGTTGAGACAGCAAATTATGCTGGCCTACTTTGTGTCGCCTCACTGGCTGGAGCAGAACATGTTGAACTGGCCGCCTGGATGTGCCTGTAGACTCAGGAACTGTAAATTATAGGGATCAGCACACATTTCTCCGTCATAAAAGCAGTGATTTATGTTTAAACACATGATGTCATAACTATAAATGCACAAGCATAACAAAATAGTACTAAAAGCTTTTGCATTGCAGTCTTTCATTATATATTCTCATTAGCTGTTGAACAGTTTATGAGTTATGCTATTAAAAAAAGAGACATCCTTTGAATACCTTTCCTGAAATATCACTGAGATTTACTAAGCTCACATCATAATGAAACCCACTAGCTTCCTTAAGTGAGAAAGTTGAAACTTATTTTCAAGGGAACAGTCTGCAGAAATGATACATGAAATTCTAAACATTAAATTCTTTTATTAGATTTTATTAGGATTTCCAAGATAATTATCATCATCATTATGAAGGACAAGCATGTACATTGTTAGCAGAATTAACAAGCATATATTCTGTGTGTGTAAACAAAATACAGGTTTACTTAAAATTATGCTTAATATGAAGATTTTTCTGTAATTACTAATGTTTCTATTTAATTTCTATATTAAACAAAAACATAAGAATATAGTTCTTAGTTTGGTAGTCAATACCTGATAATTCATTTACTTCCAATTAATTTCAGTGGATCATATGATCAGGTTTGGATACAACCCATTCAGTTGGCTATAAAAAAATTAACATTTTTTGGGCTTCCGGTTTGGTCTCCGTCGCTGTCAGACGGTCCCTTGGGACCGCCAGCCCCGTCGCCCGTAAAGAGCCGCCTTCACAGCTGAAAGGCGGCTCGAAAAACTCTCATTTCCATAAGGAAATGTGAGATAGAGCAGACGAGGGCAGGTAGAACCCTCTGCGAAGTCCCCAGAGTTTTTCTTTTACTCTTGGGGACGAAGCAGGATGAGGCTCCCTATTTCCTTCGCCGCTGCTCCGGGCTTCGGGAGACCTCTGCCTTTTGCAGAGCCAGGCGACGTGACCAAGCCTCTTAACGAAAATCAACAGATGGTTTAATTAAAGAGGACGAGATTTGGACTTGGGACCCTAAATCGCAAGTATTTTTAACGATTTTACAAGCGTTTTTAAGTGAAGGAAAAAAAAAGTTTAAAATGGCAACTGCTGAGGCTTGAGAAGAAGAAGAAAGCCGAAAGCGAAAGTCCTTCTGTAACAAGCTACAAAGTAGCGGAATAAACAGTGCTGGCTAGAATCTAGAAGAAAAATATCTATTTTAAGTTTCCTTTTTTCTTGGAGATTTGTACTTGATCTTGTTTGGGGAGAAGTTTTCTTTCTTTAAAAAGAGTTTGTGTGGCAGGATGGCGTTAAAACTAATAAAGCCTGACAAACAAGCAGCGGGGGGGGGTGTTCCCCCATTCACAATTATGTGAACAAGTTTCGAGCTTACAGACTCAGAAGAATGGCTTTAATTTAAAAGAATCTGTCCTGGAGGAAATGGCAAGATATCACGAGACTGTGAACCAGAATTTTGAAAAATTTAGGCAGGAAATTAAAGAATTGATACAACTAAAGTATGATAATTTGCAACGAAAGATTGTAACAGTGACTAATGCTTTTTCAGAAATAGTTATAAAGATGGATACAAATATCAAGTTATTAGAGTCTAAAATGGAGGAAGTTGATGATAAGATTTATAATTTGGACAATAAAATACAAAGAATTGAAAATGATTTGATAAATATTCAAGACAATAGTTTAGAAGTAAAGTCTAAAAAGGAAGCTGGTCACGAGACTTACAATGCAGAAGATATAAAGCAAGGGATTGAAAAAGAAGTTACAATGATGCAATACAGGCTCACGGAATTTGCGGTTAGAATGAGAGGGTTACAGGAAAATAATAGAGATGATTTAAGAAAAATATCTGCTCAAGTTCTGGCCGGGATTTTAAAGGTTCACCCTGAGGAGGTATCTTGTAAGATTGACAAGGCCTATAGAGTAAATTCTTGGATTGCAAAGCAAAGGCAATTGCCTAGAGATGTGGTGATTTACTTTACAGATAAAGAAATAAGAAATGATATTGTGCAGAAATCCTTTAATTCTACTCTACAATTGTATGGAAGAAAGATCTGTATATATAAAGAGTTGCCGCCCAAGATTTTAAAAGATAGAAAGAAATTTGGATTTTTGGTGACTGAGCTAAAGAAACAAAACATCTCATTCAGATGGGACATTCCAGTTGGCATAATATTGAGATATCAAGGAGAAAGATAGCAACTAAATACTGTTGAAAAAGCGGAAGAATTTTACTACAAGGTTCTTAAAAAGCAAAATCAACAAGAGATAGAAATTCAGGATAAGCAGAAGGAGGTGGAAGTAATGGAAAAACAACAAGTTACAGAGGTATTTAAGCCACAAAAGCAAAACCAACAAGATCAAGTTATAGATCAGCATGAAAACCAAACAGTTGATATACAATTTATAGAAAGGAAATCAGGATGGAGATCTAACCCACAAAAAGTCAAGAAAAGAAGAAGCAGGTCTCACAAAAACAAAAACTTTTAAACTAAACAACAGTGTAATGCCAGTTATCTAAGAGATGATTGAATATATGAAAAGATAGCTGAGGTAAAGTATTGGTTTATATTATCTTGAGGAGAGTGACAGACCTCTGCAGTGCTGTACTTTTGGGATGTGAAAAGGGCCTTAAACTGAATGGATTGGAACTATCTTTTTTTGGATTCTTTGACAAATGCACTACGTTTATGCTGAGCTACAAGGCAAGAGAGTTATGGGATTGGGGCACGCAGATGATCTGATTGTTACCCTATTACGGTGGTTGGAATTAATAATTTAGATGAAAGACACTACTATAGACACTATATGGAATACAAATATAAAGTCACTCGGGTGGTTGTTGGTTTTTTTTTTTTTTTTTAGAAGATATTTGCTATTGATGGGGGCAGATGGTAATTGAAGATACCGAACATACTGTTGGAATTAGGATGTGATGTTACCCTAACATGGGTGATGGAGTTAACAATCCAGCTGAAAGACATTACAGAAGATATCATATGGATTACAAGCTTAAAGTCAGTTTAAGAGGATTTTATTTACATAAGGGAATACTTTTTAGTGGTGTGGGCAGAAGAATAAAGATATTAAGAATTATTAAGTATGGTAGTCCTGTAGGAAAGTGGGTGGAGACAGGTTAGCTTATTGATTGTTTAGTTTAAGAAAAGGGATATTATGTTTAGATATGAATATATGTAAAAGATTTGAGTTAAGAGATATATCTATGGGGGTGGAGGAAATGGGCAGACTATGAGTTGAATCAATGTTAAATTAGGAATTATTATATAGTCTTATAGTGGAAGGTTGCTTTGAAATGTTATATTAATATACATAAAATATTTGATTTAAGAGATATATGTATGGGGGGGAGAAAAAGGGTAGATTATGAGCAGAAATTGCTAAACTGGGAGATATAATAATATGCTAAATTAGGAGTTATTATATAATGTTATAGCAGAATGTTATTTTGAAATGTATAGTATAAGGGGGATATAATAATAATATTAGAAAGAAAGGGTCAGCGTATGGGGGATGGAGCAAGGGGATGGTAAAGTATTATATAATCTGTTATGAATTTGGGTTTTATTTTGAAGAAGCCACAGGGGGAGGGGAGGGGGAGGGGGGTTAGGGAGGAGGGGGGAAAAAAAGGGGAAAAAATTTGTATTTGAAAAACTTTTTCAATAAAAAAAATTAACATTTTTAAACAAAGGTTAGCTAAATTAAAATGCTAGGATGTGTATGTATAATTTTTTTGCAGCAATACAAGGTAGTTTCCCATTGCCTTCTTCCAAAAGCCATGGGATTCAGACAATATTAGCAAGATGGTTCCACAGAAATAGAAGTATTTAGTGGTCTTTGGGCCAGATGAAAAAATTTACTTCATGAACTAGAATTCAGTTAAAAAGTTCAGTATTTGAAAAAGGACTTTTTCAAATAACCATTAGATAGAACTCTGTAATACAGCACTGTTACTTTCTGAATGGTTTTAGAACCTGAATGGAAAATTATTCATTGAATGCTTTGATAATGGCTAATTTTATTTTTTTAGCTAGATGGGTAATCTACAACCACACATATGACAAACTAATTCTTTTACATTAATTGAGGAAAAGCTTTGCTTTGCTTTGCTTTGCTTTGCTTTGCTTTGCTTTGCTTTGCTTTGCTTTGCTTTGCTTTGCTTTGCTTTGCTTTGCTTTGCTTTGCTTTGCTTTTAGCAAGAATCCTTTAGTAGCTGGGAATATATCTGAGATGGGGGCATTTACCTCTGAGTAAACCAACTTTTTCCTGCCAACATCCTGCTCTACAGCCTGATTGCGGAGAGGGTTGTTGCTGAGAGAGATGAACAATGAATACCAGGACAGCACACCAAGTCTATTCTAACAGCAAGATCACCCAAAGTGTGAAGGTTGTTCCAGCTGCCCAGCTAAAGGAAGCCAGTGTCTATATCAGGCAGCAGTGATCAGGAAGATGCTGGAAGCTTTGGCAAAGGCATACTTTCATACAGTGTGGGAGAAGGCATTGGTAAGCCACTCCTGTATTTTACTGAGAAAATATCTTGAATAGGTAATATAAAGTGATTGAGGATATACTGCTGGATGATGGGCCCCTTAGGCCAGATAGCATTCAGCAAGCTACTGAGGAAAAGCTGAGAATCTTTCAGAATACTAATAGTATTTGTGATACAGCTAAAACTGATGTTGCCATGAGAGAGAAAAGAAAAAAAGCCAAAGTCGGAAAAGAAAATCTAAAGCTGCAAAGACAAAATTACAGGAACATGGAAGGTAAGAAATATGAACTTGGGAAGGTCACAGCGAAAAATGAAATCGACTATAAACTGTAGGCATCAGTGAATTATAACAGATTGGAATTGGGCTAGTTCACTAGTAGTGAACAGTAATATTTACTATTTACCACTCAACACACAAAAAACAACAGCCATGAAAGATATAGCAAAGGCTTTTTATAGCCTTTGCGATATCTTTTCATGGCTGTTGTTTGTTTTTTGGCTACAATGTACATTTAAGCATAAACCCTTTAATAACATCATCATATATATATTTATGCTTCAATCACTAAAGCAGAGGATGAGGCAGTTAAAAGAGCTTTATGGTTAAGTTCAATTGACAGAACATTCAAGTTTGGGGTTGTAGACCACAGTGTCAGAGTTTGAAACAATTAGAAAAAATGGGTTGAACTATATGGCCTAGGAAACCATAATGGAACAATGTATCCATTTCTGCCAATCCAACAACTTTTCATTGCTAACACATTCTTCAAACAAGCAAAACTATACATATATACATACATGTATTATACATATGTACAATTACAGATATCAGTGTTACCAGATAGAACCAACAGAAATAACATTGACAATATTATTGGTACCAGAGGTGCAAAGCTCAATTATAACTCAGAAGATATGGGCAGGGACTGACTGCAGCATAAGCTGCTTATGTGCAAGTTCCAAATTGGGCTAAAGGAAAGAACAAACCCAATCATTTTCTATTAAACTATCTTAAGCTTATGTCCACTATTTTCAAGGTAAACTTCAGGAATTACTTTGAAGTCCTAAAGCTCATTGATAGGGAATCAGAGGAAATGTAGAATAAAATCAAGAATAATTCAATCAAAGTTAAATGTAAAAAGAGATTGTCAAGAGGCTAAGACCAGTAAACAGAAGAAATCAAACGACATAAAGAAGACAATGGAAATTGCCAGGAGGCAAAAATAAAAATTGAAGTCAAAAAAGACAGAGATGTCAGGAAGAAATTTATCAAATAATTTAAGAGAGTTTTTAGAAGACACAAGATTAATATCAATAATAATGACATCTGTAAAGACACTGAAGATAGAAACAAAAACAAAGGACATTTTTCAAAATCTTTTGAAACTTAGAGGTTTCAATTTTGAAATGGCATTCTAAAATTGCCAATAGAGAAAGTAAATCTCAAAAAAGATTAAAAAATGAAATATATGAATTTCCATACAATAGGGATATCAATAGCCATTAACAAAACATTCCTCTTTTTTTTACAAGAATTAACAGTGCTAGAGCAGGGGTGTCAAACATGTGGTCCACAGGCTGGATGTGTCACACTCTGGCCACGTCCATCCCAGTTTAGCAAAGGGGAAAAAAAGTGATAATCATGTGATGACGACGTGACTATGCACTAAATTTATCCTCTAGCACCCCTGTGCTAGAGGATAAAGTTAGATCAGCACTCTGATCCCTACCAAGCAGGAAGGCTTCAATTAATGGAATATCTACAATAATATGGCAAGCAACAGGAGCAAATCAGTAAAAATATCAGTAAACTATGGCAGGAAGAGAGAGCAGTTTATATAGCAACATCAAAGAAAGGAGACTTAAAAGTGTGCAAATTAAAGTATACAATATCCTCAATGTCACATAATAGCAAAATAAAGTTTGGTATCACCCAACACAGATAGAACCCAGTATAGAAAACAAAATACCAAATGTTTAAGATGTTTTAGAAAAAATTGAGTAACAAGGAATGTTAGTGGTGATGCACAGCGGATGATTGAGAAAGTCAAAGAATACATAAAGATAAAAATATGTGCTTCATTGATTATAGAAATGCCCTTGATTGTGTTGACTATGTCAAACTGTGGAATATCCCTAGAAAAATGGGAATCCTAGAACATATTATTGCCCACATGCAAATTCATACATAAGTCAGGAAACCATAGTCCAGACCGAACATGATGAAATAGCTTAGCTTCAGTTTGACAAGGGAATGAGACAAATATGTATACTTTCTCCTTATTTATTCAAACTATAGTATATACTGAATATATATTGTGGTAGGCTGAATTGGATGAAGATTAATATGATTTAGTAATTGGAGGAAGAAGTGTTTTAACTTGTGCTTTTTGCAGCTTTTAAAGTGTTACTGCTTCATCCTATTTCTCAACTTTGGCAATTTCTAAAATATTCTTGCTCTGGAATTCTGGGAGTTGAAATCCAAATTTCTTAAAGTTGCCAAATACTGCCACAAAATATGTCATCATAGGGTTAATTTATCAATTCGTACAGAATTCTGGATTTATTGGGCTTGCAGTGCAGTCAAAAAATATTGTTTTAATTCAGTGGAAAGAAGCTCTTTTTAACTGGATTTTAAATCCTGGTTTGAAGATATATGTGCCTTTTTTGTAGTTTCTTTCCTATATTAAAGAAAAAGAAACAAAAAAATAAATAAAAGCACTTTTATAGGAATATACTAATGTCACTAAGCTTAAGAACCATCTTCAGAGACATGCATTTAAAATAAAAGTGCAAACTATTACAGTATCATTAATTTTCTATTTGAGATTATTTTATATATTACCTTTTGCAGACCCATTATTTGTGCCCCTATTATTCAGGAAAAGGTTGAAAATGTTTGTGTTAACAGTTTCTTCTTTTGTTCAAAATGATTATATGAATTCATTAATGAAACTCTCACTACCATGCTTTAATAATGCAGTTTTATGGCTTCATTATTAATAATGTATATCATACTACTAAAAAGTCTTAGCTCATTTTCATCACAATCATTATTTTCTACAAGAAACATTTTAAATTATTATTTTCATGGCAATCTATGGAAAACCAATTATTTGGCTAAGACTAACCCTAGGGGTTAGTAATCTCTTGATCCAGTGGTGGGATTCAAATAATTTAACAACCGGTTCTCTGCCCTAATGATTTCTTCCAACAACCAGTTCACCAAACTGCTCAGAAAGTTAACAACCAGTTCTCCCAAAGTGGTGTGAACTGGCTGAATCCCACCACTCTTTTATTCTTTCTAGTATTGAATACATTATTTTATAACTGCTTGTTCCTTTCATTCTGGTTAGATGACTCTTTATTAACAAGTAAAGAATATAAAAATGCAATATGTGAAGGACCAATTCACACAAATTTCAATCAGATGTAGCATAATAAAGTATATCTATAGATAGGAGATTACAGGTAGTCCTTGACTTATGACAATTGAGGCCAACATTTTTGTTGCTATGTGAGACAATTGTTAAGTGAGTTTTTCCATTTTATGACCTTTCTTGCTAAAGTTGTTAAATGAATTATTGCAGTTATTAAATTAGTAACATGGTTGTTAAGTGAAGCTGGCTTTCCCGTTGACTTTGCTTGTCAGAAGGTTGCAAAAGATGGTCATATGACCCCAGAACATATCATAAATATGAACCAGTTAATAAAAATCTGAATTTGATTAGATGACCATGGGGATGTTGCAATGGTCATAAGTGTGAAAAATGGTGATAAGTCCATGTTTTCAGTGCCGTTGTAACTTCTAATGGTCACTAAATGGACTGCTGTAAGTCAAAGACTCTCTGTATTGGTGTTTATTTTCTCTCTTTTAAAATGACCTTTTCCTTCTCTTTGAACCCTCATGAATTTGGCATATATACCAGTGGTGGGATTCAAATTTTTCCACAAATTTTTCATGTGACTGACTGGGTGTGGCAAACTCAATGTCACTCATGACAAGGTGGGGCGGCACCACTCCACCAAGCCATGCCCACCAAGCCAAACCCACAGAACCGACAAAAAAGTTCAGTCAAGTCTTCTGGCTGCTTCTCGCCTCCTTCGCATGTTTGCTCCGTGTGTATGAGGCCGAGAAGGAGGAGAGAAGAAGCCACATTGAATACTGCGGCAGAGAGAAGCCAAACTTTTCTGTCTCTCTTCACAGCGGACCTGCTCAGAAGGCAGCTCCTGTAGCCTGTCCCTTTATGGTCCCCCCCCCCGCATCGAAGTACCTTAAAGACTGCAGCGGCTGCCTTCCGAGCAGCTCCACTGTGATGCCATTCCTCCGATGCTGCAGGCCGTTCTCCTGGCCGGGTCCTGCCATGAGCAGCACTGGCAGGCAATGGAGTGTACATGCATGGCATGAACAGGGCAGTGACAGTGGCGACAGTCCCATGACCATTGCTGCCATTGCTGCTGTTCACACCATCCACACATGCGGCCAAGCCTCACTGTGTCCCCACCACCACCAAGGTGACCAGAACAATCGAAGGTGAGCAAGGCAGAGGGCAAGTGGGCAGCAGCTCCAGGACAAGGCCGGAGCCAGGAAATGGTGCATTCCCCGACCAAGCTGAGGTGGGCAGCAATCAGGCGGAGGCTTGGGGCTTCAGGGAATGGTGCATCCCTGGGCCCTGACCCAAGGTGAAGGGCGAGCGGACAGCATGCTTACCTTTGGTGAGCTGAGCAGAGCAGGCGAGGAGACTGGCAAGGCAATTAGCCGGGCCGTGTGGCAAAGGCAACATATAGGGCTGGGTTGGGTGGAGTGAGCTAGTGAGCGGGGTGAGCAGCGGGTGGCTGGGGCGAGCAGGCGGGGCAAGCGCCGAGCAGGTGACCGAGTGGGTATTGGTGGGGCCAACCAGAGGTGGTATTTACCAGTTCGGTGAACCAATTCAAATTTCCACTACCAGTTCGCCTGAATCAGTCCAAAGCGGCTGAATACCACCTCTGGATATATACCATAAAACATTACTGATTTCTTTACCCAATAGTGGTGACCACAGTATCAAGAGAGAAACCTCCTTAGATATCATCACAACAACCTTTCACTGGGCACTACTGCCATAGTTCTGGCCATATTCTGTCTAATGCAAGGATAGTGGAACATGCTCCACTAGTTTGCAGTTACTTCCATAAAATAGCCCTTTCTTTTAGGATTAATTTCACTGGCTTCCAGGCAATCCGTATAATGCTGCTCTATTGCTGCATTCTTCTGTTTCCACTGCTTTCTTGTAATCTCTCATACTAGCAAAGTAATCATAGTGCCTGTTTTTTTTAGGATTGACAAAGCACAGTTGGCTTACTTGATGGAGGAGGTAGGAGTGTCAAGTGATAAAATCATTGTCCTCTTCACTCACTCCAACTGATATATTCTGCACATATTTTCCCTTTAATTAATAATAAACAGCTTCAAGTGCTTGTTGCTGACAGCAGCAACAATAGCAGGGACAAAGGGCTGGGTAGGTGAAGGAGGAAGCACCTGATTATCTCATCCAACTGAGCAACAGTCAGCAAAAATGCTTTGGCCGCATCTCAGTCTGCACCTGGCAAAAAAGATTGGGGCAGGAAAGAGAGGATCTGGATTTGGAGGCCTGAGGATCTGTCACCACCTGCCAAGACTTGCTGGAGAGACAGATTACTTTTCACTTAGATTTGCAGCTGCAGAGATTCACAATTCAGTGTTTCTGAGTGTCCTTCCTTTAACTAGTCGGCTTTTTGACAAGGAAGAGAGCAGTCTAGCACTCTAGGATACCTAGCCATTTAAAGGTTTAATTTTTCCTAGAAACTTGTTTCTGGGTAGAAATGTACTAATTCAGCTTTTCCCGAGCAAGGATCATTCCACCTGGGTGGGGATTATGAAGTCTGGTACACCTAGCGACTACCAGATAAAACAGCTGTTAGAGAGGAAATGAATTAAGGAAACAAAGACCATAAATATTTTACAGAAAGGATAGCCAGTTTTTCTTTAAAAGGTTCACTGAATCTGGTAGAACTTCCTTGTGGATATAGTAAAGGGGCTTCAAATGTCTTAGCAAAGTAGTAATGTTGCATTCTCTTAACCTTTACTTTTGAAATTAACATTATAGCTTAGAAATGAAAAATACAGCAGTCTATTAAGGCATGTGCAGCAGAAGGCAGTGTGAAATAGAACAATGAGGTATGCGCTGTATTAACATTTCCAGATATACCATGGAAAAATGGTCAAACTACAGCATATATGCAGCTGGGAGCAATTCAACTGATGGAATTGAAAGAAGAGACAAGCAGAGGCTCCTTATAGACTATTGAAGGGAAATATTATAACTAAGATGTGCAGTTGCATTCAATTAACTGGGGGCATGCAAAGATATTTTTTCTCCCTTTTTACATTTGATAGTTATGGTTTAGAGAAATTGGCAGCGCATAAATGACAGTAACAGGGCAAATATGTTTGAGCGATGAATAAGTGAACTGGAAACCCCAGGGATAAAGGAATGGCTGTTTATATATTGTGGCCTAAAGTTATGAACTTTATTATGGTTATGTGTCTTTGCAACTTACCAGTAGAACTTTTGAGGGGGAATGCATTACTTGGGTCAATATATTTGAGGTTACTTTTTCTATTACTCCCACCTCAATTTCATGACTTTATCCATTATAATTGTACTTTCTTACATTATTTTACTGTGACATTTGTTCTATTCTGAATTTGAGTTATAAGTAATAATTACATCTTTATAAATATTCATCCACATACGGAATTGTTATTAAGGGTTTTATCATATCTATTATTCCATTCTACTTTCTTTTACAGTTTTTACTCTTAAGTGCACTCTGATACAAGAAGACAAGAACTACGGGATTAATAAATAGAAAATTTGTCCTCCAGTAAAACAGAAAATTGTGGTAAAGATAAACTGCAGTAAAATATTGATTATAACTTTTCTTTTCCAGTACCATTTTGTTGCTATAAAGGAATATCTATCCTAGTCTAATTTAATCAAAATATATTGGCAAAAGAATTGTGTGGAAAATAACAGCAGATGTTCTTATATTTTCTAAGTATATTTCAACTGAGTATTTTATCTGCTAATACAGTCACAGAAAATGGCCAAAAATTTAAGATCTGCGAAACATGTATCATTACATATTTATAGTAAAAACAAAGTCTGCTCATTTCCATGAAAATATTAAGTACACACTTCCATAAATTAATGTCTTTTAAATAAAATAGTTTTAAATTTGTTTAATTTTAGCTATATTCTTATTATGTTTTCTTTATACTATTTTGGATACGATAGCTCCCTCAAGTGGCATTAGATTGTGTCAGAAAGTTGGAAAAAAGCACCTTTTCACATCCCTATTTTTAAAAAACTGAATATCAAACTAAATTTCATTGTTATTGAGTAAGATGTATTTCTTCCTCTCTCTATATGGTTAGGGATGTAGAAAATCCATTATGATATCACATACAACATTCAAAATAAAGATCCTAATATTTCTTATTTTATTTATTTATTTATTTATTTATTTATTTATTTATTTATTTATTTATTGTTTAAATTTGTATACCGCCCTTCTCCTGAAGGATTCAGGGCGCTGAACAGCCAAAATTAAAATACATACAATATAAAATTTAAAATAATTTAAAACAGAATTAAATCGAATTGGCTTCCCCAAAATTAAAACCCATTACCCTTAAAATAACCCATTAAAATTTTAAGCCAGCCCAGCTTGCTGAAATAGGAAGGTCTTCAAAGCTCGACGGAAGGTGCGGAGGTCCGGGATCAGTCGTATTCCTGGGGGTAGCTCATTCCAGAGGGCGGGTGCCCCCACAGAGAAGGCTCTCCCCCTGGGGGTCGTCAGTCGACATTGCTTGACCGACGGTATCCTGAGGAGGCCCTCTCTGTGGGAGCGAATTGGCCGGTGGGAGGTTATCAGTGGCAGAAGGTGGTCTCGTAAATAACCGGGCCCTAAGCCATGGAGCGCTTTAAAGATGAGAACCAATACCTTGAAGCGCACCCGGAAGACCACCGGAAGTCAATGCAGCTCGCGCAGGCAAGGTGTCACATGGGAGCGCCATGTCGCCCCCATAATTACCCGCGCGGCCGCATTCTGGACCAGCTGGAGCTTCCGAGTGCTCCTCAAGAGGAGCCCCATGTAGAGAGCATTGCAGTAGTCCAGGCGAGAGGTGACGAGGGCGTGAGTGAGTTATAATGTGAGTGAGTTATAATGTTGAGTTAATCTAGAAATTAGTTATGTACCTTTGGTTATTATATTTACCCAGTTTTTAAAATAATAAGGTTTTTTTACAGTGTTTAAATATGACTAGAATATTAACAGTGAAATCCTTTTTGTGTAGATCTGCATATTTAAAATTTAATGCAAAGGAGAATATTCTGAAAAAAGATCACAAGTTTGGTTATCTATGTGTTGTATGCTTTCCTTTTTTTATGATCCTGAAGTTCTGATTTACCTTTAAAAGTGATTTTATTTCTAATCAGGAAAAAACTTTATCTTTTTCATTTCACATATTTCTCATCTCACTTCTATCACATGGTCCTTTCTTCCCTTCCGGCCAAGCTAAGAAGACCAAAATGTCCTAGGTTTTCTTCATAGAAAAGCTGCTTGAAGCTCTTTTAATATTTTGTCCTTTTTGTAGCTTTCCAACCTTTGCAATATCGTTTTCTGAGTGTGATTGGAACAGAATACAATCAATCCCAATATATTTAGATAGTAAGTATCTATTGGTTATTTTTTTTTCTTTTTCCTTCTTAATTAATCCAAGGGTTGGAATTTGCCTTCTTAATGCAAGTTTTATAGTATACCATGGAAACATGTTTATTTTGCATTTCCTTAGGTCCAACTAGATGCTTTACAATTGGTATCAGGAGTATGCCAGTCTTTCTAGAATCTAGATTTTTCTGGTCAAGCAGAAATGACATAAGAAATATGGTTTCTCATGAAGCCAGATCTCAATTTATTGTTCTCTAAAACTAATCTGCCTCCTGGGATTATTATGAATTTGACAGAATATTTGCTTATTTTGGGGTTCAAAAAAATATAAGACACAGTCTTATTTTCAGGGAAACACGGTATGGATTATTTTCTTGCCTTGCTGTTTATGTTTCCTATTGTGATTCCTTGTCTTGGTTGACATGTTAAAGTTTCCTTATTTCATTTTTCACAAATACCTGTTCATGCTATAAATGTCTATTTAAAAAACAACACCAGGTGTTATTTTCCATCTCCTTCAGGAATCTATGTAGAATGTATCCAATAAAAATACTGTTCTAAACCTCCAGGATCTGCTAGAATGAGTGAAGCTAAAGTAATTACCAGCAGTGGCCTGGACAAGCACTTTTATTTGCAGCATATTTTTCACCAGAACTTGCCATTTATAGAATGGGATTTTAAAGCAAGTCATTTTCTCAGGAGGTGGAGCCTAATCTGTCAAGGGAACTGACACTTACTCTGTTCAAAGGGAGATAACAATGTTAAATGCTATAGTTTATACAGTTTATATAGTTAGCAGTAATGGGTACCAGTAGCAGCGGTGGCAGCAGAAGGCTCTGACCACCCGCCGGCCTGCTTCTGCACATGCGCAGAAGCGTCATGCGCGTGCACACCCACGCACCCACGAGCGAACCAGTAGCGTAAGGTGACCAGACGTCCCGCTTTTGGCGGGACAGTCCCGCTTTTGAGCAATTTGTCCTGCGTCCCGCGGCGTTTTAAAAAAGTCCCGATTTTTCATTCTGCCTCCTGAATCCCCGCTGATGGCTAGAGGGGAAAAAAACTCTTTAAACTCTTGCCGCGGGGCTTCAAAGGGCCGACCTACAGCTGATCAGTGTTAAAAAAAAAAATGAATAGACCCATGCCTGCAAAAATAGAAAAACAGCCCCTGTTAACAGCTTCCGCTAGGTTAATTAGCTGCGAAAAGCTGCAAAAAGTTCCTGGAGCAGATTTCCCCCCCCCCAGCTATACTGAAAACAAAGGCGAAAGCGAAACTAAACCTGCAAGTGACAAAATGAGGCAGAGACAGATTTCTTTCTTTTTCTTTTTCCTCACCAAAAAAGGTAGGTACAAAACTGCAAACAATGGGAAATTTTGGATTTTAAAACACAAAAGAAAAAAAGCTCTATTTAACTAGGGAATTGTAATAATTGAGATACTATTAATAATTGTATATTGTGTTGAAAGCAGAAATGGTTAAGTTGTGGTTTGGAGGAATATATGGGGGAAATTATTTGGTTTATTATTATTGGTAAATATAATTAATTGATTTGTAAGAAATTGGATTGCATGGAAATAATTGGAATATTCATGTTCATATTGATTAATATACAAAAAAATATAGTTATATAACTAATTGATTTATATTAAAATGTTGAATTTGTATTAAAAAACTGTATTACATAATTACATAATTAACCAATGTGAGGATGGATATAAAAATAGATGACAATGGGAAGGGGTATAATATAGAATAGAAGGGAAAAATTGAATTTGATTAAGATTAGAGATGAGGATGAAGGGTAATATTGTTTTTTTAAAAAAATAGATGAGGAATAAATATGGCAAAAAGGAAATATAGAAATTGTAAATTTAATTGAAATGACTAAACGCTGTTTAAATTTGTGAACCAGCCAAATATTCTGTTCAAAGAAAATACATTGCATGTTTGTATGTGTGTTTCTAAATTCTAATTATTGCTATTTATTCATATTTGTTCTCTTTTATTCTTTAAAGTTTAACAATTCATTCTTAATCTTAATATCTTTATATTTGCTTGGGGTTGGCTTTCTTCCCTTTCATCTTTTTTATTGTACAGCAATCTTTCTCCTCAAACCTACCACCACTCTCTTTTCTTTCCTTCTTACTTTCTCTTCCCCCCACCCTCTTTTTCTCCTCCCTACTTCCTCTTCCTTTCTCCTTCTCCTCCTCTCTTCCTCCCTCTCTTACCCTCACTCCTACTCTAATTTCCATTCCTTCATCCCTCTCTATTGCTGTATCCTTTAATGCATATGGACTACTCAGAGGGCTGAAAAAGTTATTTTTGACTGGTCCTCACACTTTTGACCAGTCCTCGAACTTATGACTGTCCTCACATTTTACATTTTTGCCCTATCTTGTCATCATGGTGAAGAGAAGCAGTTGTGAAATGAGTGACATGGTTGTTAAGAATGCTGCATGGGCATAAATATGAGGATGGTCATAAGTGTGAGGACCAGTCAAAAGTGCGAGGACCTGTCAGAAATGACTTTTTTCAGCCCTCTGGTTAGTCCTTTTGTGCATATGGACTACTCAGAGGGCTGAAAAAGTTATTTTTGACTGGTCCTCACACTTTTGACCAGTCCTCAAACTTACGACTGTCCTCACATTTTACGTTTTTGCCCTATCTTGTCACCATGGTGAAGAGAAGCAGTTGTGAAATGAGTGACATGGTTGTTAAGAATACTGCACGGGCATAAATGTGAGGATGGTCATAAGTGTGAGGACCAGTCAAAAGTGTGAGGACCTGTCAGAAATGACTTTTCAGCCCTCTGAGTAGTCCC
The DNA here is from genome assembly GCF_029215685.1 of Pituophis catenifer annectens. Classification (NCBI taxonomy): domain Eukaryota; kingdom Metazoa; phylum Chordata; class Lepidosauria; order Squamata; family Colubridae; genus Pituophis; species Pituophis catenifer. Next base: position 42,008,781 of record NW_027256887.1, on the reverse strand, counting down.
TATACACATAGCCATGGCCACCCGGTCACATGACCAGCTAGCCACGCCCACCCAGTCACATGGCCTCCAAGCCACGCCCACACAACAAGTCACGCCCACAATGGTGTCCTTACCAATGTTAAAATCTGTTCACCTTACCCTATACGCATAGCCATGGCCACCCGGTCACATGACCAGCTAGCCACACCCACCCAGTCACATGACCAGCTAGCCACGCCCACCCGGTCACATGACCAGCTAGCCATGCCCACAAAATAAGCCACGCCCACAATGTCCCTCTTTACCAATGTTAAAATCTGGTCACCTTACAGTAGCGACAAGATTTGCAACCCACTACTTTTAGTTATAGTATATCTAACAAGAGAATGAATTATCTTGCTATTTGACCACATTTTAGAAGACGGATAAGAAATAGTAAAAAACTGAAAAGAAAATGGATCTTCCTTTTAAGTCTTTGTCAAAATCACACAAAATCACAGAGTAGCCAAATACTCTTTTCTTGATATCATAATGTTTCTAGCTGTTGCTAGAAATGGCCTAAAATAAAAATAATATTGAGTTTATTTTAGAAGTAAAAGTTTGTCATCGATAGCAAGGCAAGCATTTTATGTTTGTCAAAAAAAGACACAAGAAAGACCTGTAATATTTGGACAAATTTTGGAAGCCTAGACTTACATATTACCATTGTAAAAACATATAACATTTCTCAACTACAGGCAGTTGTAGTTAATCCTTAGGCAAGTCAGTATTGACATGGCTACATCCCAGAAATAGCAAAACAACATTCAAAGCTATTTCTTATCATAGAATTCAGCCGTGCTTTTGAAAGCAACAGAATTTACTAAATAGTCAAAAGAATCACAATCTATTTGGTTCCAAAAGAGCACTCACTTTCTTTTATTATTTGAAGAGCGAGTGGCTTTTGAGCACCAATACAGTGAATAGAGGTTGCTTAAAAACATGAATGACTTTTTGTTTATCAGTCATGTTTGTGCATGAAATTGTAATGCAATGACATACACAATTCTCTAATTTCTGCAGACTCTGCAAATTCTTAAGAGTCCCATAAAATAATTTGAAAGCTGAACTGAAAATTTATGGGCTGGTTAAATGCCCATCTACAATTTTGAACAGAAAGAATACAGAAAAAGAAATATGAATTAACTACTATAATATCACAGCAGAGAGAGTTTATGCTAACCTACTTACCACACCAATACTGGGAGAATGGCAAAAGGCCTGATAAAATCTTGGGTAATAATTTAAAAGAAAAAAAAATAGGGCAAAGTATCCAATTATTAAAGGTGAAAGAGATATGTAAAAAAATTCAATGGAAACAAATTGTGAATTTTTCAAATGGTATTCAGCATTATACAGTAAACCACAGAATTTTTAAAATGAAAATATAGAGGCCTTTCAAAATAATTTTTTATTCACTATCTGAATTAGGGGTTAAACAAATTATTTTAAACAAAAGTTCTTAATAGTCCCATATAATTCACTTTCACAATTCTGTAAAATATCTAACTAAGCCGTTCTCCCTATTTGCCATTGCCCCCATTTTTAATGACATTTTATGTATCTTTCTGTATGGTCTCATCAACATTTTTTTTTTCAAATTTTACATAGCAGCTGAAGGTAGCCAAGCATAGGTTTCCTTCTACCACTTTCCCCTTGTCTTCTTTACTATCCCAGTCCCAAAGGGAAAGGGTCATGTGAGCAGGTTGTTTCTTCTTCCTCTTTTTATGGCTCACAGTGGGGAAAGGCCATTAAAATGCAGCAAGAAAAAGCAAGAAATTACAAGGATTAGCAGTCCTTATGGAGTATATCAGGGGTGCCAAACTCAATTTCATTGAGGGCCAGAGCAGCATTATGGCCGCCCTCAAATGGCCAGGTGGGCATGGGTGGATGGTCACATGACTGGGTGGGTGTGGCCAACTTGATGTTGCTCATGTCGAGGGACACCTGTGATGGGCCAGACAAGGCTAGGAGGGGTGATCTAGGGTGAGCGCCAAAGGCTAGGGGGTGGGCATGTCACAAGTAAATGCCTTATTCTCAAATGGGGAAAATGTACATACACAGGGTATCAGGGGTTAATTTATTCTTCCTTCCTTAATATATTCATATGTAACCACTCCCATCCTTTACTCCGCCTCATTGATATAAAAGGGGATGTATGCACCTCCTTCCTTGCTTCTATCTGTGATCATTCAGAGAATATAGAATGCCTACTGTAAATAAACAGTGCTTTGTTTGAATACTTCGTTCCTGAATTATTTATTGAGTCTGATCCTCAAAATTACGCAACAAGCTGGTAGCAGAGGATGGTTGAACTGACTCAATAAAATTAGACATGCCTAAGAAAGGAAACTCTAAAAACAAAAAAGAAAGACCCAACACCAGGGCACATGATAAAGATATGGAAACGGATCAAGAAATGATCGATGAAACAACGACCACAATAACTAAAGAATCTGAAGATTGCATCACAGACAACGAAGAGGTAGACAATGAAACGGATGACCAAGAAGAAAACGAAATAGAGGGCAACAATCTCAGATCGGAGATACTGAGAATACTGAAAAGCCAAAAAGATGACTACGATCTCATCGCGAACCTCCGAGACATCATAAAAGACAACGGAGCAGCGAGAGAAAACCACACCGTAACGGCTGAATCTAAAGAAGTAAAAATGGTGAGCGAATCAAATGTAGATGAAAGTGCAACGAAAAGAAAAACTAGCGATCCCGCTCAAAATTTTGAATGGCAGCCATCTTGGTTTCAACCGACCACTAAGATGAGCGAAGCAGAACCAATCAGGAAGCTAGATTCAAAATCCATGGCGCGAAAAGCCATACACAATGTGAAAAATAAAAAAGAAAGACTCTATTCTTCTGATACAGACATCGAAGAAACTTCTACCAATTTAAAAATAAAATCGGCCATGAGGACGCTGTTCGCTACATTTGGCCCAAATTTAAAAATTACAAAAAAGTCAACAGAAGCAGCTGAGCAAAAAATAAAGAAGAGACAGGCAAGCAAACAAACTCTTCAAAATTCACCGGCTTCCATCCGGACGATGAAAACACCAGCACCTGAACCCAGAGGACCTTGCAAATTCTCCCCCACGCCACAGACGCTTCCGAGAACCAGAGACTTCAACCAGGACGGACCCAACGACAGAAAGCGAACGCCAGCTATCTCCTGGACACCCAAGCTCGAACCGGAGACCGAGTCGTCAGAGGAAGAACTCTGCGACGAGACCACGGCAGCGAGAACCTCTCCCGACGACTTCAGAAGCGAAATGAGCAACGCGCATGCGCGAACACAAGCAGACATCTACGGAGGACACGAAGAACAGAGAGAACCATTCAGACTCATTGCGAGCATACCCACACCATTCTGCAATTATCAACATTTGCAAGATCATGGACAACCCCCAGTTGTAAGTAATGGAACTAATAATATTGGGAACTTGCCCAATGACTTCCCAAAACTAAGAATAGATGGTATTAATTTGCAGGAATGGTGTTAACAACTTCAGGTTGTTTTTCTAAAAGAGAACTTATTGTTTTTTATAACTAACCCCCCCAAAAGGCCATGGACTCTAAAGTTGGACTGCCTACACCATAGAGCATTCTACTTATTAATATCTAGCATATCTCCTGCTATGTATCATAGTATTAAGCATAACTTGACTGTCTCAGAAATTATTCACTGCATGTTTAAATTATTTCATAGTGAAAGTGTAGCAACCACTACAAGAATGTCTAAAGATTTCTTCTCAGCTAGGGTAAAACCTGGGGTTACCATAAGTGAACATTTGATATCTTTAAACAAAATCAGAGCAGAGCTACATTTAAGGGGAGAAATAATTTCAGATCAGACAATGAAAAGTGTCATCATTAATTCATTAGACCCATCATGGGATAACTACATATCACATTTGGACACAATTAATTTGGGGTATTTATCCATAGAAAATTTGTCAAATAAGTTAATAGCTGAAGATAATTTAAGAAGAAGCCGCTATAATGCACACATAGAACATAGGCAAAGTAAGAGAGTAGTGTTTCAAGAAAAGTATAGAGAACCTATTGAATGTTTCAATTGTGGATCCAAAGAACACTGTAGAAGAGATTGTCCTAAATCTTTCAGAGAAAGACAAAGACATGATTATAGGAGCAGATATAATAACAGACAATCGTCTACTGATAGACATAGATATAGAAACTCACCCAATTTTAGAGAATGTAGAGGGGGCAGAGATAATTCAAGAGATAGAAAGTCTGGATCACTAAATGGACTAGATAAACATAATGTAACTAACATACAGAATTCAAAGGATAATACTTGGCTCATTGATTCTGGGGCAACAAATCACACAACAAATGACAAAAATATATTATCTTCCTTTATAGAAGATAAATTTGTTATTAAGGTAGCCAATCAAGAAAAGGTCCAAGTTATTGGTAAAGGAAATATAAACTTACCCGGTCTAGGAAAAATAGAGGGGGTATTATTAATACCAGAAATACCTCATAATATACTTAGTGCAATAAAACTAAGTAGAGACTCTGACATAAATATAGTATTCTCAAAAGGAAAAGCAACATTAGAGAAAAATAAAACCAATTTGGGTAATGTAGTTATCAAAGGGGGCCTACTATATTTAGTCATAGAAGAAAAATGGCTACACAATATTAATTCCAACATGGAAGATGACACTAACATAGAGAATGAGGACAATAGCAATAGTGATAATGAAGAACATGAAACAAATCATAATCACGAAAACACATCTACCAATGACACACTCAATAACAAAAAACCTACAATTGGAAAACCAATTCATGATGAATGTTCACATATATTACATAGGAAATTGGGACATGCTAGTTTTCCTGTAGTACAAAAAATGATTGAACATGCTGAAGGTGTTAAGATAAAAAATTGTAAAAATTATTTGGAATGCTCAGTATGTAAGTCCTCAAAACTCAGAACTAGTCCTAAACCAAAAAAGGCAACAAGATCAACCAATCATATTTTTGACCTGGTACACATGGATCTAGTTGGTCCATTAACCCCATCAATTACATATAGAAAACGATATTTTCTAACTATTGTAGATGACTATAGTCGTTATGGATTTGTCTATACTTTGAAACACAAAGATGAAACATTTCAAAAATTTAAAGAGTTTTACAAACGTGTAGAAACACAGCATAATATCAAAATAAAACAAATCATGACAGACAGGGGATCTGAATTCATGTCAAAAGAATTCTCCCAATGGCTAAAAAACAAAGGAATGCTACACTTCACAACTAGCCCTTTCTCTGCATTCCAAAATGGAGTGGTAGAAAGAAAGAACTCGACACTACAAACCATGATTAGATGTACATTAGAAGATGCTGGCTTAGGAAAACAATTCTGGTCAGAAGCATTACTATATTCCAATTATACTCAAAACAGAACTTGGTCCAGCATCGTAAACAAAACGCCATATGAACAATAGAAAACCCAAAATAACACACATGCACATTTTTGGAGTCACAGCGGATGTACACATACCAAAACAACTGAGGCGTAAAGGAGAAAATGTATCCAGAAGACTTAGATTCATGGGATACGAAACAGGCACAAAAGGGTACAGATTTATTGATAATAACAACAGATTCATAATTTCTAGAATAGCTGTATTTCATGAACAGGCCAATTGGTCTAAAATACATCTTAATGAGATATTCCCAACTACAAAAACAGACACTGAACATCAAGACAAAATAGATAGAAAAGAACTCAATCACAATGCACATGAAAACAAAAATAAAACATGGACAAATAGTCACCCCAGAATAAAAACAGATTCATTAACAAAAAAGGAGGCAAGATATCTACACGATAACGATAGCAAACCAAAAAAAACAATCAGATGTAACAGAAATCAAGTGCCAAGTAAATATAAGGATTACATAATGCACTTGAATAATGAAACATCAACACCTAACACATACGAGGAAGTATTAAAGCTCCCCATTGAAGAAAGAAAAAAATGGGAATCAGCTATGGCCAAAGAGATGGACAGTTTGCGAGAGTTAAATGTATTTACACCTACTCCTGCACCTAAGGACAAAACTATTATAGGCACCAGGTGGATATTCAAAATTAAAAATCTGGAAGAAGGTAACACATTATATAAAGCTAGAATAGTTGCACAAGGTTATACTCAAAAATATCCTGAGGATTACACAGACACATACTCTCCCACAGTAAGGACTGAGAGTGTTAAAACAGCTTTAGTCATAGCATCTGCACTTAATCTTGATGTCTTTCAATATGACATACAGACAGCGTATTTACACGCAAAGCTCGATAAAGAGATATATGTAAGAGCACCTCATAGCCAATACACAAACAAAAATGAAACTTGGTTATTGAATAAAAGTTTGTACGGACTAAAACAATCTGGCAAACGTTGGTATGAATGTTTAGTCAACGTACTCAAAACTATGAATTTCAATGCCACAACTGCTGACAATTGTTTCTTTGTTAAAAAGGAAGGTGACTCATTAGAATTTGTGTTAATTTATGTGGATGACATTTTATATATCGGTAAACATAAAGAGAAAAGAGATACATTTGTAACAAAACTAAATGAACATTTTTCTTTAAAAATATTAGGAAAAGTAAACAAATATCTTGGAGTTCAAATCAGTAAAACTAAAAAAGGATTTAAACTTTCTCAAAAAGATAAAATTATAGAACTCCTGAACAAATGTAATTTGAATGATGCCAAAACTTGTGATACTCCAATGCAAGCTGATTTCTTAAGAAACATGGATGAATCATCCCCTGAATTTAAAGATAATACACTTTATAGATCAGTTATTGGTTCCCTTTTGTATATATCTAATTGGACTAGACCTGATATTGCTTTACCCCTCAATCTGTTATCCAGATATGTTAGTAAACCTTTAATGTATCACTGGGAAGCCATTAAACGAATATTAAGGTATTTGAAGCACACCTTAGACTTCTGCCTACTACTGGAACCCAATAATATTAAAGAGCCCATCCTCACTTGTTACGCTGATGCGGATTGGGCAGGTGATACTAAATGCAGAAAAAGTACCTCAGGTTATATATTCTTCCTTAATAATTGTCCAGTCTACTGGTATACTGGAAAACAAGATTTAGTAGCCACATCAACAACCGAGGCAGAATATGTTTGTTTGTCTAAAGCCTCCAATAATCTAGTATGGTTTAATGATTTATTATCAGATGTTTGGAAAAATCCTTCATTACCATTTATCATACATGAAGATAACAAAGCTGCTATTGAGATATCTAGATCTGATGCCATTGGTCAAAGGTCCAGACATATAGATATCAAATTCAAACATGTAAGGCAATTATCTCAAGATGGTTTCATTAAGGCCATTCATTGCGAAACTTCAGAACAAATAGCTGATATATTGACTAAGCCTTTGCAATCTAAACAACATAAATATTTAACTTCAAAACTACAAGTCTTATATTGTTCTGAATCTGAATGTAATTATTGTTGTATATCGAATTGGCATTTAGAGGGGGATTTGTCACAAGTAAATGCCTTATTCTCAAATGGGGAAAATGTACATACACAGGGTATCAGGGGTTAATTTATTCTTCCTTCCTTAATATATTCATATGTAACCACTCCCATTCTTTACTCCGCCTCATTGATATAAAAGGGGATATATGCACCTCCTTCCTTGCTTCTATCTACAATCAGCAGAGAATATAGAATGCCTACTGTAAATAAACAGTGCTTTGTTTGAATACTTCGTTCCTGAATTATTTATTGAGTCTGATCCTCAAAATTACGCAACAGGGCAGCAGAGCATTGGTGCTTCCATGCAGCTGGGGACGGTACCTGGGGAGGTCAAACGGTGCTGGGGCATAGGGGGCAGCCAAACTGCCCTTTCAGTTTTAGGCTGGAGTCCAGGTACAGAGGCAACAGAGAGGTTAAAATGGGAAGCCCCTGCCCACTGCTGCCTGTGTCCGGAGCTGGAGCTGAGGGAACGGCTTCATTGGCTTCAGAGGAATGTGGGGAGGAGGCTGGCCAGGACCCCGCAGGAGTGGGATGGCTTGCTAGTAGCAAGGAACAGGGGCAGGATGACCGAGAGGGCAAGCAGTGAATGAAAAGTGATAGAACTCAGGTGATGAGCAAGGATCGCCCCCCTCCTTATCCATGCGCAAGGCGAGTGGAGAGGAGGCAGGAACAGCGCATGCCAACCCAACGACTTGGGAGGAGACCGCCACGCCCTTCTTCACAAGGCAAACGTGGAGACTTGAGATTTAAGGAGACGCTATGGGGAGTGGCGTTTGTCGGGAACAAATGCTGAATTCATGGATTTTGTGTGCTATTGCCAACATTTGAAGTTTCCTGGACTTCTTGCTTTATTTCTTGCTTCCTGGATTAATTGCCTTGTTCCTTTGCTTCCTGAAACCATTGCCGTGGTTCTTTGTTTCCTGGACTCATTGACTTATTCCCTTGCCCCGCTGGATTTCTTACTATGCAGCCATTGTGCTCACAGTGTTTTGCTGAAGTACTTGCAGCCAGAGGCTGCTGGAGGTGTGTGTGTGTGTGTGTGTGTGTGTGTGTGTGTGTGTGTGTGTGTGATCACTTTGCTCTGGGATTTGCCATAATGTGGGAGCATTTGAGGGAAATTTGGACCAATAAAGGGGCAATTTGAACTGAAATAGCTGACTGTATTGCATCTGTGCCTTGCCTCGGGTCATAAGAGGCTGCCTACTGTCCGTGACAGCTTCCTATTTTCACTCCCCTTCCCTGTTTCAGTTTGTGCAGTTTGGCTGCTCCTCCCACCATACCCCAGCACCGTTTGACCCTACCACCTCCCCAGGCACCCTTCCCAGTCTCGTTTCCCTGAGGGGGAGCCCAGCCATGCTATTCTGAACAGTTTACCACTGCCTCGAAGCTTCTGCTGCTGCCGCTGCCCCCATGAGACAAAGCAAGGCAAGACCAGGCCAAGCAAATAGAGGAGAGGCCGGACATGAGAAGGCGTGGCTGGGAGGGGAGGGGTGAGGCCGGGTGGGGCAGGACGGGGCAAGACAGGACAAGGTGAACAAGCTGCGCTAAGTCGAGCCAGGACAAAGCTGTAGGGGCTGGTCCCTTGCCATTTCCATGTCAGCCTCCTGGGCCAGATCTAACCTCATATGGGCCAGATCCAGTGGTGGGATTCAGCCAGTTCGCACCACTTCGGGAAAACCAGTTGTTAACTTTCTGAGCAATTTGGCAAACTGGTTGTTGGAAGAAATTATTAGGGCAGAGAACTGGTTGTTAAATTACTTGAATCCCACCACTGGCCAGATCTGGCCCCCGGGCCTTGAGTTTGACACCCTAGAGTATATATATGCTTAATACTGTCTCTAATGCCATCCTGAGCCAAGAACTTCAATGTTAAGCAACAGTATTTTAGGGGTTAGCATGCATTTTTCTGATCTTCCTGCAAATTCTAGTCATACAATGCCTTAGGATGGAAAGTCATTCACATCTTTGGTTCTCACCTGCTAAATAAAGTATGGGGGAAGCCCCAGTACATACACACCCCTTACCTACACCAGTATTGATGTAGAGACATGCAACATACGCAGCTCAGTCTAAATAGGATAGTTAGACTTAGGAAAGGAAGGAATTAGCTTTCTGTTTCTGTTCTAATTTGGCATGGGCCTGCAATGGTCCTCAACCTAACCAACTTCAGAAGAGGGCTATAAAATTAAGTGCCATGATAAAAGCTCTAAATATCTAAGAAGTGTCATTTGCATAGTTCTAATAGTCTACTTATTTGTTTTGCAGGTAGTCCTCAACTTATATTAGTTTAGTGACCAAAATTACAATGGCACTGGAAAAAGTGACTTATAATTGGTACTTGGACTTACAACCATTGCAGCATCCCCATGATCAGCTGAACAAAATTTGAGCACTTGACAATTGACATATATTTGTGATGGTTACATTGTTCTGAGGTCACGTAATTACCATTTGTGATCTTCCTAGGTAGCTGCCAACAAGAAAAGTCAATATGGGAAGCCAGATTCGCTTAAAGACCATGTTATTAACAATTGCAAATGATTCAGTTAACAACCATGGCAAAAAGGTCATAAAATTGGGTGTGACTCACTTAACAACTTACTTATTTAACAGGCAGGAAATTCTGGTCTCAATTGTGGTCTTAAAATCAAAAACTACCTCTATTAGATTTGTATGTCAATTTTTTTGTTCAGAACTAAAGGCCTTTTTTTATAGGGCTTTCATTTTCTCCACCTCTACAACTTTTGAGGTACGGTAGGTTTGACTGAAACTGACTGGTTGAAAGTCATCCAATAAGTCAGATATATGTAATTAAAAATGGGAGGGGAATTAGAAGAACATTGTCTATTACAGTATTTAACTCATCTATTTTTGGTTTTGTGGTATGAAACAAATAAATGAAATTAGGATATAATTTCTAAAAATAGAAAAAAAAATGCATTTTAATTCTTTAAAATGACAAGGCAACAGCTTTGCCTTCAGACCTGCTGACAAAGTGGTTTTGCAACATTATAAGTTGTAGTCAGCTCCATGTACTCTGTAATTTTCTTTAAATTAAGGGGTATTTTTAAAACTCCCTGATGATAACCTTTTCAAGTACATGTGGGAACTCAAAGCCATAAAAGTCTGAAGTTGCTCAATGATGTGTTTATGTGGGCTAAATCTTTCAAGGCCTGAAAAAGCAAATATGGTCTCAGAAATACATGCTTTTAAACAGACATAAAAGATTTGCTAAGTATCTTCTAATGAATATTTAATATTTCACTTCATGCACTTGTGTATACAGTATGAGATTCAGACAGATATTTCAGAGGCCACTTTGTTCTTAGCAGTGTTGAAAGTTTCATACATATTGGTAAAGAAACACAAAAATTATTCAGGGTTTGGTACAGAGAAACACAGATAAGCTAGAAGTGTTGATATGTCTAAATGAATTAGACAGATTTTAAAAGGAGACCATGTTACTATATATTCTCTCAAAACTGGATAAATTTTATGGTACTTTTTTAACAATGGCTGTCAATCCCTAACCTACTGTATGGTTTCTGAATACGTAAGAAAGGATAATATTGGATGTTTTTAAATGCCTGCAATTGTTTGCAATATTTGCTACCTGAAATCTGTTTAGGTTAACATATTTAAAAATTAGATGTGGCAGCACATCCATTGAACAAATTGTTTTGAATTAATTTGCCACTGAATAGAAAAATGAATTCTAGTACACATTAAGGAAGACAGCCTACCAGCAAAGATGGGAAAGAAAAAGAATGCAAATACATCAAGGAAGCCCTCAGAACATGTGGCTATCCCAAGTGGGCCTTCCTCAAATCTCAAAAAAGACCCTACAGGAGCTCTTCTGTAACAGACGATGATGAGAACAATAAACAAAGCAACATTGTCATTATGTACTTTGCAGGCATATCGGAAAAGCTCAGGAGAATCTTCAGCCAACATAATATATGCGCACACTTCAAACCCAAGAATACATTAAGACAGAAGTTTGTCCACCCCAAGGATAAAACACCCAGGCAGAAACTGTGCAATGTGGTATATGCAGTACAATGCAGTGAGCCATGTGCAGATCTGGACATTGGGAAAATGAAACAACCACTTCATAAGCACATGGCACAACATAGGAGCATAGCCCTGCTCGAGCTGCTCAACGTCATAGCTGAGGTGGCGGTTGGTACCCCCAGACTTCTAGTCATGGGGGATTTCAATCTGCCATCTGTCGGCGAAACGTCTGAGGTGGCTCGGGAGTTCATGGCTTCCATGACGGCCATGGACCTTACTCAGTTAATTCATGACCCCACTCACACGGGTGGACACACTCTGGACTTAGTTTTTGTCTCTGGTCAGTGGTCGAGTGGCCTTGATACAGGGGATATAGTCATCGAACCCTTGTCATGGTCTGACCACTCGCTCCTTCGACTGGACTTTCTAACCGCTGCACCCCGCCGCAGGGAGGCGGGACCGACCAGGTGGTTCCGCCCCAGGCGCCTGATGGACCCTGATAGGTTCCAGATGGAGCTTGGGCCATTTCCTGAGACTCTGGCTCATGACTCGGCTGAGGACTTGGTGGCCGCCTGGGATAGTGCGGCTGCCGGGGCCTTGGACCGTGTCGTGCCTTTGCGGCCTCTGACCCGGCACCGAACTCACCTAGCTCCTTGGTTCTCCGAGGAGCTTAGGGAGATGAAGCGCCGGAAAAGACGCCTGGAGAGTAGTTGGAGGACCAGCCGCTCCGAATCCGACCGAACACTGGTGAGGTCTCATATTAAGACCTACCTAGTGGCAATAAAAGCGGCAAAATCTAGCTATTTTGCCGCTCTTATCGCGTCATCAGATAATCGCCCGGCCGCCCTGTTTAGAGTGACCTGCTCCCTCCTCCATCTGGAAGCGCGGGATGACCCCTTGCAGGGCCGAGCTGAGGACTTTGTGCAGTATCTGTATGACAAAATCGCTCAGATTCGGGAAGGGCTGGCCTCTGACTGGGTATGTCCGGACGGGATGACTGAGGCAGGTCTTGAGAGTGTTATCTGGGGGGAGTTTGATCCTGTGGCTCCCGAGGACATGGACAGGGTCCTGGGACGGCTGAACGCGACCACATGTTTATTGGACCCGTGTCCCTCTTGGTTGGTACTGGCTTCCCGGGAGGTGACACGAGGCTGGCTCCAGAAGATTGTTAACACTTCTTTGAGTGAGGGGGTCCTGCCGGCCGCTTTGAAAGAAGCGGTTGTGAGGCCCCTCCTCAAGAAGCCCTCTCTGGATCCGGCTGTTTTGGCTAACTATCGTCCAGTCTCCAACCTTCGCTTCGTTGCGAAGGTTGTTGAGAGTGTGGTAGCGCAACAGCTTCCCCGGTACCTGGATGAAACTGTCTATCTAGACCCGCTCCAGTCCGGCTTCCGGCCTGGGCACAGCACGGAAACGGCATTGGTCGCGTTGGTGGATGATCTCTGGAGGGCTCGGGATAGGGGTTGCTCCTCTATCCTGGTCCTGTTAGACCTCTCAGCGGCTTTTGATACCATCGACCATGGTATCATGTTGCACCGGTTGGCGGGGTTGGGGGTGGGGGGCACCGTTCTGCGGTGGTTCTCCTCCTACCTCTCTGACCGGTCGCAATCTGTGTTGACGGGGGGCAGCGGTCGACCCCGAGGCACCTTGCTTGTGGGGTGCCACAAGGGTCGGTCCTCTCGCCCCTTCTGTTCAACATTTATGTAAAGCCGCTGGGTGAGATCATCCGTGGCTTCGGGGTGGAGTTCCATCAGTACGCTGATGACACCCAGCTGTACATCTCCACCCCAGGCCACCCCAACGATGCCCTTGAAGTGATGTCCCAGTGCCTGGAGGCCGTGCGGGCCTGGATGGGGAGAAACAGGCTCCGACTCAACCCCTCCAAGACTGAGTGGCTGTGGCTTCCAGCGTCCCGATATAGCCAGCTGATGCCATCGCTGGCTATTGGGGGCGAATCACTCGCCCCCACGGAGAGGGCTCGCAACTTGGGCGTCCTCCTGGACGCACGGCTGTCTCTAGAAGACCATTTGACGGCCGTGGCCAGGGGGGCTTTTTATCAGGTTCGCCTGATACGCCAGTTTCGCCCCTTTCTAGATCGGGACTCTCTACGCACAGTCACTCAGGCACTAGTCACTTCCCGCCTGGACTACTGCAACGCTCTCTACATGGGGCTCCCCCTGGGGTGCACCCGGAGGCTCCAGCTGGTCCAGAACGCGGCCGCGCGGGGGATTATGGGGGCGACGAGGCGCTCCCATGTGACACCTCTCCTGCGCGAGCTGCACTGGCTCCCGGTGGTCTTCCGGGTGCGCTTCAAGGTGTTGGTGACCACCTTTAAAGCGCTCCATGGCTTAGGGCCGGGGTACTTACGAGACCGCCTACTGCCACCAATAGCCTCCCACCGGCCAGTACGCTCGCACAGAGTGGGCCTCCTCAGGGTGCCGTCCGCCAGACAATGTCGGCTGGCGACCCCCAGGGGGAGAGCCTTCTCTGTGACGGCGCCCACCCTCTGGAATAAGCTTCCCCCAGAGTTACGTATAATAACAGACCTCCGGATTTTTCGTCGGGCCCTGAAAACCTATTTATTTCAACTAGCTGGGCTGGCTTGAGCTAAATTTTAAATTGATTTTAAATTGGGTTGTTTTAATTTACAGCCAGAATATTTAATTATTTTAATACTGTTTTTTAAATTTTGTATGCTTTGTTTTTACTTAGGCTGTGCACCGCCCTGAGTCCTATTTGGAGAAGGGCGGTATAGAAATTTAAACAAATAAATAAATAAATAAACCTATCAGGACTAGATTTAGCAGTCCATCTGCATTTAAAAAACACAGGCCACTCTTCTGAAGACAAGAAAGTCCATATTTTGGACAGAGAGGCTCGCTGGTTTGAAAGAGGGTTTAAAGAGGCCATTTATGTCAAAATTGAACAGCCTTCTCTCAACAGAGGGAGAGGAATATGACCAGAGGTGGGATTCAGCCAGTTCGCACTGGTTTGCGCAGTTCGGAGAACCGGCAAATCGCACCACTGGCTGGCCCCTCCCCTCCCCACCCAGTCACTCCTTATCTTGCCCACCTTGGCCAATGCCTAGAGTTATGCCCACAACATAGCTGCTGCTGCTCTCTGTTTCCCTCGCTCACTTGCTTGCCTTGACCACACGGTCCCCACTCATGGACTACCTTTCTGCCTCAGGTATCTGCCTTCCGTGATCTCTGCTCCTCGCCCAGCTTCCTCCCCCATTCCCCGGCCTATCTTTCTGCTGTCTGAACTACCTGCCTGTGCCTTCCCTGATCTCCACAGGTTCCCCCCCCCCAGTGTGCCCTACCTTTCTCCATTTGTGCTGCCCATGCCTTCCCTGATCTCCACAGGTTCCCCACCCAGTGTGCCCTACCTTTCTCCTCCATTTCTGCTGCCCGTGCCTTCTCCGATCTCTGGAGGTTCCCCCCAGGGTGCCCTAACTTTCTCTTCCATTTCTGCCACCTGTGCCTTCCCCAATCTCCTACCCATCCCATTTGTTGGATGCGGAGCCCTCGCCAACAGCCTTGACTGCCGGCCTCGCCAGCATTTCTGCATTTAACTTTGGAGCTGCCTGAGCAAGGGCAGCCTGCCGCATCCAGGCCCAGTGGCATCCCCCGAGTGGTGATCCTGGCTGTCACTGCTGCCTCACAAGCTAGCCTGGGTGCTTCTGGCCAGTCCCCTGGGGACCGTGCCTCTCTCAGTCTCTCTCTGTCTCCTACCTCCCCGGGAGAGCCACATGACACAGCATCCCACCTGGATAGCCCCCTCACTCACACTCTTGGTCTCGTATTCTTCATCCCCAGCCAGCCCACCCACCCAACCCGGCTTGAGGAGAAGTGCAGCAGCGGCAGTCAAAGACAGTCCCGCAACCAGCTGAGTCTTCTGGAAGCTGTGAACCAACTGGCTTTGGCCTCACTGCCAGGGCCGGATTTTCCTATAGGCTAACTAGGCTTCAGCCTAGGGCCTCAAGATCAAGAGGGGCCTACATTCAAATTGTTAGCAAAATTAAAATTACACTTTCACTATAGGTGAAAGGGCCTCATAAGTGGAATAGCCTAGGGCCTCTTTTCATCTAAATCCGGCCCTGCTCACTACCCAGTGGGAAAAGTTCCGCTTTGTTTATGTTTGTTTGTTTTATGTTTTATTTGATTTGTATACCGCCCTACTCCCGAAGGACTCAGGGCGGTGAACAGCCAAGCAATAAGATACATAAATACAAAAATTTAAAAAACCAGTTAAAATCGAATTAAATCATTTTTTGGCCCAGACAAATTAAAACACCCCAATAATTTAAGAACAGATTTAAAATTTATGTATTAAAAGAGGGAGGAGATTAGGCCAAGCCTGCTTGATGGAATAAAAGAGTCTTCACAGCGCGGCGGAAGGTGCGCAGATCCGGGATCCTCCGTATCTCTGGGGGGAGCTCATTCCAGACGGTAGGTGCCCCCACAGAGAAGGCTCTCCCCCTAGGGGTCGCCAGCCGACATTGTTTGGCTGACGGCACCCGGAGGAGTCCCTCTCTATGAGAGCGTACTGGCCGGTGGGAGGCTATTGGTGGTAGTAGGCGGTCCTGTAAATAACCAGGTCCTAAGCCATGGAGCGCTTTAAAGGTGGTAACCAAAACCTTGAAGCGCACCCGGAAGACCACCGGGAGCCAGTGCAGCTCGCGCAGGAGAGGTGTCACATGGGAGCGCCATGACGCTCCCATTACCACCCGCGCGGCCACACTCTGCGCCAGTTGGAGCCTCCGGGTGCTCCTCAAGGGGAGCCCCATGTAGAGAGCATTACAATAGTCCAGGCGGGAGGTGACGAGGGCATGAGTGACTGTGCGTAACGAGTCCCGATCCAGAAAGGGACGCAACTGGCGAATCAGGCGAACCTGATAAAAAATCCTCCCGGTCACGGCCGTCAAGTGCTCTTCTAAAGACAGCCGTGAATCCAGGAGGACGCCCAAGTTGCGAGCCCTCTCCGTGGGGGCCAGTGATTCGCCCCCAATAGTCAGAGATGGCGTCAACTGACTATATCGGGACGTCGGAAACCACAGCCACTCGGTCTTGGATGGGTTGAGCCTTTGCTTGCTCTGGGGATACTGCTGCCAAGGGAGATGCTGCTAGTCTGCCCGCTTGCCCGAAGGGTGTCAGCGTTGTGCTGAGGCTCCCAGCCACATTAGCTGAGGCGTGCCTGAACAATCTCCAGTGCCCTGTTGCCAACCCCCCAAGGCCTGGGCAACCCCAGGGTGGCTGCACTGCAGGTGTGTGTGTGGGTGTGTGAAGGCTTTGCCCTTGTTCTAGAATAACTACAGACTACTCCATCGCTGCTCCCTGCCCTTGTTGGTGACCCAGCTTGCTGCTTGATCGGTAGGTTTGAATCTCCCTCGTGTCAAACCTAAATTTAAAAATTGTATTTTATCCATTTATCTATTTGTGGCAATTCTTTATAATCCTTCCTTATAATCATTGGTACACAAAAAGCAAGTCATGATATTGGTAGACAGAGCTAGCCACTTGAAACGTGGAGGGGGGGAGGCAACATTAGAGATAAAGGGCACAGGTAGCAAGGAAGGGAGTACCCCCTCAGCCCCTTTCCCTCCCTTGCAGTCTTTTTTAGCATCTCCAGGCTCACATTGCATCATCCTGCTTCCACTTATCTCTAGTGTATGAATGTAACATCCCTACAAGGTCACTTCTTGAACAGGAAGAGAAGTTGGATTTTAAGTTTAGTTCTCTTAGAGTCCATGAAATTTTCCCTGCTGGGGCCCCATTGGTGGATGCGATGCCTGCTTCACATGCCTGGCTGCTTTGGTGAAAAAAGGCCCTGAGCAGGGCATGACAGAGCCCCTGGCTGCACCAGCTGAAAATAAGGCAGTTGTCATCCACCCCACTTAATCAGCTAGCAAAAAAAAAAAAGACTCCTACCCTAAAATTTTCCAAGAGCATGCTTTACTAGAGCAATAAAGGGTTACAGGCAAGGAGAAGCAGAATCTGGCAAATTGGTGCAAATTAACTTTTCCTTTTTCACCCCTACAATCGGTCATTGTCCAATTAACAATGCTTATTTTGTTTTGGGAACAGAGTTTTAATGCGGCTTCTCCATCTCTGCATTCTTTCAGGTGGTCTTGAGCTGGAGTGGTGCCTCCTTTCTTGCTCAGCACAGTGTGGATTCCAAATCCCCATCTTCCCCTCCCCCACATTCCAATTCTTCCTCCCCCCCATTGCAAATATGTCAGGCTGATAGGTTGCAAAGCAAAGCAAGCAGAATGGCAGCTGTGACATGCTGCCTTTCCAGAAAAAGGACTAGTCCTACAAAAGAACAGAGGAAACATTAAATAACAGAAATAATAAATCCCTCATTTGGATTTATTAGGATACCTAGCATGAAATTGGCAGACCAACCTGAGGGAACAAACGTGGGCAGCATCAACCCACTCCACCTCAGAGGGAGGGAAATCCTTCCATAGAATAAGATACTGAACTTTTCCCCTATGGAACCTTGAGTCTGAGATCTTTTGACCTCAAAATTCTCTTCTTTATCATTATTCTCTATCATTATTGGAGGAGGGATTGGCTTTGTAGCTGGCCATAAGTGGGAACTAGTTTCTGCCTTTAGCAGAGTACAGTGAAAGACCAGATGAATCCTTTTAAAATATTTTGGCAACAAGAACTCCACCATCACTGGGTTAATGACCCTGGTAATGGGAAAAGGGCCTACATATTTGGGACCCAATTTCTTGCAAGGCTGCCACGACTGCAAGAACATGGTTGAAAGGTAAACCCTATCTCCAACTCGAAACTCTTTTTATGGGGCTCTTTTCTTGTCAGCTTGTTCTTTATAGCCTCCCTTACCTCATCTAAAGCTTTATGAACTATCAGCCAGATGTTTTGCAAGGACTTAATCCATTCGGCCAATGGCATGAGTGTGGGGATGTGTTGGGATAACTCCAGCATAGGGGCAAAGTCCATGTCCGGGACAACCCAGAAAAGAGTGAAACCAGTGCTACTATGCACCAAATTATTGTATGCAACTTCAGCAAAGGGTAACAACTCAGCCCAATTTTCCTGCTGGTAGTTCATGTAACAACAAAGATATTGCTCCAACAAACCATTCATATGTTCACAGCCTGAGTTTGTCTGTGGATGATGTGGGGTGCCCAGCAATTTCAGGAACTTTTGCCAGAAGCTAGAGGTGAACTGGACCCCATGATCTGAGATAATACTTTCAGGTGCTGCATGCAGGCGATAAACATGCTGTACAAATAGCTTTGCCAGGGTTCAAGTGGATGGGATCTTGGAACAGGCAATAAAATGTGCCTGCTTGAAGAAAAGATCAGTTATGACCCAGATCACTATGTGCCCAGCACTGTCTGGTAATTTCACAATAAAGTTCATTGATATCTTCTTCCATGGATCACTCTCTCTCTTCCATACAAGAATTATAAGTAATCTAGCAATCAATTCTTCATGCAATTTTTAATTTGCTTCCTCAAATGCCAATGTTAAGAGTTTATAGCAATAACTTTATCAGTTTTTGCCAAAATCTGTCATTTTTTGAACAATCTTAAAAGTTTTGTGCAAGGGAACTATCTTGGGGGCCAATATTATTCAGTGCTTTTATTAATTACCTGAATAACAGCACTGATGGACTGGTTATCAAATTTGCAGATAACACAAAATTGAGAGGCCTGGCTAACATCCAGGATGACAGAATAAAACTGCAATTTGATTTGGATGGATTGGAAGATTGGGCCAAGAGGGGGAAATTGTTCTTTAACATGGAAAATATATGTATTACTATATTTAGGGAAGAAAAACATAGGAACCATAGACAAGATGGGGAACTTGTAGCTCAAAAGCAACAGGAGAAGACCTTGACTTTGATAAGGTGAATATGAGCCAGCATTATGACCCAGTTGCTGGAAGGACCAACAGAGTTCTGGGTTACATCAGAAGAAACTCTATATCAAAGACATATGAAATTCTTATTCCTCTTTACACTGATGAAACCAGACCTGGAATACCATGTATGATTCCTAATACATTTCCAGAAGGATATTGTCAGATTTCAATAAGTTCGAAGATTGACAAAGGCAAGGAAGGAACTTAAATATATGCTTTTTGAGAACAGGCTAAAGGAATTTGCAATGCTCAGGAAAAAGGAAGATTTTATGTAGATATACTATTAGTTTTCAGGTAAATTGCAACAGAAACTAGAACCAATAATTATTAATGAAATAGATGCCATAAAATCATAGACTCATGGCACTGTGGATTTGAAAAGGATCATAAAGATCATACAGATGGTCCTCGACTCGCAACCATAGTTTGTGACCTTCTGACAAACTCAGTGAGGGAAGCCAAATTCACTAAACAACTGTGTTATTAAGTAAACAGCTGCAGTGATTCACTTAACAACTGTGGCAAGAAAAGTCATAAAATGGGGCAAAACTTACTTAACAATTATCTTGCTTAGCAAAGGAAACTTTGGGCTCAATTATGGTCTTAAGTTGAAGACTACCAGTATTTTAGTTCAATCTTCTGCAATAAGCTGCTTCATGGAAATAATTTTACAGAGATAAATGTGATATTAATATTAAATACAAATTTAAAATGCAAGCAGCAGCAGTAAGTCTATTTTCATCAGTGGTATACAAAAGGCGCACCATTATATTCCTTTGAGACAAATATATTTCTGCTTTTTTTAAAAAAAAAAACTAATTTGAGTCAGCTTCATAGTGAAAGGAACTGTGACATACTATGGGGACTATGCGGCCGGCATGTGGTTCTTCTGCATGACTCTGTATGAGCAGCCCTTGGGTAAGATTTGAAGGACATGCATTGAGATAAGAAGCCAAGTTTCTTCTTTTTCATGTGGTAGTCAGTTGCTGACATTTTTCCTTCCTGGACAACTCTTGTACACCTTGCAGCCTTCTGAGGATTATAAATGTACATTTAAAAACTAAATAAGACTTTCAATTAGGGTTATGAATTAAATTAGCATAATTATTATGAAATATTTAATTATTAGTAGGGCTGCGATGGCTCAGCAGTTAAAGATACTGAGCTTGTCACCTGGAAACCTGACTGCCCAGATTCAAGACCCTAATACTGCACAACAGGATGAGCTCCCGTAGCTCCTGCCCACCTAGCAGTTCAAAAGCCTATAACAGCAAATAGATACAGTAAATAGGTACCACTTCGGTGGGAAGGTAACAGCGTTCCATTGGAGTATAATCATGCACCTTGGAGTATAGTCATGCTGGTCACATGACCACGGAAATGCCTCCGGACAATGCTGGCTCCCTTGCCTAAGAAATTATGAGAAGTGCCCCATAGAGTCAGACACAACTGGACAGGGGAAACCTTTGCCTTTTTTAATTATTAAAATAATAATTCACTGTACAATTATCAAAACATTAGAAGATATTGCATGCACATTAGACAACCAAGATACAGATAGTCTTCAATTTATAATCATGTGTTTAGCGACCATTTGAAGTTACAACAGCCCTGAAAAAAAGTGACTTATAACTGATCCTAAGTGACTTAGGACCTTCGTAGCATTCCCACAGTCATGTGATCAAAATTTAGGTGCTTGGCAACCAGCTTATATTTACAATGGTTGCAGCATCCTAGATGCTCACATAACAACTGCAGTGATTTGCTTAACAACCATGGCAAAAAAGGTTGTAAAATTGGACACAACTCACAACTGCCTTCCTTAACAATGGACATCCTGATCTCAATTGTGGTTGTAAGTCAAGGGCCACTTGTAGTTTCTTCACTGCAAAATGCATGTCAATTAGCATAGATCAGTGAAGCTTGCAGTGAAGACTGTTATCAACAGTGGCATCTACAGAATCTTGCTGCAGAGCTGAAGTATTCCACAAGTTCTGTCCCTTTTAAGTTGGCATGCTAGTTGCAATAAGATAGAAAAGGAGAGGGGCTCCCTCTGCAATACTGTTTAATGAGTTTTTGCCAAGAGTACAAAGGAAGATTGTGCAGCCCAGAGAATTAGAGTAGAATTGGGAAATTAATAAAACTGGTACAAACTAGTCAGGGTTTGCCACAAGAAAGAAATGAATTAGGCGTTAAGAACATAGTTGAACAGGACTTCTGATTGACGTTGTGGCAATATCAGATACAGGGAACGGGTCTCCGTGTTCCCTGTGCTGAAATCTCCCTGTCTGTGGGCTCCAAGAGAAGCCAAAGCTGCCTTGTAGGGGCAGTGAAGCAAAGGGGGCCCCCTGTGAGGTTGCAGAGAGTCACAGCTCTCTTGTCTGACCCTGGGTTTCTTTCCCTCTCAGCCATGGTGAGGAGAAGAGGCAGCCTAAAGATGGCTGCCACAAAGCTGGGACAACCGAGGAACAACTAAGACTAGTGCTGAAGCAAAGTAGGTGAACAGTGACTGGAACTGGGGGAGAGGATTCCTTTTTTGCCTTAAACTTAACCCCAAGGAATAATTTTAGAACTATTTGCTCAGAATTATTTGTTAAAGTGGTGTTTAAGCATTCTGAGAAAATACCAGACTGGAAGTGAAATGCGCAAGGGAGAAAAATAATAAAATTTGAACTATACAGAAAACTGGACTTCTTAAACTGGGAAGACGTGGTACTGGGAAGGTATTTTAAAATGCTGGAATCATTTACTTACAAAACTTATTCTGCTTTTATAATGGATTTATAACTAAAATGACAATGACAGTGGACTATTGGCAATACTGAAATCTAAGTTGAGATTGCCACCTGCTGACGAAAGGAAAAATTACATGTTTGAGAATACCTATATGAAGGACTGAAAATATTTACTGGATTATCCCTAACTACCCCATGACTACTGGAGACTCAAATACAAAAATAAGGAAGCTATTTAATTAAAGAGACCCCTGAATGTTATGCTAGAAGATTGAACCCGTAAAGGGGACGCAAAGAGGCTTTTGATAAACTCTGGGACTATTTAAATGGAACTGATTGTATACCTATGGGATATAAAGAGCTGTGATTAGTGGACTCTTTGAAGGGCAACTTAAGGACTGAATGAATAGTTCTTAGACTGCTGGACAAAAGTTGACTTGTTTAAAACAAAATAATATGCTTTATAAGGAAGAAATGAGTGGAACTTTGAAGGAGATGGTGTTACTTTTTCTAAACACAAAAGACATCACGGAGAAAGGATTTAAGGAGATTACGGAAAAAATGGAAAATACTATCCGAGGGATGATAAGTAAAGACCAAGATGCCCAGGAAAGGGAGAAGCCAACAGAAGAAATGGAGGAAAAGATTGAGCCGAAGAACCAGAAGACAAGGATGAGATAACAATGAAAATAACAGTGACTGATGAATTAAATGAGGGGGGAAACATATTAAGAGAGTTGAAAAGAGAATTGAAGAGAATTGAACATATTAAGAGAGTTGAAAAGAGAATTGAAGATACTCTTGAAAGGGAGATAGGGGCCTGGATAGAAATATTAGAAGCTAGGCAGTGGAAGAGGGTAGAGATGGAGAAAATATCTAGATTGAACAGCCAAGAAGTAGATGCAGATAGAAATAAAGATCCAAGAGAGGAATATGGGAGGCAAGTAAAAAAAACAACAAACATAACAAAGTATTGAAGCGGGCAAAAGATGATGGATAGATGATTTCTCCTTTTTGTTGTTGTTCTGATTTGCTCTTCTTTTTCTCTCTCTTTCTTTTCTTTTTTTAGGTAGGGGATATGACTAGAAGTTAGGTAGGATAGACAGAAAACATTTTTTAATAAAGGATGACATGATTAAAAGTTAGAATAAGATAGAAATAAGAGAAGGGGGAATATTAGTGTATACACTTTTATATAATAAAAGCAATGAGAAGGAATAATTGGATAATGACAGACTGCAACTTAATATAAACGTGTATTATTAATAGAAATATATAAGCTGATTGAATGTAATAACTATGATTAATTCTACTAGTTTTATTTGTATTAGAATGTATGACACCCAGGTGCCACACTGTTCACGCATTGATGTTTGTAAAAAAATAAAAAAACTTGAAAAAAAAGAATGTAGTTGAACAGATATGAAATTAGGAGTCAAAAGTGGAGGAAACAGGATTCTCAAATATTAAGGTAACTAAGAAGACATGAAGGTGTAGGATCACAAGAAGAGATGATAGGTTTAGCAGATTCCATCAGTCTGCAGTGAAATTTGAATTGGGGACTTCCACAAGGAAAGGGGAAAGAGGTGGTTTGAAGGAATTGAGGAGGAACAAACAAAAGCTAGAATTTGAGGAAAAGGTATAAAACCTGTCCAACTCCATAAACACTGGCAGATCCAGGGGGAGAGACAAAAAAGAGAAACGGAGGTTAGTCTGAAAGAAATGAATAGGAAAAGGAGAAAGAAGAAATGGTTAGCCCATAAAAAGAGGCAGCAGAGGAAAAGGAGTCACACCTTTAGAGTAGAAAGATTGAAAGGCAAAAAAATAAGACACAAAATTCAAATTAAGGAAGAGACTTATGAGCAAGAGGCAGCTTATAAAAATAAATGGGAGGTAAGAGGCAAGACTTTAAATTATAAGGAATATGGAGAGACAACATGAAGTTTTTGTAGTTAATTTGAGTTAATTTGAGACTGAATATTTTTCCTCCCAAGGAATATCTATAAGAGCTGGCTGAGGGAGAACAGAACCCCAGAGGCATGTCCAGTTGTGTCAGCTGCAGGTGAATTGTGGCCGACAGCAGATGGGACAGAAAGGAGAAAATTCAAGAATGGCCAAGCGCAAGAAAGTGAGAAACTGTTTCATGAGACTTTTGCAAGCTAGCTGTGCTTAACAGAGAAGTGTGGGCTGGAGAATTGACTTGTTTGAATACAGTATGCTTTTAAACTATTCTACCTCGTTAACACAAGACATGGAAGCTGTGATCAGGGTATTTGTTTTAGTTTAATAGTTGCTATTTATTGTTTAAAGTTAGTCTTAAAACTTAATTTTGTAGATTAGAATGAGTTATTAGTTCAGAATGCAAGCTGAAAATTAAACATTATTCACTATTATTCACTAGAGTTTTATGCCAAGTTTGATGAAGGAGGAAGGAGTTGGCCCTACAAACCTGTAATGGTGGAAGGATTAGTAGCAGGCTCAGTTAAAATATTTGAAGAAAACTAAAGGACCTCCTTGCTTTGGGAAATTCCCAGAAGAGTCAGCTTCTGGAATTTAGGACTAGCCACAGTATCAAAGCCAGAAGTACCTAGGAGTTACATGTACTTAAAAACTACTTTAGAGGAAGACTTGCAAGGAAGGAATGCTAAAAATGTTGCTTTACAAATGGAATTCTTGGTTTGTTTACTACACTGATAATAGAATTGCCAGTTTAAGTCATTCCAGAATCTACTTTAGTAAAAAAAAAAAAAAAAAAAAAAAATTAAAGCCAATTATCAGCATGCAGTGGGACTACAATTTATATTGGATTTATATCCTGCTTTGCCTCCAGGCCCTCATAGCAGCCCATATCCTTCTTGAAACAATTACTCCAGTTCTTACTTTATCTACAAACAGATCTTTACATCTAAAGACTTGTACACAAAGCTTGCGATCTGGATCCTTTATTTAATCTGGGTTATAGAAGCACTGCTATAATATACTTAGGCGCTATGTTATTACTTTTGGGGAGGGGGTGCCTTTGAGTCAATATTGACTCTTGATGACTGCCTGGACAAGCCTCTGCAGTTTTCTGAGATTTCAGAGTAGTTTTGCCATTACCTGCCTCGTAGGGCTTTCATTTCTTCCAGGTAAATCAGACAGGATGACTAGATAAACTAATTCTAAAACTAAACCTTGCAAGTCTGAAAGTACAAACTTCCCACCTCCACTTTTAACTGCTTGATAGAGCAGGTCCTTCCTAAGTTTCTTTCTCTGACCCCTAAACCACTAGGGGCTCCTGCCTTTCTTGTCTGAGTGTTTCTTTTTTTTTTTTCTTTTTTTTTAATTTGATTTATATGCCGCCCTTCTCCGAAGACTCAGGGCGGCTTACAATGTGCTCAGCAATAGCCTTCATCCTTTTGTATATTTATACAAAGTCAGCTTATTGCCCCCACAAACTGGGTCCTCATTTCACCTACCTTAGAAAGGATGGAAGGCTGAGTCAACCTTGAGCCTTGGCGAGATTCGAACCCTGCAGTAATTGCAGGCAGCTGGTCTTAAGCAGCTTTAATAACAGGGTGCCTTAAACCCTTGTACTACCAAGGCATGTCTCTTCCTCATTCCCCAAAATCACACACATATTCCATTCCAAGGACTGAATGACTGCCCCAAAGTCACCCAGCTGGTTTTGTGACTAAGGTGGTGGCAGAATTAACCACTATCAGACTGGCTCCCCTAACATGACATTATGCTGCTTGATTTTATGATTATAGTTTTTATAAATGGCAGACCCATATAAGATACAGAATATTTACTTATATCTGTGAGTTTTTGCTCATCCTATGCAAACAAGATATTACTTCCCGCAACATACCAGTAATTTGCATTTCTGTAAATTTTTGCATTATATAAAAATGGGGTTGAGTGTTAAATTTATACTAACTGATTTAGTGCACTAATATCAGATTAATTTCTAGTTCTATATTTCCAAATGATGTTTGTGTTTCTGAAAAATGTTTTTTAATATAAAAGAATTAGAAATGTTAGAAATTCAAATGCATTGCTTCTCTACAGCTATACCAGATATATAATATATAGACCTACGTAAAAGAACAGCCATCCATGACGCAAATGTTTTCTTTACAAGAGTATCATTTGGAGCCAGATGAAAACTTGTAGGCTCTTCCAGTTACTTTGCTTTAATGTTTCTTTTATTATTATTATTATTATTATTATTATTATTATTATTATTATTATTATTATTATTATTATTAAACAAGGGCATTTATTTTATCTTCTACCTGTAAGCTTCAAATTTTAGGAAATAAAATACATATTAAGAAATGCATAAATATGTTAAGACAAGTAAGTTAAAAAATTGTGTAGCTTGAGCCTGGCATCAATTTATAATCATTTTTAAGCAACTGTGTGAAGTTATGACAAAAAGGTCAGTCCTCCTACCTGACTGGTTTTCATGACTCTTCGACCATCCAATGATTCAGGCCCAAGCCCAAAAATGAGATAGCAAGTTCCCATCAAGTTTAATCTTTTATTTGCGTATAACTAATGGACAAAATCTTGCCAAACTAAAGCTTCTAACCTACTGGATACATCCTGAGATATTCAAGGGTGTAACTACCTTGAATTCTTCACCCTCTCCCCTATACAGCATGGGACTGCACAGTCACTTAATTTGTGCTTTTCTCTGATGAAATTTATTTCTTCCCAAGAAAGTTCTGTGCTGCCAAAATTCCTGTCCTCTGCTTCTCCACGTGCATTTCAAATGGTCATGGGTTCACAATTCAGGTGCTTGGCAAGTGACTCACATTAACACTGGTTGTAGTGTCAGTCATGTGATTGTGATTTTTAAAACCTTTTGGGAAAATAAGTTCACACTTATGACTATGTATATGTTTAACAACCATGGTGATTCACTTAATGACTGTCATAAAATTGGGTTTGAGTTGTCTTGCGACCACAATAACAACTCTGGTTCCCATTGTCGTTGCAAGTCGAGGATTACCTATATTATTTGTAGCCATTCTTGTATATTCAGGCATACATCATACTACCTGTGATTCATATACCGTGATCAAGTTATTTATGGTTGCCATAAGTACAGTAAGATTGTAGCATGCTTTTTATTATTTTAAGTTCATGTTTTTGATGCTGTCTTATCCTTTTTGTATTGTATCATTTCTAGGCAATGCAAACAGAGAATCATTGAACATAAAGGTTAAATGTTAGAATAATGTCATCCAATTCCTGCTGCAGGTATAACAACTAGACTAGAGCATCTATGACAGATGCCAACCAGCCTGTTTCACATTTTCAGCAAAAGAACATCCAAGCGAGGGCCTTTGTATTTCTCCCAGTTTTTTCTTATTTGATAATCCTATTTACAGCTCATCATCCAAGCTGTTTCTACAGTAGGTACAATGGCATAAGACCTTGTGGTATGCCACTTAGAATTTCCTTCCAGCTTGCTATGCACTGATACAAACTTTTCAAGTCTGAATGTTTAACCAGCCATAATGATAGTATATTCTAGTATTCATTTTGCTATCTTCATTAGGATCAAATGAGAGAATTGTTCAAATATTTTACTGATATCAACATATACTATACCATGTACTACTGTACGTCCACCATGCAATTAAACTGGTTACTCTATAAAAAAAATCAGAGTGGTTTGCCATAATCTGCTCATTCCTTTGAAAATGTCTTATATCCTGTCCAACCTCTAAAAACAGAGTTAAAATGAAATGTAAATAAAGATAGAAATAGATGCATTGACATTCCCCAGGGGGCTGTATCTTAGGGTTTAATTTCATAAATGTTTAGTTGATTGACTCATTTGGAGTAATTTTTTCAATATTTAATTTTAAGCATCTCTGACAGTAATTAAAATTTTCTGTATTTGGAATTCAATTTAGTAAATTAAATAGCAATCATGCAGCTTTATCATTTTCAATGGTAAACATTGAAAAGATAATATTGTTAAGTAACTAACTTAAAAGATTTCTTACTGAAATCAAAACAACTGATTTACACACTTTTCTTAAAAAAGTTTTAATTTTAACTAAAAAGCTAAATAAAAGCTTGTTATCCTTCTTAATACCATTTCTAAACAGTGAATTTCTGCTTTGCTGTGAAAATAGCTGAATAATTTATAATTACTTACATTTTATTGAAAAAATGAAAGCAATTTTTCCTTAGTGAGATCTGCTTTCCAAATAGAACTCTTTATAATTTATTTTACTGGAGTAAAAGAAAAACAAATAATTAAAAATAGCATCCAAATAATATTACATACTGCACAGGTAATGAAAAATATTCTACACATTATCACAAAGGGCACATTTGCTGCTTTTAAATAAACTTCCTCCAGGCAAGTGGATATAAAGACTACAATTTAAAAGTGAATTTGTCATGTGTACACATATTAGGAAGAGTCAGCATTCATGCAACATTTCTACATTATAGATATGCATTTACTTCCTAGATGCATTTTTATTTACAATAGATGACAAAAAGTATTTTCTTTTTTAAAAAAAGATATTTACTGAAAGGCTGCAAGAAACCATATTTCAGTTCATATTGAAGTCAAAATCAACCACCTTTATCCTTAGGTAAGAATGCTTTTTCTAAAGTGCTAACAAATTTTTGTCTCATTTGTGCTTTGAACTGCTGATACCATTCCATAAGTATTTTCCTTCTTTGAATCTTTTGTTGTAGAGTCATATTTTGCTCTTTTTCTAAAACAGTAGGAAGCTCTTTCCAGTCTTTAATAAAGATAAAGGGAGCTCCCATGGTCTTTAGTAATTGCAGTGGTGCTCTATGGTGCACAGATGAATTTCCACAATTGCCTGGTGTCATTACATCTTCTACCACAGGAACAGAGCCAAATGAACAAGCTTCATAGATTCTATAGCATTCGGTATTTACTCCAACTGGACATAACGTAAGATCGCTCTCCAACAATGCATTTTGATAGTTCTGCAAACTCTCATTAGTTTCTTGAGGAATCCACCTAAAACAAGACAACAGAGTTTTAGAGTAAATAAAATGCCTAATAAAATATAAAGATTCACAATCTATTTTCAGTATAATACTTCAGTATGGTAGCTACAGCAGCAATAGAAATGCCTAAAAATTAGGCAAATCATTAAAATCTATTCAATTATTACTACTTTTATACCTAGTAACTAGATTATATTTTTATAAATTATCTTGGATTTAAGCAAAGCAAATTTCCTTTGACTTGAAATGGACTTCTAGTGATTTCTTGAACACATTTTTGGTACCAGAGCAGCAAAAATTGATTCTTCCGTCTAGCCTATAATTCTATTTTCCTTGAAGGTCTCAAGACAAGAGTTTATCAAGTCCAATTTTGTTTGTTTGTTTGTTTGTTTGTTTATTTATTATTTTATTTTTATTTTATTTTATTTTATTTTATTTTATTTTATTTTATTTTATTATTTTATTTTATTATTTTATTTTATTTTATTTTATTTTATTATTTTATTTTATTATTTTATTTTATTTTATTTTTATTTTATTATTTTATTTTATTTTATTTTATTATTTTATTTTATTTTATTTTATTTTATTATTTTATTTATTTTATTTTATTTTATTATTTTATTTTATTATTTTATTATTTTATTTTATTTTATTTTATTTTATTTTATTTTATTTTATTTTATTTTATTTTATTTTATTTTATTATTTTATTTTATTTTATTTTATTTTATTTTATTTTATTTTATTATTTTATTTTATTTTATTTTATTTTATTTTATTTTTATACGGCCCTTCTCCAACAGGACTCAGGGCGGTGAACAGCCGAGATAAAACAGAGCATACAAAATTTAAAAAACAGTTTAAAAGGTAATTAAATAATTTCAGCCCATAATTTAAAACAACCCAATTAAAACCAAATTCAAATTAAAACCGAAACGGATGGGATCAAGCCAGCCCGGCTAGGTGAAATAAATGATTTTTCAGGGCCCGACGAAAAGTCCAGAGGTCTGGTATCGTGCGTATCTCTAGGGAGAGGTCATTCCAGAGGGCGGGTGCTGCCACAGAGAAGGCTCTCCCCCTGGGGGTCGCCAGCCGACATTGTCTGGCGGACGGCACCCTGAGGAGGCCCTCTCTGTGGGAGTGTACTGGCCGGTGGAGGCTATTTGCGGCAGAAGGCAGTCTCGTAGATACCCCGGCCCTAAGCCATGGAACGCTTTAAAGGTGGTCACCAACACCTTGAAGCGCACCCGGAAGACCACTGTGAGCCAGTGCAGCTCGCGTAGGAGAGGTATCACATGGGAGCGCCCCATCGCTCCCATAATCCCCCGCGTGGCTGCAATCTGGACCAGCTGGAGCCTCCAGGTGCACCCCAAGGGGAGCCCTATGTAGAGAGCATTGCAGTAGTCCAGGCGGGAGTGACGAGGGCCTGAGTGACCGTGCGTAGGGAGTCCCGATCCAGAAAGGGACGCAACTGCCGTATCAGGCGGACCTGATAAAAAGCCCCCCTGGCCACGGACGTCATATGCTCTTCTAAAGACAGCCGTGCATCCAGGAGGACGCCCAAGTTGCGAGCCCTCTCCGTGGGGGCCAGTGATTCGCCCCCAATAGCCAGCGATGGCACCAGCTGGCTATATCGGGTCGCCGGAAGCCACAGCCACTCAGTCTTGGAAGGGTTGAGTCGGAGCCTGTTTCTCCCCATCCAGGCCCGCACGGCCTCCAGGCACCGGGACATCACTTCAAGGGCATCGTTGGGGTGGCCTGGGGTGGAGATTACAGCTGGGTGTCATCATCTTACTGATGGAACTCCACCCCAAGCCACAGATGATCTCACACAGCGGCTTTACATAAATGTTGAACAGAAGGGGCGAGAGGACCGACCCTTGCAGTACCCCACAAACAAGGCGCCTCGGGGTCGACCCCTGCCCCTCCTGTCAACAAAGATTGCGACCAATCAGAGAGGTAGGAGGAGAACCACCACAAAACGGTGCCCCCCACCCCCAACCTCTCCAATTGGCACAACATGATACCATGGTCGATGGTATCAAAAGCCGCTGAGAGATCTAGTGGGACCAGGATAGAGGAGCAACACCTATCCCGAGCCCTCCAGAGATCATCCACCAACACGACCAATGCCGTTTCCGTGCTGTGCCCAGGCCTGAAGCCAGACTGGAGCCGATCTAGATAGGCCGCTTCATCCAGGTACTGTGGCAGCTGCCGCGCCACCACACTCTCAACAACCTTCGCAATAAAACGAAGGTTGGAGACTGGACGATAGTTAGCCAAAACAGCCGGATCCAGAGAGGGCTTCTTGAGGAGGGGCCTCACCACCGCTTCTTTCAAGGCAGCCGGCAGGACACCCTCACTCAAAGAAGCGTTAATAATCCTCTGGAGCCAGCCTCGTGTAACCTCCCGGGAAACCAGCACCAACCAGGAGGGACACGGGTCCAATAAATATGTGGTCGCGTTCAGCCGTCCCAGAATCCTGTCCATGTCCTCAGGAGCCACAGGATCAAACTCCTCCCAGAAAACACTCTCAAGACCTGCCTCAATCATCTCGTCTGGACTTACCCAGTCAGAGGCCAGACCTTCCCAAATCTGAGCGATTTTATCATACAGATACTGCACAAAATCCTCAGCTCGACCCTGCAAGGGGTCATCCCGCGCTCCCAGATGGAGGATGGAGCAGGTCACCCTAAACAGGGCCGCTGGGCGATTATCTGATGATGCAACAAGAGCAGAAAAATAGCTAGATTTTGCCGCTTTTATCGCCACTAGGTAGGTCTTAATGTGAGACTTCAGCAGTGTTCGGTCAGATTCGGAACGGCTGGTCCTCCAACCACTCTCCAGGCGTCTTTTCCGGCACTTCATCTTCCTCAGCTCCTCGGAGAACCAAGGAGCTAGGTGAGTTCGGTTCCGGGTCAGAGGCCGCAAAGGCACGACGCGGTCCAAGGCCCCGGCAGCCGCACTGTCCCAGGCGGCCACCAAGTCCTCAGCCGAGTCATGAGCCAGAGTCTCAGGAATTGGCCCAAGCTCCATCTGGAACCTATCAGGATCCATCAGGCGCCTGGGGTGGAACCACCTAGTCGGTTCCGCCTTCCTGCGGCAGGGTGTAGTGGTTAGAAAGTCTAGTCGAAGGAGTGAGTGGTCAGACCATGACAAGGGTTCGATGACTATATCAAGGCCACTCGACCACTGACCAGAGATGAAAACTAAGTCCAGAGCGTGCCCGCCTATGTGAGTGGGGCCATGAATTAACTGAGTCAGGTCCATGGCATCTGAACGCATCAGTTTAGCATCTGAACGCATATAAAGCCACTTGCTAAGGGATTATAATGATAGAGACATTCTTAGAAGTAAATTCACAGAAGCTGTAATCAGCTGAGTCTCTGATCCTGTAGCATATGGCTGTCAAATTTGATCACGTCACGTGACATATCTCAATGTTTTTTGCCTTTGTGGAGCCGGGGTGGGCGTGGCCTGTGTGTGACGTATCCGGCCTATGGGCCGCCAGTTTGACACCCCTGCTTTACAGAACTTCATTCTATTTCACACATTTAAATTTCATATGTAAACACACTACAGTATTTTTAAAAGGCATCACAGTTAGAACCCTTAAAAACATTCTTATCCCCAATAATATTGGCTACTGTCCTCCATTATTATAAAGATTATTACATTATATTGCTACTCCATTCAAGACAAAAATACAATATTTTAATCGTCTTAAAGGTTTCATGACTACAAATGATATTTCTTACTGTTCTCTGGCTGAAATCCAACAGAGCTTGTGAAGCCCACTTTGCATCAATATCTCCAACACAATTTCTCTAGATGAATTCTTATAAACAGTTCCCAAGAAATTACACTGATATGGTCTTGGTCCTTGGAGCATTGACCAACTTGGTTCAACCACAGGAAAATGTCTATAACTATAAACAAATTGCATAAGCATGCTAATTGGATTGAAAAGAATACTTTATTAGGCCTGTTAAAAGAGACCAATCCTATATGGTCTGGGAATAACTGAACTCGGTGGTATTTATTTTTCAATTTAGCAACACAGTATTGTACTGTCATCTTCTACTTGTTTATAAGAGCAATTTTACAAAGTTTTAAATATTCAAACTGTTTTCATTTTAATTAATTTTATTACAAGAATCTGAGGAAAACAGTTCAAATTTCATGCAAATTTTAAAATTGTTGTTTGTTAACATTCAATACTTACGTTGCTACTCCTAGAGGCCACTGAAAAATATCTTCTTCATTTACTATGGGGCTGTCATAAATTAGAAAAAATAATTCTACAAACCCTCCATAGGATTTTAAATAAGGATAAATCCATTCATTTTTGCACTGTTCGTTCCCAAGCAACACAACAGCAACATGCTGCAGCTTGTGTGTTTGCATTAGTGTTTGTGCATAATGTAGCCACTGAGTGGCGTAGGCGATCTTTCCCTCTTCTCTGCCATTCAGTATTAAGACGACAGTTTCAGCTTCTACAGAGAAGTAACCAGGAACTACAGATGGGCCTGTGATGAAACTGTAAACAACAAAGCACAAATAGAAAAAAGTGCACAGGTGTGTATGCGTGTGGGTGTGTGCATTAGTATGTGTGTCACATACACAGCTATACAAATACATACATAGTGCCAGTTTAAGTAACAGTTGCCACTTGTGTCTCATTGGTGCTAAATGTAATTTTACTCTTCTCTTTTATAGGGTGTATAAAAGCACTGTGCAACTTCTCCAACACCAAAAGGGAATTACAAGGCTCCTTTTAATCTGTCAATGTCAACCCTTAATGCAAAGTCTTAAAGCTCACTGTGATGACAATGTGGATGCGAAGTGAAATGCAACAGTGCAGTTATTTATCATACAAATACCAAGACTACTACATGAGGCTGTTGAGATTTCTGTCCTGTTAGGTAGCAGCATTTAGCCAATCTTGGCAAATTTCAAAACTTTAAGGATGCTGGATGTGATTAGCTAAATGAAAGATGGCTATAAGGCTGCACTGCGGAACTGAAGAAATATCCTGCTTAATACAATATGTCTAAGCTGAATTCAGTTCTGTATGTCTACCATAACATCATATTTCTGAAATCAAATCAGTAAGATAGAAACAAAAGGATTGCTTTGGTTTTAAATCTAACAATATTACAATGTAAAGAGAATCTAATCAGTGCAATCAAAGCTGAAGTAGCCTATGTTTTTTAGGAAGGAGAGCTGACTGATCATGTGATTATGCCCACTGGCTATCTGATCAGTTCATCTTTCACAGAAACACATCCTTCCCCTTAGAGTTTTGCTATCATATAAGCTCCAATCCCTAGGCAGTTTCATTTTTGGAGGCTGAAAATATTATACTTTGAAGGTGGCACCTCATTAAATCATTACTGCATCCAGGCTAGATGGAAGTATTATATGATAAATGTAAAAAAGCTGCTTTCTCAAATCAAGCAAAGTTAAAAAAAAAAGAGCACACAAAATAATTTTTCCTCCACTTATGGTACTGAATCCAGAATTCCCAAGCTGCATACCTTATTTTTAAGGGAGTGCAAAGCCATTCAGCATTCCCTTATGCAGTAATTCTGTTTTATCTGGATTAAGGTTCGGTTATTAGTCCTCATCCAATCCAAATCTATTTCCAGATACCTGTACAAGATTTTCTGAATCTTCCTAAGATTTGGAAATGCAAAATAAAGCTATAAATCAGCCATATACTGGGGATAACTTAAAAAGTGTATGGAAATGTTGGTCTCTTCTGCTAAGGTGATATTTTAGTAATCATAATCCTTATGGCTACTATATTCTAACATAGGTATGGGTAACTTATCACTGTAGGCGTAATAATCAGGAGCTGCTGATTATATCTATGATGGATGGGGAAAAAGCCAGAAGTGATGACATTAGGCCAAAAATGTCTGCCCTTCATAAAACAGTTTTGAAAACTGGTAAGATCTAATTCATTTCAATTTTCAAATAACAATAGTTTATTATTACATCTAGTTTTGATTCAGCTGTGAAAAATACAGGTTAGGTAAATTTTCTGTATTGACAATCACTTTTGAAATAGCTTACTGCTTCTAATTGAATATAAAAACCAAAACAAATCTGAATAAAGGGTAGTCTAGAACAGGGGTGTCAAACTCGTGGTGTCACAGCAGCATCACATGACGTATTGGGACTTTCCCCCCCCCCCCCTTCACTAAACTGGGTGTAGGCATGGCCAGCACGTGACGCAACCGGCCCACGGGCTGCGAGTTTGACAGCCCTGGTCTAGAACAAACAAATCAAAGGTTCCTCAACTCCAGTTTTAAGAATCTATTTATTTCCCGCATTGGCAACAGAATATATTCTTTAGTGCTAAATAGGACAGGAAGAATCCATGTTGTTGAATAAACATTCATATTGGCATTTTCCATTATTTAATGTGTCAAATTATACTAAGTATTACACTCTAGGCTATGAAAATACTATCAGTACATTGAAAAAACACATCATACTGATGATACCTGAAATATGATTTTCCTATTTTTGTGCTTCCTTCTCTCCACTGAGCTTTTATATCTGCAGGCTCAAGCAAACCTTCAAAGATATGCTGCCATAAATAAAGGCCTATAAAATACAATTTACAATGTAATGATAAGGAAATATTTGATGTTCAAAGAAAATAATAAGGAAAAAGTAGCCAATATATGTAAAAAAATAAAACGAAGCAGAATAATTTCAAGAAAGAATGCAAAAGAAATTATCTAGGTAGATTTATATTAAGCCATAGCTATTAAGAGTAAATAATAAAATACAAACATTAAGGAATAAAAATTTAGGTGTCTCCAGACAATGTGGTGGGCAAATAATACAGTTTTTACATGATCAAGGTTAGATAATGATGTTTCAAAGCAGAAATGACAGCTTCTTCACCTAAGAATAAATAATCCGCTCTATTCAAGCTGTTTAGCAAGAGATGGAAATTTTCATTAAGTCATTATTCTTCCCAATACTAGATAAACAGGAAGTGTGGGATGCTTGAGATATTAAAGAATTATTTCATCTATAAATAGAATAGGCGCATTCAGATTTTTCCAGTTGTGGTGGTTTTTTTAACAGCAAATCCTAGAAAGCAGGGCTTCCATAATTTGATATCTTACATTGACTTAATACATTTTGTAAAACAAATGAAATAATGAGACCCTAACTTACAGTTGCTCCTAAGAAGTCAAATCAGGAAGGGAATAAGGAAATAGACTTTCTGGGTCTATTTTCTACATGATGTGCTTCAAAATAACTGCTGCTTCTTTCTTGAATACAATTTACTGATGCTACCATCCAGCAAACAATCTAACACTAATTTAAAAAGAACTAAGTACTGTAATTTGCACAGCACTAACAACTGATTATTCACATATAAAAGACACATAAGACTCAGAAGTAGCAACACATAGTTTTTGTTCATACAGATACAAAAACTCATTATAAATTACATTGAAAATATGAAAGTTTTGAATTTGAATTGATTGCTTTGGTTTGCTAGAAGTGTTCCGATGCTGTCTGATCACTCTGAAAATTTCCTTTTTTTAATTTGGAACAGCAGCTTTGTGCTTTAAAAGAGATCATTTCAGAGCTTGCAAGAATTCTTTCAACTCAGAACCTTAGAAACATGAAAGTGTTTTGGCCCTCTGACTGAAATCTGTATAACATTAGCTATATGGCATAGATAAATGAGAAATACGTCTTCTGATAAAAGAGCAGGATTGGGGAAGAATGGCAACTTCCCACAGCATCATATTTTATGGGGCAGTCTTTAATAATGCATTGATTATATAACTTCATATACAACTATATACAATTACACAGTTAAACAATTTTATAACTATAGATACAATTAACATTTCAATCTCTATGCTTGTGTTTACACATACATTTTATATATCATCTTATTTTAAAAGTAGCTCCTGGGATTTAAGAACTAAATTATGTAAATATAAAGACAAATTTTATAACTACAGATAGAATGGCATCCAAGTTAATTTTAAAATATGTTGACAGGCAATTATACGTCTCATTTCATATTTAATTTGACCTTAATTATTTCTTCTTGAAGAATCCTAACCAATATTGGTGAATTATACTTCTGGCTCTTTTGGGACCCCTTTTAGAGTACAAATATATTATTTTCTAACATCTATATCCACTGAATACAATGACATCTCAGAAGATAAAAGTTTGCAATTAAATTAAATTAAACAAGTAAGTAATAATATTAAAAAAAAACAGCATTTACGTTGTTAATTACAAATGCTTACCAATAGCAGCTTTCCCCCAAATTTGTACTCTGAAGTCTGTGGGTTCTTCTTGTAATGACATCTTTTTCAGTGTCTGAAAGCTACTTGCAGATTTCTGCTGCAAATAAATTTTCTCATCAACTTCCCAAGGATTCCATTCTTCAATTCCCAAAACAATATGTTCTAGGAATCAAAAACGAAAATCTCATATGAATTGTCTCAAAGAGAGGCAATTATTCCAACATGCCTTTCAAATAATAATTGTTACAAACCTATTTAGTACACATACTAACAATCAAGTATCAAAAACATAATGAAAACATCTACATTAATCACAGTATCTCCAGATAGGAACCTATTTGAAATCTTGAAAAGCCTTTGTCATTCAGGGCAGACAAGTAGTCTTCATTTTGCAACCAAAATTGGAATCAGCAATTTGATTGTTAAGTGAAGCAATCTCTAAGTGAAACTGTGATTGTGCTTATGATCTAACTTTAGTTTTATTTTACTTTACATACCTGTGAAGATTTTAAACCCAAGTACTGGTTGCAAAGTTACTTTTCATCACTAAACCGTTATCATTCTATGTACTTCATTCATCTAATACAAATGTTATTCAAGTACGCATATTTGATACTAGTTGCTAGGATAAGTCTCCCCAACCTGCGCATCCTCCCTATGCCACACTGGCCACTCGGGCACCACTTAAGGCTCACTGTGCCTTCCTCATGTAGTTTCCTCAACTTTGTGTACCCCTGTGCACCCTTCCCAAGCCTCACTGGGCCTCCCTCATACCCTTCCTAAACTTTGCTAGGCCTCCTTTGCACACTCCCCAACTCTCACTGTGCTACCCACATCCTTCTGCACCCATTCACCCCCTCGCACATCCCATGGCAACTGGATACTGCAACTGTCATAAATATGAGTTAGTTGCCAAGCGTCTGCATTTTGATCACATGATATTGCAATGGTCCTAAGTATGAAAAATAGTCATGTCACTTTTTTCAGTGCTGTTAACTTTAAACAGTCACTAAACTAACGGTTGTCCCAAAGGTGCTTTTTCAGGAGACAACTGGACTTCCTTGTTTTTCTTTGAAGACGTTTTGCTTCTCATCCATGAAGCTTATTCAGCTCTGATGCTCCGAGCTGAAGAAGCTTCTTGGATAAGAAGCGAAACGTCTTCAAGGAAAAACAAGAAAGTCAAGTTGCCTCCTGAAAAGCACATTTGGGACAACCATGACTTGGATGATTGAGAATCTCTATAGACATAAACAAACTGTTGTAAATTGAGGACTACCTGTATAGAAAACAGTGGGCATTACAAAAACCAAATTCACATATACCACCAAATGTGTACATGTATGAACTTCCCCTTGTTATGCATAAACTAATATTATACACAGAAACAGTAAACAAAAGAAATGTTATTTCCTTAGCTTTCTAATGTTAAGACCTACAGATTATAATAATAACTATGTAGGTGAACTTTCAAGAAGAGCATTAATCTTTGCAGCACGTCTCATTACACAACTTAAAAATATACTTCAACAAAAAGAACAGAAAAACATTTAAAGACTGATAAAATGTTGTGAATATTAGTCTTTGACATTACTACAGGTTATTGTGATATTAGTGCCTTCCTTGAACATTTTGTTAAGCAGAAAATAGCTGAACAAAATTTATTTTTTACTCTTTCAAACCAAGTGTATGTATGACACTGAATTTCTATTTTTCAATTTTCAGAAAGAGTGAATTATTACCCCAGCCTACATGAATTCCTTTGCCTGAGCCAACTAAACAGAAACAGTACATAAATTGGAAGTTTTTTATCAATAGAAAGCTTTGCTAAAGCAGAAGTATAAAGTATAAATCTAATTTGGCTACAATAGATTTCAGCTACATATTTACTTTTTTAAAATTAGAAATTACCTCTAAACATTGGGTGGCTTTTCACTTGTGTTAGCTTTCAGTGTGCCTGGATACTGGATATCTGCTTTTCACACAGGTGAAGGGAACATACAATAGCATGAAAAAAGTGGAGATATTAGATTTATGAAAAGTTTAATTTTAATTTTTTAAAATGTCTACGGAGATTCTCAATCATCCAGGTCATGGTTGGCCTAGGGAGGCTTTTTCAAAAGGCAACTGGACTTGCTTGGTTTTTTTTTCTTGAAAACTTTTCATTTCTCATCCAAGAAGCTTCTTCAGTTATGAACTGTTCTGAGCTTCTTAGATGACAGGTGAAATGTTTTCAAGGAAAAAACAAAGAAAGTCTAATTTCTTTAGACTTAATTTTTTAGCAAAATGTCTAAGAATGTCTAAATTTCAATAGTTCCTATGAAATACAAAAATAATTATCACAATCCCTTATAGGAATTATGAGATAATAACTTTATTTGGGGTTGGGTAACAGATCAGAAATATACCAAAATACTGGTAATGATACAGTATTCAACTGTCAATCAAAGTCTTGTAACCTGAGATATTCATTCCTGGCACATATTCTGAAGATAGTGGCGAACTGGAGAGAGAGGGATTTGGGAAATGTGGGCAAAAAGATGGATCTGCTGGAATGTCAGTATTCTAGCTCTATAAAAAAAGACCTCCATCTATCAGAAAGAGAGTCATGAGAAACAGAATGCAAGGATTGATAGCTAATGAATATATTGTAATATTAATGTCACCTTATTATAATCCATTTTCATTTATTTAATAAAAATTAGCCTCATTCCTCATTTAAAAACTGTTACTTTTGTTCTGTGACTTCTCCATATTCTACCATATCTCATTATTTTAGAACAGAAAAAGTTTCCAATGTAGGAAAGGAAAGCTCCCACAAGGACAGAAGCTTATTTCAACTGTTCTATTGAAGTCAATATGATGTACAATGTACAATATGAAGCAATCATAGTAGAATACTACTTAAATTTTTGTTTCTTTTAGTGCCAAATTAGTCTTGATTCCTGTTGACTTCCAGGACAAATCTCTGTAATTTTCTTGTCAAGGTTTTAAGAGGAGGTTTGCCATTGTGTGCTTCCTAGGGTTGAGAGAGTGACTGGCCCAAGATCAGCAAGCCAGCTTTCTAAGCCTGATGCCTCAACCATCACACCAAACCAGCTCTCTTTATAAGAACATAATTGTGGCGAACTAAGCTGACCACACCCTTAGAAAAGATATACCGTAGGCTCAAAAATGCAAATGGACCTGTTCTGCTATCTTTCCATTATTTTAACAATACCATTATAGAACATATCTAATATACACTGTAACTTTCATATTAAAAGACATTTCATTAAAAAAAATTAAAGACTTCAGAAATACTCTGGAGTGGTCCGGATGTTAATGCTGAAGCACTCAGATCCTGAATTGTGAATGTTGCAACATAATGTAGTTAACTCAGTGGGAATATGCAGATCCCTTGATGGGATTATTTGAAGCTTTATATAACACTCAACATTAAGAAAACTACAATCATGGCATCCGGCCCTCTCAATTCCTGGCAAAAAGATGGGAAAGAAATGGAGGTAGTGACAGATGTTATTTTCCTGAGCTCCAAGATCACTGCAGATGGGGACTGCAGCCAAGAAATTAAGATGCTTGCTCCTGGGGAGGAAGGCTATGGCAAATCTAGACAGCATACTAAAAAGCAGAGACATCACCCTGCCAACAAATATATAGTCAAGGCTATGGTTTTCCCAGTTGCAATGTATAGTTGTGAAAGCTGGACCATAAGGAAGGCTGAGCGCCGAAGAATTGAGGCCTTTGAACTATGGTGCTGGAGAAGACTCCTGTGAGGCTCTTGGACTGCAAGGCGATCAAACCGGTCTGTCCTAGAGATCAACCCTGACTGCTCTTTAGAAAGCCAGATCCTGAAGATGAAACTGAAATACTTCGGCCACCTAATGAGAAGGAAGGGCTCACTGGAGAAGAGCCTAATGCTGGGAAAGATTGAGGGCAAAAGAAGGGGACGACAGAAAACGAGGTGGCTGGATGGAGTCACTGAAGCAGTCAGCGTGAGTTTAAATGGTCTCCGGGGGATGGTAGAGGACAGGAAGGCCTGGAGGAACGTTGTCCATGGGTTGCGATGGGTCGGACACGACTTCGCGACTAACGACAATAACACACACAACAGAGAGGCCGGTATCCTGTTTTGCCATGCACCGTGTGGCTTAATGCATCAGAAAAAAAGGAACGTTTAAGCATAAAAGCCCTCGGCCGATGCGGATGTACGGAGTTCAGCCAGACTGAAGGGTCAAAAAGCGGTCTATCTCCACCTGATGGCTCTAGGGGGAAAAGGCGAAGCGCCCCCGTTTCGTTACCTTGCCCCTGCTTCTCCCGCTTGCCCGCCCGTGAGGCAGCAGGCCGGCGAGGCTTCAGGAAGACGCTGTAAGCCGCGTAGAGAGAAAAAACCAAGTACGCGACCAACAAGGCGGAGCAGAGCCGCTTCCGAGTCAGCCGCATCCTTCACAGCCCAACTGGGGTGGCCATCTTGCGCAGGTGTAGAGGGCCTGGCATCGTGACGCTTCTTAGGCGGCTGATGTTTCGGCCTGACGCGAAATGAACTTGGCCCACTATATTTTTTTCCAACGTGGCCCCTTTAAGATGTGCGAACTTCAACTCCCAGAATTCCCAAGCCAACGATCAGTCCTGGGAGTTGAAGTCCATGCGTCTTAAAGAGGCCAAGTCGGAAAAACATTGGCTCCCTTAGTAATTCCAAAAAGAGCTTGTTGAATAATAGCGCTGTTGCTTTCCTCACTGTGATGTATTTGTAACGAACGTTAATAGCCGAGTGTTGAAATCGCACTGTTTGGACGACGTTAGATAAGAGAAACTTGCTATTATGGCTTGGTTTCCTGAGATGATAACCCAATCGGTGCCCTATGTTACAACAGATATGTATGATGAAAAATATTTTTAAAAGGTGGTGTCAAAAATTCTTCTTAGTTCAAAAATTTGTTTTGAGTTTAAAAGTTTGTTTTGAGAGTAGTTTAAGCATAAAAATAATAATAATAAGTTGTCTGGTAGTATTGCAAATGCAATATATAGGGCTAAAACACCAAATAGTTGTTAATTAATACATTGCACCAAATATAATTTTTGATTAATACACTGCAGTTTACATATATATGTTTTTTTTTCGAATATCTTATTTACTACTGAATAACTAATTTGTTATAGTTTCAAGTTAGCTGAAGTCAAAGTAATTCGTCTTCTGCTGATAAAATAGTTCTATTACAAGAAGAATTTAATGTTTTCTGATAGAATTTCAAGATGTGATATCTCTGA
Source organism: Pituophis catenifer annectens (assembly GCF_029215685.1). Taxonomy (NCBI): domain Eukaryota; kingdom Metazoa; phylum Chordata; class Lepidosauria; order Squamata; family Colubridae; genus Pituophis; species Pituophis catenifer. Next base: position 41,965,955 of record NW_027256887.1, on the reverse strand, counting down.
TCCAAATTCATTGAAAATCTTTTTTTAACTTGGAGGAATACCAAGTATTTACTGTCGTTGTCCCCCGCCCCCCTTACATGTAATTCCACAAATCTCCTGATGATTGTTGAAGTTATGGGAAAGTGGGAGAAAATTCATTAGCATAACAAAATATTATTTCTACTTTAAACGAGCAGTGGGGGAATAGTAAAAGATTTTTCTTCTCCAGTGAATAATTTAAAAATAAATAGAAAACACGATGACAGCGCATATTTTATATTATCTGTTAATCTTCTTTGAAATGTGAGTTAGGTTTTTTAAAAAATATTGTAATTCATTCTTGATTAACATGTCCGGTTTTAGAATTAACTACCGGTAAATTGGAAAGGGCGTTAAATTCAAATTCTCTGCTTTGTATAAGGATCAGATTAAAATACCCTGTCAGTTGGCTCTGAAACCTCTTCCTGAACACAACCAGTGAACATGTGTTTGCTATTTCCCTAAATAATTAATTCTATTGAACTGTTCAGACTGTATTTTTTCCCTTTCAACTGAAATCTTTATTCTTGTATGATAAATCCGTTACAATAATTCTCTGCCTTGTTTTCTGAAAGAAACCAAGTAGACAAATTTTGGTTTTCTTCTATATGGCATTTTTAAAGTACTTGAAGCTGTGATTTCCCTCTCTGAGAAGGAACATGATCGCTTCAAATCTCCACCAAATCTGATTGGGATTTTTCAAGTCCCCAAACATATTTGAGATACACTATTCCAATTTAATCTTGATTGATCTGTTTCTGCCTCTGCCTCCCCAGGGCATATGTAAACAATGCTTTCATAATAATAAAGTAATAATGACAAATACAATTTGCCTGCAAGCAAGAACTGATGAGACTACAAAATAATAGAAAAGGAAGAAACTAAATTGCTCTAGGAGTTTAGAATTTAAACAATCACCTCCCCCATAACACTTCAGATTTAACAACAGTTGATAAGAAAGATTTAAAAAGGTCTGGACAAAGGATGTTGCAGTACCTGGAGAGTTCAGAAGAGTGCTTTCCAGTGGATCACAAAATATAAAGATCTGCAAACAGAAGAAGAACAAATGTGACAAAAGAAAGCAAAGTAGTACTGGGTAGTAATTGATGCTATCTCAAAACAACTGGAGCACCCCTTAAACATTATTGTATTGACAAAATCATCATCACGAATTGCAAAACATAGTTTTGCTTGTAAGAGCTTAGAAGAACCTGTGACTATCTCTGAGTAGATATAGTCCCTTTTACCATATGTTGGAACTTCTCCATTTCTACTGATGGCTATTACAGTTATTAAATTACAATCATGGGATTCATTCCACCAGATTTCCATTATATTTATTAATTATATTTGCTTTCCTGTACTAAGATTTCCTGCTCATTTTGTTAATTTCCTGTATTTTGAGCCATATTAGTGAATAGATTATGAAAGCCAAGAACTTTATGAACCAATATTCTTTTTTATTTTTCACAGAGTTTGATTTCACCAACACTCAAAGTTGGTGAAAGTATGGAAGTATTTATCTGAGGTCTTTACTTCAATTTTATTTGTTTATTTATTTATTTATTTATTTATTTATTTATTTATTTATTTATTTATTTATTTATTTATTTATTTATTTATTTATTTGGCTTATATGCCGCCCTATCTCACAATGGACTCAGGGCGGCTCACAACAATAAAACACAAGCCACAGTAAAAATAAATAAATTAACCCATTAAAACCCTTAAAACCCCATCATCAGACCAGGTCCACAGAATTAATTTAAAAATATCTTGATCAAATTCACTCTGCTTTTGCCAAATATTTAATCTGCACTATGGTCCCAGAATCCAGATTTTTCCAATCAGTACCATTTGCACAGGTAGGCATTTATTTTCAAAATTCTAATTTTCCACTCCAGTCTAATTTTCATTACTAGTCTATTTTTTGCTATATATTTTTATATAGCAAGAAGGAATTATTATCAGTGGATTTTATATGTCTTGGAAGCAGTTCTACACATCTCTGATTCTTGATCCTGGCAGATTTTACAAGATGATGTCTTCTCAATTTTATTTTGTCTTCTCTGTGCTCTTCAGGGCTTCAGCATTATAACTTATTATACAATGTCTTTTCTCACTTCTCACCTGACAGTTGTTTTTGAATGCCAATTCTACAAAATCTCTTCTGTAATTTTTCTGGTTGTCAGCTTGTTTACTGAGGTTAGTGCTTTCTCTAATTCTTCTTCTGATGGACAATCAGCGACTGTGGTCAGCTCTTCTTTTATTTTGCTTATTAAATATTCTTCCTCCTTTAGATAGATCCTGTCCTCATACTTTATTTTTCAAGTACAGTTTTAAGCATGCAGTTGCTAATCATATGTACCACATTGCTTTTGGACAGGAATCTTTATTTGTGTCAGAAACACCTATAAATTATAGACATATAACATTCAACACTGAGCAAATAAATAGGCATAAAATAGGCCATAGAAATATAGCTCGTATTAAAAAGGGGATATGAAAAGAACCCTCTCCAAAGATTGCATTACTTTTGGCAATCATCCATTGGGCAATGGTATCACGGGAAAATCCTTTCAACCCAAAAAAGATTTGTATTTGGACAGGAATACAAACATGTTACAAATATTACAAGTGACACTATATATTTATGGCACTCTTGATTTTAGTTTTTTGTTAAAAAAATATTGTGATTATAAGTTTACAACAAAAAATATGGGACTCTTGCAGAAATTAAGTAGATGTATAATCAATTTTATCACATGACCATCACAAATGAAAAAATGATCTTTTTTTTTTACAACTTTTCTAACATAAGAAATTCCTAAGCATAGATGGCTGTACTTCACAATAGTAGGCAAAAAATGTTTGCATGAGCTTTAAACTAAAGCAGAAGGGGGAGGGAGACAGAGATGGAAGAGATAAACAGCAGGTAAGAATACTCAGAAATAAGTATAAAGAAAAAACTTAACTGTAATAAAGATAACCTTGAAAGATAACCTTGACCTTGAATTCAAAAATACTGAGATTCATTTTTTTAACAAAGTACAAAAGAAAAATTGTACCATTATGAAAATTTATTATAGCTTACCATTCAGGTAGATTTCCAAGTTCTCAATAGGACAGCCCATAATTTTAATTACCCTGATATCTTCTCAAAAACAGCAAGAGCGGGTATTCAATAAATTTCTGGCTTCTCTTGGTGGCAATTTAATTTTGAGAAGGTAGAAAAAGAAAGAAAGGGATCAGCTTTCTTGGATCTTATTATGACCACCAGACATGAATTGATTGAAGAAGTGAAGATGACAGGTAATTTGAAAAAAAGACTACATCATGCTGGAGATCAAGATAACAAGGAAAAGAAAGGATGAGAAAGGTCAAACATTTCTGAAAGGCAAATGTTAATGAATTTGGATGAAATATGGACAGCACATCATGGTGTTTGAAGGCTAAACAAATTCAAATGGAATGGGGTGTCAAGACTGAACCGCTTTGCTTCTCTCAAACCTTTCAAGCTTTTCAACTTGCCAATGAACTGGCGGAAGGGAAGGGAGAAATGGAATGCCAAGAGTATATGTGGAGATCCTGAAAGCATGGAAACCATCAAGGTCACCACTGCAGGTGCTTAAGAGATGGACTGTTCCCATAATAAAAGGACGTCTCATAATTAGACAATGTAATCACCCAGGGGTGGGGAGAAGGGGAAGCTATTGTATAACTAGGTAAGCATTTGCATGGGAAAACCAGAGTTGGTTTTGTTTCTCCAGTACCAATATGGTGTATCCAATAAAGTTTTACTTTGGGGAATTCAAATCTCCCGAGAGTGTTTCTTTGTTTTGGGTTCACTAGTTGGTCAGTGAGAGAGACTCGAAAAAATGAAATATTGAAAAAAATCAAAAGTGCAATTACACACAATCCACAGGAGAAGAAATAATAAAAAATGCTTTAAAGGTCAAATGAATAAACAGAAAGCTGAGAAGCAAAATGGAGATGTATAAGAAATAGAAGCAGGACTAATAAGGTAAGACAAGTACATGGTGATAGGTCAGTGATGGCTAACCTTTTCCGAACTGAGTGCCCAAAGTGCGCACCTGAACCTCCAAAATGCAATGCATGCACAGCCCCCCTGTGCATGTGCCCTGCTTACCCACTCATGTGCGTGCGCTCCCTGCATGTGCACATACCCCTCATGCATGCGTGTGCGTGCTCTGCATACACGGCAAAGACCCAAAGACCAGCTAACTGGTGGGAGCTGCGCGCGTATGTGCAGCAGAGCTGAACTGGGGTGATGGCTCGCATACCATCAGAGAGGGCGCTGCGTGCCACCTCTGATAGGCATGCCATAGGTTTGCCATTACAGTGATAGGTAGTTCAAACCTGTAGAGATGGGCTTAGGAAGTCCAAAGTTTAGAATGAATTGAGGCAAAAGTAATTGCACAATTTTCCTCTTTTCTGAGACAAAACAAATGTAGCCACATACACTTGTTTGTAATAAAGTGGGCAGCTTTATAAATGTTTTAAATAAAAACAAATAAGGAGATATTTAGGGTTGTTTACTCCCACTCACACACCCCCACACATCCCCAAGCTTTCAGAGTTAACTGCAGAGTTAACTGCAAAGCGAACAAGTGGTAACACTGGTTGAAACGCACCACTGCAGTGATTGACTGATTATTTATTTGTATGGACATTGGAAATGGTGGAAAAAACATAACACAACAATTAGTTGGCTGATGAGAAAGAAAGTATCCACCACATCCAATCTGTTATGTAGCTGAAGGCCTCTGTGATCTTTTAAGTTTTTGATTTTCCATCTATGATCCAGTTTTTATCAAAAATCAGTTGAGTCATCATTTTCCTTCTTAAAAAAAAACACCAGGAAAACCACTCCAGTTGTTCTCTACTCTTATCTTTTTGCATTAAGTATACTTGTGATTATTTTTTTACTAATATAATATAAATATGTCATAACTAACTCCAATCTTACCCTTAGTTATATACACATACATACTAATAATACTTGAAGAGATGCTTATATTACCCCACCTGGAATTCTTAGCTGACATAAGAGTTAAAGCAGCTTTCTGAGTCTTAAGTCCTAGTGAACAAAGTGTTGGGTATATTTTTGGAAAATACATTCAGTATCCTTTTGATAAGATGAGCAATGTGCAATCTGTCTATTCCATTTGAGCTGAAATGAGTTGAAAATAACCAGACCACAATTGGAAATGGCAAATTGCAGAAGCAGAAATATGAGATGTTAATGTATTAGTTTTTCAAGTTTATCAATATATAAAGTCATTCCAAAGACATAGATAATATAACTGATTTAGAAGTAGATGTAAAATCTATTTCACTTATAGCATTACATGGAGAGGCAGCTGAATCTTAAAATATAACACTATTCACCTTGCATCACAAAAACAATTTTATAAAAAGATCCAATTTTGATTTCATTGTTCATTAGGATTTATATACATCTATCTCAATCTTTTGGCAGTTTAAGATTACTTTAAATAAGTACAATAATTTAAAGTACAATACTTTAAATAAGTTTCAATTATATAGCGATTTTTCTTCCAAGGAGTCATTATGATGTGCATGATTTTTTTATTGCTTTTTGTTTTTATAGTTTTATAAAGTAGGTTTGCCTGAAAGGCATTGACTGGCAGAAATGGATCCCAAATGGATCATCACATAAAATAGATTCATACTGGACTTTTAAACTAAATTTACTTTAAGTTTAGGAAAACTAGGAATTATGAAATTTACCTTTGGATATATCCAATATATTTTTAGATATATATTTATTTCTGCCAGCCATTCCTGGTATTAAAAATAATGAAAAGAATTTTTTATGAGTCAGAAATATACATGGATAGTGCTCTACTATCCATGTATATTTCTGACAGAGATATCAAGATTGAATGTGTTTTATTCCTAAGGCACTTTAAATAACTCTATAAAGTCTACCAATCCAATATTTGATGGGCTGCAACAAAGAAGAGAGGTAGGTGTGTGTGTGTGTGTGTCAACCTATTTTCCAAAGTACCAGAAGGCAGGACAATATAGATGAGAAATAACCAAGGAGAGGAGCAACCTAGAACTAAGGATAAATTTCACGACAGAACAGTCAACCAGTGGAACAGCTTGCCTTCAGAAATTGTGGGTACTCCACCGCCATTTGTCTGAAATAGTATAGGATCTGCTGGAGCAGAAGGTTGGAATAGAAGACCTCCAAGGTGCCTTTCAACTCTGTTATTCTGTATTCTATTATTATTGTAATCATATAATTGCAGAAAAGCTTAAGCAGGAATTAAATCTCCCAAGAGAATACTTGTTACAAGGAAGTAACAAAGCAAATGCATATTTCCGAGTTCTGACCTGATCCCATTCTAGAAGTTTTAGGAATTTTAATTCCCAAGTGGGCCCTCCTTAAAATAAAGCTGAATGCAAAATATGTCTGAGATGATCTGTATCTAGGCATAGCATTTCCTGAATAGCAGTGAAATATCCCAATGTTTGGTGAAGTTTGGTTAATGTTATAAGTTATCTTTTTTCATTGAATACAGTTTTCACTAGCTGGCTTGAAAAGAAAGCCTATTCCTTCTCTTAGCTATATTCAGAAACAGGTTACACGCTGTATTTTTTCTCATAGCTATTTCATAAACCTGGTAAACTGAATCCAAATAACACTTATTATTGAGGAATTGGATATTTCATCTATTTTTATAATAGAAAGATTAAATAAACCATTGTCAAATTGGATTTAAGTTGCTTAAGCTTGTCCCCAGAATCCAAAAGATATAAGACAATTACTTGTTTTAAAATTAAATTAATGATCTCATGGAGGCATTTATGAACCTCCACAGAAACATGATTATAATATGCCTTGAAGTTGGGGCTCAGCCAAAGTTAGGTTGTACAAAACAGCGATGGGATATAGGGTGTTAATTTTTATATGACCGGACATAAAGAGTGGCCCACGAGTATTTAAAAAGTTGCTAGATTTATGCAACTTCTGAAACTGCACAGTCATGCCTAAAAGTACATATTATTGACTGTATGGATTACTTATGAATCAATTTGGGCCTAGCACAGAAAAGTAGGAAAAAGTCTTTTTCCTATATGGAGAGAGTAAAATATATTGCCTGTTTTCCCTTGCTTTTGTTCCTCCAGGGAAATTGTATTGCCCTTTGTTTGCTGATGAAATTAACTGAACCAGTTTGATCTAGTGCAGGGGTCTGCAACTTTAAACATTCAAAGAGCCATTTGGACCCATTTTCCACAGAAAAGAAAACACCGGGAGCCACAACACTTGGGTGGGCATAGCCAACTCGATGTCACTCACTCCCATCCAGTCACATGACCCCCCCCCAGCCATGCCTACCCAGTTTTTATGGCTCCTGGTGTTTTCTGTGTTAAACGGGTATATCTCTCTTTTTCTGTCTCTCTCTGTCTCTCTGTCTCTTTCTCTCTGCTCTCTCTTTCTCTCTGTCTGTCTCTCTCCATCTCATTCTCTCTCTCTCTGCCCTATCTATCTGTTCTGACCCAGCCTTTGCAGAAGCAAGAAACAGACTCATAAAGAAAACCCCCTTTATTTACACCTTGTGAATTTACTGCATTCACCCACGAAGTCCAGGCAACTCCTTTCAGGAGTTAACTGAAGCAATAGGCCTTATCAGCTTGTTATGATAATTGCAAGGCCATGAACTCCCAGCCAAAAGGCTGCAAATTAAGTCAGCTCAAATAAACAAACCTCAGTTCTGGCAAGGCAGTTTTTGTCTCCAGAAATGCAAATGGTTGTTTGCTATGACCACCACTCCCCTTTCCTAGGGAAAAGGGGGAATTAATTAAGCTTGCTTGTATGCAGGAAACCCCAGAGCTGGTTTTGCTTCTTTTGTGCCAATGTGGTTTATTCAGTAAAGTTTATGTTCTTGGTAAAAACAATGTCTCAGGAGTTTTTTTTTCTGGGTTTGCCAGCTGGACAGTTGACATTAAACCAGCTCTACGTGTAACAGCCTACCTGGATTCCATCAGGAAGTTAGCAGCTTCGAAATGTTGTAACTGACAAAGAGATGGGTGGCAGGGTAAAGCAAGAGGAAACCCGCTCTCAAGAGGCCCCAGCAATGACTCAAGTCAGAGCCAGGATGCAAGTGCATGCCCCAAATAGTGAGCTGAGAAGCTGGAGCAACTGTCCACACTCACAGGAGAAAAAGCAACAGAGGAACCTTATCCAGGCCCCAAGGCCATTGTACACTTCCCCCCATTTTGAGCAGGTTGGTGATTGGCAAGGATATCTGGGCAAAAGTTGGGATGAACTTCCAATAGAAGTTTGCCAATCCCAGGAAGCCCTGTCTCCTGGTCCGAGGAGCCTCCTAGTCCAGAATTGCCTTCACCTTACCCGGGTCCATTTCCACCCCATCCTTAGAGATGCAATTCCCCAGATAGCCTAGGCTGGTCTTATGAATGTCATGTACAATTGGGCTTTTCTTAGCTTCTCAAGTACTGCCCTCACTAGCCTGACGTCCTCTTCCATGGTCTTGATATAAATTAGCATGTCATCTAGGTACACCAGCACTCTTTCATATCGGTGCTCATGCAGGATCTCATTTATCAGCATCTTGCTCATTTATTAACAGCATGAATATCACTGGCATGCCTTGCAGCCCAAATGGCATTACCCAAAACTGGTAGCAACCCAAAGGGCAGTTAAATGTGGCTTTCCGCTCATCCCCCTCCTTAATGCTCACTCAGTAATATGCTTCTCTCAAGTCCAGCTTAGTGAAATTTTTTTGTTTCTTCTTCTCCAGGCCAAATTCCTATCTATAAACCCCTGACTTTCTTCCATATCATGGAGTACATCTTCAGCTTGGGCAATTTACCTCCAGGGGAGATCTCAATAGCACAGTCTGTGGGGTGATGGGGCGGGAACATGTCCAATTCCCTCTCGCTTAATGCCTCTGCTAGGTCACAGTATTCATTCGGAACAAGCAGTCTAACTCCTCACTTCCTTTAGTGTATTTGCTGACTCCAGTTTCAGTTTCCTCACAGTACGCTCATGGCTGGTGTTCAGCACTTTCACTGGCTCCTGCCAGCTAGCCACTTTGTCATTCACTATGAAAAATAATACTTATTCTGTAGCTCCCATTGTCTCTGCACTGCTGTTGATTAACTTTCAAAACTTAATTAGTCTTAAAAATGGACTACCATCTATATGACTAGACAATTTGGAAAACAATGATAACAAAAGTACGTGTAGTACTAGGATTTTAAAATGGCTATAATTGGAACCATGCTTCATAAAAAAAGAAAAATCACAATTTACTTCTTAATCAGAAACCAATGTTTTTACAACAAATTCCATATTTTATTAATATAATTTTATGAGATGTCAAAATAACATGATGTATGTATATCAGTGACTTAATTTAATAATGGAGAATAACTTAAATCTCATTCAAAAAGTCTATTTGAATAGAATTTGCCTAAATTATATGGTTATATAGAACTATCTCTTTAAAATGTTCTTTTTTTTTATTGAAAAGTTTTATTAAAAATACAAACATTTTCACCCCCCCTTTCCCCCTCAACCCCCCTCCCCTTCCCACCCTCCCTTCCCCTCCCTCCCCCCACCCCCCTCCCTAGACTTCCCAGAACGAGCACAGGGTATAGCATTCACAAACCAAGAACTAAAATGTGCTAACAAATTATTACATTTCATGTTCTCCCTAGGTCCTTAACTCCTTATAACTCAGAAAAAACAAACATAAACTACTTAATATTATTTCATTCATAAGCTATATGAATCTTCTTATTCGGATACTTCTTCTGTATGTAATCAATCCATTTTCTCCATTCCGATATATATCTCTCATTTGAATGGTCTTTAAGGTATGATGAAATTTTTGCCATTTCCGCCAAATGCACAACTTTTAATGTCCATTCCTCAATAGTAGGTGGATCTTCCTTCTTCCAGTACTGTGCCACCAGTAACCTGGCAGCCGTTATTAAGTTCAAAACCAGCTTAGTCTCTATTACAGTACAATCCGTAACTATTCCCAACAGAAAAAACTGTGGTGTAAATTTAATTTTTTTCTTCAAAATATTTTGAATAATCCACCATATTTTTATCCAAAAAGCTTTAATCTTTTTACATGTCCACCATATATGGAAATATGTAGCATCTTCACACTCACATCGCCAACACTTGGGTTGTAAATTTGGATACATACAAGCCAGTTTTTTTGGGTCTAAATGCCATCTATAAAACATTTTGTAAAAATTCTCCCTTAAATTTTGTGCTTGTGTAAATCTTACATTTCTAACCCATATCTTTTCCCATGTTTCCATCATTATTGGTTCACCTACATTTTGTGCCCATTTTATCATACAATCCTTGACTAACTCTGTTTCTGAATCTATTTCCAGTAATGCATTGTACAACCTTTTTATGTGCATTTGACCTTCATCTCTTATTTGCTTTATCAAATTCTCATCCTGCTGCAAAATACCAATTTTTTGATCTTCTCTCCATCTGGCCAGCAGCTGTCCATATTGAAACCAAGTCTTAATAATCCCTTCTTCTTTTAGTTGTTCCATGGATTTTAACTGTAGTCTGACTCCTTCCTTATAAAGGAGTTCCTTATATGTAATCTTATCTTGCTTTTGCTCTAAATTTATGTTCTCTGTCACACGTCTGGGTACTGTCCATATTGGTAACCTATCATTTAGTTTATATTTATACTTTTTCCAGACACGCAATAGAGCATTTCTTAATATATGACTTTTAAAAGTCTTATCTACTTTCTTATCATACACTAAGTAAGCATGCCAGCCATAAACCAAACCATATCCTTCAATATTCAATATCTTTTCTTCCGTTAAGTTTATCCAATCTGTGATTGCTGAGAGGGCAGCAGCTTCATAGTACAATCTTAAATTGGGCATCTTAAGACCACCTCTTTCTCTAGTATCTTGCAATATCTTTTGTTTTAACTCGTGGTTTCTTCCCTGCCCACACAAATTTGTTTATGCCCTTCTGCCATTCCTTCAAGTTCTCATCTTTTTTAAGTATAGGTATCATTTGAAAAAGAAATAGAAATTTTGGTAAAATATTCATTTTTACAGCGGCTATCCTTCCCAGCAAAGACAGTTGTAGTTTTTTCCAGTTGTCCAACTCTTTCTGTATTTTGTGCTATAATGGTTCATAGTTGTACTGATATAATTTCGTATTTGCAGTCATAATATAAACCCCCAAATATTTAACCTTCTTAACTACTTCAAAACCTGTTAACCTTTCTTTCTCTTCTTTTTGGCTCCTAACCATATTTTTAGCTATTATTTTTGTTTTAGCTGCATTTATTTTAAAGCCAGATACTTGTCCATATAAGCAGGTTATATCCATCAAGGCTGTAATCGATTGTACCGGTTGGGTTAAGGTAACAACCAGGTCATCCGCAAATGCTCGTACTTTGTATTCATGCTGTCTAATTTTAATTCCCTTAATTGTATTCATCTCGCGTATCTTGTTTAATAAAATTTCCAGCGTCAAAATAAACAATAACGGGGACAAAGGACAGCCTTGCCTTGTTCCTTTTTCTATGTTAAAAGCATCTGTTAAACCACCATTAACTATTATTTGCACTGTTTGTGTTTGATATATTGCCTTAATAGATTATACAAATTGTTCTCCAAATTGCATCCTTTCTATTAGTTTTAGTAAAAATTGCCAATTCAATCTATCAAAGGCTTTCTCAGCATCCAAGAACACAAGCATTGCGGGGACCTGGTTGTTCCTTCCCAAATACTCTAATAAGTTAACAATTTGCCTTACATTACTCTTCATTTGTCTACCATTTATAAAACCAGTTTGATCATGGTGAATCATTTGCTGCATGACTGTCATTAATCTATTTGCCAAAATTTTAGCAAATATCTTATAGTCTGTATTTAATAATGAAATTGGCCTATAATTTTTAGGATCTGTATCGTCATGCCCTTCTTTTGGGATCAACGAGATAAATGCTGTCTTCCAAGTTGGCGGTACCTTTCCTCCCTGTTGTATATTGTTAAATAATTCTTTCAACGGTTCTATCATTTCCTCCTGTAGGGTTTTATAGTAAATAGCCGTCAAACCGTCCGTCCCAGGAGCTTTACCCACTTTCAACTGCTTAATTGCTAACGCAATTTCCTCAGAAGTTATCGATTGGTTTAAACTATCCCTCTGCTCATTTGAAATTGTATAAATATTCTCTTTCTGCAAAAATCTCTCTATATCTATATCTTTAATTTTATCGCCAGTATACAGCCTCGAATAAAACTCTAAAAAAGATTTTTTAATCAATTGTTGCTCATAAACCTCTTTACCCTTATATTTTATTCTCTCTATTGTCCTTGATTTTTGCTTTTTCCTTAACAAATATGCTAACCACCTGCCTGGTTTATTGGCATTGTAAAAAGTATTATGTTTTGCATATCTTAAATTAGTTGCCACTTGATCTGCTATTAACATATTAAATTGACCTTTCAATAAATTGATTGCCTCTTTAATTTTCTTATCTGTTGGATTAGCTACTAAAGCCCGTTCCTGTTTACTAATCTCATCTTCTAATTCTTTTCTTTTTGTCCCGTTTCTTTCTATATTTATTATTCAAATATATCAAAATTCCTCACATATATGCCTTACTTGCATCCCATACCATTTCCATCGATGTGCCCTTTTGCATATTCATAACAAAAAATTCTTTCATAAATTTTTTACACTCTTTTACATTTTCTTCATACCTAAACAAATTATCATTTAACCTCCAGGACCTCCTAGGCCCTTTCTCATACTCCAATTCCAGCTAAACTGGACTATGGTCTGTCAATGTTCTTGAGCAAATCTTCGTATTTTTCACCCTAGATAAAAGATCGTTAGTAATTAGTATAAAATCAATCCTTGAAAAGGATTGATGTCTATCTGAAAAAAAAGTAAAATCTTTTTCTTCCGGGTTTCTTTCACGCCAGATATCTCTCAACTCCCAGTCGTCCATCATTTCCCAAAACGCTTTGGGCAATTTTGCTCTTGTTAACACATTTTGTTTAGGTCCCTTCTTGTCTTTTTTAATGTCCAAAACACCGTTCCAGTCGCCTAACAGGATACAAGTTTTATATGCCCACTGTGTCAATTTTGAGTGTAGTAAATTATAAAAGTTTTCTTGTTGTTGATTCGGGGCATAAACTCCGATTACAAGTATTTTTTCTCCTTTTACTAAAAGTTCTATCGCTAAAAATCTTCCTTGATCGTCTGCTTCAATTAATTTAGCAACTAAGTCTCTTTTCAAATATATAACTATACCATTTTTCTTTTCTGATGCTGCTGCTACGTAAGATGTACCAAGTCTTGCATTAATCAAATATTTTTGATCTTGTATTCTTATATGAGTCTCTTGTAAGCAAATTACTTCATTCTTAAATTGCTTAAGATAGTGAAATATTTTTCTTCTTTTCTGTGGAGAATTCAAGCCATTAACGTTCCAAGTCAAAAATCTAGTTCCCATCTCTGGGCCTTTGGAGCCTCTGAAGCAAGTCCTGATGCTCTGATCTCATTTGAGTTTTAGTCTTGCTCCCCCCACTGCTCCTGTTTTAGTAGTATCTTGAATCATTTCTTGAGTTGCCATCTGGGATTGTTGCTGTCTTAATTCTTCCTTGAGTCTAGCTGTCACCGATCTGGTCTGTCTTTGGTCCTTTGGTAACTGCGAGAAATCAATCAGCGCCAACTCTTGAGTAGCCATTTGGATTTGTAATATTTCTTCTTGATCAGCCAAAGCTCCCCCCTGAACTACTGTCAAGAGCTCTTCTGTCTCAGCTTCCATTACTTCTTTCTTTCTTTTGCCTTCTGGTGATTTAGTTGGTTTGGGTGTGCCAGCCTTTAATACATTAGTATAAAAATCTCTTGCTTTCCAAATTGTATTAAGCCGATATCTCTCTCCTGAGTAAGTCACCACTAGTCCAGTTGGCACCTCCCATCTGTACTGTATCTGACATTTTCTCAGCTCATCCACCAGAAAGGCATACTCCCTTCTAGCTCTCAAGATCTTAGGGGGGATTTCTTTCATTGTCATTACTTCCTGGCCTCCCACCAGAAGCTTGTTTTTAAAAGTAGTCTGTAAAATTTCGTTACGTACTCTCCTTGTAGTAAAATATATCACAATGTCTCTTGGTAGATGTTTCTGTCTAGCAATCCAGGAATTAACGCGGTACAGCTTGTCCATCTGCCAGCCCAGATCATTTTTTGACTCCCCCACCAGCGGTGCCAATGCCTCAGACATCATTTCTCTCAAATTCTCTTGTTTATTCTCCTTCACCCCTCTGAATCTTAAAGCAAATTCCATGTCTCTGTATTGTATCATTATTACGTCGTCTTCAGCCCTTTGAATTCTGTTTTGAGCTTCTCCTATTTTACTATCCAAAATTTCAGAAGATTGTTTAATTTCCTCAACTCTATCATCCACCATCTCAATATTGCCTGCCAGACACTTAAATGCCATTAATATATCATCCCTAATCCCCTGATTGCGAATTGCAATCTCATCTGACACAGCCTGTATCTTTTCATTAGTTTCCTTAATTTTTTCATTAGTTTCCTTAATTTTTTCATCAATCACATCAACAATTTTATTTTGGGAGATTTGGAGAGCTTGTTGCAACATTTCCAACGTTAGGGTCTGTGGATCCGCTGGAGGAGCAGAAACTTGTAATCTAGGAATATGAGCTGGGGAGCTACCAGCACTCCCAGTTCCTTTAGTAGGAACAGTTTTTACAGACTTTGAGGCCATTTCCAGTTTGAAATTAGTCTTTATTAAATTAGTATTTAATCAGAGTCAAAAAGAAGAGTTCCTCAAAAGATTTCCCAATATTAATTAACGTTTAAAATCCTCCTTCTGTCAGCACAAAAGCTTTTTTTTTCCCAGGCGAAGGGCTGCCAGCAAAACGAAACTTTTCCTGTAACTTTCCGTTTCCCCCACCCTTTCAAGCTTCAATCGCCATATTGTTGCAAAGTACTAAGTGATTACTTCCGAAGGAGGCTCTAGGCATTGGAGTTAGGTAAAAAATACTTGCAGTCTGATTTCTCCTTGCTCGTTCTGCCTGCTGTTAGTTCAAGATGTTAATTCCCTCATTTCCATTCAGCAAGATTGGTCGCGGCTTCTAATTCCGCTAATTAGCGGAGACATCCCTGGTCTGGAGTCACAAGTAAATGTAAGGAAGACCAAGCTAATGACAAGAAGTGCAGTATAACAATCAGCCTTAAAAATTATAGTGAAGACACCCAAGAGGTGAATGACTGCTATCTTTTAGGATCGAGTATTAAAAGATCTGGAATTCAAGGCAAATGTTGAACGCTAGCATCTGGGGGCAGCAATGAAAGTTTTGTAAAAGTTATTTGTATCTTATGGCATGTCTATATCGACAAAGATCAGAATGTTGCAGCAAATTGTTTGCCTTGTGACACCCTATGGAAGTTGAACTCTGAGGACAGTTAGATGCTTAGAAAGAGAATTGACACTTCTGAACTTTAGTAGCAGAGAAGACTCCTGAGAATACCATGGAAAGCCAAGAAAACTGCCCAGAGTTTGGTTCAAGATGGGCAGGTATACCAATGTTTTCAATAAGTAAAAGGGATGGCTTTTTAAAACTGTTTTTCATTTTGCTGAGCTACTATGACTACTTTTTTTTTTTGCTGATGTTTGTTTTTTTAAAGATCCGCCAGTGTACCATTACAATATTTCTCCAGTTATTTGGAAAATATGATGGATTTATCTTTGAGGCTTTTAGGTCTGACATCAAGAGTGTAAATATCATTCTTTGTCATATGTCACAGTTTAGGGTTGGTGAAACAAGTTCTTTCTAAGCCAACAAAGCCTCCAATAGTTTTCTTTCATACCTTTCACTTCCAGTTTATTCTCAGCTGCCAAATGCCCTGGCTAGTCACTTTTTATATCTGACTATGGGATGTTCCCTGCTTCTGTTATTGCAGCAACATAATCAGCTGGTAAGATCTCAGATATGGAATTTTTTCAGATATGAAAGTTTTTTTCCTAAAAAATCAGTCAAATTGGAGGTGGTAACAGTGTCTAGTAACCCTATCTTTTGTGAAGCTTTTTGGGCTACTTTGTATTTTTGAGAGCTTCAGCAAGAAGACAATAAGGACTAAAGAAAATAAAAATTAAGTGAATTATTAATTTTGAACTGTTTAATTAGTTAATAAGTTTAATATTTGAAAGAAATATATAAGTTGACAATATTTTTATAGCTATAAATTGTATTGTGGAATTCTAGTTAGACAAGGAATTATTGTTAAAGCGAAAGACTGATTTTTATATATCTCTGAGATAGACTGATTGAAAAAGGGGGTAACTGAAAAGATTGCTAATTAGAAAATTAAGAAAATTAAATTAAAATCTTGATTGATAAGTAAATAGATTTATACTGTGAACAAGAATTAATTGCTTAATTGGGATAACTGGCAATATAATATAATATAACTATATATAAGTTGTGTGGTGTATAAGTAGTATTTGGAGGGGAAAAGAGATATTAAGGAATAACTTAATAATTGATGTTAAGGTTGGAAAGCTTTACACGAATAATAAAAATGTCTACAACATCCACCATAACAAAGACAGGGAAAAAACCTACAACTAGTACGTTAGTAATGACTCCTTCCCCCTCACAACAAAAAACAATAGATAGCATGATGGGGAAAGAAAAAGAAAAAGAAAAACTGGAAATGGCACCTAATGTAATACAAGATATGTTTCAAAAGATCCAGGAAACACTGCTTCAAACACAAGAAAAAATAGCTGAAAATCAGGAAGAAATGAGAATGTTCCATGCAGAGATCAGAAATGAATTAGGAGAAGTTAAGGAAGATATTAAGACCATGAAAGATAAAATTGGGGGCATTCAAAATTCTATAGCAGAAAATGAACAGAGAATTAGGAAAACGGAAACAAAAATAGATCACGTGGAATTAAAAGTAGAAGCAATGGAACAAAAAACCCTACAACTAAACAAAGAAATGTCAGATTCCTTGGCCATGCTCGAAATGGAAAAGGCCTCATACTTCTTGCGTTTTCAAAATGTCCCAGAAGAAAAAAATGAGGACCTAGAAGGAAAGATGGTGGAGATTATTGCAGGAATGATACAAAAAGAGCCAGAAGAAATAAAAGGACAATTGGAAGAAACTTATCGTGTACAAACAAATTATATAAGAAGACACAGATTGGCGAGAGAAGTCCATGTTAAATTTTTAAAAAAATCAATCCGAGATGAAGCCTATAAGAAATCTAGAGAAGAAACGGTGATCTATAATGGAAAAGAAATTATAATTTTAAAACAGATACCCCGAAGAGTAAGAAATCTACGACAACAATATCAGTTTTTAACACAACTACTAATCAAATACAAGATAATGTATAGATGGTTGCCAATAGAGGGGATCTTAATTACGTGGGAAGACAAAAGATATAAAATAGATACTCTAGAAAAGGCAAGAGAATTTCATAACACACATTTTAGACTAGAAGTAGAACAGGAAAGTAAGGAGGAAACAGATAGTAAAAGTCAAGAAGAAGAACCAACAGAAACAAAGGAAGAAAAAGAAATAAGACAGAGGCAAGAAAAAGAGAGAGAACAGAGAGAAGGTGCAAAACCTAGAGAACGGATGGAAACAAGAAACACCAAAAAACAGATATAATAGGCAATGGATGAACAGATCAAACTCTTTTCGGTAAACATTAATGGCTTAAATGCCCCAAAGAAAAGGAATCAAACTTTCACAAAATTACGAAAATTAGAAGCAGATGTGATATGTCTGCAAGAAGTACACATTCAAAAAGATTATCAAAAAATCCTAGAAAACCCCAAATTAGGAAAATTATATTTATCTCTGGCCCCAAAAAAGAAAAAAGGAGTAGTGATTTACGTAAAAGAAAAAATACAATCTAAACTAGTTTATACCGATGAGCAAGGTAGAGTGGTGATGGTTGAATTAGAAATAGGAAAAAGGAAAATGTTAATTGTAGGGATTTATGCACCTAACCAAAAACTACAGGTTTTTTTTAAAGACCTACATATAAAATTAGCAGAATTAGAATATGACGATATTTGTGTAATAGGGGATTATAATGCAATAGTAAATGCAAAGAAAGACTACAAAACTGGGGAAAAAAAACAAAAGAAAAAAGAAATACTTCCAAAAGAATTCTTTACTATGGCTGAAGAACTAAACTTGGCAGACGTATGGAGGGAAACACATGAAGAAGAGGCCCAATATACCTTTTACTCCCATCCGCATAACTCCTGGTCAAGACTGGACATGGCATGGATGACCCCAAGTATTAAAACAGAAGTAGAAAAAATTGAGATAGGCACAAACCAATGGGCAGACCACAATCCACTATTCATAAACTGGAAAGGGGAAAGAAGACGTAAGAGATGGACAATGAACCAAAGATTATGTAAAGAAAAAGAATTTAATTTGATGTTAGAAAAGGAAGTAAAAATATTCTTTCAGATAAATAAAATAGGGGAAACCTCTTTACAAAACACATGGGATACTTTAAAAGCATATATAAGGGGCCTAGTAATAGCATATACGAGGAAAAAGAATAAAGAGAAGAAAAAACAATTAGATAAATTAGAGAAAGACCTAAAACAAATAGAACAAAAACTCCAGGAAAAGCCCCAGAACAAAACAATAAGAGAAGAATGGGAAATGATTAAGCATAAATTGAATTTGATAAACCAAATAGAACTAGCCCAAAAAATAAAAATGGCGAAACAAAACTATTTTGAGCACGCAAATAAAACGGGCAGATGGCTAGCCTATAAACTGAAAAAAGAACAGAAAAAAAGAATGATATACCAATTGAAAGATGATAAAGGAGAAATTCAACATAGTAAAGAGGCCAAAAAAGATATTATTAAGAAATTTTATGTGAATCTATATAATCAGGGGAAAATAGAGGAAGATAAAATAAAACAGTACATAGAGAAATCAGGAATGCCAAAAATTACAGAAGAACAAAGAATTACTCTCAATAGGCCAATAACCAAATTAGAACTAGATGAAGTACTGAAAAAGCAAAAAAACAATAAAACACCGGGTCCTGACGGGCTACCGGTAGAAATATATAAAACAATGCAAGAAGTATTGGGAGAGAATATGTTGCGATTATATAATGAAGCTATGGAGAAAGCCAAGATACCAAATTCATGGACAGAAGCCATAATAACAATCATTCCAAAAGAAGACACAGATCTCCAGTTAATACAAAACTATAGACCTATTTCATTATTGAATGCCGATTACAAAATATTTGCAGCAATCTTGGCAGAAAGAATTAAATTAGTATTAAATACATATATACACCCAGACCAAAATGGATTTCTGCCGGGACGCCAAATAAAGAACAACATGAGAATAATACTTAATGCTTTAGAATACCATGAATCACACCCGGAGAAGCAGGCAGTGTTGGTTTTTCTTGACGCCCAAAAGGCCTTCGATAACCAAAATTGGAAATTTATGATTGAACAACTACAAAATATGCAAATTGGGGAAAAATTTGGGAAAATTATAGCAGAAATCTATACCAAGCAATCAGCAAGGATAATTATGAATGATGATATAACAGACAAATTTAATATAACAAAAGGAGTTAGACAAGGCTGTCCACTTTCCCCCTTACTATATATTCTATCATTGGAAACCCTGTTGAAAAAAATTAGAGAAGATCAAGGAATTGAAGGTTTAAGGATTAATAGAGAAGAATACAAAGTTCAAGCCTTTGCTGATGACTTAGTGTTTTTGACAGAAAATCCTATGGAATCTATACCTAATTTGTTTCAAAAAATAGAAGAATTTGGAGAAGTGGCTGGACTAAAAATTAATAAAAATAAATCGAAGCTAATTGTTAAAAACCTTACGGAAATCCAAACAAAAGATTTGATAGATAATATACAAATTCAAACAACAAAAAAAATAAAATATCTAGGAATCTGCTTATCCACAAGAACATCAGCAATTAAAGAAAACAATTATGATAAATTACTAGAACAAACAAAGAAAGATTTAGAAAAATGGGAAAATTTACACATTTCATTCCTAGGAAGAATTTCGGCTATCAAAATGATTATATTACCTAAATTTCTATATTTGTTTCAGGTCACCCCAATTAAAATAGATAAACCGTTTTTTGAAAAGCTGAATAAAATAACATCTAAATTTATTTGGCAAGGGAAAAGGCCACGAATAAAATTTAAACTGCTTCAGGATACAAAAGATAGAGGAGGAGCTGCACTCCCTGACTGGGAGATATACTACCAAGCAGCAGTACTATCGTGGGTCAAAGATTGGATAGAATTAAAGGACTCTAGAACTTTAACAATTGAGGGACACGAACTTCAAACTGGCTGGCACTCCTTTATGTGGGATGAGAAATACAAAACACATTCATATTTTAAAACACATACAATAAGGAACTCACTATTACAAATTTGGCTTAAAATTAAAAAACAACATTATATGAAGATACCAAATTGGCTAGCACCGGCGGAATCAATTAGACATCCAAATTTAACAGATAAGACAAAAATAATTAGATATAAAGATATAATTGACTATCAAGGCAAACTAAAGACAAAACAACAATTGGAGACAGATTTACACAGAGGAATAGACTGGTGGACTTACACTCAAATACAATCCAAATATAGAGAGCATATAAAAACATATGAAATTTACAATCAAAAACAAGAAATAGATAAAATTATATTAGATTCAGAAAATAAATTAATTAGTAGAATTTATAAATTTCTCCTACGCTATAAATTGGAAGAAGAGACAGTCAAAGAAACGATGATTAAGTGGGCTCAAAATATCAAACACACAATACCTTTGGAAAAATGGGAAAAGTTCTGGCAGGAAAATCTAAAGTTAACGAAAGCAACGGCGTACAAGGAAAACCAACTGAAAATGTTTTATCGGTGGCATATGTCTCCAACCAGATTGGCAAAAATACAACCTAAAAATAGCCCAATTTGTTGGAAGTGCAAAAAGGCACAAGGGACTTTCTATCATTTATGGTGGACATGCCCGGCAGCAAAGAAATTTTGGTCTAACATCAAAAAATGGTTGGAACAAATAACAAAAACACAGATTGAAAAAGAACCAGAAACATTTTTATTAGGAATATTTAACAAATCATACCCTAAGGATATTAAATATCTTACAATTCACATATTAACTGCTGCAAGAATAACCTACGCAAGAAATTGGAAACAAGAAAAAATACCAAGTGAAACAGAAGTAATAGGGAAAATTTTAGAATGCGCTGAAATGGATAGGTTAACCAAAGAATTACAAGAAAAAGAAGAATCAGACTATTATAAAATATGGAATAGTTGGTATAATTGGTTAAAAATTAGAAATATACAAAAAATATAGGGGATATATTACCGATTGATACATATATATGTAATAAAAATATTATTAGATTACAGAAAGGTGAAGGAATATATTATAAGTAGAATTGTAGAACGTCACTCTGAAAAAATGCTTAAGAAGAAATTATATTCTTTTTGTGTATATGTTGTATAAATGTTCGTTGTGTATATGTTACGTATGTCTTTTTTAATATTTATATTCAATAAAAACTATTTTAAAAAAATTTAAAAAAATAAAAATAAAAACTATCAGCACTGCACTGAAGTTTGTCACATGAACCAATTGATAAAAATGAGACAATATACTATTTGTGGACTATGTACCATCAATTTATCTTGTGAAGATATGACATTGGGCAAAACTCAAATGTTAATAAAAAAAATACAAAACAAAATAACTGATGAAAATAAATTGCCTTCATTCTATATTAAAGTCCTTTATCCTGTCTCAGAGTCCCTTATCCTTTTTATGCTGAGTATAAACCTATCTCCTCATTCTGATGATGTTGCCAAATAATAGAAGGTATAGATATATTGTTAGATTTAGAATTACTCTGCAGTAACATTATTTATGAGAAACGTACAATATTCTATATCATCTTTGAGTTGATAAATATTATCAAGAGCAGCTATGATATCTCTAGAATTGTTCCTGCTGTGGAAGAACTGTTTGTTTTGTAATAGCATTCAAAGCCTCTCATTATTTTTCATACTGATAGACCCTTTCTCTGCTGTTCTTTGACTAGACAAGCATGCTGATGAATAATATATCATTAGGTCAAAGGGCAGCCCTATCAAATTGACCAAAAAAGGAACTCTGAAACTCTGTGTAGCAGTGTAATACTATGAGTCAGTTTTCCCTCGCCTAATGCTTTGAAATGACTACAGCTCCCATCATACTTCACAGTTAAGTGTTGTACTCCAATACATATGGAAGGTAGTAGATTGGAAAACCTGAATGCCTCCTCCACTTTGGTTTTTATTTTTAAACTTACCATTTAAGTTTTCACTTGTATGCTTATGTCTTCACTTATGAAGACTCTAAAGTCTATTTGGCAGAAGCTATAAAAGAGCTATGTAACTATAGCAGGCTCTTTACATGTTTAAAGAGCCATTTGGCTGATAGCTATGGTTTACAATTAAAATAATATAGTCACTTACTACAGCGGTGATTTTTATATCCTTTTCCCTGTTAAAAGGGTGGTTGTGTTTTAAATCGTGCACTTTAATTTTTTCAGGAATATTGTCCTGAAAGAAACCAGGATGTTCCAAGTTGTCTGCAATTAATACAAAGCATGGAATGCATGAGAGAGAGGAGATGCTAAACAGAGGATGTTTTCTTTTCCAGACCAAGGCAAAATAACCATTAATCTTTCGTTTGCTATCCTTGCCTAGTTTCAAGCCTAGACAGTATTGTTCCAAAAGAATATAATATATTGAAAGTGAAGACTAGTCTGTGTTGTCTGTATTATGTCTGTGGATACTTGAAAACAATTTGGAAGACGTACTTCAAACATGTAACGGGATCTTTGGAAACAACCAGATTCTGAAAGAAGATAGAGGTAGTCTTTAAATTACGATGACTCGTTCAGTGACTGTTCAGAGTTATGACATATTGAACAAGGAGTCTTTGGAGTGCTGACCATCTTAGCATCCCTGTGGAGCCCCAGCCCTGTGGAACGAACTGCCCCCAGAAATTCGTAAGATCTCCGACCTCCGGGTGTTTCGCTGCGCACTGAAGACCCTGTTGTTCTGCCAGGCCGGACTATCAACATAATAGTTTTAAATTGGGGTATTTAAATTTTTTGGGGTTTTAAATCTGAGCCAATTTATTTAATTATTTTAAATTTTATATTGCTGTTTTGTCTGTGTTTTTAAATAGGCTGTACACCACCCTGAGTCCTTCGGGAGAAGGGCGGTATAGAAATAAAATTATTATTATTATTATTATTATTATTATTATTATTATTATTATTATTATTATTATTATTATTATTTATTGGTTAATCTTTAGTGAGATTCACAGCCTTTGAGGCTGGTTAATAGCTCAGCAGCTCGAGTCCTAACCAAGGACCTAGGAACTGTTAAGGTATCGTCGGAGGATGTAAGCTGTTCCGAGTAAGGTGGTTTTTTGTAGAGTCAAAATGTTCAAGTCCGGCAAATTTAGAATTTCTAAATAGCGGGGTAGCCCTTTGGGTATTGCTCCAAGGGCTCCAATTACAATCGGGACAACACACGATTTCTTTTTCCACAGTCGCTCAACTTCAATTTGTAAGTCCCGGTACTTTGTGATTTTTTCTTGCTGCTTATCTTCAATTCGTGCATCACCAGGTATTGCAATGTCAATGAACCATACTTTTTTCTTTTCAACTATTGTTATGTCAGGTGTGTTGTGGACCAAGTGCCTGTCAGTCTGAATCCTAAAGTCCCACAAGATCTTGAGTTTCTCATTCTCTAAAACTTTCTCAACCTGATGTTCCCAGTGGTTTTTGCTGTACTCAAATCCAAACTTCTGGCACAATTTCCAGTGAATGATTTTAGCAACACGGTCATGGCGTTGTAGGTAGTCAGTTTGTGAAATTTTGCTGCACCCACTGATCAGGTGGTCAACTGTCTCCTCTTTTTCATTGCAGAGGCGGCATTTGCTGTTGGTGGTAACATGTTGAATTTTTGCCTTCATACAGTTTGTGGCTAGGGCTTGTTCTTGAGCTGCCAAAATAAAGCTTTCTGTTTCTTTTTTCAGTACTCCTGATCTTAACCAGTTCCAAGTTAGTTTCTGGTCAGCTTTGCCTTCAATACTTTTCAAGTATTGGCCATGCAGAGCTTTGTGTTTCCAATTTTCAGCTCGCTGCTCAATTACTTCTTTCTTATATTCTGCTTTTGTTTTAGTTGTCTTTAAAAGGCCTCCTTTATTTACTTCCTTAATCATTGGTTCTTCACTTTTCTGGATGTAACCATTCAAGCTGCATTATTATTATTATTATTATTATTATTATTATTATTATTATTATTATTATTATTATTAGATGGAGTCTGGGTCTCAGTGCCTTGCTCACAATTGCAATGTCACAGTGAACAATGATTTCTACTGAAATGAAGCCTACTGGCTTCTCCCAAGCAAATTCAGCAGGGAAGCTGGTAGGAGTTCACAAGTTGCTACTGCCACATATTTGCCCACTTCAGCTTTAACACCTACTTGTGACCCCTGCCCATCTGCCTGCAGCACCTGTTCCTTTGCTTGTACTTCTTAGCACTTGCCTGTGGGTCCTCTCCATTACCCCAACAGCCCTGTCTAGACTCCCTGCCTACAGCACCTGTCCATCCCCTGCAGCATCTGCTCACTGTTCTGTCAATAGTTTTCATCTGCAGCTCTTATCTGCTTACTTGCTTGTCTGAAACTCTCACCTCTTCCTACTTAATGACCATATAGTTCTGGGGTTAAGACTAGAACTATGAAAGTGCCATCACTAAGCAATGCAGTCATGTAATGTTGCTCTTTATGACTGCATCACTTATTGATGGAACTTGAGGACTATCTGTATGGCTTCTCTAAAAAGGTTCCCACATATTCTGAAGCACCTACTTGAAATAATGTTTGAAGAATTCATATACGAATTTGCTATAAGAAACTAGAGCTGGCGAGCAAAATAAATTTTCCTGTCCACTGTCCATTGTTGGGTTAATCAGCATTAGAAATCTCCAAGCACCAACTTAATAATATGCTTTTCTCTTTTCTTATCTCACAGTGGGAATAAGGACAGGGGAGCTCTGCAAATGTGAAGTAAGTTAGCTCCTTTGCAGGTGAAATTCCAAATCAAATTCAGAAAAAGGAAGGAAGGAAGGAAGGAAGGAAGGAAGGAAGGAAGGAAGGCACTGTGATAGCACTAGTACTAAAAGAGTTCATCATTTTACAACACACATAAAATCAGAACACAAGAATGTGCATATCATGAATCCATGTTGAAACAGACAATAACATCTCATCCTTGGGCCTCTATCCAGGTCTTCTACACAGCATGAATTACAACCAGGCCAATATGTAAAACTTATCAGTATGTATCAGATATTGAGTGCTAGTCTGAACTAGCCAGGGCCACATACTTTGTTGCCAGTGAATCATCACTCTCCCTCCCCCATGACATATTTAACTACACTGGAAATCCCTAAACATTATGTCATGTTCTTTCCTCAGTTGTCCCTAAGGGCTGATGCAGGAAGATTCCCTATTTGGGATCTGCTGTAAAATGCCTTCCCTCCTGCATCTTCATAGAGGTTTAGTGGGCAAACATATTCTGAATCTCCCTCTATGTGTATCATTAAAGGGGTCAGTACTATTGATGCTATACAGTATTTTGCATTGAATATCCAGAAATTCATGTAGTAAACTCAGAAAACAAATGCATTTTATAACTAATAATATCCAAGAGTATATAATGTATGTGTTAAGTGAATTTTGTTGTATGGGTATACTGTGTATACACATACAATGGCAATAAAGTTATTTATTTATTTATTTATGTGGTTCAATGAACTCTGGAGTCCTTGCTGTTCTCTGAGTTTGATTGGATGCTGATGTGTCATTACCCAACTAGGTAACATCATCAGTGCGAAAGAGTGTGGGATTTGTTCCCTGTTTATATATATGTGCCAGTTTTGGTGATGTTATGATTTTCTCCTTGTAGTTCCTTGATTAGAAGATTGTTTTTTGCTTGATTGTTTGCCAGGTATTAATCTCTGCTTATCTGCATATTGGCTCTTGGATAAGATGTATTCTTGTCTTTTGTTTCCTTCTTAGGTTTTTTATTGTCTCTTCTGAATGGTATGTATATGTAGTTTATTTCTATGTGTCTATTGATGGTTGATTTGCCTGAATGTCAAGCTTCCAGGACTATTTATGGATTTAGCTTGATCTAAAATGTTCAGTTTCTCAGTTCAAACAATCACTGAGTCTGTCCATGTGTTTTGAAATTAAAGAATTTTCATCATATAGTCTGACTATATTTGGTATACTCTGCTACTGTTCTGGCTGGCTATTATAGTCTTTACTCTGTATATTGTATATGAGGATATCAAAGAAGAGTAGAATGTTGTTGTTTTCTTTTTCCTTTGTGAATTTTATTTCTTTAAAGATTTGTTGATTGTTTCACACATAATACTATAAAATCTACAAATGTATCCTAAAATACGGGTTTTTCCCCCCAGAAATATAGCTATTTAAGAAATTCAAGGTGCAAAATTCAATCAACTGATTTATGAGCACCTTAAGGATTCCAGATAAACACTGCCATTCAACCCTTCCTAATGCAGAACAAAATTAAAATAAGTCAGTCAGTGGTGGTATTCAGCTGGTTCTATCTGGTTCGGGTGAACCAGTAGCGGTAGCGGGGGAGGCTCCACCCACCCGCCTGGATGTCATCACATCCCATTTTTGATGCTCTGCACATGCATGGAAGGTCCTGCGCATGAGTGGAGGTGATGTGTACGCATTTGTGACCTGGTATCAAAAGTAAGTGAAGGACTTCTGCTTGGCTCCGCGAGCCTCGAAGACGCTCTTTTACGAGCGCCCGATCCCCGGTTCCGTAAAAGCCCCAGAACAGCCGAAAAACAGCTGTCTGGAGGCTTGGAACCCTCTCCCCGGGCAAAGGGGAGAGAGAAGAGCCGACAGGCGGAGGTAGAGCCCCCCAAGTGCACTAGGAGAAATCCTGGGGTGCAAAGGGTGTGGGCTCCCTATAGAAGCCTGTCAAGCTGCTCCGGACCAGGGACGACTCCGCTAAAGCGGAGCTAGAAGCTGCGACCAAAATCTGCTGAAAACAACTGGGGGGACTTTTAACATCTTTACTTTGATTGCAGACAGAGCAAATCAGGAGAAAAAAAGGAAAAATCACAAGTAACACTTTAACTCCGTTTTAAAATGCAGAAAATGGCGCCTGAGAGCGGGAGGAGGAAGCTACTAGGGAAAGTGCTTGTTAACGCTTGTTAACGTTTGCAACAGTGATACAGCTACTGGATTACACCTTGAGAGAAAGTTTTAAAGTGGAAGCGTCCAGGAAAAGAATTTGGTACTGAGGAAAGAATTTGGTACTGATTTTAATTAAAATGTTGCTTTTATACTGTGTGGAAAATAGTTGGAATTGTCGTCCTGATAGCTGGATGAATACAAAGTGGCTGAAATATGGCTGACATCAGGGCTGGTGAATCAGCAAATTCTCAAGCGGTGACTGTTCAGGTTTTTCAAGAACTTTTAGACTCTTTTAATTCTGCTCTTTTGGATACAATTGAAAGAGCTTTTTCAAAAAAACAGCTTGGAAAATCATAAGCAGTTGTTGGAGGGGCAGCAGGGTGAATCAGCAAATTCTCAAGCTGTGACTGTTCAGGTTTTTCAAGAACTTTTAGACTCTTTTAATTCTGCTCTTTTGGATACAATTGAAAAAGCTTTTTCAAAAAACAGCTCGGAAAAACATAAACAGTTGCTGGAGGGGCAGCAGGAAATTACTCAGAGGAGTTTGCTTTTGGAAGATCAAAAGAATGTCAGGATTGAAAGGCAGGCTGGCACAGTTGAAATAAAGGTTTTGGTGGACGTTTCCATTCAATTGATAGAAAAGCAACAAATAGACTCTTTATTGCAAGCTGACAATCTTTATGGCAACAAGTTTTGGCTATATGGACAAAGGAATGGATTGAATGATTATACAAGCAAGAAGAGTCGAAATGGGGATTTCAAATTAGAAAATGTGACCTCAAGAAGAGAGCGAGTATTTCAGAAACATCAACCTCAAATCAACATTTTAAAATTTTCAAAAATAAACTTGGGGGGAATGTTGAAAGAATTTATATAAAAAAAAAGGATTGGAAAAAATATAGAAAGAAGTGAAGAACAGAAGATTAAGAAAGATATCATCCTGTAGATTTTGAAATTTGCATTTGGCAAATATGTGTTTTAATGGTATTAAGAGATTTTCAAAATGTTTAACATAAGATTATATTATTTTAAAAGATACATGAGATAAATTGTGTAAGTTTTCAAGATGCCCAACTTTTTGAAGCAAAGAGGATTAATGTTAAATTTAGACTTCTATTACAAAATGATAATTAGTTTTGGATAGTAAAAGGGCTGCTTTCTAAAAAGTTAGAGGTATTAAAATGGTTAATTGAAAATTTGAAAGATATCCTCCTGTAGATTTTGAAATTTATATTTGATAAATAAGTGTTTTAATGGTATTAAGAGATTTTTAAAATGTTTAACATAAGATTATATTATTTTAAAAGATATATGAGATAAAATGTGTAAGATTTCAAGATGCCCAATTTTTTGAAGGAAAGAGGATTAATATTAAATTCAGAATTTCATTAGGGAGTAATGTTCAAAAAGAATGATGTTCGAGGGTAAGGAAATGAAATTTATTCATGATTTTTACTACTTGTAATACTGCTAAAGTATTGGATTATACATCAAGAAAAAGTTTTTTTTATAACTAGGAAGAATGAATTTAATTTAATTGGTCTTGAGAATTTATAAAAGGGAGGTTGATGAATTGGAGCAAGGGGAGTTAAAGAACGTGTGGGAGTTTTGAACTTTATAATTAGTTAGTTTATTTTAGCATATGTTTGTTAGATGCTATACCCTGTTTTTGCTCTGGGAAGTCGGGGTGGGGGGTGGGGAGGGTGGGATAAGGGTTGGGGTGGGGAAAAACTGGTGAATAGAGAAATGTTTTAACAGAAGAAAGTATCTACGATTAGAATACAGGAGTTGCTCAGATACTAAAGGAGGAGAATATTTCACAGCAAAGAAGTTAGAAAGGAGAGAGGAAGAGAGGGTAGGAAGAGGAGATGGAGGGAGAGGAATGGAAGAAAGGAGAGGAGCGGGAAGGGGACAGGAGTAGGAGTGAAGGTGAAAGGAAAAGGAAGTAGGATGAAGTAGGAGAGGAGGAAGGAGAAAGTAGGAGAGAAGAGGAGGGAGGGAAGGGAAAGAAAGGAGGAGAAGAAGAAGCTTTGTTGTGGAATGAGGGAAGAAAGAGAAGAAGAGCAACTCCAAATGTAATTAAAATGTCTTATTTTAATGCTTTATTTAAGGGAAACATGTATATGTAGGATTTATCATGTATAAGAAAATGTACATTTTCTATTATGTGGGGAGGGGGAAAGGGTGGGGGGGAGAAAATTGTTTGTATTTTTTATAAAACTTTTCAATAAAAAAAAAAAGTAAGTGAATACCACCCCTGAAGTCAGTACTACTGTAGAAGGAGAGGCAGAACTTGGAAGAAGCATCAAGACAGGAATCAGCCTGGAATTGTTATGATCTGTAGGAAGTTAGCACCCACCCCTCTCCTAGAAAAATGAAATATTCTAGGAAATATTAAAAAGGCAGAATGTTGTATTTCCCCGGATGAAAAATGGAGAAACATGTTTTTTAGGCAGGAAGCAGACTCAGTCTTAATAGCCTCCACCCTCCTCAATAGCCCACTGCAGATGTCAGCACTTAAGAGATAAGGAGATAGCTAGGTCTATAAGCAAATGCCCTCACCCAAGATCCAACAAAGGTAGGATTAGCCCTCTACCCATCTAGCAACAGAACTCACCACATGGCACCTGGGGAGATTGCATCACCCAGCAAGGCTCAACCAAGCCTGGAACTCAAAAGACAACCTACAAAGCAGGGGTGAAATGCTCCCAGTTCGGACCAGATCGCCTGATTTGGTAGCAATGGCGGTTGGTGGTTCGGAGAACCGGTAGCAAAAATCCCTGCGTCTCCACCCCCCTATGCCCAGCTGAGCCACACAATCATCAGAGGCTTCTTTTTTTTTTTACTTTTAAAAGCAGTTTTCTACAACCTCTTCAGCCAAAAAAATGCTTTTAAAAGTTAAAAAAAAAGCCTCTGATGATCGCGCGGCTCAGCTGGGATCGTCAGAGGCTTTTAAAAGCATTTTTTCTATAACCTCTTCGGCCACCCAGTCACATTACCGTGACTAAGCCATTTCCCACAGAACCGGTAGTAACAAATTTTACATTTCACCACTGCTACAAAGTTACCCCTGCATAGCCCCATGGGAGTCACCAACAGGGAACAACCAATCAGAATACAAGCTCAAATTCAAAGCCCAACAGAGGGTATAAATCTCTCTCTCTCTCTCATCCATGTGCTTTTTTGCCCATGACCTTAAAACCATGTGGTCCTGTCCACCATTAAACCATCTTTCCAAGTAATCTCCATGATTCCAGTGTCTTTCTTCCCATTTGAACTGAACCCAGATGGACATTTCTTCCAACAGTTCCTAAGGAGCTCAAATCCAGCCTCTCTTGAATTCATTTAATTCCTATTTAGCACCAATTAGTTGATTAGATTCCTGTGTATAGGCATGAGTAATGAATCAGATTTACTAGCTTAATTAGAACTTAATGTATGGTCCTGATTTTTCACGCCTGACAACTATACTCTTCGCTTTTATTTCAATATGAATATAACTGATTAGTATTACTGCCTGTTACTTGTTCTTTATCCTATTGTATCTGATCATGTGTGGGATGGAATGTGCAGCTGAAGAAGAAACCGGTGGTGGGAAATCTCAGCAATCTCACTGCGACTTCCCAGGAAGGAGGCAACACATTCTATAGAAAAACCCAAAATAAGACATTGCACCACCTTGGAGAAGGCTTTGCCTGTTGTTTAGATGCTGCCTCTTAAGGAAAAACTTCATTGTCCCATATTCTTCTTCATATGGCACACCTTTAAAATGGTTTGAATTGGATAGCACTTTCCAGACATCCATTCTCTGTACAGTTAAACACCTTACTGGCAGAATTTTGGATTATCTTTTTTAAGAAAAATATGCAGCACTGAGAGAGAAAATAACAATTTAAAGGGATTTTTAATTGATGCTTACATATCCTCAATCCAATGTCAATTTCAGCAACATAGATTTTCCAATAAGAACTACAAATAACCAGCTAAATAAATATTAATATTAATATTAATAATAATGTGTGCCATCCCCAAAGGTAGGAAATCCATTATGCAATCCTTTAAACATCTACTCCTATGAAGCCGCACTGCGTTACTTTCATAAAAGTGAGTCTAGAATTGCAGCCTAGATTTTTAATGAAGTGGAAGAATCTTTGTCTTTGTTCTTTGCACATTTTACCTAACTCTATCATGTGGTCCAGAAGTATAACATAAAATAGTAAAAGTACAGTAAATACTAAAAATCGATGTGATATTGCTATACTCTAAAAATGAACACCTCATGAGTTTATTAAATGGTAAATTTGACAATTAAATATATTCACAAATAGGAACTTGAGACAACTTTTTTAGTGGAAGAAGTACATATATTTTCAGATATAGAAGATAAACAAACAATAAGCTCTTATTCAGTGATGAAATCCAAATTTTTTTACTACTGGTTCTGTGGGCGTGGCTTGGTGGACGTGGTGTGGCTTGGTGGGCATGGCAGGGGAAGGATACTGCAAAATCCCCATTCTCTCCCCACTCCTGAGAGAAGGATATTGCAAAATCTCCGTTCCCACTCCACTCTGGGGCCAGCCAGAGGTGGCATTTGCCAGTTCTCTGAACTACTCAAAATTTCTGCTACGGGTTCTCCGAACTACTCAAAATTTCCACTACCGGTTCTCCAGTACCTGTCAGAACCTGCTGGATTTCACCCCTGCTCTTATTCCATTATAATTCTATTTTCAACAGTCTTGCAAACATATCTTTATTGAACTTCTGGGGAAGGCACAATGAACTGAAGACTTCTCTCTGCAAAAGCAGAGCCAACAACTATAGTAGAGATCAAAGAATTAATAAGTAGACTTTAGAATCTCTTCAGATTAGGAGCAGATGGGAGATCACCCACATGTGTTCTGGATGGCTACTCCTCATGAGGAAATTGCAAGATAGTGGTTTCTCATGGATTTGAATGCCAGAAGACAAGTGGTTGGTCATTTTGCATAATCATGGTGGAGCTTTTTAAAGAATACATAGTTCACAAACCTCATTTTCTAATCATTTTCAGAAATTGCCTATTAACCATCTTAAAACTATTAGAGATTTTTGGAACAAATATGAAGAGTTACTGGGTGAGTTTAACTTCAACTCTGAACAAAAGAAAAAAAATAATTACAAGCTTAAGAACTTAAACTATTTGAAATAAATATCAAAGCACTAAATAAGATTTTGACAGTTACAAACAGATTAAGGGTCCAGTAAAATTTGGGATATTGACTTTTACTATAGGATTTGGGAATTAACTATGAAATATAAATAGTTTCTTGTGGGAACCAGGATTATTTTGGCTAACTTTGCTCATAACAAATATAAGAGACTTTATGATTTTACAAACTGGACACTAGAGGGGGCTAAGATTCTAAATGGGGTGGGGGGAGGACTACAAGCCTGCTAACTAGGATTTACAAAATGACACAAAATGTCATAACATTGGAAATATTACAAAACATCTTTGAAGAATAGAATCATATATTTGTAACTGCAATATCAACTGTGTCAGTAATGATGTCTAATTCTATGGATATGTTATATCCAAAAGATATAATGAGTGAATGATAGATATGAAACAATTATTTTTTTAACAAGACAGGGAAAGTAGCAAAAGTGGAACTACAAATGGTAGACCAAGAGTATGATTTGAAAAAGGATGATTTATTGGATATACAAATATAATTGGCTGAAGTTTTAAAAATTAAAGGGGGAAAAACCAAGTGAATAACCTGGAAAATATTTTCTTATTGGATTTACAAAAAAGGTTTGTTAAATCCTTGAAGAAGTCTGTGCGATGGAAAAAGAAGAATTGAAAAGAAATCCAATCCTACAACAATATTTGAATGAACTAAAGATTTAAGACTATTAGAAGCAAAAGAAAGGCATATAAAGCTGGTTTATTTGATGAAGGTTAAACTAAGACATTTATTTGCAAAGTTCTGGCAAGCCTTTATGGATATTTTGGCTGATGCCAAAAAGTTGATGTATTATGGATACATATGGATAATCCTTACAGATAAGGGATGGGACATGGAATGAAGAGATATCTGTTTGTAACCATATATGGGATTTAAAATTTCTAATTTTTTCCATTTTTATTTGGAATGGAAAATGTAATGCATTTGTAATGCAGGTTGGAATTCATTTTATATATTTATTTTCTTTATCTTTATCTTATTCTTTCCCCTTTTTCTTTTTTCTTGCACTTTTTATTTTTTCTTACCATTCCTGTTTATTTCCTTAAATTTAGCTTACATTAATTTTCACTATTGTGTTCAAAACCTTGATAAAATCATATACAGACTGGCATACCTTTTTCCTCCAATAAATGGATTATGGAATCAGCATGTCAGGAAGTTCCTTAAAACTATGAGACATAACTGTATATCAGCAAAAAGCCATCCTACTTTAATTCCTCTGTAAGTACAGGATATTGTTGACTAAATTAAGTTTGATGGGCAGTTTGTGTGAGTACAGATATGGAACTCTTACTCAATTATATTGCTGATGGGTTAAATGTACTTGGATGAGAAAAAAAGTGATGTGATTGCTCCTTTTAAAGAGCCTTTTCAGTGCCAGTAAAGCCAAGAGGAATGACGTAAATTATAACTTATTAATCAATAGTCTTTTGTTTCCTTCCATATGTCTATGATTTAAAAATAAATCAATACATGTGATATCATAAATTATAATTTAACACATATTCTTTCTTAATTGATTGGGCTTGATATATATGAAAACAGTTTCTGGGTTTCCTTAGGTGATTATCTCTAACAACATAAACTCTACAATTCTTTTGGATACAGAGAGCTGACTTTTTCTTTTGGCAAGAGACCACTGCAAGGATGCCTGATTTGGAGGACATTATCTTAAGACCTAGCTCTCTTGAGAAATCTAAAATGCTAGGAGAGTTGGAAGGAAGAAAAAGAAGTATATTGATGGAAAACATATAAAGAATGGTTGCAGGAATTGGATATGTCTAGTTTAATGAAAAGAAGGACTACGGGTGATATGATAACAGTGTCCCAATATCTAAGGGGCTGCCACAAAGAAGAGGGGGTCAACCTGTTCTCCAAAGCACCAGAAAAAAAGCAATGGCTGGAAACTAATCAAGGAGAGAACCAAACTAGAACTAAGGAGAAATTTCCTGACAGTTAGAACAATTAATCAGTGAAATTACTTCTTGTTGTGGGTGCTCCAACATTGGAGGTTGCTAAGAAGAGATTGGACAACCATTTATATGAAACAGTATAGGGTTTCCTGTCTCAGCAGAGGGTTGGACTAGAAAACCTCAAGGTCCTTCCAACTCTGTTATTCTGGAAACATCTTTGGGAAATCTTAAGGGCCAGCCTGGGGACAGATCATTCCAAAAAAGTTTATTTATAGTCACTAAAAGTCAACACCAATGTGAAGGCACATAATCAATCCAAGATACTCACAAATACTTTATGTTGTAGCTGTATAACTCCTTGATTTGTCTCTTTGATCAATGAACAATGTTTCCTGTTGATGGCTAACATTACAAAGTCAGTAATATCATTAATCAATATTACACAGTACAGGTAATCCTTGACATATGACCTTTTTTTGCAGTAGTCATTAACTGAATAACCATGGTCTTTAAGTGAATCCATGGGTTTTTTTGTTTTTTTTATTGAAAAAGTTTTACAATTACATTTTCTCCCCAATTTCCCCCCCAACCCTCCCTGACCTCCCTAACCCTCCCTAACCCTCCCCTCCCCCCCAGACTTCCTCAAAATATAATCCAAATCAAAATCCCCTTTTTATAAAACTTGAACCCATTCACCCCCTGTATATTTTTCACATCTTCACAAAATTCTGTTATTCTATCCCTATATAATACTTTCAGTTAAAAGCTATCTGATATTTCCTAGTTTGATATTTATTCTGCACATAATCTATCCACTTTTTCCACTCCCATACATAAGTCTCTTGTGAGCGATCTTTTAAATATGCTGAAATCTTCGCCATCTCTGCAAAATGGCCATCTTCAAAGTCCATTCTTCAATAGTAGGCATAGCTTCATTTTTCCAATATTGACCTATCAATAATCTCGCTGCTTTTATCATATACAATATCAACTTTGTTTCACCCAATGTAAAACCCTTAACTATACCAAATAAAAACAATTGTGGAGAAAACTGAATTTTTTTCTTCAAAACATTCTGCATAACCCACCAGATTTTTATCCAAAAAGCCTTCACTTTCTTACAAGTCCACCACACATGATAATATGTGGCATCTAGGCAGTCACATCTCCAGCATTTTGGTTGAACATTAGGGTACATGCACGACAATTTCTTAGGATCTAAATGCCATCTATAAAACATTTTATAAAAAATTTCCCTCAAATTCTGCGACTGTGTAAATTTAACATTCTGAACCCATATTTTTTCCCATGTTTCCAACATCACTGGTTCTGCAAAATTTTGTGCTTTATCATACAATCTTTAACCAATTCAGTTTCTGAATCCCTTTCTAACAAAACATTATAAACCCTTTTAATATGCATTGGACCTTTCTCTTTTATATGTCTAACCAGTTCTTCCTCATGCATCATTATACCAGTTTTTTGGTCCTCTTTCCATCTCAATTGAAGTTGATTATACTGTAACCAAGTTAAATTAATCCCTTCTTCCAACAGCGTTTCTAAAGTCTTCAGTTGCCATCTGCCCGCATCTGCAAAAAGAACTTCTTTATATAACCCCCCCCCGAGTGACATTAGATTTGTATTCCACATGATATGACCAAGATCCAGCCATAGCGGTATTTTGTAATCCCATTTGAGTCGGTGCTTCTTCCAAACTCTCATCAAAGAGTCTCTAAGTATGTGGCTTTTAAATACTTTGTTCTCATAAAATAAGTAAGCATGCCAACCAAATTCAAGATCAAAACTTTCTATATTCAATATTCCAGTCTTTTTCCTTCCAAACCAATCACATGCTTGCATCAAAGTTGCTGCTTCATAATATAATTGTAGGTTTGGAAGTTTAAGGCCTCCCCTTTCTGGAACATCTTGCATAATTTTCAGTTTAACTCTCGGCTTTTTCTCATTCCAGACAAACTTATTCAGTCCTCTTTGCCATTCTCTCAATTGTTTATCACTTTTAAGCACCGGAATCATTTGAAACAAAAAAAGAAATCTTGGCAAAATGTTCATCTTAACTGCTGCTATTCTTCCGAGTAGAGACAGCTGCAGTTTTTTCCAGGTCTCCATATCTTTCTGTACGTCTCGCCACAACACCTCATAATTATTTTGAAACAGTTTCATATTTGATTCTGCAACCTGAACTCCTAGATATTTAACCTTTGGTACTATCTCAAAACCTGCCTTGCTTTCAAGTTCCTGTTTTCGATCTTGTGTCATATTTTTCACTATCATCTTAGTTTTTTTCTGGTTCAATCTAAATCCTGATACTATACCATATTGTTCTATAATGTCTTTCATCTGGATTACTGATTCCATCGGCTATGTTAGGGTAACAACCAGATCATCTGCAAATGCCTTTATTCTGTAGTCCTCTTGCCTTATCACTATGCCTTTCAGGATATTAGAGTCCCGTATTGTATTCAACAAGACTTCTAATGTTAAAATAAATAACGATGGGGATAACGGACAACCTTGTCTTGTTCCTTTTTCAATATTAAAGTCTGTTGTCAAACTTCCATTAATAATAATCTGTGCCTTTTGTTCTTGATAAATTGCTGAAATCGCCTGTATAAATTGATCCCCAAAGTACATCTTTTTAAAAGTCTTTAATAGGAAGTTCCAATCCACTCTATCAAAGGCCTTCTCCGCATCCAAGAAAACCAGCACTGCAGGGATCTGTTTATTCTTCTCGAGATATTCCAGTAAATCTGTAACTTGCCTTACATTATCCTTCATGTATCTGCCTTCTATAAATCCCGCTTGATCACAATGAATCACCTCTTGAATAACTGGCATCAACCTGTTGGCTAATACTTTTGCAAATATTTTATAGTCATTATTCAGAAGAGATATTGGTCTAAAATTCTCAGGTTTTTTAGGACCTATTTGCTCTTTCGGTATCAATGAAATATAAGCTGTTTTCCATGATGGGGGTATTTTACCCCCTTATTGTATACTACAAAATAGGTCTTTAAGATGTTCAATCATTTCTGCTTGTAAGGTTTTATAGTACACCGCAGTTAAACCATCCGTCCCAGGAGCTTTAGCTGTTTTCAATTGTTTAATTGCGGCAATAATCTCCTCAGCTGTTATAAGATGATTCATTCTCTCCTTTTGTTGACTAGTAATTTTTGTAACTCTTTTATTTTCTAGGTATTTCTTTATAAGTCCATTCTGTGTACCATTTTTGGAATATAATTTAGTATAATAATCTACAAAAACTTTTAATTTTTGTTGAGAAATTTCCTTCCCTCCAGTATCAATACTATCAATGATCTGTGTACTCTGCTTCTTCCTTAGTGTATAAGCCAACCATCTGCCCGGTTTATTAGCATTGCAAAATGTGTTATGTTTCGCAAATTGTAAATTTGTTGCTGTTTGTTCCGCCATAAGCATTTGAAATTGATCTTTCAGAAGTTTTATAGCTCCTCGTATTCTTTCATCTGTTGGGTTTTTTATAAGTAACTGTTCTTTATTCTTTATTTCTGCTTCCATTTCAGATCTTTTCTTTTGTCAATTTAATTTGTGTTTAGAATTCATATGGATGAGTACCCCTCTCATATACGCTTTACTTGCATCCCACACGATTTCAATAGGGGTACCCTTATTCAAGTTCATTTCAAAAAATTCTTTCATCTGCTTTTTAAGTTCTATTATGTTCTTTTCATATCTAAACAAATTTTCATTTAATCTCCATGATTTTCTCTCACTCTTTCCCATCTCAATTTCTATCCATACCGGGCTATGGTCAGTTAAAGTCCTTGGAAAAATCTTTATTCTTTTTGTTTTTACAAGTAGGTCAGCTGATAGTAAAATAAAATCAATCCTAGAAAAGGATCTGTGTCTATCTGAAAAAAAAGTAAAGTCCAATTCTTTTGGGTTATGTATTCTCCAAATATCTTTTAATTCCAAATCTTCTTTCATATCAAAAAAAGTCTGTGGTAGTCTAATCCTTGACTTCGCCGAACTCTTTTTGTCTATTTTAGAGTCAATTACTCCATTCCAATCTCCCATAATTAAAATAGATCTATAGTCCCATTGCAATATTTTAGAATGCAAAGTTTTGTAAAAATTGTCCTGTTGTTGATTAGGAGCATAAATTCCAATCACTAAGATTGAACCACTTGCTGTGTGCAATTCAATTGCTATAAACCTACCACATTCATCTGCTTCTATAATTTTAGTTGACAGTCTTTTATTTATATAAATAACCATACCATTCTTTTTTTCCAAATTTGAAGCTATAAAATGTGTTCCTAATCTTGAATTTATGAGATATTTTTGATCTTGTGTTCTAACATGAGTTTCTTGTAAACAAATTATATCATTGTTAAATTGTCTCAAGTATGTAAATAATTTCTTCCTTTTCTGTGGTGAATTTAATCCATTCACATTCCAAGATAGAAACTTAATTGTCATGTATACTTTTTTGAAGCGACAAGCACATTTGCCGAAGATTTTCCGAGTCGGTAGTCTTCAGCTTTGCTCCCCCCATGGCTTCACATTCTTGTATATTACCCTTGGCTTCTTTCTTATATTGCTGTGGCTTGGGCCTTTCCTGTTGTTGTTTTTCTTTGAGTTGCTTAGAAATTGCTCGAGTTATATGCTGATCTTTAGCTTCACACATCCGGGCTAGGTCCAAAGCCACTTCTCTTGTAGTCTTAGGTGGTTCAGTCACAATTTTCGAAGGAAGATCTAGCAGGGGCTCATCCAGAAAACCTCCTGTAGTTCCCTGCATTTCCATTGCCTCTAGTTCCAGCTGCTTAGGCTGCTCTTCCATCTCTTCCTGAAATTGCTTCTCCTTATCACTCTCCTTTATCTCCAGCACAGAAGATGTACGTGGGAATGGTGAGCTCTCTTTAAAAACATTAGAATAAAATTCTTCCGCCTTCTCAACAGTATTTAATTGGTATCTTTCTCCCTTATACCTCAAGATTATACCAGTTGGTGCATCCCACCTAAATGGAATTTGTTGTTTTTTTAATTCATTCACTAGAAATCCAAAATCCTTTCTATCTTTTAACATCTTAGGTGGTAGCTCTTTATAAACTCCAATCTCCTTTCCCTCCACTTGCACAGCAGAGAGAAAAGACTTTTGCAAAATATCATTTCTCATTTTTCTATCTGTAAAGTATATCACCATATCTCTGGGCAATTGTCTTTGTCTGGCCATCCACGAGTTCACTCTGTACACTTTATCCATTTTGCAAAAAATCTCTTCAGGGCTAATCTTTAACAGCACAGCTAGAGCATCAGCACAAGTCTGTCTCAGGTCTTGTCTATCATTCTCTTTTAAGCCCCTCAGGCTTATGTCAAATTCCATAGACCTGAACTGCATGATTGTAATCTCATTTTCAAGTCTCTGCATTTTATTGTCAGCATCAAAGATTTTATAGTCAGTCTCCTTCATTTTAACATCCATTTCTAATCTAAATTCTTCCACTTTAGCATCAGTTTTAATAATTGCTTCTGACAATCCAGTCACCACTGTCATTAATTTTTTGGTCACCTTGTCATATTTTTCTTGCACCACCTCTTTAATTTCTTTAATCTCCTGCTTGATTTCCTGTTGTGACTTTTTAAACTTCTCATCCAAATTTTCATCTTGCCTCATCAGAGCCTGAGTAATGAAATCCTTTAAACTTTCAAGATCAATCTCTTTTTTCTGGCTCTGCTGGTTGGGAGGCTGCTGTTCAGGTTTATGTGTGGGGGATCCCCCCCCTGCCGCCTTCACTTCCTGTTTAGTCTGCTTAGAAGCCATCCTGCCACGTAGTCTAGCTTTTCCAAAAAAGGAAATCCTTTTTCCCTTTCTTCCACCACAAAATCCTCTAAAAAATTCCCCCAGGTTTAGTCAAATTAAAGGTGAAATTGAAGCAAAATCAGGCTTGTTTTTTAAAAAAGATTTTCTTTTCCTCCACTTGTTACAGACAGTGCTACTTTGTAACTTGTTGAAATAACTTTACTAATCCACTCTCGCTTTCAGCTCGTTAACGCTGAAGCCGGGCGCCATTTTCAAGAGACTTTCACTCATTCACTCCTCTGTTTTAAAATTAATCACAGGGCTAGTAATACTTGCAGTTTCGTGATTCAAGTTGTTATTCCACCCTGTTTGTTTGAATTTGCTTTGTTTTCAGTAGAAAGGTTGCTCCTGCCGCCTTGTTCTACGCTGGGTAGACTCATCCCACGCTGTCCGGAGTCTCGGCGAGCTGAAAGGGAGCCGCGCCTGTTTCCTCCCCAGAAGCAAAAAATGGCTATCTGGGGGCTCACAGGGGCTCAACCTGCTTCTCGCCGACTCTATTCCACTAATCCTTCGGGATTGGGGAACTTCTGAGCTGCTTCTCGTGATCGAAGCGGCTCTGACAGGCAGCGGGGCTGGCAGTCCGAAAACGGGACTGTCTTTCGGCGACAGGAAGCAAACCAGAAGTCCAAGTGAATCCATGGTTGTTAAATGAACAGTGTGGTAGTTAAGCAAATCCATTGTTTGCCATGGGTATTTTTGCTGAAAAACATCATAAATTGTGGTCATTTGGATGTGGGACCCCGCAAACAACTGGTTACTGTGTGCCCAAAATGCAGTCACGTGATTGCAGAGATGAGCCCTGGCTATTTAAATTTTGGAATCAAGTCATAAGTACCTTTTGGGGGGAGAGTCTGTCATAAATTTGAACAGTTGCCAAGGCACAGTTACAAGTCGAGAATTATGTGTACATCATAACAGAGCAAGTCCATTTAGTTTTCATATGTAGGTGGGGCATTATTGTTTTGCAAAAGGTTTTGGGTTAGTCTTAAGTGACTCTCAAATTTCAGTGAGAGGAAGTACATTAGTAGATGAAGAAGTGCAGTACATTTTATGAAAAAGTAGTGCCAATCAATGTTTTTGCGTTTTTCTCAATCATTTCATTTGGAATGAAGTTGTCACCTGTAAAAGAGGTTTATGGAGCAATTTTCCTCACATTATCTCATATTCCAGAAGTTTTGTATTATTAATTAAATCTTGATCTCAGAGACTTCCTTTATTTTAAAAACATCCTTTGGTAACATTAGTGAGAGGTCCGCAAACTGATATGTGGTCATGGAAAGGAATAAAAAGAGTTAAAATAGAGTTTCATGAAGAAAGGAGGAAGAAAACAAAATGTAGGTGGCATGAAAGTGTGAGAGTGTGTGATTAATATCTTAATTAGTTCCTAGTATTAACTTTTTAATTCCACTCCTACCGGTGCTCTGACTTACTGAAGGGTTTTTGTTGTGGGAAACATAGGATGCAGGATTATTAAGTCTGCTCACAGCCTTGAATTGACATGTACATTGTGTGTATATATATAATTCATCTCCCTCCTTCACATCCTTGCAACATTTTTCTATTCATAAATGCTAATTAAAATAATGTAGTGAAAACAATATGATAGCCTGAAGGAAAATCCAGGCATCTATAGGATACAAACAAGTCAAAGGATTCATAAAGGGTATGACCATGTTATTAAGGTAACAAGTGACTTGATTACCTAACTGGTACACTTTTGGAGACAGATAAAGAATATATAGATAATATCCCAGAAGAGCAAACAACTAATTTTTTTAACGTCTAAATGCAAGGCTTAAGGTGGGAACTACTGTAAATGAAACTTTTGTAGCCGAGCAGTAGACTAACTGGCACCATTTTTTTTTATAAATCACTTCTGCAGGGCTTTTTTAATGCAGTACATAAGCCAACACTCTTTACATCATGCAATACTAGAGTTAATATAAAGGAGCAGCTTTTGCAAACTGAAACCAGCTGTATTCTGATAAATAAAGTTCTATATAATGCAATGTAAAATAAAGAGAGATACTATTTTCAAAATGCATACAATTATGTGAAATTGTTAGTATTCCTTCCTCTAATTTATTAGTTATCCCACATCATGCTAGCTCAGGAATGTGTGACCTCTGTCAGGTTAAAGGCCACCATGTGAAAATAATTTCTTCCTGAGAGGAATCTTTTTGACATGAAGTAACCAAGATGGATAAGAATCTATGATAAATCTACAAAATAAAAATGAAATTTAAAATACAAGAATTTTAGGACATGTAGCTTACTCATAGCATGGTGTGTTGGCTTTGAGTAAAGAATAGTTGATTTAATTTAGGAACAGATATAGTTTAAGAGAGGAATATCATTGGTATGTTTTGGTACTCACCACAGTTTTTGGAGTATAATTCTTGGTACGCCCATCACAAAAGCCAAATACAGACCTTGGTGTAGTCCAGAGATTTTCAACTTGAGGGGGTTCAGTCAGAGACTAAGCAGAAATACATTTCACTTGAACGTGGATAATTTTATACCACAAGAGTTTTGCCTCTTGATCAGGGTGTCCAGGAAACCAACAATATCTGAAAATTTAAAAAAAAACTGATCTAAACAAATGTGCATTCCTTTAATAGATAACAAGGTTGTAGAAGGATTAAGGGACTACTCTAAATGGAGCAGATATTTTTCCCATCCTGCTGGCAGCAACTGATACAACAACAGATTACTACAACCTTGGCAATGATCTCAGGTTTTCGTTTACCATTCACCAGCCTAAATGTAGTTTCAATTAAGATGGGCCTAATAATAAACTTCACAAAGAAAATTATATGTATATGTTAGGATATGGTGTAAGCCTAACAGGTTGTCCAGGCAATATGATATATGATTAATATATATTAAATGTATTCTGTAACTTTAAGACGTAATGCTGAGTAATTGTACTGATGAGTCATTGTAACTGACTGCTGACTGACTGCTGACTGCAATTATCCTAATTGTACTGTTGAGTCATTGCACTGCTGACTTCATTTATCTTAAGTGGATAATTACTAGTGTAAACTGTATATAAGAATGGAGCCGAGCTATAGTCATTGTTGGTCAGAATTGGTTGGACTTGTTACCA
Organism: Pituophis catenifer annectens; assembly: GCF_029215685.1. NCBI lineage: Eukaryota > Metazoa > Chordata > Lepidosauria > Squamata > Colubridae > Pituophis > Pituophis catenifer. The sequence continues at coordinate 41,922,364 of NW_027256887.1, read as the reverse complement.
TTGTGTGAAGAAGCTCTCATCGTGGATGGATCTGCTACCATCGTGATTTGTTACCAGTGTTGAATTGCTGTTTATTACCTACTGCTGTTTTTGTATGGTAAGATTTCTGTAACTCTGGATTGATTTGAATGGCTAAAGACTTGGATTGACTAAAAGACTATGCAACTGTTTTTCACTACAAAGTAAAAGCTTTGTTAAACCAGTTTGTATGTACTGTATTCATTGCTCTCAGTACCGTTTCTCTGTGCCCTTGCTCTGCTGGTTGGTTAACACAACAATATCCTTAACAGTATATAAAAGTAGTGTATAGCAAAAGTTGAGAACAATCAACCAGTGGTATGGCTTTCCTCCAGAAGCTGTGCATGCTCCATCACTGGAGGCTTTCAAGAGATTATACAACCATTAGTCTGAAATGGAATAGAATCTCCTGCTTGAGCAGGGGTTGGACTAGATGACCTCCAACGTCTCTTCCAATTCCATTATTCTATGTATGTTCTAAAAGATGTACAGCATACAAAATACTGTATTCTACAATATATTTTTTCAAACATACACTTTATTGTTTGTAGTAGGGCAGCTATTCAGTTTTAATTATCTTTTTATTTATGTTCTTAAAAGATAAAGTACTGAAATGTCCTCTTAAAGCCAGAATAAAGTTATAAACTAGTGAATAAATTAAAATGAAATAGTTTAAAGGAGCCAGCATGTTGATTGTAATGACACTGACTTTTTAAATTCTATATAACTTAGGCCACAAATTAGCTTCCTCCAGAGGGCATAGACCTTACTTCCAACATTCCACAATTATATTATTCTTTATCATCTATATAAAATGTTAAACCCTCTGAATCAAAGCCAATGAAACTTGTAAGAATGATTTTGATTTTAAAAAACCTCTTTTTATACTAATTGTTGAGTAGTGGCCGCAGACAGAGGATACAGGACACGTTCGGCAGTTTAAACAGCTTTATTCAGCTCCAGTACAGCAATGGCAATGCAAGCCCCGGCAGCTCTTTTTAAACGGAGTTGTCCATGGCTTCAGTCACTGACGCACGTTTAATTCTCTTGCTCTAGCTACTGGCTCCTGATTAGTCCTTGTGCCCGTCTATTTAATACTTAACTCCCCTCTCCTTTAGACCGGCACCCACCAGTCAGGGACTTCTCAGACCATGTAGTCACACAAGTAGGCGGGCTGTTTTTGGACACTACTTGACCTGCGCAGTTCAGTTGACTCGGCGCCTTCGCAGCGAGAGGTTGAGTTCTGTGTCTCTCCTGGGGGAACTCCTGGAACTCTCTCAAACGCTGTTAATGGTGTGGACCTATCTGTTTGGACATTTATTTCCTCACTCCCCTGCTGGACTATCTCTGACTTCAGGAACTCGTCAATGGACCTCAGATAAGTGCCCGCCAATACTATTTGGGTTTGAGTGTTGTTGTTGTTGTGTGTTGTGTAGGGCTTGGTCTGTTTCTGTGGTTTCCATGTGGCTTCTCTCTCCTGGGTTTCCTCTCAAGTCTCGTCTCTCTTTCTGACTATCCGTCCCCGGAGTTGGTCTATATGTCTTTTCCAGCTACGCCCGTCTTCTGTTCTATAAGATAGTGGGCCTGTGATTTGGATTATTTTTGCTGGAATCCATAAGGGGTTTTGTTATGTGGGGTGAATAAGGACGTAGCAAGCCAGGCGGTGTGTAACAACAGTTCTTTTTATTAGAGTGAGAATCCAGTGACTGACCTGGGGAAACAGCTCCCCTTATATACCTTGCAGCTGTGGCAATCAGCCAATCAGCTGATGGCTAGTTTATTCAAACTTCCCACCAAAACCTCTATACATAACACCCCTCCCTTCCCAGAAGTCACTTGGGGTGTACATTAACATACGTAGTCATGCAAGTGGCCAGGGCATGCCCGCACTCTAGTTGACCTGCGCAGTTCAGTCGGAGGTGTGGCGTCGAGCGGGTTGGAGGGACCTCCCGTTTCTCCCCGCTCCACCAGTGGAATCTCCTGGACTTCGCTGTGGGTGTTGCCTTCTTCGGCCGTCCGTTCCTCCACGAGTGTGTGGCGCTGGACCCTCAGTTCTGCAGCTAAGTCTTTGGTTTGCCTCGGGTTTGAGCTAGCTGCGGAAATAGGATTGTAGTCAGGGATCGGATCATCATAGTTACAACTAAGTTCGGTGGTTATGCGTTTTCGCAATTGGTTGATGTGTCTGTGCCAAATCCTCCCATCCCCCATATCCACTCTATATGATTTGGAGCCGGTTATGTCTGTGATGGTCCCTACTACCCAGAGGGGCCCTTCTCCGTAATTCCTGGCATAGACCTGACTCCCTCTGGTGAAGACCCGAAGCTTCCTCTCCGTTTCCCTGAGACTATCGGGGGAGTAGTTGGGGTGTAGCCTATCCAGGATGCATTGGAGCTTCCTTCCCATTAGTAGTTTTGCCAGGTTACGGCCTGTGGCGGTGCATGGTGTGGCGTGTTGGGCTGTTAGGAATTTATCCACCCATGCTTGCCAGTCCCCTGGGTCTAGTCGTGAGAGAGCTTCCTTAGTCATTCTCACAAATCTCTCAGCCAATCCATTACTAGCCGGATGAAATGGGGCAGAGAGTATGTGCCTGATCCCCAATTCTGCCAAGTACCCCTCAAATTGTGTGGCGGTGAACTGTGGCCCGTTGTCAGAGACCAAGGTGTCTGGTAACCTGTGGGTGGCGAATAGCTTCCTTAGCTCCCTGATCATCGCGTTGGTGGTAGTGGCTTTCATGAGCTTAATCTCCAGCCACTTTGAAAAGGCATCGACTACGACCATGAATATTTGCCTGTGAAAGGGGTCTGCGAAATCTATGTGGATCCTAGACCAGGGACCCTGTGGTCGCTCCCACTCCCTTACTGGTGCTGTTGGGGGTTCTGGCCTAGACTCTTGGCAGGGCTGACACCTCCCCACCCACTCAGTGATGTCTTTGTCCCTCTGGGGCCACCACACGTAGCTCCTAGCTAATCCCTTCATCCTCACAACCCCGGGGTGCCCCTCGTGCAACAGTTTCAAAACTTTTTCCCTTAGGCACAATGGAACAATGACCGGCTCGCCCCACAATAGACAGCCCCCTTGCATCGTTAACTCATCCCTTTTGTTAACAAATTGTTTGAATTCCCCGCCCTCAGTCTTTTCCAGCCACTCCCTCATGACCCAACTCGTGACTTTCTTAAGCATGTGATCTTTGGTTGAGGCCCTTGCCACTTCTGCAGAAGTAAGAGGCCCCGAGTCCAAAACATCAATAAGCAGGACTGGAACTCCGGGTGTTGGGTCTTCTATCATGTCTGGCAGTGGGCATCGGCTGAGGGCATCGGCGTTGCCCATGTTTGCCCCTGGTCGGTGTACCAGGCGATAGGAATAGGCTGCTAAAAAGATGGCCCAGCATGTCATCCTGGGTGACAAGGCAGCAGGAGTAGGCCAGTCCCCTGCCAGGAGACCCAAAAGGGGGCGATGGTCCGTGATGAGGTTGAATTCCCTGCCGAACAGGTAATCGTGGATTTTTTTTGACTCCCAAGACGGCTGCAAGGGCCTCCTTGTCTAGCTGCCTGTAGTTGTGTTCAGCACTAGACAGGGTTCAGGAGTAGTACGCAATTGGTGCCTCTAGACCGTTTGATAGTCTATGGCTCCCACGCCAAATGGGGACGCGTCGCAGACTAGCACAAGGGGGAGCGTTGGGTTGTATTGGATGAGGAAACTTTCGGCTGATAGGAGTTTCTTAACCACGGTAAAGGCAGCAGCCTCAGCCTTCCCCCAAACCCACGTGGACTTTTTTGCCAACAGTTTGTGCAGGGGTCCGTTACTGTTGCCTTGTCTTTCAGGAATATTGCATAAAAGTTTAGGAGGCCCAGAAACCCCTGTAGTTCCGCCTTGTCCTTGGGGGTGGGGGCGTCTCGGATTGCCCTGACTTTGCTCTCTGTGGGGTGAATGCCGGTTCCGTCTACCCAATACCCCAGGAATTCCACAGAAGGGACTGCTATCATGCACTTATTGCGTTTGAGTCTTGCACTTCTGAATTTTTGTAAGACCTGCCGCAGTCTATCCCCCAGTTGTTGCTCATCCTCCACTGTGATCAGCACGTCATCAAAATACGGGACCACTCCGGGCAACCCTTGCAATAGTCGCTCCATGGTGCTTTGGAACAGTCTGGGAGCTACGCTGACTCCGAATTAGAGTCGAGTACACTTAAAGGCACCTCTGTGGGTAACGATTGTCTGTGCTTCTGCCGTGGTACTATTTACAGTAATTGCTGGTTCACCTGCGCAAGATCAAGTTTTGCGAAGATCCTGCCAGGGCCCAGAGAATGAAGTAAATGGTGTACTATTGGACACGGGGATGCGCTCTGCTGGAGGGCCTTATTGATAGAACATTTATAGTCCACACAGATGCACAGAGACCCATCCGGCTTCACTGGGGTCACAATCGGGGTCTCCCATTTTGCGTGGTCTACTGGCACCAACACCCTTTGTTTGATGAGCTTGTCCAGCTCCATGTCTATTTTTGGTTTAAGGGCGAAGGGTACCCTTCTAGGTTTTAGGCGAATGGGGGCAATATTGGGGTCAAGATTAAAAGAGATAGGGGTCCCCACATACTTGCCGAGTTGCTCGTCAAACACGTCCTGGAATTCTTGCATTAGGTCGTCTTTCAGGGTGCTTCGTACGTTTCGGACTCCGGTGAATCCTATGCCTAGGGCCTTGAACCAATCCATCCCTAGGAGGCTTGGAAGATTTCCGCTGACCACGGTGAGGGGTAGCTTCTTCCGTTGTTCTCTGTACTCGACCTGGAACTCACCAATTCCTTCTACGGGGATGCGATTCCCCTGTTAATCGCGTAGTCCGAGTCGTTGGTGGCGTAGTTGATGTTTCTGCAGACTGGGTATGGCCTTCCTCAGCTTGTTCCATGACATGATGGTCAGTGGTGATCCTGTGTCGATCTCCATCTGACACTCGTGCCCCTCAATCTCCACTGTTGTGTAGACTTTCTCCCCAGGGGTCGAGGATGCTTGGCCGATTCGGATGGTGCAGGTCGCGAGGTTCTCAGATTTTCCGCCCTTCCTGTAGTCCTCTGGCTTATTGGTTCTCCGTCGCTGTGCCGTCTCTGGTTGGCTGGCGGCGTTCTGCGGCTTGTGGCTTACTGGTTGCGTTGATCTACAGACTCTTGCGAAGTGACCCTTCCTTCCGCATTGCCGGCAAATGGTGTCTCGGAAACAGCAGGTTTGGCACTGGTGGGACCCTCCGCAGCTCGCACAAGCTTCTCGGTGGCTCCTCCGGTCCCATCGATACTGCTCAGTTCGGAAAACCTCTTCCTCCGACTCCTCCTTGCTCTCGGTGTATATGGTCTCTCGATGCACTGGCACTGGCTGGTGCATCGCCCATTTTTGCGCTGTGTTCTGTAGCTTTTGGTTGAGGACTCTTGAGCCCATCGTCTAGCACAATGTGAAGTGTTAGATTAGACTTTGCGAGCAACCGCCTCTGTAAGCGAATGTCTCTCACTCCACAGATTAGTTGCTTTAGGAGCATCTCATCTAGGTCTCGGTATTCGCACTGGTGTGCGGCCTTGCACAGGGCAGTGATGTACTCGCTGATCAATTCCCCCTCCTGCTGCATCCATTGGCGGAACTTGTACCGCTGAACTATTTCGAGGGCATCGTGGTGTATTGGTCCTTCAGCAGCGTCTGGAGTGTTTGCCACGAAATGGTGTGGACTGAGTTCGGTTCCGACAGCGCTTCTGCCATGTCGAACACCTCGGGTCCGCAATGAGTCAGGAACATGGCTTTCTTTCTGATGTCCAGCAGCCCTTGTAGATCGCTGGCCACCAGGAAACAGTTGAAGCGGAACATGTATGATCCCCACTTCTCTTTCACCGGGTTGAAAGGCGCTGGCGACACGTAGGCAGACATCGTAGGGTTTCTCTGGTGCTCCACTCACTTGCCTGGCTGGATTCGGGTTTCAGCTCTTCCGTGGCTTCTGGCCTCAGGATCCCACCCTCGTCGCCAATGTTATGTGGGGTGAATAAGGACGCAGCAAGCCAGGCGGTGTGTAACAACAGCTCCTTTTATTAGAGTGAAAATCCAGCAACTGACCTGGGGAAACAGCTCCCCTTATATACCTTACAGCTGTGGTGGTCAGCCAATCAGCTGATGGCTAGTTTATTCAAACTTCCCGCCAAAACCTTTATACATAACAGGTTTCCTCTGAAATTCTTCGCGTATACCTTATCCCCCACTTGGAATTGTCTAGGCTTACTGGTGGAGTCTACTGGATTTTCTGTGTTGTATTGGGGGTGTAACTTGTCTAAGTTGGATCTCAGTTTCCTCCCCATCAATAGTTCCGCAGGACTTCTGTGCTTGGTTGCGCTGGGAGCTATGTGTTGGATGCTTAGTAATTTATCTATTTTTGCCTGTATGTCCCCTGTGCCAATCTAGCTAGTGTTTCCTTCATTGATCTCACCATCCGTTCAGCCTGTCCATTAGTGGACAGCTTTCTCGGTGCCGATAATGCATGTCTGATCCCCTGGCTAGCTAGGAACATCTCAGATAGATTGCTGGTGAACTGTGGCCCATTATCGGAGACTATTAAATCAGGCAACCCATGTGTTGCAAACAATCTCCGTAGGACTCGGATGACCACTTCTGTTGTTGTCGATGGCATGAGATTTACTTCTAGCCATTTAGAGTATGCATCGACAGTTATCAGGAATGTGTTTCCTTGGCAGGGTCCTGCAAAATCTATGTGTATGCGGGACCATGGTGTCCTAGGGCTTTCCCATTCATGTGTGGGTGCTGGGCGGGACTCCTGGCAGGGTGTGCATGTCGCTACCCATTCCTCTATTTCCTTGTCCATTCCCGGCCACCAAACATAACTCCTAGCTAGTGCCTTCATTTTAACTATTCCTGGGTGTCCCTCATGTAACATCTCCAGGATCTCCTTTCTTAACATTTTTGAAATAATTACTCTATCCCTCCACAGTAAGCACCCTTTCAACCCTGATAGTTCTGTCTGTTATGTCTTGAACGGTTTGAATTCCTCGTCTGTCCCCGTCTGTGGCCACCCTTTCCATACCAATTCAAAACCCACACCAAGGTCCTGTCTCTTCCAGTTGCTCTCACGATGTCTGCGGCTGTGATCTGTGTGTTCACGAGAGTCTCTATCAGCAATGCGGTTGTGATGGTGCTGGGTCCTCCACCGGCTCCAGCAGCAGGCATCTGCTGAGGGCATCCATGTGGTCGATTGTCTTTCCCGGTCTGTAGAGTAGTTGATAATCATAAGCGGCGAGGAATTCTGTCCATCTCAGCATTCGTAGGGATAGTATGGGGGTTTTCTTCCATGATGATCCCTAAAAGTGTCTTATGGTCCGTGATCAGCTCAAACCTTCTCCGGTAGAGGTATTCGTGAAACCTTTTGATTCCAGCTATGGCAGCAAGTGCCTCCTTGTCCAGCTGGCTGTAGTTTCTTTCTGGTTTGGAGAGGGTTCGGGAGTAGAAGGCAATGGGGGCTTCTCTTCCGTTTGGCATGCAGTGGCTTAAAATTGCCCCTATTCCAAATGGTGATGCATCGCAGGTCAGTCTCAGTGGCAAAGTCTCGCTATACTGTACTAGTATGCTGTCTGATATTAGCAGTCTTTTGATTTGTTCAAAAGCTTTTGTTTCTTTGCGTCCCCATGTCCAGTCCATCCTTTTGTCCAGTAGACAGTGTAAGGGTTCAGCAATCATGACTTTCTGTGGTAGAAATATATTATAGAAATTTAGTAACCCCAGGAATGCGTGAAGTTCTGTTGGTTGGGATGGAGGCTTCTCGGATTGCTTTTAGCTTTCCCATGGTGGGTCGTATTCCGGAACCATCAATCAAGTATCCCAAAAACTCAACCCTCTCTACTGCTAGCTGGCACTTGTCTTTTTTAACTTTCAACCCTACTTCTTGGAATCTGGTTAATACTGCCCTTAGCCATTGTTGCAGTTGTTCATGGCTACTAGCTGATATTAGGACATCGTCAAAATAGGGGACGACTCCTTCAATTCCCTGTAGGAGGCACTCTATGAGGCTTTGGAACAACCCTGGAGCCACGCTTACCCCAAACTGCAATTGTCTGCATTTAAATGCTCCCCTATGTGTGACTATTGTTTGTGCCTCTGTGGTGGCATCATCAACTGGCAGCTGTTGGTATGCCTGAGCCAGATCTAGTTTTGTGAATATTTTCCCTCCGCCCAGGGAATGCAACAGATGTTGCATGACGGGGAATGGGTATGTGCTCTGTTGTAATATCTTATTTAGGGTACTTTTGCAGTCACAACACAGCCGCACTGACCCATCTGGCTTCGTGGGGATTACTATTGGTGTTTCCGACTTGGCATGTTCTGTCGGCTCTAAAACCCCTTGGGCAATGAATTTATTTATTTATTTATTTATTGGTTCGATTTATATGCCAGCCGTTTCCGTAGACTCAGGGTGGCTTATAATGCATTAAGCAATAGCCTTCATACTTTTGTATATACCTGCTTAGTAGGGCTTTCGCCCCCCCTCCAAGCGGTGTTCTTTTTTATATAAAGTCAGCTTATTGCCCCCACAATCCGGGTCCTCATTTTACCTACCTCGAAAGGATGGAAGGCTGAGTCAACCTTGAGCCTGGTGAGATTTGAACTTGTAGTAATTGCAGGCAGCTGGTATTATTTAACAGTGCTTTAGTCTGCTGCACCACCAAGGCTGGCATTTATCCAGTTGTTCATCAATTTTGGGCCATAGAGCAAAAGGAACCCTTCTGGGCTTTATTTGGACAGGGGTAACTTGGGGATTTAGGTTAAATGATATAGAGGTCCCCGTGTACTTCTCTAGCTTTCCGTTGAAGACGTCCATGAAATCCCTCAAGAGTTCTTCCCAGCTGCTGTCTCCAACCTGGTTGATTCTCTTCACTGCCGGCCCCAGAGTTTTGAATCATTCTAGCCCCAATAGGCTAGGTCTGTCCCGGTCTACTATGGTGAGGGGCAGCTGTCCTCTGAAGTCCTTGAATTTTATATTGAATTGACCAATGCCCATCACTGGAATTAGATTTCCTTGATAGTCTTTAAGGATGAGTCTTTGCAGCTTGAGTGCGCTGGTTGTGATATTTGGTATTAATTGTTTGATGGTCGTCCAGGAGACCATGGATAGGTAGGATCCGGAGCCGACCTCCATCTTGCATGGTCTCCCCTCGATGTAAATGGTCGCCACCATCTTCTTTGCTTTTCCCGTGCTCGAATGGCCAACTATTATTGCCTGGTGGGTTTCACCTCTCTCTGATCCATGGTCTTCATTCCGGTGGTTTCTTCCAAATGGTTGTTTCCTGTTGCTTGCTTGGAAGTGTCTGGCTCTTGGTGGGGGACTGATTGCCTTGTTCTTCAGGATGCTGGTTGGGACACTCTGCAGGCTCTTGTGTTGTGTTCTTTCCGGTCACAATGCTGGCAGATCGCATCTTGGAACCTATACTCCATCCAGGGGTGGTTCCCTTCGCATCCTGCACACCAAAATTCTTTTTTTCCTTTTTCCTGGGGTCTCCCTTTCCATTCTGAATGGAGATGATGTACTTCATGCTCGTCTCCTTCCTTGGATTCACTCTCCACATCCTCATAGTGGATTGAGGATTCTTCCTTCCCTTGTGGCCCTTTATTCATTTTTTTCATCGCAGCTGCGGACTTCTGTGATGCTTCGCTTGCAGTTGCTTCCTCCATAGCCTCTTGGAAAGTTATTCTGGTCTTAGCAAGCAGTCGACTTTGCAGGGTGAGATCCCTTAGTCCCAAAACCAACCGATCTCTCATTGCCTCGTCCAGGTTGGAGAATTCACAAGCGGTGGCTATCTCGCGTAAAGTTGCCACAAATTTGCTTATTGATTCTCCCTCCTTTTGGTCTCTCCTGTAGAACTCGTGCCGTCTCACAAGGGATGAGGCTTGGGGTGCGTAGTGTGCTCTCAGGATGCCCTGTTGTGTTGGCCAGGACATAGTCCTCAGTTCTGCCGGAGAGGCTAAAGCTTTCACCATTTTAAAAACAGCGGCTCCGCAGTGTGTGAGGAACAGTGCCCTTTTCCTCTGTTCCAACAGGCTCAACAGGTCATTTGCTTCCAGGAACATGTGGAATCGTTCCATGTAGGATTCCCAGTCTTCTCCTGCCGGGTTGAACGGTATGGGTGGAAATATTGAAGACATCTTGTGCTGGCCGTTGTAGTTTCGATGGCTGTTGATTGCCACATGGAGGTTTCAGCAGCTTAGTGTCCTATTGTCCTTCTGAGATCCCACCTTCATCACCAGTGTTGAGTAGTGGGTGCAGACAAAGGATGCGGACACGTTCAGCAGTTTTAACAGCTTTATTCGGCTCCAGTACAGCAATGGCAATGCAAGCCGCGGCAGCTCCTTTTAAACGGAGCTGTCCGCGGCTTCAGCCACTGACGCACGTTTAATTCTCCCGCTCTAGCTACTGGCTCCTGATTGGTCCTCGTGCCCGTCTATTCAAAACTTAACACTAATGCCCCCTTTTCATTTTAAATCTACCCACTTTTTTGTTACTTAAAAACAATATTGTGGTTTGTTTTAAGCTGAAGGCATTTTTTATAATTATTTTGATACCAAGAAGCTATGCTTTAAACAGACTGGAGAATTATTTTTGAAGAAGACAATTGTGAAAATTATACTAATTACATGTATGTATCTATTTTTATTTGAATTACTCAATATATATTCCATTCCTTATTCTTCTACTGTATTAAGGATTTGCTAGCATAATATTAACACAAGAACAAAGCAAGTTTCAAAAAGTGACCAGTTATTATGAAAAACATAACTAAGCCAGGAATATTCTCAGAATATTGACAATAGAATAAGCAGATCATTCTTTCCCTAAAACCGCGTAAAATGATGAAAACTACTACATGAAGAGATAGGCTAAGAGATTCTTCATTAAATATTTTTGATTTATACATCCTGGGTGATTAATCTTTTTCCTTATCTGGTATCAAAACCAATTGTATGCTTTATAATTTGTGCCATTTATATTTCTTTAATTAACTGTTGAGGGATAGAGACCACCTTAGTAACAAATGGCTATATAACTTGCTTCTTTCCAAGAGCACCTCAGGTTTGTTTGTTTTCTAGAACTGCCCATCTCAGTCAATTACCCTGGGTGGCTTACAATTCAGTTTGGCTATATGATTTGCTCAACCATTTTGCTAAAATTACATTTTGTATGGTTTATTGCTATTATGATTGGCTACTCTTATTGCTGTATTTTATTTTATGTTTCCCACCCATAGTTATGGATATGAAATAGGCAGCCATATAAATTGACTGAAATAAAATAAATTTTCCAATATAAATGGAAATAGAACTGTCCAGATCCGGAGCTCTGTTATCGGCTGCAGGGGCGATGCACACAAGCTGCTACAAGCAACCCCAGAAGTGGGTCGTCAGCGGGCTCCTGGGCGGTGCTGTTGGTGTGAGGTGAGTCAGTGGAAAGCATCCCCCCGAAATAAGATCCAGTGCCTTTTTTGGTGGCCAAAAAAAGAAAAGAAAAGAAAAGAAAAGAAAGAATACAGGTCCGGGTCTTATTTTGGGGGAAACACGGTAGTAGCTGTGAGTTGAATGTATATCCTTTTTCCTTGCAATGTGAGTGTCAGTGTTCCAAGTAATGTACCCATGGAAAGGAGAACTCTATGGCAGGCAAGTTCCTCAAAGAACAGTTTATTGGAAGCATCATATTGGCACAACTGGTGAAAGCTGACTCTAAAGTTCCCACGGTTTTCTTTTTTTTTTTTTTTTTTTTTTAAATACTTTATTGAATTTTCCAATTTTTAAAAAGACAATATACAATCACAGTCTTAATCCGAGGTGCAATGTTACACATTTCATTAGATCAAACAATAAATGAAATCCATCCATAGCTATACAATATACAGTTCTATACAGTTCTCTACATTTCTATACAATTAAGTCCATTTCGGGTGTCTAACAGATCGTAGCCTATTATCATATTTTTATTCTATTCTTTAACCAGTTATACCAAATTCCCCATACTTCGTAGTACTTAAAGTTCTCTTCGTTTTTTAGCTCGCTCGTCAATTTGGCCATCTCTGCGCACTCTAGAATTTTATTTATTAATGTTTCTTCAGAGGGGGTAGAGTTGGATTTCCAGAGTTTCGCAAAGGCTAATCTAGCCGCAGTAATAATTTGAATTGCCAGTTGGGTTTTATTGTTGTCGAGACCATCTTCAATCATACCTAAGAGGAAGTATTCCGGGGCCAGGGCTATCTCTTGTCCCATTATTTCCGAGAGCCAGAGTCGGATCTTTAACCAAAACTTTTTGGTCTCAGGGCAAGTCCACCACAGATGATAAAAGGTGCCGACCGTCTTTCCACATTTCCAACATAAAGCAGAAGAATTTGGAAATATTTTGGCCAGCCTGTCCGGGGCTAGGTACCACCTATGCAACATTTTGTAGTGATTTTCCCTGAATGTTACGGATTTCGTTATTTTGAGATTTCTGTTCCAAGCTATCTCCCAATCATTGAAATTAAGGCCATATCCTAAATTTTTCTCCCAAATGCTTAGCTGATTTTTAGCTATCTTCTCGGCTCTATCCTCATCTAATATAAAGTTATAGATTTTCGATAGCATTTTCTTATCTGGTTCCCAAATAATTTTGTCAAAATATCCATATTTCATTTCAATACCACATTTATCTCTATCTTCTTGAAATCTAGACTTAATCTGAAGATATTTCCACCAATCCAGAATATACCCCTGGTCCCTCAGCACTTCCAAGGGTTTGAGCTTCCCTCCTTCATCCAAGATATCCTTATATGTACCCATTTTATAATTCCCTCTTCTATTTGGGGCCACTAGAGCATCCATAATCGACAACCAGCTAGGAACCTTGGTATATATCTTCTGTCTAATTTCCAGCCACGTACAAATCAATGTCTCTCTAATTTTATGTTTATGGAAATGAGTTTTCTTCCTATCCTTTATGTCCCAGAGGTAGTCGTGCCATCCTTCAAGGAGATCGTGTCCTTCTAGTGTCAAAAGTCTACCTTCTTGTAATTTGATCCACTCCTTTATCCAGATTATTTTTGCCGCCTTTTGATATAATTCCCAGTCAGGGAGCCCGAACCCTCCCAAATTTCTTTTCCCTTGAAGTGTCTTGAGAGAAATCCTCGATTTCTTACCCTCCCACAAAAAATTCCTGATATGTTTATTCAAATCCGAAAAAAAATTTTTATCTAGTGATATCGGTATATTTTGAAATAGAAATAAAAATTTCGGTAAAATATTCATTTTGATCGCCGCAATTTTACCGGTCAGGGACAATTTAAGCCTCCTCCACCTATCAAGGTCTTGATTAGTTTTCTGCAATAAAGGGATATAGTTATCATCTTTTAATGAAGAGAGTCTCGCCGTAATCCATATTCCCAGATATTTTATCTTCTTAACTACCTGGAGGCCTAATATATCTTCTAATTCTTTCGTTTGTAGATTTGTCATATTTTTCACAATTATTTTGGTTTTGTTCTTATTAAGTTTAAGGCCCGCGACTTCTCCATAATTCTGAACTTCCTGCATTAATTTTGAGCCAGTATCTAATGGGTCTTCTAATATGAAGGCAACATCGTCCGCGAAAGCCTGCGTTTTAAATATTTAAAGTTCCCACGGTTTTCATCTAATTAAAAAGTAAAAGTTTCCCCTTTCCCCCAAGTCACTGGTCACACTATCCAATCCAGTTGCTGGCTGGTTGCTTGGTTACTTCACTCTTCCTCTGTGAGAATGTCCTTGTTCCCACACGAAAACTTTATTGTTTTGGCTATAAAACCCCATCTAACTATTTCCCCCCTCCCTCTATTGTGTGGCAACCCTGAAACCTCCAAGATGGCCTCAGCCAGGTTCACTTCAGGGTTGACAGTGAGACTACCAATGAGTTGGGATCTCCTTGTCTGACCGCTTGTGTTCTTGCAATCTGGTAGTTAACTTCCTCCATGTCTGCCCTACATAGTCACAGGGGCAATCCATGCAGGGGATCTGGTAAATTATATTAGAAGTAGCTCCCACGTCCAAGTAATCAGTGCAATGCATGATTTGTCCTTGTATGATAAACTCTGGGTGGTGTGCAATGCCCACTTGCAGATCTTGGAAGCTGTGTTCTATTGCTTCCTAAATGTTTCTGATGTATGGCAGGATGTGCCATATAGTTGCTCTTGTACCTTCCTTCTTTCTTCCTTTCTCTCTCCTGCATGTTGTGCAGAGATCTTGTAATAAATACTTGAGGGTACCTATTCTGCCTGATTGTTCACAAAGGTACCTGCTCTCCAGTTGTATAACTTGCTGGGTGCTATAGTGGGTTCTCACCCTGCCAGTGTTTGATGCAACTCTTTTTGTGTGACAGTGGATGTTTGCTGTTGAAACTCGAAATGCAATAAACCACGGTTTGTAAACTTCCATCTTCCTGTCTGTTGATAAACATACAAATGGTAATTGTTGGGCCGTTTATTCCTTCACTGTGAATTGTATGTCTGGGAAGATGGAGTTTTTTTTTTTTTTTTTTTTAATTTGATTTATATGCCGCCCTTCTCCGGAGACTCAGGGCGGCTTACAGTGCGTTAAGCAATAGCCTTCATACTTTTGTATATTTATACAAAGTCAGCTTATTGCCCCCACAAACTGGGTCCTCATTTAACCTACCTTAGAAAGGATGGAAGGCTGAGTCAACCTTGAGCCTTGGCGAGATTCGAACCAGCAGTAAATTGCAGGCAGCTGTGTTAATAACAGGGTGCTTTAAACCACTGTAGTACCAAGGCTCTTCACAAGGGTATGAAAGTCTTTCAGTGCATTTCATTTGATGACAAGAAATGTGTCATCCATGTAACAGCACCAGAATGTAGGTGTGATTTGAAATGCATGGTGTTCTAGTTTGTGCAGTACTGTTTTTGCTATGACTCCTGATATTGAGGATCCCCTGGGCTCATACCTTTTATTTGCTCATATCTTTCCCTTTTGAACGTGAAGAAGGTATGTTGATAGTACTGAAGTAGCTTCATGTTTTTTGTCGTGCTTAGGTTGTTCTGGTCTGCACTCTTCTTCCTAGTTTTCTATCTATTACTTTGTATGCTAAGTGGGGAGGAATGGATGTAAACAGGGACACTACATCAATGAAGACCATGATCTTGTCAGGAGCCACATTTAAACCTTCTAATTGTGTCAAAAATTGTATGGATGATGTGACTGTACTGTTTAAGGGTGGGGTCAAGAAGCTTAAGCATTGTATTAGCCCTTTAGCCAGGTTGTAGATAGGGGTATTCCGTAGTGGTACAATAGTTCTGAGGGGGGCTTCTATTTTGTATATCTTGGGGAGTCCATAAAATCTCATTGGAGTAGCATCTGGTTCTCTCATTTTCCACCATTCCTTTTCTGCTAAACAGTATTTTGTTTGAGTCACCTGAGATAAGCATTCAATTGTGTGACCATTGTTCTCTGATGTCTTTGCTGATCTATATGCCCCAATCAACAACTAAAAAGCCACACACAACCAGGCCACATAAATGCTACGCATAGAATAGCTCAAAGCACACATTCTGGTGAGAGAGAAGTTCCTAAGAATCGGCTCTTACATGAGTCCCAAATCTTGGAAGACTCTTCTGGTCCCAATAACTGACCCAGACTGCATCCTGTAACATTATCCTGGGACATGTATATTTGCCTTCATTCATAATTTAAAACTTCTTTAATGGAGAATAGGGAACAAATATTACAAAGATGAATCAGACAATATTGCTATGTACTATATTACCCTTACCCAAAAATGAATTGGGCCAGAGAACATGATTAACAGATCACATAATTTTGATTCTTTTCCTGGAACTTCAGTTTAGATGAGAAAATCTATAGCAGAGAGAACTTATTTATCTATGTTGTTTCTCATTTAAATGACGGACCAATGGCATCTTTTAAAGCTCCCAATTTAATAAACACCCAATTTTCCTCTTTATTTCAGTAAGTACAAAGGTGGAAAATGGAACTAAGAAGAAATAGAGCAGAAAACAAATGACTGTGTTGGCTTTTCAAACCACAGTTGTTACAGAAAGATACAATCTCTAGTTTGTGTCTTAACAACCTTATCCACATGTCTAATGAAGTATTATTTATATCATATGACACAGTTTTTAAGATACACATCTCTGAATACTAAGCAATCCTAGTTTGATAAATTAAAGCCAAGAATTAAGCCGGCCAAAAAACTTACATTGCCTTTTATTTTCAGAACTGTTTATTTCATCTTTAAGGGATGTCTGGAAAATGGAGGCCTTTTATAAATGTCTAGTTTGACTTTTATTAAAGAATATGATATTTATTTGAATGCCCTGTTCTTCCTTGACAATCTTTTACAAAACATTGCCTTTGTTGCCTAATGTCTGAAGGGTTTCGAAAATTCAATTGGTGCTTAAATGTGATGTTTTTATTAGACTTATGTCAAGCTTCTGAAAAATCAGTGATTGTGTGAAATATTTCTCCAAAATACTACATGTGCTTAATGATCCATCTGTGTATTCTCCAATTTGAGCTTTTCATCAGTTTATTTGTCCCACTGAGAATTTCTTGAATAAATCTGTATGCAGTGTCTTGAGTTGACTTTAGATTCTTAAAAACATAACTGGATATTGGGTATATACTTATGATTATACCATATCTGTTCTTGTTTTTGACAGAAAATGGAATCTTGCCAAACTGAATTGTGTTCTGTTACAAAAATAAATATTGCTGGGCAGTTGGAAGTTGCTGCCAGAATCCAAACGATTGTCTGAATTTGTAGCCTATCAAACTGTTGAGGAGAAACACTAATCAATTTCTTTATTATTTACATATTCACTTTTTATATATTTCTTTCCTCTTCCTACTGTGACTCTCAGTGGAATACAATCTCCTTAGTTTCTTCCGAATGTTTTTAGCTTTGCCCTGAAAACCAATGATGTCATGTTCCTTGCATTATTATTTTTTTAATAAAAGTTTTTTATTTTTTTCAAACACACATATAAACAGACAAACAATGCATTTTTTTTCTGAACAGAGTATTGGCTGAGCCAAAATTTTGTACCGCTTTTAGTTTCTCAAACACCATTTTATATATTTAACTTTTTGGCATAAAATTCTTTCTCTCTAATTTTTTATTTTATTTTCCTTCTATTTCTTCTAATATATAAACAGTATTACCATTCGCCCTAATCTCTAATCTTAATCAATTTTTCTTTTTCCATTCCTCTAACTTTTTTCAAATTGAAACCCTTTAAATTGAAATCAATCATTTTTCTAAAATCTAAACCTAACTCTAAATTATCTTATTCAAATATTATCTCATTACTTCCTTTTCACATAATATAATTTCAAATATTTTCCCTATATTCCATAATTCCAATCATAAATATGTAGTATTCAGCAGTTTTACATATATCCCTTTTCCATTTCTTTTTTTATCACTTTCCACATATTTTCCCTAGAATCCATTATTCCAGTTATAAATCTTATTTTTTATACATTTTTACATATATAACCCATTTCCTTCTCTCTTTTCCATTTCTTTTTATCCAACTTAACCATAATATAATTTCAAATATTTTCCTAAATTCCCTTATTCCAATTATAAATAATTAATATTCATAAAATTATACATATATAACCCATTTCCTTCCCTCTTCATTTTTTATCAGATTAGCCAAATAATACAATAATACAATTTACTTAAGTATATAAACCCAATTTTCCATTCCATATATGTATATTTCATATATTTTCCCTAAATACCAATATTTCAATCATAAATCTTGATATTCATATCCTTTTTCATATGTAACCTATTTCCTTCCCTCTTTTCCATTTCTTTTCCCCCAATTTATCTAAATACTGCATTCAAATATATTACAATTCACTTTAAAGTCATTCATTTCTACATCAATGATATAATTTCAAATGTTTTAGTTGAATTCCATTACCATTAAAAACATTCCAAATATTATAATCACATCTATTAAATTTACTACCATTCATTTAGTTATAAATCTTACTATCCCTTATCCCTTATTTTTTTCCCTTTTTTGTTTTCCTAATTTTAAAGTCCCGTTCTCCTAGTTTGCCCTGTATTTCCAACTACTCCCAGTGTAATCATTTGAATTTTTTATTTTTTCTCTTCCCCTTTTCTCTCCTTGCCTCTTTCTAACCCCTCTATTTTTATCATTATTAATCCCAATGTGATCTTTAAAATTCATCTTCATTTCTAACCTTTTTTCCCTTTTCTTCCCTGTTTCCTTTTTCCCCTAAGTCTTCTCTTTTTTTCATAGTTACTCCCACTATAATCATTTAATTTTTCATAATCAATAACTTCATTTTTAATACTACTTTCTTGCTTCTCGTTCTTGGTTTCTTCCACTTGGGTATGTTCCAGCACAGTCTCTAGTTCACCCAGTTTAGGTTTTCCATGCATCATTGTAAGCATTTCATTTATTTCCAATTTGAACGATATGCACATTGTTTTAATCATTTCAATTAGTTCCTGCATCGTTTTGTGGTTTCTAAATTGTCTTTATTCCTATTTTACGTTTTGTTATGTTCCACTTTCTTTGAATGTCGAGTTCAAATAGCTTAAACAAAAGCAAATCCTCCTCAAAAGTTCCCACTACTCTTATCACTTTAAGAAATTTTTTTCTCAAAATACAAGTTAACCATTGTAATGTCCTTCCGCCTGTAGATGTTTCTCTCCAATCCACACTTCCAGTCAACACATTAAAAACAAATATCCAATTTATTTATTAAATCCATGTTGCCAATATTTGCTAGTTTCAACCTTCTTATTATTTTAATGTTCCCCAAATTCCAATTTTAAAATCTAAGTCCAAATCCAATTAAAAAAAATAAAAAAAAACTCTGTTGCAGGGCTTTAGTTTTAAACTTTTCTTTATTCTTCCTTCAATGTTCAAAAGATTTAAAATTATTTCCAATCCTCTTCACCGCTATTTTGGGTTTCTTCTTCTAGTAATTTAGATATCTCCAGACAAATTCTAAACCACAACTCAGGTTCCATTTCGGGCTTTGACACTTTAAGCTTCCGCTTTGTTCTTCTCTCTCCATTAACATTCCCCACCACCCATTAGCTGCTGTTTCTTCGCTGGGTCTTCTTTTAGCAATTTAAAAATATTTCTTTTTTACCTATGAGCTGGCCAATCACTCACCCGGTACCAGTACTCCATCCAAATCACCGCTCCTATTCAAAGCATTAGTCCAGTTGCCCCAGCTTAGTGACGGTGCAATGGCCCCTGCCCCTGCGTCCAAGAGTTTCCTCTGACCTCTGAGGAACTTGCCTGTTCCTCTTGGTCTTCCAAGGTGCCTCTCTTTCTTCTCCATCCCTACAGGACAGATCTGGTCTGAAGACATCCCCCCCCCAAGATTGGCTTGTCGGGTTTTCGCAAGGCTCATCGGAGCCTGCTATTCCCCGACTGTATCGCTGCAATGCTTCCATTCGAATCCTGTTCCTCGCATTATATTATTAAGTGTAAAAGATTTTTGTATAACAGTGAAGGAACTTATAGTACTCCTGCCATTTCCCCATTCCTCTCTGAGTTGATAAGGATAGTAATTTATCCTAGCTTATGAAAATCATAAGCCATGAGCCACTTGCGAGTATGTGCCATTGAATAAAATGGAACTGATATCTGACTAGGAATGCATATGGAAGGGGTTGCAGATTATTCACTATTTTACTTTTTGAACTCATGCCTTTTGCTGAAATAATTGCTAATACCAAATAAGTCACTTAATGTATTGGCTAATCATGGGTGTTAAACTCGCGGCCCGTGGGCCAGATGTGTCACACACTGGCCACACCCATCCCATTTTTGCGAAGGGGAAAAAAGTCATGATGTGATGATGCGAGTTTGACATCCCTGGTCTACATAATTCAAAGCAAATTAAAACAGTTTCCCTAAATCTATGCAAAAATGAAAATGATAAAGCAGCTTTTAAATCGATGTACTCAAATGTCGTATTGAATATGATAGGACACCATTAAGCCTAAAATAAAATTTTAATTTGTATCATTTTGTTCTACAGCAGGAACATTAAGAAAGAAAACACTTCTGAAGAACCTGAACGAGGTTATATTTAAGGAAGTGGCAGATTTACTAGATTTTTTTTATTTTTTATTTTGGGCTATGAATTCTTTAAGAGTCAAGAGTCAAGAGTCAAAACTCTCCAAAAGAAAGAAAAGTCCTGGTTTGGGGGTTGGGCTATTTCCAGGTGTTTTACTTAAAATATGAGTAAAGACTTATACTAATAATGATAATGAGATAAGAAGAATCCAGGACCTCAATGCCTTCCGTCGTTCCCTGAAAACCTATCTTTTTCAGCAAGCCGGGTTGGCTTAAGAAGAAATTTTTAAAAATTTTAAATCCTTTTAATTAGTCTGCGATTTTTAATTTTTTGGGCCAAATTTTATATATATTTTTAAATGTTTTAATATTTGTATTCTATGTTTTTTATCTTGGCTGTACACCGCCCTGAGTCCTCAGGGAGAAGGGCGGTATATAAATTCGAAATTAAATTAAATTAAATTAAATTATTAAGTCCAAATGTTACAGGAATTGATGGAATATTTAAAGAAACATGGCGAACAGGAGAGTCTAGAAAATTTAACAATTGATAGAAATTAACACAATATCCAATTTTACATATTGGGAAAATAATGCTTAAAATAATCCAAGAGAGATTATAATTGATTTTAGATAATACCAAGTGTTATGTATTGTATATAGCATATAGTTGTCAGTTGAAGTTCTCATTCTGGTCCTCTATTGGAGCGGGAAAATACTCTCTCCTAATTGGTTGTTTGGCTGATCAGTTTCATATAAAAGGAGCTGTGTCAGCCAGGGAGTGTGATTGCCTCACACTCCCTGTGTGATTAGAAATCACTCCGGCCTCACCTCCATTCTTCGCCCAGAACTTAACCAAGGAACAAGGAACAAGAAATATTGTTGGTGCGTGCTGGACTGATAAAGCCGAAGAATATCAGAAGGAAGTCAATATGTGATTTATAGATTACATACTTTGTCAACCCAGTCAAGATATGAAAAGTTCTTGGGAAAACTGAAATTGTAGAACACTTCATTTTCTTCATGTGAAATCTATGCACAAATTACAATCTAGAACAGAGGTGGGGAACTACGGCCCCTTTATGACTTGTGGACTTCAACTCCCAGAATTCCTGAGTCAGCATCCCAGAATTCTGGAAGTTGAAGTCCACAAATCATAAAAGGCCATAGTTCTCCATCCCTGATCTAGAAAGTAGAATCTAGGTAGCAAAACAGACTGCCTCCAAATCAGCAATGAAGTGAGCTAATGTGTATACTCTCCTCTTATTTGTTCATTCTTTATTAATGTATGAATATATTTATTTGTTTATTTGTTTATATTTAAAATGCTTAAAGTCCTGATAGTTGGCTGTTTAGCGTACACTAATAAATACGATCTCAATTAAAACTCATACAATAGTATCAAATAAAGGAAAACACCAAATAAACTAAGAAGCATAAGCAAATTACTCAAAATATATGAGGACTATATATTGAGGGAAATTGTATTGTAGAAAAAAATATCCATAATCTTCTCTATGCCGATGCTGCCACTCTGACTGCTAAAAATGACACAGTAGAAAAATGATATCTACAGTATAAATATCCATTTATGAATGTTATCGTTTTTTCAATATACCTTTGTTTTAAATTTTTTAAAAATTAAAAAGACAGAATTAAAAAGACAGTAGTGAAGAAAACAAATGCATTCTTATAATAAATTAATCCAGATTTTCACTCAAGGCACTAATGATCAGGTTCAAATTATTGTATTATGGAGACATCATACAAACATTCAGCTTGAGAAGTTCATATTCTGGAAAAGATGGAAGCAAAGAGAAGACAAGGATAACTAGCACAAGGTGAATGGACTTGACTACAGCAGCAGTGATTATACCTGTAAGGACCAGGTTGAGATAGATCAGGTCTTTCTATGTGGCTGCTAAGCCTGGATTTGATGGCATAGGATAAAAAAATGTGTCACAAGGCTGCTGTGACCACATTGGCTAGCCACTCTTGTAGCCTTTCCCAGTATAAGATGTCATGAGGCGTTCTGGGAGAGATTGTGATTGAAAAAAATTAAGATTGTTATTTAAACGTCATGAACCACACACTATTAGTGCTCACAGTTGTAGAAATGTTTACAACTGCTACGTTTTAGTTGCCAGCCTGCCACTTTGCTATTGTTAGCTTGTAGGGTGGAAGTGAATTGTATTGTGATATTTTTGCATTTTTTATGCAGGGGTTCCCTGAAAACTAAAACTTATTTTAAGGGTTGCTCCAGGATAAAAAGGCTGAGCAAAGCTGATCTGGAGTAATTAGTTGGCCCTAATCTCAACAGTGGATCTCTTCTGGATCCACTGTTCTAGCAGACTTTTGTGGAAGCAAAAAAAGAAAAAAAAACATTTTTTCTTTTTTATATGTGGAGGAACAGGGGGAGGAGGAATTTTATGTGATCATCATCATTATTATTATTACCACCATGTTTCCCTGAAATTAGGACATGTCCCAAAAATAAGGCCAAGCCTGATTTTTGGCGTGGGCCTAAATATATGCCCTCCCCTGAAAATAAGCCCTAGTGAGTGGGTGGGCATGGGCAGTATAGGAGGCAGCCCTTCCCTTCCCCAGTCACCTTATGGAGGTTCAGCCCCTTAATTGCTGCCCACTGATCAGCTGTGCAACTTGGCCCAGATCTCTCGCCTGGCGCGTCCCGCAGCTGGGCATGGGTTTCTCAGTGGGGAAACTGTTGCTGCTGCTACTGCCTCCACCTGCAGAGACCCCGGCCGGCCCCCTGTGGCCAAGCTCAGCCATGGACGAGGAGCGTTGGCTGTGGCTGGGCCAGCCAAACTGTGTCTGTTGGGGCTGCCCTTGGCGTGGCTGCCCAGCGTCTCGCTGCTGGGTGCCTGGAAAAACCGGGGCCTGCAGGAGGAAGGGAGGGCGGGCAAGGGTCCTGCAAAACTCCCTTCTCCAGGAAGAGTCTAGCCTGGTCGCCATCCAATCCGGTGACTACCGAGGTAGAGGGGCTTTCTGGGCTCGCCAGTGGGCACTCCGGTCAGTCAGCGCTCAGGTGGGGAGACCGTGGGGCGATCAGAGCAGAGAGGAGCAGGGGGGAAGGGGAGGCCTCTGGTGACCATCACCATAGAGAGGGAAGCGTACTCCCAGAGCAGCCGCTGCCCTGGCTGGGGTTTGGAAGCCGCAGAGGCAGAGTTTGGGGGAGGGAAAAAAAGACTTCTGCTGCTTCTGGCTGCATGCAAGGAAAGCAGCAGAAGTCTTTTTTTCCGTCCCCCAAACTCTGCCTTTGCGGCTTCCAAACTCCAGCCAGGGCAGCGGCAGCTCTGGGAGTGCGCTTCCCTCCCTATGGTGACAGCTGGAGCTGGAGCTGGAGCCGCATGGGGAAACTGGCCCAGACCATGGCTTCTGCGCGTGTGCTGGTGGTGAGTGCTGGTGGCACTGGGTACGAGCTCAAGGATCTGGTGCTCACCGGCTTTGCCTACATCGATGTGAGGCCTGGGAGGTGGGACAGGCACTCACACAGCTTGGCACCTTCGGGCCACTCGTGGTCTACACACACAGCCCACCAGAGGGGAGGGGCTTGATGGCAGTGCATGGGGGGAGCCTCTTTCTGCCGGACTCCCGGCTGTGAGAGCACAGGTCGCCCAGGGCCTCCTGCACCCCCCAAATAATAAGACCCCCGATAATAAGGCCAAGCCCTTATTTCAGGGTTGAAAAGAAAATAAGACCTGTCTTATTTTTGGGGAAACACGGTATTATTATTATTATTATTATTATTATTATTATTATTATTATTATTTATTGGTTAATCTTTAGTGAGATTCATAGCCTTTGAGGCTGGTTAATAGCTCAGCAGCTCGAGTCCTAACCAAGGACCTAGGAACTGTTAAGGTATCGTCGGAGGATGTAAGCTGTTCCGAGTAAGGTGGTTTTTTGTAGAATCAAAATGTTCAAGTCCGGCAAATTTAGAATTTCTAAATAGCGGGGTAGCCCTTTGGGTATTGCTCCAAGGGCTCCAATTACAATCGGGACAACACACGATTTCTTTTTCCACAGTCGCTCAACTTCAATTTGTAAGTCCCGGTACTTTGTGATTTTTTCTTGCTGCTTATCTTCAATTCGTGCATCACCAGGTATTGCAATGTCAATGAACCATACTTTTTTCTTTTCAACTATTGTTATGTCAGGTGTGTTGTGGACCAAGTGCCTGTCAGTCTGAATCCTAAAGTCCCACAAGATCTTGAGTTGTTGTTGTTGTTGTTGTTGTTGTTGTTGTTATTATTATTATTATTATTATTATTATTATTATTATTATTATTGCTGTATCATTCGTTTTTATTAATGAAATCCAGGATAAAATTAGATATACCTTCTTGTAACTGATTGGTTGATACTGGATGAGATAGTGGTACTTAATTCATGCTGGTATTGTTGAAACATATTTTTAAGTATTGCAAAAAAAATCTTCCTTCCTTCCTTCCCTCCCTCCCTATAATACAGAACTCATTTTTTGTATTAGT
The DNA here is from genome assembly GCF_029215685.1 of Pituophis catenifer annectens. NCBI lineage: Eukaryota > Metazoa > Chordata > Lepidosauria > Squamata > Colubridae > Pituophis > Pituophis catenifer. The sequence goes on along the minus strand of NW_027256887.1, from coordinate 41,897,699 downwards.
GCCAGGACTTATGATGCTGACTGAGGCTGACATCCCATCATTTCTTTTCAAAGTCCATGAAAACAACTCTAATGAAAAATAATCTTTTGACATAGGTCAGGGTCATTCTACTCATTCCTCAATTATCTCAATCATTTCTCCTGTACCTTAGCATGAGATTTAAAGTGTTGGAAACAGAAAATAAAATTTCAAATCTTACTGTAAATAAATGCCAAAGAGAGTCCTTAAGAACATTAAACTCAGGTCAAGTTAATTTCATACCCATGTATGTCTAAAATAGAGTGAAAGTCAAGATGAACACATAACCAATATATGCAGCCATGGTAAAGCCTAATGTTATATATGCTTTGGGAATTGTTAAGTACTTTGGCCATTGTCTAAATTCAAGGTCACTTATTTGCTATTTTTAAAAACAGCCTGACTTTTTCCAGTCTGACAAAAAGATGTTGCTACTTTTAAAAGTCATATTAATTTTAATTAGTTGATTCCTTAAAAGGCGATAGTTTCTTTAAGGGTCATCTGAAAATTTTAATTGAAAGCACACCAATGGAGATGCTGGTGAAAGTCTAAACTTTTTTCTGAACCATTTCTGAAGCATGAATACATGTGTGAATTAATGCTTGAAAAAACACAATCAATGTTAATCATCTTAGATTATTTACAGCTCTGATAATAGATAATGATAAAATGGAGAATGTAGAATAGGAAGATCCTACACTTCCATTCAAAATACTCTTCCATCAATGAAGCTTTCATGTTCCTTGAAAAAATAAGAAACTGCAGCTTTCAAGAGAAATCACACTACTGTTGTTATTATTATGGGAGGAAAAGAAAAAATTCAAGTAATCCAAGGTTTATTGGAAGAACAAAAATAAATTTAAAAAACCAACAATTTTAAAAATCATATATCCCCGTTTTAAATTTGCCTAGGAAAGAGGATTACTTGCAAAACTTTGTTCAACCTAAGTATAGATGAACTTTTTTTTAAAAAAAATGGGCTATTGATGTCTGAATGAGAGCACTTTGAATGCATATAAATGGCTATAATGTAACCTTACAGGTATACACATACTGTATATTGCTGCATTGTAAATCAAATGGAGGGAAACTAGGAATATAATATGGGATAACAAAATGAAACCTCACACAATGCACAAGAAAGCTGTTAGGTGCTGCAAACATGGCAATAGAAAGGATACCTATTTTGTTTACTAACTCCAGAAAACATGTTAGCTATGCCATTAAACTGTCATTAGTCCTTCACCTAAGTGCAACATATGATTTACCTGACTGTTTGCTTTTTTCTTCCAGCAAACATTCTTGGCAGTATTGCAAAGATGCATTAGCATAAAGCACCACTGCCATTTTTGGTGATTTTAACAGCCACATTATTTTCAAAGCTTGAATAAGCAGAAAGTTTTCAAAGAAATAATGGAAAGAGGTATTTAGACCAACAGTTAAAACCATTAGAAGGATAGTTCTTTGAATAAAGAGATAAGAAAACATCTCATTGAAAGGCAGGCTAAAAATGCAAAATTGTATTAAATTAAAAAGATAAAAGAGGAGCTACCAATCATCTTTTGGAAATGGTTTTTCAATTGACATTTCTTAGTTGGGTGATGATGCTAATCATTATTATTAAGTATCATTATTTTATGCAGAAAAAGCAGTAACCGAGGAAATGGTACAAAAGCAATCATAGAAGATCAAAAATTGGAATGCTCCTAGGGTTAGGGTTAGGCAACAGAGGAGCTCCATGGAGCCTTGCTAAAATCATTGACAAATATACACTTGAGATTGGCAGACTAAAAAAATAGGGCTTTGGAAGCATCAGAAAACAAAACATGGCTAAAAATTGGAAGAATGTTTCTAATTCAGAGGATATAAAGAAGGGTGAGAACTGCAGACCTATAATCTATGTGCCAAAAATATATAGATATGCAAATTAAATTTACAGCTGTTTGGAAAGAAACTATTTACTCCTTATAGAACAAAAAGGGGGCTGCAAAAATTTGAAAGGAATGAAAGACTAGTTATTAACTGGCAAATCTATTTTAAATATATATTTTTAAAAGAACAAATTTGTTTATAGTTTGGATATAATATTAAAAAAAAATTGATTCTGTTTCACATAGATAAACTGAGAAATGTCTTGAAGTTTTTGGAATCAGCAGAAACTTTAAGCAATTTCGGGATACTTCAATGAAGATGGCTAATGAGGAAAAGTTAGAAGTCAAAACCAACATGGAATTTTCCAAGGTGATTCATTACCACCTTTACTCTTTATACAACTAATGGCTCCGCTAACAACAATTTTTAACAAGACAAACTGTGAATATGAAATGGCCAAAAAAGAAGTAAAAATTTCACATTTACTTTATATGGTTTACTAGCTGAATACCTGTGCTCCGCTATGAAACTATGTGATCAGGCTTGATAAATTGACACTTACAGCTTGAAAATTAATGAGTAATTACAATTGGCCTCTTCTCTCCCCTTCTCTCCCTCAGCCTTGCACCACAGAAGCCTCCCCTATCCTATCTCCTTCTCTCCCTCAGCCTTGCCCCACAGAAGCCTATCCTATCCTATCCCCCTTCTCTCCCTCAGGCCTGCCTCACAGAAGCCTCCCCTATCCTATCCCTGCTTGCTGCTGTGAAAGTAAAACTGAAACTGAAACTCATCTCCTCTGCTTGTATTTTGCATTTGGAACAGATTTCTTTTCAGGTGGGGAGGGGGAGTATTTATTTATTTATTGGTTCGATTTATATGCCACCCTTTTCCAGAGACTCAGGGCGGCTTACAATGCATTAAGCAATAGCCTTCATACTTTTGTATATACCTGCTTAGTAGGGCTTTCGGGCCCCCCTAAGCGGTGTTCTTTTTTATACAAAGTCAGCTTATTGCCCCCACAAACCGGGTCCTCATTTTACCTACCTCGAAAGGATGGAGCTGGTGTTACTTAACAGTGCTTTAGTTTGCTGCGCCACCAAGGCTCTTCTAGGAGTAGAAGTAGAACTCCTTAACATCAGAGTGTGTTAATCATAATATAGGAAATACTAATGCTCTGATGGTCTTTTCGAAAAATCCTTTCTTAGTGAGCACCTGAAAGTCAAGAGGAACGTATGTGGCAAATTTCAAGTTTGTAGACTTTACGGTTCTGGAGATTTTGTGATGACGCGTGAGTGATATTTCACTTTTATATCAATCACTAGGGCGGTAGCCTACTGGCTAAAAATGACCCAGATGGATGCCAGCAGACTCCCTAAAATATGTCTAGAGGAACAGCAGATTTCAAATCCTCAAAGGTATTCCTGGCTAACCCGGCTGTCAGAAATATTGAACCGATATGGCGTAGGGTTCCTGTTGTGTGACACACTGAACCAAGTTAAACAACGGATTAAAGATATACATGGGCAAATGGACATGGCAACCCTTTCAACTAATCATTCCCTTAAACTGCTGACAGCAGTTAAAACAACTTTCATTCTGGAAAAGTATTTACATTTAGAAATGTCATCAGTGGAGAGACAGCTATTTGTTAAGTTTAGATTCGAACTTCTAGATACCAACGTTAGATTCGGCCGTTATCGGAAAATCCCGTATGACAAAAGAATATGCATATGTGGGGTAAACGTCGTGGAGGACACGGCGCATATAATATTCGAATGTAGTCTCTATCAAGAAGTAAGAAAACAATATCTGTCCCCAATTATAAATAAATTTCCCCACTGGAATATAAGACAAAAATTAGCATTTCTGTTGAGGGCTGACTCTCCTCCCCTGGTAAGAGCGATCACTCAATACCTTAAAAGAATGACGGCAATACGAGCCAGTTATATCAAAAAAAATTTTATCGATTGTAAGGAAGATGAGCTCAGTTAGAGAGGAGCTATCCTATTTGGGTTATCTAGTCTTGGCAACTTAGCTATTGAAATTTGATATTGTAAAATTTTAATGTCATCTATCATATATTTTTAGATTGCTATTTTTGTAACTGTTTATCTTTTTCCCTTTTTCTTTTGTTTTGTCTGAAAAGGCCTTCGGCTATTCAATAAACTATACTATACTATACACTTTTATATATATATAGATTTAAAATTATTTGGCAAAACAAAAGCTGAACTAGATTACTTATTAAAAAGCACTAAATAATTCAGTAAAGATATTGGAATGTGATTTTGCATTGACAAGTGGGCAACCATAGCCATAAAGGCAGGCAAAATTGTTGAAGATATTGAATAAAGTTAACAATGAAGATTTGATAAATTGAATTGAATTGAATATTTTATTTGGCCAGGTGTGATTAGACCTACAAGGAATTTGTCACCAGAAGCTCTTGGTATACATGCAAAGCAACAGAATAATGCATAATAATACCAATAAGGAGGAGTAAGAAAGGTAATACAGGTAGTCCTCGAGTTACGAAAGTAATGGAGTCTGCCCATTCTATTTGTAACCCGAGGATTCGTGGTAGTGAATCTCATACCTTGAACTGGATCACTCCCTCCTTTCGCCCACACATTCGCTAATTGAATGCGAGGCTCGTTAAGTGCACATAAGATATTTCAGGGTGGGGAAGGCTATGGGGAGTCTACTGATGGAACAGGCCACCTGCCTAAGACCACCCAAGGCCTCTCCGACTCACGGAAATACCTCATGCTCCCCACAATTGCTTCTCCCCTCCCCACAACCTGCCATGCCAAGTCACTTATCTTGTGAAGATCTAGCAAGCAGTCTCCTTTCCAGCCTCTTAGTTGCATGCGCCCCTCTGCAGTTCCATTCAGGCCCCCACAGGCCTTGTCTAGTAGGTTGCCGGCTGAAATGGAGCTTCTGAGGGGCGAATCCAGCCCTCCGCAGGCCTCCCCAGGTCCGTTGCAGGCAGAAATGGAGCTTCCGAAGGCCGGATCCATTCCTCAGAAGCTCCATTTCAGATGGCAACATGCAGTATGAATGTTGCAGAGCCTCTGCAGTTGTTCATAAGGGCGAACAACTGCCATGGTGCTGCAAAATTCATAGTTTTGGGACTTGCTCACAAATACTAGGGGGTGCTTATTGCGTAACTTCAAACATTCACTAAGGGAATGCTCGTAACCCACAGATTACCTGTAAAAAGGATAAACAATTATGCTACAGCCATACTACTACATACACATGGACATTAGACAGAACTGTGAGAATCAGGTATTCAGAAGAATGATGGCCTAAGGGGAAAAACTATCCCTGTGTCCACTTGTTTTGACCTGTAATATCCTCGAGCGCCATCCCGAGGGGAGGAGTTGAAATAGTTTATGTCCAGGATATAAGGGGTCTGCAGTTATCTGCTCAGCCCTTGACCCATGCAATATACAGGTCTTCTATGGAAGGCAGGCTGATTGCAATTATTTTTTCTGCAGTCCTAACTATCTGTTGGAGTCTATAGCTGCCCTGTTTGGTTGCTGTACCAAACCAGACCATTATACAAGTATAATGAATTGAGTCACAGACTCAACAATTCCTCTGTAAAACTGTATCAACAGCTCCTGGAGCAGTTTAAACTTCCTGAGTTGATGCATGAAGAACATTAACTGTTGTAGCTTTTTCATGATAGTTTTTATGTTAAGTGTCTATTTCATGTCTTGGAAGATGAGAGAACCGCAAAATGTGAAGGGCTGTACTGCTGATATTGTGCTGGTGAATATAGTAACATCTGGCTTTGAAGCAAGAAGCCATCACTCTGTCAGCCTGGAGCTTTTCTTTTTTTTTTTTTATTGCAAAAGTTTTTCAATTACATTTTCACCCCTTTTTTCACCCCCCCACCTCCCTCCCCAAACTTCCCATCCTCCCTAACCCTCCCTAACCCTCCCCCCCAGACTTCCCTATTACATACTCATAACTAATAACACTAATATATAAACCTGAACCCATCCCTCCCCCTATATAATTTTTCCTCTTTGTCTCTTTACATTAAAATATTTCTAATACATTATTTTCAAATAAAAGCTATTTGATACTTTCTAGTTTGGTATTTGTTCTGAACATATTCTATCCACCTTTTCCATTCCCATTCATAAGTCTCTTGTGAACAATCTTTTAAATACGCTGAAATCTTCGCCATCTCTGCAAAACTGGCCATCTTCAAAGTCCATTCCTCGATAGTAGGCAAAGCTTCATTCTTCCAATATTTACCTATCAACAATCTTGCTGCTGTTATCATATACAATATTAGTTTTATTTCACCCCGTGTAAAACCCTTAACTATACCCAATAAAAACAATTGTGGAGAAAATTGAATTTTTTTCTTCAAAACATTCTGCATGACCCACCAAATTTTTATCCAAAAAGCCTTAACTTTCCTACAGGTCCACCATACATGATAATACGTAGCATCCAAACATTCGCATCTCCAACATTTTGGCTGAACATTAGGGTACATACATGACAACTTTTTAGGATCCAAATGCCATCTATAAAACATTTTATAAAAATTTTCCCTCAAATTCTGCGACTGTGTGAACTTAACATTCTGAACCCAAATTTTTTCCCATGTTTCCAACATCACTGGTTCTTCAAAATTTTGTGCCCACTTAATCATACAATCTTTAACTAATTCAGTTTCTGAGTCCCTTTCTAACAAAACATTATAAAGCCTTTTAATATGCATTGGACCTTTCTCTCTTATATGTCTAACTAATTCTTCCTCATGCAATATAATACCAGTTTTTTGGTCCTCTTTCCATCTCATTTGTAATTGATTATATTGTAACCAGGTTAAATTAATCCCTTCGTCCAACAGTGTCTGCAATGTCTTCAGCTGCCATCTGCCCGCATCTGTAAAAAGAACCTCTTTGTATAAAAACCCCCCGAGTGACATTATATTTGTATTCCACAAGATATGACCAAGATCCAGCCATAGCGGTATTTTATAATCCCATTTGAGTCGGTGCTTCTTCCAAACTCTCATCAAAGAATCTCTGAGTATATGACTTTTAAATACTTTATCAACTTTATCATCATAAAATAAGTAAGCATGCCATCCAAATTCAAGATCAAAACTTTCTGCATTCAATATTCCAGCCTTTTTATTTCCAAACCAATCACTTGTTAAAGTTAAAGCTGCTGCATCATAATATAACTGTAGGTTTGGGAGTTTAAGGCCTCCTCTTTCCGGAACATCTTGCATAATTTTCAATTTCACTCTCGGCTTTTTCTCGTTCCAGACAAACTTATTCACACCAGACTGCCAGACTTTCAGTTGTTTATCACTTTTAAGCACCGGAATCATTTGAAACAAAAACAGAAATCTTGGCAAAATATTCATCTTAACTGCTGCTATTCTTCCAAGTAAAGACAGTTGCAGCTTTTTCCAAGTCTCCATGTCTTTCTGAACCTCTCGCCACAACACCTCATAATTATTTTGAAACAATTTCATATTTGATTCTGCAACCTGAACTCCAAGATATTTTACCTTAGGTACAATTTCAAAACCTGCCTTCCTTTCAAGCTCATGTTTACGATCTTGTGTCATATTCTTAACTATCATTTTAGTCTTTTTTGAGTTCAGTTTAAAACCTGAAACTCTACCATAGTCTTGTATAATGTCGTTCATCAGGATTGTTGATTCCATTGGTTGTGATAGGGTAACAACCAGATCATCTGCAAATGCCTTTATTCTATAATCCTCTTGCCTTATCACTATACCTTTCAAAATTTTTGAGTCCCGTATTGTATTTAGCAAGACTTCCAATGTTAAAATAAATAAAAGTGGGGACAACGGACAACCCTGTCTTGTTCCTTTTTCAATTTTAAACTCTGTCGTCAAACTTCCATTAATAATAATCTGTGCTTTTTGCTCTTGATAAATTGCTGAAATCGCCTGTATAAATTGGTCCCCAAAGCCCATCTTTTTTAAAGTCTTTAGTAGAAAGTTCCAATCCACTCTATCAAAGGCCTTCTCCGCATCCAAAAAAACCAGCACTGCAGAAATCTGTTTATTCTTATCAAGATATTCCAATAAGTCTATTACTTGCCTTACATTGTCCTTCATGTATCTGCCCTCAATAAATCCCGCTTGGTCCTCATGAATCACTTTTTGGATTACTGGCATCAACCTGTTGGCTAATACCTTCGCATAAATTTTATAATCTGTGTTCAAAAGAGATATTGGTCTGTAGTTCTCTGGTTTTTTAGGACCAACTTGTTCCTTTGGTATCAAAGATATATAAGCAGTTGTCCAAGATGGGGGTATTTTACCCCCTTGTTGAATATTGCAAAATAAATCTCTAAGTTGTCCCACCATTTCAGCTTGTAAAGTTTTGTAATACGCTGCAGTCAAACCATCCGTGCCAGGAGCTTTGGCTGTTTTTAGCTGCTTAATTGCTGCTATTATCTCCTCCTCTGTTATAGGATAATTCATTCTTTCTTTTTGTTGATCAGTAATTTTTGTAACTCTCTTATCCTTTAAATATTTTTCTATAAGTCCATTCTGCACCTCTTCTTTGGCATATAATTTAGTATAATAATCCACAAAAGCTTCTTTAATTAATTTTTGTTGAAAAATTTCTTTCCCTCCAATGTCAATACTATCAATAGTCCGTATACTTTGTTTTTTCCTCAGAGTGTAAGCCAACCATCTGCCCGGTTTATTAGCATTGCAAAATGTATTATGCTTCGCATATTGTAAACTTGTTGCAACTTGTTCCGCCATAAGCATTTGAAATTGGTCTTTCAAAAGTTTTATAGCACTTCGTATTCTTTCATCTGTTGGATTTTTAATAAGTAACTGTTCTTTATTCTTTATTTCCATTTCCAACTCTAATCTTTTCTTTTGTCGGAACAGTCTATGTTTAGAATTCATGTAGATAAGTACCCCTCTCATATAAGCTTTACTAGCGTCCCAAACAATTTCAATTGGGGTACCTTTATTCAAATTTATTTCAAAAAATTCTTTCAAATGCTTTTTAAGTTCTATTGTATTTTTTTCATATCTAAACAAGTTCTCATTTAATCTCCAAGAACGTCTCTCAACCTTATCCATCTCAATTTCTATCCATACAGGGCTATGGTCAGTCAAAGTTCTTGGAAAAATCTTTGTTCTTTTTGTCTTAACAAGTAGATCATTTGACAACAGGATAAAATCAATCCTAGAAAAAGATCTATGTCTATCGGAAAAAAAAGTGTAATCCAATTCATTTGAATTATGTATTCTCCAAACATCTTTTAGTTCCATATCTTCTTTCATATCAAAAAAGGTCTGCGGTAGTCTAATTCTAGACTTTGCCAAGCTCTTTTTGTCTAATTTAGAATCAATTACTCCATTCCAATCTCCCATCAATAAAATAGATCTATAGTCCCATTGCAATATTTTAGTATGTAACATCTTGTAAAAATAATCCTGTTGTTGGTTGGGAGCATAAATTCCAATCAAAAGAATTTGACCATTTGCTGTGAGCAATTCAATTGCTACAAACCTACCATCTTGATCTACTTCTATAACTTTTGCTGTTAATTTTTTATTTACATAAATAACCACACCATTCTTTTTCTGCGAAGTTGAAGATATATAATGTATTCCTAATTTTGAATTTATCAAATATTTCTGATCTTGAGTTGTAATATGCGTTTCTTGTAAACATATTATATCATTATTAAATTGTTTCAAATATGTAAATATTTTCTTCCTTTTCTGTGCTGAATTCAACCCATTAACATTCCAAGATAGACACTTAAGGGTCATCAGCCTGTTTCTGGAGCGCAGAGCAAAATATTTGAAGTTCATCCAAGAGCTTCGATCTTGCTCCTCCCATAGCTCCACTCTCTTGTGGGGTACTCTTAGCTGCCTTCTTGTCTTGTCTTTCCTGTTGTTGTTGTTGCTTTTGTTTAAGTAGCTTGGATTGAGCTCTAGTTATACGTTGATCTTTAACTTCAGTCAACTGAATCAAATCCAAAATTGGGGAAGAATCCAGCAAGGGCTCACTCAGAAAACCTCCTTCTGCACCTTGCACATTTTCTAATTCCTGCTTAGACTGTTCTTCCAATTGCCTCTCTTCACTCTCCTTAATCTCCAAAACTGTAGATGTACGTGGAGATGGTGTTCTTTCCTTAAGAATAGTACTATAAAAATGTTGTGCCTTCTCCACGGTATTCAACCAATATCCTTCTCCCTTATATCTAAAAATTATCCCAAAAATTATGGGATAATTTTTAGCCTGGAGCTTTTCTGATCTTTTGTCTATGAAATAGCTTTCATACATCTTTTTCTAGGATTACCAGAGGTGTTGCGACGTGTGGTAAAATACCTGCAGGTCTTTGGCATGTTCGCCTTGGCTACATGTTGGTGGTAATGTCGGCCGACCGGAACATCGCTGTGTGCCACCCACTCAAAAAGGCTGAAACAACTGACCATTTGATCAGTGGCTGAAGCAACATTTCATAAACTGACTACAAGCCACACTGAGTTGCCAGAAGTATTCATTGGAAACTTTGCTAGAGGTCTGGATTTGAATTCTGTAAAAACTACTATGACCAATAACGTTGGGGGGTTGGGAAAATGAGTGGGTTAAGATCTTATGGAATTTTAAGATCCAACAGACAGACATCTTGTTCATAAGAGGTCTCATGTGACAGTTATTGAAAAGAAGGAAGTCTGGTTCACCAATGTTGCTATTCCAGGTGATGCTAGGACTGACGAAAAACAATTGCAAAAAATTACACAATACTTGCAGATCGAAGATGAGCAATTATGGTAAAAGAAATCCCTTTCGTTATATCAATTGTGAGTGGAGCCGTTGGATCTATACCTAAAGGACTTCCTCAATATCTAGAAATATTGAATATATCAATCTGAACAACTAATTTTACAAAAAAAAAAAAAACCCTTACCATTTGGAATTGCCTACCCTGTTTCCCCAAAAATAAGACATCCCCTGATAATAAGCCCAATCGGGCTTTTGAGCGCATGCACTAAAATAAGTCTCCCCCCCAAAAAAATAAGCCCTCTCCAAAAATATTTAAACGCAGAGTTGGAAATCAGGTAAGACTGGAAGAGCCCCATCTTGCTCCACGGGCCCCAAAATAATAAGGCCTCCCCGAAAATAAGGCCAAGTGCTTATTTTGAGGTTCAAAAAATATAAGACAGGGTCTTATTTTCAGGAAAACACGGTATATTCTTTCATGCTACCTTAACAATTCTTAATAATTTATTAAATTTCTATGCTATCTGGCTCCCTGCAATTCTGTCTTTCATTGTATCAAGTTAATTCATTTCATCCAGTGGATTGGATAAATAGTATATTGCCTTTCTATAGGCTGTTTCTTAATTCTGTCTTTATTTTTCCTTCTTTATTATTCTTTCTGAAGGTTTTACTTGTATTACTCTTTACTTTGGTTTCATTTTAATGAGTCTGTCAATTTTTGCTGGCAGAAGTATGGCTTACAAATTTAGAATCAGAAGAGTTGATTTAAGAGTTCCACAGCTATATAATCTTGTATCTAACAACTGATGTCATTTTTAACTGAGCAGAAAGCCCCAAAGTAAATGCTTTGATGCAGTGGTGAAATGCACTTACCTTCGCTTCTGGTTCAGGAATGTGAGTGCGCGCACCTCTTCTGCGCATGCGCAGAGGGTCAAAAACAGGACGTAATGATGTCCTGGCAGGTGGGCAGAGCCTCCCGCCGCTGGTGCTACCAGTTCACGCGAGCCAGATAGATCCGGACGGATTTCACCGCTGCTTTGATGGATATGTCAATCTATATTTATATTAATTGGCTATGAGCATGAAATAGTTATTATCTTACATTATTTTGATGGGTAAACATGCAAATGTGATTAAGATCTCTTTCTGTCATTGTAGTTTTTAAGGCAATTTTAAGAAATTTCTTTTTAATTAAATATTGTCCCCTAATAAACATTTATTTAAATTGAATAAAAATGTATCTCTCTTAATTTGTGCTCTTTGAACAATTAACGCACACAAGGCAAATATTTCCTACTAAATACAACAAATTGTTAAAATCCTAGAATCTTCATTATGCGAAAGGGTGGACATTTTAATGGGAAAATAAGTGAAGCAGAAATTCAGTAAGATTGCTTTCCACCTTATGAAAAAAGCAGTCAATATGTTTAGTCAAGAAATTAGTATAAGAAAGAGTTACTCAGTGACAGTGATGCTGCTACCGGTAGTTAGTTCAGATGGTTTTGCAACTGAGGGGAGACTTTAGATTAGCACAACCCTTGATCACAATAGACTCTTCTCCCTTGTTCTTCAGTTTGCTTGCATATTTCTGTATGTCAGAAAGATCCCTCCATCCAACCTGCCTGATTTTAAAAAGAAAATTTACTTTGCTTTTAGATGGATTTGAGTCCTAAAAATCATGGTTACTGGAGAGCAGACTTTGTTTTTGTTGCCATTCACTTTCTGCATTATGATATGAAAAGATTATACTGCACTCTACATCATTTATAGAAGTCAGAATGAAATTAGGATCTCATAATTTGTTTTAGACTAAAGGACAATGTTGTAAGAAACACAACCCCACCCCCTGAGACCAGCATGATCAGGTGTCACCTCTAGGGATTTTTAAAAATTACTTTTTGGGGTAATTTTGATGCTAAATTTGCTTACAATGATCCCTAATTAATTAAGATGCTAAATCTGCTTGCAATGATCCCTAGTTGCAAGTATCTTAAGTGTTGTATTAACTTGCACATTAATTATGAGATCTAGTTGATAAGCACATTGCCTTTTGTCATCTTTTTGGGAGAAATTTCCAGGCTCAGGCTGTGGAATCTCCGAATAGAAAGAAAGGGGCACTGAAACAGGCGTTTTCATGTTGACGGTATTGACTGGGCTGTATCATCAATAATGAGCTGCATGGATCAAGGAACTATCAGTGGAACAACTCCCGGTGTTCCTCTGTTCACACTTTGTATACCAAACCCACCGATCAGTGGGTTTAGATGTAGGCGTCCAGGCATAGTACTAAGCGACCAGGAAACGCAGATCGCTTTTGGTGAAGACTCCCGACGGCACAGTGGGGAGAGGTTTGAGAGAACCGGAGAGGGGGCTCTAATGTGGAAAGACTCGGCCGAGGAGGACGCCACTAGGGAGAGAAGGAGGAGGGGTTAGATCGCATTCCAAGGGAGCTTGGAGGAAAAACGGAATCAAAGAGGCGAAAAGCGGAAAAGCGCCCGGGCGCAGTTTAGGCGCAGGAGTGAAGCCGGGAGCAAGTGGGATTCAGGGGACGGAAAAGAAGCGAGGCGTGGAGATAATTGCGCGGATTCATTCCAGGCGTAGAAGGCTCGGTCTATTATTTTCTATTCCTCCGCCTACCTTTTCCTGGTTCAAGAATAGCTCTGTAGCCCAGCAAGAAAGAGAGGCGCATCGATTTTCGCCAGCCGCGAAGAAATTAAAGGCGGGAAAGCGCACCGAGAGAACTGAAAAGCAAAGCGGCGCCATGCCGTCCAGCAACCGTCCTGGCGGCTCAGCTTGGACGACGCCTGCGTGGAATTGGAGCCGTGACTCGCTCGGGAAGGTAGACGGCTCCGAGGGCGGCGTGGACGCGGCGTGGTCAGGGAGCAAAGGCAACGGAAGCAGAGACCCCTACGGGCGGGACGAAGACCTGGCCAAGCTGGAGATTGCCGTCCTGGCTCTGACCTTCGCCTTAGCTGTGCTGGGCAACTTTTTCGTGCTGCTAGCGCTGCATCACACGCCGCGCAAAAAGGCATCCCGCATGCATCTTTTCATCCGGCATCTGAGCCTGGCCGACCTGGCGGTAGCTTTCTTCCAGATCTTGCCCCAACTTTGCTGGGAAGTCACGCACCGCTTCCATGGGCCCGACGGGCTCTGCCGCGTGGTGAAACACCTGCAGGTCTTCGGCATGTTCGCCTCGGCGTACATGTTGGTGGTGATGACGGCCGACCGGTACATCGCCGTGTGCCACCCGCTCAAGACGCTCCAGCAGCCGAGCAAGCGCTCCCGCTGCATGATCGCGGCCGCCTGGGCGCTCAGTTTCTTGCTCAGCGTCCCCCAGTACTTCATCTTCTCCCTCAGCGAGGTGGAGAGCGGCTCGCAGGTCTATGACTGCTGGGCGCACTTCATCAAGCCGTGGGGGGCTCGCGCCTACATCACTTGGATGGCCGGCAGTATTTTCGTGGCGCCCGTCCTCATCCTGGCCACCTGCTACGGCTTCATCTCTTACCACATCTGGAGCAACGTCCGGGACAAGACGCGGCGGCAGAAGCGAGAGTGGGCTCCGCCACACGAGGGCGCCCTGCGCAAGGGGCTGCTCTTCACGCCTCAGGTCAGCAGCGTCAAAAGTATCTCGCGCGCCAAGATCCGCACCGTCAAGATGACCTTCGTGATCATTTCGGCTTATATTGTGTGTTGGGCCCCTTTCTTCTCGGTGCAGATGCGTTCCGTCTGGGACGACCACGCCTCCTGGCAGGGTAGGTACTGTGGTCAGATCAGCTACTGATCCTGTCTAGTATCTGGCTCCCTGGCATATGACTCCAGACAAAAGCCATTCGCTTGGGCCCTTGCAAGATGCTTAAAACATAGCTGCACTGCACTTTTAAGCTGTTCTTCACCTTTGCTGATGCCAGATGGCTTTTAATCCAAATTAAGAAAATTCTGCCCAATTTGGGACACTTTGGAAGCAGCCAGGCACCATTCTTCCTCCCCCTCTGTCTCTCTCCCCTCCTAAACTATTATCCTGCTCTGTTGCACTTCCAACTTTCTGGGCCAGGAAAGCAATTGCAGATGCTTTCTTTTCTGTGAACGTATATACTTGCATATGCGTACTGGTTCATATAAAACCATATGCAAATTAAATCCATATATACAAAGTTAAAGCATCAAAATGTTCATAAAAGTAAGCAGAACAAGAAGCTTTAAAATGAAAAAATATATTTTTTGCACTTTCCCAGTTTGGTACAATGTTTGTTGCAGCTATTGTTACATAACTCCCTCAGCAATATTTGTGTGATATTAAGAATGTCTTGATTTGAAACATAGGAAAATTTATACATATGTTATATAAGTTTATATACCCGTATGTCTCTTACTATTCAACTGCCTTTGTGAACCAGCTAACCTATGTACTGTTTCATGATTTTTTCCCATTCCTCAAAGGATTTCATCCTAGAAGGATTTCATCCCAGTCCTCAGCCCGGATGAATATTACTGCAAAAAGTCACCTTGCAGTATTTATTCAGCTGGTTCATTTGGGAGCGGGTAGAAAAGAAAAGAAAAATATTCTAGCATTTAACTGGTAGGCTTCTCTTAAAAAAAATCTGCTCAACTGAAAAGTGAGCATCTCAGAAAAAGAGAAATAGTAAATTTTAAAAGCCAGATTTTGAGCCATTAATCTTCAGCACATCAGGCAAATATTATTGCCCTGATATGCTGAGTGGAATACCATGCAACAGCAGCCTAGATCAGAGATCAGCAGGGGAGCAAACATTTACTCAGTTGAGGGGAAGTTACTGTTTCTTTGCTCAACAGCTAATCAAGCTGCCTAGGAAAAGTAAAGTGAATCAGGCAAACCAGAAAGCAATGGTTAAGCCAGAAAACAAACAAAATATGTTTGCCAGGGCTCAGGGGGAGTAGAAGATGGCATCATCTGTTGGTTGGTGACCCTTTCTCAACAGGATTCCAAGCCTACATTCCACTTAACACAATTTTTTTTTAAAGCAGAATGCTATTGTCTTGAATGTGTGTAATTTTTTGGTGCCTCTCATTTATTACTCTCATTTATTTCAGTGTTGGAAACAGCATTCAGTTTTACCATGTTTGCATTTCAAGAGGACCTAGTAAATATATAGCTTTTTACATGATATATTTTGAGACTTTCTTTGAAAAAGTGTTCTGAAAATAAATCTAAAGAGACTCATTTAATATCTCATCTTAATGGTCATTCAATTGTAATCCTGACTAAATGGGGATGCATCATAAAATTAAATGCACCATAACTTCCAAGTCTTACATTTACTGCAGTTCACTTAGAAATAAATAGATTGGTTCAAGGAACCCAGTATTACCAAATTAAAACCCAGTATCAAACTAAAAGTGTCAGAACTTTCAGGATTCTCTTGTACTATGATTTTGCGTAAACTATTTTTCCCCCTATTAAATTCAGGATAGGATTTAGCTAACTCTTTTTAATATATATATAATATAATTTTATGCACATTTCCATATGTATTTCAGGTGGTCTTTATGAATAAATGTGCTAGGGTTTCAGCCTAAAATTTAAATGCTGTGCATCAGTACATATGTCTGTAACCTTGTTCAGGGTTTTTGGAAGATATTGGAAATTACCTTACACATGTCAACAAGCTTAAATATCAGTGTCATAGGATTTTATAATAGAGTGTTCCAAAAGAACAGAATATGTGTAGCTCAAATTTGAAGTTTTCAAGTTTTCGTGCTCTCTGAGCTTGGTTGTTTGTTTGCAGACATTTAGTTATCTAACTAGGTAACATTTGCTAGTGAGCATGGGGTTTATTTGCTTGAGGGTGTTTCATTACCCAGATAGTAACACCTTCAGTGCTAGTGAGTGGGCTGTTCAGCAAAAAACAATACCCTAATCAAGGAATTACCAAGGAGAAAAATACACCCCACAAACACTGGCAGAGCAAAATACTGTATATAAACAGGGAGCAAACCCCCCACTTACTTGCACTGAGTTTAAACTCATTTGCATTGAGTTTAAACCACCAACGTTTAAACATTAAAAAATTCTGTTTTATATATTTCTTTCCTATATAACGTGTGAGGAAAACACAGTAACTTGTGTAGATTTTAAAGCAGGAATATATATTGATATTTTTCATTGTTATATACCAATGCATAGAACTGCCACTGTATATAAAAAAAATCTTTCTGCCTGGAAATATACATCTAATAGAAGCCTACACTTTACCTGATAGGATGATACCCCTGTACAAATTAATTGAGACTAAACTCTGTTGAATTCACTGGTGTCTGTTTTTGGCTACATAGCCCAAAAAGTTTGGCTATTTGTAAAATGCTGAAAATTTAACAACTAATCACAATCAGCCAGCTGCATTTAATATTTAATAATATTGAATTTAGATTTAATAAGAAATATGTGCTGTCCTTTAAACTGATGAGATGAAATATTTTCTCAAACAAAATTAATGAAAAAATATCCAGTATCTGTGTGATCATTTTCCTCTTCATTGTTTTGTTTTAATCTCCCACAATAAATAGCAAAACTAGAAAGTTCATTATCATCTCATTGGTTTACCAGAGTAAGGGGAATTCAAGCATAAATGCCATTCTCACAATTTCTGCTCTGAAAAAAGATCTCAACTTCTCTATCTTGCATTTCCACTTGAATTTACAGTAAAAGATGCCACAAGGAATATTTGCTTTCTAAATGACCACATACTAATACTGACTTTGTTACTGTAAGCAATATTAAATGTACTTTGTTACTGTAAGCAATATTAAACCAATTTTACAGTCTGAATTATTCTGTTCTACAATAAATTCAAATGATTCTTTAATTTCAAGGTTATGGATAGCCATTTGTTATTTGTGATGATATACAATATCGTGTCTGTTTTAGCTAGTTCATCCCAAATTTGCCCATGGTTAGCTGACTTGCACATTATTAACTGAACGATGGAGAATCTTTTTTATTTAAAAAAAAATTGGCACTGAGTCTTGTATTCTTAGAGGAAGTTCCTATCCTCTAAGCAAGCTTTACAGCAGAAGCTTTAATATTAGCAATAGGACAGTTCCCTGGAAGTCATCTGAGTTGCATGGAAGATGGAAATTATGGCTGCTTTCTTCTCAGCAGTATATTGTTTTTGGTAGTCACCTTGGTCATCTTCATAGTAGGCCTGATATTTTCTGTAAATTTGTTTTTGATCTGTGTGTGTTATAAATGTAAAATGTACTAAATCTATGAACAAGCCACAAAGAATAGGATAGGATAGGATTGGAGTTGGAAGGGACCTTAGAGGCCTTCAGTCCAACACTCTGCTCAGGCAGGAAACTCTATCATTTCAGACAAATGGTTGTCCAATCTCTTCTCAAAAACTTTCAGTGTTGGAGCATTTACAACTTCTGGAGGCAAGTTGTTCCACTGATTAATTGTTCTGTCAGGAAATTTCTCCTTAGTTCTAAGTTGCTTCTCTCCTTGATTAGTTTCCATCAATTGCTTCTTGTCCTGCCTTCAGGTGCTTTGGAGAATAGCTTCACTCCCTCTGCTTTGTGGCAACCCCTGAGATATTGGAACACTGCTATCATGTCACCCCGAGTCCTTCTTTTCATTAAACTAGATATACCCAATTCCAGCAACTGTTTTTTATATGTATTAGCCTCCAGTCCCCTAATCATCTTTGTTGCACTTTCTAGAGTTTTAACATCTTTTTTACATCATGGTGACCAAAACTGGATGCAGTATTCCAAGTGTGGCTAGATATAATAAATGATAGAGTTCTATAACTTTTGTCAAGTCGAGTTATAATTGTAAATCAAAGTAATCTGCTCCTAAACCATAAATAAAATAAAAGTATAGTGAAAGGACCAAAAGGTAGGTAAGACAAAAACAGAATGTGTGAATCTGTTGTGATGGACGACACATTCAGTATGATCCAGTAGCTTAGTCATTTTATTTATTTGTTTTGTTTATTGAATTTATATGGCCACCCATCTAAGAAAGCAACTCTGGGCAGGCAACAGAATAAGAACTGTCTTCCTGGGAGGAGAAAAGAGAGGGCTAGCAGGGATGGCCCCAGTCTGATTTTGGATGGAATGGTGACCAAATGCTGCAATAAAGAAGCCCTGCCTGATCCTTCCAAATGACTGTTTTGATTCAGCAGGACCCAGAATGTGCCCTTCCTGCCAGAATGATGGGGCAAGTAGCTTCAGAGAGGCAGTTCCTCTAATATCCCAGCTTAATACCACAAATTGCAGCCAGAAGCCTAACATGGACATATTGTGGTTATTAGAGCAACTTTACTGAAGGAATATTTTGAATGGAGTATAAATACCTGTTTACCTTTGAAAATGTAATGCAGAATTATAATCTTACAAAATTTAATGCAGATTTTTCTTAGATTTTTCTTTTAAAGAAATATTAGCATACTAAATTGTAGGTCTTTGTTAAATAATGCTCTACTTTTTCTCAACAGATTCAGAGGATGTAGCAATTACAGTGACTGCCCTTTTGGCCTGCTTGAACAGTTGTTGCAATCCGTGGATCTACATGTTTTTCAGTGGGCACCTCCTACAAGACTTCTTGCAGAGTTTCTTGTGTTGTCGAAAAAGATTGAATAAAGAAGATACTGAGAGCATCAGCAGAAGACAGACTTCTTTCACTAATAATATAAGTCCAACAAACAGTTTGGATACATGGAGAAAATCACCAAATTTATCATGATTTATTAACCATTTCAATTTCTTTCTAGGCCATTGATAAAATACTGATATCTCTTTGAGTGCCAAAACAGCACTTTAGCTACCAAGTATCATATGATCAATAAAGTAATCAATTGGCAAAAAAGTTACCATTTTATGTTAATGAAAGCTACCAATTAATATGTAAAAATATATGTGAACATGTAGTCAATGATATTGATGGAAAATCAGACAACATGCAATATTTTTCCAGACAGACAATTATAAACCTTGGCATTAATCCTTAGTGAGGTACAGCATTCTATGAAGTAATGGCTACCACTCTCTAAAAATATTTGCCCAGTCCCCTCAAAAGTCTTGCTGAGGAACATCCTAATCTTTCAAAAAATGACTAAATACAGTACTTAACTCTATGATCAACCATTTATAGGTAGTCCTTGATTTATGACTGCAATTGAGTCCAAAATTTCTGTTGCTAAGTGAGACAGTTGTTAAGTGAATTTTGCCCCATTTTACAACTTTTCTTGCCACAGTTGTTAAATGAATCACTGCAATTGTTAAGTTAGTAACACGGTTATTAAGTGAATATGGCTTCCCCTTTGACTTTACTTTCAGAAAGTTGTAAAAGGTGGTCACATGATCCTGGGACATTGTCATAACCATCATAAATATGAGTCAGTTGTCAAGCATCTGAATTTTGATCACATGTCCATGGGGATGCTGCAACGATTGCGTGAAAAACAGTCATAAGTCACTTTTTTCAGTGCTGTAGTAACAGTCATTAAATGAACTGTTGCAAGTGAAGGACTACCTGTATCAAAATCCTATTGGAAACAATGAATGGGCCTGATCTAAAGCTATGTAGATGACAAATAACTGTGGAACACCAAACCAATATTGATTTTTCAATAATGAAATACTATGGAAAGTTTTAAGCTATTCTGAGAAACAGAAAAAACAATATAAAGTATTGGATTCTTTAAGGGAACCCATTGAATGTTTATATCATTTGTAATATAGTATGTAATAAATTGCTTGCTAGTGACTATCTTTATATTTAAGTAGGTGCATGGACATATTTATAACAGGGCTTTATCAACTTAAAAGTGTCAGAAAAAAATCATTGTTATTCTGACAGCAAAAGAATAAAAGTTTCTTTTATCAATCTAAAATTAGAATTTAGAAGGCTGGCCAGTGATATATTAAGAAGTTTACTTTTTATATTGGCATCGGCTGACATCAGTGGTTCATTTGATTGAACTGGCACTACTCAAGAGAGACCACACATCATATGCACATATAAGTCCATTCCTATGACAAATGAGGTTCATACACTGATTGGCTGGTGGTACAATTCTTTGTGCTTGAGACTGGAAGGCAGGTGGCAGTTTGGAGGACCAAATTTTAAAAAAAGAATGTGTTTGGTTAAGAGGCCTCTAGAAGCAGGTAGTTCTTTCATATTTCTTTGTATATTTTTTAGAATAGAACACACTTTCATTAGTGGCTCAGCTGAAACTTGGATCAGTGGCATTATATGATTGGAAAAGAAATATACTTTATTTATTGTACCATAGGTAATTTTTAAAATCACAGGCTGTCACTTTATTTTTTTATTGGTTCTCATTACATCTCTGTGGCACATATAAGTATATATATATATATATATATATATATATATATATATATATATATATATGCATATTCTTTCATAAAAGCCTATGAAAAAAGAAAAAAGATATATATATATATATATATATATATATATATATATATATATATATATTTCATTTTTTTTTTTCATTTTATTAGATTTCTATACCGCCCTACTCCCGAAGGACTCAGGGCAGTGCACAGCCAAACAATAAAAACACATACAATACAAAATTTAAAAATAGAGTAAAATCAAATTAAATAATTTTGGCCCCGACAAATTTAAAACCCCAAACTTTAAAACCAATTTAAAATTGAATATATAAAATACTAAAAGATATTTAGAATTTTAAAAATCGTTTATAAAAGAGGGGGAAAATTAGGCCAGGCCGGCCTGGTGAAATAGTAAGGTCTTTAAGGCGCGGCGGAATATATATATATCCATCCTTTCTAAGGTAAGTTAAATGAGGACCCAGTTTGTGGGGGCAATAAGCTGACTTTGTATAAATATACAAAAGTATGAAGGCTATTGCTTAACGCATTGTAAGCCGCCCTGAGTCTCCGAAGAAGGGCGGCATATAAATCAAATTTAAAAAAAAAAAAAAAAAGTAGAAAAGCAGCACAACTCGCTTTTGCAACAACAATATTCTGGTGACTTTTATTTAGATAGTAGAACACAAACAATATTGCCAGGCCAAGTAACTAAAGTGACAGAAGGGGAAGAGGCAGAGGTTTTCC
This sequence comes from Pituophis catenifer annectens, assembly GCF_029215685.1. NCBI lineage: Eukaryota > Metazoa > Chordata > Lepidosauria > Squamata > Colubridae > Pituophis > Pituophis catenifer. Next base: position 41,875,941 of record NW_027256887.1, on the reverse strand, counting down.
AGATAGTTTTAATGCAAAATTAAATATTTAACTGATATTTATGATATTTTTCCTACATTACTAGTTACTTTGCAATGTGGTATAATTATCCTGACTTTGTCATTTTGCTTGTTAAAGGTGTTTAAATGTGTACCAAAAGGGCATATTAAGTTTTCTCAAACCATTATATGCCCAATAGACTTTCATATAAATTTAGATGCAACAACTGACAATACTGTTTATTTCTTCAGTCTCTTTTAACCTGTTAATTTTTCTTGACCTTAATAAATTCCATTAGAATTTGGACTCTTTTTTTTTTTTAACAACGAGTTAATAAACCTTAATCCCAAAGGTGCTTTTTCAAGATGCAACTAGACTCTGTTTTTTCTTTGAAGACATTTCAACCAGAGCTAAAGAAGCTTCTTGGAATAGAAGCAAAATGTCTTCAAAGAAAAACCAGAAAGTCCAATTGCATCTTGAAAAAGCACTTTTGGGATAACCATGACCTGGATGACAGAGAATAAGTTGTCAGACAATAGACAATAAGCCTTAATATTGTATTCACTCAACTCATTCTACATTTTGAGATATCATTTTTCAACTTAAAGTGAACTGCTCCAAACTCGATTGCAGAAAATATGACTTCAGCAACAGAGCGGTCAATGCCTGGAATATACTACCTGATTCTGTGGTTTCATCCCAAAACCCCCAAAATTTTGACTTAAGACTATCTACTGTTGACCTCACCCCATTCCTAAGAGGTCTGTAAGGGGCGTGCATAATAGCACCAGCGTGCCTACTGTCCCTGTCCTAATGTTTCCTCTACTTGTATCTATTTTATATATTCAATTCATGCTTATAATTATATAAATTACCTAATACATTCTTGACAAATAAATAAATAAATGGTGGGGAAGAAAAGAACATAGGTTAAAGGTAACTAAACTGAAAATGTATCCTGAAGAAAATTGTTCATATAGAACATATTTTTAAAATTATAATATTTGTTTGTATGCATATATGGTATATTTTTTATTCTTCCATTCAGTTTTATCCTATTCTTGGAAATTGCCTGGATGCTTTCCTAAAGTTTTTTTGACAAGGTTTTTCAGAAATGGTTTACCATTGCCTCTTTCCAAGGGCTGAGAGAAAGTGATTTAAATCCTTGTGCCTAAGGCAGGATTAGAACTCATGGTCTCTTGGTTTCTAGCCTGGTTCCTTAACACCACACCAAATTGGTTCTCACCGATAGGACAGGAGTGAAATCCAGCAGGTTCTGACAGGTTCTGGAGAACTAGTAGCAGATATTTTGAGCAGTTCGGAGAACAGGTAGCGGAAATTTTGAGTAGTTCGGAGAACCGGCAAATACCACCTCTGGCTGGCCCCAGAGTGGGGTGGGAATGGAGATTTTGCAATATCCTTCCCCTGGAGTGGGGTGGGAATGGAGATTTTGCAGTATCCTCCCCTGCCATGCTCACCAAGCCACACCATGTCCACCAAGCCACGCCCACAGAACCGGTAATAAAAAAAATTGGATTTCACCAGTGTGATAGGATATATGTGAATTAGATAAATCATGTTCAAGAATTACATTTGGTAAACTTAAATATGGCATTTTTTTTATTTAAAATTTTTTAACAATCATTACAACAATTTCCCCCCCTCTCATCCCCCATCTCCCCTCTCCCTCCCACCCCTCTCCCCCCCGACACCCATCCCCTGGACTTCCCAGAACAAAAACAGGGTATAGCATAACAAACATAAGCCAAAATAAGCTAACTTTCTGTGGTCTCCAAACTCCCCCTTGCTCTTTAACTCCCCTTTCAACTAACTAAACATATTCAAAAAGGAAATATAGATTTCATTCATAAGCTATTTGAAACTTTTTAGTCTGATATTTGTTTTGAATATAGTCAATCCATCTTCTCCATTCCAATATATATCTTTCATTTGAATGGTCCTTCAAATATGCTGAAATTTTAGCCATCTCTGCTAAATTCACTACTTTTAATGTCCATTCTTCAATAGTAGGCAAGTCTTCCTTCTTCCAGTACTGTGCCACCAAGAGTCTGGCTGCTGTTATTAAATTTAAAATCAATTTAGTCTCTATAACAGTACAATCTGTAATTATGCCTAACAAAAAAAACTGGAGTAAATTTTATCTTCTTTTTGAGAATATTTTGGATAATCCACCATATTTTTATCCAAAATGCCTTAATTTTTTTTACATGTCCACCATATATGATAAAACGTGGCATCATCACATTCACATCTCCAACACTTAGGTTGCACACTTGGATACATACAGGCTAGCTTTTTAAGATCCAGATGCCATCTCTAAAACATTTTATAAAAATTCTCTCTTAAGTTTTGGGCTTGCGTGAACTTCACATTTCTAACCCATATTTTTTCCCATGTTTCCATCATTATTGGTTCTTCAATATTTTGTGCCCACTTTATCATACAGTCCTTGACTAACTCCGTTTCTGAATCTATTTCTACCAATGCATTATACAACCTTTTTATATGCATTTGACTTTGATCTCTAATCTGTTTTACCAAGTTCTCATTTTGCAGAAAACCAATTTTCTGGTCTTCTCTCCATCTAGCTTGCAACTGTACATATTGAAACCATGTTCGAATTGTCTTTTCTTCTCTTAATTGATTCAAAGATTTTAATTGTAGTATACCTCTTTCCTTGTTAAGAAGCTTTTTATATGTAATCACATCCTGCCTTTGCTCTACACTTATATTCTCTATCGCGTGTCTGGGTATTGCCCATAATGGTAACTTCTCGTTTAGTTTATACTTGTACTTTTTCCAGACACGCAATAGAGCATTCCTTAATATATGACTTTTAAAAGTCTTGTCCACTTTCTTATCATATAATAAATAAGCATGTCACCCGTAACCCAAATCATATCCCTCAATATTCAATATTCTTTCTTCTGTTAAATTCATCCAATCACTCATTGCTGATAGAACAGCTGCCTCATAATAAAGTCTTAAGTTAGGCATTTTGAGGCCTCCTCTTTCACGTGTATCCTGCATTATTTTTTGTTTTATTCTCGGTCTCTTCCCTGCCCAAACAAAATTATTAATACCCTTCTGCCATATCTTCAAATTCTCATTTTTTAAGTATTGGTATCATTTGAAAAAGAAACAAAAACTTAGGCAAAACATTCATTTTTACTGCTGCTATTCTTCCTAACAAGGATAATTGTAATTTTTTCCAGTTTTCCATCTCTCTCTGTATTTTTTGCCACAACGGATCATAATTATTCTTAAATAATTTCGCATTTGATGTCATAATATAAACCCCTAAATACTTAACTTTTTTTACAATTTCAAATCCTGTTTGTCTTTCTAATTCTTATTGATTTATAGTCATATTTTTAGTTATTATCTTCATTTTCCCTGCATTTATTTTAAATCCAGATACTTGTCCATATTGATTAATTACATCCATTAAAACTACAACCGACTGTAATGGTTGGGTTAAAGTAACAACCAAGTCGTCTGCAAATGCTCGTAATCTATAGTCATACTGCCTAATCTTAATTCCACTTATTTTGTCTGTTCCACGTATCTTACTTAACAAAAATTCCAAAGTCAAAATAAACAATAATGGAGACAAAGGGCATCCTTGTCTTGTTCCTAAATATGGCATTGAAATGCCAACATTCTCTAGTTTTTTTACTGTTAATCTATATGTTAGTATCATGTACATACTGTTTAAACTAGTAAAAGAATTTACCAATGAGGCTTTAATTGAAATATATGACTGGGATTATGGCTATTTATATATGTTGGTTGAAATTGATTATTGCTTGCTATTAAAAATGTGCAAACATTTCCATGCTTAAAACTTGCTGTTTTAAGTATTCTAAGTTTAAAACACAACACCCAGGGTTTTGAAGTTCTGCCTCAAGCTCCTAACAAGTGGGGAATTTTATTTCACTTTGTTTCCAATATTGCAGTATCCTGCAATTGTGTTTGCCCTTTTTTAATTCTTAAAACAGAGGCTTGGGGAATGCATTAAAAATGAAGTAGGCACATATTCCATTTCTCTGCTCTTAACTGCATCTTATATAGAGAGAATTAAGAGACTTTGTATGCATGTTTAGACGTTTAAAAGAAACATTTTGGACATTAATTAAAACTTTGTTTGCCCAGTAGGTAAATTTACTGATGTTTTTAAATTATTTGCTACTGGAATATTACAATTAATGGCTTATAATGTAGCATTCCTATCCCCTTTTCTCTTCTCCTTTCTTTTTGCAATATTTTTCACAAACTGCCCATTCTAAAAATATACATTGAATACTTTTGTATGTTAAAATTATAACTTTGCTGTTGAGGTTGTAAGTTATTAAATGTCAACCCTGTATGTTCATTTGATCCTTTGTTGAGCTTTACAGGCAGACTGCCACATCTAAAAGCATGCACTGTATACACAGTAGAAAGAAACTTCAAACCACGTATTATACTTTTTCTGCTTATTGCACGTAGTCCTCAAATTACAACCTCAATTGAGCCCAAAATTTCTGTTCCTAAGTGAGACATTTGCCCTATTTTACTTGTCACAGTTGTTAAGTGAATCACTGTAGTTGTTAAGTTAGCAATACAGTTGTTAAGTGAATCTGGCTTCCCCATTAACTTTGTTTCTCAGAAGGGTATAAAAGGCGAGATCACACGACTCCAGGACATTGCAACTGTCATAAATGTGAGTCAGTTGCCACCCGTCTGAATTTTGATCATGTGACCACAGGGATATTATAATAGTCGTATGTGTGAAAAAAGGTTGTAAATCATCTTTTTTAGTGCTGTAACTTTGAACGGTAACTGAATGAACTGTTGTAAGTCAAGGACTACATCTGTTTTGTTCCAGTTTGTGTTAAATGAATTTATTTCCTGCTATTTGACTCTGCTCAAAGCTCTCTGATTGTTAGATGCAGATTCTGATTGCAAAACTGCTTTACTGTTACTTCTGGTGTTTACTATGATAATTTTAAACAAAATAAAATAAAAACATTGGTCAATTTTTCTACAAGTTAAGTAGAAAATAAATAGCATGCAGCATAGTCCTTAGAGTGAATGGTTGATTGACAAAAAAAAAAAAAAAAAAAACTTTGAAATTAAATTGTACATATGGCACCTGTTATCAACTTTGTTCCGTTAGAATCTAGATCAGGGGTCCCCACACTTAGGCCGCAATCCACTACCAGGTCATGGCTTATTTGGAAGCGAACCGTGCAAGTGTTAGGTCGCCATGCATGCATGCAAGAGCAGCTTGACTTGCACGAATGGTGTGCTGGCATGCATTCATATGCATGCATAGCTCAACTTGCACAACTCGAGCTGGGCTTGCATGTACACCGTCCCATCCTTGTGCAAAGTCAAGTGGCACGCATGTGTGCATGCATGCTGACCTGCCACTCGTGTGGCCGGTTCCCTTCTCCCCACCCCCAGCCAGGATGCCAAGACACAAAGTTGGGGACTGCTGATCTAGGTCACTTGAAACATTTAAAAGTTTTTCTGAGCTTAGAACATTGAACACTTTAAATTTCCCCCCAATATATACTGTCATTTCTGTTATATTAGTCTACTTAGCAATAAGCATATTTCATGAAAACTGGATTTTAAAACTCAAGCAGTAATTCTTAATTAGTTTTAATAACTTGTAACTTATTATTTATAACCCATTGTGAAAGAAAAAAGACAAATCCAGATGGAATACCATTTTGCCTTTTAAAGCAAAAAACAACAACAAAAAACCCACAACAAAGGTGTAGTCCCTACCTAGAGCAGCTTTCGTTACAAATTCACAGTAATTCTTCATTTATTTTTTAACAACCTTTCTATTTTGTATCAAAGCCAGACTAGAACTGCAGAGTAAAGCCTCCCCAGGGATCAGCAAACATAACTTCACATTAAAAGTGACCTTCCATCTAATACTGCAGGGGTTTTTTTACTGCAAATTTTATTTGCACGACAAGGAGCCATTTATACAATACAAACTGATCTTTACATTTGAACAATTATATAGCTGACTGTTCCCTACCTCTAAAATTTTTTGGTTTTTTGTGTGAATAAATTCAAGTTTTCCTCTGATATAGCTGAAGTCTAATGCAGAGATAATGATGAAGAGGATTTACAAGGAAAGACATTCAATCATGCAGATCCTTATGTTCATTTTGAAATGGTATATCCATCCAGGTAGTCCTCGACTTACAACAATTCATTTAGTGACTGTTCAAAGTTACAACAGCACTGAAAAAAAGTGACTTGTGACTATTCTTCACACAACCATTGCAGCAACTCCATGGTCATATCAAAATTCGGATGCGTGGCAGCTGACTCATTTATTACCATTGCAGTGCCCCGGGATGATATGATCACCTTTTGTGATCTTACAAGAAAGCCAGATGCACTTAATAACCATATTACTAACTTAACAACTGCAGTGATTCACTTAACTGAGGCAAGAAAGATTGTAAAATGGGGCAAAAATTCACTTAACAAATGTTTCACTTAGCAACAGAAATGTTGGGCTCAATTGTAGTCATAAGTCGAGGACTATCTGTACTACTTCTTATCTTCTGCTAACACTAGAACCAAAGTTTCTGGAATGGCACCTCTGTCTTGTTGGAGATAAACCTAGCCTAAATTCACCAACTAGCCTTTCATACCTTTTAGACACTAACTCAACACTCATGCAAGGCATCCACAGCATTTCTGCAACCTGAGTGGCAGTGCACAGTTTTATGAGCATATTAATAATACCTCCCTGCAAATGTACTCTCCCAAAATTTCATTTAAATGGAATAACAGGGAGAAAAGGACTGAATCCTGGTACCCCAGAGTCTCAATTGTTTACCCTATGTTGAAGAGAAGTACTTCCATCTTTGCAGGTGGGCCATGGATGTACCATTATCAATGATATCAAACACCACCAAGAGTTATATCAAGAGAAGGAGAACTACATTTCCTTATCAAACTACCAGTATACAGTATGTTATCCACGAACCTGTTTCTCTACATCTCAGTTTAAGTGAAAGTGATAGAAATTTTACTTCCAGGACTTTTGTAACTATCTTCCCATCCCTTGCAAAACTTTCCCTCAAAAAGAAGCATTCTGAAATGGTCTGTTAAAGAGAAGGTGTACTATCACTCTTTCAAGATAGGTAGCACCTCATTTTATCTTAGAGAAGCATTGATTACTTTTGGACTCTAGATGCCTACTCAGGAGTGGCTACAGTTAGTATTCAGTAGTTTTTTTCTAAATATATATTGGAGAGCTGTCAATTTATCCATGACTGCTTCAAAGTGGTTGTCACTTCATGAATTCACAGAATCTCTCTGATCCTACGCGCATCATTTGCTCTGCAATGAGATAAGCATTCTTGTATAAAGATTCAAGACAAGTCTTTTGTGTTAAAACAATTCAGATTCCAGTAGAGTTCCAGTTTTCCAAAATGGAGCTTTCTTCTAAAAACAAAAAGATCTACTGTTAAGTTGGGTGAATGAGGACGCAACAAGCCAGGCAGTGAGTGACAACAGCTCTTTATTGTAGGGTGAGAACCCAGCGACTGACCTAGGGAACCAGCTCCCTTTATATACCTTGCAGCTGTGGTGGTCAGCCAATCAGCTGAAGGTCAGTTAGTTCAAACTTCCTGCCAAGAAAACCTATTTACATAGCACTCCTCCCCTCCCAGAAGTCACTTTGGGTTGCTATTTGCATACAAAGTCTCTCAGGTGACTAGGGCGTGTATGTATCCTGGTCGACCTGCGCAGTTCAGTTGGAGGGGAGGTGTCGAGCAGGTCGGAGGGACTCCCTGTCTCTCCCTGCTCTGCCAATGGAACCTTTGAGATCTCTTTGTGGGCGGCGACTTCTTCGGGTGGTCGGACCTCATTGATGGGGCGGTGCTGGATGCCAGCATCGTCAGCTAAGTCCTCCGCTGTACCCGGGCTTGATGTAGTTTGTGGTTCTGGTTGGTAGTCAGGGAGCAGTTCGTTGAAGTTTTCCTCGGCGTCTGTGGCTACTCGTCTCCTCAGTTGATCTATGTGCCTGCAACAAACTCTCCCATCCCCCATGTCTACCCTGTATGATTTAGGACCCGTGATTTCTGTGATTGTTCCTGCCTCCCAGAGTGGGCCCTTCCCATAGTTCCTGGCGTGTACTGGAGTCCCTATTGTGAACTCCCTGAGCTTCCTCTCACCCCCCTTGAACATCTCAGGGGAGTAGTTGGGATTCAGCCTATCCAGTACCCCTCGGAGCTTCCTTCCCATTAATAGGTCTGCCAGGCTTCGGCCTGTGGCAGTGCAAGGTGTGGAGTGCTGGGCTGTTAAAAATCGATCTATTCTTTCCTGCCAGTCCCCGGGGCCTAGGCGTGAGAGGACCTCCTTGGCCGTTCTTACAAATCTCTCAGCCTGCCCATTACTAGCCGGATGGAATGGGGCCGAGAGGATGTGTCTGACCCCCAAGTCCGCTAAATACCCCTTGAATTGTGTGGCTGTGAATTGGGGCCCGTTGTCCGAAACTAGGATGTCCGGTAACCCATGGGTGGAGAACAACTATCTCAGTTCCCTAATGACTGCGTCAGTGGTAGTGGCCCTCATAAGCTTAATCTCTAGCCACTTTGAAAATGCATCTACTATGACTATAAAGGTCTGTCCGTGAAACGGCCCAGCGAAATCTATGTGGATCCTGGACCAGGGCCCCTTGGGTCTTTCCCACTCCCTCACCGGTGCTGTCGGTGGATCTGGCCTAGACTCCTGGCAGGGCTGGCATCTCCCCACCCACTCGGTAATGTCTACATCCATGTTGGGCCACCAGACATAGCTCCTGGCTAGTCCCTTCATCCGAACAATCCCAGGGTGCCCCTCATGCAACAGTGTTAAGACTTTTTCCCTTAGGCACAAGGGAACAATAACCCGATCGCCCCATAATAGACACCCTCCTTGCATAGTTAGCTCGTCCCGTTTGCTCGCATACTGTTTAAATTCCCCGCCCCCAGTCTTCTCTGGCCACCCCCTCATCATCCAACTTGCAACCATCCAGATCACGTGGTCCTTGGTTGAGGCTCTCGCTACTTCTGCTGATGTAATGGGCCCCGAGTCCAATACGTATATCAGCAGGATGGGGATGCCGGATGTGGGGTCTTCCAGCTTGTCTCGTAGGGGGCATCAGCTGAGTGCGTTGGCGTTGCCCATATCTGCCCCTGGTCGATGTACCAGGCGATAAGAGTATGCTGCGAGGAAGATGGCCCAGCATGTCATCCTGGGCGATAGGGCTGCTGGTATTGGTCGGTCTCCTGCGATGAGACCCAGGAGCGGGCGATGGTTGGTGATCAGGTCAAAGTCCCTCCCAAATAGGTACTCGTGGAACTTTTTTACTCCCGAGACGGCAGCGAGAGCCTCCTTGTCAAGCTGGCTGTAATTTCTCTCGGCGCTCAGTTGTGTTGGGAGTGGGGTCCTCCGCAGCTGGCGCAGTCATCCCTGGGTCTCCGTCGGTCCAGCCTGGACTGCTTTGTGCGGTAGACCTCCTCCTCGGACTCCCCTTCGCTCTCGGTGCTTACGGCTTCACGGTGCATGGTCACCGACCTCTGCACTGTCCGGCCATGGATGGTCCCCTGTAGTCTCTTGGCAGCCTTTACGGATGACTCTTGGGCTCTTGCTTCGTCTAGTGCGATATGCAGGGTCAGGTTCGATCTCGCAAGTAGTCTCCTTTGTAGCCGGCAGTCCCTCACTCCGCAAATTAGTTGCTCTAGGAGCATTTCATCCAAGTCTCGGTACTCGCACTGGTTGCGGCCTTACGTAGGGCAGCGACGTACTCGCTGATCGATTCCCTGTCCTGCTGCAGCCTTTGCCGGAACTCGTACCGCTGGACGTACTTCGAAGGCATTGGGGCATAGAGTTCTTTCAGCAGGGTCTGCAGCGTTTACTATGATATGGTGTGGACTGAATTCGGCTCCGATAAGACTTCGGCCATATCGAACACCTGTGGTCCGCAGTGGCTCAGGATCAGGGCCTTCTTCTGAATGTCCGGTAGCCCTTGCAGGTCGTTGGCCACCATGAAGCACTCGAACTGAGACATATAGGATCCCCACTTTTCTTCCTTGGGATTGAAAGGCGCTGGCAGTGTGTAGGCAGACATCGTTCATGATTCTCCGGTGCTCCGCTCGCTCGCCTGGCTGGATTCTGGATTTGGGCGTTCCACGTCTCTCTCGGAACGTGGTTTCAGCTCTTTCTCAGTTGTGGCTTCAGCTCTTTCCTTGACTTCTGGCCTCAAATCCCACCTTCGTCGCCAATGTTAAGTTGAGTGAATGAGGACACAGCAAGCCAGGCAGTGAGTGACAACAGCTCTTTATTGTAGGGTGAGAACCCAGCGACTGACCTAGGGAAACAGCTCCCTTTATATACCTTGCAGCTGTGGTGGTCAGCCAATCAGCTGATGGTCAGTTTGTTCAGATTTCCCGCCAAGAAAACCTATTTACATAACATTTACATTGTCTGATACATTTTCAGGAAGGATAGCCTGTGATGAGATGTAAACAATGGCAGATAGTCATAATCATAATGTCAGGGGGGAGTTTTCTTCAAGTCATATCAACAGGAAACTACTTTAGGCATTGTGACATGGTGATTATAATAATTATATGTTGCTGTTACAGAGCATTCCTTGGTACCATATTCTTATTTGGAGTAAAATAATGCTTTAATAACATCATTTGATAGATAGCCTGTAAACTGGATGCAATATATGAATATATAAATTATCCCTTTTACTTTGAAATTTGTCTTTGTGGAGAAAGAAATCTACAACAAATAATATCAAGGCCTTATGTTCAGAATAAGAAATAATGTTCACTTATTTCTGTGTTTCTGCTCAACATTTTTTTTTTTATTGAAAAAGTTTTAAAAACAAACATATTTTCCCCACAACCCCCCCAACCCCCCCAACCCCCCCTCCCCCTCCCCGACTTCCCAGAGCAGAACACAAGGTATTTCTATTGATCTTTAACAACAATCTAAATTGCATAACCAATCAATAAACTAACACCCCTATAAAAAAAAATTTCTTAACCCCCCATATGTAAAATCCTATTTCTTAAACATAATACATCTAATATCACTTATATAACACTTATACAAATAAGAAAAATCATTCATAAGCTATTTGATATTTTTTGGTCTGGTACTTATTTTGTATATAATCAATCCATCTTCTCCAGTCCTGTATGTACCTTTCTTGTGTGTGATCTTTCAAATATGCTGAAATTTTAGCCATTTCGGCTAAATTAGTCACTTTCAATATCCAATCCTCAATAGTAGGCAAAAAATCCTTCTTCCAATGTTGTGCTACCAGCAATCTTGCTGCTGTTATCAAGTTCAAAATCAATTTAGTCTCTGCAACTGTACAGTCCATAGTTATACCCAGTAAAAACAACTGTGGAGTAAATTTCAATCTCTTTTTGAGAATATTCTGCATCACCCACCAGATCTTTATCCAAAATGCTTTGATTTTTCTACAAGTCCACCATATATGATAATAAGTTGCATCATCACAGTCACATCTCCAACATTTAGCTTGCACATTAGAATACATATGTGATAATTTTTTAGGATCTAAGTGCCATCTATAAAACATTTTATAAAAATTTTCTCTTAAATTTTGTGCTTGTGTAAATTTCACATTTCTAATCCAAATCTTTTCCCAAGTTTCCATCATTACTGGCTCTTGAAAATTTTGTGCCCATTTAATCATACAGTCTTTAACCAATTCAGTCTCGGAATCTATTTCCAGTAAAGCACTATACAACCTTTTAATATGCATTTGTTTTTGATCTCTAATTTGTTTAACCAAATTCTCCTCATTTTGCACAAAGCCAGTTTTTTGATCTTCCTTCCATCTAGCTTGAAGTTGACCATACTGAAACCATGTATAAATTATACCTTCTTCTCTCAGTGTATCTAAAGATTTCAAATACATTACCCACCTTTCCATAATAAGAAGCTCTTTATAAGTAATCACCTCCTGTTTTTGTTCTGTACTTATATTTTCTATTGCATGTCTAGGATTTGCCCATAAAGGTATCTTATAATTTAACTTATATTGATATTTTTTCCAAACCCTTAACAAAGCATTTCTTAATATATGAACCTTAAATACTTTATCCACTTTTTTATCATATAACAAATAGGCATGCCATCCATATAACAAATCATGACCTTCTAAATTCAAAATTCTCCCCTCAGTTAAATTAAACCAATCACTGATTTGTGATAAAACCGCTGCTTCATAATATAATCTTAAATTAGGCATTTTAAGACCCCCTCTTTCCCGTGTATCTTGTATAATTGTCATTTTTATTCTGGGTTTTTTCCCAGCCCAAATAAAAGTATTAACATCTTTCTGCCATTCTCTCAGATTTTCATCTTTCTTAAGCACAGGTATCATTTGGAACAGAAATAAAAATCTTGGTAAAACATTCATTTTAATTGCTGCAATTCTTCCCAATAAAGACAACTGTAACTTTTTCCAATTTTCCATATCCTTCTGTACCTTCTGCCAAAGTACCTCATAGTTGTTTTTATATAATTTTGTATTTGAAGCTGCTATGTATACCCCTAAATATTTAACCTTTTTAACTATTTCAAAATCTGTTAATCTTGCTAATTTGTCTCTTTCAAATGTAGTCATATTTTTAACTATCATCTTTGTCTTATGTGAATTAACTTTAAATCCTGATACTTTCCCATATTGATCAATTATATCCAATATGTATGGAGCCGACTCTATAGGTTGAGATAAGGTAATAACCAAATCATCTGCAAAGGCTCTTAATCTGTAATCTTGTTGTCTAATTACAATACCCTTCAATTTTTGTGAATCACGTATCTTATTCAATAATACCTCCAAAGTCAAAATAAATAATAGTGGGGACAGAGGACACCCCTGTCTTGTTCCTTTCTCAATTTTAAAAGCCTCTGTTAAACCTCCATTAACTATAATTTGTGCTGATTGCTGCTGGTATATCGCTCTAATTGATTGTGTAAAATATTCCCCAAAGTGCATTTTTTCTATTATTTTAAACAAAAATTGCCAGTTCAAACGATCAAATGCCTTCTCTGCATCCAAGAATATAAACGCTGCAGGAACTTGATTATTTTTTTCCAAATATTCCAGTAAGTTTACAATTTGTCTAACATTATATCTCATTTGTCTACCTTTTATAAACCCTGATTGATCATTGTGAATTATTTGTTGCATAACTGGCATTAGTCTATTAGCTAATATTTTAGCAAAAATCTTATAATCAGTATTCAGAAGTGAAATTGGCCTGAAATTCTCCGGTTTAATGGAATTTTGGTCCTCCTTTGGAATTAGTGAAACAAAGGCTGTTTTCCAAGAAGGTGGTACTCCTCCTCCTAATTGTATTTTATTAAATAAAATTTTTAGTGGTTCTAACATTTCGGATTGTAAATGTTTATAATAAACAGCTGTTAGTCCATCTGTTCCCGGAGCCTTACCTATTTTTAATTGTTTAATTGCTCCAACAATTTCCTCAGAAGTTATTGGCTGATTCAATCTATCTCTCTGTTCCAACGTTAATTCAGGAATCTCCATCTTTAAATATCTATCAATATCAACATCTTGAATTGCATCTTTAGCATATAATTTTGTATAAAACTCCAAAAAAGCCTTTTTTATTAAATTCTGTTGATAAATCTCTTTACCTCTAAATTCTATTTTATCTATAATACGTGATTTCTGTTTTTTCCTCATCGTGTAAGCCAACCATCTCCCAGGTTTATTAGCATTACAAAATGTGTTATGTCTGGCATATTGTATGCTAGTTGCTACTTGCCCCGCCATTAGCATATTAAATTGCTCTCTTAAAATATTAATCATATCTTTTGCCTTTTTATCTCCCGGATTAGTTATAAGCAATTGTTCTTTCTTTTTAATTTCCTCCTCTATCTCTTTCCGTCTATTTTGTTGTTTTAATCTATGTTTATTATTCAAAAAGATTAATGTTCCTCTCATATAAGCCTTACACGCATCCCATACCATCTCCATCGAAGTTCCTTTGTTCATGTTATTAATAAAAAATTCTTTCATTTGTTTTTTAAGCTCACACAAATTGTCTTCATATCTGAATAAATTCTCATTTAGCCTCCAAGACCTCCTTTCCCCTCTCTCCTGCTCTAGTTCCACCCAAACCGGGCTATGATCAGTTAAAGTTCTTGGACATATCTTCGTACTCTTCACCCTAGAAAAAAGATCGTTTGTAGTTAATATAAAATCAATCCTCGAAAAAGATTGGTGCCTATCTGAGAAAAAGGTAAAATCGCTCTCCAATACGTTCCTTTCTCTCCAAATGTCTCTAAGCTCCATATCCTCCAAAATATCAAAAAAAGATTTAGGCAACTTAGCACGCATGGAGATCTTGGAAAGACTTTTTTTATCTTTCTGGGTATCTAATACCCCATTCCAATCACCCATTAAAAATAAGGATCTATAGTCCCATTGTAATATTTTGGTATGTAAAAGTTTGTAAAATTTATCTTGTTGTTGATTAGGTGCATATACTCCGATTACAAGCAGCTTCCCACTCTGTGTTGTTAATTCAATTGCGATATATCTACCTTGAGTATCAGCCTCAATTAAATTGGCCACTAAGCCTCTTTTAACATATATTACTAGGCCGTTTTTCTTTTCTGGTGCTGATGCCACAAAATGTGTACCTAATTTCGAATTTATCAAGTACTTTTGATCTGATGATTTAATATGCGTTTCTTGCAAACAAACAACATCGTTCTGAAATTGCTTCAAATAATGAAATATTTTCTTTCTTTTTTGTGGGGAATTTAAACCGTTAACATTCCAAGATAGAAATTTATTTGCCATCTCTGGGCGTTCCAAGCTTTGAGAGCATCAGCTGAACCTCCTCCGCCATTTTAGACTTCGGCCTAGCTCCTCCCACTGCTTGTGTTTTTTGGACTTGTTGAGTTGGATCTTGAGGCTGTTGTGCCATATGTTGTTTATAGGTAGCCCTTGTCAGTCGTTGATCTTTTGGCAACTGAATCATCGTTAATGACTCCAAGGTTGGTGGTGGACCCCCACTCAGTAATGGATCTTCTTCCAGAATAGCTCCTCCAGCTAATGCTTGAGCATAGGTTTGTGGTTGCCCTCCATCTTTCTCTTGTTGAGTAATTTCCAATTGCTTTCTAGCACCCCCTGGTGAGGGTGGCCTTCCAGCCTTTAAAACATTGGCATAAAAATCTTTTGCTTTTCCAACTGTGTTTAAACGATGTCTTTGCCCAGCGTATGGCACTATTATCCCAAATGGGACATCCCATCTGTACTGGATTTGCTGGTTTCTTAGTTCATTCACCAAAAAGCCAAACTGCTTTCTATCTCTTAACATCTCTTAACATTTTAGGAGGAAGCTCTTTCAGGACCACCAGCTCTTGTCCTTCCACTTTAATCTTATTTCTATGAGACGCTTGCAAAATGTCATTTCTAACTCTCCTTGTTGTAAAATAGATAACCACATCTCTTGGTAGCTGCTTTTGTTTTGCCAGCCAGGAATTGACCCTGTAAATTTTGTCCATTTGAATTGCCACATCTTCTGGCCTTTCTGGAATCAGCTCTTCTAAAGCATTGGAGCAAACATCTTTTAAATTTTCACCGCAGACGTCGAGGACGGTCTCCATAGACCGCCAGCCACCCGATCTGTTAAAACCGCCCTGACAGCGCTTAACAGCTGTCCGGCGGTTTGAAAAAACTCTCCTTCGGGCAAAGAAGGAGAGGAGAGCCGGAGGGGGTGGGTAGAGCTCCCCGAAAGTCACTGGATTAATTCCAGGGACTCGGAGGGTGAGAGCTCCCCAGTTCACCCCTCCCATCGCTCCGGATCGCTGGTGCCTCTGTCTTCAGAGCAAGACGTCTGCGTCCAATTCTGCCGGCAAACAGTGAGTTTTAATGATTTTCAACAAGGCAGACAGAGCGGAAGCAAGAGTGCAAGCTTTTTAAGAGAAACAGAACTTAACTCTGTGAATACATTGTTGCAAACGGAGCTCTCTGGAGCTGGAGGCTGGGAGGAAGCCTTTGTTATGGGCGGAAGGGAAAGTGAAAGTTAAAAGGAAACTGCTTGTTAATAGCCCTCTGCCTGAAGAGAAAACTACTGGGTTTTGAGTATAGTTTGAAGAGAGGATTGTTTATTTTGGAAAAACTTTGGAATATACTTTCTAAGACTGTTTACAAGATTTTCTGGCTGTAAAAGGAAAACTTTTCTTTAAATAAAATGGCTGCTAAACAACTAAAGCCACCAACTTCTAAAGGGGGAGGAGGTTCCCCTGTAGTGACTCAAAAACAACAACTTCCGGCTGATACACAGTCACAAGACCTTAAAGAATTTATAATGGCTGCCCTGAATAATCAGACAGAAATGATGAAAGGATTTTCAGAGGAGTTAAAGAAACTTACAAGTGTGGTGGAGGAAAAACATGATGAAATAAGAGATGACATTGTTTATGCAGTTTCAGGATTGGCTACTCACATGTTAAAGATTGAGGAGAGAGTGCGGGAAATTGATGATGCTAACTTGGAGATTGCAACTAAACTGGGAGAGGTTATGATACAGACAGAGAAAGTGGATGACGAGATGGTTATGTTACAATACAGGTCAATGGAATTTGCCCTGAGGCTGAGAGGTCTGCTCAACATTTTTCAGTATGAAAATTATTGTTTCTTTCTGATATTCAATCCCAAATAGCTTTACTATCTGTTCACCAAATTGTTCTGATTTTTACTAAATGTAATTCATTTCTTGCTTTGCTTCTTAAATTCTTTTGACATATTTCATTAATGTTTTCCCTCTACAGTAATAAATTTGGAAAAAAAAATAGCATGCAGAGAACTGCACAAGAGTTATCTTTTAAACAATATAATTCTTTTGTTCTTAAGATTAACTGCATGGTACAATATGCAGGGGAGGAGGGAATATGCTAAGAGGCAATCTCAAGAGGACACAAATCACTTTTTTAGAAGCAAAGTTTACCCAAACTCTTTCCCCAGAACCATTCCAAAATGGGTGGCAAAGAGAAGCAAGTGATAAACTTACACCATATTGCAATGTTGCAACACAAACTTTGCTACTTGCTACCTTATGCTTTATCCTATGAGAGTCCAGATCTGTTTATCTTAGCCAATATTTTATCACATTTGTTCATTTTGTTAAGAGAAAGTTCAACATTACAGTAATAATGGCAGCCTTGGGCAAAATCAACTAATGGTAAGTCTTCATACTATCCCTTGTGCATTAGAAAATGAAGTCAGGGGAAGGGGGCCAAGGAACATTAAAATTTGCAGTTTTCTCTATCATGTGCAGGATATATTCACTGTCATTCATTCATTTATAACCAATGTATTGCTACTCTTCAGAAGCATGTCATGATGGTTATTTTTTTTAAAGATATATTTTTATTGTTTACATATGAATATATTGAATACAGTGTAATTGTCCTGGGATTCCACCTACCCTAAAACAAAAGTTAAAAAAACAGAATAACCAGTGGTGGCTTGCTACCGGTTCGCCTTGGATTGGGCGAACTGGTAGTGGCAGTGCGGGAGGCTCCGCCCACCCACCCGGATGTCTCTGCACATGTGCAGAAGTGTTGTGTGTTGTGCGCGCCCATGAGTGAACCAGTAGTGGCCAAAATTGAAACCCACTACTGAGAATAACATATATACTATTTTAAACAGTGCTAGTGTTGTACAATAGTTTCTGACCATCATATTCTAGTATGTCAACTTATCTATTATTCTAATAGTTACATTCTTATATCGATATTAAAAATAATATCTCTTTCCATGTCCACCTAACCTGATTCTTTCGCATTCCAACTTCTACCTCATGTTTCTAACCATTGATAGAACCTATTCCATGTTGAATAGGTTAATATTCTGTATGTCCTTTATCTTTTATTTTTAGTGTTAGTTTGTCCATTTCTGCACATTCTAGTATTTTCCTTATCGTCTCATCCTCTGAAGGGGTGTTTTTGTTCTTCTACTACTGTGTTTATACAATTCTTGCTGCAGTCAAGATATGTAATATTAGATCTATTGTCCCTTTGTCATAGCCATCTGATATAATGCCTAATAAAATATATATGGCTTAAAATATATATGTTGTCTGATCAGCTTTTTCACTATCTGGATATCCATTTTCTTTATTAATTCATCCCTCTGTTTATTAGTGAGATTTTTAACTATCATTTTAGTTTTTTCCTTATTTATTTTTAATCCAGCCACCTCTCCATATTCCTTTAATTTCTCTATGAGTCTCGGGCCTAATTCTAATGGTTCCTCTAAAATAAAGACTAAATCATCAGCGAATATTCGTAATTTATACTTTTCTCTTTTGCTTTCCATTCCTTTGATTTGCTCATCTTGCCTGATATTTCTAGTTAGTACTTCCAGTGTTAAGAGAAATAACAATGGAGATAATGGATAGCCTTGCCTTGTCCCTTTTCGTATTGAAAAATTTTCAGTTACCTTGCCATTCACAATCACTTTGGCTTTCTGATTTGTATATATTGCTTCTCCCTGGTTTGTTTGCATTCTCAAAAAAGTTTTGTCTCATTCTTTTTATATGTTGCACCAGGTCTTCTTTTTCAAGAATATTCAATTTATGTTTAGTTAGCTCCATTTGCTGTTTTATATTTATTTTTTGTGGTTCCTTTTGTAACTCTGCTTTGAGTCTTTTATATTCTTTTTCTAAAGTTCTTTGGTGTTGCTTCTTCCTTTTATTTTTCTTCACTATATAACTACTCCTCTGATGTATGCTTTCGCTGTATCCCATTGAGGTAAATAGCAAATAAAGAATAATGTAGATAAAAGAAATAATGTGAATAAAATAGGAATCATACAGAGTCAGATATATGGGCTCTGGGGTACCCTCTCTATTCACATTATTATAAGGGGAAGACGTGCTTGGATACATGAACTCTGAGAGACCCTATCTATTCACATTATTATAAGAGAGGAAAGTGCTTGTTGGAAATTACATTAACAAACAGTTAAACCCCTTTAAGTGGTAATATATCTTCTGATACCTAGATGTCACGGAAAGGACTGCTATATGGAAAAACATCTGAGTGACCTGACTGTGAATGACACAAAGACCTATATGTTACAAAAAGTTACTTAATCCAATGAATTTACCCAAGGACAGTAGTAACTCTCCCATTAGCGACTCTGAGCACTTAAGAAAAGTTGTGTGGCTAACAAAATTTTGTAAACTAAGATTAATGCTTTAAGTAATTAGATGAACTTATTAACAGTGAATGTAACCATAGAAGGAAAATCGGATGTATGATCTCATGATTAACCATATATGGAAAATGTATGATCTCACTGAATCCTTTGTCTTAGAAATGTATAAAAATCATTGTATCAGAGTTCTTTCTTTGTTCAAAGCTTCAGGTACAAATCTGGCTCTGAACCTTGCGCAATAAACTGTCTCTGACTGGCCTGGGAATGTTTTTTAGTCCTTCTATTCCACTACATTTATGGCACCCTGGCAGATGGGACTAAGGAACAAAGAACTTTTGTTCTGCCAGACAGCCTGCCCCAGCGGAACCGACGCCTCCCCAAAGAAAATCCACTGGCTGGCCATTAGGACTCCTTTGAAGTCCACGGAACCTTTCGGTGAGGAGGTGCCGTAACCTGCTGGCGAAACAGGCTAGTCAAGGATCCTTAAAGGTTAGCCAGACACAGAGACCTTAACGTAAAGAAAAGAAAGAAAGAAAGAAAAAGAAAACAGGTAAGTATAAATCAGAGAGTTAAAGTCTCTCTGTTTAGAGGTACACACCCGTTAAAGGGGTGGCAGAGGGGCCTGATCACCCCCCACCAGGAGATCAGGTGGCATCCTGAAGTCTCTGGAATTAAGTATTTAAGTATTGTGAAATTAAGTATTGTGTGGGATTGTGCGGGTGGTTAAACCTCTGCGGTTCTCATAGACGACTGTCGGAACGTCCAGCGTCGTGAGCCAGGGGTAGTGTTGTTAGAATGGGTGGTAATAGTATTGATCAGTGGAAGACTAAAAGAGAGACCCCCTTAATTACTCAAGTATGAGGCAGAGTTTGCTAGGGTCTGTTTGATGAAAACTAAAGAAAAGGGAGAAAGAAAACCTTATGCAATAAAAGTTTTTTTTTTTTAAATGTGTGATCTTATGTGTGGTAAGAGAAAAGAACTAATTGCAGTGTTATAAATTTTCTGATAAATTGCTGTTCTTAAAAAGCCACAGAACTCTGAAAGACATTGTTTACTGTTCTTCCTACCCGGGGTTTAGCAGGCAGTAAAGAGGTAAAGCCTGTCTAAATGGGAAGTGTCAGATAATTTGACTTGTTCAATTTGGTGTGATTTCTGTTAAAATATATATATATATATATATAATGATAGTGTGTAAAATTGAATGGAATTGAATTGATTGTTTGGCTGGCCAGCAAATTAAGTAAACGTGTGCTTGAATAATTGTAATGATTGGTTTGCATGAAGTGAGATTTTTGCATGTGAGATTGGTGTACGCAGTTTGATTGCAGCGTGAATGTGAAGTGTGTTGAGGGTAAAAGTTGGTGAAAATGCACTTTAATTCCCCTTCATATAATTTGTGGGAAATGTCTGTGAATTATGGAGGTTAGAGAGAAATGCAGAATGTGGTGCTTTGTTGGAAGAATGCTGAATGAAGCAGGTGAATGCTGAATGAAGTAGGCTTGGTTGCCTGCTGTAAAACATTTTTTTTCCTCCCCCCCCTTTTCCTTTGGAAGTGAGAAGCAGGAAAAGGGTGGGCTGTTGGATTTTTTTTCAGCGGACATCTCTCTCTCTGCTGAAAGAGCAGAGAAAGGAGGGGGAAAGATCGGCTAATGTGGTTTTTGCTGCTGATCTCTTTAATTTGCATACGAAAGCTTTTCTGCTCTGAATACAATTTTGATTTTATTTTTTTTCTGGAAATTTTTGAGGTTCAAAACGCTTAATTAAACCTATATAAAAGAAATGATTTTGAAAGATTTTTTAAATCTGACTTGCATTTTACTAAAGGCAGAGAATTGAAGCTAAAGTTTGATATATTTCAGATTTGTTTGTTTGATTGTTAGCAGCATAAGTTGTTGTTCCTTTCAAAGAAGGAGCTAATTTGTTTATAAAAGAGAGATATTCACTAAAACACAGAGATGGCAAGCTGAATAATTATAGGGAATGAACAACTACAAAAGGTTAGGAAAAACAGAGTGAACTATAAAACTATTGCTTATTTGCCAGATCCAGGACAGAAGAACCTGATCACAAACAAAGACAGGATTTAACCACCATAAAACCACACACACACACAAAATAAAGAATTCACACACCAAATCAAAAGATTTTTTTTTGGGGAAAAAAGGGAAAAATGGTTACTTTTACAGTTACGACAGGCTAGCCTCCGAACGCTGTGCTTGTGTTTGTTTCTTGCCTGCCTCCCCAGAAACAATAAACTGATTCTACTCTCAAGCAGCTGACCTCCAATCATTTCGAAGTAATCTCCCAGCCGGGAGTTTTGAATTCAGGAAGGGGAAGCTCTGCCTTTCAACAATTCTTAAAGGGAAAGGCTTCTTTTTCCTTCCGACAGGAGTAGCGTCTCAGCCTCTATCTATAAACAAGCAAAAATTAAGATAGTTCTATGCAAAATTAATTGTATCTGGACCTTGGAGTTTGAAATGGGAGGGACATGAAAGAGGGAGCCTTGAAAATTTGAAACAAGCTTTGACCAAGGCTCCTGTATTAAGTTTACCAAACTTGGAAAAGCCATTCAATCTCTTTGAAAACACACACACACACACACACAAATGAAACAATTTTAATGCAGCAGACAGACTTGATTGTAACCATAGATCGCAATTTGAATCAAGCACAGTTCTTAGCCAACACCAGATCAATGGATCAGTTTGGATTAGAACATTATGGTGCTGAAGTGATTGATTTACAAACAAAAATAAGACCTGATTTGGAGGAACACCCCCTGGAGAAAGGAGAAGCAATTTGTATAAATGGTTCCTCTAGGGTGGAAGGGGGAGTACGGAAAAATCCTGGAAACAAGGGGTTTGCCTCGAAATTGGTCTGCTCAAACCTTTGAATGGTATTCATTAAATTAAGCTCTATGGACAGGGAGCCTGGATAGCTCAATAGACAAATGCATTGTAATTTAACACCAGCTGTCTGCACTTACTGTCAATTCGAATCTCACCAGGCTCAAGGTTGACTCAGCCTTCCATCCTTTCTAAGGTAGGTGAATTGAGGACCCAGTTTGTGGGGGCAATAAGCTGCCTTTATGAAGGCTATTGCTTAACGCATTATAATCCTGAGTTTCCCGGAGAAGGGCGGCACATTAAAAAAAAAAAAAAAAAGGGAGGGGGGATGCTGGAGACTGTATGGGGATGCTGGATACTGTATGCATTTGGGATAGTGCATTCATTTGGCAAAATATGGGTGGAGTCATTGGGGAATTCAAGCTATGTAGATGAACTTTTAAAAAGCTATGGTTGTATTGGGATATATCCTTTAGTAACATCAATTATAAACAAATGTTTGATTTGTAAAAAGATGAATGAACAAGCTGTTAGGAAACAACAGATGGGTGGGAGACCACCAGCTTTAAGACCATTTCAATGTATTCATGTGGATTTTACAGAATTGCCAAAAGTGGGGAGAATAAAATATTTATTGGTCATAGTGGACCACCTCACAGGGTGGGTTGAAGCTTTTTTTCTGCAGAAATGCTACAGCAACAGTGGTGTCAAGAGTTTTATTATACCCAACCTAGAAAGATTATCATCATATGAACTGTTGTTTGGAGTAGTTTTCACTACAGGAAGCATATGCATTAATTTTCTGGAAACCAGAGACAAAGTATTGAAACAATATGTGTATAAACTGTCCAGATATTTTAAAGTTTTTAGGAAACAAGGACTATTAGCCCAAACACCACCTTTGAAGTTTCCAGTCCATAAATTCCACCATGATGATTGGATGTTCCTGGAAGGAAGTGAAAGGGCCCATGCCAGCCCCAAAAGAGTGGAAGGATTGAGTGGTTGCCTATGCTGTTTCCCGACTGAAGAGGACTACAACTGCTCAGATCCCTTTGCGCGCTCTCCCAGATGTATTGGTTTTGTAATTTGCTTTTAAGATCTTAGGAGAACGGTCCTGGATTCACTGGACGAGACTGAAGCCCGCAGACCAAAGTGATCCAGTCACATACCAGGTGACAACAACTGACCAGCCCTTGGTGTTGAGGTTCAAGAAGAATACACCCTGCTGAGTCCTACCGGCAACGGACTCTCAACGCACGGTGGTGATCGTCAAGCTTTGCTGAACCACCCCGGAAGCTGGTTCTCTACGCACGGCCAAAGCTTGGAACGGAGGAAGACAACATTCCATGACTATAGTTTGTAATGTAAAACCCATTAACAGTGATAGTATCCAGTAAGCACTTATTAAAAACACTTATGGTTGAGGAAGATTGGGGTGTGGGGACTCTGGGCAACAGCTACTTTAGCCCTTCTGTTGGTATTGTTTTAATACAATTGATATTGCCCTACCCCAAGTTACACATATCCCTAACCCTCTTCCTGACATGATGAACTTGTAAACTTCGGGTCTTGCGCTCTTAAGGCCTTGTGGGTGTGGGAATAAAGTCACTATGATTTATTTGGGGTTGTGGGTACTATTAGCCAAGGGTCTAGTGAGTGATGCTAGCTTGAACAGTAGTTCCCCAGGTTGTGTGGATGTTCAAGAAATTCCCCTTGTCTCTGTGGAAGGATTTGAAGATGTCATGAATCCCAGGGCACCTCAGCATCAAGACACTGAATGGGGACACTTTGAGTCAAGTCCACTCCCGCCAACAACGTGGCATCAGAAGGTGGAGTGGGTACCTTATTCCTAAACCAACTCCTAGACCTAAGGTTAAGAGTTTAACAATCCCGGTACAGGGGGGAATAGAAGGGCCCCTACAATAATTGAAAAGAAGAGATTGCATATCAGGGATACTGGAATTGGGTCGAAACCTGGTTAAATTATAGGGTCACCTTCCCTGTGTGTAGAGACATCAGAAACCTGGTAGGCCTATAGGATCCCTGATAAAAGAACAATGTCCATCCGAAGTGTACCTTGGTCCTAGAATGAACCTTAGGGATGTAAAACTAACCAAATATCTTTTTTCCTTCTGCACACCACTCACTTTCTCATCACCACCAACTGCCATCATCACAAAATGGGGAGGATGGAAGAGGTCCTGGAAGGTATCCAAGGAAAGGTGCACTAGTCTGTTCCAGCCCCCTCACTTCACTATCTGGTTCTCCATTAGGTCCAACACAGGTTTATGTGTCTTCTTTCCCCCTGGGATACTACCTCCCGGTATCTTTTTGAAGGTCCAATCCTTGGAGATAAGCAAAAGGACCCTTCACTAAAAGTCCCATTAGAGCTGCTGACAGGAATGTTTGTGGTGGGGGCTTTTGGGGGTCTGGACTAATGCAAGGAACAACCGAGCACATGCCTTTTCCGTAAACCTTCTTATGTGAAAGGGATGCGTATTTATGTTTGCCAACAAATTGGACCGGAACATGCACACTAGTACTCCTTTTTCCTGAAATAGATGTTGTCAGTGGAGAACATACCATCCCTGTTCCTCTCATGGGGCATGTTCAGAAATGGGTTCCAATCCTAGTCCCACTATTAGTAATCATGGGTATAGGAACTGCAGTGGAACAGGTATAGGTGGGGTAACACACTCAGTAATACAGTTTCAGCAATTATCAGAAGAAAGCCTGAACCAAATTGCTGGAACCCTGGTGGAAGTCCAAGACCAGATAGAGTCATTGGCAGCAGTGGTCTTACAAAATCGACGTGCCTTAGACCTTGTGGCCGCAGAGAGAGGAGGTATGAGAAGATTGTTGTTTCTATGTGAATAAATCAGGTGGTCAAAGAAGTTGCCAAGGATTTGCAGGATAGGGCATCCAAGATAAGTCAGAGGTTACAAACAACTGACAGGTGGTTTTCTTGGTTGCCTGGATCCGGCTGGATTAAACAAATGTTATTCTTGTTGATATGGCTGTGGCAGGCCTAGCTTTTATTCCTTGTGCAGGCCTAGCTTTTATTCCTTGTGCAATCCCTGTGCTGAAACAGCTATCTATCAGAGCAGTGAAAGAGATACAGACTGCGAAGGAATTAGTTTTGACAGAGTGCTTTTCTTGAAGAAAAAAAGTTTCTGAAACAGACACATATGTCGAAATAGGGTCTGCGAAAAGAATGGAGGGAGTACCTCCAAGGATTACTAGGGTGAAGATCAAGAAATACCTATCTCTTGCCTAGATTAGTCATATGTGTGGGATATTATATGTTGGCTTTGTGTATTAAGGGACATAGAGTGTTGCGTAGGAAGTAATGGAAGTTTATGCATGGAAAAACTTCCACAGGGGGGAATGAGGTAAATAGCAAATAAAGAATAATGTAGATAAAAGAAATAATGTGAATAAAATAGGAATCATACAGAGTCAGATATATGGGCATATCTCTATTCACATTATTATAAGGGGAAGACGTGCTTGGATACATGAACTCTGAGAGACCCTATCTATTCACATTATTATAAGAGAGGAAAGTGCTTGTTGGAAATTACATTAACAAACAATTAAACCCCTTTAAGTGGTAATATATCTTCTGATACCTAGATGTCACGGAAAGGACTGCTATATGGAAAAACATCTGAGTGACCTGACTGTGAATGACACAAAGACCTATATGTTACAAAGAGTTACTTAATCCAATGAATTTACCCAAGGACAGTAGTAACTCTCCCATTAGCGACTCTGAGCACTTAAGAAAAGTTGTGTGGCTAAGATAATTTTGTAAACTAAGATTAATGCTTTAAGTAATTAGATGAACTTATTAACAGTGAATGTAACCATAGAAGGAAAATCGGATGTATGATCTCATGATTAACCATATATGGAAAACGTATGATCTCACTGAATCCTTTGTCTTAGAAATGTATAAAAACCATAGTATCAGAGTTCTTTCTTTGTTCAAAGCTTCAGGTACAAATCTGGCTCTGAACCTTGCGCAATAAACTGTCTCTGACTGGCCTGGGAATGTTTTTTAGTCCTTCCATTCCACTACACCATAGGTTTTGTAGTAACGTTTCTTCTTTCCTATTTTCTTTAAAGAAGAATCCCATTTGTTTTTCCAACATCTGCCTGAATTCTATATCTTTTAATATCAATCAATTCAGAGTCCTTTTTATACTTTTCTGTCATCTTTTCCAGCTGATTCTCATTGGATTATGATCTGCCCATAGATTTGTATCTATTTCTACCTCATATACATTAGTAATTAATTCCATCGACATCCATACCATACCTATTCTAGACCAGGATTGATGTCTGTTAGAATAGAATGTGTATTGGTTTTCTCCTGGGTTCCTCTCTCTCCATACATCTTATATATTTAACTCTTCTGCCATTTAAAAAAGTTCTAGGTAGAATCCTTCTTATTCCTGTCCTTATTCTGTTACTTATAGTCCAGTTTTTTGTCTATTATTGCATTGAAGTCTCCTAGGAGACAAAGATGATCACACTCCATATTACACGTAGTATTATGTAGTTTTTTATAAAATTGTTCTTGTCCACTATTTGGTGCATAGATTGCAACTAGGAGTACCTGCTTTTGATTTAATGTTACTTCCACAATCAGGATCCTTCCCTCTTCATCATTATATATTTGGTTGACCTGAATTGTTTCTTTAACATATAACACCACTCCTCTCTTCTTTTGTTGTGATAACAACACAAATAGTTTCCCCAATTTAGAATACTTCAGTAGTTATGTTTTTCTTTTATGTGGACTTCTTGTAGTGATATTATACAATATCTAGATTCAAGGTGGTTCCGCCCAGGCGCCTGATGGATCCTGAGAGATTCCAGATGGAGCTTGGGCCATTTCCTGAGGTTCTAGCACACGACTCGGCTGAGGACTTAGTGGCCGCCTGGGATAGGGCGGCGGCTGATGCTTTAGACCGAGTCGTGCCTTTGCGGCCTCTGACCCGGCGCCGGTCTCACCTGGCTCCTTGGTATACTGAGGAGCTGAGGGAGATGAAGCACCGGAAAAGACGCCTAGAGAGCAGTTGGAGGGCTAGTCGTTCTGAATCCGACCGAACACTGGTAAGATCTCATATTAAGAATTACCTAGTGGCGATAAGAGTAGAGAAGAGTAACTACTTTTCTACTCTTATTGCGTCATCAGATAATCGCCCAGCCGCCCTGTTTAGGGTGACCCGCTCTCTGCTCCATCAAGAGACGCGGGAAGACCCCTTGGAGGGTAGAGCTGAGGATTTTGTACAATATCTGTATGACAAAATTGCTCAGATTCGTGAACAGATAGACTCTGACTGGATTGATCCAGAGGAGATGACAGGGGCAGGTCCTGAGAATATTATTTGGGAAGAGTTTGATCCTGTGACTCCCGAAAGCGTGGACAGGATACTGAACAGACTAAAGGCGACCACATGTTTATTGGACCCGTGTCCATCCTGGTTGGTACTGGCCTCCCGGGAGGTGACACGAGGCTGGCTCCAGGAGATTATAAATGCTTCTTTGAGTGAGGGTGTCTTTCCCACCGTCTTGAAAGAGACGGTGGTGAGGCCCCTCCTCAAGAAGCCCTCCCTGGATCCAGCTGTATTAGCAAATTATCGTCCTGTCTCCAACCTTCGCTTTGTTGCAAAGGTTGTTGAGAGTGTGGTTGCACGACAACTGCCTCAGTACCTGGATGAATCGAATTATCTAGATCCGTTCCAGTCGGGATTCAGGCCCGGGTACAGCACAGAGACAGCATTGGTCGCATTGGTTGATAATCTCTGGAGGGCTTGAGACAGGGGTTGCTCCTCAGTCCTTGTCCTATTAGACCTCTCAGCGGCTTTTGATACCATCGATCATGATATCATGCTGCACCGGTTGGAAGGGTTGGGGGTGGGGGGCACTGTTCTACAGTGGTTCTCCTCCTTTCTCTCTGACCGGTCGCAGTCTGTGTTGACAGGGGGGCAGAGGTCAACCCCGAGGCCCCTTATATGTGGGGTGCCACAAGGATCGGTCCTCTCGCCCCTTCTATTCAACATTTATGTGAAGCCGCTGGGTGAGATCATCCGTGGTTTTGGGGTGAAGTACCATCAGTACGCTGATGACACCCAGCTGTACATCTCCACCCCAGACCACCCCAATGATGCCCTCGAGGTGATGTCCTGGTGCCTGGAGGCTGTACGGATCTGGATGGGGAGGAACAAACTCAGACTCAACCCATCCAAGACCGAGTGGCTGTGGTTTCCGTCATCCCGATATAGTCAGTTGGCGCCATCTCTGACTATTGGGGGCGAGTCGTTGGCCCCCACAGATGGGGTTCGCAACTTGGGCATCCTCCTGGACTCACAGCTGTCTTTTGAAGAGCATATGACGGCTGTAGCCAGGAGGACTTTTTATCAGGTTCGCCTGATTCGTCAGTTGCATCCCTTTCTGGATCGGGACTCGTTACGCACGGTCACTCACGCCCTTGTCACCTCACGCCTGGATTATTGTAATGCTCTCTACATGGGGCTCCCCTTGAGAAGCACCCAAAGGCTCCAACTGGTCCAGAATGCGGCCGCGCGGGTGGTAATGGGAGCAATGTGGCGCTCTCATGTAACCCCCCTCCTGCGTGAGCTGCACTGGCTCCCAGTGGTCTTCCGGGTGCGCTTCAAGGTTTTGGTTACTATCTTTAGAGTGCTCCATGGCTCAGGACCAGGGTACTTACGAGACCGCCTCCTGCCACCAATAGCCTCTCACCGACCAGTTCGCTCCCATAGAGAGGGACTCCTCAGGGTGCCGTCGGCCAAACAATGTCGACTGACGGCCCCCAGGGGGAGAGCCTTTTCTGTGGGGGCACCTACCATCTGGAACGGGCTTCCCCCGGAGTTACGAAACATCCAAGACTTACGCATTTTCCGCCGAGCCCTGAAAACATTTCTATTCCAACAAGCTGGTCTGGCCTAACTCTCCCTTTTTAATTGGCTTTTAAACTGTCTTTTAAATTGGGTTTTAAACCTCTTTAGATAAATTTGGATGTTTTTTAATCTTTGAGCCTAAATTACTTAATCTGTTTCTTAATAGTTTTTAACTTCTATATGTATTTGTATTTATTATGGCTGTTCACCGCCCTGAGTCCTTCGGGAGTAGGGCGGTATACAAATATGAAAAATAAATAAATAAATAAATAAATCTTTGTAATTTATTGAAGGTTTTCTTCCTTTTCATAGGTGAGTTCAATCCATTGTTGTTTAATGATAGTATCTTAAGTTCTTCTTGCATTGTTCTATCTATATCTGGGTCTTATACTCCTGGTTGCTTTTATTTCTCTCGATTCTTTGGGTTTTGCTCCATTGCTCTCTGTTTGGTCTCTTTTCTCTTTATCACTTTCCTTTTGCTGCAGTTTCTTTTCTTCTGTAGCAAGCATTCCTTGATCTCTATCTTCAATTGCTTCCCTCTCCTCTAGTTCCTCTTTGGTACAGAAATGCTGATTGTAGAACTCCATCAGTTTATCCAATGAGTCCAATTTATGTCTCTTTTCATGCCATGTGACCAGCATTCCTTCCGGGGTCAACCATCTGAAATTTACGTTATACTTAATCAACAACGTAGTTAAGAATTGGTACTGTTTCTGCAACTCTTTAACTCTTCTTGGGACCTGTTTCAGAACTACCAGTTTTTTCCCTTTATACTGTATTGGCTCATCTCTTGTCTTGTTGAGCATTTTGTCCCTCATCAATTTCTTCATGAATCTTATGTGCACCTCCTTTGGTAATTTGTGTCTCCTTGCTAGTTCGTATGTATTCTGTATGTTTCATTGATTTCTATCAGCATCTCTTCTTTCTCTGTCCCTAATGCCTTTGCTAGTAACTCTGCCATAACGTCTGGTAAGTCTTCCTTTCTCCTCTTCCATATTCTGGAATTTCAGATAATGAGCTGCTTTTTCTATCTCTAACAATATTACTGTGATTTCTAACTCTTTCTTTGCCTGGGTTAGTCTATTGTTTATTTCATCTACTCTTTTTTTTTTCTTTCTCCATCCTCTCTTCTATTTCCTGTATTTTCTGTTCGTTTTTTGTAACCAATTGCTGGAAATTTTCAAACTTTTCATCCATTTTTTGTATCTTTTCTTTTAATTTTCCCATATCATTTCTCACTTCTCCTATTTCCCTCTTCATGGTTTTTTGTCATGTTCTCCTGCATCGATTGGAGCATAGCCTGCAATTCCTTAAATAGATTTGATCTCTCCAATTGTAATATATCTTCTATTGACCTCTGACTGGATGGACTTGAGGTGGCTGATGTTGGTGTGGAGACAGGTTTCCTCCCTAGCCCTATCTTTGTTAGGTTTGTAGTGCTTGTCATGGTCAACAATTTTACCTCAAATTTTTTAATATCCAACACCTCCAATCATCTTTTAACATGTATATAACCCTCCAGCACCCCAAATCTCACTTAACCTATAGGTATAGAGAAAAAAAGTCTTTCAGATCCAATCCCACTTTAGTCCTTCCTTTAGACTATTCTTTTTGTAATCCACAATGTCTTATATGCAATTAGAAGAGAAAATAATAATAATAATAATAATAATAATAATAATAATAATAATAATAATAATAATAATAGGACCAGGATAAGAAGAGGAAATTTGTAATCCAAGATGGACAGCTATACTTGTCCTTAACTTTCTGCTTTATCTGTCCAATAGTATTATGAGTTCATCAAGAGTATTTATAATCCACAGGGCCTGTTAAATTGCCAACCTCCAGTACCTCAATATTCCAAAGAGATGGAGACAGGCAGCACTTAGCCTTTAGTCCACGTTATTTGTAATCCACCACAGGTCAGCCGAGGTTATAATATATCCCAGAAAAGAGAAAGAGAAAGGGGAAAAAAAGAGAAGTGTGTGTGTTTGTCACTTCCACAATCCTTCAGTTTTGTACCCTCTTTGCCCAGTAGATGTCCTCCTTGCTCCTTTCTTCACTTCTCATAGTACTTTAAATGTCAATGCAGGGTGGGGGGGAAGACATTTTACTTTCCCTATTTTAACCCAACGTCCAGGAAGGTGACTCAATATAATTGCAAATTGTCTCTGTTCAAAATTACCTCTGTCCAAATCTTCACACACACAAATTCCCTTCCCTCCTTCTCTCTAGAGTCCCCCTTTCTTCTTAAATCAGCATAGGGAAATTCACTCACTTTGGTGGAGTTTTGAAAAAACTTTCTCCAGGTCCAATCCACTCCTTTCTTCTGCTTCCTCAATGCTTGCTCCGACCAGCTGTCACCGCTTGGGTTCGGTCATTAATGGCTGTCTTCTTCTCAGCCTTTTTCAGGAAGGATTACTCTTGACCAGAAAAACTGACCGCCATCAGCTTGTGATCAATGGAGTGCCC
This sequence comes from Pituophis catenifer annectens, assembly GCF_029215685.1. Taxonomy (NCBI): domain Eukaryota; kingdom Metazoa; phylum Chordata; class Lepidosauria; order Squamata; family Colubridae; genus Pituophis; species Pituophis catenifer. Next base: position 41,844,424 of record NW_027256887.1, on the reverse strand, counting down.
TTCCTCTCCTGTCACCCCTACAGGCGGCTTTGGCTCCAAGGAGCCCCCCGGGTGGACAGAAACCAGCTGTGCTGCACTGAGATCCCACTTGCACACCCATTCGTGTCGACACTAACCCGTTCCTCCCTACATCAGCTGGCTCCTCCCTATGATGGTTATTGGTAACCCCCTGATTTTGTGTTTAATGCTACTGGGCAAAGTGCATTTGAGTTATTCCCACATCACAACATAAAATATATAGACAGTAAAGAGATGTCTAAATCAAGTTTACAATCAACATCTGGTGTTCCTCTTGAGCAGCAATAATTATTATTTATTGCAAGTTTGAGAATCCCTGATTTAATGTGATGTGTGATCGTGGAAATAACAATCGTCAGAGTTCTGCTCTTCTGGTCTGTTCCTTCAAACCAGAACAACAAGGAAGAACAATCCTAGTGCAATGATTTTGAAGGGTCAAGAGTTTAAAGTCATACAAATCCTTCTCAGAGCTGTTTCTTGGCATCCTTCCTCCATCTTCCCATTACAGTGCAAAAATTTAAGTTCCTAAATTACCAAAATGTAGTTTAGGGACTGGGGCCTCTCCTCAGTCTGTACCCATGTTAACCTTATACTGCCACTCTGTCGCTCCTACTTTTTTTCATGGCTTGTACTGTCAGTGCAAGGTGAATCATAGTGTTTATTTGTAAGAACAATCATTGTGATGTAGAGAAATGGGGGAGTAGGGATCACCTTCAAAGTAAACCAGCTGGAGGGGGGGAATGGACATTAATATCTAACATGCCTGAGTGATGCTAGCCAGAGGAAATGTTTTGTTTTTTAAGTCATAAATAAAGGCTTTATGCATCTTGTCCTCATTTACCATAAGCTTTTCATGGCGATTTTAGATATTATCATAATGCCTTACACAGTGGTGGGATTCAAATAATTTAACAACCAGTTCTCTGCCCTAATGACTGGCTGGGTGGATGCAGCTGGTTGGTCATGTGACTGGGTGGGCATGGCCAACTTGATTGGTCTCACCCTTAGGAAATTTCTCCTTAGTCCAACTCACAATAAAATAGCACAATAAAATAGCACTATTCCAATATTTAGAACAGAATAGAATAGAATAACAGAGTTGGAAGGAACCTTGGAGGTCTTCTAGTCCAACCCCCTGCTTATGCAGGAAACCCTACACCACTTCAGACAAATGGTTATCCAATTGGGCTTGTTTCCTTTTTTTCTGCAATATATATCAGAGGTGATAGATTTATTTTAACTTGATAAGTCCTCTCTTTTTCAGTCCTTGAACTGAACAAGTTTATTCTCAAATTTGAATGGTGGATAGCTGAGAAAAGGGATAAAAAGATTTGATTAGTGATCAAAATGTTTCAACTTTACCCAAATTTCTAATGATTATTATATTCTACTTTCTTATTAGTACAATTTCATCCAAAATAAATGGTATACTTCTGAATACCATCTCAATTGATGTCCATGTTAACATGACTTTATTATCTAAATTCATACACAACAAAAAATGTTCAGATTTGGTATTCCTTTTGCTTTCATTTATAGTGGATATATCTAATTCTATTTTTTGTAATTAGATAGACAATATTATTCCCTCTATCTAAATAAATTAGTGAGCAATGATATTGGCAGTTGCCATAATTTTAATTCAGTTCTGACTTTACATACTAAAGACACCTAATTATGTTTTGTCAATCTTTTTAAATAATTATTTCTATGTATTTAAATATACCAGGGCTAATATACAGCTGAGTATTTTCTTGACATAACTTCTGTATGTTACATCTTTATTAATAATGTGACAGACGATTTGCCAGTATTTACTTCTAGTTCTGCAATTTAATTCAGCTATCTAATTCAATTTCCAATTTAAATATGTGTGTGTGTGCTCTTAAGAAAAAATAAGTAAATCATCTGTGAACAAATTAATTCCATGATCATCTTTAATTATCATAGGATCTGAATATTTGTTCTGGTCCTCCCATTTTGTGCTAATGCCATTATAAAAGAAAGAAAGAAAGAACATGAAAGGGGGCACCCATGCTTGAGGTCGCTACTAATTTGAAAGATGGATATAAAAAGTAGAATAAAAGCAAAATTCATATTCATCACCATATTATCATAGGAAACTCATCAGAAATTGTAAGGTAAAGAAGGAATCATTCAAATCTTTGCACATCCTTGGAATGGCTCATGGCTGGAGAGTGCTTTTTACAACAACACTGAAATAGTGCTTATTTCTTTTGTAAATAAAATATTTAATGAAAGGACGAACTCTATCTGTTGTAAATAATGAATGAAAAAAAATGAATGAAGAAAAACCATGCACGGACTGTTTCCTTTTCACTGAAAGGTTCAGTCAGATGCAGTAACTTTTCTAAGCTCTGCATTGCTAAGATGCTTTTCTTCATTATTTCTTTAAAATACTGTTTTCAATACCTGTGAGATTTATGACTGATAAAGTTTAGACCAAGGGTCCTCAAACGTGGCAGCTTTAAGACGTGTGGACTTCAACTCCCAGAATTCTCCAGCCAGTTATGCTGGAGTTGAAGTCCACAAGTCTTAAAGCTGCCACGTTTGAAGACCTCTGATCTAGACAAATAGGATAACATTTAAAATCCCTTATCCCATAAACACTAAATCAAAAAAATGGACAAGGAAACTGTTTTAGAATTAGAATGCATGGATAATAAACAAATGTCCCAATAATGAAACTGTGTGTGGAAGTTAAGCTAGTAAAAAATGTTTTGTATAAAAAGAAAAGGACACAGTGTACATTTCCAAAAGTCTGGCAGGAAAAGAATAAGGAAATCAAGTTAACAACACTCATGGGACTTACTTGTACATGAAATGTTTTATTCCACATAAAAATAGGAAGAGTTAGGGCAGCCTTTTTGAAAATGGAAACCAGTCATACATCAGATACTGTACAGTGACCTGCTAGCTCGGGCTGTAACATTGATGGGAATGGGTGATTCAATAGCTTTCAGAACCGCAAGTTCTCTTATCATATGATTTCTTATGTAATACAAAGGCACAATATAAATTGGGATACTAAAATTTTGAAGAAATGAAACTATATGGTGGATAGAAAAAGGAAGGGGAAACATATGTAAGTGAATGCAAATAGACTGTGTCTATTAACCAGAGAACATTTGACTTCTTGAAAGAATTTTATTGTTCTTACCAACTTATAGTGCTCATTCATTACCCACAATATAAAAGAGCAACACTAGAATGTTTATAACCTTTCTTCCCTTTTTTGTTCATTATTCTGTTCATTAGTCTCAATATTTTCCACTGCACACATGAAACACTGATGTATTTGTACACTCTCTTCCCTTGGATATTGGCATGCAAATTATATGATAAGCAAACCAAGAAATGAGAATTGAGAAATGAGCTTGTACTTTGAGATGATCCTATTGCCTCCATCCAGACTACTGTTCAACCAGTTGGGAGAAAACATTTGGTGCATCCAAGTCTCAGGATCAAGGATGGGTTCTAAAATTTTTTACTACCAGTTCTGTGGGTGTGGCTTATTTTGTGGGTGTGGTTTGATAGTCATGTGACAAACAATTCTTTAGGATTTAGCAGAGATACTGGTCTACCAGGCTTTTAACTGCTTGCAGAGCCGTACCAGTCTACCCATTTGTTTTTGGAGTGCACAGGTCTACCACCACACTGCCTTTTACCGCTGATCAGCTGTAGGATGGCCCTTTGAAGCACCGCAGCAAGAGTTTAAACAGTTTTTTACCGCTCTGCCACCACCGAGAGCATCAGAAACCGCTTTCAGGCAGCTTGGCCTCAATTGCCAATCCACCACCACTGAGCGGTTTACAAGGAGAGATTGGTTCTAGCCGATCAGTTGGGAGGCTTCTTGGCTTCTCAATTTAAAGCTAAGGTGTCTTGGTTTTTTTTCCTCTTCTTTCTCAAGTGAGCCCTGATTTTTTTCTTCTAGCTGATCAGCTGGGACTTGGGAGGCAGCGAATAGATTGGGGGCGGGGCCAGGCAGAGGTGGTATTTACCGGTTCTCTGAACTACTCAAAATTTCCACTACCGGTTCGCAAGATCCGGGGAGAACTGGTAGCAACTCACCACTACTCATGATCCCCCAAAATATCAGTAGATTTTGAAGACAGCATAACATTAACTAGAATCCTTTGTTTTGCTTAGGGTAGGACACTGCAGAGTAGAAAATGTAAAAAAGCGGAGTGGAGAAAACAGTCTCTGGAGTCTGTGCATGTGTCAAAATGAGTGAGATTACAGACACGATTTTGTCATGCAAACCTGCTCCCTTTTACATATGTATTCATAACTACACAAATGGGTCAGGGTTCTCATTGTGACACTGAGTGAACCATCTTACCTATCTTGATTGTCCCTCACGGCTGTTGCTGGACATTGCTGGTAATAGATATGATTATCAACATTGCACTGTTTTTATCCATAGCACACAAAGATTATTTCAGAGTGACAAAAAGAAGGGGGGAAAGGCAATTATTTTTTCATTCTTTCTTTGTGGCTCTCATTTATCTCCCTCTTAAAAACTATTTTCCTTTCATTTAATAATGGGAAGAATATGAGGCTATGTTATTGTGCTGTAGGTGTAAGTTGGTGCCAGTTGATTGGAAAATGTTTGGAGAGAAAAGAGATTTAAATGTTGTGATCCCATCATGGCAACTTTGCTTTGCTACTTTCTGGCTTCAGAGTTCCACCCCTGTGAAGAACCAGCCTAAGAGGCTTCGGCAGAACTTTGACCTGGGATGACCATATTCTCTGCTTTGGCTATAAAGTTAAAAGGCCCATAAACTCCTGGAATTTCTGCCATTAGCTCAAAGGAATTCATTCTTAAACAGATGATTGCTGGATGTGTTGTACCCAGTGTGTGACAGTAGAGTAAAAAATAAAAAATAAAACTATTTATTTTTTTTATTTATTTGATTTTTATAGCTGCCCATCTGAATAATTGAGTCGGGGCAGAATCCTTCAACTTCTTTTCCATCTGTTGATATTGAGTTGGCATTGCCTTTTGCCATATCTTCGTTTTGAAAATATTGAACTGCAGATTGGCTAGCTTCAGAGAATTCCTTCATTTTAATTAAGCTTTGATCAGATCACACCATGGAAACAAACTGGCAAATTGAAGGACTTTGAAACATCAAATCAAATCAAATCAAATCAAATCAAATCAAATCAAATCAAATCAAATCAAATCAAATCAAATCAAGCCTGTGGCTTCTGAGTATTTTGTAGCTGTTTGAAGTGCTTCACAGGTTCAGTGGTTTTTCTATTGCTTCTGAGGTTACAGGTCTCATAAAGGATTTCACAGCTTCTTTCTTACAGGAAAGTAGCTGAATGATGGGATGGACTTTGTGACATAACTGCATACAATTATTTCTGTATACCTTAACAAAGAAGATAATATGCTGTGCAGAAAAACTATATGTTCACCTCATTATTTTGGAGAAAGTAGGAATATTTACCCCATTCTAATTTGTCCTACAGTTCAAAATAACCAGATCAGGTTCCATTGTTTCAGGGATGAGACATAATCAATCACATAATGACATAATAAAGTCCTTATGACTATACATTTATATGCATACATATAGTCCTATATGACTATATAATAAGTTTCACACAATAGGCACATGCTCAGGAGCCATACTGTGTAGTCAGCATGATTTTCTCCACTAAGTTGAAAAAGGCTGTTAAATTATGAGAGAACGGTTATTTAAAAAATAAAGCACCACTACCACCTTGTGGATATTAATTTTATTGCAAAGATATTTCCAGAAAATTTGGAATTATTGAAGTATCATTGCCCTTGCACTGCAATTCTGACAACATATATTAAAATCACATAGAACCAGGGGTGAAATCCAGCAGGTTCTGACAGGTTCTGGAGAACCGGTAGCGGAAATTTTGAGCAGTTCAGAGAACCGGTAGCAGAAATTTTGAGTAGTTCGGAGAACCAGCAAATACCATCTCTGGCTGGCCCCAGAATGGGGTGGGAATGAAGGTTTTGCAGTATCCTTCCCCTGCCACGCCCACCAAGCCATGCCCACCAAGCCACACCACACCTATCAAGCCATGCCCACAGAACCGGTAGCATAAATATTTGGATTTCACCACTGCATAGAACTCAGTTTTTTCACATTTAGGACTTTATTCTATGAAGGAACTGAGAAATCTGTTTATTGAGTTGAGTCATATCCCTCCTTTCATTCAGGAGCTTAAGATGGTATGTGTAGCATTCCTCCTTTTCCACAAGAACTGTGTCAGGTATTACCCATTACCCAAATTTTCATGGTTGAGGAAGGGCTAGTGCAAGAACTTAACCACTACCTCCTGAATCCAGATGGCTATGAAAGTTTCCAATGAATAATGAATCTCTTCCATTTCTTATTGTATGGACTTCATATTTTTATCAATAGTTTTTTTATAAGCTGTTTTCAGTTAATGTTAAAAAGTATTAGTTGTTCACAGTAATCAATGGCATATCAATAGTTATAATACAAAATTGAATCTCATTATGTCTAGCACGTTTAATTTCTTTAAATACAGACCATAAATTAGTTTGATGTTATTTTTGTAACATTTGCAGCATAAAGGTAGGGCAGTAATGGATGCTCTGGTGAAAAGGCGAGCTACTATTTTTTAACATCCTTCCATCTGTATAACAAGAATAAATGGGAATTATTACATCCTATCATCCCTTTAATTATGCCTACTTGATTAAACTCTTGAATGTTGTTAACATAGTTACTAGATACAGGAAGCCATCACAAATCCCATCATGTATTTTGCTTTCTGGGCTTTATTTAATTGAGTTTCATTGGCGCAGAGGTGAAAAAAATCGGTAGTTATGAAGATTACAGCTATTGGAGACTGTTTTTAGTAACATCTAGAGACCTACAGACATGAAAAACGTTCTGTTATCAACCATGATTTTAGGTGCAAAAAATGGAGAGTTCTTTGTTAATAATATTGTCAGAAGAGCAAGACAGAAGGACTGAATTCAAATATAGGATTTTATTGCCACATCCTGTCCACCAAAAGCCCATAAACTTATGATCTTACTTCAGTTTTCCTTTGCTTTAGAGACATGTGAAGATTGTAAGTGCAAGGATACTGTCTAGATCAGTGGTGGAATTCAAATTTTTTTATTATCGGTTCCGTGGGTGTGGCTTGGTGGGCGTGGCATGGCTTGATGGGCATGGCTTGGTGGGCATGGCAGGGAAAGGATACTGTAAAATCTCTATTCCTACCCCACTCCAGGGGAAGGTTACTGCAAAATTCCCATTTCCTCCTGATCAGCTGGGACTCTGGAGGCAGAGAATAGATGGGGGCGGGGTCAGTCAGAGGCAGTATTTACCGGTTCTCCAAACTACTCAAAATTCCTGCTACCAGTTCTCCAGAACTGGTCAGAACCTACTGAATACCACCTCTGGTCTAGATACCTCAAGTGGTTAAGCTACATTGTTAAGAGAAAAATTCTTATCATTGTTCAGGTTATTGCTTAGAAACTAGTTTTCAGTTATGTGTTAATTTAAGAAACATGGAACATTTGTTGAATAGGACACACCTGTTTGGCAAGGTATTGGTAAATATTGCTGTACTTACATTTCATACCATATCATATCATACACAACAATGCTGTAAGAGTACTATTTTCAGAAGCCTCCAAAATAAATCAGTTTAAGGTCATCCAATTTTTAAATTTCATTTATGGCAGAGCAGGCAGTAAATTTAACAGATTTTAAAAAAATTAAAAAGCCTCCAACCATTTAAACTTAAGGCAATTTCTTTCAATCAATTGTTTTAAATTCAATTTGTTTTCTATCAAAATGCATATAAACAAATTGTAAAAACTGGTATGAATGTCGTTAGAATCATATGAGTATCTTCTGTAAGATGAAAAATATTGTTGCAGAACCCTTGAAGGGTGTGCTTGAGAACATCAAACTGGGTTTTTGTAACTATTTTAAGGAGAATATATTATGATTTGCATTAGGAAATAATACATTCAAATTCTATCTCTACAAAGTAATATGCTTTCTTTCACTACGATCTGTATTCAATCAATCAGAATTGAGCTGGAAGGGGCCTTGGAGGTCTTCTAGTCCAACCCCTTGCTCAAGCAGGAGACTCTCTACCATTTCAGACAGGTGGCTGTCCAGTCTTTTCTTAAAAATGTCCAGTGATGAAGCACCCACAATCTCTGAAGGCAAGGTTTTCCACTGGTTAATTGTCCTCACTGTTAGGAAGTTTCTCCTTAATTCCAGGTTGCTTTTCGCTTTGGTTAGTTTCCAACCATTGTTTCTTGTCTTGCCTTCTGGTGCTTTGGAAAATAAGTTGAGCCCCTCCTCTTTGTGGCAGCCCCTCAATACTAGAATACTACTATCATGTCACCCCAGTCTTTATTTTATCTAGCCTGGCCATACCCAATTCCTGCAACTGTTCTTCATGTTTTTGTTTCCAGGGCTTTAATCATCTTAGCTGCGCTTCTTTGAACTTTTTCCTAAAGTCTCAATATCTTTTTTGTAATGTGGTGACCAAAACTAGATGCAGTATTCCAAGTGAGGCCTTACTAAGGCTTTATAAAGTGATACTAATATTTCACGTTGTTTTGATTCTATGCCTCTGTTTATACCACCTAGGATTGTATTAGCTTTTTTGGCTGCTGTCACACACTGCTGGCTCATGTTTAAGTGACCATCCACTAGGACTCCAAGGTCCCTCTCACAGTTACTGTTTTTGAGACAAATTTCACCTTCTCTGTATTTGTGCCTTCGGTTTTTCCTGCCTAGGTGTAAAACCTTGTTTTTCTCTACATCAAATTTCATGTTGTTGGATAGGGCCCATTGTTCAAGTCTGTCAAGATCTTTTTGGATAATGAGTTTGTCTTCTGTGGTGTTGGCTATTCCTAACAGCTTAGTGTCATCTGCAAATTTGATAAGTTCCTCTTCTATTCCCTCATCTGAGTAATTTATGAAGATATTAAAGAGTATGGGCCTAAGACGGAACCTTGTGGTACCCCGCATCTTACTTCCCTCCATGTAGATATAGTACCATTAAGGGCTACTCATTGAATATGGTTTGTCAGCCAGTTACAAATCCATCTGGTAATACTGCTGTCTATCCCATTTTTCTAGTTTGCCAAGAAGTACGTTGTGGTCTACTTTGTCAAATGCCTTGCTGAAGTCTAAGTATACTATGTCCATAGCATTTCATGGTCTACTAATTTAGTCCCTTTGTCAAAGAATGAAATAAGATTGGTTTGGCATCATCTGTTTTTAACAAACCTATGTTGGCTACTGGTTATAACTTCATTTGTTTTTAGATGTTCATAGATCTGTTTTTTCATTATTTTTTCCAGTATCTTCCCAGTTATTGTTGTTAGGCTGAGTGGTCTGATGACAATGATGATTAAGTTCTTTCCATGTAGCTTTGGAAACCTTGTAGTTATTTTTTTTTTCCAATCATCCCCTCTACCATTGCTCTTTTCCTGTCATCACCATCATTATAGAGTGGATATTAACAGATATTACCTCTATGGATCATTACCTTCCAATGGTAAAGAGGCTTGTACATCCCAATGAACTGTACTTTATGAACTGTATGACGGGGAGTATATATTCTCAGAAAGATCATGAACAGATCAGAAATAATCTACTGAAGAAGAAAATGCTAACTCCAATACTCTGTCAGGAAAATCAAAATGACATTTATCAGCAGGACAATATTGACATGATCCTTGAAGATGAATTTATCATAATTCATTATGATATGAGATTTATTTATTTATTTATTTGCTACTGCATGTACAGCCAACTGGAACTCTTATATGACTTTAATAAAGCAATTACATATTCATCTGAATATAAAATTACACCTACCAATAGGAAAAGCCAGAAAGGCTGGCAGAGGAAGATTTTGGCTTTGGCTTTTCAAGGTCAGAAGATTTCCTACCCCTCAAGAGGAGGAAATGCAAATTATTTAAGCATTCCTAGGACTCCTAGAATGTTTTCTTAGAACACTCCTATTCAGTTTTAATTATAAGCAATTCCTCTTAAATTACTTAGGAAAAGTCTTTTTTATTTTTTGAAATGATTTCTTCCTCAGTTAGAAGGAATTTCTCTCTTTCTATATTTAAATATATTGTGTCTGGTTCAGATTATATATTCTACAACTATTTTCTTGACAGATCAAATAGCAGGATGCAGGCTTAACTTTGTATTAAACTTTTCATTATGGAACCATTCAAAACTTCTTGGCCCACTTTGGCCCAAAATTAAGCCCACTTTGCAGCTGATAATTACTAGAACTAATGGGATGTTCTCAATAACCATTTCTGTTGCATTTAATAATTATCTGTTGAAGTATTACAAAGTGAAGATTACAGTGGGGAAAAGATGGCTATTTTGGAAACAGTGTTATTAAAAATAGACTGAAATCATCATTTTAATTCTTATGGATGAATTTCATGAATAATCAGGCTTAACAATGTATTTAGAGTTTTGAATATTTATATTTATAAATATGAAAGGATGTGATACAAAAAATTGTGGTCACTATCTGATCATCTACTGTAGTCATTTCCATATGGTTTCTTTTCAGATGTGGGAGTGGGACTGTAACTCCCACATTCTAGAGATTTTGGAAAAAAAATTGAAAAGGCTGATGTATGAGATGAGGCTATTATATATATATATATATAAAATGACCTTTAGCATTGGAATGCAATCCAAATTAAGGCAGCCAGCAGGAGTATATAAAATACCTGATTAATACTCTTAACTTTGACATTTGATCTTTTTTTTTTTTTAGAAAAACTTTATTGAGATTTTAAAAAAAAAACATAAATGTACTGACATTTTCATTTAATATCGGATGTGCAGTGTTTTAACTATATACAAAAATAATACTTGGTGATATTTCAAATCACTTTTTACCGTTATTTAACACACCTTTTGGTCTTTCTTTCATTTTATCATACATCCACTTATACCACCTTTCCCACACAATATAATAATCTGACTTCTCATCGTTTAATTAATGAGTTAATTTAGTCATCTCTGCGCACTCCAATATTTTCCTAATTGTAAGCTCTTCTGGTGGTTGGGTTTTCTCTTTCCAATACTGTGCGTATGCCAATCTGGAGGCTGTAATTATATGAATCATTAAATGAATCTTTTCCTTTCCATATGGCTTCTTTACTATTCCCAGGAGAAATATCTCTGGTGTTAATTCAATATCTTTGTCAATTATTTCATATAACCATCTCCTGACCTTATTCCAATATCCTTTCGCTTCCGGGCATGTCCACCACATGTGAAAGAAGGTGCCTTGACCGTGGCCACATTTCCAACAGTTGGGATGTATATTAGGGTATATCTTTGCTAGTCTGACCGGGGCTAAATACCATCTATGGAGCATTTTGTAATGGTTTTCCTTGTATGTCGCCGCTCTAGTCAATTTAAGGTTCCTATTCCATGCCTCCTCCCATTCCCCAAAATTTATATCACGCCCAATATTTTTCTCCCATGCATTTATTTGATTCTTTGTGATATCTTCGGACCTGTCATCACCTAATAAATAGTTGTATAGTTTAGCCAGAATCTTTTTACCTGTTCCCGTCAGGACTTTATCCAATCCATTTGATCCAAGTTCTACACCGTATTGTTCTTTGTCTTTCTGATATCTAGATTTTATTTGTGAATAGGTCCACCAATCTAGAGTTATTCCTTGCTCTCGTAAAGTATCATTTGATTTAAGATTCCCTCCTTCGTCTAAGATATCTTTGTACCTGCCCATTTTCTCCATTCCCCATCTATTGGGGTGAATCAGGGCCTCCATCGTTGAGAGCCAACTTGGAATTTTTTTATAATATCTTTGCCTAATCAGGGTCCATGTTTGTATCAATGAGTCTCTAATTTTATGTCTATGGAAATATGTCTTCCTTTTCTTCTCTACATCCCAAATGTGGGCATGCCACCCTTTTTGCAAATCGTGGCCTTCTAGGGTAAGGATCCTCTCATTTTCCAGGGTAATCCAATCTCTTATCCAGACTAGCTTAGCTGCCCTGTAATATATTTCCCAATCGGGGAGTCCAAATCCACCTATCTCTCTTTTGCCCCTTAAAATTTTAATAGAAAACCTTGGTTTCTTCCCCTCCCATATAAATTCTCTGATAATTTTGTCTAATTCTAAAAAAAACTTTTTATCTAAATTCACCGGTATGTTTTGGAATAAGAATAATATTCTGGGAAGAATATTCATCTTAATTGCGGCTATCTTGCCCAAAAGTGATAATCTTATTTTCTTCCATCTGTCAAGGTCTTGTTTCATCTTTCTAATTAGGGGGTTATAGTTGTCATCTTTTAAGGTCGAACATCTTGATGTAATCCAAATTCCTAGGTAATTAATTTTTTTGGCAACCTGTAGTCCTAATACTTCTTCTATCTCATTTTTCTGGCTCTCAGTTGTATTCTTAATCAATACTTTGGTTTTGGTTTTGTTCAGTATGAAGCCTACCACCTCTCCATATTTGCTTAATTCCTCTAGCACTTTTGGTCCCGATTCTATGGGGTCCTCAAGGATTAAGGCTACGTCGTCTGCAAATGCTTGCGTCTTGTAAATCTCCTTCCTAATCTTCAGAACTTTTATTTCCTCATTGATTCTAATTTTCCGTAAAAGAACTTCTAAGGCCAGAATAAACAATAATGGAGATAGGGGGCAACCTTGCCTTACTCCCTTACTAATTTGGAATGTTTTAGTCCTATCTCCATTCACCAGAATACTCGCCTTTTGATTATCATAAATAGATTTGATCATCATTTCAAAGTTTGTTCCAAATTTCATAATCTCAATTTGTTTGGTCATAAATTTCCAATTTAGATTGTCGAATGCCTTTTGGACATCAACAAAGATTAGGGCCATCTGTTTTCTGGGGTGTTCTTCATAGTACTCTAGGGTGTCTAGCACAATTCTCAAATTGTCTTTAATTTGCCTCCCCGGGAGGAATCCGTTCTGATCTTTATATATCCAATTATTAAGTATCTTTTTCATTCTTTCTGCCATTATGCCCATGAATAATAGTCAGTATTTAGGAGCGAAATTGGTCTGTAATTTTGAATTTGTTTTAGGTCGGCACCTTCTTTCGGCACAAGTGTGACATGCGCTTCCTTCCATGACTCTGGGATTTTATAGCCTGTCAGTGCATAATTAAAAATTTCTACCAATTTCGGTTGTAGTATTTCTTCTAATTTTTTATATATTTCCCCTGGGAATCCATCGGGTCCTGGCACTTTGTTATTTTTCAGTTTGGAGAGGGCTATTTTTAGTTCTTCAATTGTAATCTTCCTATTAAGCATTTCTCTCTCTTCTTCTGTTATTTGTGGGAGCTCTGCATTTGTCAAATATTGCTCCATTTTGTCATCTGGTACCTCCTCTTCTTTATATAGAGATTCATAGTATTCTCTTGCTCTATCCAATTTTTCTTCCTCTTTAGTCAATGGCTTGCCCTTAGAGTCTTCTAAGATGTGAATTATCCCCTTTTCATTTTCCTTTTTTAATTTATAGGCCAACCACCTGCCCGATTTGTTAGTATTCTCAAAAAGATATTGTTTCGTTCTTTTCATTTTTTGCGCTAGCTCTTCTTGCTCCATGATATTTACTTTGTGCTTCCACATCATCCAATTTTCTTTGGCTGTTTCATCTTCTGGATTATCTTGGAGTTTTCTTTGATTCTCCTAAATGATTTAAATAGTCTTCCAGGATCTTCTTTTTTTCTTTATTTTTATGTACGGTATATGAAATCACGACTCCTCTCAAGTAGGCCTTCATTGTATCCCATACTATTGCGCGGGGTGTGCCCTTGTTTTCATTTTCCTTGAAAAAGAAATTCACTTCTTCTTTGAGTTTTTGTATACAATCTCTATCGCCCAGTAGTTTAGCATTAAACCTCCACCTCCGTTGGTACTTCCTCTGTACAGACTTCCATCTAATTTCTATTGGATTGTGGTCTGCCCAGTCATTCGGGTTAATTACAGCCGTTCCAATTTCTAACCCCAGACTCCTGCTGACCCATGCCATGTCAATTCTAGACCACGATTTTTGTGCATTTGAGAAGAAAGTGTATTGCCTATCGTTTGGGTGCAGGGTACGCCAAATACCAATTAGGTCTAATTCATCAACTAAATCAAAAAAAGCTCTCGGTAAATTTGTCCTTTTATTTTTTTTTACTTTATTAGTCTTGTGGTCCTTCTCCGAATCCACAATGCCATTAAAATCCCCTATTATACAGATTTCATTATATGCCATTTTTACTATTTGTTCATGAAGTTTCTTGAAAAATTCTCCGTTTTTTTGTTTGGAGCATATATGCCCACTAATAATACCTTGGAATTCCCTCTCTTAATTTCAATCATGAGAATTCTGCCCTTTGTATCTTTAAACTTTTGCTCTACTTCAATTCCTTTTTTTACATAGATTACCACCCCCCTCTTCTTTTTCTCTGCCAACAAAACAAATGTTTGACCAAATTTTTTATATTCTAGACATTTTCCCTCTTCTTTTTTTATGTGCACCTTTGACATTTGATCTTGTCTTTTGTACATGTGAGAACAAAATTGAATTATTATTTATAATAATGTCACCTGACTCTCAACTCTGGACAGCAGAAAAAGAAGAAATTATAATAACATCAATGAAAGATAAAAATAAGAAAAGACATGTAATGAAGCGATGGGTCTCACTTTTTATTGCCAAAGTCCCGGATGAAGGTTTTCATGCCTTTTCTAAATAATGGCAGAGCAGGAGTCATCTGGATCTTGATGGAACTTCATTTCAAAATTGATACATTAACAGTAATAATAGTTAAGGTGATGATCTGAGGAGGCCAAGTATTCTCCATCATCAGAACCCTTTCCAGAGGAAATTCAAACCTGTTCAATGACTCACTTCAAAATATTATATAAAATTACCGATAATCAGAATAGGGTGCTGTTTATGACTTGTCTTGGGAATGAAATATATGAAAGAGCACAGGTTCCTCTTCCATATAGATAAGCTTTCTCAGTTCTTTCTCTAATACTTTCACAGTTAGCCAATCCCCCACCTCACTGGAGGCTGTTTTGGCTCTGGCTCTTTTAGTTTCTTAGGTGCAAATTTAAGATACCACTTATTTATATTAGCTGCTTATTCTCATAAATTGGTGGTATCTCTCTTATCGTTCCCAGAACTATCACCTGCATTGATTAGATTTTCTGGTGCTTTAAAATTCAAACTTAATTTAAATGTAATATGACACATCCCTTCTAAAATTGATGCTTAATAAGTTTTCTTAAGTAATTGAAATATACTTTACTAGTCTGCAAATTTTTTTATTGTACACAAAATCAGGGACCACAGAAAATAGGTATTTTAAATTTTAAAAAAATCAAAAGATGACACAAATAGTTACCAAGCCAGCATTTTGACTGTGTATGTAATAACTATGAAAGGTTTTTGTAGACTGAAATAGCTTATCTCCTATGAATCCTCTTTTCTGACCATTTCAAAATGGAATAAAATTGAAAAAGTTTCTACAATTCCCCCCCCCCCCCCCCGCTCCCGTATGCTCTCAGAGATAAGCAAACTTCTAATATATTTACCTTGCAAGTTGTCGGTTCACAAATTGCTACTCTTATAAAGTTAGCAGACTCAAGATGATAATAAGAATTGAGAAACTGAATGATCTTTAGGGTTATAAAAATTTCAATAACTCAAGAGTTTTTTTTTATTGTATCTTATTCTCCAATACAACATGACAGACTGGACGGTCTTTATTCAATCCCATGCAAGTCTGAGTGTGTTTGTAAACTAAATTAAACACTTTTGAAACATTACTCTACTGGTTCTTTTTTAGATGTTCCTATAAAATACCACCTAGTAGCTAATGGCAAGTTTGGGGGCACAAATTGAGTTGTTGCTATTAATATTTTATTATTTTTATACAATGGACATTTTATGTTTTTCTTATTTTTTATATTTGTTTTAGTTGATGTATTTGTATTTGCATTTTGAGTTAGGACATATAAATCTAAGGCAGAGACAGACTCTGAGCTCCAAAGACCAAATTAGACATCAGTATTTAATATTTATGTATTATACAACACATTGCTAATGATTATCTTTGTAAAAGTATATTTTGCTTCAGGATAAACACACTTTTTATATCTTAGAACTTTCAAACATTGCCACTCTTCAATGAACACAGCAGAGAAGCTTTCCCTGTTCATAACTATGGAGAATAGAAAATAAACTGAAATTTTCCTTACAGAACAGCTCTTTACTTTTTAGAATACTAGGCATATATGAGAGAAGGTATGAAACAATACAATGACAATGCAAATGTGAATTTTGGGAGGCAGGCACCATACTATGGCCCTGTTGCCAGACGAGATGTGTGTTTGGAAAAAAGAGGAAAGAAAGAAAAATGTAGAAATAGTTACATTTTCATAACTTATAACAGTTGTTCTGTATGTGGCACTATATTCTGAAATGTGCCTTCTTATCACATATTCTAAACATCACAATGTCAAAACTTGAAGAAAGACTTAATTTTAACTTCTTGATATGATATAAAATATATTTTGTGTAAATGAAATGCACCCATAATTTTTGTAAAATAAGGATAGATTTTGTAGTGATCATCACTGATACAACTATTGTAACACAATACATTAAATGCCACATCAGTTGAGTTCAGATTAAAGATTTGAGGTTTTATAAAGGAGCTATTTCCAGTAAGTTTTTTTTATGGCTGCCAGGTTTATTTAGGACTTTCTATAAATAAGCATCTGCAGCAGATAGATAAACCATCTAAAACACAGTAAGGCAATCATTTAATGTTGCTAAGCCATACAATATGTACACATAATAGCTTTCTTAGCAGCAAAACCTGATTAGACTTTCATATATGTCAGAGTATTCAGAAATATACTTATCCAAAAGTCAATTGTACCTATATTTTAAAGCACACATTTTAATATTAAGGTGCAACTCAGCACCTACCTTACTATATCTGATTTTCCTACACCAGAGCAAATATTAATATTCTTTCCCAGACAGTTGTTTCCTTCCTTTTCTGCTGTCTTTGCAGAATCATGATCAGTGATGATCACTACTAATACCGTGTTTCCCCGAAAATAAGACCCTGTCTTACATTTTTTTGAACCCTGAAATAAACGCTTGGCCTTATTGCCATGCACTAAAAAGTCCGATTGGACTTATTTTCAGGGGATGTTTTATTTTGGGGAAAACAAGGTAGGAATGATTCAATAGTTTTTCATACTTACCCTGTCTGTTAACCATTTGCGTGTAAAAAAATGTATGAAAAATGTATATCTATTCTTATCCCAAATATGTTCCCTACTAGTAATGAAGGATAGGTGGCCCATATGAGGATCCATGCTTTGTATCAATACTTTTCAAACTTGCAACAGACTGGCTGGGGAATTCTTGAAGTCCACACAACTTAGAGTTGCCAAGCTTGAAAAATACTGCTCTAATTGATGCATCTTTGTATTCTATATGCTATACTCTCAATTATTTGATCGGAAAAGCCACAAGTAATTAATGGAGATTCAGTAGCACAGTACAACAGCACAATTGATACCTTAATTGTGAACTGATCTGCCTGTATCACTGCCTCCAAAGACAATTTTATAATTAATAAAGCAGATATATATTATTAATCATAATTGACATAGATTTGTTTTGCCATACGAAAAAAGTTGGAATTAAGTCTCATTCCAGAAAGTTCTGTTTCATTCTAGATAGTTGGAGCATTATCTTAACATATTGAATCAATAAAGTTCAATGCAGGGCTTTACCCCAGAGGTAAAGTAAAGTAGGCACTGTACATTAAAAATTAAATAAAGGCGGAACAAATATATGCAGACTTGGAGGGCAGAATTTTGATGGTGGAAATAATTGATTATAATATGAAGATACTATTAGTAGCAATATATGCGCCAAATAACAATCAAAGTGACTTTTATCGAAATTTACATATAAAAATAATTGAAATGGACTATGATAATATATGTATGATGGGAGATTTTAATGGAATAGTAGATGAAAAATTGGATTATAAAACACTAAAAACAGGAAGACACAATAGAAAGACACTTCCGAACTCTTTTCTTAAAATGATAGAGGAAACAAACTTGAAAGATGTATGGAGAGACAGAAATGGGAAGAATAGACAATATACTTTTTACTCTAACAGGCATTCATCTTGGTCCAGGTTAGATATGATATGGACAACAAAAGAAATTATTGTTGGGCTTCCGGTTTGGCTTCCGTCGTCGCTAGACGGTCTTTTGGGACCACCACCCCCGCCGCCCATAAAGAGCCGCCTTTACAGCTGAGAGGCGGCTCGAAAAACTCCGTTTCTTTAAGGAAATGTGAGGAGAGCCGGTGAGAGCAGGTAGAGCCTCTGCGAAGTCCCCAGAGTTTTTTTTTTACTCTTGGGGAGGAAGCAGGATGAGGTTCCCTATCCAGCTCACTGCTGCTTCGGGCTTCGGGAGAACTCTGTGCTTTGCAGAGCTAGACGATGTGACCAACCTATTCAGCGAAAACTAACACATTGCTTGAATAAGCAGGATGAAATCTGGATTTGGGACTCTAAATTGCAAGTATTTGTAACAACCCTATGATTGATTTTAAGAACGAAGAAAGAGTGAAAAGGGAAAAAAAAAGTTTAAAATGGCGGCTGGCTGAGGCTTGAGAAGAAAGCTGAAAGCGAAAGTCTTTCCGTTTGAATGGCTTAATATGTTACAAAGTATTTGAAGCAATAGCGCTGGCTACAAGAGAAGAGAAAAATTTCTGTTTCATGCTTCTTCCTTCTTAGAAACTTGATATTGATATTGTGTGGAGAGAAGACTTTTTTTTTAAAAAAGAGTCTGTTTGTGTGGCAGGATGGCGTTAAAACTGACAAAGCAAGACAATCAAGCTCTGGGGGGGGCCTCCCCCATTTATAAATCACAAGAGCAATTCTTGAGCTTGCAGATGCAGAAGAATGGTTTTAAAGATTTAAAGGAATTTGTTGTGGAGGAGTTGGCAAGACATGACAAGATTGTGAAACAGAATCTTGAAAAATTTAGACAGGAAATTAAAGAGTTGGTTCAACAAAAGTATGATAACCTGAAGCGCTATATTGTAACAGCTTTGAAAAGCTCTTCAGAAGTAATTGTACAGATGGATAAAGATATCAATTTAGAAATAGAGTCTAAAATGAAGGAAGCTGATTATAAGATTCATAATCTGGATAATAAAATACAAAGAATTGAAAATGATTTGACAATGATTCAAGAAAATGGCTCAGAAGTAGAGTCTAAAATAAAGGAAGCTGATCACAAGATTTACAATGTAGATAATATAAAGCAAAGGTTTGAAAATGAAGTTACAATGATGCAATTCAGATCCATGGAATTTGCGATCAGAATGAGGGGAATACAGGAAAATAACAGAGAGGACTTGAGAAAGATGTCTGCTGAAGTTCTGGCTGTGATTTTAAAGGTCAGCTCTGAAGAAGTATTCTGTAAGATTGATAAGGTCTACAGAGTAAATTCTTGGGTGGCAAAGCAAATTGCCTAGAGATGTGGTGATTTATTTTACTGATAAAGGAATAAGAAATGATATTATGCAAAAGTCTTTTAACTCCACTCTTGAAATGAATGGAATGAAGATCTGGATATATAAAGAGCTGCCGTCCAAGATATTAAAAGATAGAAAGGACTTTGGATTTTTGGTGACTGAGCTAAAGAAACAAAACATCCCATTTAGGTGGGATGCTCCAGTTGGTATAATATTGAGATATCAAGGAGAAAGATATCAATTAAACACTGTTGAAAAAGCGGAAGAATTTTACTACAAGGTTTTTAAAATGGGCCCAACATCTCCACGTATGTCATCAGTCTTAGGAATACAGGAGGGGGATAAAGAAAAGCAAAATGAACAAGAGATTGAAACTCAGGCCAAGCAGATGGAGATGGAGGTAATGGAAAAACGACAAGTTATAGAGGGTTTTTTGGATGAGCCACTTTTGGATTCTCCTTCAGAGGCTATAGCTGGATCACCTATAAATACAAGAGAGATGGCTTTGGATCTCGATTTGATGTCTTATCAAGTTAAAAACCAGCATGTAATTCAATCAGCTGATATACAAGTCCTAGAAAGACAACCAGGGTGGAGATCTAAACCACAACAAGTTAAGAAAAGAAGAAGCAGGTTCTACAAAACTAAAAATTTTTAAATTACAATTCTTTTTTAGCCAACAGATTAATGCCAGTTATTTAAGAGACGATTAAATATAATAAGCAGGATTTATAGAAGGCTGATACATGAAAATATAGCTGAGGCAAATTACAGACTTATACTATTTTGAGAAGAGTAACAGATCTCTGCAGTGCTGGTGTTTTTGGGATGTGGAAGATGGCCTGTGATTGAGCGGATTGGAACTTTCTATTTTGGACTCTCTGAAAAATGGATTACGTATATGTTGAGCTATAAGGCAAGAGAACTATGGAATTGGGGCATGCAGATGATCTGGCTGTTACCCTAACGTGGTTGTTGGAATTAATAATCTAGACAAAAGACATTACAGAAGATACCATATGGAATATAAATATAAAGTCACTCGGGTTTTTTTTATATATACAGAAATACTTATTAATGATGGGGGCAGATGGTAATTGAAGATACTGAATATACGGTTGGAAGCAGGACTTGATGTTACCCTAACATGGTCGATGGAATTAACAATCTAGTTGAAAGACATTACAGAAGATACTATATGGAATACAAATTTAAAGTCATTTGAGGATTTTATTTATATATGGAAATATCTTTTAGTGATACGGGCAGAAGAATAAAGATATTAAATATATTATGTATGGTAGACCTGTAGGAAAGTGGGTGAAACAAAATTGATATGGTACAAGGTGATAGGTAACGTTACTGATTGCTTAGTTTAGGAAAAGGGATGTTATGTTTAGATATTAATATACTTAAAAGATTCGAATTAAGAGATATATGTATGGGGGTGGAGGAAATGGGTAGATTATGAGTAGAATAAATGTCAAATTAGGATTTATTATATAGTTTTATAGCCGAATGCTGTTTTGAATTGTATAGTATACGGGGGACATAATAATAATAATGTTAGAAAGAAATGTTTAGCACATAGGGGGTGGTGTAAAAGGGTGGTAAAGTATTATATAATGTGGTATTAATTTGGATTTCATCTTGCAGAAGGAAAGGGGAAAAATTTGTATTTGAAAAACTTTTTCAATTAAAAAAAAAAAGAAATTATTGTTAAGGCAGGATTCTCTGTGATCAATATAGTTCATAACATGGCCAGTGAATTCATTCTTCCAGATTGAAATTCTTCTTATGTTAAGAACTCTGATACAATAATAAAAAAAAAAAAACAGCAACAACATTCTTTGAAAGAATTCATACATATTCTTCTTTAAGTTGCCCAGAGTTACTGAGTGAGTCTTTTGGTACTGTATTGTTTAGAACAATGCTTTTTAAACTAGGAAAAGATGTATGGACCAATTCTCAGATTCCCCTAGCCATCTAGTTTAATAGAAGAATTGTAATATAATTGGAACATATTTAATGATTTAACTTTATATTAAAAAGTTTATGGAAGCAAACATAAACATTTGGGTAAACACTCCTTAATTTGTGTGGTAGAGAAAATCACAAAATTACAATTTGCAGCCTCTGTACCTGACAAATACCTTCTTGCAAAATTTGGCACAATGGATATGAATTTCTGAAGTTATTTCCAATCCTTTCTCTTTAGTTTTTTATTCTTGCAGAATAAAAACATACCTATGGGTTTTAACATGCTGGATCTTATAAAATAATCCATGACAAGTTTGTTTGGTTAATGCCTGCCAGGATAATGTGATACACAAACTTTGAGGGATTGTTCATTAAGGTTATATTGCAAATAACATGCATTTACATCAATTACGTTATTACTCAAATAATTTAAAATTGTCTTTAAAAGATATTTGGATTTAATTTAACTCATTCTGGATCTCTGGGATAGCATAATGGTAGCCACTTTCAACCTCTGAATTGTTTTCTTCATGCTCTGCTTTGGTATATTTGAATTGAATAAAAGTTTAGTGTTTTTGGCAGTGCTGCAGGTCTGCCCAGATCTTAGATAAGATCTTCTAAAAGGCAACATTTTCTCTTATATCTTAATTGTCAAATATCTCTTCCTCTCCCCATTTTGTGCCTTATTGTAGAGGTATTGGAAAAATCTCTGGTTGCAAAGACATTGACAAGGTAGGCTTTTATCACTTTTTATCACTTTTATCCAGTTTCTAGAGCTATTAAATGCAGTATAGGAAAGATGGTTAACAGAGCCCACTCTTAAAAACTATTCATAATGCTTCAAGTCGAGTACCAAACCTTGAATTGCACCTGGTAGCATACTTGTGGAACAATAGTATCAAACGTGCCAAATAACAGGTGCCAATAACTGTCTGTGTCACCACATTCTGTATCAGCTGAAGTTTCTAAATGCTTTTCAAGAGCAATCCCATGTAGAGCAGTGGTCCCCAAACCCCGGGCTGCAGCTCACTACTGGTCAGTGGCCTGTTCGGAACTGGGCCACAGAAGTGGCGGGCATGCTTGCACCAATGCATAGTTTCACATGCGTGCATAGCAGGGAGGCGGGGGAGTGTGCGCAGCTGCATTTGTGTGAGTGGGGGGCATGCGTGTCTGCTGCTTTGTCTCCATTTGTCTACGCAAATGGAGCTGTGTGCATGGACTTGCCCGTCACTCATACGGAATCATCCCCTCTCCTCCTGCTGGTCCGTAAAGCTAAAAATGTAGAGTATGCTGTAGTAGTCAAAAGGTATCTAGCAAATGAATAAGTATGAGCAGGACCTCTGGTCCAGGAACAGATGCAACCAAATGCACAACCAGAAGCTGTGCATCCAAGGATACCTCCAGATTGTACACTTTTTGTCAGATGCAAGCCCATTGGACAGCACTAGGAAATACTGACCTTAATTAGGAGCCTTACATTCTCATTAGATAAAAGTTAAGTTATCTTGATCTACCAAAAGGAAGAACTGTTGTACCTTTTAGCAATAGAAAACACTCCTGGCTACTATACTTCATTTTATTAGCCTTTATCTTTCCTATAATATTCATTATGTAATAGTTCACACTGGATGAAGTTGTATTAATATTATGTTGGCCACTAAAATTGCATTTGAGAACTTATCTAGTAGCACACATCTGTTCTGTGAAACTGATGGGAATAAATTACCAGATAACAATAATTGGGTTGCAGCAGCATTTTCTGCTTACCGTTGCTCTTTGAGATAGAATAGCTCTTAAGTATGACTAGAGACAGAAATGGCAAATTCACGACAGGATTGAAAAATACCTTGCAGTTGTACTTATGGCAAATAGAATGAGTGAGCAAAGTAATATTGCTGCAAAATAAAAAAATTGGCTGCTTCAATACAAGCATAATATCCAATTCATGAGAAGTATGATTTGTGATGGCTATATTCTACCTCAACATTGTGTCTACTTCTAAACATCACAAAAGTTTTTAGTCAATAGATTAAGAGCTGGAATAGATTAAGAGATAGGCAATAAGTGGGTCTGAAAACCAGGTTTCATGAAAAGAAATGGGAGAAATTAGAAATGTTTAGTCTTAATAGATAAAGCACTTTTCAAGTTTATGATTGGCTACAGAAGAATGTCAGACCTGTTTTTATTTTCCAAAACAGAGATGATCAATAATGGATTTATTCTATTAGAAGGTAGGTTATGATAGAACATTTGAAAACTTTTTCTTTATATTAGGAGCAATCTGATAATGGAATTACCCAGAGAACTGGCAGACTTCTCTTTACTGGATGCATTCAAACAGAAGCCATCAGTCATTAGTTAAGGCACTATTTAATTTGGGTGCTCGCATTGGACAAAAGAACAAACCCTATGACTACACGGCTTCTTCAGTTTTAAGATTCTAAGTCTACGAAGATGAGGCCTTAGTGATCAGAACAGGTATCTAGTGTGTAATGCTACATACCGGTACTTTTATTTTTCTAAAGCTTTAGTATTTAAAAACTGGAATAATTCTTATCTAGCTTGTTTAGAATTTACACTTCCTCTCTTTCATTACCTAGTCCTTGTTATTGGCTATTAAAGATTCTGATAAGCCATGTATTCACAATAATTTGCTGCTTAAATTTTTATAATAAAAACATACTTTGTATTTCCCCAGATCCAAAGCACGATATTTCCCTTTCCCTGTACAATCCTAAGCCTTGGTGGAGGTTCTCTTTGCAGACTTCTCAAGATTTTCCTTCTTTGTCAAGCTTTGTGCCGATGTGCTGAACAGCACAAAGCACAAATCAGCACAAAGCTTTGTGCTTTGTGCTGATTTGTTGGGCAGGTGCATCTTTTATTGGACTCTGGACAAGTGCTTGGTTCTGTGTGGCTGTCAAAGATGGCACACTAGGAGTGGGCCCAAACTTTGGGATGGAACTTTTAGGAGTAAGATGGGTGCTTTATGCATCTGCAGTACTTCATTCCGACTCTTTAAAAAGTATTGTCTTTTTATATGCAAACTAACTTGGAATTCATATGTGCTGAGAGGTCAACCACAGGTCAATAAATATAATAAAAAGGACAGCACAGGACTTAATGTAAGAGAGAGAGCAGATCAGATGTTCTGTATGCATCCCCTCCTGCATCTTGGAGCACTTTGCATTGAATGGATAGGTGTAGTAGTAGGTGTAACCCGGAAGAACCACGCCGCCTGTAAAACTGAACTCTTTTATTAATAAAGCCCGTTTAACGAAAAACTCATACGACGACACAGAGTAAGAAGAGGCCTGGTTACAAAATAGGTTTTTTTTAAAAAATACTCCCAACTTGAAAACTGCCCTGCTCCTTAAAATATTGAAGCCTGAGGCTGCAACCCACACTCACCTCCAGGGAGCGGTTCAATTTAAGCGGGCCTACTTCCAAGCTGAGGTAGAAATGCGTGGCAACGTTCTACTCGGGAAGCGACATGGAGTCGCCGTTTGCCCTTAAGCCAATTCCCTTCGGTTTTTCCTTCTGCCTCCCCGCCCCCTCGGCTTTCCCTACTCCACTGGCAGTTCCGACGCGAGGCGACGCTCGCTACCCGAAACCAGGCCGGCCACCGCCGCAAGATCTCCGGGGCTGCACCGCACTGGCGGCGAGCGCGCTGCCGCAGCCCAAGGAGCAGGAAGTTCCCGTGGCCCACCGAGCCAGGGCAGGCTGTCGTCACATGACGCAGCGCGTGGAGCCGCGCAAGCCGGCTCGACTTCGAGCATCGGCGCCCGCCGCGGAAGAGGCAAGCGGGGTGGCCGCCGCTGTTGTTATGCCCGCGCCACGGTGGACGGTGGCCTCTCCTCCTCCTCGGCTCGGCGGCCACGGCGGGTGACTTCCTCGCCATCCGTTCCATGCAGCCCCTCCACGGCGGAAGCGTTTCTGCTCCAGGGACGACGGTAGCAGCGTGAGACCTGCCTTGCCGTCGCCTTGCGCGCCTGCCCGCTTTGGATGGTGCTTCTCCTGGCCCCGTGGGTGCCGCGGCGGCGGGACTAATATGCTCACTCGGATGAGGTCTGCCATGGCCAATTTGGTGGGAGGCATCATGTCTGGCAGTTCGGGCTCGGAGCCCGGCGGGGGCTTGGATTTGCCTCCCCGCTTTCCTTACGGCAGACCCGAGTTCCTGGGGCTCTCTCAGGACGAGGTCGAGTGCTCCGCTGATCACATCGCCCGACCCATCCTCATTCTCAACAAGGAGACCAAGCGCTTGCCCTGGACCACGGGATACGCCGAGTGAGTAGCCGCTGGGGGTGGGCCGGGCCGGGCCGGGCCGGGTGGGGGTGTCTGAAGGCAGAGACGCTCCCCTGGGCCCTCGGTTTGCCATAGTAGGGCTTACGGGAGGCGCCCCGTGCATGTCGTCTTCCGGGCAGCGAGGACGCTGCAGCAGCAGAAGGGGGGAAAAGGCGACGGCCCGGTCACCGGCTTGGTGGGAAGAGGGCTGGAAGCAAAGGGGGGCGGGGCGCTACTTTTCTGAACTAAAGGCAATGCTTAACTTTTCAAATGAGAAGCGCTCAGAGCGGCTTGGAAAAAGAATCTTGCAAAAGATCTAGGAAAAACCTGCGTAATATACCAAGCCCATTTACTAAATATCAGGTTCAGTTGAAATTTCCTTCCCCACAAGTCATGGAGTAGCTATTGTATCTTTGTTTATTTCTCCTTCAGTCAGTGTGAAGCATAGCTGGTACATCAATCACTGCAGTGCTCTCCTGGCTTTGATTCATCCTTTTGAAGCAAGCCCCTTTACCTGTGTGTAGTCTTGCAACCTTGATATTCAGTTCTGTATCTATTCTTGCATGGAAGCAAGCCTCATTCTTACATTCTTAAGAAGCATATGTAATACATTAAAATGCTTACTTTTGGCATGTGGTGGGTAGTTGTTTTTGCACATATGTGCCAAGCAAATGTACAACTTATTATAGTAATATTACTGGAACCCTTAAAGAGGGAAAATACAATTAGGGGAAAAGTGAACCAAAAACAAAAAATCTTGTCATTAGACGGTTCATTTTTATAAAACTACATCATAGAGCAGTGCCCACTGTTTTGCCTTTGCTTTTGTAGAATAGCATTTAGTCCAGCAGTTGGTGTATGTGCAAGCTCCTGAATTGTTATGGGTGGATAAGATGTTCTGAGTATTGTGTGTTTGTAGGATGATTTAATATAGCTTTGTTTTCTGTTTCGATAATAGCAAAATGGTATTTAGCTAAAACAAGCCTCCAATCCCCTTTTCATGCCTGTGCTGCAATGATGATGTCCAGAGTGTTTGCCATTGATCCCTTTCATTCTCAAAATTTTCCATCTTCCCTCACACAATCCCTTGTCACTGTGGAAGGTGTCCTCCAAAGGTGGAATGAAGGAGACTACAGTCCTTTGCTGGTTTTCCTTTTCTCCATTCTTCACCTTTCTACTACATTCTTGTAAAATTATGACTTCAATTGATTATAACCTTTCCTTAAAATTAAAGTTCTAAGTTATTGCAATTGTTTTAATATGATGAGAATGAGATGCAGCTTTTCAACTGGTAGCAAATGCCTTGAAAGTCTACTGGTTTCATTTCTGGGGCTTTAGAGATTTCTGAAAGTTCAGTCAAGGAAAGACACAAGGAAGAGGCAGATAGTTTCGAATTTCATGGTTACCAAATCTGATCCATTTGATGTGCTGTATGTGCATGGTGTCTTTTGTTGAAAATTTGGAGTGCTAAATTAGTAGAAAAGATCATACTTTCTCAGTGGCTAATATAAGAGTAACATACGTAATTTGTAATAAAATATAGTAATCATTTTTTCTCGGACTATAATAGTGCAGAATGAAAAGTTCAGGAACTTTTCAAGCACATTCTTTTAAACACGATTTCTTACATTGTAGTGTTGATATAGTTTTAGAGGCTTACCTTCAAAGATCACCAATGAATGAGTAACTTGAGGCAGAGGGCTCCCTCTTATCACAGATAAAGCTGTTCAAGATGTTTGACAAAGAAAAAAAGTACAGGCAGATGTGAGGGCATTTTTATGAGGGAATCTAACTGTTCATTCAGTGGAAAAATTCCTTCATCCATATCCTTGACATATATGCAAGGAATGGCTCTATTTGACCCAGTTAGTGATAGCTCTTGAAATTGTATTAATATGGATATTGGTGTTCTGAGCGATTTCTTCAGGTATTTGCCTAAACAATTAGAGCTAAGGAATAGGCATACTAATTTTGCCCCTTTACTCTTTCTTTCTTGCATATTCAGGCATCTGAAAGAGTTCTGTACTTGTTGACTGCTTGAAGACAGAACTCATTATAATTCTGTTTATTATTGTGCAGATTTATGTTCAGTGAGTGTTCCTTTTGAACTTATTTCTTTGCATATTATAATAGATTCTGCAATAGAAATGTGTAAAATGGAAACATTTCCTCTACATATACTCAAAAGTAAGCACAGAATTCTGAACAAATACATACATAATAGGCTAACTCTATATCCAGAGAACCATTGTTCAGAAAACCTAATGCACGTACTCACCATGTTTCTATGAGTGAAAAGCCACATTCATTATTGTCAGCAAATGCATCCATTTTGTCTATTACTGCTTTATTGTTGCTCCTCACAGCACATAGTTCCAGCTTTTAAGAAAGATGATTTTCTACTGTATTGTATCCTCTGTATTACTGTCAAACTTCCATTTTTAATAGCTCTTATAATTTGAGGGCTATTAATAGTTCTCTATATCTATTTTATGCAGTCTCCGGCTCAGCAATTATAGCAAATGGATGTTCTGTTCTTTCTTCATCTTAAAGTGAATTCTTTAAAAATTGGCAACATTTATTTTGATTACACAGCTGTTTGATAAAATTGCCCAAAGATTTCTAGTTTTTTTATTTTGTGTGTTCCACTGTAATTTTCTGGCATTTTCGGTCTATTCACATTTATTGTCCACAGAACACAAAAATGTTTAATTCTGCTTTTATTATTTTTACAAATAACTCAAAGAGGTGAATATATCCAACACATCTTCCTATTTTCTCTGCAACAACTACTTGTGAGGTGGGTTGGGCTGAGAGAGTGACTGGCCCAAAGTCACCCACCAAAGGTATACATGAAATGAAAATATATATCTCTTTAGAGTCTGCACTACTTGTACGGTATGTACAAGATAAGCTGCCAGTTCTGTAACAGATGAGTATTGTTACAGGAAAAAAAGTCAATTGCTTTCATTCAAAGACATAACATTTTAAAGCTACATTTCATCATGTAGTCAATATAAATATTGAATTTCTCATTAATATTTTTGTGGAAGCACAACCCCTATTTTATTTATTGCCTCCTCAGGTATAAATTTCATTCGGTATTAGTAGATTCATACTAGTAATGTCATCCTTCTCTTACAATCAGAAGAATTTAGAACAGTGGTTCTCAACCTTCCTAATGCCACGACCCTTTAATACAGTTCCTCATGTTGTGGTGACCCCCAACCAGGGGTGGGTTCTAAATTTTTTTACTACCGGTTCTGTAGGTGTGGCTGATTTTGTGGGCGTGGCTTGGAGGTCATGTGACAGAGTGGGCGTGGCTAGCTGGTCATGTGACCGGGTGGCCATGGCTATGTGTATAGGGACTACTCAGAGAGCTGAAAAAAGTCATTTCTCACAGGTTCTCGTACTTTTGACTGGTCCTCACACTTATGACCATCCTCACATTTATGCCTGTGCAGCATTCTTAACAACCATGTCACTCATTTCACAACTGCTTCTCTTCACCATGGTGACAAGATAGGGCAAAAACATAAAATGTGAGGACAGTCGTAAGTTCGAGGACTGGCCAAAAGTGCGAGGACCAGTCAAAAATAACTTTTTCAGCCCTCTGAGTAGTCCATATGCACAAAAGGACTACCCAGAGGGCTGAAAAAAGTGATTTCTGACAGGTCCTCACACTTTTGACCGGTCTTCACACTTATGACTGGTCATCATTTATGCCCATTGTAGCATTCTTAACAACCATGTCACTCATTTCACAACTGCTTCTCTTCGCCATGGTGACAAGATAGGGCAAAAACGTAAAATGTGAGGACAGTCGTAAGTTCGAGGACTGGTCAAAAGTGTGAGGACCAGTCAGAAATAACTTTTTCAGCCCTCTGAGTAGTCCATATGCATAAAAGGATACAGCAATAGAGAGGGATGAAGGAAGGGAAGGGAAATTAGAGTAGGAGTGAGGGTAAGAGAGGGAGGAAGAGAGGAAGAGAAGGAGAAAGGAAGAGGAAGTAGGGAGGAGAAGAAGAGGGGGAGGAGGAAGAGAAAGTAAGAAGGAAAGAAAAGAAGAGAGGTGGTAGGTTTGAGGAGAAAGATTGCTGTACAATAAAAAAGATGAAAGGGAAGAAAGCCAACCCCAAACAAATATAAAGATACTAAGATAAAGAATGAATTGTTAAACTTTAAAGAATAAAAGAGAACAAATATGAATAAATAACAATAATTAGAAACACACATACAAACATACAATGTATTTTCTTTGAACAGAGTATTTGGCCGGTTCACAAATTTAAACAGTGTTTAGTCATTTCAATTAAATTTACAATTTCTATATTTCCTTTTTGCCATATTTATTCCTCATCTATTTTTGTAAAAAAACAATATTACCCTTCATCCTCATCTCTAATCTTAATCAAATTCAATTTTTCCCTTCTATTCTATATTATACCCCTTCCCATTGTCATCTATTTTTATATCCATCCTCATATTGATTAATTATGTAATATTACAGTTGTTTAATATAAATTCAACATTTTAATATAAATCAGTTATATAACTATCTTTTTTGTATATTAATCAATATGAAGATGAATATTTCAATTATTTCCATGCAATCCAATTTCTTACAAATCAATTAATTATATTTACCAATAATAATAAACCAAATAATTTCCCCCATATATTCCTCCAAACCACAACTTAACCATTTCTGCTTTCAACACAATATACAATTAATAGTATCTCAATTATTACAATTCCCTAGTTAAATAGAGCTTTTTTTCTTTTGTGTTTTAAAATCTTGAACTCTCCTCTTTTGCCCTAAATTTCCCATTGTTTGCACCTACCTTTTTTGGTGAGGAAAAAGAAAAGAAATCTGCCTGCCTTAATTTTCCAACGTTGCAGCAACAGCAAAGCAGTTTCAGTTTCGTTTTTCAGCATAGCTAGGGGAAAAAAAAATCTGCTCCAGCAAGCAGCAAGCCCTGAGCAAAACAGCTGAGAGCAAATCAGCTGAGGGTCAGGAGCCGATCTAATCAAGGGCTAATTAGCCTATGCTGAAGCTCCGTGGGCCAATAAAATTACAAAAAAACACCGAACCATTTGTTAAATTGCTGGCTCGCCCGCCCCTCACCCACCACTATTTATTGGCAATAAATAGTGGTGCAGAGGGGCGGGCGAGCCAGCGATTTAACAAAGCCCTGCGGCAAGAATTTAAACAGTTTTTTTTCCTCTAGCCATCAGCTGGGACTCAGGAGGCAGCAATAGATTGGGAGTGGGCGGAGTAAGCGAACGGCCGGCGATCCAACAGAGCAGAGAAGAGGGTTAGTGAAGGCGTGGGGGGGTGAGAGAGGGCTTTGGCGACCCCTGTGAAATGGCCGTTCGACCCCCAAAGGGGTCGCGACCCCCAGGTTGAGAACCGCTGATTTAGAAGAATCAGAAGAAATATCAGAAGAAGAAGAATCCAACCATTCTTAAGTTTTTCTAGAATCTAGACTGTGTATTGTCAAACTCTGATTCTCATCTGCTGCTTAGCTACAACTCCCATTATTGACTGTATTGGTTGAGGGTGATAAGAATTGTATCCAACCACATCTGGAGAATGATATTATTGTTATTTGGACAATGAAGCTCTTTAATTGTGCTTTTCTTATGTCATGTTTTCTCCCTCATCAAATACACCTAATTTCTCTGCATTTTATTTTTAAAATGTAGAAGGCAGCTGGATTATTTGCTTTGCCATGGATAACAGTAAGGAATCAATTGTTTAATCACATTTGCTGACATACCAGAAATGTGGACTTGCGACAGGCAGCTGTCACAGGCAGCTCTTTTTTTTCACCATATTTTCTGAGGCTGAAAACTTTATGATGTCATTGAAATTAGAGGTGACTTATTTTTAGGGGAATTCATGGGCAAGTGCATTCTGTTTTTGGGAGGTAATGTTTTGATTAGGACTATTAAGATAGGGCTACTTTGCTTCACTTTTAAAAAACCTTGTTGCATTAAGCAGGAGAGCTAATGCCCGCTCCCTTTTCTTTATTTTTGTCTTTAATACTGATGTTTAAACTGATTTTAACTATAAAGATTTGAAATATATGCATTTTTATAAGTGATCCTCTTATATACTATGATTTATGCTCTAATTGGTTCAGGATATGTTTTTTGTTTACCATAATGAGACATTAAAATCTGCCCAAATTGTTTGTGTGTTTTTAAAGGTTTGTTTAGTAGTCCACTGAGGGGACTACGTTGCTTTGCACTAAGCTGAACTGAACTGTGAGTTGTTCACATATGGCTAGATCTTCCATCTGTTGAGAATGGAAGAGTTTATGTAAGTGCAGTTGGTGAATTTGGTGCACTCAGAACGGCTTTTAATTGGCTGTTTTCCAAAATGCTAAGAAAACCAATTTAATGCCATATCACTAAGGATAGGACAAGAAGTAATCAATGTAAATCATAGGAAGAAGGATGCAGCTTCCTTGAAAGTATTGCGTTTTAAGAATGGGTAGTAAGAGATTCAGCCATAAATTGTAGTGTTTATATATAAAACTGATGCTTACAATGGGTGATTGTTTGCTAAGAACCTGTTTGACAAAACAGCTTGCTTAGTAAGGGTTCTTCCTGGATTTGCCAACAAACATTTGGCTTTAGAGAATTTTACAATAATAAAACAACAGACAATTCAGAATAGCCTTTATTTTCTGTTGTAAAGTTAATCCATTTTATGCACAGATCTGGGGAAAGTATAGAATTCATGCACACTAAGTTGCTTGGGGAGTTAGCAACTAACGATGACTAAACTGTTAAACCATGGTTGATTTGAGACTTGTATTCTCTTCATGTACTTGACCATATTGGTTTGGCTTCATATCTTCCAAAAGATACATAGTTTGTGAATAGATGCAGTATAATTGTTGAAGTATCATTTTAGGTGTAATAACCAAATAATTTATCTAATTGGAGACAGATTTTTGACACAAATATATGGTTAATTTAATTAAGTGGGTTTTAGAACTTTTTCTGGCTTTATTATTTAAGGGATTCTTAAAGGAGTTACACAACCCGTTTCAGTACTTAATAAATAATTTTGAAGAATTTGGACATGTATTAATGTAAATCTATATCTTTGACAGCAGAAACACATTTTTTCCACTGTATAATCTACTTGGATACAATTTCCTGTACACCATTGTTAAAAACCTCTGTATAAGTACAGTAATTTAATCAAGTTTGTTAAAAAAAAACTAAACACAGAATCTTTGGTGCATGTTTTTTGTTTGCCAATCATGATAGTTTTTAGATTGTCAAAGGAATTTCATTGTTATTGTCTTTATTTTTTGCATTTCCTCCAAAAGCTCACCATGACTTTTATGGAAATATTTATTTTATCATTATAGCAACCAACCTCATGTGTAAGTTTCCATGGCTGAATGTGGACTTATCCTGAGTCTCTATAGTCCTAATTCATCATCTCAACCACTACACTACCTTGAGCCCTTTCCAAGGAAAACTATGTATTTTCTGGATAATTTATAGTTTCCATCATTTTACTCTCATTGATTATACATGAGTATTATACAAAGAGTATTATACATACTCTTTGTGAAAAGCTTTAGCATATATAATTTGTATTTTACCAGAACCTGGTTCTTTCCTAGATAGCATGTTTGTTTTACACACAAGACCTCTTTATACTTGGAGCTGTCCTTGAAGATTAAACAAAATTATGTGTCTCTATTGGACAGTTTCCTTACTGTCAAAATTTTGTTGTAGGGGCTGCATTGACTGTTGATATGCTTCCATGTACAATTCAAAGTGTTGTTTATTGCCTATAAAGTTCTATCTCACTCAATGCCTGGGTATCTATGAGACCATCTAGCCAAGATAAGCTTTGCCTGTTGACACTGAGTGAACAGAAAATGTCTGTTGATGATCTCCAGCTACTAAGAGATAAGAGGGGAGGGCACCTGAAAATGGGCATTTTCTGTGGTGGCTTCTCTTCTCTGAAACAACAAAGGTGCCCCCCATTTTCATGACCACCAGGTATTTTATAAAAACTTTACTGTTCTAATAAGTCTTTGGAATTTGACTTTCTATTGGTTCCAGGTGCAAATGCTGCTCCTATAATAATTATTATTATATAAGATTATTCTTTGGTTTTGTTACACATACTGCATTGTTTAATTGGCTGTATTGTTGGTGCTGTCTAAAGTGTCTTATAATCTATCTTTAAGAGATTTCCTCAATGTGTTGTTTTCCAGATAGGTTGAAGATTAATTCTCATGATCTGTGAGTTGACCATGCTGGAGAAGTTTGGTCGTCTATAAGTGGTCAGATATATTTCAGCCCATATCATTTTATACCTTTTTTTCCCATAATGCCATTTTTATTTTTGTTTTTAAATCTATGGATTAAAAAAACTCAGAAACTTACAATGTAATGAATAATTTCTTCAGAATAATCTTTATATCATATTTAATATATTTAAATTGCCAGAAAAATCTCCTGAATCAAGAAGTTCTGTAAACATTCCTAAAGTTACATAAAAAGAATAGATGGCATTTTATTATGTGTGCTTTGTGTTGCAGAATTGTTTTTGTTAGGATGATGATTCTTGGCAATTCCACAGATGTGGAACTAGTCTGGGCATTGCATCTTGCACAGGATCTTTTAGCAACGTTCTGTTTGTTGAGCTTTTTAGAATTATGAAGGCTGCTTTATCTTGATGTGCAGTACAAGAAAGAAAATTCATTTCTACCTTACCTTCCTGTAATATTTTTATTTCTGTCCCACTGTCAGCATGCTTTAACCTTTCTTTTCTCCCTCCTCAATGATATTGCTTATACTATATGCTCCAGTTGTCATTATAGATTCATAACTTTGATATTAATTATTGCTACTTCTCTGTGTTGCTAATGATTGCTGAGTTACATGATTTGTCACCGTAAACAAAATTACAGCCAAATGAGACATTATCTTTTGAGACTAGCATATTTTAAAAAATAATCTGACATCTCTTATTGAGGTGTTATTGTCAAGGGAAGCTTAAGAGAGCTTTCTCATTTGTTTTATAAAGTTAAATCCATGCTGTTTAAGAGCTTAGCATTATGCCTTTCTTTTTTCATCCTAGATGGTTGTTGAAAAAAAAAATAACAGCTGCTATTTTACCAAGCTAGGGATCTGGAAACTAAATCTGCTTTTAAAGTCTACCCACTAGAGTTTACAAAACAGCACCTGTTGGGTCAAAAGCCCTATTTAAGATGAAGATCTTAAGTATGAAGAGCTTCTCTTCACACTAAAGCATGATTCTAATT
This sequence comes from Pituophis catenifer annectens, assembly GCF_029215685.1. Taxonomy (NCBI): domain Eukaryota; kingdom Metazoa; phylum Chordata; class Lepidosauria; order Squamata; family Colubridae; genus Pituophis; species Pituophis catenifer. The sequence continues at coordinate 41,809,187 of NW_027256887.1, read as the reverse complement.
AACATTTTTAATAGGGATGTTTGTTATGCAGGTGTACTATTAGAAATCAGGGTTGTTGATAGTTGACAGAAAAGAGAGAAATCTAATAAAAGGAACTCCTCCTAATCAAACTTGGGACTTTCCTAAGTCACTAACCTGTTTCCATGATGGTAAATAAGATGTTTATAGAGCGTGCAGGTGATGAATACAGTAGCCTTTTATCATTGCATGTAATCCTGGAGTATCACAAACAGTACAATAGTCTTTCTTGAAGTTACCATTGATAACTTTATCTGTATGTTCATTGAATCCCCTTTAAGACAATTTGTTGCTGTTACTGTAACTTTAATTATATCTGATGGGGGTCTTGGGCCACAGTGAATTTCAGAGTAAGCAAAAACTAAATGTACATCCTAAATGTACATCCTTTGAAATAAATTCTGCTGATCAAAATAATATTGGGCAGCATGGCAGTTTACTTTTCATACAAGAAGTAGAATTCAAATTATAGTAAAGAAAAACCTCCCCAAAATTGTTTCCAGACAAAAATGTTATTCAGATATTTTATGTACAAGTTAGACAAGAATAGATTTCTTTAAAAATACATTTGATTATTTTTGAGCTAGTTCAGACATATCCATGAATAAACTGGCTGTCAGTAAGAGGATACAGAACAAATTAAAAGAAGATGATTTCTGTCCAGATAAGAGAGCTAAGAGTTGCTGTTGTTTATCCAGTCTACAGAAGTTGAATCTGCTGATCCTTTTGCAGTTCTGCAAAGTGATTAACCACTGCTTCAAGGTCAAAGAAGGGCTCTAGAGAGTATAGCAGTGCTATTTAGATGCATCTAGCTAGGTCTTAATTTGGCACGAAATTATCCACTCAGAGCCTGAAGTTGATGGCAGTTGGCAACAGTAATAGGTCATAATTCAGTTCACTTGAATTAAATTAAATTCAGTATATTGATTGAAATATATTTTCAGTTATTACAATAAATTGATTCATTGTGACACTTTTTACTTCTCTCTTATTTGCTACCCTAAAATAGACAATTGTGCTTCAGATCTATCCATCATTATTGGTCCATCTTGCAAATTAGAGTTTTTCTGAATTAAGAAAGAAACATCAATGGATTGGATCCATTGATCCATTTAAAACATGAGATTTGTCTGTAAATTGTTCTTTAAATGCATGTTAAGCCTAAGATAATTTAATTTTGTTTTAATGTATTTTAATATTCGTATTGTGTGTTTTTAATTCTGGCTGTTCACCGCCCCGAGTCCTTCGGGAGAGGGGGCGGTATAAAAATTTAATAAATAAATAAATAAATAAATAAATAAATAAATAAATAAAAACTTCTGTTGTTCATTTTAACTTCTGTTTTTGGAATATATTTTCTCTGTGTTCAGCAAGAATTTAATGTTGAATTTTGGGGAATTTAACAGATTCTTTCTTCCCCCCTTCCTCCCTTGCATTTTGAATAAATTTTGTTCAGCAGTAGTCTTTATATTATAAATTTTGTTGAACTTCTCCTCACAATCACTGTTTTTTGGCAGAGTTAATGAGGAAGCAACCTTGAACTCTATAGGTAGTTTGATACCACTCTAAGTCCAGGAAGCACTTCATTAAAAAGTCACAGACAAAACAGAAAGCAGAAGCCTTGGTTTAAAATATCACATGTTTATGTACTTTCCTTCTTAAAATTAATTATTTTGAAACTGGAAATATTTAATTTGCAAAACTATTCGATAAAACTTTGTTGTAAGCCCAAAGATTTCTATATATTTTCTTTGAGCTGCTTTCCACTGTCATGTTCAGACAATTTTGGTTTGTTACTTTTACATTCATTGTCCACAGAAGGCAAATACGTTTAATGTCATTAGTTATCGGTATTTATTAACTCCATTTTTCAAAATATTTCAGCTTGCCAGGATACTCTGGCATATCTTTAGTGACTGTGTTGGAAAAGCAGAAATTCAAGAGTAACCCTGAGTGAGAATCAACAGACAATCTCAGGAAATCACAACAAACCCAATAGTTTCTTAGTACATTACAACTATTAATTGGTGAGGTACTAGTAATTTGTCTCATATGTAACCTTCATCTGCATAACACCCTTCCCTTCTTCCTCACCTGAACCCAATGTAAACATCAGTCTTACATCAGTCATCACCTGCACATCTGTTGAAGCAAATTGCATAGCTTATGCTTTTTAACAATGCTTATGCTGTTTAATAAAATTGATTAGTTGAAAGGTGCTATCAAACTTCTCCTAATTTTTGCCAACATGGACTAACATAGCTCTTCTCCAGCAACAATCTGCAACTGCAATCATAGACCTCTTTTACATTTGGTATAATAAAAGTACTATATGGAACATAAAGCAATATCTATCCGATTTTAGAATACCCTTGCCTTTATATTTACTGCAGAATTTGATTCATTGCTAATTTCATGTATGAGCAGTTGCATTAAAGTGTTGATTAATTTATTTATATCCTGCTTTTATTATTTTTATAAATTACTCAGGGAGGCAAACACTCCTTTCTCCTATTTCCTCCACAACAACAACCTTGTGAGCTGAATTGGGCAGAGAGAGAATAATTACCTCAAAGTCACCCACCTGGCTTTCATGCCTAAAACTGGAATAGAACTCACAATCTCCTGATTCTCCATTGAGAATGGAGACAGCAGCTAGTGTGGGTAGTGCTCGTCCAATCAGACTGAAGGACTGAGTCTGCCAATAATTATTAGTCTCGCCCTTGTTGCCGGGCAGGCCAGCTTTTGACTCAGTCCTTCAGTGGACGGGCGTGCGGGTCTTAGCTCTGTGCTTTTTTCTACTTATATATTCTCCTGCGTTTTGGAATTTGGTGTTTGACTCGGATTTCTCTGCGGTGACTTACCAACTCCTCCTGGAACAACTTCAGCAACTTATTGAGGCAGCGGTGCAAAAATCCTTGGCGGCAGCGTGCCGTTCTTCTGATGGGCTTGGTTCGACTCGTTCGGTCACTTCAGTTTCTCTGGAGCGGGAAGTCCAGGAGTGTGCACAGTTGGACCGGGCACCCGACTCTCCTACTTGTTCTCACTCAAGCCGCCCATCGGTTCTAACGGAGGCAGATTACAGTGATTCTGGGCTGTCGGAAGATGATAATCTTTCACCGGATCAACCAGCCTTCACCGGACTCTTTCCACAGTCGTTGTTTAGGTCCTTGCTTTTCAAGGCCGTTAATACAGTCCGTTTGTCTTCGCCTAACGCTGACCCGGCCCCTGCCTCTTCCTCTTCCTCTTCTGCTTCTGTGACCTTAGAGCCCATGTTTGCAGAGCCTTCAAGGCCAATGACTTCAATCCCTACTCCTCCCCTCTTCCTGGATGTAGTGAAACGACAGTGGACTTCTCCGGGATCTGCACCGCTCCCGTTCTCTAATGATCGTAAGAACTTTCAGGTGGCCTAGGACTTAGATTCTCTTCCGCGAATCCCGTCAGTAGACCCTCCTGTCGCCGCCTTGTTGCCTAACGCCGGTGTTCCCAGGGATCCGGAGGAGGGTCTTCGACCTGAGGAATGACGGTTGGACTTGGTTCTTCAGACGGTTGGACTTGGTTCTTCATCTGAGTTCAGCTTGGGCGATTAGGGCGGCAACCACAGCGTCCTTCAATCGCACAACCCTCTTGTGGTTGCGTCAACTGCAGGACAAGTTGTCTCCCGGGGACTCCTGTGCCAGACAGGACTTGAACAAGATCGTGGCCGCATTGCAGTTTTCGGCGGATTCCACCCTGAATGCCGCCCGTTTTGCTTCCAAGGATCTGGCTTCTTCCATTGCGGCTCGCCGTTTAGTCTGGCTCCGCCACTGGCAGGCAGATGCCCGTCATAAGTGGCGTCTCGCATCTATCCCTTTCGGGGGGTCCCGTCTCTTTGGTGACGCTTTAGACCCCTTCCTTACTGAAACCAAGGACAAGAGGAAGGTGTTGGCTACGGTGTACCGTAGGGGGGAGTCTCACTTCTCCCCTTATCCGCCTCGCTCACAGCTTCGAGGTCCTGACACTGGGGGGTCCGCTTCCTTTTCTTCCCCTAGACTGTTTAATCAATTTAACAGGCAAAGGGGTTCTCAGGATAGGTCCTTACGGGGAAAGCCATTTGTTTCTAGACGGCCCTTTTGAGGGGGAGAGGGTCGTTCCTATTGGCGCCGTCGTTGATTGCATTCCCAGCCCTCTCATAGGTGGTAGATTGGCCCTCTTTGCCGCCATTTGGGAGCGGTCCACCTCAGACAAGTGGGTCCAGGCCACCTTTCAATCAGGGCTGGCCATTGAATTTGTTTCCACTCCTCCAAACACCTTTGTCTGCTGTCCTCTTTCTCGTAACCCCGAATGGAGGTCCCATATGGACGCAGCGGTTTAGCATCTCCTGGCCATCAAGGCTATTCAATTGGTACCGCCTGGTCAGGAGCACACGGGGTTCTATTTCCAGTTGTTTCTTGTTCCTAAGTCTTTGGGGGGTGGCGACCTATTCTGGACCTTAAATGATTGAACAGGTATGTGGTGTACCGTAAATTTAAAATGCAATCCTTAAAGTCTATCCTAGAAGGTGTCCGGAGGGGCGATTTCCTCTCTTCCATTGACCTTACAGAGGCCTATTTACACATCCCTATCCTCCCCATAGACAGTTTTTGAGGTTTTGTTATGGTGGGGTGCATTACCAATATAGGGCTCTGCCCTTTGGCCTATCCTCCGCCCCCCCTCCCCCCGTACCTTTATGAAGGTATTAGCTGCCTTGGCGGCTTTTCTTCGACTCCGTTCAGTTAGACTTTTGTGTTACCTTGATGATATTCTAGTGTTGTCTCCCTCTGCCCAGCAAGCCGCTCTAGATGTTCGTCTTACTGTTGAGACTCTAGGGGCTCATGGTTTTTCAATTAATTTGGAAAAGAGCCACCTCTCTCCCTCCACTAGTTTAGTTCATTTAGGGTCCCTGATTGACTCACTCCAGGGCAAGGTTTTTCTCTCCCCCGATAGGCAGGACAGCCTGCGGAAGTTAGTCGCCCAGATTGAGGGGTGTTGGGTCGTTTCTCCCTATGTCTTGTCGCAACTTTTGGGGAAGATGATATCTGCCATATCCATAGTTCCCTGGGCACAGCTGCACTCCCGGGAACTTCAATGGTTTCTCTTGCCATTGCAGAAGGCGGGCAGAGGCACTTCATCAAGGCCGATTCCGGTCCCTCCTATGGTATGCTGGTCCCTTCGGTGGTGGCGTTCCCCTGCGCTCGCTGCGGGTTGCTTCTTCCTCGAACCCCTGAGGGTGGTGGTGATGACAGACGCCAGCCTCCTTGGCTGAGGAGCCCACTGCCAGGGCCATCTGGCTCAAGGGACATGGACTTCCGCGGAGTCTCGTTATCCAATCAATTGGCTGGAACTGCAGGCTGTCTTCTTCGCCCTGAAGGTGTTTCATCACCTTGTTTCCGGAGCTCACGTTCTCGTCCTGATGGACAATATTGCCGCCAAAGCGCACCTGAACAAGTTGGGGGGCACCAGGTTGAAATCCCTCCTCGCGGTGGCAATGAAGTTGGGACTCTGGGCGGAGTGCCACTTCTGTTCCCTTCGGGCACATTTCTGGTGTGCAGAATGTCCAGGCGGATTGGCTGAGTCGCCGTCGGGTAGACAATGCGGAGTGGCGCCTCAACCCACGCATCTTCCAGAACCTGTCGCTTTGGTTTGGCACTCCATTAGTCGACCTCTTTGCAACCCACGAGAATGCTCAACTTCTGCAGTTTTTCGCCCGGTATCCGGATCCTCATGTGGCCAGCGTTGACGCTCTACAGATTCCGTGGCCGACAGGCCTCCTGTATGCCTTTCCCCCGACGTCCCTCCTTCCCAGGGTCATCCACAAGATCTTATTCGAACGGGCGGAAGTGATCCTTGTGGCTCCTCATTGGCCCTGGAGGCCCTGGTTTGCTGACCTCGTGTCCCTCTCGGTGACCCCATCGTGGCGCATTCCTCTCAAGAACGACACCCTCTCCCAGGGTGCTCTGACTCATCCAGATCTGGCCTGGCTCAACCTGACCGCTTGGAGGTTGAGCGGAGCACGTTGAGGGTGGCAAACATCCCGGCGGATGTTATTCGAACATTACAGGCCTCCCGCCGTCCTTCTACGGACTGTATTTATTTTGCCACCTGGAGGACCTTCTGCACCTTGTGTTTCTGGAACGGCATGCCCTCTCTTCAACCTTCCATTTTGAACATTCTTATGTTTTTGCAAGAGGGTCTGTCCCAAGGTCTCTCCCCTAACACCTTACGTTGGCAGGTGGCCGCGTTGTCTTCTGTGCTTGCCTGCGGTTCCTTGTCGTCCTTGGCCCAGCATCCTTTGATCTGCCGTTTTCTCTGTGGTGCCACGAACTTGTGCTCTCCCGTGCTGCATAGATACCCTACTTGGGATCTTCCACTGGTGTTGGAGTCACTTATGGGTCCTCCATACGAGCCGTTATGGACTACTAGTCTCAGGCTTCTCTCCTGTAAGGTTGCCTTCTTGGTAGCCATAACTTTGGCCCGCCGCATTTCAGAAATTGCGGCTTTGTCCACCCGTTCTGATCTTTGTATATTTCACACGGACCTCGTTGTCCTCCGCTTGGACCCTACCTTTATGCCAAAGGTCAATTCTGTTTTTCACTGTTCACAGGATCTTATACTACCTAATTTCTGCCCCTGGCCTTCTCACCCACGGGAGTGACGTTGGCACACCCTGGATGTCAGACGGGCATTACGGATCTACCTTAAGAGGACGGCTTCCTTCTGCCGTTTGGAATTGCTGTTTCTCTCTTTCTTGCCTGTCTCCCAAAGATGTAAAGTCTCATCTACCATTGATCGCTGGATTTGACAGACTATTGCCTCGGCCTACGAACTTCGGTCACTTCCACGTCCGTCGCGATTGACTGCTTATTCCACCCGCAGTGTGGTTACGACGGCAGCGTGGGCAACCCAGGCTCCTTTGTTTGAAATCTGTAGAGTGGCCACATGGACTTTGTCTGTTCCTTTCATACTGCACTATAAACTGGACCAGTTTGCATCGGCAGAGGCCGCGTTTGGACGGGTTCTTCAAAGGGTCGTTGCCGGGGAGGGTGTTGCGGACCAGCCTGGTCCCCCCCTGACTTCGGGACAGTGAACTTGGGTATGTCCCACACTGGCTGCTGTCTCCACACTCAATGGAGAAGGAGCATTGGTCCTACCTGACACATTCCTTCTCGTTGAGTGGAGACAGCAGCCAGACCCTCCCTTTCTTGGGCTGGTCCTTACTGTTTACTGTACTTTCTACTTTCCTGTGCTTCCTTCTTATCCCACATGCCGAGTCTGTCTTCAAGTCTTCGCCAAAAGCTGGCCTGCCCGGCAACAAGGGCGGGACTAATAATTATTGGCAGACTCAGTCCTTCAGTCTGATTGGACGAGCACTACCCACACTGGCTGCTGTCTCCACTCAACGAGAAGGAACGTGTCAGGTAGGACCAATGCTCCTTTCCACTTGGTGCCTTAACCACTGTACCAAACAAAATATACCAGTTTGTTCAATAATTTGGCCCTAGTTTCTGCTTGCAGTTCAATGAAACATGAACACACAAAGTTGATACACAAACAGCAAAGAAATTTGCAACAATTATATTTTTATAGATGTACGATGATGAAATAATGAACATAACTTGTGGTATCTCTTAGAAATTTTGTTTCCATGCTATTTGTAAACAACCTATTTTATACAGGATATTGGGCTCATGATTTGTGACTAACTGCAAGTTTAAGAAAATTTCCATCATTGTCACTCTTCTCATCATCAGGTCAACAGGGTTGACGGGCAGGAGGGCATGGCTGGGTGGGCATGGCCAACTCGATGTCACTGGTATCGGGAGTACCTCTGATGGACTGGGGGTAATCCATTGTCTCCAGTGGAGGAAGGCAAGACCAGGCAAGACCAGGGAGAGCGCCAAATCCTTGTCCACCAGAGGAGCCTTGCTGTCCCTCCCAGGCCACGCGGAGGACCCCTGGACAGTGGCGCAGGCTGTCTAGAGCCCTAGGCAGCAGAGGGCAAGTGCCCAGCCTGCCCCTCGAGCTATCAGGGCACTGGAACCCCACAGCCCTCACAGCCCCACTTCCCAGAGGAGGTGCCCGGCTGCACTTACCTCTTCCTTGAGGCTGCTGCTGTTCTCGCTCTCCTTGGCCAGGTTGCTCATGTTGTGTGTGGGAGGGCAAAGTGTGTGGGTTAGAGGGAAGCCCATTCCCTCTCCATGGAAGGAGACCCGGCTTTGTAACCAAAGCATCCTCAGCGATAGGATGGAAGACCACCAGGAGAGGTCAGGAGGAGGAGACAGGATTCCTTCCTTCCTTCCTTCCTTCCTTCCTTCCTTCCTTCCTCCCTCCCTCCCTCCCTCCCTCCCTCCCTCCCTCCCTCTTCTTTTTCCCTCCCTCTTCATTCTCCTTTCTTCTTCCTGCCCCTGTTTCCTTCTTTTTCCTTCCGTGCTCTCTTCCCATCTTCCTTTCTTTTTCTTTCCTCTTTTCCTTTCTCCTTTCCTGTCCCTTCTTGGATGCTCAAATGAAAAAAGGGAAACATTTATCCTTTTGTTTTGCTTTTAGTTTGTTTTGCTAGCCCTCTGCCAGCGAAAATGGAGCCTGGGAGGGGGGTTGTTGGGTTGTGCGTGGCCTGCCCAGGTCCTGTTTTCGGCCACAACGGCCTCTTGAAGCCCTCTGCCAGTGAAAATGGATCTTGGGGGGGCCTGTGTGTAGCCCCTGGGCCCCATTTTTGGCTGGGACGGCCTCTTGCAGCCCTCTGCCAGCGAAAATGGGGCCCACTGTTTCCAGGGTAGCCACATGGGTCAGATCTAAGCACCCTGCGGGCCTTGAGTTTGACACCCCTGTTCTAAGTAATATAATATTATATAATTTATATATAAGTAGTCCTGGATTAACAACCATTTATTCAATAACTATTTGAAATTATGACTTCACTGAATCAAGAGATTTATGGCTGATCCTTGGAGTTGTGGCCAATGTAGCATTTGATCATCATTTGTGCAGGATTTATCTAACAATGACAACTGACAATTGGGACAACTGGTACTGCTGTCATAGGTCACCATGGCCACAGGACATTTGTTTTACAACTGTGTTGCTAAGTCACAAAATTTCCAGTCCCAATTACTATCCTTAACTGAGGACTACCTCTATTCTAAGTTCTTTGTGGATATCAGTTAATTGGGTTTGATCTCAGCTTCCTTTGCTTTTGCCTATACCTCTCTACTTTGGGCTTCTTTTTTTGATTAAGTAGCCTCAGTTCTGAAAACTCAGTAATTTTCAGTTATGGTGCTTCTTATGAATAATTGAAGATACTGAGAGTTGAAAATGCATGTGCCCTACACTAATCAACACTGTCTGATCTAATTCTTTCCCAAATATTTGAAAGGCCCCAAATCCAGATTTGTTTCAATGTTTTTCTTCTACCTTAATTATAGTTTGTATAGCTGATACCACTGGACAGTCGATTGAACTACTGAGTCTTGCAAAGAGTATTGTAGCCTCTAGGAATGCTTCTGAATTAGAGAATATATATATTTAATCCTACACATAGTTTATGTTCTGTGTGATTTGGTCCTAACTGCATTTTTTAAACATAAAAAGCAGTAATATTTCTTGCTTTTTAATATTTTACAGAAATACAAACTGTATGTTCTGTTCAAGTGTTTGCATAAATAGCTGAACTGTATGCCTTTGATCATTAGCATTTTATTCTCATAGGAAAAAAAGAAATAAACTGTTCCCTTTTTTGCTTGAAAGAAGACTTCTGTGTTCCATGCTGAATCTGAGTTTAATTCTTGGCTCAATCATTATTTTCTTTGTTTCTTTGGTAAGGCTTTTCTCTCTTTAAATTAATTGTGGAATAAATTAGGACAGGATAATAGCAAATAAAATGGCATGAAAATATTAATCCTGTATCTGGCAATAAATTAATTAAATTAATTAATTAAACTCGGACCACACATTTTCTGAATAGTTTTTATCCCAGAGCTATAATTGCACTCAACAATGAACTAAAGGGCCACCATCAGTGAGCTGTTGGACAGCATTACTTGGTATGTTGTGTGGATGTTTGGGTGGTTTGGGCAGGGAATTTGTGGTGAGTGGGGGTGTGTTTGGGGATTGTTATGTGTGTTGGGCCTGGTCTTTGGGTGTTAAGTGAATTTCGTTGAATGGGTATACTGTGCATATACGTACAATGACAATAAAGTTAAACTTAAACTTAAACCACGTGTGATTTGTGTGTTGGTTTAGATCTAATTCTCTATCTTTCTATGCAAGTTAGGCATTTGTTTTTATTCATACTCTAGAAAATGTAATATTAATTTGTGGAGTTCTTGGTGCTCTCTGAGCTTGGTTGTTTGCTTGCAGATAATTCATTATTCATCAGTGTAAAGGAGTATGGAATTTTCTGCCTATATACATGCAGTAGTTTGCCTTCTCAATTTTGGTTAGGGTATAGTTTCCTCTTTGGTGGTTCCTTGATTATTGTTTTCTACCTGATGTTTGCCTGGTGCTGATCCATGTTTATTTGAGTGTTGGTTGCTGGAGGGGCTGTGTTCTAGTTGATTTGTTTCTTTCCTAGTTTTTTATTGTCTCTTTTGAATGGTGGGTAAATATGGTTTATCTCTATGTGTCTACTGATGTCTGATTTGGCTTAATCTAAGCGATAATAGTTTCTCAGTTAAAACTGTATTTGAATCTGTCCAGTTGTTCTTAGATTATTAATTAAAATTAATATCATTAACATTAACATTAACCTAAAATGGACACCCAACATCAAAAACATCATAAAAAAAGCACAACAAAGAATGTTCTTCTGCGCCAACTCAGAAAGCTCAAACTGCCCAAGGAGCTGCTGATACAGTTCTACAGAGGAATTATTGAATCTGTCATCTGCACCTCTATAACTGTCTGGTTTGGTTGTGCAACCCAACAAGACAGACACAGACTTCAGAGGATAATTAGAACTTCAGAAAAAACAATTACTACCAACCTGCCTTCCATTGAGGACCTGTATACTGCACGAATCAAAAAGAGGGCTGTGAAAATATTTACAGACTCCTCGCATCCTGGACATAAACTGTTTCAACTCCTACCCTCAAAATGACGCTATAGAGCACTGCACACCAGAACAACTAGACACAAGAACAGTTTTTTCCTGAATGCTATCACTCTGCTAAACAAATAATTCCCTCAACACTATCAACTAGTTACTAAGTCTGCATTACTATTAATCTTCTCATCATTCCTAGCACCCATTTCTTCCCACTTATGATTGTATGATTGTAACCTTGTTGCTGGTATCCTTAAAATTTGTATTGACTGTTTCCCTATGATTATCACTAAGTGTTATACCTTATAATTCTTGACGAATGTATCTTTTCTTTTATGTACACCGAGAACATATGCACCAAGACACATTCCTTGTGTGTCCAATCACACTTGGCCAATAAAGAATTCAATTCAGTTCTGTTCTGTTCTGTTCCGTTCCGTTCCGTTCCGTTCCGTTCCGTTCCATTCCATTCCATTCCATTCCATTCCATTCCATTCCATTCCATTCTATTCAAAAAATTAGTAAAAGAGGTAACCAATATTTTGGTCTGCTTGGAGAATTGGATTTTATTTAGATATTACCTATTTCCTTAAGTTGTCAGTTTGAGAATTCTGTTCTCCAATCATGAGTTTGAGAATTCTATAGTTTATCTTTTTCAGCATTGAATATTTGCATTTTTAATATGTGAAGTTAGAAGCTTGTGTTTTATCTTTTTAAAACAAAGTTTCATTTTATTTATGAACTTTATTTATATACTTATACTTAGGCATGGAAAACCAAAGGTACAAGTACAGATTAGTGAAACCTTGCTCAAAAACAGTAACTGTAAGAGGGACCTTGGATCAGTTAAACATGAGTTAGTAGTGTGCGGCAGCAGCCAAAAAAGCTAATACAATCTTTGGTTGTATAAACAGAGGCATAGAATCAAAATCAAATGAAATATTAGTATCACTTTATAAAGCCTTAGTAAAGCCACACCTGGAATACTGCATCCAGTTTTGGTCACCACAGTACAAAAAAAAATGTTGAGACTTTGGAAATAGTGCAAAGAAGAGCAACTAAGATGATTAAAGGACTGGAAACTAAAACATATGAAGAATAGTTACAGAATTTGGGTTTGGCTAGTCTTGAGAAAGTGACTGGACAGTCACCTGTCTGAAATAGTATAGGCCAGGATCTGCTTGAGCAGGGGGTTGGACTAGAAGATCTTTAAGGTCCCTCTCAGCTCTATTCTGATTGAGTGATTGAGTGATTGATTGATTGATTGAATGAATATGTCTGTTGAGTTTGGCTTGTCTTCTATGGCGAGAGGGAAAAGCTGAATGATTTAGTTACATTCCTGTATATTACAAGACCAAGATATTATATTATAAACATTATTTCATTGTTTGTATTTTCACCTTTCAACTACCAGAAAGGCAGCACATATTATTACAACGCTACTTCTCACATATACTAGTGTCAGGTGAATGCCAGTGAAGCACCCTCTGGAAGACAGATGTTGGCAGCAGAAACTACTAAATTGTTATCAAACAGGTAAATGTATCTAAGGTATAAAGATTCAGAGGACTTCTGGGACAGGAGGTTCTCCAGTGCACTGCTTGGAGAATCCAAAGTGTGGGTTGTTCACGGTGAGTTTGTCAGAGACTGAGTGTGTATTCCTTTAAATTTTCTGCCTCGGTTCCACCTCCTCTGCTCGGCTGATGTCAGTTTAGTTCACTCAGTCGAATGGAAGAGACTGAACTTCGGATGCTTTGGATTTTCTCTCCCTTTCCTTTTGTTTTTCTGGACTGCTTGCCTGCCTTGACTTTGGACTGATTGACACTTTACGAGGGGTGGTGAGTCCTCCCGGGGCCTTGGCCCGCCTTGGAAACTTGTTATCAGTCAGCAACCCCTCTGGAGCTCTGTTCCTAGTAGGGTCGTCGCTGCAAGTTTTTTTTGCCACCGGTGGTGTGTCGATTGCTGGCTGGCGGTCCTCCCACTACCACCTCTCCCCCTTACTGGCTTGGATTGGATTGGTGTCCTCTGAGTCCCTGCTACTGGCTGGAGCAAACTCAGCAGCTTAACTTTATGACCGCTTAGCTTGAAGCTCTTGTGCCTTGCTAGCGAGTCTTGCGGCTAATTTCTGTCGGATTTGGGCTTTCTGAGCGGAATCGCTTGCGCGACCGCCGGATTGTGCCTCCCATAATTGTCTCGGCAGCTGATCGACCCGCAGAGGCATCGCCTCGATAGACCTGCCCTGGCTGCTTGCCCCGTCATTGCCGCCGCGGAGCTGAGGCATTTTTTTTCCCGCCCGCCGCCATTTTGGATCCTAGCCTTTGGGGAGCGGCGGTTGAACGGATACCATTTTCCTTCTGGCCTGCGCCACTTTTACGAGCTGATTGCCTCCCCTTGGAATTTCATCCGTGCGTCGCTGGATCTGCGTCTTCCTGAGGGTCCCTTTGGGCAGCGGAGGCGCCGGCTTTGCGGATCGCCGCCCCACACATGGCCGCCCCTGTTCTAATCTTCAGCACAGGCGCAGGAGCCTCCCCTCCTCTGCCTCGCGCCATTTTCAAACTTTGGCCGGATCGCTGGTTTGGGCCTGCTATAGTCGCTAATAATTTCCTGCGGACACCAGCTGTCATCCCTGGACGGTTAAGCTTCATCAGGGCTTCTACTGAGAGCGGCGTGGTTCTCATTTTTGCTGCGGAGAGCTTCCTTTGGCAACTTTTCTGTCATCTCCTTTTGTACGGACTCTTCCTTAGTGCCTTCAGTTACCGGCTGTCCCTTGCCCTATAGCCTCATATTTGTTGGTGATATTTAAAAAACAACAACAAAAAAAAACAAACAAAACTATTACAAGTTACTTACCTCGTTACTGCTGAGCCATTCCCTATGGTGGACCCGGAGCTGTCCTCCGACCTCGACCTCTCTTGACGGGCAGTCTGTCAATGACCCAGTCCCTGCCACAAAATCTACTAAGTCAAGGGCACGTGCCTCGCGTGCGGCTTCTGCTCCTCCATCTTCCTCCGCTCAGACCACCACCAGCGGCCCTTCTAAAAGTAAGGATGAGCAACGGCGGCATTGTGCATTGGAGCGTCAATTTCGTCTGGCCCAGCAAAAGGCCTTGGCCGCTGAACCCAAACTGTTGCCCGCAGTCTTCAGACCTGCGCCGGCCGCTTAGCCCCTGCTAGAATCGGGTCCTCAACCCAGTTCGGAGAAGACCGTTTCACTTTCTGGTTCGGCCGGGACTGCTTCCGTGGCCTTCAACCTGTAGCGGGGCCTGCTCCCCGTCGGCCCTCCGGCCATGCTGCCCCTTCAGCGACCTATACCCCCATAGCTGCTGGTCTCCGACAAAGAGAGGGTTCCTGTCCTGATCTGCCTTTGGATGTCCAAACCATTGTGGCAGCCACAATATCCAATCTCCTGGCATCAGGCACCTGGTCTGCTGCCGCCCCGAGTTCTCAGCCACTTCCTCAGTCTCCAGCAGCGAACGCTTCTGGTCACTACCTCGATTACGAATGCTACCAGGACTTTATCCATAGTGAGGTCACTAACTGGGAGTACGAGGACCATAGGGAATCGGAATTTTTGGAGGATGAAGGCCTCCTACCGGACAGACCTCCGCTCACCAGGCTTTTCCGCCCAGCCTTGTTTAAATCACTGCTCCATAAGGCCAAGGTCTCCACTAATTTGGCGGATCCCTCCGACCAACAGGCCGCATCTACGTCCTCCCTTCCGATGGCCTCTTCAATGTTCAGGCTGCGGCTCAGGACTTTATTCCCTGCCCCCAGCTTTTCTCGGAGGTCATTCAAAGGCCATGGGGCCTGCAAGCTTCCTTGCCAGCTCCAAACGGCCTGGATAAGAAATTGTACTGTTCGGCACCTAACCTCCAGAATATGCTGCAGCTGCCATCTGTAGACGCTCCCATGGCTCAGCTGACGGTGTCCTCGGTTCTGACTAGTGATGTCGCGGATAGGTTGTGAACAGAGGACAGGAGGGCGGAGGTCCTTCTGCACAAGAACCATCAAGCAGCCGCTTGGGTGATCAGGGCAGCAACATCGGCGTCCTTTTTCAATCGCGCCTCCCTCATCTGGCTCCGCCAGTTACAGGATCGCCTCCTTCCGGACGACAAGCGACTACACCAACACATCAACAAGTTGGTGGCGGCTGCTGAATACTTCGCCGATGCGTCCTTAGACGTGGCTAAGTTCGCCTCCCGATCCCTCGCTGCCACCGTCGCCTCCCGCCGTCTCCTGTGGCTACGCCAGTGGAGGGCGGACAATAAGTCTAAATGGCAGCTGGCCTCCGTCCCATTCAAGGGGGCGAACCTGTTTGGTGCAGCGCTTGATCCCATCCTAGTCGAGGATAAAGACAAGCGGAAAGTGATGCCGACTTCTTATAGACGGGATCGTCGTTATTCACCATATCTGCAGCAGCCGCCCTTTCGGGCGGATCCGAACCCAGCAGGTCCTATCAGTACCGTCCGACCACTCAAAGGTTTTACAGACCATCCAACAGATCCAGCTTTTGGGACAGGGGTCGTCGCCAGCCTTCCTTCAAGAGACCTTTCCGGGGTTCGGGCAACCGTCCCTTCCGGAGGGGGAAGTGACTACCCCCATTCGGCTCCCATTGGCGATCGGCTACATCTTTTCAGGGCCCAATGGGAGCTAACCACTACGGATGCGTGGGTCCGGCAGCCCGTGTATCTCGGACTTACGCTGGAATTCAGCTCACTCCCTCCTCCCAGATTCATCCGGTGTCCCGTCCCATCCAATCCGGAAAAGCGGAGCTTAATGGAGGCGGAGATCCAACATCTCCTGGACATCCTGGCCATAGAGTCGGTCCCTCTACGACACCGGGGACCGGATTCTACTCCGTTTTTTTCCTGGTGGCCAAAAGTTCCGGGGGATGAAGAGGGATTCTGGATTTAAAGGCGCTCAACAAGTTTATAAAGTACCATCAGTTCAAAATGCAAACGCTGCGGTCGATATTGGATTGTATTCGTCCGGGAGACCTGATGACTTCCATCGACCTGAAGGAAGCCTACCTGCACATTCCCATCCATGCGGCGCATTGTCGCTTCCTCCGGTTCACCTACGACAATCGGCATTTCCAGTACCGGGCCATGCCGTTTGGTCTCTCGTCTCCCCGCCGGACTTTTACAAAGATGTTGGCTGCTGTGGCCGCTTCCCTCCGGCTGCTCCCTGTACGACTTTACTGCTACCTGGACGACATTCTCATCCTTTTGTCGTCACCTGCCCAGGCAGTAATGGATCTTGAGGCGGTGACATCCTCTCTTCGGTCGCATGGCTTCACGCTGAACCTCGAGAAGAGTCATCTCCATCTGACCACCCGGATTCTTCACCTGGGGGCGGTCCTGGACTCTCAGCTGGGCATGGTGTTTCTGTCGGAAGACCGTCATCTCAGTATTTGCTCCTTGGTGTCCCAGATATTGTCACTCCCGCGTGTACCATTGCTGCTTCTATCAACTCTATTGGGGAAAATGATATCATGTATATCCATCGTCCCATGGGCCAGATTTCATTCCCGGCCTCTGCAATGGTACCTCTTGCCGTTTCAGAAAACACGTCGCAGCAACTCCAGATCCCGGGTCCGGTTGCCTGGGGTGCGTGATTCCCTACTCTGGTGGACCTCGCCATCCGTGCTCTCCGGGTGTCTGTTTCAAGGCCTGCCCCGAGTGACGGTCACCATGGACGTGAGCCTGATGGGCTGGGGCGCTCACCTTTGGACCCATGTCACGCAGGGCCGCTGGTCTCCGACAGAAGCGGTCAACGACATCAATTGACTCAAGCTTCGTGCGATCAGACTCGCCCTCCTTCACTTCCAAGCTCTCGTGGAGGGCCAACACATCCGGATCCTCACGGACAACGTGACAGCGAAGGCGCATGTAAATCATGAGGGAGGAACGCGCTCTGCGCCATTGATGACGGAGGCGACCAGACTTCTGGCTTGGGCAGAGCTCCACACTTGGTCGTTGACGGTGGACCCTATTTCCGGGACTGACAACCGTCAAGCGGATTGGCTGAGCCGACAGCAAAACGACCACGCAGAATGGCGCCTCCATCCGTCCCTCTTCCGCGAGCTGTCCGCCAGGTTCGGCCGGCCCGTACGTGACCTGTTTGTGCATCCAGCCAATGCTCAACTACCGAGATTCTTCTCCTGGTTCCAGTGTCCCACGGCAGAAGGCATTGACGCTCTCCTCTGTCCCTGGCCCCAGGGCCTGTTATACGCCTTCCCCCCTCCCGCTCCTGCCGAGGGTGATCCGGAAGATTCTTCCGGAACAAGCAGACGTCCTCCTGGTCGCTCCACGCTGGCCGCGCAGATCGTGGTTCGCCGACCTGATGAGCCTCTCAGTTGCCCCTCCATGGCGGATCCCGGACCACAAAATCTCTCTCAGCCAGGGGTTCATACTGCATCCAGAGCCCCAATGGTTGCAGTTGACCGTCTGGCACTTGAGAGGATCCGCCTGACCAAGGACAACCTTTCAGGAGGGGTTATCTCCATCATCCAGGCCTCCAGACGGCCTTCTACGACAAGGATTTACAACGCCACCTGGCGTTCATTCTGCTCTTGGTGCGCCTCTAGGCACTCCGATCCCACTTCGGCCTCAGCATCCGATGTCTTGGAATTCCTGCACGCTGGTTTTGTTAAGGGCCTCGTGGTGAGCACGCTCCGCAGGCATGTGGCTGCCTTGGACACCGTTCTTTCCGACGGCTTTGACGTCCCCCTTTCTCGCAACCCGTGGATTAGGTCCTTCCTGAGGGTGCGTCTAATCTCCGCCCTCCCAGTGTTCATCGCTACCCTACCTGGGACCTTCCGCTTGTCCTCCAAGCCCTTATGTCCCCTCCCTTTGAACCCTTGGGATCTATTGGATTACGCCTCCTTACCCTCAAAGTCGTATTTCTAGTCGCAATAACATCGGCACGACGAATTTCGGAATTGGCAGCCCTGTCTGTACGGGACGATTTGTGCGTTTTCCACTCTAATCGAGTCGTCCTCCGGCTGGACCCTTCCTTTCTGCCGAAAGGCAATTCGATATTCCATCTTGCGCAGGAGCTGGTCCTTCCGGATTTTTGCCCAGATCCAAAACACCCGTTGGAGGGCCAGTGGCATACCCTTGACGTTTGGAGGGCCCTATGTCGATACAGCAAGCTAACTTCGACCTTCCGTCGTTCAGAAGTTCTGTTTGTCTCGTTTCTTCCGGCGTCTCTTGGCCAGAAGGTTTCCGCTACTACTATAGGACGATGGTTGAAAGCCTGCATATGTAAAGCCTTTACTTTGTTGGGCAAACCTCTCCCAGGCAACGTCCTACCACATTCCACTAGAAGTGCTTCTACGTCTGCTGCGTGGGCAGCTCAGGCCTCGGTTTCTGAAATATGCAGAGCGACCACATGGACGACCTTGTCTCCATTCATTAGGCATTATAAAATTGACTCCTTTGCTGCGGCTGACGCCTCCTTTGGTCGCCGAGTGTTGCAATCGGTCGCTGCCTCCGTGTCTACCCTGGACCTGTCCGATGGCCCCCCCTGAGGAACTTGCTTGGGTATATCCCAAGCTTTGGATTCTCCAAGCAGCGCGCTGGAGAACGGACGTTGCTTACCTGAACGTCCTTTCTCGGCGCACTGATGGAGAATCCAACCCATCTCTTTTCTAATGGATTCAGGTCCGGTTGCTCGGACTATGGTCTACCGTCTGCTCTTTCCCTTTTTCTTCGTGAACTAAATTGACATCAGCCGAGCAGAGGAGATGGAACCGAGGCAGAAAATTGAAAGGAATACACACTCAGTCTCTGACAAACTCACCGTGAACAACCCACGCTTTGGATTCTCCATCAGCGCGCCGAGAAGGGACGTTCAGGTAAGCAATGTCCGTTTGCCTGCTTCTCAGTTATTAGTATCCCTGATGCTACAGCTGAATATCAACATTAGAATAAGCATCTAAAAAGTAGCGCAGCAGATATGATTTGCTGAATTGCTATCATGAGACAGAAAATCCTTTAAAAGGCACAAGTTGAGATAACCCTTGATGGCTGCAGAAAAACAGTAATTGATTGGGCCACATTTTTGTTCATCTTTAGACAAGGAAGGAAAAATTATAAGTGATTATTGGGTTCCTGTGAATATTGTAGATTTGAAAAAAACTTAGGTATGCTGATTAGAGTTCTGTTTTAATGATAAATAATTGAATGTGCCTCCTCAAACGTTGTGTTTTATTTTATTGTGAGATCAGAAGACTTGGGTGATGACAAGCTTGGTTGTTTACAAATCCCAAAGAATAACATCTCTCTCTTTTTACGTTTTGTGGTATCTATTGTTACAGTTGATCATGGCCTTTTTCCTGCAATAAATGCAATCTTAGAAAAGTAATGGTAGGATTTCATTTAAAAGTCCACATGATAATCACCTCTCAAAGAGGTTAGGTCATTTGATTATCAATTTTTTATGATAATGGATATTTATAAATTCATCTCACCTTTATACGGTAAATGGGTTTTATCTAAAAAAAAGTTTTTAAGTCCTACAAAAATTGGAATTTTGAATAATTACTGATGGCTTTTCTTTCTGTATAATTACTGTATTTTTTGGACTATAAGACGCACCGGAGTATAAGATGCACCAAGATTTCAAAGAGGTAAACAAGAAAAAAAAAAAAGTTTTTGCTCTCCTTGGCCCCCAAACCTTCTGCAGGCCCCATTGTTTTCAAAAAACAGGCCCATTCATGAAAAATGGGCCTGTTTTGGCCTCCCAAACCTCCTACATCACGTTTTTGTCCTCCCCAGCCCCCAAGAGCAGTCTGCAGGTCTCCCAAACCTTCTGCAGGCCCTGTTTTTGCAAAAAACAGGCCCATTTTTGCAAAAATGGGACGCGTGGGGTGGGGTTTCAGGAGGCCAAAAATGGCTATATTCGGTGTATAAGACACAATAACATTTCCACCCTCTTTTGGGGAGGCGGGAAAAGTGTGTCATATACTCTGAAAAGTACAGTACTTTCATTTATAAGTGTTAAAAATGGAGCTTAGCATGCTTATTTCTTACAAACCTTCAATTTTACTGCTTCAGTTTCAACTGTTAACTGTAGGTCAGTGGTTCTCAACCTTCCTAATGCCGCGACCCTTTAATACAGTTCCTCATGTTGTGGTGACCCCCAACCAGGGGTGGGTTCTAATTTTTTTTTACTACTGGTTCTGTGGGCGTGGCTTATTTTGTGGGCGTGGCTTGGAGGTCATGTGACTGGGTGGGCATGGCTAGCTGGTCATGTGACCAGGTGGCCATGGCTAAGTGTATAGGGACTACTCAGAGGGCTGAAAAAAGTCATTTCTGACAGGTCCTCGCACTTATGACCATCCTCACATTTATGCCTGTGCAGCATTCTTAACAACCATGTCACTCATTTCACAACTGCTTCTCTTCAACATGGTATAAGATAGGGCAAAAAACGTAAAATGTGAGGACAGTCGTAAATTCGAGGACTGGTCAAAAGTGCGAGGACCAGTCAAAAATAACTTTTTCAGCCCTCTGAGTAGTCCCTGTGCACAAAAGGACTACCCAGAGGGCTGAAAAATGTGATTTCTGACAGGTCCTCACACTTTTGACCGGTCTTCGCAGTTATGACTGGTCATCATTTATGCCCATTGTACCATTCTTAACAACCGTGTCACTCATTTCACAACTGCTTCTCTTCACCATGGTGACAAGATAGGGCAAAAACATAAATTGTGAGGACAGCCGTAAGTTCGAGGACTGGTCAAAAGTGCAAGGACCAGTCAGAAATAACTTTTTCAGCCCTCTGAGTAGTCCATATGCATAAAAGGATACAGCAATAGAGAGGGATGAAGGAAGGGAAGGGAAATTAGAGTAGGAGTGAGGGTAAGAGAGGGAGGAAGAGAGGAGGGGAAGGAGAAAGGAAGAGGAAGTAGGGAGAAGAAGAAGGGGGGGAAGAGAAAGTAAGAAGGAAAGAAAAGACAGAGGTGGTAGGTTTGAGGAGAAAGATTGCTGTACAATAAAAAAGATGAAAGGAAAGAAAGCCAACTCCAAACAAATATAAAGATATAAAGATAAAGAGTGAATTGTTAAACTTTAAAGAATAAAAGAGAACAAATAGGAATAAATAGCAATAATTAGAAACACACATACAAACATACAACGTATTTTCTTTGAATAGAGTATTTGGCAGGTCCACAAATTTAAACAGTTGTAGGAGGTTAGCACCCACCCCTTTCCTAGAAGAATGAAATATTTTGGGAAATATTAAAAAGGCAGAATATTATATTTCCCTGGATGAGAAATGGAGAAGCATATTTTACAGACAAAGCAGCTCCCACCTTCCTGCCCCCCACCCTTTGTTAATGGGCCAGAGGCAGAAAGTCAGTCCTTTGTCAAAGGACATTTGCAACACTTATAGCAACAGAAACTAACACAGTGGGCCCCATCAAGCCATGTGATCCTGTCCACCATTAAAACATCTTTCCAAACAGTCTCCATGTTTCCAGTGTCTTTTTCCCACTTGGAGCAGAACCCAGAAGGATATTTCTTCCAACACAGTATTTAGTCATTTCAATTAAATTTACAATTTCTATATTTCCTTTTTACCATATTTATTCCTCATCTATTTTAAAAAAAAAACAATATTACCCTTCATCGTCATCTCTAATCTTAATCAAATTCAATTTTTCCCTTCTATATTATACCCCTTCACATTGTCATCTATTTTCATATCCATCCTCACATTGGTTAATTATGTAATACAGTTGTTTAATACAAATTCAACATTTTAATATAAATCAATTAGTTATATAACTATCTTTTTTTGTATATTAATCAATATGAACATGAATATTCCAATTATTTCCATGCAATCCAATTTCTTACAAATCAATTAATTATATTTACCAATAATAATAAACCAAATAATTTCCCCCATGTATTCCTCCAAACCACAACTTAACCGTTTCTGCTTTCAACACAATATACAATTAATAGTATCTCAATTATTACAATTCCCTAGTTAAATAGAGCAGTGGTTCTCAACCTTCCTAATGCCGCGACCCTTTAATACAGTTCCTCATGTTGTGGTGACCCCCAACCAGGGGTGGGTTCTAAATTTTTTTTACTACCGGTTCTGTGGGCGTGGCTTATTTTGTGGGCGTGGCTTGGAGGTCATGTGACCGAGTGGGCGTGGCTAGCTGGTCATGTGACCGGGTGGCCATGGCTATGTGTATAGGGACTACTCAGAGGGCTGAAAAAAAGTCATTTCTGACAGGTCCTCGCACTTTTGACTGGTCCTCACACTTATGACCATCCTCACATTTATGCCTGTGCAGCATTCTTAACAACCATGTCACTCATTTCACAACTGCTTCTCTTCAACATGGTATAAGATAGGGCAAAAAACGTAAAATGTGAGGACAGTCGTAAATTCGAGGACTGGTCAAAAGTGCGAGGACCAGTCAAAAATAACTTTTTCAGCCCTCTGAGTAGTCCCTGTGCACAAAAGGACTACCCAGAGGGCTGAAAAATGTGATTTCTGACAGGTCCTCACACTTTTGACCGGTCTTCGCAGTTATGACTGGTCATCATTTATGCCCATTGTACCATTCTTAACAACCGTGTCACTCATTTCACAACTGCTTCTCTTCACCATGGTGACAAGATAGGGCAAAAACATAAATTGTGAGGACAGCCGTAAGTTCGAGGACTGGTCAAAAGTGCAAGGACCAGTCAGAAATAACTTTTTCAGCCCTCTGAGTAGTCCATATGCATAAAAGGATACAGCAATAGAGAGGGATGAAGGAAGGGAAGGGAATTTAGAGTAGGAGTGAGGGTAAGAGAGGGAGGAAGAGAGGAGGGGAAGGAGAAAGGAAGAGGAAGTAGGGAGAAGAAGAAGGGGGGGAAGAGAAAGTAAGAAGGAAAGAAAAGTCAGAGGTGGTAGGTTTGAGGAGAAAGATTGCTGTACAATAAAAAAGATGAAAGGGAAGAAAGCCAACCCCAAACAAATATAAAGATATTAAGATACAGGAGCCTTGGTAGTACAGTGGTTTAATGCACCCTGTTATTAACACAGCTGCCTGCAATTTCTGCAGGTTCGAATCTTACCAGGCTCAAGGTCGACTCAGCCTTCCATCCTTTCTAAGGTAGGTGAAATGAGGACCCAGTTTGTGGGGGCAATAAGCTGACTTTGTATAAATATACAAAAGTATGAAGGCTATTGCTTAATGCATTGTAAGCTGCCCTGAGTCTCCGGAGAAGGGCGGCATATAAATCAAATTAAAAAAAAAAAAAAAGATAAAGAATGAATTGTTAAACTTTAAAGAATAAAAGAGAACAAATAGGAATAAATAGCAATAATTAGAAACACACATACAAACATACAACGTATTTTCTTTGAATAGAGTATTTGGCAGGTCCACAAATTTAAACAGTTGTAGGAGGTTAGCACCCACCCCTTTCCTAGAAGAATGAAATATTTTGGGAAATATTAAAAAGGCAGAATATTATATTTCCCTGGATGAGAAATGGAGAAGCATATTTTACAGACAAAGCAGCTCCCACCTTCCTGCCCCCCCCCTTTGTTAATGGGCCAGAGGCAGAAAGTCAATCCTTTGTCAAAGGACATTTGCAACACAATAGCAATAGAAACTAACACAATGGGCCCCATCAAGCCATGTGATCCTGTCCACTATTAAAACATCTTTCCAAACAGTCTCCATGTTTCCAGTGTCTTTTTCCCCACTTGGAGCAGAACCCAGAAGGATATTTCTTCCAACACAGTATTTAGTCATTTCAATTAAATTTACAATTTCTATATTTCCTTTTTATCATATTTATTCCTCAACTATTTTTTTTAAAAAAAACAATATTACTCTTCATCCGCATCTCTAATCTTAATCAAATTCAATTTTTCCCTTCTATTCTATATTATACCCCTTTGCATTGTCATCTATTTTTATATCCTTCCTCATATTGGTTAATTATGTAATACAGTTGTTTAATACAAATTCAACATTTTAATATAAATCAATTAGTTATATAACTATCTTTTTTGTATATTTATCAATATGAACATGAATATTCCAATTATTTCCATGCAATCCAATTTCTTACAAATCCATTAATTATATTTACCAATAATAATAAACCAAATAATTTCCCCCATATATTCCTCCAAACCACAACTTAACCATTTCTGCTTTCAACACAATATACAATTAATAGTATCTCAATTATTACAATTCCCTAGTTAAATAGAGCTTTTTTTCTTTTGTGTTTTAAAATCTTGAACCTCCTCTTGCCCTAAATTTCCCATTGTTTGCAGTTTTGTACCTACCTTTTTTGGTGAGGAAAAAGAAAAAGAAACCTCTCTGCCTCATTTTGTCACGTTGCAGCTAAGACCCTGCTTTCGCTTTCTCTTTTCAGTATAGCTAGGGGGAAAAAAACTTGCTCCAGGAATTTACCTCTTTGCAGCTAGCTCTTTGAAGCCCCGCGGCAAGAATTTAAAGTTTTTTTTCCCTCTAGCCACCAGCTGGGACTCCGGAGCAGCAATAGATTGGGAGTGGGCGGGGTAAGCGAACGGCGACCGGGCGATCCAGCAGAGGCAGAGGGTGAGTGAAGGCGAGGGGGGGGAGAGAGGGCTTTGGCGACCCCTGGGAAATGGCCGTTCGACCCCCAAAGGGGTCGCGACCCCCAGGTTGAGAACCGCTGAAATAGAGCTTTTTTTCTTTTGTGTTTTAAAATCTTGAACCTCCTCTTGCTCTAAATTTCCCATTGTTTGCAGTTTTGCACCTACCTTTTTTGGTGAGGAAAAAGAAATCTCTCTGCCTCATTTTGTCACGTTACAGAAAAGACCCTTCTTTAGTTTCAATTTCGCTTTTCAGCATATGTAGGGGGAAAAAAATTTGCTCCAGGAATTTACCTCTTTGCAGCCCCGCGGCAAGAATTTAAAGTTTTTTTTCCCTCTAGCCATCAGCTGGGACTCCGGAGGCAGCAATAGATTGGAAGTGGGCGGGGTAAGCGAACGGCTACCGGGCGATCCAACAGAGGTAGAGGGTGAGTGAAGGCGTGGGGGGGGGAGAGAGAGGGCTTTGGCGACCCCTGTGAAATGGCCGTTCGACCCCCAAAGGGGTCGCGACCCCCAGGTTGAGAATCGCTGCTGTAGGTAGACTGAGGGGGAACAGCCTTGTGGGTAGTGTAGACTTCTGCTTAATTTCAAAATTACATTCCTTCGGTAACAGTGGTTTTATATTACCAAGCAGCTGATCCTTTGATAAAGAATAAGAAAATAAATACAAAAGAAAGGGTATGTTTGTTCTGTAAGAGAAATAAGGGCTATATGATCTGCCTCTTTTTTGTCCTTGTCCAATATTGTTTTTGCCATCCCTCCAGTGAAATTTCTGATAGATTACTCCTAAAGGAATGCAGCACATTTTTCCATCTTTGGTGTAAATGGAATCATTTACTTGAGGTTTATATGTGGCTTTGACCATGTATTTACATACAGCATGAGAGATTATTATTAATAAAATGCAAACCATTCATGACCAGTAGTCCTGAATATATTATTACCTAGATATTAATCATTATCTTGCATGTTTAAATAATAAAATGAACAATTGGCAAAATCCATCCTGAAAACTAATATATAGATCAAATTGCTACAAAACTGGTTGCCATCTGTTCATATTGTGTAAGAGAATAATAATTTTCCTTGGATTGCATTCAATCATAATTTTGCATAATTTTCACCCAAATCCGCCTCTAGTGTTTCCATTATTACAGTTCTCTGGTGTATATATAATATTCAGCAATCTCTAATTATTGATTCCTACTTTCAATAACCACATTATGACGCCAATACATACTTTCATATATTTTAGCCACTTAATTTCTAATTAAACCTATATGCTTACTTTTCTATCTGTATTTATCAGTTCCATTACAGAAAACAAGAGTATTTTTTTTCAGAACTCTTTTTCACATCAATCCATTTTCTCATAGCTTCACTAATATGAAACTGTGTTTTGTTCATTTCATTTGATCCGTACTACACCATTTATTCCTCTTTCATTTCAGTCTTATCTTCCATATACTATGGTTGTTACCAGAGGTTACCAGTCTATATCACATATAAAAATGATGCTGGACTTTGGGTAGCGACATCACAGTGAAGCGGACTGGGGAAACGGGCTCCCGTTATTTCCGCCTGATTTTGCCTGTCGGGAGACCTTAAATGGTCAAAGTTAATTAATAAACCATAAACAGATTCTTTTGATTACAATATACACTACAAACAATAAGCAGGAAGAATTTTATAAAAAACTCCACAAAAAGATAACCAAAATGGACTATGAAAACATATATATGATAGGGGACTTCAATGCAATTGCGGATGCCAAAATAGATTACAGAAGCAGTAAAAAAAGTTAAAAAAATAAGGACACTCCCAAAATCCTTTTTTGAAATGACACAAGAATTAGGCTTACAGGATATATGGAGAGAGCTAAACCCAAAGACAGACCAATATACATTCTATTCGAATAGACATCAATCATAGTTGAGAATAGATATGGCATGGATGTCGTCAGAAATGAGAATAGACATCCAGGAGGTAGATATAGAAGTGAATATATGAGCAGACCACAATCCATTAAAATTACATGGAAGGGACAAAGGAAAAAACCGAGATGGCACTGAATCAAACTATTCTAAAAGATAAGGAGTTTACACAAACGATGGAAAAAGAAATGGAATTTTTCTTTAAAGAAAATAGAAAAGAAGAAACATCACTGCAAACTGTTTGGGGCAGGGCAAAAGCTTACATGTGAGGATTAGCAATGACATATATAGCAAGAAAAAGTAAGAAAAAGAAACAACAGCAAAATACATACAAGAACTTTAAAAAACTGGAAATAGAATTACAGAATGATCCACAAAAAAATAAGATAAAAAATAAAAATAAACATAAACTAAACCTAATAGTACAAGATGAAATGGCACAAAAAATTAAAATAGCGAAAGAAAACTTTTTTGAAAATGCAAATAAGCCAGGTAGATGGCTATCATACAAGTTGAAAAAAGAGAAATAGAAGAAAGTGATATACAAACTGATAGATGAGAAGGGGACTCTCCATCATCAGAATGAAGGTAAAAAGAAAATAATCCAGGAATCTTTTAGGAAACTTTACAGCCAAGAAAAAATGTTAGAAGAGACAATAAAACAATATTTGGAAAAAGCAGGTCTGCCTAAAATATCAGGCACAGTGAGAGTAATACTAAATGAAAGAATAACGACAATGGAAATAACAGAAGCAATTAAAAGGCAAAAGAACCACAATAAAACACCTGGACCTCACGGGCTTCCGGCAGAACTCTATAAAAATCTACAAGAGGCACTAGGGTTGTCAATGCTGGAGGTCTATAATGAAGTGCTATTAAAGGCCAAACTCCCTAAAACATGGACAGAAACATACATTACTTTAATACCAAAGGAAGATTCAGATCCCCACGAAATAAAAAATTACAGACCAATATCCTTATTAAATGTAACTATAAAATATATGCATCTATAATTTCAGAGAGATTAAAAAGATTTCTAAACAAATTTACACACCCTGATCAGAATGGTTTCCTACCTAAAAGACAACTTAAAAAATAATATTTTATTTATTTGTTTGTTCATTTATTTATTTCATCAAGCATGTATTGGATAACAGATATAAGTATTATATATGAGGATTATTGTGAATGCATTGGAATATTATGAAGCTCATTCTGAAAAACAGCGCTGATCTTCTTGGATGCACAAAAAGCCTTTGATAATATGAACTGGCAATTCATGATACTACAACTAAAATATATGGATTTTGGCAAAAACTTCGCAAATGTGATCCAAGCAATATATTCCAATCAAATGGCGAATGTGATAGTAAATGGGGATATAACAGAAAATTTTAACATAAGCAAGGGCACAAGACAAGGATGTCCATTATCCCCTTTATTATTCATACTAACTTTGGAAGTCTTGCTTAGAAAGATCAGACAAGATCCGGGAATAAAAGGCTTGGAAATAAAAAAAGAAAAGTACAAAGTACAAGCATTTGCAGATGACTTAGTATTCATTCTGGAGGAATCCCTAGAAATGAGACCCAAACTAATAAAAAGAATAGAAGAGTTTGGTGAGGTAGCAGGACTAAAAATAAACAAGGAAAAGACTAAGATGTTGACAAAGAATCTCACAAATAAACAGAAAAATGAACTGACAGAAAAGATGGACATGCAGATAACTAAAAAAGTTAAATATTTGGGAATCTGGTTAACAGTAAGATGTATAACCATTAAAGAAGACAACTACATTAAATTAGTACAACAAATAAAGACAGACTTGGAAAAATGGACAAATCTACAGTACTGGAAATGTAAACAGATACTGGGTTCCTATTACCATATGTGGTGGACCTGTCCAATGGCGAAAAAATATTGGTTTAAGATAAAAAGGTGGTTAAAAGAAATGATAACACAACAAATAGATTTAAAACCAGAATTGTCCTTGCTAGGTATATTACCGGGAAAATATAATAAAAGAATTACATATTTAATATTACATGTGATAACGGCAGCAAGAATTATGTACGCACAAAATTGGAAAAATGAAAATATATCTATAGATGAAAATATAATAAAGAAAATATTAGACTGTGCCGAAATGGACAGGTTAACAATGGAAATTAGGGATAAAGAGGAAACAGAGTACTATTTAACTTGGGACCTACTTTATAAATGGTTAGAAAATAGAAGCAGAAGTTAGTAATTTATAATTAAGGACGATCAATTTATATCTATCTATCTATCTATCTATCTATCTATCTATCTATCTATCTATATTGGGTGAGTTCTAAATTTTTTTACTACCTGTTCTGTGGGTGTGGCTTATTTTGTGGGTGTGGCTTGGGGTAATGTGACTTTTTTTTTTTTTTTTTTTTACCTTTAAAAGCATTTTTTCTACAACCTTAAGAGGTTGCAGAAAAAAATGCTTTTAGAAGCCTCTGACGATCAGGCAACTCAGCTGGGATCACCAAAGGCTTTTAAAGGCATTTTTTTTCCTACAACCTCTTCGGCCAAAAAGGTTGCAGAAAAAAATGCTTTTAGAAGCCTCTAACGATCAGGCAACTCAGCTGGGATTTCCAAAGGCTTTTAAAGGCCGAAGAGGTTGTAGAAAAAATGCTTTTAAAAGTAAAAAAAAAAAAAAAAGCCTCTGATGAGGTGGGCGGGGTAAGCGAGTGGCAACTGGGCAGGGGGCTGGTTGGGGGGCGTGGCCAGCCAATGTTATTACCGGTTCTCCGAACTATTACAAATTTTTACTACCGGTTCTTGTGAACTGGTGTGAACCATTATCACTGGATTACATTTGATCATAGTTTAAATTGTACAGGGTGATTAGAAGGGAAGATTACATTGTATATATTATGAGAAAAATGGTTATAATGATGGTGTGTATAAAACTAGATGTATTTAAAAGAGATTTGATACAGACAGTACACTGCTGTTGCAGAAATGTAAACGTTATGTATAACAAAGGAAAATGCATAATAAAAAAATTAAAAAAAGAAAAAAGAAACGATGCTGAACCTTTGGGGCTTGGCAGAAATTCAGGAAACGCGTGCCTTGACTCTGCTGGTATGTTACATTCACCCTGCCCACCCTGAAGAAAAGCGGTTTCTCTGACTGTCTTTTCCTCTCTTCCAGACTCACCTCTCTAGACCCTCTGGAAGTCCTACGAGAGATACTACTCTTGTGGGGGAGTGTGTGCTCCGGAGCCCTAGAAAATAGTGCAAGTATGCTCTCATGATTTTCAGGTGCCTCAGGTTGCGCAAGAGCAAGGTCTTCCCGTCCAACTTCCAGAGGCTGTAGAGGGCTGGCGTGTCATCAAAATGGCATGGTATGTGATAGGTTTGCCATCAATGACATACATTATTCACTGCTAAAGTGAGCCCAGTATAGGTCACTAATGCATAGTTTGGCCACAAGTACAACTGAAATCCAGTTTTATTCCTAACATGCGCTCTCTGCTCTTTGCAGAATTGGATCTCAAATTTAGAAAATGTCTTGCAAGCCATTTTTGTGCTCATCCCACTCATGTGGCAGTACATGCAGTGTATTAAAAATAAGATAATGAACACAGACTGATTTAGAAATTTGTCCAGGATAAAAAATTATGCATCATTATTTATAATGCATTACTGAAGTATACTAGGAGATCAAACTCAGCCCTTTTGTTCCGTTTGGGAATGTTGTTTCATAGCCTATTTAGGTTTCATGGTTTCATTGTTGCTCATCTCATTTATTCTTGCATAACTACCAGTGCCAGATCTTTTGTTATAAAGCAGAATTGTGCTATAGGCAATTCACTAAAGAGATGGGAGCAGACTTTCAAAGCATTAAATGGAAAGCAACGAGAATTAACAAATTATGTTAATTTGTTATGTAAATTGACTATAGAAAGTAGTACATATACTTACAGCTAAACTTCAGATTTCTTTTCCTATGCTATAAATCTCACCGCATAACTTAATATTACAAAATTGAACCTTATACCTGGACTTGATATAGCCTTAAAAAAAAGTTTCACAATGACCACGGTCATTCCTGTTTCCCCATATGAATGATATCAAATTATCATTTGGGCACTTTAGTGATTAACTGCAGTATATACAGTGGGGCAAAAAAGTATTTAGTCAGCCACCAATTGTGCAAGTTCTTCCACTTAAAAAGATGAGAGAGGCTTGTAATTGACATCATAGGTAGACCTCAACTATGAGAGACAAAATGAGAAAACAAATCCAGACAATCACGTTGTCTGATTTGGAAAGAATTTATTTGCAAATTATGGTGGAAAATAAGTATTTGGTCAATATCAAAAGTTCATCTCAATACTTTGTTATATATCCTTTGTTGGCAATGACAGAGGTCAAACGTTTTCTGTAAGTCTTCACAAGGTTGGCACACACTGTTGCTGGTATGTTGGCCCATTCCTCCATGCAGATCTCCTCTAGAGCAGTGATATTTTGGGGCTGTCGCTGGGCAACACGGACTTTCAACTCCCTCCAAAGGTTTTCTATGGGGTTGAGATCTGGAGGCTGGCTAGGCCACTCCAGGACCTTGAAATGCTTCTTACGAAGCCACTCATTCGTTGCCCGGGCAGTGTGTTTGGGATCATTGTCATGCTGAAAGACCCAGCCACGTTTCATCTTCAATGCCCTTGCTGATGGAAGGAGGCTTGCACTCAAAATCTCACGATACATGGCCCCATTCATTCTTTCCTGTACATGGATCAGTCGTCCTGATCCCTTTGCAGAGAAACAGCCCCAAAGCATGATGTTGCCACCCCCATGCTTCACAGTAGGTATGGTGTTCTTTGGATGCAACTCAGCATTCTCTCTCCTCCAAACATGACGAGTTGTGTTTCTACCAAACAGTTCTACTTTGGTTTCATCTGACCATATGACATTCTCCCAATCTTCTACCTGGATCATCCAAATGCTCTCTAGCAAACTTCAGACAGGCCCGGACATGTGCTGGCTTAAGCAGGAGGACATGTCTGGCACTGCAGGATCTGAGTCCCTGGCGGCGTAGTGTGTTACTGATGGTAGCCTTTGTTACATTGGTCCCAGCTCTCTGCAGGTCATTCACTAGGTCCCCCCGTGTGGTTCTGGGATTTTTGCTCACCGTTCTTGTGATCATTTTGACCCCACGGGGTGAGATCTTGCATGGAGCCCCAGATCGAGGGAGATTATCAGTGGTCTTGTATGTCTTCCATTTTCTAATTATTGCTCCCACAGTTGATTTCTTCACACCAAGCTGCTTGCCTATTGCAGATTCAGTCTTTCCAGCCTGGTGCAGGTCTACAATTTTGTTTCTGGTGTCCTTCGACAGCTCTTTGGTCTTCACCATAGTGGAGTTTGGAGTGTGACTGTTTGAGGTTGTGGACAGGTGTCTTTTATACTGATGACAAGTTCAAACAGGTGCCATTAATACAGGTAATGAGTGGAGGACAGAGGAGCCTCTTAAAGAAGAAGTTACAGGTCTGTGAGAGCCGGAAATCTTGCTTATTTGTAGGTGACCAAATAGTTATTTTCCATCATAATTTGCAAATAAATTTTTTCCAAATCAGACAATGTGATTGTCTGGATTTGTTTTCTCATTTTGTCTCTCATAGTTGAGGTCTACCTATGATGTAAATTACAGGCCTCTCTCATCTTTTTAAGTGGGAGAACTTGCACAATTGGTGGCTGACTAAATACTTTTTTGCCCCACTGTATATTAGTCTGTAAAGAAAAGTTTATTGTTAGTTTTCATGTTTTTTCTAGCTAAATAAATGTGCTTGCTTGGACTGATTGCAGCTTATCTGGGAAATAAGTCTCACTGAAATTAATGTGCTTTGATTCTCTGTAGACACACATATAATTGCACTACATGGCTGATATTTTCCCAATTGAACAACAGAATGTATTTTTACAACAATCGTACACAAAATAAGGTACATGTGGATAAATCTTGTTCATATATACTCATAAACATACAGTACCAGTGGTGGGTTTCAAAATTTTTTTACTACCGGTTCTGTGGGTGTGGCTTGGTGGGCATGGCATGGGTTGGTTGGCATGGCAGGGGAAGGATACTGTAAAATCTCCATTCCCACCCTACTCCAGGGGAAGATTACTGCAAAATCCCCATTTCCTCCCAATTAGCTGGGACTCGGGAGGCAGAGAATAGATGGGCCAGTCAGAGGTGGTATTTACCGGTTTTCCGAACCACTCAAAATTTCCGCTACCGGTTCTCCAGAACTGGTCAGAACCTGCTGAAACCCACCTCTGAAACCCACCTTTTAATCTTAGAGTGACATATAATGTGATGATAAAATAGCAAAGGATTGAAATAGTGACTTCTAAAAAGGAACAAAAAGAGATCAAAGTTGTTGCATAAAGCAGAACAGAACTTTCTGATTTGCAGATTTCACTAATTCTGATGCCTTCTGAATTTCTGGGTCCTCTTCCACAAAGCCCAATTCCAGAAACAAAACCAGGACACCTTTAGTTTTTCTGAGAAGTATGGCTTTCTACATATTGGTATGTATCAGTGGTGGGTTGCTCCTGGTTCTGTCTGGTTCTTGCGAACAAGTAGTAAAAGCGGCGGGAGGTTCCACCTACCTGCCCAGAAGTCATAATGGACAATCTGCGCATGTGCAGAAGCTTCTGCGCATGTGCACGCGTGCTCCTGTTGTGAACCGATAATAAAAGTAAGGAAAACCGACTTCCGGTTTCTCTGCCTTCGGCGACGGCGGTGCCTTTCGGAGCTCCGCCAGCCCCGCCGCCCGTAGAGCCGCTTCGCTACTTAGAAGCGGCTTGAAAGCGGCTTGAAAGCTTCAAAATCCGAAGGATTGAAGAAGTAGAGATCGCAGGGTACAGGTTGAGCCCCCGTTGTCCCCCAGGGAATTGTTTCTGGGGAGAGAATGGGTGTGGCTCCCTCCCAACCTGCGGAAACTCCGGGCGACGTGGGACGATTTTGCTTCCGCAAAACAAGCCGGCTGCAGGAAACGTAATTTGAAAAGAATCAGCTTTAACAAACAGCGAACCTATCTGAACCCTGAAATTTGGAAACGCAAGTATCAGCGCTTTGTTGATTTTTCAAACTGAGACAAATTTGAGTGAGTGAAAGTGCTTTGAAAAAAACATGGCGCTTAGCCTTAAAGTTAACGAGCCAATGAGTGTGGATTGGTGAAGTTATTTTGTGTTACAAGTTTCCAAGTTGTTGCAAAGTTGCCTTGTTTGCTATAAGAGAAGCAAGTGGAAAATTTTTCCCTTTCTAATATTGGACTTTGTTCTACTTTAGCTTTTAATTGATTAAATCTGGGGGACTTTTTTAGAAGTCTTTGTGCAGGAGGGAAAGGAAAAGGAACTTCCCTTTTTAGAAAATCCAGATTACGTGGCAGGATGGCTTCAAAGAAGCAGGAAGGGAAGGCAGCAGGGGGGGGATCCCCCACACATAAACAAGAAACGCAGCTTCCCTCTGCACAGCAGTTACAGACCCAGAAAAAAGAATTTGATGTGGGAGATTTAAAACAATTTATTTCTAAAACTCTGGATGATAAATTTTTAAAATCTCAACAGGAGATAGATGACAAACTTCAAAAATCACATCAGGAATTTATGCAGGAAATTAATGAAGTTAAAGATATGGTGAAACAGAATCAAAATAAGGTGACCAAAAAAATATCAGAAGTGGCGTCTGGCCTGGCAGAATTTATTGGGAAAGTTGATTTTAAAGTTGAAGAATTTAAATCAGAAGTTAATGTCAAGATGAAAGACAATGATTATAAAATTGATGAAGTTGACAATAAAATGCAGAGAATTGAAGATGAGATTGTTATGATACAATTCCGGGCGATGGAATTCGCCATACGGCTTCGGGGAATTCGAGAGGGGGAGAGACAGGATTTGAGACAAGTTTGTTCTGAAGCCTTGGCCAAGATTCTACAAGTTAATCCTGATGTGGTATTTCACAAAATAGATAAAATCTACAGAGTGAACTCTTGGGTGGCCAGACAAAGACAACTGCCTAGAGATGTGGTCATATACTTTACAGAGAGAGAAATTAGAAATGATATCCTGCAAAAATCTTTTCATACTTCTGTACAAGTGGGGGGTTCACGACTCGAAATTTTTAAAGAATTACCTCCTAAAATGTTGAAAGCCAGAAAAGAATTTGGTTTTCTTGTTAAGGAATTGAAAAATCTACAGATACCCTTCCGGTGGGACGCACCAGCTGGGATAATTTTCAGATATAAGGGAGAAGGATATCGGTTGAATACCGTGGAGAAGGCACAACACTTTTACACTACTATTCTTAAGGAAAGAACACCATCTCCACGTACATCTACAGTTTTGGAGATTAAAGAGAGTGAAGAAAGGCAATTGCAAGAACAGTCCAAGCAGGAATCAGAAGTAGTGCAAGGTGCAGAAGGAGGTTTTCTGAGTGAGCCCTTGTTTGATTCTTCTCCAATTTTGGACTTGATTCAGTTGACTGAAGTTAAAGATCAACGTATAACCAGAGCTCAATCTAAGCTACTTAAACAAAAGCAACAACAACAACAGGAAAGACAAGACAAGAAGGCAGTTAAGAGTACCGTACAAGAGAGTGGAGCTATGGGAGGAGCGAGATCGAAGCTTTCGGATGATCTTCAAGTATTTTGCTCTGTGCTCCAGAAAGAGGCTGATGACCTTTAAGTGTTTATCTTGGAATGTCAATGGGTTGAATTCAGCACAGAAAAGGAAGAAAATATTTACATATTTGAAACAATTTAATAATGATATAATATGTTTACAAGAAACGCATATCACAACTCAAGATCAAAAATATTTGATAAACTCAAAACTAGGAGCACATTTTATATCTTCAACTTCGCAGAAAAAGAATGGTGTGGTTATTTATGTAAATAAAAAGTTAACAGCTAAAGTTATAGAAGTAGATCAAGATGGTAGGTTTGTAGCAATTGAACTGTTTACAGTAAAAGGCCAAATTCTTTTGATTGGAATTTATGCGCCCAATCAACAACAGGACTATTTTTACAAGATGTTATATACTAAAATATTGCAATGGGACTATAGATCTATTTTAATTATGGGAGACTGGAACGGAGTAATTGATTCTAAACTAGATAAAAAGAGTTTGGCAAAGTCTAGAATTAGACTACCACAGACTTTTTTTGATATGAAAGAAGATATGGAACTAAAAGATGTTTGGAGAATACATAACCCAAAAGAATTGGATTACACTTTCTTTTCTGATAGACATAGATCTTTTTCTAGGATTGATTTTATCCTGTTGTCAAATGATCTACTTGTTAAGACAAAAAGAACAAGGATTTTTCCAAGAACTTTGACTGACCATAGCCCTGTATGGATAGAAATTGAGATGGATAAGGTTGAGAGACGTTCTTGGAGATTAAATGAGAACTTGTTTAGATATGAAAAAAATATAATAGAACTTAAAAAGCATTTGAAAGAATTTTTTGAAATAAATTTGAATAAAGGTACCCCAATTGAAATTGTTTGGGACGCAAGTAAAGCTTATATGAGAGGGGTACTTATCTACATGAACTCTAAACATAGACTGTTCCGACAAAAGAAAAGATCTGAATTGGAAACGGAAATAAAGAATAAAGAACAGTTATTTATTAAAAATCCAACAGATGAAAGAATACGAAATGCTATAAAACTTTTGAAAGACCAATTTCAAATGCTTATGGCGGAACAAGTTGCAACAAATTTACAATATGCGAAGCATAATACATTTTGCAACGCTAACAAACCGGGCAGATGGTTGGCTTACACATTGAGGAAAAAACAAAGTATACGGACTATTGATAGTATTGATATTGGAGGGAAAGAAATTTTTCAACAAAAATTAATTAAAGAAGCTTTTGTGGACTATTATACCAAACTATATGCCAAAGAGGAGGTGCAGAATGGACTTATAGAAAAATATTTAAATGATAAGAGAGTTACAAAAATTACTGATCAACAAAAGGAAAGAATGAATTATCCTATAACAGAGGAGGAGATAATAGCAGCAATTAAACAGTTAAAAACAGCCAAAGCTCCTGGCACGGATGGTTTGACCGCAGTGTATTACAAAACTTTACAAGCTGAAATGGTGGGACAACTTAGAGATTTATTTTGCAATATTCAACAAGGGGGTAAAATACCCCCATCATGGACAACTGCTTATATATCTTTGATACCAAAAGAACAAGTTGGTCCTAAAAAACCAGAGAATTATAGACCAATATCTCTTTTGAATACAGACTATAAAATCTATGCGAAAGTATTAGCCAACAGGTTGATGCCAGTAATCCAAAAGGTGATTCATGAGGATCAAGCGGGATTTATTGAGGGCAGGTATATGAAGGACAATGTAAGGCAAGTAATAGATTTATTGGAATATCTTGATAAGAATAAACAGATTCCTGCAGTGCTGGTTTTTTTGGATGCAGAGAAGGCCTTTGATAGAGTGGATTGGAATTTTCTACTAAAGACTTTAAAAAAGATGGACTTTGGGGACCAATTTATACAGGCGATTTCAGCAATTTATCAAGAGCAAAAGGCACAGATTATTATTAATGGAAGTCTGACGACAGAGTTTAAAATTGAAAAAGGAACAAGACAGGGATGTCCGTTGTCCCCACTTTTATTTATTTTAACATTGGAAGTCTTGCTAAACACAATACGGGACTCTAAAATTTTGAAAGGCATAATGATAAGGCAAGAGGATTATAGAATAAAGGCATTTGCAGATGATCTGGTTGTTACCCTATCACAACCAATGGAATCAACAATCCTGATGAAGGACATTATACAAGACTATGGTAGAGTTTCAGGTTTTAGATTGAATTCAAAAAAGACTAAAATGATAGTTAAAAATATGGCACAAGATCGTAAACATGAGCTTGAAAGGAGGGCAGGTTTTGAAATTGTACCTAAGGTAAAATATCTTGGAGTTCAGGTTGCAGAATCAAACATGAAATTGTTTCAAAATAATTATGAGGTGTTGTGGCGAGAGGTTCAGAAAGACATGGAGACTTGGAAAAAGCTGCAACTGTCTTTACTTGGAAGAATAGCAGCAGTTAAGATGAACATTTTGCCAAGATTTCTGTTTTTGTTTCAAATGATTCCGGTGCTTAAAAGTGATAAACAACTGAAAGTTTGGCAGTCTGGTGTGAATAAGTTTGTCTGGAACGAGAAGAAGCCGAGAGTGAAATTGAAAATTATGCAAGATGTTCCAGAAAGAGGAGGTCTTAAACTCCCAAACCTACAGTTATATTATGATGCAGCAGCTTTAACTTTAACAAGTGATTGGTTTGGAAGTAAAAAGACTGGAATATTGAATGCAGAAAGTTTTGATCTTGAATTTGGATGGCATGCTTATTTATTTTATGACGACAAAGTAGATAAAGTATTTAAAAGTCATATACTTAGAGACTCTTTGATGAGAGTTTGGAAGAAGCACCGATTCAAATGGGATTATAAAATACCGCTATGGATGGATCTTGGTCATACTTTGTGGAATACAAATATAATGTCACTCGGGGGGTTTTTATATAAAGAGGTTCTTTTCACAGATGCGGGCAGATGGCAGCTGAAGACATTACAGACACTGTTGGATGAAGGGTTTAATTTAACTTGGTTACAATATAATCAATTACAACTGAGATGGAAAGAGGACCAAAAAACTGGTATTATGTTGCATGAGGAAGAATTGGTTAGACATATAAGAGAGAAAGGTCCAATGCATATTAAAAGGCTTTATAATGTATTGTTAGAAAGAGATTCAGAAACGGAATTAGTTAAAGATTGTATGATTAAGTGGGCACAGAATTTTGAAGAACCAGTGATGCTGGAAACTTGGGAAAAAATTTGGGTTCAGAATGTTAAATTTACACAGTTGCAAAACCTGAGAGAAAATTTTTATAAAATGTTTTATAGATGGCATTTAGATCCTAAAAAGTTGTCATGTATGTACCCTAATGTTCAGCCAAAATGTTGGAGATGTGAATGTTTAGATGCTACGTATTATCATGTTTGGTGGACCTGCAGGAAAGTTAAGGCTTTTTGGATAAAAATTTGGTGGGTCATACAGAATGTTTTGAGGAAAAAAATTCAATTTTCTCCACAGTTGTTTTTATTGGGTATAGTTAAGGGTTTTACACGGGGTGAGATAAAACTGATATTGTATATGATAACAGCAGCAAGATTGTTGATAGGTAAATATTGGAAGAATGAAGCTTTACCCACTATCGAGGAATGGACTTTGAAGATGGCTAGTTTTGCAGAGATGGCGAAGATTTCAGCATATTTAAAAGACTGTTCACAAGAGACTTATGAATGGGAATGGAAAAGGTGGATAGAATATGTTCAGAGCAAATACCAAACTAGAAAGTATCAAATAGCTTTTATTTGAAAATAATGTATTAGAAATATTTTAATGTAAAGAGACAAAGAGGAAAAATTATACAGGGGGAGGGATGGGTTCAAGCTTATATATTAGTGTTACTAGTTATGAGTACATAATAGGGAAGTCTGGGGGGGGGAGGGTTAGGGAGGGTTAGGGAGGGTTTGGGGAGGGAGGTGGGGGGGGTGAAAAAAGGGGTGAAAATGTAATTGTAAAACTTTTGCAATAAAAAAAAAAAAAAGTAAGGAAAACCCACCCCTGGTATGTATGCATGTACTTTCATTTCACTGAGAGTAGTGGCAGAAGTGTTTTAGTGCAGGCACATGTGTGCACAAGTAGGAACATCTTTCAAAGCAGCCATGTGAGCCTTCAGAAGGCTCCTACTACTTTAATGTTTTTGAAAAAAAATGCTTTATCCATACCAATAGGTTTCTGTAACATCTGTTCTTGAATAATTTGCAAAGCTGCATTGAGAAATACTGTCTAAGGAAAAGGTTGCTTGGTGTGTTTTGGAACTTCCTTGAGTGAGCAACTAAAAACAGATCTCCCAAATGTTTTACTGCGTCCCCCTTGATAGGCTTTTCAGGTAAGAGATGCAGAACTGGGTCTTTCAAAGTCTTTTAAACCATAGTGTTCTACAGTATTATAAAGTACATACTCACTTTGTCTCAAAGCAAATTGTGAATTATATCTTAGTACTGTTTCAGGTTGTAGAAAATTATCTTGAAATTTCTATTAGTGCATCTAATATGCATGGGCATATTATTTAAAGTACTGTGTTAAGTAACAAGGAGTGAATGAGACAAAATAGTATGTAGAACAGGAATGTATCTTTCTTCTGCCTCAAGATGAGTCCTGTTTTAACAGTGTTTCTTGCAAATGAGTTGACTCAGGGCCCAAAGTTGGCCCAGTTGGGGAGATGTTAGAGGTACAAAAGCTTAAGACACCAATTTTGCTCCTTAAAATTATGAATTGCCTCCAAAATGTTAAAAAAGCCAGGTTTTGAGGCTTGAAAAAGAAGTTGTCAGACTGCATTTTATATCCCTCATGTATAAGTTCCTTCAATATTCTAATTTCAAATTAAGCTGCTTTAGGTCCTGTTGTGGCCCACCAGTGGCCTGTGCAGCTGGTATCTGATTCTGACAGCGAGGAGGCTGGTGTGGTGTTTCGCCAGCAGCCTGTGCAGCTGGCACCAGAGTCAGACAATGAGGAGGCTGGAGAAGATTTGGTGCCAGAGGCGGGTATTCAGCCAGGGCCTTCAGAACCTCCAGAAGCTCCCATAAGTGAAGAGGAAGAAGAGGAGGAGCCTCTTCTCAATGCATGGGCGTGCAGAGCTGCCAAAAGGCAGGAATGGCTCCTCAGGAGGAGGTTTCCTTGAGAGTAAGGCTTGGGGCTAATTGGCCACTCCCCTAGCCTATTTAAGAAATGACAACCACTGAGGCAATTAGCAGAAAACAACTTTGTTCATATTCCTTTGCGTATTGACTCCAGAAACGTCTGATCGGCTCTTGCTTCTCTCTTGTCATTTTTCCTGCAAATTGCTTCTGGGCAATTCTGCCAACCACAGTAAGCTTACGGTTATCTGAAAGACTGTGCTTCAGAACTGGGTTATTGTTCCTTGGACTCTTGTCGGGTGTTAATGAAGTTAAATTAACAGCCTTTGTTCAGAAAAGACTGATTTAAACTGTACTTGTGTTTAAACAACTACTAAAAAAGCTCATTAGTAGTCCTTAATTAGTAAACTAAGGTTTGTATGGCCTTTGTGTGTGCTGCGTTCTTTGTGGTCCGTAGTTGGGACAGAACAGTTTGTTTTCTGCCAAAACACACACACACAAACCTTGATTAGGATGGAGCAGCTGCGTGAAGAGAACGCGCGGCTTCAGCAGCAGTTAGCTTTGATGGCTGGCCAACTGGCTCAGCTTCAAGCCCAGATGGCTTCACCTGCTCCTCCTCCTCCTCCTCTTCATCGGAGAAACTGTCTGGTAGCTGTGCCAGATAAGTTTGCTGGTAATTTAGAAATGTTCCCGGCTTTCCTTGGACAATGCAATTGATTCATGAGTTTGCGAGCTGAGGACTTTCCCAATGACCGGATAAGGTTGTATTCATTATCAGCCTGCTCTCTGGCTCTGCAGCTCGTTGGACCACACCCCTGTTGGTCCAGAACAGTCCATTGCTTAATGATTTTCGGGGGTTCTGTGAGCACTTGCAGCAAATGTACGAGGACCCTATCAAAGCACAAACATCCACCAGATGTTTAAAGTCCTTGAAGCAAGGCCGGCTACCCATACAGGAATACATTAGCGAATTCCGTTTGCTAAGCCAGGACTCGGCCTGGAATGAGGCAGCAGTTTTGGATGCATTCCAGGAGGGCCTGTTGGCCGCGTTACGGGACTTTGTGGACAAAAACCTGGCCCGGGGTTTTATCCGGCCCTCGTCATCGCCCTTGTCCGCTCCGGTCCTCTTTGTTAAGAAGAAAACCGGAGACTTGCGTCTATGCTGTGATTACCATAAACTGAATGCCATTACGGTGCGTAATCGGTATCCTTTGCCCTTGATCCCTGAACTCTTAGAGAGACTTTGGGTGGCTACCGTGTTTACCAAGTTGGACCTGCGCGGCTCTTACAATCTGGTTTGGGTCCGAGAAGGGGATGAGTGGAAGACATCGTTTGGCACCAGGTATGGCCATTTTGAATACACGGTCATGCCGTTTGGATTAACCAATGCTCCCGCTGTCTTCCAGCATTTCATGAATGGCATTTTCCGGGATATTTTGGACCAGCTTGTCGAGGTCTATCTAGATGACATCTTGACTTACTCAACATCCCGGAAAAGTCATCTCCAACATCTCCGCCTGGTCTTGCAACGGCTTCGGAACACCAGTTATATACGAAGCTCGAAAAATGCCAATTCAACCTGATGGCCATCAACTTCTTGGGCCATCACATTTCATCCGAGGGCATAGTGATGGATCGGAGCAAGGTCGAAGCATTGAGAAGTTGGCAACCTCCCCATCGGGTGAAAGATGTCCAGCGACTCCTTGGGTTCGCCAATTACTACCGGACATTCATCCCTAGCTTCGCCACTTTGACCGCGCCCCTCACTCGGCTCCTGCAGAAGAAAGTCCCATTCCGGTGGGGCACCCCCAAGCAGCAGGCGTTCCTGACCTTAAAGCAGGCC
Organism: Pituophis catenifer annectens; assembly: GCF_029215685.1. NCBI lineage: Eukaryota > Metazoa > Chordata > Lepidosauria > Squamata > Colubridae > Pituophis > Pituophis catenifer. The sequence goes on along the minus strand of NW_027256887.1, from coordinate 41,766,939 downwards.
TTCATGAAAGAGCTGATTCTGAAGCATCCTGACCCTCACCGTCCATTTGTGGTGGAAGCAGACGCATCGGATATTGTGGTCAGAGTGGTGTTACTCCAGGCTCACGCGGCTGGCGGTACTCTTTTTCCTTGCGCATACTATTCCCAGAAATTGAATCCTTCCGAGCGCAATTACACCATCTGGGAAAAAGAGCTACTGGCCATTAAGACCGCGTTTGAGACCTGGAGACATCACTTCGAGGGGGTCTGACATCAAGTGGAAGTCCGGACGGACCACAAGAATCTGGTGTTTCTGCAGACCGCATGGAAACTCAATCAATGACAGATCCGGTGGTCCTTCTTTTTTACCTGCTTCAACTTCAAGGTGACATACACCCCGAGTAGCCGCAATCAACAAGTGGATGTGCTCTCGAGGAAACCCGAATATGCCCAAGTTTAGGACCCACTTCCGCCTCGGACAATTCTTCCAGTTGAGTCGTTTGCTGCCATCCAGGAACCTGTTGACTTACAGGTTCAGATCCGGGAGGCATAGCGGCAGGATGCCTATGTCAATCTCCGGAAGTGTGAAGTAGGGCACAATTCTCCCTGGACATTTACTGACAATCTCTTGAGGTACCGGGAGAGACTTTATGTACCATCGGGGCCGCTTTGGGGTCTTATATTGTCCCAGTGCCACGACAACCCCGTGGTGGGACATTTCGGTCTGTTTAAAACCCTTAACCTAGTGTCGCGGACCTTCTGGTGGCCTCGACTCTGTCACGATGTCCAGACGTGACATCCTGCGTCAGTTGTCGACAGACCAAGTCGGCCGCGATAGCTCCCCCAGGACTGCTTCAGCCCTTGCCGACACCAGAGAGACCCTGGGGTGTCATCTCAATGGATTTTCTAACGGACTTGCCCCCGTCTTTGGGCTTCACGACCGTGTTCGTGGTGGTGGATATGTTGACGAAGATGGCACATTTCATTCCCTGTCGAGGATTGCCGACAGCTTGTGCCACTGCCCGCATGTTCATCCAACATGTCTTTTGGCTACACGGCCCACCGGATAGGGTCATGTCGGACAGAGGGGCCCAGTTCACCATCCAGTTTTGGAAAGGGCTGATGACGGCCTTAGATGTCAAGATCTGCCTGTTGTCGGCTCATCATCCCGAAACTGATGGCGGGACTGAAAAAGTCATTGGAATATTAGAGCAATACCTGCGCTGCTTTGTCAATCAGCAACAGGACAATTGGACAGAGCACTTAGCAGTTGCGGAGTTTGCTTTTAATAATTCCCAGCACACCTCCACTCAAACAACCCATTTCCTAGTCAATCTGGGCTATCATCCACATTTCTTCCCGCTCATGCCCCTTGACTCCCCGGTTCCAGCAGCGGATGAATTCTTGACTGAGTTACAGGCTGTTCACCAATTGGTGAAACGATATCTTGACAAGGCCAAGGAAGATTATAAAAGGGTGGCGGACTGCTCTCGGCGGGCACACCACCGTTGGCTGTGGGGGATCGTGTGGCTGTCGATGAAGCATCTCCCCTCAGACCGGCCAGTCAGAAAACTGGACCATTGTTACATTGGTCCTTTCCCTGTGGAGGTAGTCATCAATCCAGTGGCCTACTCCCTGACTGTGCCTCGGTCTTTGAAGATACACCCTGTGTTTCATCGATCCCTCCTGGTTTCCGCCCACCTGTCCGCTCCGCCAACTTGATTGTCCCCAGCTGGCGCCCCGTGACGGAGATGAACCGCCCGAGTATGAGGTTGCTAGCATTCGAGATTCCCGGTGGATGAAGAGCCAGTTCCAATACCCCATCGAGTGGACGGGGTATGGGCCGGAGGATTTCACATGGGAGGATGCGACCTCTGTTCATGCTCCAGATTTTGTACGTGCCTTTCACGAGCAATTCCCATCCCGACCACATCTGGACCGACAGACTCGGGGGAAGGGCCCTGTGGTGAGGGATAGTGTTGTGGCCCACCAGCGGCCTGTGCAGCTGGTAGCTGATTCCGACAGCGAGGATGCTAGTGTGGTGATTTGCAGCAGCCTGCAAAATGAGGAGACTGGAGACTGGAGCAGACAATGAGGAGGCTGGAGAAGATTTGGTGCCAGAGGTGGGGATTCAGTCAGGGCCTTCAGAATCTCCAGAAGCTCCCATAAGTGAAGAGGAAGAAGAGGAGGAGCCTCTTCTCAATGCACGGGCGCGCAGAGCTGCCAAAAGGCAGGAATGGCTCCTCAGGAGGAGGTCTCCTCGAGAGTAAGGCTTGGGGCTAATTGGCCACTCCCCTAGCCTATTTAAGAAATGACGATGACTGAGGCAATTTGCAGAAAACAACTTCGTTCATATTCCTTCGCGTATTGACTCCAGAAATGTCTGATCGGCTCTTGCTTCTCTCTTGTCATTTTTCCTGCAAATTGCTTCTGGGCATTCTGCCAACCACAGTAAGCTTACGGTTATCTGAAAGACTGTGCTTCAGAATTGAGTTGTTATTCATTGGACTCTTGTCGGCTGTTAATGAAAACAGCCTTTGTTCAGAAAAGACTGATTTAAACTGTACTTGTATTTAGTACTTAGTACTAAACGTAGTACTTGTACTAAAAAAGCTCATTAGTAGTCCTTAATTAGTAAGCTAAGGTTTGTATGGCCTTTGTGTGTGCTGCGTTCTTTGTGATCCGTAGCTGGGGCAGAACAGGTCCAAAGAAAATATCTGAAAGAACACACAATTTATTTAGGTGAATGGAAGTAATGCTTCTTCATCAAAAGTTTTTTTTTATAGGGGAGGGAACTAGGCCAATGTCTTGTAATCATTATTATGATGCTTAATGAGTTCAGACCAATTCTATGCATAATTATTGTTAAGATAAAATATGAAACTAATGATTTGAATGTTTCTTATTTTAGGCTCCTGAAATCTCTTAATATTACTAGTTATTAATATTATTTGAAATAGGTCCCATTCATCAAGTGTGAGTTACTATCAGAAAATATGTTTTTTTTGGATTAACATTGCATTTAAAATGTAAATTCGAAGTCAATTCAAAAGTTATAGAAAAGAATTTGACGCAATATAGAAATTAGAATTTAGATAAATATTGAAAGGCATAAAATATTGAAAGGCATAAAATATTGAAAGGACACCATTGTGTATATTTTTCAAGAAGTGTTCCCTGGTGCATCTTATGTTACATTGTATGAATACAGAACAGTACACACAGATACATGTTTAGTTGAGTGAGACAGTTTCCTCATTTGTAATAAATATTATTGTAGGAAGCCCTCCCCCCCCAGAATAACATATTTCAAAGAATAAGAAAAGAAATATAATATAATATTTCCCGTAAAATCTCCTTAACAGAAGCAGAAAGCAGTCCCAATGTTTCCTCCACTAAACCAACTTGCAGGCAAAGCTTAAGGAAACTACGTTGTACATTGTAAAACCGGATTTGGCTAAAGCATCTCCAAATAGATGGCAGAATAGACCAAGAGTGGAAACTGACAAGATTAGGCTGACAGGACTAGATCTTGGCTCTTCTGATCCTCGCCTGGGCGGTCTTCCGTTGAAGCACCAAACAAAAACCAGGTTTAGGCAATCAATGTTTAATCTGCAACAACCAGGCATCAGGAAGAATCAAGTACGAGGGTACAAAGTCAGCGCTGAATGTTGAGTTTCGTCAGCGCTTTTTGAAAGCAGCGCGCTGACCGTGCCCACGCCCCACCCACATGCATTCTTCTTTCCCAGCTGATCCTTGTTCCAGAGCAGCAGTAGCCCGCGGTTTGCTCCGCCCTCGGACTTCCATGTTCAGGTGTTGCAGATGAGTATCTGTCCACATGCGAACCTGACCCGCAGCCTAAGCACAACTTATAGCGACCACCACCACCAGAAGTAACCGAACCCGTCACCACTGCTAACCCAAGTGTTTGGTAAGCGTCCCCCTCTTTCTTTATGTGGATTCGCTGGACGCCATTGGATACCTCTCCCTCCGGCAAATATGTCGAGCTGATGTCGGGCTTGACACTAGATCAGGGAGACAAAGAACTAGGACTTGCACTTATGCCTGTTTTTCACACTAATAACCGTTGCAGCATCCCCTTGGCCACGTGATTAAAATTCAGATGCTTGGCAATTGATTCCTATTTATGATGGTTGCAGTGTCTCAGGGTTATGTGATCCCCTTTTGTTACCTTCTTACAAGCATAGTCAACAGGGAACCCAGATTCACTTAACAGTGTTGTTCCTAACATAACCACTGGAGGGATTCGCTTAACAATGGTTGCAAGAAAAGTTGTAAAATGGAGCAAAGCTCACTTTTTCCCATTACCTTTAGGGCCGGTCACGACCTTGCAGATCATAATAGAAATCTCGCAACACAATTAAATAATAAATGACAAACAGACCCAGACATCTCAATTACAAAGCTCCCAAAATATATAAAAACTCTTCTACTGATCAGACCAGTTTTCCAGCTGCCCCCAGAAATGCTTGCTGTTGTCATTGCTGTCTCTGGGCCAATAAACCTCCTTTCCAATTGCAGCCTGCTTCAGAGTTTTTATTGGTCTGTGTTTCTCTCCTGGCTTGAAATAAGATACGGATCAGATTTAACTTCCAACATCATTTACATGCAAGATGTTTTGCAACCTTTTGTTTTTAATACTGTATAGGATTTAGTATGTTTTCAGGTGCACAAGAATTGTCTGCATTAGGTTTATTTTTATCATGTACATAAGATTGTGAGTGCTATGAGCAATGGGGTAGGCGCAGTGGTGGGTTGCTACTGGTTCACACCAGATCGGGCGAACCGGTAGCGGCGGTGGCAGGAGGCTCCGCCCACCCACCCTGACGCTTCCATGCATACGCAGAAGCTTCCGTGCATGTGCAGAAGCGTCGTGCGTGCACCCACGAGGAAACTGATAGCGACAGGTTTTGAAACCCACCCCTGGGTAGGCATCAATCACTGTCAATGACAAGTACTTTGGAAGCTGGTTTAAATTGTCAGGGAGGCATCAAGTTACCTACCTATGCTTTAATGAAGTGACTTAAAGTAAGTTGTTTTCAAAAAATACTTCTCGTTGCATAACTTTAACAAACTGAAAGACACCTATCCACACCAAGAAAAAATCAGATTACCAGTTTCTAAAAAAATATATCTAGCTTTGCTTTTAAGAAGAAAAAAATCAAAAGAACATTTGAAATGGTGCAGCATAACTAATTCCTATTTTTTTTTTTTTTTTAATTTGATTTATATGCCGCCCTTCTCCGGAGACTCAGGGCGGCTTGCAGTGCGTTAAGCAATTTCTTACTGTATTTGGAATCTACATTTTTGTAAGAATTAAGCAAAACAAAACTTTTAAGTTAATTTTTAAAAATTACTTTTTACATTAGCCTTTGAAAAATATAAACAAAGTAGAATGCATGAAGTATAAAATTGAGGGGAATACTTAAGTGTTGTGTGAAAATGTTAATTGGAAGCTAACATTTGCGTTCAGAGCAAATGACTTCTAAATATTTTTCCATGTTCACACTGTGCTGGATACCTTTGGGAAATTAGTGGCTAAATTGTGACAATTGTAGTATAGTCTGAAGAATTGATGCATAAGTATAGAAAAAATTAGTAGGTGTAGTTGGTGCTTTTACGTGAGGCATACAAAGAAATTTGTGGCTAGAAGAAAAAGATCATTGTATTTCTAGTTTGGTATGCTAAAAATATCAAAGAAGAAATAGTTGGTGGTATTTGGAACCATTCCTATGAAGTTATACAGTAACTATTGGTTTTAAAAAGACAATCAAAGTACCACATGTGAAGTCTCTTGAGAAGCTTTGGCCATTGTAGTCCGTGGTGCCATTGTATGACAAGGTAGGTTAAATATGACATAAAAGAAAGAATAGGTTCTGTGAATATTTATTTTTTACCTTACTTAAGCTACTTATGAACAATGGACAATGAGTAAAAAAAAGTACTGTACAAATAGATATGCTCATACCAATTAATATACAACTAACAGATATGGGTTTTTTTAAAAAGAAATGTTGCCAAAAGGGTAATCCATATTAAGTAACATAGCAAAGATAGTGAAAGGTTAATAGCACAGTGTGACATCTAATTATAATCTGAAAAGGGACCATGGAAGGTACCATTACAATATATAAAGATAGGACTCAGAATACTTCTTGGGCTGTTAGAGAGTACAGACCTAGAAAGGGTAGCAGTGGACAATATCACAAGTTTGCCTTCTGATAGAGTATTTATGAATTGTTATGATTAAATGATGAATTAAAAAAACAAACAAGAAAACATTTAAATGCATATTTTAAAGTAAGTTATTAAGAAAGTTTGTGGATTATCAAGCTTCATGTGTCAGGTTTTAATAAACAAATACTTGAATCATAATCATATTTGAAATAGTAATTTTTTGGACCGGGGGCATATTTAAAATTTTGAAAAAATTAGTTGGGCCTAATATGGTGGGTCTAAACATCTATCTATGTGTTCATTATAATGCAATTAAAAGTATCAAATGGACAAAATTAATTATCAAACATCACTAGAATTTGAAATCCTCCGCTGAAATCTTGTAAGATATTAGAGGGGAATCCTAATTGTGTATAAAGTTTGGCATTTTTAACAGTTTCTGGCATTTAAATTTTTATTTTAGTGTTCATATCTGGGACTGCAGGTATAATTTACAGTTGTAAAATGGTATCTCAAATTTTTCATAAGTTTTGGATACATTTTCATTCCGTTCTTTAGAATTTCTGAATGGCTTGTTAATGTTTGAGGGAGTCACACTTGAAGTAATCTTGCAGATCTGATTTCTCAAGCATTGGATGAAATTTTTGTTTTAAAAAGAGCTCCTTATGAATGCCAAATTGCAGCTAAGTGGGTCTCTCTCAAATCTGAGTTCCCTTGCCCAGGAATTTACTGTAAATCCTAAAATGCTATTTCTTTCATGTCTTACAAATTTTGTAAATTGCAGTTTTGTTCAAGGGGGCATTTAAATTCCAAGGAGTTAAATACATACAAACAACAAATTAGGTTTTTTTAAATATTTTTTTGATTGTTCCTTTTTCTTCATAGAGTGATCAATGCAGGGAAAAGTACACATAATGAGGACCAAGCAAGTTGCGAAGTGCTTATGGTGAAGAAGAAAATTGGGACAACTAATTCAACACCAAACAGAAATTCCTCTAGTAAGCGGAGATCATCATTGCCCAATGGGGAAGGATTGCAGTTGAAAGAGAATTCAGTAAGTCTCAGTATCTTCTCAGTGATTCAGCAATACAGTTGGTTCACCTATAAACATTTTGGTACAAGAACACACACACGCATACACACCCCTTGTGTTTTCTTAACAAGTTTATCTTCTTTCCTAAAATGTGAGCAATACTGCTGTGAAACATACTACTAGAGGGCACTGTTACTCTGCAAGTTCAAGCATTTTGTTTTTTAGTCCATACTATAAGTATGGAATGATGAAACTGAATAAAGTAATTATAGCATAATTATTACTATACTAAAAGTATAATAATGCACAATTACATGTTGCTGGAGGTGAGAGTCCCTCCACTCTAAAGCATTTGTTTTATCTGTGTGCTAAAGATCTTCCTGTGTGCTGTATTAACATGTAGCAATACACGTGAGACATTCTAGATGTGGTGTTTAGACGTATTAGTGAACGTTCCTTAAAAGCTTAATGAGTTTTTAAGGAAAAGATTGTGCTGGATTCTTGACAAACCTATATGAATTGGATGTGAACCAAATGCAATTGCTGATTCAACTTGAACAGATGAGTTGAGCTGATTTGACAGTTTAAGATTAAATCTCCAAATCATATATAGACATATTTATATCTATGCAAAATAAACTGCCCTTGTGGATAAGAACAATTTCAAATGTTTTTCAGAGTTTGTTCACAAAATCTTCTTGTACATGCAGAAAACAAAGTAGATTGTAGAGCTAGATCAAGATGTATGTTATGCTTAGATTCTCCCCATATATTCTCCTCCCTCAAAACTATCTCAATGATTTGGGGAAATGTATGAACCTACTTTTATTCTACTAATGGGAGAGTCACAATGAAATATTTCCTAAAAAATAATTCTTTCCTTAAACAGGAATCAGATAGCATCTCTTTTCATTATTGGTCATTATTTGATGGCCATGCTGGATCTGGAGCAGCTGTGGTAGCCTCCAAGTTGCTGCAGCATCATATTGTAGAGCAATTGCAGGAGATTGTGGACATCCTGAAAAACTCTGCTGTTCCACCCCCAACCTGCCTGGGAGAAGAGCCAGAAAGCATGAATGCCAACAGCAGAACTCTAACCCGGGCAGCCTCATTGAGAGGAAGTGTTGGGGCTCTAGGTTCACCTGGCACTCCACCTACTCGCTTCTTTACAGAAAAGAAGATCTCGCAGGAATGCCTTGTCATGGGAGCTATTGAAACTGCATTCAGGGAAATGGTAAGTATAGTTTGGTACTTCAGGCAATCATTTTGCACTCAAAATGGAGTGTTTCAAATTGAAAAAGTTTCAAAACTCTTTGCACCTTCCTATTCTATTCCATTACTATCACCAATCTTTATCAACATCTTCATCTATTATATACACTCATGCTGAAGTCTCTGTGGATTGGCACTACTATGGTTAGAACATTTCAGGAAATGGTTCAATAATTTTAAGGTTGAAAACGTCTCTTTTCCTTAAATTTGATATATCTGTTGCCAGTTTCTTTCCCTCCCACCCTTCAAAATCGGGACAAAAATTCATAATAGAATTTTGAGCGGCGTTCCAATGAAGATATATATGGAATGGGATATATATGTTACAGAGAAAAAGGAGGTCAACTCTTTATAGATTTTGTAAAACTCTTCCTCTTTTGTCCTTTAATCATCGCATGACTTCCAATAATTAGGACCTGAATTTGTTTTATAATTAGAAGAGTTTATCGTTTTAATTAATGGGGCCAAATCTATATATATTTTTAACTGTATTTAATATTTGTATTTGATGTTTTTATTTGGCTGTTCACCGCCCTGAGTCCTCAGGGAGAAGGGCAGTATACAAATTCAAAATAAAATAAAATAAAATAAAAATCAACATAGATTAGATTATTCACCCCCCCCCCCCACTGCTGCAGAATATAAACTAAAAATAACTGCATCCAATTAGGATGGAGATACATATTTATGTATGTATGCATGTATGTATAGGTGTGTGTGTATATAAATTTATTTTTCTTTTATTTATTAGAATTTGTCAAATTTCACTTGAATCATAATCATTTTTTCTCATTAGTACCCCATAATGACAGTGAAAACAGAATTTTAGAAATGTCTGTAAATTTATTAAAAAGAAAAAACTGAAATATCACATTGGCATTAGTATTCAGATCCAGTGCAACAACACTTGAAATTTAGCTCTGGTGCCCTCCATTTCTCTTAATACTTTCTGACATGTTCCCACATCTTGATTGGGTAAATTAGGTTAGGTAAAGTAAATTGATTGGTCATGATTTGGAAAGGCATACACCTCTCTATAGAAGGCCTCACAGCTGACAATGCATACTGTAGCAGAGCAAAAGCCATGAGGTCAAATGAACTTTCAGCAGAGTTCAGACACAGGATTATTGCAAAGTGCAAATGGAGGGAAGGCTACAATATAATTTCTGCTGCACTGAAGGTTCCTAAAAGCACAATGGCCTCCATAATTCTCAAATAGAAAACGTTTGGCACAATCAGGACTTTTCCAAGAGCTGGTCACCCAGTCAAACTGAGCAATCGGGGGCCTTAGTAAGAAAGGTACCAATAATCTGATGGTCACACTGACTGAGTTCCACAGATCCTGTGTGGAGGTGGGACAGAATTCTAGAAGGACAACAATCACTGCAACCTCCACGGATCTGGGCTTTATTGCAGAGTGGTTTGACGGAAGCCACTCCTCAGTGCAAAACACATGAAAGCCTGCTTGGGGTTTGCAAAAAAGCATCTGAAGGACTCTGAGACCATGAGGAACAAGATTTTCTGGTCCCATGAAACCAAGATTGAACTGTTTGGCTTCGGTTCTAAATGTTATGTCTAGAGGGTAATGGGCACCACTCATCACCTGCCCATCATCATCTCAACAGTGAAGCATGGTGGTGGCAGCATCATGTTGTGGGGGTGCTTTTCAGCAGCACGGACTGGAAGCCTGGTCAGGGTTGAGGGAAAGCTGAATGGAGCAAAGTACAGGGATATGTTCAATGAAAATCTGTTCCACAGTGGTCAGGACCTCAGACTGGCCGAAGGTTCACTTTCCAACATGACAATGATCCTAAGCACACAGCCAAAACAATACAGGAGTGGCCTAGGTACAACTTTGTGAGTGGCCCAGAGTGGCCCAGCCAGAGCCCCCCATTGAACATCTCTGGAGGGACCTGAAAATGTCTGTCCACTGATGGTCGCCATCCAACCTGACTAAACTTGACAGGATTTGCAAGGAAGAATGACAGAAAATCCCCCAATCCAGGTGTGCATAGCATGTTGCATCATACCCAAAAAGACTCGAGACTGTAATTGCTGCCAAAGGTGCTTCAACACCTTTGGTTGACTCAGCCTTCCATCCTTTCTAAACTAGGTAAAATGAGGACCCAGATTGTGGGGGCAATAAGCTGACTTTGTATAAAATATACAAAAGTATGAAGGCTATTGCTTAACGCATTGTAAGCCGCCCTGAGTCTCTGGAGAAGGGCGGCATATAAATCAAATTAAACAAAAAAACAAAAAACAAAAAACAAAGTACTGAGTGAACGGTCTGAATACTTATGCCAATATGATATTTCAGTTTTTTCTTTTCAATAAATTTACCAATATTTCTAAATTTCTGTTTTCACTTTGTCAATATGGGGTACTGAGTGTAGATTAATGAGAAAAAATGAATTTCAGCAATTGTAGAATCAGACTGCAGCAGTGGTAAAATTCAGCCGGCTCTATCCTGGATTGCGCGATCTGGTAGCGCTGGTGGTGGGAGGCTCCGCTCACCCGCCCAGACGTCAACACATCCCTTTTTTGACCCTTTGCGCTGCATGGGCTCTGCACATGTGTGGAGGAAGCACATGCTCTCACATTTGCGAACTAGTAGCGAAGGTAAGTGAATACCACCCCTGGACTACAGCATAACAAGATTGACAAAAGTAAAGGGGATCTGAATACTTTCTGAATGCACTATAGATGTCTCTGAAACTTTTGGTCCTTGATATTTTGGCTTCATCAAAAAGTACACAGTTCATACATGAGTCAGGAGGTGGCCTCATTGTGTAGTGTAGCATTTACTGTCATAAAGCTGTAACTGATTAAGTGCTATTAAGCCATCTGTGTTGAATAGTGCTGGATCTTATTTTTGAGAAATGCTATTTTCACTACAACTGTACTCTGTTTTAATCATCTTTAAGAGTACTGCGAGGACCTTCTGAAACACTAATCTTGTATTTCAAGTGTAAGAATATGGAAAAGCTGAATGGGAACCTTTTTACAGGCATTTCATACAAGTTTTTGTACAAGGGGTGTATTTGTAGGAATTGGAAGTAGATGAAGCATGGGCCTGTTTGACATTCAGCTTTTCTGAACACATATACAAATACACACACACACACACACACACACACACACACACACACACACACGGCATGCCCCATTCTTCTCTTTAATCCCATGTGCATAGATGTTGTCTACTCTGCAGTCTTCTGTACCTTGGAATGGACATTTCTGCAGTGGGGAATCCACTCTACTTTGTACATTGCTCCATGTGATTTAAAACTCTGGATTTCTGGATTTCAGATTAATAAAAGACTTTAATCAAAGGTGCTCAACATGTAGGCCTAGGATTTATGAGTCACAAACTTAGTTTGTGTCAAGATGGCTCCCAGAACTCTTGTATTGTCAGATTTTGGAAGCAGAAAAAATAATATAAAAATGGTCTTTTAAAAAGCAATTCCTGTTCTTTATATTGGTAAAGTGAGATGATTTTCATTTCAGGCTGTTCAGTTTGCTGCAAAACAGAAAGAACAGAAACAACAAGGAAACTGTTAGTATACTCTAACAGTGGATACAGGTAGTCCTCGATTTACAGCCATTCTTTTAGTGACCGTTCAAAGTTACGTCGGCACTGAATAAAGACATTTATCATTGTTTTTCACACTTACATCCCTTGCAGCATCCCCATGATCAGTGACAAAATTCAGATGCTTGGTAACTGGTTCATATTTATGATGGGAGCAGAGTCCAGGGATCATGTGGAGTCACCTTTGTGACTTTTTGACAAGCAAAGTCAATATGGAAGCCAAATTCATTTTACAGCTATGTTACTAATTTAATAACTGCAGTAACAACTGTGGCAAGAAAGGTCATAAAACGGGGCAAAACTCATTGAGCAACTGTCTCATTTAGCAACAGAAATTTTGGGCTCAATTGTGATCGTAAGTTGAGGACTATTGTATTCTGCTTTCTGGCTGTCAGATTTTTGTTTGAAAATAATATATTACTGCATCTACCATTCTTTTCTGTTGTAGTGCTTATTTTTGGAACAGTCTCTTCCTAAAATGTGGTTGGCCCTAACTCTGATAGCCTTTAGAAAGGCTTTAAAACTGATCTCTTTTCCCCCCTGGACATTATACCAAGATCATAATGGTATATTTGTTGTTTTAATTGTAATTTGGGTTTTCTTCTAGTTTTATTGATTACGCCACCTGCAAATATGATCACCAGAGTTGAGGATTCATATAACTCTTCCAAATCAGTCAGTCAATCAGTATAGTCCATTTTACCACCATGCTAAATAGTGCTACTGTATGTTTTAGTTTGTATAGTGTTATGTTGAGGGGCAAGAGTTAACAACAGTTTTCTTTATTTCTGCTAGTGAAAAATTGTTGAATCAAAATGTGAACAGTGAAAAGGGGAAGGGAGGGGGAAGTAGATAGACCAGCTAACAGTCAAAACAAAAAGTTTTTCTTGTGGGAACCAAGGTCATCCCAACAGTTGGCAGTTGAAGGAGGAGAGGAGTGACCAAGCAGCCTGCCAGCTACTTTCATTGGACAATGTGACTGGTGACATCTGGGGAGGAAAATATTTGCTTTTTTAATTAGAGGGAAAACCGCAGGAACTTTTAGAGTTGTTTTTCACTAGCTGTGTCGATATGATGTATCCAATAAACATGTTCTTTGAGGAATCTACCTGCCTCAGGGTTGTGCTTTTTGCGGATGTGTTACTTGGAACGCTGACATTATTACAGTCCATGCTGTTAACTCTGATTACATGGTGTATGTTTGAAATAATTTTTAAATAGTACTTTGCTTTCTTGCTACCTTCCTTAATCAGTTGCTTTTTCTGCTCAAGAGTTAAGCATTCATTAATTTTTATTCTCCTAGTGTGCCAAAGGCAGAAGAAAAAAACCTACTTTTCAATCCAAGCATCACTCAGATTTATTGTACATGTTGAAATTACTTTCTAAATTATGATGTAATTTCCCCTCCCCCCTCAGGATTTGCAGATAGAACGTGAGAGAACTGCCTTCAATATATCTGGTGGTTGTACAGCTCTTGTGGTGGTGTATTTACTGGGGAAACTCTATGTGGCAAATGCAGGTGATAGCAGGTAAGCTAAATTTGTCATTTGGCTGGAAAATTGTAAGCAAAGTTTTTTAATATTTACATTTGTGTGTGTTCAACTAAAACATAAAATGTATTTCTATCCTCTTTCATGAATTTCAGTTTTCACAAAAATTAACTAATTCTGAATGAAGTTATGTTCTTTGCCACTTTCTGATGCTAAATCTTTTCTTCTGCCAGTGTCTTAGCTGACTTGAAGTTTCTGGGAGAATCTCTGAAATTTTTCTTCCCCTTCCTTTTAATGCTCTACCATTTCTTCTTGCTGCATCACAAGTTAAACATGTTTCAGTGTTCGTCTTTTTTTTTTTTGTCAGTTGAAGCAAATAGGCTAGCAATCCAGAGTGAATGCATTAATCTGAAGTACTGAAATAACTTGTAATTATTTTTTTTTTTTTACCTTGAAAATAAAACTTTGATTCATTTGGCAAATTCATATGTTAAAGTGTCCTTAAAATGGGATCAAGTCCTTGTGTGAAGGCCAGGCCAATTCCCCATCCCCACTTGAACAATACTTCTATACTTCTCTCTCTGTTGTGGTTTGTATACTCTAATTTTTAATGATTTTTTTTTTAAATTCCTTTTTTTAAAGCGCGGATTTTAGCATTGTTTGCACAAGGTTCCATTGCTGTTGTGCAATAGCATTTTTATTAGTTCTGCTAATGTTTCAGCAGTACATTACAACATAAATACAATGCATTAAGCATAATGCATATCAAGTGCATTGGCTGCCAATCTCTAAAACTATTCTGATAATACAGAATTTACAGCAAAATTCTCAGCCAAAGATTTGTATGGATCAATATATAAATTTTACTTTTAACTCCATAATCGTTTCTTTTATAAGAATTTCTTCAGAAGAATATAAGAATAAAACTTCTTTGACTGATTTATTCATCTGAGCCTAACATACTAGACTATTATGAAAATGACTAGACCTTCTATGTCTGTATAAGAAAATTATTTCAGTAACTGCAATGTTAGAGCAATCCAGATGCTAATAGGGAAGTGGCCAGGCATAGCAGCAATAGTCAGTAAATCCAAATAAAACAATTTTTAAAAAAGAAATCCAGCCCAGAACTTCTGTAGGTGTACATATTATGACTGGTACTAGTCATATTAGAAATGTACATATTTACTACATAATTATTTTTAAGCCATTTCTAGAAAATACTAACATTATGTTTAGCTATTTATGCAAACAGTTAATAGATGCACTAGAACTAGTGTATTTAATTGTAGGAGTCAATGGGGAAGAATCATACTTATACAATTTCTTTTCCTTTGTTCCTTTCCTACTGTTGCTGCTTTCTGATCCATTTAATAAATAACTTCTTGCTGAGGATATAGTAAACTCTTGTTTGTTCATTGTATCTGTCCCGTCTCTGCCTATATCACATTCAAAATACTTCTTCAAACATGCATATGTTTCTGCCTCACCTATGTGAAATTCCTAATGTCTGGAACCTTTTGATAAAATGAGCACATACTTCCTGTGGTTTCAAATTCCTAACAACTGTCAAAAAGGAGTTGGTAAATGATTTCTCTGCGTCATTTCTTAGCAGATTGTTGAATCCGTTATAGAGATATGCAGTTTATTGCTGTGTTTCAAATAATTTCTGGTTGAAAAGTATGTAATAGAATCAGGGCATCCTATGAATACTTTTTCATAGCAGGAAGAGAGTGCTTTTCTTTTTCCTTTAGAGCAGGAGTGTTAAACTCGGCGGCATCATGTGCCGTATCGCAACTTTCTCCCTCTTCGCTAAACTGGGTGTGGCCAGCATGTGATGCATCCAACCTACAGGCCTCGAGTTTGACAGCCCTGCCTTAGAGCATTCAAATGCCAGATGACCTTGTAGTAATGAAATTACTCTTTCAACTCTGCAGCATGGTAGTATTTGCTCTGCAGCTTAAGCAGGATGACTTTCTCCTATAGTATTTGGATTTCAGCTTTCCCTCTTTACAAGAAGCTTGAAATCTAAGCTATATCACAGAGCTGCTAAAATATCTTTAGTGTTTTAGTACCCTGCATGTAACTTTCCTATTTGATGGTTTATGAACCAAGGTATGCTAGAATACAGATTTTTTCCTTACCTTTCTTATGAAGGTGCCCTGGGAAAAATTGGATTTGGATTATAGTTTTGGCATACTAGACAAAGTGTGATTTCTTAGCTTTTATTATCAGAGAATTCTTCATGTAGCCTGGATATGACTTAAGTCTCCAAATTGAGTCTACTCCTGTGTTTTACTAAAAAGCATTATATGATAGACTTGATTGATTAAAGTAATGAAATTAAAGTTAGTATCTGTAGGTCTGTGGAAAATTGGGTTTAGTATATTAGGGAAGTACATTATGAAGAGTTTAATTTAACAAATGAAATTAAAGAAAGAAAAATAGACATATTGTATGTCTCTGAATTGAAGAATAAAGAAAGAATATAGCAAATCTGAAGACAAGTAATCTGGGACTTCCGCTGGCACCGCCGGCGCTGCTGCAGCTCCTTTGCGAGCTGCTACTCCCGGGATCTGTAAAACCGCCAAAACAGTGTAAATCAACTGGTTTGGCGGCTGGAACTTCCCCCTCGGGCAAAGAGGGGGGGGTGAGTGCTCAGGTGTATAGGGTAGAGCCCCCCAGAACCTCCAGGATTAACCCTGGAGGCGCAGAGGGTGAGGGCTCTCCAAACGCCTGGAAAGCAGCTCCAGACTCGGGATTCTGTCTTTGACAGATTAAGGCGTCGCGACCATCCCTGTGAAACAAGTGATTTCAAGGATTGATTTTCACGCAGGCAGAACAAAACAGGAGAGCTTCTCGCGAGTATTTTTCTTTCTTTAACTCTGATGAATAATGAGTCCTTTCAGATTTGAATGAAAGCTTTAAAGTGATCCAAAATGGCGCTGATTGAGGACGGAAGCTTAAGAGGAAAGTGATTGTTAAAGCTTGTTTGCGCTTGTTAAGGTCGTTATAGCTGTCAGTACTTTGAAGCTTTGCTGAATGAAGTTTGCAGCATAAGAAAAGATGGCAGAAGTAAAGATTTTTGAAGAGAATGGAGGTTTTTCAGCAGATAATTCAACAAGTGTACAAATACTGACAGTGGATTTTGTGGATGCATGGCAAAAATCATTTATGGAAAGACTGGATGAGATCTTTGAGAAGTTTATTACTCAAATTGCTAACAAAGTTGCAATGTTGAAAGAGGAGGAAGAACAAAAAGCGGCTGAAGAACATGGAAGGGATGTTTTTCAAACTATGAATAAACTGACGGGCTTGAAGGAGGTTAATCCGGAGATATGGAGAGAGATCTATCCAGAGGTTCTGACGCAGATGAGAGGAAAAGTGCTGGGAGAAGCTTGGATTTTCAAGATATCAAGAAGGATTAGAAATGGAACATTACAATTTCTTTACAAAAATGGACTTTTAATCCTATTTAAAGAGGTGTGTTGCTTAAAAGGAATTACTTTGCGAGCTGCACAGGATTGGAAGATAAAATTACAGTTGAATACACAAAAGCTTGTAAAAATAAAAGATGGTGGAATAAAGCGGAAGAAGAAGGCTCAGAAAAAAACCAGGGGGAAATGGAAGTGGAAGAATTTTATTCCTCTTTGTTAGGCAGGATAACATGGTGAATGATTGTATTGGTATTTAAGATTTTTATTAAGGATATGATTTGTTTGGTTGAAATTTTTTTTTTCTTTACTTATGACTGGGTGTTTCAACTGTTATAAAAACGGATTTTTTAAAAAAGAAATTTTCTTTTGGATGTTAAATGACTGGATGTTTCAACTGTTATATAAACATGAACAAGGATATGATCTCTTTGGTTATGATTGGATGGATTATATCTAAACATTATTTTAAGTAATGGATTAAATGAGAATTTTTTGGGGGGATGTTAAATTCAAGGCTATAGATTTTTCAATATATTTTCAAGGGCTTTAAATTGTTTGTTTATTGTTGAATTAATTGGGATTAACTACCTTTAAGCAAGAAAAGTTATATTTTGTTTTGAACAAGGAGAGTTAAAGTACAAGTGATAGATAAATCTATAGATAGTTAGTTTGTGGGGTTTTTCATTAAGGTTTGTTAAATGTTTTTACCCTGTACTTGTTCTGGGAAGTCCGGGTTGGGGGTTGGGATGGGAGGGGGGAAGGGAGGGGGGGAAATATATATATATATATATATATATATATATATATATATATATATATATATATATATATATGATTGATTTTTTGTTTAAGATGTATGTTGACTATGAAATAAAAGTTTTTTTTTTTTTAAAAAGACAAGTAATCTGGTCTTGTGGAATAGAGTTCAATATATGCTGAGAAATAAAGTGTAGTTTTAATTATGAATGACATAGCTATTGCTAACAGGTATGTCAGAAGAAGTGTCATCTAGGTTGATATAAATGCATATGAAAGTACAATCGGAGCCTATAGATTACTGAGTACTTATATATCTGATTAAAGGTGAATTAAAGAATTAGATATGATGCTTGGTAACATTGCCCAACATTTTGAGTACATGTGATCTAAGAAAAAAAAATAAAATTCTGTTAGGTACTATGAATAGGTGGAATTGTTGCAGAAGAAGATGATAAACTGATTTCAATATGTACAAATTCTGTCATTTCTTAAACATATACATGAAATAATTTATTCAAGATGGGCATCAAATAAATTTCATAATAAATAAACAAACACTGAAGTAGAGAAAAGTACCAAAAGGCTAGTGTCAAAAATTTGTGGTTTCTGGAAAGCAAATTCAACCTTTAGAACATGTATGAGAATGAAAACATCATAAAAAAGCCAGAGATAAAAAATAGAATGCTTTATTAAGGCAGAACATCATCATATTATGTGTTTAACTAAAGAACTGGCTCCTAATTGCATATAATATACCAAGTTTTCTTGCCATTTTCTCCTATTGGCTGTCACGGCAGTCATGCATGGGTATGACATCAGTTGTTGTCCTATAGGACCGAGTCTACTGGAAGTTTAAGCACCGCCTCCTTCTGCTTGGCTCCAGTTTTTCGACTCGGTCTGTCAGGACAAGTCGTGTCTATAGAGTTCTCTTCTTTCTAATTATTTAACTTGGCTTTTTGACTCGGAACGGACTGATTTCTCTTTGTTTGCTCCTCTGGATTGTTCGCTAATATTCTGGCTGTGCTGCCGTCTGGCAGCTAATTTAGGCGCGAGCACGAGCTAGCTCTGTCACGCTTCCCGGCTTTCCCGCAAGGTGAATTGAATTGCGGAGGTCCTAATTGCAGACCCCTTCAATATTATATTGGGGTCTGTTCCGGGCAATTTTGGCTTTGACAGCGGCGGCGGTGCTTTCAGCTCTGCAGCTATTTTCGGTGCGAGTTTTCCTTCGCATCTCAAGCGGTTTTCAATGCTTGCCCTTTTCAAGCCGCAAGTCGCGCTTTTCAGCCATCAGGCTAGCGACTCCTCCAAGGTCTCTGCTTCAAGGATCGACCTTCTCAATTGCAAGTACCGGGGATTCCTAAAACTTCTAAGTAGGCCCCTTTGAACTGCGTGGCTAGTAATCCAAGATGGCGGATGCCTCTAAATCTCGTTCTTCCTGCCAGGCCCGCAACAGGGGAAAGAGACCCCAGGTGGAGGATCCTGAAGAGGGGACTTCTAAAGGTCGCCCCAGCAAGTCCAGGGCCGTTAGCGCAGGGACCTCTTCCCGGTCTAGTTCGTCCAAGCCGTCGCGGGAAGAGGAGAGGCGCCTTAAGGCCATTGAAAAAGCCTTCCACAAGGCCCAAGCAGCCTCTGGCCTACAGGGCAACCCTAACCAGGCTGAGGCCCTTACCAACGTGCCTCCCTCTGACAAGGCTTCTTCCAATCCACCTCTGCAGAGGCCTACTCCAGCCTTATCCCCAGACAGATCAGTTATTGGAGACACTGCTTGCGATACAGAAACAGCTTCTGTTTTTCCTGTGACCCATGAGGCTTCTCCTTCTCCTGGGCCTGAGATTCAGGTTTCACAGAGTCCTCCTGCTCAGGTTCCTAATCAGGTTTCTCAATCCTTACCTGATATCCCACCTGCATTAGCTGCAATAATTTCAGAAGCCATTCGCCAGGGCATTTCTCAAGGGCTTCAACAAAAATATGTCACACCCTCTGAGGCTTCTGCTCATTCCAGTCAGCATCATCACTCTGGAGGTCTATCCTGCCAGGATGAAGTGGAGGGTGTCACTGAGGCTTGTGATGCTGATGATTCAGTTAACCAAGATTCCCTTTCAGAGGGCGAAATTGTGGCTGATCAAGACCTCTCAGATGATGAGGGCCTGGAACCTGACCAACCCGCATTCATTGGCCTCTTCCGGCCACAAATGTTTCGTTCGTTACTTCACAAGGCCCAAAATGTCACTGGTCTTGGGGTGGCTTCCTCTTCTTCTTCTGCAGATGCTGCTACTTCTACTTCCATGGATCCGGCCAATTCGCTATTCCAGGAACCTTCAGTTCAGAAGGAAGTGGTTCCTGCTCCAAAATTGTTTTCGGATGTGGTTCTCAGGCAATGGTCTTTTCCAGGTTCTGGACCTGTCCCCAATAATCTGGACAAATGCTTTTATAACATGGCCCCTGATTTCTCTCATCTATTGCAGATTCCTTCAGTTGACTCTCTTGTTTTGGCGCTGTCTTCTCCCTCTCCTCTCACAGGTCCTCCTGAAGAGTGTTTGCACCTGGAGGAAAAGAAGGCCGAATGAACCTTGATTAAGGGGCACCAGGCCTCGGCCTGGTCGGTGCAGGCCTCTTCTGCAGCGTCATTTTTTAATAGAGCGACCATCCTCTGGCTGATGCAACTGCAAGCTCGCTTACCCTCTTCAGATCATCGTTCTCATCAGGATCTGAATAAGATTTTAGCAGTGGTGGAATTTTCTGCCGATGCCATCCTCAGTGCAGCCCGCTTCTCTGCCAAGGCCATAGGATCTTCGGTCATCTCACGTCGCCTCTTATGGCTCTGTAACTGGCAAGCTGACATCAGAAGCAAGTGGCGTCTGGCATCTTCCCCGTTTTCCGGCGAGAAGCTTTTTGGTTCGCAACTGGATCCGCTCCTCGTTGAAACTAAAGATCACCGCAAGGTACTTCCTTCCCTTAATCATCGCCCTGATAACAGGGCTCAACCCTTTTTTGGTTCGTCTTCCTTTCGCAGCCCGGAGTCGTCCTTCGCAGCCCAGCAATCTCAACGTACCTTCTCCTCCAGAGGATCGGCCCATCAGGACAACCAGGTTAGGCACAGGGCCAGATTTGGCTTCAAGCGGCCCTTTCGAGGGGGTAGGGGTTATCCCTTCCGTAGGGCCCGATAGGTCTTCCCTTGATCAATCAATTGCCCGATTCTCTGATCAATGGGACACTACTGTCTCAGATGTCTGGGTCAGGTCTACCATTCGTTTCGGTCTCTCCTTGGAGTTCCGATCCACTCCCCAAAATTTTTTTCTGTGATGCCCTACCTCTTGGGATCGCGTCAAGACTGCTCGCATCAATTCGGCCATCCAACACCTCTTAGATATTAAGGCCATTGAGCCTGTCCCCCTCTCCGAGTGGGCTCAGGGGTTCTACTCCCGTCTCTTTCTAGTTCCCAAGTCCTCGGGGGGTGGAGGGCCATACTTGACTTAAAATCCTTAAACCGGCACATAGTCTATCGCCGGTTTAAGATGCAGTCACTTCAGACTATTCTGCTGGGTATTAGACAAGGGGACTACATGGCATCGATAGATTTAATGGAGGCCTACCTCCACATCCCAATTCGGCTGGCCCACCGCAAATTCCTCCGGTTTTGTCACAATGGATGCCATTTTCAATACACAACACTCCCCTTTGGTTTGTCCTCCGCCTCTAGGGTTTTCACTAAGGTGATGGCTGCCCTTATGGCACATATCTGTTCCATCCCTATCCGAGCCATGTTTTACTTGGATGATATCATCATCCTCTCCCGCTCCCCTGACCAGGCTCTCCTAGATGTCAACAGTACCGTCCACATATTGCAATCCCATGGCTTTTCCATAAATTGGGCGAAGAGCCATTTAGCGCCTTCTACCCGCATTCAGCATTTGGGGGCAGTCATAAACACAGTCACAGTGGAGATTTCCTTGTCCCAAGACCAGTCTGACCGCCTTAGCGGACTGTGTCCGACGCCGAAGGTCGGCATCTTTGGCGGATCTTTCCACCTTGCTGGGGAAAATGGTGTCGGTTTATGGGATCGTCCCTTGGTCTCGCCTCCACAGCGGGGAGCTTCAGTGGCTGTTGCTCCCCTTTCAATGGAGTTTCCCCACGCCAACCTTCCGGACGATACAGCTCCCTCCTCCTGTGGTCACCTCCCTCCTTTGGTGGACCTCGCCGGCGGTATCCAAGGGCTGCAAATTCTTCGAGCCTTGGAGGATGGTCATAACTATCGATGCAAGTCTCCTCGGCTGGGGAGCTCATCTCGAGTCTCGCTCGGCGCAGGGTCTGTGGTCCACGCGTGAATGATCCCTCAGCATCAACGTTCTCGAGCTGCGAGCAGTCTACCTGGCCCTCCGGAGCTTCGAGTCTTATGTCCGAGGCCGGGATGTGTTGGTCCACACGGACAACATCTCGGCCAAGCCTCATATAAACAGACTGGGCGGAACTCGCTCAAAGACACTGATGAAGGAGGCTCTTCACCTGGGGCTGTGGGCTGAATTTCACCTGAGCTCTCTTCTGGCGGATTACATTGCTGGGAAGGACAACATCCAGGCCGACGCTCTCAGCCGCTATCGGAGAGATCACACAGAATGGAGCATTCCTCATCGTCTCTTCAAACAACTGTCTCCTCGGTTCGGCATACCTCAGGTGACCTATTTGCTTCCAGCAGAAACCACCTCCTGCCTCGTTTCTACTCTCGTTTTCCCTCGGCGGGAGCAGAAGCAGTAGACGCTCTTCGCAGCCCTTGGCCTCAGGGTCTGCTGCTTTATGCGTTCCCTCCCTTTCCTCTGGTGGCCAAGGTGGTTCGCAAGCTGTTGCAAGAACGGGCGGAGCTCATCCTCCTAGCTCCTCACTGGCCCTGCAGACCATGGTTTGCGAATCTCGTATCCCTTTCCGTAACACCGCCATGGCAGATTCCGGACAATCAGATCGTGCTGCAACAAGGCGACCTCATCCACCCGGACCCTCAGGCTTATCATCTGACCGCCTGGAGGTTGAGTGGCAACATATAATTAATTCCAACGTGTCTCCTGCCGCCATCTCGATCATCCTGGCAGCTTGCAGACCTTCAACCGCTCGTATTTATGACTCCACGTGGAAATCCTTCCTTCGTTGGAGTTCTAGACATCATTTGGACCCTTCATCAGTTTCCGTGGCCCAACTGGTGGATTTTCTACAGGAAGGTTTTGCCTCGGGCCTTTCGCCCAACACTCTGTGCTGCCAGGTGGCAGCATTGTCATCCATTCTGTCCTTCGGGCCTGAAGTTCCTCTCTCCAAGGAGCCTCTAATCAGTGCCTTCTTGTGAGGTGCCACCAATCTACGCCCTCCGGTAATCCACAGGTTCCACCTGGGACCTTAACAAGGTTCTCACTGCTCTCACAAAACCTCCCTTCGAACCCCTCCGGGAGGTCAATCTGAAATTTCTGTCCTTCAAGGTTTCTTTTTTGGTGGCTATTACCTCCGCACGACGTATATTGGAATTGGCATCCCTTTCAGTTTGCTCTGACCTCTGCATCTTCCACAAGGACAGGGTGGTGCTCCGCTTGGATCCCGCCTTCATCCCGAAGATTAATTCCACCTTTCATAGATCTCAGGAGCTCATCCTGCCCAACTTTTGTCCTCAACCCAGTCACCACTTGGAAAAAGTCTGGCACACCCTGGACGTGCGCAGGGCTCTGAAAATATACTTATCCCGTACTTCTTCGTTCCGGAGGACCGAAGCCCTCTTCATCTCTTTCCAGCCATTGACCATGGGTGCTCGTATCTCGGCTTCCACAGTAGGTTCTTGGTTACGGGCTACAATTGCTACAGCGTATGAGTCGCAGTCCTTACCTGTTCCACGTCGTATCACGGCACACTCCACCAGAAGTGCGGCCACTTCCGCTGCATGGGCTACCCAGGCTCTACTGGAGGAGGTCTGTCGGGCGGCTACGTGGACTTCGGTGACCCTGTTTATCTGGCATTACCACCTGGACACTTACGCTTCCGCTGACGCCGCCTTCGGCAGGAGAGTGCTGCAAAGGGTCCGACCGAAACCCACCCTATAGGACAAGAGCTTTGGTATGTCCCATGCATGACTGCCATGACAGCCAATAGGAGAATGGGCGTTGTACTTACCTGATACGCCCCTCCTCTGTTCCGCTGTCACGGCAGTCAGCCCCACCCTGGTCGGTAACAGGGGAGTTTCCCGGGGCGGGAGGTCCTTTCACTTCTACCATTTTATCTCTATAGACATGCCAGTCTACTGTATACCTTCGCCTCAAAACTGGAGCCAAGCAGGAGGAGGCAGTGCTTAAACTTCTAGTAGACTCGGTCCTATAGGACAACATACCCATGCATGACTGCCGTGACAGTGGAACAGAGAAGGGGCATATCAGGTAAGTACAACGCCCATATTATGTGTTTAACTAAAGAACTGGCTCCTAATTGCATATAATATACCAAGTTTTCTTGCCATATTGTTCAACTCCTTTTGTTTCTTCAGCATCTTGGTCTCTATTTCAGTATAAGAATTCTTTCTTTCTTGAATAAACCTTGTGCATCAAATTTATAGTACAAAAATAGATAACATCTTAGGAATTGCTTTCCTACTGTTGCCATGACACCCTGCACTTCAGCTACTTGTACACAAGATCTCTCTAATAAGAGTCAGGCCTGCATTTTTCTTCAATTACTGGACCACATGGTGGCTATGACATCTGTTGTTTCCCACTCTTGTCTTTGAATGTGTTCCTTATACTCCTTTTACTTCTGTTTCATTTCTCCAGCATGGACATAAGACAACCCTTTCTCTCAATTCTGCCTTGAGTTAGAGAATTCCTCCATTGGTGGCTAATTTCAGACAATCTCACTTCAGATGCAGTATTTCAAAGAAGCAATTAAATTATAACAATGGGATAAACTATGAACTAAATCTCTAACATTTACACTATCATAACTAAGAAAATTGATACAAAATGTTTTACAGATGCTATACAACTTCATTAATAATATTTAAGATGGTCAAACCATATACCTTGGAAATGCCATGACATAGATGGAATGTTTCATCGTATATGGTATACATCAGTGGTGGGTTGCCCCCGGTTCGCACCAGTTCTATAGAACCGGTAGTAAAACCGGCAAGAGGCTCCACCCACTGACCCTGACATCATGAAAATGTTTCTGCGCATGTGCAGAAGAGCATGTGCGCGAGCAAAGCGAGTGCACGCGTGGCCCCATTGCACACTGATAGTAAAGGTAAGTAGAACCCACCCCTGTTATACATGTAAAAACACTTGGAAGTGTTCTCTTCATGCCTCCCTCTAATACACCGTCTGCACATTTATCAGGCAAATGAGTATTTTGACCATATAATCATTTTTATGCTGTTTTCTACTTCCAAGCTGTATAAACTTGAATGTTTAGTGGATATAAGTATATCAGGTGATATGTATTTGTGTAATGAGGGTGTGGCCTATGGAGATCAACACCCTATATCGGGTCTGCAACCTTAAACACTCAAAGAGCCATTTGGACCCGTTTCCCACAGAAAAGAAAACACTGTAAATCACAAAATCTGGGTGGGCGTGGCCAACTCAACCACTCCCACTGGTCACATGACCCCCCCAGCCATGCCTAACCAGGTTTTGTGTCTCCAGGGGTTTTCTGTGGGAAATGGGTCTCTCTCTCTTCCTCCCTCCCTCCCTCCCTCCCTCCCTCCCTCCCTCCCTCTCTCTTGCTTTTCTCTTTTTCCTCTCCCTCTCCCTCCTTCCTCTCTTTCTTTTCTTTCTTTCTTTCTCTCCCCTTCTCTCTCTCTCATTTCCCTCTTTTCCCCCTTGTTTTCTCCCTCTAGCTCTCTCATTTCTGTGTCCCTCTTCCTCCCTCTTTCTCTCTCATTTGTTTCTCTTTTTCCTCTCTCTCATTCTCTCCCTCCATCATTTTCTCATTTCTCTCTCTCTCTCTTTTCCCTCTTTTCTCTCTCTCATCTCTCTCTTTCCCCCCTCTCTTTCTCTCGTGCATTTGTTCCCTCTTGAATCATTTCCAAAAACAGGCGAGGGTTGGTTCTTTTCTCTTTTTTTTTTGCTGATGTTTTTTCTTCTTCTTTGGGTGCGTTTTACTATATGATTTAAATCAAGAGTCATTTCAGGTTCCCAGATAAATGAAGCTCTTTCGTCCCCCTGCTGTGGCTCCCTGTTGGCAGGCTGGCCCCTCCCCTCATCCTCCCAGTCACTCTTCGCATGACCTGAGAAGGTAAGGGCGACAGCGGGGATGGAGACTCGCTCCATGTTCCAAAGCAGGAGGTGCCCCTGTATTTCCCTCTCATCTCGTGATTGCTTCTTCCGGTGCTTAGTGCTGCACGCACCTTGGTTGCCTGGGGTTAAGCACCCTTAAATTTAGTGCATTTCACAATAGTGGAGACGGCGTCCCTCCTCCTCCTGGAGCCCATTACGATGCGGAGCATCGGCCATAGCCAGGCTGGGCCAGTGTCTCAGGGCAGAGAGAAAGTCGTGTGTCTCCCTAGGCGACTGAGGTGCATGCAGCACCAAGAAGCGCCGGAAGAAGTGCCCGCAAGATCAGAGGTAAGTACAGGGGCGCTTCCCTCCTGCTCTGGAATATGGAGCGAGTCTCCATCCCCGCCGTCACTCTTACCTTCTCAGACTACATGAGGAGTGATTGGGAGGGGAGGTCGAGGGGCGGGGCCAGCCAGCCAGCAGGGACCCACTGACTCTGAAAAGTCAAAAATTGTAAAAAGTTAGAGGGATGCAGCATTCTTGAAATTGCTAGGATATTGGGGTTTGATCACAGAACCATCAAACGTATTGTTGCAAATAGTCAACAGGGTCGCAAGAAACGTGTTGAGAAAAAAAGACACCCATTTGAGAAAGATTTGCCAAAGATTTGAGAAGAATCAAACGTGAAGCTACCAGTGACCCATTATCCTCCGCTGCTGTCATATTCCAGAACTGCAACCTACCTGCGGTGTTGCATTTGTTTCCCGGAGGCTGAAGATGAGTGAGATGAGTGAAAGAAAAACATCCACGGATAGCAGAATCAACAGCAACTTTATTGAGCATCAGACATAGTTCATATAGTTTCTCAGTTTCTCAGTTCTCATCTACTATACGTGTTATTTCATTATTGGTTAACAAATCTCCAAGGTACAGTAATTGGTTAGTAATTACATCATTGGTTTTCATGAGAATATGCATGTATTCACACACAATGAAAGATATACTGAAAGCAGCAAATGTTTCAGGTTATACATTGTTTCACCCTGTGTCCTTGTACATGCTAGAAACACTGCTCAAAGATGAGAATTGCTGATGTTTGCAATTTCATGTAACCACAGTTCCAAAAACCATACGGATGAGCATTGTAATAACCCTATACTGCAGTGCCCAGAAGTACAAGGTGTTCAGTGCTCAGTGCTCAGAGACATGGCCAAGGTAAGGAAGGCTGAAATCCTACCACCACTGAACAAAACACATAAATTGAAATGGCAAGACTGAGCCAAGAAATATCCGAAGACAGATTTTTCAAAGGTTTTATGGACTAATGAGATGAGAATGACCCTTGATGGACCAGATGGATGGGCCCATGGTTGAATTGGTAATGGGCACAGAGCTCCACTTCGACTCAGACACCAACAAGGTGGAAGTGTGGTTCTGGTATGGGCTGGTATAATTGAAGATGAACTAGTTGGACCTTCTTGGGTTGAAGATGGACTCAAAATCAACTCCCAAACCTACTACCAGTGTTTAGGAGACACTTTCTTCAAACAGTGATACAGGAAAAAGTCTGCATCTTTCAAGAAGACCATGATTTTTATGCTGGACAATGCTCCATCGCATGCATTGAAGTACTCCACTGCGGACCTAACCAGTAAAGGCCTTAAAGATGAAAGAATAATGACATGGCCCCCTTCTTCACCTGACCTAAACCCTATTGAGAACTTGTGGGTCCTTCTTAAATGGGAGATTTACGGTGAAGGAAAACAGTACACCTCTCTGAACAGTGTCTGTGGTGCTGTGGTTGTTGCTGCACAAAAAGTTGATTGTCAGCAGATCAGGAAACTGACAGACTCCATGAATAGAAGGCTTATGACTGTTACTGAAAAGAAGGGTGGCTATATTGGTTACTGATTTTTTTTTTTTTTTGAAATGTCAGAAATGCTTATTTGTCCATTTTAGTTGTTTGTTTATTATTCTCACTTTAACAGATGCAAATAAATGAGTGAGATGGGCAAATTTTTCATTTTATGTTTAGTTGCATAATAATTCTTCACACTAATAGTTGCCCAATAATTATGGACACAGATATTCTCCTAAGAAAGCCAAAACCTCTCTTTTACTTTCTTAAATATTCAGGTTTGAAGTTTATTAACATTTTGGATTGACCAAGAGCACTGTAGTTGTTCAATAATAAAATTAATCCTCCAAAATACAACTTGCCTAATAATTGTGCACACAATGTATATGTTATTATCACCAGCACATTAATGCCTGATGGGGAGTTCAACTTTGTGCTCTCTGCATCTAAGGTGCTTGCTCAAGATATGACAGTTGCAAACTTGAACTAGTCAGTTTGGGATCCATGGGTAGCCTCAGAGCTGCACTACTCTTAAGAAGCCTGAGCTGCAGACTACCATGAGTCCCCAGGCAACCTTAGCTAGCCTAGTAGCCCAGCACAAAACTGCAGGTGCCCCATCCCAGGTGCCCCCAAAGCCCTAGAATGGCACTGTGGTGCAACATCCCTGCCCCATTCACGTTAGAGTCTGAGGCTCCTGTCGTATTGCACTCTGCTACCTAGCTGATCTTTGCCATCTTCTTGTTCCCACTGCTGCTGAGGTTTGCCTGTCTTTTGCAAGGCAGCTACTAGCCACACAAAGCTTTCTTCTCAAGGTCTCACAAGGAAACTGCTGTGTGTTACCTCAGGACGAAGGCCTGCATCTGCATTCTGAAGGACCAAGCCTAGTTTGCTTCATCAACAATGGCAGCCAGAAATTGGCAAAGGTCAGTTGGGGATAACAGAGAGTAGGGTGGGAGGGGCTGTGGAATGGCGGGGGCCAAAAGTGCAGAGAAGGGAAGAGATAGCAATAGCAATAGCACTTAGTGCTTTACAACTTCTCTAAGCGGTTTTAACTATAACATTACATATTAAGCAGTATGCACTCATTCTTTCTGTTAGCAGAAATCTAGTTAGTTTTTTTTTTTTTTTTGTCTAAACATGGCGTTGTTTCTGCTAAGCATGCATTAATTTCTGGTAAAATGTTTTTTTCCTGAAATGACATGTGCATTCTGAATAAGTAATCTATTTGTATAAGTCATGTGGAGCCAGAGATTGAAGACCCCTCAATCCTCATATGAGATCCTAGCCTGCAGAGAGCTGTTCAACAGTGTGAGTTGTGCTATATGTTTCCTGTGGCATAGGAAAATGTGCTTCTTTTATTTTTTGATTCAATACATAGAACAAATCAACACTATGGTTTCTTAAAGAAAGCCATCTTTTTTTAGGGACTGCTCTCCACACTCTTACTATGTGTTTGGATTTTTCAGAGCCATAATAATTAGAAATGGAGAGGTCATTCCAATGTCTTCAGAATTCACACCAGAAACAGAGCGTCAGCGGCTTCAGTATCTGGTAAGAGGCCTAAATCCTTATATTAGAAGATGATAAGAATGGATTTTTTAAACCAAGGTAAACAACTTCAAATTCCAGGACTGCAAACTCCCCAAAGCCCAGAATTGTTGCCAAATTATTGCTTTTTAATATATCTGGAGATGATTAAATACGTGAAGACTATGCATACTAACTGCTGAAGTTGTTATTATTATTGTTGTTGTTGTTGTTGTTGTTTAGACTTCTATACCGCTTCATAGTGCTTTACAACCCTCTCTAAGCGGTTTACAAAGTTAGCATATAGCATATTGCATATTGCATATTGCATATTAGCATATTGCATTAGCATTAGCATATTGCCCCCAACAATCTGGGTCCTCATTTTACCCACCTCGGAAGGATGGAAGGCTGAGTCAACCTTGAGCCGGTGAGATTTGATCTGCTGATCTGCTGAACTAGCAGTCAGCTGAAGTAGCTGCAGTACGGCACTCTAACCACTGTGCTACCTCGGCTCTAAAGTTCCCTGACTTTAGAAACATGTCCAGTTCCTAAAAAAGCTGTTGCACAACACTATGTGCCATCAAATTGGTGTCCTCTCTTAGTGATCATATAGATAGATTTTCTCTATGACAATCTGTCCTAACCTGGCCTTTCAGGTCTTCTAACAATACCCCTCATGCCACTATAACTGAGTCCATCCATCTTACTGTTCTTCTTCCCCTTCCTTCCACCTTTCCCAGTATTAGAGCTAGTTCTTTGCCTAATGTATCTGAAGTAGGATAATTTTAGCCTAATCATTTGTGCTTTGAGTGTAAACCCTGGGTTAATTTGTTTGATAATACATTTGTTTATTTTCTTGGATGTTCGTGGTATTCTTAGGACTCTTCTCCAACGTGGCAAAACTTACAAAGCAATCATCATCACTCGACCCTCATTGCAGTCAAGATCTATGGCAGAACATACTGCAAAGCAATAGAGAATCTGTGACATTAATCACTAACAGACCAGTATAATAAAACATTCATGTACTATCCCTGCATTACACTAAATACTACTATATTTTTATTTGTCAAATTCAGAGTGGTCTGATATATTATTCCCTCTGTGTCTTCGTAGTTATGAGAATATTGATGGCGATTTCTGTTCTTCCTATATCCATTTCTTAAGGCAAGAAGAGCCATTTCTTTATCAGGTCTGCCAAGTGTGGCTTTTATATAAATTTCCAGAAAAATTAGCTAACACCTCAAGCAAATGCTACACATAGATTTATTTCTCCCCCCTTCCTCCCTTGTGTCCCTTGCTTTCTCCTGTAGTCTCTAGTGCACCATCATTTTAGTGGCCTTTCCTCCCACTGAGACTGATTGGGGCAGGTTTGAGAGACCAGATGGCTTTTCCTTTTTACAAATACTTGCTCTTCAGAACATAGGTTGCTGGCTGTAAAAGCAGGAATGAAGGACATAGGAAGAGCGGACTGTTTTTCACAAGTGTTTTAAACGTTTTGGAAGATAGAACTACTTTAAGAGTATGCAGGTTTACAACAACAATTGCAAAGCAAATATCATGAACATTCATGCCTCTGTCATTTAAATAATTTGTGTGCCTTTAAAATCAAGGAAGTTCTGTGGCATTTTTAGAATATGATCTTACCTGAAGGAACCAGAATCATAACATTACTTCCTTTTTTTCTGATTGGACTTAAAATGCTTCTGTTATTTCCCTAAAACGTATGTATTTAGTTCGTTTCCATATGTAGCAAATGTATAATAAAGGTGAAATTGCATTAGAGAGAGTTTCAAAAGCGATGGAAGTTATACTGTACTGTATGTAATGAGAAGAAATGTCACGTTATACAGTACTTAATCTTTTTGTTCCCCAGTCTTAATGCTGCTTACCACAAGATGTTGGGATGACACATGCAGTCCCCCCCCCCAAAAAAACCCAGCAGTTTTGTTTTTGTTTTAGGGATATTAGCTACATGCTACTAAATTTATAATGAACATGCACTGAAACCATGTCAGATTTCAGCATCAGTAGCATATATATTTTTACAAAATAGGTCTTCTACTTTGTTCTTTTGTAAAAGAAACAATTTTGAAGACCAGAAAAATGTAACTGCCTTACCAGATTTGTGAGAGTAAAAACAGCAGCACTCAGAAAGAGGAAGATGAAAGTTTTGATACAGCAGTTTATGAACAGCTCTCTCATTAATTTCTTTAAAAATTTGTTTTAGGCAGAAATCTATTGTCTGCTAAGTTTATGAATCTATGGATTTTCCACTAATTAAGCAAATGATTTGTATGCTTTTTAAATTGTTCATTCAGTTTTATTAAAGAAAGTTGGTATTTGAGATTGGCTGATACAGATTGTTGGCAATGAGACTCTTCTGTTTGGGCAGTCAAGTGAGACTGAGTCTAGATATCACTTTCCCCAATAGTTTCATCTTCCAAGAAAAGCTGAGGGTATTGGCAATCTATTAGTCTAGCAGTCTGCCAACAGCTCTTATGTAAGATGAGAAAATACAAATTAATATTACTAAATTGTGACGCTCTGCCCTAGCTCAGTATAGGATCAAATGTATAAGCAACTTCTCCCGATTATAAATGCTAGAAGAAAGTGCAGCAATTGTGCAAGCTCAACAATTAAAAGGTGTAACAGGGGTTTTGGGATCGTTTGACGAGACAAGGATGTGAGATTTCTGGGATGATTGCCCAGTCAATGTCCTCTTTTAATTTACAGGCATATATGCAACCCCATTTGCTGGGAAATGAATTTACACACTTGGAATTTCCAAGGAGAGTTCAGCGGAAGGAAGTTGGGAAAAGAATGCTTTATCGAGATTTCAGCATGATTGGCTGGTAGGTACATACCCCTTTTTGGAAAAATGAAAAATATGTTTTAAAAACTTCCCTACAGATGTGGTCGTACATATACAACATCTAGAAATATAAGGGTATGATAATAATATACATTTCAGTTACAAAACTAAAGAGACTATATTGGAACCCAGATGTGGAAAACTGGTTGTGTCAAAACGTGGGAGAGCGGGTGAAAACAAAAGTTCAGTCTTGTAATTTTTTTCCCTGGTGGGGGAGGATGGGGGGGTTGATAGGTGTGGGGGCGCTGCAGCATCCCTGGGGCCAGTCATAAGGGTGAAGGACCATAAGGGGTGCTGTAATGGCTGTAACTTTGGATCATAAGTAGCTTTTGGTAACTGTAAAAAGACCTGTCTTTTTAAGACTTAAGTCTTAAAACGTAAGTGACAAATTAGCACTTTGTTTACATCTCCCTCTAAATCTTTATTTTTTTCTGATTTTTTTTTTTTAAATTGAGGTGGTGCTTACTTTTCTCTGGAAACATTATATTTTAATCAAGTTGGTTTTCCTAACATGCCTGCTGAATATGACACCTGATGGAGCTTTTCCTTTGTGTAATTTAGAAACTGCTTTGCAAATATAGTTACTGTAGGCCTTCAGCTTTCATAGTTCCACAGAATGTTGTGTGTGGCTCACAAGGAGATAAGGGGAATGGTAGATGAAGGCAAGGCCAATCTTGTCCTTTCCAGTCCTCTGATATAAATAGCTTTATAGAGTCAAGCATTAAAGTCCTATTAGGCTTTATCTTGAGAGTCATCTAATAAAAGAGACTCCACTGACTCCACTTCATCTTGAGAGTCATCTAATAAAAGAGACTCCACTATTAGTTTTGCCACAAATACCAAAATAAAATTTAAAGTGGCAGCGTCCCTTTCCCTGGCCTGGATTTATCTTCAGTCTATAACAAGGGACTTCATTAGTTGTTGCTTTGCCCTATTAAGGGCAATGGTCTTTCCTGCTAGATTGAAAAGAGTGTCAGCTATAAAGACTACTGAGCGGTTGTCTGTGTTCTGTTTTCACTTATTGAGCTGTGCTTTGTTTCCAAATCCACATCAGTTCCCAATATGAACTGTGGTTCAGTCACCCAGATAATATATAATGCATGGGTGTGTATTAGACTGATGTTTCTCAACATCAGCAACTAAGATGCATAGACTTCAACTCCCAGAATTTCCCAGCCAGCATACTCTCTTAGAAGTCTGCAAAAGAGCAGTGATTTTCTCTTAATGATGTAACTAAACCTTTCTCTTCAGTTATGCATACAATTTTATCCATGTACAGCTAGTCCTCAACTTACAACAGTTAATTTAGTGAGCATTCAAAGTTACAGTGGCACTGGAAAAAGTGACCCATGACAGTTTTTCACCGTTACAATCCTTGCAGCATCCCCATGGTCATATGATCAGAATTCAAACACTTGGCAACTGACTCATATTTATGACAGTTGCAGTGTCCAGGAGTCACATGATCACCTTTTGCAACCTTCTGACAAGCAAAGTCAATGGGAAAGCCATTCACTTATCAACCATGTTACTAACTTAACAACTCCACTTAACAACAGTGGTAAAAAAGGTCATCAAATGGGGCAAAACTCACTTAACAAGTGTCTCACTTAGCAACAGAAATTTTGAGCTCAATTATGGTTGTAAGTCGAGAACTACCTGTAGTTCCCTTTTTAAAAAGCTATTTAGGTGGACAGCTGAACTTCCCTCTTAGACAAACGTGTAATTGGATGATTTTTTTTAATGTAATGTAGCTACAGCTTCCACCAACTGGCAAACAAACAGAGAAATAACCTCCCCAGAAATATTAGGTTATATGGAGATAATTGGGCTCCAGGTCTTTTTTGATTTCTGACTATGTATGCAGGTGGCATAGAGCTTCATGGATTTTTTTGGAGCCTGGTTTAGTGATGATAAATGGGTTCGTACAACATGCATTTTCTGCATTTTGCTCAAGATTTGCAGCCGTGGCTCCAATAAAAACAAGGAGGGGGATTTGACCTGCTGTGTATTCTGCACATCTCTTGGCAGTGACAAATGAGCTTGTTTTCTGTAATTGCACATATGGCAGAGGAACAGAAACAGTGGCATTTGGGCAGGATGAGCTGGAAAAAAACAACAAACCTCACAGATACCTCCCTCAATTGATGAGGAACAAGTTAATCGTTTAAAATTTAGGGCTCAACTTCACCACCATCCTGCCAAACTGGCATGAATACGTAATACTTTTTTCTATGAGTTCATGATCACATCTACACTCATCCCTGACCCGCAGCTCAAGCAACTTCCAAGCCCAAATGTCTATTTGAGGCTCCATTCCCATGGTTGCTGCTGCTGCTGCTGCTGCTGCTGCTGCTGCTGCTGCTGCTGTCCATGACCATTTCAGCTGGGGATAGAGCCTCACTTGAGCAGAAGCACCTGGCCCTGGTATGGCAGCCTGGTGCCTTCTGAAGCCCTTTCCAGTTTTAATGGAGCATCCTTACTGTATATTAATTTAACATTAGAGTTTAGTCTCTTTTGAAAGAATGAGACTAAATGTTTAAAAAACAACATCCTGTTTGGAAATTTGATTTAAACCTGGAGCCAGTGATGGTTCCTGTCAGCTAGATGTTGCTGGCTATGTCTCCAGCAAGGTTTTACATGGCCATGCTATTTGTTACTTTGAGTGGGTATGAATGTCCTCTTTTTTTCTACTCCTTCTCCATTTTTTGGCTATCTTTTGGTTGCTTCCATGAGTTGTTAGACATGATGTTATTTCCTTGTGGGATTAGCTGAGGATGAAGTTGTGGAAATTCACTTCCCTTAACTTGTCTCACATTAAAAAACATAAGGACAGGACACTTGCAGGTCTTGAGACAAAACAGGGATTAGCAATGAGGGGAGCACAAAATTTAGGCTGCCATGCCCAAGACTGCAAGAAAACACTAAGGTGGCTATCTGGCTATGCCTAGATTGGAGCTATACAATACTTCCTGTTTGGGTCCTTGCATTGCTTCATCATGAAAGATTTTGCTTTTACTTCCAAGTTGTTTTAGGGCATGGAATCTTTTTTTTTTTTACATATTTCGGTTTTGCCTTTGAAATGCACTGTCAATCTCTGCTTATTTTTTTTGGAGATCAGTGTAATGCCATAGCTAGGCTGAGCAGCTGGAAAAAACAGATTCAGATTCTCATTCAGTGAAGTAGCTGATTGGTTTTGTTCCTGCCCTCTTTTATCTATCTCATTAAAGAGGTACCTCTATGCTATATTCTTTTTCTATTTTTTTTAAATAATTCCTACCTTTCTTCTTTCTTTTCTTTCTTTTATTAGATTTATATACCGCCCTACTCCCGAAGGACTCAGAGCGGTGAACAGGCACAAAATAAAATACATAGATACAAAAGTTAAAAGATATAATTAAAACCAGATTAAATAATTTAGCCCGAGACAATTAAAAAATCCCAATAATTTAAAACAGATTAAAATTTCAATTTAAAAGAATTTTAAAACAGGGGAGAAAATTAGGCCAGGCCGGCTTGTGGAATAGAAGAATCTTAAGAGCACGGCGGAAAGTGCATAGATCCGGGATCCTCCATATCTCTGGGGGGAGCTCGTTCCAGATAGTGGGTGCCCCCACAGAGAAGGCCCTCCCCCTGGGGGCCGCCAGTCGACATTGTTTAGCTGACGGCACCCGGAGGAGCCCCTCTCTATGAGAGTGTACCGGCCGGTGGGAGGCTGCTTGTGGTACTAGGCGGTCCTGTAATAACCAGGTCCTAAGCCATGGAGCGCTCTAAAGGTGGTAACCAAAACCTTGAAGCGCACCCGGAAGACCACCGGGAGCCAGTGCAGCTCGCGCAGGAGAGGTGTCACACGGGAGCGCCATGTTGCTCCCATAACCACCCGCGCGGCCGCACTCTGCGCCAGTTGGAGCCTCCGGGTGCTCCTCAAGGGGAGCCCCATGTAGAGAGTGTTGCAGTAGTCCAGGCAGGAAGTGACGAGGGCATGAGTGACTGAGTGTAGGGAGTCCTGATCCAGAAAGGGACGCAACTGACGAATCAGGCGAACCTGATGAAAAATCCTCCTGTTCATGGCCGTCAAGTGCTCTTCTAAAGACAGCCGTAAATCCAGGAGGACACCCAAGTTGCGAGCCCTCTCTGTGGGGGCCAGCGATTCGCCCCCAATAGTCAGCGATGGCGTCAACTGTCTATATCGGGACGTCGGAAACCACAGCCACTCGGTCTTGGATGGGTTGAGCCTGAGCCTGTTCCTCCCCATCCAGATCTGCACGGCCTCCAGACACCGGGACATCACTTCAAGGGCATCGTTGGGGTGGTCCGGGGTGGAGATGTACAGCTGGGTGTCATCAACGTACTGATGGTACTTCACCCCGAAACCACGGATGATCTCACCCAGCGGCTTTACATAAATGTTGAACAAAAGGGGCGAGAGGACCAACCTTTGTGGCACCCCACATATGAGGGGCCTCGGGGTCGACCTCTGCCCCCTGCCAACACAGACTGCAACCGGTCGGAGAGAAAGGAGGAGAACCACCGTAATACAGTGCCCCCCAACCCTAACTCTTCCAACCGGTGCAGCATGATACCATGGTCGATGGTATCAAAAGCCGCTGAGAGGTCTAATAGGACCAGGACAGAGGAGCAACCCCTGTCCCGAGCCCTCCAGAGATCATCAACCAGCGTGACCAATGCCGTTTCCGTGCTGTACCAAGGCCTGAAGCCCAACTGGAATGGATCCAGATATGTAGTTTCATCCAGGTACTGGGGGAGCTGTCGCGCAACCACACTCTCAACAACCTTCGCAACAAAACGAAGGTTGGAGACCGGACGATAATTAGCCAACACTGCCGGGTCCAGGAAAGGCTTCTTGAGGAGAGGCCTCACCACCGCCTCTTTCAAGGCGGCGGGGAAGTCACCCTCACCCAACGAAGCATTTATAATCCCCTGGAGTCAGCCTCGCGTCACCTCCCGGGAAGCCAGCACTAAGCAGGAGGGGCACGAGTCCAATAAACATGTGGTCGCGTTCCTCAATTTACAACCATTTATTTAGTGACTGTTTGAAGTTATAACGTCACTGAAAAAAGTGACTTATGACTGTTTTTTACACTTAAGACTGTTGCATCACCCCCATGGTCAAGTGATCAGAATTTGGACGCTTGACAACTGGCATGTATTTATGACAGTTGCAGTGTCTCAGAGTCACAAGATCACCTTTTGCGACCTTCTGACAAGCAAAGTCAGTGGGGAAGCCGGATTCCTCTAACAATTGTGTTACTAATTTGACTATTGCAGTGATTCAAGCAAGAAAGGTTTTAAAATGGGGCAAAACTCACTTAACTCACTCACTTACTGTCTTGTTTAGCAATAGATATTTTAGGCTCAATTGTGGTTATAAGTCGAGGACTATCTGTATCATACCTCTGTCTTGCTACAATTCCTCATGGCTTAGAGACTATTTTTTCCCTGTCCTCTTTTACTGCTGAATATTTTTATTTTATTTATTTATTTATTTGTTTCCATTTATATACCGCCCTTCTCCAATAGGACTCAGGGCGGTGAACAGCCGAAATAAAAACAGAACATACAAAATTTAAAAGCAGTTTAAAATGATTAAATATTTTTTTTGGCCGTAATTTAAAACAACCCAATTTAAAATCAGTTAAAATTTAACTCAAAACTGTGGGATCAAGCCAGCCCAGGTAGTTGAAATAATAAGTTTTCAGGGCCCGACGAAAAATCCGGAGGTCTGTTATTGTACGTATCTCTGAGGGGAGGTTGTTCCAGAGGGTGGGCGCCGCCACAGAGAAGGCTCTCCCCCTGGGGGTCGCCAGCCGACACTGTCTGGCGGATGGCACCCTGAGGAGGCCCACTCTGTGCAAGCGTACTGGCCGGTGGGAGGCTATTGGTGGCAGAAGGCGGTCTCGTAAATACCCTGGCCCTAAGCCATGGAGCGCTCGGTCTTGGATGGGTTGAGCCTGAGCCTGTTCCTCCCCATCCAGATCTGCACGGCCTACAGACACCGGGACATCACTTCAAGGGCATGGTTGGGGTGGCCTGGGGTGGAGATGTACAGCTGGGTGTCATCAGCATACTGATGGAACTCCACCCCAAAGCCACGGATGATCTCACCCAGTGGCTTTACATAAATGTTGAACAGAAGGGGCGAGAGGACCGACCCTTGTGGCACCCCACAAGCAAGGTGCCTCGGGGTTGACTGCTGCCCCCCTGTCAACACAGATTGCGACCGGTCAGAGAGGTAGGAGGAGAACCACCGCAGAATGGTGCCCCCCATCCCCAGCCCCTCCAATCGGCGCAACATGATACCATGGTCGATGGTATCAAAAGCCGCTGAGAGGTCTAACAGGACCAGGATAGAGGAGCAACCCCTATCCCGAGCCCTCCAGAGATCATCCACCAACGCGACCAATGCCATTTCCGTGCTGTACCCAGGCCGGAAGCCGGACTGTAGCGGGTCTAGATAGACAGCTTCATCCAGGTACCGGGGAAGCTGCTGCGCCACCACACTCTCAACAACCTTCGCAACAAAGCGAAGGTTGGAGACTGGACTATAGTTAGCCAAAACAGCCAGATCCAGAGAGGGCTTCTTGAGGAGGGGCCTCACCACCGCTTCTTTCAAAGCGGCCGGCAGGACCCCCTCACTCAGAGAAGCATTAACAATTCTCTGGAGCCAGCCTCGTGTCACCTCCCGG
The DNA here is from genome assembly GCF_029215685.1 of Pituophis catenifer annectens. Lineage (NCBI taxonomy): Eukaryota > Metazoa > Chordata > Lepidosauria > Squamata > Colubridae > Pituophis > Pituophis catenifer. The sequence continues at coordinate 41,727,970 of NW_027256887.1, read as the reverse complement.
GAAGCCACTACCAACCAGGAGGGACACGGGTCCAATAAACATGTGGTCGCGTTCAGCCGTCCCAGGATCCTATCCATGTCCTCGGGAGCCACAGGATCGAACTCCTCCCAGATAACACTCTCAAGACCTGCCTCAGTCATCCCGTCCGGACATACCCAGTCAGAGGCCAGCCCTTCCCGAATCTGAGCGATTTTGTCATACAGATACTGCACAAAATCCTCGGCTCGGCCCTGCAAGGGGTCATCCCGCACTTCCAAATGGAGGAGGGAGCGGGTCACCCTAAACAAGGCGGCCGGGCGATTATCTGATGACGCAATAAGAGCGGCAAAATAGCTAGATTTCGCCGCTTTTATCGCCACTAGGTAAGTCTTAATATGAGACCTCACCCGTGTTCGGTCGGATTCGGAGCGGCTGGTCCTCCAACTACTCTCCAAGCGTCTTTTCCGGCGCTTCATCTCCCTCAGCTCCTCGGAGAACCAAGGAGCTAGGTGAGTTTGGTGCCGGGTCAGAGGCCGCAAAGGCACGACACGGTCCAAGGCCCCGGCGGCCGCACTATCCCAGGCGGCCATCAGGTCTTCAGCCGAGTCATGAGTCAGAGACTCAGGAAATGGCCCAAGCTCCATCTGGAACCTATCAGGGTCCATCAGGCGCCTGGGGCGGAACCACCTGGTCGGTCCCGCCTCCCTGCGGCGGGATCCAGCGGTTAGAAAGTCCAGTCGAAGGAGCGAGTGGTCAGACCATGACAAGGGTTCGATGGCTATATCCCCTTATCAAGACCACTCAACCACTGACCAGAGACAAAAACTAAGTCCAGAGTGTGTCCACCTATGTGAGTGGGGTCATGAATTAACTGAGTAAGGTCCATGGCCGTCATGGAAGCCATGAACTCTCGAGCCACCTCAGACGTTTCACCGATAGATGGCAGGTTGAAATCCCCCATGACAGCAAGTCTGGGGGTATCAACCGCCACCTCGGCTATAATGTTAAGCAGCTCGGGCAGGGCCGTTGCCACGTGGCAGGGAGCCAGGTACGTGACCAACAAGCCCATCTGTACTCCACGACTCCACTTCACAAAGAGGGACTCACATCCAGCTATCTGTGGAACAGTGGTTGCCTTTGGATCCAGACCTTCCTTTATAATAACCGCCACCCCCTTGCCCCTACCCTGAGCCCTCGGCTGATGAAATGCACGGAAGCCTGGTGGGCATATATCCACGACGGGATCTCCCCCCTCCTGGCCCAACCAGGTCTCCGTAATGCCCGCTAGGTCTGCCTCCCCTTCCTGAATAAGATCGTGAATGAGGGGGGCTTTATTAACAATGGACCTGGCATTGCATAACATCAGCCGAAGGCTCTGGCCCTGAGAATCTGAACAGCCTGGGGAACGAAAAAAGCATTGGGGACCGGAGTGCGCAATTGCTCTAAGATAGCGAGTGCGCATTCCCCGAACATGATGTGGTCCCCAGCTTCCGCCATATCTGCCCCTCCCACTCACTATACTGATGGAACAGCCCTCTTTGCATCGAACTCCAACCCCCTCCCCGACCTCCGGTTCTACGTCTCTAATGTTGCAGCCCTTCGCTGAGGCTGGTCTTGAACCCGGTGGATTTCCCCCAGAACCCACCCTGATCCCCCCCGAACCCCTTAAAATTTTTGTTAAAAACCCACTAAAAAACCCACTTAAAAAACCCCTCAAACTCTTCTTTGCCGCATGCCATCTCTCGGGGCTCCAAAGCCCGTCATCAAGATAGGCCCTCGATAACGAAGAGGGCCAAACCTGCGAGAGGGGGGAATCTCGCAGGGCACAAAGTTCATTCACCGAGTACATCTGGACATCAAGGGGAGGTAATAACCCATGGCCAATAGCCAGGGGACAATTTGATGTTATCACAGTCAGAAGGACTGAAATGCCGGACTTCAATAGAATTCCAATGGAACACGTGGGACCTCATTGCCCTCTCATGGCAATGGCGGGAGTAAAATGCTGTTTTGATTCGGTAAAGGGTGACCCAGCCCCCCTCTCACGGCGGCTGGTCAACCACGATCGTCCAAAAAGCCGGAATTGAGACAGCAGCTGTAGACCCACTCCACCAAGACTTGAGTCCCCAGATGTAAACCTCAATTCAGTAGAGGGAAAGAATGGGATCAGGTCAGTCCACATAGTCCAAAAACAGGTTCAAGTCGGCGGAGATCATAACAGTCATAACTCCGGGGAGGTCAAGAATGACACCTACACCAGGAGATGATTGTCCAGCAAGCATGCGCAGCATGGTATCACCACATTCAGGGGAATGGGAGGTGAAAAAGGAGAGCAGAGGCAACAAACGCCACAGGGGGGAAACCCCTCAGTCATGGTCCAGCTCTCCCCAGCCCCTCCCAGATCTTCTTTATGACCATGCTGCTTGCCTCGCCCAGCCTCCATAAATCCTCATGGAGGTCTCTGGGACGACCAAGGGGTCAAACAACGCCCCACGATCACCCAGGAGGTCCAACACAGCAAGCGAGCAGCTGCTAACATCTCTGACATTCCCATACATCAAACTGCGGCGGCTCCTTCCTTGTCCCGGCAGCCCCCATTTCCACGCCGCCAGCATTGCCGCCACCGCCGCCGCCAGCCTTCCCGTCCTCACCTCGCCCCCCCCCCTCTGCCCCTAGTACATGTCCAGGGCGGATTGGGCTGGCGAGGATCCCGACGAGGGTGCCGCACCGCCGCCACCACTGCGGCGCTGACGCTGTCATCCTGGCTCTGCCGCCTTCGCAATAGAGAGTCAGCCGCCGCCCCTCCTCCTTCGGGCCGCTCTCGCCGTCCTACGATCTCCGCGAGCCTCCGCGAGCCTCCACGAGCCTCGAGGACATCGTGAGAAGCCAGAGACCCCTCAAAAGAGAGCTCCGACACTCCTCCAGCTGGGCCAGGGCTGCAACGATCGAAATTCAGCCCTCCAAAGGCCCCCTGGAGCCATAATCACCCCCACCCCCCAAGATCACCGGGATCACAGGGAAGTCGCCATCTTGGGCATGCGCAGATAAAAAAAAAATTATATATTGCTTTCGATGTAAAGAAGAAGAAACAGCTTACTTCCTTGCAATTCCTTTCTCTGTAATCTCTCTGCTCTACAAAGTGTGGGGGGAAAGAAAATATTTCATTGATATGATTACATTGGGAATCAACACTTCAGTTTCTACATTTATGAGAAATTTTGATGATTTCCTTATAGAATGGGGAAGTAGTAGTATTTCCTCTTACATGCCCTATTTCAAAATTGAGTGCAGAGAACAAGTTTAGAGGATATGCAGAAACTGTTGGAGCAAAGAGTAGAAAAATTATGCAGAGGAGTCTGTTCTTCGCTCTCTGATCTTATTTTTAATATATTTTGTAAGTTGTATTTTATTTAATATTTAATATTTTACATCAGTTTGTACAATGTTTCCCTAAGAAAATATAATGAGAATAGACTAGTTTCTAATCCTTTATTAAAACATGAACTTCAATAGATCTTGAATAACACTAGGTTTGAGTTGCCTATAACTAAAAGAATTACCTTCATGCTAATGAAGAATAGTGATGTGTTTCTCATTAAGCTGAACACCTTGGGGTAGTTTGCCAATAGGTAAAAAAATGCCAGAGGGATTAAATCAATCTTTCCTAAGGGGTCCTGCTGTCATCTTTTAAAAGAACCTTCTTGTGTTTGTCTGACTTGCTAATTAGGTGGTAGTAGGACTATGTTTTATAGAAAAGCTCATCCTGTAAAGAAGTAGAAAGGATAGATAGGCTGTACTATTGTGGTTTAAAATCTAATTATTATAGTTACATAGATCAAACATAGAAAGATTCGTGTTTCTTTGGGTTGCTGTACTATTGCAGGGGAGATCTATCATGCTATCTAGATGCTTATTCACAGCTTCTTTTGCTTTCTTTCTTTTATGGATTGAGCAGAACAGACAATCCCAGTTAAAACAATTGTAATTTGGAGGAAAACGTAACTGATAACATCCTAAAGGGCTGCAAGGAATTTGTCAGTGATAAATCTATCATTTCACCTATTTAGAAAGCCAGACTGGATTGGTGAAAAACAGACTCTACTTGGATGAGGAAGTTGGTAAAAAAAATGGGTAACAGCTCCCCAAATGAGAACTCCGGGATTATTTCTTGTTCTTTTTCATAATCATATTAAGAAGGATTACTAACTGACTACACATTTGTGGCCATTTAACCAGTTTAACGCTAAAATATATTTTTTTGGCCTCTTGAACTCTCTCTTGCTTTTTCTTTGCCTTCATCCTCCTCCTGTTTCTGCTGTTACTTCAGTCTCTTGCTAACTTTTTTCATCACCCTCTTTGATCTTCATCTTTTATGCGTTTGTATTACTGATTGAGGGATGCTGGGCCAGCAGTTGGGATAATAGGAAGGGATCCCACTTAGTTTCCCATCTTTTATTTTACCAAATATTTATTATTTATTTATATAATATTTATATTATTATATAAGTATATTTATATATATGTATATTTGTATATTTATTTGTAAAATATTCATCATGCTTCTTATAATTTGTAGAAGCAGTATAAGCTGCGGGGCGGGGGCTCAAAAGAGGAGAGAAAAACGTGGGAATATGTTGCAAAGTTGAAGCAAATAAATACGCAGAGAAAGAACAGGGAGAAAACTGTGGTAAAGGACTGGATTGATAATTGAGTCCAAGTTTTATAAAGTTACTTTATTCCTTCCTCAGGGCATACAAAACCATTGAAGAGGATGATTTGAAGTTTCCCCTTATATATGGAGAAGGAAAGAAGGTGGGAATAAGCCTTGTGTGAAAGGAACCTGAGTGCTGCATCATAATTACTACTCAAGTTAGCCCTAAATTTTTTGGGGTTTTCTACTTTCTTCACTTTATTTTATTTTTCTGACAACTTAAAAGAATATTTGGTCTCTAATAATTCAGTTCCTAGGTTCCATGACAAACAAGGCCGTTTCAGAGAAAAGCAGTTTCATTACTTTTATTGCTGAACTGTCTTATTTTGATTTTTGTTTGCTTTATATAAATATATATTTGAAGGCAGTTAGGATGGAGAGATTTTGGAAAGAAAAAAAAAGTTTGGATAGGCAGTTCTGCAGTTTGATTGTACTGTTATACGTGATCTTTTAAACTGGGAAAAATGAAAAACTTTTTTGGATTTGTGCAGTTTTGAACAGTTGTGGAGATCAAATAAGTTTAAGGCAATAAGGATGCCTGCTGGATTTCTAGTTACTAGGGTTTTTCTTTTTTAGCTGCGTTCACAGTTCATTCAGGGATGTGAATCAGAGACTGAGAAATAATTTTGTCAAAATAGCAACTGATTGCCAAATACAGAATTAGAAAATAAATTATTAGCACTGACCCCTACAATTCTGAAGATGTGAGGACTCTGTGATCTCAAGATTGCTTTTGCTTCCTCATCACATTCTCTAGTGGCTTGATTGCTTATTTCAATTAATCATATGAACTTCTATGTTGGTCTGGCTGCTCTGGTCAGTTCTGCTGCAGCTTACCTGTATGTTTTGATGAGAATTTTGTTTTTTCAACAGTATTTCTGCAACCTTTTTTCCCCCTAGTCTTCTCCAGTATCCCCATGCTTTTATGGTTTTTATCTCTTCCTAGGCTCGTGTCATGGCAACTATTGGGGTTACAAGAGGACTTGGAGATCATGACCTGAAGGTGCATGACTCGAACATCTACATCAAACCTTTTTTGTCCTCCTCACCAGAGGTAGAACATTCATATATCTGTTATAGGGGAACATGAATTAAACCAATATTTTCTTTAAAAACCAATGAAACATGTATAAGCTTCCTTTGTATTATTATTGTGCGTGTAAAATATTTAAAGTGAGTCCACATGAAAAATACTTGAGTTAAGAAATATTATTATTTAAGAAACAAATGATCAAACCAAGTATTTAGTGGGACTTATATAGTGTAGGTTTTTTAACCTAAAACTATTAAGAGCAAGTAAGCGAGTCACATCTTTTTTTATTGTAAATCTGCCAGCTTAATCTCTCTCTTTTTTTAAAAAAAAAAATTATATTGGTGGGGTTTTTTTTGTTTTTTTTAAAATTTGATTTATATGCCGCCCTTCTCCGGAGACTCAGGGCGGCTTACAATGCGTTAAGCAATAGCCTTCATACTTTTGTATATTTTATACAAAGTCAGCTTATTGCCCCCACAAACTGGGTCCTCATTTAACCTACCTTAGAAAGGATGGAAGGCTGAGTCAACCTTGAGCCTGGTAAGATTCGAACCTGCAGTAATTGCAGGCAGCTATGTTAATAACAGGGTGCTTTAAACCACTGTACTACCAAGGCTCATAAAAATCTTTATGAGCCTTTCCAATTGAAAAGGAAGATATATATATATGTAAGTAAATAGATATGAAGTCATTTAGAAAGCCCATTTCTTTTTTTAAAAAATGGAGCTAAATGCCTTGAAAGGCTCTGACATACTGTACACATAGTATAGAAGGCTAGTCATAGACATCATAGCTTTTTCTATTCCTTCAGGCTATTGAAACTGATGTTTTAAGGTTGAAAGGGTGGGCATAAGATGAAAAACTTCTATTTTTATGAATTGTTTTCTGCCAAGAGTGACCTAGAATCAATGAAATAGTAAAGAAATATATTACAGTTTTTTGCCGCTAAGACACAATACTCCCAATTGCCTACTAGATTATCAAAAGCAGGCCATCAGTGTAAGTGGCTTCTTCTTTCTCTTCTCTATACGGCAGGGACCAGCTGTGCATGCATTTAAATATTTTCGGGGAGGGCTTATTTTCAGGGGAGGGCTTATTTTTGAGGAAACACGGTATTTAAATGAGTTGAATATTTGGTATTCATTTTGACCTCTTAATTCACTTCATATTTTGCCTTGCAGACTAGCATTTAGATATTGCATATACACTATTTATGCCAGGGTTAATTAGAAAGCCCAAAGCTGTAATACAATTCTCCAAGATGTTGCAGCTTAATCACATTATTAGATGCCTTCACTTTCCTGGTTTGTGTTTGGTTTTGTTTTCCTATGTTCAAATTTCATACATCCTTTAAATAAAAACCTTGAATTGAAATGAGGGTTCTTGACCAATTTTGCATTAGTCAGCATATTACACTATACTGCTATGAAAAGGCTAAAGCAAATATGCCCTCAATATGGTGTCTCTCTGGGTTCTAGGAAACTAAGTAGATTCTTGAAGGGGAGAAAAGATACAAGTTATGTGTGTTAGTACTGAGCTTTCCAACTTCTGGATTATAGTTCTACCTTTTGATATTTTTAATGAGGATTGAATAATTATATGCATGTAGAGCAGGGGTTGGATTCTACTGGTTCGGACAAACCGGTAGCTCCGACGATCAGCTGGGAGGGAACCATTCGCTCCGACAGTCAGCTGGGCCCACCCGCCTGGCCCTGCGCTTTACTTACCTTTATCTTCGCAGCTGATTAGTGCGGCAGAGCAGATTGCCGCTGTTTTAATTCCCTAGCACTAACGCAAAAGGTGATTTTTAGTTGAATTGTGCATGTGCACATAGCGCGCATCTGGTGCGGGTGTGCACAAAGCGTGCAATCACCGAACCGGCTGTTAAACTGGAAGGATCCCACCACTGATATAGAGTAGATTAATAGGTATCACTTCGGTGGAAGATAACAGCATTCCATGCACTTTTGGCATATGTTGGTCACATGACTACGGAAATTGTTTTTGGACAATGCTGGCTCCCTCAGCCAAGAAACAGAGATGAGCATTGTGCCTAGGATACGACTGACAGGGAAACTTTTACCTTTAGTTCATCAGCATTTAAATCCTTTATTGATTTTCCCATTTCAGCAAATCAAATTAAAATGACAATTCTTTTAAACTCTATTTGGGGTTATTTAACAGGAAAACAAAAAGTAAGTATTGAAACCAAATTTCTTAAAATGTTGAAGTTCTGTTTTTCTATCCTCGATTACAAATATGTAAAAAACACAAAATATGATGAATAGCTCTTTTCTTGCATTGTCAAAATATATCCCAAGCCGCCAGTTGTCAACTACAAGGTTAATGTAATATTACAGACCAGGTGCATGTTTTTCTGAATCCTGGTCTAGGAAGTATTCCTATTACTTGCTGTGATAAGGTTACTTCACTTCTTTAAAAATAGTCAGTGATGAAGTAATTAAAATCCTTGATAATTCAGTGATTTTTTTTAAATCAAGGAACCAGATGATTTGACAATGAAGGAGTATGTCTAGGCAATTAAAAACTAGTATTTTACAAAACAGACAACTGAAAAACATAGAATATAATCTGCATGTGAGAATAATTTTAAAAGAATCTCTATTTTTTCAACATGTATGTGTAATCTAAACTTTGTAATGTTCTGATAAATTTATTTTTGAGGTGGAAATTTTTTTTTTTAAAAAAACAGATTCTAGTCCCTGAATTCTTTCTTCCATTCTTCTGTGAAGAACTGTGTTTTCCTTTTTGATTTTGACTACTCCCTCCCCCCCCCCCAAAGTCAACTTGGTCAAAGGCTGAAATTACAAGGATTAGACCTACAAAACATCCAGAGGAAAGTAAATTGGAACAGACTGGGGACAGCTTAGAATTTTGGAAGAGAATTATATGCCCAAATTTTCATTTATTGATAGTGGAATAAAGCACTATTTCTAGAAACAGGTAAACATAATGGCAATTCCCTAAAAGCTCTTCTCTTTTTCCTTTCCATGGATTATTTTTCAGGTAAGAGTTTATAATCTTCTCCAGTATGAACATGGACCAGATGATGTGCTTATCTTAGCTACTGATGGACTCTGGGATGTACTATTAAATGAAGAAGTAGCAGAAGCCATCACTAATTTCCTGCCAAACTGTGACCCTGATGATCCACACAGGCATGTAACCTCTCTTCTGTAGGCTATCTTTGAAATTGTCCTGCTTTTTTCTGAGGATAACAGGATCCTCAGGGTCCTGAGGGTATTTTGTTATAACATTTGCTTACCACTTAGAACAAAAAGCATTTTTCAGCATGGTTTTCGTGCTGTATTTCAGAAGAGGCTAATTTTAGTTCTAAAATTTTAAAGTGAATACAAATATATACAAATAAAAAAGTGATTGTAAACAAAAATGTGATGGAATCAGTTCAGTTTGCACCAAAGCAAATTTTACTGAATTCTGAAAAGTTAAACAACAAAATAAATTATTTATTACTGTCTGCATATGCTGCATTTAAGAGATGCGCTTTTGTGAAGTATAGATTTAGGAAGTTCAGCTATTGCTTAAAAGCTGACCAAAGCTATTCTATGACCTGTAGGGAAGAAGATCATTTTTAAAAACATTTAAGCTGATCTGCTTTCCATCTCTGATATTCACTCACTTTGTAAAGACAAAGATGAATGCCTGCATATGGCAGTGATTGATGGACTGATTGTATGGTCATATTCTGAAAAATGCAAGCAAACAGAAATCCTGGAATATGGACAAACATCTTGCTAATAGTTCTAGTATGTGAATTTGTAATAACTGTCAGTTTGGGTAGGAAAGAGTTATTAAACAGGAAGTAATATCTGAATTGATTCAGAACTGCAGATCTTAAAAAGGTATACTGACAGTTGAGCACTTTCGTAATCCTAATCTATATCAAAATGAATAAATTGTGCAAGTTCTGTTTTGTAGACTTTGTACTGCAATGCACAATTCAACTTAATTCCTAGTAAACATCTAGCTTTAATACACTACCTAGCCCGTGATGGCGAACCTATGGCACGTGTGCCAGAGGTGGCATGCAGAGCCCTTTCTGTGGGCATGCGCACTATTGCCAGCTGCTCTTCTGGTTTCTGGCGCGTACATGCATGCCAGCCAGCTGGTCTTTGTGTGTGGCGGAGCGCTGGAAAGTCTTCGGGTCTTCGGGTTTCCAGTGCTCTGGCATGCGCAAAGACCAGCTGGCCAGCATGCATGTACGCGCCAGAAACCTGAAAACAAGGTGCGTGCGCTGGCCAGCTGGTCTTCGGGTTTTTGGCACTCCAGTGCACACACACATTCTGGTTTCGGCACTCGGTGCCGAAAAGGTTCACCATCACTGACCTAGACCCTAAGCAAGTTACTGTACCTCAAGGCAGTTATTAGATTTGAAAACAAGAAAATGTTTAGATATAAGAGGTATTTCTGCAACTTTTCAACTAGATCACTTGTTCACATGCATTCTTTTAGATTTACGAACTTCTTTTATTTCATGAAATAAAACACAGTTATTTCTGACAAACTATTTCTTAAACGATATTCTTGTCAATATTGTCTGTACCTATGCATGCATGCATAAACACATAGATGTGTTCATGTGCACAAACACACTTGATGAGGTCCACAATCTTATTTAGTAGAAGATATCCTAGGTCTCAATAAAGCAACAACCTTGCTCAAGATATTTGAAATTTGAGTACATCTTTTGATCAATTTTTTTCTTAAATTGTCCTTAAGATCCACTCATATATTGTTATTTATTAGTGATATTATAGGAGTAGATCTTAAGGAGAGTTCAAATGAGAGCTGTGTCTCATTTTTCTTTCTGCTCTTTCCATATTATTGTTTGCAGTGTTTCTTTTTCAATGTAGTAAATAAAAATTGACAGTTCAGATTGCTTGCCCAAAGTGCCTTTTGTTGTCTTTGCAGTAGTTCCACGATCAATACGTTTCAGGGAGAAGCAAATGTATATTCTGAAGTGCTATACCAATTAGGTACTTCATTAGGGACGACTGATTGCTTGAAAGATACTTCAGCAATTTTGTAAAGTTGCTTTAAAAGTTGCATCTCAAATTCACTACATTAGAGGAGAAAGCATGATGTAATGTTATTGATATTAATCCTCAGATTACTTGGAACATCTTGCTTATGTACTGCTCAAGAAAGAAAAGCAGTCTTCATTATTTACATGCTTTATATATTTTCTATCATATTTTTTACTTCCATTTGCCTGCTCTTGTATAATTTTAGCATTTTAGTTTCTTTTGTAATACCTGTATATTTTTATTTTAATTATTGAAAATCTCTAATACTATGTTCCTTAATTTTCTTTTTTTCTTTTTTAGACAAATTTTATTTTAAAAAATTTCTTTCATCATCCATATTTTATGAACAGAGTGTTGACCGGGTCACATCTTATACATTTTATATATAATCAAAATCATCATTATAATACTTCTTAATCTTCCCATTTTTTCCAATATTTTGGAAATAATCTTTTGTGTAATCCTTTATCACAAATTTATCATTTTTCTCCATATCTTATTATTTCAACTTCTGCCATATTAATTTCCCCCCCATTATTTTTTATTATTTTCAATTTTATATTCGAATAACATCACTTTACGCCTTATATTTCTTTTCAATTACAATTGCTCCAGTTGTTTACAATCTTTCTTCATTTCTGGAGGTGTCTCTCTAATTCCTTTTTCCCAATCATTAACAGTCAAACATTCATCTTAATTTGCATTGTTATCAAAATTTAAATATTAAATACTTATTTTCATCTTTCCATGTGCTGTGGTTTATCACAAACATGTTCTATTTCTTCTTCTTTGCAAAAATCCTCTCTTACCACTACTATAACAATTAAAATTTCATTCTAATTTAAAAAGCTATCAAAAACACTACTATTATTGTATTGTCTACTTTCCCATTCCCATTTATTAATCTATTTTATGTATATTTGCTAATGTTACCTCATCATCCTTCATCTTTAACCATCATCTCGAAATCTTTTTAGCATTCCCTTGTCTAATGGTTTTTTGCACGACCCTTTATCTCACTCTAATTTCTCAATTCTCTTTTTTTCTTTTTACATATGTTACATTTCATCTTCTGCATCCTTTTATCTTATTTTGTTGAATTGTTTGAACATCCCTCACTACAAAGTTTTCCATTGTCTCTTCCAGATATTCCCCCTTTTCCCTTTTATCTGTTTCTTTTTTAGAGGGGATTTTCCCCCTTGCTTCTCTGCTCTTTTAACATTCCCAAACATTTCTGTAATATTTGATTTCTATTTTTTGATACTTTCTTTTCAACATTGTTAATTTCTTGTTTCTCATTTAAGTTTCCCTCTTCCAACTCTTCTTCCTTTTCTTTTTCTGTATTTTTAAATGAATTTTCTATTTCTTTTTTGCCTATTAAAGATTCGCGCATGCTTTTAAACATCAAAAGTACTCTTCATACATCTGCAACTCCATTTTATAACAATTTAATACCTCCCCAATTATATCTCTATGCACTTGACCAGAATTTAAAGTCTATATAATTTTCTTGTATCTCTGCTTCTTTTCTTCTTTCCTTCTTCAATTATTCGTTTTGTTCGTTAAAATTAAAATGTTCTTCTCAATTATTAATTATTATCCAAATTCAGCAACAGTCAAATCCAATTATGAAGCTATCTTCCAGAAGAGAAGGAAAATAAAACAACCACCCAGATATAAAACACAGTCATTCCTTAAATATTCTCACAATGTCCAATTTATCTTCTTCTATATGGCCAAGGTCGAAATTTCCAGCTGCTATTTCTTCTGTTTTATTTATTTGAATAGAAAATTACAGTACTTTTTTTTTCCTCCAGCAGATGGCACTCTCCATTTCTACTCTGTTACCAATTGTTTATCCAGTAATTTTTTAAAGTTCTCTTGTGAATTATTGTTATCTTCCGAAAATCATTTTTTTCTCTTTTAAAATCTTGCTTTTCCCAATTTTCCAAATCCAAGACTTTCTCTTAGATTCTTTATATTACAGTTCACGCTTTGTCTTTGTTTTGCATGTGTGATTCCCCCCCCCCATAATGCCAGATAGCCGCTAGTCCAAGCTCCGGAATTCTTTTAAAACTTCAATTTCAACTTTTCTTAGTATAATTTGGCATTTATCTCACCCAGTTCTAACACTCTGTCCAAACGCTACTCCTGCACAATTCTTTGGTTTGGTTGTCCCAGCTTCAAGGTGGCCACCTTAAGATGGCCGCCACTCCCGCTGCTGCTTCTGGAGAGCTGTTTCTGTTCCAGCGAGGAAATTGCCAATTCCTCATGGTCCATGAAATGCCTCTCCTTTCTTCATCATCCCTACAGGATGGCTATGGCTCAAAAGCCTCCCGGCAGCGGTTCATCTGGCTAGATTTCATGCAGCTCATCAGAGCCCACTATTTTCCAGTCTGTTCCCGCTGCGACGTCAACCAGAAGTCCCCTATGTTCCTTAATTTTCACTATACTTAAAGCAGCCATATTTAAAGGATGAAAGATTACAAGCCTTTTCTACTGGTAGTTCCACTGTACTGGTTATACTTACTCTAGATCACAAATAGTCAACTTGGTTTGGGTTTTTTGGGGTTTTTTTTGCTTTAATTTATATGCCGCCCTTCTCCTGAGACTCAGGGTGGCTTACAATGCGTTAAGTAATAGCCTTCATACTTTTGTATATTTATACAAAGTCAGTTTATTGCCCCCACAAACTGGGTCCTCAATTTACCTACCTTAGAAAGGATGGAAGGCTGAGTCAACCTTGAACCTGGTGAGATTTGAATTTACAGTAATTGCAGACAACTGGTGTTAATCACAATGCTATCAGTCTGCTGAGCCACCAGGCCCGTGTTTCTGATGCTTTGAATTTGTTAGCTTCAACTAGTATGGGCAAGAATAGAAAGTGTGGGAAATAAAGCCCAGAATATCTGAAATAGATGAATACTCTGCTATATATATATCAGTATGTTGTTGCATATATATCTGTGGTTGTTTATGACAGATTAGTTGCCTCTTGGCCTGTGTAAATTATACTTTGGTCTTCTGCTATATGATGGAGGATAAATGCTCTTTTCCTGCTCCTCTTGGAAAAAATCTTGGGACTTCAGGTTTGCAGCTTTGCCTCATGTAATCATAATTAAGTTTCCTAGTGCGTAGTCAGACTTATCCTACCTTGCCTAAGATCCCAAGGATAATAGCTTTGCAATGTTTAGATTGGAATACTTTTTCCTTTCACATTGGAAATTGTGTGCAAACTATGTTTTCATCTGTTGAGTTTATAACTTTTTTCAAAATAGTCAGAACATTTGGTCCTGGCTGAAGACTATGAATAAGGTAGTGAAATCTGAATGTTGATAAAGCAAATTTATGGTGATTAATATGGCCCATCTACCAAACAATAAAGAATCTTTTTAACAGCAGTTTTCAATATTGGCTTTTCCTTCTTTGCCCACAGGTACACACTAGCAGCTCAGGATTTGGTAATGCGAGCTAGGGGAGTGCTGAAGGACAGAGGCTGGAGGATATCCAATGACCGACTGGGCTCAGGAGATGACATTTCAGTCTACGTCATCCCTTTAATACATGGAAATAAACTCTTGTAAAAGCAGCATCAGTGCTAGTAACAGGAAATGTTTGATTATTAACAGGTCCTTTGGAAAAGACAGTCTTCTGATAAATGAAAGTAGTGGTTCAAACATTCTCTTAAGCTTGGGTAACCTGATCTCTTTGTACTTGAAAGCTAGGGCTGATTTGCACATAATCTCTTAGAGGTTGCAGCTTCCCTAAATTTATATTATTGGTACATATCAGGACCAGAACTTCAGTGCTGCTAGTATATTTAGTGCTTTCTTTTTAATGTCCCTCCTGGTGAGGACACTGTTGTGATCTAATTGAATTTATTTTTCCCAGTTTAATGTAGCCTAGAATGCTAAATGAGATGTGAATTGGGAAGACCATAATTGAAACTGGATAGGCAGCCTTTATTTCCCCAATTTCTGTGCTAGCTGACTTTAAGTTAGAAGTAATTTATAATTACTAAAGTTAGAAAAGCTGGTATCTACTTAGGTATTGTTTGCTGAAGGTAGTGATGTTTCAGTGGAGAGGTTCTAGAATTTTGTTTATGCATATTAATTCAAGATTTTTTCCCTCTTCACTGTAATGAAAAATGTATAGTTTTTCTATGTGCTTGGGTGGTGAAATTAGCTTTTTTCTGGTTTCAGTCTAGCAGCTGTTATTAAAATTGCCTAAGAGAATAGAGAAATGTTGGGTGGTAAATCTATTTTTGTGTTAACTTTTTGTCGAGTGTGTAGCTATGATGTAGCAGACTGGGAGGTTATTTTAGTTAATATTTATTTGTTATCAGATTTTTCATGCTTTAGATACTTTGGTCTCCTCTTTCAATAGGATATGGTATTCCTATTGAAAGAATTTCCCTACAAATACTGTTGATTTGGATGTACTGGATAAATGTTTGTCTTATTTTTTTCTTTAGCTATTTAATGCTAGTGAATATTAGAACATTCCTTTAGAACAATAAGCTTCTCCCATTTTCCTACTGTACTCTTTGAGCATTAATTTCTTTTACTGCTTCTATTGTATTCCATTGCCAGGATGTAGTAGGTAAAATGTAAATTATAAATCCATGTAGTATAGCAAGAATTTCTGAAGAACAAGCTTCATTAGTTCGTTTGTAATTGTCAATATTAATAAAATATCAAAATAGATAGGAATAAATATTCCAGTAAGAAACTTACTCAAGCAAAGTATTCATAATTATACATACATAATGCAAGCCACCTCTTCTGGAATTAGATGCTTGAGTTGGATTCCTCAGGTATAATCTCAATCAAGAAATCCAGTAGCACATTCTATGCCATTTAAAAAGTAAACGATATGGCTGGAAAATAAGAGATCAACTTTTGAGAGATCTCAAATATTTTCCAAAAAAGAAGCTTTTAGCATAACAAGAAAATGGTTCTATTTGTTTCCATACCATTTTTCTTTAACATTTTCCCATCTTCATAGTATTATGTTGATATTTTTTGTGGGACAGGCATTTCATATACTGTCTTTGCATCAATACAAACGTTTCCCTCAGTAGGATAGTGCTACTGTAAATAAGTTTGAATCTATAACTGAACAGTTAAAAAGATAATCTATGACATCTCTAAATATGTATGCAATAATGTATTTTATAGTAGGCTTCATGAAACTGTTATAAACAACATTTCATAGTATATAGTCTTTTCAACTGCATATAGAAATCGGGAAGTGGCTATTACACAGAATGTATTTCTGCATTCACAGTATGTATTTTTCAGTTCAAGTAATTCTTAATGTGGGTCACTATTGATGTTTCATTTCATTCACATATGTGAAATCAGTGTTTTCTGGGTAAAATACTGTCACTGGTTCATCATCACTTTCTAATGTAGCATGTGTATGCAAAAATGTGCTGTTGTGTTGTTTGTCTTCGTTTTGCTTTAACATATTCCTCACTTCCACCACTTAAACCCTCTTTAGATGCAAATTGTCTCACTAGGTAATTAAAAGTACAGGTTTAGTTTTTATATTGCTCTACCACAGGGTCCCCAATCCCCAGGCTGTAGACCGGTATTGGTCTGTGGCCCATTGGGAACTAGGCCACACAAACGGTGGGCAAACGTGCGAAGTTTCATTTGCACATGCACAGGAACTAGGTTATATACGTGAAACCATCCCCTCTTCGCCTGCCGCTACTGCCGCTGCTGGTCCATGGAGCTGGAAAGGTTGGGACCACTGCTCTACCATATGGACACATTGTATTTTATTATAGCCTTATTAGACACCTGGGCATAAAAATGGGTCAGAACAGTCAGTAGCAGAATTGTATGTATTCACCACTAATACATTATCTGTGCAGTTACTCCTTTTTACTCTTTTTCTATAATTTTTTTTTTAAAATTTGATTTATATGCCGCCCTTCTCCGGAGACTCAGGGCAGCTTACAATGCATTAAGCAATAGCCTTCATACTTTTGTATATTTTATACAAAGTCAGCTTATTGCCCCCACAAACTGGGTCCTCAATTTACCTACCTTAGAAAGGATATCACTAGTTTTACAGTAATCTAATACTAGACAATACAGATTCAATTCCAGTGTTGTGATTTTACATTAGTTCTTTGCAGTTGCTACTTAATTTGCATAAAGAAAAACATGGGTATCTGTAGAAGCTTCCTGTTTTTCATCAGTTATGAAAGCAACATCATGCAATTGTACCACAAAATCCACCTCTTTTGGAAGTAGATGTGATCTTATGCCATATGTATAAAAGGGATAGGGTTTGCATCATGACAGTGTAATATTGCTTTTGTCAGTCCATCCCTTGACACCCTCCCCACAATAATATATCCATTAGCAATATCTTCAAAAGTAGTCTTAAAATTGACTGCCTTGTGTTTTTCCAGGAGCAGTGACATCCTTATATAAAAATAACATATGGAAGCCAATTATACATATCTTTGTAATAGATCTGTCTTAATATTGTAATGGCTACCAAATACTTCCTGGAAATACCAAAACTCCTAGTCAGGACAATTAAAAAAAATGTAGTCATGTCAATCTAATGCAAACCAAGCAACATTGACTCACTTAACTAAATTCAGAAATTTAAGTTGACACTTAAGTTTCCTTCCATCTCTATTGCTGCAGAGCTTCTTCAAAGTTTTGATCTTGTTCAAGATTGCTTTGAGTCAACAATGGTTCTCTCCCCCACCCCAAGAAGTGTATTTTATATATGTCTTTGAGTAATATCCAGATGAATTTAAGTGGCAGCTATTTATAAACCTTTGCAAAGAATTTGGTCTTCTAGAACAATATACTATTGAAGGAAGTGTATCAGTTCCTGCAATTTCTGCATATGATAGAGTTGGAGTGGATTTCATGCCTTGTGTTATTAGATTACAAATGAAATCTTGCCAATATCAACAGAGAGGCATCAAATGGTATCTCTCTTTTTTACTTGAGAAAATTCCACTGTGTTAGCAAAACCTAGCTAAGACTTACATAACATCCCTTCTAGATGAATGCATGTGAAATAATACTCCAATAATTAATTCTATTATAGAGTTTATTATTATTTAGAGCATGTTTCTTCAGATATACTAGTCTATATTTACCAAATTAGTATTTGGGTTACTTTGAATTTTGGTCATTTGGGGCTTTGGAAGACTTGTCCAGCACATATGGAACAAAACAAGCTGAGGAAGACTACCTTAAAAGTAATGATGCTATACTAGGGGTGAAATGCTACCGGTTCGGGTGAACTGGTAATAAAAAAAAAATGCTACAGGTTTGGCCGGACCAGTATTTCCAACGATCAGCTGTGCCGCACTTTCTAGCGAATCTAAATCGCGCGGCACAGCTGTTCCCTCTCTCGCTGTTCTACTTACCTTAGAAAAGGCTTCTTAATCCTTTTTCAGCACTGCGCGCTAGTGCCTGCAGTGTGCATGTGCATAAAGCGCACATTTGGCACGCACTGTGCATGCGCGCATGCAGCAAACCAGTAGCAAAGTGAACCAGTATTAGACTTCAGAGCATTTTACCCCTGTGGTAGACATCAAAATATTGAAAATGAACCAGATTGTAACTTTGTTATTATATATTAAAGATCTTGAAGGAGTGTTGTTAAACAAAACCGAATGCCCAACCTCACCCCTTCACTCATACCCAACCGAGGAAACTTGTTCTTTAACAACAACAACAACAAAAAAGACTGTCTCAGTTAAAATCTAACTGAAAACATTTCTAGGAAAATACAAATTCAGGTAAAATTCAGAAGAAAAATTGTTGCTAATAGAGCAATTTAAATTATCCAAGTTATTTGCCTGGTAATAAGTCAACAACATGGATCTTTCAAAATTCCAAGAGATGTATTAATTGCATTATTAGGTTTAAGTTTAACAACTGTGTAGTCTAAAATTTCCTTTACCGAATTAAGCAATATTTTGGGGGTGATTCTTCTAACAACTTATTTCCAATTGTAGCTAACAATTGTAATATTTTTAATGAAATATTCCAATTCAAATTATCTAAGATGTTGTTTCATTACTTACCAATGCCCATGGAAAAGGATTCATTTTAGTTACAATTTAAAATTGTAACTAAATTTAAAATTGAGAAGTGATCTTGGACTCCAAGCAATATTGAAATGGTTTTGTATCAAGAACTGTCAAATTGCTGAAAGTAAAGTAGTCATTGTATGTATTTTCTCTGAGGTTTGATTCTTATTTTTGATAATGAAGCACTACAACCCTACCAAGTCCATTTTGGTACTTTTGCCCTTTGTTCATTCACTGTTGCAGTTTGCATTTTACAAACATTTGCACATTCTCAATTTATTTTGTTTACTTATAGAGATGTTGCAGGCAATGACCAATACCTCTACAATCATTCTGCCAAATTATACCAGTATTTTACTTGAAAAAACCCTTTCCCTTTCAATCTCTGCTTTATTTTTTCCACTGTATTTTATTTTAATTCAACTGCTACCCATTATTTTAGTGGTATAGTGATTATATTTATGGAATATATTATTTTCTAGGCTCAGCATTCTAAATGATGAAAAGAATTTGATGGATAAAAATGATTTAGATTAATGTACTTAACATTGTGACTGTGAAATGTCAAACTTTTTGTAATTTAAGAACAAAAATGTTTAGCAAAGGGATATATTTTATGTGTTTTGAAAAATTTTCAGTGCAATTAAGAAGAAAGCAGAAAAAATGTATGCACAATAAAGTTTTAAAATGGAATAAAAAAAATAAAATGTCAGGTATGCTTCCTTCAATATCCATGAAAGAAAAACCCAGACTCAGCCACATATGCCTCTATGTCCTTTTTAAGTGCAGGCCACCAAAATTCTCTCTTAACAAGATGTAGAGTCTTGACAAACGCAAAGTGTCCTGTGGCCTTGGCATCATGAGCATATTTCAATACGGTTGTCCTTAATGTGGTTGGAACATACAATTTCGATCCAACCCAAGCTAGTCCGTCACGAAGTGTGCATTCATTCGAGTGGTTCTTAAACCACTCATCAGTTTTTAGTGCTTCTCGTAATTTTTCGAGCAAATCCCCCGAGAGTTCTGGTTCGGTTTTACTCTGCGCTCTGGTAGTGACAGGTGTTGCCAATTGTGTCAAGGGGATCATTGGTTGAACCACTTCTTGATGCTGTTGTACTGCGGCAATCTGGAAAGTGCGTCCGCCATGAAATTTTTTCCACCAGGAAGGTAACGTAAAGTGAAATTGAAACACTTGAAATGTTGGGCCCAACGAGCCTGTTTTGGTGATAGTTTGCGTGGTGTTTTTAATGCTTCTAGATTCTTATGATCAGTCCACACCTCGAAAGGGTGTTTCACCCCTTCTAAGAATTGTCTTCATGTTAACAGCGCCCATCTAACTGCAAACGCCTCCTTCTCCCATATGGCCCATCTCCTTTCTGTATCTGATAGTTTACAGGACGTGTAAGGACAGGGTTGTAAGATCCCGTTTTCATTCTTTTGCAAGAGTATTGCTCCTACAGCTACGTCGCTGGCATCAGCTTGTACTACAAAAGGTTGTTCCATGTCGGGGTGTTTGAGCACAGGTTCAGTCGCAAACAGCCGTTTCAATTTTTCGAAAGCGGCTTGACAGTCCATAGTCCATTCTAGTGGTTTCGAGGGTTTGGGCCTTACTTCCCCTTTGGTTTTTAACAAGTCTGTAATTGGTAGTGCGATTTTCGCGAAAGAGGGGATAAATTGTCTATAGAAGTTAGCAAACCCTAAGAAACTTTGTAACTGTTTACGGGTGCGCGGTGCGGCCCATTCCAGCACTGCCCGGACCTTTTCAGGGTCCATCTCTATTCCCTCATGCGATATACGATATCCAAGATAGTCGATTTTGTCTTGGTGAAATTCACATTTAGAAAGTTTGGCATAGAGTTCAGCTGCTCTGAGTTTCTTCAAGACCGTTCGAACCAACTTTACATGGTCGGCCATGTTGTCAGAATAGATCAGAATGTCATCCAAATAGACCAACACCCC
The DNA here is from genome assembly GCF_029215685.1 of Pituophis catenifer annectens. NCBI lineage: Eukaryota > Metazoa > Chordata > Lepidosauria > Squamata > Colubridae > Pituophis > Pituophis catenifer. The sequence goes on along the minus strand of NW_027256887.1, from coordinate 41,707,136 downwards.
CTTATACAGGGGCTCGTGCAATACTTCGTTGATCAACTGCATGAATACAGCCGGGGCTCCCTATAGTCCAAAAGGGAGTACTCTAAACTGGAAACATCCCAGTGGGCAATTAAATGCTGTCTTCCATTCATCTCCCTCTTTTATTCTCACTCGGTAGTATGCCTCTCTTAAATCAAGTTTGGTGAAAATTTTTCCCTTCCCTAAATGGGCTAACATGTCCTTCATGAGTGGGAGGGGGTAGACATTTTCTACGCAAATCGCGTTCATATTTCTATAATCAACCACTAAACGAAAGGATCCATCTTTCTTTTCGCGGAACATTACTGGCGCCGCCACCTTGGGTTTGGCTCGTTCGATGAATCCCCGTTCTAAGTTTTTGTCAATAAAATTTCGCAATTCCCCCAACTCTCGAGGTGTCATGGGGTAAATTTTTGGTTTGGGAAGCTTCACCCCAGGGAATATTTCAGTGGTGCAGTCGGTGGCCCTGTGGGGAGGCAGAGCATCAGATGCCTTTTCGCTAAAAACTTCCTTGAGATCCCAATATTCCTTTGGAATTTTCTCTTCTCCCTCAATATAGTTAATGGCTACTGCCACCCTTTCTGGATTCATGTAGTCTCTCAGGGGGGGGGCTTCCTTTTTCAGAGTTGGTTCTGCCGTGCGGATGCGCAGGACCCCCGTCTTCCAATTTACCCGTGGGTTCCATTTTCGAAGCCAGGGCAGTCCTAGAATGAGTGGTCTTTCCATACCAGGGGCTACAATAAATCTGAGATTCTCTACATGATTCCCCAATTGCAGTTCAAGGGGTTCGGTCATAAAGCTAGCTGGGCCCCCTCCTGCAATCGACCCGTCTAATTGACAAAATGCAATGGGTCTTTTTAAAGTTTTTAGTCTCAGTCCCATTTCCTCCACTACTTTGGGGCTAATTATGCACCTAGTGCACCCCGAGTCCAACAGGGCTAACAATTGCGCGTGAGCCCCTGTGGAGGGCACCCTTATTTCTACGGGGATGAGTAATGGTTCTTCCGTGTGACTCACCCGATCGTCGGTGTCGGAGTCGGAGTCCGTCTCGCTGTCGTCATTGTTGGTCGGAGTTCCCAACTCACCCTGGTTTCGGGGAGTGAACTCAACAACTTCTCCTTTCAGGGCGGTGCTGCGGGCTTTGGCGGGTATTTTGTCGCCTTTCTTCGGGCCGGCCCCGGTAGCTTTAGGCGGTGGCTTGGAGAAGCATTCGGCAGCCCGGTGACCTTCTTTCCCACATTTGAAACAGGTAAAGGGCTTTGACTTGGGTTTGAATTCGGCCTTCCCCCCAGTCATCTTTGGTGCCCCTTTTCGGTTGAAAGAGGATGACTGGTCCCCCATACGCCTTCCTCGGAGTTTGCTCCGTCTCAGCTCGATCTCCACATCCTCAGCTACTATGTACCATCTATGCAAATCTTCGGGGACCCCCATGCTTCTGCAATCTCGATATATCTCGTCATTCAACCCATCCTTGAAACTCTCCAAAAGAGCCATTTCTGACCAGCCTGTCATATAGGGTGCCAGCTCACGAAACTCTTGGATATACTCTGCTACCGGTCTCTGGCCCTGCTGAATGCTCTTCATTCTGAGTCTCGCCTTTCATTCAGTTAAATGGTCTTCAAAACGCTTCCTAAGGGCCCCCATGAACTGGTTGTAATTTCTCAGCAAGAGGGAGTTGTTATTGTGGAGAACCACCATCCACTCAGCAGCTGCTCCCTCTAGAGCGTTCGCGACGCTTCTCACTTTAGCCGCTTCTGATTCATAGTCCTCCCCCCAATCCTGCATGTGGTTCCACACTTGGGTCAGGAAAAATCCCAATGTTTTAGGATTTCCATCATACTTCCCAGGAAGGGGGGGGATTTTTGGCTTTTTACGTCTGCGGGGGGGGCCCTGCAGGGCTGGGGTTCTCTGGCCAGCTGCATCTCTCCCTTGAGCTGCCGAAACCTGGGAGGTTTCTTCCTCAAACTCTTCCTCTCCCCCGCAGGCTGTCTCTTCTGGCTCCCCCCTGGGGCTTGCTCCCCCCTTCTCCACAGGAATTCCCAAAGACTCACGGTTTTTTCTGCTTTCTTCTACATCACGAATAAGCTGCAAGGCTTGTTCCATCATGAGACATTCCTTTTGCTTTTGCATCCACACTGCCTCCTTTTTACAGGGTTTGGAAATCGTCACCCCCCTGGGGGTCCTCTCCCCAGTCCGGCAGCCTCCCCACTCCTTTCGACCATCTAGCTTCCTCCGGCTCTAAACGGAGTCTTTCCAACCATTCTTCATTCTCTTTCTCCGCTTGGAGGGCGGCTGCCGTTGAACTCGCTGCCCCCATTTGCTCTTCTTCATCACTCCCTCGATCTGACATATTTTGGATTTACAGTCCCCTCGGTTTTTGTCCGGGATGACTGGATGGGACTTCCAGCTTAATGTCAGGTATGCTTCCTTCAATATCCAGGAAAGAAAAACCCAAACTCAATCATTTTGGAGAGATTAATACTTTTACTGAATACGAAATGATCGCAACCCAGGTAAAGCTGGAAGTGAGCAAAACGCACGAAATGCATCTACTAAGCTTCTCCCCCCCCCGTGTCCATTGATCATCAGCCAATCCAAAGGTCTCCCAAAGGTCAGGTGGCATCACGTCTGGCAGCGTCATTCATCAGGAATGTAGGGCAGTTGGTCAGCCGTCCCCTTTGAAGATTCACTTTCGTTTCTTATGAAGACACGTCCTACAAGGAAAAAAAAAACACCTCCTGCATCTTCCCACCCTTCGCCCTCATAACTAATCTCTCCCCCGTTTCTTATGGCAGCTGAAGCAGGCAAAGCTGAGGCTGACATAAATAGAAAAACTCATTTTTGCTGTTTATATTGGATGGGTGTTTCTGTGGGATTTATAGCTGATCAGTTAAAGCATAGAAATTTGCCAGTGATGACATGAAATCAAATGAAGAAAGTTTAATTAAGAACAATCTAAACACAGTATCAAACTTTATTGTGAAATTAAATGTTATTGCTATGCTATTGCTTTTCTACTTGTATATTTTAGGATATATATAAGTTCACTGTACAAGTCTGCTTGGTGAAAAAGTGCTAAAGAAAACCAACAGGAAGATGCATTACTTATTGCTCACAAAATTGTATTCATTTCATTAAACTGGCCTTTAGCGTTTACTATCAGAAGTTAGTCAAGTCAGCTTTTTCCTTGTTAGTTTATTTCAATTCATTAACTGCAGAATTTATTTATGGGTTTTGGTAGAGAAAATACATGACTACTAATGAGATAATATACTACTGGCATATAATAAATTGATTTATATGCAATCCTAATCTCTGATTCTTGAACTGTACTATTGTCTAAGGCAATAGTTAAGCTATCAAATTGAGTCATAAAGGGCATCCTTGATGAATTCTACAAGGCATCTTAATAAGATAATATAGTGAAAGAGAAAATATGTATTAGTTCAATTGATAAAAAAGAGATCTATATTCAGACAATACTTAATTAAAAACTTTCCACTGCATCACAACTCGCCCATATCCTGCTAAATTTGTGATCCTTCCTAGATGCTGGGTTGGATGCCTGTATGTCACATCCTTATTCTTTGTGATTTATATGCATTTGATTAATATCTCTCAAATATAGTTTTATCTTTAAATAGCTTTATCTATTTAGTTAATTACCAGAGAGGCTTATGAGGCTGCCACCCCTACTGCAGAACCTACTTTCTGAAAGCACAAAATGGTCTCAAAATTGCAACTGTGCACATCCATGATGTATTCTTTATATACTAATATAGACAACAAAATTTAAAACTAATAGAATATAATTACCTTATTGAAATCATTTAATAGTAATTAAAATAGTCACATTACCAAATTGGCAATCTCTTTACAAATCTATGGCACAACTGCCTTTTGCTTTTTTAAGAAAAACTAGTTGCCAAGTCCTATCTTTCTTGTGTTCCTTTATCTTGCTCATTGATCTTTTTCTGACTTCTTCCATGCAAAATATAGACGGCAAGAGAACACTGAAAGGTTAAAATAGAAGTGGACTCTCAGTAACATGGTAATTTTGCTACTTTGTGCACAGCCATATACTTGCTGCAACCATTAGCTGCCATTCCAACACGATTGAAAGGCTGTTTAATAAGAATAAATAAATAAAAACCAGGCTCACAAATGATTTTCCATCCCAGCAATCACTGGACTAACCTCTGTGGTAAGTAAGCTTTCAAAACAGCATAGATGGAATACCTGCACCTGGAATTAAGGTTATCTCTGATTAGTATAGTTTAAGCAGCTGGAAACATGAATTAGCTGGGATTGTCTGAAAAATTCTATGTTATGTAAATACAAGTATTTCATTCTAAAATTTTCCTTCAGACTGATGTTATTTTTGAAAAACCATATATATTTATTGGAGCAGCTCACTGTGATAGGAATTCCCCATAATTTGGTGTAATTATAAGAAAAAAAAATAATTCTTAATGTAACAGTTTAGAAATAATTGGTAAATTACAGTGAACATGGCAAGGATAATGCAAGGGCAAAAAAATCTTCAATTTTATTTTGAGTAGTTTATGATTCTGAATTAAAGATTGGTCTTGATGTCTGACTTAGACTTGAATATATTTGATAACTGATCTTCAAAATATATTTTAAAAACCATCTACACTGCTATAGGTAATAGTTATAACTAAAGTAGTCTTTTGTAATAGAACAAACTTGTTTGCAAATACAATGAGTTTAGCTGTTCAAACCAGATTCAAATTATGTTATGTGTTGTTATAAATTCCATAAGGAAAATCATGGCTTTTATGCTAGAATTTATATATAACTATTAAACAAATGAATCAGCAGAACTTTTTGACATAAAATTGCAAGCTGTGCACAGGCAGTTAGTTGTCTATGGATATTCTCCATAGACAAGTAGTTCTCACTTAAAGACTAGTCATTTTACACCTTCTCAAAGTTACAATGGTCACAGAACCATTGTGCACACCTGATCATTGTAAAAGTTGCACTTGTGGTCATGACTGCCTGCTGGTCTGGTAAATTTTATGACCCTTTATAGTGTTCCATGATCATGTAACTAATTCGTGATTTTTTTGTCAGTTTCTGACAAAAAAAATGCCAATTCAAATGAATGGGTTCACTTAGCAACGACCACAATCACTTAATGACCACTGCAAAAAAACATTGACTACTTAGTCAAGTAGGTGCCTTGACTTACAATTGTAATTCCTGGCTCAGTTCTTTAGATTGCTATAGTGCATCAAAAGCTAATTTAAAAGACTGTCTTAATATATTGAACTAAACTTTGGTTTAAGTCTAGTTAGATTATGCCACACTTGGTTTTGGATTAATCTGGTTCACACATTAATCCAAAACCAAATAATAATCTGATGTTTGCTTCAGAAATTATATGCTCCCTTTGAATCCTGCAATTTGATTTCTGGAATTTAGTCTAAATAATTGCACCTTTTTAATAACTATGCAGTTTTCTTGTTCTCATAGGCATGCTGAAAATGTAGAAAATTAAATTTACATTATTTTATCTTTTTATTCTAATAAAACTTAAATTAAATGTTGTGGCTACTCATATTGGAAACTCCTTCTAAATTTATTCGTTTTTTTTATAGAGTATTTGGATATGCCCATGCCAACAGTATTTCTGGTGACATCCAGTGCACGTTATTTCAGTGATAAATACATTCTGTGCAAATGTTTATAAACCCAACCATTTTAAAAAAATCCTTGTTAGATCCTTAGATCCTTGTTAGCAAATCCTTGATGTGCTAACTAGTGCAGGTGTTTAATTTTAGTGAATGACAAAACAAATCTCACAAATATTTTAAAGTATAGTGAGAACATAATGGAATCTCATCTGAGATGGGCAGCACATTAAACAAATAAATACCGTAAATAAATAAATAAAATGGTGATAGTAGCTATATAGTACATAATAAATTGTATATTTCCTACTTTAGTATCATCTGGTATGCATTTTCTAAATAAAAGTCACGTTTTTGGCAACAAATGCATTTGTTGACTCTAAAATTTGTTTTTCTGAATGTTTACAGTATTGAACAATTGTTCATTTGTGTTTAGTAGGTCTTCAAGAAAATCACTCCTTTCCTAATTTTAATAACTGAGGCAACTTTCTATGGTTTCTATTTGTACTGTTGGCAGTACCCTGTAAATAACTGCCATTTCATGTTTTGCAGTGTAAAATAAGTTATGATTATGCAGAATATGTATTAGTAAATCAAATGAGAAAAATACTACTGAAGTAAAATAGCATCAGGATGTGCCAGAATGATACATATTCCCCAAACACTGACAGGAAATACCATGCTTTTTAAGTTTATTAAGATTTTTTCTGAGCCAATACTATATATCCTATTAAGATTCTTCTGTATTGCTATTATCATCAGCTTTTAGGCACATTAATACTATATTCTCCCAACAGCTGAGTTCATTGACAAACTTTATTTCAGTCATAAAAAATATTCAGTAAAAAAAAGCAATTAATCACCAAGATCAATGACTGCTGTCAACCATTTGTGGATGACGTTTCCACAATGTAGCAGAATTTTGCTATTTTTAAGAGACAGATTTATTCTAGTTATCTAAAAAATAAGGCAAATAAAAATTATTGGAGTGACCTGGAAATGTAAATTAAAAAAGGGGTAATCAAATGATGGTGAATGTCCTTTTAGAACTGATAAAACAAAACAAAAAACATGGGCTGTGGTGACTTCACTGTTCAGTCTATGTTTATAGTTGTAAATCACTTCTCATTCTGGAAGTATGTGAAATAGTATCAATAGTTGCAGAAGACATTCTAGAGCAGCAATCTTCAACCTTTCCAGCTCCTCGGAGCAGTGAAGGGGGAAGATGCTTTTGCATGCAGGCCTGCTGCTTGCGCAAATGGATCTTCTCACACTGGCCCACTGCTTGCATGACCTGGTTCCTAATGGGCCTTGGGCCGGTATCAGTCCACAGACCGGGGGTTGGGGACCCCTGTTGTAAAGGACACAAATTTTGGATGTTTCCAATTGAGAACTAGCTTTCTAAACACAGGGTATATAGTTTTAGCATGTAAGGGATATTCAAAATACAATTACTTATCTGTAATGAAGACAAATACACTCAGAAGCATTTCTGAAAATCTGGTTTCATAACTAAAATGTCTAAAATATGCTATACTTTAGCATTTAACTATAATTGGATATTTCTTTTAAGAACTTCTTGAGGTAACATTTTATGATTTCTCTCTTAGAATAAATTTAAGGTTTAAGATTGTCATAAAAAGTAATGTCTGTATTCCCAAGTTTCTAAACCTAGTGGCATCTACATTTTTATATAACAGAATTATATTTTATTGTTCTTTCTCTATGGTCTATATTTTTATTGAATAATCATGTATGGATATCCAAAAATGGATAATTAATTCACTAACACTAACTTGGAGGCCAGGTTATTTCCAGCAGTCCTTCAAATTCAAGAGTGTTGAGGAATAAAGGAAGAAAGACCCCAAACCAAAAGTATGTGCACAAGCGCTTTTCTGCTAATTACTCCTTTCTCTTTCACTATTCTTTGTGAACTGCATTGTACAAAGTTCTTGAAATACCACTAACATATTTCTTTGGCTTCATTCCGTATTTTCTCTTGAATAAGATCAATGTAATATGACATCTAAAGGGACACGGTGGCTCAGTAGCTGAGCTTGTCGATCAAAAGGTTGGCAGTTCAGCGGTTCAAATCCCTAGTGCCATGTAACAGGGTGAGTTCCTGTTACTTGTCACAGCTTCTACCAACCTAGCAGTTCGAAAATAAGTAAAAAAATGCAAGTAGAAAAATAGGACCACCTTTGGTGGGAAGGTAACATTCTGTATGCCTTTGGCCGGCCACATGGCGTCTTCAGACAGCACTGGCTCTTCAGCTTTGAAACGAAGATGAGCACCATTCCTAGAGTCGGGAACAACTAACACATGTGTGCAAGGGGAACCTTTACCTTTTTAATATGACATCTAACATCAAGAATTATTGTCTAGTCCTGTGATAGCGAACCTTTGGCACGCGTGCCAGAGGTGGAACGCAGAGCCCTCTCTGTGGGCACGTGCGCCATCACCAGCTGCTCTCTTGGTTTCCGGTGTACTGGCCAGCTGGTCTTCACCGGTGCCGGGGCACCAGAAAACGGCCTGAAAAACGACCTTAAAAACGGCCCAGAAAATGGCTGGTCTCAGACAATCTGAAAACCAGCCCAAAAACAGGCATGTGTGCACCAGCCAGCTGGTCTTCGGGTTTCCGGCACACGCACATGCACACATTCAGGCATTCCGGTTTGGGCACTCGGTGCCGAAAAGGTTCGCCATCACTGGTCTAGTCTACACAGTATTTAACAATGAAAGCAAACTATTCAGATGTTAAAACTTTTACTTAAGTACAGCTTTTTAATGTTGAAAAGACTGAATGAGCAATACTCATGAAAAATCAAGAAATTTCTCTAAAATTCTGAAGAATCCTTTATTTCTATAATTTGAAATTATGTCTTCTTTTTTCATATTGCAGTTAAATAACCTAGATTGGATTGTCTTCATTGTTCACTGTAGATCTGTACAATCAAATGATGAATACATTGTTTATAGAAGTTAAAAGAAATAAATTCAAGACCAAATAAATATCTAAGATGAAGAACTAAAATTATGGGTAACAATTTGGAAAAAAAGCCGATAATGGAAGTACTACTTTAAAACATATCAACATTTCAAGCATTTCACATTGTTCAAACTGTACATACAATTCAATTTTTCAGAATGGTGATATTACCCTAAGAAAAATTACACCAAATCCCCAACTTACTTATACATATGTATATTCATGTACATATATATACAGAAGGTTCCCTATGGAACGAGGCTCCCCCCCCCATATTTGAAATTTTCTCCAGTGGTATCTCAAATGTGGCTCTTCACCCAGATTTTTGGTGAGAATGATCAATGCCCCTTTTCTTCTTTTTCCTTGTTTCTATCCAGTTTCTCTCTCTCTGTCATCTGTTCCTTTAGGTTATTTTTTTTGTACTGTTCTTTGTTTTTAAATGTTTTTCACTACTAGTAACTGGGAGTCAGGCAGCATAATAATTATTAATAATACAAGTTATAATCTGCTTTATGATTTATGAATGTTTCCTAACGACTTTTGTATTTAAACAGTTGAATCTTTGTTCCTTTTGACTTTAACAATACTCCTGAATAAGATTAAAAGAGGTAAAGATAATTGAAAACATTTCTGAATACGTTTAACCATAAAGATACTAAAACTGCATTGTATATTGTCTGCAATGCATAGCTAGCTGCTTCATTCATAAAAACCTGATTACTAAGCCCAATTATGTCCCAATAGATATATGTAAGTCTTCCAAATTTGTTTTAAAAACAAGTAAACATTGGAGGTAGCTATAATAAACATATGAAAAAGACAATTATAATCTTATCAGTTTTATAAAAACACAGCTGAGCATTTAGAACACCCCTTCTTTTACAAGTGTTTTATTACTGTTTTTAGCAATCTAGAGAAGCTAAAAGTAGGTTTTAGCAGAATTTAAAGTTTTTTATAAAGCTACTTAAAGCGGGTATTGTTTACCTTAAGGCAGGAGTTTGCGCATATACATATACACAATTTTCTTAAAACGTCACTTCAAAAACTCTGAAAAAATATTGCTATTGTTTAGATCTTTCTCTACTACTAAAATCCTTATGTTTTACTATAATCCTTATATTTCAATTACATCTTTAAACAGGCTGTTTTACAATGTATAACTTTCTAACTCGGCTAAAATGATACATTTTTTAATGAACATATGATTATATCAATACAAATACACTATAATGCACAACTTTCCAGAGTTATTTTATAATTTACATATTTTACACATTTAAAATATTATAAAACTAAAAAATATGGAAGAAACTATTATGAGCAATGATCTCCATTATGGTTGGGTAGTGAATCTTCACAAAGAAATAACCTAATGTATGAATCCTTTACTAAAAGCAAGTTGTGGAATTTCTTAGTAGTCATAGGTTAAGTATTTCAATCAAATTTTCCTATAGTAACAGTTTCAAAATTATTTAGAAAATGTTTACATAGTTTTTCATTTACCAAAGGTGAGAATATAGATCTTTAAATATATGGGTTCTGATAATATGCACAATGAATTTATTTCATGTTTTAATATAGTTTTAGTAGTTATTTTAATTATCTTAATGCAATTGTAACTTTTTCTATTATAGTCTAAACTTTGAAATATACAGATGCATGATTTCATGAAATTTTGATGCCTTTATACTTGAAAAAAATTGCAATATAAAACAATCAGAACACCAATTTATAATATCTCTTATTAGGAAGGCATTCAATACTAAAATATATTAATAAAAATAACTAAATCTGTCTAGAGTAGAAGCAAAGTACATAATTTATACAGGACACACAATTAACATCAGAATCATTTAATGTCTTAAACTACTTTCAATGTTCAGACTTCAGATGGTTTTATCATTCAACTATCTTAGAGTCAGAATTGCAACATGATTTGAATTCATTTGCTTTATGATACAATTAAATAACAAATTTAAGATGTGAGAAACTATGAAGCTATCTTGTATGTATTCCCAAAATACAAATATACTAGCTATTTTAGATTTCTACTTTCAATTTAGCCCTAATGGCAATATTTCTCAACATGTCATGTATATTCCATGTATGTCAAAGGTAATAAAAGCTACCAGTAAGGAGACTAGAAGCAACTACTCAGATTAACAGATTTTATAAAAAGGTTATAAACCTTTGTAACTATGAATGCCTGTGCTTTTTAATAATATTTAAATACTCTGAAAAGGTGCTACCAGACTCTTACTTATTTATGCAATAAAACATGATTCTCCTGGAAGAATCCCTGAAAGAAAATTCTTAAATATTTGTATTTTCATTAAAATTCCAGCCAATCCACACATTCATAAGATTATTAAGGAGGCAAAAGAAAGCTAAATTCTGTTCCCGTCTTTCCCGAATATAATCCCTGGGAAAACAAAGGGGATTCCTGTTGTTATTGTCTTCATCTGCAGCTGATCATCACCAGCACTAGCAAGGCAGTAGCTTGCGCAGTTATCTCCACAGCGGGCAGTATCACAACCCGAAGAACAGCACAAACTACTACCTCAGCCAGGGTCATGGTGCACCCGACCTATCTTGAATGGGGAAGGGAAGGCGGGGACGAGAAGGAAGGGGAAAAAGAAAAGCGAGACAGATGGAAAGCATGCTCAACTTTCAACGAAGCGAAATCTCCAAAGAGAACTGAAGAAAGATTTTCGCCCCTTTATCTGCCGCAGACATCAGCCCGGGTCTTGTCCTCGCCTGGCTACGAGAACCCCGCCCCGATCGCTCATCTCCCCACCAGCGTTGCCATTTTCCTCGCCTGTCCTGAACATCTCGTTCATTAGGCACATTACAGGCCGTCGCGGGCCGCATAATAAGTCAGTCGCCCGCAGCGCCACAGAGAGGAAAAATCCTTGAGGTAATCCACGGTGCTGCACCCGCTTTTTCTTCCCTCAGCGGTCACTCGCCTTTGTTCGAGCAACGAGGGTACCCTCTGCAGGCATGCATCGCCTCAGTTTAGGAGGAAAAAGCAGTTCACAAAGAGCCGCCCAGCGAGGCGCCATTCCGAGCGGTCCACGACTGCAGGTACATGACGGCGACTGTCTCCTGCCCCGGCTCAGAGAATGAGACCGAAATGGGTGGAGGAGGGACACCAGAGACCCTGAATTCTTTCTTTGTGAACAGCTGCTGTCCCCCTTTCTTCCTCCCGACCAGAACTAAACCTTTCTGACGGCATGTCTTTGACGCTCCCGCCGCTTTCGGCTCCCCTTCCCGCCCACACGGCTTTCTCGGAAAGGATGAGAAAACTCGCCTCCGCTGGCTGCCTCTCGCGCGCCCAACCGGCTGAACCATAGAGAACAGGGGAGGTGAAGGGCTCGCAAATTATCACGTGATTAGACCTGTGTGTCGTAAAGGCTGTTGCCAGCGCCATTTTGAGCCAGAAGGAGTGGGGGCGGGGGAATAAAATAAAGCAGATTAGAGTTCTTTTTCTTGCTTATTTTGTCGGGAAGCAATGTGAAGATCGAACCTTTACGATTCGAAACCCCGAAGAAAGTTGGAATTTGTATGGATTTCCACTGCAACCCACTTTTCTGTCCTATCGTCACTTTAGGGGGCATTCAGCAGAAAACGAAAATCAGCGGGAAACTTAAAAGGCTACCCTTTTCGCGCTCTTAGTGAGGAATAGTGGGAAATGTAGTTCAGAATGCGCTAACTCGAACCAGCGGCAACACTTTTCGTGAAGAAATGACGAAGATTTGCTCGTAAAATAAATTCTGCATTTTGAATAGCAGAGAAAGGTTGCAGTCTCTGCATTGAGAGGAAATACATTATCCTGAAAAATGCACAGCGTGTGCGTTATTTTATATGTGTAGAATGCAGAAATAATGGCTTTCACTTAATAGAACCACGATGGAGAAAACTCACTAGCTGTAACCCAAGATTATGTTCGCCTATTCAAGCACTTTTGATTGTTCTCCCCTTAATCATCCTGTTGAAAGTGCCGAAACTAGGACCAAACAGATTTTTAGTGTTTGGAAACTATCTTAATGGTCATTATAACCTATTCTACTACAAAATGTGGAACATATCAATGCTGCTGTTTTTATTAACTTAGTCTTTTTAACTCATGTTAGTCAGACAAGTGTACCACACATTATATACAGATAACAAGAACAAGAAAAAAGTCAGGAAGATAGTGGTCCACTAAAGAGAGAAGATGGCAAGGAAATAATGGGCAGTAGAAAGGAAGAGCTGCTTAGCTCATTCTTTGCATCACTCTTCACACAAAAGGAAACTAATCCAATTTACCAAAAACATAACTGTAAAAGGCAGACTAGAAATAAAAATTAAAGTAAGCAAGAAAATGGTAAGAGAACACCTGTCTGATCTTGATAAATATAAATCATCGGGACCAGGCAGATTACATCCCAGGGTTCTGAAGGAGCTGGCAGATGTTATCTCAGAATCATTGTACCATATGTTTTAAAAATCCTGGAACACTGAGGAACTACCAACAGATTGAAAAAGAACTGATGTGGTTCCCATCTTAAAAAAAAATGGTGGTGGTGGGGGGAACCAGACTCAGGAAACTACATACCAAACAGCCTAAAGCATCAACACATGGGAAGATACTGGATAAAATAATCTGTGAACATATAGAAACAAAGGCATAGCTAGTAGCCAGCATGGGTATGTTAAAAACAGATCATACTAAACCAATCTTATTTCATTCTTTGACAATGTGACTAAATTAGTAACTAGCAAAATGCTGTGTGGACATAGTATATTTAGATTTCAGCAAGGCATTTGATAAAATAGACCACAACCTACTTCTTGGGAAACTAGAAAAATGTGGGATAGACAGCATCACCACCAGATGGATTTGTAACTGGCTGACAAACCATACTCAACGAGTAGTCCTTAATGGTACTACATTTACATGGAGGGAAGTAAGCAGTGGAGTTCCATCTTAGGCCAAATACTCTTCAATATCTTCATAAATGACTTAGATGAGGGAATAGAAGGGGAACTCATCAAATTTGCAGATGACACTAAGAGGGCAGGAATAGCCAACACCCCAGACAATAAGCTCAGGATCCAAAAAGATCTTGACAGACTTGAACAATGGGCCCTATCCAACATTAAATCTCATGTGGAGATTTTACACCTAGGCAGGAAAAACCAAAGGTACAAGTACAGAGTAGGCGAAACCTGTCTTAAAAACAGTAACTATGAGAGGGACCTTGGAGTCCTAGTGGATTATCACTTAAACACGAGGCAGCAGTGTGCGGCAGCAGCCAAAAAACCCAATACAATCCATGGTTACATAAACGGAGGCATAGAATCAAAATCACATGAAGTATTAGTACTACTTTATAAATCCTTAGTAAGACCACACCTGGAATATTGCATCCAGTTTTGATTACCACATTACAAAAAAGATGTTGAGACTTCGGAAAAAGTGCAAAGAAGAACAATTTATTAAGGGCCTGTAGACAAAAACATAAAACAGTTGCAAGAATTGGGTATGGCCAGACTAGAGAAAAGGAGGACTAGGGGTGACATGATAGCAGTATTCCAGTATTTGAGGAGCTGCCACAAAGAAGAGGGAATCAACTTATTTTCCAAAGCACCAGAAGGCAAGACAAGAAACACTACATGGAAACTAATCAAGGAGAGAAGCAACCTGGAATTAAGGGGAGCCTTCCTAATAGTGAGGACAATAAACCAGTGGAACAGCTTGCCTTCAAAAATTGTAGGTGCTTTATCACTGGAGATTTTTATGAAAAGACTGGACAGCCAACTGTCTGAAATGGCATAGTGTCTCCTCACTGAGCAGGGGGCTGGAATAGAAAACCTTCAAGGTCCCTTCCAGCTCAATTTTGACTGGTCATAACATCTTTCAACATTCCCAAATCTATGGAACGTTTCTAAAAGAAAAGTTAAATGTTAACAAGGACGTTGATTACTGTTTAATACTACTGTACTGCTTCTACCAAAATCTTGCTATGATTATGGAAGTAGGCCTAAAAAAAATTGAATCTATGGGACTATATAATTTCACCAACAAAAAATGAAAAGACCCAATTTGGTGTAATGATAAGTCCTAGAAACTAGGAGACTTCTAGTTTTAGGCATGAAAGGTGAGTGGGTGATCTTGGCCAATCATACTAAGCCCAACCCACCTCACAGGGTTGTTCTAAGAAAAAAAGCAAACATTCTTTCAGTTCCTATGTGCACTTCTGTTTGACATTGGGTTCATTGGAAAATATGACTTTAGAGCATCTTGGCTGGTATCCATTGATCATTTGAGTTTAAAACTAATTTTGGCATTGTTCATTTTGCTTGTTCCCCATACCAAAGACTTTCGTTTCTCCATGCTTTGCCCATCTCTAGCCTGCTGCTTCATCCACCATGAGCTTGCAACCATAAGTCAGGAAAGCAGATCACAACAGGTGAGAGAAGTGTACCAGATTCATTTTTGCCTGCCAAAAACCATCTGGCCTCCAGTTTGCTTGTGAAGGCCAGTGTCATATCGATTTGTCCTCTTGCTCCAGATCACTTACAAATCTCAATCTGAAGCATGGACATTTTTTTTGCAAAGAGATGTTTAGATGAGCTGGATTGCAGTAGCTTTTTGAAAAAGACATTTTGGCATGCTGCTTAAGGACTGCTTTGGCCTGTTTTTTCCTGTAACAGAAGCTCAGCCTGGGCCATTGGCAGCAGGCCCATGTTATCAGTAGTGGAAGAAAACCGTGAAGGTGAGCTGGGGTAGTGGAGTACAGGCTAGCAAGGGTCCCTGTATAGAACAATTGTAACTTCCTGGAGCATGGCAAGCAGCCCTAGATATTGTGGTTCTGGAGCTGCTTGCCACTCTGCAAATGGGAGGGTGCAGGGTGGCCAAAGGGCAGAGATGGGGTGGGAGAGAGTGGGGAGTTGGAGCATACTTGTATCCTGTGAATAGGTTGTCAAACACCCAAATTTTAATCACATTTGGCTAAGGGTTGTAAATCCATTTTACAACCATTTCAGTATTGTTATAACTGAATAGTTGCCGAACAAATGGTTGTAAGCTGAGGAATACCTGTAGAGACTGCCCCAATTGTGAGGTCTGTTCCAGTTTAAATTTAAATTTTAATCTAATCCGATTAGCATGCTAATAGAATATATACTAGAGCTAGCAAACCTGTAACTTCAAATCCCTTTTCCCCAAAGCACCAATTTTATTGATGCTTTTAATTAACCAGACTGAGGGGAAGAATGGTGGTTTATTCTTTCACAAAAAATGGGCAACATCAATTAAACCATGTCCCCTGAAATAATTCAGCCTATTTGTTCATACAGAGACCTGGATATGTTATTTTCATGGAATGTAGTTTACTATTACATAAGAAAGAAAACATCAAATTTGTTACATTTGATCAAAGAATTTGCATAGGTTTACTCTTCACCATATCCAGAATCTAATTTATTTGAAAATACTAACATTTTCATTGTGACTTAATCAGGACAATCAGAACCAATCAGTATCTGTACAGCTGACTAGCATAGAGTTTGTCCTATAAATTATGTCTAAAGATGCCTTGAAAGATAGCCTATTTTTGAATAGAAATATTGCCAATAATTCTGGAGTTTTTTCTTCTATATCAGATATAAAAAAGGGATTAATTATCTGAGTCAGACCTCTATGATGGCCCCCACAGAGATTGGCATTTGAAGTAAATTGGGAGAAAACAGACTAATCCTGTTGGTTATCAGGGAGTGCTGACTTGTCATGAGACAATATAGTTAGAAACAGGGTGTGGAATCTGCATCTTCAGTGTCTTCTGGCAAAGTTGTCTCAGGAGCCACATGTTTGTTATCAATGCTACCAGGATTATTTATCATATTCTCTTGTTCTAAATTCAGGGCACTTCAAAATATTTTAGGTAATTTAAAAGTCTCACTGAAATTATCTTTGAAGGTATATTGTTATAAAATGATTTTTATTCATACACCTTTGCCTATTTTACCAAAATTCTTAAGAGAAAAAAGACCATAACTCAATCTTACAAATGTACCTACTTATGCAGTATTTGTGACAATATCCAGAGTACTCTATTACAAAAGTGAGTGACTTGAAATATCTGCCTGATTTGAAATAGTTACTGTTTTACGCAGGCCAAACAACTGAAGTGATATGATTAGGATCTCGAACAATTTTTAGTAAAATGTACCAGTATATCATATTAACATATTTTTTATGACAAAATGATTTTATTAAAAAAATAACCCTGTGATTGTTGTTGTTCAGTTGCTAAGTCATGTTGCTAAATCTTTGCAACACCATGAACTATAGCACACCAGGCCACCCTGGACTCTAAGTAAAGGGAAACAACAATTGTACTTTGACAATTTACTGAATCTCTAAGCTATCTTCAAAAATACACTTCTTTCTTATATCACACACACATCATACCCAAAAAGAACAGTTTTTTTAGTTTGAAAAGATATTACAAAACAAAGCACTTAAGACAGCTGAAATCATGACAATGACATACAGTAAAATATTGCTGATACTTGAAAATACCTTGCTTTAGTTATAATTAATGGTGTTCAAAGCTGTTTAGGACCAAAACAAAGAAAACACATACATTTCAAATATAAGATTTTTAAAAAGTGTAGCATGAAAGAGCTAAAAGTAAAATAATTAGTTTATGAAATGAGGTATGATAGTTTTGAGTGTTACACAGCAATGTTCTGCCTATGCGGATTAATTTAACATAGCAGCTCACACGCTGTTTGCCACTATCTTTATTCACATGACTTGTTAGTAAAATTATTATTCAATGGCCACAGATAATATACGGTACATTCAAATATGCTAAAAAAGAAAGAAAGAAAAATCCTGTATGCTCAAAGATGAATGCACTTAAGTAAAAATACATATAACTTAATGTTCATAATAAATATATTTTCAACCCTTAAACATTATCAATATTTAAAAATAATTTAAATAATAAATGCAGGGTTTTTTTTTTACAGAACTGTACGATTTATTATACACAGAAATACACATTCCCTTTGTTTACAAAGGCTGGTTACAGATAATATGGAATGTTACAGTACCATCTTGCATAAAAGTTTAGTACAGTTTGTACTTGAAAAGAAGAGTGTAAAACTCCTGCCTAATAAATTCAACAAATCAGTTTCTTAATTACATCATTAAGTCATCCACAACAAGCTATACATAAGTCCACTTTTCAATCACCACTTCAAGTTACTGTAGCAAGTACTGTACGTTAAAATGGATTCTTCTCAGTCAAAAGCTTGTACTTTTTACCTCCACTCACTAGATTCAGATGTGAGCTTGATATGAATCACTGAATTCTGGTTATAAAGTTTAGAGGCTGTCAGTGCTGTTTACCAAGTACAAGTCATATGAGATTTATTAGAGATGTGTCAAGTCATAATAAACATTTTATTAGAATTTTTCTTTAAAAAGTATTAAAACTTGGTCATGACTCTCCATTCTGTACCTTGGATATTGGTGGATGCATGAAGTCCTTAAATGGCACTAATGCTTCTTTGAGAGCAGAGCAGACTTCTGAAGATGAACAGGTGATACATTCTACTAATGTTGGGTACAGAGCAATAACCTGTGCCCATGTGTTATCATCAACTGTAACAATAAGTACATTTATAAGATTTTTAGAACCTTTTTCACTGCCACAAAAGTATTATTAATATTGTTTAAATTTGGAGGAACATTGGGAGGTCTTTTTAGTGCTTTTTATTTCTTGCCATTTTTAACTGTAAGATTGGTCAAGTTAATGAAGCAAGTAAGAACTACTGGAGATTATCTTGACAGAAGCAGTTTTTATACCTGATGGGAGCCAGGTAACATTTGGGCACTGGCATCTTGCCTGAATATATGTATGAATGCATCTTATACCATAGAACTCCTGTGATTAAATTCTGCATAAAACTGTTTTTGATGCCAGTCATGGCAGTGTCTTTAGCCATTAAAGGAAATGAGTCATTCTGTCTAGATTTTTCTTTTCCTCTATTAAGAAATTAATAGAGGAATTACTTTCAAGGAATAACAAAGTTCAGAATGCAAAAATAGTCTTTCTCAACTAAGACAATAGCTTTTCTCAACTAAGTCTTTCTCAATAGTCTTTCTCAGCTAAGATGAGATGGATGGACAAGCTATGTAAGGCAGTGAAGGAAGCACGGGGAATCATTCCTTAGCATGAGATTGCTTGCTTAGCAACACAAATGTCCAAACAATACTGAACAGTCTTCTGTTCCTAGCATTATGTCTTCTAGACTCTCAGTAGCCTTACCTACTCTTAAGCTAATAAGACTCATGTACCCATAAATAACAGTTTTGTATGTCCCTTCTTCCTTGATCATAATTCAACTGTTCAAGACACATCTCCAGTGAATTGCTTATGACCTGCCTTTCACCAAAGACCATTCATAAGTGAATGGTTGTTAATTTTTTGTTGTATGAAAAATAACTAAAATAGAATATTTATAGTTTAAGAACAGATGAAACAGTCAATCTGTTTCTAGCATTTTGGGTAAAACCATAGTGACATTTGGAAAAAAAAGCTTTTAAATTATTTGGTATTGGTTAATGCTATCAGAAATACAAGACTCTACAGAATTAGAGGTTATAAATAGATATTAAATAAATTGGGGGACAGTTTCAAAATGTGAATTGGTTTTATGGGAAAATTATTCAAAGGGGCACCAAGACTGAAATATAAAGTATTTTATGCTAAATTTATTTCAGGACACCTAAATCTGATATAACTTTCATACATGTAATAAGCAGTTCAAAGCACATTAAGTACAGGTACTCCACAAGGCACAATGGTAATAGGTACCAGAATTTCCATTGCTAAGCAATGTAGCCATAAAATCTAATGTCACTATTGTGGCTCAAGGGCTTTTTGGTGTGCCATGGCTTTGGAGCTACAAAAAGCCCTGAGCCACAGTGGAATATGGAACCTCAGCAACCTCTGGAAGCTGCAGCTGCACTATCAACATGGCGCAAAGCTGCAGCATCTTGGGAAGCCCCAGATGCCCCATTGCAATCCCAGCCACAGTCCCCAACCTGGACTCTGTCTCCTCAGCTGACTTCATAATCTTCTTGCTCCCGCTGTGACAAGGCATGTCTGTCCTGGCCCTTTTGAGGCAGCTGCTGATCATGAAGCCATCTTCCCCAAGTCTCATGAAAAAACTGTCATATGCGACTCTGGGAAGAAAGTCGTGCGGCCAGCAGTTGCTTCATGAAGGGCCAGGCCAGGCATACTTGGTCAATATCAGGAGCAAGAAGATAGCAAAGGTGAGCTAAGGTGGCAGGGAAGACAGCGCAGAGGGCCAAAAGGACATAAATGGTGGGGAAAGGGGTGGATAGGGGAAGTTAAAGTATCCCTTCAGTAAGTGCAGGCAGGTTATCAAGTGCCCAATTTTGATCACATGACTGCAGGGGTGCTGAAATGGCCTGATGCTTCAAAATTTGGCTGTAAGTACCTTCGTTATGCAATGCTGTAATTTTGAACGGCCACTGAATGAATAATTGTAACTTGAGGACCACCTGCAGAATATCTGCATTCAGTCTCATATAATCTATTCATGTGCTAATTTTGAAATTAATATGATTGATTATCCTTCCATTATATAATTCAACCTATTATATATCTAAGTATTCTTAAAAGAATCAAAATGTATTTCATTTGCTAAATCATTTAGCACTTCATTTGCTTTTTTAAAGTTTTTTTTTGAAAAAAGTATATTTCAAAATTCCATTTTAGAAACATTTAAAATAATACCCAACTCTCTCTCAAATTATTTAGAACAAATACTTTAATCTTCCAAAAATTCATAATAGATACATACTGCAATAGGAAAAAATTGCTAACTTATATAACTTTATTTTAAAGCCTTTATGTCTTAATAATTGCAAATTATGACTCATCGTGAAAATCTTTACAATGTCATATCTACACTATCAGAGCCAAATTTAACAGTCTCTCTTTATCTTACAAGACTATAATTAATAAAAGGTAAAGTTGATACCCTATAAGAAAATATTACTTACCGTTTTCTGGCTGAGTTTTTTTAAGAGAGTCTATGAGAGTACTGACAGCTTTTAAAACAAATATTATTTCTGTAACTTGTTGCCTAGAGTAGGAATAAAAAATAAGACTTGATGTTAAAATTGTAGAAAGTTATAATCAAGATTTGATTACACTTATTTTATAAAAGACACCTTTGTCATTTCTCTATATCCCTTACTGTACTTTAATTAAAACAAAAGCTTGTGTTTTATCTAAACATTTCTCAAAGTATTACTTGATTTATTTCCAGAATATTGGTCCAAGAATCTAATTAAAGTGTCTTCAATAAAGCAATGGAAAATAAGACTAGCTAAGTATAGTTCTGTTTTCATTATGTATACTAACAATTACTTGAGCAAGTACGATAGGATGTAGTCAAAACAATCTTGCTGAGAAATAATGGTGAGACATATGTATACTGGGGAAGAAGGGGAGCCCAAGCTTTGCAGAATTACTGAAGTAAATTTTAGGGGAAAAGAACCTAAAAGGCAACTCTTCTTCCTTGCCTCCTTGACACATAAGGTATTCTTAGCATGCTCAGATTTGTGTGTAGTTTGATGGATAGAAACACCTGAGGTGGATTGAGGTATGTAAGGGTGACATTTTATTGCAGATCTTATTTGTCTCTAGAATTTTTGAACCCCAGCTATGTAAAGAATGATGAAGCAAGAGGTTGTTGCTGAGTTGTTTGTTTTTCTTCCAGACTGCTGAGTTTTGAAGCTGTTCTATCTTAATAAAGAAATCCCTGTAATTTTAAAAATTATAGTATAGGCATTTCAAAATATGTTTCTGTTAGAACCTAGGAATCTGTTGTCCAAAGTGAGGGAGAATGCAAATTGATACTCTTTGGATAGTTGCCCATATTAATTTCAAAATGTGCAATCTAAGGATTACTGTGTATGCAATTTCTTGCCAACACTTCTCATAGGAACATTAGAATAATTCACAGATTTAAGCATCTTTCTTCTAAATTCTAATTTTAGGTAAATCAAATTAAAACTTTGTTTAGCTAAAAAAAAAAAGTAAAAATCTCAGTTAAATATTATACAGAACTATTGGCTAGGTGATTTTATTGGAGTAATACTTTTTTAATGTAATGAAACAGCAAGAAAGAGATTGTTGTAACCAAAATATTGTTACTGCAAAACGCATAATGCCCCCACCGCCAGAAATTTTTATGTTAAAATAAAAATTCTTAGCTCTTAGTATGGTAAACTAGAAAATTATAATAGCTGAACTAATGAATAGAAAAAGATAGATTATCTTTTTCTAACACAACATTAACTTTATGTTTATATATGATAATTAAAATATATAATAGCAAATACTTTCAGCTGTCCAGCCATAGTCATAGCCATCTTTTACCAGCAGGGCTTTTATATAAATTTAAGGGCTAGTAGGCATTGATTGGAATCCCACCAACAATTGAGCTTACAAAGCTCAATGGGGCCAGTAAGGCAGGACTTACAAGTTCAGGGCTTGCAAAAAAGAGCTGGAACAATGTGCCATTTGCTATAACATTCTTCCCTTCTTTGCTTTTAGAATATTTATGTTCAGAGTGTCTGGGAAGATATGTGCAAAGTTACAGATGTTCTTTTTCTGTTAGTTTATTTTAAAAGTATGAAATTCTTTATGCGATTATTATTGTCAAATAAATTTATTTAGCAGTGGAAGCAAAGTCTACTCTTATAATCATGATGGTATATTCTGAAAATATTTCTTTCTTTAAAACCAGAGTTAATAAATTGTTTTGTTATTGGGTAATATATGTTTGCCCAAAAGAATCCTAGATGAACATTAAGTCTCGGATCTAAAATTAATTAGTTGATCACTAATGGGTGGCAGTAAGTAAATGGCCTTATTGAGAAAAGGAATATAAACAAAACTATGATCATACCGTGGAAGTGGACACTTGCCACTTAATCTTTCATCTTCTATGTAACGATAAAGCACATCTTGAGATCGTTTTAATAGAACAGAAAGTGCCATTCGTGAAATATAGCCTTCTTGAGGAGTTGTTACTTTGTTACTGAATGAAAACTGAAGCAGTGTTTCAAAACACATCTTGGAAAATTCCTCTCTCATGCGAATATCAATTTCTGCCTCTGTCAAAATCAAAAACCATCCTTGTTTTAAGAATTTATTTTAAAAGTAGTTAGTGGAATGAATAGTAGGACATATAAAGAAAGACAAAATATCCATAGTGAAAATTAACAGGGATAATATAAAAATGTATATGAAAGGATTAACAGAAAACTGATTAATCAACTTCGGCCATATCTACATTTTTAATGGTTTAAATTGTCAACTAGTCTAGAGAATCATTTTTTTCCCTATTAACTGGTAGAATTCCAAAGAAACTAGTGGGGTATCAAGGTCTTTTGAAATCAATAGCTTAAATGAGATGTAAATAATTTCTGTAATAAACATGCCTTAAACATGACTTTATTCTATCAGTTTCCTTCCTATCTTCTCCTTTGGGAAATAAAGATAATTCAACACAGAAGTAGAAATAATATATTTAATCGAACCTATTTCACTATATATTTGTTGATTGAAGTATTTAATCAGAATATTTAGTAACTGCATTGTCAAGACATGTTACAGTATGGAGAAATGATTTCTCAATTTGTTAAGTTTTACCTACAAGTATAAATATATATTTCTAAAACTTAATTTTTAAGAGCAGTCACTAAAACTATTGGGATTGTGAATATATTTTTTAAAATATGACTGCTATGTGAGCATAGGACTACATGTCAGCTACCCTAATGCCTCATTAATTCAAACATATTTTTTTCTGAACCCAAATGGCTACAAAGATATGAATTAAATAATACAAAATTTTTAAAAAGCTTGGAAGAATAGCTAAAATTATGTCTTTAAAATAAGCAGCAAAATTGTTCCCTGAGCCAGAACTCAGCCCATGCCAATTTTAAAGGACACCCTTTTTTGTTTTAGATCTGAATATTGCACACTACTGTTGAACATATTAAATCTTTTGCACTGAATTTTTATTGTGCCTGAATATTGCCAGCTGCCTGCAATTACTGCGAGTTCAATTCTCACCAGGCTCAAGGTTGACTCAGCCTTCCATCCTTCCTAGGTAGGTAAAATGAGGACCCGGTTTGTGGGGGTAATAAGCTGACTTTGTATAAAATAGAACACCGCTTGGGGGGGGGGCAAAAGCCCTACTAAGCAGGTATATACAAAAGTATGAAGGCTATTGCTTAAAAGCATTGTAAGCCGCCCTGAGTCTCCAGAGAAGGGCGGCATATAAATCAAATTAATAAAATAATAAAAAATAAAAAATATATCTCTTTATATTCTTTTGATTGACATACCTGTAAATGAAGAGGATTGAGAATGTATTGAACCTTTATTAAGCATAGTCATGATCTGACCAACAAATTCCTTGGGAATAAAATTAGCATATGGCAGTATCTCTGTACTGATGAGCTGCACCACCTATAACAAATGAAAGACAAAGTTTTTGAAATAGTAATTTAGCAAACACTCATAACAAGACTGAAGCACAGACTGCAAAATTAAATGAAATTATGAATGATATCAGCAAATTGGAGTATGCTGGCCACTTTGTTTAGTATGTATATAAAAATCTTCTGCAAACAGATATCACAGCTGATAACAAAATCTACACTTTATACAAATTTAGCGATTATTATGATAAAATATTTTGTTATGTAAATATGAACTCTATATTTTCGGATGCTAAGAAATATATACTCACTTCAACATCAATATTTTCATTTCTTTGAAACTCCTGAATAGAAAGATTATCTGGAGGTACACTGAAAGGCAAGTAAAAATAGCCTTAATTAATGGTTGGAGAACCATTTTGAAAAAATACCAAAGAAATTATCTTCACCATAGTAAATATTTCTATGGGAAAATGATTTTAATTAGACCTCAGAATATATCAAAGGTTTACAATTAGTTCATTATTTTCTTCTTTTACTAATGGAGAACTAAGACACATTTGTGAATCGATGGTGGAGTTGATATAATTTCTCTTTCACTACTTACAACATGAAGGAAGTATGTTTTTAAAACATATTACTTTCACAAAGCAAAAAACAAAACAGTGAAACTGGGCTTCCATATCAAGATTCTGGATATTTCACACCTGATATGGTATCAACCATTTGCAGCAGCAAGATAGAACCACAATGTAAATTACAGGAGACAGAAGGACCACAGCTCCTTCCAAACATATTTTATGATTATTAACTTCACTGCACAAAGCTTTATGGTGCTCTTTTAACTGATTTTGTGTGAAGGAAACATTGGATAACATGGTATTGTCAGATAATAGAAAAGATGCATAGAAATGTGTGGGACAACCTAGACAGAGATGTCAAACCCAAGGCCTGCAGGCCAGATCCGGCCTACGATGTAGTTAGATCTGGCCCGCAGGGCAGCTCTGGAAACAGTGAAGGACTGGCCCACAGCCCGGTCCAGGCCAACCAGGTGCAGATCTACAACCTGGTGGTGGCCATCCGGGCTGGAACACGGTCAGCCTTAGATCCACGGGGGTCATCCTGGAGCAAGAGAGGGGGCACCATTGCCCTGAGCGCACCCCCAGGAGGGCTGCCTCCTGTATGCACACCCAGGAGGTGGTGCCGAGCTGGTGGTGACCCAGGGCGGCCGCGCAAGTCAGATTTAAGGCTGATTGCATTCCGGCCTAGATGGCCGCCACCAAGTTGTAGATCAATGCTGTGCCCGCACCAGAACCTCCATGCCCTGCTTGCCGGTCTGGCCTCGCAGTCTGCAAGGCTTTCCTTTCACCGGGACTGCCCCCACTCCCCCATGGCAGGGGCATGCCACAGGTGGCACGGTGCTGCCAATATTCCCTCTCCCCTTGTCTCTTCCTGAGCACAGAGGAAGGAAGGAAATGGGGATGAGAATGGGGAATGAGAAGAAGGGAAGAAAGGGGAGGGAGGAAGGAAGAAAGAAAGAAAGGGAATATGGGTAGGGATAAGAGGAGTAAGGATGAGGGAGAGAAGGAAGGAGGGGGAAAAGGAGAAAGAAGGATGGGAATGCAATGCCTGCAATTACTGAAAGTTCAAATCTCACCAGGCTCAAGGTTGACTCAGTCTTCCATCCTTTCGAGGTAGGTAAAATGAGGACTCGGTTTGTGGGGGCAATAAGCTGACTTTGTATAAAAAAAGAACACCGCTTGGCGGGGGGGCAAAGCCCTACTAAGCAGGTATATATAAAAGGTATGAAGGCTATTGCTTAACGCATTGTAAGCCGCCCTGAGTCTCCGGAGAAGGGTGGCATATAAATCGAACCAATAAATAAATAAATAATGAGAGGGAGAGAGCATCTGAAGGAAGTCCTGCCTTAGCACTTGGCCACAGCATACCTGCTGCCCTTTCGCCATCCCCTTGCCCCCTCTTCTCTTGGTGGTCTCCCATCCTATAGTTGAGGTTGCTTCGGTAACAAAGCTGGGTCTCCTCGCAAGGAGACGGAGTGAGTTTCCCTCTGACCCACACACTTTGCCTCCTGCACACACCATGAGCAACCTGGCCAAGGAGAGTGAGCACTGCAGCAGCAGCCTCGAGGAGGAGATAAGTGCAACTGAGGGCCCGCTCAGGGAAGCGGGGTTATGCTGTGTTGTGAGGTCATGGAAGCTCAAGGGCTGGGCTCGGCACTTGCCCTCCATTGTCTAGGGCTCTGGACAGTCCGTGCCACTGGCATGGCTTGAGAGAGACGGTAAGGCTTCTCTGGTGGAGAAGGGTTTGGCGCTCACCTTGGTTTTGCCTTTCTCCGCTGGAGACAATAGATCCCCCCAGCCCTGCCCATGGCCTGAAATGAGTGATGTTGAGCTGCCCATGTCTACCCTAGCCACGCCCATCCAGTTATGCCTCCCCCCAAGGTCAACCACAACCCTGATGCGGCCCTAGTCTACTACTTGTTGTGTAACAGAGTTACTTTCATATGGTTATTGTATCGAGCAAGTAACAAATACTCATTTGTTTATACTTCTTCATCCACGTAGAGTCAGAATTATTTTAGATAGGTGATTATTTTTTTGCCTCCCTTTTAGTACTGTTGAAAGATGGCACCATACCCTGCCATGGTAAAGGCTCTTTTACGCTATGAGTAAATTAATTCTGTTAGGTATGAGGCCAGTTTTAGAAAGTATATTATGTATTGGTCTGCTGGCAGTTTAGGAGCTCTACCTAAATCAGTTTAGTGTTCCAGATCCATAATAGGTTACTGAGCAATATAGTCCCTTTTTAATTCTTTTTGTAGAGAAAGACTGTACAGTAGGGTCTATATTTTGCAAATAAGGGAACTCATCTAGTAACACCTGCAGCTTTCTGACAGCATTGAGATGGGAAAGACCCTCAGGTAATCAGACAGGTTTTAGCTACAATACTGCAATAAGAAGTTTGTTAGAGATTGGTAGAAATTATGTTTCCTTTCTTAGGGATTTTAATATAATACAATAGAATGAAAAAAATCCCAGCTACAACTGACTAAAAACAAGCCAAAAGAAACTACTCCAAATATCACTGTCATTATTTAATACAAAGGCACAATGTGGGGAAAAAATTCAAATTATTCTATTTCAAAACACTTGAACTCCATCCTCTCTACATTGCCCCACTATACAATTATTCTTTACCTTTTAGTAAACAAAAAGTTTTCAAAAGTGGTGGCTAACTCTGGCCACATACTGTCAAATTTTCCAGAGGAAGCATGCTGTCTAGCAACTGGTAACCCAATTGAGAGAACTTTAAGGAGTGAAGAGACTGCGAGTTTCCATGTGCTTTCTGAAGGGCAAGCATATTTCAGACTAAGAGGCATCCTTAGTGTCTGTCAAAATAAAATATTACATTGGTTTCAGTAAGATATATGTATATGAAACATATATGAAACTCAGCTGTACAGGTAGTCCTCAATTTACAACAGTTCGTTTAGTGACTGTTCAAAGTTACAAGAGGACTGAAAAAATGACACGACCAGTTTCCACACTTATGACGGTTATAGCATCCCCGTGGTAATGTGATCAAAATTCAGATGTTTGGCAATTGACTCATATTTATGACAATTGCAGTGTCCCGGGGTTACGTGATCCCCTTTTGTGACCTTCTGACAAGCGAAGTCAATGGTGAGGCCAGTTTCACTTAACAACAGTTTGACTAATTTAGCAACTAGTGTGATTCACTTAACAACTGTGGCAAGAAATGTCATAAAATGGGGCAAACTCACTTAACAAATGTTTCACTTAGCACAGAAATTTTGGACTCAATTGTGGTCATAAGTCGAGGACTACCTGTACTTGCATTTAAATCCCACTTACAGACAAGGAACAAACAACCTATAACTTTAGCTGGACTTAAATGCATAGGATGGGTATAGAGGAAGAGAAGTCACAACATGTAGCATTTAGGAATGAGTGAAATCTGGGGAATTTTTAAAAGGCATTTCATGTTGGTTCTGCAAATTATTAATAGGAAACCATCTCAAATAAATGGACATGCCATTCAGTATATTCAATGATTCACACATGTCGATATTAAAAATACTATTTTTCAGGTATTCTCTAAATATGGTAGAAAAACTGCTGGTTCTCCACTGTATAGCTCTGGGAAATATCTGCAAAATTTGAAGGGAGTATGTGAATAAGTAACAGCCACATACCAAGAAATATAGTGTCTATGGTTTGTCTTTCATTATGTTCATAAACATTAAAGAGTGCTAAGAGAAAGGATATACTTCACATAATGCGTAGGTAGGCTTTCATGTTACCTCAGCTCAGCTTTACAAAACATTAGAAAGACTTAAGACATTTGAACACTTTGGTCAGCCTCTTCTCTTTATTATATATGATAGGTACCACAGATGAAATAAAGACTTGAATGAATTCTGAATTACAATGCTCTTTAGTCTTACTTTAAAACAAAATAATGTATTGTTTTTGATTACTATATCTTCATATCCTTCAAATAATACTTGCTATCAGAAAAATGTTACAAAGAAATAACTAAATGTGATCCACACTGATAATTGACAAAATAAATGATTCTCAAAGAATAAAGATATGGGAGAGTGTAATTCTTGAAATAATAACTGAAAAAACAATAGTAGTAAGTCACCCTTAGGTTTTCATGCAAGTTTCATAATCCAACCTCAGACTTGGGAAACAATAATGCAGCTCATTTTAAAGAGTAATCTTAAAATCTATATAAAATATTTACCTTGATAATATTTTGAAGGACTCTTTCATTTACCACAGCTTTGTGACAAGCAGTCTTTTGGTACAGATCTACCACAACTTCTAAAGATCTTTCTGCAAATGGTACATAATTAAGTGCTACCCATTCTGCCTAAAACAAACAAACAACAGATTGTATAAAAGAAAATAAACAGGCCTAGTTGGTTGCATGCACATTTTTTGAAGATTATAAAAAGAAAAATATCTGATCCATGAATTTTTTTTAAAGACATTCCCAGTCCCACACACATATATATATATATATATGGAATTTTGAACTGGCAATTACATTTTGAATCAAAGACACTCTTAAGCACGTGCAATATTGCAGTTTATGAAGGAAGAATGTTAAGCATGATCTTTAAAGAATTTTAACTCACCGGTGCAAACAGTTGTATCTATAGTGATTCCATTGTGTTGCATAATAAACAGAATAAGGAAAAATTAATATATTTTTATACATTTTACCTATATCATTCTTCTGGTTGCGTAGTATTATAAGTGCAAATGTAGTCAAATCAGTGACATTATGTTTGAATTTCATAAAATAAAGTATTAAAAGTAAAATATATGATTTAATACTCAAATGAAAATGCAAAATTAGTTAAACCATCTTTGCTAACTAGGACATTTATTTTGATTTTATAATTTCTTTTCTTAGTAGAGTGTCAATATCAAGTAGGAAATTGACAGGAAAAAAAGGAAACTGAAAAACTTTAGATATTTACTTAATTAGTTGGTAACATAAATATTGGCCAAACTCAGTTGATTGATAATTATAAATTCATGCAAAACTAAATGTATTTTTCAATCTAAGCTTTTAAAAGTAAAACAGTTAAAACATCTCACCTGATTGAATTTTGCATTGGCAATGTGTTTTGTTTCTAGCTGTCCGTATTGTGGTGGTTTACAGGAAAATTCAACAAAAGCTAACAACTGATCAAAGATAGCAGGATACATTACTTGCATGTTTTCTGAACCTATGCATATAGCCTATAAAAATCAATTAAAAAATTAATTTTCCAGAAAATATTTAATTCATTGGAAAAATATGACATATGTATATAGTTTTGTGATGTATATTTTAAGAATGTGAAATGCTGTAGGCATTGGGTTTCTCTAGTATAAGAAAGCTTCATGAACTCTGTCACTGCTACAAAATACGTTGAACTGATAAAGCAGTCCAGTCTGCTGAACTAATTCAAAGGGTAATTACTTAACTGCTAAACTTTACATTAAATACATTAATTGATACATTAGTTAGAGTGGTAACAATTCAGAAATCAATGAAACTCTCACATTAGCTAACATCTGATTTACTTAGATACATACAATAGTAACAGTGGAAAATGCAGATCAGATAGAAAGGTAGAAACAGTATTTTTGTCAAATGCAAAAAAAAAAAAAAAGATAATTCAGGGCAATTGGTCCCTGAGTTATCTACAGATTATGGAAAGAATACAAAATTCTATAATAATAGTGGTGTGCATAATACCAAAGTAATTGATAAAGAAGAAAATATTTTGAAGGAAGAGTATAGTGATGATAATAGTAGGTCAAAACAATCTGAATGGTATGCTTGTTCAAATGATCGGTCCCATCAAAAAATATTCTGACATAATGCTTCAGATAGCTATCACTTCATTTTTGTAACTATCCGAAGAAACAATATAAATATTTTTGAAGAGAATGGTTTCACAAGTAATAACTAGGCTAATATTAAATAATCTATATACTACAGGTAGTCCTCAACTTATGACCATAATTGAGCCCAAAATTTGTAATGTTAAGTGAGAAATTTAAGTTTTAGTCCATTTTATGACTTTTAAGTGAGTTTTGCCTTATTTTATGATCACATTTTTAGTGAATCACTGCAGTTCTTAAATTAGTAACATGGTTATTAAGTGAATCTAGTTTACCCATTGACTTTGCTTGTCAGAAAGTCGCAAAAGGGGATCATATGACCTCAGGACATTGCAAACATAAATGTGAACCACTTGTCAAGCATTCAAATGTAAATCACGTGACCGTGGGGATGCTGCAATGGTCATAAGTGTGAAAAATGGTCATAAGTCACTTTTTTCTGTGCTGTTGTAACTTCGAATGATCACTATATGAACTGTTGTAAGTCGAGGACTACCTGTATATTGAGCATTTGTCAATAAATTTATCTTCTAGTTGACATATGCAAGAAATTGGTCCATTCAGAAATCCAAGAATCAATAAGCATTATGATTGTTGAGTATCTGCTTAGAAAGAGCATCTACCTGTATTTTGGCTGTTATTATGTGTTATCTGGCAGTGCGTAACTTACTAGAACAGCACAGGATCCCCAGGTTGTAGGGAGAAGGAATGTTCTATGAACCAATAGCTATTCCATTTCTGTATGCAGCTAGAGGAGCTTTATGGGATGATGTGGAGGATATTAATGAGTTATATTTTGAAGAATGAGATTTTGCTCCCTATTTATCTGCATTTCTTTTACAACCAATGTTGAAGCATTACAACTGAGGTTGTTTTTAATATTTTATATCTTGAATCCAGAATCAAAACATTGATAAACATTCTGCATTTTTATTTGATGGCTAACTTCGTGTAACTCTTGCCTTTACTCTGTTTGTTTATATTCTAGATAATGGGCAGCTTTGAGTCTTAAATTAGATTCTTCTTTTAGCTTGAATTGTTTTCAATCAAAGTAATTTAAATCAGCATAGATAAGAACTTCATTTATTTAGATCAAGACTTCTCCTTCTTAAGTGATACTACACATCTTACTACTAAAGCAGGAGTCCTCAATACCTGTGCTAGGAACTGGGCCACACAGCTGGAGGTGAGTGATGGGTGAGCAAGTGAAACTGAAACCACCACCCCTTTCAGGTCCATGGAAAAATTGTCTTCCACAAAACCGGTCCCTGGTACCCAAAATATTGGAGACCACTGCACTAAAGACTATAATTTTTTCAGTTAATTGGTTTATTTTTATACTGTTTTCTTTTACATTTAAATCTCTATTTCCTTGTACCCTGTACCCATTGTGCATGTAGAGACCATGTCTTAAAAGCATTCTTGTATTTTAAAAAGCCATAATCCATGATATTTTTGAAATTAAATATTGAATACAAAATTATAAATGGAATATATAAATAGCAAATAAAAAAAGTGGTAAACAAAAATAAAACCCCTAGATTAATATAAAGAAATAAAGTTAAATAGCTACTTGGTATGGTTAGTACATTTACTTTTCATTAGTGAAAGTAAAATGACTAGTTAAATAATTTAGTTCTGGAATATGACTTAATTTATTCTTTTATATACTAAAAATAAAAAATGGTAAATGCTTAAATTCAGTTAACAGATTAAATATAGGGTTGCATACAGTATTTACATCTATATTACATATATACCTATCATGCTTTTTCTTTTGGGTTAAGCACTATTATGTATAATGAGAGAAAAAGAGTAAGAAATAAGCTACAGAAATTAGGATGAGAAACATACCTCAGTTTACACTAAGGTCATTTATTCTACCTCTTTAAACCTTTCTGTCCTTCAAACCATCCTTACTTCAATTGTGTTGATACAATGCCTTTCATACAAGACATTTTTTAAATGTTCCATCTTTTTCTTTTTGAAGATTCCAATAATTCCAATTTACTCATGTTTACCTTTTCTTTTAACCCATCATTATATATCTGTTTTGTGGCTCTATAGCATGGGTCCTCAAATTATGGCCCGTGGGCCACATGCGGCCCACCGAAGCCATTAATCTGGCCCGCACAGGACCACGCGGTTGCCCTGCCCATCCTTCAGCAGAGCGCAGAACTTGCCTTTGGGAGCCCTGTGGGCTGGAACTGAAAAGTAAGCCCAACAATTTTGGCCTGCAGAATGCTGCTGGAGGGGTGTATGTGTGTGTGTGTATGTGTATGAAAGGAGACCAAAAAACAGGTGAAAACGGCCCATCTTTGGCCAAAAAAATGAGCCATTTTTGCCTGGTTTTAGCCTGAAGAATGCTTCTGGAGGTGGTGGGTGGATGAAAAACAGGGTGCAGAGATGTCCCAGGAGGCCAAAAAAAGGGTGAAAACAGCCTGTTTTTCACCTCCCCCGCCTCCAGAAGATAGAGACAGAGGGAGAGAGAGAAAGAGAGAGGGAGATATAGAGAGAGAAAGAGAAGGAGAGAGAGACAGAAAGAAAGAAAGAGAGCGAGGGAGGGAGAGAGAGAAGGTAAGAGAAAGAAGGAAAGAGAGAGGGAGGGAGAGAAAGAGAGGGAGAGAGAAAGAAAGAGGTAGAGAGAGAGAGAGAAAGAGAGATTTCTCAAGCTCCTTGGGGCTGAGAAGAATTGCTGCAAAACTGAGTTTTCTGAAGTGGACCACTAGACTCCTAAACAACTGAAAAAACGATCTAGTAAAAAGAAAAGGCAACCGAAAGAGCGACATGCAAACAAAAGCAAATAAAACACCTCAGAAGCAAAACAAATTAAAGTTTAATGTTAATTGTTCAATGGACTGTTAAATTGGCCGCAGCCACCTAGTCACATGCCCTAGCCATGCCCACCTAGCCCCGCCCCCCCAGCCGATCCGCCCCCCCAACAGTCTGAGGGACTGTGAATTGGCCCCCTATTTAAAAAGTTTGAGGACCCCTGCTCTATAGTAATTCATTCTTTCTATATTTACTTTTTTATATTTGTCAATCATTTTTATATTTAATCAACTTTGTTAAACAACAAATTTGTTGTTGATCCTGTCTCTTCTTGTTTCATTAATTTCACTGAAACTTTATTGGATGAGAATTACACTGATCAAGATCTATCAATTTAATTTATATTTTACATATACATTACATTTTAAATGCATTACAACACCTGCAAATTAATTTCAGATTTGTATTTTCAAAAAACGTTTTCTCGATTCAGAAAATATGTATATAATGTTAAAGAACTCTGACTGGCAGGATCTAGCAAGAGAGCCTTCTCTGCTGTTGGAATATTCTTCCCTTGGAGGTAAAGCAGACCCCCCACTACCCTAATTTTCTGAAGAGCAGTTAAACATGGCTCTGTGGCCTTGCATGAGAAGCTCAGAGCAGCACACAGCTGTGGGGCTGGTTAGTCTCTGAATCACCTTTTAATTAATTTTAATCAGCCACCTCTTAAATTTTTAACTTTTGAATATACTGTTTTATATTTTAACATTTTATTGTATACTGCCCAGAGTCCATATCTGAGGGATAAATGTGAAAAAATAAATACATAAAAAATAAATTAAAAATGTAACATTAATCTATGTTGTGACAGATCTTTTGAATAAAGAGTACTGAGCAGACACTTGAAACAGTATTTCTTTCAAGATGTAGGAAAATTATTTTAAGCAATTAAAGTTAATTATGGTTATTAATATATAAGGCCATGGATGACAGCATAAAAGAAATTGAGTGCTTTTCATATTGTATTTAAAAATTGTTACCTTTTGTAAGACATCTAAAGCTGTAAGTACAGCTTCTTGCAAACTTGTTAGAACTGCCTCAGTATATGATGGTAAGATGAAAGGAGATGCATCAGAACTGATTGGAACAGAGATTGCACCATGTAGAATGACGCCTAATTTTTGGAGATCATCCATACTGAAACCTGTTTTAATGTGTTGATAAAGGGCTGGAAATATCTGTATTAAAGCTGTAAGAAAAGGCTGGCTGGGAATAAAAGTCATTTTATCAAAAGAAAGTGGGGGCTTTGTACTTTCTGAACCAATTCTAAACCAACTGTTCCATGCAGCCCACCAAAGATCCAAGTCTTCAATTTCATCAGTTATCACAGGGGGCTCAGTTGCACTATATTTTCCAATCCTTTCTCCTATAGAATCAGTTCTCATAAAAGATCTTCCAAGGCCAGTGGCAGTCACTGATCCTATGAGGACAGGCACAGGAACATTAATAGCAGGTGGTGTATCAGGTTTTTCAGTTTCTCTAACAGGAGATACAATTTGTAAGATTTCCTGAAAGCTTTTCAAAGCAGCCAAAGAAACCTCATTGTTTTTGCTGAGTGCAGCTGACTGAATGTGATCAAGAAGAACATCCCAAGCTTCAGAAAAATCTCCTGTTAGGGAAAAAGAAAACACAGTAAGATATGCTTCATTATTACTATGATATATATTAAAAATAGCTCACTGGTTAGAGAAAAATTGATTTGTTATAAAGTATACAAAATACGATACATTACACTACTCTCCAAGGATGTGTGAGATTTCATCAGCCACTCTACCTCCATGGACACCATCCCAAATCTACTGCCCAATCCACTATTAAACAATACTATGCAAATTCAAGATAGGAGACCATTTCAGGGTTAAGGTTAGTCCTCTGTTAAAGCAGAATGTCAATTAAAGCTTAATTTACATCATTTGTGTCATTTCACCACATTTGTATCATTACACAACTATGTGTGTGATAGTTACAGATGGTCCTTGCTTAATGAGTACTTGTTCAACAACCATACAAACTTATGCTGGTGCTGAATGAGTGGTTGTTATTAGTCCTCATGATTATGATCATGGTCCAGGTGCTTGGTGACTAGTTTACAACACTGCAGCATCTTACAATCACATGATTGCCATTTACTACCTTTATTGCTATCTTCCTACAAGCAAAGTTAATGGGGAAATTGGCAGGAGGTCGCAAATGATAATCACATGACACTGCGCTTAATGCAATGGGTTTGTTTGACAAGAGCCAGAACTTCCATAGTGGTTGATTACATGAAATTGCATTTTACAACTGCATCACTTAGCATCAGACATTCAGTCCTAATTACCTGTATATAAATGATGAAAATTTAAAGGAATCATATGAACTAATTCAAAAACAGTGGACTCTGGTACCTTGGGATGCTGTTTTGATAGAAAGTTTTTGGTTGCACTTGAAATTCATTAAATTGAGATCCAATTAACAATAAGGAAACAGGATTTTTGTCATAAAAGGAAGAAATTACTTTTCAATTAATGCAAAATCAGCAAGAAAATCTTATGACATAATGAAGTAAATAAATTAACTGAATTTGTATTAAAAATAAGAGTTATAAATATAATCAAGATGAAAATTAAATTTCTTATTCATGCATAATACATCTTCAGAACCAAAATGTCTATATAAAAACCCTGACTTAAACATAAATAAGAATCCACTGTACCTAAGGACTGCAACAAATACCGCCGTGTGTTGAATATTCTAGCTACTCCAGCCAATGTTAGTACCCATGTCTCAGCCCACTGTTTCTCTGCTGTATCTCGTGAATGGTGAATGAGAATGTTACCACCACCAGATTCAATCTTCTCTTTATCAGCAGTTGTAGAAGATTCCCGCACTCTATCCAGCAAATGAAAGAGAACCTATAAAATATTTAAGATCTTTAAACTAATATTAATAAATAAACACATTGGCATATGTCTTTTCAGTGATGAAGAATTTGTAATTGGCATTTTATTTCATTTTATTTCAAATCAGTTTTGACTCCTGGCAACTACCTGGACTAGTCCCTGCAATTTTCTTGGCAAGATTTGCAGAAGGGATTTTCCATTTTTCTTCCCAGGGCTGAAAAAGAGAGACTGGCCCAAGATCATCCAGTTAGCTTCATGCCTAAAATAGGCTCACGGTCTCACAGTTTCTAGCCTGATGTATTAACCACTACACTAAACTGGCTCTCATTCTAATTTTACTACAATATACTTTTAAGTTGATTTACCACCTTTGATACAGGTTTAAGTGTTACAACAGAGCTAGTGTCTTTAAGTGCTTTTCCTTTGAAATTGAGTAGAATTTTAAAACATTAATTAAAATAAAAACAGTTGTTGCTTATACTGTAATAAAGAATTAGAATCATATTAGGCCACTTTCTAATTTCACTGAATTCTAAAAACATGCTCAAGTGAGAATATTGATTCCATTAACTAGAGATTCAAAACACAAAATTGATTTAGATAAAAAAGAGAAAGAAAAGAAAAAAAAAGAAAAAAGTGAAGAGGACATTGTATGAGAGAACTTTATTTAAATGAGAGGACAGCAATCATTGATTTTTGCCATCTCTCTAGTTCAGTCACATGGTTTGCTTAGTTGCTATGTTTCTCAGTAACAATTTTGTTGGAACCAATTGCAGTCGCTAAATGATGTATGTTGTTGGGTTCCATAAACAGTATTTAATTGCAATCCAATACAGTAATTTGATGATGCGCAAGAAACAGTCCATATAGTTTTCTTTGACTTTTCCAAGCAAAAACTTCAATTTCCAATAAGCAAGTAGTTGCCTTTTCAACAGTATGACTCAGTCTTCTAATTCTATAAATTATATTTGATCATTTACCTGTTGATAGAAATAACTGATCTCACTTTTTAGCAAATTATACCTATATCTATTTTTCATATATGTAAAAGAAACTTTCTGGAGTGTCAGAGCACTCCTCTCAGAATTTACAGTTTCCAACTTAGGTAGGATGCAAAAGGAGAACATAATAAATACAGCTGAAAAAAAGTGAAGTCATACACTTAGCATCTATTTTTCATATATGTAAAAGAAACTTTCTGGAGTGTCAGAGCACTCCTCTCAGAATTTACAGTTTCCAACTTAGGTAGGATGCAAAAGGAGAACATAATAAATACAACTGAAAAAAAGTGAAGTCATACACTTAGCATCTTTGCTTATATGTAATATACAGCGGATTCAGAAAGTAATCAGACCCCCTTCACTTTTGTCAATTTTGTTATGCCGTCTGATTCTGCAGTTGTTGAAATTCATTTTTTTCTCATTAATCTAGTACCTCATAATGACCTCAGTACCTCATAATGACAAAGTGAAAGCAGAATTTTAAAAATGTCTATAAATTTATTAAAAAGAAAAAACTGAAATATTACATTATTGTAAGTATTCAGACCAGGGGTGAAATGCTTCCGGTTCAGACCGGATCACCCGATCCGGTAGCAATGGAGGTGGGTGGTTTGGAGAACCGGTAGCAAAAATCCCTGCCCCCTCCCCCATGCCCAGCTAAGCTGCACAATCATCAGAGGCTTTTTTTTTTACTTTTAAAAGCATTTTTTCTACAACCTCTTCAGCCGAAAAAATGCTTTTAAAAGAAAAAAAAAAGCCTCTGATGATCAGGCAACTCAGCTGGGATCGTCAGAGCCTTTTGAAAGCATTTTTTTACAACCTGTTCGCTGAAGTAAAAAAAAACAATTGGCCACATTACCCCCCCCCCCCCAAGCCACACCCACAGAATCGGTAGTAACAAATTTTAGATTTCACCACTGATTCAGACCCATTATTCAGTACTTTGCTAAAGCACCTTTGACAGCAGTTACAGCCTTGAGTCTTCTTGGGTATGATGTGACAAGCTTTGCACACCTGGATTGGGGGATTTTTTGTCCTTCTTCCTTGCAAATCCTCTCCAGCTCAGTCAGGTTGGATGGCGACCATCGGTGGACAGCAGTGGTGGGATTCAATTTTTTTAACAACCGGTTCTGTGGGTGTGGCTTAGTTGGGGGTGTGGCTTGGTGGTCATGTGACTGGGTGGGCGTGGCTAGCTGGTCATGTGACCGGGTGGCCGTGGCTATGTGCATAGGGACTACTCAGAGGGCTGAAAAAAGTCATTTCTGACTGGTCCTCGCACTTATGACCATCCTCACATTTATGCCCATTGCGGCATTCTTAACAACCGTGTCAGTCATTTCACCACTACTTCTCTTCACCATGGTGACAAGATAGGGCAAAAACGTAAAATGTGAGGACAGTCATAAGTTCGAGGAGTGGTCAAAAGTGCGACGACCAGTCAAAAATAACTTTTTCAGCCCTCTGAGTAGTCCATATGCACAAAAGGATACAGCAATAGAGAGGGATGAAGGAAGGAGAAGAGAGATGGAAGAAAGAAGGAGAGAGAGGGAAGGAAGAGAAGAGAGGAAGGAAGGGAAGGGAAATTAGAGTAGGAGTGAGGGTAAGAGAGGAAGGAAGAGAGGAGGAGAAGGAGAAAGGAAGAGGAAGTAGGGAGGAGAAGAAGTGGGGGGGGGGAAGAAAGTAAGAAGG
The DNA here is from genome assembly GCF_029215685.1 of Pituophis catenifer annectens. Classification (NCBI taxonomy): domain Eukaryota; kingdom Metazoa; phylum Chordata; class Lepidosauria; order Squamata; family Colubridae; genus Pituophis; species Pituophis catenifer. Next base: position 41,668,054 of record NW_027256887.1, on the reverse strand, counting down.
AAAGAAAAGAGAGAGGTGGTAGGTTTGAGGAGAAAGATTGCTGTACAGTAAAAAAGATGAAATGGAAGAAAGGCAACCCCAAACAAATATAAAGATATTAAGATAAAGAATGAATTGTTAAACTTTAAAGAATAAAAGAGAACAAATAGGAATAAATAGCAATAATTAGAAACACACATACAAACATACAATTTATTTTCTTTGAACAGAGTATTTGGCCAGTTCACAAATTTAAACAGTGTTTAGTCATTTCCAATTAAATTTACAATTTCTATATTTCCTTTTTGCCATATTTATTCCTTATCTATTTTTTAAAAAACCAATATTACCCTTCATCCTCATCTCTAATCTTAATCAAATTCAATTTTCCCCTTCAATTCTATATTATACCCCTTCCCATTGTCATCTATTTTTATATCCATCCTCACATTGGTTAATTATGTAATATTACAGTTGTTTAATATAAATTCAACTTTTTAATATAAATCAATTAGTTATACAACTATCTTTTTTGTATATTAATCAATATGAACATGAATATTCCAATTATTTCCATCCAATTTCTTACAAATCAATTAATTATATTTACCAATAATAATAAACCAAATAATTTCCCCCATATATTCCTCCAAACCACAATTTAACCATTTCTGCTTTCAACACAATATGCAATTAATAGTATCTCAATTATTACAATTCCCTAGTTAAATAGAACTTTTTTTCTTTTGTATTTTAAATTCTTGAACTCTCCTCTTTTTCCCTAAATTTCCCATTGTTTTCCTCACCTTTTTGGTGAGGAAAAAGAAAACAAATCTGCCTGCCTAATTTTCTAACGTTGCAGCAACAGCAAAGCCAACAGCCTGCTTTACTTTCAGTTTCGTTTTTCAGCATAGCTAGGGGAAAAAAAATCAGCTCAGCACTCTTTGCAAGCAAGCAGCAGAGCCCTCCACAAAACAGCTGAGAGCAAATCAGCTGAGAGTCGGGAGGCCGATCTAATCAATGGGCTAATTAGCCTATGCTGAAGCTCCGCGGGCCAATAAAATTACAAAAAAACACTGAACGGTTTGTTAAATTGCTGGCTCGCCCACCACTATTTATTGGCAATAAATAGTGGTGCGAAGGGGCGGGGCAAGGGGCAGGGCGAGCCAGCAATTTAGCAAACGGTTCGGTCGAACCGCCTAGAGCCAGCAGAATTCCACCACTGGTGGACAGCCCTTTTCAGTTCTCTCCAGAGATATTCAATAGGATTCAAATCAGGGCTCTGGCTGAGCCACTCTAGGACATTCACAGGTTGTCCCTAGGCCACTCCTGTGTTATCTTGGCTGTGTGCTTAGGATTGTTGTCATGTTGGCAAGTGAACTTTGACCCATTCTGAGGTCCTGAGTGCTATGGAATAGGTTTTCATTGAGCATATCCCTGTACTTTGCTCCATTCAGTTTTCCCTCAATCCTGGCCAGTCTTCCAGTCTCTGCTGCTGAAAAACACCCCCAGAGCATTTTGCTGCCACCACCATGCTTCACTGTTGGGATGATGATAGGCAGGTGATAAGTGGTGCCTGGTTTCCTCCAGATATAACGTTTAGAATTGAGGCCAAAAAGTTCAGTCTTGGTTTCATCAGGCCAGAGAATCCTGTCCCTCACAGTCTGAGTCTCCTTCAGGAGCTTTTTTGAAAACTCCAAGCAGACTTTCATGTGTTTTGCACTGAGGAGAGGCTTTTATCTAGCCACTCTGCCATAAAGCCCAGAGCTGTGGAGGGCTGCAGTGATGGTTGTCCTTCTGGAATTCTGTCCCATCTCCACACAGGATCTCTGGAGCTCAGTCAGAGTGACCATCAAGTTCTTGGTCACTTCTCTTACTAAGGCCCTTCTCCCCTGATTACTCAGTTTGACTGGGTGACCAGCTCTTGGAAGAGTCCTGGTTGCACCAAACTTTTTCCATTTGAGAATTATGGAGGCCACTGTGCTCTTAGGAACCTTCAATGCAGCATAAATTTTATTGTATTGTTCTCCAGATCTGTGCCTTGAAATAATCCTGTATCTGAGCACTGCAGGCAGTTCCTTTGACCTCATGGCTTTTGCTCTGCTACAGTATGCATTGTCAGCTGTGAAGCCTTCTATAGAGAAGTATGTGCCTTTCAAATCATGTCCAATCAATTTAATTTATCACAGGTTGACTGCAATCAAGGTGTAGAAATATGTTAGCAACGATCAAGAGAAATGGGAGGCACCAGAGCTAAATTACAAGTTTTGTTGCAAAGGGTCTGATTATTTATGCCAATGTGATATTTCAATTTTTTCTTTTTAATAAATTTACAGACATTTCTAAAATTCTGTTTTCACTTTGTCAGTATGGAGTACTGAGTGTAGATTAATGAGAAAAAAATGAATTTTAACAACTGTAGAAATCAGGGTGCAGCATAACAAAATTGACAAAAATGATGGGGATCTGAATACTTTCTGAATGCACGTACCATACTTTTATGTATTTATTTATTTATTGGTTCGATTTATATGCCGTCCTTCTCTGGAGACTCAGGGCGGCTTACAATGCGTTAAGCAATAGCCTTCATACTTTTGTATATACCTACTTAGTAGGGCTTTCGCCCCCCCCCCCAAGCGGTGTTCTTTTTATACAAAGTCAGCTTATTGCCCCCACAATCCGGGTCCTCATTTTACCTACCTCAGAAGGATGGCAGGCTGAGTCAACCTTGAGCCTGGTGAGATTTGAACTTGCAGTAGTTGCAGGCACCTGGCAGCTAAGTGCTACTTAACAGCACTTTAGTCTGCTGCGCCACCAAGGCTCTTTTCTGAGTATAAGATGCATTTCCCCCCCTAAAAGAGGGTGGAAATATTGGTGCATTTTATATACACCGAATACAACCATTTTTGATCTCCCGAAGCCCCGCCCCCCGTCCCACTTTTGCAGAAAATGGGCCCGTTTTTCACAAAAATGGGATGTACTTCCCAAAAATGGTTTGGGAGGCCTGCAGAGTGCTCCTGGGGGCTGGGGAGGGCAAAAACGCAATGTGTGGGGATTTTGGGAGGCCAAAAACGGGCCCGTTTATTGAGAAAAATGGATCAGTTTTTCACAAAAATAGGTGTTTGTGCCCTCCCCAGCCCACAGGAGCACTCTGCAGGCCTCCCAAACCCCCTGCGGGCCCTGTTTTAGCAAAAACTGGGCCAATTTTTGGCCCCCCCAAATCCCCCATGCGTCGCATTTTTGCCCTCCCCAGCCTCCAGGAGCATTCTGCAGGCCTCCCAAACCCTCTGAGGTTTGGAGGCCTGCAGAGTGCTCCTGGGGGCTGGGGAGGGCAAAAAACTTTTTTTTCCTTGCTTACCTCTTCGAAATCTTGGTGCGTCTTATAGTCCGAAAAATATGGTATATGATAAATCACTACAAAACACATGTTGCAAATACAGTCAAATGTAATTTACAGGCCTGGAAAGATTGGTGACAGAAAAAAATTGGTACACGTCCAAATTTGCACTTTAAAATCTAATAAAAAGGATAATTTTGTTTTATATTTATATAAAAAAGAACTGGGATCAAGCATATTTTAAGAATAATATTATTACATATAAACATCAGTACCTTCCATATAACTGTATGCCATGTTGAATGCTGAAGTAAAGTTCCATGAGCACCAATTGTAGAGAATAGTGTCTGCCCAGCACTCTTTCTAACTGCAGGGCGGGGATCTACACAGAGTTCACCGAGCTTGGCATATAGGCAAAGCCAGAGGCAATCAAATGGTGGTGCTGGATGGAAGGGACGGTTCAATGTTATCCCGTTTTCTTCTGCTTGCTTCTGTAACACTGATTCTTCCTTGTTTAATTCCTTTTCAATAATTTCACCTCTTTGGAAGAAATAATCTGAAATATTCCACTAGAAAACAAAAATATACTGCTTTGTAAGTGACTTCTGAACACAAAGAAAAATGGCAATCCTGCATTGGAAATGTAAAAAAAAAAAAACCCCAGTGAAAATGCACAATATATACAGTATTTTATAAATTATAATCAAATTGTTTTGAACACTTAGCCATGCTTTAGCGTAGCATTATTTTTAGGCACCAGTTATGATGGATTGATTGATGCATGTAGGCATTTTGAGGAACTATTGTTAGGTATATTCCTTCTTAAATATTTATTTATTTATTTATTTTATTCGATTTCTATACCGCCCTACTCCCGAAGGACTCAGGGCGGTGCACAGCCAAACAATAAAACACATCCATACAAAATTTAAAAGTAGAATAAAATCAAATTAAATAATTTTGGCTCCGACAAATTTAAAACCCCCAACTATTTAAAACTAATTTTAAAATTGAATGTATAAAATACTAAAAGATATTTAAAAATTAAAAATCTTTTATGAAAGAGGGAGAAAATTAGGCCAGGCCCGCCTGGTGAAATAATAAGGTCCTTAAAGCCTGGCGGAAGGTGCGCAGATCCGGGATCCTCCGTATCTCTGGGGGGAGCTCGTTCCAGATAGTAGGTGCCCCCACAGAGAAGGCTCTCCCCCTGGGGGCCGCCAGTCGACATTGTTTAGTCGACGGCACCCGGAGGAGCCCCTCTCTATGGGAGCGTACCGGCCGGTGGGAGGCTATTGGTGGTAGTAGGCGGTCCCGCAAGTACCCGGGTCCTAAGCCATGGAGCACTTTAAAGGTGGTAACCAAAACCTTGAAGCGCACTGGAAGACCACCGGGAGCCAGTGCAGCTCGCGCAGGAGAGGTATTACATGGGAACGCCATGTCGCTCCCATTACCACCTGTGCGGCCGCACTCTGCGCCAGTTGGAGCCTTCGGGTGCTCCTCAAGGGGAGCCCCATGTAGAGAGCGTTGCAATAGTCCAGGCAGGAGGTGACAAGGGCATGAGTGACCATGTGTAACGAGTCCCGATCCAGAAAGGGACGCAACTGGCGAATCAGGTGAACCTGATGAAAAATCCTCCTGGTCACGGCCGTCAAGTGCTCTTCTAAAGATAGCTGTGAATCCAGGAGGACGCCCAAGTTACGTGCCCTCTCCGTGGGGGCCAATGATTCGCCCCCAATAGTCAGTGATGGCACCAACTGACTATATCGGGACGTCGGAAACCACAGCCACTCGGTCTTGGATGGGTTGAGCCTGAGCCTATTCCTCCCCATCCAGATCCGTATGGCCTCCAGGCACCGGGACATCACTTCAAGGGCATCGTTGGGGTGGTCTGGGGTGGAGATGTACAGCTGGGTGTCGTCAGCATACTGGTGGTACTTCACCCCAAAACCACGGATGATCTCGCCCAGCGGCTTCACATAAATGTTGAACAGGAGGGGCGAGAGGACCGACCCTTGCGGCACCCCACATATGAGGGGCCTCGGGGTTGACCTCTGCCCCCCTGTCAACAGACTGCGACCAGTCAGAGAGAAAGGAGGAGAACCACCACAACACAGTGCCTCCCACCCCTAACTCTTCCAGCCGGTGCAGCATGATACCATGGTCGATGGTATCAAAAGCCACTGAGAGATCTAACAGGACCAGGACAGAGGAGCATCCCCTGTCCCAAGCCCTCCAGAGATCATCTACCAACGCAACCAATGCCGTTTCCGTGCTGTACCCGGGCCTGAAGCCCGACTGGAACGGATCTAGATACGTCATTTCATCCAGGTGCTGGGGGAGCTGTTGCGCGACCACACTCTCAACAACCTTCGCAACGAAGCGAAGGTTGGAGACCGGACGATAATTTACCAACATTGCCGGGTCCAGGGAAGGCTTCTTGAGGAGAGGCCTCACCACCGCCTCTTTCAAGGCGGCGGGAAAGTCACCCTCACCCAGCGAAGCATTTCTAATTCCCTGGAACCAGCCTCGTGTCACTTCCCGGGAAGCCAGCACTAACCAGGAGGGACACGGGTCCAATAAACAAGTGGTCGCGTTCAGTCTGCCCAGAATCCTGTCCACGTCCTCAGGGGTCACAGGTTCAAACTCATCCCAGATAACATTCTCAAGACCTGCCCCTGTCTCTCCCCCTGAGACTACCCAGTCGGAGTCCAAATCTTCCCGAATCTTGAGTGATTTTGTCATATAGATACTGAACAAAATCCTCGGCTCTACCCTCCAAGGGGTCCTCCCGCGCTTCCTGATGGAGCAAGGAGTGGGTCACCCTAAAGAGGGCGGCCGGGCGGTTATCTGATGACGCAATAAGAGCAGCAAAATAGCTACATTTCGCTGCTTTTATCGCCACTAGGTAATTCCTAATGTGGGATCTTACTAGTGTCCGGTCAGATTCAGAAAGACTGGCCCTCCAACTACTCTCTAGGCGTCTTTTCCGGCGCTTCAACTCCCTCAGCTCCTCGGTAAACCAAGGAGCCAATTGAGATCGGCGCCGGGTCACAGGCCGCAAAGGCATGACCCGATCCAGAGCTCCAGCAGCCGCCCTATCCCAGGCGGCCACCAGGTCTCCAGTCGAGGCATGTGCCAGAACCTCAGGAAATGGCCCAAGCTCCATCTGGAATCTGTCAGGTTCCATCAGGCGCCTGGGGCGGAACCATCTTACCGGCTCCGCCTCCTTGTGGCGGGGTGCAGCGGTTTGAAAGTCGAGACGGAGAGAGTGATCTGACCATGACAAGGGTTCAGTGACTATATCCCCTATCTCAAGATCCCTCAACCACTGTCCAGAGACAAAAACCAGATCCAGCGTGTTTCCCCCGTGTGGGTAGGGCTATGAATTAACTGGGTCAGGTCCATAGCTGTCATGGAAGCCATGAACTCCCGAGCCATCTCAGACATCTCACCCACGGACGGCAGGTTGAAATCCCCCATGACCATAAGCCTAGGGGTATCAACCGCCACCGTGGCGATGACGTTGAGTAGCTCGGGCAGGGCTGTTGCCACATGGCAGGGAGCCAGGTAAGTGATCAGCAAACCCATCTAAACCCCATGACCCCATTTCACAAAAAGGGATTCACAGCCGGCCGTCTGAGGAACAGTGGCCTCCCTCTGTCTCAGACCTTCTTTAATGATAACCGCTACCCACCTGCCCCTCCCCTGTGACCTCGGCTGATGGAATGCTTGGAAATCTGGCGGGCACATTTCAACGAGGGGAACCCCCCCTCCTGGCCCAACCAGGTCTCCGTAACAGGTCCGCACCCCCCTCCTGAACAAGATCACAAATGAGGGGGGCTTTATTTACTACGGACCTGGCATTGCACAGCATCAGCCGAAGGCCTGGGTCCTGAGAGTCAATGCAACCTGAGGAGTGAGTAGAACCTTGGGGGCTGGAGCACGCCACCGCTCGTAGACAGCGAGTGCGCACTCCCCTAACACGATATGGCCCCCTGCTCCCGCCATATCTACCCCTCCCACCTACAGTACTGATGTTCAAAAAACCATCCGGACAAGCTCTAACCCCCCCCCCTCGATCCCGGGTCCCCCACCCCCCACGCCGCGCTTCACTTCCAGACCCGACCCTCCCCCTTGTGGGTTATCCCCCATACCCACAGCCCGAATTCCAATCTGACCCTCCCCCTCCCTGGGACCCCTTAAAAATTTGACTAAAAATTTCGATAGAAAACCCCTCAATCCCCTAGTTTTCACATGCCACCTCTCTGGGTCCCAAAACCCGTCCTTGAGGTGGGCCCTCAATAGTGAGGAGGGCCACATCTGCGAGAAGGGGGAATCTCGCAGCGCAAGAAGATCCGCAGTCGTATACATCTCCAAAATGCAGCAATGGAGGCTCGAAGCTCAGACAGGGGACTTCACAAAAGATGTAACACAGCCATTTGTTTCACCGATGTGCTGTTGGTATCTCTACTGTCCTCCCACAACAGCAAAAACATGATTATTTATTTATTTATTTATTTATTTATTTATTTTTATTTTTATTTTTATTTTTATTTTTATTTTTATTTTTATTTTTATTTTTATTTTTATTTTTATTTTTATACCGCCCTTCTCCCGCAGGACTCAGGGCGGTGCACAGCCAAAATAAAACATAGTATACAAAATTTAAAAACAATTTAAAAACAATTAAATAATTTTGGCCGAAATAATTTAAAACAACCCAGATTAAAACCGAATCAATTAAAACTGAGAGGATGGGATCAAGCCAGCCCGGCTAGATGGAATAAGTGTGTTTTCAGGGCCCGACGAAAAGTCCGGAGGTCTGATATCGTGCATATCTCAGGGGGTAGGTCATTCCAGAGGGCTGGTGCCGCCACAGAGAAGGCTCTGCCCCTGGGGGTCGCCAGCCGGCACTGTTTGGCCGACGGCACCCTGAGGAGGCCCTCTCTGTGCGAGCGAACCGGCCGGTGGGAGGCTATTGGCGGCAGAAGGCGGTCTCGCAAATACCCCGGCCCTAAGCCATGGAGTGCTTTAAAGGTGATCACCAACACCTTGAAGCGCACCCGGAAGACCACAGGAAGCCAGTGCAGCTCGCGCAGGAGAGGTGTCACGTGGGAGCGCCCCGTCGCTCCCATAATCTCCCGCGCGGCCGCATTCTGGATCAACTGCAGCCTCCGGGTGCACCCCAAGGGGAGCCCCATGTAGAGAGCATTGCAGTAGTCCAGGCGGGAAGTGACGAGTGCTTGAGTGACCGTGCGTAGGGAGTCCCGATCCAGAAAGGGACGCAACTGCCGTATCAGGCAGACCTGATAAAAAGCCCCCCTGGCCATGGACGTCATATGCTCTTCTAAAGACAGCCATGCATCCAGGAGGACGCCTAAGTTGCGAGCCCTTTCCGTGGGGGCCAATGATTCGCCCCCAATAGCCAGCGATGGTACCAGCTGGCTATATCGGGACGCCGGAAGCCACAGCCACTCGGTCTTGGAAGGGTTGAGTCGGAGCCTGTTTCTCCCCATCCAGGCCCGCACGGTCTCCAGGCACTGGGACATCACTTCAAGGGCATCGTTGGGGTGGCCTGGGGTGGAGATGTACAGCTGAGTGTCGTCAGCGTACTGATGGAACTCCACCCCAAAGCCACGGATGATCTTACCCAGCGGCTTCACATAAATGTTGAACAGAAGGGGCGAGAGGACCGACCCTTGTGGCACCCCACAAGCAAGGTGCCTCGGGGTCGACCGCTGCCCCCCTTAGTTTGAATACTTAAAAATATTATAGAACACTTTAGCATTTCCCTTTTTTATGAAAACCAGTGAGATGAAAAAGCAGATTTTAGCCAAATTCCCACAGAAATGGAATTTCATCAAAAACATTTTGGTTTAGAGGTGAATTATTTTCTTTAAAAAAAACGATCACTGAAGTATTTATATGTATGCTTTAAATGGACTAGCTCCAATTTTAAGCAGGTTGCTGATTTTACACAAAATATGTCCTATTTTGTATAGTAAAAAATAACACTTAAAATGGCAATTATGTCTGCTATTTTATACAGAACACCATATTTTATATATCATAATATATTTTAAGGTTAGTGAGTTTTATTTCAATATTTATTGTTAATATTTATTTGCCAAACACTTTTACTACGTCATATTTATTTAGAAGCAATCTCTAACATGATTTAATTTGAAAGCAGAATATAAATTTAAACCTTCACATAAAAATCTACATATTTAGGGAGTAAGAATAACAATAAATTAAGCCTCACCAAAAGACCAATTGAAGTTAAACTGATGTTTAGTTCTTGGTTGTGAAGACCAAAACTTCCAGCGACATCTACTACAATCTGTAGGCAAGTACATGGCATTGTTGGCAAAAAGTCAGTCACAACCAACTGGAGACACTGGAATGCAGTCCGGATTAGAGACTCTCTATTAACAAAATCAATAATTATTTATAAATAAGAATTATGATACAAGTGGTCCTCAACTTATGATCAGTTGTTTAATGACTGTTTGAAGTTACAATGGATTTAAAGAAAGCTATCTGCGACCTATCCTTGAAGTTACAACTCCTGATTCTCCATGGTCACATGATCATATTTCTTTCTTTCTTTCTTTATTTATTTAAACTTATAAAGGTTGAAAGAAGTGCATGGGTTTGCATTATAATAAATTTTGGCTGAAACTGTTGTTCTTCCCTAGGTTTCAGCCATATTTTTATGGAGAATAACTATAAATCAACATGGATTAAGATTATTTCATTAAAACTCCAAAATCTTGGCCTCTCCAAGGAGGAGTTCCTAATGATGGATTGTGAATGTGTATTTAATGCATCTAAAGATAGTATTAAAGATCAGGTGCTGTCTGCTTTACTCAAGAATGTATTCTTGAGCAGATAGGCCTCCCTTCATAAACCAGTAAGATATGTATCTCCCAACTGTTCCTAAATTTTGGAGGATCTGATGTTCTGCACATAGCAGTTCTGGAGGGCTGATACAAAAAAGTTCCATATGAGTTGAGACTGTGCCCCTGTGGACAAGGGGGTCATTGAAACCACATCCTGCTGTATTGCACCCTCTATAAAGATCTCATCTTCAAGGACTTATCTTAATGTCTTACTTGACACAAAATATCCCAGTAATTCTGATTCTTTTTATGCACACGTCAACCCTGAAGTGAGCTGGCTGAGGCCATCTTGGAGGCTTCAGGGTTGTCATAAGAAAGAAGAAGGGATAGGGAGGGGGGAAATAGATAGCTGGGGTTTTATAGTCAGAACAAAAAGTTTTCCTGTGGGAACCAAGGACATTCCAACAGGTGGCTGAGGAGAAGAGGAGTGGAGTAACCATGGCCAGCACCTCAATTGGACAAGGTGACTGATGATTTGGGGAAAGAGGGGAACTTTTACTTTTTTAATTAAGTGAAACCCATGGGAACCTTCAGAGTTGCTATTCGCCAGTTGTATCAATATGATGTATTCAGTAAATATTTATATTTATAGCTGGGTCCAAATGCAGTGGGCCCCTGCGGAGGTGCCACCGCAGACCCCTGCACCTTCTCTGCCACCAACCTCCCACTGCACTGCCAGCGATCAAAGCCACCTTTGATAGGGACCCGGATAAGCTCGCTTTTTTCCTGAACCAAGTGTGGGCTCACATTGACAACCATGGCCATAGCTACCCCACCAACCAAGCCATGGTCCAAACTGTATCTTAAACCTATAGGGGGAAGTGGCTGAATGGGTGACCCAGCTCCATGATGAAGATGGGAAACATTGACACCTTCCTGCAGGAGCTGAGGGCTAGATTCAAAGATGAGTCCCAAGCCCAGCAAGCTGTAGCGGAGATACACAAAATCAAGAAGAAGGGTTGCCCTGCCAAAGAGTATGTCAGGGAATTCAAAAGAATTGCTAGGAAGCTGGGGCACTGGCCAGAACAGCTCCTGGTCTAGTTCTTTAAAGAAGGCTTAGACTCAGAACTACTTCACACGTGAATCTGTCAAGGGGTCCCTGATCGCATCCACGAGTGGTATCGAATGGCAGTGGCCATGGACCTCAAACTCAACTGGCACAAGAAACGTGGTTCCACAGGAAAAAAGCCAAAGAGCCAACCTGAGAGGCGCCAACTTGGTCGGTACCAACCCACCGCCAGGCCAAAGAGCAGCTGAGGGGGACTTCAGGGCAGCCCATCAAATGCTTCTGCTGCAGCCAGCAAGGCCACTGGGCAGCTGAATCCCTGGCCCTGATTCCTCATCAAAAAGGGAAAATCCCGGAGCTGACAAAACCTAGGAAGTCACCCCAGAAAGTGGAAAATTCGCCAGCCAGGCCATTGAGGTCTCCCCTCCGACAAGCAGGGAAGAGGGAACACCAGCCCTGCAACCTCGGCTGCCCACACCCTATGACAGTGATGACGAGGATGACCTGATGGTAAGTGAAGCCATCCGCCCATTCGCCATCCAGTAGAGACTAGTTCCAAAAACTGGGGCACAGAGAGAGATGGAAGCCACCATAGACACGGGCTGCACCTGTTGCCTTAGCAGCCTGCCCATGGTCCTAAAATTGGGGATCAGAATGAAAACAATGACTCGGCCTATACAGTTCGAGCAGGTCAATGGATTGCTGATAGGGGGAGCCCCTACAACACTCCTCACTGAACCAACAATGCTAGAGACAGGCCGGCACTGGGAGCTCATCCGTTTCATAGTGATGCTAAAGATGACCGAAGCAGTGATTCTAGGACTAGTGTGGCTGGACAAATGGGTCCTTACCAGCTGCTGGGAAGGGGTGACCGAAAGCTTAGACTGGGGATAAGCCCTCTTCCTCCCCACAAAGCGGCCGTGGGAAGAGCTGTCCAATGGCCGAAAGACACTAAGCGAGATGAGAGGGGCAAAATCATGTCCGAACGGCTCCCAGGGATGCCAAAAATCCCCCGAGAGTACCAAGATCTAGCAGGCATGTTCAGTGAAGAGGAATGCAATGCCCTACCCACCCCCCACCCCGCTCCACCAACTGCGCGATAGAATTCGTGCCTGGGGAGAAACTACCCAAGCCGAAAATGTACTCCATGACCCCAGTTCCTAAAGAAATGAAGGAACTGAGGGAGTACATTGACACAAACCTAGCTAGAGGGTTCATACAACTAACAAGGTCGAGTGTGGCCACCCCAGTCCTCTTCAAAGAAAAAAAACCACAGGCCTATGAGGCTATGCGTGGATTTTAGAGGAATTAGCACAGTTTGTGTGGAAAATATGTACAGTATCCACTCCCCCTCATGGAAGACCTGCTAGCCCACTTGGCAAAGGGAAAAGTATTTACCAAATTAGACTTCCGAGAGACATACTACCAAGACGTACTATGCCATGCTTCCCCCCCTCAACCTGTGACACAAGCCACCACCAGAAGACAAGTGCAACAACAAAGAACCGGAGGTGGTGGAGGTTTAACTCAAAAATTAAAAACCAAATTGCCAGCTGGACCATGGTACAGGGATAACTTAGGGGTGCTGACCCTTAGGGACAGACTAGCCTGGAAGGGCTCCAAGCTATATGTCCCCAGCAGTTTGCACCTCCATATACTCCAAAAGAGCCACGACTCCAAGCAAGCAGGACATTTTGGTTTGCTGAAGACCTTGTACCTGGCCAGGAGACAATTTTGGTGGCCAAAAATGAAAGGAGACTATGTCAAAAGTTGTGCAACCTGTGCGCTGATGAAGAAAAGACCAGGGAAGCCCCCAGGGTTGCTCCAACAAGTGGCAGACCGTTGGGAAGAAATCGCCATGGACTGTATACCCTGTTTTCCCCAAAGTAAGACATCTCCTGATAATAAGCCCAATCGGGCTTTTGAGCGGATGGTAATAAGGCCAAGTGCTTATTTCAGAGTTCAAAAAAATATAAGACAGGGTCTTATTTTCGGGAAAACACAGTAGTAGAGCTCCCTGAGAGTGATGGCAACATGGTCATTTGGACCATGATAGACCTGTTCTCAAAACAAGCCCATTTCATAGCCTGCTTTAGTTTCCCATCAGCCCACAAGCTGGCCAAACTGTTCATAAAAGTTATCCATAGGCTACATGGTGTTCCTCGTAGAATCATCTTTGACAGGGGGGTCCAATTTACAGCTAAGTTATGGAGGGAATTTATACAATCCATTAGGTCCTCACAGGGACTTAGTTCAGCCTTTCATTCGAGTACTAACAGGGCCGTGGAATGGACTAACGGCATGGTTAACAATATTTAAGATGCTACAATTGGGCAGAATTACTGCCTTTTGTCGAAGTGGCATACAATAATGTGGTGCATAGTAGCATCGGCTTACACCCTTTCCAGATCACCAGTGTCATGGAATTTGTCCCCATGCCTGAGCTCCTGAGGGAGCCGCTCTCCTCCATGTCTTTAACTGAATGGATGGAGCCCATGAAAAAAGCCTGGGAAAATACAAAGCAAAACCTTCAAGAAGCGGCAAAGACTCATAAAGTGCAAGCCGATAAACATTGAGCCCCTCAGAAGCCTTTCCAGATAGGGAGGAAAGTTTACCTCTCAACAAAATACTTGAGGCTAAAACTCCCCTGCAAGAAGCTAGGACCAAAGTTCATAGGGCCCTTTCCATAGTGAAAGTGAGTAACCCAGTTACAGTACAGCTGAAACTCCTCTGCCTACTAGGAAAAGTGCATCCGGTCTTTCATAGCAGCTTGCTAAAACCGGTGGTAGACTCCCAGCTAAAGCCAGTAGACCAGGCAGCCCCAAAACCAATCTTAATGCAAGGGAAAATGCATTACAAAATAAAGAGAATTCTAGATTCCAGATCGTACAAAGGGAGATTGCAAAACCTAGTACAATGAAAGAGGTACCTGCTCTCCGAAGCTACATGGATAAAGAGCTGGGATGTAAAGGCAAACAGGCTGATCAAACAGTTCCAAGAAAAATACCCTCAAAAGCCAAAGGGACCTCTGGGGGGAGGAAGAGGTGATTAATTTGAGCACTGATTAACCTCTCTGGGTTTTTTTTTCTTTTTCAGGAGCTTGTCAGTTAAAGAGGGGCTGACTGTTAACCCTGAAGTGAGCCTGGCTGAGGCCATATTGGAGGCTTCAGGATTGCCACAAGGACGAAGAAGAGATAGGGAGGGGGGAAATAGATAGCTGGGGTTTTATAGTCAAAACAAAAAGTTTTCCTGTTGGAACAAAGAACATTCCAACACATGGCTGGGGAGAGGAGTGGAGTAACCAAGCAACTGTCCACCTCGATTGGACAATGTGATTGATGGGGGAGGGGAGGGCTGCTGGAGCGTGTTTGCAGTAGCGCCTCTTGGTTTTATTTTATTTTATCAATTTTTAGTATTCCCATTGGATCCTTTTTTATTTAACTAATATTTTTGGGAGGAGATAACAGCATAGACTATAACACAGACAAAAGTTTTGTTTCTGCCGGGGACTAATAAGGCATGAAAAAAAGAAAGAAAATGCTATGGCACTAGCCTGGGATCTCTCCCACCAGTGAAAACTGCAAAACAACCAAGAATTGAGGAGCACTTTGCTGACAAGAGATCTGTAAGTAAAACTAACCCCCACTCCATTTCCAACAATCCTGAGAGGTTAGAGCGGGACTTGCAAAGAGATTTGACAATATGAATGATGACTTGGGGAAAGGGGGGAACTTTTAATTTTTTAATTAGGTGAAAACCATGGAAACCTTCAGAGTCGGTTTTCACCAGTTGTGCCAATATGATGTATCCAATAAATCATTCCTTGAGGAATCTACCTGTCTCTGAGTTCTGCTTTCTTTGGGTGCATTACTGGGAACACTGACAGCACAGCTACTATTGGATCAGTATAATGTAGTTTCTTTGAACTTAGTTAGGTTTTGCTATAATGTCTGTAAAATTAGACAGACATTGTTACCCATTAATAATTTTATAATTATTAATAATTTCACCATCAATTATTAATAAGTTCACCCTCAATTGTAATATATTACTATGTCCTGTCCTATAGGGCTAAGGTTAAAGCCTAGGGATTGTACTTTATTGTATTGGGCTGTGTTGGTTGAAATGTCAGCCTCCAATTTTACCATCTTTGGTTTAACTATTGGTGGTACCCTACTAGAAGTGTGGCAGATAAGATAATCAGCCATGTATGTATTTTAAATAAAATAAATAAATAAAATACACTTACCCTTGATCACTTCTAATTGCTCCCATAACTCCAAGCACCAAGGGCCATCCAGGCCCTAGACTGTCCCCTTGGCTTTGCAAAATCTGTAAAACGCATTCCAATTGCTTGAGTCTAATATCAGGGTGACTGATATTTGACAGCTCTTTCAGTGGGTTTAGTAACAACAGCTGAAGCCTCTGAAAAAAAAGAAATGAAAATATTATTCATTCAAAAAAAGTAAAAAATAACTAGAAATGGTAAGATAGTTACTGTCATCAATTGCAAACATCTTCTGTAAAATAACATGAAATTAGAAACAACATAAAATAATGTTTCATCTGTCTCATGAGTGATCAAAACAAAATTCTCTACCATCATAATTTTGTGATTAACCTCCTGTCCATAGTGCCATGCTTGGAAACACTAGTAGAGAAGTGACTATACCACTTCTAAGTGTAGGAAAGATGTTTTCCTCTGGGATTGAAAACAAACAAGTGGAGAAAAGTTACTTACCATACTAATGACTAGACTGGTCTACACCCAACCTTGTTCACTATTCTATAACTGTCAGTTTTATTTAAGGAGACTTTATCATATAAATAGCAATGGGCAGACTTCATACCTCTAAATTATGGAGACTATAATTGTAGCTTTAAGACATTTTTAAACTCCCTTCTTATAATATTAACATGTAGGGCCACATCTTCTAACATCTGGTAATATCTGATAACAATATAATCACTAGTAAATTGATGTCATGATATAAATTGTATATGCCATAACTTGTTCATTATGCATTTTTATTCTATCTGGGCTGCAATATTCTGTCAACTAAATGGGGTTTTCTTTGGAAAAGACTTTTACAGGGCTATTTATCAGTGCACCATTATTCAGTCTAATAAACAGATAATGTCCTAGGAAACCCATTGATTAGCAGAACAACGTTATAATAAAAAAACATGGCATTGAAATTCTAGTTCTACTCTATTTATAACTAAATTTGAATGCAATTGTAGAAAACAATTTATACTTCTTACTCAACATCATTATCAATTAAGCTACTAATTATTTTCTAGCATGCTAATTTACCTGGTTCTGAGAGAGCGAAGGGTCATGGTTAAATGTCAATCCAGCTTTGATGAGAGAAGTTAAAGCTTCTGCTCCCCATTCCCTCATCCTTGAGTTTGGATGTTGGCAGACCTACAGTCAGAATGCACATTAATAAATATTCAGCACTCTATATTGCTTTTCAGTCTATAAAATTATTGAAAGAGTACTAATGTCTATCTTGATAATTATAAACCACTCTGTTTATACATAAGCATAGCAGTTGTTGCATTATTAGCAAGCAAAATGCTTCGTAATTCTTATTTTCAAAAACTAAATTAAGTACATTAAATTAAGAGCATATTTATCAGTGGAGTAATAATATCTTTACATGTTTCATCTTTACCTATATTCTCTACCCAATTCTGATGATTTGCATGGTTGTAGTGTTGTGTCATCCTATCTTATAAAATGCTCATTCTGCTTATATTAAAATTCATCTCTTTGAAATCTCAGTTTGGTTTTATATATTATTTTCCAACATCACAATGTGATAATTCTACATTAGAAAAAGATCAGCTAGTAAGTAAGACATACTTGCAAGGCATGCTTACCTTCTGAATTAAAAAAATTAGGAAGCAATAAAGGAAAAGGGGAAAAAATGAAAAATATGAATCTAAGGCAATTCAAGCAATAAATATTAGAATAACAAAACTAAGCTTTATATTATTCTAGATCTGATGCATAACATTTCCAGAAGTAATATAATGACTGAAATGTCAGCCCTATATGGGAAGATCTGAATTGCAATATTGTTTCAGTCATGTTGCAATGAATTGTCATAGCTGCCATGTCTAGCCTATTTCCCAGATTTGTTCAAAAATGAAACTGGGGAAGATAATATAATTTATTATCAGCATATAAATACTAAATAACAATACAAAATATTGGTGTAGCATTGTAGTTTAAAATATGGAACTGACCTATTTTTCAAACTGAATTCTACTACTCCCCCACTTCCTGAGCTTGCCAGCCTAGAAGTAAATCATTTTAATGATATATCAATGCAAAAAATATAATTTTTCTTTTAATTTTATGAAGAGAAAAATGCATAGTAAAAATGAAAAAAAATCTGACAATGAGGTGTGAAACATATATATTTCAATGTTATTACTGCTATTTTATCTCATAATTGGCAATGTTGGCTTGAACTGAAATTTAGCAACATTGAAGGGCTGGATTTCCATGTCTGCTAAGCAGAATCACTGCAATTCTGATCAATATGAGTTTGTAAATTTTCAAGCATTAATATCGAATATTATACTTTCAGCACCCCAAATCTTGGTAATATTTCTCATATAGAACTTTTTTGTCTCTGTAAATCCTTTGAAAGATATGTATTACAACAAGCAGAAAGAACTACAAAGTAGCACTCTTTGTATCAATTAAGGAGCTGTACATTTTTCCAGGGCAACATAGGTGCTTTTGGAATCTGGTTTGGGTTGTATCTGCAGGGATATGTATGGTCATGCATAAGCACTTCTCTTTGGTAAGAAAAAAAGCACATCTGTTTTGAAATATTAGTATTCCTTAAGCATATTTATTAAAAACATAAATTTCTAATATAAAATTTATAAATTCATATAAAGCAAAACAATTCAGCTTTAGCAATTTTCTGAGATAAGAAGCATAATCAGCACATGTACACAAAATACCCTTTTGTAGGTAGCTAAAACATTACATTGTATACAATCCAAGAATATCTATTCTGCTTTTCAGTTAAGGCAGAATTATAATTTTAATTTGCAATATAGTAGTATTTTGGGCAGCATTATCCTGATTTAAATTATGCACAATAATAACAGCCCCCCTGACAATCATGTTACTTTTTACCATATAGTTGTGAAATTTCTGGCATATTAAGTGTTTTATCTGGAAAGGATTTGGGATTTTCAATAAAGGCACCTATTAACAAGCTATTTAATACACCAATATTAAAAAAAACCCCACCTGGTTAGTATTTGGATGTGAGATGTCAAAAAAACCCCAGGTTTTTAAACTAGATTAGGATGTTAGAAAAAAACCCATTTTGTTTTGTTCCTTATTTTAAAGAAGAAAAAAATTTTATTGTTCCATACTGCTACCAATAAAACTACATTGGATACATCAATTGTTTTATCTGCTAGTACACAACTGTATGGTTTATTTATTTACAAGTTATGATTATATGAGAAAAGGTGCATTCTCTGAAACAATTATGGTGCTCATGTGGGAAAAATGTGACTTTCTTCTCATCGGATACTTTCCCAATCCACACAGGTACAGAATTCACGTTAAGCAGGGAATTGGAGGATTCAATAGTCTAATTATCCCTTCTAATTCCATGACTCTAGAGTTAATAAGGAACAAAACAGAATAGAAACAGGAAAGCAACTAATATTAAACATTGCTTCTTATTCTTATGTCTTTAAGTCTTAATTAAAGGGAGAAGAATACTAAAATTTTTCAAACATAAACACTGATACAAGATTGTAAAATGATTCATTACCTCTAAAAGATGACCAGTCAGTGGTCTCCACAGAATTTCAATCCTATGCATGTTAACCAGTCCTGTTTCTAACAATTTAGCAACAGCAAACAATGATGGTTCCTAAATGCAAATGGTATTTAAAATGATTTCATTCACCAGCTCAAACATTAAGTTACTGTACTGAAGAACAGTGATGTAGTGTTCTCTTTAAGGGTTGTTGATATAGCAGTTTAATTTTTAGTTGTGAATTATAATCCTTTACCCAATATGATAAAATTCATACTGTGTACCAACTGTCCATATGAAGTTCAAATATATATTTGTTAGAGTACAGAGTACTGGATCTGTTTCACACAAACTTTTAAAGTACCAACTATACACACATGGGAGATCAATTCATTTGCTTTTTAGTTTGATAAATCTCCTCATGATGACGAGATTGAAGTATTCTTATTAAATGACCAATACCCATACAATTCAAAGGCAGTATAAATTTTTTTATTTATACCCCTAGCTTACAGAATCCATTTGGTGCCTTCAATGAAATGTTAACTTTATAGGGTTTCTTCTTTTTATATATGTATGTACTATATATATTTACCGTATTTTTCAGAATATAAGACACACCTTTTTCCACCCTAAAAGTGGGTGAAAATTTAGGTGCATCTTATAGACTGAATACTCCTGAACCCTCTGCATGTTGTGTTTTTACCCTTCCCGGCCCCCAGAAGGACTCTGCAGGCCCAAAATGTATTAGCTTTTGGCAAAAACGGGCCCGTTTTTGGCAAAAACAGGCCGTGCAGAGCACTGCAGAATGCTTCTGGGGACCTGGGAAGGCAAAAATCCGATGCATGGAGGCTAAAAACTATTTTTTTCTTGTTTTCCTCCTGTAAATTTAGGTGCATCTTATAGTCCGGTGCGTCTTATAGTCCGAAAAATACGGTACTTATGCATGCATTAATGGTGTGCTGCATTTTAAAATTCTGTGACTTGGTGTTGGACCATTAGCATATAACCATACATACATACATACATACATACATACATACATACATACATATATATTTTTGGAATTCACTGATCAGAACTTAGTTTAATAAATTAAGTTTTGCACAAAGCTTTCCCTGTGGTCTTTATTTTTTCCTTTTCTGCCACAAAGACAGTAGTTACAAATTGTGTAACAAGCTAGGGTTATAAATCAATTTCAAGCTTTAATTTAAGATATTAACTTTTCCCATCCTGTTTACAATTGCTTCTATATTTGAACTAAATGCATAATTATGAACAATTGTACTTAATTAAGGAATACCAAGAAAGGAGCTATAGGGGCAAAAGACTAAAATGAGTATGTAAATTCATTAATATGTAATGTTATATAAAATCTGTTTTATTGCTGATGCATGCTGAATAATTGAGAAAGCCAAAGAATACCAAGAAAAGTCACTATATGCTTCATAGAAAAGCCACTGATCTTATTGATCATGTCAAGCTGTGAAATGTGCTTAGAAAAATGGGAATCCCAGAAAACTGTTTTGTCATCATGCAAAACCTATATACAAATCAAGCCATAGTACAAACTGAACAGGAACATGGTGAAATTGACTGTCTTCAGGTTGGCAAACTACTCAGACAAGGTTATATATTTTCCACTTTTATATTTAAACCATTTGCTGAAATATATATTAAGGGAAGATACATTTGAAGAAATAGAGTGTGCTCTAAAAACTGGAGAAGAAATATCTATAGTTGTGGGTTTTATCTACAAAGGAGTTACATCTCCTTTGCAATGGTTTTTTTCTGCCATGGCACTTTCTCTGGAACACCATTTCTTCCCTGCAATGGGATCTAATATTTTCATTCCATCCTTCCAGAAATCCTGCAAAATTTGACAGTGTCAACAAGCCTGCAGACTCAAGGGAATAGTGGCTCCATATCTCCACATCTAGTGTTCTTCCTTAGCCTTTTTAATGTTTTTAATGGCATTCTATTTTACCATTACTATTTTACGGTTTTATTGTATGCCGCCCAAAGTCACATTCCGTGAGATGAGAGGCCATATAAATAATATTTATGAATATATAATACATAAATATAACCTGTACTATGCTGATGGCACTACTCTGATAGCCAAAAATGCATAGGATCAACAAGCTGCGAAAAAAAGTGAAAGAACACAAGTGAAAAAATGGGACTAGAATTAAATATAAGATCATCAAACTCATGACAACATGTACAACAAGAGCCTAAAACTGACAATGAAGATACTGAAGTGGTAAACAGCTTCAGCCTTTTGGGATCCTCCATAAAAAACAGTCAAGATAATACATAATGGACTAGCACTTAGTAAAGCAGTCATGAAGACCTTGAAAAAATGTTCTGTTATATACCTACACTTACAAAGATTAGAATAGTGCAAGCCATGGTATTCCATGTGATGCTGTATGGAAACAAAAGTTTGACTTTGAAGCAGCAGAACAGAAAAAGTACTGATGCTTTTGAACTTCAGTGTTGATGAAGATTCATGAGAATACCATGGCCAACTAAGAAAACAATGTATAATCACATAAATCACCTCAAAGTTTTTCTTCAGACCAGCTGGCCAGCGAGCATACGCATGCCGGAACCCAGAAGAGAGCAGCTGGCTGGTGCGCATGCGTGCCGGATCAGCTGGCCGGCACGCATGTGCGTGATAGAACCTGGAAGAGCAGCTGATGTGGCGTGCATGACCACAGAGAGAGCTCTGCGTGCCACCTGTGGGGCGTGTGCCATATGTTCGCCATCACGGGGCTATAAGGACCATATGGGATAATTGATATAAACCATGTTTATATAATTCATGTTCATGTAATTCATATGTAAACTTAACTGAATTAATCTGGTTGATTTAAATAAGAAACTTAAACATATTGTACCTTATTATTTCCATAGGCCATATCCATGGCTTCCAGAGACAATGAACAAAGTGCATTTATTAAATGATGTAATGAAACATCATCCAGATATCTGTGGGGAAGGAACGGAGGAGAGAAATCAAGTATTAAAACTATTTCAAAATGAATAAGAAAAAAGAACCCCTGTTCTGCTGTTTGCAACAAATAAAAGTGGTTAAAATGATAAAAAGAGGTATAATAGACAGTTAGAGACAGAGTTTTAGAACTGTGTATTTAAAAATTTGTTTGCAAAGACATTTTCTTACTGTGAACTTTCAAAAAGTCTGGAAAGAATGTTGGAGATAACTGGCAAATCAGTCATAACAGCTGTAGTTAGAACCTAAAAGAAATAATTGCAAAATTTGGTAAATGTATAGTAAAACCATATGATATGATCACAGTTCTATTCAATAAAGTAATATGTATCTTACTGTGCTAGGTCCTTCTACAGCTCTTCCAGGCTTTAAAGCACCTCCAATGCCTGGTTTCAAACCAAGAATCCATACAAGATGCTAAAATAAAAAATAAAATAAAATTTGAAATACCTTTGTAAAATATTTACCATATTTTTCGGACTATAAGACACACTTTTTTGCCTCCCAAAAGGGGGTGAAAATGTCTCTGTGTCTTATAGACCGAATATTCCCAAAGCCTCGCCACCCGCCGGCTGGGTTTTTTTTTTTTTTGCCTCTGACACCCCATTTTCGGGCCTTTTTCTTCGGCCTTTTTCAGGGCTTTTTTTGGCCCATTTTTGGGGCTTTTTTCAGCCCATTTTGGGGCTTTTTTCAGCCCACTTTTTAGGCTTTTTCTTGCCTGTTTTTGAGGCTTTTTGGGGCCATTTTGAAGCTTTTTTGGGCCCATTTTCTAGGCTCTTTTTGGCCAATTTTTTTTTGAAAAAAAAATTTTTTTTCTAAAAAAAATTAGGCCCAGAAAGCCTCAAAAATGGGCCCCAAAAAGCCTCGAAAACGGGCCGGAAAAGCCTCAAAAATGGGCTGAAAAAGTCTCAAAAACTGGCCGGAAAAAGCCATGAAAATGGGCCAAAAAAAGCCTTGAAAACAAGCTGAACAAAGCCTCGAAAATGGGTAAAAAAGTCTAGAAAACGGGCCGAAAAAAGCCTCGAAAATGAACTGAAGAAAGCCTTGAAAATGGGCTGGAAAAAGGCTGGAAAAGGCCCGAAAATGGGGCGTGTGGAGGCAAAAAACTTTTTTTTGTTGATTTTCTCTTCCAAATTTAGGTGTCAGATGTGTCTTATAGTCTGAAAAATATGGTACTTTAAGAACGTAAGTATGTTCTTCTGTGACAAAGTATGTAAAGTTCTTATCACAATTTAAAAACTAGAGCATGTATGTTCTAATCATATTTGTGGTTTCATGCATGTTGGGATGATCATATTTGGATACCCAAAGTCAAGGTGAGTTGTCGTATAACAATAGCAGTCTGACAAATTGAATAGATCTCATTTTTAGCATAGGAGAAATTTCATTGCTGAACCACTGAAAATGATACATTCATTTTTATGAAAAATTTACAATTCACCTGAAGTGTAGCTAAGACAAGTTGCCATGATGTACCAAGGACAGTTCCATGACAATGAGCCAAGCTAAGTAATGTCCTCATGCACTGTATATTCTTAGATGTAAGCTAAAAGAAAATTTTTAAACAGTTAGCATTTTATAGATGTAAGTTAAAAGTGTTTTATAAGTGAAAAACTGTTTCAACAATATTAATAAAAAATATAATCATTCCAAAAATACCCACTACAACAATTTATTCTTAGATTTTTCTATAACTGAGGCTTGTGGGTAAGGGATATAATCTTTAAATCATTATGGCAGAGGGAAGCCTTTTAATTTGATCAAATATTCAAATATTTTACTTTACAAACAAATATTAGTACAAGCTGGTACAAATAAAACCGAAGCAGAAAAGGGAGAACCCAAAATATACATGCTTCTTTTGATACAACGGTATTTAAAGTCTTGGCTTCTGAAGCAGACTTTTTCAGCCAACATCTCTGAGAGCGTTTGGGCTGCTTGGTGGAGGAATTCTGCCCTGCACAGGGCAAATAAATTTGGCCGGTAACTCTTCCAGTCTCTTTGAGAATGGGTTCCAATGGACCTTTTTTAGCCAGACTCCAAAAACCAGAGGAAGCCCTGGCAGCAGGCAGCAGTGGCTTGTAACCTTCTTTACTGACTTCCCTTTTGGCTCTCTGAAGAAGCTAGCAGGGAAGATTTCAAATGATGATCACATTTGCGTTGGCAAACTATTGTAAGTAAGAACGAGTTGCCAAGAACCCAGATCGCAATCATGTGACCGTGGGAGCACTGCAATGGCTTTGGACATAGTCACAAATTCCATCTTTCAGCACTGTCATCATTTTTGAATGGTTGCTGAATGAACAGTCATAAAGCGAGGAATACCTGTAGTATTCTCCTGCAATTAGTATTTGAAACATATACAGAACCATATATATATTTTAATTTCATCAGATTCATTCCAGGATAGAACTAATTTATATTTATAACTGACAAGTAGCAACAATAACTAGAAACAAAACTCATTGTGCACTGTTCATTCAAGTTCATTAATATTATCCCTTTAGTGGTTTTTTAAAATAACAAAGATTAAGAAATGAATAGCCAAACTCTTTCTCAATTTACTGCAAGCTGAAATATAAATAAAGCTTGAGGATCTTACTAGACCAAAAATTCATAACTGTAATTGACAATGAGATGACATTAAATGAAACATGAAAAGATATAATTTATGCATCATAGGAACAAAGCAGAAGCCATCAAGATGGAATAATAATGTAGAATATTAAATATCTTAATTGGTTAAAGATACTATAATAGAAAGATAAAAGTGAAAGGAACCCCACATCTGATAGGTAGTAGCTGATATAAAGGGAGCAGACACAGTAACCGAGTTACTGAGTACTGGAAAGCTACTGTAAAACTTTTATAAAGAATCTCTCTGCCAAGATAAGATTCCTCCTAAAGACAAGAAAAAATAAAAGGGCAGTGACTTATCCTTAAAGAATTCTTAAAAGTATACTGAGAAACATTTTTTTTTTCATGGAATACTATAAACTTCATTTCAATTACTTACAAGGCTGCTCACCAAACATGAGATAGATAAGAATAGCTTATCTGTTTAAAGGACTTCTTGTTTTATCAGGACAGGGATGAGCCAAATCAGTAACCCACTGTGACAATGGAACACCAAGACCTGCACAGTGGCTCCCTAGTCCTCATCCAAAATGGTGGCTGGCAGGATACCTGAGTATGCAGGTGAGTAGGTGGTTTCCCCTTTCTCTGCATGCGGGGAACAGGCAGGAAAGGAAGGGAGAAGAGCTGATGCAAATTTTGCTTCTGCTGGATGGTTGTTCCTCTTAGCAGTTTGGTGAAAAATGAAAACTAAGAGGGAAATCACCGCCCAGAGCCCTCTCCGAGGGAGATGGGCGGTTAAGAAATATGAAATATAAAATAAATAAAGCTTGCAGAAAAATGGTAAAGAGGAAGAACAGTTGACAAACACAAAAGAAGTCTAAATTTACAAGCCATCATTTAATTTTAAATCATTTCAAAATCAGATTACATTCTACAATAGCCATGCAACTGAAACTAGAATGGTGCCATGAAGGCAGAAGAAAGCTCAGGAAGATTTAGTCTCCAGCTGCAAAGGTGTTTCTTGGCTATTTTACTTTCTCTTACATAGGTACGGTAAAATAGGTGTCATTCAAGCAAAAGCTGTAAATAATGAATCTGAAAATAACTGCAGGTTACTTTGACAATGAACATATTTCTTTTTATAACTAGAATATGGTATGAAAATTTGGCTTATGTATGTAACATGTTTAATGTATTAAACCATGATATATTTAATCACAGTTACTGAATAAATCATAATGCCTGCTTCATGTACCATTGTTAGGATTAAACAATTTGATGGTTAATATCATGAATATAGATCAAATATGCTATATTAGACAGGAGAGATGAAAATGTGATCTATATTAGCAATTAAAATGGGAGCTATCTATACTGTTCCTCCGTGAATACATCACTTAAATATAATGATAATTAGCATTAGCTCCCTTTCTTGGATTTCATAGGCTTTTTATGTGATTTAACTTGTACTTTTCTGTTCTGTTCTTTTCACCATGCTATAATAGAAGTCCATTCTTTTTAAAAGTCTAATATTCTACCAAACCGTGTCACGCCAATGGAAAAAAAAAGATTGCGATAGCCCAGTACAACAAAATTTGGACAATCTAAAGTTCAGATTGTTTAAATAATGTGCCTATCTGCATACTGTCTATACACACACACACACACACACACACTTCTGGATACAATTACATTTTGTACAAAAAAAGACTAAAATAAATAATTAGCATTCAGCTTTAAGAAGACATTAGGAAGCTTTTCAGTTAATGAAAATATACGTAGGTTTACTGAATTTGGCATGGCTTAATAGTGATGGGGGAAATGAGAAAAAAGATAGATAATAATGAAGCAAAAAAGAAATATTTACAAACTGTATTTTACCATTACTGTTCCCTGTGGTTGCAGAGCCAGTGGTTGCCCGACTGCTACAACTTGCTGATGAGATTCACTTGAGGGACTGATCATTTGCACACTTTGACCTTGAATAGAATAGGCTGGAAAGCAAAACAATATTTAGATATGAACTTCCATAAATTATGTTTTTAATTCAAATATACTTATGCATACATATAAATATATTTATTAAATATATTACTAATATTGTGTTTCTCCAAAAAGACGACCCACCTTGAAAAGAAGCCCTATCAGGTTTTGAGTGCATGGGATCAAATTAAGCCTCACCCACTAAATTAGCCCTAATTAAGACCCCGCCCAGGGGATGGGGCGTGGGGGTGTGACGAGGAGGTGGGGTGAGGCACACAGGTAAAAAAATAAGCTAGGGTGGGGATGGGGGGTTAGAGCTGCCCTACTTACCAGGCCTCACACATCTCGACACACGCCTCGTCTTCTTCTGCAGCTGCTTGCCACCACATGCCTGCATCGCCCTGGCCTTCGTTTTGTGTTCAGATGCCTTCTGGCAGGCATCTGAAGGCGAAATAGAGGCCAGGGTGATGCGTGCGAGTGATGGCAAGCGGCCGCAGAAGAAGTGAGTCAGCAGCTGGCTCCTGCTGGACAGGGCTGTCAGTGCCACTGCTGTGAGGTGAGTCAATAATTAGAACTCTTCAAAAAGAAGGCCTAGCTGTTTTTTCGGGGGTCAAAAGAAAATAAGACCTGGCTTTCTTTTTGGAGAAACATGGTAGTTATAACAAACTATTAGTAATAAAAATTTTAAAATCCTTAAAAAATCAGTTTGCTACTAATGGAGACATTTTAATGTAGCCTTAACATCTAAAATTATGTTGTGCATCCAAAACAGCAATGAAAGTCTTCATAGGCACATGGTAGTTTGTAATTTCTATGCACTATTAATAACATTCAACCAGTGAAGAAAAGACTGGTGGGCTTTCAGAATCTGGCCATATATAACTCTTTATCTTATCTTATCATTCACTTCTTACAGTTCCACAGATCCACATATTTTGACAAGTATGCGTGTCTAATATATATTAAGAAAAGCACTTTCTTTCAAAATTGCACAGCATTTTTGCATTTAGATGGTGTAAAATAAGACTAAATAATATCCTTACATTTACTGGAAAGGGCAGCACTAGTAGTATTCAGTACTGTCAAGGCATAGTGAGGAGGTAAAGAACCTTTGCAAATAGCAGTAATAAAGGCATCTCTTGATGTTACAAGATTTAATTTTCCACACAATGCAGCCATAGTTAGCTCAGCTTTTAGAATATTTTCTGTGGCAGCTTCATCGGTGCTGAAATAGTACAAAAATTATTAATATAATCCATACATATTAAAAGTAATTTTGATTAAAAACAAAGCATAAATATCCATATTGTTCCATTGAAAATAAAATACATACACTTTGTGCACAATTATTAGGCAAATGAGTATTTTAACCATATCGTCATTTTTATTCATATTTTCCACCTCCAAGCTGTATAAACTTGAATGCTTAGTGGATATAAGCATATCAGGTGATGTATTTGTGTAATGAAGGAAGGTGTGGCCTAAGGAGATAAACACCCTATATCAAGGTGTGCATAATTACCTGTAGGCAGCTTCTTTTCTTTAGGTAAAATGGGCCAAAAAAGAGGTTTAACTGATTCTGAAAAGTCAAAAATTGTAAAAAGTCTTTCAGAGGTACGCAGCACTCTTGAAATTGCTAAGATATTGGGGCGTGATCACAGAACCATCAAACGTTTTGTTGCAAATTGTCAACAGGGTCACAGGACTGTTTTGAGAAAAAAAGATGCACATTAACGGCCGAAGATTTGAGAAGAATCAAACATGAAGCTACCAAGAATCCATTACCCTCCAGTGCTGTCATATTCCAGAACTGCAACCTACATGGAGTGCCCAGAAGTACAAGTTGTTCAGTGCTCAGAGATATGGCTAACATAAGGAAGGCTGAAACTCGAGCACCACTGAACAAGATACTTCCATTGAAAGAGCAAGACTGGGCCAAGAAATATCTGAAGACAGATTTTTCAAAGGTTTTATGGACTGATGAGAGTGACTCTTGGCGGACCAGATGGATGGGCCTGTGGCTGGATCAGTAACAGGCACAGAACTCCACTTCAACTCAGATGCTAGCAATCTGGAGGTGGGGTACTGGTATGGGCTGGTATTATTAAAGATGAGCTAGTTGGACCTTTTTGGATTGAAGATGGACTCAGAATCAACTCCCAAACCTACTGCCAGGTTTTAGAAGACACTTTCATCAAGCAGTATTACAGGAAAATGTCTGCACCTTTCAAGAAGACCATGATTTTTATGCAGGACATTGCTCCATCACGTGCATCAAAGTACTCCACTGCTTGGCTAGCCAGTAAAGGCCTTAAAGATGAAAGAATGACATGGCCCCCTTCCTCCTCTGATCTAAACCCTTTTGAGAATTTGTGGGCTCTTTTTAAATGGGAGATTTATGGCGAAGAAAAACAGCACACCTCTCTGAACAGTGTCTGGGAGGCTGGGGTGGCTGCTGCACAAAAAGTTGATTGTCAACTGATCAAGAAACTGACAGACTCCATGAATGGAAGGCTTATGACTGTTATTGAAAAAAAGGGTGGCTATATTGGTCACTGATTTTTTTTTAAATGTCAGAAATGCTTATTTGTATGTTTTAGTTGTTTGTTTATTATTCTCACTTTAACAGATGCAAATAAATGAGTGAGATGGGCAAATTTTTCATTTATTGCATAATAATTCTGCACACTAATAGTTGCCCAATAATTGTGCACCCATAGATATTCTCCTAAGAAAGCCAATCTCACTTTTACTTTCTTAAATATTCAGGTTTGAGGCTTATTAACATTTTGGATTGACTGATAGCACTATAGTTGTTCAATAATAAAATTAATCCTCCAAAATACAGCTTGCCTAATGTGTAGAGTGTAGAACAAAAATATTTATGTAAGAATTAAGACATGCAAGATAATTACTAGACTAATTCTGAAGACACAAAACAAATTGAAAATAGAGCCCTTTAATAATATGGGCTTTTTATTATCTTTCAAATGTACATGTTTTGAAGATGTACATGTAGAATCTTTCTGGAAAATCATTTTGCATATTGTGTTACAAAAAAATAAAGTACAATAAAGCTTTGTGTTACACTAAAGTAACACAAACCTTTATATTAGTTCCAGTCTTGGTGCTGTACACATAGAAAGATTAATCTCACAGAATTCTCAGAAGTAATAATTCTAGCTAGGAAAATGTGAGAGTTGATGAAAGTTAGTGGCGGTCTCTGTCTTATGCTATAATTTATTTATTTCAAGCAATTGTTATATTATCAGCCGTGGTGGTGCAGCAGTTAGAATGCAATACTGCACGCTAACTCACGGCGCACTCCAGAGACAATATGCTAACATCGTAAACTGCTTAGAGAGGGCTATAAAGCACTGTGAAGCAGTATATAAGTCTAAGTGCTAATTGCTATTGCTATCATGTACCTGGTATCAAAAATGATAAATCTCATGTGACCATATTTATGGGTACAGTATTTTAATGTTATTTAACATAATATAATACAATGTATAAGATATAAGTTTTCTCTAGAAGAATAGAAGAAAAAAGCTTAGTCTTGCTTAACTAATCAGTTAAATTGCAACGATATCCAATTCTTTACAGTTTTTTGGTCATAAATATTTGTCTCTTAGCTCTTCAGAAATAAGATACTTAGTTGACATGCAATTTGCTATACAAATTGCTCTTAGCTTGCGTGTAAGAAAGCATAGTTTTCAAAAACGAAACTATTTAAAAACAATTCAATACCTAGCATCCAGAAGTAAAGACAGTGCAGCAAGAAGACCACACCAGCATGCATTCACCATTTCTTCCCAAACAACTTTGTGATCTTAAAGAAAACAAGTTTACAATACTATTAAATAATACTCAATTAAAAAATACTCAATAATAATCAATTATAGAAGATACATTTCTTGGTGCATTTTTGTTTTCACTTAATGTGCACTGTCCCCACAGTCATGTGATCACGATTTCCAACATCCTTTGTCAGCTATCAACAAGAAAAGTCAATGGGGCAGCTGGCAGGAAGTCACAAGTCATGGTCATGTAAAGTGCTTACTTAAAGATCCATGTGATCCTTGCTTAATGAAGACAGCTTGGACTGTTGGAACTGCCATCACGAAGTGGTACAATCACAGGATGTCATGCTTTATAACTGTGTTATTTAGCAATGACAATTCCAGTTCCAATTGCCATTGTAAACTGGGACTACCTGCATTTTATTCATATAGTGAAGAGTAACTACCTGCATTTTATTCACATAATGAAGAGTAAGTAATTTGTTGATGCAAAGATGCAAAGTTATATACAATTCCAAAATAATTTTTCAATTTTCATATTTTCAATCTGCAGTCAAGTGCTTTAGGGGATAATATATTTCACCTATTATCATCTTATGAGGTAATGCAGATAAGAAGTATACCGGGGTGAAATCCAAATTTTTTCCCTACCGGTTCTGTGGGCATGGCTTGGTGGGCGTGGCAGGGGAAGGATACTGCAAAATCCCCATTCCATCCCTACTCCTGGGGGAAGGATATTGCAAAATCTCCATTCCCACCCCACTCTGGGGCCAGCAGAGGTGGTATTTGCCGGTTCTCCGAACTACTCAAAATTTCCACTACCAGTTCTCCAGAACCTGTTAGAACCTGCTGGATTTCACCCCTGAAGTATACCTAAAGATACTATTCTAACTTATAAGTTGACAGTAACAGAATCCTGCAAATCTGAAAGTACATCTCTCCCTGCTCACATCTACAGTCAAAGAAACTAGAGAAGATCCTTGTGAGATGCTTGCCAGGTCTCTATTTCTTCTTCTCTATTTCTTCTGCTGCCTATTATCTGAGCATTGTCTAGACTGTGTCTCCTCCTCCTGTCTCCCAAGATTAGTTCCATATTCCATTACATCTTTAATTCAAACTTGTAATAAACAATCTAAACTGTTATTAAATACGTCTGTCCAAAGTTCGGTAATAGAATGGGATTTTTTTAGTAAGATAATACATGCCAATTACAGTGTAAAACTAATGGAATATTTCAACAACACTCTTACAAAATCTAAAGAACTAGTTTTGTATATTTAAAAACTATCAAATAAATAAATATATTTTAAATCAACAAAGTTTGGTCTGAATAGAAAGCGCAGCTCATTCAGAAACACATTCTATCAGCTCCTTAATGCCTTCTTCCTGTTATCAACCCAGTTTTGGATATCATCATATACCTGTATCTTTGTTAGTTTGACCAGATGTTGAATGAAAATCCTGGCGGTACGAAGATGCTGTTGGTGAGGACTGTGCATCGACTGTTGATACTTCACTGTCTATTTCAATATGTCCCAATTCTTCTTCAATCATGTTAGTTATGCCACGGACAAGATCCAGCAAACAATGAAATGCTACTGACATAGCATAGCCTTCGGGAATTGTTGGTGGCTCAACTTTATCCAACATTTCTAGACTAAAATATGAAGAAAAACCCATCCAAAATCAATCATATGGAACTGCTGATTTACGAATAGATTTGCATTACTGCAAAAGACCAGCATGCAAGTCCATACTCAAAAGAGAACTAAAACATATTAACCTGAGTCAATAAGACAGCTGAAAATAAAACTGGTTAAATTGTTACTTTTCAAGCTGGATGATTTAGGGAAATGGAAATTCTCTAGACCAGCAGTCGTCAACCTTCCAGCTCTGCGGACAGGTGGTGGCTGGGGGGGGGGGGGGGAAGGGGAGACGATGGTTTCAAGCGTTGTGTACTGCTTGCGCAAATGCAGCTTTGCGCACTTGCCTGTTGCTTGAGTGTGCTGGTTTCCAACAGGCTGCGGCCTGGCACCAGGTTGTGGACCAGGAGTTGGGAATCCCTGCTTGCTTTTGCTTTTTTCTTTTTTTCTTTTTTAAATTTATATGCCGCCCTTCTCTGGAGACTCAGGGCAGCTTACAATGCGTTAAGCAATAGCCTTCATACTTTTGTATATTTATACAAAGTCAGCTTATTGCCCCCACAATCTGGGTCCTCTAGACTGATTAAACCAAATAAGAAAAGATCAATATTTAATGCTTTGAACATATGTATGTCAAAAGAATTAGCCTCTGAAGCTTTCAAATGCTATTCTGATGCCATAAGAATAGCTTGTGTTATTTATTGCATTTTTGTTCCGGTCTTTCATTAGGTAAGTTTGTAGGGCTCACAGAATAAAATCCGGAATAATTTCAAACATAACAAAATGAAATAATCTAAAAATAAAGGACGAATAAAAACACATGGATAACAAAAATATAATTAATTAAAATACTAAGTAACAACATGTAATATGATGCTAACCACCTGAAAACAACCCATCTGTGTGATTTTATGAAGACAGAACAGTGATAGGAAATATTTATCTGCTGCCATCACTGTGATGCAACAGATCCCAAAATATTCTCTAGATCAGGGTGTCAAGCTCAAGGCCTGTGGGCTGGATCCGGCCCATGGGGTGCTTAGATCTGGCCCATGGGGCTGTCCTGGAAACAGCAAAGGATTGCCCATATTGCCTCTGCCAGTAAAAATGGAGCTCAGGAGGGCCACGTGCAGCTCTCCCGACCTCTGTTTTCACTGGCAGAGGGTTGCAGGAGGCCATTGCAGCCAAAAACGGAGCTCAGGAACCTGTTTTCACTGGCAGAGTGCTCAGGCCACCACAGGTGCCTCTGACACGAGTGATGTCGAGCTGGCCATGCCCACCCCGGCTCCCCGAGGTCAAACACAACCCTGATGCAGCCCTCAATGAAATTGTGTTTGACATCCCTGCTCTACATCAAAATCAGTTACAGTTCTACATTCCCCTTCAGTTCTATTTCTTATAAGTTGTCCTTGATTTAGAACCATAATTGAGCCTGGAATTGTTAAGTGTGTCTTCAGATGACAATGTTACATTTTTTGTGGCAATTGTTAAGTTAAGCAAATGGGAAAGTCATTAGGTGAACCCATTGTTTACAATGGTATTTTTTGTTGGAAACCAGAAATAAATGCCAGCTTTTAGCAAAAAATGTAAACTGCACTCCTGTGACCATGGGATACTGCAAACGGCTTTAAATGCAGGGTAGTTGTTGAGCACCCAAAATGTGATCATGTAACTGTGGGGAGTTTGGGGTAGGCTGCGAATGTTAGAACTTCAAATCTCAATCATAAGTACCTTTATGGAGGTCCTTCATAACTTTAAATGGTTGCCAGTCATTAAGAAAGGACTACCTGTATGTTTATCAACCCAAAGTCCACCCCAAACCAGGGAGCTTGTTAGTTTTCCCAAAAGTTGAAGAAGGTGCTCAATATTAAACAAACAGAATTTTTTTCTATTCTAACTATTGATAGCATTTCAATCAACCTAAACTTTATATGTGTTTATTTAAAAGTTAACTTTATTTCATTCAATTGCGTTTTAATTATTTGAACCAAATCAAATAAGAATATCCATTTATTAGTTCAAACATTTGATCTTCTATTCTAAAAATACAGTATGTTTAGCACCGCAACATTCATTTGCATCAAAAGTCAAGTTTCTTGAGTTAATAGGAGGCTGAAATATACCCAAACAGTTTGTTTTTACAGATAAACTTTGACTTATGACCAAAATTGAGGTCAAAATTTCCACTGCCATGTAAAGCAGTTAAGTGAGTTTTGCTTCATTTTACGATTCTTGCCACAGATAACCAAATCACTATAGTTCTTAAGTGAATCATTGACTTTGCTTGTCGTAAGTCAGCTGGGAAGGTTAGAAATGGTGATTATATGACTCTGGGACAGTGCAACTGTTATAAATTGTTAAGTGCTAAGTGTCTGAATTCTGATCATGTGATCATGGCAATGCTACAAAAGTCATAAGTGTGAAGAAAGGTCATAAGTCCTTTTTCAGTGCTGTTTTAACTTTGAACGGTCACTAAATGAATAAGTTGAGGACTACCCTGTATTATAAATTGCCATAATTAAAAAGTACATTTTAAATTACAAAGAGAACTAGTTGTATCTAGTAGTTTAAGGTGATGGACTAGGACCAGGGAGGCCCATGTTCCAGTTCTTTTAGGGATAGAAGCCAGCTGGCTTACTTTGGCCCACAAGTTACTCTCAGCAACAAGTGATTTTTATCAAGTAGTCAGTCATATTGTCCACTACAATAATTACTTCAATTTATTTGCTTATTTAGCAAATTTACATAGCTATCCATCTCACAAATGACGCTGTGTGATTTACAAGCAAAATAACGATTAAAAACAATGAAAACAATTAACTTTTATATACCTAATATAAAAACTTGGACACAAACAAAAACAAAAATAGAAAATAAAAACATAAAGTAATAAAACATAAAAGTACCATAAAAGACAATAGGAAGACAACTATCATTTAACCTTATTCAACCATTCTGAAAACTTGCCGTAGGATCCCCAGGATTCATGAAGAACAACATTTTTAAGGCTTTCCGGAAGACTAACAGAGATGGAGCTAATCTCAGCTCAGGGAGAGTGATGTTTGGGGGATGAGGAGATTACAACATTTTCCATTCTTTTATAACATTTCCAAATAATTCTAACTGGTGTCTCCTTATACATACTTAATGAATTATTTTTTTTATTAAGACTTCTTTAAAAAATAAATGGGATTATGACATCATTGTTACCAATTTTTGATTACTCTAAATAACATATGTATGTGCTGAGGGAATGGAGGATAATTTATTCTGAAGTTTTGAGAAGATAAATTAAACAAGTTTATAAAAACAGAGAAATAAATTATTTCACTTACTAAGTAGCTTTAGCACTACCCTGTGTAGATATATTGAGGATAGGTATCCAAGTACCTCTATATTCAAAAGCAGGTAATACAGTCACACCTCCACCAATACCTAACATTCCAGGATTGGATTGTGCTGAGGCTGTACCACCAGGAACATTGCCTCCTATACAAACAAAAAAGAAAAATAATATGATATACTGCATTATGCCGTAAAACAAAAGACTGAGAAACGTTAAATACTAATGATTCAATCTTCACTTTTTGTAGTCCTGCAATATGTAGAGAATACTTACATGATCCAGAATTGAATTAGATAATAGCTTAAACAGTGAAAAGTTTAATTTATTGATATAAGCCAGACATGTCAAACACAAGGCCCGTGTCCTGGCCCTGTTGGCCACCACCTGCTTCCATGCTCCACTCACCAGCCTGGCCTCGCAGCCCACGAGACATCCCTTTTGCTGAGGTAGCTGGGGGGGGGGGGCTTGCTGGCTCCTGGGTGGCTGCATAGGTCAGATCTAAGTGACCACGTTCTGGCCCCCACATGGGAAAGCCACAGCTGCCAGCAGCACGGCCACCGGCAGAGCTGCCAATATCTCCCCCTCCCCTCATCCTTCCTGAGTGCGGAGAAAGGAAGGAGATGGGAGTGACAAGCAAGGGAGGGAGGGAGGAAGGGAGGAAGGAAAAGGGTAGGGATAGGAGGAAGGGGGGAGGAGAAGGAAGGAGGAGGAGGGGAAAGAGGGAAAGGGGGAAGAATAAGGAAGGAAGGAGGGAAGGAAGGAAGATTATGAGAGGGAGGAAGGTCTGAGGGAAGTCCTACCTTAGCACTTGGCCACCAGCAACCCTGTTGCCCTTTCGCCATCCCCTTGTCCTCTCCTTTCCTGGTGGTCTCCCATCCTACAGCTGAGGATGCTTTGATAATAAAGCTGGATCTCCTCGCAAGGAGAGAGAGTGGGCCTTCCTCTGACCCACACACTTTGCCCTCCCGCACACACCATGAGCAACCTGGCCAAGGAGAGTGAGGATAGCAGCAACAGCCTTGAGGAGGAGGTAGGCGCAGCTAGGCACCCCCTTGGAGAAGCGAGGCTAGGCTGGGCTGTGGGGTCCTAGTGTCCTGGGGGCTCGAGGGCTGGGAACTTGCCCTCCACTGCCCAGGGCTCTGGGCACCCTGCGCTGCCGTCCGGGGATCCTCCACCTGGCCTGAGAGGGATGATGAGGCTCCTCTGGTGGACAAGGGTTTGGTGCTCACCCTGCTCTTGCCTTCCTCTACTGAAGACAATGGATTCCCCCAGCCCCACCTGGGCCACCATAAGCCCTCAACATGAGCAATGTCGAGCTGGCCATGCCCCTGGCCATGCCCCACAGCCCTCCCGAGGTCAACCACAACCCTGATACAGCCCTCAATGAAATTGAGTTTGACACTGCTGATATAAACTGAGTTCTTTCAGAGTTCTAAAAATGTAAAGCATATTCTAAAGATCATAGACTGCCCTCTTATCAAATATGAATTTCTTTGTGCAAAAATGTAAAAAAAAAGTTATAGAAGAATTATAAAATAATAATAAAAATAAATATATACTGAAATAGTATTGGTCCTTGAATAAACAATTTAAAACAATAAATTCCATTTACCAGTTTGGTTTATTGTAGCTGAGGCACTTCCTGTGTTTGGTACAAGAAACAGTGATTGAATAAATGATCCCAAAGCATTCACAATGTCACGGAATACTTTGGTAGAATGCTGCTTCATATCATAAGATTGACAAAATGACCTGGTAAAAATATGAGTAAAATCATTGTTACCTTTATTTTCAAACATCTACTGAATAAACAATTTGTGACCCTATATTTTAAAATAGTTGTCCTTATGTTTATTAAAATTAGGAAAAGATTCAATAATTCAAAATAGATTTTAATATCAGGGCATTGTAATACTTTCTGGCACACCCAGCAAGAATTCTAGAATACCTCCAAATATATACTGTAAATATTTTATTTTAAAAAATCACTTAATTTGGTACATCAGTTCAGGAAAAGCCTCTACCTTAGCAGTTGTGGTTGCACACAAAGTCTGTGTATGGATTCTGCTGCAACAGCTCTTAACCACTGAGGTTTATCTGAATCCAGAAACTTTACTAGTAGTGACAGAAAGATTTCACATTCGGTTACCTAAAAACAACAACAACACTGTGTTAAGAGACAAATAATTCTAATTTAGATTAATGTGTGCAATAGGTTACTGTTACTTACAGTTGCAAGAAAAAGTATGTGAACCCCTTGGGATTATGTGGAGTTTTGCATGAATTGGTCATAAAATGTGCTCTGAACTTCATCTAAGTCACAACAATAGAAAAACACAGTCTGCTTAAAATAAAACTACACAAACATTAGATGTTGCCATGGTTTAATTGAACATAACATGTAAACATTCACAGTGCAGGGAGGAAAAAGTATGTGAGCCCCTAGCCTAATGACTTATCCAAGAGCTAATTGGAGCCAGGAGTGAGCCAACCTTGACTCCAATCAGTGTGATGATATTGGATATGTTGCTGACAGCTGTCCTGCCCTTTAAAAACACACACCTGTTTTGGGTTTACTGGTTTCAAGAAGCACTGTCTGATGTGAACCATGCCTCGCAGAAAAGAGCTCTCAGAAGACCTACGATCAAGAATTGTTGACTTGCATGAAGCTGGAAAGGGTTACAAAAGTATCTCCAAAAGCCTTGATGTTCATGTGTCCACGGTGAGACAGACTGTCTACAAATGGAGAAAGTTTAGCACTGTTGCTACTCTCCCTAGGCGTGGTCGTCCTGTAAAAATGACTGCAAGAGCACAGCGCAGAATGCTTCATGAGGTAAAGAAGAATCCTAGAGTGTCAGCTAAAGACCTACAGAAATCTCTGGCACATGCTAACATTTTTGTTGACACATCTACAATAAGGAAAACATTAAACAAGAATGGAGTACATGGGAGGACACCATGGAGGAAGCCATTGCAGTCCAAAAAAAATATTGCAGCACGTTTGAAGTTTGCAAAAGAGCACCTGGATGTTCCACAGTACTACTGGCAAAATATACTGTGGACAGATGAAACCAAAATTGAGTTGTTTGGGAAGAACACACAACACTATGTGTGGAGAAAAAAAAGCACAGCACACCAACATCAAAACCTCATCCCCACTGTAAAACAAGGCGGAGGGAGCATCATGGTTTGGGGCTGCTTTGCTGCCTCAAGGCTTGGACAGATTGTTGTCATTGATGGGAAAATTATTATTTATTATTATTATTTATTAGATTTCTATACCGCCCTACTCCCGAAGGACTCAGGGCGGTGCACAGCCAAACAATAAAAACACATACAATACAAAATTTAAAAAATAGAATAAAATCAAATTAAATAATTTTGGCCCCAACAAATTTAAAACCCCAAACTTTTAAAACCAATTTAAAATTGAATATATAAATACTAAAAGATATTTAAAATTTTAAAAATCTTTTATAAAAGAGGGGGAAAATTAGGCCAGGCCGGCCTGGTGAAATAGTAAGGTCTTTAAGGCGCGGCGGAAGGTGCGCAGATCCGGGATCCTCCGTATCTCTGGGGGGAGCTCGTTCCAGATAGTAGGTGCCCCCACAGAGAAGGCTCTCCCCCTGGGGGCCGCCAGTCGGCATTGTTTGGCTGACGGCACAAATGAATTCCAGAGTTTATCAAGACATTTTGCAGGAAAACATATGACCATCTGTCCGCCAACTGAAGCTCCGCAGAGGATGGGTGATGCAACAGGACAATGACCCAAAGCATACAAGTAATTCAACAAAAAAATGGCTTCAACAGCACAGAATACGCTTTCTGAAGTGGCGCAGTCAGAGTCCTGACCTCAACCCGATTGAAATGCTGTGGCATGACCTTAAGAGAGCGATTCACACCAGACATCCCAAGAATATTGCGACACTGAAACAGTTTTGTGAAGAGGAGTGGTCCAAAATTACTCCAGATCGTTGTGCAGGTCTGATCTGCAACTACAGGAAACGTTTGGTTGAGATTATTGCTGCCAAAGGAGGGTCAACCAGTTATTAAGTCCAAAGGTTCACATACTTTTTCCTCCCTGCACTGTGAATGTTTATATGTTATGTTCAATTAAACCATGGCAACATCTAATGTTTGTGTAGTATTATTTTAAGCAGAATGTTTTTTTCTATTGTTGTGACTTAGATGAAGTTCAGAGCACATTTTATGACCAATTCATGCAAAACTCCACGTAATCCCAAGGGGTTCACATACCTTTTCTTGCAACTGTACATGTTACATTTAGTTACAACCTCAATTTTAATGGGAAGCAGAATTAAGAAATCTCACTTCTAAACAATTAGAAAATAATTTTTCAAGGTACAAATTATTCTAATTTGTACATACAACGGTCTACAACAAAACCCTCTGAAGTATACTTCTGAATAGATTTGCACAGAGCTGTATTGAAAATGACCCAGAGTGACTTAAGTATATAGAACAGAAATAGCATGTATCACATTTTGGTGCACAAGATATTTAAGATACATCATTTGAACAATAATATTAAAAGTGCATTCTTACCAACAAAGTATAGAACTGTTTGATTAATACAGAAACAACTCTCAAAAGGCGCATACAAATAGGAAAATAAGGCTTTTCCACTGGTGCAGGTGAAGATGAAGTACCAGAGCCTTGTCTGAATTTGATATTTGGTGAGAAGAGCTTAATCACCAGTGGACAAACTCTTTCTTTCAGAAGGAAACTAAATTCTTGATGCTGAAAGTAAAAAGAATGTTAACATGGTACATTTTAGTAGGAAAAAAACCCACTAGTAATCTTTAGGAATGCTATGTTAATATTAACATTCTAAAACAGCCATAAATACATATGTTTCAATATTTTTAACCTTCAGAAGGATAGGTATATCAAAACACATATCATCTTATCTAACCAACCAACTAACTCTGAGTTGATAAAAATATTATAGGGAAAAATGAAATCAAATGATATTATGTCTGTTTAAATTTGTTTGAACCTACTAGGTTATCTAAACATGATTAAGACTGCCAATATTTTAATGTTAGCAGATACTTTCTAACAGCTTAATATCTTTTCCAGCCTACTCCTATTTCTAATTCTAAATATAGATAGTTAAACTTACATGTCAGAAATTCTATCAGCTTCTTTCTACAATTAATAAATAAAAAAGTCACCTGTAAAAATACTTGTGGGAAATCATTGAGGACTGATTCAAGTAGCTCCAAACCAAATGTTCGAGTCATTTCTGTCATACCTACAAGCCAGTAAGGGGCATCAGCATTAACTAGTTGACAAAGATCCTAAAACAAACAAACAAACAAACAAACAAACAATTATCCTGTATCTTTGTTATTGCAATCAGTCTGGAAAAACTATAAAGTTCTACTCCTTTTAAAGAGGAAAGAACCTGCCCCAGTTGGTGTAAGATGTAAGGACCTGCCCCAGTTGGTCCCTCAGGACAAGAGGACAAGACTCTTGAATCTATTGAATTGAATCAAAAGAATTCTTACTGAGAGAAATTGGTTGCAGTAAACTCATGCGGAATCTGAAGATCCCACACAAACCATAATTCTTTTGTTTCCCAAAACCCAATGTGATGCCGAGACGATGTTTTGAGAACGCTGAGGTGCTAGGCACATTAACAGGTCACTCTCAGTTGAAATTGGCTGGGAGGGAGACTGCCCTGTTTCCTAAGACAATCCCCCTCCCTAATTCCCAAGCATCCAGGCAAAAGTGAAAGCATCCAAAGCATGCCATCCCTTTCCAACAGAATGGCAGGACATGATGGTGGACCTGATAGACTAAACAAATTTACTTGCTAATAAACTTATTATGACATCTGCAATAATAATTCTGAGCCTGGATAATTCTATAAAATATTTCATGCTGATTATAAAGCATATAATCTGCCTTTCATATTTTATAATCACCATGTAAATAACAACTGGAAGTCATGGGTTAATAATTGGTTGCCAATTCAAATGTCAAAAATTAGTTTCCCTCAAATCAGGTAAAATAAAAGAGAGTACTTATATAAAGATGTCAATAGTTCCAAAGTGACTGAAAACTATCCCATTATAAATGTAATAAAATTGCCTTTATTCAATTGTATTTTTTTGTTCTAATGATATAAACTATTGATTTGGGGTTTTTTGCACTTAGACAATAACATTATGTCTGTTCATTAAGACTTTTTGTTTATATATCCAATTTTTAGCATGTTAAATTGCTTTTATAAAACCTTTTCAATTTGACAAGAATCTTTAAATATGGCACATTTTCTGAGCATAATGAGTTCTGAATATGTCCTCAAATTTAAACAAATAGCAAGTCTGCTTATCTTAATTAATGCTGCAATCCTACAATCTAGGGAAGATGTTTTAGGGCTAAAGGGTTAATTTGATTTTCCCATCCTGTATCTTTCTTCTAGAGGAGAGAAAAAAAAGTTCCATTCTCTACAGTTACTTCATAAATATTATCATTTTATTATCTTGGGATATGAATATTGGACAGAGGAAAGGAGAATTTGACAATGTATGTTCTTGAATACTCCATAACCGCTAACCCAAGAAAAGTTTGTACCAGAAACTGATAAGCATAGTGAATTTATTTTCATTAGTAAGGAAATAAAGGAATATAACAGCTATCAATATTTTCATGGAATTATAAAATACCTTTTACCAGACCCAAGTACTGGAATTTGTATGCATGTGAGCTTCAAGTCAGTGTTGAATCCTGATGACTGCTTGGACTAGTCCTTACAAGTTTATTGGTAAGATTTTTTAGAAGTGGTTTGCCTTATTCCTAGGGCTGAGAGACTTTTTCACATAAATTAGTGTTGGGTAAATGATATTGCTTTTAGATTTATTTATTGTATTTATTATATTTATTTATTTATTGGTTATATTTCATCTCAACCAATTCATCTTCAATTAGCTATATAATTTATGTGGAGACCAATTTACATGAACAGATAACAGTCAAGGAAAAACATAAATTAAAAAAAAATGAAGCATCAATACCTGAAAAAGCATATATGCATCTTTAGCACATGGTTTCAAAGTGCTTACTGATCTTCTGTTACTATTTCCTTGATTTCCTACTGGTTCTTCAATAAAACCTATATTAAATTAGATCCAATTCAGAAAATATAAAGTGAATAGTTGGATTATCAAAACTGAACAATACTGCATTCTTTCTCCCTACATTGATTCTATAACTTAAATGTTTTGCAAGAAGCTTTGTGGTCTATAGTTGCTTTGTTCTCCTGCTAAGTAGGAAAAAGTATACATATCTAGCAAAAAGTCAGTAATCAAGAAATGAATCCTCCAACTAATCACAAAATGAAGTGTATGTATGACAATTGCTAAGCAATGAATTAACTATATAAATGCATGTGTATGTGCAGTATGCAGATATGCAAAAATTAAACTATCTTTTTGTAAACCAAGAAAACAGACTGGATGCACTTCTGTCTGATCTAAAGATTACTGATAGTCCTAGACTAGTCTTCTCTATCGCTACCTTTACTAGAAATAAAAGTTTAGCATATGCCTAAAACAAAACTGAATATCTACTACAAGCCATACGCACCTTTATAGCGTTCATCCTCAGCAACCACTCTTTCAAAAACAACGGTAACTACTTGCCGGACTGTGGCTGCTGCAGTATTATTGGTGATATTATCTTTTGTAAAGTGTAATCGAAAACAAAGAACAATTGCCTAAACAGTAAAAATTAAAACATTCTCATTACTCAACAGAAAAACATTCTCATTACAAAAGAGAAACATCATAATTCTTGCAATTTATAATTTTAACGTTGTAAGATGTGTCAAATATGTTTAATAAATAAAATAAAATGTTTTTCTAGAAATGATTCCAAAAACTATTGTTAAGGAAACATGGTATTATGTGTATAAAGATTTTCTTCAGTTTAGGAAAGCTTCCTGCTTCTCCCTCCTTTCTAACCCTACTCACCCCGCTGTGGAAGAAAGCGCCTCAATAAAAACTTCAAAAGACTCCCCTCTCCTCGCCCCCATAAAACTTCACAAATTGAACCAGATTGCCAATATCATCCAGTGCCCCAGCAGCAAAGGAAGAGTAAGGCTACACAGAATGTGAAGTTGGTGATTTCTGTGGTTAAAAAAAAAAAAGCAAAAGAAAAAGAAAAAGGGAATCCCAATGTGCATTGGGAAAGTTGAGGTACACAAAGAGGACAATAGGAAAGGTGAGGAGGAAATGTGGGCAGCTTCTGTGTGCTTTCTGCATAGCCAAGTTATTTGCAGATTGTGGGCATACATACATACATCCAGTTATGCTTTTTACAAAAAAAGACACAAGCTGGTACTAAACACTGGCATTTATTTTATTAGAAAATATACAATAGAAAAGGAAATTTGGATGCTAGACCTATGGGGAAAAATTAGCTTACGAAGAGACAATAAGTAGGCTTTCTACTATAGAGTCTAATCCTAGGAAAAACAGAAAAAAACTGAATGTGGCTTTAAGCATATCAAAAATAAAATCCAAATGCACTCTATAATTATCATTTGCTGCCTGGCTTACCTATCCCTTTCCTATGCAGACCTGAGTATATCACACTTGGGCTGCAAAAATATGGGCATCTATTAGAGGGCAGAAATACTAAAAGTGTGTGTGTGTGTGTGTGTGTGTGTGTGTGTGTGTTAGTGGTCATTGGGATTGTTGCAACCCAGATAGTATGCCTAGCAAACATTGCTCAGATATTAGATATTAAATATGATGGCCCTGCATACAGTTCTGGAGTTACTGTGCAAAAGCTCTCAAAGGCATTGAGTTAGGAAAGTCTTATAAAGCTGTTACTTTCTGAATTACATCTGAGAGGGACTCAGAATTTAGGCAGGTTAATAGAAATGGAATTTCAGATTTTTAAAAACTTTGCTATGGTTATAACAACAACAACCCAGAAACCACATCTTTTATTTAAGGAAATAAAGTAGTTAAGGCAGAGTATGCTAAACATTTACAGAGTTATTGAATTGCTTTTTTCTCATAATAAAAATATTCATACAATTGATTAATAATAGGTTCATATAAGATGTTTGAGAGCAGAAAAAGAAAGATGTGAAACCTTTTAAATAAGATTGCAGTAGTAGTGTAAAAATCTATAATGGTATGTAATTTTCCTGCTGATTTCCCTTGCTGTGATTGTACACAAAATCATGGCCAAAGAAATTCAGGGACTGAGTCATTTTGATACAGATAAAATTAATTGATGACATTTTGTCATTAATTAATTCTGAAGAGCACAAAG
The DNA here is from genome assembly GCF_029215685.1 of Pituophis catenifer annectens. Lineage (NCBI taxonomy): Eukaryota > Metazoa > Chordata > Lepidosauria > Squamata > Colubridae > Pituophis > Pituophis catenifer. The sequence continues at coordinate 41,623,327 of NW_027256887.1, read as the reverse complement.
TCATTACCTTAGAAAGCACTTCATCGTGGACCACAGTATTGGTTGTTAGTAGTACAAGAACAGTTTGAAGCAGCTTAAGTTCTTCAAGGCTATTTTCCATAAGTTGCCAAAGCATATTAATAACATTTCCAGCAGCAACCTTGGAAGAAATTGAGACATACAATTACCGTAAATGCCTAGACACAGAGGGCTCACTCTTTAAATTGGTATTGGTTTTTAAATCTCCAAAACAGTGATGGCTAACCTTTTTGTTCTTGCGTACCGAAAGGGCGCACGCATGACAACGCATGCGCATGCACCCACACCCATAATATAATGCATGCACAACCCCCCCGGTGCATGCGCATGCCACCCCCATGTGCGCTCCCCCGTGCATGCGCGCATGAACCCCCTGAAGCCCATTTTGGGCCTAGCAGGCCTCCCTGAAGCTTCCTGGAATCAAAAACAGGCTGTGGAAGTGTGCCACTCCCCCCCGGACACCCCCCACCTCCCTGTGCATGTCTACTCTGTTACAGATGTTATGTCTGCCTTGTACACAGCTTTATTCCTCTCTAGCATTCATCTCCATTGTTCAGAAATGCATTTCCTGCCTCTCTAGGAACACTTCCTGTTCCTGTTGGATGTATATAGTTATATTCTCGATGGCTTGTATAGTATTTTAACTGCATTTTGATTAAACAACAGCGCTGCAGAGACCCAAAAATCAGGTGGCTGGCGGGAGGTGCATGCACAGAGCTCAGCTGGGGTGAGGGCTTGCCTGCCAGCATAGAGGCTTACGCATGCCACCTGTGGCACATGTGTCATAGGTTCGCCATCACGGATCTAGAACAATAGATACTGAAAATATTTTGTTTTCTATTTTTATTTTTGATATTTTCATGTGTACTTAAGCATAATGTTAGGTGAGGTTTCTACAGGTGGTCCTTGATTAATGACCACTTGTTTAGCTACCATTCAAACCTAGAAGGGCACTGAATGAGTAGTAGTTATGACAGGTCCTCACACTTACAGCCACCTCAACATCCCTGTGATCATGTGACTTTGATTTGCAAACTTCCTTCCTAGCTTCTGACAAGCAAACTCAATGCAGAAGCCAGCATGAAATTATAGTCACATGAGGTCCTTACTTAATGATTCACATAGCCCTTACTCAACGACAGCAACTGGGACTGCTGGAACTGCCATCGCTAAACAATGCATTTTTTTTTTTTTTTTGCTTATGAGTACATGGCTTAATGATGGAGTTTCCAGATCTGATTAGATCATTAAGTTAATTGCTAAGGAAATAAAAAACAGTATGCTTAATCTTGAATACATATTATAATATTATGAGCTGTGGTGGTGCAGTGGTTAGAAGGCAGTATTGCAGGCTACTTCTGTTGACTGCCGGTTGCCTGCAGTTTGGCAGTTTGATTCTCACCGGCTTAAGGTTGACTCAGCCTTCCATCCTTCCGAAGTTGGTAAAATGAGGACCCAGATTGTTGGGGGCAATATGCTGACTCTGTAAACTGCTTGGAAAGGGCTGTAAAGCACTGTGAAGTGGTATCTAAGCCTAAGCGTTATTGATTTGTTCCCCAAAGTATGTATATTTATACGTTAAAGACATACATTTTCTTAAATTTAAATCATTTATTAACTTTAATACTTCTCAAAGATCTTATAAATGGGTTTGAGTAAATGATCTTAAAGCTATCAACCTTAGTAGTATTTTTAAAAATCATAATCTTTAGGATAATGCTGGGTCTTGACAGAAAATTCCCAACAGCCTTGCATATCTTTTCCTACTTCTTAGTGTTTCAGAATTATGGTTTCTGTTATATTAGCATCAATAATAGCTTCAATCAGTATATAGATCCGTGATGGCAAACCTATGGCACATGTGCCTAAGATGGCATGCAGAGCCATCTTTCCGGGTATGTGAGCTGTTGCCCAACTCACCTGCAGTTGCGCATACGTGCATGCCCCAACTGGTGTTTGGGTCTCGGGTGCGCATGCATGCAATTCAGGGGACCCAGCTGGTCTTCAGAGCTCTGTTGCGCATGTGTATGCATTTGCGCATGCATGCAAAAGTACTTGTGCACAGTGCACACATGCATATATGGTGCTCGTATCCATGCATTGCACACGTAAAAACCACGTGCATGCGCAGATGGTGCAATTGCATGTGCAGCATACAGGGGACGCCCACGCAAGCCGTGTGCATGCGCAGGTGATGAGGTTGCATGCATAGAGCACAGGGAAGCCACGTGTGAGCACAGATATCATGCACGCAGGCAAAGTGCGTGAAGCACGTACCTGTTCTGCATTTGGTGAGTAAAAGGTTCACCATCACTGATATAGATAAAACATGCAACCTAGACAATTTCTTATATTTCCTATCTTGCAGCTCCCACCAGAAGATACAATTGTACTCTCCAATTTTAATTTCAAAACAAACTCATCTATCTGATAAGAAAATAAATCTGTCTGCTCACAACTAAATAATACATGTGTTTTAGAAGATCTTATCTACTTAAAGTAAGCTCTTATCTACTTAAATTAGTAAAGTATACTAATTATATTAGTATACATTAATTCTCATAATACTATCTTTAGTTCTGAAACTGAAAGCCCAAGTGCCTAGCGAAAAGGTACTCCCAATATTCTGTATTAGTATTACAGTGGTCCCTCAGTTAATATCCCTCAGTTATTATTACACAGATCCCTCAGTTTCTATTACACAAATCTGAAATTTTCATAATTAATTCCTTAAAAATGTATAATACCAAGAAATATTCCCACTGTATAAAATCAGTCTCGTTACCTTAACCTTACCTCTGAAACAACTTCATGAGACATGAGCCTCTGGATAGCAGCTAGACACAGCTGAGTGATCTTTGGTTCTTTTGTTCCACAGCCCATTAGAAAAGGTTGAACCACTTCAGAGCTATTCTCTTTCAAAGCTTTGAAATTGAGAGAGAAAACACAGCAAGCAAAGAAAAAAGCCCAAATCAGGAATACTAAAGATATCTTTATGATAAAAATTGACATTTGATAACATATTTAGACTAGTACCCTATTTAATTTATGCTATAATTAAGCACCCTCCAATTAAATAAAGTAAATAATAGTAGAAAAACAGTAATAAATCAACACCTATAATGAAGCTGCAAATATAACCTAGATATCAAATTATTTTAAGGTATCTTCTTGTACTTCAAATGAAAAATATCATATTGCTATACAGCTGTCTACATTTTCTTACCTATTAATGGATGTTAAAAATTGTGAAAGTAGAAAAAATAGTTACAACTGAAATATATTTTTATACATGATTTTACACAATTCTTCAAAAGTTAACTAAGTTAACTGTGTGTATCTATATCTATATCTATATCTATATCTATATCTGTATCTGTATCTGTATCTATATCTATATCTAATCTATATCTATATCCATCCATCTTGGTTTTGCTACAAAAAAATTCCGACATTAATTTATAGTACAAAGTATAATAATTTTATTGCTAGTAGCATTATCATTTTATTTTTTAAAAAATGTATCTCTAAAAAAGTTCTTATTTTTAGTTTCAGAACAATAAGATAAAAGATCTTGTTTATTAGCAAACTATGGCAATAGTCCATAAGTTGTTCTCAAGTTGTCTTTCTAAAGAAACTTGATATGTATATCATGTATAGGTTTTCAAATAAATAGCTTACAACCGCTATTTCAATCAGTTTATTAAAACATACCTTCAAGATTATAACAACCAACCAATAGTGCCAATTTTCATTTAAACTTTACATACCAGAATACATTAAAAATAATCATTATTTTTATAATCAATAATCAAACAATCATTTAGCATTAGTGCTAAATTACAGCCAATCATTTTTCTTGCTAATAAGAAAACTTGCAGAACATTTGGACTAAAGTCTCATACAGTAAGCAAATATTGCCATTCCAGATGAATTTACTGTTTGCACATAATTTTTTCCATATTAAAAAAAACCAAATTGTTTTTTGAAACTTGATTATGTTATATATCATTTTTGATAAGCTGTAATGTCAAGATTCTACAGTACTAATCCAACATTTTATGCTTATTAGCTCAAGATATAGTAATAGACCAGCAAAGACCCATGTAATAATAATAATGACAACAGTAATAATGACATAATAATAACAACAACAAATACAAAGTTCTACAAATAGAAAAAGAATGACTATGGAAAGGCAAGCAAGGGTAGTAGCAATAGTAATAGGTGCCTTGGGTGCAATGCCAAAACAACTAGAGTACCACTTGAACACCACTGGTATTGACAAATTCAACATCTGTCAATTGCAAAAGGCGGCTTTACTCAGAACAGCTTCCATCCTGCGATGATATCTGTAACACCATCAAACATCCAGATCTGCTTACTCCAAGTCCTTGATAAGGACTCGATAGGTTGGCATTTAAGGTAGGCAAAAATGCCAAACCCAGTCTGAACATTTGGCTGATTGAGTGATGATCAATAAAATAATAATACAATAGAATTCTCCTTAACTCTTAATGACTCATTCTATTAAAGTTACTTTATCTATTTACATAAAGCACTCATCCTATTTAAAAAACTACTAAATTATGTAGCACTAAATTTCTTTTGTATTAGTATATGGGTATCAATACAGTTTTACTAGCTTTGGCTAGAAATCACTTCAGCAAACTACTTTTTAGCTTCAACAGAGTTAAAAAATTAAAATTAAAATACTGACTTCCAAATTCTAAAAATAATGACATTTAAATTCATATCAAACATAACACATTTTACTCATATAACTTTTTAATAAAACAAATGTTTTTATTTGTTCTGTTTGCAAATAATTACCTGCTAGGATGTCAGTGTGTCGTGCTGCTATTGTTTTTACTTTTATTATTCCTGACTCAGCAGCCTGTGGAAAAATAATTAAGAAATCACTGTTTATTTTACACTTTACATAAGTAATTATTTGTTTAATAGCACCTTAAAATGTAATTTTTATTGTTGCATAAATTTCATCCATAAAGTGTATACATACTCCTAGCCTAGTTAAATTTTACTTACTGTATTTTTCAGACTATAAGACGCACTTAAATTTAGAAGAGGAAAACAAAAAGACCTTTTTGGCCTCCCTTTTTTCTGGCCTTTTTTCGTTCCCTTTTCGAGGCTTTTTTGGACCATTTTGGGGCTTTTTGGGGCCCATTTTTTTTTTATTTGATTTATATGCCGCCCTTCTCCGGAGACTCAGGGCGGCTTACAATGCGTTAAGCAATAGCCTTCATACTTTTGTATATTTTATACAAAGTCAGCTTTTTTAGGCCATTTTCAAGGCTTTTTTGGGCCATTTTTTTTTGGGAAAAAACAGCCTGAAAAAAGCTTCAAAATGGGCCCCAAAAGCCTCAAAAACAGGCAAAAAGCCTCGAAAACGGCCCCCAAAAGGGCCAAAAAAGCCTCAAAAAGCCTCAAAAATGGAACAAGAAAAGGCCTGAAAACAGGGTGTGCAGAGGCCAAAAAATGGCTGGTGGGCGGGCGGGTCTTCGGCAATATTCGGCCTATAAGACGCACAGACATATTCGCCCCCTTTTGGGAGACAAAAAAGTGTATCTTATTATCTGAAAAATACGGTAACTAAGGTGTATTGTACATATCATATGCAGTTTCTCACTAATCATGAAAATATATCTCATCTGATTTTGATTTTTTGGAAAGTATATGAATTGTTTGAAAAAAGTCTTCCAAGTAAAAAACCTTTGTTTATATTTTCTGTTTAAGCAAATTCCATATCAATGAAACTTTTTAAAATTAAATCTCATACGTTTAACATACAGTTAGAATTCATAAAGGCAAGCAGTGAGAGAGTATACATGCATGCACGACTTAGGTTAAGAGTATCAATTTCCCAGGATAAAGAACTGGATAATTTTAAAGAACAAGAGGCTATTAGACATGGAGAACCATGTACTGAGATTTAGGAGACACACCTATTTACGATATGACAAAGCTAAAGTGAATGCAGATTTTAAGAATTGTTCTATTAGGTGCGTCATCCTAAGAGTTTGAAATAAATATAAAACAAGGCTCTTTCCTAAGATACATTTTTGGCTATCATCCAAGAAGGTCTTTTCTTTTTTCTTTTTTAAAGTACAGCAATGTGTCAATTGTCCCATTCATTTAGCTAGCAAAGAAAGACTCCTGGGCCATTGTTTAATCAAGAGTACACTTTACTGGAGCTTAAATAGTTACTGAAGAAAAGTGAAGCCAACTCTGATATTTTCAACGCAAAAAGCATAATAAACTTTTCTTTTCTCCTTTGGACTGCCCATAGTTATTATTCACTGTCCAAACATTTGCATTTTTTGTTTGGAGAACAGGCTCTTCATTCTGGCAGACATTCCCAGCAAACAACCTTGGGAGGCTGGCATTGTCCTAGGCTTTGAGCTGGCATTCTTGGCATTCCTTTAAACCCCCTCCCCTGCTTCCCTCCCATTGTTGCTAAATGTCTGGCTCAGAGTAGAAGTTGCAAAGCAAGCCGATTTCAGCCATGACATGCCGCCCCTCCAAAAAGCAGGACTAGTTCTGAAATATAACAAACAGACATACATCATTAATAACTTGACAAAACCACTACTGTACGAAAGTCACCTTGGCTTGTCATCTAGGGACACGGATGTGTCTCGCTTCCACCCATTCTGCCTCTGCTGGTGTAAACCCTTTCTATAAGATTAAATACTGTAACTTTCCCCTATGAACCCGAGGGTCAAGGATGCCTTTCACCTCAACATATTTTTCTCCCTCTATCCAAATGGGAGGGGGAGACGGTTTGATATCAGGTTGCAAATGCGAACTACGAACGGCTTCAGTGAACTACAATGGAACACTGGATGGAGGCACCTAAAATTCTTTGCTAACTTTAACTCTACTGTCACCAGATTTATGATCCAGATGATCGGAAAAGGTCCCAAGTACTTGGGGCCCAATTTCTTGCAGGGTTGCCTTGACTGCAAAATCTTGGTGGAAAGGTGCACCTTATGCCCTATTCTCCTTTTGGAGCATTCTTTTCCTATCAGCTTTTTTTTCCTGTTTTTTTTTTTAAATTTTTAAAATATACGTCAACATCAATACATGAACAGTGCAGCATCTGGGTATCATTCATTTTGGGACAAGTAGCAATAATGATATTAATATTTGTTACTTTAATAAAATTTATGAAATCCTAGTATTAATATACACTTTGGTTTTAAAGTAGTTATTCAATATTTCAATGTTCCATTTTAATGCCAATCACAATATTATTTGAGCTTATATAGTAATGCCATCTTTCAACCTCTAATATTTCGCTATACTTATTGTTTTTACTCTATTGTATAAAAAATATGTGTGCTAATATTCCCCTTATTTCTACCTCTATTCTGACTTCTAGTCAGGCCACCATTGCTAATGTAAGTGTTAATACACATGCTTATATTAAGATATATTCCTTTATTATTTAATTATTCAATGCTTCAATGAGCCATTCTGGTGCCAATCACCATATTATTATTATTTTTTTTTTATTGAAAAAGTTTTCAAATACAAATTTTTCCCCCTTTTTTCCTTCCCCCCCTCCTCCCTAACCCCCCCTCGCCACCCATCCCCCCCGTGACTTCTTCACACCAAAAACCTAATTCATAACAGATTACATAATATTTTACCATCGCCTTACTCCCTCCTCTATATACTGACCCTTACTTACTAAAAATATTATTAATATTGTTACTTTCCCCTTTTACCATACATTTCAAAAAAAAAAGCAGTCTGCTATAACATTGTATGATAACTTCTAGTTTAGCATAATATTATTATAACTCCCAATTTAGCAATAATCTGCCCTTTTTGTCCTCCCCAAAACTTATATCTATGTATTATTACAACATTTCAAAGCAACCTTCCACTTTAAGACTGTATAATAGATCCTACTTTAACATTTATTCTTTGTGTATATTAATATAACATTTCAAAGCAGCCTTCCCCATAAATCCTAATTTAACATTTATTCAACTCTATCCATTTCCTCCACTACCCTAAATATATCACTTAAACATCCCTTTTCTTAAACTAATCCATCAGTAGACTAACATATTTCCACCCACTTTCCTACAAAATTATCATGCACAACAATTCTTAATATCTTCAATCCACTGCCCACTCTGCTAATATATATATATATATATATATATGTATATATTCCGTTATTTAAAAAAAAAAAAAAGACAATAACTTTAAATTTATAATCCATATAATATCTTCTTTGATGTCTTTCCACTGGATTGTTGAGTCCCTCATCCATAATTGGGTAACGTAGCATCCTGGTGCAACAGTTTGTTCAAAGTCTTCAGTCATCATCTGCCCCCATCAGTAATGAATATCCTCATATATATATAAAAGTAAAAACAACCACCCGAGTGACATTATGATTGTATTCCATATAGTTGTAATTGTGGCTTTCATCAGGATTATTAATTCCCATCATCGTAATGGGTAACCACCAGATCTTCTGCATGCCCCAACGTAGCTCTCTTGCCTTGTAGCTCAGAATAGTTATAATATATTTATCAATACAAGAAAAAAATCCAAAATAGATAATTCAAATCCAACAGTTTAAGGCTCTTTTCACATCCCAAAATTACGGCATTGCAGAGGTCTGTCACTGTCCTCAGGATGATATTAACCAATACTTCGCCTCCACTATCTTTTCACATATTCATTCATTTTTTTAAAATCACTGGCTTCACCGTTGCTTAATTTAGAAATTTCTGTTTTTATGAGACCTATTTCTTTTTTTCTTTTCTTTTCGTGGGTTTAATTTCCATCCTGTTTTCCTTTCTACAAGTTGTATATCAACTGATCGGTTTTCATTCTGCTTTATAAGTTGATCTTGTTGGTTTTGTTTTTGTATCTCATATTTCTTTTTTGCCAATTGCATATCAGCTAATTGATTTCCATACTTGTCTTTAACTTGGTGAATCATCACGTTGAAATCAGATGCCGCTTCTCTCATATTTGTAGATAATCCAGCTGGAGTATCGAGAGAATCCAAAGACAATTTGTCTACCGCAACCTCTGTAATTCGATGTTTTCCCTTTATTTCCAACTCCTTCTGCTTATCCTGTATTGTGCCTATAGATGTTAAGTTCATTTTCAAAATTTTTTGATAAAATTCTTCCGCTTTTTCAACAGTATCTAATTGGTATCTTTCTCCTTGATATCTCAATATTATGCCAACTGGGGCATCCCACCTAAATGGAATATTTCTGTATTTTAACTCAGTCACCAGAAAACCAAATTTCTTCCTTTCCATTAACATCTTGGGGGGGAGCTCTTTGTAGATCCATATCTTTCTTCCATACAATTGCAAAGTAGAATTGAAGGAATTTTGCACAATATTATTCCTAATTTCCTTATCTGTAAAATAAATCACCACATCTCTAGGCAATTGCCTTTGCTTTGCAATCCAGGAGTTTATTCTGTACACTCTGTCAATCCTACAAAACACTTCCTCAGGTTGAACCTTTAAAATCCCAGCCAGAATTTCAGAAGATATTTTCCTTAAATCATCTCTGTTATTTTCCTGCAAACCTCTGAGTCTGATCGCATATTCTGTAAAATTGTAATGCACCATTAGGACCTCTCTTTCAATCCGTTGTTGTAAATTTTCTGCATTACAAGACTTTTGTTCAACCTCCATTTTAGATTTTTCTTCTGAGCTATTGTCTTGAATATTTGTCAAATCATTTTCAATTTTTTGTATTTTATTATCCAAATTGTCCTCAATTTCTTCCACTTTAGACTCTAATAAGTTAGTATTTTCATCCAACTTAATCATAAATCCTACAAAACCATTAGCCATTTTTATAATCTTTCGATCCAGAATATCAAACTTTAATTGCACTAATTCTTTAATTTCCTGCTTAAATTTTTCAAAGTTCTGATTCACAATCTCATCCCTTCTTACAATCTCCTCCAAAAGAAATTCAATTATATTAAAATCAGTTTTCTGAGACTGGAGCTTTAAAACTTGGTCACGTAATTTGTTAATGGGGGAATCCCCCCCCATTGCTTGTTTGTCCGGCTTTAATGCCATGTTTCAACACAGACAAACTATTTTTTTTTTAAAAAAAGAAGAGAGGCAGCAGAGAAAAAAAAAAAACTTCTTTCCAACCAAGATCAATATCAAATCTCCAGGAAGAGAAAAAACACAAAAGTAGAGCTTTATTTTCAAGTGTAGCCAAAAATATTTATTCAGCTACTTTGTATCTCAATAGGAAACGGAAGGACTCTCCCTTTCAGCCCCTTCTCAAGCCTCGGCAATCGCCCTTTTTAAAGATTCTTTTTTCCTTTTCCTTTTCCTTCTTCAATAATTGTTATAAAATAAGTGAGATACTTGCAATTCAGGGTCACAGGTCCGGCTCAAATCCCTTCAAATGTAACCAGGAGCATTTATTCTGCTACTTTGTAACTTAATAAGAAACGGAAGGACTTTCTCTTTTCAGCTTCCCTGCTCCAGTTTCGGCAATCGCCATTTTAAAAGGTCTTTTTTACTTTGTTGAATATCCTTTGCGAAATAAGTATTAATACTTGCAATTTAGGGTCACAGGTCCAGATCCAAATCTCATCATCTTTAGTTAATCTGTTAAATATCTTAAGAAGCTTGTCTTCGTAGCCTTGTTCTGCAAAAAGGCAGAAGTCTCCCAACGCCCGGAGCGGGCGGCGAGTGCTATAGGGAGCTTCCTCCGCCCGCCCCCAAGAGTAAAAAAAAAAACCCTGGGGGCTACGGAGAGCTCTACCTACACTCACCTGCTCTATCCCACATTTCCTCCTGGAAATGGGGTTTTTCGAGCCGCCTTTGCGCTGTACAGGCGGCTCTTTACAGGCGAAGGGGCTGGCGGTCCCGAGAGACCGTCTGGTGGCTACGAAGAGCAAACCGGAAGCCAATCACCATATTATTTAAACATACTTAATAATATCATATTTCAACTTCTAACCCTTCCATCTAGCTATTACTTTATATAAGAGTGTGTATTCTTATTTCTACTATTCTAGTTTTTAATCAGGCCATCATTATATTAAAAAAATAATAAAGATTCCCCCCCCCTTTTCTATCCATCTTGCCCATTTTAATACTTCAGTTCTTATTCACTTTTTAGCTTGCCTCCCATACTCCACTCTTGGATCCTTGTCTCTATCTACATCTGTATCTTCATTGTTCAGTCTAAACATTTCTCTCATCTCTATCCTCCTATGCTGCCTGATCTCCAGAGTATCTACCCAGGCCCCTATCTCCTTTTCAAAAGTATTTTCCTGCTTATCCAATTCTATTTTTAAATCTCTTAAAGTACTTTCCCCTAGGTTTATTTCATCAGTCATTATTATCTTTATTATCTTCTCCTTCACAATTTCTTGCTTTATTTGCTGGTTTTTCTGTTCTGTCTTTTCCTCCATTTTTTCTGTTGTCTCTTCTCTTTCCTGGAATTTTTCATTATCAGTTGCAGGGTATTTTCTATTTTCCCATTTATGCCATGCAATAGATTCTTTATCTCCCTGTAATTCTTTGTCATAGTGTCCTTAATGCTTTGGAACATCAACACCATTTCTTTTGAAATTTCACTTATTTCACCTTGATGGAGCATCTTGTCTTATTTTAGTAAGTCCCGCTGTTACCCAAAAACAATATATTCAAGCCTAATGTTGCTCTTCAGAAAGTACAATGCTCATAGTTCTTTATATTCCAGGATTATTCAATCAGTTCCATTTAGATAGTCCAGAAAGCTTTCCAAAAATCAGAAGTCACTTTGCTTTACTTAAGGTTCTTCCTTATTCCCACAGTTGAGTCTCTAGTAATCATAAAGTAGATAATTATAGAACACCACAGTCCTCCAGATTTAAGGGCTGACTTGGCTTGGGTTTGGTGGCCCGCTTAGTTTTTAAAAAGTTTGTGATGGGCAGGGTGATTTGAGCAAATTCAGGAATAAATTGCTGGGAAAAGTTGGCAAAGCCGAGGAAACTCTGCAGTTGATATTCAGTTAAACAAGTGTTCAGAAACTGAGGAAATTAAAAAAAATGTCTGTCTGACAGAAAAGTCTTTTATTGCAGGTTTAACAATTAAAAATCCATGGACATGTCCACAGTGCTTTAAGCAAATTGTTGAATATAAAAATATGCACTCTAGTACATTTCCTTATAGAGTGGCTTCATAGTTGTGTTGTCAGGCTGTCAAGTTAAAAAACAAGATGATATCTTGCTTGCATGTTTATCTTTGCAAGCAGATTATCTAATGTAAAAAGTGTCAGGGTGCTTTAGGAAAAATCTCATCAGTCAGATAAATATATTTTTGCTATTCTTACCATATATACTCAAGTATAAGCCGACCCGAATATAAGCTGAGGCACCTAATTTTACCACAAAAAAACTGGGAAAACTTATTGACTTGAGTATAAGCCTAGGGTGGGAAATGCAGCAGCTACTGGTAAATTTCAAAAATAAAAATAGATACCAATAAAATTACATTAATTGAGGCATTAGTAGGTTAAATGTTTTTGAATATTTATTTCAAAGAAAAACAGTAAACCAGCTCTGTAAGTGGAAAAGAGGGTCAACAAAAACAATATGGTATCAACAATAACTTTAAAAGTACAAAAACTTTAGCTCAATCAGCAACCAAGCTAAAACACAAGAGTTAAAATCCTTCAAAACTGGATTCCTCCTCCTCATCTGTATGTCCAAACAGAGCTTCAGCTTTAGCTGGTGTGAGGTTATCAGCATAGACATTGTCATCATCACTGAGTTCGCAGTCATCACCATCACTGCTGTTGTTCTCATACAAAGCGCTGTCTTCACTGCTATCCATAGCATTACCAATGCACATTTCTTGAAGGCGCATTGCACCATGTCCTCTGGAATCTCTTCCCATGCATCACGAATCCACTTTGCTATCAATTCTATGTCGGCCTTCATCAGATTTCCAACTTTTGTCAGTCAGGCTTGACCAGATGACATCCATTCATGCCACATCATTTGCACACTGTCTTTGAAAGGTTTATTTAAACACACATCAAAGGGCTGCAATATAGATGTAAACCCACCTGGAATAATGGCCAAAGTAACTTGAGAAGACTTTGCCAATTTTTTTATGTCATCAGATGTGTGGGCTCTGAACATATCCCAAACTAGAAATGATGGTTTTTTTTCTTTGAAGGCTGCTCTTGGTCGTGTGTTCCAAATTTCTTCCAGCCATTTTTTTGTTCCATCTCCATCCATCCAGCCTTTAATATGTGCGCACACTGTAATTCGTGGTGGGAATTTAACCTTTTTAGGCAAGGTCTTTCTTTTAAAAATAATGACAGGCCACAGCTTAGTTCCATTAGCCAAACATGACAGAACGACTGTGAAATGCTTTTTTTCATTTCCTGTGGTTCTGAGTAAAATAGTTTTGTCTCCCAAACTTGCCACAGTTCTGTTGCTTGGAAGATCAAAGGTCATAGGTATTTCATCCATATTCCCAATATTTCCCAGGTCATAATTATGGATCCTTCTTTGTTTTATGATGAATGAATGGAATGACATCACTTTTTCATCAAGGTCAATTGGCAATAGAATGCAGCAAGACAGATACTCTTCACCACGGAAAACAGATACCCCCAAAAGAATTGCACTCAAAAGACATCACAAGACCCAAAACATGTCCTTGGATCACCAAGAGAGCTGACAGTAATTCAGGATTTGGAGAGTTTGGTATGATAATATTCCAGAATGTGATGACATGACTAGCCTGTGTTAGGGCTCATACTATAGACGCTGTGTTACTGCGTGCGCTGCATTACTACATACGCTGCCTTACCGCATGTACACAACATAGCTTGTATAGTTTGAGGCCTAACACAGGCTGATGATATTCCAGAATGTGATGACATGACTGTTTGCATAGAGCAACCTGTGTTAGGGCTCATAATATACACGCTGTGTTATATACGCACTGTGTTACTGCATGCGCTGCGATACTGCATTCGCAGCATTACCGCATATGTATGGGAAGTGCTAACGCAACACATGCAGTAACCCAGTGCGTACACAACGCAGTGTGTATATTATGAGCCCTAACACAGGCTGCTCTATGCAAGCATAGTCAACACTGGATCCAGATTGGGGTTAATAAGTAAATAAAAAATAAAATATAGCAGACTAAGTACTGTAAATAAATGTACTGTATATCCAAGACCAGAGATATACCAGTACTTGTATTCAGCAATGCTTGGGCGGAGCAAGGGGGCGTGACCAAGCACAGGTAAGACTGTAAAGGCTACGTCATTGGTCACAGCCCTGGAGAAGAGGTTGCAGAAAAAAATGCTTTCAGAAGCCTCTGACGATCAGGCAACTCAGCTGGGATCGCCAGAGGCTTTTAAAGGCAATTTCCCCCCCTAAAACCTCTTCGGCTGAAGAGGTTGCAGAAAAAATGCTTTCAGAAGCCTCTGACTATCCCAGCTAAGTCGCACAATCATCAGAGGCTTTTTTTTTTTACTTTTAAAAGTATTTTTTTGGCCGAAGAGGTTGTAGAAAAAATGCTTTTAAAAGTTTAAAAAAAAAAAGGCCTCTGATGAGGTGGGTGGGGTAAGCGAGTGGCGACCGGGCCGGGGACCGGTTTGGAGGCATGGCCAGCCAATGTTATTACCGGTTCTCCGATCTACTACAAATTTTTATTACAAAGCATTTTTTTCTGCAACTGGGAGCAACCCACTACTGCTGCAGGCGCCTGCAGATGAGTGGGAGAGACCGGAGAACACTCCACTGCACCGAAGAACAGGTAAATGGGACCCTCACTCGAGTATAAGCCGAGGGGGGCTTTTTCAGCATAAAAAATGTGCTGAAAAACTCAGCTTATATACGAGTATATACGGTATATTGTTCAAAGGCTCTACTATTGAAATAAATATACTGTTGTTGCTTCTTTGCTGAAATGTGTCTATTTGCCTTAGCCAAATCATGTGCAAAAATACAATTTATTTGCTTATTTAATTTAATTTATATCTCCTCCCATTTCACTTTTATGTGACTCCAGGTGAGTAGAATATAGAATACACAATTGTAAAATAAAAATAAAACACATAGCAGTCAAATATTATCTGATCCATCATTCTCACAGCCAGGAGATGAGAGCTATCAGGCTTAGGCACAAGAGCAAGTTTTCAAGATGTTATGAAAGTCTAACAGTAACAGGGCAATCTAATCTCAGGAGTGATGATGTTCCATAGGACAGTTGCCATGGCAGAAAAGGTTCTCCTTCTGGGCAGCATCAGCCAACACACCCTTGCCAAAGGTACCCAAAGCAGGCTCTTCCTGCCAGATTGGATAGGATTGGCAGAAACAATTAGTAGGGAACTCTTTATTATATAACATAGTTATATGTTATATGAGCCCTTGGAGGGTAGAGCTGAGGACTTTGTACAATATCTCTATGACAAAATCGCTCAGATTCGGGAAAATTTGGACTCTGACTGGGTAGATTCGGGAGGGAGGATGGAGGCAAGTCTTGAGAATATTACATGGGAAGAGTTTGATTCTGTGACTCCGGAAAACGTGGACAAGATACTGGACAGACTGAGCGCGGCCACATGTTTATTGGACCCATGTCCCTCCTGGCTGGTGCTGGCCTCTCAGGAGGTTACACGAGGCTGGCTCCAGGGGATTATAAATGCTTCCTTGAGAGAGGGTGCCTTCCCCGCCGCCTTGAAAGAGGCGGTGGTGAAGCCTCTCCTCAAGAAGCCTTCCCTGGACCCAGCAGTGTTAGCTAATTACCGTCCAGTCTTCAACCTTCGCTTCGTTGCGAAGGTTGTTGAGAGTGTGGTAGCGCGACAGCTTCCTCAGTACTTGGATGAATCGGCTTATCTAGATCCGTTCCAGTCGGGCTTCAGGCCTGGATACAGCACGGAAACGGCATTGGTCGGATTGGTAGATGATCTCTGGAGGGCCCGGGACAGGGGTTGCTCCTCTGTCCTGGTCCTATTAGACCTCTCAGCAGCTTTTGATACCATCGATCATGGTATCATGCTGCACCGGTTGGAAGAGTTAGGGGTGGGGGGCACCGTGTTGCGGTGGTTCTCCTCCTTTCTCTTTGATCGGTCGCAGTCTGTGTTGACAGGGGGGCAGAGGTCAACCCCGAGGCCCCTTGTATGTGGGGTGCCACAGGGGTCGGTTCTCTCACCCCTTCTGTTCAACATTTATGTGAAGCCGCTGGGTGAGATCATCCATGGTTTTGGGGTGAAGTATCATCAGTATGCTGATGATACTCAGCTATACATCTCCACCCCGGACCACCCCAATGATGCCCTTAAAGTGATGTCCCGGTGCCTGGAGGCTGTACGGATCTGGATGGGGAGGAACAGACTCAGGCTCAACCCATCCAAGACCGAGTGGCTGTGGTTTCCGACATCCCGATATAGTCAGTTGGTGCCATCACTGACTATTGGGGATGAGTCATTGCCCCCCACGGAGAGGGTTCGCAACCTAGGCGTCCTCTTGGACTCACGGCTGTCTTTAGAAGAACACTTGACGGCTGTGGCCGGGAGGTCTTTTTATCAGGTTCACTTGATTCGCCAGTTGTGTCCCTTTCTGGATCGGGACTCGTTAAATACGGTCACTCATGCCCTCGTCACTTCATGCCTGGACTACTGTAATGCTCTCTACATGGGGCTCCCCTTGAGGAGCACCCGGAGGCTCCAGCTGGTCCAGAATGCGGCCGCGCGGGTAGTTATGGGAGCAGCATGGCGCTCCCATGTGGCTCGCCTCCTGTGCGAGCTGCACTGGCTCCCTGTGGTCTTCCGGGTGCGCTTCAAGGTCTTAGTTACCACCTTTAGAGTGCTCCATGGCTTAGGACCGGGGTACTTACGAGACCACCTTCTGCCACCAATAGCCTCTCACCGCCCAGTATGCTCCCATAGAGAGGGGCTTCTCAGGGTGCCGTCAGCCAAACAGTGTCGACTGGCGGCCCCCAGGGGGAGAGCCTTTTCTGTGAGGGCACCCACTATCTGGAATGAGATCCCCCCAGAGATACAGAAGATTCCGGATCTGTGCACTTTCCGCCGTGCCCTCAAAACATTCCTGTTTCAGCAGGCTGGCCTGGCCTAACTTTCCCTTTATATTGCTTTTGATTTTATTTTAAACTGGGATGTCTTGAATTATCTAGGACCAGAGTGTTTAGTATATTTTAATTGGTTTTTTTTTTAACGTTTGTATTACATGTATTTTTATCATTCGCTGTTCACCGCCCTGAGTCCCTCAGGAATAGGGCGGTATATAAATTTATTTAATAAATAAATAAATAAATAAATAAATAAATAAATAAATAAATAAATAAATTTCCTTGGCTAATATTACTGAATGGTAAAATATCAGTCCGCATAGACTATATCCCACACATTTTTGTGGTTCCAGGATGAAAATTGAAGAACCAAGGGGCTGTTTTAGGTTCTACCATATTAAGTCTTGAAACGTTTAGAGGACTCTTACAACAAATGTACACTTCTTTTGCTTACTAATGCTACAATACATGAGAGTTAATACTTGCCAAAGGTGGGACTTTGTTGATGGGAACTCAATAAAAAAAGAAGCTCTTTTGTTAACTAAACGTTAGGCTGTAAAGTTTTAACTTCAGTGTTTAGGATCTTTAAATATAGAGACAGTTAAAATCACAATGCTATACAATTTGACAACATAACTGCTGTCCTCTGGCAATTGAAGCTTTTAGATATTCTTAAAGGGTAGACCTCAACAGGGGATATCATAATAGTTTAAGCATGATGCAATCAAGGTATAAATAACAATTGCCAGATGGGGCTGATTCAGACATAGTTGCTATTCATCTAACCAAATTTATTGTACTCTATAAGTATGATTTCACACAAAGCATTCATATTCTCTCTCTAGATTTAAGTTCTTTTTTTCTTTGAAGCTACAAAAAAGGAATCTGAATAATATGGCTGCTGGGATGGTGCAACGACTGCATCCTAAATAAATTAAAATTCTGACAATGTATACTTGGCAGTATTAAAACACTTGTTAATTACATGCTCATATTATTTGATCCTTAATTGACCAATGACTATTATATTCTAACATGTCAGGCATGGAAGAGAATGATATGTAAATGACATATACAAACTTACCAGTAACTATTGTGGATATTGTGGATACATCTTACAAATCTGAAATCTCATCAAAGTTTGAAAATCTATCTGTGGTAGATTACCCTACTTCTGATACCAGCACTGCTGGCCAAGTGGGAAAGTTAATATTATGGTATAGAGATGAGTACAACAGACACCTATTTATCTATACAGGTAGTCCTCGATTTACAACACTTCATTTAAAAGTTACAAAAGCACTGAAAAAAGTGACATGATCTTTCCCCACACATACGACCATTGCAACATCCCTATGATCACGATCAAAACTCAGATGCTTGCAAACGATTCATATTTTTGACAGTTGCAGTGTCCTGGGGTCATGTGAACAGCTTTTGCAACCTTCTGACAAGCAAAGTCAATGGGGAAGCCAGATTCACTAACAACTGTGTTACTAACTTAACAACTGCAATGATTCACTTAACAACTGTGGCAAGAAAGTTAGTAAAATGGGCAAAGCTCACTTAACAAATGTTTCATTTAGCAACATAAATTTTGGGCTCAATTGTGGTTTAATTTAAGGACTACCTTAAATTAAGTATATATAAAACAGAAGTCTCCTTTGATTATGACAACACTATTATCAGGTCATTTCAAACAAGACTTTGAACTGAAAATTACCCTATAAAAAGACAGCCAAATTAGGTACAATGTTATTGTATGTTGAGAGACTATTTTGAGCAGAAATAGATATCGAAAAGACAACGTGCAGGAGACAGAACAGTATCCTACATTCAGTACACGAGACAGAAAATAAATTAATCTGAAGAAGGAACGCAACCGACAGCGCGGGCAAAGTAAAGGAAGCGATGCAATCGGACAACTATGGCGAAGACATCCACGCGTCTCAATCCAAGTGTTTTCAGTTGACAGGGAGAAAAACGACGGCACCATCATACCCAACGACTTCGAGAGAATCCCTCCAGGACAAAAGAGAAAGAGAAGCCAACACAATTTCATACGCGCGCCCAAAGGAAGCCTAGTACTGTAGAGAGAGATCCCTGCGCCAATTCCCGCTCACCTCTTTGACGGGAGGGAATTTTTTGCGGCACTCCAGGCTCAAGGCCCGTAGGTCGCCCTGCATATTTTCCAGCAGTTTCTTCACGGCCTCAGGACTGCTGGTGCCGGCCATGGCTCTGCCGAGGGATCAGCACAGTAGCGGGGGCAAAGAGAGAAGGCCCACAATGACCAGCCGGCCGAGCCAGCCTCACCCGTCGTTCGAGGGGCGTCCCCGAGTCAATAAATCCCGGAGGAAAGTATTGTTGCCTCAAGAAGGCAATCCTCCTCCTCCTCCTTCTCCTTCTTCTCCTCCTCCCCCCGCAGGGGCCGGTCCGGCCGCGTCCCAGTCCACGTCCACTTCAGCTCCCACAATGCCAAGCGTGCACACGTCAGCCCGGCTTCCGCACGCGGAGCGGCGGTGGGGGGGAGAGGCGGAGCGGGAGCGCTGGGCGACGACTGGGCGACTCGGAGAGCGTTCCCCCAAGCGGCCCTCGGAGTCAGGTGGGCTTCGTGACCTGGGAGTACCGCGACTTTTGATTCCGCGGCAGGTGGAGTGCCAATATCGGGACTCAGTCCCGACACAAATGAAATATCCGGTATTTTCTTCAGCTACAGCATCGGCGGTGTGTGTGTGTGTGTGTGTGTGTCTATGGTTCTAAGCACTGTTTTTCAGTTTGCTCTGTTAAAGATAAGGCGCAAAAAGTATATCTTAATTGTAGTTCAGTAGGCTTTGTTTTTAGGTAGGTACGGTATATGGAAGATTGCCAGCTAACGAATAGGGTCAACAAACGATTCCTCTTTGTTACACTTTCGAAGTAGATCTCCTTGCCTCTTTTTCGACTTTCATTTAATTGGGTTTGTTCCTGCTAGCATTGTGGGCTTTGATCCTTCCTCTTATATTTATTTCATCTGTTTCATGCAGTATAATAATGTACTTCCATCATAGAACATGAACTATTCTTTTTTGCATTACCTACGGGCAGAGGTCTGGTGGTCTATGGATGCTTTCTTCGTTTAGAGTGGGAACTGCTTCAGGAGATTAATAAATGTCACTATATGAAAATGCATGTTGTACATTATCCTAGAATTTGTGTTTAAAAATACAGATTGTATTTTTAATGTCTTCTTGGTGATACCAAAAGCTTTTCCTTGGCTGAGTTTTTAAAAAGACAAAAACTCAAGTATGTCATTGAATGGAAAAATTAGGCAACTCACCTTTCATATTCAATTTAAAGCATTGCTCCATTAAAATTAAGAGGACTGTCAATGGTATCATGTGATATAGATGATTTTAATAACATGACAGTAAAACAGTCATATAATTAAACTTAGGTTTATGTACATGATTGAATTGTGTTTAGTACAGCTATTCACATGCTTAAAAGTCTTAGCTTCTGAAATATTTTAATTATCATATCCTGTCACATGGCCTGTAATTGAATCTTACATTATGTTGAGGTAAGAATGCATATAGCTCTTCAAGAAACTAAAGGTAATGCTGATGGGAATATATTATATGAATTAAGTAATAGCTCTTGATTTTATTCCATATTTTGAAATGAATTGTGAGACTTTGTGATATTGCTTTAATTGCTTTAGTTACTGAATTTATTCCCTTTTGGGATAAGCATTTTGCAAGATAGGGAATAAGAAATAGTAAGCTAAAGAAACATAAGAAAACATAGCTAAAACAATTTCAATACTATTTACTATATTCCATTGAGCAAAGTGGACATGGGGCATCTTAGCGACCATGACTTATAGCCAAAATTCTTGTCTCAATTGCCATCAATTGAGGACTACCTGACAAAACAACAACCAATCAATATGAAATCATATTTCTTACTCATGTGTTCCTTACTGTTTAAAATAAGATTATGATTTGCATATAAGATATTTTTTCTTGTAAGATGATTCATCTTTTTATACTTCCAGACTGAAGGGATACTTCCTTGAAATATGACTAAAGCTAGATTGCAGTTCCAGTTGTGTTATTTGTATTTCATGCACAGTTACATTAATTAAATTAGTGTTACATAATACTTAGCTGAATATTACCAATAGCTTCAGTATTTTTTTTTTTAATAACTGGCATTTAGGACTAATGAGACCTTGACTGGCATTTCATTTTTTTTCCATTTCTAGTTTACTAAATGTAAATAGTAACTTTTTAATTATAGCTTCTATATTGCAATATATAGCTATGTAATTGCTAGGAGTTGAAAATGACTCGATGGCACATAATCTATTTTGTAAGATTTATTTTTCTGAAAATCAATTGAAACTATTTTCTATATACTGAAGATAATGTTCTTTTTATTCAAATTACTATGGAATCACTAATTAAAATTATATTTGGTTGTTACTTATTTGCCATATGTGTGTATGAAAAGAATCCATTATTCCATAATATTTAATGTGTGAAGGAATCTTTGTTAGTATTATAATTTCCTGTAATAATTGATATTAATCAGTCAAGGTTGTGCTGATGTATTGAACTGAAGACAAATTGACTTACCAAACAAGTTTAGAAAAATGAAATGTAAGCAGTTCTGCACCTCAAAATTTGTCACAAAATAACAATTCTTAAAAAATTAAAATTAAATTAAAAAATTAAAATTCAATAAGCATGTCAGTGTAAGGCTATGATTGGCACTGGAGAGACCAATCTTTAACTCCATCCTGTTACAGAATCTCACTGGGTAGCTTTGGGCCAGGATGATGATATATTACTTGAGTTGAGCAAAAGGCAGAATGTTAATTTAATTAAATCTTGAACTTGCACAATATTCTCTGGAATCTGTTTGGTTTAGTTCCATTTCTATATGACCTTTAGCCTACCAACTACCAATGGCATTTATAAATTTAAAAAGATAGTGCGGTGAAAGGAAAACACCAATCTCTTTTTGAGTAATGTAGAACAAAGTTATTTTCACAGACTCAGTGGCTGCTGACCTTAAAGACTGTTCTGAAGAAAGTAAAGATAGTGGTTGCAGAAGAAGGTTGAGGGAGATGCCTGAGAAAAGCCTGCAGATATAGCATCATTACTAGGCTTGTACAAACTACCCCACCCTTCTATACTGCCTAGCCTGGATTTGACAATGCCCAGGCAGAGAGTCCTTAAAGCCTTTCTCAGAGGGAAGTGAGCCAGCTAAATTAGGGGGTGGAAAATGCTGTTACCTCTATAATCATAATACTGTTGGCTGTTAACTTTAGATACATTTGTAGGCAGGTTTACCTGAACATGCGTATGTATTTGTGTAGTTAACTAAACCATAGTTCTGCTGATGTACAACACTAGAAACAGTACAAAAATAGCGAAGGCAGGTTAATGAAGTGGGCAGAGAAATAAAGCATGATTGAACACAGTGGTACCTATGTACTCAATTGCTTTGAAACTCATTTGAATTTGGTACTCAACACATTTTGACATGAAAATGTTGTGCCAGTTCTCATTTTGCTTGGTACTCAACCCACAAACTAGAACTTGTTAGTGTCAGAGGCCTTGTGACTCACTCCATTATTCCTTATGGGAAAAATTTGTTTGGTACTCATTGTGTTTAGTACTGATCATGCCTCTCAGAACTGATTAAGGATGATTAAGGATGAGTGCTGAGGTAGCACTGTATATGTATTCCCATAAGATCCCTTTTTAAAGGACTGTTCAAAGACAAGGCAGGGGCCATGCACATATCTGGGGTTGGGAATGGGAGTGCTGTTCCAGATAGCAGAGATCACAACAGAGAAAACCCATTTCCTGCATCTCATCAGATGACCCTGCCTGATCAATCCGTTTAATGCATATCAATTCTTTCCAATTGTAAAGGGTGGGCAGAAACTATGGAGATCGTCCTTTAGACAGACACTCTGCCATTGATGAATTTATAGTTGGCAACCAACCCTTGAATTTCAAACAGAAACTAATTGGCAGCCAATACAAGTCATGAATCAGAGGCATTACATGTGTATAGCCAGTACTGCCCATGGTGCTGTATTCTGGGCACTGCATCTTCAAAATGGTCTTTAAGGACAGCCCCATATAGAGTTCTCTGCAGTTATCCACAGGTGCAGTGATCCAGGTATGAGTGACTTTCTGTAGGATTTTCTGGTCCAGGAATGGATGCAACTGGTGTACAAAATTTTCCTGGCCACAATTTCCACCTGCTCTTTGAAGCAGGATTGCAGGTAACAGAAAAATCACAAATTTTGTACCAGTCCTAAATAGAGAGGTGCGACCCTACTTAGGATTAAAGATAAAATTAGCCAGTCTTGCTAGGGTTGAACCTGAGTTGATTTTACCCTATCCAAATTTTCATCACATCCAGACATTGGGACAAGTACTTGATAGCTTTACTTGGCCAGCCTACTGTAAGATTCATGTACAGTACTGATGCTGCTTGAGATGATGAAACTCAGCAGTCTCATGGCTATGTTATTCAGAAGGGGTGAGGACTTAAAGTACTGTGGTACCCTACATTTCAGAGGCTTTGGCCACAAACCTTCTCTTCCTGACAGCATCGACTGAAGCTGATTATAAAAGAATCAGAAAACACAGCATCCCCACTCCTAATCCCTCTTGGGACTCAAAGATCCCACAATCCCTAATTCCTCTTGGGAATCGGAAGATCCCACAAATCAATGGTATCCAAAGCTTTGGATCCAAAGATCCAGGAGAAACAGGGCACCCTTCCCATGGCTCTGCTGGAAGTCATCAAAAAGTGTGACCAGCATCCCAATAGTCTGCCCCAATCTGAAACTTGCCCGAAACGTTATCAATATAATCTCTTTTCTCCAGAATTCACTAAAGGCACAGCCTAATCACCACCTCAACTTTTTCTGAAGTTGGGTCCAGCATTGATTTGAGGAGGGGCATACTACCATTTGGACCAACTGTCTATCATTCCCCAGGGGTCTTCACCAATCAGGAGAGAAAGTAAACAGAGTTCCCAGGACTGTAAGCCCAACCGCTTTACAGTCCTGGGAACTCTGTTTACTTTCTTAACAGTTAAGAGTCCATCATATTATAGGTTGAACATTTGAAATATCAGTTGAATCAAGTGTTTTAGCTTAGTCTGCATCATGACGTGTCAAGTGTTTACGTTTTCACCAAAAACAAGTGTTCTAAATTAATTGGGATTTAATTTAGCATAGCAAGATTGTATATTGCCTTGATTTATATATCACACTAATACATGATATGGTTTGGTTTTGGTCTTATGCCAAACCCACTTAATATGCAACTATAGTTTTAACAACCATAGTTAAGCAAACCATGTCTAAGCAGGCTGTGAACCTAACATGTATTATGTATAATTTTCTAAATCAGCTGCTTGGAAAATACAAGTGTAAATTATATAATTGTCCAACCAATTTTATAAAGCAATGCATTCTGTGAAAGATATCAAATAAAATAGTGGTGAGGCATTTCTATGATGTGGACAACTCAAATGTCAGTCCTATACATAATCAGTTCAGAAGAATTTAGTTCGGTGTAAATATGAGTAGAATTGTCCCAGGTTTCACTCATTCATGCCATTGTACAGTTAAAAAAAATGACACATTTTTTCAGAACATTGATTTTCAGATCTTCAAGATGGCTGAAAATTTGGCTGTGGCCAAATTTGTATTTGTATTTGATTCAATGATGGCATATTCATTATTAAATGAAGTATGTTATTTCTACAACCATACAGCAATTATCAAAGGTTTGAAAAAAAGCCAAGAAAACTAAAGGCGTTGAATAGCTTTATTGAAATTTTTATAAATAAAACATGCGCATTTCAAATGTAAACCCAAGTGAACTCAAGTGCAGACAATTTTCAACCTCTGTCATGCAGGAGGCTAGCTTACATTGAAAAAAAAGCAGCTTTAAAATACCAGGATTAAACACCAGCTTTTAATATCAAAGTATAAAGCAAAGCCATGTCCACAAACCTAATTTTATCCTGGTCAAATGCAATTTTAAACTTTTAAATGCTAACATAAATAAATAATTTACCAAAATGTGCACTCACAGAGTGAACTTTATTTACAATACACAATTTATAACCTATTGTATTTGCTTAGTTCAAGTGAAGATCATACTTTTTGCTTTAACAATGGTGGGACCTTAGGTAGTAGATATGTGAAGTGTGCCTCCACACTTAAGAGAGTTTCTATCAAAGACAGTATTGTATATGAATCAACAATACTTTTCTTCAACTATCAAAGGGAAAGCGGCAAACAAAAACATTTCAAACGGTCACACTTATTTTTGGCATCCCATACTCCTGCAACACGATTAAAACCCAATTCAAGGTATGTATTTATCTACTTATTGTACAGGTTCTGACTCTTGAACATGCAAATGCCAATTCTTCTATATTAAGTAAAGTTACCTTTTGAAATAAGATGTAAGGCTATGGTGAATCCACCAAGAACGCACATGAAAAATTAGCAGACCTACCTTTGAACCAGTTGCCTATTAACAAATTTGAAGGCAAGTTATATGGAAAAGTCATCTAAGCTTGATGCACAGTCATTACTATGAATACAGTATACTATTAAAAATTGGAACCTATTACACTGTATGTAGTTTGTAAACTGTCAAACTACTAAAAATTGGGAGGAAGAGGGATTTACAGCACAGTCAAAATTTTTGGACTGACACCAGATTAAAGTTACGCACATCTTATAAACAAGATAACAGGGATTATGTTTACAAAGTAGATCCAACAAGCAATGAGGGATACTTACATTTAATTGAAAAATTCAATTCCTTAATGCAGCATGAAATCCAGAACCTGTTCCACAGCAGCAGTAAGATGAACATAATATTCTGGAAGATTACTTTTATTACAAAAGGTTAAAACACCTTTTCCAAGTCATTTTATCATGATTAAGTTTCTTTTTAATCAACATTTGATGGAGACACTTGAAAATCTGACATTCCAAGAATGTTGCTGCATTGAGTTGAATATACTAGTCAATGTTTTTGTTACTGGTCTAAGGACATATCCATTGAAAAACTGAGGTTTTGCAGTAATATTCTTGGGGTATTGAGAAAAAAAACCAAATCCACAAATTGTCAATATTAATTTGCATCCAAAACAAAGAAACTGTAATTCATCCAGATTGCAGCAGAAATTGTAAAGGGATTTATTTTGATTTCCTATATAGCTTGTAAATACAAGATTGCTAAGATATTAGAGACAAATTCTAATGTTTTCATTGTGTTTCACTTCAGGTACTGCACAAGTTAAAATGTAATAAGGATTTACATTCTGTCATCTGAAATATCCCATCTCAGATTTTATTTTTAATTTGGTGGATAATTTCATTTTTTAAACCGAGAGCTCCCATCAGGAAGTTCTTCTCTGTATGGCTTCTAGTTCTTCGATTAATTAGTGTGCATACAATTTTCATTCTCTATATCATTGTCATTCTCATTACTGTCTTCATCACTCTCTAATGGAATGCCTGTAGCAGCAGAAGCACCTTGTTTAGTTTCCCGATCAAGAGGGAAAAAACCAGTTCCACTGATTGTGTCTTGTCTCTGATAGAAGAGCACATAAGCTGCTTTGGACTGCAAAACAAAGGGAAAATGTTAATTATCAAAGTTAAACTCTCCATTTTAATTACTTAATTTTCAATTTTATTATAGTAAAATATATTCAAATACAATTCATTCTATTACTTTCATACATAAATAACTAGGTTCTACCTTTGGCAAATAGTTATACTGATATTGCATTTAATTCCTAGGGCTTTAGTAATGGTCAGATGTTTGCACATGGATAATACATGCAGAAGTAGCCCATCACAAGGCATAAATGAAAACTGACCATGACAGAGATGAATAAAGAAAATTATGGGGAAGTATATCAGGAAAACAGGTTTAAAATGAAATTTAAGAGTTTGTTCATCTACTCCAGGTTTTAACATTTTCTGTTAAAACAAACAACAGTCCGAATAAAGATTATATATATTTCTACTCTTAAACTATATTGGAATTTTTTATATGACTCTCAATGAATTTTATCTACGCAAAACAATGCTGTCTTATTCTTATCAGACATTCAATATGCTACCCAATCAATCAAATTTGATCACATAGAACTAAGCAGGGCAGGGAGATGAAGTTATTAAACTAACTTGAATTTTTTGCAAAAGCAGTATCTAGAATAAGAAAAATCATTTTACTCAAAATGCTAATAACAGCCATAATAAAGATAAAGTCATACATATAAAATTTGATCACATAGAACTATGCAGGGCAGGGACATGAAGTTATTAAACTAACTTGAGGCAGTGGATAATCTTAAATACATTGGCACTATATATTGCTCACTGAAAAAAAGACTAAAAAATCTTGTTTGGGCATAAGCTAAGAGCAATTGAAAAGCAACTTTTTTCCTAAATCTGCCAATAAAAATTTAAAATAACACTTGGGGGAACATCAAGTCCTAGCAAAGGATGATTTTTACATATTTGTTTTTTAAAAAGGCTAGCTGTGGTGGAGCTAGCAGAGAAGCATTTAAAAGGCCGAACATTTTGGAACAAGTTACATGCAGTGCTACTGATCCTTCCCATCAGTAACAAAAATTGATTCTTCTCAAACCTACTGCTACTCTAGGACAGTTGATGGCAAGCCTTTTGGGCTTGGTGTGTCAAAAATTTGGAAAATGCCTAACTTGACTCTTCTGGTGTGTTCACCGCAGCCCCCCCCAAAAAGAGAAACAATTCATTAAAAAAACCACAGTCCAATCGTGTATCCACAGAAACTGCCAGACACTGCTTGCCTTCAGACAGTGTTCTCTTTCATTTGAGGTAGTTCTAGGTTGCACAAGGCTTTTGTTCTTGAAGTGACTTTGGAGAATGCTCTTCTACGGCTTCTGCAGCCTCCGAAAACCACAGAATAACACCACCTGTTCCGTGATTTTCAGAGGCCCTGGAAACAGTGCAAGAACATACCCCTCATGAAATTCCCAGTGTCCAGAGGCTGCATGACAGCACACCTCATTTTCATGAGGATTTCACAGCCTCCAAAAATTACACAAGAATAGGGCATGCTATCAAGAATAGTGGTTGGGTATTGGTTAATACTGATATGTCACCCAAAATATTGTGGCATGTCATGTTTGACATGCGTGCCACAGGTTTGCCATCACAGGGGACTAAAGGTATAAAGTATTTTCAGTGAAATGCACAAGATAAGAAGCAAGGGTACTCTGGTTTTCTGGATGAAAGTGACAAGATTCACTTATAGCAGTTATTAATGGTGCTTTGCGTTTACATTTCCAGATTGGCTGCATGAATCACAATACAATGCATAAAGTTTTATATTATTATAATGTGTTTTATAGCATGGTAAATATTACTTTTAATAGATTATATAAGCAAGTCAGTCTTGGATCTTGTTTCTGTGCAATAATGCTATCTTTTTCTGGAAACCGATACTTGCCACAATTTGTTCTTCGGATGCAGTCGACACACTGCTATCATCAAAGTAGTACCACTTCCCATCATCTTTATTTTTTGCAAAAGCAGTATCTAGAATAAAAAAAACCATTTTACTGAAAATGCTAAAAACAGCCATAATAAAGATAAAGTCATATATATAAAATATGTTACTTACAATGCCCTCCTCCCATGCCTCCATAGTGATTTGACACTGCAATCAAATTATAGCGACAAGGTCCAGCATTTGGATTAATTAGGAATTCGGACATATCCAAATCACTATTTTAAAGAAAAGATCAAATGAGATTAGTTTTCAAAAATTGTATATTAGTAATTATGATTTTCTTCAATAAAGTCAGTGAAGCCCTTGTTTTAGATTCTAATGCAAAGCAATAAATGAATTACACTAAAAATCTAGGAGACTGAATATTTTGTAAAAAACTACAATAATTTATCAACAGATATGATTTGTAAAATAATTTAGTATGTCACACTTGTCTTGTAAAAGGTCAAGTTAAAATGTTGAAGTTCACTTAGTGACAACCAATCTCATACCATATGTAAACATAATACTTGTACAAAGAAAGAACATATACATTTGCTTTGTATTTCTTGAAGGAACCAGAATATAAATGTACTAAATAAAGTGATTATTTATTTGTCTTCTAAATGTGTGTGTGTGCGCGCGCGCCTATTCATTCATTCTGTCAGCTATTTCTATGCTGCTTCAACCAAACAAGCTTAATTCATAAGCATGTTCAGATTTTGTTCAGAAGCATTTTTCTTTCAGGTAAGAAAGAAAAGTTTCTTACTCTGATCTACCTCATAAAGCTGACATATAATTGGAAATAAATTAATAATTCTATACAGATGTATGGAGGATCAAAGTTTTGTCTACATATGGAATTACATGGAGTGATTACTTAAGGTAGGGAAATATATTCATATTTAATTAAAACACTGGAGAGCAAGCAGTTTTTTTGGATGAAAAAGGCAACATAATACTATTCAAATTAAAGTGTACTAAATTCGTCTATATAATAAATGAATTTATAGTATGTAAACTATGTTTCAGAAAACCAAAAATATTCTCCGGCATATCAATATAACATACCCAATGGCCTATGCCTAATCTCCTTCTATTATCTCCTATTTTAAATTTTTTTAAAAATCAGACATAGGTTCATTTTCAGGCAGCTATAACCTAAAGTATTGTTAAGTTCCAAATGTAACAATCACACTTCCATAATTTAGTTACATCACTATGTATATTCATCAGAATAATAAATATTATAGAATATATTATTATACTGGTGTGGGCTTTCGCAGCTGGCATCAATGAAGCAGTGATGAGCATTTGGGCTAAATGGCTATGATCAGGACAAAAGAAAACAAGGCCATGGCCACTCAGCCTAAAAGCTCATCCCTGATTCATTATCTAATAATATAAATACCTAATATATATTCTTGCAAACATGTATGATAAATGTTTGTAAAATTATACCACGGATATCAACAGTAAACGCAAAAGCTATCCATTATTGATATGGTTCTCACTTTATTGGGAAGTCAACCAATGTATCCAATTTATCTCTCATGTATCTGCTATAAGAAAAACGTTTTAGATGCACCACTAGTACTGGCGGTAGTGACCACAAATCTAGTTTCTTGGTAGCTTGCTGATGTTCTTTACAGTTTGGGCAATACCTAGAGATACAAAAAATATTGTTAAAGACTTATTTTACAATTAAGTAAAGTATGTGGCAAGAAAAATATGAAGATTAACTTTTCTTACTATGCTTAATTAAATGCTTGTTACAAATTAAAACCTCAAAAATATAATTTCTCTGTTTCCCCTGAAACTTGTGGATATACTATCAATCCTACTATGCAAATAGTAAAAAACTATTATTGTTCAAATACAGATCCTCTTTTTCCTTCTAGGGGGCTTGACTACTGCTCTTGGGCAAGAAATGAAGGAGGGAGGGATCTGTCTGCCTAACTTAACATGAGGTGCTTTCCATCTGCAACCCAGATGTGAGTGGGTTAGCTGGTGGGAGTAAGAAGGCAGGGGCCAGGTTGGTTAAGTGAGGAGAAATAAAGGAATTGCCTAAGAGACAGGTACTGAATGCTAGCCAGAAGAGCCAGATCTTAGGTTGTGTTTATCTCACAAAGTTTTGTGATTTTGCTTTCCAGAGATACAATATGTCTGATATTATATGTTTCAGAACTTGTTTCTTTGTCATCTTTGCTGTCCAAGGAATGTACAGTAGTGGCCAAAATTGTGGAAACCTTTCGGGAAAAGTGTATTTTTGAGGTTTGATGGCTAATCACACCACTTTTGGGGGGAGTTTCAAGATAATCATATTCCACTGCTGGAATGGCCTGGGAATAGCCCAGACCTTAACCCAATTGAAAATCTATGGAGCCAACTAAAGAAACTTGTTAGTCAGAAGCAACCCAGCAATAAAACTCAGTTAATAGAAGCAATCATTCAATCTTGGCTTCACATTATAACAGCTGCAGAACTAAAAGACTTGGTTCACTCCATGGGAAGACGTTGTAGGCTGTAATTCATGCTAAGAGTTACCCAACTAAGTATTAACTGACGTGATAATTTTTGTATATTTTGTTTTTTCTATGGTGATAATTTTTGTATATCTCATTTTTTCTACGTTTCACTTTTCTTCTTTATACTGTAACTGATATTCCAATAGCAAATCCTTCATAAAAATTACTGCATTACATTCTTGATTAAATTATCTTTCCATTGCTATATAATTTTATCGTACTCCTCCAAAAAAAAGTGATGTTATTAGCTAGTTTTAGAAAATACACTTTTCCCAAAAGATTTCCACAATTTTGGCCACTACTGTATCTCAGAGTCTTCTCCAATATCATAGCTCAAGTGAGTCAATTTTCCTCTTGTCTAGTTTTTCCACTGTCTTATTCCAGCAACTGTAGCTAGCTGTGGGAATAGTGTTGATTACAGATAGTCCTCAACTTATGTTCACAATTTGGACCAGAATCTCAAATGTTGAGTGGTCATTAAGCAAGATATCACATGGCTGGTTCACTCAATGAACACAATCCCTGCATTCCTGATTACAGTTGTTAAGCAATCTCATGGGTTGTTAAGCGAATAAAGTCCCAGTGTGGGAGTGCCTCAGGAGTGTGAGAGAGACTGGCACAGGCTATGTGCAAGTTGTGGGGATGCTGCAGTGTTATGTGAGTGCAGGAAGGCAGGGGAAAAAAGCCAGTCATTCCTGGAATAGCCCTAGGCTGATCCAGCAGTGCAGCAAAAAGGTGCTGTGCCCTGGGAAGTGCCAAATGCTCAAGAAGCTCCCAGAGCATGGTGTGAAGTAGTGCCTGTCCCCCTATGAAGGGCAAAATACCAGGGAAGCCCCAGCTGCCCCAGCCCAGCCTTACTTCAGGGCAGGAAGGAGAAGGCAGAAAGCAGGCAGGCCTCAGGGATGTGGCAGCCATTAAAACCACTCCAATATGACCTTTTCCCCAAGTATAGTGATGGTAACTGAAATACTCCTGCCAGCAACTTCTCTCATAGACAGTGTGGCAGCACTTGCACCAGCCTTTGCCAGTGCCCAACTTCAGAGTGGGTTTTGCCCCCACATGCATTAGCCCCGATGATTGGGGCCCTACTGAGCGGGGGATGGGCATAGATGAGGGTAGATAGATAAGTCGGGAAGTTGCATTTGATGTTTTTAACATCAATTGTTAATTTGATATTTCAATTCATCAGAGTGGTCATGAGCTTGATCTTTCTGATAGTTAAGAAGCGGCCAAATCTATCACTTTCTTCTTTAATCTTTTTTGATCAGATATTTCAGATATGTCATCAGCATATCAAAATTGTTGATGTTTTTTGAAAGTGCCACAACTCCTTCTGAAGCCAACCTGAATAACTGTTAATGGTTGGCACCAGATATTATATTATCTTAAGGGGAGTCTTGCTAGCATAATTGTGCAGTAATTGGAGCATTCCTATTCCAAAATGATATACTACCATCTATGATGGCATGATTACTTTCATTTATAATTATAATTAGATTTTATACATATTTTATTATTTTATACACACACACACACACTGAGAGACATATTGTTTTGAATTTTATTATGATAAAAACAGTGGTAGCTTATAGCCTCATATACAAATGCTTTCATTACTGTCATTGCGGGAGGACTAGATAACTCATTTGGAGATCCCACAAGCGACAGCTATGTGCATACACCCATGTGAATAAATATCTGTCATTTAAGTTACAGAGTAGTATTTGGAGCCACTAAAGTTTACAGATAAAATGTCCTGTATTAGTGTACAGATACATTGGCATGGGATTCATAGGATAAGCATATGTTGATATGTTTTGCAACCTCCTCTCTACAAGTTACTGCAATAAATAGTCCCCTCTTTGACCTAATTTATTACTGCCAATATGTTAATTTCTAGTGTGGTAGAATTATAAATCTGGGATTTTTTTCTACACAAGTTAATAAAAAAGAGAAAAAGGAAGTGAGTTGTGTACAGTTCTATATAACAATTACTTTTCAGTAAATATAGGTCTGGTTAAATAACTATAGCTCTTGCAGTTTAGAAAAAGGGTGACTCTTTAGGAAGCTATTGACATGTACTGTAAACACATCCACACACCATATCTGAAACATCTCTGCTCTTTGGAACAAAACACCACATACATTATTCTATAATATATCTAAGCTTAGAAACTATTAGTAAACTATCAGAAAAGTGAAAAGTAAATTCCATAATGTGAGAAATCATTTCAGTATAGAAATTTCAGTAAATTTTGCTCTTACCATGGATCTTCAGCACCCAACTTTTCCTTAGTTGTAAATAATTCAATGCAATCTTTTAACTTCACAAATGGTTTTTTTGGAGGTCTATATTCCACACTTTCATGTTTTTCAAAATCCTAAAGAGAAGTATTTCTTGAGTTAAAAGAACAAATGAAACAAAATTCATTTTAGTGATTTTTGTCTTTCTGTAAAAAAAAAAAAAAGAGGGGGTGGGGGCTATATGCTTACTAATATGGAAAAATATGCCAAATTGGAAAGTAGAACTTTGATAGTATTAATCTATTTGGAAGTCTTTGAAAAAAAGACATTATCCATGAGTGAAAGTGTTATTTTGCCATGTTCCAGTTTCATCTAATTTTGTGGAGGGAAATTTGGATAAATTATGAAATGGGATGAAAGGAGGAAAACTCCATTCATTTTATACCATTTCTTCAGGAAGGGAGTTTATCATAACAGCAAAGCATGCAGATGATTTTTTTTATGTTAAACCCAAGACTGATCAAGCAGACTTTCATTTGTTTCTCAGGTGATCTCTTCTACATCTTGGCCCAGGGAAAATGAATCTGATTTGAAAACAGCAACTATTCTACTGGTATACTCTTCGATAAAACATTTCATTTTTAAAAATTTGACAGTCAGCTGACAGTAGACACTGTCCTTCCTTCCTGAATGTATCCAATTTTTACAATAAAGTAGTTTTCTTCCATCATAAACTGACTATACATAATTTGGAAGGATCAAATGGATTACTCTAATTTACCATTTTCAAACAAAGTGGTAAATATTTAAGTAGTGAAACAACTTTTTTCTCTTTATTAAATATCACATACCTCAGCAGCATTTTCATCAAAGTATCTCTTCTTGAATTCAGGATCCCAATCCAAAGCCAAGAAAGATCTTTCTAAAAGGAAAAAGATAACACAACAGTGTTGGTGAACGTTTTCAGCACTGAGTGCCGAAATGGGAGAGTGTGTGTTGGTGCATGCGTATGCTGGAAGCCAGAAGAGCAGCCGCCTGGTGCGCATGTGTGCGCCAGGCAGCTGCTCTTCCGGTTTCTGGCACGCGCATACACACAGGCCAGCTGGCCTTTCAGTTTCTGGCATGCATATGTTCATGAAGACCAGCTGGCCAGTGCGCCGGAACACAGAAGAGCAACGGGCGATGGCTCGCATGCCCAGAGATGGCTCTGCATGCCACCTCTGGCACGCGTGCCATAGGTTCGCCATCACAGTAATACAAGAATTTGAAATTATGCATTAATTTCAATTAAGGAAAGATTACACTTCCGATTATTAATATATATTAAATTACAACTCTGAACTTTAGAAAATCATAACCATATCTATTTAATTTCCACTTTTAAATAAAAAATATATGAATTTTATTTTGCAGTGCCATGGAAATCAACTACCAAAAGTTATTATAATTTTATATTAAAAAGTGCCCAAATGAGGGGTACATGATAATAATTTTTTTTTTTGAACACACACACATAAAACATATTTTAGCATCTTGCTCGGTTGAAATACAGATGGGTCTTAAGGACGAATAAGGCAAGACTGGTGTGCCTTCTTCCTCTTTCTCCACTCTCTAACCTGTCTGTTGATATTTTGAGTATCTTTCTTCCACCTTCCCCACCAGCGTGCTTATGTTGTTCCCACTTATCTCACCCCACCACAAATAATCTGCTTGGAATATATGTTTCAGTCCAGATATGGATCATCTGGCATGGGCTGTTCTGTGCACTATTGTGAGGAAGGTTGCAAAGGCTTGATGACAACTACAGAGAAATCAAGAAGTGGCAGCCTTGGGCACAGATATGATGGTTAACTTGTGGTGGGACTTAGACAGTGGAACTGTAAGAATCCATTTATTTTTGGACCATTCAGCAACTTTTGATACTATCAACCAAAATATCCTTTGGGACGGTCTTTGAGGAGCCACTGTATTATGATAATTTTCCTACTTTTTGAATGGGGTGTGTGTTAGCTGGTGACTATTGCAGTGAAGAAATATGGCCGACAAGGGCTCCATTATGGACTGCCCTATTCTATTTAACACCTATATCAAGCCATTCAAAAAAGCCATCCCATAGTTCAAGGTGAGGTATCATCTATATACATGTTATAGTTATCTGCATATCTCTACTTTGGGGCAAATGAAGCAAAAGGCACAAATCTTGACCCAATGTCTGGAGGCTGTAAATTTGGTCTAGTTGTTATGGCACAAAGCTAGAAAGCAAAAGACCTTGAGTTCAAGTCCCACCTTAGCCATAAAATCCAGGCAGGTGACCTTGGGCCAGTCACTCTCTCTCAGTCTAACTCACCTTACAGGGTTGTTGTTGTGGGGAAAATAGGAGGAGGAAGTTATGTTGGGTATGTTGCGGCCTTAGATTATTTGTAAAAATAATAAAAGGCGACATATAAACAAACAAATAAATTTTAAAAAGACTAGATATGGGGAAATAGGCTTAGACTCAACCCAACCAAAATGGAATGGGTTATTCATTAAGACATTTTCTGAATCTTGACTCCTAATACAGTATGTTCCTCTGTGGATAGCACCCTCTTAATTTGGGAAATTGGATACCAAGGTCTTTGACAACTTGCAACTGTAATCTTACTAAGAACGGGTGTGTATGGGGGGGTGTACTTTAAATAGCCATCCAGGCGTCATCTTCCACTGGGCCACTGTGATTTGTTTTGCAGGGAGCTCAACTTGAACACCACCCAGAAACTTCAGCTGGTGCAAATGGCTCTCTCTTTATAAATCACCTTACTAGCACTATAATAATCATCTGTTGTTGTACCTGTAAAGTCTACTAAGTTCACTACTACTAGATAAAAGTAGAAAAATGTGGATTAGACAGCATCACCACCAGATGGATTTGTAACTGGCTGACCAACTGCATTCAACGTGTAGTCCTCAATGGAACTGCATCTATATGGAGTGGGGTATGCAGTGGGGTATCCCAAGGCTCTGTTTTAGGCCCAGTACTCTTCAACATCTTCATCAATGACTTGGATGAGGGGATAGATGGGTAACTCATCAAATTTGCAGATGACACCAAAATGGCAGGAATAGCCAACACTCCAGAAGATAGGCTTAAGATACAGAAGGATCTTGACATACTTGAACATTGGGTGCTATCTAACAAAATGAAATTCAATGGTGAAAA
The DNA here is from genome assembly GCF_029215685.1 of Pituophis catenifer annectens. NCBI lineage: Eukaryota > Metazoa > Chordata > Lepidosauria > Squamata > Colubridae > Pituophis > Pituophis catenifer. Next base: position 41,586,661 of record NW_027256887.1, on the reverse strand, counting down.
AACTAAGGTTCTACATTTAGGCAATAAAAACCAAATGTGCAGGTACAGTATATGTGGTACCTTGCTCAACAGTAGTAACTGTGAGAGGGATCTTGGAGTCCTAGTGGACAATCATTTAAATATGAGCCAACAGTGTGCAGCAGCTGCCAAAAAAGCCAATACAGTTCTAGGCTGCATAAACAGAGGGATACAATCAAGATCACGTGGAGTGCAGAGAAGAGCAACAAAGATGATTAGGCGACTGGAGGCTAAAACATATGAAGAATGGTTGCAGGAACTGGGTATGTCTAGTTTAATGAAAAGGATGACTAGGGGAGACATGATAGCAGTGTTCCAATATCTCAGGGATTGCCACAAAGAAGAGGGCGTCAAGCTATTCTGCAAAGCACCTGAGGGTAGGACAAGAAGCAATGGGTGGAAACTAATGAAGGAGAGAACCAACTTAGAACTAAGGAAAAATTTTCTGACAGTTAGAACAATTAATCAGTGGAATAACTTGCCTCCAGAAGTTGTGGATGCTCCAAAACTGGAAGTTTTTAAGATGTTGGATAACCATTTGTGTGAAGTGGTGTAGGGTTTCCTGTCTAAACAGTGGGTTGGGCTAGAAGACCTCCAAGGTCACTCCAACTCTGTTATTCTATTCTGGCCTCTACTTGTTGCATTTTTGGCCGGTTCAAGGCGGTGGGGATCGGCAGCAGTGAATGGGCCGCGGCAAATGGGCCGCACCGAACGGGCCATGCTGAATGGGCTGCGGTGAATGGCAGCGAATGGGCCACGCCAAATGGGCCACACTGAACGGGCCACAGCGGCGGTGAACGGGTGGCAGTGAATGGGCCTCACCGAACAGGCCACGGCAGTGGCGAACAAGTCACAGCGAACAGGCCATGGTAAATGGGCCACGGCAAATGGGTGGCGGCGAATGGGCAAAGGAAGATTTTTTTTCTTGTTTTCCTCCCCAAAAAAGGTAAGTACGTTTTATATTCTGGTGCGTCTTATAGTCCGAAAAATATGGTATATAATTTTTAGGTTTTACTATAATTTGTATGTTTTATTGTTTTGTGGTATCTTTGTTTCCACTTGTTTTTGTACAATGCTTGAAGTTTTTCAGGACCATTGAAGTATAAATTTGAGTAAAATAAAAAACATGAGAGAGAAACAAAACATGACAGCTATTCAGATACCCACAAATGACTAATAGCAATTGGTGAATAAAGAAAGAATCGTTTGTTTTGATTACATGGTTTAAGCAGCAGTCTATTTCATATCTACTGAAAAAGCAATGGACATATATATATGTAGGGGAGGAAAAGATGCATAGAACGTAATAATTACTGCAAAAAACCTGGATGGGGAGAAACAGGCTGTGGCTCAACCTTGCCAAGACCGAGTGGCTGTGGGTACTGGCATCTCGGCTCGAACAAGATATTCCATCTCTGGCTATAGGGGGTGAAGTGTTACCCTCTGTAGACAGGGCGCGTAACCTGGGCGTCCTCTTGGATTCATGGTTAAATTTGGAAGATCATGTTATGACCGTGACCAGGGGGGCATTTGCTCAGGTGCGCCTGGTACGCCAGTTGCGCCCTTATTTGTACCAAGATGCCCTACTCACAGTCACTCATGCGCTCGTCACCTCCCATATTGACTACTGCAATGCTCTCTACATGGGGCTGCCCTTGAAGACCACTCGGAGGCTTCAGCTGGTGTAGAATGCGGCTGCGCGGGTAGTGATTACACCTCTCCTGCGCGACCTGCATTGGTTGCCGGTTGCCCTCCGGGTGAGAGTCAAGGTGCTGGTGATCACCTATAAAGCCCTACATGGCTTAGGCCCGGGATATTTGGTGGACCATCTGCAGCCAGCAACAGCTTCCCATCGCCTGGTGCGCTCTCACAGGGAGGGCCTACTCAGGGTGCCGTCGGCCAGACAATGTCGGCTGGCGACCCCCAGGGAGAGAGCTGTCTCTGTAGGCGCACCCAGCCTTTGGAATCAGCTCCCTCTGGAGCTCCGGGTGGCCCCCGACCTTCGCTCCTTCCGCCATGGGCTGAAAACGTGGTTATTCCATCTAGCCACTCTAGACTGATGGGGTTTTTAATAGAATTTAATGGGGTTTTATTGGATTTTTTGTCAATTTTATCACGGACTTTGTTTTTAATGGTCTGTTTGTTTTTGTTTATTGTTGTGAGCCGCCCTGAGTCCTGCGGAGATAGGTGGCATATAAGTCCAATTAAATAAATAAAATAAATAAATAAAAAAAGTTTGAAAGACATTTTACAATGTGTATATAGAAAAAAAAATAGAAGTGAAGAAGAGACATCAAATAGAGTAAGGAAGATTTAAAGTTTAAAGGGGCAGAAAATGAGAAAAAAATTGGTGAAAATAAAAAAAATATTTATTTTTCATATTTAGGGATTGCCCATTTTCCTCACAGAGGGATTCTGAGCAGTGTATAAATAAAATATTAAAAGCATAAAAACAGTATACAAAATTTATAAAAGGCAAGGAATGTTAAACAATTAATTAAAAGGCAGGGGAAGGATTTCAGGCACTAACTAGTCCCATGGCTGCATGCTTCTCTGTGTGTCTCAAGCAGGCATCAGAGCCATGTTTACACGCTTTTCTGGAAGGTCAGGAGAGTGGGGGCTTATCTCACCTCTGGGGAGAGAATGCTCCATAGAGTGGGAGTAATGGGAAAGAAAATTCTCTACCTGGACCCTGTCAGTTGAAATTGTTTTGAATATAGTTAAAAATATTTAAACAACAGCAGAATAAAGACATTTTAAAAATATTAAATGATTGGGATGAATCTGAAGTGAAAGTGGGCTGTAAGTAGTTTAGAGATCTGAATGGGAATGATAGTGATACATTGAAATATGGAATTACAACTTACCTACAAATGTTGGAATCCAAGAAATTATGGGTAAGAAAGAATTCATAAAACTGGGAGAAAACATTGAAAAATAATCTAGAGATATATATGATGTATGTGAAAAAATATTAAAACATGGATATGGTTTGTTTATAGAGTTACTTTTAAAGTGTTAAATGGGAATCTGAACAATCTGTCATTTGGAAGAATACAGGGATGGTATTCAGTTACCTTCGCTACCGGTTCGCAAATGTGCTCGCGCATGCCTCCTCTACGCATGCACAGAGCCTTCTGCACATGCGCAGAGGGCCAAAAACGGGACGTGATGACGTCCGGGTGGGCAGGTGGAGCCTCCCGCCACCAGCGCTACTGGATTGTGCGATCCGGATAGAGATGGCTGAATTTCATCATTGGAAGAATGTCATTATTGGTCCTCTATAAAAGTGAAAAATGGTAAGAATAAATACAAAAACTAAAGGGATTTGTTTGTTAAATGTGTCTGGCAAGGTGTAAGGGAAAATTTTGATTGAAAAAATAAAAAAGCCAACAACAAGCAAACTTTGGGAAGTTCATTATGGTTTTATGGTAGGGGATAAACAGTAGTGTGAAAGGTAAGATTTTACATTGCAGCAACATGTTTAATGCTTTTAAAAATATATATATGCTATTTATCATTTTCATTATATACCGTCTTGTGAGGATTTGCCCTAAAAGATGACAAATATTATTTATTCATTGACCAAATAATAATCGTAACATTTTCAAAAATCCAATTTATTCCAGTATAAAACTTACCATCTAGTCTAAGTTGTCTGTCATCAAATCGTATATGCCTGGTATCATCTTTGACATAATTAATGTCCGTATTGCCTAAGCTGTTGAACTGGAATGTGAACAATCGTTTTTTGTGCCCTATAAGTTGATCCTTGCAGGAATCCTCTGTGCATAATCCATTTTCAGAATCATTATCACCTCCCACAGAATCTTCCGACTGACTGTTTTCATTTTCAGATGGTAGTTCTTGATCCTGGCTAGATTCATCATCTTGTTCATCAGTTTCCATTTCACCTGTGATAGAAGACATAATGATACAGTGAATATCTTTGACTTTTGAATATGTGGATTGTAAAATCAAGGCATAAAGACTATCTCTTTCTAATGTAAAATTCTGAAACACAAATTTACAAATTGTTCGTGTTAGAAGTTGAAACACATGCATAAAACTAGATTAACAGAACTGTATATAAACTATTCTCATTTAGAAACCAGGACAGGTAAAGCCTATCTGATTTACCTTACATTTGGATGATTTATTAAGCCAAAGGAATATTAAGAATAATAAATAATATGGATTCTAATCAATTAAGATATTTCTTTAAATACTATAGGATTGAGGATATCACTGGCTATTGAAAAGAGGTAAATGATTTAGGACCTCAAATATTTCAGAACAATAAAGGAGAAAACTTAAGAATCTGTGTATATTCTATACTAAACTATTTTAAGCAATTTCCAATTTATTCGATTATATAGGCTAATTACAAAGGACTATTTTAAAAAGAGTAACTGATTCTTTAAAATTTTATTCAATCTTTCTGCTAGGACTTTACATAAATTTCATTAAGTGTTGCCCTTATTACTTTAAGTCCAATAATTATAATTGTATAGCATGTTAATGAAACAAAAATACATATAAATGGCACCATTCTATTAGATGAAAGAGCACTGCTATTACAAAACCGCTTTCTTTCACAATTTCTCTATATAAAATACATTTATTTTAAAAGAGAACAGAGCAATCTCATGAGACATGTAAAGTATTAACCTGTTTTAATAACACTTTTAACACAGTACACACTGTGAATTACAATATACAGTATATGAAATAAGATTTGAGCATATGACAACAAAAAAGTCCCTTATGTTTGTACTTTTTAGCTTCATAAGTATTAGGGAGTGTCCTTTTTCTACATTTATTAGAACGTTAAAAAGGATTATGGATTAAGGATAACTAAGATGCTGAAAGGCAATTGACAAGGCAAAATAAGCTTTAAAGGAAGACAACACAGTTTAACATTAGAGCAGTTTTTTAAATTCAAGCCTTACTTGGAGATCCTTCTTCATGAATTCCATTTGGACCATTACCATTGATACTATTGTCCTTGCAGCACTGGAGAGATGCTTCAGTGTCTTCTGTTTCAGCAGAGGTTTTCACATATCGACTGAAATGCACAAATCAATTATTATACCAACCTTCTTGTTATGATACTTTTTAAAAACATTTATTTAATGCAATGAAATTAACCATTAAAAACTTTGGAAATCGAGTAATGCTATATATGTATTTTGTAGTTGTGTTATAGCAGCATTACTTGATAAAAGCATTACTTGATAAAAATTGCTCTGTTTTTATAAGTTATCTTGCAATATTTAGATAGTCGAGGATAATTTATTTTAAATATCTAGAAGAAGTATGATCTTCAAACTATCTCCTAAGATTACAAATTGAATAGCCCAATAGCCTTAAGACACAGGGTTACTGAGGAGTATAACTGGACTAGTAGGGACCAGAAGATCTGCCTTCTCTGCCATAGCCCCAATGCACTGGAACACTCTCTCTTTCACATATTGACTGAACCTGATCCTGCTGGCCTTTCATAAGATTGTATGCTGGGCCTAGGGCCCAGAGCATGTTAACGGCCCAGAGTGTTAAGGGCCCCACTTCTTGGTTGTATTAACATGCATGGTAACAGTTCTACTTTGTGCCACCGGAAATTATTTTATATTGTTTATATTGTTTTTAATTTGTTTCTATGTTCCATGATGTATCTCAGAGCTATTTGTTGAGATGGATGTAGAAATGAAATGAAACGAAATAAGTAAATAAATGCAGACATTGCTGATCCTTCCTTTTAAGATTAACCATTGAATCAGAAAAAGCAGTTTAAAGTCTTTTACCTTTTGCTAGATCATCTACATTTGCGATGTGCAAATATTTCCAATATTAATTAAATGTACTGTAGCATTTCTCTTTTACACTTACCACATTCTTAATAGCAGAAGGTTATACAGTTTATCTTCTGTGTTATTTCTAGGCACTGCTATAAGGAAAGGTTGTCCAAAATGTGTTGAACCACTATGATGGCTATAACCACTATGACGAAACTTTTCCCTTAAACAAACTGGAATTACAACTTGCTCTGTATCTTCAGTTCTGTTGATGGCAATTTCAAATCTAAAGCAGCAAAAATGAAATCAAACAAAAACACAAAATACTCATTTTAAATTAGCCTATATTTTTATATAATTCAACTAAATCACATACAATTTATGAGAAAAATATTATTTTGACTATACATTTGAACTTACACATAAATGTCATCACGTTCCATAATACTGGTTAGATTTTCATCCATTGCAAATATTCTATGAAACCTATGATTATATATATCAGTAACGATCATCTAAAAAAGAAACACAATTTATTTTATATTTGTTTAGAAGTATAGGTAATATTTAGTTTGATGTACAATCACCTAAGAAATATCATACCTTATCTGCAGCAACACCTGACAAAGTTGATAATGCGATGCAGAGATCCTGTATATTTCCAATTTTTGGTACTACTACTTTGTACTAGAAAATAAAATACAATATTGTCATTCTTAAAACACGAAGAAGATAACAGGCTATAATCCCCAATATTTAATATTGAAGTAATATAAGAAAATTCTATATGAAAAAGAACTTTTGAAAAGAAATATAGTTAGGGAGTTAATTTTTGAATGAACTATAAACATATATGAATCAAAGTCGCTAGTCCATGTTTAAAGGAAAGGAATGCTAAACTATGACAGTGGCTTAATAGGAAATTTTTGGTGGTGGAAAGGGAATCTATTAATGAACAACTTGGTGATAAAATCCAGTTGCCTATCATGAAAAGTATACAGCCTGTTCCTCTTGCAGCATTCAAACAAACTAATGTTCGTATCTGAATTTCAAAGCCATTCTTCTCCAATTCATACTACTGTTTTTCAAGCTATAGTAAAGTATTATAATATTCCTTCATTATGTGTATGATTTGTAATGAATCCTTATCGTATTAACTAATCTAGTATTTCTCACCCCAATACAGTATGTATGGAGTCATTTTATTGTTAATGTTTGCTGCACTTTTAAGATATTATTTTCCAAACAAATCAATTTAATGAAATAAACAGATCTGAATAAATAAAGAAAAATATTGCATTGAATTTGCACTAGTCTGCTTGCCTACTAATACACAACAGGATTTTCTCACATAAATTGTAAACTGCATTTTGCAGGAACAAATGCTTTCAGAATTTGCTTTTTACAGAATCTCTATATAGCACTGAGGTCCAGTGTACTACAAACTGGAAACAATAATGATGTATTTTATTTCCTTTTGAGGAATGCATACACTCAACTGCAAGCTTATGATTTGAAGTGACGTAGAAACTGGGACAAAATGGTTGGCCTTTCCACTTCATCGTTAAAGGAAGCCTTGTAACATATTCTGCCAATTCTTTTAGGAATACAACCTCACTTTAAAATACAAAGATTCTTGAGAATGGCAGCTTGAATATAATGCTGTTCCTTAACTTCTACCAGGTACCAGACCTAATGTAATAATACAGTTCTCGAGTCAAACAGATTTTTGAACAGATAACATAATGAGAATGTTGAAACAGATACATTTTCTTAAGTTATGATAAAAAGATGAAAAGATTGGGACCTTTAACTAATAACTCTGCTTAACCCAGAAGCCCAACCTTGATTCTTTTTTCTTCCCATATCTATAAAATATCTGATTCTGTGTTCAGTTTTGCTCAGTTTTTCAGTTATAATTACCACGATATAAATGATTAAGATTATGGATAGAACTATGCCCCAAAAGTAATGATAAAAACTGGGGAAAAGTTTTTAAGGCCAATTTTCTGTAATGTGAGTGGAGAGGCAGATGATTTCTTAATAGAACACAGATCTATCAACATGGCTCTTGCATTCATAAACTAGAAATATGATTAAATTATGAGAAAAATGGAAATGAAAATTATATTTGTAAACCATATTATTTAATATCAAAATGCTTTATATTATGCACTTTTTGTCTTATATTAGTTCTAGTATTCATAACAAATTACTGTCTTATTGTGTTATATCGCTGTAGTAATAATAATAGCGAATATTATTATGATTCAAGAGGTGAATAGCTTCCATCTTTATGATGGTACTATAAATTACACAAAGTTACAAGTTATATACATAGTTAAGAGAAAGGACCACAGTATCAAATTGAAAGTATGACTTAAAATTCATAAAAATAAACAAAACTCCATTTCAATTAACACATTAAAGCAACTATTGCTGCAAAACATGGCATATATTTCTTACCTGCATGGGTTTGGAAAGTGGATCAAGTCTAACTAAATAAACTTCCAAACTGCGTTCTTTTTTCATAGGTAGAGGAAGAGTTAAATAACAAAAGGGATCAAATGTTACAGAGATCTTGGCACATTCTGGACAAACTAGGGTTGATTTAAAAAGTCCATGAAATATATCTACAATGATGGAATCATTTCGTTTCAAATGGTTCTCCCAAGCTTCTTCAGCAACCACCTAAATTAAAACAAAGTTGAAATAGTACATATAAGTTATATGAAGCATTAAATATTTAAATGAAATTAACATATCATGCGCATACCTATATGTACCATATACTACCTAATAGTATCATCCAGCAGATTATAGTAGGAAAAAGTAACTGCACTCAGTAATTTTGGGGAAAGATAAACATTTAGTATCTTTATATATTAGCCTCTTTATATTATATTCATTATGAATGCCGGATTATCTCAAACAAAGTTGATGATAATTTTTAGGGTCTCCATTGGGCATAAAATTCTATTGTAATATACAATAGGACTAACTGATCAAGGCCAAGAAATATAATCAAAAGTAAGAATCTTTAACCACAGTATCAATGCAATGCCAATTTGAGATAGTTAATTACCTAAATATAGGATCTGAAAACATTCATGAACATCTCCCCAGTCCCCATAAAGCATATTGGTCATATTTATATGTTTCTCTTTTTTAAATGGAAAAAATGGTGGTTTCCATTTATCAATCATTTTATTCCACTGAAAATTTCTTGGAACATAAAAATGAGCAATTACAGACAAGTGCTTGGGTCTGAAGAATTTCTAATAACCTACAAAAAAAAAAAAAAAAAGAGAACTTCTTCTGAATGATGAGAAAGTCTGTGAGTAAACTGAGGGGCAAACTGAGATTGCTTAATGATGAGCAGGCAGAAGATAGAGAGAATTGGGAAGAAAATAGATAGCAAGTAGTAGTGAGGTGGGAAAAATAGCAATTGAAAAGGAGATATATAGAGCAATGCCAAAAGGGAAGGGGAGGGAGAAGTAGAGAAGGGAGCTGTCTATTTTATGTCGGCTGTGTGAAAAAAAGCACCTAGAATGGGAGAATTGCATATGGTGACAGGAATAGAGAATCTAGTATGTTCAAAGGACTGTGGGATTCTTTCTGGTATTTGGCTACTTTTAATTACATGGCATGTCCTTCTCCTGTCTTTCCCCAAGCTGGTAAATTAAATGAAATATTATTTAAATAATTTGATGCCATATTTCAAAGCCAGGTTTTCTCACAGCATCTTAATAACAAAGTGCTAACAAGCACTTTAATAATTAAGATCTAGCATTGACATACCCCCCGACGACTTTTCTTTAACAGTTTCAAGAATTCTGAATACAGAACAGGAATTTCTTTGCTCAAAAATATGAATGGGATCTCTTCAGACCAGAAAGCTGAAATCCTTGCACACCAGGCATGACATCATGCTTTTCACCTGTGCTCAGTTTATTGGGCAGTTCTGGTTTTTATCATCTAGAAGTCAGTGTTGACTTCTAGCAACCATATAGACAGACCCTCTCCAGGATGATCTATATTCAAAGGTGTTTTCAGATATGCAAGATTCTGCTAATGTAACCTTACCATAGAATTAATTCATGTTTCCTGTCTGGACTATCTCACAAAGCTGAAAACAATTGTGCAGGTCTAAAAGTACATTTCTCTAACATTGACCTTACTACCCAAGAAACTAGTGAAAGTCTTCTCAGAGATGTTTGCCATGTCCACATTCCTTTTGTGAATAAGCTGCCTTTTATCTGACCATTTTCCTGGTTGTGGCTCTCACCTGTTTCCCAAGGTCATTCCAACATACTATTACAGTGCAACAGATGTGGATTGAATTGTCTAGATTATATAGATACATTTTTGCATTTATTACATTTGTCCAGATCATGTAGGCTTATTACCTAAAAGGTACATTACCTTATCTGGTCTTCCATCAGCATCTTTTAGCTGAATATAAGGCTTTTTTCTAATACGATTCAAATCCTCGTGCAAACCATCTAGAAGAAATGCCAGCAATTCTTGGCAGTCTTGTTGCTGATATCCTGAAAACTGGGGTGCAAATCGTCCTACCTGTGTCTGGGGAATAAAATATTTTTATAGTGGAGTCATGTGACATTGCAAAAGCATTTTTGTTAAATCAAGGAAAATATATTTTAATCTCATGGGTTTTAAAATGCATAATTGTAATACTGTGAAATAAGATTGAGGAAAAGCAAAGGAGTCACTGCTGCAATTTATAAGAATTTCCCATCAAAACAAACAACAAAAACAAGCAGTTTTCAAGGGCCTATTTTATTAACATATGTACATTTTTTATTTTTAATACTTTTATTGTTTTGAAGAATCATATAACTGAAAGCAAATTAAACATTCTAGGATCCAACTATATTACACTTACTTTAAAAGCTCTTGGAGTGACATAGCTGTATTTTCCTGACCACATCTGCTTGATGAGCTCTGCATAAGATTTTGCAATTTCACCTCTCATTCCTAATGGATTGTCATAGTTTAGCTCCTCTTGATATTTATCATTAAGAAAATATTCTGTGAGTGGAGGTGTATTGCTGAGACACTAAAAATGAATATGAATAAAAGTAAACACTTTTGTATAATGCATAGTATTAGAACCTCTCAATGTCATCTTTAGTTTTCATACTTCCTTATCAAGTCTTTTTCCTTTCCTAGTCCTTATATACTGATTTAGTGCTACAACATTATTTTAGTAAGAGTCAGTAGGCAACTAGTTTTCCCAAATCTACAATATCTTTACTAATTAATTTTTATGCCTGAGCCAACAAGGCTGAACCATATTTGTTGCTGGACTCTTGAGAGGATGGTTCTAGGAGACTTAAATTTATATGTCAAGGTTTTCTCCATAATGGCTTAGGATTTTGGGTCTGAAAACATTACTAGTCATAAACACATGCTTCATTCAGTTTTCTTGACTGGACAGAAGAAGGTTAATAAAACGATGAGAAATTAATATCTAGCCTCTGTCATGACTGAATGAGTCCTATTGAGACACCTAATTTTTCTCCCCTGTAAGAATGGAAAGTTCAGACTATTTTGAGATTATTTTAAATTAATGCAGAAATGGATAATTTGTGGCTTACTTTTAGGCTCCAATGCCAATTAAAACAATAATATAATGCAGGTCATCAAGTTCCTCATGCTATTCTGATTAATATAACAGAAAACAGAGACTCTGGAATATTTATCTATGGAATGGTGCTGCTCTGTTTGTGCTAATGATTGGAATGCAGCTGGAGGAATAAATTGTGTTGTTCAACTGAATTCAGATAAGAACTAGTTATTAAACCCATTTTAATGAAATAATGGAGACTAGTGAATTTTTCCATTATTGCATTTTCTCAGGATAGAAATATGAAGTATTTTAAGGGCTACCAAACTTAAATTACAGGCAAAGATAATAGAAAATTATATGTGACAAAAGGATTATGTTGATATACTGTAAAACTGTTCACAATAATGGCAATTTGGATTCCACAATTATGCAGTCTCAATAAAAAAAAAAATCACCCAGGCTAGTCTTATTAGATAACTAAGTTGATTAAAACTGCATTTGACCTTTATCGAGATGCTATATAATATCTTATAAGGGTTTGATTACACATGAAAGTTCATCTCTTTTCAGAAAAAAGGTGGTATCAGTCTCTTCAGAGAAACTAATAATAACAGTAACAACCACCACAAAACATGGACCCAGAAGGCAATTAGAGATCTGTTATCAATATCTGATTCCAGGGAAAGCACTGGAGTAAGTGATTGCTTTTCAGTTCAGCTCTTGGCTGGGTTTTAGACATTAAACAGTGGGGAAATCATTTGCTGATTTTCTTGGAAATTTCAGAAGTTTTAAATAAGATTAGAAATTCTTCCATAAGTCTTCTGAGCAAATTACTTCTACTACTTTTGGAGATGTTTTTCATATACAACTGAAAGTACCAAGTATATCAATACTCATTCCTTTTCCTCCACAACATTCCTGTAAAGAGAGTTGGGATAGTTAGAGTGTAACTGGTCCAAAGTCATGGAGCTGGTTTTTCATGTCTAAGGCAGGACTAGAACTCACAGACTCCTAGTTTCTAGGCCAGCATCTTAACCACTACACCAAATTGGCTTTTTCTATTTTCTTTTAGGTTAAATGTAATCTATCCCTAGATATATGCCCAGTTTCAGAAGGCAGCACTGGTAAATTATTGCTCTGCTCTTTCCTGTTATGCTATAATGTCTTACAGGTAGTCCTTGCTTAACGATCATTTGTTTATCACGTTTGAAATTGTGATGGTGCTGAAAAAAATGACTTACAACGGGTCCTTGCCCTTATGTCCATCGCAGAATCCTTGCAGTCAAATGATCGTGATTCAGGTACTTGGCAACTGTTGCACATTTACGATGGTCACATCCTGCGATTACACACCATTTACGACCTTCCCAGCCGGTTTCTGACAAGCAAAGTCAATGGGGAAGCTGGAGGAGGTTGCAAGTTGCAGTCATGTGATGTTTCACTTAACCGCAGCAAAACGGTCATATAATTGGGTCATGTGATACCGTACTTAATGACACCATTTAATGACAAATTTTTGGGGCCCTATTGTGGTCGTAAATCAAGGACTACCTGTATAAAGTTCTATTGTATTCTTCATATTACCTATGAAAGTGATGGCCTAGGTTATTTGGAATTATGGAAAAAAAGATAACTAATGCACATCTGTCTCTTCATATCAATTCCAACTAAGATAAAGGCTGGGGTGAAAACATTTGAACTGAGACTCAACTACACGCACCAAATAAAATATAATAGATGCAATATAGCTGTCAGCTTTACTTTCCTTCATAAGTATTTTGTTTATAAAGGTTCTCTACTCTGTTATTTTCTTATGCTCCTGGTCTTTGACTCTGTTTTTAAACAGTTTTTGATTAGTGGGTATGATAGAAATGATAGAAAAACAATAAATAAATATCAAAGAACCAAGTCATAGCCAAGCAAGATTCTATAACTATTTGCTTTTTAATAATATCCCCTATAAAAGCATTTAAAAATCACAGAAATCAATGTAAATTTGAAATTCTGATAACACTGCATGAGCAAAAGTTCCCATTCTACTAGCAGTCTCCATTTTAAAAGCCCTTTATATAATGAAGTAAAATCTTATTTGACAAGAAACACTTACTTGAATTGCTGAATTCATGAAACATGTATTTCCCAAATTACTTAGACCACAAAGACCGGGCTGTTCATTGTGTCTTCCTGGTTCTGAGTAATCATAATTTTTATAAGCAGTGTATGAAGGAAGGCAGTAGTTTGAATTTTTCATGCTGGAAGAAAACATATTTACCTTGTAATTGCATGAGCTATAGCTGTCTAGCTTAAATGTACATGTAGCTGAAATAGTTAGACTCTGAATTTAAACACAGTAACAATAAATATTCTTCAAACCCTTTTCAACTTTTAATTTACAAAGTAGTATTTTTTAATATTTCAGTTTAAAAGTTTAAAATTTTGGCACCACTAGTTACATAGTATAGTTAAATTCTGCTACTGTTAAATGCTAAAAGCTGAAAACAGCAAAACTTTAGCAACAGGCAAGATATAAAGATTTCCAAGGATATCAGAAACTGCTAAATACATTATAATTCTGTTTTTAGATTAACCACTATGCCAGCACAAAAGGAAGCAATAAACATGGAATAATAAAGGCTCCATACAGTACCTTTAAGCATTGTGTTTTAATTTGTTTTATAAATTCAAGATATACAAATATGATCTATTTATAGTAGGAAATATTTTGAGTATTAAATAGTATGTTATATTACATTAAAAGATAAAAAATACTTAAGAAAAACTGAAGTACAAAACATAAAAAGCACCACATTCTTCAGAGTCTAGCATTTTTTTTGCTTGCATATGGATTTATAGACATATTTATATATGCAAGTGTCAGTGAAATTTACATGACATATGCACAAGTAATTGTGTCAACATTCCAGCTACAAAGATAGAAATGCGACTTGTGAGACTGAAAACAGTGGGTTACAGAGGTAGTAGCTGCATCTGTGCACATACAGTAAATGCACAGTAAACTTAATAAAATGTAATTAATATTTTTAAAGGAAAAAACTTGTGCTAATATTAACTACCCAACACTGAATGATGTAATAAATGTAATCTACATATATTTTCCCATTTAAATCTGAATATTAGAATTAATATTGCTTAAACAATACAAAAATAAAAGTCATCTTCTAGTTCTACATTAGAACCATGATTATGACACAGCAGACTGGAGGTTATTGCTGTGGCACAATACCTTCCCAACTTCATTTGCTTTTTCTTCTAGGAAAGCATGTTAATCACCATACAAGGTTACAAAGGAACATAGCTGATATATGATAAATTATCAATTCCAATAAGTAATTCAGCATGGGATCTTTATTATGCAGGCTGCCAATTAAATATACATGACCTGGAATTCAAATGGTCATGTATACAATTTGTTTTTACTGGCATACACTCTATACACTAAACTTTTTATTCAAGGGAAACACTGATACTGTCAGTGTTTCAGCGCTGACATAGAAAGGGAGATAAGCCCTGGACTTTTGCCTGCTGAATCCCTTTGAAGCTCGGTATCCGTGGAAATGAAGGGGGGGGAACATTCCTGTGAAATGACGAGACAAGAAGTCAGGAGAGTGACTTGGAAGATGGCCAATGAGAAGCAGAGAATTAGGGATCGGAAAGGGAGGGATTGGGGGGCAAAAGGTCAGTCTTGTCCGCACGAGTCATGATCCGTTTGCTGTGCTCAAATAAAGAGATTTCCTTAAAGATTGGCAGTTTGGAAATTCATTTATTTTGAGATAGCATCGAAGTCTGACAGACGGACAAGACTCACAACTTTCCAAGCCAAACTGGCAAACCTCCAGCCCTCCAGCTCCCTGCCAAATGTTTGGACGGAGTGGAGGCAAGGTTCTGAAGCCATGGCAGAAAGCCAGCTCTCTACTGAAAGTCTACTCCAAATGACTGTGAACCAGCCTCCCCTCCCTACTCCAGCCAGCTTGGATGCAACGGGGCCACCTCCTCCCCCAGCAAAGCTGCAACCCCCCCTTACAACCCCACTCCCACAGAATTACCAAGGACAGACGATCGTGCTCCAGCCCAAGAGAAGAAAAAATGATGAACCTTGGTGGACTTTGCCAAAATCTGCAGAAGCTGAATTCCCCTTTCCAGACGCTAAAGGTAAGGGGAAGCCCCTGAGTGAATTGGGAAGGGCGGACTGGTTATGGGATTGGCAGCAGGCCAGACAGCAGAAAACTTCAACCCTGCCACTCGAAAGCCCCATGGAGGAGTTAAAGCAAGATTTTGAACATGCTGTCAGCCTGGAAGACGGTCCATCCTGCAGGCCCAAAGATAGGAGGAGGCCAGCTGACCCTGTTGAACTAAGTCACCATAGACGGGGCCCAGCCCTTTCCCCCCCCACACCAGAAGGAAAGAAAATTCCAGTTTGCATCCATGGGTTCCTCCTCTGCCCAGCAAACATACCAGCCTACGCAAGGCATCACCCACCCTGCCCCCGAATGAGAGACGAGGAAGAAACCCAACGACACCCTAGACAGGCACACAGAGCCCCACTATGGGAGGAGGGGCCACCGAGGGCAGAGCCACCCCGGTTCAGAGGGAAGTTTGATGGGGGTCCAGACCAGGTGGCGCAGTTCCTCGATGCAGCTGAGGTCTATATCGAGCGCTATGGGCACCTTTACCCATTCCCCAGAGCCCTAGTCAATGCCATTTCAGAAGGGCTGGAGGGAGAAGCAAAGACTTGGTCATCAGCCCTCTACAAGAATAGAGCCCACCAACTGCAAGACGCAGATGATTTCTTGCAACTACTGCGGGTGAGGTTCGAGGAAGCAGGGGAGGACCCATATGTGGAAGACGAACTCAGAAGCCTAATGCAGAGAGGGAAGCCCATCAAGGAGCACATTCGTGAGTTCTGAAGAGTCGTGGGCACCTTGCCTCCCCTACCAGAGCGACTGCTAGTGTATTTCTTCAGAATGAGCCTAGATAAGCGGATCGCTCAAGTGACCGCTTATCGGGACATCCCAAACCGACTCTCCGAATGGTTCCGCGTGGCGATGCAAGTTGAAAGGGGACTGCGCGCCAACGACATGGTAAAGAAACCAGAGGCCAGAGAGAGATACCAATCAGACCCGAGGCCACATACCAGACGAGGAACCACGGCACTACGGCCTACCCAAAGGCCTTTCGTTCCGCGGAGCCTAATGAGATGCTACAGATGTGGAGGAATGAGCCATCTAGCAACAGCGTGTGGAACCCCGGGCCCGAGGCCAAACCCTCAGCCAAAGGCACGATGGGAAAGGGGCCCCAAGCGAGCCACCGATGCGCCACGAAGTCTCCCCCCGGCACAGAGGTCTTCGCCCACCTGACCGAGACAAAGGGAGTCCCGGATGATGGAGCCCAATCCCCCGACTCGTATGACAGCGAGGATGAGGGTGAAGACGACCCAATGGTGAGTGGACCCATCCACTCTTTCCTTTTCCCCATACGCCTAACAGCCCCCAAAACAAGTACCCAAGAGACTTTCCAGGCCCTGATAGATTCGGGCTGCACTAGGTGCCTGATTAATCTACCCACAGTCCTAAAATTGGGGATCCGAGCTAAGAAACTCAACCACCCAATTCGATTTGAGCAAGTTGATGGGACTCTAGTAGGCGGAGCTTACGCCACACACCTGACCGAGCCAGTGAAGCTAGAACTAGGGGATCACTGGGAGACGATATGGTTCATAATAGCCCTCAAGATGGCCTATCCAGTCATACTGGGACTTTCCTGGCTAGACAAGTGGGGTCCAATTATCTGGTGGCAAGAGGGACCTGCAGATTGAGGATAGCCAAAGGGCCCCAACCTCTGCCGTTCCAACCAGAACAAACACCCCCCACACTCGAGCCCCAACATCTCCCGCCTGAACAAAAGAAGATGGTACTGACTCAAGGGCCCCTCCCGAAGGGCACCGCAAAGCAGCTGGGGCCCACATCCAACAGCACCCATGAAGCAGAGCAGATTCCAAAAGACTACCAAGACCTAGCAGAGGTATTTAGCGAGACCGAGTGTGACGTCCTACCTCCCCACCGTGATGCCGACTGCACCATCGAAATCATCCCTGGGGCGAAAATACCTAAACCTAAATTGTATGCTATGACGCCCCGTGAAATGCAAGAAATGCGAAACTACATAGACAAAAACCTACGAAGGGGTTTCATTGAGCCAGTCAAACCGCGGGTCGCGGCACCGGTCCTTTTCAAAGAGAAGAAAAACGGCTTTATGCGTCTGGTAGTTGACTTCCGGGGCATCAATGCGGTCTGCGTACACAACTTATACCCCCTCCCCCTCATGAAAGACATGCTAGCCCACCTGGCCAAGGGGAAGATTTTCACCAAACTAGATCTCCGCGAAGCCTACTACCGAGTACGCATCAGGGAAGAGACGAGTGGAAGACAGCGTTCAACTGCCCCCTGGGAAGTTACCAATTCAAGGTGATGCCATTTGGGCTACAGGGAGCCCCAGCCGTGTTCATGCAATTGATAAACGAAGTTCTACATGACCACCTGTACAAAGGGGTCCTCGTCTACCTAGATGACATTCTCATTTACACGGAGACCATAGACGAACACATACCCCTCGTACGCAAAGTGCTGGAAAAACTGCTGAAAGCGACCTCTAGGTCAAACTGTCAAAATGCGAGTTCCACCGATCGCGTCTAGACTATTTAGGTTACCGAGTGTCAAACGAGGGGATAGAGATGGACCCGGCTAAAGTACAATCAGTCCTAGACTGGCGACCCCCTCGTACCCGCAGGCAACTACAAAGCTTCCTGGGGTCCGCAAATTTCTACAGGCAATTCATCCCCTCCTTTGCAAGAATTGCCAAACCTCTGACGGACCTCCTAAAGACAGGGAGTCCAACAACGAAACCCCGCCCGGGACAGCCTCTACAGTAGGACCCGGCCTGCCAACAGGCATTCGAGACACTAAAACAAATGTTTGCAAAAGAACCGATCTTGAAGCATCCTGACCCCGAACAACCCTTTGTCATCCAAGCAGATGCCAGCGATGTGACAGTAGGGGCAGTCCTACTCCAAAAGAACAGCCAGGGGGACCTGCAACCTTGTGCCTACACATCCCGCAAACTCACCGACACAGAGAGACGATGGGCAGCGTGGGAAAAGGAAGCATTCGCGGTGAGATGGGCGCTGTTAACCTGGCGACACCTGCCAGAAGGAGGCCAGACACCGTTCGAGGTTTGTACTGACCACAAAAACCTGGAGGCCCTCAAGACCCCTCGGAAGTTATCGCCCAGGCAAGTCCGGTGGGCCCAATACTTCAATCATTTCAACTTCGAGCTGAAGCACATCCCAGGGGGGAAGAACTTTCTGGCCGATGCCCTCTCCCGAATGCCTCAATACAACAGTGAACGTGAGGAGATAGTGAATCCCATCATCCCTTCTGCCCAAGGAGTGGGCCAAGTAACCACCAGACGGCAGCATCGAGACCAGCAGGGGCAACCCGCGAGTGACCTAATGACAAGGCTCAAGGCAGAAACGTTGGCGGACCCCTGGTTCCAAGACAATCAACATCTCTTGACAAAGAGAGATGGCCTAGCATGGAGAGGGACAAAACTTTATGTCCCAGAGGCCTTACGCACCTTGGTTCTCAAGAGAAGTCACGATGTCAAACCAGCGGGACATTTTGGCTTCCTAAAGACTCTACACTTAGCACGGAGACAGTTTTGGTGGCCCCACATGAGAAAAGACGTAGACAGCTATGTAAAAAGTTGTACCATCTGTGCCACGATGAAAACCCGACCAGGAAGGCCCCTGGGGCTGCTGCAGCCAGTAGCTGAACCGTTAAGGCCATGGAAGGAAATTGCTATGGACTTCATAGTCGAACTGCCGAGAAGCAGCGGAAGCACAGTGATCTGGACTGTAATAGACTTATTCTCTAAACAGGCACATTTCATACCCTGCAGCGGACTACCCTCAGCCCGTCAATTGGCCAAACTGTTCGTAAAACACATCTACCGCCAGCACGGAGTACCCAGAAGAATCATCTCCGATCGAGGTGGCCAGTTTACAGCGAAGTTCTGGAGGGAATTCCTTCGATCCATAGGATCATCCCAAGGCCTCAGCTCAGCGTTTCACCTGAGCACCAATGGGGGGGGGGGGCGGAGAGGTTGAATGCCATGATAGAGCAGTACCTGAGGTGCTACGTTGACTACCAACAATCGAACTGGGCGGGCCTCTTATCGTTTGCGGAGGTCGCATATAACAATGCTGTCCACAGTAGTACAGGACTAATCCCATTTAAGATAGTGAGCGGCATCGATTTCGTCCCCATGCCAGAGTACCCAAGGGAGCCTCCTTCCTCAGTTACCTTGACAATGGCAATGCTGAGAGAAACCTAGAACGTCAAGAGGGCATTAGACAAGGCAGCACGGTCTTATAAGAAACAAGCAGATAAGCACCGAGCCCCCCCCCGAGGCCATTCCAAGTAGGGGAGAAGGTCTACCTCTCCACCAAGTATTTAAGACTCAGACTCCCGACCAGAAAACTGGGGCCGAAATTCATAGGACCATTTCCAATAGTAAAAATAATTAACCCGGTCACAGTACAATTGTAGTTGCCCCGGTTACTAGGGAGGATACACCCCGTTTTTCACAGTAGCCTCCTGAAGCCTGGTGGTAGGGTCAACTTTAAGGCCGGTGCCACGTGATCCCCCAGGGCCTTTGATTGTTGGAGGCCAGACCCACTATGAAGTACAGAGAGTTCTCGATTCGAGGTGGCACAGAGGGCGCCTCCAGTATTTAAGTGGAAGGGTTACCCCTTGTCAGAAGCTTCCTGGGTGAAGAGCACAAACATCCAAGCTGACCGCCTCATAGCTAAATTCCATGCAGATCACCCGGACAAGCCGGGAGGGGGTAGGGTACACCCTCGGACAGGGTAAGGTACTAAACTTGTTGTTTATCTCGTGCAGGCCTCACAGAGAGAGTGAAGGGAGAGGGGCCGGATGTCAGCGTTTCAGCGCTGACATAGAAAGGGAGATAAGCCCTGGACTTTTGCCTGCTGAATCCCTTTGAAGCTCGGTCTCCGTGGAAATGAAGAGGGGGGGGAACATTCCTGTGAAATGACGAGACAAGAAGTCAGGAGAGTGACTTGGAAGATAGCCAATGAGAAGCAGAGAATTGGGGATCGGAAAGGGAGGGATTGGGGGGCAAAAGGTCAGTTTTGTCCGCATGAGTCATGATCCGGTTGCTGTGCTCGAATAAAGAGAAGATTTCCTTAAAGATTGGCAGTTTGGAAATTCATTTATTTTGAGATAGCATTGAAGTCTGACAGATACATCATTAGAGATCTACAAACTATAATACTGAAAATATGCAATATAAACTTGAAACAGATATGACAAAAAACATTGTTAATATATTCTAGTGAGAGAGTGGAAAATTAAGGTACTGTACCGAACTTACGATATATATAAAAATAGAATTTCTATAAATTTGTGAAGAAACAATTTTAATAGTAAAGCAGAAATAATCCTTAATATTTATGTTTTTTAACAACCTCTCCTAATTTTTTCCAGTACACATAAACAAGTGAATAGTCAAATCAATTTTGGCAAGGGTTCTGATTTCCTTGGGGGTGGGGTTTGAGCACCACTGCTCAAAATTTTTGTGCTCCTTTTAAATTAAAATTTTAATTACAATATCCACACAATTGATACATTCTTGTTAAAAGAATAGTTATACTAGGAAGCTTATTCACGATTTATGAAATTAGTAAAAAGAAAACACTGTTTTAGTGTATCAATGCTATAAAGTGAGCATCCTGGAAGTATAGAACTTGCACTACCTGTATTGCTGAAATAAAATAGTAGTACAACAAATTCAGAAAGTAGTGTGAAGTTAAAGGTGCTAATACATATAAAAGTGCTGATTTATAAAAGCAATCCATCAAATTTGCATGCTTCATAATTTTTTTTACATTTAAACTGAGTTTATATAGAAACATTTAATCTGATGCTTTGGAGCACAAGAAAAATAACCACATTTAGGGAATTTCAGCCTATTTTACTCATTAAGTAAAGTATTCAGAAATTTTCGGTGTGGGGGAGTAGAAGCATGATATCATACAGGTACGAACAGTGTAACAAGGATTTTTTTTAAAAAAAAATGCAGCGTTCTTCAACTCCAAGAATCAAGCAGGAAAAATAATGTGTTAAGGCTCGTGGAGTCACTGTTCAGAGTGAGATGAATGGCATACTAATTTAATAAATAAATACATAAATAAATATGAAGTAAGTTATATAAATAGAACACCAGTGGAGAAAAGTGTTTTAAAACAATTACTTTTTCTAGGTCGATAAATAGTAAAATACAATGACTGCATGTTTTAAATGCTGTATTAAAAATGTGAGTCAATATTAGGTAAAAAGGATATTCTAAAATAGATCTGTAAGTCTTTATCAATATTTATGATTGAATAAAGTAAGATTTAAATTCCTATGAATTCAGCACAATTCAGTTCCAAGTACTGTATGTTCAAGACTGTATCTTAAAAACAAAAGGCTAATCACAATGTACCACAAATGGATCCCTTACATTTCTACTCAAGAAATCAGCCCAGATGAGTTCAGCGGAGTTTTCTCTCACCAAAATGACTATATCTTATTTTTTTAAAAAAAATTAAGAAACCGGGAAGAAGGAAGAAAGAATATAAACTTGTTCACTGTACTATGGTGATCATTTAACAGGACTGCATGCATAGACACTGTAACTTGCTAAAATGGCTACCTTTCTTCCAAGCAAGACCAAACACCTGCTTTTAAAAGTTAATACATAACAGGAGCTGAAGAAAATCACAGTGATCGTATATGAAATCAACTTCTAGGATTGCATCTGGATTTTACCAGTGCAGCAGGAAGTATAGAATTTGCCAAAATAAACTATTATTTCCAAGTTATTACTTAGCTAAACTTTAGATAGAAAGGTGTATTACAAAATGTACGGTAGATAAACCGAGGAAGCCTCTGTGTTTTAAAACTACAACATTGTATTAATTAATTAAGAAGCTACTCTTAAACTGCGTTAACTTAAAATACCAGCTGCTAGTTATCAGACAATTTCATCAAATGGAAATACAACTGCCCTTTTTATAACAAAGCCAGGACAATGTTATAGTTTCTGAAAGTTTATATTATATTTTAAAATGAGATTTAAATAGATGATAACTGTCTCATAACTGTAGACATTGTGCTTTTTCATATAACACTATCACTATTCTAATAAAAGCATAACATCAATTGAGGCTGGTTTATATACATCAAAGAAATAATTTTTTGAGCTTATGTTACACACACACACACACACACACACACACACACACAGACTACAATAGACTACAGTTAAATACATGTATTTTCTAACAGAGAGTTGGGGCTACTCACAATTAGTAGAAGCACAAATGCCACTTCGCCCCATACGAAAACTCCCTTCTCATAAATGCAGTATTTAACTGGAAGATATTGTATAAAATATTTAGAAATATTACTATGAAACACTAAAACATTTTAACAATTGCGTCATAGTCACAAATTTTGAGAAGCAACATTGCATTTGTAACTACCATTTTTCCCAGTATGTCTATCAGAAAGCAATAAGCCTAGCAAATATATATATATATTCATATTTGTAATGAACTGCAGAAAATGCAATGCATTTATCATATACAATTCCAAATGTACGAAACTATTCGGCAGACAATGTTTTAAAACTATTGTACTGTATTATATTTCTGTTAGGAAAACAATTAGAAGTACGGTATAACAACAATATGAAGCATATGCATAGCTTTTGTCATTACACATAACACACATACTTCAAAAAAAATCACAAAAATCTCAAACCTTCCCAAAACTAGGAGAAATCCCTAAACTAGGAGAACCTGTTCAATAAATTACATGACTGCTGTTGCATGTGGTCCTTTCTTGCTAAAGAATTTTCTTAATGTAATGGTCCCAAATCAGAAAGTGATGCTACAAAGCATGTTACCGTTCCTAGGTTCTGAGAAGCAAAGCAGAAATACTTCTCTCATTAGGGTTTTTGTGTTCTTTAATTCTTGGTGCCCCCTACATTTCCATAGCAATAAACTACATCCAAGTTATTTTTCTAGACTTATAAACAATCTCTTTTTGAAACTTTACTTGGATGATTAAAATTAAAAGTTCTTTAAGATACAGTGCTTACTTTCTGTTGTTGATGTTGTTATAATTATTTGATAGAGATGGAGAGATCTTTGGTAAAGTTGGAAAATTGGATGCACCTGGGGACCTTTAAAAATATGAAAATGTTAAATTAGATAAAAATGTTGAGATTGTAAAATTAATAATGAAAAAGGAAAAACTAACATGAAGCAATGTATGTGAATAATAATAAAAAAAGATTCTTATGATCAAAGTAACAAATACCCAAGTACTCTAACTTGCCCATTTTCAAAAAGCATTAAAAAAAATTATCACGTTTTAAAACTCTCAACCAAATCATAGGCATAAATGGTCAGCCAAATCCCAAATTAGGCTTTAGCAAAAAAAAATGACCGGTACCAAAAATTAATTTGGACGCTAATGAAGATATTTACTTCTAAAAACAAGGCTTTTTAATTTTATAATGCAAGTTATTAATAAAGGTGCATCAATATTGTGAAAAATTATGGAAATAAGAGCAGCTTAAAGCACTTGTTTACTTTGTATTTTAGAACAGTGATTCCTAATTTGTTTAGGTCACATACCCTTTGAGAATCTGATAAAGAACATAGACCTCCACAGAAAAATGTGCATTACAATATTTTGCATACAATTTATTGCACTGTAAACTAATTTTTTCTTGATGAAGAATATAAAAATAGACTTTTGAAGAATGTTGTTTCTCCCATTTGTTTTTCATGGAAAAATGTCCAGTTCCTAAAAAAAAAAACACCACTGTGTAAATAAAACAAAAATAAAGTTTAATTTTCCTCTAAAGTGAATTTAATGAGAATGTAATGAGATGTTGCTTGGCTTCAATCAGATGTTGAAATTGAGTGAGGCATTTGATATGACAATGCGCATGTCATCTCTGATATCTAAATTATTTTGATTTTTTTTTAATTTTGATGCAACAAATGTTGAAAACCATGACTGACAAAGAAGATAATACCAAATGGGATTAGAACTCCCATATTTTGCTTTATTAGAACAAGGATACACTTATGACAAGAACATCAGAATTCTCCAAAACTCTTCAAGTTGAATTCATCAGCATCATTTGCTCTGTTCTCAAATCATTGAGGCTACCTTTGGCAGGATCTGCATCACTAATGTTGTCTATACCAGCAAGGAAAGAACTGTAAATCCATACTTCAATTTTAAAGTATCTGAGCATAAATAACTTTCAAAAGAGTTCTGCAGGATTTCCACATGTTTGCAGATCCCTGTGGAGAATCTGACAATACTATGTCTGCAGCCTGTACAAGTGCTTCCTTCAGCAATCAAAAGTTAATATAGTTGTCTACTTCTAAAGTTCTTTCAGAATGACAACTTGGCCAAAAGAGTTCATCGTTTTTTTAGCTGCATCTATAATGGGGTCTAAAAGGCCTTGAACAATAAGATATGTCTTATTCAAATGGCTGAAAATATCTGCTAAGGTTAAAAAGTGAACAAACTGCTCTATCAAAACTGTTGAGATAGCTTTTCTTCTGTCTCAAGAAAAGTTGCCTGATGTTCAATGAAGTGCTTCAAGACTTGTCCAATAGAAACCAACAAACTTCTGTGTATTAGAGAAGAACTTCTCATTCTGCTCCTCTGTCTTGACCAAGCTTCTTGGAAAGGTAATGATTTAAAGCCTTGGCTTTGAATTAATGACTGTTGTGGGATCAGGAAAGGTTTTGTTCCGAACTGTTGGCAGATTTCTTGATATCAGTCCAAATTGATGTATAAAGCAATGAATCATGATGATGTGATGCTTTCTTCATGAAGCAGCAAAAACAGATATGTTTCCAAAAATCAGAGATGCTCCATTTGTGCACCAAGTACCAAGAATTTTCCTTTTCTGTTCATTTTGGAATATCTATAGCATTCATAGTTCCTAAGAGACTCACAAAATTGGAATTCTACAGTGGGATTATCACCCACATAATAGGTGAAAACTGGGAGGAACCTGCAGTGAAAAATGTGTGTTTCTAGTTTTTATCCAGTTGCATTTTGATGGGAAAAGGTGTAGCTGCCATTTCCTCCATGACATCAAAATATTATATGAAATTTTAGTGATGACACGATTTGAAAGAATGCTGCTTCCATTTTTTTTCTCATTCTAAACCACAACCACCAAATTCTACTCAAATTTTAACTTTTTGAATGTTCTTATCACAGAAAAAGAGCCATATTTATGTATTTTCAGAATGGACAGATGACCTGATGTCATCTGATCTAAACAAAAACACATATCCATAATCATGAGGGCAGTATAAGTTATCTTTAAACCCTAATAATGAAAACTGTTCTAAATGTTATGGCATGACTGTGATATCTAATCACATATAGTAACATTCTGTGCCACCCTGTGTTTGTTTTCAATGACTAAGTATCTTAACACAGGTAGTTCTCAATTTACAACCGTTTGTTTAACGGTTCAACATGCCATGTCACATTGTCGTCATGTGACGTATCACAATGTTTTTTTCCCTTTGCAGAGCTGGGGTGGGCGTGGCCTGCACGTGACGCATCTGGCCCGCAGGCCACCAATTTGACATCCCAGTCTACAAGATATTTCTTGACACATATTCAAAAGATAAATTGAAATCCAGAAAAGTCATGCTTATATATGCTTCTGGTAGGATGTTGGAAAACAAGTATGTAAATTGAAGTCATTTTTTTTCAATAATTTCTTTGCCTGAATCCAACCCTGAAATGTAATATTTGGGCATATAATTTACTGATTTATATTGGTAATTAGTTGGATCTTATCTGTTTTCTTTTTTATACATGTATATGATACTGATTACCTTCCCTGCCCAATGCTCTACTATCACTTTGATTGGTAGTTGTAAGCAGAAGAGCTTGTACTAGGGCCCATCACTTGGGATTCAGTTTTATTGCTTTTGGAAAAACTTGGTCAATGCATGGAACCTTGCCTGTCTTCAGAATTCTCTATGCATCCTGCATGGGACTTTAGTAATTCAAGGTAGCTGTTGTACACTTATTATTCCATTGGAGATGTATTCTATTATTATAATTCTGTAATTGCATAGGGGAGTGTTTCTCAACCTTGCTGGCTGGGAAATTCTGGGAGTTGAAGTCCACACATCTTTAAAGTTGCTGAGACTGAGCAACACTGGTGTAGGGTGTAGTTTGTCTGGCATGGCCAACTCTGTATTCCGTACTATTGTTGGTATTACTGGGAAGTCATTCCAAACATGACTTCTTTTTCACATTGAGCGGTGAATGAACTATACTGTGGGAAGCCAGTAATAGTCAACAGTGGATCATTCCCAAAAGGCGTATTTGGCAGGACAGTCCCACTGATGGGGCCATTTAAAATTTAAATGGAGAACCGATACAAGATTAAACCTCAGGTCTTTAGCAACCTCAGCTCTTTGGGTAATAATGAAGTCTCTAACATTTCTCCCTTTGAGCAAGACATAACTTCTAAAAAAGTCTGTTCATTGGCATTCATTCTTAAAAACTTTGATTTTTTTTTGCTTAACATTAATATTGGTTCAAAAATTGCTATTATTGTATGAGCTCTAAGCAAATACTACCTGAGTATAGAGTTCTCATCTGGTGCTATTTATTAAGGATCCAGTACCTAGCTTAAGATTGATTAATGTTATCATCAATGGCAATGCCCTCAAACAATGACTGAACATTAATAGAGGAGAAATACAATATTCCTAGATTATAATTTGGGTTGTTTTATTAGAATTTTCAGCCAATTGATTTAATTATTTTAACTTGTTTTTAATTTTTCTACTGTCATGGTTTTATTTCTGGCTGTACACCACCCTGAGTCCTTCGGGAGAAGGGTGGTATAGAAATTTAATAAAATAAATAAAATAAATAAATAATTGCTTTAGATCTGCTGCAGTGGTGGTATTCAGCTGGTTCTATCCGGTTCCGGTGAACTGATAGCAGCGGCTGCGAGAGGCTCTGCCCACCCACCCTGATGTCTTCACGTCCCGTTTTTTACGCTCTGCACATGCATGGAAGGCCCTGCGCATGTGTGGAGGTGGCGCATGCAAGAGAAGTGAGCACGTGCGCATGTTCACATTTGCAAACCAGTAGTGAAGGTAAGTGAATACCACCCCTGGTTTGTTGATTATGTTGCACAGTGGTTAAATGTGATTTTTTCCCTGCCAGACATATGCTCCTCTAATATGAACCTCCACCATGATATAATTATTTTTGATACATTTCCAAGTGGAAAAATGTAAAACAAGTATCAGTCAAAAACAGTTGATTTCTAAAGTCCAATCAGCTACAAATTAGGAGGAGTTAATATGAGTATTTATAGTTACAACTTTTGTTATGCAAAACATGCACTCTTCCATCTGAAGTACAGTCTTACTTCTGTTATCAAGTTAACTTAATGGCGTAGTAGCAAAAGATGTTACCAAAAACAAACAAAAAATATTGAGTCCCAAAAGTTTTCTTAAGATATCATTCTGTATTTAGATATAACTAGACAACTAGACAATCAGAGGTATTTCGATACCAGATTAGCAGATTACTCAACAATGGAAGACCTTCTAATGTACAGGGAAATTCTTAAAAAAAAAAAGGAGGGGAGTTACTCAGAGATGTATCTATCTTGAAAGTAGTTCATGTTGAACTGTTTAGCAGAGACAAACATCAACAGTTGACCACAGGAAATGTTTCATGACAGTTTGTATTATGTCATAAAATGCTGTATGTTAATTTTTTTGTCATAAAATGGTTCATAAAATTAAACAACTTCAATACCACAAGAGTCATGGGTCCCATATTTTGGACGCATTCTGTAAGTTAGTCCATTTGAGGTACCTTGGTTGAAAACGTTTGCCCTATGATGTACCGTTTCACCCAGTTAAAGTTTGTAGACATGAAAATTTTAGCTGTGTACAGATGGCTAGACTGCTCAGATACCATTGTTTCTTTTTTCACAAACAGTTCTCCAATATTAGACGGAAAAAATTCATCCACAGATCATTAACTTTTGTTCAAAAATTATCAAATACTCCAGAGATTAATAAATTCTGTTTAAAGTCCCATAACAACAGTACTGAGTCTTATTTTTTAAATACCACAACAATTAAAAGTAATCTTTATGGGTAGTCTTGACCACAATTGAGACCAGAATTTCTGTCACTAAGAAATATGGTCATAGGGCGTCACTAAGTGACAGCATCACTTAGGGATGGCAATCCTGGCACTTCCTGTTGCTGTCATTAACTGAGAATTACAACTCATAGAGCACCAACTTCAATTGAAGCCATTCCAGGCTTGGTCTCTCCCAGTTCAAGCTTTGGTAAAGCTCGGCCTCCACTTCAACTCCCCCCTCTATCTGCCCCACCATTCTGCCCTTTTAGATACTCTGCAACCTGCCTTGCAGGGTGGCAAGTAGCTCCAAAACTGCACGGCTCTGGGGTGGCTTGCTGTACTGCAGCTCAGGGGTCAGGATGTGCCATACCTCTAGGACTGCAACAAGAAGCAGGGTGCAAAGCCACAGTGGCCAGGAAAACCTCAGCCACCTCAGTCCAGTTCCTGTTACCTTTGCCAGCCTGCCCTCCAAGGCCCCTGCTGTCCTGCACTCTACTGCCCAAACTGACCTTCACTCTTTTCTTGCTCCCACTGCTCATGAGGACTGCCTGCCCTGGCCCTTCATGAAGCAGCTGCTGATCATGAGACCATCTTCCCAAATCTCACAAAGAAATTGCCATGAACAATGTTGAGAAGAAAGTCTTGTGCAACCAGGAGCTACTTCGTAAAGGGTCAGGCTGAGCATGCCTAGTCAGCAGTGGGAGCATAAAAATCATGAAGGTCAACTAGGGCAGCAGGGGTCACCAAGTGCACTGGGCCGAAAGAGCATAGATCGGGGAAGATAGGTAGATGGGTAGAGTTAATAACCACCTGCAGTTGTTAAATGTGGGCAGGTTGCCAAGTGTCTGAATTTTGGTTACATGGTTGTTGGTATCCTGAGGATCATATCTTTGGGGATCAGGCATAAGTTCAGCACCTCTTGAACTAGAGTCACTGAACAAATGGTAATAAATCAGGACCATCCATATAGAATAATTATAAATCACAACTGTAACTGTCTCTCCTTCTATTTTGATATGTAATAATTTATATGATCATCTATGGAAGCCATTTTATCACAACTCCACTGAACAAATATTTAATCATATGTGATACCATTATGTGACAAAATACAGAAAAAGTTGTAAATAAGATTTCTAAAAAGTGAACATCAGTTTGCATGTTCTTTAGTTTGGGGTAAGTTTTTGCTTAAAAATAATCTGAAAAAATATACAAAGAATGAGTGTTCTCTGGAATTCTAAATGTAAATTTTATAAAATGTTTAAATGAAAAGCAATGAAGGACACCAGTAGAATCCAAGGAAAGTTTCTAATTCTGATTCTACATTAGGCTAGAAATAATTATAAAAAGTAAAGAAACACAGTTCTAAATTATGTTATAGTCGATTAAAATAGTGAAAGGTACAATCTGTCTATCCCAATCCTGCGATGTATTAAATCCATAGAATCACAGTATTGATTCTGATGGAATTGGAGGGCATGTCCTCAAATCGCTGTATCATCTTTGCCAGTCTTCTGTACCTATTCTAATCTGTCAATATTTCCCTGGAAATGCACAGTACTCTATATGTGGTGTCACACTTGTTAAATTTATCAGCATGAACATGTAAGAAAATGATATTTCAGTCAACTACATTGTCTTGTCATTTTCATTGCTGCAGTGACTTTAAGAACATAACCAAGAGTTCATAAGTTAAAGAAAACACATAATGGTGATGGTAATAGGTCTATATCATTTAAACACCAAACTCTAGAGCAGGGGTCTCCAACTTTGGCAACTTTAAGCCTGGTGGACTTCAACTCCCAGATTTTCCCAGCCAGCAAAGCTGAGTTGGAAGTCCACCAGGCTTAAAGTTGCCAAGGTTGGAGACCCCTGCCCTAGACTATCTAGAGATATCTAGACTATCATCTTTCTATTAAAAGTATAAGTATCTTTGATACTGATAGACTTTGATAATCACTATTAGAGTATCATCTTTTTATTCTCCTCTGTTCCTGCTTTAAGCTGTCAATATTCTTCTGAAAATACGGTGGTCCAGGCGTGGTCTCACACTTTATAAATTTATCAACGTGAACAAATATAAGAAGCAATATTTCAGCTGACTACACTGTCATGTCATTTTCGGTCCTGAAGTGACTACTAGCTCATCCCTTTTATAGCACAATTGCTCCTTCCTCCTGGTTTGTTCCTAGATGCTCTATGTTCCACACAGTATCTACTTTGACCTGAATTGGCTGCTACTTTTAACATAGATATATAAGCCTCCCATATGAAAAGCCAAACTAATTTCTATTCAGACTGGTAGGTAGAATCTATCAATCAGAATAGAGCTGGAAGGGACCTAAACCATTTCACATAAATGGTTGTCCAGTCTCTTCTTGAAAACCTCCAGTGATGGAGCAGCCACAACTTCTGGTGGCAAACCGTTCCACTGGTCAATTGTTTTGCCTTGTTTCTCCCATTCTGACAACGATCACCTGCATAATACAGTCCTTGACTTAAAACAATTTGTTTAATGACTGTTCAAAGTTACGGCGGCACTGAAGAAAGTGACTTTATGACTGTTTTCCACACTTATGATCCTTGCAGCCTGTCTCATATTTGCTACTAAAATGTTCACTGTATATTCAAAGGCAATCAAGTTCAACACTTCCATTTGTTAATAACTCTAATGTTCATTGTGACCAAAAGGGTACTGTCCTTTTCTTGGATGATCACTTTTCAGAAACTTCTAAGTAGATTGCCACATTCTTATCAGTAGCTGGAGTCTGTTGGAAACTATCTGGTTCCTCCCTTATGCTGTTAACTACTAACTGCTTTAGGATTTTCTCACTATTTTAAAATTTCTTATTATAGTTCTTGTGTCATATGCTCGTGTTTACTATGTTTGGTCTTGGACCATTAATATATTTTTATTACACATTCCATGCAATTAGTCATGCAAAATCTATATGCTTTATGTTTTAGTTTTTTACAGATAATACATATATACATACACATACATACATACATAACAATTAAATAACAGTAATTTATAGATGAACACTATTTTAGAAATGGAGCCAAATCTGAATGTGTGAATGACTAATATAATACGCAGTACTTTGGTAAGATGTTTAAAGTTTCCCAATGAATTGTAATACCAAAAGAAAAATTGAGAACAATCTTAGAGCTGAAGCTGTTTGCTTTGATGTTGGAATTATCTGATAATCCCAAAGCTCCTTCAAACTACAGCAGATAAAGTTGATCTGGGGGTACCATGATATCAAAAAATAGAAAGCAATTATCAGTTTTTCTGAGATGCTGTCAGTGCTGAACTTCAGAACGTAAATGGTACAATATAAAATTAAATTTAAATTAATTCATATGTCAGTTTAATAGCAATTTAATTTAATTTAAAGGGTTAGTATAATTATTTTAAACAATTTACCCTTCTATCACATTACCAGCAATAATTTGCTGGTAATTTTCACAGAAGCCCTGGGATAACACAAAATGCTTTCAGCATCAACATGTCAGATCCTACACCCTTTGGTAAGCATAAATAATTTCTTCAACTGATTTAGTTTCTCTCTCTGAAAATGTACTTCAGGGGTTACTTGTGCCCTCTATTGCAACCCCAGAGTGCATGTTCAATAGCAAAGCAACAGCATTGATTCTATATCTATCACATTAAAACCAATTTTTGCAGGCACAACCATTTAGGAATGAAAGCCACGTTCATTTGTTTAATTACCAACAAAATGGTGATTCTCAGGGATAACTATAAAACAGCAATAATTAGCTATTTGGAGAAGCAATAGCAATAGCACTTATTGCTTATAAGCAAAGACTTATATACCACTTCATAATGCTTTACAGTTCTCTCTAAGCAGTTTACAGAGTCAGCATATTGCCCCCAACAATCTGGGTTCTCATTTTACCGACCTCGGAAGGAAGGGTGGAAGGCCGAGTCAACCTTGAGCCGGTGAGAATGGGCGTTGTACTTACCTGATACGCCCCTTCTCTGTACGCTGTCACGGCAGTCAGACATGGGTAATAGACAGGGAGCTGGCCAATCGGACCGAGTCTACTGAATGCACAAGCTCCGCCTCTTCCTGCTTGTCTCCAGTTTTGAGGCGAAGGACTCCAGCAGACTGACGTGTCTATAGAGAGAACAGAGGAGAAGTGAGAAGAACCCCCTCCCCCATATCCTGTCCCGGATATAGACCAGGGTGGGGCTGACTGCCGTGACAGCGTACAGAGAAGGGGCGTATCAGGTAAGTACAACGCCCATTCTCCTGCCTGGCTGTCATGGCAGTCAGACATGGGACATACCAAAGCTTCATGTCCTATAGGGAGGGATCTGGTCGGACCCGTTGTAAGACTCGTCTCCCGAAGGCGGCAACCGCAGAAGCGAAGGTGTACAGGCAGTAATGCCGGATGAACGGAGTCACCGAGGACCAAGTGGCAGCTTTGCAGATTTCTTCCCACGGAGCTTGAGTAGCCCAAGCCGCAGACGTGGCAGCGCTTCTGGTAGAGTGTGCTGTGATTCGAAGAGGAGTCGGTAAAGAATGAGAGTCATAGGCTGTAGAAATAGTGGCGCGAAGCCATCGACCAACCGTGGTGGAAGAGACTTTTGATCCCATGGAAGACGGTTGGAAGGAAATGAAGAGTGCCTCTGACCTCCGGAAGGGTAAGGTACGAGAGAGAGAGATTTTAAGGGCCCTGCGGACATCGAGGGTGTGCCAGCGGTGTTCCAGGTGATGTTGAGGAAAAGGACAAAAATTTGGGAGCACAAGCTCTTGTGACCTATGGAAGGTGGAATTGATTTTAGGTATGAAGGCAGGGTCCAAACGAAGCACAACTCTGTCTTTGTGGAAAATGCAGAGGTCAGATCGAACTGAAAGGGAGGCGAGTTCAGATATGCAACGAGCAGAGGTAATTGCGACCAAAAAGGAAACTTTGAAGGACAGGAATTTCAAGTTGATGTCATGGAGGGGTTCAAAAGGAGGAGCAGTGAGAACTTTGTTGAGGTCCCACGTGGGGAACCTGTGAACAACCAGAGGGCGTAAATTGGTGGCACCCTTCAAAAAACTCCGGATAAGGGGATCCTTGGAGATTGGAAAAGCGGATCCGAATTGAAGGACTGATGACAAGGCAGCGACCTGACGTCGCAAGGTATTGGGGGCGAGGCCGGAGGCGAAGCCATGTTGAAGAAACCCCAAGAGGTGGACCACTGAAGCTGATGAAGGATCCAGGTGGTTCCTGGAGCACCAGTGGAGGAAAGCTTTCCAAGTTGAATCATAAATACGGACTGTGGAAGGGAGACAAGCTGCCATGATGATGGGGATGACTGCAGGTGGAACCTGGGAAGCTGTCAGACGGAGCCGCTCAACCTCCACGCGGTCAAGTGGAAGAACTGCGGATCGGGATGGAGGAGGCTGCCCTGTTGCAGAGAGATTAGATTGTCTGGAATCCTCCAAGGAGGAGCTACAGACAGCTCCACCAAATCCGCAAACCAAGGCCTGCGAGGCCAATAGGGTGCCAGGAGGAGAAGCTCTGCTCTTTCCAGTAGGAGTTTGCGTATAAACCTGGCAATGAGGGGAAGAGGAGGGAAGGCATAAAGGAGGATCCCCTGAGGCCAGGGACTGCGGAATGCGTCCACCGCCTCCGCTCCTGGTGTCTGGAACCTGGAGAAGAAGCGAGGTAGTTGGTGATTGTCGCTGGAGGCGAATAAGTCCACCTGTGGGAGATCGAAGCGCTCCGCCAGCAATTGGAAGAGCTCGGGAGGCAGGCTCCATTCCGTGGGGTCCAGAGGAGCTCGACTGAGGGCATCGGCTCAAACGTTGTCCTTCCCCGCTATGTAGTCGGCCCGAAGGAAGAGTAGGTGGGACTCAGCCCAGAGACCGAGACGCCACATTTCCTCCATGAGAACTTTGGAGTGCGTTCCCCCCATGCGGTTGATGTGAGCCTTGGTCGAGATGTTGTCCGTTAAGACCACAACAGCTCGACCGGTGATGAGGGGCTCAAAATGGAGGAGGGCTAGATAGACCGCCCGCAACTCGAGGACATTGATGCTGAGAGATTGTTCCTGTAGCGACCAGCGTGTCAGCGTTCCAAATTAGGCTCTCTTCCAGCGCTGACATGAACAAGATGAAGCATAGAGCAGAAGCTTGATTTATTGCTGAGATGAACTTTTACCTAGTTTTTTGAATGTTACAGATAGTGTTTCCTGGGTGATGAGGGTGGGGGCCACATTCCTGTGAAAAGAACGTGCCGGGATGTAGAGATGGATCTGCATGATGGCCAATGGGACATTGGGGTTGGAGAGCGGAAGAGGAGGGGGTTGGAAGGAGGGGCCAGTTTGGCTGCAACTTGAATCAGGAATGTCGGATTCTGCTATTCTTAAAATAAAAGTGATTCATTAGAGACTTTGCGCTTGAGAATAAAGTTTATTTAAGATAGCCCCGAAACCTGATACAGCGGCCCTGAGCTGAGCTGGAGTCAAGGTGGGCTCCCCAACCTTGGAGGCTCGCATCTGTTGTGATGACTGCCCGCTGCGGCTCCAGGAACTTGGTCCCCCGAGACACAGCTGGGGACGACCACCATCGAAGAGACTCGAGTACCACTGCGGGAAGCCGAATCCTCCTGGAGGATGTGGAAGAAGCCGATTTTTGAAATGGTAGTAGGAGCCATTGAAGATCTCTGCTATGAAGCCGAGACCAAGGGACTATCCCGTAAGCTGATACCATTTTGCCGAGTAAGGTGGAAAGATCAGAGAGGGATGCAGACCGAGCGCGCCAAAGGCGGCGGGCTAGAGAAGAGAGATTCTCTATTCGGTCCCGGGATAAAAATACTTCAACCGTAGAGGTATCAATAAGGGCTCCCAGGTGCAGGATCCGTGTTGTAGGGACTAAATGGCTCTTGGCCCAATTTATAGAAAATCCGTGCTGTTGCAATGTGTGGAGAGTGTGGTTCAAGTCCCTCAGGGCCCGGTCCAAGGACCGTGACAGGATGAGAATATCATCCAAGTAGAACATGGCTCTAATTGGGGTGGAACAGATATGGGCCATAAGGGCCGCCATTATCTTGGAAAATACTCTGGGAGCCGAGGATAAACCAAAAGGGAGTGCACTATACTGAAAATGGCGCCCATTGTAACAAAAGCGGAGGAATTTGCGGTGCCCAGGCCGAATTGGAACGTGGAGGTAAGCTTCAGTTAAATCAATAGATGTCATATAGTCCCCCTGGCGGATACCCAGAAGGATAGATTGCAGGGAGTGCATCTTAAACCGGTGATACACGATGTGCCGGTTTAAGGATTTTAAATCGAGGATCGCTCTCCACCCCCCCGAAGCCTTGGGAACCAGAAAAAGGCGGGAATAGAAGCCCTGCCCCTCTGAGAGGGGGGGGGACGAGCTGGATAGCGCTAATATCCAGGAGGTGCTGGATGGCGGATTCCATCCTAGCGTTCTTGACAGGGTCCCAGGAGGGGGGGCAAGGGAGGAAAAGCTTCGGAGGAATGGAGTGGAACTCGAGAGAGAGAGAGACCAAAACGAATGGTGGACCTGACCCAGGAGTCCGAAACAGAGGAGTCCCATTGGGAAACAAAAAGGGATAAACGTCCGCCTATAGCTTGAGGAGGATTAGACTTAGCAGGACTTCCTGAAGGGACGGCCCCTACCTCCTCGAAAGGGCCGCCTGAACCCCACCCGGGAATTGGACCTGACCTGCTGATCTGATGGAGCTGGACCTCTGGAAGAGAAGGATCTCTGTGAGCGCTGAGGTAAGTAGGAGTCCGTGTTCTGGTAGGAAGTAGGGCGAAAGGAAGATGGAGGCCTGTAATCAGGACGGCGGTTGAGGGCAGGCAAGATTTTTCGATGATCCTTTGTTTCCACCAACAGAGGGTCAAGTTGAGCACCAAACAGTTTGTCCCCAGCAAAGGGGGAGGAAGCCAGACGCCACTTACTTCTAATATCAGCTTGCCAGTTGCGGAGCCACAAGAGGCGACGAGGTGATGGAGGTACTAATCGCCTTTGCAGAGAAACGAGCCGCATTCAGGGTGGCATCCGCTGAGAACTCTACTGCAGCCATGATCTTGTTGAGATCTTGATGGGAGCGGTGATCCGACGGAGGCAAGCGGGCTTGTAGTTGCCGTAACCAGAGGATGGTTGCCCTATTAAAAAAGGAGGCTGCAGACGATGCTTGCACAGACCAGGCAGAAGCCTGATGTCCTTTGATTAAGGTACGTTCTGCTTTCTTTTCCTCAGGGCGCAAACACTCCTCTGGAGGACCTGCGATAGGAGATGGAGAAGAGAGAGCCAGTACAGGAGAATCAACGGAGGGGACCTGGAGGAGGTGCGAAAACTCAGGGGCCATATTATAAAATTTTTTGTCCAAGTTGTTAGGTAGTGGACCCGAACTTGGGGAAGACCATTGGCGAAGAACGACATCAGAAAATAATTTTGGGGCAGGTACCACTTTCTTAGGGACTGAAGGTTCTTGAAAAAGGGCTGAGGTGGGGTCTGCTGAAGCTGATGAAGCATCCGTTAAAGAGGAGGAAGACCCTAGACGGGTGATATTTTGAGCCTTGAAGAGCAAGGAGTGAAACATATGAGGCCAGAAGAGGCCGATAAAGGCGGGTTGGTCAGGTTCTAGCCCCTCATCGTCAGAGAGATCATGGTCTACAATAAGTTCTCCCTCCGAGGGAATCATGGCTAGGAGAATCAATGATTTCTCCAGATTCTGATACTGCCTCCTCCACTTCCTGTTGAGAAAGGTCTCTATAGGAAAGATTATTATCAGCGTGGGCGGAAACCTCAGAAGGGGTCTTCTGTTGTAGGCCCTGAGCAATGCCTGGCGAATGGCCTCAGATATTAATCCGGCTAAGGCAGGAGGAATATTGGTGAAAGTCTGAAAGCCTGGATCAGGCTGAGGAGTGGAAGGGGTAGGGTTGGCTGGTTGATCCGTAGGAGGAGGAGAGACCTCATGAGCCACAGGGAACACTGATTCAACTTCAGCATTAGGAGAAAACCCCTCCTGGACAGACCTATCCGGGGACAAGGCCGGGGTAGGCTGAGGTGTAGCTCCCCCAGTGTTAGAGGCTAATGGGAGCATAGGCCCTGGAGGCTGCGAAACTGGGCCTGAATTAGATGTTGCCTGAGCCTTCAGAAAGGCCTTCTCCATGGCCTTGTGTCTTCTCTCCTCCTCCCTGGAAGGTTTGCTGGCTGGAGGAGGAGGAGGAGCTGAAGGGGCAGACCCTTTCTTTGTTTTGGGGGGCCTGCCTTTAGAGGTACCCTCTTCAGGGTCCTCCCCGTGGGCCCGTTTCCCCCTGTGATGAGCTTGGGAGGAATGGCGCGAATTTTGGGCGTCCGCCATTTTGAGAGTGGCGAGAATGAGGCCGAGGGAAGAAAATGGCCGCCGGAAAATACTTGCGATTGGAAACGGCCCAGGAGTTGAAGCGCCAGTCAGGGCTGCTAAGCGAGTGCTTGTGAGCGCAGCTATCACCGCCGGAGTCAAGCGGGATGGCCCGGAATCAGCCCGATCCACAATCCGAAGGGCTGAGTCTGAAACGTCCGCCGGTAAGGCGGGAAAGCCGGGAGACGCGGCAGGGCGAACCCGTGTGCGCGCCAACGAAGCCGCCCGATTGCGGCTAATGCGGAGAAAAAGCGGCCGCTGCTGAAGGCAAAGGCGGCCGGCAGTTAAAGGGCAAGACCAAAATCGTTGTTGTAGTTCGTTCCGATGTCAAATAATCATATAAATTGCAGAAAGGACTGGAGAACACTATAGACACAGCTGTCCAAGGCAGACTGAGTCGAAAAACTGGAGACAAGCAGGAAGAGGCGGAGCTTGTGCATCTAGTAGACTCGGTCTGATTGGAATTAAAATAGCAGATGCTTTCCTTATTGATAAAATCCATTCTACAAGGCAGGATACATGTGCGGGCTTACATAACTACTCTAAGATAGAATTTTGCCTGCTTAACACTCTTTTATTGGAAAAAGAGAGGATTGCCCCACTACTTCCAGGTATGTGTCCCATTTTTCCTGAGGAGAAAATGTTTTACTTGGCAACCTAATGCAGTGTTTCTCAATCTTGAGAACTTTTAAGATATGTGGACTTCAACTGGAATTCTGAGTTGAAGTCCACACATCTTATACTTGCTAAAAACTGGCCTAATGGCTGAATCTTTTAGAGTATATAGAATGATCTATTCCCTTGCCATGACTTTGCCATGTAGTGCAGAGATGGTGTCAAGGCATATATTTTTTTCTTACACTTGTCATCATGTTAAACTTCTAATAAACAAACTATATAGACTGTTACACCTCATTCTTTTCCTTCATAAGCCAGGAGACACAGTTTCATTAGACTTTATAATAAATGCCTAAGATTATCAATATGGCCTGATGCCATTCTGGTGATAAAGGATATCTTCTTTAAGGGAGCCCATTTCAGTCTCTTCTGTGGCCTCCTCTACAACCATGAAACAACTTATCTATTCAAGTTGTCTAGAACTACAATTTGCACAATCTGCTGATTTTTATTAGAGGCCCATAATTCATAGCTAGTTTTCTATTTCATATATAGGATGTTAAGCTTCATCAATCCTATACTCATAATTCAGAGACTGATGATGATGAAACAGAGAGGAAAAAATGCCATCTTAAAGCAATACACTGCTGTGTAAACTACCAGCAAAAAAAAAATAAAAATCAACCTGATCTTTTATCTATGACTAAATTCATTTATGCCTTCACTTAGATGTAAACATTTCAGGCCATCTACAGCTACTTACATCTACTACAAAATATTTTGCTCTCTTCCTCCCATTTCAGAGTTCTCCCTTTCACTCCTGATCCACACCTCCCCTGATCAAAGCTTTACAAAACCTTTACAAGCTTAATCTGCCTGGATAGCCATGCAAGCAGGCTGTGGAAAAGGGGAGAGGATATATTGAAAAAAGGAATGAAAACAATTGTAGAAGTAACAAAAGACATAAGAGTGTTACTCAAAGATGAGTATCAGTGGGTGACTGATGCAACTGAAATACCTCCCTTCCCTTTCTTGCCCAGGGTCAAGAGGAAGGAGAAAAAGAAAGGCTAGAAAGGGAGATCTTACCAGCTTAGCTGAAGAAAAGATAAATAATGCCTCCCTTCTTATTATAGTGAATTAGAAGAATGGAGCAGCAGAGATGTTTGAAATCTTGTGAGCTCCATTTGATAAAGAAATGAAATTAGAAGTAGAGGCACAATATCTTTTAGCCACCCACAACCAGAAAACAGACAGATGGACACATCTGTAAAGAGCTATGGGAATGGTCTTCAGGGAAATATATAGTAGATCTTACAAAAATAAAGCAGCACCTTTGAGCCCTGAAAAAGGTGATAGTATTATGAAAAGACTCTGTGGTTGCTTCCTGATTCTCTGGTGTAAAAGAGAGAGAGGAAAAACACAATCAGACAATCAGGAAAGAGTTTATATAATCATGTCAAAACTGAATCTTCCTATTTCAACTATGAAGAGAAAAACCAAATTTTGATTGGCCTAAAAATGTAGGAATATATATATAAACTCTGGAAAACAGACATTTACATAGGTTTTTATTTTACATTTTGCAAATCTTTGTGCATATGGCTACATTTTTATTTGCAATAACACAACTAATCTAGTTGAGTTATGTCTGTAATTTTCTACTGTAAGCAAGTTCAGGACAGATAATATGGAGAGTCAAATTTATTGCTTTGGCTAATGGGAGGTAACAAATTATTCAGTCCTAGTGTCACAATATAGGTCAAAAGACAGCCAATAATCATAATGCAACAGATATAACTAATAACATAAATAGTGATGACATACTTGAAAATACAATACTATTTCAAAATTTAATCCAAATTTCTTAGAAGTTATAATCACAGCTAAATTTCTATCCTGAAGAATACTCATTTTTCACTCTGAACAGTTTTAAGCCAAATAATTTCATCACACACTATCTTTCTGAATTACAAAAATGTTGCTTCCAAAATAAAGAAGGCTTGGGATAAAGGCGCATACTCCATTAAGTGTAAGGCATTACTTTCTTTAAATCACTTACTTTGGAGCTGAAGGACCTCTAGGCCATGTTCCATCTTCATTTTTTTGTTCTATCACTAATACCTATATGCAACAAAAGGGACAAACATGAACTTCATTCAGTTTAGAATAATGGAGCATAATTTATATTCACAGGTAGTCTTGACTTATGACAATTGGGCCCAAAATTTTTGTTGCTAAGTGAAACATTTAAGTGAGCTTTGCCCCATTTTACAACCGTTCTTGTCACAGTTTTTAAGTGAAGCATTGCAGTTAAGTTAGTATCATGGTTGTTAAATGAATCTGGCTTCCCCACTGACTTTGCTTGTCAGAAGGTCGCAAAAGGTGATCAAGTGATCAGTTGGGCACTGCAACTGTCATAAATATTGCCAAGCATCTGAATATTGATCACGTGGCCATGGCGATGCTGTATGGTCATAAGTGTGAAAAAGTCATGTCACTTTTTTCAATGCTGTTGTAACTTTGAATATTCGCTAAATGAACTGTTGTGAGTTTAGGACTACTACTCACCTGTACGCTGAAGCATGTACAAATGATAGATTTTTTAATTATGCCAATATTATGAATCTTAATATTTTTACCTTACCCATTAAATTCAGATCAAAACCTTTATTTAAATCATTCTAGAATGTTGGTAAAGTATCATTTTTGGTACTACAGGTAGACTTCACTTAGAAACTCAGATAGTTACTGTTCAAAGTTACAATGGTGATGAAAACGGACGTTGCTTACCTGAACGTCCCTTCTCGACGCGCAGCTGGAGAATCCAAAGCTTGGATTCTCCAGCTGCGCGTCGAGAAGGGACGTTCAGGTAAGCAATGTCCGTATCAACTACTGAACAACCCGAAGCTTTGGATTCTCCAAGCTGCGCGTTGGAGAAGCTGCAAAGGTCATAATTGTGGGCTTTAGTTGCAAAGTATCTTTCTCCAACGCGCAGCTTGGAGAATCCAAAGCTTGGATTCTCCAGCTGCGCGTCGAGAAGGGACGTTCAGGTAAGCAACGTCCGTATCAACTACTGAACAACCCGAAGCTTTGGATTCTCCAGCTGCGCGTCGAGAAGGGACGTTCAGGTAAGCAACGTCCGATCTCTCTCAGTCACATGTTGACCAATAGAGTCAGTTAGTATACACTGCACTGTGCCTGACCTAGAGAACAAGAAACCGGAAAGTCTAGATGGCAGCATACTATCAATCAACATAATCAAAGTGAATAGTATTTATATTTTCAAATGTAGTGCCAGAAATATATATCATACCTGTCCCTGGTATAAGCCAGCATCCTGTATGGTACTGTCTGGTTTATTCAAAGGTTCAAATGTATTACTCATGTATTTGTTCCACAATCTTGTTTCCTTTTCATCTGGAATACTAAAGGTTTTCCTTATCTCTTTT
The DNA here is from genome assembly GCF_029215685.1 of Pituophis catenifer annectens. Classification (NCBI taxonomy): domain Eukaryota; kingdom Metazoa; phylum Chordata; class Lepidosauria; order Squamata; family Colubridae; genus Pituophis; species Pituophis catenifer. The sequence continues at coordinate 41,544,459 of NW_027256887.1, read as the reverse complement.
TCAATTGTATCTACATGTATAGAAAAACATTGGTATTTAATTTATTTTAAAGTACTTTGATTCTAGGTGGCATACAATAATATAGCAAAGAAATACACAATAAAATATATATAATATAAAAGCTTATATCAAAGTTACCAGTAAAAATATTTGCAATCAAAGGCAAAACCCAAGATAGACACTTGCCAATGTCTAAAGGCTGCAAAATTCTGAATGAGAGAATATAAAGTTAAAATTGAATCTTAGCAAGACATAATTGGTGTTTGTTCATTGAAGGATTCAAGTGGTTCCAGTGGTGACTCTTAATGGGGAAGCACTACCAGCTGCTTGAAAAACAGATAGAAGTTTTTCAAGATATGAGTACTTTGCCATAGGGATTCCTGTCTACTGCTCACACACATTACTGCAAAGCACTTTATGTAGAGCTACCTTTAGAGACCATTTATTATCTAGCATTTGTCAATTGGAACACATTACAACTGTCTTCTATATTGGCTTCCTATAAGCTTCTGGTGCAATGTAAACTGTTAATGTTTACCTATGTGGCTTAGATATACTTTTAGAACCATGTTCATCTGCTTGATTTAATCCAACCTATTTGATCTTGTCAGGAAAAATAACTGAAGGTTACCCATTTCTGGGTTGTGAGAGGGGCCAAGACCTAAAAGTGCTACTCTGTTGTAGCAATGCTGATCCTCTCAAATGGTCTCCACAGGAAGTCAGATTAGCCTTGACTTTAGTTACCTCAGGAAACAAGCTTTTCTGGAGACATTTGGGCTTTTCTGGAGGCATTTGCAGATGCTTGTTTTTTAAATTTTCTGTTAGAATGTAGGTTATTTTGAATACTGTATTACTGTGAAACCATAGGGAGTCCAATGGAAATGAGGCAGAATAAAAATGTGATAAAGAATGTAAACATGTCTCTGTGACTGCCAGTGCCTGTGTCTCAAGTATACTCTTATGAAATTAGAGTAAATTTGCTAATTCAATATTGTCATTACAAGCAAAAAGGAATTTGAACTTAAGACACTTTAAAAGAAGCTTGCAAATGATTTTGATTGTTGACCATACCTTTTTACACCATTATTTTTAAGTAATAAGTTCAGTTATTTGTTTTAGTGAAATAAATTATTTGCGCTCCAGACTTCATTTAGAATTTAAAAAGCTAGGGCATGAACTGCTAAAGTTTGGTTTAGTGTTATATAGAAATTCAGCCAATGTCTGAAAGAAATTATGTTGTGCATTTCAGATGAAAAATTTAATTTTTATGAGCTAAGATGCTTTCATTTATATTAGAGAAAGTTTTTCCACTTATGGTCAAATAAGAATAATATATTTTGGAAAAATTAGTGTCTGCGTATACTTTCTAAAATTAAAATGGGATAGTTTGGGATAATTTTAATATATCAAATTCAATAGTTAATACAGTGATATACCATAACATTTATTTTATGGAAGCAATGCATGACAAAGAACTTATTTTTAAAAGTAATTCAGCTACATAGTTATAAGAAATTTCAGTGGTCATACCTATTGTATCGGCTTTACTAAACCTTCGTGTCACTACATTGTTTATATTTCCATTTTCACATAATTTCAATTCTGTCAAATAAACTTCCACCTTGCAGTGCTTGACAAACATACCCTGTTCAACTACCTGGAAAATAAGCAGATCAAAACTGAATGGAATATATACATTCCTAAATATATAATACACAATTTTCAGATGTTTAATCTTTATTTTGTACTAAGATGCTTTATAAGCCATGTAAGGTTGTGAAGATTAGATCAAAATTTAATTTCCACTTTAAAGATAGATTTATAATGAAACAACCTACTTTTTTTAAAAAAAATACTAAACACACTAGCAACATAAATAGCTTATTGGCACTAGATACCAGCAATATTTTTGAAATTGGATATATTAATTTCATTTTTATTTAGGAAAACAATCTTAACTTTATTCTTCAACATAAATTACTAATAGCCAACAAAACTTGGAAACTGAGGTAAGCAGAATGTTCACAATCACCTCTTATATATTTCCATCTGATCTTCTATGCTGTTACTGCATAAATCAGCCATGTAGACTGTCCTGAAAATAGCCATCAGCTTGGTATGTGATTCATCAAATAAGGCAAAAAAGGAAGTACCAAATAACTGCTAGAAATCATATGCTATAGCAACAGAATCAATGAATTCTCACTAGGGGGGGAAGGGTATTAATAGACAAATGTCCTTAGATTTTGAAAGAAAGCTGAATTTAATATATAAAGCTTGAACACCAAATATTTATATGTATGGTTACTGGTCTCCTAATAAGGTTGTATTTTTATAAAAAATTCTTATTATTGCTAAAGTTATAGACCCATGTGCATGCCAGAGTTTCAAAGAAGCATTAAATCTGTAGCATCAAATATCATTTTCCTAATGATTTTTATTGTCTTTTTCGTTAAGAAAAAAATTAGAATATTTAGACATTTAGAGGTTTATACTCCATTTCCAACAAGTTGCCGTAAGAAGTTATAGAAAAAAGTAATTTACATTACAAAACATATTAAATCAGCCACTGTAAATTGTGACATTATGCTTTGGTGAAAAATATCTATGAATTCTCTGAAGCCACCACAATCATGTATCACACATACACAAATACTTAAATGGCCTGCAGAAATCTTTAACTTTAGCAGAAATACAATAACCTATAACATTCTCAGTTATGCAGTTTAAAAACTTAGCATTATAGAATACATTACAAAACATAATCTATGTATTATATATTATAAAACATAATTTATTTTATCACACTTTATTAAAGATATTAGGATTAAATGATTATTGTCCTCAATAAGCTAAATTATTTCAATTACCATCAAATAATTTTTATATTTTAGCACTGAATTAAACTTCCACAGTTTATATTAAAGTTTTATTATTAAATTTCAATCAAGAACTTAAATATGCATATGAACTCACGTTATTTATTTCAATAAAAGAAATACTCACAAACAGACAAAAATAATAACTTAAGAGGACCGGTATTTTCATAGCTAAATAAGTACACTTTGTAACATTAATTTTAGCATTTAAATGTTCAGTATAAAGAAATATTGATATTTTAAGCATATACATTACTTTTCTTCAAAACATATATTTATTAAACAACTATGGATTGTTTAGGATTAAGTTAACAATCTTCTTGCAGTGAATTTGTATGGATATTGGCAAAGAGAAGCTACCTCAAGAAATATTTCCGGGGGGGGGGCATACATATCTACAAGGAAGAAGATTGAAGAGATATACAAAAGTGGAAGATGTTACAACTAAGTCAGTCAAATAATTATCTTAATAAAATGCATTAGCTATAGCTACTTCATCTTTATATCTTGTATATCTTATATATCAAGCAAAAATCAAATGTTAATAACACAGGATGCTCCAGAGTCTGGCATGCAAAAGTTAAGTGCAGACTTAAAGGACCAGGCAAGAAATATAAACAATAAAGTGCAAATTAAATGAAATTAGCACGCATTACCTATACATTTAGATTAGAACTTGCTTTGCTGTACCAAGGAAAGAACAAATTTAGACTTTATCTGTAGAAGACTGTCAAAGAATAGGTAATAGAAATGTTTTAGGATTAGTCAAGGAGAAACAAATGACAATGAGGCTAGGATTTGAGATAACTGATACTTTAACATAAGAAATACTTGCTGCATAGTTCTTTGTTCTGATACTAACAAACAAGAGTTTTGTGAACAGTGAACAAATCTAAATGTTAGTACCAGAACTAACTCACATAAAGTTCAATGTGGCTTGGGGAAAAAAAACATTTTTGTTTTTTTAGGAGGGTGGGGAGTTGTTATAAACAAAAGAATTTCCAAATACTATTTTTAACATTTCAGTGTTTTACTATAGGAGGTACCTTGCGTGCAATAGGTTCTTGACTTTCCAGAAGAGTATACCAGCTAACTAGTTTGTTCCATCCTTCAGTTGGTAAAAGAATGTAGTCCAGCTCATCAATAAGATGCTCTTTAAGAGATTGACAATCCCCATCTATGAGGAAAAAGTATTAATGTTTACTTATAGCCAATACGGAACATGTGCTAAAACACTGAGATTACAATTGAGAATCTTTAAAAAAATGAATATAACTTAGTCTATGATGGAAGTAAGCCAATTTCTGAATTACACTGTCCCACAAAATATTTTTTGTAAGAGATTCTTAGAAATATACTATTCTACTAATCCACAATATTTGGTACACAAAGGATAACTATTACTGATATCTCAATTTAATCACTACTGTACTTTTTAATCTATTTTAAACTTTTAATTTACTTTTAAGATACTTTCATCTTCTATTTTAAACAAATTTCAGAAAGTTTAAAGTTTATTGTGCTTTTTCAATACAAAATAATTTGTATTTTTCCCTCTTTGGCAGCAGAAAGTTGCTTTGTGAAAATTCTGGAAAATTTTGAAAATTCTAGAAATATTAGATAATTGCAATTAAATATTCTCTTCTTGTAGGTTTTCATCAAATATTTGAATCCCATGAATTAGGACACAGGCTGTGGAGTCACTAAAAAAACCGCAACAATAAATTATCTTATTAATATACTGAGACACCCCAGAATTTTTTAAAATAGGAAACACAAGTAAATTACCTTTGAGAAGTCCAGAATTATCAATAGGACCAGGATAAACATTCTGATCTCCCATTTGATACTTGTCCCAGCTGTCAAATCCAACATATTTTTTCCACTGCTTGAACCAACGACTATCCACTAAATACCTTCAAAAGAACATGGTATATATATTATGAAACAATTTCACAGACCTGCATGATTGCTCGCATAATTTCCCAAACATAGATGTCACTATGTATCAGGATATCTGATTCTACTATCAAAACTTTGCACATTTTTAATAAATAATTCTGGTGCTATATTTATAGAAATCTATTTAGACATACATTTTTATATCCAAGCAGGATCTTAAGCAAATCCACATTCTGTAGAAATTTAAAAGAAAATACTGATTTAATTTAATTAATTTAATTTAATTTAATTAATTAAATTTATATGCCGCCCCTCTCCAAAGACTCAGGGCAGCTCACAATACATTTAAAAAAATAATTAAAAAAACATTTAAAAATTAAAAACATTAAAAACTCATTCACGCCATTCATGGCCGGATCTCGCCAGATCACAAGAGCGAGATCAACGGCCTCAGGCCTGCGGAAAAGCCAGGTCTTCACCGCTTTTCGGAAGGCCAATAGGGTGGGGATGGTCTGGACCTCAGGAGGTAACTGGTTCCAGAGAGCTGGGGCAGCCACAGAGAAGAGCCTCCCCCGTGGGCCCGCCAGCCGGCATTGTTTAGCTGACGGGACCCGGAGGAGACCAACTCTGTGGGATGTTACCGGTCGCTGGGAGCTATGCGGCAGAAGGCGGTCTCGAAGATAACCTGGCCCTGAGCCATGTAGGGCTTTAAAGGTAATAACCAACACCTTGAATTGTGACAGGAGACCAATAGGGAGCCAGTGCAGCTTGTGGAGAATTGGTGTAATGTGGGTGTACCTAGGTGCACTGACAGCTCGTGCGGCTGCGTTCTGGACCAACTGTAGTCTACGAACACTTTTCAAGGGTAGCCCCATGTAGAGCGCATTGCAATAATCTAACCGTGAGGTGACAAGGGCATGAGTGACTGTGAGGAGAGCCTCCCGATCTAAGCAATAGAAGCTATTGCTTCACTTCTACTAAATTCCTGCCACAGGTAGCAGCTAAACAAATCCAGATGTTTGTATTTCCTAGCCAAGTTGCTCAAATGTTTATCTACTGTGCAAATCTAGGTTCTCTGGATATATTTGAAATCAAACTAAACAGGTTATCCTCACTATTACCATTTGCCATGCCAAAGTTATACGATTTTTTTGCTTGCATTATATTGGTTACTTTAATACAATTGGGAATCTGATGAAATGGTTCTATCCTTTTCTGGTTTTCAGAAGCTAACTACTTATTCCTCTTCTGTCATTTATACTGGGTTCCCATATGGAACATATCACTCTGTTCTTAAACCTATTTATCAAAGTGTTTGTGAGGATATGGATCAGCTATTGATATTCACATTTACTTTTCCTTTATGAATTATGCTATGCCATGGATATGGGGAGATTTGAAATGTCTGTTTATTGGAGTTCTTTGGCATTCAAACAAAAATTTCAAGTCAAGCAGAAAAGGAAAGAAGAAGCCCAGTAAGACATGCTAGGACAACGAGTTGGAGTTGTGGCATGAGTGCCTGGAGTTGTGGCATGAGTTGTGGCATATAACTCTTGCCAGTGACTCCTTAAAGAAACTGCTTTTTTTCTTTTACATTGTAGCTGTGGATCACTGGAAAACATGCACTTTAAGGAGCACCAAGAGGATGCAATGAGATCTTCTGGAAAGTGGAATGGCACACTGTCAATCACTCTTAACACAAACAAATATTTCTCTGTGGGAGCCTAGAAAAAAATGCAACTTTTTAAAGGAAGTACCAACAGATATGTTGTGCACAGCCATTCCCATTGATCTTTTGACTCTGAATCTGAAGCACAACACATTCCAATTTTCCAAATATTTTTTCCCAAAGCCTGCCATGATTATTCCTGGCTCTCCAATTAGCTACAGTATCATCACTTCAATACCAGATTATTTAGAAATACTGAGGTGGATTTATTCTGCTTTTAAACCTTTGCTATTTTAATTCAAGCTTAATAGGCATTCTGCTATAATTTAAGACTGGAATTTAGATTAATGAAATAAATTTCCTTTAAATTAAGGATTAGGGTTATGATTAAACAGTTTTAAGAAATAAAGCATTTAGAAGATACATTTAAGATACAAATTGAAGTGTATTACAGTACACTATACAGTAAATTGTCTAAGAGATATTATAAGCAACCCGCTTTTTATTTATAATGAAAGAAAATTACATTCCAAACATGTTAGCATGTGAAGCAATAATTGAATTTAACTTTATAAAATTATAATATCATAGCTGGAATGAGAAAAAATATTGAAAACTAGTAAGGCAAGATCATATTATTTCTCTTATTATTATCCTAATGATCATGATTGCTAATATTATGGTAATTCTAAATATTGGCAATTAAGGTTCAGCTCCAAAACATCAGTTTCCAAATCTCATCATATAAATGAAAAGCACAATAGCTGAAGTTTTAAAAAAATTTCCTCCGGAAAGATCCAAACTTTGACATAGAAACAATCTGTATATAGAAAAACCTAACTAAAATTTGTGAATCTTTGAGTCTTTAATACCAAGTAAATGTAGTTATAATTATGAACTACCTTAACCGTGGGGATGATTTCAGTAAGTAGGGGATACAATATATTGCATACTTCTGGAAATAAGATAAAATTGTTTAAAGTATATTTCAAAGTACATATGCATATGGAGTATAAAGTGAACCACACCAAAAATGTTGCAGGGTACTGTAGTAATAATCTCCTACGCTAAAATCTTGTATGGTTATCAGGAAATAAAACCGAATACTGATGTATGCCATTCTAAACTTTTGGAAAAAATGTAACTAATAGAAATACATATAACTATTCAGCTATTCATTTTTTCTCCATGAAAGAAAGAATGCTGTATTCTTCTTCCTCAGATAGAATCTGTGCAGTTATCTCTGCCCAAAACTCAAATTTATAAAAGTTGGACTAAATTGTGATTGACAGTCTTAGTATACGGTCACAATTTAAGCTTGTTTCCTTTCCTATCAGCAATTTTATATATGAGCGGTGTACAGCACACTTTTGAATTCAACATGTAAGAACAGAAAGCCAAATTGTTTAACAATTGTTTGCATTGGTGAAAATATATACTTGACATTAAATACTGTTAGAATTGTGCAGATTAACATTTCAAAATAATGCTCTAATTTCAAAATCTATTACTGAAAGGTGAAATTCATAGAACATATTTCCAAGTGTATATGATTAGATTGTAACACCAAAATAACTTTCAAAAACTTAAGCTGATTCATGCACCTGATGGATCTACTCATCTGCATGTGATTCACCACCCAAAATCAATGGCAATGGAAGGCAAACTGGCATTTTTACTTATTGCTATTTCTCTACTGGGTGTACTTCCTATTGCCACAATATGTATACTCATTAAGTGAATTCCAAGCCAATTTAGCCTCATTGAATACTGCAAAATCAATAATTGTATGGTGCAGGACTATACAACTTCTGCTGGTTTAAGGATTGCAGCAAGGCCTCTGTGGATATAGAGGGCTGTACTCTGAAAGTGGCCAGGGGTATATATAGCCCATTTTGAGAGAGGGCTTCAGGAAAGAAGTAAAATATGTATATCACGAAGACTCAATATGCTCATTTTACAAGTTTAATATCTCTGCAAACCTAAAATGTACACATTTATGGGCCCAGCCTTTCAGAAAAGAGTGCACTTGGAGCTATTGGTGAGTCTCTTGTTTGCACTTTTTCCATTCCTGGTACAGAAGCCAATGAATGGAAGATTAGGACTCAGTGTGCACAATCCACTGTTTTCCTCCCATCTCTGAGGAAAATATTTATGGTAATGTAAACTGTACCTTAATCCATAAATATTGAAATATTAATTAACTAAGGTTTAGCATATTAATACAGAATGTTATAAAATCCAAATTTCAAGTCTTTAATAAAACATTGATATTTATGTATCTAAAATATAAATTAGGGTATGAGATTGAACAGCCCTTTTCTTCTCAGCCCCTAAACTGCTCTTAATTTAAAAGACATCTTCTCTGATTTTGGAGCCAGCCTAGACATTATAGATGAGTATACAGTAATTTCCTTTTAGAGACTAAATTAATGGACATAATCAAACTCTGCAGCAATGAATTCTTTAAACAAAAATACATTAAAGCTTCTTTTCTGGATTGCCCCAAATCTCCTAGCATTTTGGATTATGATATTATTTTAGGTGCTACAATTTGGGGAGGAAAAAATCACTCTTTCTCCACTTTCTCAGCATCTTTCCTAATTTTATAAACCTTCAACTGACCCTCCATTGCTGTTTTACTCCCTTCCTTTCTGCAGTCACTGTTATGACCATGAAGTTAGCAGAATTCTGAAGGGAGTGGCAGGGGAGGAAGAGCCGAGTGTTGTGCAAAGAACCGGGTGAGATATAAACCCAAGAAGTGCCTGCAGCCCTCCCATCGATCCCGTCCAGAGAGACAGGCCTTACCATGGAAGCTGCTTGGGAAGCTTCTCTGGGAATGAGAAACCTTGCCCGAAATACTCATTCGCGGCGTTCTTCCACCTAGGACGGGTTGCCACCATTTGAAACAATGGAGAAAATACTTGGCGGCAGCGGCCACCTTTGCCTCCCCGCAGGTGAGGAGTTAGCGCCGTGCCGCCAGGGCGCTGAGGCAAAGCCCGTCATAGGCGCCGGAGGGGGAAAAAAGGGTGCCCGGAAATCTGCTCCCGGGATAGGAAGGAGTCTCCCGTGAACTAACAAGGGGCAAGAAGGGCAGAGGAGGGGTGCCGCCTCCCTCGCCAAAAGGCGCCCAGGCAGGCACCGCCCGCACCTGTCACCGAAAGGGGCCCTCAAACATCCCCCCACCCCGTTCGCCATCCCTTCCTTTTTCCTCACCAGGTGTCGCCCTTGCGGAGAGCCGTCTTGAGCAGCGCCGCGATATCCGAGCGCTGGGTCTCCAGGTCCGCCGCGCCTCCCTCCGCCATGTCTTCCAGCCCCGGAGCGGCGGCGGCAACAGCTGCGAAAGTGACGGCAGCAGGCGGAGAGGCGGCGGCGGCGGCAGTGGCTGCAGGAACAGGAGCGGCGGCAGTGGCAGGGGCGGCCCGCGCTGCATGCTGGGAGTGACGCCGCGCGGCGACCGGGGAAACGCCCTCCACGACCCCCTCCCACTTCGGCAAACCCATGGATGGCGGCGGGAAGGAGACGAAGAGAGCGCGTGAGAATTCGAAACGAGAAGAGCGGCGGCTCGGCCTGAGAGCATCCCCAGGCTGCTGGGAGGACTATACGGCTCCAATCAATGAGACTACGCATGCGGTGTTGGGACTAATAAAAGGCAGGGCACAGGTGGAAATGGAAAGAATTTAAAAGGTGGGCCGGGCAAGACAGCGTCGGCTGAATGTGGTGCGGATTGTTTGCTTTTTCCTATGTTTGCATTTATCCTGCATGCGTGCAGGATTTCTGCAACGCCAGGCTGTTCAAACCGCCAAGGCGGGTTATAGAGTATTGGCAGGTTCTTTTAATCTGTTTATAGTGCGATAAGCCTTAATTTGCAAGGAGCAGCTTGCTCGGTTCTGGCGCCTTGACGGTTCGTTGAAAGTAGAGCTCCACGGATTCACCTTAATCGAAGGCATCTTAAGAACCACTGATTTTAAATGAGTTGGATTGTAAAATTTGGGTTGCGGACGGTAAATATACAGGGGACCATTGGTGCCGATGAATTAGACGTCAAGATACGCGAATTCTGTAAGGTCAGAATGTAACAACATTGGTAATTTAGATAGATTGTTTTTCTAAACCTAATTTTTGTGAAGCTGTAATAAACTTGAATGCTTCTTTTAACGTGTGAGAAATTATTCCTTGACCGGTAGATTATATGAATGAGTACTTGATAGACATGCTATTTATTTTCTGTAGTAAGAATGTAATCTTCAAACACACACAATAAGATTACACAGTAAAACCCAGTGAATGTTGTAGGCCTGTGATGGCGAACCTACGGCATGTATGCCAGACATGGCATGCAGAGCCCTCTCTGTGGGCACCTGCGCAGTCACCCCAGCCCAACTCCCATCATGTTTCACTCAATTCCAACTTCTCACGAAAGAAAAAGATCTCCCAAAGTTGGAATTGATTGAATGAACTTTTTCATTCCCTCGCTTCACAATGGGGGAGACGGATCCCATCCTCCTCCTGAAGCCCATTAGGATGCAGAGCCACGATGTGACCATGCATCGGCCAGTTGGGCTTCTTCAGGCACTTAGCTTGGACACCTATTAGCTCCACCTCACCCTCTGCCTCAGCAAGTGGTGCATAAAAGTTCAGCCAGGCTCCTCGAGAAACAGAGTTTTCAGGGGGCCGATCTAGCACCCGGGCTGGCTACAACACAAATGTTCATTCTCAGCTTTGAGATTCCTAGCTGCCATGGACAGCAAAGCTAAGTTTATCCCCCTGGGCCAATCCGGCAGATAAAACAGGAAAAGGGGGTGGAGAGAGACAGTCCCATTGCCAAGGTATGTGCAGGTCAGAGGGGAGCAGAAATTCCAACTTCAGCCTCCTGGTGAGGCGCGGGGCTTTGGGCAAAGGCTGGAGGGAAGCACCACTGGCTTGCTCGTGCTCTCTCCCTCCTCAGTCTAGCTTGACACAGGCGGCAGTGTAGTTCACATTGCCCTTTCCAAGCCCACTGTCAGTGAAGCTGGGCACCAGTGAGAGCTGGGTTTTTGCCTAGCTTTGGCTGTCGGGGGCGGGGGGGGGGACGGAACCGAACAGATGGGGGCCTGAGGAGGAAGCCTGCATCAAGCTAGACTGGGAAAGCTGGCTGTGAGAGAAAGAGAAGCTGGGTGAGCCAGACCCAGATGCTTCCTGGGTCCCCTCGTCCCAGAAGCAGCAACCTCGCACTCTCCCCTCTCTGCTAGCTCCCTTCTTCACATGGGATCGCCCAGCAGTGGGAATGGAGAGGGAGAAGGGGAAAATGGCCGCTAGCATTGAGGGGGAAGTGCCACACAGAAATGGGAGCACACAGGAACATTGTCCCTTTCTCCCTCTGGCAGATTTTCTAAGCCTGCCTAAAGCAAGGAGGGAGGGAGGGAGAGAGAGAGATCCAATCCAATCTTGGAGAGTTATATCAGGGCTGGTGGCAGTGTGAACTCACTCTCCCTCCCTCTCTCTCTCTCACACACACACAAAGGTTGAATCTTTTTTCTTTCCTCCTGCCCCCCTTCCACCAGACACCCCTGGATTCCCTCCCTAACCCTGCCAACTCATACAGGCACCACCCACATGAGTGATGTAGAGTTGGCCATGTCTACTCAGTCACATGACCCACCCCCCCAGCCACACCCACCAGGTCATTAGGAAGAACCAGTTGTTAAATTATTTGAATCCCACCACTGGTAGTAAAACATTATTCAGGTTAAATTGCCGTATTGGCACTTTGCGATAAATAAGTGGGTTTTGGTTGCAGTTTGGGCACTCGGTCTCCAAAAGGTTCGCCATCACTGTTCTATAAGATAAACAAAACAGGACAATGAGATAGCCTCTGAAGTTTTCCTTTTAAAATCTTAAGGTTCAAAAATAAATCAGATCAGATGTTAAATTTAATTCGCATTTCAAGAAACAAATGTTTGGAGAGCTTAGGCAGCAAGTTGTTCTGTCCTGAACAATTCTGGAGAAGGTTGAGGCTGCTGCAGGATCAGTTGCTGTGAATTGAAAGAGACCCCTACTACCTGCCAGTCCCTGCTGCCTGGAACCTCCCAAAAACATGACGCGCAGAGGCCAAAAACGGGGTGCGTGGAGGCCAAAAACGCAATGCAGGGAGGCAGAAAACGTGACGTGCGGAGGTGGTGATCGGCAACGATGTGCTGTGGTGATCCCCGCAGCCATGAATGGGTCTAAAATGGAGCATTCAGAGGCCAAAAACGCGAGGCACAGAGGCCAAAAACATGAGGCACAGAGGCCAAAAACATGAGGCACGGAGGCGGCGATAGTCTGTGGCAATCCCTGCAGCCTGTGTTCTGACCTAGGCTTCCCTAGCAGCACAAAGCCTCGACTTCATCCTGATAAACCCCTTTTATTTAATTTACAGTGAATTCCTCTCCAGCAAAGTCTTTCTTATCCCACAGTCTTTCAAGATAGTTCACAATTACTGACCTTTATCAAGCTTGGAGTGGCCAGGCCGATATCTTTCAGATGCCACAATACTTGGCAAGAATGCAGTAATGAAGTAATTGTCTCTTGCAAACACCCCTCCCCTTTCGCTCCTCTTTATTCCCTATGGGAGGGGCCCCTCATCGTCCACCTGTGGCCTTACTCCCAAGTCGACCCTTGCTCCTTAGCTGTTCCCTTCATCTGGCAACTCTGTGCATGCGCACACTGGGAACAGGCTCCAGCTGTTTGTCTGCCTCACTGATGTCTGACTCCAAAGGCAGCTGATACCTGTCATATAGCCCCGGCCCCATCTCTGCCTCCGACGCAGAGCACTTGTTAGAGCCTTCCCCAGACTCCAGAACTGGCCCATGTTCCTCCCCAACCTCCTCACTGTCCGAATCTGCTGCCAGCTCTGCTGGCTGCTGGCAGGCCACAACAGCCTGGAACAGCTGATTGGGGGTATTCCGGGAGGTTGGTCTACCTGCCAATCAGCTGCTTGTGCTGAATCAGGCTGCGATAATGTGCTAAAGCTGACCAGGCTGTTTGCTATTTGCTGCAAGGATGCTAGCAAGATAAATACCAATGGATACTGGTAGGCAGAGGGAGAATTTTTTTTTTCTTGTTTTCCTTCCCAAAAACTAATGTCCGTCTTACTCCGGAGCGTCTTATACTCCAAAAAATACAGTAACTATGTTCTCAGTAATTTAATGAGACAGTCCTTCCCCTGGAAAAAATTAACATTTAACAGTAACAAAGAAACCCAACATTTCCAAATCAGTATGTGGTGTCACTGTGTTTTTCATTTGAGCAAATTCATAAATTTGTCCCAATAATCTATTTCTAGTATTTCTCTTTTTGTTGTTAAATTAATAGCTATACCAGTAATGCTTCCCAGAATTTTCTTTTTTCAAAATAATCCAGAATATCTGATATTATCTGAGAAGACTGGTTCATTAAATAAATATGAAGCATTTAAAGGTATACATACAACTGTAATATCATAAATAAAAAGAATATTGGAACTTATTACATAAAAGCAGTGACCATGAGAAAGTAATAAAATCTTTTGTTGTATTTTCATGTCAGAGTATTTTATGCATTTTCTTTCCACCATTTCTTCTGTTTCCCTCTGTTTATTCACATTTTATATCAATTCAATCTATAATGTATTTTGCAAAGAATGACAAAAACAAAATCTCAGATAATTTACTAATAAATTTAAAAAACCCCATTAAAAAGAAACACCAATCCAAGTAATGTAAACTGCAGTTCTAAATGCATTTGGGAATAATTCTCAGTGTAAGGAGGCTTAACTCTGAGTACAGTCCTCAATTTACAACAATAATTGAGCCTGAATGCATAAAATTATGGTTGTAAGTTGTGTCAGTTGTTAAGTAGATCCCATGTGATTGCACTTGATTTTATGACTTTTTTTTGCGGTCGTTAAGCAAATGTCATAAAATAAAACTGCTGTTTTTAAGCAAACTGCATCATTCTTAAACTAATCCATTGATTGCAATGGAAGTTGGGAGTAAACAGTCATTTCTGGTAAGAAAACAAAACAAAACATCATAAATTGTGATCATGTTATCATGGGATACTGCAGATGTCTAAATGCAGTGCATTGGTAGGCACCCAAAGCGTGATTATGGGGCAGTGGCTGTCACAACTTCAAATTCAGGTCATAAGTAGCTGTTCTGTCCCCAACCCCACGCACACACACCAACAGACGTTCAGGAGTTAAAGACCAAACCAGCCGGCAAAATCCTTTTCCTTATGATAACGGAACTTGGCAACAACCTAGTGGCTGCCTGCCAAAAGTTTATTATTTACAAAGAGGAGAGATAACTTCTCCCCACTTCTAATACATCAAAGGAAAGCAGTTCAATAATTACAGAATTAAATCAAGTCCAGAGATACTTCCAGCAAAGTCTTAAAGCAAAAGTCCGGCAATGCAGAATGGCGTGGAAGCTTTCAGCTTTGATCGTCACAAGGTTTGACTGGCCACCACGCTCCCTTTTACATCCTGTGGGGTGTGGTCCAGTGACTCAGCCTAATCTCGGGCACGCTCTTTCTTCTGTTGCGCGCGCTTATCTCTGCGATGCTGGCGTGGGTCCAGCCAAGACTTATTACCCTCATCACTGTCCATCTGTGGCTGCGTGGACGTGCTTGGCCCCAGCCCTATCTCTTCCTCTTTGGCGGACACCGAAGGCATTGCCAGAGAGGAGGGTCCTGGAGAGGGAGGCCTTGCCAACTCCTCTCCTTCACTCTCGGAGTCCTCTCCTGCCGATGACACAGGCTCAGGTAACGGAGCCACAACAGTAGCCCTGGGGAAGTCTCTTACAACTGAATGGTTGCTGAATGATTGCTAAGTGACTGGTCATAAGTCTAGGACTTCCTGTAACATATATAGAAGAACTAAAATAGAAATGAAGAACTACAGCTATTCAAAAGAAAGTCCCATTGCATTTACCAGATTTTTTATCTTTAACTCTGAGAAAATATTTTCATCCATACCGATCCTGACCCCAGACTCTGGAGTGGACAAAAAAAGAAGAAGACAAGGCTTGATAAATTGCCAGGCCTGAATGAAAATGAAAGTAATTTTTGACTTTTACATTAGATTTCTGCCAGCATGAATCTGGAATGTTATGCTGTGATATATAAATTATGCTGTGATAATATAAAACAAACCCAAAATGTTTAGGCTCAGCTTCCAGTTATAACTATCTGTCCCCAGACTTATAAAAATACACCCTGTTACTGATGGGTGATAAATAAGTAAAGTATGACTATAGACCAGCGGTTCTCAACCTGGGGGTCGTGACCCCTTTGGGGGTCGAACGGCCATTTCACAGGAGTCGCCAAAGCCCTCTCTCGCCCCCCCCACGCCTTCACTCACCCTCACTCTCTGCTCTGTTGGATCGCCAGCCTTTCGCTTACCCCGCCCACCCCCAATCTATTGCTGCTTCCTGAGTCCCAGCTGATGGCTAGAGGAAAAAAACGGTTTAAATTCTTGCCGTGGGGCTTCAAAGGGCTGCCCTATAGCCAGTGGTGCAGCCGAACCATTTGTTAAATTGCTGGCTTGCCCCGCCCCTCCGCACCACTATTTATTGCCAATAAATAGTGGTGGGCGGGGGGGGCGGGCGAGCCAGCAATTTAACAAATGGTTCGGTGTTTTTTTGTAATTTTATTGGCCCGCGGAGCTTCAGCATAGGCTAATTAGCCCTTGATTAAATCGGCTCCCGACCCTCAGCTGATTTGCTCTCAGCTGTTTTGCTCAGGGCTCTGCTGCTTGCTTGCAAAGAGTGCAGATTTTTTTCCCCCTAGCTATGCTGAAAAACGAAACTGGAAGTAAAGAGGCTGTTGGCTTTGCTGTTGCCGCAAGTTGGAAAATTAGGCAGGCAGATTTCTTTTCTTTTTCCTCACCAAAAAAGGTAGGTGCAAACAATGGGAAATTTAGGGAAAAAGAGGAGAGTTCAAGATTTTAAAACACAAAAGAAAAAAAGCTCTATTTAACTAGGGAATTGTAATAATTAAGATACTATTAATTGTATATTGTGTTGAAAGCAGAAATGGTTAAGTTGTGGTTTGGAGGAATATATGGGGGAAATTATTTGGTTTATTATTATTGGTAAATATAATTAATTGATTTGTAAGAAATTGGATTGCATGGAAATAATTGGAATATTCATGTTCATATTGATTAATATACAAAAAAGGTAGTTATATAACTAATTGATTTATATTAAAATGTTGAATTTATATTAAACAACTGTAATATTACATAATTAACCAATGTGAGGATGGATATAAAAATAGATGACAATGGGAAGGGGCATAATATAGAATAGAAGGGAAAAATTGAATTTGATTAAGATTAGAGATGAGGATGAAGGGTAATATTGGTTTTTTACAAAAATAGATGAGGAATAAATATGGCAAAAAGGAAATATAGAAATTGTAAACTTAATTGAAATGACTAAACACTGTTTAAATTTGTGAACCGGCCAAATACTCTGTTCAAAGTGTTGGAAGAAATCTCCTTCTAGGTTCTGCTCCAAGTGGGGAAAAAGACACTGGAAACATGGAGACTGCTTGGAAAGATGGTTTAATGGTGGACAGGATCACATGGCTTGAGTTCCTGAACAGAAAAGGGGCAGATACAGTAAATCCTCGGGTTTTTATGCTCTCTCTGGCTCGGCATTTCTTGGGGCCACGAAAGAGTATCCTGATTGGTTGTCAGACTCCCAGGGGGTGGGGGTCTTAGCTAGCCTTCTGGCTGATGGTCACATGTGCTTCCCAGGTCACATGTGGTGAGTTTCTGTTGCTAGATGGGTAGAGGGCTAATCCTATCTTTATTGAATCTTGGGCAATTCCTACTATGGCTCTGCCTGAAGGAGGTAGATCTTTGTTATGTAGAATAGACTGGCCCAGGCCTTAATAGCCCATTGACAAAGGGTGGGGGCAGGAAGATGGGAGCTGCTTCAAAACATGCTTATCCCAGGGAAATATAATATTCTGCCTTTTTCATATTTCCTAAAATATTTCACTCTTCCAGGAAAGGGGTGGGTGCTAACTTCCTACAAAAGAAAATACATTGTATGTTTGTATGTGTGTTTCTAATTATTGATATTTATTCTCTTTTATTCCTTAAAGTTTAACAATTCATTCTTTATCTTAATATCTTTATATTTGTTTGGGGTTGGCTTTCTTCCCTTTCATCTTTTTTATTGTACAGCAATCTTTCTCCTCAAACCTACCACCTCTCTCTTTTCTTTCCTTCTTACTTTCTCTTCCTGCCCCTCTTCTTCTCCTCCCTACTTCCTCTTCCTTTCTCCTTCTCCTCCTCTCTTCCTTCCTCTCTTACCCTCACTCCTACTCTAATTTCCCTTCCCTTCCTTCATCCCTCTCTATTGCTGTATCCTTTTATGCATATGGACTACTCAGAGGGCTGAAAAAGTTATTTCTGACTGGTCCTCGCACTTTTGACCAGTCCTCGAACTTACGACTGTCCTCACATTTTACATTTTTGCCCTATCTTGTCACCATGGTGAAGAGAAGCAGTTGTGAAATGAGTGACATGGTTGTTAAGAATGCTACAATGGGCATAAATGATGACCAGTCATAAGTGCGAAGACCGGTCAAAAGTGCGAGGACCTGTCAGAAATCACTTTTTTCAGCCCTCTGGGTAGTCCTTTTGTGCATATGGACTACTCAGAGGGCTGAAAAAGTTATTTTTGACTGGTCCTTGCACTTTTGACCAGTCCTCGAACTTACGACTGTCCTCACATTTTACGTTTTTGCCCTATCTTGTCACTATGGTGAAGAGAAGCAGTTGTGAAATGAATGACACAGTTGTTAAGAATGCTACAATGGGCATAAATGATGACCAGTCATAAGTGCGAAGACCGGTCAAAAGTGCGAGGACCTGTCAGAAATCACTTTTTCAGCCCTCTGGGTAGTCCTTTTGTGCACATGGACTACTCAGAGGGCTGAAAAAGTTATTTTTGACTGGTCCTCGCACTTTTGACCAGATCTCGAATTTACGACTATCCTCACATTTTATGTTTTTTGCCCTATTTTATCACCATGGTGAAAAGAAGCAGTTGTGAAATGAGTGACATGGTTGTTAAGAAAACTGCACGGGCATGAATGTGAGGATGGTCATAAGTGTGAGGACTAGTCAAAAGTGCGAGGACCTGTCAGAAATGACTTTTTTCAGCCCTCTGAGTAGTTCCTATACACATAGCCATGGCCACCCGGTCACATGACCAGCTAGCCACGCCCATCCAGTCACATGACCTCCAAGTCATGCCCACAAAATAAGCCACGCCCACAGAACCGGTAGTAAAAAAATTTAGAACCCACCCCTGGTTGGGGGTCACCACAACACAAGGAACTGTATTAAAGGGTCGCGGCATTAGGAAGGTTGAGAACCACTGCTATAGACGAAGTTGACTACGTCTATCTAATGGAAATAGCATTGCTTAGCCAGTTGGAGGCAGCATCAGTTCAGCACAACGGACTGAATATTTATCTCTATTGATACAAAAAAACCCAACAAATTGAGTAGCTTACATTCTATAATGATTGTATTGTGGTAGGATCATAGCATAAAGCCTGGTGGCGCAGTGGACTAAGTGCTGTTAAAGTAGCACTTAAGTTGCCAGCTGCCTGCAATTATTGCAAGTTCAAATCTCACCAGGCTCAAGGTTGACTCAGCCTTCCATCCTTTCGAGGTAGGTAAAATGATCACCTGGATTGTGGGCGCAATAAGCTGACTTAGTATAAAAAAGAACACCGCTTGGACTTCTGGTTGGCGATCCGTGGCGACATGGCGTTGTGAGAACGATCACTGCTCTTCAACACCGTTTTCTCACCGTGTTCTGGGGACCTCAAGAGGCGAGAAAGCCTGGAGAGCTTCTCAGACAATAGAGGGAATCCGAAGAGCGGAAAAGTGAGGTGCAAGTGCTTTCCGCTTGAACGGAAACCTCCGTCTAACCGGCACGGGTGCGTCTGCCGATTAATGGCAGACCCGAAGCCACGGTAGCCAGCAAACAACAGAAAGCAAGAAATCGGGGCGGCTGATGTGGAAAGATGACCTAAACCCCAATCCCTGGTGACCGTGGGGATTGATCTCAAAGGAGTGTAACAGGCTGTGCCAGCTGGAAGAACTCTTGGTGAGTGAAAAGGTGGCGATTGAAAGTGATGGAGCAGACTGTGAACGAGTGGGTTACCAGCAAGCCTGCACAGAAGAAGCTGAGACTGTTAAGGCTGAGAAAAGGCGTAGATAGAAGATTGATGGGCTGTTGCTGACAGTAAGGAAAGAGAGTTGTGACTGTGGATATAAATAGATTGGACTGGACTGAATTTGTGAAATAGCAATTCGGACGTTTTCGGAGGAAAGAGAAACCAGAAGTGCAGCCATTGCCTGAGTTTGACAGTAAGACAGTTGGAGCGTGACAGCGAAAAATAGCAGAAGGTGACATATTAGACTTGGATTTTAAATTAACGAATCCTGGCAGTAAGAGGACTCTGAAACTGCAAAAAACTGAAACTGAAAAGTTGCAGCAACCTACGTAATATAATAGATCTCCAAACTTTAACTTATTAACCTTTTTATATAACTACATATCTATCTATTTATAAGATACCTTAAATAATCTTCCCTGCCTCTTTCTGTGTAGCCTTGTATATTCTTTCTATATAGCTTTAACCGACTTAGATATATTTATAAGTACACATATACTTAATTCAACTATTTAATTACAATGTATATTGACTCTATCTATTTATGCTAATGTAGTGTATATACCTTAATTAATTAATATTTTAACTAGTCTGTGGTGTCTAACTGTGGTAAGAACTGAGAATAATTAAGGATAGAATATTAATGAATTAACATTTGCTCATTAATTTGGATAATTATAGTTACTTCAAGTATTCTTGATTAACAATAATTGAATGAATTGTGAATGTTATTATAGATCTAGATTGGCTGAGGTGAATTAATAAAGTGGTGGATTTAGCTAGTACTGAATAATATATAAAATAAGGAAAATAGGATCAATTGGGTATTCTTTGCAATTGGGTAAGGAATAGATAGGAGGAAGGGGAGGAAAAATTTTCCTTTTCTTAGTGGATATAATTTGGAGGAACATTGAGAAAATCGTGAGAGATCAGAAAAGAGTTCTGAAAGAAATGACAAGCATCTCATCGACTATACTTAAGGCAAGAAAGAAAACCACCTCCAATCCCACAATAACAATGACCTCTCCAGCATTACAAAGATCTACTGAAGGAGTAACAAAAACAGAAAAATCAGTGATGTTGCCAGCCATGCAAGCAATGCAAGCGACCTTGTCAACGATACAGGATACCATGCTTAAAATGCAAGAAAAGATGACAAAGAATCATGCAGAACTGAAGACAGATATCCACGCCATTGACCAAAAAATGAGCGAGATCCAAGAATCCATATACAATAATGAACAAAAAATAAAAAAGGTTGAGACCAGGAACGAACAGAATGAAAGGAATCTTGACTCTATCGATCAGAAGCTGATGGCACAAAATAGGGAATTAGAGGACTCTATAATCCAGCTCGAAATGGATAGAGCATCTTTCTATCTACGTTTCCAAAACGTAGTGGAAGACAAGGATGAAGATCTGGGCCAAGTAATGGTAAACCTAATAGCAGAAATATTACAGCAAGACAAGGATGATATCATAAAAGAGCTGGATGAAGTCTACAGAGTGCAAACTAACTATACTAGGAGAAATAAGCTGCCTAGAGAAGTGCATGTTAGATTTGCAAGGAAGAAAGTTAAAGATATCCTATATAATATGGTGAGAGAGGAACCTGTGACCTATAAAGGGAAGGAGGTGATAATCCTGAAACAAGTCCCTAAGAGAGTGAGGGAATTGAGAAGAGATTACAGGTTCCTGGCGATACAGTTAAATAAGAGGAATATTCTCTTTAGATGGATTTTACCGGAGGGAATGCTGATCACTTGGCAAGGGAAAAAAATTAAAATAGACAGCCTCATCTCTGCACAAGAATTTTTGGATCAGCTGAAAGATGCGGAGGAAGACCATAGTAGTAAGGAGGAGCTGCAGGTAGTCTCCCAAGAGGAAGAAAGCGTACAACAAAGGAAGTCTAAAGAAGGAAAAAGAGACAGAAGAGAAGGAGATCAAAGAGACTAAGGGAAAGAAACAAAGACTGCAAAGAGCCGTACGAACAAATAAGAACTAATCTAGCTTAATAGAGAGATGGGGGGGGGGATGGAAATTATTATCTGTTAATGTTAATGGCTTAAACAATGCTAGGAAAAGAAAACACATATTTTCGAAATTAAATAAACAAAATGCTGATATAATATGCCTCCAAGAGGTTCATATAAAAAGAGAAGGGGGAAATACTTAGAATCTGATAAATTTGGGATGACCTTCACCTCCTTAGCCAGAAAAAAAAAAGGGGAGTAGCACTGTATGTTAAAAAAGGGATCACCGCTAAACTTAAATATACTGATACGAAAGGAAGAATACTGGCAATTGAGATTTTGAGGGGGAATATCCCAATATTAGTAGTAGCTATTTATGCTCCAAATAGAAACCTGGGAGAGTTTTATAAGAAATTGGGTGATAAAATAAGCAAAATGGAATACGGAAATATTTGTGTAGTTGGAGACTTTAATGGGCTGGTAAACCCAGATAAGGATTATAGGAGTGGTAAAGAAAAAAAGAAAATGAGGGAAAAGCTGCCAAAAGCCTTCTTTGCTCTAGTGGATGAACAAAATTTAGTGGATATATGACGGGCTTTACACCCGAATGAGAAACAATTTAGCTTCTACTCGAACCCCCAGAAATCCTGGTCAAGGATTGACATGATGTGGGTCAGTAGAGCCTTGGGGATGGAAATTGATACAGTGGAAATAACTTCAAATATATGGGCTGATCACAGTCCGCTGGAGATAAAATGGAAAAACCCACAAAGGGAAAAACAGAAGAGATCGAGGTTAAACACCCAAATTCTGAGAGACAAGGAGTTTACCAAAAAACTTGGGGGAGAGCTAAAATTATTTTTTTGTGGAAAATGAAAGTCAAGAGATGTCTCGAGCGATTGTTTGGGATACAATGAAGGCATACTTAAGAGGGCTAGTAATATCACATAGCATACATAAGAATAAAGAGAAAAGGAAGACGCAGAAGGATCTGGTAGATCAACTAGGAGAAATAGAAAAGAGACTACAGCGGAACCTGGGCGATGAGGCAGCAAAAGAAAATTGGATGACAATAAGACACAAATTAAACCTATTGGAGCAAGAGGAATTGGCATGTAAAATTAAACAATCTAAATATTATTTTGAGAACGCAAATAAACCAGGGAGGTGGTTATCGTACAAATTTAAAAAGGAGAAGGAAAAGGGAATTATACATCAATTGGAAAACCTGGATGGAAAAATATTGAACAAAGAGGAGGAAAAACTGGAATTGGCCCGAAAATATTATGAGGCTTTGTATAAGGAGGAGGAAACCCCAATGGAAAAAATTAAACAATATTTGGCAAAGGAGAAACTCCCTCAGATAAAAGAGGAAGAAAGGGAGATGCTTAATGGGGAGACTACAGTGGAGGAATTAAGGAGGGTAATATCTAAATTAAAGAATAATAAAACACCAGGCCCGGATGGTCTCCCAGGAGAACTCTATAAAAATAGTGATCTGGAGGAAATATCATACCAAAATTGTTGGTAATATGCAATGAGGCTTTGAGGGGATCCAAGATTCCGGATTCGTGGAGGGAGGCGTACATCACATTAGTCTTAAAAGAAGCTACCAATTCGAAACAAATGAAGAATTATAGGCCTATCTCCCTACTCAATACAGATTATAAAATATTTATGAGTGTTATCGCAGGAAGGATGAAGATAATATTGAATAATTGGATTCACTCTGACCAAAATGGATTTCTCCCGGGAAGGCAGATTAGGAACAACTTGAGGGTCGTGATAGATGTTTTAGAATATTACGAAACACATTCTGAGAAACAAATGGCACTAGTCTTCCTAGACGCCCAGAAGGTGTTTGATAATTTAAATTGGGGATTCATGATCCAGCAAATTAAAGAGATGAACTTTGGTGAAAATTTTGAGAATGCGATCATAGCAATATATGATAAGCAAAGAGCAAACATTTTATTAAACAATGACATGACAAAAACCTTCCAGATTAGTAAGGGAGTGAGACAAGGCTGCCCGCTGTCATCACTTCTATTTGTATTGGCCTTGGAGGTTCTCCTAAGAAGAATTAGACATAACAATGAGATAAGAGGATTGAAAATTAGGAGCGAAATATTTAAAATTCAGGCATTTCCTGATGATGTAGCATTAATTATGGAGGAACCGTTAGTAATGGGACAAAAAGTCTTGAAAGAATTAGATGACTATGGGAAACTATCTGGATTTAAATTGAATAAAACCAAAACCAAAATGTTAACCAAAAATATATCAGAAGGGCAAAAGAGAATATTAGAAGAAACTCTGGGCCTGCAAATAGTCAAAAAGATAAAATACCTAGGTGTCTGGATAATGGCAAGATGTTCGGCCTTAAAGGAAGACAATTATACACCATTATTAGGGAAAATTAAGCAAGACTTGGAACGGTGTGGGAAACTACAAATATCTGTCAGGTATAAATGCTCTGCCCGTGCCAGGGATCAGCTATAGCGCAGCAGTGCAGGGGTTAATCCAGACTCCCACCTGGTCAGCTCCTCCCATAGACCCCTCCTTACCTGAATCCCCGCCCACAGGTATATAAGGTGGGCACACTCCTCCATGCCCCAGTTCCTGATGCATTCTACTGATGATGTGATGAACCTGCGAATAAAAGAGATATGTTTTACTTAATGACTCAAGTCTCTTTATTGGGCCTGATCCACCATTCCTTGTAACAAAATGGTAGCAGAGGATGGTTGGTAAAGCCCAAAAATCCCAAGCCACAAGACAAGGACCCATACCTACCTGCGGAATGGCGACACCCCCGAAGCAACGGGAAGGCAACCCACCGGACACGCCAGGGAAAGCAGGATCCTCAACCACCCCCAAAACCACCGCAACGGAAGAAAAGGGGGAGATCCAGAAAGGGGAAAGTGGCCACCACGACGACCAAGAAGGAGAGGAGCTGCGACTCGACGTCCTGCAGCTGTTGAGAGAGAGAGCCGGCGACAAAAACCTCCTTGCCGACCTGCGGAGCTTCATACTCGATCGCGAGGCGGCAAGGAGCGAAGAAGGCTTGGACTCAGAACTCGAGGAGCTGGACTCGGTGAGTGGATCGCCCAAAAGGGCACTTCCAACGGTCACCGAGCCCCAAAGCCCCGCTCTAAGTTTGAAACGGCGGCCATCTTTGTCCACGTGGTCGGACAAGATGGCCGACCCTCAACCAATCGGCGAAGAGAATTCAAAATGGCCGGCGCGCGAAAAATGCCGGGCCATAAACAACGATGAAAGTGACCGGGGAGAGGGGACCGAATCCGACTCTGACCCCTGGTACACCCCCAGCGAGCGGCAAGTAGATAGGGCCATGAAGACCCTTGCCGCCGCCTTCGGCCCAGGCCTCAAAATTACAAAAGAGAGGCCGGAGAGGCCAAAACAGAAAGGAAGGCGAGGAGAGGGGCAACGAAGCACCCACCCGAGAGCCACCGACGCCCGTGCCAGCCCGTCAACCCACCTACGCACCCCAGGGACACCGCACCTCCGATCGCCCAGGCCGCACACCCCGGACCGCGCAGACTGGGGCAGCTACTTACAGCCGTCACCGGAGCCCCAACGCCGCCAGGATCTTCACTCGGGAGAAGCAGCCGCTGGACGACGCCCCCAGGAGCACACCTGGACCCCCAAGTCCGAAGCCGAGGCCTACCCAACCGGCAGAGGCCTCCACAGTGGAGCCGCGATGAACAGGTCCTTCCTCGGCGACGGCGGAGCTGAAATGGACTTCGCGCATGCGCTCTTCCGTCTAGAAGAAGAAAAAAGAAAAAAATTACAAAGCGGGACTTTTAAATTACCGGCAAGCGTTCCTATGCCCTATTGCTGCTATAGAGACATAAGGAACCATGGACAGCAGCCAGCAGTAAGTAATTTTACTACTAGTGCTGGGAACTTACCTGTTGACTTTCCCAAGTTGAGGATGGATGGGGGTAATATCCTAGAGTGGTCACAGCAGCTCCAGGTGGTGTTTCTGAAAGAAAACATGTCTCATTTTATTAATGACCCCCCTGAGAGACCATGGACTTTAGAGCTGGATTGCATGCACCATAAGGCATTCTACCTTTTAATTGCCAGTATTTCTCCCACCATTTACCACTGTATTGGCCACAACCTCACAGTATCCGAAATTATAGGGAAAATGTTTGGGTTGTTTTATAGTGAGAGCGTGTCCACCACCACACAAATTTCCAAGGAATTCTTTTCCGCCAGACTTAAGCCAGGGACCCCCATGAGTGAGCACCTAGTGTCCTTAAGCGGTACCAGAGCAGAGCTACACCTTAGGGGAGAAGTTATTTCCGACCAAATCATGAAGAGTGTGATAATCAACTCTTTAGATCACTCATGGAATAACTTCCTGACACACTTAGACACCGTCAGCCTAGGGATGCTGTCTGTGGAGAGGCTATCCAACAGGCTTATCGCAGAAGATAATCTGAGGAGGGGCCGCCCCGGCCCTCCCAGAGAACACAAGAGTGAGAAGAGAGTAGTCTTCCAAGAGAAACAACACAACACGCCCGAGTGCTACATCTGCGGGTCGAGGGGACACATCAAAAGGGACTGCCCCAAGAACTATAGGGAGAGAGGCAGGCCAGAGCATAGGTACAGACAAACAGAAAGGCACACATCCGAAGATAGGTATAGGCGTAGAGACTCACCCATCCCCAGGGATAGGAAGGGAAACAGGGACAGCTCACGCGACAGCAGGACAGGGTCCCTATATGGGATAGGGGAGCACACACACACCACACACCAAAACAAAGACACCAGCTCTTGGCTCCTGGACTCGGGGGCCTCCAACCACACTACATACAATCAGAAACTACTCTCATCATTCAAGAGAGAGGATTTTTCTATCAAAGTTGCAGATCAAAACCAGGTTAGAGTAACAGGCAAAGGGACAATTACATTACCAGGCGTAGGGAAAATAGAGGGGGTACTACTAGTCCCGGAGATACCCCACAACATCCTGGCCGCAGTAAAGCTTAGCAGGGAATCAGGGGTTGAGATGATATTCTCAAAAGGCAACGTGAAGGTTAGCAAGGACAGGAAGGATATAGGGAGAGTAACCATTAACCAAGGGTTACCATACATAACTTTCTGTGAGGATTACGCCCACAGCATAAACACCAGCTCAGAGAACACAGAAGACACTGACCAAGGCAGGGCTGAGGGTGAACAGGTAGACGGGAGAGAGGTAGATAACGATGACAACACGACACCAGAGACACAACACAACAAATACACCCAAAGGAGACCCTCAATAGGCAAACCAATGCACGACAACTGTGCCCACCTGCTGCATCGCAAACTTGGACACGCCAGTTTTCCCGTGATACAAAAAATGGCCAATTGTACCGAGGGTGCCATAATAAAAAACTGTGAAAACTACCTCGAGTGCTCAGTGTGCAAGTGTTCAAAACTGAAAGTAAAACCCAGACCCAAGAAGTCATTACGCGCCGCCAACCAAATATTCGACCTAGTACACATGGACCTGGTAGGGCCCCTAAGGCCATCCATAACTTATAAAAAAAGGTACTTCCTCACCATAGTGGATGACCATAGTCGATATGGCTTCGTCTACACCTTAAGAAAAAAGGATGAGGCCTTCCAAAAATTCAAAGAGTTTTATAAAAGAGTAGAAACCCAAAACAACAAACAGATCAAACAGATCATGACCGACAGAGGGTCTGAGTTTCTATCTAAGGACTTCTCACATTGGCTCAGGTCCAAAGGCGTGATTCACTTTACGTCGTCCCCGTTTTCCGCCTTTCAGAACGGGGTCGTAGAACGACAGAACTCCACGCTGCAAACGATGGTCAGGTGCGCCCTAGAGGACGCGGGCATTGGCCAACACTTCTGGTCTGAAGCCCTGGTCTACTCCAACTATACATTAAATAGAACATGGTCCAGTGTGATAGACAAAACACCCTACGAGGTCATGTATAACAAGAAGCCGCAGATAGCACACCTACATGTGTTCGGTGTAACGGCTGATGTACACATACCCAAGCAGTTGCGCAAGAAAGGGGATAAGGTGTCCAGAAGGCTCAGGTTTATGGGATACGAGCCAGGAACCAAGGGCTTCAGGTTTGTGGACAATAATAATAGGTTTGTGATCTCCAGAACAGCGGCATTCCATGAGCAAGCCAACTGGTCCAGGTTACACCTAAATGAGGTACCCACCAAGCGGGAGGATAGTCCAATCGAGCAAACCCAAAACAAAAACGAGACAGTGAGTAGACAGGAAGGGAGCAGGCCCAAGCCCGACCTCCAAGGCATCAAGGTTGAGGGATGGAAAGAGAATCATCCCAAGATAAGTGTCGAATCACTGACACAAAGAGAGGCCAGATATCTGCATGACACTGAGCAGGCAGCAACCAGGCCGGTCAGGTCAACCAGAAACCAGCTGCCAAAAAGGTTGAATGATTACGTGATGCACGTACACACAAACTACGTTACGCCAAACTCCTACGAAGAGGTACTGAGACTACCCCAGGGAGAGAGGGCAAAGTGGGAGTTAGCCATGGCCAAGGAACTGGACAGCCTGAGGAAGCTGGAGGTATACACCCCCACCAAAGTCCCAGAGGGCAAGAACACAATAGGCACCCGGTGGATATTCAAAGTCAAGAACTTAGAGGGGGGCCAAAGCCTATACAAGGCAAGACTAGTTGCCCAGGGGTTTGCTCAAAGGTTTCCGGAGGACTACACTGACACCTATTCGCCCACCGTAAGAACAGAGAGTGTCAAAAGCGCCTTGGTCATTGCGTCCTTGCTAGGGCTGGAAGTACACCAGTTCGACGTGCAGACCGCCTACCTGCACGCCAAACTAGACAAAGAGATATACATCAGAGCCCCCCACAGCAAAGAAACCAACAGAGGGGACACCTGGTTACTTCATAAGAGCCTGTATGGACTAAAACAATCAGGCAAACGATGGTACGAATGCCTGGTAGAGGCCCTGAAATCTATGGGATTCACGGCGACCATAGCTGACAACTGTTTCTTCACCAGAAAAGAGGGGGACTCACCAGAATACATCCTAGTTTACGTGGATGACATTCTATACATCAGCAGACACGAAGCCAACCGCAACACCTTCGCCAGCAAGCTGAGCGAGCATTTCACCCTAAAGTACCTTGGGAGGATAAACCGGTACCTGGGAGTACAAGTCAACCAGACGCCAAAAGGTTTCCAACTATCACAGAAAGAGAAGATAGAAGAATTACTCCATAAGTGCAACATGGCAGACGCCAAGGGATGTGATTCACCCATGCAGGCGGACTTCCTAAAAAACATGCATGATGAATCACCCGAATTTGGAGACAACACGCTGTACAGGTCAATCATAGGCTCCCTCCTGTATATCGCTAACTGGACCAGACCGGACATTGCTCTATCCGTTAATTTGCTATCCAGGCACGTGAGCAAACCCTCCACATACCACTGGGACGCAGTGAAAAGAGTGCTAAGATACCTGAAACAGAGTGTCAATGCATGCCTAACCCTAGAGCCTGAAAAATCCGAAGAACCCATCCTCTCATGCTACGCTGACGCTGACTGGGCCGGAGACGCCAAAGGCCGCAAAAGCACGTCTGGGTACATATTCTACTTAAACAACTGCCCAGTGCATTGGTACTCAGGCAAACAAATCTTGGTGGCAACCTCGACTACTGAAGCCGAATACATATGCCTCTCCAAAGCCGCCAACAACCTCATCTGGTTCGACGACCTACTTGCCAGCGTGTGGAGAGAACCAGCTTACCCAATAAATATCTATGAAGATAACAAAGCCGCCATAGAGATATCTATGTCCGACGCTGTAGGGCAAAGGTCAAGACACATAGACATAAAGTATAAACACGTTAGACAGCTCTCCAGAATTGGTTTCATAAAGGCAATACACTGCGATACAGAAGAACAGACCGCAGACATACTCACGAAACCCTTGCAGGGCAAGCAACACTCACACTTAGTTTCCAAGCTCAACATTCACCCCAGAGTACCAACTAGCCAGTCAGGCCTACAGACACGGGTCAAGCATTTAGAGGGGGATTTGTCAGGTATAAATGCTCTGCCCGTGCCAGGGATCAGCTATAGCGCAGCAGTGCAGGGGTTAATCCAGACTCCCACCTGGTCAGCTCCTCCCATAGACCCCTCCTTACCTGAATCCCCGCCCACAGGTATATAAGGTGGGCACACTCCTCCATGCCCCAGTTCCTGATGCATTCTACTGATGATGTGATGAACCTGCGAATAAAAGAGATATGTTTTACTTAATGACTCAAGTCTCTTTATTGGGCCTGATCCACCATTCCTTGTAACAATATCACTGCTAGGTAGGATAGTTACCATAAAGATGAGCATCCTACCTAAGTTGGTATATATATTTCAAACTACGCCAGTTAATATAGATAAAAAATTCTTCTTAGATTTGAATAAGGCCACAAGGAAATTTATTTGGGGAGGAAAAAAGCCGAGGATTGCACTTCGAACATTGCAGGAAAAAAGGAACAGGGGTGGATTTGGGCTCCCAGTGTGGGAAATATACCATAGAGCTGCCAACCTAGTGTGGCTAAAGATTGGGCTACATTAGGAAATAAAAGAATTCTGACACTGGAAGGGTATGACCTGAAGAAAGGCTGGCATGCCTTTCTGTGGGACACACACACACACACACACACACACACACACACACAAAAGGGGGGGGGCGGAGACGTATTTCCATAGGCATAAAATTAGAGATGTATTAATCCAGACCTGGAAGGAAATTAGGCATACACACTATACTAAAATCCTGAAATGGACCTCCACAATGGAGGCAATGATCTATCCAAATATGCTAGGCATGGAGAAAATGTTTAGATACTAGGATATCTTAGATGATAGAGGTAATCTTAAAACGAATGAGGACTTGAAGGAGCAAGGGACCCACATTGACTGGTGGTCCTACCTACAAATTAAATCACGGTACAAAAAGGATAAGGAGGAATATGGTATAGAATTGGGGACCAATGGATTTGACAAGATATGGATGGGAGCAGAGAATAAATTATTAGCCAAATTATATTTGTATTTGCTTGAATATGACAGGGAAGGAGAAATAGTTAAGGATCAGATGATTGCCTGGGGGAAAAATTTCGGTCGCAACATAAATTTGGACGAGTGGGAAGAAATTTGGAATAATAACCTTAAATAGACAAGGGCAGTAACATACAAGGAGAACCAGTACAAAATGTTGTATAGGTGGCACTTAGCGCCATCCAGGATAGCAAAAATATATCCGAACGCAAGCCCAAAGTGCTGGAAGTGTGGCCACTGTCAAGGTACCTTCTACCATATGTGGTGGACGTGTCCTGAAGTGACGAAATTTTGGAGAATAATACAAAAATGGATTCAAGAAGTAATAGAGGAAAATATCAATTTGGCGCCAGAGATTTACCTTCTGGGAGTACTAAAAAGGGTATATAGGAAGGAAAAGAAATATTTAATCATACACATCATCACAGCCGCTAGATTAACATATGCAAAACACTGGAAAGAGAAAGGATGCCCAACAGAAGAACAGATAATCAGTAAAATACTAGAATGCGCAGAAATGTGCAGGTTAACACATGTGCTAAATGAGAATGAGGACTCAGAATTCTACACGGTATAGGAAATGTGGAAAATAAATGTAAATGTTAATATGAATTAAGAAGGGTAGTATCAAACTATGTATGTAACCTATATATCTTAAGCAATAACATGCATTAAAATGTATATTGTAATAGTTTATAAGTATTTCATATCTTAACTTTAAAATATTTATGTAATCTATTAGATACCACTTATATAAATATATAGCATGACTACACATAACCAAACCAAAAACGTTGAATTGTACCATTATGTTATTCAATAAAAAATAAAAAATAAAAAAAGAACACCGCTTGGGGGGGCCGAAAGCCCTACTAAGCAGGTATATACAAAAGTATGAAGGCTATTGTTTAATGCATTATAAGCCGCCCTGGGTCTCCAGAGAAGGGCGGCATATAAATCTAACTAATAAATAAATAAATAAACAAGAAAGAAGGTGCCTCATTTCCTGCTCCGTTTTTATTGCATGTGTGTGCTAATCTTGTTCATAAATTCTAAAAATAACAAGTAGATGGGTTCTAGGTTCAAGAAATATTGCCTTTGCTCTATGATTCTTGGAATTGGTGCTATGGATATTCACTGTAAATCTATCATTTCTTTTTCCAAATGTGTCAGGGTTCCAAGTAACACCCCCAACAAGAGAAGACTCCGAGGCTAGAAGTTCCTCAAAGTTCTATTTTATTAGAGATGTCAGATTGGCACATCTGGGAATACCCGAAACTGAAAGCTTCCAGGTTTTCCCCACCCATAGAAAAGTCCACGTCCCTGCCCAGCATCCACATGTCCATCACATGGCCCAATCAATGCACCATCCCAACAGGAGATGCTTCCTAATCACACCACTCCAGATGCAGGGCAAAATGTCCTTGACTCTCAGAGAAAGGAATGTTATTATGACTATATATCTCCCCAGCTCCATACAATCCCCGCTCCCAGTTTCTCATGGCACTAAATGTGGCAGGCCTGAAAATCCAATGCAAAGATGGCTTCCAGGCCTGACAATGTCTTTTTAAAATTATTACTTTTTAACTATTTCCTGCAGAATAATCCTATCAAAATTCATACATCATGTATAGTTACTCCTCAACTTATGACCACAATTAGGAGCAGAATTTCCATTGCTAAGAAAGGCGTTGTTAAAGTTGTGCCTGATTTTGCAAACTTTTTTGCCATGGCAGTCATTAAGCAAATTCAGCTTCCCCCATTGACTTTGCTTATGGGAAGTCAGCTGGGAAAGTCACAAATGGTAATTATGTGACCTGGGGTGCTGCAACCATTATAAACACTTGCTGATTGCCAAGCACCCAAATTATGACCAGGTGGTTGTGGATGCTGTGAAAGTTGTAAGTGCAAGAACTGATTATTAATTTTCTTCAGTGCTGTTGTAACTTTAAATTGTTTCTAAATAAATGTTCGTAAGTTGAGGACTATCTATTCTTATCTCATATGAATCTAAAGTCTCAGTTATCAGACATTAATTTCATATAGGACAGATTAAATGTTTTATAGGGAAAACAAAGAGAGGTTGACTCATATGAAATATAGATACAGTGGAAGAGCCTTTGAGTCCACAATAACTGTTCGTTACTTCAGAGGGGAACATGATCAAAGGTAGTAAAATGACAAGGACTGATAACGTAAAGAAAATAAATCGAAGCTTAGTTTAACTAGTGTGACCTTGCTGATGCCTTTTGATCCCATCTTAATAACAAATGATCCCAAGGCAGCTGTTCCAAACAACGTATCTCTTAGAGTAGATTGCTCTCAGGATTAGTTCATTGCCAGAAGATTTTAAAATTTAAGCTATTATAATGTGGATTGTTTACAGCCATTATTATGATCAGGGCAATTTATCCAAGACAAGATGGATTAGAGGATTTGAAGAAACATGCATATTGACAGGCATTTGGGAAGAATACCATGCAAAGTCATAAATTGGTTTGTAAATCATTATATGGCTTAGTATTATTTATTAATAAAATTTATATAGCCACCCATCTTGCCATATCTAAGTGATGCATAACACCAGATAAAACAGAAAATGTAAAACCAACAGATAAAAATATAAAAATTAAGAACAGATAAAAAATATAGTGTGTACTATAGTGTTTCTAATATTCTTAGAAATCTAAGCCATCTCCAAATATTTAATGCAAACATTTAAGTTATTGATCTCCTGCTCGAGGAAGGTTGGCTTCTCTGATATCTTTACAACAAAGTCCCTTTCATCATGAATATGCATTTATTTATTTATTTATTTATTTATTTATTTATTTATTTATTTATTTTTAAATTTGTATACCGCCCTTCTCCCTAAGGACTCAGGGCAGTGAACAGCCAAGTAAAAGCATAAACTACAAACATTAAATACAATTAAAAAGATATATATATATAAATTTGGCCCCATGATTAAAAACAATAACAAATAATTAAAAACATTTAAAAAAGTGTTAGGCCAGCCCGGCTTGCTGGAAAAAGAAGGTTTTAAGGGCATGGCGGAAGGCACCGAGGTCTTGGATTCTCCTTATCTCTGGGGGCAGCTGATTCCAGAGGGTAGGTGCCCCCACAGAGAAGGCCCTCCCCCTGGGGCTCACCAGCCTACATTGTTTGGCTGATGGCACCCCGAGGAGGCCCTCTCTGTGGGAGCGCACAGGTCGATGGGAGGCTGTCGGTAGCATTGTCCTTGCATATGTAATAAATAAGGTTTTTAAAAAGCTTTTAAAAATTAATCAGAATAGAGCTGGAAGGGACCTTAAAGGTCTTCTAGTCCAACCCCCTGTTCAAGTAGGAGACCCTATACCATTTCAGATAGATGGTTAGATATAGGGACTAAGGCAGCCTTTTCTCAATATGGTGTATCACCATAGGCCATACATAAAATTAGGTAAACCAGGAGATTTCTGGCCACTCCTAGGATCAATCAATCTCCATTTAATTGAAGAGTTGAGAACTGTCCTCTTGGAGCAGAAACAGCATGTAGAAATTCAGTTTCTGGAAATCTTTGTAAAATTGGCAAATAGTCCATCTCTTTTACAAGATTGTAGTTGTGTACCTTTGTATGTGCAGCGCAGGATCCTAAGTTAAAGAAACCCAGTGCTCCCCCGGTTGTACTGGAGGACTCTGAGACCAAGCTGCCACCCCCTGCTTAGTCATGGAATGGGGTGTCCCAGACAGTGAGGAAATCCCGGAAGGGTGGGTGGCTGGGAGCCTAAGGAACAAAGCAACCAACCAACCAACCAGCAAGTGATTCTAGCAACACTCACTCTCATATGAAGCTGAAACCAGAGATGCAGGCTCCACTTAGAGAAACTATAGTGGTAGGAAGTGGAAATAGGTTCTGTTGGGTGCTAGTTTACACTCCATTTTCTACTTCAGATCTCTATAACTAGAAGCAAGAAAATCCCAGTTATAGAGAAGACCCAGAGAAAATGCACTCTCTGTTTTTATCTATTATAAGGACACATAATCCCACTTGGACAGACATCCAGACAGTGATGGATGTTCTTCTAACACCCGAGGAACAAAGACTGATGGGGGTGGTGGTGGTGATAGAGCAGCAATTAAAGTGTTAGCATGAGAATGATAATGGTTGGGAATGCCCACTCACAGAGCCAGGGTGGAGCATGGATGATGATGTGGACAATATGAGGCTACGGAATTATCAATCCTTAGTCTTGTATGGAATCCAAAATGGAGTTCCCAAAATTAAGAATCTTGCAAAGGTTGATAAAATTAGACAAAAGAAGGATGATGGTCCTGGGGATTTTTTTGAAAGAATATACCAGGCTTTCAGGCAATACACCGATTTAGATCCTGAAGCTCCAGATAATCAGAAAATGATAAACATAATTTTTATAGGGCAGTCAGCAGAAGATATTAGAAGAAAGTTACAGAAAGTAGAAGGAGGTCTGGGGAAAGGCATTTCAGAATTGGTTGAGATAGTTTACAAAGTTTTTACTAACAGAGGGAAAGAAGAAAATAAAGAAATCCAAAAGGCTTGCTGAAATGTTATTTTCCTTAGGCAGGAAAAGGGGGGAGGAAGGAGGAAGAGGGGAGAAAAGAAGGGAGGAAGGAAAAGGGGGGAGGAAGGGGGGAAAAGGGGGGGGGGAGGCAGCAATTCAGAAGAGACTGGCGAGGAGTAGTAATTCTGAGAATCCGGAGTAGGGCATCCCACCCCACCTCTAGTAGAGTCATGAGTCTAGGAGAACCCTCAGATTATGCACAGGGTCTATTTGGGGCAGTGCCATGCCTCCAAGACCAAAGGTGGCAATTCTCCATGGGCCAAAGAACCCACAAACCCAGAGCCAGTCTTGGTCTT
The DNA here is from genome assembly GCF_029215685.1 of Pituophis catenifer annectens. Classification (NCBI taxonomy): domain Eukaryota; kingdom Metazoa; phylum Chordata; class Lepidosauria; order Squamata; family Colubridae; genus Pituophis; species Pituophis catenifer. Next base: position 41,508,828 of record NW_027256887.1, on the reverse strand, counting down.
TAGTCTTGCTAGGGTTCAGTTTCAACCCATTGGTCCCTGTATCTCTTCCTAAAGATAGAAGAGAGGTCCAACCGACAGGTGGGTGAACTGATCTTGTACCAATATGCAAGACAATTCGCTGAGGTTATCAAAATGATGAGGAAAGGAAGGGTGGACTGGTGCTGCCTCATTAGCCTTTGGGTCGTTCTTTCCATGGATAGGGAGGATAGGACAAATGTATGGACTAATTCTGGCTATAACCTCAGTGGACATCACCTTAATTCATTTGTAGAAATCGTTGGCACAGCTGTGTGACAGTCCAAATGTTGGGTCTGCACCAGGGGTGAAATCTACTTACCTTCCTTACTGATTTGGAAGTGCGCGCTCCATGCGCGCGTACTCCACACGTGCATGCATCACATGATTTTGGACCCTCTGCACATGCGCAAAGCCTTCTGTGCATGCACAGAGGGTCAAAAACAGGTTACTTCCTGGTTAAAACCAGGAAGTAACAATATCCAGGTGGGTGGGCGGAGCTTCATGCTGCCGCTGCTTCCGGTTCACCCAAACCGGTACGAACCAGTAGCATTTCACCCCTGGTCTGCACTTTGATGCTTTAAGCTCAGAACATGGACTTCCTCCAATTCCTCTGCCATTAAACTCTAGTGGTTTGGCAGAAAGGGGAGAGAGTAGTGGTGGCTTAGGGACAGAACATTTGACACATGGGAAAATTCAACAAGTTTAAAGGGCAATAACACTGAGTTTTTACATTTAGTGCTAACTAAAGGAAATTTGTGTTTTCGCGGCTCTGGGTTCAGCCATCATGATAGGGTTAGATATAGGATCCTCCATCTCTGATTATGTTGTTGATTACCAAAGACAGTTGGTAACTTGGGACTACACAACCACCATCAAGCAGGAAGTTGAGAACATCTTTTGGGGTTCATATTATACTCCATTTGATGAAACTGGAAGGTTGTCAGGGGTCCAGATTTAATCATAACCAACACTAGGTGTGATTGACTCGAATGGACAACTTTATTCTGATGTCAGCCAATGCCAATTATTTATGAGCTACGTCAGGGAGAGCTACTTCCAATATGGAAACTAACTAACTTTGCTAAGTATTACATAATCTTATTCGCTAGACCATATGGGTACAAAAATAAATACTATGATAAAAACACAATAAGGTGCACTCTGGTAGGACAATATTTTGACTGTGGAGAGCGTGCCTATGAGCGTCTTCTGAAAAAGGGACTTGTTACATAGCTGTGTTCCTCCCACCCACCTATATCATGCCCACTTTACCCGAAGGGAAGATTAGAAACCATAGAGACCTTGAACAATCCAGAAAGTACCTGAAGGACTACTGACTGGTTTGGTGGGCTCCAGTCCCTCAATAATGCCATTTATTGTATACAGGTGGTGGTGGAAATTCTAGCTAATGAGACAGAGGAGCTTATTATTGATGCACCAAAGGAACAAGAAGCCACAAGGCAAATGACAGTTCAGAACAGAATGACTCTAGATATGGTATTGGCATCCAAAGGAGGTCTCTGTGTTAATTGGACAACAATTTTGTGTGTATATTCTGGACAAATCTGTTGTGGCCCACCAGCTGCCAGTGGAGCTAGAGGCAGACTTGGATGATGAGGAGGTTGAGGAAGAACTTGGGCCAATTCTGGAGCCTGGGGAAGGCTCTGATGAATGCTCAGTGTCAGACACAGAGATAGAGCCAGGGCCGTCTGGCATTTTCCAGCCAGAGAAGCAGCTGCCTTTGGAATCAGAGATGAGTGGGGAGGAACAGCTGGGGCCTGTTCCAGATGCACGTATGAGCAGAGCAGATAGGTGAACAATGGAGGACAATGAGCTGGCTCAGGAAGTAAAACAAACGTGGTCGCTGATTGGCCCCTCCCTGGCTGGGGAATAAATAGGAGGAAAGGGGAGTGGTTTGGTTGTCACAGACAACTGTTCGCATTTCTGGAAAGTTTGCTCCTTGTGTGTTTTGTGTGACAAAGACTGCCTTGCCAGAACTGAGGTTTGTCTATTTTTCTGTTTGAACTGACTTAATTTGCAGCCTCCCAGCTGGGAGCTCACAGCCTTGCATTTATCATAATGAGCTGATAAGAACTATTGTTTCACTTAACTTCTGGCAGGACTCTTGCTTGGACTTTCTGTTGGTGAATGCAGTTAATTCCCTATGTGTAAATAAAGAGTGGTTTTTCTTTGCTGGGAGTCTGTTTCTTGCTTCTGCGAAGGCTGAGTCAGAACAAAATCAGAGGAATTCCAAAGTGAGCTGAACACATAGCAAAGATAGCTGCAACCAACACATAAAGGAATGGGAAGGCTGGTGGCTTTGGCTGACAAGATGGTTACCTGATTTCAGCTGTCTGAAAATCCTAATGATGACCCTGGCAGATATACTCATTGTTCTTTTAATCACGTGTTGTGGACTACAATGCTTTCTGCTTTGCCTTTCCGCTTGTAGGTGAACTATGGGGCCTCTCCATACACTGCTACTGGTGTTGGGTGAATCTTGGAAAATTATATCATTTTAAGCAACGCTATGGCATACACTTGAAAGAAAACCGGGAAGCCTGTAATTATGGAGCCTGGCAAGGACAAAGAATGCTGATACACAGAGAATATGCATGTGTAAAACTTGTATCAATTCTGGGTGGTTAGAAAACTGATAACAGTAACAAAGAGTTAGACATCCTACATACCACAGCTATAAGTTAGGAGCCATACAATAAATAAATAAATATAAGTTAGGAATAGAGATAGCCTGCAGCAAATAAAATGTATATTAGATAATTTCTGAAGCATTCATTAGCCAGGATTTAGGAACAGGGACGGCTAGAAACCAATAGAACAATTATTAGATCATTATTAAAATGTTTATTAGTTGATATTTCTTATACATCCTGCCTTATCCCGCCTTCTGCTTTAGTGAAATTGTATTAATTCTATTGTTCAGGGTTCCTTGGCATTTTTGGCCAAGACCCCTTTTCTTGGAGCGCTTCAATAAAAAGAAACAAAACCTGCACCTTGTGTCTGGTGTTTTTCATCAGCATCAGCTTGCTTTGGCACCAAGCTCAGACCCGAATTGCGGACAACACTATCTTTGGATCTGTGGTGAGGATTATAATTATTGTTGTGGGTTTTGGGGCAGTGATAATTCCATAATGTATGCCCATTTGTAATTATCATTATTGTTGTGCTTTGGCACTTTTAGAACTTTAGTAAACATGAACACCAGTAATAATGTTTATAACAGCATTTTAAGATAGCAAGTAATGCTTCCTCATGAATACATATGAGATCATAAATATGTATTATTTTAATTTATATTCTGTTTTGAAACATAGAGGGTTAAGAGCAAAAATCCTTTTTGCTGTTTTTCCTTTTTCTCATTCTGTCTTATTTACCATATTCGTTGTCATTATTGATATTAAATGAAGTGATTTTCTATGAATATGAAAGGATATGGAAGGAGGAAAAATGCATAAGCAAAACAATGCACAAATTATATCACCCCACAGGAAATGTAGGTGGTTATTTAATGGCAATATATTAACTATCTAAATGCCTACACAAAAGTAAATCCTACTAATTTCAAATAACTTATTTCAAACTGAATTTAGAATCCGAATCAGAATAGAGCTGGAAGGGACTCTGGAGATTTTCTACTCAACCGTCTTCTCAAGCAGGAGATCCTATATCATTTCAGACAAGTGACCGACTAGTCTTTTCTTAAAAAACTCCAGTAATGAAGCACCCACAACTTCTGAAGGCAAACTGTTCCATTGGTTTATTGTCCTCACTGTTAGGAAGGCTCCCCTTAATTCCAGGTTGCTTCTCTCCTTGATTAGTTTCCATCTAGTGTTTCTTGTCCTGCCATCTGGTGCTTTTGAAAATAAATTGACCCCCTCCTCTTTGTGGCAGCCTCTCAAATACTGGAATACTGCTATCATGTCCCCCCAAGTCCTTCTTTTCTCTAGACTAGCCAAACCCAAATCCTTCATGGATTTCTTCATGTTTTTGTCTCCAGGCCTTTAATGTTCTTAGTTGTTCTTCATTGCCCTTTTTCCAAAGTCTGAACATCTTTTTTGTAATGTGGTGACCCAAGCTGGATGCAGTATTCCAGGTGTGATCTTACTAAGGATTTATAAAGTGGTAGTAATACTTCATGTGATTTTGATTCTAAGCCTGTTTATACAACCAAGAATTGTATTAGCTTTTTTAGCTGCTGCTGCACAGTGCTGACTCATGTTTAAGTGATTGTCCACTAGGACTCCAAGGTCCCTCTCACAGTTACTGTTTTTGAGCCAGTTTCGCCTAATCTGTACTTGTAACTCTTGTTTTTCCTGTTCAGGTGTAAAATCTTTCTCCACATTAGATTTCATGTTGTTGGATAGAGTTCATTGTTCAAGTCTGTCAAGATCTTTTTGGATCCTGAGCTTGTCTTCTGGGGTGTTGGCTTTTCCTCCCAGCTTAGTGTCATCTGCAAATTTGATGAGTTCCCCTTCTATTCCCTCTAAGTCATTTATGAAGATATTGAAGAGTACTGGGCCTAAGATGGTACTCCACTTACTTCCCTCCCTGTAGATCTAGTACCATTAGGACTACTCATTGAGTACGGTTTGTCAGCCAGTTACAAATCCATCTGGTGGTGATGCTGTCTATCCCGCATTTTTCTCGTTTACCAAGAAGTAGGTTGTGGTCTACTTTGTCAAATGCCTTGCTGAAGTCTAAATATACTATGTCCACAGCATTTCGCTGGTCTACTAATTTGTCAAAAAATGAAATAAGGTTGGTTTGTCATGATCTGTTTTTAACAAACCTGTGCTGGCTAGTAGTTATAACTTTGTTTCTAGATGTCCACAGATCTGCTTTTTGATTATTTTTTTCAGTACCTTCCCAGGTATTGATGTTAGACTGATTGGTCTGTACTTTTCTGGGTCTGTTCCCCCCCCTTTTTTTGAAGATGGAAACTCTATCAGTTCTTTTCTAATTCTCTGGTAGTTCCCCAGTGCTCCAAGATTTTTAAAAGATATGGTACAATGGTTCTGAGATAGCATCTGCCAGCTCCTTCAGAAATCTGTGATGTAATCCACCAGGTCTCACTAATTTTTATTCATCTTGCTTATTTTAATTTTTATTTCTAGTCTGTATTTTACAGTTACGTTTTTAGTAGCAATAGCATTTAGATTTATATACCGCTTCACAGTCCTTTTACAGCCCTCTCTAAGCAGTTTACAGAGTTAGCATATTGCACCCAACAATCTGGGTCCTCATTTTACGCACCTCAGAAGGATGGAAGATTGAGTCAACGTTGAGCCTGGTGAGATTTGATCTGTCAAATTGCAGTCAGCCGGTAGTCAACAGAAGTATTCTGCAATATTGCATTCTAACCACTGCGCCACTGTGGCTCTTAGGTTGGGCTATAGCTGTGATGGCGAACCTATGGCAAGCGTGCCATAAGTGGCATGCAGAGCCCTCTCTGTGGGCACATCAGCCATTGCTCCAGTCCAGCTCCACCGCGCATGCGTGCATGCTTCCTGCCGGCCAGTTGGTCTTCGGGTCTCTTTTGCGCATGTGCAGGGGGCGGAGCACATGCGCTTGCATTGCATTTTGGGGCTTCGTGCGTGTGTCCCTCCCACACCCCATTTTGGGCCTGGAAAGCCTCCTGCACCAACCTGGAAGCCAAAATGGGATGTGTATGTGGGGGCAGCACTGGCATGCATAGGATGGGGCGCATGCATGGGGGGCACTTGCATTGCACTTTGGGGGTTTTCACTGGGCTATAGTTTCCTTTTGTGTGAAGACTGATGCAAAGAATGAATGAAGCAGCTCTGCTTTCTCTCTACTGCCTGTTACTTCCCTACCATTTTCTTTCTTTAGTGGACCAACTGTTTCCTTGACTTTTTTCTTGCTTTATATGTTGAAAGAAACCTTTAAAAAAATTGTCTTTGATTTTTGTTGCAAATCTTTGTTCATTCTCAGCCTTTGCTTTCCTGACTTCATCTTTGCAGATTCGGGCTATCTGCTGATGTTTTGCTTTTTTATGTGTCCCTCTTTCCATTTTTTGTACTTATCTTTTTTGCCTTTCAGTTTATCAGAGAGGTCTTTGTGCAACCATGCCGGTTTCTTCTTGGATTTCTCATTTTTATTTTTCAGTGGTATTGTGTTGGACTAGATCAGTGATAGTGAACCTTTTTGGTACCGAGTGCCGAAAAGGTCATGTGGAAACGTTGCACACGCGCTCGTCAGGACTGCACTCTGGCAAAGCCAAATGTCGAGCGTCAAGAAGCACTCGACATCATATCCATGAGATGTCAGAACATGGATACCTGATCGGCAGGGAGGGGACTGACTCACATGGGTGCTGGTGTTGGGATAGACGTACCGGTTAGGAGTTAAGGAGCACGGGTGTATTATGGGGTCACGTGGGGAATACCATACAAACCTGAGAACGCTTCATAAAGATGACGTCATCCTGGCGTGCCTGGAGGAAACGAGGAAATACGAGACCTGCTCAGCTGATTGTACTCAAGAAAGGAACTATATAAGAAACCAACTACCAGTGCGTGACAGCTGCGTCTTTGTTATGTTCTGCATTCCGGTTTCTGTAAGAGCTGTTTGCCATGATTAAAACAAAGATACACCGACATCGCCTCGAGCGTATTCTTTGGGTGTGGACACGGTCCCAGGGAAGTCGAGAGGAAGATGCAGCTCCTCACTCAACCCCGTACGTCTGGAGCACCCCACGGAGGAGCGGTATGGCTGAGGGCGTAGCGGCAGACGCACTGCCGGTAGAGACATCAGAGAACGAGGATGAAGTGGAGGGGGCGGCTGACGCCGAGACGGATGGGGCAAGCGAACCGCCGGTGGTGCGACCGAAACGGCGTGAGCCAGAAGCCGACAACGCCTCGGGGGAATGGAGGGAGGTAGGACGCGAAACCCGGGAGACGCCCGGCCCCGAGGCAGCTGGGATGCGTCTTCAAACTCCGCCCTATGCCGGCGCCCAGTTTCAGGACTGGAGGGAACGGCGGTAGCTTGAAGATGAGGAAGGGGAGTGGAGTTACTCTACTGGCCCGGGGGCTTCTACCATGGATATCCTACGCGACCGTTTTGGAGAGGCCAGTTTCCGCGACGCGTCCTCATGGCAACCGTGGGCACCCAGCATGGAGGCAGCAGGTTCCTGGTCAGGAGGCAGCACGGCAGGCGGTAGTTCTGACAGCAAGTTTCGTCTGGCAAGCCCGAAGCTGAAACTTGAGCGACGTGAGCAACGTTGGGTGGGTGGAGAGCGGAAGAGCTCCGTACCATTGTATGGTGGTGAGGGCAAACGCACAACCCCTAGAACCACTGCGCAACCCGGAAGAGAGAGAAGAGCAGACCCCGCGGGAGACGATCCGCAACACCCACATGGCATAGGGAATAGGCTACCGCAACGCCAGTTAGACCCATTGCAGGTGTGGGGCCAGGGACCCTGGGCACCAACCCAGCAACACCCCTGGGGATTACCTCCTGTGCAGGCTGCATTTGATGGGACTGTGGGAAAAGTGGCATTGTTTTTGAGCCAGGTCATAAGCCATATGGACCTTTATGGCAGACTATACCCTTTGCAGTGGTCCATGGTAGTCGCGGTGACGGCGGTGTTAACGGGGGAGGCTGCCGAATGGGTCGCTGATTTGCACAGCGAACACGCCCACGAGTTAACGGATCTGGGCCTGTTCCTAGAGACGTTGCACAATAGATTCGAGGATGAGACCCGGACACAGGTCATCGAAGGTGAACTAGTCAATCTGCGACAGCGTGGCCGCCCTGCCAAGGAATACGTCAAGGAGTACTGCAACCTGGCTGGGTAACTCCGCTCTTGGCCGGAGAGACTCCTCATCCATCAGTTCCAGGCAGGACTTGATAGGGAGATAAAACAGGCCTGTGTATACCGGGGTCTAGGCCCGTGACTATCTGAGTGGTACAAAGCAGCAATAAGCCTAGATGTTGGATTGCGGGAATTCAGACCTCGAAGTGCACCACAAAACCAACCCCGTCGTGGTCCAGGAGGCCGTTCCAATGAACACGGTGTGTTTAGAGGAACCCTGGCGTTTGGACCCACCAATACCGAGGCGAGCAGACGCCCGTTCCGTTGCTTTCGATGCAACCAGGAGGGTCATAGAGCTGCTGACTGCTCCCTCACAGCCCCGCGAATGTCGACTCCACGGCCACCCGTCCCACCTACCACGCCACGTGATCGTTCCCCACGGGCGCCAGAACGCTCTAGGGCAGCCACGCAGACGTCCTTGTTAGAGACAATGACTCGCTCCGGCAATGGCGTGCCGGGGACGGCTCGTGTCCCCGAGGTGTCTGAAGAAAGCGACAATGGAGACGAGGTGCAGGATCCTATGGTAAGTGACCCCGTACACCCCCTCCTGATACCAGTGACCCTTAGTCATCCTGTCACTAAGAAGGAATGTGAACAGAAAGCTCTAATTGATTCAGGATGTACTCGGTGCCTTATTTGGCGGTCTGTAGCCGAGACCTTGGGGCTTTGGATCCTAACCTTACGCACCCCCATTAAGTTCGAGCAAATGGACAGATCCATCCTAGGCGGTATGCCTACCGCCAGTATAACTGAACCAGTTTTCCTACAGATAGGAGCCCATCAGGAAAGTATCCGATTCATAGTCGTAACGCAAATGATCGAGCCCATCATCCTTGGGCTCGCGTGGTTAGATAAGTGGGAACCACACATATGGTGGGAGGGAGGTTATCGTAAGCTCAGACTCCCAATTACGAAAGAGAGAGTGGCTCTCCAGCAAGACGTAATGGGTTCAGGCACATACCCCCAGGTGTATAACGACCTCGCTCGGATGTTTAGTGAGGAAGAATGTGACACCTTACCCCCACATCGAGACACAGATTGCGGTATCGAGATACTCCCCGGGGCACATCTGCCAAAACCTCGGATGTACTCGATGACACCTCAGGAACTAAAGGAATTACGAGCGTATATAGATAAAAACCTAGCCCGAGGGTTCATCCACCCCAGTCGCTCACATCTGGCGGCACCCGTCCTATTCCGGGGAAAGAAAGATGGGGGGTTGTGTTTATGTGTTGACTACCGAGGATTTAATGCCGTCTGTGTGGAACCTCTATACCCTCTGCCGTTAATGACCGATTTGTTAGCAACCCTGGCATCAGGGAAAATCTTCACGAAGCTAGACCTCCGCGAAGCATACTACCGAGTATGGATACGCCAGGGGGACGGATGGAAAACCATGTTCAACACTCCCCTCGGCAGTTACCAGTTTCTGGTGATGCCCTTCGGTCTACAAGGGGCACCGGCTATGTTTATGCAGCTCATAAACGGTATCTTACATGAACACCTGTATCGTGGAGTCTTAGTCTATCTGGACAACATTTTGATTTATTCTGATACGATGGAAGAACATATCCAGCTGGTTAGAAAGGTCCTGACCAAGCTACTAAATGCACACCTTTTTGTAAAACTCTCAAAATGCGAGTTCCACCAGGAGGAGATCGATTATCTAGGTTTTCGGATCAGTAGTACAGGAATCCAAATGGACCCAAAAAAGGTGGCAGCGGTCTTGGAGTGGAAAGCTCTGCAAACCCGGAAACAATTGCAAAGTTTCCTGGGTTTTGCAAACTTTTATCGGCATTTCATTCCATCCTTTGCTACAACAGTGTTACCATTAACGGAGCTCCTACGAACAAAAGGTGTGGTGGCTCCCGGAAAGAAACCCAGGCCGAGTTACAGGCTGCAATGGTCAGCCGAATGCCAACAAGCTTTTGAGAACCTCAAACGTGCCTTTGCCACTGAACCAGTGTTGATACACCCCAACACGTCACAACCCTTTGTGATACAAGCGGATGCCAGTGACGTGGCAATAGGAGCTATCCTAATGCAAAAAGATGTAAACGGTACTCTAAGGCCTTGTGCATACACCTCCTGGAAGTTCACAACCACAGAAAGGAACTGGGCAGTGTGGGAAAAAGAGGCCTATGCCGTAAAATGGGTGCTACAAACATGGAGGCATCTATTAGAGGGAAACCCCACTCCATTTGAGATCTGGACAGATCACAAGAACCTACAAGCCCTTCAGACACCCCGAAAACTATCCCCAAAACAGGTAAGGTGGGCACAATACTTCCAGCGGTTTCGATTCTCCCTTGTATACAAACCAGCTAGAGGAATGTTTTTAGCGGACGCCTTGTCAAGGATGCCGCAATATCATAGTAAAAGAGACGAGATTCTACAAGCAGTGATCTCACCCCTGAAAGCATATGTCTTGACAACCCCGCAAACTGATGACTGGCTATTGAAGTTACGAAAAAGACTAAAAACAGACACATGGGCCCAAGAAAACGCGTCGTCCCTAACACATCGCGATGGCCTAGCATGGTGGGGAGATAAACTGTATATTCCATCAACGTTGAGACAACAAGTGTTACTCCAGTGTCATGATAACAAAACCGCCGGACACTTCGGTTTTCTTAAAACACTGCACCTAACGCGGAGACAATTCTGGTGGCTAAAAATGAGGAAAGAGATCGACCGATACGTCCGGAGTTGCCACATATGCGCCATATCCAAACCTCGACCTGGAAAACTGCTAGGTCTGTTACAAACCATAGCTGAACCGAGTAGACCATGGGATGAAATAGCCAGGACTTCATTGTAGACCTCCCTAGTAGTAGAGGCTATACCGTTATTTGGACAGTAGTTGATCTCTTCTCAAAACAGGCCCATTTTATTCCCTGTAAGGGATTACCCTCTGCCCGATGTTTAGTACGTCTCTTTCTACAACATATTTACCGTTTGTATGGAGTGCCTAAAAGGATTATATCAGACAGAGGGGTACAATTCACCGCTAGGTTCTGGAGAGGTTTCCTTCGTGATATTGGATCAACCCAGGGTCTTAGTTCGGCATATCACCCCAGCACAAATGGTGTCGTCGAGCAGACTAATGCCATGGTGGAACGATATTTACGTTCCTACGTTTCTTATCAACAAAATGACTGGGTGGATTACCTTTTATTCGCTGAAACGGCATACAACAACTTGGTGCATCGGAGCACCGGATTCACGCCGTTTCAAGTGGTAATGGGGAGGGAATTCCCTGCTATTCCCGAACTAGACCTTTCCGTTCCAAGACCTACAAACCCCAACGACTGGTCTACTAATGTAAAAACTGTTTGGCCGCACGTGAAAAATGCATTAACACAAGCAGCCGAGGAATACAAAATCCAGGCAGACAAAAAACGGACTACATGTCCCTCTTTCCAGATTGGAGACTAGTCTATTTGTCAACAAAGTACCTAAGGCTACGCTTGCCGAGTAGAAAGCTAGGACCCAAATATATAGGCCCGTTTCCTATCGTTAGAATAATAAATCCCGTGACATTCATGCTAAAACTACCCCCCTTACTGGGGAAAACCCATCCTGTCTTCCACTCTAGTCTGTTGAAACCCGCCACCACACCCACGACAACACGAAAACACCCCCCGGCCCAGTAACCGGAACCCACTATGAAGTAAAAGACATCATCGACTCCAAACTACGTAAAGGCCGGTTATACTATTTAATTCGATGGACAGGGTATCCCGACCTGAGTTCTGGTGTGTATGCACACCCAAAAATCAGCTGGCCGGCGCGCATGTGAACACCAGTTTTTGGCCAGAAACTCAGAAGACAAACAGACAAGGCCATGCATGCCATGCAACATGGCTACGCATGCCACTTTGGGCACATGTGCCATAGGTTTGCCATCACGGGACTAGACCTTTATGATAATATTTTTTAATTAATCTTTTTTCCTTTTTTTTTCTTTACTCCCTTCCTCCTTATGTGATTGGTTACCTAGTGGTTTTTGCTTGGAATTCGGTTCTAATTAGGTTGTGAAGATTGGCCTCCCTCCCCCCTCAATTTTTGATAAGATGAGCCAGTTGTTTTCCAAATATATTGTTTCCAGTTTTTGGGAGGTGCAATCCATCCCTTGCCAGTAGTTCTTCATGTAGGTAATGCAGACTATGGTCTAGGACAGTGTTTCCCAAACTTGACCCTTTGAAGATGTATGGACTTCAACTCCCAGAATTCCTCAACCAGGCATACTGGTTGGGGAATTCTGGGAATTGAAGTCCATGCATCTTAAAATAGCCAAGTTTGGGAAACACTGGTCTAGGAAGCCAAAGTTTTTAAGCCACTGGTTCATTTCTAAAATCCTTTGCTCTATCTTTGGATGTTGGCCTTTTGTTGGAAGTATAGATGAAAATACCACTTGTGCTCCTAATTCTTTAACTTTCTTCCCCAGCTGTTTGTAATCTCTTGTTATTGTTTTCAGATTCATTGTTGTATCATTGGTTCTCACGTGTAGAAGAAAGGAGTAGTAATTCGTGGGGTTGATTATTTCAGTAAGGTACTTAATTACTTTAAGACATAAAATATAATTTAAAATTATACAAAATATAATTGATATAAAATATAAATATAAAATATACATTATATAAATATAATTTAAATTTTATATTTATATTTTATATAAATATAATTTACTTAAGATTTTATGTTTCTTTTTATATAAGTAGCTCATTAACTTTAGCATTTCAGCTAAGTTTTAGAAAATATTTGGGCATGGTTATCTGTAGTCCAAAGTAAATGGAAATAGATACTCTTTTGCCTATTTTAAATGGATGTTCCATTAAATGTAGTGCAGTGTTGATATTCATACAGTCAAGTACCAATACAATCTACAAATTAATTGTACACAGAACTCCATTTAGATGCATAAATCTCTTTAGCTAGAGACTTACAAACTATTTGTTTGATACCCTATTTTATCTTCTGTGACTTGGATAATTATCCATCTGATGTGATATTTTAATCCCCCCCCTTTTAAAAAAAGGATGGTTCATGAAACTTGTGCCCAAAATGATAATTTATAGATTACAAAGTGGTAACTCAAGAGAGAATAAATTGCACCATGATCCCTAGTGTTTCTTATTGATAAGTTATTATGTCTTGTTACACATTTTTTTCTAAATAGACTTCCTTTGTTGCTAACCTTCTAAATTGTTTAAACAAAGTCCCTATAAGCAAAGAATCCATCTATCTTTTTTGCCTAATAATAGTTCGCATTGATATGCCCCCAAATTCAAAATTACAGATACTATATAGATTGACTTTCTTAAGAATTCTATTGTGATGAAGACTTTACATTTACCTCTTTAAACCATTAATTATGCAAAATACCAAATTACATTTTTCTAAATTGCAAGGTGATTTGTGTCCAGTTTTATGGTATGCCATAAAAGAGACATAGTAGATCATTACTGAGATTATTACTCAGTTATCTAGTATCCTGAGAATAATCCATAATAAATTCATTTGGGCTTTTGAATAGACATGAATAGCTTTCTGATGTAAGAATTCCATTTAATTACAAGATTATAGCTTACTGTTTTTGTACTACAGCTAGATACATTCCGTGTTATACTACTAATGGAATTCTTGGTGTACATGAATTCTTGATTGAAGTTCTGCCTCCTTCAGCTAGATAAATAAGTACTGATTTTTCTAGTAGCAAAGATGAGGCGAATGAGATTGAGAAGATTGCAGATTTGGTCCATGGCCTTCTGACCATTATCTTAAGGCCTTCTGACCATAGATTTTAGTCCTTTTGCCCACTGGAAAACTCAGATGTAACCATCCAATCTGTTCCTTTACTCAAGTTAAAAGTAGAAATTAATACAAAATGTTAACTATTTAGATGATAATAGATGCAGAGGCTTGGATTTTGCTATTGTATCTTTTATTCACATACATTGCTGCCAAAAGTCATGGCAACTGGACTTTTGTTTGTTTGTTTGAAACATTTTACTGCTTATCCAAGTAGCGTCTTCAGTCCGAAGTATACTTCAGTGTACAATAGTGGCCAAAATTGTGGAAACTTTTTGGGAAAAGTGTATTTTTGAGGTTTGATGGCTAATAAAACCACTTTTTTTGTAGTACCATAAAATTATATAGCAATGGAAAGATAATTTAATCAAGAATTAATCATAGATTTTCAATTGGGTTAAGGTCTGGGCTATTCCCAGGCCATTCCAGCAGTGGAATATGATTATCTTGAAACCATTTTTTGCACACAGCAGCAACATGACATGGAGCTGAATCCTGTTGAAATATAAATGCTTCATTGTCTTGGAAAAGATCATGTGCGGAAGGCTTCAGTTTGGGCTCACGTATTTCATTAATGTATTTTTGGCCATTTATATTCCCATTAATCACACAGATTCTGCCCACACCTTTTGATGTCATACAACCCCAGATCATAACACTGAGAGGGTGTTTCAAAGTACATGTAATGCAGTCAGGATGCAAATCTTCTCCGATTTTTCTCCTTATTTTATGCCATCACTACCAAACAGAGAGATCTTGGTCTCATCGCTCCAAATAACTCTGTCCCATTGTTCCTCTGTCCAGGTAACATGGGTTTTAGCCCAGTTTAGTCTATTCAACCTTTGAGAGATAAAAGTGGCTTTTTTCGTGGAATTCTAGATTTTAGGCCAAATTCCTGTAGTCTGCTCCTCTGCATGTTCCTCTGTCCAGGTAACATGGGTTTTAGCCCAATTTAGTCTTTTCAACCTTTGTTTGAGAGATAAAAGTGGCTTTTTTGTGGAATTCTAGATTTTAGGCCAAATTCCTGAAGTCTGCGCCGAACATCCTTGCACTCAACTTTACATTGCATTGCACCATTTCATCTTGTATACACCCAGATGATTTTCTTCTGTCACGTAGGCACAGTCTCTTAATTCTTCTATCATCACTTGCTGTTGTGCACCTTTTCCTGCCTTTACCAGTGTGGTTTTGTAGTGACTGAGTCTCCTTATACCTCTTCAAAAATTTAGAAATGCTGCCTTTGGTTACATTTCCACCACTTTTTCTTCTAATTTCTTTATAACTGTAGCCTTGTTCACTTAATAATACTATTTTACACAGCTTTCTGGGTGACCAGTCAACTCTTTGCACAATTATGTTTTACAAGCTCACTAAATGAAAGAACACAAAAAACCCCAACCAACTTGATAGCGATGACATAACACACTGACAAATATACTCCTCTCAGCCTCAATACATGACATCAGTAACTGAATCCTACTGTGATCTGATTGGCTCATTGCCAAAACAAGATGACACCTGATTGGCTCTCTAAATACTCATGCTCATTGGCTACAATCAGATGAAGAAAAGCTACCTGATATCAACCTAAGCAAGTTATGCTTCCTTTTTTTGGTTATTTATCTATAACTTTTCATAGACTACAGATAATTGAACAAACTTTGTTGCATTACATTCTTTATTAAATTATCTTTCCATTGATATATAATTTTATGGTACCACTGCAAAAAAATAAAAATAAAAAGTGGTGTTATTAGCCATCAAACCTCAAAAATACTTTCCCTAAAAGGTTTCCACAATTTTGGCCATTACTGTACATGGATAAGTAGTGAAATGTTTCAAACCAAAAAGAAAAGAAATCCAGTTGCCATGACTCAACTTTCAGACAACTCTACCTGGAAGACTGAGAATCTTCATGGATACATCACTAAACTTGAATATGTTTATTTATATCCATACAAATAAATGTTCAGACAAGGAACAGATGTATGCATTATGCTCCAGTACATTGAAGAAAGATTACTTCTAAATGAGAAATAACTTGCTCAAGTAACCATCCAATTTGAAGTTACAAATCTGTATTTATAACATGCAAATATTTCACAAAACAAAAGCAATCCATTTTAGTATAGCTGTTTCCTAACACTTAGACCCATATATTAAATGTAAGTCTTAATATACATATAAATTTAGCTATTAAGGATATTGCATTTGCAGTAATGCTAGAGAAAAGTCTGAGCTCTGATTAAAATAGTGGAGGCAAATGGGAAAGTGGAAATGTAAAGAAATAGAATGCAAGTAGTTATCACAAATTGATTATATAGTGTTGAAAATATCATAAAGACTCTCCTGCGGTCACTAGCTTTTGATAATGAAATTAAAATCATTGAGAGCTCCAAACCAAGGCTATAATAATGTGACAAAACAATTTAATTATTGTTTAATTGAATTCCATCTTTATTGCACTCATATGGTCTTAGCAATATGCAAAAAAAACCTTTCAAAAGCATAAATCAGACAACTTGCCCAACTAGCCAACTGTTGGACAGTCAGCACCCCAACTATGTATGAGATACTTAAAATTTAACCATGAATAGGTTAATCATTTAATCTCCCTTTCAGTTGGTATTGTTCTTACTTTGAGTTTCTTTACAGCAAGTGAAAATATTGCTACTTGTTGAGTTCTGTAAAGGTGCCTGTATGCCAGCAAAATATTTTTCATTGTATCAATGAAGATTCTCAGTCATCTAGATAGAGGTGTCTGGAAGTTGGGTCATGGCTATTGGACTTTTCTTTTTTTAGTTTGAAACATTTCACTGCTTATCCAAGTAGCTTCTTCAGACTGAAGAAGCTACTTGTATAAGCACGAAACATTTGAAACCAACAAAGGAAAGAAATTCAGTTGCTTTTTCACTATATAACTTCCAGTTTTGCTGCAACAGTAGAACCAGTGGTGGGTTGCCCCCAGTTCAGACCGGTTCGCAAGAACCAATAGTAAAACCGGCAGGAGGCTCTGCCCACCCCCCGGATGCCATCATAGGCAATCTGTGCATGCACGTGCGCGCGATCCCATTGCGAACCGGTAGTAAAGGTAAGTAGAGCCCACCCCTGAGTAAAACATAAATAAAATGGGTTCTAGGTGCTTCATATAATTTGCAGATCAAAATATAAATTAGATCTTCCAGCTGTAGAGCATATGGTTGCTATTTTGCTCTATCACCTGTCCTTATATGCTGATGACATTGACTGGAAACTTCCTTTTGTAAAAAAAACTGTCTTAGAGCTGGTTGTGTTAACATCCTGGAGATGATCAAGCATTTCATTACTGTATATAGTTTAATCAGATGGAACCATTCCAAAACTCTGTATTAAAAATTAAGCTCCAGTCCTCAAATGTGTCCACTGACAACAACCAATCCTTAAATCTGTTCAATATATTCCACAGAAAAGGATTATTATATAAAATGCTGATAATAAGGCTGGGCCCATGTCCTTCCTTCAAACTTTTCCTACAAGAACTGTTTGGCAAATGAAAATCTGAGAAAGAAAAGAAAGGAAAAGAAAACAATGAAAGACTGAGGGCAGGCAAGCCATCTTCCATTCTCTGCAAAGAGAATGGTGCTTATTCATGATTCAGTATCACAGATGTTTCTCAAGTTTTCCCATTCTTCAAATTTTCACTCCATAGTGCAATTAAAGAATAATATTCAAAAGAATTCAGTTGTAATGTGTTGCTATCAAAAGCCATTTCTGTGCTTTTGGTTTTCTGACTGTGACTAAAATCTTTGTCTTACAGCAGGGCTGTCAAACTCCCAGCCTGCGGGCCGGATGCATCACATGGTGGCCACACCCATGTCCGATTTAGTGAAGGGGAAAAAAGTCCTCATTCATCACGTGTTGCCACCGTGACAATATGAGTTTGACATTCCTGTGTTAGATTAATTAATTCTGAGCTTTTTTACTCTACATTAAAAATTAATTTCATTGTTTACATGCCAATTTTGTTACAGAAGTTAGTATCATGCATCTGCATGTATAGGTACAGAGATATTTCCTTCACTGACATCTGTTGAAGGAATATATGTTAGGTGTCAACAACCAGATCCACACAAGAAGAGTTCAGTTAATGTTTTAACACAGGAAACTTTTCAGATTGACATTTTGCACCTGGGAAAAACTAGATAAAGTTCAACAGCATTCAAAAAGGGCCAGACTTTGCTCTCTTATGCCCATAAAAGGATTCTAAACTAATTCCCCATTTGATTAGTCCCCCTGGCTTGGCCAATGTCTCTCCAACAAGAGAACAGATGAAAGTTCTGTGACGGTGTTGCTATTATTCAAACAGAACAGAAAACAACCCCAAATATACCCCTGTCTTACTCCTCTATTTGTTCATAGTTGTTTTGGCAATGTCCCAACTCTTCTATATGAACTTGTACACTATTATCTTCATATAATTTAAAGATGAAGAAAGTAAACCTCATTGAATGGCTGACATATTTCCCCAAAATCTGGCTCTATTTACTGGACCAGAAAATACATCTGTGAATACCATATACAGGTTGTGGAGAATTTTGTCCACATATTCACATTGTACTATAATACCTCCTAAATCCAGTTTGCTCTGGGTGCAGAATCTGATCTGAGTTCAGCCATTCACATTCTTTGAAAAAGTTTCCTTTCACACGGCTTGCTGCAAAATGTAATCAAATTAATTAACTGGTATTTGGCTGCATTTGTCTTGTCCACTTTTTAAAAATTGGTTAACACCACATTTTTGAGCCAGCAATGGAAATCTATCCTATAGTATTAATATGGTAAAACAAGGCTGGCCCCTTCTGGGACCTGTAATCAGAGAAGGTCTTACCTGTCTATGACTTCTTCAGCTTCAACCTCAATAATACACAGGTAAACAATTGATGCTAACTCAAGGTAAACCGTTCCAAACTCGATTGCAGAAAATACGACTTCAGCAACAGAGCGGTCAACACCTGGAATGCTTTACCCGACTCTGTTGTTACATCCTCAAACGCTCACAGCTTCAACCTTAAACTGTCTACCGTGGATCTCACCCCATTCCTAAGAGGTCTGTAAAGGGGGCGTGCATAAGCGCACCAGCATGCCTACTGTCCCTGTCCTACTGTCCCCATTTATTTGTATTCATTTCCCTCGTTCATGTCCATGTTCTTATTCATACCTATCTTGTACATGTTTGACAAACAAACAAACAAACAAACAAACAAACAAACAAACAAACAAATGTTTTAAATACTATTGGTGGCAGCAGGTCCTGTTCTGGTGCTTTAGCCCTTGTTTTCTTTGTCTTCAACCATAGTAACAAGGACTACTTATGTGTTATCAAGTCGATGGTAGCTCTTAGCAACAACATAGATTTTCTCCATGATGATCTGTCCCCAACCTGGTCTTTCAGGTCTTCCAAAACTGTAAAAATTCACCTTTGTTCTTTTCTTTCCTCTTTCCCAGCATTACAGTTTTCGCTAGTCTTCACATAATGTGTCCAAAGTAGGATAATTTGAGCTAATTTGTACCTTGAGTCATAATTTAGATTGATTTGTTGATAATCCATTTGTTTCTTTTCTTGGTTGCCCATGATATTCTTGGGAGTCTTCTCGGAAATGAGCTACTCTGTAATGGAATTTAAAATATTTTCCATTTCCTCCAGCCCCCATATTTGCTTCTCCTGCTCAACAAAGATTTGCTAGGTTACCCAAACAAAAGAGATTATCTGAGACTGTATCTTTGAAGCTGCCGTCGGGCCAATGGTCGTGACATTCCTGATTGGTGACGCTGCCAGACGTGTGCTTCCACCTGACCCCTGGGAGACCTTTGGATTGGATGATTTACGGTGGACAGTGGGAGGGGATGCTTTCTATATGCAATTTTCGCGCGTATTGCCTTAGATTCTGCTTTCCTTTGGTTGCGTTCACTTCATCTTCTAGTAAAAGTACCTTTCTCTATAAACAATGGAGTTTGGGTCATTCTTTCCTGGACTTTGAAGGAAGCACACCTGACATTAAGCAGAATCTCAGCTCCAGCCATCCCAGATAAACACAGAGGGGGCTGAACCCAAGATATGTCTGACCAAGAGAGTGAGGGAAACCAGATGGGAGCTGTTGGCTCTACTATAACTTTACTTCAAGTGGAGAAGGAAGCTGCAGAATGGATGGAAAAAATTCGGCTGAGAGAGGAGCCAGAGGAAGCTAGATGGTCGAGGGGAGTAGGAAGGTTGCCGGACCTGGGGAGGACCACCCCAAGGAGTAACCAGCTCCAGACCTCGTAAGGGAGAGGTGGTGTGGCTGCAAGAGCAAAAGGAGAGCCTCATGATTGCTCAGGCAATGCAACTCTTCCGCGATGCTGAGGAAAGCCGGAAAAACTGTGAGTCTTATGTATTCCCTGTGGGGAAGAGAGGAGACTACCCCAGACTGGATCCAGAAGAGACAGCCTGTGGGTGAGAGGAAGAGGAAGCGGGGGAAGAAAAATCTCAGGCTTCTGGAGCTCAAGCGAGGGAGGCAGCAGCCCAGGGACCCCCAGCCTTGCAGGCCCCACCCCGCAGATGCAAAAAGCCAAAAATTCCCCCTAACCGGAAAATATGATGGGAACCTGAAGACCTTGGGGCTTTTCTTGACCCAAGTGTGGAACCACATGCAGGACTGGTGGGAGGATTACTTATCAGATGCGGCACGAGTGAGATGCGTCATGAATGTCTTAGAGGGAGTAGCAGCTGAATGGATGGTGGTCCTCCACAATAATAACTCTCCCTTGCTGAGAAACTACAACCTGTTCATGGGGGCTCTTAGGAGGCAGTTAGGAGTCTCTTAGGAGACTCAGAATGAAGGGTATCCAGCAAGGCCGGAGATCGGTGGCAGAATACACCCAAGAATTTTGCAAACTGGCACTCTACATGACAGGGTGGTCAGAAGCGGCCCTACTGGAGAGTTTCAAGGACGGGCTGAATGAAGACATATACAAAGACTGTAAAACATGGGGGGTCCCCGAAGACTTGCAGAGTTGGTACGTAGTAGCTGAGGATGTGGAAATCAAGCTGGCCCAAAGCCAACTCCGAGAGGACCGTGCAGGGGACCTGTCATCCCCCTTCTACTGCAAAGGAGCATCAAAGGCGGGCGCAGGGAGAGCCGAATTCAAACCAAAATTGAAGCCCTTCACGTGTTTCAAATGTGGAAAGGAAGGCTATTGGGCCACCGAATGTTTCTCCAAGCCAGTGCCAAAATCTACCGGCTCGGGACCCAAAGAAGGCTGACAAAGCACCCTGCAAAAGCTCGCGAAACCACCCTGAAAGGAGAAGTCGTTGAGTTTGCTCCCTGAAACCAGGGTGAGTTGGGAACTCTGACCACCGCGGACGACAGCGGGATGGACTCTGACTCCGATAATCTGATGAGTCACACTGAGGGTCCCATGCTCATCCCCATAGAAATAAGGGTGCTGCCTACAGGGGACATGCACAGATGTTAGCCCTATTAGACTCTGGGTGCACCAGGTGCATAATCAGCCCGAAAGTGGTGGAGAAAATGGGCCTGAGGCTAAAAACATTAAAAAGGCCCATTGCGTTCTGTCAGTTGGACGGATCGATTGCAGGAGGGGGCCCAGCCAGCTTTGTGACCGAACCCATTGAAATGCAATTGGGGGATCACATAGAGACCCTCAGGTTTATTGTGGCCCCTAGCATGGAACGACCCCTCATACTTGGACTGCCCTGGCTCCGTAGATGGAACCCATGGGTTAACTGGAAAACGGGGGTTTTGCGCATTCGCATCAGAAAACCGAGACTAGAGAGGGAAGAAAACCCTCTGGAGGACGGAGTAGAACATGAAAGGGCAGAAATGGCAATAGGCCACATCGAAGGGGAGGAAAAGATTCCAAAGGAATATTGGGATCTCCGAGAAGTTTTTAGTGAAAAGGCCTCGGATGTGCTACCCCCCCACAGAGCTACGGACTGTACCATTGAAATACTCCCCGGGGTGAAGCTCCCTAAGCCAAAGATCTACCTCATGACCCCTCGAGAACTAGGGGAATTGCGAAACTTCATTGATAAAAACCTAGAACGGGGTTTTATCCAACCAGCCAGACCAAGGGTGGCGGCGCCTGTAATGTTCCGAGAAAAGAAAGATGGCTCCTTTCGTTTGGTAGTTGATTATAGAAATATTTACGTGGAAAACGTTTACCCCCTGCCGCTCATGAAGGACATGCTAGCACATTTAGGAAAGGGGAAAATTTTCACCAAACTGGACTTATGAGAGGCATACTACAGGGTGAGAATTAAGGAGGGGGATGAATGGAAAACCACGTTTAACTGCCCACTGGGATGTTTCCAGTTTCGAGTACTCACTTTTGGACTACAAGGAGCCCCTGCTGTGTTCATGCAATTGATTAACGAAGTACTGCATGAGCACCTGTATAAGGGGGTGCTGGTTTACTTGGACGACATCCTTATCTACTCTGAGAGCATGGACGACCATGTGAAATTGGTGCGAACTGTCCTGAAAAAACTCATGGCTGCTGAACTATATGCCAAGCTCTCTAAATGCGAGTTCCACCAAAGCAAAATTGACTATCTTGGATATTGCATATCGCATGACGGAATAAAGATGGACCCTGGAAAAGTTCGGGCAGTATTGGAATGGGCTGTGCCACGCACCCGCAAACAAGTACAAAATTTCTTCGGATTTGCTAACTTCTATAGACAGTTTATCCTCTCGTTCGCCAAAATCGCGCTGCCAATAACAAATCTTCTGAAAACAAAAGGTGAAGTAAGACCAAAGCCCTCACGAGCCCTTGAATGGACTATGGACTGTCAGGCGGCATTCGAAAAGTTGAAATGGTTGTTTGCTGCTGAACCAGTCCTCAAACACCCGGACATGGAAGAGCCTTTTGTAGTACAGGCAGACGCGAGTGACGTGGCAGTAGGAGTGGTACTTCTGCAGAAGAATGCAGAAGGGAAATTACAACCCTGTGCCTATACGTCCCGCAAATTGTCAGAGACCGAAAGGAGATGGGCCATATGGGAGAAGAAAGCTTTTGCAGTGCAATGGGCATTGTTAATGTGGAGACAATTTCTTGAAGGAGCTAAGCATCCTTTTGAAGTTTGGACTGCCCATAAAAACTTGGAGGCTTTGAAAACACTGCATAAGCTGTCACCAAAGCAAGCTCACTGGGCTCAGCACTTCAACCGTTTTAATTTCACTTTATGCTACCTTCCTGGTGGAAAGAACTTCATGGCGGATGCACTTTCCAGATTGCCTCAATACAATAGTACCAAGGAGGAAGTGGTTCGGCCTATCATACCTGTGACACAACTAGCAGCGCTAGTAACTACCAGAGCACAGACAAGGGCCAATCCAGCCCTCTTGGGCGATTTGCTTCAGAAACTACAAGAAACTCTAAAGACTGATGAGTGGTTTCGAACCCACTCGAATGAATGTACACTCCGTGATGGACTAACTTGGACTGGGACCAAATTGTATGTTCCAGCCAGTTTAAGAGTAGTGGTGTTGCAGCACGCTCATGATGCCAAGATGATGGGACACTTTGGATTTGTTAAAACTCTACATCTCGTTAAAAAACAATTCTGGTGGCCTGCACTCAAAAAGGACATAGAGGCATATGTAGCTAGCTGTCTGGTGTGTGCCTCAGCTAAGAGATCTCCAGGGAAGCCACCTGGTTTACTTCAGAGTGTGGCAAGGCCAAATGCTCCTTGGAAAGAGATATCTATGGATTTTATTGTAGACCTGCCGGAGAGTGGGGGGTGCACAGTCATTTGGGCAGTAACGGATTTGTTTTCCAAACATGTGCATTTCATCCCTTGTTCTAAAATCCCTTCAGCTAGAACCCTTGCAAAATTGTTTATTCAACATGTTTATCGATTACATGGGGCTCCAAAACATATAATCTTGGACAGGGGTGTGCAATTTACCTCCAACTTTTGGAAGGAGTTTTTAGGGTTAATAGGCTCCGCCCAGGGGTTAAGCTCCGCCCACCACCCCCAGACAAATGGGGCTTGTGAGAGAACCAATGCCATGTTAGAACAGTACCTAAGATGTTACATAAATTACCAACAAGATAACTGGGTGGACTTATTGCCAATTGCAGAGGTGGCGTATAATAACTCCATACATAGCAGCACTGGTTTCATTCCATTTAAGGTGGTCTCTGGCCAAGAGTTTGTGCCAATCCCAGAGCTACCACAGGATAACCCACAGAACCCCTCTTTAATTGAGTGGATCGAACAACTACGGGGTACTTGGGCAGTAACTTGAAAAGCTTTAGATGACGCACACCGAGCACATAAAGCCCAAACTGACAAAAAGAGGTGCCTGGCACACGTTTACAAAGTGGGTGATATGGTTTATCTTTTCATCAAATTTTTACAGACCTCCCAGAAATCAAAAAAGTTCGGACCAAAGTATGTGGGGCCTTTCCCAATCACTAGACTCATCAACCCAGTCACAGTTGAATTGGAATTGCCAAAAAATTTGAGACGAATCCACCCTGTGTTTCATGTTAGCTTACTGAAACCGGAACATTCTTCCCCTTTGTGTCCGAACCAGGACTCTCCTCCGGTCCCCATACTGATAGAAGGGGAACAACATTTTGAAGTTAAGGAGATCTTGGATTCTAGGAAGCAACATGGTAAAGTGCAGTTTTTGGTGGCTTGGAAGAATTTCCATTATCTCAAGCTGAATGGGTGAATAAACGTGATGTCCAGGCGCCAAAGAAAGTTCAGTTGTTTCCCACCAAATTTCCTGATAAACCCTAATTTCTGTGTTGTGTTGTTTTCTCTTTCCCTATTTAGGACTAACATCTCTTCTGCAGAGGGGCCGAATGTCAGCCTCCGCCTTTTCTGCTTGGCTGCCATAGTAACGGGAGGGGGGACAGCAGATAGCATGGGGGGAAGCGTGCTGGAGGAAAACGAAACCGATAGTTAAGCCACTGGACTTAGATTGATTTGTTGATAATCATTTGTTTCTTTTCTTGGTTGCCCATGATATTCTTGGGAGTCTTCTCAGAAATGAGCTACTCTGTAATGGAATTTAAAATATCTTCCATTTCCTCCAGCCCCCATATTTGCTTCTCCTGCTCAACAAAGATTTGCTAGGTTACCCAAACAAAAGAGATTATCTGAGACTGTATCTTTGAAGCTGCCGTCGGGCCAACAGTCGTAGCATTCCTGATTGATGACACTGCCAGACGTGTGCATCCACCTGACCCCTGGGAGACCTTTGGATTGGGTGATTTACGGTGGACAGTGGGAGGGGATGCTTTCTATATGCAATTTTTGCACATATTGCCTTAGATTCTGCTTTCCTTTGGTTGCATTCACTTCATCTTCTAGTAAAAGTACCTTTCTCTATAAACAATGGAGTTTGGGTCATTCTTTTCTGGACTTTGAAGGAAGCACATCTGATACCCCTGTTGGCTCCACTGCCGCTTCACGATCAACTTTAAGAGAGGCGAAAAGCCAATGTAAAAGAAGCGGCAGTGGAGGCAACAGGGCAGGGCGTGTGTGTGTGTGTGTGTGTGTGTGAGAGAGAGAGAGACACATCCAGCCACCCTCCCCCAGCACCGCTGCTGCTCCTGCCCCTCTCACCTCCAGCACAGCAGCTCCATCTCCTTGAAGGGCCACCCGCCCACTCACTGGTCAGGCTGGAAGGCAGGCAAGCATGGTAGGAGCATGGGGAAGAGAGCTACCTAGCTGAGCAGCCCCAACATGTTTGCCTGCCTTCCTGATGGTCTCCGTAGCCAGGCCTGCTTGCTTACCTTTCTCCCCCACCACCGCTTCTTTTTTCGGCTACTTACCTTCTGCGGCGGCTGGTCCAGAGTTGGGAAGGCAAGCTAACCTGAGTTTTTGACAGCCCCCAGCCAGCCGCCGCTGCTGGAAAGTGGCTGGCCAGAAAGCCTCCAAAAAGGCTTTTTTGCCAGCCACTTTCTCCGCAGGCTGCCAAAAAGCACCTGCTGTTGTCACCATGTTCTTTGTGCATGCACATTCCATTGAACTTGCAAGGCAATAGGATGCGCATGTGCAAAGAACATGGCAGTGATGAACATGGTGGCCAGGGAACCGGTTCAGGGGCGTGGCCAGCCAGCAACTACTACCAGTTCTCCAAACAGTGAGAGATTTTTACTACTGGTTCTCCAGAACCGGTGTGAACCGGGAGCAACCCACCACTGGGTGGTTGACAGGCCACAACATCAAGTGTAGAAACATGTCAGTAATGATCATGAGAAATGGGAGGGACTAGAGCTAAATTTCAAGTGTTGCTGCAAACAGTCTGAATACTTATGCCAATGTGATATTTCAATTTTTTCTTTTTAATAAATTTACAGCCATTTCTAAAATTCTATTTTCATTTTGTCAATTCTGTACTGAATGTAGATTAATGAGAAAAAAAATGAATTTCAACATCTGTACTATCAAGCTGCAGTACAACAAAATTGACAAAAGTGAAGGGGGTCCACAATATCTTTTGAGTGGCCATGCATTGTGTCTTCATTAGGATAAACATCATTGCCAACTACAGAACTATCTGGATTAAATCATCAACTTCTTTGCTTGCTTGACCTAGCCTTCAACCACCTTTATATCCATTGATGGGGCTGATCTACATATATACTATCTTTTTGCTTATCACTCATGAATCCCTGCCTCTTTATTGAGGTGATTTGAAATAGAAGGTAACTATGCTCCCTCAAGGATTTTCCTTCATTCCCTAATTAACCCCCCTGCTTGTTGGTTAGATGGAATGGCAGTTAAAATGCCCAATTCAGTCAAATCCCAAATATTATTGACAGCATAAACCAGAAATAACTCTGGATACAGCATCTGTTTTATGAAGAATTCTTTTGAGAAGACAGAATATACTAATCCCCCATCTAAGAGAAGATGAAGGAAATATCAGTTATAAAGGCTGGGGTTTTATATTACAAATTAAGTATTTTAAATAGAATAGGTTCACAACATGAGCCTTGATGGTACAGTGGTCTAAGCACCCTGTTATTAACACAGCTGCCTGCAATTACTGCTGGTTCGAATCTCTCCAAGGCTCAAGGTTGACTCAGCCTTCCATCCTTTCTAAGGTAGGTGAAATGAGGACCCAGTTTGTGGGGGCAATAAGCTGACTTTGTATAAAATATACAAAAGTATGAAGGCTATTGCTTAACGCATTGTAAGCCGCCCTGAGTCTCCGGAGAAGGGCGGCATATAAATCAAATAAAAAAAAAAAACCAAAAAAACAAACATACACCCAGCAGCTTAAATAGCATCTTTACATTATCATTTTTGGATGCATCTAGTTTGTAGAAACCTCATGTGATCAAGGAAATGTATGCAGTAAATTTAATTGTTATCAATGAAAACCATCACAAATTGTCTGCATGATGACCATAACATTGGTATTGACTCTTTAGAAAAGTAGCAATTAGGCTACAAAATCAGAACTTGAAAACAGTGTACATAATTGAAATACTAATTTCTTTGAGGAAATTACTGAGGTTTTGTTTTAGTCCGGGAATTATTTTCCAGTGAAATATTCATATTTCATATCTGGATGGGGAAAAACAGGCTCAGGCTCAACCCATCCAAGACTGAGTGGCTGTGGTTTCCGACGTCCCGATATAGTCAGCTGGTGCCATCGCTGACTATTGGGGGTGAATCATTGGCCCCCATGGAAAGGGCTCGTAACTTGGGCGTCCTCCTGGATTCACGGCTGTCCTTAGAAGAGCACTTGACGGCCGTGACCGGGAGGATTTTTCATCAGGTTCGCCTGATCCGCCAGTTGCGTCCCTTTCTAGATCGGGACTCTCTACACACAGTCACTCACGCCCTCGTCACCTCTCGTCTGGACTATTGTAACGCTCTCTACATGGGGCTCCCCTTGAGGTGCACTCAGAAGCTCTAACTGGCGCAGAGTGCGGCCGCGCGGGTGGTTATGGGAGCAACATGGAGTTCCCATGTAACACCTCTCCTGTGCGAGCTGCACTGGCTCCCGGTGGTCTTCCGAGTGCGCTTCAAGGTTCTGGTTATCACCTTTAAAGCGCTCCATGGCTTAGGACCTGGTTATCTACAGGTCTGCCTGCTACCACCAATAGCCTCCCACCAGCCAGTATGCTCCCATAGAGAGGGGCTCCTCCGGGTGCCGTCGGCCAAACAATGTCGACTGGTGGCCCCTAGGGGGAGAGCCTTCTCTGTGGGGGCACCTACAATCTGGAACGAGCTCCTCCCGGAGATACGGAGGATCCCAGATCTGCGCACCTTCCGTCACATGCTTAAGACTTTCCTATTCCATCAAGCTAGCCTGGCCTAAATCTTCTCCCCTTTTTAAATGTAAATTTTTAAATGTAAATTTTAATTTGTTTTAAATTATGGGGTATTTTAAATTCAGCCAAATTATTTAATTCGTTTTTAATTCATTTTAAATTTTTTGTATTTATGTGTTTTATCTCGTGGCTGTTCACCGCCCTGAGTCCTTCGGGAGAAGGGCGGTATAGAAATTTAATAAAATAAAATAAAAATAAATAAAATATTCTTTTCTGAAATAACGGCTCTATTTTTTAGAGTTACAGAGAATATCTCATATACTTCTTATTCCATTTGTTTTAGCATCATATTTCCATTTTTCTTATGGAAATCAGCAAGGTGAGAATTTTGGCTACCATGATTATCTGCTCTTTGAAAAAAAAATGCATCACAACTGTTTCAAAAGTATAGAAACCTTTGGAATGTATTTTATTTTAATGCAAATCTACTTGCAGTTGCAGACTAGCACTTTTTCTTATGTTATTCTCACTTCTGACTGAGGTGAAATTTAGAGTAGTACTCACATGTGGTTATAATAAGAATTTGCAATACCAGTTGCTTATATTGTTTAACCAGATTCAATAAAAAAAATTCCCTTTTTTAAGAAAATGAAATAATAAGGAAAAAGAACAGAGAAAAATGAAATAGATTTTTAAATTGTTCTTTTCAGGAATATAGGAACAGCAACAGAAAACATTTCACAATTTAAGATCAGATCTGCATTCATTTTCATTCTGAGAATTGTTGGCTTCTATTGCTTTCATTAACTTTGTATCCATTACATCATTTCTCCCTGCTCAATCTGATTATTTTGAAATAAGAAGTGCTTTAATGTAGGAATGACAAAACTGAACTATGACTATGAAAGGCTTGGATTCAGATCTCAGCTTAACCATTAACCTATTGGTTGGAGTCAATAAACAAACAGTATCACATTTAAGTTTTCTGTTTGCAATATGAAGCAGTATAATACTACTTGTCAAGGCTGCATGAATTATATCATTAGAATTATGCAAATGAAATGTATCATTTTTTTAAAGATCAGAAATGATGCCTGATGATTTCTCAGGACATCTGTCCCTGAACTCTTGAGATACTACTTACAATTCTATGCATATATTTTTTACAAAAGACCTTTGAGTTTGTAAATATGTACTGTATGTGTTTAGTGCTATCCTTTCATCTCTTTGCTGTGTTTATATATAGAAGACAGAACAATTGAATACTTACATTGCATTTGTGCAGAATCAGATAATTTATTACATCAACTGTCTGTATTTTGTAAGCTCAATGATGGTAAAATATGCAGCTATTTTAATGAGTTGCAGATAGATGCTGTGTTATATTCCAGTGTATTCTGAAGCATCTCTTCCTAATTTAATACAAAGGATTTAAAGTCCATATAATAGCAGGTTGCCAACTATTGAGTATCTAAGCCTCCACCTTCATCTCAAATTCCTTGCCTTGTGTTTGTTATAGAACAAATCAGCAACTTCTTAAAATATTAGCCATTTGTATTTTTCTTAAACTTTAAAAGACTTTCAATATAATACAGTATGAAATGTTCTAGTAGTTGCAGTTGTTTTCATATTTTGCTGTAATTCTGCTTCTGTTTCACTTGTCATTTTTAGATTGATTATTTGGCAATATTGCTGTATAGCAATTGTTGTATAGCAATTTTACCTTTCATGTTGTTTAATACCTACATGAGCTTGCTAGCGTGATTGTGTGTTGAAATGTCATCAACAGATTGTTTTGTCTCTGGTTTTTTTCCCCCCCTGAATTGCCAATTGACAGAAAGTAAATATTTGTGTACAAGCAAAACCTTGAAAAACTGAATATGCACTTTGGAGGAAGAAGCTACTCTGACAATCAAATATTGTCACTAATGACCTCAATGGCTAGGAATACCTTTTATCACCAAAGACCTTTATCAGTCATATATTCATGAAAGTTCTTGTTTAGGAGTACTGCAATGCACCATTTGAAGATGATTTGGGTGCTTCAATTAATCCAAAATAGAACTGCAGGATTGCTGAAAGTGGGTGACTGATCTGTCCTAAGTGACTTGCATTATTCTCCATGTCACCCTGGCTTTTAATCTATCTTCTTATGTCTGCATCAATTGCCCTATTCATGTTAACTGCTGTAACCATCTAATTCACAGTCACTTAAATCCTAAAATCCTCTGGTGCTTACCTAAGCCAATCAAAGAGATCTCAAGAGTTCAGGGACAGATGTCCTGGGAAATCATCAGGCATCAGCATCTGGTTAAACCAATTGAAAATCACAGCTGGTTTTTTAAATTTTTATTTTACTATTCCTTACCATTCTTCCCTATTTCTGACTATCAGGTCAATTCAAGCATCTAGTACCTCTTTTAAGCTGAAAAGAACTGCATTTGTATTTTTACTGTACTGTAATATGAATCCACCATCTATTTAGCATATCCTTGTTAACAAAGGATTTACTTTGGATTTTTAAAAACAGTTTGAGTTGAGTTGCCTGTTAAATGGAATTCAAGCATACTTTTCAGGAAAAGAGAACCAACTGTGAATGGCTGAGATGATAATGCAATACTAACAGATTGTTAGCTGAATCGGCTACTTCTATTTGGGTATTTAAAACCCAGACCTGATTCAGAATATCTTAAGTATACCTTCCTTTACAGATTCCTATTTGAGCTTCCAATTATCCTTGCAGGTTTTCCTATGAGTTCTGATGGAAATGAACTTAAGTGACAAAGGACAAGACTTTCTTAGTTATGGGCTTCCATTTATAAGTGTCTTCATTAGAGATTTATCTGGCGCACACCAGGGTGGATTTGATTTAAATCAAGTTGATTTAAATCATGATTTAAATCATTAGTAAAAAGGCTTGATTTAAATCAACTTGATTTAAATCATAATATTTAAAGAGCAACTGTCATCTCTGTCCCACAGTAGCTCCTCCTCTGACCTACTATTGACTCACCAACAGTCCCAATATTGCGGAATATACAGCCTCATGCTACATAACTAAGTTCCATTTCATGCTGAATAAAGTAATTATTAATGTATCTTAAATAGAAAACTATATTTAGATAGATTTTTTACTCCAAAAGCATTTTATTAAAATAAATTTGTTATAAATAAAAAAAATCCAATTTAAATACCCCCCCTATTTTTTTGATTTTTTTAAAAAAATCATTGATTTTTATCCACCCTGGCACACACACATTGGGCACTTCCACAATACATACAACCTTCTATCTTCTAGAACCATGGTGGCACAATGGTTAGAATGCAGTACTGCAGGCTAACTCTGCTGACATTGCTAGGAGTTTGATTCCTTCAATCTTGACTGGCTCAAGGTTGACTCAGTTTTCCATCCTTTCGAGGCTGGTAAAATGAGGACCCAGATTACTGGGGGAAATATGCTGACTCGGTAACCCACTTAGAGAGGGCTGTAAAGCACGGTGAAGTGGTATATAAGTCTAAGTGCTATTGCTATCTCAAATCCTCTCTAGTTTGAACTGGATCTGCTGCTTGTAATCCTTGATTCCCCAAAGGGGAAAGTCAATACCCAAAGATTCCTCTGAGCATCATGGTTGTAAAAAAAAAAAAGGCTAAATAAATGAATAGTGGAATTGAACCAGAAATAAACCTGCATTGCAGATTTAGGTGAAGTCCTGATTTCCGACATTTGAAGCTACTTCTGAACTAGTGCAGAGTTCTTTGAAAGCATCAATTAATGTCTTTTTGATGCCAGGGCACTACTTTTGATTTAAGAGTTAACATTAGATTGATGTGTGTATGTAGGCATGTGCGTTATTAATGTATGGTAGTTTTCTCTTTTTATTTTACTGTTTAATATTTATCTTTAAAAATGTTTAGGGGTCAGCAATTACTGAGCAGATTAACAATGCACATGCACGCAAATAAATTAGGTATCCTCTTTTGATCCAACTTTCCCTTCGTTATACAGCCTCAGCCGCTTTGGTGGGCAACGATCACGCTCGATAGACTAGGCTAAGATGCTGCGAAACTGAACGGAGGGATTTGCAATAGATCTTTCAGAGGGGATTCTGGGTTGTCACTTTGCAGCCCTGCTATTCTCGGCGCTCATCCGAGCGCTCCTGCACTGCACTTCGGTTTCGTCCTCAACACAGGAGGGAGACAGAGGCCGTCTTTTGCAAAACGTTTCACGCCGCCGACTTGTGAGCCGCGGCCGCCAGTAGGCGCTCTCACCTCAGTCAAGAAAGCAAGAAGGGTTACATCGAAAGAGTCCGCCTGAGTTTAACGAGCACTCTTTCCTTACTTACCACTCGGCCGGCAGCCCGCCTGAGGGCTCCGACTCTACTCCCGAAGGTTCGCCGTTCGCCCGCCAAGAGGACAGGTCAACCCTCCAAGGGGCGTCCAGCTCCTCAGAGGAAACATTGGAACCAGGCGCGCCGCGACTTTCTCGACCTGCCGATCACTACCGGACTATTCCCCGGATTACCCGACGGCTGCCTCATTCCTTCTTCACTTTCTCTGCGCCTGAAGGAGAAGGGCGCGTCTGTTCAGGGGCGCTCTTCGACTGGAACCGTTCCTGCCTAAGGGAGACGCGGGCGCTGGGTTTTCATATGCAACCCCTCCGACTCGAGGGCGGAACCTGCCCGCGTGAGGACCCCGGAGCGTGGAAACGCTCTCGGAACCGCCGCGCAAAACCCGAGCGTGAAGCCGAGACCTGACGCCAGTCCCGACTCGGCGGGGCCGTTTGGGATTTGACACCTCGTTAGCCAATAGGATCTGTTGGCGATGCGTCCAGAGCCTAACAAAGCATTTTAAGGGATCCACGACCTTCCGACGGGGACCCGCTTTTCATTTTCTCCCTCTGTTTCAGCTTCAGCCCAACTGATCATCCTCGCTCCAGCGTGGGAAGAAAAGAGGAGATCCTGTCGAACGTGGCTGTCTGGGAAGAGGGAGGCGAGAGGCCATCCCTCTGGAGAAGTGCGGGCAGCCGGCCTCGGCTGAAGGAAGACTTTCCTTTTGCCGGGAAAAAGCAGTCAGCGGGTCGGAGGGAGAGGAGCCTAAAGAGTCTCTCTGTGTTGGAAATTCGCCCGAGATGAAATAACAGAGCGTGGGGATGCCCCTGTGCGCGCTTGGACCCACGCGCACCCACTCCTGCGGAGTTTCTCGCCTTCCCTCGGAGGATCGGAGCGTCGCCGCTCTGTGAGAGGGCGGGAAGCACCCCAGGCTGCTATTCTAATTTGTCTTTTTCTCTCCTGCCTGCTCTTTTCTGCGTTTTGTATGGTTGCGGTTGGGAAATTGGGTGAGCACATCGGTTCCTGCTCCCGAACTACCTTCTCCACTTTGCCTCCTGATTTATTTCCGAGCAATAGAAGTCTGCTCTCCTCAGAAGACCGAGAAACAACGGCTGCGATACTTTAATAATCATTTAATAAGAAGTAACCCTCCCGCCATCTGAAGTAACCATCCTCTTCCTCCTCCAACTATCTTTCACCCTTGACACCCCCCTCGCCCCTCCTCCCCCCATGCCACTGGATGCTGAAGACGGATTGGGAATTTGCAAGCGATGCAAGTCCGATAAAGCTGGAGTCTCCAGCCGGGACGTGGAGCAGGTTCGCTAGGTAGTTCCTTAAAGAAGCGGGTCTGCAGGTAAGTAAGAAAAAGGGTCGCAAGCGGCGACTTCCTCCATCGACGCGCTGGTCTCGGGAGAAACCGCTCTCCCTATTCAGAGGCACAAGTTAAGGTGGATAATTGTTTTTTAATATCCAGTCACTCTCTTTTTTCATAGGTTTTTTTAAAAAAAACAAAACCTCCAAGTGGTGAAAAGATAGGTGGGGCTGAGCTTGTTAATGGTAAAGTGCTGCGGTTAAGCCATCCCTGGGGAATGCTTAAATTGGCAATCCTTGGTCTGGAATAGGGTGTGTATGGACGCTGCATAGGGACAGAGGGAAGGTGGACAAAGCTGTATCTCTCTCTGTTACCCCACTAGATCCACTTTTTGAGCAATCGCTACCCTTAAACCGCAAAATACATAGAAAGGAGCCCTCTAGATTTCAACATTGTTGGCAGGGCTGGGCAGGGGAAGCAGGACAAAGACTAGTGCTTGTTTGCAACAAAATCAGTTAACACTCTACCTTTATTAGTGTAGTAGCACTGAAGGAGTTAAATATGTCTATGAGTGACAAAAGCCTTCTTGCTAGGCATTGTGCATTGGCATTCTTGTGTTAGCCATTGTTCTGGATTTGTTAGTGCATGGGGTGGCTTTCTCTACAAGGCATATTTAGTCTTGAAAGAGATCCACTTCTTCAGGAGTCAGTTGTGACACCTAACTGCTTCCCTACCACTACCCCATATTCAAGTGATTTCATTTTGGTTTGGTGTATATGGAAATTGAAATATATTTGGTAAAAATGCAAGGAACTAGGAATTTGCTTTTGAATATTTTACTCTGTTAAAGCGGGGTTAAATTGGTTTGGAAGACGAACTCTGCAATTTTATTCTGAGTGGATTAATGTCTGGAAGTAAGTATTGTTTTTTTATAAAATAAAATTTAATTTGTATTAAATTAGCTCATTTGGATTTGATAATATGTACTGACTATATATGTAAAATCTTTTTTTGAAAATCTGACCCTACCTGTTTCTTATTATTTGAGCCTTCATTTTTCTTTCCCTACTTGCTATATATATGCAGGTGGACTGTCTGTGAGAAAGATTAATTTCTTCAGTAACATAATGAGCAAGAGTGATAACTTCCAAGCCTCATATATCCTGAGATTTTAATTTTGTTTGGATACCAGCTACTTTCTTAGATGGCTTAAATGAGAGGTTGAAGTGTTCAGGAATTGTTTTAGGAATGTATCTGTGAGAAATAAAAAGGTTTATGAAGTATAATGCTTACAACTTAAGTTCTTCTTGTGTAAATGTTGTCCAGATTGCGATATATTTTGCTCATTTTAGTGTGTCGACTAAGTAACAGTATAGTATAGTATAGTATAGTATAGTATAGTATAGTATAGTATAGTATAGTATAGTATAGTATAGTATAGTATAGAGTGTAGTGGAGTATGGTACTATGGAGTATGGTACTATGGTACAGTATAGTAAGGTATTGTATAATATAGATTGTGATTTTCTTTTTTGCTGGATTACCTTTTTGAATTCAATCACTAGTGAGGCTATTCCCTATTTTAACAAAAGCAAGAGTTGTGAAATACTTCCTTCCTTTGTAGCTATGGATTTTAAGATTGTAATTAAAGGATTCTGCTGGTTTCCGCACTTCAAAGATGTATAGTGATGTGTTTCCTTTTCAATTATGTTGTCCCTCTTTTTAATCAATTTGATAATTGATGGGTGCACTTATATATTCAGTGTTTACTTATACTTATTTCTACTTATATTTTTCAAGCAATAAATAGTCCACCAGTTGAAATATTTGTAATATTTTGGTCTCCAGTCATTACTTTCATCCAAAAACCAGGAACAGTATTTTGTTTGCAGCGCAGAGTTCATTTAAATTATCTGATCTTTGAGTTTTATCATCTAGCTTCAGATACAGGCATCTGAATGTTACCTTCTTTGAAAATGATGTTCTTAGTCAATCAAACTAATTTAAAAGAAAACAAATTTCCAATTTCATATTGTATTCAAAGCATTGACTTTGAATTAAGGACTTTTAATCTTAACAAAGTATATTTGCTTGTACGTATATATATAAAATTGAGCTGCCAAAATTCTTTTCAAGCATCAGAACAAACTACTATGCAGGTTGCTGAATACCATGTCCTAGTATTTAAAGAACAGTATTTAAACTTTTTTTTAAAAAAAGGTTATTAGTATTTCTAGTTGGTTCTTTACTAGTTTTATGTTCACAGTTATTTATCAAGTGATTTTGCAACTGAGAATATAGGGAATTGAAGAATGTAAATATTTCAAATTTCTTTGTTCCACAGTTTTCAAATCTCCTAGTTTACAAAGCCTAATTTTGATACTTTTTTGGAATAAAATGCTAATTTCCAAATTCTTCAGATTTCTTCATTAAGCAAGTTGTTTTTTAAAAACGCATTTGGAGACAGAAAGAAAAGGAAAAATGGATTTGCTTGCTCAGAGTTTAGATGGAATAAGGGAAGCAATATAGTCATTCAAATTAGGCTCTACCTAGTTCTTTAAATTGCATCCAGAATAGCTTCTAGGGCTACTGAAGTGATAATTGTTGTCATTATGTGAATATGAACTATTTCTATAGCAAGTTGTGGCTAATCAAATGTATGTTAGATAGAACATGATTGCCAGATACAGAATTCTGCAGAGCTCTGAGCTACAATATTCAACTGGATGTATGGCTCAGTGGATTTTTTAATTTCTTACATGGGCATATTTTCCAGGAATTTCTTCCAGGAAATTGTATATTCACACACACACACACACACACACACACACACACACACACACACTATGGAACAAATTTTAAACATCATTGCAGATAGATTTCTACTTATAGCGTTTAGCATTTAATTCTTTCTACTTACTTTTCAATAACATTGGATTTTTCTGTCACATCGAGGTATACAAAATATGGCTTATAAGTGAGGTGCCATCACAGACCACATGAGCAGTCAGTTGCCTTTGAGAAGCATATCTAAATAGTCTGGTGTGAAAGATATTTAAGATGTTTAAAGATACTTAAGATCTCTAAAGGAAAAGGTGCTCAAACTCTGAAATACCATAACTTTCTGGTAAAAGTAATTGTGTAACCTCCTACAGATAAAGCAAATTAGTTCATTGGATTATTAGGGCTCAAAAGTTGAATTTAAACATGTAATATGTGACATTTTAGAAAGTTTCAATCCTTTTTTACATGACTTGTGATCCGCTGAAAATAAGGATAGCACCAGTTGCTGGCATTTTGCCTCTAGCAGGAGAGAAGTTACCAGTGGAGCTGCAAATTGTATGCAGGAGAGTTTCCATTGGCTCATGGACTGGCAAGTAGATCTTTAACTTGGCTATGAGCTGGAGCCTTTGGACTGTGTGTAACTCTGTAATATTTAAAGCTGTGTAATTGGCATTGGATGAACATGTACAGAAGCTTTTTATCAAATCAATCCACTAATCTATTTACTTGAGTATTATCTGGTCTGACCAGCCATAGACTGATAGATGTAATGAAGGTACATCTTTTGTTGTTGTTGTTGTTGTTGTTGTTGTTGTTGTTTACTTACACTCTTAGAATAGAAGTATTATAACTATTAGTCTTATCTGGGCCTCATATTAGGGGCCTCAATAACTCCCCCAAATTTTATGGGGGTGTTATAGCCTTTTCTTGTAAGTTTTTATATTTGTTACTCACCACTGGAAGGCACTATATGACTAGTTTTGTCCTTGCAGTGGAATTCCTCAGGCATAAGGATGCTATCTATGCCTGATGAATCCCAATACAAGATAACACTGATTGCACAGTGATTCCTATGGTTTTAATTTTTTTAATTTAGTATATGGCACTCCTAGTAGTCAGTGGCAAACATAACATACAACATAGTGGTTATAGATCTTCAAGACTTCCATAAAAAGAACTTCAGTAACAGTGTCGTTAATGCCTGGAATGCACTACTTGACTCTGTGGCTTCTTCCCCAACCCCCAAAACTTTAACCTTAGACTGTCTATTGTCGACCTCACCCCATTCTTAAGAGGTCTTTAAGGGGAGTGCATAAGCACACCAGCCTACCATCCCTGTCCTAATGTTCCCTTTTATATATATCCATTTCATGTATTCATAATTATGTTTATACTTATATCTGTTACCTATTACATGCTTGACAAAAAATAAATAAATAAAATTACATGGGATCCCATGTCACTTTTTAAAGGATCAAGTTTTATTTATTAAGAAGCACTTTAGAAAAAATCCATAACTCAAATCGCTAAACTATATAATGAAATGGGGCCAATATTTGAATATTCACTGATCATATGGTATTAAATAATAGGGATTTGTATAAATATTTAGTCATCTAAAGATCATTTTGTACCAACCATGTACCATTCAGTTTAGTTCAAGTAATAATCAAGATAAATAACCTTGAGTATCTCTTTATTCTGGAGTACAGGAAGCTACAGAAATAACATCATTTCCCTTGGAAATGTATTTTAAATTTAAATTTGTATGAAATAAGTCCACAGTTAGTTGTAGGAGCTTACTTAACTCACTGAGATATTTCATTAATAAAAATAATTACACACACACACACACACACACACACACACACACATGCACACAAACCTCATTGGATTGGGTTATTTTAAGATAATATTTTTTGGATTATTTAAAACTTTACAAATAGAGAATAGCAATTAAACTTTGTTTCAATTATTAAATATCAGAAACTAAAATACATCTTTAGTAGAAAATAGTAATATATATTTTTTAAAAAGGTAGGTTTTTTTGTCTTTGGTACAAGCAAAGCATCAATTGAAATAGAAAAAAAATTGAATATGGTGTGACTATATAAAAAACTCATACAATTTACAATTCTGTTAGCAAGGTTTACTTTTATCTCCTTTTAAATATATCAGTTGTGCTTTATATGTTATTTTTAAATATAAAGCCATATTGTGACTTTGGAGAACTGTATAATTTTATTGAAACTGTTATTGTTTTAAATATAACTTCTTACTAAATTATTACTATAATTATACTTTCTGGTTTCTTAAAAATCGAGTAGCTAATGAATTGAATATAATAAAAATGCTCTATAAAATATTTAGATACTGCTATTATTAGCTTTCAAGCTTACTAACTTAATGGGACTGAATTTTCTATAAACATTACTAGGATTGCATTTTCAGTATTAAACCTATATTCCATGTCTATCGTAATGTAAATGCAATATATATGGAAACTTAATGGGTACTATGTCTTTCCTGAAAAGATTGGTGTTCATAATTATAAATTAATAGTATATTAGTAATGCAGTCCTGTGCATATAGAAGCAGTAATAAGCACACTGAGTTCACTAAAGCAGATGGAATTATAACTGTAGTCAAATAATGCAAGTATAAGGCTTCATATTAAAGGCTGTGATTAAAACATGAGCTTTTAGTATATCAGCATTCAACATGCACAAATCATTTTTCTTTTTCTTGGACTGGAAATTACTGAAATCTATATTTTTACAGTTAGACTGTTATATAAATGTATTTTCATGAAATTACCTGTATAAGCAAGTTGATGGCATCTGAAAGTCTGGGGATGCAAGTAGAACGGCAGCTCAGCTTACTTGAGCCTGATGGTATCTCTAGACATGTTGCCTCAGAATTCTAAGAGTTTTAGTCTACCTGTCTGGCAGGTGTTGTTGAATAAAGCTTTTGTCAATTCTGTCTAGTATTTTGAAAGTTAATCCACAGACTTTTCCCTTCTCACTAAGAGGTACCTAATAGCAATGTTCATGTTTTAATTTTATATTTACTGGTTTTCCAATCAATAATTCCTGATAAACCCTCTATTATCTCAGGTACTTATCTAGGGATGTAGTGTAAAACTTGTCAACTCCATAATAATGCAATTCAAATAGGTTTTGGGTTTTTTCATATTTGAAAATATAATTTAGAGGGAGAGAGATTTACAGTGGTATTTATGAGGATGATATTCCAAATAGACACAAATAACAAGAACAAACTCACTCCAAAATTCTTTGGAATGATAGTAGGGATTTAGGGAGAAAATAATGTAGCCGATGTAGAATTCTGTGTATTATATATACAACATATACTTCAACTTGAAAGTATGTAGCTATATTCATAGTTGGAAAGCTTTTAAGATTCACTTTTCAAATGTATGTCAAAGTATAAAGCCTGTCACATGGATGCTTGAATGCAGTGGTGGGTTCCAAATTTTTTTACTACTGGTTCTGTGGGTGTGGCTTGGTGGGTGTGGCATGGTGGGCATGGCTTGGTGGGCGTGGCAGGGGAAGGATACTGTAAAATCTCCATTCCCTCCCCAATCCAGGGGAAGGTTACTGCAAAATCCCCATTTCCTCCCGATAGCTGGGACTTGGGAGACAGAGAATAGATGGGGGCGGGGCCAGTCAAAATTTTTACTACTGGTTCTCCGAACTACTCAAAATTTCCGCTACCAGTTCTACATAACTGGTCCGAACCTGCTGAAATCCACCTCTTCTTGAATGGTGGAATAAGGAAAGCTTGCTAACCTTCTCCTGCTTTGCTTTTACTGTATTTATAGCATAATGTATGCATTTGATACCTATGACCTCTTATTGTTGACCCTTAAAAAAGCATCCGTTACTGTTAATAGTTATATAATGTTTTGTCAAATGTTTCTTTTGATAATGTCAAGGAAAGTAAACTATGCTATTGAGAACCTGTTTTGAAAACATTCCAGAACACTCCTGGTAAGAATGTGCTCATATTGTGTCTTTTCCTATTTCTTTTCCTATTTCCAATTTTGAGTAAAAAAGGTTTCCAATATTAACGCACTAAATCTACTTTAGTCTCTAAGAACCTTTTTGCTTTAGAACAATGATTGTGCTAGTCAATAGCAATGCTATTGGACAAATACTCCAGAGATGTCAACTAATTCCCCCCCCCCACCATATTTGAAGTACATGACAACAATAGCAATAAAAAACAGCACTGATTACATTGCAGCATACCATATGGGCCACAGGCATAAAATGGAACAGCGCATTGCACAAGAGTTATTTATTTGTTTATTATGTTATTTGTGTACTGATTGGGTCTGTATGGACTCCAGTGGTTTACAACAATAAAACAATATTAAAGAGAAACAATGCAACACATTACAGTAATACAGAGGTGCTATTTATTATCCTCCAAGTGCTTTCTGGAAAAAAAACTCTTTTTACTAGCTTCTGGGCAGTCATTACTATGGTTGTTAACCTCATGAAAGGAATAAAGGAAAAACATTGGTGCTTTTTTCAGCTGTCAGCCACATTCCTTCTAAACTAGGTGCCCAAGGCCTGATGTCTTCCGAGAAGCAGTTGTGTTCGCCTCTGGGCTGGAGGGGGGGGGGAGACATTTTTCAAAAAGTACATAATACATTTTAAATGTATAAACATCCCAAATTATTAACAAAATTGATAAATGACAGATTTTTATTCTACTGAAAGTATAATTTCACATAAAATGTGCATATGAAAACATTGTTAAAATAGAATACCTGAATGTAATTCGTATTTAAAAATTTTTATCCCTGATTTAGTATTTTTAATGTTACCATGAGCTGACTGTTAGGTTGATTCCTCTCAGGTTGTTCTTGTCACTTTTCCAGAAAGAATAAAGCAGAGTCATAGAGAGTCCTATTTTTTTTTTCTTTCCTTTCCTGCCGTCACTCAATCAGTCCTTTGACCTGAAACCCAGTAGAAGATCTGTATTTTTGGGTCTAGTTTCTGGGAAGTTTCTTGTTCTGCTTCTTCTTAGGTCTATGACAACTTGCCAGGGCCAACTCACGATGGCCAACTTGCCACTGGACAACTCACAATGGCCAACTCACCATGGGATAACTCACTGCGGGATAAGAGTTACACTAATATTGAAGAAATAGTGGAATAGAATCATTAAAGAAAGGATGGAAAAGGAGGGACAGAATGAAATGTGAATGACAAAAATTAATTAAAAAATATTTTAAATAATTAAGTTGAATTGTTGAATTGTCCTGCAGCAAGTTGTTCCATGGTGAGTGGGCCATGGCAATTTGTCCTGCAGTGAATTGACTGTGGTGAGCTGACTATGGCGAATTGGCTACAGCAAATTGTCCCATTCTGCTTCTTCTCTCCCCCTCCCTCCCTTCCTTCCCTTGCTTATCCCTCTGCAAAAAAAAAAAAATCATCTTTGACTGAGTGCAGGTGACACCATCTCATGCACAGCAATGTGACACAGTCACATAGACACACATCTTGGAGGGGACATTGGCTGTTAATAATGAGGGACCATTTACAGATTATGTCGGGGAGCACAAAGTGGCTGTTTTCAGGCAGAGAAAGTGATTTTGAAGATAGGTATAATGCAAGTCATCTAGGGCTTTATTGAATACAACTTGTTTGAATTGCTCTCATAAACCTATGGTAGTCAATATAAGCCCCTCAGCAGAAGTATTACATGTTTATGGCGGTAGCTTACTTATATAAAATTTTACTGACATGATTAATTATTTCGAAGATTCTTGATGTATTTATTAATAGCATAATAGCATCTCTATGGAGATTCTTAGTCATCCAGGTCATGGTTGTCCCAAAAGTGCTTTTTCAAAGGCAACTGGACTTTGTTTTTCCTTGAAGACATTTTGCTTCTCATCCAAGAAGCTAGTTAGTCCAGTTGCCTTTATTAATAGTAGTTTTTGAAAAGGCTTACAAACATTTTAAATCTAATAACCAATAGTACAGTGATTGCTAAAAAGTAACACTACTTTTGGTAGACTGAATTTTAACCCTAAGTAAATTCAATTAATCCTAATTTATCATTTGATTCCAAGGGTTGACCAAAATAGGCTCTATTTAAATGGATATGGGAAATTAGTTCCATAAATAAGTCACCAATCTAGAAGAGACTGACACTTTTATTTTGTTTTGTTTTTTTATTGCAAAAGTTTTACAATTACATTTTCACCCCATTTCCCCGCCCCCCTCAACCCGCCCCAAACTCCCCAACCTCACCCTCCCTAACCTCCCTAACCCTCCCCTCCCCCCCGGACTTCCACAGAATATGCCCACATCAAAAAAAAAAAACCCTTTATATAAAACTTGAACCCCTCCATCCCCCATATAATTTTTCATCTTCACAAAGTTAAAATATTTCTATCTTAATATAACATTTTCAATTAAAAGCTATTTGATACTTCCTGGTTTGATATTTGTTCTGCACATAATCTATCCACTTTTTCCATTCCCATTCATAAGTCTCTTGTGAACAATCTTTTAGGTATGCTGAAATCTTCGCCATCTCTGCAAAACTGGCCATCTTCAAAATCCATTCTTCGATAGTGGGCAAAGCTTCATTTTTCCAGTATTTACCTATCAATAATCTTGCTGCTGTTATCATATACAATATCAACTTTGTTTCACCCAATGTAAAACCCTTAACTATACCCAGTAAAAACAGTTGTGGAGAAAATTGAATTTTTTTCTTCAAAACATTCTGCATAACCCACCAAATTTTTATCCAAAAAGCCTTAACTTTCTTACAAGTCCACCAGACATGATAATATGTAGCATCTAAACAATCACATCTCCAACATTTTGGCTGAACATTAGGGTACATGCATGACAATTTCTTAGGATCTAAATGCCATCTATAAAACATTTTATAAAAATTTTCCCTCAAATTCTGTGACTGTGTAAATTTAACGTTCTGAACCCAAATTTTTTCCCATGTTTCCAACATCACTGGTTCTGCAAAATTTTGTGCCCACTTAATCATACAATCTTTAACCAATTCAGTTTCTGAATCCCTTTCTAACAAAACATTGTAAAGCCTTTTAATATGCATTGGACCTTTCTCTTTTATATGTCTAACCAATTCTTCCTCATGCAACATAATACCAGTTTTTTGGTCCTCTTTCCATCTCAGTTGAAGTTGATTGTACTGTAACCAAGTTAAGTTAATCCCTTCGTCCAACAGTGTCTCTAATGTCTTCAACTGCCATCTGCC
Source organism: Pituophis catenifer annectens (assembly GCF_029215685.1). Lineage (NCBI taxonomy): Eukaryota > Metazoa > Chordata > Lepidosauria > Squamata > Colubridae > Pituophis > Pituophis catenifer. The sequence goes on along the minus strand of NW_027256887.1, from coordinate 41,465,141 downwards.
CGCATCTGTAAAAAGAACCTCTTTGTATAAACCCCCCCCGAGTGACATTATATTTGTATTCCAAATAATATGACCAAGTTCCAGCCATAGCGGTATTTTATAATCCCATTTGAGTTGGTGCTTCTTCCAAACTCTCATCAAGGAGTCTCTAAATATATGGCTTTTAAATACTTTATCCACTTTATTTTCATAAAATAAGTAAGCATGCCATCCGAATTCAAGATCAAAACTTTCTATATTCAATATTCCAGTCTTTTTCCTTCCAAACCAATCACTTGCTTGAGATAAAGCTGCTGCTTCATAATATAACTGTAGGTTTGGAAGTTTAAGACCTCCCCGTTCTGGAACATCTTGCATAATTTTCAATTTCACTCTCGGTTTTTTCTCATTCCAGACAAACTTATTCACTCCGCTTTGCCATTCTTTCAATTGTTTATCACTTTTAAGCACCGGAATCATTTGAAACAAAAAAAGAAATCTTGGCAAAATATTCATCTTAACTGCTGCTATTCTTCCAAGTAGAGACAGCTGCAGTTTTTTCCAAGTCTCCATATCTTTCTGCACATCTCGCCACAACACCTCATAATTATTTTGAAACAGTTTCATATTTGATTCTGCAACCTGAACTCCTAGATATTTAACCTTTGGTACAATCTCAAAACCTGCCCTCTTTTCAAGTTTGTGTTTACGATCTTGTGTCATATTTTTAACTATCATCTTAGTTTTTTTCTGGTTCAGTCTAAAACCTGATACTATACCATAGTCTTGTATAATGTCTTTCATCTGGATTATTGATTCCATCGGCTGTGTTAGGGTAACAACCAGATCATCTGCAAATGCCTTTATTTTGTAGTCCTCTTGCCTTATCACTATGCCTTTCAGGATATTAGAGTCCCGTATTGTATTCAACAAGACTTCTAGTGTTAAAATAAATAACAATGGGGATAACGGACAACCTTGTCTTGTTCCTTTTTCAATATTAAAATCTGTTGTCAAACTTCCATTAATAATAATCTGTGCCTTTTGCTCTTGGTAAATTGCTGAAACCGCCTGTATAAATTGATCCCCAAAGTCCATCTTTTTTAAAGTCTTTAATAGAAAATTCCAGTCCACTCTATCAAAGGCCTTCTCCGCATCCAAAAAGACCTGCTTCCAGTTCAGATCTTTTCTTTTGTCGATTCAGTTTATGTTTAGAATTCATATGAATGAGTACCCCTCTCATATACGCTTTACTCGCATCCCACACAATTTCAATTGGGGTACCCTTATTCAAATTTATTTCAAAAAATTCTTTCATCTGCTTTTTAAGTTCTATTATATTTTTTTCATATCTAAACAAGTTTTCATTTAATCTCCATGATCATCTCTCAGTCTTACCCATCTCAATTTCTATCCATACTGGGCTATGGTCGGTCAAAGTTCTTGGGAAAATCTTTGTTCTTTTTGTTTTAACAAGTAGATCATCTGATAACAAAATAAAATCAATCCTAGAGAAGGATCTATGTCTATCAGAAAAAAAAGTATAGTCCAATTCTTTTGGGTTATGTATTCTCCAGATATCTTTTAATTCCAAATCTTCTTTCATGTCAAAAAAAGTCTGTGGTAGTCTAATCCTTGATTTCGCCAGGCTCTTTTTATCTAATTTGGAATCAATTACTCCATTCCAATCTCCCATAATTAGAATAGATCTGTAATCCCATTGCAATATTTTAGTGTGTAAAGTTTTATAAAAATGGTCCTGTTGTTGGTTAGGAGCGTAAATTCCAATCAGAAGAATTTGGCCATTTACTGTATGCAGTTCAATTGCTATAAACCTGCCATCTTCATCTGCTTCTATAATTTTAGCTGTCAGTCTTTTATTTACATAAATGACCACACCATTCTTTTTTTCCAAAGTTGAAGCTTTAAAATGTGTTCCTAATTTTGAATTTATCAAGTATTTTTGATCTTGAGTTCTAATATGAGTTTCTTGTAAACAGATTATATCATTATTAAATTGTCTCAAATATGTAAATAGCTTCTTCCTTTTCTGTGGTAAATTCAGCCCATTCACATTCCAAGATAAACACTTAATTGTCATCTTCATCTTTTTGAAGCGACGAGCACATTAGCCGAATATCTTCCAAAATCTTCGGTTTTGCTCCCCCCATGACTTCACTTCCTTGTGTAGTACTCTTAGCTCCCTTTTTGTATTGTCTTTCCTGTTGTTGCTTTTCTTTAAGTTGCTTAGATTTTGCACGAGTTATGCGCTGGTCCTTGACTTCAACCATCCGAGCCGGGTCCAAAATTGGAGAAGATTCTAACAGGTGCTCCTCCAGAAAACCTCCTGTAGCACCCTGCGTTTCCACTGGCTCCACCTGCTTAAACTGTTCTTCCATCTCTTGCTGAGGTTGCTTCTCCTTGTCACTCTCCTTTATCTCCAAAACACTGTGGATGTATGTGGAGATGGTGATCTCTCTTTAAAAACAGTAAAATAGAAGTGTTCCGCCTTCTCAACAGTATTCAATCGGTGTCTTTCTCCATTGTACTTCAGAATTATACCAGTTGGGGCGTCCCACCGAAATGGTACTTGTTGTTTTTTCAATTCATTCACTAGGAAACCAAAGTCTTTTCTATCTTTTAACATTTTAGGTGGTAGTTCTTTATAAACTCCAATTTGAGTTCCCTCCACTTGCACAGAAGAAAGAAAAGATTTTTGCAAAATATCATTTCTTATTGTTCTATCTGTACAATATATCACCACATCTCTGGGCAATTGTCTTTGTCTGTCCACCCAGGAATTCACTCTGTAAATTTTATCTATTTTGTAAAAAACCTCTTCAGGATTAATTTTTAATAACACAGCCAAAGCATCAGCACAAATCTGTCTCAAGTCCTGTCTGTCATTCTCTTTAATGCCTCTAAGCCTTATAGCGAATTCCATGGCCCTGAATTGCATCATTGTAATTTCGTTTTCAACTCTCTGCATTTTATCATCAACATCAGAAATTTTATAGTCAGTATCCTTAATTTTAACATTGACTTCTGATTTAAATTCTTCCAATTTGGAATCCACTTTAATAATAATTTCTGACAGGCCAGACACCACATTCAATATTTTTTTAGTCACCTTGCCATAATCCTGCTTCACCACATTTTTAATTTCATTAATTTCCTGCATAATTTCCTGTTGAGATTTTTGAAATTTATCATCTATTTCCTGTTGAGATTTTTGAAATTTATCATCCAGAGCCTGAGTAATAAATTCTTTTAAACTTTCAAGATCAAAGTCTTTTTTCTGGCTCTGTTGAGCAGGAGGAAGCTGCTGTTCATGTTTGTGTGTGGGGGATCCCCCCCCTGCTGCCTTTCCTTCCTGCTTCTTAGAAGCCATCCTGCCATGTAGGTTAGATTTTCTGAAAAAGGAGATCCTTTTTCCTTTTCCACCACCACAAAGTCCTCTGAAAAAATCCCCCAGATTTAATCAAATTGGGGATAGAAACTAGACTGAAGCAAGCTCAAATTTTAAAAAAAGAATTTTTCCCCCCTCTTCTCCTGTTTCTTCTTATTACAGGCAGCGCAACTTTGTAGCAGATAAAAGTAACTTCACAAATCCACTCTCACTCTCAGCTTGTTAACTCTGCAGCTGGGCGCCATTTTTTTTCAAACAACTTTCACTCGTTCGTACTTTTTCTTAAGTCAAAAAGTCACCAAAGCAATAATACTTGCGATTTCCAGATTTGAGGGTTCAAGTTGATATTTCCGCTATTTGTTAAGGTTGGTTTCCTTCAATTTAAATGTTTTCTGCAGCCGGCTTGCTCTGCGGAAGGCAGAGTCGTCCCACGCCGTCCGGAGTCTCAGCAAGTTGAAAGGGAGCCGCGCCTGTTTCCTCCCCAGTAGCGATTTTCTGGGGGCTCACAGGGGCTCAACCTGTACCTTGCCTACTCTGCTCCTGCAATCCTACAGATTTCGGAGTTTTCAAGCCGCTTCTCGATATCGAAGCGGCTCTACAGGCGGCGGGGCTGGCGGTTCTTAAGAAGGGACCGTCTTTCACCGGAGGCAAGCAAACCGGAAGTGACTGACACTTTTATTTTGGATGGTGATTACACCCAGAGCAGGTTTTCCACTACAGCTCTTAACAACTGTGCCTTTTTATTTAGTACATCTTGCTGTAGTGCTGTAAGTTATAAATAATCCTTTCTAATTTACTATGTTTACTTATAAGAACAGTAAATATTTGTTTAAGGAAAAATTGCTAATTATGAAGGTAACAAATTTATTCAGAAAATATGCATAAATGATTCAATCACTCGGCCTGTGATGGCGAACCTATGGCACGTGTGCCAGAGGTGGCACGCAAAGCCCTCTCTCCTGGCACGTGCGCCATCGCCCCAGGTCAGATCTCTGGCGTTTCTTTCATGAACTTCTGTTTCTCTACAAACGATGAAACAAAAGCTCACAAAAGAAAAAGATCTTACCTCTTGCTACACTGCCGGTGTTGGGATGCCCCAACTCCTGCCGGCCAGCTGGTCTTTGGGTCTCTGCTGTGCATGCACACACATGTTGGCACACACATGTCAGCGCATGCACACCTTTCAGTTTGGGCATGTGTGCACGCACAATTTAGGCACTTGTTGTCTAAAAGGTTTGCCATCACTGCACTAGGCTATCATAGAATTGGTTTCATTTGCATAGTACTTTTATTGAGGGTTTATATATGAAAACATATATGAAATACATATTTTATATCATTCAGAAAATAAGATCCTTTTAGAATGCATTTAATTATGGACATAATATTTTTTTATTATGTAGATAATATTTCTTTGGTTACATTCATACAGTATGTGTTTTCTTAAAAGAAAATAACATTTTTCTATGTATAGAAGGTGGTGTGTTCTAATTCAGCCTTTCCCCAATATAATTATAAAATGTATTATTTAGTGTAAGATGTGAAAAGTTGCATGGCATGATATAGGGTCTCTTCTCTCTTTATGCACATTTTATTATTTTTTTTATTTACACTTTATTGTTTTTTTTTACACAAGTAAAATATTATAACAATTCTGTTTGACATCGGATTTGCAGTGTTTATACATATATACATGAAAAAATATCTGGTGTCATTTATACTACTATATATTTCTAGTTAATTTCTAATTAATTTCTGTACCTTTTACTCCTTCCTTAATTCTAATTGATTTCTACACCTTTTACTCCTTCTTTGATTCTATCATTTATCCATTCGTACCATCTTCCCCACACAGTATCATAATCTGAATTTTCATCATCATTTATCTCATGTGTTAATTTACTTATCTCTGCACACTCTAGTATTTTGCTGATTATAAGGTCGTCTGGTGGTAGGTCTTTCTTTTTCCAGTATTGAGCGTACGCCAGTCTGGCAACTGTAGTTATGTGTATTAGGAGGTGGACCTTTTCCTTTCCATACCCTTTCTTTACCATTCCCAGGAGAAATATTTCTGGATTCAAATCAATTTCTTCTTTAATTATATCTTTCAACCATCTCCGAATTTTGCTCCAGTATCTTTTTGCTTCGGGGCATGTCCACCACATATGAAAGAAGATGCCCTGACCATGGCCACATTTCCAACAATTTGGGTGCACATTGGGGAACATCTTTGCTAATCTTGCAGGTGCTAAATGCCACCTATGAAGCATTTTATAATGATTTTCCTTGTATGTGGCTGCTCTAGTTAATTTATAGTTTTTATTCCAGGCCTCTTCCCATTCATTAAAGTTCAAACTGTGCCCAATGTTACTCTCCCATGCTCTCAATTGGTTTCTGATTGTATCCTCATCTCTGTCTTCATCTAATAAGTAATTATATAGTTTGGTCAACGCTTTTTTTCCTGGTCCCATCAAAATTTTGTCTAATCCGTTGTTTCCTAATTCTAAGCCATACTCATCCTTATCTTTCTGGTATCTTGATTTTATTTGCAGGTAAGTCCACCAGTCTAAAGTTATACCTTGGTCTCTCAGGGTATCATTTGATTTGAGGTTTCCCCCTCCATCGACAATGTCTTTGTATCTGCACAGTTTCTCCATTCCCCACCTGTTGGGGTAAATCAATGCCTCTACCGTAGAGAGCCAATTTGGGACTTTTGAGTAATATCTCTGCCTAATCCCCGCCCACGTTTGTATTAGGGAGTCCCTGATTTTATGCCTGTGGAAGTAGGTTTTCTTTTTCTTGTCTTTGTCCCATAGATACGCATGCCACCCTCTCTGTAAGTCATAGCCTTCTAACGTTAGGATTCTCTTGTTCTCCAAAGTGATCCATTCCCTTATCCATATCAGTTTTGCTGCTCTGTAATACGTTTCCCAATTTGGGAGTCCAAATCCTCCCACATTCCTTTTTTCCTGTAAGATTTTGAGTGAGATCCTCGATTTTTTTCCCTCCCAAACAAATTCCCTAATATTCTTATTTAATTCTAAAAAATTTTTTTTCTCTAAAGTCACTGGTAAATTTTGATATAGAAATAGAATCTTGGGGAGGATGTTCATCTTAATTGCCGCAATTTTGCCTATAAGTGACAATTAAATCTTTTTTCATCTATCCAAATCTTGTTTTAATTTATTAATTAATGGGGTATAATTATCTTCTTTTAGAGATGAACACCTTTTGGTTAGCCAGATTCCTAAGTATTTTATTTTTGGGACAATCTGTAGGCCCAAAGCTCCTTCTATCTCTTTCTTCTGCGTCTCAGTTACATTCTTAGTTAGTATTTTGGTTTTAGATTTGTTCAGTTTAAAGCCAGCCACCTCTCCATATTTACCCAATTCCTCTAATACTTTTTGTCCGGATATTAATGGGTCTTCAAGTATTAGCGCCACATCATCCGCAAAAGCTTGCGTTTTATAAATCTCTTTTCTAATCTTTAGGCCTTTGATTTCCTCGTTATTTCTAATCTTTCGTAGCAACACTTCTAGGGCCAGGATGAATAATAACGGTGACAGGGGGCAGCCCTGTCTTACTCCCTTCTTGATTTGGAATGTTCTTGTCCTATCTCCATTTACCAAAATGCTCGCCCTCTGATTGTCATAGATATTCTTTATCATCTTTTCGAAGTTTTGCCCAAATCCCATTATTTTAATTTGCTTGGTCATAAAATTCCAATTTAAATTGTCAAATGCCTTTTGGGCATCCAAAAAAACTAAGGCCAACTGCTTTTCTGGGTGTTCTTCATAATATTCTAGAGTATTTAACACAATTCTCAAATTATCCCTAATTTGTCGCCCCGGGAGAAATCTATTTTGATCTTTATGAATCCAGTTGTTTAATATTTTTTGGTTCTTTCTGCCATTATACCCATGAATAGTTTGTAATCAGTGTTTAGAAGCGAGATCGGTCTGTAATTTTGGATTTTTTTTGGGTCGGCACCTTCTTTCGGCAGCAGTGTAACATGTGCTTACCTCCACGACTCGGGGATTTTTGAGCCCATCAAAACCTCATTGAAAATTTCCATTAATTTGGGTTGTAGAATTTCTTCCAATTTTTTGTATATTTCTCCTGGGAATCCATCTGGGCCTGGCGATTTGTTGTTTTTGAGTTTGGAGAGGGCTTTTTTGAATTCTTCAGTTGTTATCTTAGCGTTTAACATCTCCTTCTCTTCCTCCGTTATTTGTGAGAGCTCCGCATTTGCCAGATATTGGTCTATTTTTCCTTCCAAGGCCTCCTCTTCTTTGTATAGGGATTCATAATACTCTCTCGCTCTTTCTAATTTTTCTTCTTCTTTATTTAGAAGATTTCCCTCAGCGTCTTCTAGTGTCTGAATTGTCCCTTTTTCATTTTCCTTTTTTAATTTATAAGCCAGCCACCTGCCCGATTTATTGGCGTTCTCAAAGTAGTACTGTTTTGTTCTTTTAATTTTTTGGGCTAGCTCCTCTTGATCTAGGATGTTTAATTTATGTCTCCACACCAGCCAATTTTCTTTTGCTACAGTATCTCCAGGCGTTTTCTGGAGTTTCCTTTCTGCTTCATCTAGATGTTTAATGAGATCTTCCCGGGATTTCCTTTTTAATTTATTTTTATATGCAGAGTAGGATATTATTACCCCTCTTAGATAGGCCTTCATTGTGTCCCATACTATTTCGCGGGATGTTCCTTGATTCTCATTTTCTATAAAAAAAGTCTTTATTTCTCCTTTCAATTTTTCTACACACTCTTTGTCGCATAGTAGTTTTGCGTTGAGCCTCCATCTCTATTGTTTCTTTCTCTTTGTGGTTCTCCATTTTATTTCCAGGGGGTTGTGATCAGCCCAAATGTTTGGGCTAATTTCTGCTGTCTCTATTTCTAACCCCAACGTCCTGGTGACCCAAACCATGTTTATTCTCGACCATGACTGTTGCGGATTGGAATAGAATGTATACTGTCTTTCGTTTGGGTGTAAAGTTCGCCATATGTCAATTAGATTCATTTCCTCCACCAAATCGAAAAAGGCTTTCGGTAAAGTCGCCCTTTTATTTTTGTTCATTTTATTACTTTTGTGATCATTGTCTGGGTCTACGATTCCATTGAAATCGCCTATCATGCAAATTTCATTATATTCCATTTTCCCTAATTGTTCACAAAGCTTTTGGAAATATTCTCCTTGTTTTTTATTTGGGGCATAAATGCCCACAAGTAGTATTTTAGTGTTTTCTCTCGTGATTTCAACCATGAGGGTTCTTCCCTTTGTATCATTATATTTCAATTCTGCTTCAATTCCTTTTTTAACATAGATTACTACCCCTCTCTTTCTTTTTTCAGCTAATGAGGTAAATAGTTTACCATATTTTTTATACTCCAAACGTTTACCCTCATCCTTTTTTATATGGACCTCCTGTAAGCAGATTATATCCATATTTTGTTTTGCTAGTTTTATAAGTGTTAATTTCCTCTTTTTACTATCGTTTAATCCATTAACATTTACTGAGATTAATTTCAAATCATTCATTCTTATTTTCCTTGCTTGGTCTTAGTTCTTGTTTAGTCTTACGGCTCTTACTGGTCTTGTTTTTTTTTCCTTGGCTTCTTCTTCGGTCTTCTCCTCCGCGGTTCCTTCCTCTTCTAAATTTGTCGCCTCTATTTCCTCCTTACTGCTCTGTTCTTCTTCTGCACCCCTTAACTGATCAAGAAAGTCTTGTGCTGTGCTCAAGCTATCTATTTTTATTTTTCTCCCCTGCCAGGTGATTAACATCCCCTCTGGCAAGAGCCATCTAAATAATATATTTCTTTTATTCAATTGCACAGCCAAAAATCTGTAGTCCTTTCTCACCTCCCTCACTCTTCTTGGAATCTGTTTTAATATTATCACTTCTTTTCCTCTGTATGTTATTTGTCCGTCCCTCGCCATACTGTATAGGATGTCTTTTACTTTTTTTCTCGCGAATCTGATGTGGATTTCTCTGGGGAGCCTATTCCTCCTCGCATAATTTGTTTGGACTCTATAGACATCGTCCAGTTCTCTGATGATCTCACGTTTATCTTGTTGGAGTACTTCTGCGATTAGTTCCGCCATCTTCTCTCCCAGATCCTCATCTTTATCTTCTTCCACATTTTGGAAGCGCAGGTAGAACGATGCCCTATCCATCTCTAATTGTATTAACGAATCTTCTAATTCCTTGTTTTGCTTCATCAATGTCTGGTCTACCATGTCCAGTTTCTTCTCATTTTGTTCTATTTTTTGCTCCGCTTTCTGGATCCTTTGTTCGTTGTTAGAGATTGAGACTTGAATCTCGTTCATCTTCTGATCCAGTAGGTGGATATCTGTTTTAAGTTCAGTGTGATTGTTGGACATTTTTTCCTGCATGGCCATCATCGTTTCTTGGATTAATGTCAATGTTGACTGCACTGTTAGTAATGTTGGTGTTGCTATGGCCCTGTCCGTTTTTGGTAGTCCTTCCGTTGACTTTTGGGTAGCCGGGGAGGTCATGGATATAGTGGGATTTGAGGGAGTCTTTTTTCCTGTTTTCAGGATCGTTGATGACATGCTCGTCATTTCTTTCAAGATTATTTTTTGTTCCCTGATTATTTTCTCGATATTTCTCCAAATTTTCATACACTGGTTATCACCTCTTTTTTATACTTCTTCAGAATATGGAGAGAAATTATTTATCAATCAATGTCAATTTATCAATCTATATCACTTCCAAACAGTATCTTAAATGAATTTTTCAATCAATATCAATTTATCAATCTATATCACTTCCAATCAATATTTATGGTTTGTAATTAATTTATAGTTAATTGGTGTAATAGATAGTAATTAATTGATAAGAATTTATTTCTACTTGTTAATAATTAATTCAAGTCCTAATAATTTAAATCACAATAACACAATAGCTCCTAGGTAAATCTATAATCTATGACTAAAATTCCTATATCTAAATTACTACTTAAAAAAGATTTTAAGTTCAAATTCCTATATAGCTGTTTACCAATAAATAAATTAATATATGTAGATATTGTAATTCTAATATAACAATTTATATTTATATGCACATTTTAAAATTAAAGTTATTTGCAAAAATTTGCACTTTTATCATTAAGTTCAGACTCTAAAGTTTCATGCTAGGAATGTGTTTGTGAGATTTCTAGAACAGAAAAAGAAATAAACAAGGTTTTATATACCCAGCAATCTAGTACAAGATGAAATCTAGGTATAATTTGTGAAATATGATCCAATGGGCTTTTTCCCATTCACAGAGATTATCCATGAAGAAATACCCTCCACTAGTTCATGACATAAGTTAACATGTTTGTATAGATGTTTTTTATCTGGCTGTTCACCGCCCTGAGTCCGAAAGGAGAAGGGCGGTATAGAAATTCGAATAAATAAATAAATAAATAATATAATGTTATAATTAATGGGAGTTAATTGTGGCAATGAAACAAGATTATGAGGGAATCTTAAAAGCATCCTTTCAAATTAGAAGATTGATCTAATGTCTTCTGTCCCTACCATACCTCCGCCACCCCATAAATATGGAAGGAGTCCTGAATAGTCTATAATGAAGAGGAAATGTTTTGATAACATGATTCACAGAAGATGTCAAATCAATTTGTCAGGTTGGTAAAGAATGTTCAGGAGAGGAACTGAAACTAAATAGTATCATAGCATTTTTGTGTAATTCAATTGTATAGCTGTTTTGAGAACATTGTGTCTTTCTGGGTGTCCCATCTAGGAAAATGACATTTTAGAACTAGAAAAAGACAGTGAAAAACACTCTTAGCTTGGAGCTCATTTTCTTTAAAAGAAGGTGATACGTTTAGAGGATTTTATATGTGGAAGTTGGACTTTTGGCTTCTTATCTTACTTGTGACCTTCCAAAAGGCATTTGTTGGCTATTATGGGAATCCATATGCTAAGAAGATAGGTCTTTAGTGTGATCTGGCAAAGCTGTTATGTTTCTGCATTGTTATGTGAACTGGTTGCAGACAAAAGTGCTGTGTTGTGACAATTCTGTTGTTGGTAGTTGATAATAGTTATTTCATACATCTAAGTTATTTATTAATATTGCCTTGCCCAGCGATGAAGGAACAAATATATACTTAGTCATATTGATAATGACTGAGTTTGCACATGAATGTAGAGAAACATGTTCTGGAAACTGAGTGACTTGGAAGTGTTTCTATCAGTCCTAGATAGAACAGATATTCTCTTGTCTCCCTCTCACCCCCTGCTGTATGGTCTAGATACATTGATCATCAATTGTCAGAATGATCAGAAACATCCACTTTGCTGACAGATTTGTGGCAGTCAAACACATCAGGCTTAGAGAAACCGGATTAGAAAATGATGTAAGATTGATGCAGTGCAATGTATTAATCTGCTAAGAGTGTCATAATGGAGAGTTTTGCTGTAATAGATTGAAAAAAACACTTATTTAGTTTCTTATGACACATGTCTTTAATTTGAAGCAAGACACATCACTGTTCTGACAGCAAGTTGCTTTCTCTATAATCTTTTAAAACTGACAAATAATTTGTCCTTCAAATACCATCACAACCCACTCACTGTATATGTTGCTGTATTTTTTTAGTCTCTGCTGTTTATATAGTTTTTTATCTCTATATATTTAACTAATTGCCTTCAATGTCTCTGCAATGTTTATGAATGTCAAATAAAAACAGACTGAGAAGAGTATAAGAAAAAAGAAGGGCAATTATAACTCACTTTTATACATTACTTTTAGGAATCCAGTATAATTGAAATTAAAACCCACCCATTTCAGTGTGGGAAAATTAAGCATAAATAAATCCAGAAACTTATTTTAGCTGCTGAGTTGCTCTCCCTCACAAGGGAGAATGAGACAATAGATCTGGGAATAATCCGGTGTTGCAGGATACAACTAATGGCCTTTCCCTGCTATTAAGTCAGTGCAATTCATTCATTTTAAAATGGCATGAAATAAACTATTCCCAATGCCAATCCTGATTTTGCATTTGTTGTGAATCACTGTCAAATGAGTATGCCACTTTTAATCAATTGGTTTTCCTCCTCAGAATTTGCTGCCCATTTGTTTCATCACATAACCCACTAGTGGGAAAAACACTTGGGCTTTATGACAGGCCTTGGTGAGTCTCCCTTGACTAAATAATCATATGTGATGATCCCAGAAGTAACTTGGGAATGGGGAGTATATGCTGTAGTTGTATCACTGTCCAGTTCTGGTTCAGTGGAACAGGAGATTGAAATTGACTACAGGTAGTCCTTGACCTATCACAGTTCATTTAATGACCATTCAAAATTACAACAGCACTGAAAAAAGTGACTTAAAACCATTTTTCATACTTATGACAGTTGCAGCATCCCCATGGTCATGTGTTTTACATTCAGATGCTTGACAACTGGTTTATATTTACAAGAGTCGCAGTACCCCAGGGTCATGTCCTCCCCTTTTGTGACCTTCTGACAAGCAAAGTCAATGGGGAAGCCAGATTAATTTAATAATGGTGTTATTAATTTAACAACTGAAGTGATTCACTTAACAAATGTGGCAGGAAAAGTCGTCAGCTGGGACAAAATTCAGTTAACAAATTTCTCACTTAGCAATCTAAATTTTGGATCCAGTTGTAGTCATAAATCGAGGACTACCTATACTTGCTGGAGAATCATTCTCTTATTTAGTGTGTGTGTGTGTGGGGGGGGGGATTCAAACTAACAAATAAAGTGGCAGCTGGTCAACAAATTCCCTGTACTGCACATTTTATTATTCTCTGGAGACTACAATAAAAGGAAGTCTGCTGCATCTGAAAATAAAAATACATTTCAAACTGTTGTTAAAACACAATAAAAGAGTGAAAAGATCCTTCCCATCCTCTTCAAATAAAATATTGGAATTCTGGTTTCAAGTCCTTTATCTTGTTGGGGGAGAAAGTTATAAAAAATGGACAGTGGTGAGGAAAGGAAGTGAGCTGTATAAAAAAGACTTCAGGAAACAAAGTACTTCCTTTTCACATTTCTCCCCATGACCACACCTGGGTTCGGTGGGTTCGGTTGAAGGGGACCTACTGGCCCTAAATCAGTCAAGGAGCTTCCATAGGTAAATAAGGGCCTGAATCTAGGTTGTCTCAGTACTGGTCAATAGTTTGACTATTACCCAAGGCTAGCGTCATTAGGACATGTTTGTCCATGATTAAAAGAAAATGAAGTCAATGCTAACACTAAACTATGCTACTGGTGTCAGGCAGGACAGTAGAGGAGATTCTCTTTTCTCCACAGTTGAAATTTTACTGTCCATTTGGCTTTATTACTTAGAATGGAGGGAAATAACATCTTGCCCTTCGTGTAAAACAGTATTAGGTTTTGGACTGCAGGTAATCTTTGACTTACAACCATTTGTTTAATGATCATTCAAAGTTACAATAACATTGTGACTTATAATCATTGCACCATCTCCACAGTCACAAGATCAGAATTCTGGCATTTGGCAACCAGTATGTATTTATGACAGTTGTACCATCCCAGGGTCACATGGTCTTTATTTGTGACCTTCCCAGCTGACTCCCAACAAGCAAAGTCAATTGGGGAAGCCAGATTTGCTTAACGACCGCATGATTCCATTAACAACTGCAATGATTTGCTTAACAATTGTGGCAAAAAAGATAGTAAAATTGGGTGTGACTCACTTAACAACTGCTCTATTTAGCAAAAGAAATTTTGCTCCTGATTGTGGTCATAAGTTGAGGACTACCTGTAATTTTACTATTTTTTAATTACATTTAGAGATTTCACTATTCAATAATTATAGCAGACATTCTACTCAACTTTTAAAAAATAATTTATGAGAAATTGTTCTAATAATAAATGAGAAATAAATTATAAAAAGGGGAAAATAACCAGACAGGAAGAATGAATTGGGAGAATATGTTGTAATGACAAAAATAAATAAATGACAGTATATATCCATAAGACAAGTTTTATTAAATTCAAGCAAGAATGGCTCCCTTATATGCAGTGTATCACAAAACAAGGCATTTATCAGATATTTGGATATCTGCAATATGGTTTTAGAAACTTTAGAAACAGAAACTAACAACGAGTAATGTTTGATATAAAATTTAAATTCTAAATGATGGCTTGCATGTTGGGGATTCATATGGAAGGGAAGGGGATGATATAATCTACTTTATATTGTTTTCACAATGGCTTTCTTTTGTAATTTAAATGTAGCAATCTTTTTATATCATCTTGCTTTTTTCCTATTTTTTCCTATTTTCCTTGCATTCCAATATTTTAATACTCTTTTTAATTAACATTTAAATAATAGATATTATATAATAATAATAGATATTATATTATCTATTATAAATAATAGACATTTTAAAAAAGAAAAGGGAAAATACTTGCCTTGGAATGTTATGATATAAATATATTAAACATAATTATAAATTATATAATTTATAATATAAATTAATTTATAATTATAAATTAGAATTCCCAATATTTTATAGCTATTATTCTGTTTTACTAATTATTATTATTCTACCCAGATGGTTTTTAAATCAATGGAACATTGATTTTTATTAATTTAATTGATTTCAGCCTCCCAGTCTTCTGTATATTATTTTGGGAGAAATATAAGAATATTTCCATACCTATTAATGGCTTAGTCAAGGACTTTTATTTTTGACTTTGCTCTTAAAAAAATTGGGATGTTCAAATTCCCTTCAAATTTAGCCTCCAAGGAGATGAATTAAGGGGGAAACCTATTAAAATGACCCAAATCTGTCAAAAGGAATGGATTTGAAACTATTGCAAAGTATTCTTAACTCTCTGTAAATGTCTGTATGAATTTGGTATGGTTAAAGCTATATCAATTATGATAGCCTAATTCTGGCTGCAGAGAGACATGAACCAATTTTCAAATTTTTCTGTACTTATTTCTATCAACATAGGCCAATATTGGTACACAAATCTGGAGCATAGCAAAAACAGTAGAATTGCCATATTTATTATTTTCAATTTTGGTCTGACATTTTGTGCTTAGACAAATGAATTATTCAAATATTACTAGAGGCAGAATTTTGGGATACATTATTTCAGTAAAAAAAATATCATATGTATAATAATGAGAAATGAGCTTTTGGAATAATTTTGATCTGATTGGTCTATCCTGTTGGTCTATGAACAAGCTTCCAACAGAAGAATAGACAATTTACCATCCAATCAGGAGCAAGATCCAAACTATTCATAACAGACTGACAAGGCAAATCAACTAGAACAGAACTAGCATATCAACCACAATTCAATTCAACTAACACATTGTTGGAAGAAATATCCATCTGGTTCAGTTCCAAGCTGGGACAAAGGCACTAGAGACAAAATGGAGGCTGGAGGCTGATTGGAAAGATAATTTAATGATGAACAGAACCACCAAGCACATGGTTCTGGGCAGCTAACCACATGGAGTTGAGAATGAGGGGTTTTTATACCTTCTTTTGGGCTTTGCACTTGATCTTCCTATTCCTGTGCAAGAACATGTATTCTATTGGCTGTTGTCAGACTCCCATGGGGCCATGTAGCTGCCTCTGTAGGTTATCTGAGAAGTTTGGTTGAAGTTTCTGAGGGTGATGCAATGTCCTTAGAAGATTGTGCAATGTAGTGAGTTCTGTGTTCTCCACATAGGAGGGAAACGGCAGTCAGACTGGGTATGACTCCTCTATGCAGCATATGACCGAGTCTGCTAAATTTGCATAGCTCCGCCCTCCTAGTGGCTCAGCGTTTCGACTCGGTCTATGCTGGACAGACGTGTCTTCCTAGCCTAGCCGAATTCAACACTTATAGTTTAGTTTGAGAGGAAAATTGCTCGATGTTGTCTTTTTACTGATTGGGTTTACATCTACCTATTGCCTACTGCAGACCTGTCGAACCGCTCAGGTACCGCTATTGCGCTCCCCAAGCCATCGGGGATGCGCTGCTGTGCTTTAACAGCTTTGTACCAGCAGCTATACCATCTAACAGTCTAATTGTGAGCGCCCGTAATCGCAATTATAGCCGGACGGCTAGCGAGCGCATGCTTCTCCTGACAGACTCTAAAGTGCTCCAGATCGCCACATTTCGCCGCCACGTTAACAGCCAGATGGCTGGTGGCCTTAATTGATCGCTCCCAGAGCATTTAGCGGTTGGCGGTTTTCTCTGGCAGATCCGGATCGCACTAATAGCCGTAGGGCTAGCGATCATCTGCACAGCCCCAGGAACGAATTAGGGTGCCTGCACCGTCGGATCACTTTTGACAGCGCATTGGCGAGGTGAGGCCTCCTTTAATCTTCTCTCGTTATTCAGACTGCCATTTTGCGCATCATCGGCCCTTTCTAAGATGGCGGACGCCATGTGGCCCAAAGCTACAGCGAGATCAGGCAGCTCTGGGAAGAGGCCTGCTCAAGAGGACCCTCTAGAGGGCTCGTTGGGCCTTCAACCTCGGCCTAAGTGATCTAAATCCACCAAGGCCCATTCCGCCTCAGCAGCCACTTACTCCAAGGAAGAACAGCGCCGCCATAAAGCCATTGAAAAGGCTTTTCACAAAGCACAGGCTCAAGCCGTGAAGGGGGGACCCTTAACTATTCCAGATACTCCCTCTAGGGCAAGGTCTCCTGTCCCTTCACAGGCAGGTAGCTCCATTAGAGAGCTGTCCCGGATGTCCCAGTTTCAACTGGACCTGGACACCTTCCAGGGACTGAACCCCTGTTTCAGACATTGCTGGCTCCGGAGGCTCAGCAGGAAAACTTGATGGCTGCTCAGGCACCTTTGCCTTCGCCTGTAATCCCTCTAGGTCAGGCTCCTGAGACCTTGGAAGTCATTCTGGCCAGGGCCATCAGACAAGGCCTGGCACAATGCTTACAACAGGGCAATTTGGTGCTTGACACCCCTGCTTTACCTCAACCTCAACAACATGCCCGCAGGGAGCACTCCATGTCTGAGCAAGACATTGATGACACTCCAGTCTCAGTTGACCAAGCCTCTGTCTCTGACACCGATGAGATGCCAGACTCTGCTCTGTCGGATGATGAGGGACTGGTCCCTGACCATACCCCATTTATTGGCCTTTTCCAGCTGCAGCTTTTTCGTTCCTTGCTGCACAAAGCTATTTCAACTACTCATCTGGGCATGGCATCTATGGCTCCTGCTTCAACTGCCACTTCTGATCCGGCTTCAGCCATGTTCGCGGAGTCTACGGTTGACCCGGCGCCTAAATTATTTTTAGATGTCCTTCACTGCCAGTGGTCTCTTCCGGGGGCCGGGTCCAGCCCCAATGTCCTCCAAAGCGACTTTACAATTCCACGCCTGCTCTTTCGGAGATCCTACTACCACCATCCATGGATCCACCCATCATGGCTCTTTGCAACACCTCCCACCCCACTGGCCCATCAGAGGACTCTCTATGACCAGAGGACCGGAGAGCAGAAAAGACTCTGCTTAAGGGTCACCAAGCGGCCGCCTGGTCCATCAGGGCCTCAACCTCGGCATCATTCTTTAACAGAGCTGCTCTGTTGTGGCTCAAACAACTTCAAGAGCGTCTTCCTCCATCTGACATTTGCTCCCGACAAGACTTGAACAAGATCTTGGCAGCCCTTGAATACTTGGCGGACACCACTCTAAATGCGACCAGAATTGCGGCTAAAGCTCTCGGTTTGACTGTAACCTCCCGGCATCTTTTGTGGCTTCGGAACTGGAATGCTGACATGAAGAGTAAATGGCAGCTTGCTTCTATGCCATATTCCACTGGCTCCTTGTTTGGCTCTTCTCTGGAACCTCTCCTTGTGGAAACCAGGGACCGGCATAAGATTCTCACCTCGGTGACCAGACGATCGGATTCTCGCTTCTCTGCTCTGCCCCAGAACCAGTCCTTTTGAGCTCCCGAGTCTGGTACTTACCAGCACTGCTACCAACGCTCCTTCCCAGCTAGGTCTCAGCCCCAGGATTCCCAGGTCAGACATGGGGGTGGGTTCTTTCCCAAATGTTCCTTCCAGGGTGGGAGGGGATGTTTCCCAAGACGATCCCACTAATTTTCTTCCGGACGTCTCTCCCTCTTCTTCCACCAATGGGAGGTCTCAATTTCTGATGCCTGGGTCTTGTCCAACATCAGGTCCGGGCTTTACCTGGAATTCCACTCTCTTCCCCCTTCCGTTTTCATTCCTTGTCCTGTCTCCCAGGACAGGACTAAGAGGGAGTTGGTTTCTTCGGCCATCTCCCACCTGTTAGACATTAGGGCAATCCAACAGGTGCCCCAGGATCAATGGGGTCGGGGGTTCTACTCCCGCCTATTCATCGTAAAAAAGGCTTTGGGGGGATGGCGGGCCATTTTTGACCTAAAGGCTTTGAACCGGCACGTAATCTATCGCCGGTTCAAAATGCACCCTCTGTCTACCATCCTCGAGTGCATTCGACCAGGGGACTTTCTTTCCTCCATAGATCTCACAGAGGCCTATCTCCACATACCTATCGCCCCTGCCCACCGTCAGTACCTCCGTTTCAGTTTCCTAGGTGAGCACTACCAATACAGGGCCCTACCCTTTGGCCTCTCCTCGGCTCCTAGGGTATTTACAAAAGTCATGGCCGCCCTTATAGGGCATATCCGGACCTTTTCCATCCGACTACAATTTTATTTAGATGACATTTTAGTGCTATCTTCTTCCCTCCTGACCGCCCACCGGGATTTGTCTAGGGTACTTTCCCTCTTACAGGCTCATGGTTTCTTGGTTAATTGGGCCAAGGGTCACCTGGCTCCTAGCCCCCGGATTATTCATTTGGGGGCTGCTATTGACACTGAGTCTTCTGTAGTTTCTCTCTCTCCTGATCGCCAAAATAGCCTCAGGTCTCTGGCCACTCAATGTCTGTCGGAGGGTTCAGTCACGACCCTGAAAGTGTCCCGTTTGCTAGGAAAAATGGTTTCCACATTTGGAATAGTTCCTTGGTCTCGATTGCATAGCAGGCAGCTCCAGTGGTTCCTGCTCCCTCATCAATGAGCCGGCCTCGGTTTGTCACTGGTGCACCTTCGGTTGACGCCCAGGTCTCTTCTTCCCTTCGGTGGTGGACATCGCACGCCATAGCTCAGGGCAGCAAATTTCACAAACCTTCTCGTCTCTCTCTGGTGATGGATGCCAGTTTGTCCGGCTGGGGTGCCCACCTTCATCAGCAACTGGCTCAAGGTCGGTAGTTGGTTCACGAGCGTCAGAACAACATCAATCTGCTGGAGCTTCGGGCCGTCAGGCTAGCCCTCCTTCACTTCCAACATCTAGTGGAGGGCAAGGACATTCTTGTCCTTACAGACAACATTTCTACGAAGGCCCACATCAACAAACAGGGAGGCACGCACTCCAAGATGCTCCTGGCAGAGTCCCTGCAACTGGGCTATTGGGCCGAATGTCATTTTCATTCCATCAAGGCGGACTACATCTCCGGGGCAAAGAACATTCCGGCGGATGCCCTCAGCCGTCACTTTGTAGATCAGGGAGAGTGGAGCATCCCGCAAACTCTTTTCCAGGAGATTGCAGCCCAGTTCGGGACTCCTGTCATCAACCTATTCACCTCCTCATCCAACCGCCAGCTCCCACGATACTTCTCCAGGTACCCGGATGCTCAGGCGGAAGCCACAAATGCCTTGTGCAGTCCCTGGCCGGCCGGCCTCCTCTACGCATTCCCTCCCCTGCCAATAATCTCCAAATGCATTCGGAAAATGCTGGAGGAGGTTGCGGAACTCATTCTACTGGCCCCGCACTGGCCTCGCCAGCCATGGTACGCGGACCTTCGGTCTCTCCCTGTAACGGCCCATTGGCGCATTCCAGAGTCCAAGCTGATCCTCACTCAGGGCGCCCTCCGGCATCTGGATCCCTCGAGCCTCCAACTGACCACTTGGCGGTTGAGCGGCACCTCCTAGCGGCCAGCTGTATACTTGTGTTATTTCCACCATCCAAGCTGCCCGCCGCGGGTCGACTAATTGTATCTATGAGGCCACGTGAGCTTCCTTCTCGGCCTGGTGTGAACGATCCGCTGTCGCTCCTCTTTCTGCCTCAGTTGCTAATGTACTTACCTTTCTTCAGGAGGGTTTTGATGTGGGATTGGCCCCGGCCACCCTGCGCTGTCAGGTAGCGGCCCTCTCGATGGTTTTATTGTGCAGGACAATGGATTCGCTCACCCGCCACCCATTTATCCACAACTTCATGCGAGGGGCGACCAATTTGAGGCCCCCGGTCATCCACCGCTTTCCAACTTGGAACCTGAACACGGTCCTCCGAGCCCTCACTGAGGCTCCGTTCGAGCCCCTCCATCAAGTTTCTTTGCTGTTTATGTCCTTCAAGATGTCATTAATTGCAATCACCTCGGCGCGTCGTATTTCCGAACTGGCGGCTCTCTCCATCCACCAGGACCTTTGTATCTTCCATAATGATAGAGTTGTCCTTCGTCTCGATCCGGCCTTTCTACCTAAAGTCAATTCCCTCTTCCACCGGGTGCAAGAGCTGGTTCTCCCAAATTTCTGCCCCCAGCCCGTCCATCGACTTGAGCGCTCCTGGCACACACTCGACGTACGCAGAGCCGTCAGGATTTACATCTCCCGTACGAGAACCTTCCGCAAAACGGAGGTGCTCTTTGTATCTTTCCAGGCAGAATCTATTGGCACCCGAGTCACAGGACCTACCCTGGGTCACTGGATACGGGCTACCATCGCAACTGCATACCAACGTCTTTGCCTCTCGGATAACGGCTCACTCGACCCGGAGAGCAGCCATGTCAGCGGCCTGGGCCACCTGAGCTCCCTTGGAAGAGGTTTGCCGGACGGCTACTTGGACGACTCTCACCCCATTCATCCGCCACTACCGGGTGGATTCATTCGCCTCTTCGGATGCTGCCTTCGGCCATTGTGTCTTGCAGGCGGTACACCGCTCCTGATGGCTTCTGGGCCGGAGCTTTCACTCCCTGGAGGACATTCAGCTTTGGTATGTCTCCAGTCTGACTGCTGTTTCCCTCCTATGCGGAGAATGGACGTTGGTCCTACCTGATACATCCGTTCTCGATATGGAGGAAACGGCAGTCAGCCCCACCTTTTTGGGGTCTGGCCCGAATCAGTCTCCGGGGGGGGTAATTACTAATTCTCTATCGTTACAGGAAGACACGTCAGTCTGCGACAGGGCCCTCGCCGAAACACTGGGCCAGGAGGGCGGAGCTATGCAAATTTATCAGATTCGGTCATATGCTGCAGAGAGGAGTCATACCCAGTCTGATTGCCGTTTCCTCCATATGAGAACGGACATATCAGGTAGGACCAACGTCCATTTTAGTGGGTTAATCCTATTATGTCCTGAAGGGTCATGTCTTAATCCCTTCACCCTGGAGCTGAAGGTCTTTTGTTTGTAGATAGACTGACCCAGTCTTTCTTAATGGGCACAAAATATCTGCTGGGGGAAGGGAGCTGGGGCTCTGAG
Organism: Pituophis catenifer annectens; assembly: GCF_029215685.1. Taxonomy (NCBI): domain Eukaryota; kingdom Metazoa; phylum Chordata; class Lepidosauria; order Squamata; family Colubridae; genus Pituophis; species Pituophis catenifer. The sequence goes on along the minus strand of NW_027256887.1, from coordinate 41,443,240 downwards.
TTTCTGACTCCCTTAAGATTTTTTAAGGGAATATTTTTTAAGGGAAATATTTTATCCTGCCTTTTTTAAATATTCCTCAAAATATTTCATTCTTTTAGGAAGGGTGGTGGTGGCTTCTCACAACATCGACCACAATTCAATGGACACTTCCCAAGAACCATCCAGCCACAGAAAGAATTCAAACTTGTACATATTAAAATACATGGGCCATTCTATTGATGAGGTTTTGCTGGAAAACTTCAACAGCATTCATGATCTAAACTTTGTTGCAGATCTTCCTGAGCTTAGAGAACCCTAAAGAAAATATATAATGACAAATGTTTAATTTTAGGATTATGTAAAAATAAGATAACTCACCCATTTCTTAGTGGAGCAGTTTGGAATAAAAATAAGATTGAAAAGTGGAGTCATAATGTTGCAGTTGCGCTGAAGTCTTATTTTGACTGACAAAATATCAGAGTCCACTTAGTAGTGAAGCTCGCTGGTATCCTCAAGAGCAAACTGCTACCAGGTAGTTTCATAAATATTCATGGTTTCCGTACAGCAGATGTATGCAATGTTATCTAACTAATACTGTTGTCTTCTATCTTTCCTTATGCCAAATCATTTTTGAAATATAAAAACCACTGAGTTCATACAATTGTACCATTGTCTTGATTTTGCTAATGTGCATGCAATTTTAACAAGACCCACCATTCTTTCTGGGTGAGGTCTAATTAATAATTCTTGTTGCATTTGGCAATTTTCAAAGAAAGCATTGCAGAAAATGTTTCTGTAAGTTAATTAGCTGCTTTTATATAAGGAAAACAGCTGGTGGACAGTCCTACCAAAATACCTTGCTACTCGATGCCATTTTTCAGATATAAAGAAAATGTCTTTCTCCTTATTACTTATGGCATAATCACTTCTTTTTTTTAAAAAAAAATTATAAACTTTATTAAAACACATATAAAACACATATAAAAAACATTTACAAAACATACAACATATAAGTAAGTTTTCCTCTTAAAGCAATATTTCGTAGTGGTTCTTCAATTAATACAGTTGTGATTTTTCCCTTATTTTTAGCCTAGTAGTTTTCCCCTTTCCCTTTTCTCCCCCCTCCTCTAGTCACTTCTTTTTAATAGACTACTTAGGGCAGGGGTGTCAGACTTGCAGTCCGTGGGCCGGATGCATCATGCACTGGCGACCCCCACTTTAGCTAAGGGGAAAAAAGTTGCGATACATCCTTAAATAGAAATGTTTATCACCACAAAGGTTTGTGTTGTTTACATGATGACATCATTATAGAAATGATTGAATTTGCGTAATGATATCATTTCATAAATGAAGTAAAACCAATGCAGAAATGTGGTCCTTTGCATGCAAATTCTGTTTTATTATTTTAATATATAGTGAAACTACTGTTAAATTAAGGTTTTACTCAGGACGAATCATTTTGTAACCGTTTACATAATTTTTAATATGAAAAAGCATTTCATCAAAAAAGGCAAAAAAATTGGAAATGAAATAAAAAATTATCCATGCCTTTGATTTCAGAAAATATAGGCATACTTTATAATATAGCTTTATGGAATAACTATACAGTCTATTACTTGCTGGATTTTTGAGCTAGCAGAACATCAAGTAAGTAATTAGGAGCAAACTACTTAATGACTATTGAATAATGTATTTTTCTTATTTTTCTCATTAATAGTGAAATGTATAAAAGCATTAATTATGGCAGTAGAAATGTAAACATATACTTTGTGAATAAAACTTGATTAACTTCCTTTCCAATAAATGAGATAAATAAATGGAATCTTAGTGAACAGATTTTTTCATTCCACAACCATAAGGTAAAATATTTTTGGAAGGCACAATGTTGTTGCATAGTATAAAAATTAAATAGTACATTAGAACATTTTTCTTTATGCTTCCATATTCTAAAGAGCAAGAAGATGATATAAACATCATCAACTTCATCATATATTTAAATGCCATAAAATACATTTTGTGGCGCAATGCAAACCAAATGAAAGAAGAAACAAAGTGTAAAAAAAAAAAGAACAGGAGGGTCTGGGCTTGATTAACCAATAGAAGACATAACACAAGGCAATTAGATTCTTCATTTAGGCCCTGGGTTAGGATAGGCGGCAGATCCCTTTTGGAATTATTTGTCTATTAGTGTTTACTTGTTTTTTCTACCCCCCCACTTAATATTTGTAGTTTTGTACTGTTTGCTTTAAATTGTCTAGAATTGTAATGAAGTAGAGTAGTCTATAAATTGAAATACCCTGTATTTACAGTAAATACCCTGTTCAGTCTCCTGGCACCAGGGACAGTTAGTATTGTAAAATAAAAGTAAAAGTCTGTTCACTTTAACATAATATTTAAATAATTTAACCATAAAATCTAGATACCAGAAAGACAAAGAACAATACGGCTTAGAATTTGGACTTAATGGGTTGGATAAAGTCCTGATGGGAACAGACAAAAAGATTCTGGCTAAATTATACAACTATTTATTGGATGATGACAGGGCTGAGGATATAACAAAGAATCAAATGAGTGCATGGGAGAAAAATATTGGACGTGATATAAATTTTAACGAATGGGAGGAGGCATGGAATAAGAACCTTCCATGCTGCGACATACAAGGAAAATCATTACAAGATGCTCCACAGATGGTACCTAGTCCCGGCTAGGCTAGCAAAGATATATCCCAATATACACCCCAACTGTTGGAAATGTGGCTATGGTCAAGGCACCTTCTTTCCCATGTGGTGGACGTGCCCGGAAGCGACAGGATATTGGAGTAAGATCAGGAGATGGTTACAAGAAATAATTGGGGAAGATATTGAATTAACACCGGAAATATTTCTCCTGGGAATAGTAAAGAAGCCATATGGAAAGGAAAGGATTCATTTAATGATACACATAATTACAGCCACCAGACTGGCTTATGCACAATATTGGAAAGAGAAAACCCAGCCACCAGAAGAGCTTATAATTAGGAAAATACTGAAGTGCGCAGAGATTACTAAATTAACTCATGAAATAAATGATGATGAGAATTCAGAATATTATACTGTGTGGGGAAGATGGTATGAATAGATGTATGATAAAATGAAAGAAAGAGGAAAATTGTGTTAAATGAAAGCAAAAAGTAATTTGAAATGTTACCAGAAATATATTCTGTATATAGTTAAAACCACTGCACATCTGATATTAATGGAAATGTCAATATATTTATGTTTTTTTAAACTCAATAAAGTTTTTTCAAAAAAAATATATAAATAATTTAACCAGTGATTTATTTATTTATTTATTTATTTATTTATTTATTTATTTATTTATTTATTTATTATATTTCTATACTGCCTTTCTCCCGTAGGACTCAAGGCGGTGTACAGTCAAGAAAAATATAGACACACAAACATCATATAATTGCTAATTAAAATTATTACTTAGTTTGGTCAATTAAATAAAACCCAGAATTAGATAACATTTAAAAAATCATTCACATGTTCGTATGTTTAGCCCCGCCTGTTGGAACATCAGGGTCTTGAGGGCACGGCGGAAAGCACGGAGATCAGGGATATTCCGTATCTCCGGGGGCAGTTCATCCAAAGGGTTGGAGCCCCCACAGAGAAGACCCTCCCCCTGGGAGTCGCCAGTCGACATAATTTGACTGACGGTACCCTGAGTAGTCCCTCCCTGTGAGAACGAACTGGTCGGTGGGAGGCTATTGGTGGCAAAAGACGGTCTCGTAGGTACCCAGGTCCTAAGCCATGGAGCGCTTTAAAGGTGATAACTAACACCTTGAATCGCACCCGGAAGACCACCGGGAGCCAGTGCAGCTCGCGTAGGAGAGGTGTTACATGGGCATAATGAGCTGCGCCCATCACCCGCGCGGCTACGTTCTGGACCAGTTGGAGCCTCTGGGTGCTTTTCAAGGGGAGCCCCATGTAGAGAGCATTACAGTAGTCCATACGGGAGGTAACTAGGGCATGAGTGACTGTGCGCAAGGCGTCCCGATCCAGAAAGGGACGCAACTGGCGGATCAGGCTTGATCCGGATCAGATTTGCTAGTTTTCAGGTGAAGCGGGATTTTTAAAAAATGTCATATTATTAATATGCTTTAGCTGCCTTCAAAATTGTTATGTATTTAATTTTGGAAGGAAATTAGAGTGGGAAAAATCTCAATGCTCATTGGTTAAGACACTTGGAAAATAGCTATATAAGGAGAGCTGTTGAACTGCAAAGTTGCTGGATTCTCACTGTACATTAAAGAGTTGTTGTTCACTTTGACCTGTCTCCTGTCTCCTCACTCGCCCGATCCAACACTGGCGACGAAGGTGGGATTGAGGAAGACAGGTTGTGCAAATAAGAGCTGACAACATAATCCAAGACAAATGGCCAAGACAAATCTCACCCTGCATATTGCCCCAGATGAAGCCAGAGCGCACGAATTGTCTAACAAGGCAGCAGAATCCCTGCAGTGACCGGCGCCATCCCAGGCGGCACAAAAGTCTATCCCTGTCCACAGAGAATCAGCCCTGACTGATAGCGATGAAGAAGGCGATGAGGATGTCTTCAAAACTGACAGAAATAAGAGGGATGATGATGGCCAGAAAGAGAGTTGTACTAGTTGTGGGAGATTCCATCAGAGACAGATGTGCCATTTGAAAGATGCCATTTGCAGGCACTGTGACAAAAACGGACATTTGGCGCTGGTGTGTAGGGCGAGTCAACCATCCAGTCACAAATAGAGAGCATTCGCCAATCAAGCCGGTCAGCCATGGCCTCATAAGAAGGATGGAAACGTCCAATAAAAATGGAGCACCTATTCCAAAACACCCAAGACATTCCAGACCTGCATTGGCCAAGCTACAACGTCCCCGGAGAAAAAGCTGCATGTAACCGTTGAAATTAATGGATCATCATGCCAAATGGAAATAGACACTGGCTTGTCCATTAACCTCATGTCCTGGGCTGAGCTAAAAGAGGCACTTCCGGACATCAAGAAACATCAGCTGAAACACCAATGCCTAAGGCTGAATGACTACAAGGAAATCACATTCCCGTTGAAGGCTTCAGGTGAAATTTGGCCATTTCAACAAGCGGCTGCCAATCACTGTGGTCAGCGGACGTCTACCGAGCCTCCTAGGACTCGACTGATTCAGCCCTGGGCATGGGGGTAACCGGGATCCACTCCACCAACGGCGGCCTGACGGACGACCTGCTTCGCGAATTCCAGAATGTTTTTGATGTCCTGGCAAGTATGTGTGGACCCCTATTTCTTTTAACCTGGGCCCTAATGTAGCCCCCCTTAGAATGAAGGCGAGGAGAGTGCCATTCGCGGTCAAGCCTAAAATAGACCAGGAGCTGGATAAGCTCATACGGCAGGGCATACTAATACCAGTCGACCATGCAAAATGGGAGACCCTGATAGTCACCCCTCTCAAATCTGCCGGGTCAGTGTGCATCTGCGCCGACTATAAATGTACCCTAAACAAAGCCCTCCAGCAAAGCGCCTACCCTGTCCCAGTGGTGAAATGTAAAATTTGTTACTACCAGTTCTGTGGGCGTGGCTTGGTGGTGGTGGTAATATGACTGAGTGGGCGTGACCAACTTTTTTTTTACTTTTAAAACCATTTTTTCTACAACCTCTTCAGCTGAAGAGGTTGTAGAGCCTCTGATGATCCCAGCTGACTTGCCTGATCAGCAGAGGCTTTCTTTCTTTTTTTTAAAGCCTCTGATGATCCAGCTGACTTGCCTGATCAGCAGAGGCTCTCTCTTTTTTTTAAAGCCTCTGACAATCCCAGCTGACTTGCCTGATCGGCAGAGGTTTTCTTTTTTTAAAAAAAGCCTCTGACGATCCCAACTGACTTGCCTGATTGGCAGAGGCTTTTTTTTCCTTTTAAAAACATTTTTTCTGTAACCTCTTCGGCCAAAGAGGTTGTAGAAAAAATGCTTTTAAAAGCCTCTGATGATCCCAGCTGAGCTGCGCGGGCAAAGAGGTTGTAGAAAAAAATGCTTTTAAAAATAATTTTAAAAAGCCTCTGATGATTGCGGGGCTTAGCTGGGCAATGAGGGTAGGGGGTGGGCAGGGATTTTTGCTACCGGTTCTCCAAACCACCTGCCTCCATCGCTACTGGATCGGGCAATCTGGTCCGAACTGGGAGCATTTCACTCCTGCCCTGTCCCCATTGTGCAGCACCTGCTCCATTCCTTGGGCCCCGGCAAGGTTTTCCCTAAGCTCGACCTTGCGCAGGCGTACAGCAACTGCCGGTAGATGGCGCTACCACGGAAGCACAGACTATAGCAACACATAGAGGTGCCTTCAAGTGCATCAGACTACAATTCGGAGTTAGCGTTGCCCCTGGGCTATTTCAAAGTGTCATGGAACGCTTGTTGTAGGGACTGCCGGGGGTTGTTCCCTATTTTGATGATGTCTTAGTCACCACAGCAGATGAGCAACAGCTGCGGGATCACTTATTTATTTATTTATTATTATTTATTAATCAAATTTCTATACCGCCCTACTCCCGAAGGACTCAGGGCGGTGAACAGCCAAGATAAAATACAGATAATCCAAATATTAAAAAAGTCCCTTAAAATTATTAAATATTTTGGCCGAAACACAGATTAAAACACCCAATTTATAAAATCACAAATTAAAAAATTTAAAAAATTTAAAAGATGGGGAGTTAGGCCAGGCCAGCTTGCTGAAATAGAAAAGTTTTGAGAGCACGGCGAAACATGCGCAGGTCCGGGATCTTCCGTATCTCTGGGGGAAGCTCATTCCAGATGGTAGGTGCCCCCACAGAGAAGGCTCTCCCCCTGGGGGCCGCCAGTCGACACTGTTTGGCCGACGGCACCCTGAGGAGCCCCTCTCTATGGGAGCGTACTGGTCGGTGAGAGGCTATTGGTAGCAGAAGGCGGTCTCGTAGATACCCCGGTCCGATGCCATGGAGTGCTCTAAAGGTGGTAACCAAAACCTTGAAGCGCACCCGGAAGACCACCAGGAGCCAGTGCAGCTCGCGCAGGAGGGGAGTCACATGGGAGCACCACTTCGCTCCCATAACCACCCGCGCGGCCGCATTCTGGACCAGCTGGAGCCTCCGGGTGCTCCTCAAGGGGAGCCCCATGTAGAGAGCATTACAGTAGTCCAAGCGGGAAGTAACGAGAGCATGAGTGACCGTATTTAACGAGTCCCGATCCAGAAAGGGACGCAACTGGTGAATCAGGCGGACCTGATAAAAAGTCCCCCTGGCCACGGCCGTCATGTGCTCTTCTAAAGACAGCCGTGAGTCCAGGAGGACACCCAAGTTGCGAACCCTCTCTGTGGGGGCCAGTGACTCGCCCCCAATAGTCAGCGATGGCACCAACTGACTATATCGGGATGTCGGAAACCACAGCCACTCGGTCTTGGATGGGTTGAGCCTGAGTCTGTTTCTCCCTAGCACTTGAGGAAAGTGCTAACTATATTCAGGAACGCGGAGCTACAGGTTAAAAGGGACAAATGCCAGATTGCTGTACCCTCAATAGAATTTCTAGGGTACAAGATCAATGGGGCTGGTATCCACCCCATGGAGAGCAAAGTCCGGGCTATTCGCAATGCACCTACCCCAATGACCTAGGCGGAACTGCAGGCGTTCCTGGGACTTTTAAACTTTTATTCTATCTTTTTAAAGGACAAAGCCACAGTGGCCGAACCACTCCACAACCTATTAGCAAATAAATCTCTGTGGGTTTGGGGTAGGGTGGAAGCCACAGCATTTACAGCTGTCAAAAGACTCCTCTCAGCCGACAGCCTCCTCAGCCAACACAATGAACTGCTTCTCCTTGTCTTAGTCTGCGACGCCTCCCCCTTTGGCATTGGGGCTGTTTTGAGTCACAGATTGCCGAATGGACAAGAAGCCCCATCGCCTACTTCTCCTGTACCCTGTCCATCACTGAGAGAAATTATAGCCAGCTGGACAGGGAGGCCCTGGTGGCTGTTGCCGGAGTTAAAAAGTTTCATGAATATCTGCTTGGGAGGACTTTTGAACTCATTACGGAGCACCAACCCCTGCTAGGACTTTTGGCTGGGGATCGCTCCACCCTGGCAGCCATGTCCCCCCATCTGACTAGGTGGGCTATTTTTCTGGCTGCCTACTCATATTGACTCATCCATCGACCGGGTTGGAGCCTTGGGCATGCCGATTCTCTCAGCAGATGCCCGCTGCCGGATTTGCTGGAGGACCTTACTCCAGGCATCCCTGTTCTGCTTATTGACTCTATGGACTCTGGCCCTATCATTTCTGCTGAAGTTGCAAGGGCCTCTGCTAAGGACTCTGTGTTGTGAACCGTTATTGGCTGGATGCATAGGGGAAGGCTGAACGGCCCTGTTGGCGTGGAATTTAAACCATTTGTCTGTAAACAACATGAGTTGTCTATGCAAGGGGGCTGTTTGCTATGGGGTGACCGGGTGGTGATTCCGTTGTGTCTAAGGAAACAAGTATTGGCCACATTGCATATTGGTCACCCGGGAATTGTGAGGATGAAGGGATTGGCAAGGAGCTATATGTGGTGGCCCAATATGGACAATTGCATTACCGAATGGGTGGCCAAGTGTATTCCCTGTCAAGAGTCTCGCCCCGCTCCCGCGACAGCCCTGTCCAAAGAGTGGGAAAGGCCCTGGGGACCATGGTCCCACATTCATATTGATTTTGCTGGCCCATTCCATGGTCAAACCTTTCTGATCGTGGTGGATGCCTATTCAAAGTGGCTGGAGATCATTCTGATGCACTCCACCACTGCGGAAGCTGTAATTAAAGCGCTCCGGAAACTATTCGCCATGCATGGGCTACCGGACACCCTGGTGTCACATAATGGGCCTCAACTTACGGCTACGCAATTCAAGAGGTACCTAGCTGAGTTAGGGTCCGTCACGCACTCACACCACCTTTTCATCCGGCCAGTAATGGTCAAGCTGAAAGATTTATTAGATCGGCCAAAGAGGCATTGGCCAGACTTGGACCAGGGGACTGGCAAGCCAGGATTGATACTTTTCTGGCAGCCCAACATGTTACCCCGTGCATGGCAACAAGATGACGTCCTGCAGAGTTCTTAATGGGCCAGAGACTCCGTTGCACCCTAGATAGGCTGCAACCCAATTACTTCCCTGAGGGGTACATGGAAGCTGAAAGTAAGACTAGAAGTTTTTCTATTGGGTCCCCGGTCTTCACAAGGAATTATACGGATGGTCCTCTCTGGGTGGCTGGGCAGATCTCTGACATTACCAGGCCCAGGTCATATATTGTCGAAGTCAGTAATGGAAGGGTATGGCGCAGACATATTGACCAGTTAAGGAAACGTCTGGGCCAAACAATGCCCGATGAGCCAGACTACAAAATAGACAAACCAGTCCCTGACTCACCAATCATTCATCCAACAGGTAACTCAAACCCGAAGTGGCCGGAAGACTTACCTGATGACTTCTGTATCCAGCACCGCCTCCTCGGGAAGCCAGGCCCATCTGAAGAGTGCGATGCCCATAAAAAAATCCAGGAGGTTCCATTGGCTGGGCCGGGAGAGACAAAGGGTCCCTCCAACCAGCCCATATCCCCGTCTCAGACTGAATTACGCAGGTCAACTAGAATCAGGGAACGCCCTAGTCACCTGGGTGATTATGTATGTCAATAGTTTGGTAAAATGCTTTCTGTGAGGGGAGGAGTGTTATGTATCTAATTTTGGAGGGAAATTAGAGCGGGAAAAATCTCAATGCTCATTGGTTAAGTCACTTGGAAAGTAGTTATATAAGGAGAGCTGTTGAACTGCAAAGTTGCTGGATTCTCACTGTACATTAAAGAGTTGTTGTTCACTTTGACCTGTCTCCTGTCTCCTGTCTCCTCACTCGCCCGACCTAACAAAAATATTTATTAATATTAAATGAAATGCTACTTTCAGTATATATTGCTCTGTAATAGCCTGTAAATGCAGTATAAATATGAGATAAGCTCTACAGTTCAGGCAGAGCTTAAACATAGAGGACAGCAAGCTTTTGAATCTGCAGGGAGATCACATGATTGCAATAGTCCAGTGCCCCTCTTTTGGTCTGACCACATCTCATGCAAGATTGCAGAAAATTCATTTGATTTCATATAAAACTCTAGATAGTCCTTGACTTATGATCACAATTGAGCCTGAAATTTCTGTTGTTAAGTGAGTAATTGTTAAGTGAATTTTGCCCCATTTTACAGTTAAGTGAATCACTGCAGTTGTTACATCAGTGACATAGTTGTTAAGTGAATCCGGCATCCCAATTGACCTTGCTTGTCAGAAGGTCACAAAATCGAGACACTTGGCAACTGACTTATATTTATGACGGTTGCAGTGTCCCAGGGTCATGTGATCAACATGATCCTGGAACACCGCAACTGTCATAAATATGAGTCAGTTACCAAGTGTCTGAATTTTGATCACATGACCATGGGGATGTTGGAAAGGTTATAAGTGTAAAAAATGGTCATAAGTCACGTTTTTCAACACCATTGTAACTTTAAATGGTGAATAAATGAACTGTTGGAAGTCAAGGTCTATCTGTACTGGAATCTTGTGATATTTCATCAAAACTTCAGAAGAATCTGGTGTTTCCACACATGAGATCTGAAAACACAAGCACTCATTTTTATATGTTTTCAGTTCATAGGAACTGGAATGGAAATTGGATGATATAATACTGCCTTTATACCAGTGGTGAAATCCAAATTTTTTTACTACCAGTACTGTAGGCGTGGTGTGGCTTTGTGGGCATGGCTTTGTGGGCGTGGCAGGGGAAGGATACTGCAAAATCTCCATTCCTACCCCACTCCAGGGGAAGGATACTGCAAAATCTCCATTCCCACCCCACTTCAGGAGAAGGATACTGCAAAATCCCCATTCCCTTCCCACTCCTGGGGGAAGGATATTGCAAAATCTCCATTCCCACTCCACTCTGGGGCCAACCAGAGGTGGCATTTTCTGGTTTTCCAAACTATTCAAAATTTCCACTACCGGTTCTCCGAACTGCTCAAAATTTCCGCTACCGGTTCTCCAGAACCTGTTGGATTTCACCCCTGCTTTATACAAATTAATGGTGAAATCAGATTTGGAATAATTGTACAGTTCTGAATATTATATAGCTAAACGAAGAATATTAAGGTATTAATATTATGGAGTCGAGGTGTCAAACTCAAGGCCCGGGGGCCAGATCTGGCCCACAGGGTGCTTAGATCTGGCCCGTGGGGCCGCCCTGGAAACAGTGAAGAATTGGCCTGCAGTGCCTCTGCCAGTGAAAACGGAGCTAGAGAGGGCTGCTTGCTCGGGAGCCCATTTTCTCTGGCAGAGCACTCGGGCCACTACAGATGCCCCTGATACAAGTGACGTCGAGCTGGCCACACCTACCCTGCCCCCAAGGGCAAACACAAACCTGATGCAGCCCTCAAAGAAATCAAGTTTGACACCCCTGTTATAGAGGATAGAGGATTGACATTATAGAGGATATTATAGAACCAGAAGAAGAGCAAAAAATGGGCAGTCTAAATGACCATGATATGTAGTGTTTCTCTACATGGAAATGCAACAGCTGTTGGAACTGTTTAGGAATGAAATAAGAGAAGGCTTGATAGAGGTATATACAACCATTGACTAAATAATACAGATAAATATTTTGCTCTCTCCCCAAAATCAGATGTTTAGGTCATCCATAGAAAATAAATGCAGAGATTCAGGAAAGACCACAGAAGCTTCCTCCTCCTCCTCTGGTACAGGAATTGACCAACTGGCTTGTCGTGACTAGCCAAAAGTCACTCAGCCAGCTTTCATGCCTAAAGCAGGACTGAAATTAATAATCTCCTGGATTCAGTTCTGGTGCTTTAACCACTATTCCAAACTGGCCTTTTAAATATAACATATAGTTAAATCGTAAAATTGGCTCCAAATAATGAAAGTGACTTCTAATCTGGATGGTTTTAAATGTTGCCTGGGCAGATTTATAGAGAATCAAGTTGTTTGGTTTTAATATTAATGACTATTTACTGACTCATAGACAATATGCCTTAAATATGAGGGGCATATTCTTCCTTATTAATAATCCTAAAATAAAAAATATTGTAGCTACTATGTGCTGCCTTACTGTCATGGGTAATTAAGTAATACATGTGGGTTCTGATAAAGTGATTTGTATATTGTCCAAGGGTGGTGATCACTATTTCCAATTATTGGCTTTTCTCTGCTGTTCACTATTTCTTGCTAGCAGCATATAGTGCCTCATAATCTTCCGCGGAGCGGAAGTTACCAAATTTTATGTAAGTGCAGTAAAGGTTTCCACTGTCCAGTAATGTCCAATTTTAGGGGATGGTGTTTATCTGTGGTGCTTATCTGCTTCGGACAATCAGCATTGTCCAAAGACATTTCCATGGTCATATGGCCAGCATGGCTATGTGCCAAGGCACACAAAATACTATTACCTTCCCACCAAGTAGTACCTATTTATCTACTTGCATTTGCATGCTTTCGAACTGCTAGGTGAGCATGAGTTGGGGTAAGTAACAGCTTACCCCATTGTACAGCGTTTGGGTCTCAAACCTGGGTTGCAAAGTGACAAGCTCAGCATCTTTAATCACTGAGCCATCGTGCCCACCCCGAGCTTTTATAGACATTATTTTAGACTAGTGCTGAAAGACCAACCAATCTATTTCTAAAACTAAGGAACGGAAGATTTATTTTTAATAGTGCGTATTGTTAAAAACAAGACACCCCCTCAACTTTTTCAGTTTTGGACTATATCTAAATCCTGGCTCCAAGGCTAAATCTGGCAGAAATCTTACCCACTTGGATAAGATTGACTTATTAAAAATCTTTATTGCAATAAGAATGAAGCCATACAAATGACTGATTACTCATTGCCAGACAGTATCAAGGTGCATCCATGGTGGTTCAAACTCATTGTTTCTTTCTCCTGCTTTTGCTACAAATTAACAGAGTTGCAGCATTAGGCACAAGGAATTACATAACTGCTCTAGCTGGAGAACCTTGGCCTCCACCTCTACTTGCATAATGGGTAGTGAAAACCACCAATACTGTTAATGCATTGAAGAAGATATGCAAGAATAGTTAAGGAAAAACAAGAGACAGTTTAATCCTGGGGAAGAAGAAGATGTGAGAAACAAACTCAAAATTACTCTGCCTCAAGTCAGTTAGTCTCAAATCTTTATAAATCTGTCAGCCCTTCAAGACCAGCTAAATCAGGAAGCAGACAGCACAAGGATTACAGAAATACTATTTTATTGTTGTAGGGTAATAATAACAAAATCTTAAGAGGTTGATTTGAAGGGCTGACTAGTTTGTAGAGATTTGAGATGAATCAAAATACATATCTATTTTAGTCCAAGCTAAAACATTTAATCATGGTACTATACCAAAATTATAAGCATTCATAATCATATACAGTATATATGTTATTTGCAGTTAACATATTTTATAATGTGAATATGGGATTCCATTTTTCAAGGACAAGTGCTGTATGAAGACTTCACATAAAAAATAAATCAAATACTGTCTTGTGTCCTGTTGCTTTGATTACCTAGTATTCATCACTATTTCATTTGAGCTCTGTTCTCAAACAATTTCTGTAATTTTCATTCCGGTTTACATCAAGGAAGCTTATTCTAAGTGTGTATGCTTTGGAGGACTAAGTTAACTATGACTACTTAGATCTTTGTTTCAATTGCAAGAAACCCCCCCCCTTTTTTTTTTAATAAAAAGTTTTTATTTTCTGATCAAACAAGTATACAATATAAACAATCATTCAAACTATCATCAAGAAAAAGGAAAAAAAAATCAATCCTTGGTAAACTCAATCTTCAACCCCTCCTCACCACCCCCCACCCCCGACTTCCCAGAACAAAAACAGGGCATAGATTTCACCAAACATTCGCTAAAATAAACTAGCTAACTGCAAGATTTAATAACTCCCAAGACCCCTTAACTCCCCTTTTACAATTTCATCAACCTCCCTTTTTATAGACTCAAAGTAGCATGTAATCCAATAACTCTAAGAGTTTTAAAACCATTAACAAATATTAAACATTCAAACCTAAAAACATTTTTCCCCCTCCTACTTTTCTCAAAGTTCAGATATTTTGAAATCTCATAACAAAAAATAAACCTTAGATATTCACTAATTAAATTTCTACATTTCAACATAATTAACCATTAGTACATAAACTAGAAAACCAAAAAGGATTAATCAACCATTAATGCATCATATTTAAAAATCAATATTTAACTTTATACTTTTTCCCCCTCAGTAGTTATAACACCTAAAACATAATCATTTTTAACCATAAGTAGAACAACTGCAAAGCCAAAAGAAAAGATTAATCTTCCATTCTTGCTTTCTTATTTTGAAATCTCATAACAAAAAAATAAACCTTAGGTATTCACTAATTAAATTTCTACATTTTTTAAGTTTCTAAATTTCCCCCCTTCATTATTCCTCCCTCCAACTTTTAAAATTTTGAAAGATAATCATCAACATAATTAACCATTAATACATAAACTAGAAAACCAAAAAGGATTAATCAACCATTAATACATCATATTTAAAAATCAATATTTAACTTTATACTTTTTCCCCCTCAGTAGTTATAACACCTAAAACATAATCATTTTTAACCATGAGTAGAACAACTACAAAGCCAAAAGAAAAGGTTAATCTTCCATTCTTGCTTTCTTTTTATATTTTTTCCAGTCTTTCTGCATCCCTCCTACTTCTATTTTGAGGAGGTTTTTCATTTTAATTTGAGGTTGATGTAACTGCAAAGATTGTCCCCTTTTTGAGAAAATTTCCTCTGATTTAGAGCCCCCAAATTGCCTCTTCATGCTTATATAAATCAGTTCATTCCTTCATCTGTAAAACCAAAGTTTGTCAAGAGTTTGTGAAAAAAGTTCAGTTGTTTCTTTTCTATTAAATGTATAAATGCCACTGGCAAATCTCCTTCGTCTTCTGAAACTTCGAAAGTCTGGTCATTTACTACTTTTTTCCAAACCAAGTCATAATTTTGAAAGATTCTATCAATTTTTCCGAAAAGAGCAGAGAATAAGCTCGAAAATTCTTGAGAAGATTCTTCCACCCTCTCTGCTGCAATCAGAATATCTCCTGAATTCTCATCATGCTCCGTAGTTGTTTTTGTCTCCTCAGTCATTTCTGTTGTTATCCCTTTAAGAATTGCTATTTGATTACTTATAGCTGCAGTATGATTATTCATGGCTTCTTTTATAAATTCTGTAAATTCTGCATCAAAATCCTTATAACTCTGTGAATCAGACAACTGTTTCGTTTCTGACACCTCCAAATAGCTTCCAGCACTTTCAAGATCTCCTTTCTTAGAAGCCATTTTATTTTAAAAAGATTTTCTTTCTTCCCACAACCATAAAATCATAAAGTCACAGCCATCCTCTTGAGCAACTTTCAGCAATTTCTTTATAAATCACCAAACGAAATAATCTTTTCCCAAACAGCTCTTCAAAATCTATTCCAGCAACTTAAAGCCAGTCTCTGAGCACGAGTCTATTAGCAAAGACTTTCCTTTCTAACTTTCACTTTTAAAATCGCAACAAAGAAACACCATCTTAACTTCCAGCTCAGAAAATCCAGTTAGAAACATTGTATCCCCGGAGTTAAGTATTATACTTGCAAAAAGCTTGTCCTCCTGCTTCTGTTCCGCCTGCTTTTTTGAAATCATTTAATCTTCTGTTTGACAGCAGAAATTGGACGCAACGCCTAGCTCTGTAAAAAAAACAACAGAGTCGACTTCCGGTTGGTGACTCGAGGTGTCATGGCGTGGTGAGAGTGATCGCTCTCTCCCACTGCCACTTAACGCAACGTTTTGGGGACCGTTCGAGGTGTGGAAGCCTGGAGGGCTTCGCGGACATTAGTGGGGCTTCGGTGAGCTGAGTGGTGGAGCGCAAACCCACCCGGCGCGACCAATTCCCACTGTCAAGCTAACGGGGCGCGTCTGCCTCTTAATGGCAGACCTGAAGCCACGATAACCAACAAGAGAGGAAGCAAAAATTCCGGGAAAGAGAGGCGAGTGCACCAGTGACCACTTTCTTCAGAGCGCGCTTGAGATCGGAAGATAAAGCCTCGCCAGCCGGGTCTGAGTGGAAGGGCTCAAAAGAGGAAAAAAGCGGCGATTGAAAGAAGGAGGAGGATTGACAGCTAAAAAGATCGCAGACAGGCTGGCAAGAAGGAGGAGGAAAGATCGGCAAGCGGACCAGCGGCACTACCTTTTTGGATTTAATTTGCTGCATAGATCGAGCGCTGAGGACGTGGGGAAGAGATTCTGCTGACTGGAGAGGAGAACGACCGGAAACTTAGGACCGGAAGTGCAACCATACTTGATACCAACGAGAAGAACAACGAAGAGCTAGAGAGGAAAGAAGGAACACCAGGAAGAGAACAACGGAATAATTAAACTTATTTTTACAAGGAGACTTTGAAGAAGCGAGAAGCAGAAGGGTGATATTAAATTAATGTACTTTCCTGCATAGACTCTAATAAGTGTGGTACTCGAAGGGACTAAGAAGACCTGAATTTAAATCTATATTAATATATATTGTCATTACTTCAAAAATAGTTTAAAACTATAATATATACATATTTATTCTTCTTTTTTTTTCTCTTCACATTTAAAGTACTTGAAATATTTATATAAGTATTTAAATCTATTTAAAGCACCTATATATTTAAAGTATTAAAAGTAGTAATATAATATAGCTAATTAATTTATTTAAATACCTGTATAGACATATTAGAACCTACTATTTTCTATTTACTTACTTATCTATATTCCCATTTATATATATATCTATTTAATTATCTACTTATTTATATATCTATTACTTACTTACTTATTTATTGTTGTGCGTATAGAGTGATTATTGATTGATTATTGTGTTTAATACTATTAAGAATTAATTTTATAAAATAGTGATTTAATTTATAACATCAATTAATTAAGTGCTTATTGATCGGGATTAGTCAACAAAGTTAAGTAGTGGGCAGCATAGTGGAGAAAAGGTCGATTATACCATTTCTACTTGTCTTGTAAATTCCTTTAGAACTGTTAAACTAAGCAAGGGAAGTTAATTAGTGGATGACGGTTTGGAGGAATATAGAAAGGATAGTCAAAGAACAGGCGAAAGTGCTCAGGGAGATGACAAGTTTTGCATCCACTGTGGCAAAAACAGGAAAGAAAGTAACCTCTAGCGTTTCAAGTCCCACAATTATAATGTCGTCCCCTGCAACCCCAAAATCGATGGAAGGGCTACCAAAAATTGAGAAAGCATCAGTGATTCCAACAATGCAAGCGATGCAGGCATCACTAGCAATGATTCAAGAGACAATGCTCTTAATGCAAGAGAAAATGTCTAATAATCACCAGGAAATGAAAATAGACATACAAGGCATTGATCAGAAAATGGGCGACATACAACAAGCCATTTTAAAGAACGAACAGAGAATACAAAAAATAGAATCTAAGGTGGAACAACAAGAGAAAGATTT
Source organism: Pituophis catenifer annectens (assembly GCF_029215685.1). Taxonomy (NCBI): domain Eukaryota; kingdom Metazoa; phylum Chordata; class Lepidosauria; order Squamata; family Colubridae; genus Pituophis; species Pituophis catenifer. The sequence continues at coordinate 41,425,659 of NW_027256887.1, read as the reverse complement.
AGAGACAGTAGATCAAAAATTAATGGCCCAGAATAGGGATCTGGAGGAATCTATTATGCAGTTGGAAATGGACAAGGCCTCTTTCTATCTGCGTTTTCAAAACGTTACAGAAGACAAGGACGAAAACTTAGGCCAAGTAATGGTTGAATTAATAGCGGAGGTGCTCCAACAGGATCCAAACGATATAATAAAAGAGTTGGATGAGGTGTATAGAATACAGACGAACTACGCCCGACGGAACAAACTACCCAGAGAGGTACATATAAGGTTCGCACGAAAGAAAGTTAAGGATCTCTTTTATAAAATGGTAAAAGAAGAACCAATTAATTATAAGGAAAAGGAGGTGATTGTCCTGAAGCAAGTGCCGAGGAGGGTAAGAGAACAACGAAGAGACTACAGATTCCTAGCCACACAGTTGAACAAAAGGAATATACTTTTTAGATGGACCTTGCCGGAGGGCATGCTGATTACTTGGCAAGGGAGAAGAATTAAAATTAATAGTCTGGTGGAGGCCCAAGAATTCCTGGACCAACTGAGAGGGTCAGAAGACGAACAAAGTAGCAAAGAGGAGCTGGAAGCTGTTATCACAGAAGAAGAACTCACCCAAAGAAGATCCCAAGAAGAGGTCCCGATGGGGAAAGAGAGCCTAGAGGAGAAAGAAAAGGAAGAGAAAGAAAGTAGAGAAGCAGGGAAAAAACAAAGACCTCAAAGAGCAGTTCGAGCCAATACTAACCTCAAATTCAAGTAAATCAACACAAGGCAAAAAGGATGGACGATTGGAAAATCCTATCGATCAATGTAAATGGACTTAACGATCATAAAAAAAGAAAAACCCTCTTTAACAAATTAGTCATACAAAATGCGGACATAGTCTGTCTTCAGGAGGTACACATTAAACAAGAACATATAAAATATTTGGAACATAAAAAATTGGGGAATCTTTATACCTCTTTAGCCATGAAGAAAAAGAGAGGGGTGGCACTATATATCAGAAAAGAGATGAAGACAGAACTGAAATACGCAGACCCCAAAGGTAGATTACTAATTGTTGAAATTGAGAGGGGCAATTCGGCAATATTAATAGCAGTGATCTATGCCCCAAACAAAAATTTGAAAGAGTTTTATAACAAAACAAGAGAAATAATAAGAGGATTGGATAACAACAATATTTGCATTATCGGGGATTTCAACGGAGTGGCTGATGTGCACAAAGATCACAAAAGACCCAGAGGTCAAAAGAAAATAAGGAAAAATTTACCAAAAACCTTCTTTGACTTAGTGGATGAACTAAACCTTGTAGATATCTGGCGAACACTACATCCCAATAAGAGACAATATACTTTTTATTCTAACCCCAACAAATCATGGTCTAGAATAGACATGATGTGAGTAAGCAGGAACTTGGGTATGGACATTGTGTCAGCGGAAATCTTACCCAATACCTGGGCTGACCATAATCCACTAGAAATCAGATGGAAAAGTAGATATAAGAGAAAAAACACAAGATGGAGAATGAATACACAATTTTTGCGAGACAAAAAAAACATTGATAAAGTCAAGAGGGAGTTAGAAAGCTTTTTTGAAGAAAATGAAAAAGAACCAATGGACCGGGGGATAATCTGGGATACGATGAAGGCCTATTTAAGAGGCCTAATGATATCATATGGAGCATACAGAAATAAAGAGAGGAGAGAAACTCAAAGAATACTGCTAGAAGAACTGGCAAAGGCAGAGAAAGAGGCGCAACAAAACCCTGATAATGAAATAACAAAAGAAAACTGGATGAACATTCGTCATAAACTAAATATAATAGATCAAGAAAAATTAGCATATAACATCAAGAGAACAAAACAATATTATTTCGAGAATGCCAATAAGCCAGGAAGGTGGTTATCCTACAGAATTAAAAAAGAGAGAGAGAAAGGAATTATTCTCCAACTAGAAGACACCAAAGGCCATACCACAACTAAGGAAGAAGAAAAATTGGAAATAGCACGCGAATTCTATGCGTCTTTATATAAAGAAGAAGATATACCCAAAGAGAAAGTAAAACAATATTTATTGGAGGAGGGAATGCCACAGATCGGAGAGGAGGAAAAAGAGATGTTGAACAAAGAGATCACATTAACAGAGTTAAAGACTGCAATTGCCAAATTGAAGAAGAACAAATCTCCAGGCCCGGATGGATTCCCAGGGGAATTATACAAAAATTTAGAATTAGAGGACATTTTACTCCCAAGAATGCTCCAAATTTTTAATGAGGCCTTAACGAAAAATAAAATACCAGAATCTTGGAGAGAGGCCTATATTACACTCCTACCAAAAGAAGGATCGGATACCAAATTGATACAGAATTATAGGCCAATTTCACTTCTCAATATTGACTATAAAATATATATGAACATATTAGCGGAAAGACTAAAAAGAATTCTTAATAAAATAATACATAGCGATCAGAATGGATTCCTCCCAGGGAGGCAAATTAGGAATAATACAAGGATGATTCTGGATGTGATAGAATATTACGAGGAACACCCGGATAAAGAGGTGGCATTAGTTTTTCTAGACGCACAGAAGGCCTTCGACAATTTGAATTGGGAGTTTATAAAGCAACAACTGAACATAATGGGATTTGGACAAAATTTTACAAATACAATAAACACAATTTATGAGAAGCAAAGGGCCAATATTTTAGTAAACGGTGAACTCACTAAAACATTTCAGATCAGTAAAGGAGTAAGACAGGGATGCCCAATGTCACCACTCCTGTATATATTGGCACTAGAAGTGCTATTGAAGAAGATTAGAGAGAGTGAACAAATCAAAGGGCTTAAAATCAGGAAGGAAACATATAAAGTTCAAGCGTTTGCGGACGATGTTGTTCTAATTATGGAAGAACCGGTGGAAACAGGTATACAAGTATTGGAAACACTCGATAAATATGGAGAAGTAGCAGGACTCAAATTAAATAAATCTAAAACTAAAATGCTCACCAAAAACATGACGAAAAACCAGAAAGAAGCCCTGGAGGAATCTATGGGAATCCAAATTGTGAAAAAAGTTAAATATTTAGGAGTATGGATCTCAACAAAATACCTGGCCCTCAAAGAGGACAATTATGTCCCCTTGGTAAAAAGCATAAAACAAGATTTAGAGAAGTGGGGGAAGTTGCAAATTTCCTTCCTTGGGAGGATAGCGACAATTAAAATGAGCATTTTACCCAAATTGTTGTACCTGTTCCAAACAGCGCCAATTAAATTAGATAAAAAACTTTTCAGTGAACTTAATGTTACTATTAGGAAGTTTATTTGGGGAGGAAAAAAACCAAGAATAGCAATTAGGAGCTTACAAGATAAAAAAAATAGAGGAGGGCTCGGATTACCAATATGGGAAACATATCACAAAGCAGCAATTCTTGTTTGGTTAAAAGAATGGGCGACATTAGCAAACAAAAGAATCCTAACACTAGAAGGGCACGATCTCCAGATGGGCTGGCATGCTTATTTATGGGAAACGGGGAAAAAAACCAAAACATATTTCAACAAACATAAATTGAGGGACATATTGAAGTCAACGTGGGAAGAAATAAGACGAAAACATTACACCAAAATTCCCAGCTGGCTCTCAACCATGGAGGCGATAATTTACCCGAATGTTCTGGACCATGGTAAAACTGTAAAATATAAAGAAATCCTAGATGAGGCAGGGAACCTCAAAACATTAGAACAATTAAAAGAACAAGGCACTTTTGTTGAATGGTGGACATACGCACAGATAAAATCAAGATACAAAAAAGATAAAGAACAATACGGCATAGAAATGGGAAGTAAAGATTTTGATAAAATTTGGATGGGTACAGATAATAAATTATTAGCTAAAATGTACAATTACTTAGTGGAATATGACCTGATGGAAGAAGTGGTTAAAGGCCCAATGCTAGCATGGGCCAAAAATATTGGGAAAAATATAAATCTGGAAGAATGGGATCAAATATGGAACAACAATATAAAACTCACCAAGGCAACTACTTACAAGGAGAACCAGTATAAGATGATTTATAGGTGGCACCTAGCACCAGCTAGGATTGCCAAGATTTACTCTAACTCAAATCCAAAATGTTGGAAGTGTGGACACCAGCAAGGTACTTTTTACCACTGCTGGTGGACCTGCTCTCAAGCAAAAAAGTATTGGAAGATGATTTGCAATTGGCTTTCAGAAATAATAGGTGAAACCTTTGAATTAGACCCTAAAATACTTCTCCTGGGAATTCTTAAGACGGAAATGGCAAAAAAGAAGAAATGCTTGGCAGTGCATATAATAACAGCAGCAAGAATCGCTTTCGCTCAACAATGGAAAGAGAAAAAAATACCAACTAAGGAACAAGTAATCGGCAAAATAATGGATTGTGCCGAGATGAATAAACTAACATTAGAAATCAATGACAGAGAAGATTCAGATTATTACAGCATATGGGATAAGTGGTACGGGTGGTTAGAGAAGAGGAAATTGAAATAAAAAGGAAAGAGACCAGAGCAAGTACAAGAAATAGTAAAATGAAATAGTAAGAGAAGATGTACTGTGGATGGTAGGAAATACAATAAGGCAAGGAAAGGTTACATGGGTAAGCAAAAGATATAATTTATGTATTTACTAATTCATTGTTAAAGATTATTATAAATATATATACTAAAAATGATATGAGACCACAATTTTTTTTTCTTATTTTTTTTTTTTTATTACCATGTAACTGGTTTGCAAAGATTATCTATTTATGCATAATATGTAATCTGTATTTATTTCTTTTTCCATACTATGTAACCGGATGGCTAAAAATTGTACTATTATAACTTCTTACAATAAAATATTAAAAAAAAAAAAAAAAAAAACAACAACAACAGAGTCCCCCCGGATCCGGAGCTTCAGTGGGCTGAACGGGGAGCTCTCGCCCTCCTAACCCCTGGAATTAATCCAGGGGTTTTCGGGGAGCTCTACCCTCACCCACCTGCTCTCCTCCCCTTCTTTTCCTGAAGGGGAGATTTTCAAGCCGTTTGACAGCTGATTAACGCTGTCAGAACGGCTCAACGGAATCACGGGGGCGGCGGTCTAAAAAGACCGTCAATGGCGCTGCAGAGCCAACCCGGAAGCCCCTCAAGGAAAAAAAAAAAACCCTTTTGAAGTGAAGTTTTTGTATTAAATAAAAAGTATTATATGTAGGAAAACCCTGTAAAATAGATGAAGCTTGTAAGATACCTGAAGTCTATTTTATAACAGAGAAAGATTTTCCTTGAAATAATTCAGCTTGTTACCATTGTTGTCAAAGAACCACATTTAAATAACTTAGTTAATCCAAATTATATATTCAGGAAGCAATTGGTTTTAGGCCAATGATACAGTGTTAACTTCCTTTTCTAGGATATTATTTTGAAAATTGGAGGAGAGATTTGTGAGTTGTAAAATGTGATGTACCCATTTTGCTTCATTACAACATATGTTCTTCAAATACCTAGGAGAAATTCCATTAGAAGATCTATTGTACTGGTTAATGCAATCTCATTAGAGATTTGCAGAATGCATTCTTCAGCATAAATCTTTCACTCCATTTTTACTCACTGGATTGCAAAAATTCACTGCCATTGATTTCCAAAGTTGATAAATTTTCTATTATCTATACAATGTCCCAGGGACTTAATTTCAGCAGCTGTTTGACTGCAGCAGTTCTTTTCTGTCATTCTCTTGTGTCATTATTAAGAACCTCATAGGGCTTCATTTCAGATCTTGGAACAGGTGCAGCATTATTCTTGAAAAGACATGTTCTATAAATTAAACTGTAAATTCGATTGTCTGTCTGTTAAAAATAGAGGCCATTAAAATGTTACTGGGATTTAAAGTTCCCCAATATCCTCTTGTTCTTTCTGTTCCTTATTCCACAGATAGTTTACAATCTTGTATCATGAGTGTCCTGTGGCATATAATGAATACTGAAATATGTGTAATGTGTACAATCTCCAGTCCCATATTGTAAATTGGTTGCAGATAGGTGTTCTGTTGAAGGCCCTCTACTCTCATGTAATGCAAAAGCATTATACAATATTGATATTGGCATTATGGAATCAGTTATTTCTTATTCAGTGTTGTTGTTGATGTTACAACCTCTTTAATCTCAAAATTGCAATATGATTCAACTGGAAAAGAAAGCTTTAAAACGTGTAGTATTGAATATTCTCTTCTCTTTTTTGTTCTGCTTTTTGGACCAAAAAAAAAAAAAAAATGAACTCAAAATCTGACTCCTTCAAAGATATACTGGTTATTTTTTGTATTACTTTTCATGCATAGAAATATAAGAGTTTGAATCAATGTGAATTCTTGGTTAAGTTTTGTCCTATGTTCTTTAAAATTTATTTGCTGCTATTGTAGACCCTTGCTGCAGATCGGTGTATTTCCAGTATTAATTAGCTGTGGTGATGCAGTGGTTAGAATGCAGTATTGACATCTTGACTCTGCCTACTGCCAGGAGCTTGATCCTGACTGGCTCAAGTATGACTCAGCCTTCCATCCTTATGAGGTTAGTAAAATGAGGACCCAGATTGTTGGGGGCAATATGTTGACATTGTAAAATGCTTAGAGAGGGCTGTAAAGCACTATAAAGTGGTATATAAGTCTAAGTGCTGTTGTTATTGCTATCTACTTATAGAAGACTTGACTGTTGTCCTGCCTTAAAGATAGCGTTTGGTAGACGGGCTGTGTTTTGTGGAGTATTTTTCGGTAAATGATATATGGACAAGATAAGAAAAAAAAAGCAAACAATTTCCCCTTAGCTTGGAAGAAGGTTGCATAGTTTTGGTTTTCCCAAAATTATGGCACAGCTCCTTCCAATGGCATTTCTTTTGAAAGTCATAAATAATTTCCTGTGATTAACATATGTTTTTGTTACTTATTTTTATCTAGTTCTATCACCATTCTTTTATTTTAGCCATTTAATGGGATTTTAAAGATGATTTTATTATGGATCATTATAATGGATGAAATGGTTGAAAATGGATGGTGATTGATGAAATTTCTAAATTTAGCTATCATGTATGCAGAAATGCATGCTTATATGTATACTCACTCCTTTGTGAGGTATTCCCACTGAATATAATGGGACTGTCTGAGCAGATATGCCAACCTGGTTTGAATTTTTTTATCTAGAATATATTGAAAGTTAACTAATTTAATTGTAGGTTGTTTTTGGTTTTTTCATGCAGTACCTCATGCAAGGAGAGCAAAAATCATATTCAGGAACTGTCTGAAATATAGGCATTGTAAGAGCCTTTGGCAAATTGCAGTAACTGAAATGTTCTCATTTTAATAGATTTTAGCAATACATTTTAGTAATGTTTCATATTTTTTGGCAATATTGAGTTGCATATAAAGCTAGGCAGATTTCTTTTTGCCTTTTGAAAACAAAAATATCTAGACAAGTGGTTTGAAATAATAAAATTTATTCCAAGGTATTAGGTCTCTCAGATCTTTACTATGATGATAGGTTTCTGGGACCCAAATCAATTGATATTTTCCCCCCACATAATGAATAAAAGTCCCTTTCTCAAAGAAAATATTTGATGTATTTCGGTTGAAGATTTCTTGTCTAAATATACAAGTGTTTGTTCTAACACTGCTATTTATAAATGAAAGGTAGGGGATTAGGATGACATGCAATTCTGCATTTCAGATTTCTGCTTGAGCACAGTTCTTCAATCACTCTTCCTTCTGAAACCTCTGGAAGTTTTCCAAACACTCGAGAACATATTTGGACTAGGAACATTGTGACTTCAAAATTATGAAATTGATAGAAACATCCAGATCAGGCTGTGTGATTTTTGGAACTGCTTTATGGGTTTTATATACAGTATATGCTCAAGTCAATCGAATCACACAAATTGATTGATTGTAATCATGAGCTATCCTGAGCCCTTAATTGACAGTGTGATGCATGCAGTTAAAGCCAAGCAATAAAATCAATACAACCAATAATGCCAAAAATACAAGTACAATAAAATAGAGCAGCACAAATAGAAAGTTCCAATCAGATGAAAACAGCAACATGACAGAACAAACAAAAATGTAGAACAAAGAAACCTGCCATAAATAGTCTGAGACACTACTTTAGAGAATAAGAGAGACAAAATATAACTTGCTTATAAAGCATATAATAAATTAAACTCCTTGATGTAACAGCAATATTTTTGCCTGGTACTGAAAACTCTTAAGGAATATAGCAGACGAACTATTCCAGATATATTAGACTTCCAAAGTCTCTAATCCCACTAGTTAAGAGGGCTGTTTTAGAGAAAATAGTTCCCCAAATAGCCATTCAATGAATGTCAATATGAGGTGTTTTTAGAGCAGACCGATGATGATGATGATGTCAAGATATGGGTACGCAAATCTACAATTTCAATTGTACCTTAAAAAGCCCCTGAAACCAGTGAAGCTGAAACAATGTTGGCATATGGCATAATATGATTATATATACCAGCTAAAGATAGCAATTTTGTGTTGTATTTGGTATACCAAATGAAATTTACACAAATACATATTGCAGAACCTGCTTACTAAAAGACTTTATAAATGAAATCAAAAGATATATTAACTTTTTGTTTTAATATTGTGATATATTTTAAAATGAATATAGAGCTGGAAACTGTACGTTGTGAAAAAATATTTGATACCAAGAATAGAAATTTTACTCTTTCTAAACTCTGGAATCTTGGCCTGGCAAAAAAATTGCTAAGTTTCAAATATATTCACAAATACATAGTTTAAAGTGCTTTCATTCACTTAACTCACGCTGTGGGAGAAACAGAGTAATAGATTGGCTTGAGGGAAATACCTTGTGACTACAGTAATTGCTTCTTTCTTATGTGAATCTGTCTTCTTATTAGGATCCAAGATGGCACTGCCGAAGGCTGCTTCAGTGAAATGCTCTCTAATGGTTTCTTTATTTTTAATTATTCTCTGCAACTCTCTATGGATTTCTTACTCACGAGACCATCTGCTAAAAATTAAGCAACGTTTAAGCAAAATTAAGGAGCAGTTTTTTGTGATCTCTCCCTCCCCCTGTCTTTACAAATGCGGAGGAGATTCTAACACAGGAAGAAGCAATTTCCCCGGAGCTATGGATTACCAAAAAAAACAAATGGAAAAAGCGAAGAAAGAAAAGTAAAAGGGCGGGGATTTTAAACAGATTAAAGAATAGGAGAAATAAAACTCCTCTGCCCTCAATTTTTCTAACCAACTTATGTTCACTTGCTAATAAGATGGATGAAATACTCCTTTTAAACAGATTCAATTCTGATTTTTACAATTCAGCAGTCCTATGCTTCTCTGAAACCTGGTTAAATGAATCAATTGAAGAGAGCAGCCTGCATATCCCAGTGTTTCAGATTCAACGATCAGACAGAATTGCAGAAACATCTGGTAAAAAGAAGGGAGGAGGCTTATATATATATGCTTATATATATATGCTTATATATATATGCTTATATATATATGCTTATATATCAACAACAGCTGGTCTCAGGATATAACTATAATATATACATTCTGTGATGAAAACCTAGAGACATTAATTATCAACTGCAAACCATACTATTCGCCTCGTGAATTTTCCTCATTTCTTCTAATTGCTGTTTATGTCCCACCATAAACCTGTGTAAACAAGGCATTACGAACTCTAGCTGACCAAATTATGGAGGTTGAAGCCAAATACCCTGATTCACTGGCCATTATTTTGGGAGATCTAAACAAGGCAAACTTAAGGAAAGAGCTACCAAAATACTTTCAGCATGTCAATTGTCCCACTAGAGGCCAGAATACTTTAGACCATTGCTACACAACACTAAAAGATGCTTATCGGTCCTTACCACGAGCAGCTGTGGGACACTTTGATCATTGCATGATTCACCTTCTACCTGCTTACAGGCAAAGACTTAAAACCACAAAACCAGAGGTGAAACGCTCCCGGTTCAGACTGGATCGCCCAGTCCGGTAGTGATGGAGGCAGGTGGTTTGGAGAACCGGTAGCAAAAATCCCTGCCCCCCACATTGCCCAGCTGAGCCGCGCAATCATCAGAGGCTTTTTTTTTATTTTTAAAAGCATTTTTTCTACAACCTTTTTGGCCGAAAAAATGCTTTTAAAAGTTAAAAACAAAGCCTCTGCTGATCGCGCGGCTCAGCTGGGATCATCAGAGGCTTTAAAAGCATTTTTTTTACAACCTCTTCAGCCGAAGAGGTTGTAGAAAAGATGGTTTTAAAAGTTAAAAAAAAAAAGTTGGCCATGCCCACTCAATCATATTACCCCCCCCCACCAAGCCACGCCCACAGAACCGGTAGTAACAAATTTTACATTTCACCACTGCACAAAACCAACAATTAAATCAGTGAAGACCTGGCAAAGTTAAAGCTACAGGCCTGCCTTGACTGCACTGATTGGAATGTTTTTGAAAGTACCTCTGCAGATTTAAATGAACTCATAGAGACTGTAACATCATATGTCAGCTTCTATGAAGACCTATGTGTACCCACCAGGAACTTGCAAATATGCAGTAACAACAAATCTTGGTTCACTGCTAAACTTAAGCAGCTACGTCGTTCCAAAGAGGAAGCCTACAAAAAAGGTGATAAAATGCTGTACAATTGGGCCAGAAATATATTAATAAGGGAGATAAGAGCAGCAAAAAAGAAGCTACTATGAAAAGCTAAGGAATCAGTTCTCAACAAATGAACCAGCAAACATGTGGAAAACTTTTAAAAATATCACCAGCTATGGCAAACCTCCTTCCCAGGCTGAAGGAAATCTTTTTTTTTTTTTTTTTTACTGCAGGTTTGAAAGGAAACTACAGCCATCTATCTCCACAACCCCCATCTCAGACACACCAAGAACAGCCAAGCCTTCTACAACTGACCCCATCCCATTGGGTTCACCACCTCTAGTGATCACAGAAAAGGAAGTGTAAGACCTATTTCACAGACAAAAGCCAGGAACAGCTCCAGGCCCAGACAAGATAACTCCTTCTTGCTTAAAAGTCTGTGCTGACCAATTGGCCCCCATCTTCACCCATATCTTCAATAAATCACTAGAGATGTACTATGTTCCTTTTTGCTTCAAATGCTCTACTATCATCCCAGTGCCGAAGAAGCCCACCATCAAGGAACTGAACGACTACAGACCAGTTGCTCTAACATCTGTAGTCATGAAAACCTTTGAAAGGCTAGTGCTGTCCCACTTGAAAACCATCACGGATCCACTGTTAGACCCCTTGCAATTTGCATACGGAACAAATAGATCGACAGATGATGCTGTTAATATGGTTCTGCACTACATCCTACAACATCTTGAATCTCCAAAGACCTATGCAAAGGTCTTCTTTGTAGACTTTAGTTCAGCATTCAATACCATCATTCCAGACACACTTCTAACTAAGCTAAACCAGCTACAGGTACCTGAACACACTTGCAAGTGGATCATAAGCTTCCTAACAAACAGGAAGCAGCAGGTGAAGCTAAGCAGAATCACATCAGATACCTGTACAATTAGCACAGGGGCCCCCCAAGGCTGTGTGCTCTCCCCACTTCTCTCTGTATACCAATGACTGCATCTCTAAAGATCCATCTGTTAAACTACTTAAGTTCGCAGATGACACAACAATGATCGGTCTCATTTGAGACAATGATGAATCCACATATAGACGGAGGTTGAACAACTAGCCTCGTGGTGTGACTGGAACAATCTGGAACTGAACACACTCAAAACTGTAAAAATGGTGGTAGACTTTAGGAGAAACCCTTCCATACTTCCACCTCTCACAATACTAGACAACATAGTATCAACAGTAGAGACCTTCAAATTTCTAGGTTCTACCATATCGCAAGATCTAAAATGGACAGCTAACATCAAAAACGTCATCAAAAAAGCACAACAAAGAATATTCTTTCTGCGCCAACTCAGAAAGCTCAAACTGCCCAAGGAAGCTGCTGATACAATTCTACAGAGGAACTATTGAGTCTGTCATCTGCACCTCTATAACTGTCTGGTTTGGCTCTGCAACCCAACAAGACAGACACAGACTTCAGAGGATAATTAGAACTGCAGAAAAAAACAATTGCTACCAGCCTGCCTTCCATTGAGGACCTGTATACTGCATGAGTCAAAAAGGGCTGTGAAAATATTTACAGATCCCTCACATCCTGGACATAAACTGTTTCAACTCCTACCCTCAAAACGACACTATAGAGCACTGCACACCAGAACAACTAGACATAAGAATAGTTTTTTCCCGAATGCCATCACTCTGCTAAACAAATAATTCCCTCAACATTGTCAAACTATTTACTAAGTCTGCACTACTATTAATCTTCTCATCGTTCCCATCACCCATCTCCTTCCACTTATGCCTGTATGACTGTAACTTTGTTGCTTGTATCCTTACGATTTATATTGATATTGTTTCCTGATTGCTTATTTGTATCCTATGACTATCATTAAGTGTTGTACCTTATGATACTTGATGAATGTATCTTTTCTTTTATGTACACTGAAAGCATATGCACCAAGACAAATTCCTTGTGTGTCCAATCACACTTGGCCAATAAAAAATTCTATTCTATTCTATTCTATTCTATTCTATTCTATTCTATTCTATTCTATTCTATTCTATTCTATTCCATTCCATTCCATTCCATTCCATTCCATTCCATTCCATTCCATTCCATTCCATTCCATTCCATTCCATTCCATTCTATTCTATTCTATTCTATTCTATTCTACTCTATTCTAAGAATCAAGGGGAAGGCATCAATTGGAGAACAAGATCCTGCAAAAAGTTGTTGCATAAGTAAACTTAATGCAGCATTTTTAAAAAGTCAGTGAAGCCTTAATACCAAATGCCTGAACAGTTCCAAGCTGAATCAATAGTTTTAATACTGTGTCCAAACACTATTTACTTTAATTAGCAGTCTTGAGCCTCCAGGAGTAAAAAGAAAAGACCAAATGTTCATGCTCAGATTCTATAATGTATTATTTTATATGTTTGTTATGATGCTCACAGCCTGGAAGGCGCTCTCTCTTCTTCATTAACTTTGAATAATTTCATTTCATATCAAGATGCTTTTCAGCTTTGCATCATCATCACAATCAATTCTTATTGTTTTGTGGGACAAGTTGTGCTACCATTTACCATTTGTCAAATTTCTGCCTTGTTGGCTTGCTCTAGCCTCTGGGCTCCTGTCTCAAATAATTAACACTGGCCTAAAGGGATTGTTGCTAAATCCAGCAATTTATAAGTATGCTGAGCTATTGTTTTTCTGTAAAAATCCTGCTGAATTAGTATTACACAAACAGGTTGTCTTTCAGAATTATACATTATCCTTTATTATTTCCTCTTCCTCTTCCCCTCCTCCTCCTCCTCCTCCTCCAACATCCAGTAATGGCTATCTCTTAATTGCAGTTTTACAAGGGGCTGGATGAGAGGAGGCTAAACATGCCTGGTACAGAATTCGAAGTACTACACATAAATACAGGTGGTCCTTGACTTAATAACAGTTTCTTTAGTGACTGTTCAAAGTTACAATGGCACTGAAAAAAGTGACTTATGACCATTTTTTCACACTTATGACTGTTGCAGCATCCCCATGGTCACATGATTTACATTCAGATGCTTGACAACTGGTTCATATTTTGACGGTTGTGTCATGTGACCATCTTTTGCAACTTTCTGACAAGCAAAGTGCACAGATTCAGTATAGGTCAAGTATTGGCAACCTGCAGCTCTGGAGCTGCATGCAGCTCTTTTGGCTCTCTGCTGTGGCTCCCTGCTCAACTGGATCCCACCACTGGCTGGCCCTGCCCCTTCCCTTCCAGTCACTCGTCGCCTGGCCTGAGAAGGTAAGGGGGATGGTGGGGGATGGAGAAGTGACTGGAGCTGATTCTCTGGTGTCTCATCTCTTGCTGGGTCTCATGGGTGCTTCTTCTGGTCCTTGGTGTTGGGCATGCCTTGGTCGCTTGTGGAGACACGCGACCTGCTCTCTGCCCCGAGACACTGGCTTGACCTGGCTGCGGCTGACTCCGGCTTGTTAACATGAGGGCTGGCAGTATGGGAATGGGATCCGGAAGGAGGGGACGACGGAAAGGGGCAGGCCCACAGTACCCAGCTGCAGCTTTAAATCTTGCATGGGGGACTTTCGCTGCCTGGAGGACACTTTTCAATCAACGCCACCTGCGGCACCGCTCAACTGGAGGAAAATAGAAGCTCACGGCAGCAAAAAAGGGGGGCTGGCCCCACTGAAACTCACATGCCCACCCCAGGGGTCAGGCTTAGAGAAAGCCGGAGCACTCTCACCAAAGACACTCACCCTCAGCTGGTCAACCCGCTTTGGTCGAGCCTGGCTGCTCACTTGAGGACGGTCTCCCTACTTGTGTGCCAACCCTGCCACAGCTGGCCAGAGAGTCGCAACAGGAGGAGGAGGGTGACCTTTGGCGAATGAGGGTGAGCCTCTGTGGCTCACACTCGCTCCTCAGCCAGCCCGGATTTCCAAAAAGTTGCCAAGAAGCAAGAAAAGGAGTAGCAAAGAGCCCCAAGGAGAGCTCGCTGGGTCGGCCCAGCCTCGGCTTTTTGAGAGAGAGAGAAGACACACACAGAGAGAAACAGAGAGAGAGAGAGAGAGAGAGAAACACACACACACACACAGAGAAAGGGAGAGACAGACAGAGACAGACAGAGACAGAGAAACAAAGAGAGAGAGAAACACACACAGAGAAACAGAGAGAGAGAGAGAAACAGAAAGAGTGAGAAAGACAGAGAAGGAGCCTAGATAACTCTGCAGACAAGGCACTGTAATTTAACACCAGCTGTCTGCAATTAAAGTAAGTTCGAATCTTGCCAGGCTCAAGGTTGACTCAGCCTTCCATCCTTTCTAAGGTAGGTAAATTGAGGACCCAGTTTGTGGGGGCAATAAGCTGACTTTGTATAAAATACACAAAAGTATAAAGGCTATTGCTTAACGCACTGTAAGCCGCCCTGAGTCTCCGGAGAAGGGCAGCATATAAATCAAATTTAAAAAAAAAAAAAGAGAGAGAGAGAGACACAGAGAGAGACAGAGAGAGAGAGAGGAAAAGGTGAACAACATTTTTACAGGACTTAAATAGACATTGAGTATTTTATTTGAAAGTAACCTTCAACCCAGCATCTTTTGTTCGGAGTTCAAAATGTTTTTGTTGCATGCAGAAATAAAAATCTATAGCAGTTCATTGATTTCATAAATGCAACACACTTTATATTTTTTATACATAGCATAAAGATAAAAAATGATATATGCAGTGTTATCTTCATTTTAGTTGTCAATAGGGTTTTGTGGCTCCCGGTGTTTTTTAACAACCGGTTCTCTGCCCTAATGACCGGCTGGGTAGGCATGGCTGGGGGGCGGTGTCATGTGACTGGGTGGCAGTGAGTGATGTTGAGTTGGCCACACCCATCCAGGTTTTGTGACTCCTGGGGTTTTGTTTTCAGTGGGAAACAGGTCCAAATGGCTCTTTGAGTGTTTAAGTTTGCAGACCCCTGGTACAGGTTGTACATCGTCAACTGTGAGAAAGATCTTGGAGTCGTAGTAGACGATCACTTAAATATCACCCAGCAGTGTGCTACAGCTGCCAAAAAAGCCAACACAGTTCTAGGCTGTGTTAATAGAGGAATAGAATCAAGATCACATGAAGTGTAAATATCACCTTATAATGCCTTGGTAAGGTCACACTTGGAATACTGCATCCAGTTTTGGTTGCCATGATGTAAAAAATATATTAAGACTCTAGAAAGAGTGCAGAGAAGAACAACGAAGATGATTAGGGGACTGGAGGCTAAAACATATGAAGAATAGTTGCAGGAACTGGGTATGTCTAGTTTAATGAAAAGAAGGACGAGAAGTATCATGATAGCAATGTTCCAATATCTCAGGGGCTGCCACAAAGAAGAGGCTGTCAAGCTATTCTCCAAAGCACTTGAGCCCAGGACAAGAAGCAATGGATGGAAACTGATCAAGGAGAAATGCAACCTAGAACTAAGAAGAAATTTCCTGATAGTTAGAACAATTAATCAGTGGAACAACTTGCCTCCAGAAGTTGTGAATGTTCCAACAATGGAAGTTTTTAAAAAAAGATTGGAAAAGCATTTGTCTGAAGTGGTATATGGTTTCCTGCCTGAACAGGGGTTGGACTAGAAGACCTCCAAGGTCCCTTCCAACTCCTATTCTATTCTATTCTATTCTATTCTATTCTATTCTATTCTATTCTATTCTATTCTATTCTATTCTATTCTATTCTATTCTATTCCCATTCCCATTCCCATTCTATTCTATTATTCTATTCTTTGTCAATGGGGAAACCAGATGCACTTAACAACTGTTATTAATTTAATAACTGGAATAATTCACTTTAAAATGTGGCAAGAAAAGTTGTAAAATGAGACATAATTCACTTCACAAAATTCTGGGCTCAATTGTGCTCATAAATCGAGGACTACCTGTAGATGGGATTTGGATTGTGTTTCTTAAATAGCAGTCTTGATTTTGAAGTGCAAAGACATGTCAGAAGTTATAATAATGTACAGAGCAGTTCTGCTTTTCAAAAAAAAAAAAAAATCTCTCACCTGGGCCATAAGAATAATTGGATGCATCTTTGATATTTCTTTGCATCCCAACTAAATAATTCAAGACAATTCCAAATTGAACTAATGAATTGTGGCATAAGATTAGTAATCATATTTTGAGGTTTCATCAAGTTTAAATTTGGAGTTGCTTATTTTCTCAGCAAATATAAAAAATATTCATATATTGAACAAGTTTGCTCAGGCACAAGGTACATAAGAATATTTGTGTAACTTTGAATTTGTAGATGGGCAACAAAAAGTATTCTTTGATGAAAGAGAAATCTAGAACCATTTCCCTATTCCAGTTTCTATGAACTAAATTTCTCTTGAGTAAGTTTTGGAGGTGATAACTTATATGTAAAACCCAGTTTCAGAAAAAGCTAACCTAAGAATGATTTCATACCAAGATAATGGTCCCAATATATTGTGCTCATCTGTCTCAACTATATATTTATTTGCTTCTCTGTCTCATCTGTGCTCCAAAATATACTGTACTTTGAAGAGTAGAAGTTTGATCCAAGCAACAATCCTATATTAGTGTTATTTTCAGATTTTTTAACTTCCATTGTGGATCACAACCTAGTTAAATTCAGTTGTTAATGGAAGAAATATATACTTTTTGAGTGTAACTGAGATGATGTTAATGATATGGTTCCCTATCCATCACACTACCAGTATTGCCTAGTGTATATTAGTGATGGTATATTGAAATGACTTTGGGAGATAGGAGGAAAATCTGAACCTTAGGCAGTGGTCTGATAAAAAGCAGCTCAGTCCAGAGGTGAAAAAAAAAAAAGAAAAGCATGGAAAGCATTTCAGAAGGGACTCTTCCTAGTTTTCTAGAAACTAAAAAGAGAAGAGAGGGAAATAGTTTCAGTCTTGCAAGATTCTATTTAATGTAACCTTACAATATAGATAAAGCTGATCATCATGGTTGGGATTCTTGTCTAAACTATTTTAAAAGGGTAAAACTATGTAATATCTTGCATCAATATCATATTATAATAACTCCAAATCTTCTTAAATTGAATTATGTTTTGGTTTAGCACATACCGTGTTTCCCTGAAAATAAGTCCCTGTCTTATATTTTTTTTAACCCCAAAATAAGCGCTTGGCCTTATTTTCGGGGAGGTCTTATTATTTTGGGGTGCGTGGAGCAAGATGGGGCTCCTGTTGCTGTTTTACCTGATTTCCAGCTCTGCATTTAAATATTTTTGGGTAGGGCTTATTTTTGGGGGAAGGCTTATTTTAGTGCATGCGCTCAAAAGCCTGATTGGGCTTATTATCAGGGGATGTCTTATTTTGGGGGAAACAGGGTAGTATTTAGGTTATAACTAGGCTACCTGTGACTCATTGTTCATTGTTTCAGAGAGATATATATTTTTTTTCCATATACTTTATTGAGTTTTAAAAAAAGTTTTTTTTAAAAAATAAAATATCAAATCTCAGGTAACATCTGAGGTATCATGCGATTACATATATACAGTATATACACAGCAAGTATCTTCAAATCAATCATTATTATTAATCATTTTTAGAAATAGGTATATCCTTATAGTCATATTCTATTATTCCACCATATGTACCACCTTTGCCATACTGCCTTAAATTTTGAATTTTCCTCATCTTTGAGCATACTGGTTAATTTCGCCATTTCTGCACATTCCAAAATTTTATTTATTATTATCACCTCTGGAGGGACTTGTTTATCCTTCCAATATTTTGCGAAGGTTAATCTGGCCGCTGTTATGATATGTATTATTAGTTGTGTCTTGTCCTTAGAGAACCCGTCTCCCGTCATTCCCAATAGGAAAGTTTCTGGAGAGAATTCTATATCTTCTTCTACTATTTCCTGCAGCCAGGTTCGTATTTTTGTCCAGAACTTCTTTGTCTCTGAGCAGGACCACCACATATGAAAGAAGGTGCCAATCTCCTTTCCACACTTCCAACAAATTCCTGAGGCATTAGGAAATATTTTTGCTAATCTAGCTGGGGCTAGATACCATCTATGAAATATTTTGTAGTGGTTCTCCCTATAAGTAACAGATTTAGTAAAATTATAATTTCTATTCCAAGCCTCCTCCCAATCATTAAAATTTAGTCTGTGGCCAATATTTTTTTCCCAAATGCTTAGTTGGTTCCTCGCTATCCCTTCTGCTCTGTCTTCGCCTAATAAGAGGTTATAGAATCTGGCTAGCATTTTCTTTTCCATTCCCAGGATAATTTTATCTAAATTGTTGTACTTCATCTCTATCCCAAATTGATCCCTATCTTTTTGATATCTAGAGCTTATCTGCATGTAACTCCACCAGTCCAAATTAAAGCCTTGATTGTTTAAAGTTTCTCGAGGTCTAAGGGTACCATTTCCATCTAGTATGTCTTTGTACGTGCCAAATTTTCCAATATCCCTTTTATTAGCAGCAAGCAACGCCTCTGTAATTGAGAGCCAAATTGGAATTTTGGTATAAAATCTTTGTCTAATTTCTTCCCATGTTTGGATCAGAGTCTCTCTTAATTTGTGTCTGTGAAAATGTAATTTCTTTTTATTCTTTGGACCCCATAAATAAGCATGCCAGCCTGCCTGTAGATCGTGGCCTTCTAATGTCAGAATTCTCTTATTTTGTAATGTGACCCAATCTTTGATCCATACTAATTTGGCCGCGTTCTGATATAATTGCCAATCCGGTAATCTGAAGCCGCCCATGTTTCTTTTCCCTTGCAGCGTTTTATATGCAATTCTTGCCTTCTTCCCTTCCCACAAAAAATCTCGCACCTTCCTTTCCAAATCTAGAAAATATTTTTTATCCAGGTTCACCGGAATGGTTTGAAACAGAAATATGATTTTAGGAAGAATATTCATTTTAATTGCTGAGATCTTACCTGTAAAGGATAATTTTAGTTTCTTCCATCTATCTATATCCTGTTTTATTTTTTGTAGTAATGGATTATAATTGTCCTCTTTTAAGGAGGAATACCTTACAGTGATCCAGATTCCCAGATATTTTATCTTCTTTGTTATTTGCAGTTCCAGGGACTTTTCTAACCGCTTCTTGTTCATCTCATCCATATTTCTTACTAAGATTTTGGTTTTAGTTTTGTTAAGTTTAAAGCCAGCGACTTCACCATACTGTTGTATTTCCTGGAGTACCTTGGGACCAGATTTTAAGGGATCTTCCATTATTAAGGCCACGTCATCCGCGAAGGCTTGTATTTTAAAAATTTCTTTCTTAATTTGTAATCCTTTAATTTCTTTGTTGTCTCTAATCTTTCTTAATAGAATTTCCAGCGCCATTATAAAGAGTAGGGGGGACAGGGGGCATCCCTGTCTAACTCCCTTTTGTATCCAGAATGTCCGTGTCTTATCTCCATTTATTAATATACTTGCTCTCTGTTTATTATATATATTTTCAATCATCTTTCTAAAATTTGTGCCGAATCCCATCAAATCAATTTGGTTAATCATGAATTTCCAATTTAAATTGTCGAACGCCTTTTGGGCGTCCAAAAATGCTAACGCCAGCTGTTTTTCCGGGTGTTGTTCATAATATTCTATAACATCTATTATTGTCCTCACGTTATCCCTCATTTGCCTCCCTGGGAGAAATCCTTTCTGATCGCTATGAATCCAGCCATTTAAAAAAATTTTTAGTTTCTCCGCAATTATACTAGTGAATAATTTATAATCTGAATTTAACAGAGAAATCGGCCTGTAATTTGCTATCTGTTTTGGGTCAGCACCTTCTTTCAAAATGAGAGTAATATAGGTTTCCTTCCAGGAGTCTGGGATTCTTGTACCCACTAGTACCTCATTGAATATGTCCAACAATTTTAATAGTAGTTCTTCCTCAAATTTTACGTAAATTTCCCCCGGGAGTCCGTCTGGACCTGGTGTTTTATTTTTCTTTATTTTGGCAAGTGCAGATTTAAGTTCTTCCATTGTGATTTTATTATTTAACATTTCTCTCTCTTCTTCTGCTATCTGTGGCAAGTTAGCTTCCATCAAGCATTGTACAATTTTGTCTGGGTCAATCACTTCCTCTTTATATAAGCCTTCATAAAATTTTCTCGCTCTTTCTAACTTATCCATTTCTTTTGTCAGAATGTCCCCATTAATGTCTTCTAATATAAGAATCTGATTTTTTTCCTGTTCTTTTTTTAATCTATATGCTAGCCATCTTCCCGACTTGTTGGCGTTTTCAAATTGATAGTGTTTTATCCTCTTAATTTTTTGTGCCAGCTCTTTCTGATCCAGGACGTTAAGGTTGTGTCTTGCCATCATCCATTTTTGCTTGGCCATCTCGTCTCCCGGGTTTTGTTGTAATTTGCTATCTGCTTCTTCCAAGTTCTTATTATATTCGTCTCTAACTTTTCTTTCTTCCTTATTCTTAAATGCCATATATGAAATCGCTACTCCTCTCAAATACGCCTTCATAGTATCCCATACAATTTCCTTCGCCGTATCTTGCCTGCCGTTCTCAATGAAAAAGCGCTTAATTTCTTCATTTAATTTTATTATAAAATCTTTTTCATTCAAGAGGTTAGATCTTAGACTCCATCTTTGTTGTCTCCTCTTGTTAACATAGTGCCAATGTATTTCCAGAAATTTATGGTCTGTCCAAGAATTTATGCTTATATCTGCTTTCTTAATTTCTAAACCTAATTTTCTAGTAGTCCAAACCATGTCAATTCTAGACCAAGAATTCTGTGGGTTTGAGAAAAAGGTATATTGAGAGTCGTGAGGATGTAAAGTACGCCATATATCAATTAAGTTGAGTTCATCAACAAGATCAAAGAAGCTTTTTGGCAGCGGTAATCTTTTATTCCTTTTTCTTTCACCACTTTTATAGTCTTTCAATGGATTAACAATTCCATTAAAATCGCCTAGCATACATATTTCCAGATGGGCCCAGTTCCCTAATTGTTCATGTAGTTTTTTATAAAATTGTCCCTGTTTCTCATTTGGAGCGTATACTCCCACTAACAACATTTTTGCATTAGCTCTCCTAATTTCTACCATTAAAATTCTCCCTTTAGTATCTTTATGTTTTATTTCTGCCTCGATTCCCTTTTTCACATAGATCGCCACACCCCTTTTCCTTTTCTCCACTAATGACACAAATAACTTACCAAATTTAACAAATTCTAAACGATTTGCCTCATCTTCTTTTATGTGGACCTCCTGTAGACAAATTATATCTGGATTCTGTTTTGTCAATTTTGATAGGATTATCTTTCTTTTTTTATGGTCGTTTAAGCCATTGACATTTAAGGATATAATTTTTAGGCTGTCCATTTCTTATTTTGTGTCCGGGTTCTAGTTTTTATTTGTCTTTAGAGTTACCGCTCTTACTGGTCTGGTCTTTTTTCCTTGCCCTTGCCCTTCCGCTTCTTCTTTTTTCTTCTCCTCCTCTATATCTTCTTTTGTAGTTTGCTCTTGTGAGGTCTCTTCTTCCGTATTTACTGTATCGAGCTCTTCTTTACTAGTCTGTTCTTCTTCTCCTCCTCTTATTTGTTCTAGGAAGTCTTGTGCTTCAGATAAACTATCGATTTTAACTTTTCTTCCTTGCCATGACACAATCATCCCCTCTGGCAGAATCCATCGAAATATGACATTCCTTCTATTTAAGTAGCTCGCCAGGAACCTATAGTTTTTCCTCACTTCCCTCACTCTTCTAGGTACCTGTTTTAGGATATTCACCTCCTTTCCTTGGAATTCAATCTTTTCTTCTCTCGCTATGTTGAGAAGAATATCCCTCACTTTCTTCCTGGCGAACTTCACGTGGACCTCCCTAGGAAGTCTATTTCTTCTAACATAGTTCGTTTGAACCCTGTAGACCTCATCAAGTTCTTTACTAATATCTTGTTTGTCCTGTTGAAGGACATCTGCTATCAACCCGGCTATTTTATCATTTAAGTCCTCCTCCTTCTCTTCGTAAATATTTTGGAGGCGAATGTAGTATGAGGCCTTATCCATTTCTAGCTGTAGCAGGGACTCTTCAATTCCTTTGTGTTGTATCACATATGTTCGGTCCACCATGTCTAATTTTTTCTCGCTTTGATCCATCCTCTGTTCTACATCTTGGATTCTCCTTTCATTATTCGCTATAGAGGCCTGAATCTCCGTCATTTTTGCATCCAAAACATGAATATCTGTTTTAAGTTCAGAATGACTATTTAGCAGTTTCTCCTGCATTGCAAGCATGGTTTCTTGAATCATGAATAGCGAAGATTGTACAGTTTGAAGGGTTGGAGTTGGTGGTGGCTTATCTGACTTTTGCATACCTTCTAAGGGTTTCTGAATTACCGGGGACAGTGTTGTTAGAGCAGGGTTGGATGAAGCTTTTTTAACTGATTTCAAAATTGTCGAAGTCATTGTTGCCATTTCTTTCAGGGTTATCTTTTGTTCTTTTATAATTTTCTCAATATTTTTCCAAATGACCATTCAATGATTTTGCCCTATTTACTTTATCAATTCCTCTTCTTAAATCTATTAAGGGATTTGCTATCTTAATTAGTTAGTATCGATTCCTCAATTCAGCAAACTATCTTTCTTAAATCAAGCCTTATGGATATTGTAGTTGTTATATAAGTAAATTCAAATCTTAATATACGAGTTAATATAAGTCTTAAATATCAATATTCAAAGCTTAATATATGAAATTAGGATAAATAGATTAATAAATATTGTAAATATTGTCTATAAAAATAAGTATTCTATAATAAATAAATGTAGCTAAATATAAGTAGATAGATATTGATTTAAATAACTATATATATAATATAAATATAATAGATGTGAATTATATAATTAATTTGTTAATTTTAAATCCAAATCCTTATATATAAGTATTTAGACATATAAATACCTTCAATACCAGCAAGATGAGATCAATGTTTGGATTCTATACTCTATATTCCTTAGCTATTTATGGTTAATTCTCATTCATACTATTATTCAAGAGATAATCAAAGTTCCAATATTAGAAATCCAATTAATCAATTAATCAAAGGACATAAAAAATGGAAATCAGAATGTCATCAATTATATATCTTTAGTTGTATAAGAGTAATGTCAGCCAAGTCATAAATCCTCTTCTCTCTCCTCTCCACCTGCTTCCAATGCGTTCCAGCAGTTTTCTATGGTGGATCCTGCTGCTAGATCGTCCTCCTCTCGATCTTCTGCTAACTCCCTTCTTCAACTCAATGATGGCTGCACTTCCTGTTTCTTTGCAATACTCACAGGAATAAAAAAAAAAAAATTCAGAGGATCAGAGTCTCAGTCTCTTGCTTGCTTACTTTTCACTCCGCTTCCACTCACAGCGCCAGCCGCATCAGCACTCGCCCTCCTCTCCCTCTCACCACGACCTCCAGAACTCTTTATACGAATAAAAACTGCTCTCTGCGTATTCCTGGTCGGCTTGCCGGGTCTCCGCCGATATAATCCGCTCCCACTCTCCGTCGCCGCCTCACTCGATCGAGCACTCCTCACCCGGCTCCGCCGACCTCTCTCTCCACACCAAACGCTTCAAAGTATGGAAAAGTGGTAACCTATCTGGCACGGCACCTCAGATCTTCCTCTTAGCTCTCGTCTTTTTTGCTGGCTATTGCGGCTTCAGGCCAGCCATTAAAGGGCCGGCTCGCCGCGTTGGTTCGACAGAGCTGCCGAGTCCAGCGGGAGGTGGTTGCGCCCCACACTCTCGCTCGCCCGGCTCTCTCTCTTGTCCGCAGGTCTCTCCTGGATCTGCGCCCCTAAGGGGTCCCCAAAACGCGGTGATAAAGAGTGAAAGGGAGCGGAGATCGCCCACCCAACACCCTATCGCCTCAAGTCACCAACCGGAAGTCCCGTTTCAGAGATATTTCTTTACCTAAACAGAAAAGCAGAATGAACACAGACGGACAAAAAAGCAATGAGAGTGGGACAAATTTCAGACTTCTTGCTGGCTTCCCCAGCTTCCCCTTGAGGGAAACTGGCAAGCAGCAATGGAAATGATAATCACATAATCATGGTTTGACTGTGGTGGTGTGGCAATGTGGCAACACTGATATGGCCATGATGTTCTCAAATTTCAATCCCATAGAAATCATGGGTCCTGGATTTTTGATGCACTCTTTGAGGTAATTGATTCAAAAATTGTTTCCCCATAATGCATCGTTTCACTGAATTGAAGCTTACAAACCAAAATACACAAGCGTTTGAGAGATCATGGTACTGAAGCCCAGAAATATTATTTTTTGCCATTAGGGCTGGTGCTGTGGAATGACTTCCTGTTGGAAATTTATTGGTTTCCAACATTGTCTGCCTTTCAGAAAATGTTGAAGATTGTCCTTTTGTGGAGGACTTTTGAGGACTGACAGCATGTACGGAGTGGTGGTTTTTTTTTTCTTTTTTTCTTTTTTACTATGTCTATGATTTGAAGAATATATGGGAAGAAAAAGTAAATACTCTATAAAAGCTTTTAAAATGATTTTACTTGCAGATGTATGGAAAAAGATCAGTCCATTGGTTGCTTTCACCTTGTGTTTTAATTTTATTCAAGGATAATTTATATTTTAGCTTCTAATGTGCTAAATTAATGTGATAAAGTAATATGCTAATGTGGTATATATTTATTTTCATGCCTTTGAGTCATTTTTTTTATTCCTGGCAACTGCCTGGACTGCCTGAAGTTTTCTTGGCAAGATTTCAGAAGTGGCTTGTGATTGCCTGCTTAATAGGAAGGACTATGAAAGGGAGATTGACTCAAGGTTATTCAGCTGGTTTTGTACCTAAGGCAAAGCTAGAACTGATGGTCTCCTGGTTTCTAGACTGCCACTATAGAAATTGGCTTTCAGTGTAGTATATTTTGGATTAATATTTTATCAATCATATCCTTTATTCACCAATATGGCATTGAAATCCAATAATTCTAAACAAATCAAATGTTGTTGAAAAATATTATAATTTTTTGAATAAAATTGGATCATGTAAAGCAGCTACAGTATTTAGGATGCAATGAAGCCTAGCTTCATGGGGGAATGTATCAAATAATATTTTATATTTAAGAAGAAGAATTCAAAACATACTGTTAGCTTGTAGACTAAATCAGGAAGTACAGTCCATAGAAGACCATAAGTTTACCTAATTATAGAAAAGGTTTCTAAAACTATTTGATGTATGGAGCCCTTATTATACAAGAAGATAAAAGATTAAAAATCATTCCAACATTTAATGTATAAAAGAGAATATTTAAAAATGGGAAAAGTATATTTATGTTTATTTGGTAGGGTTAGGCTGAGAGGGAGTGACTGGCCCAAAGTCCTCCAACTGATTTTCTTGCCTAAGGCAGGACTAGAACACATGGTCTCCTAGATTTTGTTTTTTTATTATTATTTTTAAAAAGTTTTTTATTAATCATTCAAAATTAAAAACATCGGACATAGATATGACATCACTGGTTCTAAATACCTTTCAACACTTTAAACTAATACACTTTAAACTAATACAAATTATGTTAAAATTAATATTATAATATAATTCTTTAACCTTATACATTATTTATACATAACATCATACTAACAATCTATATCATATTTCTACACAATTATACATACAAGTATTAATATACAAGTATGTATAATTGTGTAGATGGTCTCCTAGTTTCTAGTCAGGTACTTTAAATATTAGACCAAACTGGCTAGTAAATAATCAACAAATTTATATTGTAATGAATAGAAATTTCAGAGCCTTTTAAAAATTCTGTTTACTATATGTGTGATACTATTATTAGTAAAAAAAAGCTCATTAATTAGACTTGAACTTATATGGGAAGATGTTATACAAAAGCCTTAAAGAAATAGAATGGGGGAAAAGGGAAGGTTCTAGTTTTCTCTTGCTTGCCAATTTTTTTTTTTTTTAAAAAACTAGTTTATATATGGTATATGATTTCCTGGAAGATAGGACATATAAGGGAAAGAGAATTGTTGGAATGCTTACAAAGATCCAAACAGTAGTGCAGGTAGTTGTATTTCCTGTTCTATGGAAGCAGAAATTGGACTTTGGAAAAAATAGGATAGAAAGAGTATTGATGTTTTTGAACTATGGAGTAGGAAAAGCTCTTGGTAGTAATATAGATAGCCACAAAATAAATAAATGGCTCATTGAACAAATCAATCCCAAATTTTCAGTTGAGGCACAAATTACCAGGCGCAAATAAAACTTTCTTCAGGCACATTATATGAAGACCTAGTTCTCTTCAGAAGTCTGTAATTCTTGCAAAGGTAGGAGAGAAGAAAAGAAGACAATGAGCACCAGCCAGGTGGATCAACTCAATTATGGAGTACACCACTGGAAAATTTGAAGGATCAGGTTCTGGACAGATTGTCATGAAAGAAATTTATGTAGTCACTAAGAATTGATTCCATTGGTTGGTACATGATCAAACTACATTTTTCTACTTTCATAAGAATGGTAATTTAGTTTTATATGTGATGCCAGTACCTTTAGAGCTTTACATTTTCCAGAATTGGAATTCTACCCTTCTGGCAGGGGTGAAATCCAGCAGGTTCTGACAGGTTCTGGAGAACTGGTAGAGGAAATTTTGAGTAGTTTGGAGAACCGGCAAATACCACCTTTGGCTGGCCCCAAAGTAGAGTGGGAATGGACCTTTTGCAATATCCTTTCCCCAGGAGTGGGGACGGAATGGAGATTTTGCAGTATCCTTCCCCTGGAGTGGGGTGGGAATGGAGATTTTGCAGTATCCTTCCCCTGGAGTGGGGATTTCACCACTGGTCATATGTATTTATACATTTCAAAAGTTTAATGGTTGTTTTTTGAGGTACTCATTCTGTTGATCCTGAATCTGTCTCCAATTTTGTCCAAATAACAAACCCTAAATTTATTGGATCTTGATTTAATGAACTTTGTATTTAGTGGACAAAATCTGTTTATCATTTTATACATGAGTAGAACCCTCACCAGTTTACATTTCAGTTTAACGATAATGTTTTACCCCATTAGTTCATCAAATCAAGAATTAACCGTACTTTAATTTTCTTACTCACAGAATTCAAACTTTAACTTTACTTGAAAGTGATTGTCCCATATCTATAAGAACATTCTATTTAAAGCATTGCATGCATTGCATAACTTTTATTAGGTCTATGGAGTGTTTCAGATTTGATTTGGAAGAAATGCTTCAGAACACATGTCAATGTGTACCAAGGACAAGTCTTAGACTAATTAGAGAAACTGTGTCTGTTTCCAGGGCAGCCTGTGATCATGGAAATAAACACAGCAGCTTTAATAAATTAGAGAGAATTGCTGTGTGCTCTGCTGGATTCTGTAGCACCTCTTTCAAACTGAATGTGAAGACCAGCACATCCTTATTATTGAGTTATAGCAGACAAAATTTTGCTTACTATAGTGGGAATTAAAAATATCACCACAAAATAATTTTAAATATATGTGTATATTATAATCTGTTTTGCTTTTTATATATTCCAAATGAACTTGCCAGTAAACATTTTTGCTCACCTATATGCAGAGCAATGTTGGTGAATAAATGTGCATATTATTAATTTAATTTTTGTAAAATTAAGCAAGTTCTCCGCCACCTCCCAAATAAGTATGCACTATCAAGCGCAGAGGAAATCAGGAGATTCAGTTAGTGTAAGGTGGGTTGGAGTTAGATCTCTTGCGGGCACTCAGTGACTTGTGACTTATGATGCGTTTGACCCCTCCCTTAGACTCAACCTGCTCATCTACAAGCACAACTATTTAATGTACAATAGTTGTAAAACCATCCCCTTACACAGTCTTGACTTTGGTACAGTATCTGTACAGCTTGCTCTGTTAGCAGTGCTAACATAGAGTAAATTAATTACATTATACCAACAATAATATTTTGTGTCTCAGTTCCGTAATTATGATACATATAAAGTGGGAACAGTGTCTTGAAGTAAAAGGAAATATTTGCCTCTCATTCAATATTTGCCTCTCATTGCCTCTCATGAACATTATTGTTCAGCAAAATTTGGAATTTCTAGAATGGTTTCTATTTGGTTGTTCAAGATTGTAGTTTTGTAGTCACAGACAGAAAATAATCACACTATGTTTTTGGGTTATGCAATATTGTACATAGTGCAGCCAGAGAAGTTAAAAACATGATAAGAAATTGTAAAGCAGGTTCCTCAAACTTTTTAAACAGGGGGCCAATTCACGGTCCCTCAGACTGTGGGGGGCTGGACCAGCTGGGTAGGCATGGTTAAGTCATCATGTGACTGGGTGGGCATGGCCAGGTCGTCATGTGACTGGGTAGGCATGGTCAATTTAGTAGACCAATTTGCTAATTTAGCAGTCCATTAAACAATACAGAGCAGCCCCCTTTTCTATTCTTCTTTTTAATACTGCATGAAGTTTTTGCTCTAGGTTTTTTTTTTTTGTTTTACCAGGGGGAGAGGTTGGCAATGCCTGGGGAAGGAAAGACATGCTTTCCACAGGTCTCATGGCTATATTTAAAGGGCCAGCTAATGTCATTGGTGTTGGGAGATTCATTGATGAGGGGATAGTGACTGGATGTGTGATGTTCACTGGTGCAGTAAGTGGACATCACCTTGCACCCATCCTTGGCCTCCTCCCGCCCAGCCGCCGGCTTCTTGATGCGAGCAGAGACTGCTGGTTGGAGCGAGGGGAACTGCAGTGCTGGGCTCCCGCGGCTGTGAGTGCCAAGCCAAAGCTAGAATTGGAAAGAAATAAATGAAGTGACTTATGACCACAATTGAGTCCAAAATTTCTGTTGCTAAATGACACATTTTAAAGTGAATTTTGTCCTATTTTATGACCTTTCTTGCCACAGCTGTTAAGTGAATCACTACAGTTGCTCGGTTAATAACACGGTTGTTAAGTGAATCTAGCTTCCACATTGACATTGCTTGTCACAAAAGGTGATCACATGAGCCCAAAACACTGCATCATAAATATGAACCGGTTGCCAAGCATCCAAAATTTGATCATGTGACCATGGGGATGCTGCAACAGTCATAAGTGTGAAAATGGTCCTAAATCACTTTTTTCAGTGCCTTTGTAACTTCAAATTATCACTAAATGAATGGTTGTGGGTTGAGGACAACCTGTTTATAACAAATTCAACATTTTTTTAATTTAGAAGTATCCTGGAAGTATAAATTGGTTTAGGAAAAAATGCAATTGTGTGAGCAACACAATGTCGCTTTGATCGGGAAGATATATGTACCTAGAAGTTGATGATGTCAAAATAACCTAATTCTGTCTCTTTCTCAGTTCTCTGAATAGTTTTGCAAATCCTTTGAGAACTTTTGTTTGAAGAATAAAGTAGAGAATGTTAGGTAAACTTAGCACCCTGAAGAGGTAGGAAACAAGAATCTTGTCTGAAACATAAAGACTGATAGTGAAATCTGAATGTATAGCACATACCATATATATCGATTATGTACTATCAAGCCATTGTCAATTCTTAGTGAACACATAGATTTAACTCTGAAGATAGTATCATGAAAACTGAAACTTATAAAGAAGGAACATGCAATGATTTCCCTTTATAATATATTACATTTGTGGCAGTGTAGACTTGGTAGCCATCAATTTTTTCCGACTTATTTTGAACTACTGAATAAAGTAGTTTATTGTTATCAAAGGGATACACACACACATACGAATGACATGACAGATTGGTACACACACACACATATATCAAAGATATGATTCTGTAAATTGGTTCAGAAAATAAGAATTCACCTCAATGTGTTGGTTTTTGAAGATTTCTGGCTATACACTGAAAACTCAGCACCACTATATTCGGGAAATAATCCTAATATGCTTTTCAATTTCTGAATAAAGAAAATAAAGAAAATATCAACAAAATAGGACAAACCCTGAAATCAAGTGATTCTGTATTGCCTATTTGTATTATACTCAGCTGAAATATTTTTTTTTCCTGGTGGTTCAGGGCTTGTTGTAATATGAGTTACAATGTTCCTGTTTGCTTGACGCTTTCGAGATTATTTTCCTCCTACCTGCTATATGACATTTGCATCACAGTTCGTGAATTTTCTGATTAGTAAATATTGAATTATTAATATATCTAATTGATCTTTTTTAAAACCTAAGGTTAATGGATATGATACAAGATCAGATTTGGTCAGCTCCCATGCATTATTGGTCTTGTTGTTCTTAGGTTACTGCATCTACATAATAAGGGGAGGTTTATCTGGGGCTAGCAAAACTGGCAGATATTTGCATGGGTAACATTTCAATGTAACGTGCAATATGGATTATAGATAGGATATTCCTAGTTAGCTATGGAATTACTCTTGCTAAGAGGAACAAAGACGTTGGAGCCATATATATTCTCTCAGATGGTCACTGACTTTTGTCATTATTCCATTTTATATTCCTCAAGGTTATCAGAACTACTATGTAGGATAACCTAAAGTGATATAGGGCATAAAGCATTACTATTTTATCTCCTTGATTGTTTTAATTGATTGATTGATTGATTGCTTAATTGTTCAAGATTCTTGGCAGCCCACAAGGATAGCAAACATACAATTAAAATTAAAGCAGCGGCTCCAACCTTTTGGGCACCAGGGACCGGTTCCTTGGAGAGAGGTTTTTCTGTGAACTGGAGGGGATGTGGTTTTGTGCACTGCCTGCATCCTGCGGATGGAATTAATTTGTTTGTGTGGCATGGTTTCTGGTATGCCATGGCCCAATGCTGATCCATGGACTGGGAGGTTGGGGACCCCTGCAATAAAGTATACATGGTAATTCCCAAAGCAATCCAACCTACCCAGCAACAACAGCGTGCAAACCAAAATAAATGATAAACTGAACATTTGTTTCTTTATTTATTTATTCCAATGTATGTGGCTACCCTTCTCAAAAGCATGATTGTGGTTGTATTACAACAATTAAAAACTATGAAAAGAGCAATATAAAAATCATCAGTAAATGTATAAAAAACCACTACCAACAATTAACATAACCACTGTATAGGCTCTACTACATATCTGGATTTCCAAGCCTGGTGGCAGAGCCATAACTTCAAGACCTTTACCAAAAGGCAGGAAAGACATGATCAGTCTACTCTGGGAGAATGATGTTCCATAGGCTCCACCAGAAGATATGCCATGAAAGGCTTTATAGGTCATCACCAGCACCCTGAATTGAATCTGGAAGCATCTTGGTAACTTTGCCCTATGATTTTTATGTTTATTACAAACTAACTAGAGAGCTACCAATGTTGGACAGTAGAATTTAATTAATTTAATTAAACTGATAAATCAGTACTAAGAAATGTAGAACTTTCCACCTATAATTTAATGAAAAAAATATAATTTAGGATATTTTGAGGATTTAAAGGGGAAAACGAAGACTAGAGAAACTGTAAAACTTTGAATTATACGTGTTCAGAACTCTAGTAAAGTTCTGTTATAACTTAGTGCTAACATTAGCAATAGTATTATTGCAAATAAGTTTCTGCATTCAGACAGGTGAAATCTTTTGCCCACATATCATTAGTAAATGATACATATATCTGATTACTGCATAAAGATACATCTTATTTATACTGTACTTGTTTAAAAAGGCAGAGACTGCATATGCAGATGTGGCTTCATCCTAATAAAAAGTCAGATAAGGAGAAATAAGGAAAAAGAGAGGCAGAACCTGCTAATTTAAGAGATTCCTTAGCAGCCAAAAAATGAGGATACTAAGAACATGCATGTTTAATACAGAGTTTGCCATCCTTACCAGTTTAATAAAATAAAATAAATAAATAAATGGTGGCTATTAGCAGAACAATGCTATATTCTCACTGGGGAAAAAACTATTTTGGATGCCATTTCCATTTTATTGTGGGAAGCCCTCCACCCCCAGAAGAATGAAATATTTTGGGAATTATTAAAAAGGCAGAATATTATATTTCCCTAAAGGAGAAATGGAGAAACATGCTCTTAAAGACAGAAATTAGCCCCCAAGTCTTTCTTAATAGCCCAAAGCAGATGCCAGCACTTAAGAGATAAAGAGTTTATTGAAAGAGGAGGATAGCTATCTAGATGGCTCTATTCATAAGCAAAGCAAATACTGCAGGCAGAAATCCATTCAAGACATGATATTTCAAAATTGCAGCTAACAAAGGCAGAATGGTAGGATTGGAAAGCAGCTCCTCACCCAAAATTCAATACAGGATGAAAGCCATTATCCACAATAGGAATTGCCCAACAAGCTCCTTCATTGCACCATCCCAGAATAGTCCAAATTTCAAAGTCACAGAAACCTAGAAACTCAGATAAACAATAAGCCAAAGGTTGACCAGATTAGCTCAGAGAAGCACCTAGGATTTGCATTTCCTCTTTGGACTATAGAGCTAGCTGTGACCCCCCAACATAACACCTACATAACCCCATAGGAATCTGACAACAGCCAATAGAATATTAAAGGACATGTTTTTGCACAGGAACAGGAAGCTCAAATACAAAGCCCAAAGAAGGTATAACTCACCCCCCTCTCAACTCTTTTTTGTTAGCTGCCCAGAATCACATGTGGTTGCTGATTCTGCTTCATCAATAAACCATCTTTCCAATCAGCCTCCATATTCCCAGTGTCTTTCTCCCAGCTTTATTTGTTCAACTTTATTTATTTGTTCAACTTGTATGCCGCCTTTCTCCAAAGACTCAAGGCAGCTTACAATGCATTTGGAACTGAACCAGATAGATTTTTCTCCCAACAATATGAAAAGATCTCAGTTTTACCATATACTTGGCAAATATTTTCAGAATAATGTTAAAAGAAGAAAAAAGCAAATTTTGCTCAGACAGTACTTCTATTCTCATGTTAGATGGATATACAAATCATTCATTACTGAAGAACAGAAACATGCTGATAACTGTTCCATGAGGTAACCCCTGTTCCCCCCTCTACAGGAAAAAGACTTAATGTCTGCAAGAAACCCACTAAGCTCAGAGAGCACCAAGGACTCCACAGACTTATCTTGTATTCAGCTTCTTGCATTTAGCTCTACCAAAATAGATTCTAGCTATTTGGCTTATACAGTAGCTTGGCATTATTTTGACAAATATAACCACGTACATTTTAGCTTTGCAAAAGTCTATACAATAACTGATACAGTACATCAATATTGGAATAGGCTGAGGGAAGCCAGAAATCTTTGAGAGCTGGGTCATTAGCTGATCCTATTGTTTAATACTCCTTTGAGAATATTTTCTTGTGGGTAGTATATGAAGAACGTTAATGTCACATAAATATATAATCAAGTTTAGGAAAAGCTGTAGTTTCTGCTTTAGTAATAATACTGCTAGATTAGGTTAGTGCTAGTTATAGGTGTGCTTCAGATAAAACATTTTTGTGGCTAACTGTAGTAAAACCCATTAACTTCTCTCACTATTCATTTTTTCATGCACAATTTCAACATTTCTGACAAATATTTATAAATAAAAACATTGTCATAACGTAATGTTTTAAATATTAAGCAGATGACTGTGATAATGCTTAATGGATCAGTTATACAGTCCTGTCAAAGATATGTGAAAATACTGCCAAGAACAAATACAAAGCGGAGGAAGAATCCATTAGAATTGCAATAGAATAGAATAGAATAGAATAGAATAGAATAGAATAGAATAGAATTTTTTATTGGCCAAGTGTGATTGGACACACAAGGAATTTGTCTTGGTGCATATGCTCTCAGTGTACATAAAAGAAAAGATATGTTTATCAAGAATCATAAGGTACAACACTTTATGATAGTCATATCATATATATATAGCAATAGCACATATATCAGTATGCTTCACAATGCTTTACAGCCCTCTCCAAGCAATTTAGAGTCAGCATATTGCCCCCAACAATTTACCCACCTCGGAAGGAAGGATGGAAGGCTGAGTCAACTTTGAGCCTGGTGAGATTTGAACTGCCAAATTGCGGCAGCAGTCTTTCAGCAGAAGTAGCCTGCAGTACTGCACTCTAACCACCATATATGAGCCGTGCCACCACGGCTTATATAAAATAATATATGTATAGTTTCATAATGATGACATTAAAGAAACTTTAAAACACAACAGGGTTGCACCTTTGCATGGAAGAAAGAAAAGCATTGGATTGTTTGTTAGTTTCACATCCGTGCTATACTTCCTTTTTAAAAATTAAAACAGTGGTCTTATATATATATGTTTCAGTGAAAATATCAACATTTAACATAATGCATTTGATGACTATGAATATATAACATTTTGTTATACCTTCTATACCAGGGGTGTCAAACTCACGTTGTCATGGTGGTGTCATGTGACATATCGGGACTTTTCCCCCCTTCACTAAAGGGGGTGGGTGTGGCCAGCGCGTGACGCATCTGGCCTATGGGCCGGGAGTTTGACAGCCCTGATCTTTACCATGTGAGAGTGGGAGTGTAGTTTATTAGCTTGCTTAATGCTAAACTGAAGATAATTTTTCTTTGGTTATTTTGGTCGTATTACTGTTTCAAACTATGACAAAAAAGCATATTCATTTTCAAAAAGTAAATTTCTATAGTTGTGCCAATGACAAAATTATATTTTCAGCAAGATACTTTTGACTGGATTAAAAAAATATATTGCCAATCACATAATAAATCAGATTCACATTTTTCACAATTCTCTTTCTCTCATTAAAAGCCAAAGTATTTCTTCATTCATTCAAACTGCAGTAAGTGAATGTTATAGTTGGGGAAATAAAACAGCTTCAATAGCTTTAGAATTGCTTGCAGACAGGTGCTGTGTTTGCACTCCAGAGGACCTTTTTGGAGATTTAAATGCTGCACAATCCAGTCTTTTAGCATTTGTTATCCTTACTGAGCAGCTGGTATACTAATTCTTTTCTTTTTATATTGAATGCATCTAGAAAAGCATTCTTGGATCCTTTAACTACCTCAGCTCATTCTAAACTTTAACTATCTCTAGAGTTTTGGGCTACTTGAATAAATTCTTTTTTGATGACCTGGTACTTCTGCCTTGTCATGCATGGATTCTCTTTTGAGCTTTCAGATATTCACTATTTTCGTGTGTGTGAGTAATCATATTAGCTACTTCTGCTATTCTCCATTCAATTGTTTGCTTTTGAATCCAAGATACATCTGATGAGAAACAGAGACCCATAGTAGGCTCTCTTTAGATGTTTGTACCAGGAAGAATGATTCTATTTTCACAAGGTATTGTTGGATGTAACCTGATGTTGAATTGCAACGGGTTTGCTGCTTCATATAAATTTCTCTTGCTGGGGTGGAAGCTGAGAAACACAGATTATGGCTAGGAATTTTGGCTATTCCTGTTTTAAACAGCTATATTCAGTAACTAATATTTATTATTTGTGTCTAGTCTGTCTCCAAAAACAAATGTTCCAAGTCCATATATCAAGATGACTGGAGCCAACCCATATTCTGTGTTTTACTATTTCTTCTTCATTAACAAAATTCAATGTCTGATGAAGGCTCTTCTATGAATTATTCTATGATGGAAGCACAATTCCTTATTTTAAACTTAATTAAATCCTATCACAGCTTCTTCCATCCACTTTGCTATAGAAAATGGATGATTTATAAGTAAAAAATAATGAATAAATCGAGCATCCATAACTATGTAGTCCAGCTAGTCATCTCCTTGCTATATCACATTTAAAAACCTATGCAATATGCAGTGCTGTACATTATCACTCCTGGCGTTCCAACATCAGCCAAGTGGAGATACCAGGCTCATTGGGTACTGAGCACCTCAGCTTTCGCTTGCCCTAGGTCTTGGCCCTAAGACCAACTTAGTTTCTTAGGTGCAGGAAAAAGGAAACAAGAAAAAAGAGGACTAATGAAGCATATTGCATATTTTCAAATGTGACATTGTTATGTGGAAACATCCAATGCCAGATGCAACATGACTCACTATAATTAGCAATTGCTTCCTGTAAACAATTTTAATATAATCCACATAATTTACATAATACATAATTTCTATTTTAATTTTTTCATCAACATAAGGCATTCACTTATTGATGGCAGCTAACTGATGTTTACTGTTCAGATACTTATTGAGTATAAAACACTCACCTTAATGAGCTTCTTGCTTCCAAAATGAATACACTAACACTTGAAAGCAGTTTCAGGGAAAAGAACCTGCAATGAAAATTGGCAGACATCTGTGCTCTTGATTTTGTGCTTTTAACTTGTGCTAAATTTGGAAGAGGAAAAATTAACTATGCTAATCTTCTGTGCATACATTTAAGTAGACATAGGTGGAAATCAAGGGGAAACATCCCCTACAGGAATTTGATCAATCTGTGAAAGCCTCTTCTTTGTACCCATCCTTAGGAAATCCACACTATGACTACCATTGTGATAAATCTTACATTAATCTGAAAATAACTATTAACAGAATGATCTCAAAGCAAGAATTGTTTTCAATGATCTGACTAGTTGTTATGACCCAGGTGGCCAAGGCAAGACAGGCCTCTAGAGCAGGGATATCAAACTCAAGGCCTGTGGGCCACATCCGGCCTGCAGGGTTCTTACATTTGGCCCATGGGGCCACCCTGGAAACAGCGGACCAGCCCGCAATGCCTCTACCAGCAGAAACAGAACTTGGAAGAGCCGTGCGCCTCCTCCCCAGGCTCCATTTTCAGCCTTGATGGCCTCCTGCAGTCCTTCGCCAGTGAAAACGGAGCTCGGTGGGACACACCTTTTTTTGGTGGCCGAGGGCTGCAGGAGGCCATTGCGGCTGAAATGGAGTCTGGGGGTGGTTGCATGCAGCCCCTTGGGCTCTCTTTTTGCTGGCAGACAGCTAGCAAAACAAAGTACAAGCAAACCAAAACAAAAGGAGAAATGTTTTCTCCTTTGCATTTGAGCATCCAAGAAGAGACAGGAAAGGAGAAAGAGAAAGAGGAAAGAAAAAGAAGGAAAGATAGAGCAAGGAAGGAAAAAGAAGGCAAGAGAGAAGGAAGAGGAAAGGAGAATGAAGAGGAAAGGAAAGGTAAGTAAAGCAAGCAAGCAAGAGAGGGAGGAAGGAAGGAAGGAGATTATGATGAGAGGGAGCAAGGGTCTGAGGGAAGTCTTGCCTTAGCACTTGGCCACCACAGGTGCCCCCAACATGAGTGACATTGATATGGCCACGCCCACCCCGACCACACCTCTGAGGTCAAACCCAACCCTGATGCGGCTGTCAAGGAAATCAAGTTTGACACCCCTGCTCTAAAGAGTTCTTTATTTCTCTTAAGAAATGTTCCAGTCAATGGCCCTCCAACAACCGGTAAAGCTCCACTCCCATGCTACCCTGAAGGCAGCCACCCTCAGACTCCCAAAAACCACCCCAGTACTCTTTGTACTCAAAGAAAGCCCACAGAGTAGGAGTTCGCTCAAAGGTAAGGTCCAGGGTTCCAAGTCCAATCCATAAGGCAGAGTCCAAGCACAGGACAAGGACAGTCTTCAGGACAAGAAACAGATCCCAGGCAAGGAGCAGTTCCAAACGCACAGTGAAACAAAGGCCAAACACAGGCTGCAAGAGAAAGGCTAGGTCCAAAACAAAATGCGAAGAGCAATCTTCCAAGCGAGGCAAGGCAAACAGCAACAGACACCAGTCAAATCTGAGGGTATGTAAACTAAAGCAAACAATTGTTCCTGGCAAAAACTAACTTCCCATGGCTTCTCTTTAAGTTACTCCTCTCCAGGTAGTCCTTGTGAAGAGAGGTGGGGCAACCTCCTCCTGAGTAGCCTTGCAGCCCTTCTCTGGCCTTGCCTACACTTCACTCGCCTTGTTTTTGGATTGAATAGAGAAGACAGCTATTTCTCATTAGAAGAAATCGGCTGCCTATCAGCAGCACTGCTGGTCAGCAGCAATCCTCCCAAGTGTCTGTGTAGACAGGCAGCTCTCTGTCTGATTGACCACCTCCCCCAATGCTTGAGGGGCCTGTGAGAACATCGTCTTCAGCTGGTGGCCTGGTTTCCCTGTCAGATGGTCCCAACTTGTACTCCTCCTCCTCCGTATGGGGCTCTGAGGGGGACATGACACTATCTCCCCCACAGGACCACCCCCTGGGTCCATGCAGACTAGGGCATTCCAGGTACTTGTTGTGGAATATCTGAACCAGATGAGGGCATGCACATCCTTGGCGTCCACCCATGTGAAGTCCTCTAGTCCCTAGCCTTTCCAGGCCACCAAGTACTGGAAGCGTCCCTGCATCCAACACAAATCTTGAATGCTGTCTATCTCATACTCTGGAGGTACCTGTGTGGCCACAGGACCCAGTGGTGGTGCAGTGGGACAATGGGGACTATCTGCTGATCCAGGCACCAGCATGGACCAATGCAACACTGGGTGAATCCTCATGCTTTGAAACAAGGTTAGCTAAAAGATGACACAGTTGATCACGATTTCAACAGGAAATGGGCCCAAATAATAGTGATCCAGTTTTTTGGGCAGCTGACTCTAAGGCAGGTGCTGTGTGGAAAGTCAAACCTGATTCCTCATGGCTAGCAGTGGAATGTCTCTGCAGTGACTGTCAGCAAACTTCTTGTAATCCTCCTTGGTTTGTTGAGCTGGCATTTCACCACTTTGTGCATAGCCCAAAGCTCTTGGAGGAATATGTTCACTGAGGGTACTGAGAGTCTGATGGGGCTAAGGGAAAGAGGCATGGGTGAAAGCCGTAACTGATGAAGAACGGGTCACTTCAGTGGAGATGTGTTGCGAGTTGTTGTTTGCAGACTCAGCCACCACTAGCATGGTTGTCCTCGGTAGATTTATGAAGCACTAGAGATATTGCTCGAGGATGGCATTCATTCATTCATTCATTACTTCCATTGATCTCCAGATGATGGGCCGAGGAGAGACACACCTGGATCTCGAGTTCTTTCAGTAGAGCTTGCCAGAACCATGCTGTGAATTGCGCTCCTTGATCTGACACAACCCAGTCCAGCAGACCATGCAGCCAGAACACATGGCAAATGAATAACTGGGTCATGGACCAAGCCTTGGGTAGTCCTGAACATGGGATAAAATGGGCCATTTTAGTGAGCATATCCACCATGACCAACTCAGTGATGGCTCCCTTAGATGGTTGCAGCTCAGTGATAAAATCCATAGAGTCAGCCTTCCTCAAGGTCTCTGTGGTGTGGACAAGGACTACAACGTTCCAAGGGGAGCACGATGGCATTTTTGGCCTGTCTACTGCACACACAAGGCCATGTACCCAGTGATGTCACGCTGAAGACACGGCCACCAAAAGGTCCATGGAACCAGATTAAGGGTCTTGAACACCCCAAAATGGCCCACCGCTGGGCTGTCATGGCACTGTTGGTCCCGGAAATGGAACAAGTCTTCCACCTCAGGCCAAGTCACAGTGGCTTCTGGCCAGAAATTGATCCTGTTGCTGTGCATCCCAGATCTGCGCTCTCAAATCCACCGGTTCCTCAATGTCAGTGAAGAGCTCCAACAGAATGACCGTGCAGGGCTCTAACTTGTTCTCCTTCCAGGTTTGCGGGACAATGCCTCTGCATACTGGTTGTGCCTGCCTGGCACATGCATCACCTGAAAGTCAAAGCACACAAAGAACAATGACCATCATACCTGTTGCTGGTTCAGAGTCCGGGCCATGCACAGATGCTTCAGATTGTGATGATCAGTCTGAACCGCCAACTGGTGTCCCCAGGTATCAAAGGCCACCTTTACAATCAGTAGCTCCTTGTCCCATATGGTGTAGTTCCTTTCCACTGAGGATGACTTCCTAGAATAGTAGGCACAAGGGAATGTCCACTTTCTTGGGATCCATCTCAATGCCCTCGGGGCAGATGCGGTAGCCAGGAAGTTGACAGTCAGCTTCACGAATTGGCATTTTTTGCATGTTGCGAAGAGTTGATGCTCTCATATGTGCTGCAACACCAAACTGATGTGCTTCCAATGCTCTCTCAGAGAGTAGAGTAGATGACCACGAAATGGCCCAACAGATCCTGGAACACATCATGCATGAACTGCATGAAGACCCCTGGAGCGTTGATCAGGCCAAAGAGCATCACCATATACTCAGTGGCCATAGCGTGGCCTGAAAGCTGTCTTTCATTCATCTCCCGCTCTGATTCGGACCAAATTGTAGGCTTCCCGCAGATCCAGTTTGGTAAAAATTCAGGCCAGATGCAGCCTCTCAATAAACTCAGGGATTAATGACAGAGGGTACCGATTGCACCCAGTGATCACTGTCTGGGCCTTTACTGGGTCCTCAAACATAACATGCAGTTGCATTCAAAACCCCGCATAGTCGTCCAGTAATGGGCTGGACTGGGTCAAAAAAGAGGTTACCCAACGAGCTGCAGACCTCATCAAGAGGCTAATCAGGAAGCCCACTTTGTCCCGATCCATAGGAAAGTCCTCTGCATAGGCTCATGTACAGCTGGCCAAAGAAGGCAGGAAATTGGGTCAATGTCCCATCAAACTTATTGGGCACCACCACAGGGCATTTGCAGTGAGGCTGGGCAGGGCTGGCAGCTTGCAACTGGGCAAGGTGTACATAACTGCATGCCACCACAGGCACAGGCACTCTTTGTTTTGCATGCCTCCTTTCTTTCCACTGAGGATTTAACATTTCCCTTCTGTGGGGTCCACCCCCAGCTCCATTCATAAGCAGTTCAGAATACAGTGAGTTGGGCTAGAGATAGAGTGACTGGTCCAATGTCATCCAGCCAGTTTTTCATGTCTAAAGCAGACTAGAACTCACAGTCTCCTGGTTTCTAGGCCGGCACCTTAACCACTACATCAGATTCCCATTTTATATTATACTAAGTGACTTTTGAGATAGGCATGGGGAACATATAGTTGAATAAGTATTATTGGATTCTACAATCTATTAGTCCCAATCAGCATAACCACCTATCATAAATGATAGTAGAGGTTCAACAAGGAAAGTTATACTCTTCAATTTTTCTATTTTAGAAAATTATCAACTGTTAATAATTTATCAGAATTCGCTACTTTATTATTTCATGCAATTTATACAGCTGTCCATCTCACTTATAAGTGACTCTAGCTGGTTTACAGTACAGTTTACAGTAAAAAAAAAAAGTACATACAAAAAATAAAAACAAAACATGAAGCAGGGGAGCATTATCCAATTTATAGATAAAAGATTAATAAGATTATAGGATAAATAGATTAATCTATAATAAGATTATAGATAAATAGATTAAAAAGATTTGTACTTGTAAAATAATATAGCTTTGCAATAAAGTAGAATAATCTCATCTGGTTGAGTTTCTTTCTAGTCTACCTGAGAAACCTGACATCAAATTTCCTGCTGTCTGTTTTATAGCCTGATAAGGTAGGGAGATGCCTTTTTGAGTTTCTTTCTCTGCCCATTATGCAGCTGCGGACTCTTACCCAGTTATTCCCTAGGCAGCATCTTTCTCCCCAATCTCCCACATGCCATTGCATAGTTTATCCCATGCCCAGAGGAGCAAGCTGAGGCACAAGGCTTTATGAAAGTCCATGAGGTTAGGCTGATTTCAGTTGGATGATATTCCCAAAATGCCAGGGCAGTAAAGGCTCTCTTTCTGGATCCTGTCTAGCCATGTTTTATGCAGGCATTGCGGTCCAAAGAATCTTTCATATACTAGGCTACTTGTCTCCCTAACTGATAAAAATATAATGTGTTATGTAGTAAATGTATTTAAGACAAGTACATTATACAACCCCAGGAATTAAAGTGAAATATCACTCACGAATTGAGGAAGTGAACCATAAAATTTGAGGAGCCAATATTTCATACTGCAGATTCTACTATTTTATCAGTATTTTTGCCCATTTATTTAGTTCTTTTTCCTCATATCTTTAAATCCACTAATTTTTCATCCCTCTGCCCCCCCTATGAATGGTTTTATTTTAATTCTTTAAAAGTACTTTCAAAAGTACTGTAGTTATTTGTTTTTCTTGATAAAGGCATATACTTAACTCAGATTCACCTAAGAAAAGGTCTTCCAAAGTGAAATTCAGTTTTTCATATTAGGAAGCATGTTTAATATTCTTACCATTCTTCTGTAAATATTGTTCTAGTCTAAATCACATAGTCAGCTACAGTCAGTCCTCACCGTAGTCTTACAGGTTCTATAAAAATCAGTGGCAAAATGGCATACAGAATGACCATACACTTTGTTCTCTAAAGATTTAGCATAGTAAATTATGCATTTTCAAGGTGAAAATGATTCAGTGGTGTTGTCATACTTTCACATGCTTTCTTAAAGAGGATTTAATCCTTTGCCTGGTCACTGAAGGGTGTGGAATGGCAAATTTGTAAGAGGATTACTTTTATTGATTGAAAAAGGAACCTGGGATATATCTATGGTACCTAAAGCTTCTGTATTTATTATCCCTATGTGTTCCTATTTAATATATATTTAACTCCAAAAGAATACTAATTATATAAAGTCATAAGAGCTGCAGCATAATAAGCACTATAGTGTTTATAGC
Organism: Pituophis catenifer annectens; assembly: GCF_029215685.1. NCBI lineage: Eukaryota > Metazoa > Chordata > Lepidosauria > Squamata > Colubridae > Pituophis > Pituophis catenifer. The sequence continues at coordinate 41,382,487 of NW_027256887.1, read as the reverse complement.
AAAAAATGAACAAAGGCAAACCTCAGCTATTTGTATAAACTACTCTGCACAGAGTGGTGGATTTCAAGCATCAAGGAAAAAAGAGTGGAGGGATCAGGCAAAGCAAGCTTTTCTGAGGAGTTCAAAGTATTTTGCAATCTTTTGACTATAGAGGGCTTGTCAAGGATTTTGCAGTTAATGTCCATTACAAGCAGCAGAGAGCTTTTGTAATTTCCCCATTATTATGAAATGTTTTTTTATTGGAAATGCATCCTTTCCCTCCAGATGTTTTAGCCAGCCTTTATTTTATCTTCTATTTTTAGAATAAAATCTGCTTATCTGTAGAGAGAACTTTGCTTTGTCAGGCAGTATAAAAATGCATGTATTTATTACTTCTTTAAATAGAAGTTAAAGAATGAACTTCCTGCTGTTTTCTACTTCTTGTAATTCAAAACAAACATAAGAGACAACATTAATTTAGATGCAGTAAACAAGTGAAAATAAAAGGCTTAAGTATGCTTATTTATAGGGAACTAAATGTGTTTAATGATATTTAACCCAATGTCTTAAGTAAGACAGACATGATATTTTACCGAGAGTGGTTTTCTTTGACATTTGTAGTGTTGGTTATACTCAATGCATAAGAAATTACAGATATGTAGTCTGCTTGATAACTGCTAAAACACTGAAATGGATGACACAAATTAATGTTCTTTCTTTATACTATATATAAAATAAAGAAAAATAAAGGATCTCTTGGCACTTGAAAGGTGAACACATTTATTCTTGCATAAATTTTCACAGGTCAGTTTTTTTCAGTGTTTGAAATGGTAGGTATGTCTACCTGGGAATGAAATGTAAGGTCCCAAAATACACTAGAGTCACCAGAATGCCAAGAGGCACTCAAGACGAGGCTTGCAAAAAAAAAAAAACAGATTTTATTTATGGCCAAAAACAAAATACTGGGTGGAACTATATCCAGAACATACAGCTACAATGCATGCGAGGAGATAGCCACACCTTGGGGAAGGTATGGCGTCCTTTTATACCCTCAGAGACATCAGCTTAGTACCCAACTCTGGCCTCCCAATCCAGGCCCGTGCATTCCTTATTGCCCTGCAAGGGGGAATAGAAACTTCCCAATTAGTCATCTTGAGCATTTCTTTGTTTACTCAATTGGCCACTTTGGCCCCCTGGCCCTGGAAAGTAGGAGTCTATCCAGATCAACATAAATTAAGACTGAGGTGTAAATTATCTCTTGGAGATACGTACCATGCTCTTAGATGGCACAAGAAAAAACAGGGAGAAGATTGATATGGGTTCAGGTCAAATGGCAGGGACATACAAATATAAAGATACAAATATAAAGGCATATATGTATTACAGGAACCTAATGGTTACAGAACCTAGTATACCAGTATAACATATCCTAGTATTATTTATTATATCCTTATTATTGTTTCCCTTCATTCCACACTTTTTATTTAAATGATGGTGAAGTGGTTCGGGAATAACGAGAGGCACAACCAAGCAAGTGACAACAGCTCTTTAATTTACAGTGAGACTTCAGCAAAAACTCAGAGGCTGCAGCCCTCCTTATATACAATCCTGGAGGGACTGTCAGCCAATCAGAAACATAGGCAGGTTTGAAACTCCCGCTCAAAAGTATCAATACATAACCCCTCCCTTCCCAGAAGGCACTAACATTTAAAAATTTACATAAGTACACACAAAATCTCGCAGGTGCCCAGGCCGAGTTCTCGTCCTAGTTGACCTGCGCAGTTCAGTGTTTGGTGGGGCGTCGAGCTGGTCGGAGGGACTTTTTGTCTCTCCCGGCTCCACCAATGGAACATCCTGGATTTTGTCCGGGGCGCGGTTATCCCCGGTTGGGAGTGGCGACTCACTGGGGCAGCGCTGGAACCAGGGCTTGTCAGCTAAGTATTCTCGCGAACCCGGGCTTGAGTTAGCTGTTTGGGGAAAGTTGTTATAGTTAGGCTCGGAGATATCTAAATTGATGTTTGCTTCGCCGACTACCCTTCTTCTCAGTTGGTCTATGTGGCACTTCCAGAGTCTGTCTACCCCTACGTCTACCGTATATGATTTCGGGCCTGTTATGCCCACTATGGTTCCTGCAACCCATAGAGGTCCGCTGGCATAGTTGCGAGCGAACACCGGGGACCCAACCTGGAACTGTCTTAGTCCAGAGGTCTCTCCCCTGAAATTTTCGTGCGAGTAGTTGGGGTGAAGCCTATCTAACATGCACCGGAGCTTCCTGCCCATGAGGAGCTCGGCTGGGCTTCTCCCTGTGGCTGTGCATGGTGTGGCATGCTGAACAGCTAAGAATTGGTCTATCCTGGCCTACCAGTCCCCGTTATCAAGTCTGGATAGGGCCTCTTTGGCCGTTCTTACAAAACGTTCGGCCAATCCGTTAGAAGCCGGGTGGAATGGGGCCGATAGGGCATGGCGAATGCCCAGTCCGGCCAAGTAACCCTCGAACAGGGTTGCCGTGAACTGAGGCCCGTTATCAGATACTAGAGTATCCGGTAGGCCATGTGTGGCGAATAGTTTGCGAAGGGCTTTAATAACTGCCTCGGCTGTGGTAGAGGGCATTAGAATTATTTCGAGCCATTTTGAAAAGGCATCTACTACAATTAAAAACGTTTGCCCATGGAAGGGGCCAGCGAAATCGACATAGATTCTCCCCCATGGCCCTTTTGGTTTCTCCCACTCTCGGATGGGCGCTACCGGGGGATCGGGGCGAGACTCCTGGCAGGGTCTGCACTTCCCCACCCACTCGGAGATAACTTGGTCCATGTTGGGCTACCATACATAGCTGCGGGCTAAACTCTTCATTCTGACAATGCCCGGATGCCCTTCGTGCAGCAATTCTAAAACCCTGGTTCGTAGCTTTGTTGGCACCACCACCCTATCGCCCCACAACAAACAACCACCTTGCGTAAACAGTTCGTTTCGTTTGTTTACAAAACCTTGGTATTCCCCTCCGTCCACCTTGACCGGCCACCCTTTCAGCACCCACCCCATCACAGTGCGAATGATCGGGTCCCTGGCTGAGGCTTTTGCCACTTCGGCAGAGGAAATAGGTCCCAAGGTTACTGAGTCCAGTAGAAGGACGGAGGCCTTTGGTGTCGGATTGGTCAGTAAGTCAGGCAGGGGGCAGCGACTGAGGGCATCCGCGTGACCCAGGGTCCATCCAGGTCGATGCACAAGTTGATATGAATAGGCCGAAAGAAAAATGGCCCATCTAGTTAAACGTGGGGAAAGGGCAGCGGGGGTGGGCCTGTCGCCTGCCAAAAGTCCTAGCAAAGGCCGGTGATCAGTCACAAGTTCGAATTGCCGGCCATAGAGGTATTCGTGGAACTTTTTAACCCCCGCAACTGCAGCCAGAGCCTCTCTGTCCAACTGACTATAGTTCCGCTCTGCGCTTGACAGGGTGCGAGAGTAAAACGCAATGGGCGCCTCTAGGCCGTTCGGCAGTCTATGGCCTAGGACGGCACCAACTCCTACGGGGGAGGCGTCACAAACTAATACAAGCGGTAGCGCTGCATTGTATTGTATTAGGAAACTGTCTTCTGATAGAAGTTTCTTTACTGCCTCAAAAGCGGCAGCTTGTGGTTTCCCCCAGACCCATGGTACATTCTTCCCCAATAGTTTGTGTAGGGGATCTGCGACGGTAGCTTTGTCTTTCAGGAACATTAAATAAAAATTGAGCAGTCCAAGGAAGGCTTGGAGCTCTGCTTTGGTCTTGGGGGCAGGTGCGCTCCTAATAGCTCTCACCTTGCTTTCGGTAGGGTGGATGCCTGTGCCGTCCACCCTGTACCCCAAAAATTCAACGGAGGGGACAGTGATCATACATTTGTTCTTTTTAAGTTTAAGTCCCGCTTCCCTAAATCTAGACAGGACGTTCCTTACTCTGTCCCCTAGCTGACGTTCGTCCTGGCCGCTGACTAGAACGTCATCGAAATAGGGCACCACTCCGGGGAGCCCTTGCAGAAGGCGCTCCATGGTGCTTTGAAATAGGCTGGGTGCGACGCTCACCCCAAACTGGAGCCTGGTGCATTTAAATGCACCCCTATGAGTCACAATCGTTTGCGCCTCTTCCGTGGCATCATCAACTGGTAATTGTTGATAGGCCTGAGCCAAGTCTAATTTGGCAAAAAATTTTCCGGGCCCCAGGGAGTGTAGTAGATGATGCACGATCGGCACCGGATAGGCGCTCGGCTGCAAAGCCTTGTTGATCGTGCACTTGTAGTCAGCGCAGATCCTAATTGAACCATCAGACTTTACTGGGGTCACTATAGGGGTTTCCCACTTTGCATGGTCAATGGGAACCAACACCCCTTGTTTAATTAATTTGTCCAGTTCCGCATCGATCTTCGGTTTCAATGCGAAAGGCACCCGTCTGGCCTTGAGTCTTATTTGGGCTACATTGGGGTCTAAATTAAGGGAGATAGGGGTCCCCACATACTTGCCCAACGTGTCCCCGAAAACGTCCTGGAACTCGGTCAGGAGACTGTCTTTTAACGATGACTTGAGCATCTGGTGGACGCCGGTGAAGCCCATGCCGAGGGCTTGGAACCACCCCATGCCGAGAAGGCTGGGAAGCTGCTTCGTGATGATGGTCAGCGGCAGGTCTCTTTCGTAGTCTCCGTAGGTGACTCGGAACGTGCCCACGCCTTTGAGGGGGACTCGGTTCCCCTGGTAGTCTAGGATGCGCAGTCTCTGTTTGGAGAGCTGGTCCTTCCGGAACGATGGCAGGAGGGTCTTTAGGGTCGCCCAAGACATTATGGAGAGAGCCGATCCGGTGTCGATCTCCATCGAGCATGGCTTGCCGTTGATTTCGACCACCGTGCTGACTTTGTCCTCGATTTCCGCGCTGGCCTGGTCTATGTGAATGCTGTGGCCATCTCGAGGTTCAAATTCGCGCCGTTTTTTCACGCCGCCTTCTCTCGTTGGCTGATTCTGGCGCGCTGATTCTGGTTGGCTGCGGCGCTCACGTGGTTGGTGTTTTCTGGGCAGAATGGCTCTACAGACTCGCGCCAAGTGCCCTTTTTTCTCGCAACGCCTGCAAATCGCCTCCCTGTACTTGCAGGACAGTCTGTCATGGTGCCCTCCACAGCTGGGGCAGCTTCGCCGCGGGCTGCCCATGTCTTTTCTCTGGTGCTCTGTTCGGAAGACGTCCTCATCCGACTCGGACTCCGAGCTGGATCCGGCATCTTCTCTGTGCACCGGGGCAGACTTGGGGTTATCTTTGCTGGTCAGCGGACACTGCAGTGTTTCTGCGGCTTTTGTGGAGGCTTCATGAGCCCTGGCCTCGTCTAGGGCTCCAGCAAGCGTCAAATCAGGCTTGGCGAGCAGGCACCGTTGTAGCCTAATGTCCCGAACGCCACAGATAAGTTGCTCAAGCAACGCATCGTCCAAGTCTCTATAGTCGCAATGAGTTGCGGCTTTTCTCAGGCTGGCCATGTAAGCGCTGACCGGTTCTCCCTCTCGCTGAACGCGCTGTCTGAGTTGGTATCGTTGCACGAACTTGGAGGGCACGGGAGCATAGTGAGCCCAGAGCGTGGCCATCAGGGTGTCCCAGGAGACGGTCTGGACCGGAGTTGGCTCACACAGTGACTCTGCCATCTCGAACACGTTGGGTCCGCAGTGGCTTCGAGCGAGCATTCGAACCTTGTTAGGTACGAGACCCATTTTTCGCGGGTCGGATCAAAAGGCTTGGGCGGAACGTAGGCAGACATGTTCGGTATGTCTCCTGTAGTTTGCCTCGTCGCCTAGCTGAAGCTCGTGTCTCACTGGTTCGCTTCTTGTGCTCTCTATCCCACCTTCGTCGCCAATGAAGTGGTTCGGGAATAACGAGAGGCACAACCAAGCAAGTGACAACAGCTCTTTAATTTACAGTGAGACTTCAGCAAAAACTCAGAGGCTGCAGCCCTCCTTATATACAATCCTGGAGGGACTGTCAGCCAATCAGAAACATAGGCAGGTTTGAAACTCCCGCTCAAAAGTATCAATACATAACAGATGGAATGCTTTCCATCGTGGGAATCATGTGACTATTCTTTGGATTAAAGGAATGAGACAAGGGAGAAGAAGGAGACCTCCAAGGGTTAACAATCATCAATTTTGCAAACAAAATTTGTGAGATTAATTCTTCCATACACACCTACTTTTGCTAACAAATAGTGTACAGCAAGTCTATTCTGGGATATTGCTGTTTTCAACAGAGAGTGCTGTTTAACTAAGAAATTTAGAGCACTAGCAGTTGTATTAGGTATCATTGCAATCATTGGCTGTAACCTTACAATTCTATTCAGCATATAAAGGGAGTTCTGTACCATCTTCTGCCCAGGTGGCTGGTCCATATACCTGAACTATTATTTCTGGAGGCCACTCATCTTTCTGTGGCCTACATCCACATAAATAGGTATACCCAGTTTTTCACCTTGTTTTATGGGCAGTAGAAAAAGGAAGAAAAATAGATTTCACAGTTCCTAATACACATGCTTCATACCATCAGCTAGGCAATTGCACATAGGCAAATTTTCCATTTATCCAATATAAGCCGTCTGGAGCATGCCAATTAAGAGTTACCACATCCGTCCATAACCCAGTCTAGGTATATTTTCAAATGGGTTACTAGGTTGTGTCAGGTTAATTCCAGACTGAAAAGTAACAATAAGCAAAGAAAACACCCTTACGTGTAAAATGATTTTTCACACTGATCATTGCATTATATTCTTCTCATATTAGTCCTATGCATAAGAAAATTAGTCCCAAATATTGGACCATTGCATTAAATCAAATATAGAATTGAACCATTCTATATCTTCAGGGATCATGATATCACTATCTCCTAGGACTACTGAGTTCAAGTCAGATTGACCTGATTCAATGTCTCAATTCTCCAGTGTAGGATAGATATATACATAGGAATAGAGTTTCTATGGGGAGCAATACCTTGCACATTTACACAAGCACAGTGTCCCATTATTCCCCACAGGTGTGTATAAGTTCACAATTACAACAAGAATAACAATAACATTCAGTGATACAGTTACAATCACGGGACCAACACAATCTGGAGAGTGTGAAGTTGCACAGCTGCTGCTGGGATCTTCAGATGGAATAAGAGAGGCCACCACTCAGGCTGGAAAGTCCAAAAAGTTGCTACTCCTGCAACAAGAAAAATCACAAACAAAACCCATTCATACCACAATGACCACACCAGTTTTTGGAAAAATTTATTCTCAGCAGGTCTTCTTCAGGAATCACTTGCCACTCTTTAAGTTCTTCCACTGGTCCTTTTACACGGGTGTAGTGGTCCACCCTTTGTCTTTAGGTTGGACTGCTGTTTTAGTAGTCAGCAGGACTTCGTAGGACCTGTCCCAAGCTTGGCTAAGTTTGTCCTCACATCAGGTTTTATCAGGACCCAATCACCAGGCTGGAACTTATGAACAGCAAAATCGAGAGGTAGGGTTTGAGCTAGGAGTCCTTTGATTCTGAGGTAAAATAAAGAAGAATAGAGGCCATGTATACAGTTCTTTACAAACATGTCTTTAGTTTCATATTGTGGAATTTCCCCCATTCTGTCCAAGCGTGGTAATCCAAACATCATTTGGCAAGGCAAGGGTAAAGATTTGGTTCTCAGCAGAGATGATTTTGCATTCCATGGAACATGACATTCCCACTGCCTCCATTATTAATTGAAGCACTTTTGCAGTAAAATGAGTCTCTTGGTTGCTGTCTATAGCTTCTACTATCCCATATTTAGGTATTATCTGTTAATTTTGGTGACTACTGCTGAGTGGCTCTCATGGCTGGATAAGCCTCAACCCATCCAGTCAAGTGACCCACTATCACCAATAAATATCTAAGTCTCCCCACTTAAGTTAGTCTAATGAAATCAATTCAAATGCATTGAAATGGTCTCACGCTAAAGTAGCCCTCCCTTCTCTTTCTACTGCTCACATTTTCTTTAACTAGTACTTCTCACCTAACATTAAACATTCAGTTCTTTCTGCCGCTGCCATCCTGGCTTCCAATTAGTGCCTCAAGCTTCAAAGAAATTCAAAGCTTGATTTCACAAGCCTGTGCAAACCAACTTACCTAAATGTCTTCTCTTACCTGCTACCACTTTCTCTTCCCATCTATAAACAAATTAACACCTTCTCAGCACCAATATCTGATCGTCCTTCTAAATCTCCTTGTAAACTGAGCTGGATTCAAACAAAAACAAGCATACTCTCATTAAGATTATCCTCACTTGAGGAGGGGCACTAGGGCTCCTCCAAAAGTCAACTTTCTGCTTTCCTTCACTAACATTGCCATAGCTGCCACTGCTTGAACACAAACTGGAAATCCTTAACAGGCAGGATCTAACATTTTAGACAAAAATGCCACTGACTCTGTCTTACTACATATTGTAATTTCTAACTCATCTCTGTAACAATTCCTAAAAGGGCAGCAACTTGTGCTGCTAACAAACAAACAAGCAAACAAACAAACAAATAAATAAACTGCATTCAGAGCCAAAAGCAGTGAAACTGCAAAGGCAGGTATCAGATATCACCCTTTACCCCGCCTTTCTCAGGCTGGTTCAGCAGAGAGAAAAATGTTTAAACTACATAGAATTCTCATCTCCTTTCACCTCTCAGCATCCTTTCAACACACAGGCATTCACAGGTCTCAGGATCACTTTGCTTTATAACTCCTTATGAGCTTCGGGACATCTCACACATACACACACACACATTCACATTTGTACTGCAATCAGACTTTTTGTATAAACCAATTTCACATACAAAAAATTCATTTAATGCTTCCTCCATGCAAACCAAATTATTTCAGGGAGCTTTTTCACAAGCCAATGAGCTCCATTTTCTAAATAACTTTTTGTGTACTGTTGTTAGAGGGTCTCATCCTTCCTGCAGGTTTGGAAATGATTGCATACATACACATACACACACATACCATCAAACATTTCCAGACCTGTGGAGGTTGTTTTTTGTTTTTTGTTTTAATTTTATTTCCTTGGGCAACCTATAGCTTATTCTTAAAGCAGTGGGAAAACTCAGCAGTTTAAATCATAAATATGATTGTGGGCCCTAACTACTTTCCGTTTCCTACAGCTCCAAGCCGAGATGTTCACTTAATTTGCAGGCTGACCAGACATATCACAATCAATTCTACATGCTATTATTATAGATGCATATCCAGGAATTTTGTAACAGAAATCACACCAAATTGATCAAGTCAAATTATATGAATCTTCCCATTTAGGCAGGTTTTACATTTTTTATTACCTGCTAAAACCCAGGTGGGAAGAACAATAAACAATTTCTTCTTTATTCTTAGTTCTTTCAGACTTCTCTGGCTCTTTGAGAATGGTAAATTATCAAGATCTTTATAACACTGCAATATTTCTTTGCCACCCATAGATCTCTCTTTAGACATTAGATTAGTACTACGTGCCTCTGCCCTGGGGGTGTTCTGTGTGTTCTCATTCTAACTTGGATCTCTCAGCAATCGTTGGCCCATTTTAAAGATCAAGATGTATAAGAGGTATACACATTGTTTGCATTTAGCCAGGGCTCTCATGAGCAAGTTTGAACTCCACTTTTCTTTTTACAGACAACTTTTACTGCCACAACATTTTTTCATTCAATTTTTTTATACTCTTTTTTGTTTTGTTTTTTCACAACTTGTTTGTAAGTGTTCCAGTGGGCTAACATAGCCAAATGGAGAACACAGCCCAATTCTTGTTACTAGTTATTTGTTCCAAACAGGCTACCAGCATGGTTGTCCATTTTTCTCAGGAGATTCCTTTCTGTCAGCTCGAAGCCTGACTAGACTCTCTTTCTTCCTGAGGAGATTTCCCACACCTTTCCGTCAGTGCGAAGCCTAACCAAACCCTCTCTTTTTCCCTAAGAGATTTCCCAGACCTCCCCTGCGGGTCCGAAGTTTGGTCAGAGCCCTCTCCTGCACTACAGATTCTTATTCCAACAGTCACACTCCTTTCAAAGCGATCGTCTCTGGCTGATCTCCTCGGATAATCAGAAATGCAGATTGGATCTCTGCACATCGCTTCGAGGGCAAACCTCTGAGGAATTTCCCTCGTCTCATTCACACGCTCACAAAGCAACACTCCCCTTCCCAAGAGAAAAAAAAATATACTCACCCAGAAGAGCTGAGTTCCATAACCCCCACAGTGCAAGCCTCTTTGTTAGGCGTTCAGGGCAGGCAGAATCGGAGCCTGCCAGCAAATGACCAGATCAAAGTCACTGGATACATTTTTCCAGGAGTGCTCTTGACTTCGGTACTGGTCCAAGCTGCCTTTAATGAAGGCCACCAAGCCTCAAAGCGGCTCAGTTTGTGGGAAGCTGAATGCAGCCACTTTGAAGAAACTTTGCCTTCAAGTCCCACTTCGGGCGCCAGAAATGTAAGGTCCCAAAATACACTTGAGTCACCAGAATGCCAAAGAGAGAGACTCAAGACGAGGCTTGCAAAAAAAAAAAAAAACAGATTTTATTTATGGCCAAAAACAAAATACTGGGTGGCACTATATCCAGAACATACAGAAACAATGCATGCGAGGAGATAGCCACACCTTGGGGAAGGTATGGCATCCTTTTATGCCCTCAGAGACGTCAGCTTAGTACCCAACTCTGGCCTCCCAATCCAGGCCCGTGCATTCCTTGTTGCCCTGCAAGGGGAAATAGAAACTTCCCAATTAGTCATCTTGAGCATTTCTTTGTTTACTCAATTGGCCATTTTGGCCCCCTGGCCCTGGAAAGTAGGAGTCTATCCAGATCAACATAAATTAAGACTGAGGTGGAAATTATCTCTTGGAGATATGTACCATGCTCTTAGATGGCACAAGAAAAAACAGGGAGAAGATTGATATGGGTTCAGGTCAAATGGCAGGGACATATGCTTGACAAATACCAGATACATTACAGGCCTAATAACAGAATATGTTTGTTACAGGAGATACAAATATAAAGGCATATATGTATTACAGGAACCTAATGGTTACAGAATCTAGTATACCAGTATATCATATCCTAGTATTATTTATTATATCCTTATTATTGTTTTCCTTCAAAACAAATGAAGTTTTCATCCAACTGAAATAAATGACATGAGGAGGAAAATATTAATTTCTTCAGTTCTATGTAGAAAGTATCATACAGTAATTACAGCAATTATTAACATAATACTAAGAGAATGTTGTTTTGACATTCAATCTCACTATCTCTTGTATTTCTGCACATTGCAAACATAAATGTCTATATGCATATTTCACCTGGAAGTTTAGTAAAAGAATAATAATTGAATCATAGCAGTCTAATATTTTAACAATGCAGCTATTTTTAGAGATGGATTTGCAAATGTGCTGGGTTTTTTTATGGCTTTCATTACTTACTAATTATGTAGTTTAAAAAATACACACAGCAGCTAATAGATGTTATAACCCATAAACAATTATTTAACCAGGAAATTGACCCCTTCACACACTTGGGACTCTAGGGCCAGGCACATAACCAGGTCTTCAAGTCCTTCTGACAGGCCAGCAAGACCAGGACCATCCTAAACTCAGGACAGTGGATGTTCGAGAGAGCAGGCACTACAGCAGAGAGGGCAGGTTACCTGGTCCCTGCCAGCCAATATTCCTTGACTGATGGGACCTGGGGTAGGCTCATCCTACCTGAGACGTTGGATGGGTAGAATATGGTCCCTTGAGTAACCTGGTCCCAAGCTATGAAAAGGTTTAAAGGTGATAATCAGTTTATACATTTATATTCGTTCTTATATATTTCCTGATTATCATAATTTATAAAAATGAAAGTGGGAAAGAGTGGATAATTAATTGAAAAAATGTAATGCTTCCCTTCCACCATTTTATTTTGGGTTGAAATTTGGATAAGAACTATTTTTATGTAATGGAAAGCTCCATTAATGGTTGCTTTTAAATCAGAATGGTTAGCTTGGCAGCTAAATGTATAGTACTGCTTTGTGTAAAGCAAGTCCTTTGCAGATGGGACTGCTCTACTTCTGAAAAGCTAGTCCCGGTATAGAATTAGTGTTGCCAAACTAATGGTGGGTGGTGGTGGTCTTCTCCTTCTCCTTCTCCTTCTCCTTCTCCTCCTCCTCCTCCTCCTCCTCCTCCTCCTCCTCTTCCTCCCCACTCCCACTCCCACTCCTCCCCCCTCCTCTACCATCTGAAAATGAGTTACAAAACCAAATATTTACATGGGAGCATATTTTATCTCCACCGTTTCTCTCCAATTGATTGGTCATAGGTTTATTTAAAGTTGAAAATGTGCAGATGGGTACTAGTTTGAAAGCACAGATGGAATGCAGGAAATAGCTATTTGGCAGAACTGCTATCTAATCAGAAAGAGTTGATAAAAAGAATGCAAAAACAGATATTGCCAAAGACAAAATATTGACACCCAATATATATTTTCCTTGAAGATAACTAAGAGCAAACATATAAAGAATTAGCATTGTTGTTATAGGATATTGAATTTGACAAATTAATTAGTGTTTAAAGAAATTTTTTAAAAATATATTAAATGTGTCTCATCAAAGAAAAGGTTGGACTTTATTAAAAATTTATCATTAAACCTTACTGACATTATTAGAACAGTTATGCTCATCACACTGGGAAAAAAAAAGTGGTTTAGTCTAGTGGTGAAATCTGAACCGTTTTGCCACTGGTTTGCTGGCCAAACACGCACTTTGCACAGAAAAAGGAGGCTTGAGAAGGTAAGTAGAACAGCGAGGGGGGGGGGAACACCTATGTCGCGCAATTTAGATTCACTAGAAAGCAGGATTTCTGCTTTCTAGCGATTTTAAATCATGTGGCACAGCTGATCATCGTAAATACCAGTTCAGAGGAACCAGTAGCTTTTTTTTACTACCGGTTTGCCCGAACCGGTAGTTTTTATCACTACTGGTTCGCCCGAACTGGTGCAATTTCTTTTTTTCTTAAAATTTGTATGATTGGCTAAAATTTTCTGAAACAGCTCATATTATGAAAAACTTCACTTAACTGAATTCTGTTTATTGTGATTTATTAAAAGTACAAGAACTCTGGCAGAGAAAGTTTTAGTATTAAATTTTTTATTTTATTTCCAAAGTTAAAATACAAATTCCAAAAGAAAATAAGTACAAAGCAAAGCTAGTCAAGACAAGAAAAAAATGTGAATAACAAAAGAAAGAACCCCATACACATAGGTTGTCCCCCCAATTGAATACTGATAAATACAGTATATGTCAATAATAGTAGTTGCCCCCACCTGCAAAACACATCACAATTTATGAACTGTACATCTCTGTTTACCCAACAAATTCAACCTACCCCCTGTCTACTGTAAAAAAAAAAAAATAATAGGTAAATCGTTAAGTTAAACTTCAAACTTAATAATCTATTAGGAATCCATTTAACTTTTTAACCTATTTAACTTGTAGAGTGTCCACAATGGCTTCTAATCTACTGTAACCCATTGTAGTATTTATCTCGGATCTGTCCAGGATCAAATATCCTCAATTGTTTCTTAATAATAAAACTTTTCCTTAAAATTATAATTGGTAACTTTTCATACAATTGCATTCCATTCCTTAAAGTCATAGATCTCTGTTGGAAATATTACTATAGCTTTTGTTGTTCAAAACATCTCCTGCAAACTGATGAAACATAGCATCCCTTGACAGTTGTCTTCCGATTGAATATAATAAGTCTCATTATTATATTCAATCACAATGTCCATCAATTTTCTTAAGAAAGTCCAGTTCATCACAGATTCATTCTGTCATCTCAAAGTTTTTTAAATTCATGCCCCTTTCAGCCTTCTCCAAGAGCCTGCAGTTCTCAAACAAAGCTCCTTCTCCTTCAATTCAGTCAGCAACAAATTAACTTCCAATCCACCCAATTGCAAGTCTGATTTAGTTGCTGTTACCTGTGCCTGAGTGTCATCCTTAGGTTGATTTATAACTATTGTTGATTCATTAAATCTTTTATATAAATTTTCATTCAGAGTTTGTAAATTGAAAAGCATTTTTTTTCAAAGGTTTCCAAGAAGGCTTTGACATTGAGTTGATCTGGCTCTTGCCTTTCTTTTGTATCTCTTTTTGTAGATATTGTAAATAGTATATGATGTATAATGTTAAAAATCCTTGATTTATTATTGATTTCATTTTTAATATAGTCCAAATCTCTTTCCAGCATTCACAACAAAACCTAGGCAATTTCTCTCAAGGACAAAAGAAGTACATATTCAATAACAAAATAACTGCAGGAAAATTTGAGATAATATTTCCGACAATGTTGAGTGAATAAAAAAAAAAGGAAAAGTTCCAGTTCTTTAAAAGGAGAGAGAAAAAAGGCCAGAGATATATACAAAAATAAAATAAAACAACAAAATTCTTTTAAAAACTATTGAAGTACAAAATATTTGTAGAAATCCAATGTAAATGTAAATAATATCAAATCACTTTCACTACCAAAGGGAAAGTTTTCATGCCATCAATTTCCATGCAGCAAAAGTGAAAGTGTTTAATAATTCTAAAGTAAAATAGGAAAAGGAAAATTCCCATTCATAATCCAGCAAGGGGTTATAAGATAATTCAGCATTCAGATGATTAGCAATTAAAGATGTAAGTCAAAAACAAAAGAAAATTTCAAAATGTGATGTTAAAACCAAGGTGCATCTAAAAAACCAAAAGTGAGAAGAAAACATGGAGATCCAACCCTGTGGCCTCTCTCATCAAAAATTGCAATCATCTAGATTTCTCTTCCCAGAGAAGTGCATAGTCATCTGAGAGTTATCATGGGTTCCTAATTGCTCCCATTCATATCTGGGAAATGCCAGCTTTGGCGGCAAAGCCAGCTGTTTATTGCCAGAAGAAAACATGTGCCCTACAACTCAGCATGTAATTTTCTATATGATTCTGGCAGATAAAGTTGATCAGTTGGAATTCTACTGCAATACATTTTATTAATTCTATTTACTCTTACTTTGTTCGCCCTGTTTCTGAAAAAGTTTTGGTCTGGGTTGAAAATGTTAGTAGAATCCACAATTTTCAACTACTTTGCATAATCAAAAGTTTCTCTCTGTATTTTTGGCACATTAACAAAAACATTTAACTCTATTGTTTTCTCCCTTGAGGGTGGAGACAGCAGCCAGACGTGGGTTGTGCTCATTGGACAGAGGTTGGACTGAGCCTGTAAAATCTTCTTAAATCCTTCCCCTGTTGCTAGGGCACCCAGTTTTTTTGCTCAGTCGTCAGACTGGACAGTTGTGTGGAAAGTGTTCTCTAGTTTCTATTGAGTTAGGTTTCTATTGATATCTGATTGATTCGGGACTTTTGACTTTGGATTCCTTATTGACTATTCTTTAGCCTGCTGGATTGGATTAGGTGTCTCTTTTTTTCAGCAGCTCCCTGGGAGCTGCTGAGGTTTCCCTCTTCAGTTGCTGTCAGTTCCAACTAAACGGTTAGTCAAACCTTTGGAGGAGCCTTTCGCTTCCTTTCTGGGGGAAAGGGTAGTTTTCTTGCCCTATAAGTGTTAAGCTACTGTTTACGTGGTTTTTGGTGTCTGTGGAGCCTTGCGCCCCCCCCCCCCATCTAATTGGAATTCATTTCTCCCTTAAAATTATTTGTGGAGTCTAGCGCTTTCCTGAGTTAGCCGCTTGTCGGCAATTGCTTTCCCTCCTCTCCTTGCTGCCTTTGGAGCCTAATTATTAACAAAGGGTTCTTTGGGACTCCAATTCTTCGAACGCTAGTCATTCAGTGCCTTCTCACCTGTCAGGGCTCGAGGCTGGAGTTTGGGCTGCAGCGGCTGCCGCCTTTGTAGCTCAGCTGTTTGGCGCGAAGTGGAGCGGCGCGCTCCCTGCATTAGCCGCTTGTCGGCTTTACGAACGAAGGGCTGCCCTGCGCTCTAATGGACGTTTCTTCTAGCGTCTGAAGGGTCTGCTGGCTCCTCTCCAGCTCTCCCTTAAATATTTGCGCCGGACGTGTTGTTCTGAAGAAGAGCCTCACGCTCTAACGGCTTTTCACTGGGGCGCCATTTTGAAACTAAGAGCTCGAGCCTTCCCTCAGTTTACTGGGCGCCATTTTGAAGACTAGCTTCAAGGGAGGGCGGAGTTAGTAAGGCTTCAGAGCCTCCTCCTCCCTTGCCTGTTAGAGGTTTGTCTTTGAGCATTTGAACTTACATTTTAAAGGGATTTTTAGAAGGCTTTTCCTGACATTCTACCTTTGCTGTGTCTTTCTGATTATATTGGTCTGCTCTTGTGGTTCCCCATCTTCTACAGCTGGTTCTTAATATTATCATTGGGCCTACCTGTTCTGGTTGTTGTGTCCTTAATCATGCCTAAGGCGCAATCTAAATCTAGGCATGGCCGGAAGGCCTCGGTCCGCGAGCAGTCCGAGGCTTCCTTGTGAGACAACCAAGCTCAGGCTCTCGGCGAAGGGTTGCGGGCACCTGCCCTTTCCGTCAAGCAACCCTCGCGACCTACCAAGGCGACCAAGTCACAGGGTAAACCTGCCAATGAGGTGTCTAAAAGGCAGACGGTTAATGGAACCCCTATAGGTAGAACCAAGGGTTCTTCTGAGGACTGGAGACGAGACGTCTCTTTGACTCCGGATCAAAGGTCTTTGCAGGACTTTCAAATAACGGTCCCTTCAACAGAAGTCTGGGGGTCAGCGCCCTTGCCAGGGGTTCGTTCTACAGTGGAGTCTAGCGCTCCCTTTCTCCCAACGGTTCACCCTCCTGTCACTTCTGCTCCGGTCCGAGCCTCTATGGAAGCCGGCCCGGCCCCAGGTCAACCTCCAGTCAGTTGGCAGCCAGAGGACATTCAACGAATGATTTCTGTTGCGGTTCATCAGTCGTTGTCCACCCATTTTAATCCTGCTCCGGGGCCGTCTCCTTCTCACGCGGTCCTTTCAGAACTGGCTGCTTCTATGTGTGGGTTCGATATGGAGGATGCCATTTCTCTAGCAGGCTCTGATTCTCCATCTGTTTCCGGGGTCAGTGATCACTCCAAGAATGTGATCATGGAGTCCCAGGAGCCAGAGCTGTCAGAAGATGAGGGGTTGCCTCCGGACCAGCCTGCCTTCACTGGCCTTTTTCCCCAGGCGCTGTTTAAATCCCTGCTGTTTAAGGCAGTAAACACAGCTCAACTGGGGCCCACTTCTCTGCCAGAGCCTCCTCCATCTGCGGGCTCGTTGAATCCACTGTTTGCAGAGCAACCAAAGGCAGTTACAGCCATTCCTACGCCTCCGCTTTTCCTGGAGGTCATCCAAAAGCAGTGGTCTGCTCCCTCCTCGGTTCCAGTGCTAACCTCCACTGACAAAAGAAACTTCATTGTTTCTTCGGATCTAGAGTCCCTGTTTCAGATTCCCTCAGTTGACGCTCCCGTTGCGGCGTTGCTATCTTCTTCTTCCATTCCTGGTAATCCAGAGGAGGGTCTTCGCCCTGAGGAACGTAGAGCAGAACAGGTTCTTCAGAGGGCCCATCTAGGTGCGGCCTGGGCCATTAAATCTGCTTCCACCGCATCGTTTTTTAATCGGACAATGATCCTGTGGCTTAAACAATTACAGGAAAAGATGTCTTCTGAGGACTCTAGGTTGAAGCAGGACTTGAATAAAATTATAGCTGCAGTACAATTCTCTGCAGATGCCACCTTGCATGCCACTCGATTCGCAGCCAAGTCTCTGGCCTCTTCCATTGCGGCCCACCGTCTAGTGTGGCTTCGCCATTGGCAAGCTGATGCGAGGCATAAATGGCGGCTAACTTCGGTGCCTTTCTCAGGGTCAAAGCTGTTTGGTGAGCACCTGGACAAGTTTCTCGTAGAGACTAAAGATAAAAGGAAAGTCTTACCAGCTGTTTTCCGTAGGAGGGAGCCTAGGGTCTTTCCGTATCCTCCTCGTTCTCAATTCCGTCCGTCGGAAGGGGGCACGGGGCCCCACAGGAACACGGGTAATTTCTACCCTGGGTCTTCAAATTTTAGGCAGAGGAATTTTCAGGAGAGACCAGCTAGGGGGAAGAATTTTGGTTCTCAGTGGCCCTTTCGAGGGGGAGGGGGTCGTTCCATCTGTCGCCGGCGTTAGTAGTACCAGGGATCCTCCCATTGGTGGACGATTGGGCCTCTTCGCCAAGGCTTGGGAGGGTACTACTTCAGATTGCTGGGTCTGGGCTTCCATCTTGTCTGGACTGGCCATTGAATTTGTCTCCACCCCTCCTATGTCCTTTATCCGATGTCCTCTGTCCCACATGGCCGAACATCGAGCCCGCATGGACTCGGCTATCCACCATCTTTTGGCCATTAGGGCTATTCAGCGGGTTCCTCGCGACCAGGTGGGACAGGGGTTCTATTCCAGGGTCTTTCTAGTCCCTAAGTCATCGGGTGGGTGGAGACCTATTCTGGACCTTAAACGTTTGAACCAGTTCGTGGTCTATAGAAGGTTCAAAATGCAATCTTTGTCTTCAATTCTGGCCGGCGTACGGAGGGGCGATCTCCTCTGTTCAATAGATCTCACGGAGGCCTACCTCCATATCCCCATTCGCCCTTCTCATAGGTGATTCCTTCGCTTTTCTTATGCTGGGGTTCACTACCAGTACAGGGCATTACCCTTCGGTCTTTCCTCCGCACCCCGTAGTTTCACCAAGATTTTGGCGGCCTTAGCGGCCCATCTCAGGCTTCAAGCCGTTCGTCTCCAGTGCTATCTGGATGATATCCTTATTATGTCCTCTTCCCATCAGCAAGCCATGTCGGATCTTTGTCTTACGATTCAGACACTGACATCACACGGCTTCTCTGTTAACATTGAGAAGAGCCACCTAACACCCTCTACTATGATCCTTCATTTGGGGGCTATTATTGATTCGTCCCTGGGTAGGGTTTTCCTTTCCCCGGACAGACAGGCTGGTTTGAGATCCAAGGTAGCTAAGGTGATGGGGGAGAGGAGGGTTTCCCCTCTATTTCTATCCAGACTACTAGGGAAGATGGTTTCGGCCATCTCCATCGTCCCATGGGCCAGGTTACATCTTAGAGACCTTCAATGGTTTCTCTTGCCTTTTCAGAAAGCGGGCAAGGGATCCTCCTTGACCAAGGTGGCAGTGCCACGGGGAGTGCGGTCATCCCTTCGCTGGTGGACATCTCCTGTGCTCTCCAAGGGCTGTCTATTCCTAGAACCCCAGCGGGTAACGGTGACTTCCGATGCCAGCAAGTCCGGCTGGGAGGCCCACTGCGGGACTCACTTCGCGCAAGGGACCTGGTCTTCCGTGGAGGGGGCCCGCAGCATCAATTGGTTAGAGCTGAGGGCAATTTACCTGGCTCTTTGGGCCTTTCAACATCTGCTGTCCGGCGAACACGTGCTGATTTTGACCCACAACACCTCGGCCAAGGCGCACGTCAGTCGCCAGGGCGGTACCAGGTCAATCTTGCTGATGAGGGAAGCAAAGAGACTAGGCCTTTGGGCAGAGAGGCATCTGGCCTCCTTGAAGGCGGACCATATATCGGGGGTCTCGAACGTGACAGCGGACTGGCTGAGTCGCCAGCACTTAGACCACGGAGAATAGAGCCTTAACCCGCTCCTATTCCGGAGGATAGTGGCTCATTTCGGAACCCCACAGGTAGACCTGTTTGCTTCACCTCAGAACAACAAGTTACCTCGTTTCTTCTCCCTCTTCCCTTCCCATCAAGCGGAAGCTGTGGATGCTCTGCGCTCCCCTTGGCCGCAAGGTCTACTGTACGCCTTTCCTCCGATTCCCCTCATCCCGAGGGTGATTCGGAAATTATTACTGGAACAAGCGGAGATCGTACTGGTGGCTCCACATTGGCCGAGGAGGTCATGGTTTGCAGACCTCATTCATCTATCAGTATCTCCTCCTTGGAAGATTCCGTGTTTCCCGGATTGTCTCAGCCAAGGGTCGATTGTTCATCCGGAGCCTCAGTGGCTTCAGCTGACCGCTTGGTTGAGTGGGCAGCTATGCAGCGAGACCACATCCCCTCAGACGTGATCCATACCATCCAGGCCTCACGGCGAGCATCGACGGAACGGATTTATTTGGCGATCCTTTTCCTCGTGGTGTTCATCCCAAGGTTTTTCTCTCCTTTGAGCTTCAGTCTTGCAAGTTCTTCGGTTCCTTCAGTCGGGATTGGACAAGGGTCTGTCTCCTAATACCCTCAGGAGACAAGTTGTGGCAATTTCTTCCATCCTAACGTATAATTCCATACATTCATTGTCTCAGCAACCTCTGATTCGACGTTTCCTCCGAGGTGCAACTAATCTCTGCCCTCCTGTTCTACATCGGTATCCCTCTTGGGATCTTTCTCTCGTGCTGGACTCTCTTATGGAGTCACCATACGAACCTCTTGATTTGGTCAGCTTGCGTTTATTGTCTGGCAAGGTGGCCTTTTTGGTTGCAATTACATCGGCGTGTCGAATTTCAGAACTAGCAGCATTGTCTATTAGAAATGATTTGTGTGTGTTTCATGACGATCGGGTGGTCCTCAGATTGGATCCGACATTTGTGACTAAGATTAACTCTCCTTTTCATCGTTTGCAGGAACTAGTCTTACCAGATTTCTATCCTTCTCCTTCCAGTCCTGTGGAGATCCGTTTACACACGTTGAATGTCCGGCGGGCACTGAGTCTCTACCTTCGGAGGACTGCTGATATTCGGCGGACAGAATCACTGTTTGTTTCCTTTCTACCGTCTTCTTTAGGACAACGAGTGACTTCCTCCACGGTGGGACGGTGGATCCGTGCGACAATTACAACTGCTTACGAACTCCGGTCGTTGCCTCGTCCTGCGTTGGTCACGGCTCACTCTACCAGAAGTGCCGCGACTACGGCGGCTTGGACCTCGAAGGCCTCCTTGGTCGAGATCTGCAGGGCGGCAACTTGGACGTCGCCTTCACCCTTTATTAGACATTATAAGCTAGATAAGTTCGCCTCGGCGGAGGCTGATTTTGGGAGGCATGTGTTACAGGGTGTGGTCACTCGGGAGGGGTATTCTGCCCAGACTGTTCCCGCCCGTGAAATGGGACAGTGATCTTTGGTATGTCCCACGTCTGGCTGCTGTCTCCACCCTCAAGGGAGAAGGGGCATTGGTCCTACCTGATACGCCCCTTCTCGTTGAGTGGAGACAGCAGCCAGCCCCGCCCTGGTTTTTTTCAGTCTGTTTATTCTGTTGTTGGTTTTATCTCATTTGTTGTTTCCTGTTTTCTTTCCACACACCGAGTCTGTTTCCTTCTCCTTCGACAAAAACTGGGTGCCCTAGCAACAGGGGAAGGATTTAAGAAGATTTTACAGGCTCAGTCCAACCTCTGTCCAATGAGCACAACCCACGTCTGGCTGCTGTCTCCACTCAACGAGAAGGGGCGTATCAGGTAGGACCAACGCCCCTTTTCTCTCATACTAGTTTACCAAACATTCTGTATTAAGTAACTACTATTTGATGAATGATCTTTGGTGAGCTTCATTTAACAGTTAGTATACATTTAAGGCATAGCATAAAATACATCATTCAGAATTTTTTCCAGATGCATTAAGCATCGCATTAGAAAATAATTTACTATTTCAGGTATTTTATATCATGTTTCATTCAAACTGGCCTTCACAGTAAGGTTAAAATAAAGGCAGAAATTATAGAACTTTTAACTTACAATTTTAAAATAAACCATGACACAGAAGGGAAGAATTGACATGAATAAGAGAAAAATATTAAAATATTATTTGTTAAATAAATGTTCAGAATATACTTCTGGATAAGAAGTAGGTTAATATACTGCAGGCTACCTTGTAATTGTTTAAATGAATATATATCTATTTAAATTTAATAATGCTGAATTCATGATCTTGCACTGCAGTAAATGCATCACTCTTTTTTTCTTTAGGTTTTTCCCTATAACTTTCAATTCACCTAATTAGATACATGGCATCTGATCAAATTATGCAATTATTATGTAATTATACACATACAAACACATATTGGGAAATTCTGTCATCATCAAGACACAAGCAGGGGTGGGATGCTAATTTTACATCTGTTTCACCGAAACAGTAGTTGCAAGCAACGCACTGCCCACCGCAACCCACACCTCCCAGGAGTCTCCATGTGGCCTGTTTGGGATGCCAGGTAAGTGCAGGGCCTGCACGGAGGCTCTGGGAGGGTGAAAAATGGGCTTACCAGAAGTACTGGATGTCCAGAAACGGGCCTGTTTCTGGCTTCCAGAGGGCCTCTGGAACCCAGGCGAGGCCGTTTTCGCACTCCCAGAACTCAAAGAAAGCCTCCGGAGCCTGGGGAGGGCGAAAAACGGGCCTACCAGAAGTTCAGAAACGGGTGTGTTTCCAACCTCTGGAGGGCCTCCGGACCCCAGGGGAGGCCATTTTTGCCCTCCCAGAGGCTCGAGGAAAGCCTCTGGAGCCTGGGGAGGGTGAAAACATACCCCCCCACCATGATGCAGGAGGCTGAGTAGGCCACGTCCACTATGGCCATGCCCACCTAGCAACTGGGCAGAGAACCGGTTGCTAAAATTTTTGAATCCCACCCCTGGACACAAGTAAACGTTGCCTTGGGTTGACAGTCACAGCTGGTATGCACTCACACATATATAGACATATATATTTAAAGATGAGGTTGGCTACATGAAATGCAGCAGTGGCCAAGAGACATGGATCAAATACAGTTCTGACGAATAGCAAAAAATGCAATTTGAATTTTTGTAGTTGCATTTCATCAAAAGCATGGTTGAAATAGATTTTTATTTTTGTATGAAAGCTGTAATGAGCTAGCATGCATAATGAATCTTTTGATGGGCAAATCATGGGTGTTCTGTAGCATCTTTGTAAACAAAAGAAAAAAGTAAAATACTCCTGTTTCTCCTGGCAATTGCCAGTTTGTCAACATAGAATCCACGGGATTAAAACAAATTGTGTGTGTGTGAGTGTAACCCTCCCCTTCCCAGAAAAAAGGAACGCCTACTTGATCCTGCAGCAGAGTGTGTGTATGAGAGAGAGAGGGGAGGGTCCTGCCAACACAGCCCCCCAGCTCCTTCACAGAGGGCCCGATCCTGGGCCGAGCATCCCGCTGCTGCCGCCCCCCCCACCTGCCACCACCACTAGCCAGCACCTCCATAGCTCAGCAGAGTCCCACCACTCAGAGCCTGCTGGGAGGTGCAGCAGTTTGTCCCTTGGGGAAAACGCTGGAGTACAGTGATCCCTCTGTGATGGTGCGGGGGCAGAGGTGGAGGGCTAAGGGTGCATTGGCATTGGAGAAATTCCGGCAGAGGTTCAGCTGAGTCTGAACACTCACTGTCAATTGGCTTTGGCTGGAGGACAGAGGTGAAGGGGGTGTCATCATGTGGCATCAAGTTACCCAGTAAGCCCTCATGGTTCAGGGTTAATCAGAATCTGGTTTTCCTACTTCTTATCTAAAATCTTAACCACTACAATAAACTGGTTTTCAGCATGTATATATCAAATTGATATAGACTGGCTTTCAGCATGTATATATCAAATAGACTGGTTTTCAGCATGTATATATCAAATTGATATATGATCAAACTGATCCAGGAGAGATTCAACCTAGAAATAAGGAGAAATTTTCTGACAGTGAGAACAATCAACCAATGGAACAGCTTGTCTTCAGAAGTTGTGGGAGCTTCATCCCTGGAAGCTTTCAAGAAGAGATTGGACTGCCATATGTCAGAAATGGTGTATGGTCTCCTGCTTAGGTGGGGATTGGAGTAGATGACCTACAAGCAATAGTGGGATTCAGCCGGTTTCGGCAAACCAGTAGTTAAATTGCTGGCTGACTCCGCTTCTTCCCCCTTCCCTTCCTGCTCCTTCCAGGAGTCCCCACACGCCCCATTTTGGCTCCCAGGTAAGTGCAGGGAGGCCTAGGCCCAAAATTGTGCATGGGGGGGGCAGAGTCCACACAAGGCCTGTTTTCACTTTCCAGGAGGCTTCCTAGGCCCAAAATGGGGCATGGGGGGGCACTGTGCGTCCCCCCTGCAGCACATTTTTGCTCTGAGGGGGGTGCAGGAGGCCAAGTGCTGCCTGTCACACCCACTAGCCATGCCCACCATGACCATGCCCACCCAGCCGGTCATAAGGGTAGAGAACCGGTTGTTAAAATATTTGAATCCCACCACTGCCTACAAGGTTCCTTCCCACTGTGTTATTCTGTTATATTATCTGTTATATCAAAGCTTTATGAATCTATTTCATAAAGGGACAACTACCTAGATGTGTTTAATTTTTTCATTTTGTTGAAGAAATTGTGTTTGGCTAATCAGGATGTAGTGGAAAAAAGAGGCTTAATTTCAGACTTATAAGAAAAACGCTCTTATATAATTTAGTTTGTGTCATTCAGAAAATAAATGTATATATTTGGCTTTAGTTAATTTGCCCAAGTTACTTTGAATGTGAATGCATTATTTATTATACCCTGTTTCCCCAAAAATAAGACATCCCCTGATAATAAGCCCAATCAGGCTTTTGAGTGCATGCGCTAAAATAAGCCCACCCTGAAAATAAGCCCTTCACGAAAATATTTAAACGCATGTGCAGCCGGTCCTTGCCATTTTCTCTGGTTAACTCCATGCACCCCAAAATAATAAGACCTCCCCGAAAATAAGGCCAAGAGCTTATTTTGGGGTTCAAAAAAAATATAAGACAGGGTCTTATTTTCGCGGAAACACGATAGTATGTGGATGATGCAAAAGGATCATGGATAACCAACTTCCATGATGACTGAAAATGTATAATTTATCTAAATCTTTCCATATGCTTGAGGATCTATGGTTCCTATCATTTGTGGTTAGTGAGGCAGTTCATTACACAAAACTGTTGACATTCATACTGTTACAGTGGAGTGGAAAGAATGTTTCCTTGTCTGTTATCTTAATAAATTGATGGAGATATTCCTACAATAGCCAGTCAGACTGGATGGGAACCATGAACTCAATATGGACACATTAGCACATTTGACTCATTACAGTTTGCCTATCAGAAGAACCGCTCTATAGATGATGCATTTTCCTGTGTGCTACATGTTAGCTTGGTGCACCTGGAGGAGAAGAATATTCATGTGCGAATACTGTTTGTTGATTTTAGTTTGGCGTTCAAGACAATAATTTAAATTGTCCACTAGGACTCCAAGATTCCTCTCATAGTTACTAGTATTGAGCAAGGTACCACATATACTATATTTGTGCATTTCGTTTTTCTTGCCTAAATGTAGAACCTTACTTTTTTCTCCATTGAATTTCATTTTGTTAGATAGTGCCCAATGTTCAAGTCTATCAAGATCCTTCTGTATCTTGAGCTTATTTTCTGGAGTGTTGGCTATTCCTGTCAGTTTGGTGTCATCTGCAAATTGGATGAGTTCCGCATTTATCCCCTTGTCCAAGTCATTGATGAAGATGTTGAAGAGTACTGGGTCTAAGACAGAGCCTTGGACTCCACTGCTTACTTCCCTCCATGTAGATGCAGTTCCATTGAGGACTACATGTTGAGTACAGTTGGTCAGCCATTTACGAATCTGGTGGTGATGCTGTCTAACCCACATTTTTCTACTTTATCTAGTAATAGGTTATGGTCTACTTTATCAAATGCCTTACTGAAGTCCAAGTAAATTTCCAATAATTTTGTCACTTTGTCAAAGAATGCAATAAGATTAGTCTGGCATGATCTGTTTTTGATAAACCCATGTTGGCTTTTGGTTATTACTTTGTTTGCTTCTAGGTGTTCGGTGCTTCATTGCTTGATTATCTTTTCCAGAATCTTCCCTGGTATTGAAGTCAGGCTGATAGGTCTGTAGTTTCCTGGGTCTATTTTTTCCTTCCTTTTTTGAAGATGAGAACTACATCAGCTCTTTTCCAATCCTCTGGCAGTTCCCCAATACTCCAGGATCTTTGAAAGATATAGTTCAGTGGTTCTGAGATCTCGTCTGCCAGTTCCTTCAAAACCTTGGGGTGTAATCCATCCAGTCCTGGTGATTTGAACTCGCCTAGGGTAGACTTACCATTTTCTTCCCTATTTTAACTTGTGTTACTAATCTGTTTTTTGTGGTGCTGTTTTTGATAGGTTGGACTGTTTTTTCCCTTTGTGTAAAGACAGATGTAAAAAAAAAGAGTTAAGTAGTTGTATGTGGGTATATAGTGGGATGCGGTGGCTCAGTGGCAGTTCAGCGCTTCGAATCCTTAGTGCTGTATAACAGGGTGAGCTCCCATTACATGACCACGGAGATGTCTTCGGACAGCGCTGGCTCTTTGCCTTTGAAACGGAGATGAGCACCGCCCCCTAGAGTCGGGAATGACTAGTACATATGTGCAAGGGGAACCTTTACCTTTATCTTTATGTGGGTATATGCATAATTTTGTGTTCATTCATTCATTCTGTCATGGTTATGTAGTGTATATTGGAAGTGGTGACCCTTTGAGAGCTGTATGCAACGAAATTTCATTTTAGTGTATGCCGCTTAGGGTACATTTAAAGTGACAATAAAGCTATTCTATTCTATTCTATTCTATTCTATTCTATTCTATTCTATTCTATTCTATTCTATTCTATTCTATTCTATTCTAGTCTAGTCTAGTCTAGTCTAGTCTAGTCTAGTCTAGTCTAGTCCAGTCCAGTCCAGTCCAGTCCAGTCCAGTCCAGTCCAGTCCAGTCCAGTCCAGTCTAACTAAATTGCATAAGAAAGCTCTTTATAGCACCCTCCCTGTAATTAGAATTAGATCAACATCATCTTATGTCTGCCAAAATCTGTATTGTCCTTTTAAATTTCCAATGACAAATCAGTTTTAATTGCAACCTAGGATTTGAACAAGATACTTTTATATCTTCCGTTATTAATTGTTTTGCATGTGACTATTTAAAGCTTTAAAAAGTTTAGATTTTCTCTCTTTTTTTTCAAGAGGAAAGATGTAAAACTATAATTTAGTCTGTACCCTGTGAGGTTGATCTGCTTCCCAATGATATTAGATCTAACTACTGTATTCCAAAGAAGAGGGATCATACATCTCACTGCTGCAGGATCAGGAGTGGCACTATGAAAGTCTATCTATATCTATATCTATATCTATATCTATATCTATATCTATATCTATATCTATATCTATATCTATATCAATTTTCTTTCTTTTGCAGGATCCAATATGAGTTGGGAACCAGGACGAGAGGTTTATTTTTCCAAGCTTAAATTAGATCTAAAATGGTAGAACACTGGCTTTGCAATCTGAAAAATATTTTTAAAAAGCATTCATTTCTCTCAGCTTCTAATGCCAAGCATTATTTGTTTGTTGATTTTAATTAGGGAGTATGACAAACAGAGACGAATGACAATTAGTAGATGTTGACTTGGTTAGAGTTTTTTCCAATGTAACCATGACATTATTGGAATAGCATAATCCTTCTCTCTTCTGTACTGATTTGCTATTGAACATGCTGTCAGTTGTGACAAATTAATGTAATCTTTAGAAAGTCACAAATTTCTTTTGGATTAGTCAGATGATTCCAATAAACATAACTTTAACTTCAGTAGTAGAAATCTAACATATTTCACTGTTAATTTCCCACATGTGAATACATTACAGAGATTGTAGGTGAGAAAATTTATATTTATTTTTTTACTTCAAAAGACTGTTCAGGTTATACCTAACTTTACTTTGAAATGTGAAAAAAATCAGGAAAATGTTAGTTAGCTGGCTTGATTATGCAGCAATATATTGTAAAAACTGGCCAAAGCACTGAAAACAAATATTATGGCTAACCCAAGAGCATTTGATTAAGGTAAATCTCTAATTTTGTATTTTTATACTGTTTGTAAACAACATAATACAGAATGTCCAGATCAAGGAATATTTAAAACTGTCATGTGTAAATGCCTCATTCTTGAATGAAAGAAATATATATCCATGGAGTGTCAAGAGTTAACTTATTCTCCCCTTCCTAATGTATTCCTCACCAACCACTCCCCACTTCTAATCCCGCCTCCCTGGTATAAAAGATGATGCACACTCATTCTCCTTGCTTCTATCTGCAATCACTCTGTGAATATAGAATGCCTTCTGTAAATAAACAATCTTCTATTTAAATATAAAAAGTCTGAATTCATTATTGAGTCTGATCCTCGAATTACAGCAACATTCTGGTAGCAGAGGATGGTTGGCTGACTCAATAAGAAACAGACATGCCAAAGAAAGAAAACTCCAGAAACAAAAGAGAAAGACCCAACACCAGGGCACACAACAAAGAAATGGAAACAGATCAAGAAATGATCGATGAATCTACAATAAAAATGACAAAAGAATCTGAAAACTTCACTACAGATGACGAAGAGGTAATCGATGAACCCAGCGACCAAGAAGTGAGCGAGACAGAAAACAACACGCTCAGATTAGAAATACTAAGACTACTGAAAAGCCAAAAAGACGACAAAAATCTCATGATGAGAGGTTCTTATGAACCTCCAAGACATCATAAAAGATAGTGGAACAGTGAGAGAAAACCACATCAACACACCAGAACCAAAAGACCACAAAATGGTAAGCGAATTACCCGTAGATGAAAATATAACTAAAAGAAAGACTAACGGTCCCGCACAAAATTTTGAATGGCAGCCATCTTGGTTTTGTCAGCCCGCCAAAATGGCTGACCCAGAACCAATCAGAAAGCAGAGTTCAAAATGGCTGGCGCGAAAAGCTCTACACAGCATAAGAAATAAAAAAGAAAAATTCTACTCATCAGAAGAATCTGATACAGACACCGAAGAAACATCAACCGAACTACAAATCGAAACAGCTATGAAAACACTCTTTGCAGCCTTCGGCCCGAATCTAAAAATCTCAAAGAAATCAACGAAAGTACCAAAGACGGTCGATCAAATAACAAAGAAAAGACAAACTGCACAATCCAAAGGCAAAGATACAGAAGCAAACGAGCAAGCGTCTCAGCATCTATCCACTCCGACTCGACCGACGAGAGCGCTAATGCCCAAACCCAGAGAGCCTTGCAAGTACTCGCCCACACCGCAGACGCTTCCGGGAGCCAGAAACCTCAACCGAGATGACTACGATAAGAAGAAGCAAGCCCCGATCCACACCTGGACACCTAAAGTCGAGCCAGAGAGCGAGTCATCAGAGGAAGAGCACTGCGAGGGAGCTGCAGCGGCGAGAACCTCCCCCGACAGCTTCAGGAATGAAATGATCTACGCGCATGCGCAAATACGCCCAGACGAACATAGAGATAATAAAGAACAGAGGGAACCATTCAGACTAGTCGCGAGTATCCCTACACCATTCTGCAATTATCAGCATATACAGGACCATGGACAGCCTCCAGCTGTAAGTAATGCAACAAATAACATTGGAAATTTGCCTAATGATTTTCCA
Organism: Pituophis catenifer annectens; assembly: GCF_029215685.1. Taxonomy (NCBI): domain Eukaryota; kingdom Metazoa; phylum Chordata; class Lepidosauria; order Squamata; family Colubridae; genus Pituophis; species Pituophis catenifer. Next base: position 41,353,076 of record NW_027256887.1, on the reverse strand, counting down.
AAATTGAGAATAGACGGTATTAACTTACAGGAATGGAGTCAGCAACTCCAGGTTGTTTTCTTAAAAGAAAATTTATTGTTTTTCATAACTGACCCTCCTAAAAAACCATGGACACTAAAATTGGACTGTCTACATCACAGAGCATTTTATTTACTAATCTCTAGTATATCACCTGCTATTTATCATAGTATTAAGCATAACCTAACTGTCTCAGAAATAATTCATTTTATGTTTAAACTGTTTCATAGTGAAAGTGTGGCAACCACAACTAGAATGTCTAAAAACTTTTTCTCAGCCAGGATAAAACCTGGGACTACTATAAGTGAACATTTACTATTACTGAACACAACTAGAGCAGAACTTCATTTAAGGGGAGAAATAATATCTGATCAGACAATGAAAAGTGTTATTATTAATTCATTAGACCCATCATGGGACAACTTCATATCTGTGGTAGACAGGTAAATCCCATTATCGTTTTAAAGAGACAAAGACCAAAATAATCCTGGAACAAAGTTTATTCTTTGCAAAGGGCCTTTCTCTCTAAAGTAGAGAAAGACGAAAATAAAACAATTTACACAAGTTTTTATAGTCTTCAGGACATTCAGAATACACGTCACTAAAGTACCTTGGGAATCAGTTTCAGATCTTACATAACATCTTATATAACATATGCAGTACATAATTCCACCCTGGAAATTCCCCAATTCCCAACAGAAATACCCCTCAAAAACATCAATGGCGTACTTCCTTTAATTAATAAGGGCAAGTTAACCCAAGAACATATTTCCTGCAAAACAAACATCCTCTAAAAAAACACAGAAATTACACATTTCCTTTCTCATGTTCTTAAATGTCAGCTAAATTATATAATCAGGTTATACAAGGTAAAACAAAACCTTAACATGATTTTGAAATGGCGTAACTCAGGTTATGCTTTTACAGGAATAATTCCTATTTTTCTCACAATCCCCAATTCTCCTCTTCATTATCTTTTATTCCTGTAAACTATGAATATCCTATAACAGTATAGAAACTCTTCTCCATACAATAGGTAATTTGGTCAATGCCATGTTATCACATAAAAACATTAACTTGGAGGGAACTTGTATCCTTAGACATAAAAATGTAACCCTTCCTCCAAAATCCAAAACTTCTTGTATGAAGGTATATAATTACCAAATAGCTCAGTGCATTGCTTATATAAAAATTCCATTCTATTTGTAAGGCCAATGTATTGAGGAACTATTTCATATGTACGTTTGCACTTAGCACACACCATCTTCAAAAGATGACTTAATACATATCTCAGCTTCCTCAGTGGTGTCTATTAGGGTTAGTGTTGTTTCTATAAAAGAATAACGGTGTTCGAATTCAGTATGGAAACATAGCTGCTACCATGTTATAGGGTAACTAGGCAACACAGCCAAAATCCCCATTCCTATCCACACCTGTAGAATAACAAACATTACCACAAAAAACCCCATTATTCCTAGTGAACTAGCTCCCCCAACATCAATCAATCAAGGAGAACTTACATCCACTGGATACCAAAACATAGATTTACACCAATCAATAATATCTTTCCTCAATACAATCAAAAACACAACAAGAATTATTACCACTCCTAGCCAAATACAAAATTCTTCATAAAACTCTTCTTCCATCCATTGGTCCCCAATCGTCTAAGGTTTGTCATCAAAAAGTCAATTTAAAAGGTTTTGCAGGTTCCGTAGCAACTGTCCTTCCATAAGGCAAAGCCACCAGTCTCTCGACTCTGGAATAACATACCCAACCTTGTTTCTTAGTCCTTACAGCCGATTCAGTAGTCAGCAAAACTTGGAACGGTCCTTTCCACACCAGCTGCAACTTCTTCTCAGTAATGGCTTTTATCGGACCCAGTCTCCACTTTTGTATTCATGGATTTGGAAATCAAGCGGTGGATTCTGTCCTTTTTACCTTAAATGAGAAAAACACTGGGACAGTCCCTGTATATATATTTTCAGAAAAAACATCCTTCAATTCTATCCTAGGCATTCCAACTTTCCCCACATATGACAATCCAAACATCATTTCATACATAGATATCCCCAGATCTTTCCTAGGACTAGTTCCTATTCTTAATAGAGCTAAAGGCAAACACCTCATTCAAGGTAGTTGAAACTCTAACATTAATTTTTATGACATAGATTTACTTATCTGATTAGCACATTCACAACACCCTATAGAACTTAGCATAAACAATAAATGTAGTTGCCAATCAATTCCTAATCGTTCCATAAGCTTCATCACCTTGGACAATGAAATGTATACCCCTATCACTATCAATAAGATCAACCAATACATATTTGAGTATTATTCACTCCAATATAATTTAACAATCTTCTGAGCACCTATCTTTACACAAAGATTACATATATCAATAGTCACACCACCAGCATTTCAATGTAATCTACTTAGATTCACTGAAAAGGCCAAATGGTCAAATCTCTACATATATTTTACATACACAATGTATTCATTTCCATACCATTTATATAACTATTATATACACACCCCTAGACACATATATGCATATACATTTAATAAAATCAATAAGTGCTTGCATTCCCCAATAGGTTCCCTCATGCACTCATTCAATCACATTCCACATCACAACTTTAGTAAAAATATAATATCAAGTTTAGAAGGATCCCCAGCTGCCTTTAAAACAGCTGTGATAAGTTCCACCTATCACAATTCCTTTTACTAAATATCAACCCCCTTTCAATCCAGATTATCCCAAAAGTATGTAAGATACCATAAGCATAGGTTAAATCAGCATAAATATTCCCTACCTCATTAATATGTGCAATGCTTACAATAAAGCAAAAACCTCACATATCTGCACTGACCATTCAAACGGTAACCTTCCCGCTTCCAATATCTCAATAGTGTCTCCATTCACAACTGCATCTCATCCAGTCTCATCCCATTCTCAATTCATTTATTCATAACCACACAATTTCCCATCTCTCTCTCCTATTGGTCAAGAGAACCAAACTCTCTTGAGACAATTTTAAAAACCTAGCATTTGTGCACCACCTTTTAGTTCCCAGTCCACATGCGAACCAACACTCCTTTGGCTATACCATCTTCCATTACTACAGACAAGTGGAAATTTTTTCTTAAACTAGGCAAACATAACACTGGAGCAACACTACATTATTACTTTCTTCAACTCTTCAACCTTTCTTCCAAACAACTTAGTTTAAAATTAACTATCAATAAATCAATAAAGTCTCAATAAATACTCAACTCTCCCCACTTCAGAGGAATCACACCACACTTCTATCACAATTAGCTAAACTATTTCCACAAGCTTCAAAGAAATGCAAAGCTTAATCTAAATTCACAAGTCTATACAGACTAACTTACAAGTAACTTCCTAGCTAACCAGACCAAAAGTCCATATTTACCTTCTACCAATAATTCTTCCCTCAAGGGAACATCCCTTATCTAGACAACACTAAGCTAAAATAACATAGTCAACTATTCCCCAGACTATCCAGTATCTAAAAATCTCCTTCTCAGCATTCAAAATCATTCAAAATACACAGACACAAAAACATAAAAGAAGGTAATAAAAAACTTCAAAAAGCAAAAGAAAATCACCTAATAGAGGTACTCCGGATCTCTACTCCCAAAAACTTTTCAAACTTTCAATGTCACTTCTCTAAAGCAGAACAGGAAATACATCTGCATAGCTGCCAATGCAGTCAGAAACAATGCAGGATCAAATCACCCATTCGCCCCTCCTTTCTCTCAGACAAACTCAGCAAAGGAAAAAAAAATGTGTAAAAGGGAAAACAAACCGCACCTTCCCTCCCCCCTTTCTTACTTCTCTTATTCAGAACAAAAAGTCGGAGGAAATATAGAGAAGAAAAATACTACTCCTGTCTCCAACTAACATCGCAAATACCTCTACCTAATCCTACTTCTCCATAGGATCTCTCTCATCTCTCACTTGCTCATTCAAACACTTGCTATTACAACATAACAACAACTACAACAACAAACTCTTGCCACTCACTATTTCAATATACAAAGGGAGATTTCTCAGGTTCAACACACAGGCATTCACAAATATCAGGATCACCTTACCACCCCCATTTAAGGGCTTACCACACACACTCATATTTATTCTGCAATCAGACCTTTTAGTGTATTCCAACACACACATGCCTTTTCCCTGCCAATTAGTCAGCATAAATACTTCAAGGAACTTTATTATCATTCTCAGTATTATTATTTTACAAGACAATGAGCTCTATTGCCTAAACAACTCTCATTACACACACATATACCATTTAACAACATTTGCAAACCTGGAATAAAACCTGGAAAGGTTCCATCCCTTCAGATACCCATTTCATTTTCATCCTTGACATCTTGTAGCCCATTCCTCAAGCAGTGGAAAACTTCAGGATGCAGTTTTTAATCAAAAACTTGATTTCGGGCCCTAACCACACCTGTTCTCCACAGCTCCAGGCCTAAGCCAAGAAGGTCACTTAATTAGCCGGCACACACATATCACCATCACATCACATTAATCAAAGACAAAATATTCGCATTCAACCTCAGGTAGGAAGAACAATAAACCTTCCTTACCACATTCCTACAGAGTTTTCTGCCTTATCCAAGAACAAGAACGATCTGTATACCAAGCTCACATCCCAGAAGAGACAATGCATCTCTCCCAAGCAGATTAAGACCTACTTCTAGAACAAATATCACATCCAAACATATAATACACTTTCCACCACTCAATTTCACATTCTTCAACAATGGCACATCAAAAGTATACCCTTGACACCCCTTATCTTAATAGTTACACCTGTGGGATGCACTCCTCTAGGCAATTTACAAATAGAGGTTCTAGTCACACCCGTATCTATTAGAAACACATGATCTTCCTCTTCTGGACCCACTAATCATCCTCTTCTCAGGACAAATTCTAGCAAAATGCCTCTCCTTTACACACAAAGCACTTTTTGCTTTCCAATCCACCAACACTAGACTTTTTCCACTGGAGTAATCCTCTCCCAATTCCAGGACACTGTTGCCACATTACAACCAAAGTTTCACAAAACCTTTTCCTCTTCTACCTAACTCCTTTCCCTCTCCTGTCCGTTTCAACACAGACACTATCATTCATCATTTCTTTCCTTCTTTTTCTCTTCTAGTCTTGGCCTCATCCCTATTCACATAGACCTTTTAAGCTTCTTTCAACAGAGTAGCAATATCAGTAGTAGCTTCTGTATGTCTGGCCATGATTTCGTCACAAATTTCATTTTCATTAAGGACTCATAAGCCGGCGTTCCAGGAGAAAGACCAGTGTGCTTATTCAAATTGTCCTTAATATTTTCCAGAAACACAGACGGTGTTTCTTCCCACAACTGTTCCACCTCCAAAAACTTTTCTTAGAGTTTCTTCCTTGAGGTACAGCTGTCTTAACTCCCTCCATTTGCTCCTGATCAGCTAAATTATTATTATTCCAACCAGGATCAACTAATGGAGACTTAACATCTGCAGCAACGGGCTAAACAGCCCCCACTTGGGTTTAATCCCCAAAAAAAACATAGCTGCCTTTCGAATTTGTGACCTCTCCTCAGGGGAGAACAAATAACCCAATATATATACTGTAACTCTGCAAAAGTATACAGATTGGTTCTCAGGAATAAATCCAATGACTCAGACAACTTGATCAGATCCGCCTATAAAGACGGCATATTTCTTTTATAATCTTCCAGATCAGAAGATGTCAAAGACCCATTCACAAAAGCCGCAATACCATTCGACATTCCTCTTAAAGGAAACATTACTTTAGTTTGTGAACATTTAACATGAGGAGAAGTGGATGGATTCTGTTTCACAGTTACTAACAATTCACCCAACTCCTTCTCCAGCTACCTATATTACTGCCCTGCTGAAGTCTCTTCCTTTCTGCTCCCAGCAACAATATCAATTTCACCCACAACTTCCATTATACGAAGGAGGGGGAGGTGGGCATGTAGCATAAGCTAAAGGATCCCAACCTTCCTCTTCTTCTTCCTTCCCATACAAAACTCTAGAACTTCTCGGGGAAGAGGGGTTAAACTACTGAACATGGAACTGAGGTCAATATATAACAATTGAACTTTCAACTTTTTCTTTCACCAAAACTTTCTTCAAAGCATTGATCCAATATGGGTCTGACTCCCCAACTTACTCCACCTATAATTAGGCTGTATCAACACAAACGTCAACCAAACCTCCTTACAATAATTAATCATAGTCACCTTATCTAATACCTTTGTACAAGCTTTCAACCAATCCTCTAACCACTGTACTAACAATTTCCCTAATGGAGATATGGGGGATGGAGGATATTTCAGTCTCAGCAGCACCTTTCCCTAGTAAAGGCCCCATTCTTTCCCCAACCTGTATTACACTAATTATACACACAAATCATACAGGCCACACACACACAAACATACACAAACCCAAACCACCAAAAAGAAAACATATACTCACTCCTGGTGCACCGAAGTTTTCAGGAACGTTCCTCTCCGTCCAGGCATTCAGGTCTCTGCCTCAAGGTTCATAGAAAAGCAATTCTGGCTGGAAAGGAAATAACCCCATCTCACTGAAATCAGTGTTTGTGCGCACGTATCAGGGAATTCCATTCCAGACAGAATGTTTTCAGTCCCTGTTCGGGCGCCAATTGTGGTAGACAGGTAAATCCCATTATCGTTTTAAAGAGACAAAGACCAAAATAATCAAAGTTTGGAACAAAGTTTATTCTTTGCAAAGGGCCTTTCTCTCTAAAGTAGAGAAAGACGAAAATAAAACAATTTACACAAGTTTTTATAGTCTTCAGGACATTCAGAATACACGTCACTAAAGTACCTTGGGAATCAGTTTCAGATCTTACATAACATCTTATATAACATATGCAGTACATAATTCCACCCTGGAAATTCCCCAATTCCCAACAGAAATACCCCTCAAAAACATCAATGGCGTACTTCCTTTAATTAATAAGGGCAAGTTAACCCAAGAACATATTTCCTGCAAAACAAACATCCTCTAAAAAAACACAGAAATTACACATTTCCTTTCTCATGTTCTTAAATGTCAGCTAAATTATATAATCAGGTTATACAAGGTAAAACAAAACCTTAACATGATTTTAAAATGGCGTAACTCAGGTTATGCTTTTACAGGAATAATTCCTATTTTTCTCACAATATCACATTTAGATACAATTAACTTAGGCTATCTATCTATAGAGAGTTTATCAAATAGATTAATTGCTGAAGATAATTTGAGAAGAAGCCGCTACAGTACACACAAAGAGCATAGACAGATCAAAAAGGTAGTATTCCAAGACAGGCATCAGGACACAATAGAGTGTTATAACTGTGGGTCTAAAGAACATTATAGGAGAGACTGTCCAAAACCTCCTAGAGAGAGACAAAGACATGACACAAGAAACAGATATCACGATAGACAATCATCCATTGACAGATATAGACACAGAAATTCACCAAACTTTAGAGAACATAGAGGGGGCAGAGTCAACTCAAGGGACAGGAAGTCCGGATCATTGTACGGATTAGATAAACACACAATAATCAAAAATCAAGACTCAAAGGACAATGCTTGGCTCATTGATTCCGGAGCAACAAATCACACAACACACGATAAGAAAATATTATCTTCCTTCATCGAAGATAAATTTTTAATTAAAGTAGCAAACCAAGAGGAAGTCCAAGTTATTGGAAGAGGAAATGTAGAATTACCCGGTCTAGGGAAAATAGAGGGGGTACTATTAATACCCAAAATACCTCACAACATTCTCAGTGCAATAAAGCTAAGCAGGGACTCTAACATAAATATAATATTCTCAAAGGGAAAAGTAACTCTAGAGAAAAACAAAATAAACATAGGTAATATAATTACCAAAGGAGACTTGCCATATTTAATTACAGAAGAAAAATGGTTACACAACATTAATTCAAATGTAGAAACTAACACTAGCACAGAAACAGAAAATGATATAGATAGTGACAATGAAGAACATGAATCAGAACATAATGATGAAACTACATCTGATAACAATACATACACTAACAAAAAACCCATAATTGGAAAGCCAATTCATGATGAATGTGCACACATATTACATAGAAAATTAGGACATGCCAGTTTTCCTGTAATACAAAAAATGATTGAACATGCTGAAGGTATTAAAATAAAAGACACTAAAAATTACCTGGAATGTTCAGTATGTAAGTCTTCAAAACTGAGAACCAAGCCCAGACCCAAAAAGGCAACAAGATCATCAAATCATATTTTTAATCTAGTGCATATGGATCTAGTTGGCCCATTAACTCCATCAATTACATACAAAAAACGATATTTCCTCACTATTGTAGACGACTTCAGTCGTTATGGCTTTGTCTACACCTTAAGACATAAAGATGAAACATTTCAAAAATTTAAAGAATTTTATAAACGTGTGGAAACACAGCATCACACACAAATCAAACAAATCATGACAGACAGAGGGTCTGAATTCATGTCAAGAGAATTCTCTCAATGGCTAAAATCAAAAGGAATGTTGCATTTCACCTCTAGTCCTTTCTCTGCTTTTCAAAATGGAGTAGTAGAACGATGAAACTCGACACTACAAACTATGATTAGGTGTACATTAGAGGATGCTGGGTTAGGTAAGCATTTCTGGTCAGAAGCCCTATTATATTCCAATTATACACTCAACCGACTTTGGTCTAGCATCATAAACAAAACACCATACGAACTGATGTATAGTAAAAAACCTAAGATAGCCCACATGCATGTGTTTGGAGTTACAGCAGATGTACATATACCGAAACAGTTAAGACGTAAGGGGGATAATGTGTCCAGAAGGCTTAGATTCATGGGTTATGAAACAGGTACAAAAGGATATAGATTTATTGACAATAACAACAAATTCATAATCTCTAGGACCGCTGTATTTCACGAACAGGCCAATTGATCTAAAATACATCTCAATGAAATACTCCCAATGACAAGGCCTAATATTAAAACACAAGGTAGAACAAAACAAGAAGGGCAAACCTGTAACACACAAAAAGACAAGACCAAAACGTGGATAGGAAATTGTCCCAAAATCAAAATAGATTCATTAACACAAAAGGAGGCAAGATATTTACATGATAACAATGATAGACCAGAAAGAACAATTAGATGTAACAGAAATCAAGTACCTGAACGATTTAAAGATTACATAATGCACATACATAATGAAACACCAACACCAAACACATATGAAGATGTATTAAAACTCCCTTTGGAAGAAAGAAACAAATGGGAACTAGCTATGGCCAAAGAAATGGACAGTTTACGAGAACTTAACGTATTCACTCCAGCACCAGTCCCAAAGGATAAAACAATTATAGGCACTAGGTGGATATTTAAGATTAAAAATCTAGAAGGGGGTAACACATTATATAAAGCAAGATTGGTAGCACAGGGTTTTGCTCAAAGATACCCTGAGGATTATACCGACACATATTCTCCCATGGTGAGAACTGAAAGTGTTAAGACAGCTTTAGTGATAGCCTCAGCTCTTAATCTTGAAGTTTTTCAATATGATATACAAACTGCATATCTACATGCAAAACTTGATAAAGAAATATATGTAAGAGCTCCACATAGCAAAAACACAAATAGAAATGAAACATGGTTACTGAACAAAAGTTTGTATGGATTAAAGCAATACGGCAAACGTTGGTATGAATGCTTGGTCAACGTACTCAAGACCATGAACTTCAATGCCACAACGGCAGACAATTGTTTTTTTGTTAGAAGAGAAGGTGAATCTTTAGAATTTGTATTAATTTATGTGGATGACATTTTGTATATTGGCAAACACAAAGACAAGACAGATATTTTTGTAACAAAACTAGGAGAACATTTCTCATTAAAGTCATTGGGGAAAGTAAACAAATATCTTGGAGTACACATTAGTAAGACCGAGAAAGGATTTAGATTATCTCAAAAGGATAAAATAATTGAGCTCTTGAACAAATGTAATATGAATAATGCAAAGCCTTGTGACACCCCAATGCAGACTGATTTCATAAAAAATATGAATGAATCATCTCCTGAGTTTAATGACAATACGCTTTATAGGTCAGTTATCGGTTCTCTTTTGTATATTGCTAATTGGACCAGACCTGATATTGCTCTACCTCTTAATTTGTTGTCCAGATATGTCAGTAAACCCCTAATTTACCATTGGGAAGCAGTGGTAGTGTTGAGAGTGTTGAGATATTTGAAACACAGCTTAGATTTCTGTCTATTGTTAGAACCAAACAATGTTAAAGAGCCTATCCTCACTTGTTACGCTGACGCTGACTGGGCAGGCGACACTAAGAGTAGGAAGAGCACTTCCGGTTATGTATTCTTCCTTAACAACTGCCCAGTCTACTGGTATACTGGGAAACAGGATTTAGTAGCTACTTCAACCACTGAAGCAGAGTATATTTGTCTGTCAAAAGCATCTAACAATCTCATCTGGTTCAATGATTTATTGACTAATCTTTGGAAGAGTCCATCACAGCCCTTCACTATATATGAAGATAACAAAGCTGCAATAGAAATATCAAGAGCAGACGCTATTGGCCAAAGATCTAGGCATATAGATATCAAATACAAACATGTAAGACAATTATCTCAAAATGGATTCATCAAAGCTATTCATTGTGACACTACAGAGCAAATAGCTGATATATTGACTAAACCTTTACAATCCAAACAACATAAATATTTAACCTCAAAACTGTATGTCCAATATTATTCTAATTCTGAATGTAATTATTGTTGTGTGTCAAATCGGCATTTAGAGGGGGATTTGTCATGTGTAAATGCCTCATTCTTGAATGAAAGAAATATATATCCATGGAGTGTCAAGAGTTAACTTATTCTCCCCTTCCTAATGTATTCCTCACCAACCACTCCCCACTTCTAATCCCGCCTCCCTGGTATAAAAGATGATGCACACTCATTCTCCTTGCTTCTATCTGCAATCACTCTGTGAATATAGAATGCCTTCTGCAAATAAACAATCTTCTATTTAAATATAAAAAGTCTGAATTCATTATTGAGTCTGATCCTCGAATTACGGCAACAAAAACAAGGTATTCTATTTTCTTAAAATCTAATTTGAATTCATCTTCCTTTTGCATAAATATACACATATTCCATGGTTTGTTCTCTTATGATATCACATGCTTATCAATATCTTCATTACTGATCTTCATCTTCATATTTTAATAGAGATATCCAAATCTGTGTCGGGAAAAGAAGAAATATATAGACCAGAAATACAGGGGGATATATTAGATTTTAACCAATATATGGCGATAAATTGGATTTTCTGGGTCTGTAAATACTGCTTCTGAACATAAAGGAATTCTTTCAGAATCTTTTCTAAAATTCTGTATAAGATCAGTGTCACATTTATTAGTACTGCAATAATTTTAACTTTTGGTTTTGCCTTTGTTGCTCTCACTACATTCACTTCATATCTTATGTAGCTTAAGCAAATACTGTATGTACGAATAATTCCATGAGGCATTTCTAGAATTCAGAATGTGAAATAACATAAATAACCACAGAATATGTAAACATATCCCTGAATTCCCACTGCTACTAATGACCAAATGTTTTCTACGATTTTAGAAAAAAATTAAAATAATATTCTAATTAAAGTAAATTGTCATTTATATTTGAAAGACACTGTAAAACTCGTTGCCAAATTCTGTTTGTGCAGAAAAACTGAAGAAACAGACAAAAATTTGATCTCAAAACATGGATTCATTAAAAGATGGTCTGCCTCAGAGGTTTGGCTACTTTGGAGTCAGTCTTGTGCTAATATTGGCATGGATAATGCTACTTCTCAAGTGAATCTGTGTTGAGAGTACAGACTAATCAGGTCAACATTGCTTTAAGCTTGATTGGTTCCTCTTTCCATGTTTTGCCAAATCAGAGTACTTGGAGAAGGAATCAAGTGGTAGGCAAGGGTTGGTTGGCAAGATTTCTATCCACCTGTTCATTTAATCGGAGGTGGTAGGAGGATGAGAAAAGGACAAACCTTGCCAGGTTAGAATTTTGCCAAAACAGGATTTCCCCCACTGATGTGACAGATTTTTGGCCACGGTGGTTTTCTTTTCCCAGGTGAACAAAATAGTAGATGTCTGACACTAGCTTATTTATATTATTATAGATGTTTTGTTAAGCTGAGCTTTCGCTAGTGAACCTAGTTAGAATCTGGACAAAATATTCTTTGATGGCTAGGAATTTTATTTTCTAGTCATTGGGAGAAGACATCCCTCAAACCAAAAGGTAGACTAGACAAACCATTTGAAGCTTGTTTCGGCAATACTGATCTTAGCTTATGTAGACCTCAGTAAGCAACCCATCTGTAGGATTAGTCATTTGCTTGCATGGAAATTAGCAAGAAAAAAATGTCCAGTGTAATTTATCTGTGCTGTGGTGATGCAATGGTTAGAATGCAGTATTGCAGGCTAATTCTGTCAACTGCCAGCAGCCGATCCTGACCAGCTCAAGGTTGACTCAGCTTTCCATCTTCTGAGGTTGGTAAAATGAGAACCCAGATTGTTGGGGACAACTGTGCTGACTCTGTAAACCAATTAGAAAGTGCTGTAAAGCACTATGAAGTGATACCTAAATCGAAGTACTATTGCTATTGTTATTATCTAACAAAGGGAAGTATTTATAAATGGTGCTTGGTATTGTTTCTTTTCAGTGGATATAGTCAGTAGGGATCAATGTAAGAATTTATCTGTATCTATTATTTATTTTAATAAATAATAGATATAGCCCATCTCACCATTATAGTAGTAATGTATAGAACAGTGGGAGCACAGGTAGAATTATAATATTCAGCTATATAAATTTAAAATTAAAAGGGAACAACTATGAATATCATTGATGCAGCTTGAATCTATTTTTGGATTCTTGTTATTTATTTTATTCTTTCTCATGTAGATGGAACTCATCTCTTTTGTCTTATCAAGGAACCTACTGAGAATGAAACCAACTTAGTTTTCCTAGCCTGACTGCTTTTATTTTAAGTCATTTGACATGATAGAATTAAATGAACTTATCAGCTGATATTTAAATGTAGAGCTGTTTAAATAATTGCGTGTCTGAAATAAAGAAAAAAATATTTTTAGTACAGGCTATGGCTTACCGAAATTTGTATTCTTAATTCTGTGTTCTTATTTTTATTAAGTTATGTCCTTTTAAATCAAGAAGTTAATTTCATTCTTCTTATTAGCTTTAGTAATTGTACTCTATTTAATCCTTTCCCAACATTGCATTTTTGAGACATGTTGAAAATATTAGGACAAATAGATATTGCAACCATATAGATATTTAGAAAGCACCAGGTTGAGAGCAATTGCTCTACACTGAATCTCTGAAAAATTGGGGGTAGATTTTTGAACCATTTGTTTTTGTTTACAATTTACTATTTTAGTTTCTTCTTTGTTACATTTTTATTATAATAGTGTTAATTTAAAGGTAGTGCAATTATGTCCTTGAATCTGTGATAAACAGGTATATATGTATGTACTATGTATGTATGTATTGTGTTGAATTTTCAAGAAAGATTTACAGCATAAAAACAACAGCAAGGTATGGCTCTATTGTACATAAGTGCATCTTAATTTTTTTAAATTGTCATCTTCATGGCATTGAACTCATTGGTTTGGTAAGTGTCTAAATTTACATCACAACAGTATTGAAACTTCTATTTTTTTGCTGCTTTTAATGGAATTATTTTATGTCATCAGTCTCATCATTGCAATTTCATTAGCCATGTTAACATGTCCAAAAAGAACAAATAATGTTTTTTGACATTAAACCCCACTTTCTTTGAATACATGGCTCACTACACTTATGCATTTCTTATATACATAATGCATTGCTTGAAAACTCATTTTTCTGATAAAAACACTTGTAAGCAGTTTTTTATATTAGTAAGGTGTGAAGGAACATTAGGTACCAACTAATATGTGTTCCTTATTGCCAAAATGATTGAATCTATCTTCTTCATTGTATTTATTTCCCAAAGTTAATTATCATAGTCATATCAGAGAGGAAAATGATGTGCACCAGTGAGCCTTTCCCTTAATATTATACCCAAAGGAGTTTCAGTATTTTGGGGATGGAGAATTATGTGAAAAAGAATCTGTGAAACAACTACTTTTGAATATCATTTATATTATGAAGACAGCACAACCTGCAAATATTTGGGGCCCTAATGACTCCTAATGCAGGCGGGGAGCAGCAGGTTGGACCCCCCCCCCAGAGGCTGTGGGAGTCTTTATTTCGGCCATGCAGTTTCACTTGGAATTTAAAATGGCGGATGCCAATGCTGTGAAGTCATCCTGCATGGCGAACACCAGAGGGAAGAGACATCATAAGGATGACCTTGAAGAGGACACCTGTAGTGGCTATCAACGCCCCAGGAAATCCAGAGTTTTAGGGACTACCAGTTCCTCCCGCTCTAAGGCCTCCAGGGATGAGGAAAGATGCTATAAGGCCATGGAACGGGCCTTTCAAAAGGCTCAACTAGTAGCGGAACAGGAAGCCAGCCCTATTCTTCCAGCGGCCCCCTCAGCCCCTTCTCCTTCCACATTGGCGAGCCCCACTGTGCCTCCCACCCAAATTCCTTGTGCATTGTCGCTGGATAGGTCTGTGCATGGGGAGTTTTCTTATGCGGCTGATGCTTTTTCAGTGTTTCCCTCGGTGCCAAATGAGGCACCGTCACCTTCCATGAATGTTCAGTCTCCCGCTCATTGTAGGCCGGTGGAATCTTCTACTTCTATGGCTCTGGGTCAATGGTTAGCCAAGGCAACCATTTGATCCCTGAGATTCCATCTGTGTTGGCAGGCCTCATTTCTGATGCTATCCGCCAGGGCATTGCCCAGGGCCTCCAACAATGGGTCCTTTCTGAGGTCTCTGACCATGATAGCCATGATAGCCAGCACAGGCAATCTCGGATGCCCCTCCCAGCTGACGATGCCAGGGCAGACCGCGACCTCACGGATTCTCCTGCCTCGGCTAGCCAAGATTCCCTTTCAGAGGGAGAGGCTATTCTGGAACAAGATCTCACAGATGATGAAGGGCTGGAACCCGACCAGCCTTCATTTGTCAGTCTTTTTAGACCCCAGATGTTTCGTTCCTTGCTTTTCAAAGCACAGACCACCACTCGCTTGGGGGGGGGGCTTGAGGACTGAAACACTTCCACCAACGACGGATCCAACTACATCCTTGTTTCAGGAACCTACGGTCCAAATGGAGGTCGTTCCTGCCCCCAAATTATTTTCTGACGTAGTTCAGAGGCAGTGATCCTTTCCCAACTCGGGTCCTGTCCCAAATAATCTTGACAAGCGGTTCTACAATATGGCTACTGATTTCTCCAATCTGTTACAGGCTCCCACCATGGACACTCCGGTGGTAGCTCTTTCTTCCTCCTCTCCACTAACAGGCCCTCCGGAGGAATATTTACGCCCGGAAGAAAAGAAGTCCGAGAGAACCCTAATTAAGGGGCATCAGACTTCAGCCTGCTTAGTCCAGGCTTCTTCTGCAGCTTCATTTTTTAATAGAGCCTCAAGGCCTCTCGAGGACCCAGATTGTGGGGGCAATAAGCTGACTTTGTATAAATATACAAAAGTATGGAGGCTATTGTAATTACGCATTGTAAGCCACCCTGAGTCTTCGGAGAAGGGTGGCATATAAGTCAAATAATTAAAAAAATTCTCTAGTGATGGCAATTGCAAGGGAGGATTCCTTCCTCAGATCATAGGTCTCGTTAGGACATTAATAAGATTCTGGCAGTGGTGGAATTTTCAGCAGATGCCACTCTCAATGCTGCCAGATTTTCCGCCAAGGCTATTGGCACGTCAGTTACTTCTTGCCAGCTCCTTGGCTTCAGAATTGGCAAGCTGATGCCAGGAATAAATGGCGCCTTGTTTCTTCTCCATACTCGGGGGACAAATTGTTTGGCTCTCAACTTGATCCCCTTCTCATTGAAATGAAAGATCATCACAAAATCTTACCCCCTCTCTAGATGGTCGGAGACTCGCCAGCATGGGTATTTTCGTCCCACTTCCTTTTGTGGATCAGACAGTGTCTATTACCAACAATGTTCGCAACGTGCCTTTCATCCCAGAGGAACTCACCAGCAGGACGGCCAGGTTAGATAGGGTTCCCGTTTTGTTTCCAAAAGGCCCTTTCGGGGTGGTAGAGGCTGTCCCTTCCGGAGGTCTTGGTAGTCGCCCTCCCGAAACATTGATTGGGGGATGCTTAGCATTTTTCGCCGATCAATGGGATTCAACTGTTACAGACTCCTGGGTCAGGAATACTATCCGATTCGGCCTTTCGCTTGAATTTCACTCTAACCCCACTAAGTTTTTTCTGCGTTGTCCCATGTCCCTTGACAGTTCCAGATGGGCCCAGGTTGACTTAGCTATCCAACACCTTTTGGCCATTAAGGCCATTCAACCTGTTCCTAGCGCCCAACACGGCCATGGGTTTTATTCCTGGTTATTCCTTGTGCAGAAAGCTTTAGGGGGGCTGGAGGGCTATTCTTGATCTAAAATCTTTGAACCGGCATATTGTCTATCGCTGGTTCAAAATGCAGTTCCTCCACACTATCCTGCTTTGCATCAGACAAGGAGATTTCCTGTCATCCATAGATTTGATGGAAGCTTACCTCCATATCCCCATCCTCCCTGCCCATCGCAAATTTCTCCACTTTTGCTATAATGGATGGCATTTTCAATATAAAGCCCTGCCCTTTGGCCTTTCTTCGGCTCCCAGGGTGTTTACTAAAATTATGGCAGCCCTGATAGGCCATATCTGTTCCATTCCCATTAGGACACTATTTTATTTGGATGATATTCTCATCCTGTCGCGATCAGAAGCTCTGGCCCAACGAGAACTCTGCACTTCTATTCAAATATTACAAGATCACGGTTTCTCAATTAATTGGGCCAAGAACCATTTGATTCCCTCCACCCGTCTCCAACACCTTGGAGCCATAATAGATACAGTTAGCTTGGAGGTTTTTCTAATGCAGGAACACCAGTCTAGCCTTATCGAGCTGCTCGTTTCCAGAGACAGCATTCAGCCTCTCTCCTACGTTTGTCTAGCCTGCTAGGAAAAATGGTGTCTTCTTATGACATCGTATCTTGGTCTTGTCTCCACAGCAGGGAACTGCAGTGGCTTTTCATGCCTTTTCAACGGGCTCTCAAAAGCACCTCGTCCTATCGAATTCCACTCCCTCCGGTCGTCATCGACTCCCTGCTGTGGTGGACTTCTGAGGCAGTGACCAAAAGCTGCACGTTCCGGGAACCACACCGGATAGTCATCACTACGGACGCCAGCCTGTTCGGTTGGGGAGCCCATCTGGGTCCTCACATGGCTCAGGGTTGTAGGTCCCAGCAGGATCGGATCCTCAATATCAATATTCTGGAGCTGCGGGCCATCTACCTTGCTCTGCTGACTTTCAAACACCAAGTCCTTGGTCGGGATGTTCTGATTCTAATGGACAACATCTTGGCCAAGGTTCAATAAACAGGCTGGGGGGGACCCGGTCAAGGGCCCTCATGCAGGAGACCCTCTGCTTGGGGCTGTGGTCGGAAGCTCTTTTGGCCTCCCTTCGGGCGGAACATATATCAGGGGCGGCAAATGTCCAGGCCGATTCCCTCAGCCGCACTCCGATCGACCAGGCGGAGTGGACTCTGCTTCCCCTTCTATTCAGGGAACTGGCGTCCTGCTTTGGCAACCCCTCAATGGACCTCTTCGCATCCGGGAGCAATCACCAACTTCCCCGCTTCTTCATCCGCTTCCCCACTCTGGGGGCAGAGGTGGTGGATGCCTTATGCAGCCTGTGGCCTCCTGGGCTCCTCCTTTACACCTTTCCCCCTTTGCTGCTGATACCCAAGGTAGTCAGAAAACTGTTGCAGGAAAAGGCAGAGCTGTTACTTCTGGGCCCCCACTGGCCTTGCCGTCCATGGTTTGTGGACTTGGTGTCTCTTTCTGTGGCACCTCCCTGGGGGATTCCCGACAACCAGATATCACTGATTCAAGGGCCCCTGGTCCACCCAGATCTCCAATGTTACCAACTGGCTGCTTGGAGATTGAGCGGTTCCTCCTGACCAAGGCCCTCCTCTCCCCGGGCATCATCACCACCATTCAGGCCTCTCACCGAGCGTCCACAGTCCGCATTTGACTCAACATGGAAGACCTACTCCAGGTGGTGCAAGAGGCGCAACACCGTGGCTACCGCAGTTTTCATTGTTCAGATCTTGGACTTCCTGCAGGATGGCTTCGTGTCGGGCCTCGCACCCAACACTCTTCGATGGCAAATAGCAGCTCTTTCTTCAATTCTGACATGTGGCTCCTCGGACACCATCTCCAAGGACCCACTCATTCAGAACTTCTTGAGAGCCGCTACCAACCTACGGCCCCCAGTCATACACCGGTTCCCTACATGGGATCTTAACAAAGTCTTAACAGCGTTCATCAAGACCCCCTTTGAGCCATTGCAGGAGGTCAACCTGAGGTTCCTCTCCTTCAAAGTGTCATTCCTTGTAGCTATCATTTCCGCTCGCCAAATATCGGAATTCGCTTCCTTGTCTGTCTGTCCGGATCTCTGCATTTTCCACACGGACAGAGTAGTCCGGCTGGATCCTACCTTCGTCCCAAAGGTCAACTCCATCTTTCACAGGTCACAGAAGCTAGTGCTCCTCAACTTTTACCCTTCGCCTCAGCATCGGTTAGAGAAGATCTGGCATAACTTAGACGTTCGCAGGGCTCTCAAGATCTATATTGCCCGCACATCCTCCTTCCAGAGAATCAAGGCCCTCTTTGTCTCATTCCAGCCGGCCTCCATGGGTTCCCGAATTACAGCTACTGCCATTGGGTGGTGGATCAGAGCCACCATTGCCACTGCTTATGAGGCTCATGCCTTACCGATTCCCCGAAACATCACAGCTCACTCCACCAGGAGTGTGGCCACTTCCGCGGCCTGGTCCACCCAGGCACCATTGGAGGAAGTATGCCGGGCGGCCACCTGGGCTTCTCCTACTCCATGCATTCGACATTACCAGTTGGATTCCTACATAACTGCGGATACTGCCTTCAGCAGAAGGGTCCTTCAGCAGGTCCGGCCTGTTCCCTCCCTATAGAACATCGAGCTTTGGTATGTCCCATGCCTGACTGCCGTGACCGCCAATAGGAGAATGGGCATTGGTCTTACCTGATACGCCCTTTCTCTATCAGGTGGGCATGGCAGTCAGCCCCATCCTGGGTTCGGCCGTCCCCAGGCTCTGTCGGGGTGAGAGGCTTCTTATTTCTCTGCTTATATCTCTATAGACACGTCAGTCTGCTGGACGTCCTTGCCTCAAACTGGAGTGATACAGGAAGAGGCGGAGCTTAAAAGATTCAGTAGACTTGGTCCTATTGGAAGACAGACAGTGTCATACCGATGCCTGACTGCCGTGCCCGCCTGATAGAGAAAGGGCATATCAGGTAAGACCAATGCCCATTTCATGTGAATCACTGAAATATAAGGTGAAAAAATAATCAGAAAGTTTGTAGGTGTCTGCTACAAACTGTGAAGGTGAATGGAATGATGAAATAGAAACTCTGGCCTTTCGTACTTGAATTCCAGTATTGGACACAAATCTTTAAATCAATCAAATTTTCTCACTTGCTTCCTTCCATCTTATGGATAAATTTGGAATATTGTTTTAGGTATTCAATCACTTCAGTTATAGTATGTCATGACTTTATGGCCAACTGATAGTCCATATCAGACCATCAGTGACACAAGAATTCAAAGAAGCAGGAAAGTAAAGTCTGTTACTCTAGTAACAACTTCTCTAATAATTTGCATTCCTTGTTAACACAATCTTACGGTTTTTTAAAAAAATTAATATAGAGCAGGAAACTTAATTTTGCATTTCTTACTTCATCTTTAACAAGGGATTCCTTAACTTTTCCTCCATTTCAGCAATCAAAAGTAGTATCATTGGCATAACTTCTCCCAGCAAGTTCAATTCTAATTTCTATTTCTTCTAGTCCAGCATTTATCATGTTATAGTGTTAAATAAGTTAAATAAATAAGGCTACAACTTGGCCAGACTCTGGGGATCTCAGTAAGTGGACCTCCTTTCAGTTTTAATCCAACCTTGGTATAAGTACCAGTGATATTGTCTTAGCTGCAAATGTCAGTTTGATTTTCTTGGCAGAATACTGGAATGGATTGCCACTTCATCCTCCAGTTGATCATATTTAATCTGTTTGTGGTCATTTATTATGGATGGTCCTTCTGGGAATTGGCACTCCCAGTGGCATTGCTCAAAGCATCACTGGACTGCACAAGTCTTTTGCTACTTACAAGTTAGTGATCCATAAAAAACAGCAAATATTACTATAATATACTATCAGCTATAATATACAGTACATGTTGTTACATTTGCATTATTTAATTACTGTATTTTATACATTGGTTTGTATTATTTTAAAGGCTTTTATTAATTTAAGATTTTAGTATTAGATACACATTGCTGAGTTTGCTTACCAAACAGAAGCTCTAACTGATTTTAATTGAATGCAAGAAAACTACATTACTCTTGGATGGGAGATCATTCTAGCCCATTCTCTGTGGGCTAGACTGGAAAGTTGAAAACATCCCACAGAAAGGCAGTCACAAATGACTTCTGTACTGTTGCCAAGAAAGTTACATAAAAATAAAGTTACTAAGAGTAAAACTTAATTACTACTACCATTTGCATTGCCTAATGTCAATAGGTCATCCCTAATATAATCTACATCAGATCAGTCAATGAAATAGATTAATATATTTTTAAATTTATATACAAAAGAGAGGAAAACTCCCTCACACATACACACAAACAGAGTGGTGGGATTCAAATAATTTAACAACCGGTTCTCTGACCTAATGACCAGCTGGGTGGTCATGTGACTGGGTGGACGTGGCCAACGTGATTGGTCTCACCCTTAGGAAATTTCTCCTTAGTCCAACTCACAATAAAATAGCACAATAAAATAGCACTATTCCAATATTTAGAATTAGAATAGAACAGAACAGAACAGAATAACAGATTTGGAAGGGATCTTGGAGGTCTTCTAGTCCAACCCCCTGATTATGCAGGAAACCATACATCACTTCAGACAAATGGTTATCCAATGTCTTCTTTAAAACTTCCAGCGTTGGAGCATTTACAACTTCTGGAGACAAGTTGTTCCACTGATTAATTGTTCTCTCAGGAAATTTGAGGGGCTCCTACAAAAATGAGTAGTCAATCTATTTTCCAAAGCACCAAAAGGCACGACAAGGAACATTGGATGGAAACTAACCAAAGAGAGAAGCAACCTAGGACTAAGAAGAAATTTCTTAAGGGTGAAACCAATCAACCAATGGAAAGCTTGCCTTCAGAAGTTGTGGGTGCTCCATCACACACAAGCAACACAGTTACAAGATAATTTGAAATCTTTACCGTCTAATACTGTAAGCTAACTCTTAAATGCTGAAAATGCAGGATCAAAATACATAAACATAGAAACAGCATTGCAGCCCTATTCCAAATTAATAAAACCAATTCTGCTAATTAGAATATGTATTTAAAAAGACATAAGAACTCTTACAAGAAACTTCTTCCCTGGCCTAATCCTGTCAAGAACAAGGAGAGATTCAACTTAGAAATAAAGAGAAATTTTCTCTTTATTTCAGTGAAAACAATGAATCGACAGCTTGCCTTTGGAAGTTGTGGGAGCTTCATACTGGAGGCTTTCACGAAGAGATTGGACTGCCATTTGTCAGAAATGACGTAGGGTCTCCTGCTTGGGTGGGGCATTGGACTAGATGACCTACAAGGTCCCTTCCAACTCTGTTAATCTGTATGATCTGTAAATTTCTATTTCTGTGCTGACTGCATTCCTGGGGTTTTGTTATTGCAACTAAGTATTCGCCTGTTAAATGGTTCTTGGCTGTCTGCCCGGAGCTACTAACTGAAGGGAGAGAGAGAAGAAAAAACCCCTCTCTTTCACTTTATTTTCCCGCCTGAGTTTTAAAGGAGCTAGAATTTTTCTGCTGAGGAAATGGCTAAGTGGTTATTTCTTCTTTTTCTTTTCCCTTCCTTTGGTTAATTACAAATGAGCAGGAACATCTGAAGTGTGTGTGAGCTACTGGCAGGCAGGTGGGCAGGCCGGCCGGCAGGTAGGCTTGACTATTCAGCCAGTTTGGACTATTCAGCCGGTTCAGTTTGGACAGAAAAGAGCACATGAGAGAGAGAGAGGGAGGGAGGGAGAGAGAGAGTGATATATATATATATATACCCTCTCTTGGGTCCCACCTTGGAGCTTCCTGTTCCTGTATTCTGTTGTCAGAGTCCCATTGGGTTATGCAGGGGTAACTTTGTAGGGTCTTGAGTTCCAAGCTTGGTTGAATCTTGCTGGGTAATGTAATCTCCCCAGATGAGTTCTGTTGCTAGATGGGTAGAGGGTTAATCCTATCATGTCCTGAGGACCATGTCTTAATCCCATCATCCTGGAGCTGAAGATGGGGGGCAGGGAGCTACAGGGAGCTGCTTTGTCTTTAAAACATGTTTCTCCTTTTCTCATCCAGGGAAATATAATAGTCTGCCTTTTTAATATTTTCTAAAAAATTCATTCTTCTAGGAGAAAGGTGGCTGCTAACTTTCTACAGAAGATAATGGTGTTGACTTCCAGGGAAAGTATGATGAACTGAAAAAGTCAAAAACTGGGGCAAAATCATTACAGATAAGGAGAGGATGGGAGATCACACACCTGTGCTTCAGATGGCTACTCCTCACAAAGAGACCACAGGAGAGCAGGCTTCTATGGGTTTGAAATGGCAGAAGCAGACATCTTACTCACAATTGCGTACAATAGAGAAATGGTTGGTGAAAATAGCAGAATTTGCAGACTTTGTAAAATTGACATGCTGATTAGGAAAAGAACAAATTATTCATTTCATTTCATTTATTAAATTTCATTTCATTTATTAAATTTTTATACCGCCCCTCTCCCGAAGGACTTGGGGTGGTGAACAGCCAGGATTAAAAAACATATAATATAAACATTAAAATACTTTAAAACATAATTAAATCTATATTGGCTTCCCCCAATTTAAAACCCTTTACCCATAAAATTAACCAATTAAAAATTTTAAGGCAGCCCGGCTTGCTAAAATAAAAAAGTCTTCAGAATCCGGCGAAAGGTCCAGAGGTCCGGGATCAGTCATATCCCTGGGGGTAGCTCATTCCAGAGGGCGGGTGCCCCCACAGAGAAGGCTCTTCCCCTGGGGGTCGCCAGCCGACATTGCCTGACCGACGGCACCCTGAGGAGACCCTCTCTGTGGGAGTGTATTGGCCGGTGGGAGGTTATTGGTGGCAGAAGGTGGTCTCGTAAATAACCGGGCCCTAAGCCATGGAGCGCTTTGAAGATGAGAACCAATACCTTGAAGCGCACCCAGAAGACCACTGGAATCCAATGCAGCTCACGCAGGAGAGGTGTTACGTGAGAGCACCATGTCACCCCCATAAGTACCCACGCAGCTGCATTCTGCACCAGCTGGAGCTCCGGGTGCTCCTCAAGGGGAGCCCCATGTAGAGAGCATTGCAGTAGTCCAGGCGGGAAGTGACGTGGGCATGAGTGACCGTGCATAAGGAGTCCCGATCCAGAAAGGGGCGCAACTGGCGTATCAGGCGAACCTGATAGAAAGCCCCCCTGGCTACGGCCGTCATATGCTCTTCTAAAGACAGCTGTGCAACCAGGAGGACACCCAAGTTACGCGCCCTCTCCGTGGGGGCCAATGTCTCGCCCCCAATAGCCAGCGATGGCACCAGCTGGCTATATCGGGATGCCGGCAACCACAGCCACTCAGTCTTGGAGGGGTTGAGTCGGAGCCTGTTCCTTCCCATCCAGATCCGCACAGCCTCCAGGCACCGGGACATCACTTTAAGGGCATCATTGGGATGGTCTGGGGTGGAGATGTACAGCTGGGTGTCGTCAGCGTACAGATGGCACTGCCCCCAAAACCACGGATGATCTCACCCAGCGGCTTCACATAAATGTTGAACAGGAGAGGTCAGAGGACCGACCCTTGCGGCACCCCACAAACCAGGTGCCTTGAGGTCGACCTCTGCCCCCCAGCCAACACGGACTGCGACTGGTTGGAGAGATAGGAGGAGAACCACCGTAAAACAGTGCCTCCCACTCCCAACCCCTCCAGCCGGCGCAGCATGATACCATGGTTGATGGTATCAAAAGCTGCTGAGAGGTCTAATAGGTCCAGAACAGAGGAGCAACCCCTGTCCCGAGCCCTCCAGAGATCATCAACCAACGCGACCAATGCTGTTTCCGTGCTGTACCAAGGCCTGAAGCCGGACTGGAATGGATCTAGATAGATGGTTTCATCCAGGTACTGCGGGAGTTGTCGCGCCACCACACTCTCAACAACCTTCACCAAAAAACGAAGGTTGGAAACTGGACGATAGTTTGCCAAAACAGCTGGGTCCAGAGAGGGCTTCTTGAGGAGGGGCCTCACTGCCACCTCTTTCAAGGCGGGAGGCAAGAAACCCTCACTCAAGGAAGCTGGAGCCAGCCTTGTGTAACCTCTCGGGTAGCCAGCACCAACCAGGAGGGACACGGGTCCAATAAACATGTGGTTGCGTTCAACCTCCCCAGCATCCTGTCCACATCCTCGGGGATCACAGGGTCGAACTCATCCCAGATAACATTCTCAAGACACAACCCACCTGAACCCACCCAGTCAGAGTCCAAGCCTTCCCGAATTTGAGCGACTGTTGATGCTGTTTTTGATTGATTTATTAATGTTGAAACCCTTTTGGTTGAAAATTGAAAAAAACCCAAGCTGGTGATTTATGGGTTTGATGATTAGAAAAGGTAAATCATGGGAGGAAGGGAATCATGATGTAACCTTAAAGATGAAGGGCAAATGATAAATTTATTTGTAGCTACTGTAAAGATCAGAAGGTTCTTCTTTTTCTTTTCTTTATTCAACACAAAATGCCTGATAGCAATAATGATAATCAGTGAAGAATTGGTACCCAAAGTTTGCTACATAAAGATATATATGATAATATTATACATTTGTTTAGTGCTTTGCCAATTTTTAATGCTAAGCATGCATTTTTAAATAGGATTGAGAGTACTGGTAAGTAAACAAATTCATCCTTAACAAGATAATATTTGACATCATATAATGGGTTTGTGTTCATTTAGCAATGCTGTTCCAGTTAATGATGGGTTGGTTAGGCAAGGCATTTTTACACGACATAAATTGAATGTTTGTATTGTTTATTTATAGCATATTGACTAACTACTTAATTAAGTATCTGCTAGAAGTCTGTAGAGTGTCAGCGTTCCAAATTAGGCTCTTTTTCAGCGCTGACACGATTGGAATGAATGAAAGAGAAGAAGCGTTGATTTATTGCTGAGATGAACTTTTACCTAGTTTTCTGCATACGGCAGATAGCGTTACCTGGGTGACGGAGGGAGGGGGGCAAATTCCTGTGAAAGAACGTGCTGGGACGAAGAGATGGATCTGCATGATGGCCAATGGGACATTGGGGTTGGAGAGCGGAAGGGGAGGGTGTTGGAAGGAGGGGCCAGTTTGGCTGCAAAAGAGTTCAGAAATGTTGTTCTCTATTCTTAATAAAAAAAAAGATTCATTAGAGACTTTGCGTTTGAAAATGAAGTTTATTTAAGATAACAACGAAACCTGACATAGAGATTCTCAGTCATCCAGGTCATGGTTGTCTCAAAAGTGCTTTTTCTGGAGGCAACTGGACTTTCTTGTTTTTTCTTTTGAAAACGTTTTGCTTGTCATCCAAGAAGCTTCTTCAGCTCTGACAGGATAGTGGGGAATGGAAGGATTTATATTCCTTGAAGACAGCTGGTAATCTGCATCCTTTTAGCATGTTCTTGAAGCACTTGGAGGTTTATCTGTGTCCTCAGGGTCACAGGGTATAATTTTATTTATTTTTTAAAGCATTGATGAACTACTTTTTAAAAACCCTTATAGCCCAGTGCAATTTAAAATATTAATATACTAAAAATGAAAGAGAATTTAAAAAACCAAATCAAAACTATGGTTATGTTTGCTGCTTTGAGTTATTTGTAGAATTAATAAAGGTGTAAGCAAATCTATAAATATTAAATAACATTGCAAACCCTTAAAGGGGTAGACAAAACAGTACAATTTTTATTGGCAATCTGAAACTTCATAGATGGTCCTGACATCCCATAGTAATGTGCTGCTATAGAAACTTCACTATTGATCTTACGTTCTGGTTTCTGTGCATTGTGGAATATAAAGCAGAGGTTCTGATGAAAATGAGTAAGAGTCAGGCTTTTGGGATAGAGGCAATCTTTCAATATCCTGGCTCAGAGCCACTAAAAACTTATTAGTCAAGACAGTCTATTGAATTGAGCTGGGAAACAAAATGGAAGCCATTATAAGTGGAAGCTAGTTTAATTGTTTCTACACCGTTGATTTTATTACTGAGTACAAATTTGTAAGTGAAGAAATTAGATGTATAATTTTTCTAAATTTCTCTAAAGCAAAGGTGAAATGGCCAATTAGGCCTTACATCAACCATAGGATGTAAGTCTTAAACAGATATAGTTAGTTATTTGTTTATTAAATTTTTACAGTTGGCTATCTCACAAGTATATTTCTGAGTGGCTCACAACAATTAAAATAGAAGAAGCAGTAAAAATAAACACAACACCATAAAGCTATCCCAGAAACATGATTAAAAAGTCAATAAAACACAATCGAAGTCAGTGATGACTATAAATAATATAGCTATTTAATATAGCCATTGTTAAGGCTCACCAATACTGCTGTGCATGATAGGTGTCAAGTCTTCAGGCACTTTCTAAAGAACAGAAGGACAGGTGCCAATCTAAGTTCCAATAAGTTCCTATTTAATATATGGACTGCATAGTTAGATATGCTTCTCAAAGGAATGGATACAGTTACCATACCAGCCGGGGTGGGTTCTACTTACCTTTACTACCAGTTCGCAACGGAAGTGCATGTACACATTGTCAATTATGATATCCAGGTGGGTGGGCGGAGCCTCCCGTCACTTTTACTACCGGTTCTAAACAACCGGACAGAACCAGGAGCAACCCACCACTGATACCAGCAGAAACTAGGCAAAATTAATACATAATTTCAAGTAATATTGATAGATAAAAGACAAACCTGGTTTCTTGAAAGGAGTATGCTCTATTCAGTTTAGGCTGTATCTCCAATCACAGAATAATCAAAAAGGACTTTTGAAAAATACAAAAGTCTCTTAACTCTTATTTCCTTGTCATCTTCTTATCTTCTCATCTTTCTCACCTCTCATCTTTCCTACTACTTTTGCCTATTGGTATATTATGGTTTATCAACTGTTTTGGCTAGAGAAGAAGATGAGGTGACTGGTGTGAAATTTTTTCCCCATCTGTACCAGTGGTGGGATTCAATTTTTTTTACTACTATGGGCGTGGCTTAGTGGATGTGGCATGGCTTGGTGGGCGTGGCTTGGTGGGCATGGCAGGGTAAGGGTACTATAAAATCTCCATTCCCACCCCACTCCAGGGGAAGGTTACTGCAAAATCGCCATTTCCTCCCGATCAGCTGGAACTTGGGAGGCAGAGAATAGATGGGGGTGGGGCCAGTCAGAGGTGGTATTTACTGGTTCTCCGAACTACTCAAAATTTCCGCTACCGGTTCTCCAGAACTGATCAGAACCTGCTGAATACCACCTCTGATCTGTATCTTTTCTGAGCCTCTCTGCAAAAGTTTTTCTTTGATTTAGCAATAGTGAGATGCAATTATGTGAGGCCTTCTTAGCAATACTAGTGTACAACATTCATTTGCACTGGCCTTTCAGAACCCATTACCAATCAAAGTTATAGGTTCATGCCTTGAGATCTTGAGATAGGGGATATAGTTACCGAGCCCTTGTCATGGTCAGATCACTCTCTCCTTCGTTTCGACCTTTGAACCGCTGCACCCCGCCGCAGGGAGGAGGAGCCAGTAAGATGGTTCCGCCCCAGGCGCCTGATGGAACCTGACAGGTTCCAGATAGAGCTTGGGCCATTTCCTGAGGCTCTGGCACACACCTCGACTGGAGACCTAGTGGCCGCCTGGGATAGGGCGGCTGCTGGAGCTCTGGATCGGGTCGCGCCTTTGCGGCCTCTGACCCGGCGCCGATCTCAATTGGCTCCTTGGTTCACCGAGGAGCTGAGGGAGTTGAAGCGCCGGAAAAGACGCCTAGAGAGTAGTTGGAGGGCCAGTCTTTCTGAATCTGACCGGACACTAGTAAGATCCCATATTAGGAACTACCTAGTGGCGATAAAAGCAGCGAAATGTAGCTATTTTGCTGCTCTTATTGCGTCATCAGATAACCGCCCGGCCGCCCTCTTTAGGGTGACCCGCTCCCTGCTCCACCAGGAAGCACGGGAGAACGCCTTGGAGGGTAGAGCCGAGGATTTTGTTCATTATCTGTATGACAAAATCACTCAGATTCGGGAAGATCTGGACTCCGACTGGGTAGTCTCAGGGGGAGGGACTGGGGCAGGTCTTGAAAATGTTATCTGGGATGAGTTTGATCCTGTGACCCCCGAGGACGTGGACAGGATTCTGGGTAGACTGAACGCGACCACTTGTTTATTGGACCCTGGTTAGTGCTGGCTTCCCGTGAAGTGACACGAGGCTGGCTCCAGGGGATTATAAATGCTTCATTGGGTGAGGGTGACTTTCCCGCCGCTTTGAAAGAGGCGGTGGTGAGGCCTCTCCTCAAGAAGCCTTTCCTGGACCCGGCAATGTTGGTAATTTATCGTCCGGTCTCCAACCGTCGCTTTGTGGCGAAGGTTGTTGAGAGTGTGGTTGCGCAACAGCTCCCCCAGCACCTGGATGAAACGACATATCTGGATCCATTCCAGTTGGGCTTCAGGCCCGGGTACAGCACGGAAATGGCATTGGTCGCGTTGGTAGATGATCTCTGGAGGGCTCGGGACAGGGGATGCTCTGTCCCAAGCAGGTCCTGTTAGATCTCTCAGCGGCTTTTGATACCATCGACCATGGTATCATGCTGCACCGGTTGGAAGAGTTAGGGGTGGGAGGCACTGTTTTACGGTGGTTCTCCTCCTTTCTCTCTGACTGGTTGCAGTCTGTGTTGACAGGGGGGCAGAGGTCGACCCCGAGGCCCCTCATATGCGGGGTGCCGCAAGGGTCGGTCCTCTCGTCCCTCCTGTTCAACATTTATGTGAAGCCGCTGGGCGAGATGATCCATGGTTTTGGGGTGAAGTACCATCAGTACACTGATGACACCCAGCTGTACATCTCCACCCCAGACCACCCCAACAATGCCCTTGAAGTGATGTCCCGGTGCCTGGAGGCTGTACGGATCTGGATGGGGAAGAATAGGCTCAGGCTCAACCCATCCAAGACCGAGTGGCTGTGGTTTCCGACGTCCCGATATAGTCAGTTGGTGCCATCACTGACTATTGGGGGCGAATCATTGGCCCCCACAGAGAGGGCGCACAACTTGGGCGACCTCCTGGATTCACGGCTGTCTTTAGAAGAGCACTTGACGGCTGTGACCGGGAGGATTTTTCATCAGGTTCGCCTGATTCGCCAGTTGCGTCCCTTTCTGGATCGGGACTCCTTACACACAGTCACTCATGCCCTCATCACCTCCCGCCTGGACTATTGTAACGCTCTCTACATGGGGCTCCCCTTGAGGAGCACCCGGAGGCTCCAACTGGCGCAGAGTGCGGCCGCGCGGGTGGTAATGGGAGCGACTTGGCATTCCCATGTAACACCCTTCTGTGCGAGCTGCACTGGCTCCCGGTGGTCTTCCGGGTGCGCTTCAAGGTTTTGGTTACCACCTTTAAAGTGTTCCATGGCTCAGGACCTGGGTACTTGTGGGACCACCTACTACCACAAATAGCCTCCCACCGGCCGGTACGCTCCCATAGAGAGGGGCTCCTCCGGGTGCCATCAGCCAAACAATGCTGACTGGCGGCCCCCAGGGGCAGAGCCTTCTCTGTGGGGGCACCTACTATCTGGAATGAGCTCCCCCCGGAGATACGGAGGATCCCGGATCTGCGCACCTTCCGCCGCACTCTAAAGACCTTTTTATTTCACCATGCGGGCCTGGCCTAATTTTCTCCCTCTTTTATAAAAGAATTTTTAATTTTTAATATTTTTTAGTATTTTATATATTCAAATTTTAAAATTGGTTTTAAATTGATTGGGGTTTTAATTTGTCTGGGCCAAAACTATTTAATTTGATTTTAATTCTGCTTTTAAATTTTGTATGTATGGATTTTATTGTTGGCTGTTCACCGCCCTGAGTCCTTCAGGAGTAGGGCGGTATAGAAATCAAATCAAATCAAATCAAATCAAATCAAATAAATAAATAAATAAATAAATAAATAAATAAATAAATAAAGCCAATCTACATACTGATGAATGTGCTTGCTTATTGTGTCAATGCCTTTTTCCAACAGTTTTTCAGTGTCAAATTGGAATGAGATGAAAGATGCGGAAGCTGATTAGTAAAAATGTGTTTGATTGTTAACTAAAAATTAATTTAAAAAATTCAGAAGCACAGTAGTTAAATTCACATAGCAATGAAACAGGCAGAAATTAGGCAGAATATAAAGATTTTATTGTTAAGAAAACAAAAATAATAAAACCTCCAAAAAAATTAAAACAATCAACCAGTGGGACGGCTTGCCTTCAGAAGTTGTGGGTGCTTCATCACTGGAGGTTTTTAAGAAGAGACTGGACACTACTTGTCTGAAATGATGGCGAACCTTTGGCACGCGTGCTGGAAGTGGAACACAGAGGCATCTCTCTGGGCACACCAGCCGTCTCCTGTTGATCTTCCGCATTCCGGCATGCAGATGCATGCTGGCTAGCTGGTCTTTGCACGTGCAGGAGTGCCAGAAACCGGAAGAGCAGCTTCCTGGTGCACATGCGCATGTCAGAAACCGGAAGCTCAGCTTCCTGGCATACACATGCATGCCAGGGAACTGCTCTTCTGGTTTTCAGCACTCCCGCATGTGCGCACTGGGGAGCTGCTCTTTTGGTTTCTGGCACTCCCCCCCCCCACGCGCACACTCCCATTTTGGCACTTGGTACCAAAAAAGGTTCACCAACACTCGTATAGGATCTCCTGCATGCGCAGGGGGTTGGACTAGAAGACCTCCAAGGTCTCTTACAACTCTATTATACTGTATTCCTCCCTGGCTTAGTTTACTCCCATGGGACCCCAGTTTTCAATATCCCTAACTAGGACTGGGTGTCAATTTTAAGGGTTGCACACCTGAAATAGTTGGAACATACTGTATTTTCCTTTCCAAAATATATATGGCAATATCAACAAACTTAATCAGATACTTAGCCAGGCCAGCCTAAGTGCTTACCTGTGCTTAGGCTGGCTTCTGATAAGTGATTTACATCACATTCATGTGTGCATTCTGCAAAATTAATGAGTTCCATCCTGTCTCTAGTACATTTTTTGGAAACACAGTTGCCTCGTTGATAACATCTTGGTACTGTTAGGTGTAGTAAAAATAACGGGTAATAGCTGATGTCAAACCAGCAGCTAGTTTGTAAAACGCTGTGAATTAACAGATTTTGCTATTTATGTAGCATGCTATTTTTTTTTTTTACTGCAAAAGTAAAGCTGCACTGATTAATAATTTAGCTCCCAGTTTCCTTGCAAGTCTATAATCATGTGCCTTATGGAGACTAGAGTACATTCTGCTGCAAGTATTGTGCAAAAGATTAGTTGCTCCTTGGTGGCAGGTCTGCTCTAGCAGGGTGAATTGCACCTTTAATTTGTCTTCCCATCTGACAGAGCATCTAATTATACTTTCTAAAATCTGTACTAAATTATACTTCTTAAACCCTTAGTTGAAGGATATTTACATAAAAAGAGGTAAAGATTAAATAAATTGTTTAAAGTCATATCAGCAAATCATTTAAATGAGATTCCTTTTTTTGTTCAGCATTTGAAGCTGAATATTGTTTCCCACCATATTCTGTATCAGACAGTCAGTCATGGCCATCAGGACCTTAGTATTATTTATCTATCTAAATACTTACAATTAATTGCCTAAATTATAAAATCACATAATGAATAAAATTCTGAAATGCTAATGTACTGAGTTACAAATTCACACACTTTTGTTATGGTGATAAATGAGATATGGTAGAAATCTTACTAAACAGGCAACAGCATAGAAACCATAGAAAATGTTGTATTTGGATAATCATAAAATTAGAGAGCATTTTGCTGCATAAGAGATTGGCAGCTAAAATAAATTTTTGCAGCTCTCCTGGAAATGTTAGGGTTGTGATCCAAGAGTAAAGAGCAAATGATAGTGTAAGAAGTGGAATTTCTGTTTGCAAAAGGAGTTATGATAGTAGGGCTCAAGTGGCTGTAAAAATTATTTCAGATTTCTCCAGTCACAGGACTGATTCATTCAGTAAAAGGGGTGGTGGTGTACCTTCAGTTCAGTATCATAGACAGGCAAGACACTAAAGTGGGATAAAGAAAAAGTTTACCACATTGGGCAGGTACAGTAATATTGACTGAGTAATTCCTGGAGGAAAATATTTCCTGTTCATGTCAGTATTTCTTATAGGTATTGACTGCCTAATTGATCCTGCTCTACCTGGACAACTGGGTGATTTACCAACTTCTGGATTGCTGCTCTTGTTCTTAATAGCACCATGGCTAAGAGTGTTTTATGTGAGAAGCCACATTGCCCTAAATCAGGGGTGTCAAACTGGTGACCTGCGGCTGGATGCATCACGCACAGGCCATGCCCACCCTAGCTCCACAAAGGCAAAAAACATCACAATGCATCTCTATACATCATGTGACGCGATCGAGTTTGACACCTGTGCCCTAGATCGTTCTGAATTCACGGTTTCTAGAAAGAGGAAAGGATACAAAGAAAGACCATGGCAGTCAGGGAATCCCTGGAAAAGTGATATTTGAGCCAGAAATAGAGCTGCATATGGGGATCACCCAGTTTCTAAATGCCATATGTGCGGAAATGCTGGCTTGAAACAGCAATGTACTAGAATAGAGTAGAGTAAAGTAGAGAGTAGAGTAGAGTGGTAATCCCCTTAGTGAACATTTGAAGTTACATGATAAGTGCCCCCTAGCGTTTGTGAACAAATTCTGAAACTACGAATTTTGCAACACCATGGCAGTTGTTTGCCCTTATGAACAACCGCAGAGGCTCTGCAACATTCGTTCTGAACATTGCCCATCAAAATGGAGCTTTTGGGAGGCGGATCTGCCCTTCCGACACTCCTTTCAGGCCTCCACAAGCTTCTCCCAACCCGTTGTAGGCCAAAATGGAGTTTCCGGTGCAGGTCCATCCCTCCAATGCTCCATTCGGGCTTCCACGGGCCTCCCCAGGCCCATTACTTTATCATATGTTCTTTCACTTATTCTTTTTCTTTAATTTAATGTGTATACATTTCAACAATTACTTGTTCATCATTTGTCCAAGTAGTTCTTGAATCATAACTGAGCCTTACAATTACATTTGTAAACTATGAAAGTCATAAAACAGATCACCACATGACTGGATCTGATTTTATGAACTTTTTTGCAATGGTTGTTAAGTGAATGTTGCAGTTATTAAGTTAACCCATTTTTCACTGTAGTACAGTTTTTGCTGTACTCAAAGAGAATCCCACTTTCTGGCAAAATTGTAAATTGTGGTTATGTGATTGTGGGATCCTATAAATTGCTGTAAATGTGGGCCAGTATCCTCCTCATTCATATTCTGAAATGAAGTCACATGACACTGGGAGGAGGAAATTACATTGAAACTTTGAAACTAGGTCATAAGTATTTTTTGGGGGACCTGTTGTAACCTTGAACATTCGTTTCTCAGAGATTAAGCAAATCAACCCTGTAGCTTTTTGTTTGTAGTTGCCAGAATCAATGAAAATTCACCCTGTATTCTATCCATCTTCTTGTGAAACAGGCTCCCCCGCACTCTACATTATAGACAGAATTCATCCTCCAATTCTAGTAAACAGGAAGCAGGATATTAAGTGGAAGTGTTGTTAGAGCCTAGATGCAGAGAGAAATGGGTTGAGAACTTGGTACACTAGAAAGGCTATCCAGAGTCAGAAAGACCAACAGATATTCATGTGCCATAGTTGATACATCACTTTCATGAGCTATATTCCAACAAATCCCATCTTTAGCAACTACTGGCCTTGCAGGAGTCTGGCGATGATCAAGTCAAGCTCCTCCTTCTCTTTTATGGGATGGAGGGAGCCCCAGGAAGAGCAAGAGACCAAAAAGAGGGGAAAGAATAAGCTTCTTCTACAACAGGCATATAGAGGTGTATACCACAGTTTCCTGAGACGTAGGAACATGTTCTCTCAACTGTCTGATCAGTCTAGGGCAGTGGTTCTCAACCTTCCTAATGCCGCGACCCTTTAATACAGTTCCTCATGTTGTGGTGACCCCCAACCAGGGGTGGGTTCTAATTTTTTTTACTACTGGTGCATATTTTGTGGGCGTGGCTTGGAGGTCATGTGACTGGGTGGGCGTGGCTAGCTGGTCATGTGACTGGGTGGCCATGGCTATGTGTATAGGGACTACTCAGAGGGTTGAAAAAAGTCATTTCTGACAGGTCCTCGCACTTTTGACTGGTCCTCACACTTATGACCATCCTCACATTTATGCCCGAGCAGCATTCTTAACAACCATGTTACTCATTTCACAACTGCTTCTTTTCACCATGGTGATAAGATAGTCGTAAATTCGAGATCTGTCAAAAGTGCGAGGACCAGTCAAAACTAACTTTTTCAGCCCTCTGAGTAGTCCATATGCACAAAAGGACTACCCAGAGGGCTGAAAAAAGTGATTTCTGACAGGTCCTCACACTTTTGACCGGTCTTCGCACTTATGACTGGTCATCATTTATGCCCATTGTAGCATTCTTAACAACCGTGTCACTCATTTCACAACTGCTTCTCTTCACCATGGTGACAAGATAGGGCAGTCAAAAATAACTTTTTCAGCCCT
Organism: Pituophis catenifer annectens; assembly: GCF_029215685.1. Lineage (NCBI taxonomy): Eukaryota > Metazoa > Chordata > Lepidosauria > Squamata > Colubridae > Pituophis > Pituophis catenifer. Next base: position 41,317,788 of record NW_027256887.1, on the reverse strand, counting down.
CTGAGTAGTCCATATGCATAAAAGGATACAGCAATAGAGAGGGATGAAGGAAGGGAAGGGAAATTAGAGTAGGAGTGAGGGTAAGAGAGGGATGAAGGAAGGGAAGGGAAATTAGAGTAGGAGTGAGGGTAAGAGAGGGAGGAAGAGAGGAGGAGAAGGAGAAAGGAAGAGGAAGTAGGGAGGAGAAGAGGGGGGGAAGAGAAAGTAAGGAAAGAAAAGAGAGAGGTGGTAGGTTTGAGGAGAAAGATTGCTGTACAATAAAAAAGATGAAAGGGAAGAAAACCAACCCCAAACAAATATGAAGATATTAAGATTAAAAAATGAATTGTTAAACTTTAAAGAATAAAGGAGAACAAATATGAATAAATAGCAATAATTAGAAACACACATACAAACATACAATGTATTTTCTTTGAACAGAGTATTTGGCCAGTTCACAAATTTAAACAGTGTTTAGTCATTTCAATTAAATTTACAGTTTCTATATTTCCTTTTTGCCATATTTATTCTTCATCTATTTTTTTAAAAAACCAATATTACCCTTCATCCTCATCTCTAATCTTAATCAAATTCAATTTTTCCCTTCTATTCTATATTATACCCCTTCCCATTGTCATCTATTTTTATATCCATCCTCACATTGGTTAATTATGTAATTATGTAATTATGTAATACAGTTGTTTAATATAAATTCAACATTTTAATATAAATCAATTAGTTATATAACTATCTTTTTTGTATATTAATCAATATGAACATGAATATTCCAATTATTTCCATGCAATCCAATTTCTTACAAATCAATTAATTATATTTACCAATAATAATAAACCAAATAATTTCCCCCATATATTCCTCCAAACCACAACTTAACCATTTCTGCTTTCAACATAATATACAATTAATAGTATCTCAATTATTACAATTCCCTAGTTAAATAGACCTTTTTTTGTGTGTTTTAAAATCTTGAACCTCCTTTTTTGCCCTAAATTTCCCATTGTTTGCAGTTTTGCACCTACCTTTTTTTGATGAGGAAAAAGAAAAAGAAATCTCTCTCTGCCTCATTTTGTCACGTTGCAGCAAAGACCCTGCTTTACTTTCAGTTTCGTTTTTTCAGCATAGCTAGGGGAAAAAAAATCTGCTCGAGATTTTTTTGCAGCTAGCAACAGAGCCCTCTGCAAAACAGCTGAGAGCAAATCAGCTGAGAGTCGAGGCTGATCTAATCAACTTGTGCTAATTAACCTATCCTGAAGCTGAAAGGGGCTGTTTTTTCTATTTTTGCAGGCACCGGTCTACTCATTTGTTTTTTTTTAACACTGATCAGCTGTAGGGTGGCCCTTTGAAGCCCCGCGGCAAGAATTTAAACAGTTTTTTTCCCCTCTAGCCATCAGCTGGGACTCAGGAGGCAGCAGATTGGGAGTGGGCGGGGTAAGCGAACAGCCGGCGATCCAACAGAGGCAGAGAGTGAGGGTGAGTGAAGGCGTGGTGGGGGGTGAGAGAGGGCTTTGGCGGCCCCTGTGAAATGGCCGTTCACAGGTGGCCCCTGTAAAATGGCCATTCGATCCCCAAAGGGGTCGGGACCCCCAGGTTGAGAACCGCTGGTCTAGGGCTTGGAAGGTTATCCATGGACACAATAAGGGCAAAATAAATAATGTTCTTTCACCAGCCTTCCTGCCATGCGATAGACTTTATTAGCGACTTTAAATCATATTTGATCATGTACAGTTCCTTTTGCACTCTGGTGGTATTTTAGGCATCTCTTGTCCCATTTAATTTTCCCTAGCTGCTTTGTAAACCAAGAAAGCTCCAGGATCCACAAGAAGATCAGAACTTCCAACAATTCCAACAAAGAGCCTGTAGTATAGTGGACTAAAGCACACTGTTATTAACATCTGCGGCTTGCAATTACTGCAAATTCAAATCTCACCAGGCTCAAGGTTGACTCAGCCTTCCATCCTTTCAAAGGTAGGTGAAATGAGGACCCAGATTGTGGGGGCAATAAACTGACTTTGTATAAATATACAAAAGTATGAAGGCTATTGCTTAACGCATTGTAAGCCACCCTGAGTCTCCAGAGAAGGGCAGCATATAAATTAAAGCAAAATAATAATAATAATAATAATTGTAGACAGTGTCCTTCTACCCATATTCATATCCATTCTGATGGAGTATCACAGTATCTGCTTGCTCTTACCAGATTACTAGGGTATCCATTCTCCTCAACCACCCTGAAGGTAAAGCAACATACTTCCCCATCACCCCCACCCTAAATAAAACAAAAGCATAGAAACACATAACATTACATGGAATTTAATGAGTACTACAGAATAAGTAGTACATATAGTAGGGGTTCTAGCTTACCTTTATATTTTATTGAAGTATATACTACTGAATAGGGATTCTAATGATCTAATTTTGATCTTAAAATTACTATTATAAATAGTTGGGAGTTGCATACCCATGTAGATCTGCGTAAATCACACAGATGTCAATTTGTAAATTACAGTTACATTTGCTCTAAAACTTTCTTCTCTGTGTTATGTTTTAAATTTTATTCTAGGTACTGAACAGGGAGGAAGTGTGTACATTTTGAATATCTAATCATATTTGCTAAATCTGTATTACAATCAATACTTTGGAAATGTCACCTTTCAGTCTGGTTAAAAGATGCTTGATCACCAGCTTTGGATTAACATATTGTATTCCCGAGATGTGAAAAGACATTGGACTTTTATTAACTTCACTGTTGTTAGTTAGCTCTTTCAACTATTACTGCTTCACTGTGCCAGACTATTGTTATACAGTTTTTAGGTGGACAAAAAAGCTACTTCATCTGCTTATCATTTTAAGTGGCAACATAGCCACTAATGGATAAGATCAGATATTATATCCTTTTCTTCAATACCATAATTGCTGCTTTTATATCAGAATTTCATATTTTGAAGGAGATGGTTTGTGAAATGGCTTATGTTTTCCAGATTCAGGATGTTGCAAGATCATTCAAACGTGAAACATTAGAATGTCACATAAATTCCTTATATATTTAGTGTGGCTTATCTTTTTTAATTAATAAAATAATTAATTACAAGACTTATCCTGTGAATGTCAACTTGTCAATTTTGAAGTTTGGATAATGGCTCATGAATTAATTAGGGCATCTTTCAGAAGCTTGACAGTGAAAATGTTACTGTCAATGGTCCAACTAACGAACCCAACAGAAGTAGACACTTTCAAAACCCAAAGCAAAACTTTATTGAGTACATCATTTTGGCACTGAAGAATCAAAGCCAGCTCTAAATTACAAATCAGTCTTTTGTTTTGGGAATAGTCCATATCTTGGCCAACACCTGCAGAAGTGTCCTTGGTGGGTACTTGGCTCTCACAGTTGAAGTCTGGAGCCTCTGCATTCCATCTCACTTCTTCCCTCCCCTCAGTTCTTCGGCAAGTGATAAGATTCAAAAGAAGCATAAGCGGCTTCAACCTTGACAGTTACTATAGCTGAATTAAAGTCGTAATTTTTATTTCAATGGCAATTGTTAAAGAGTTCTCCCAAACTAGGAGTATTTTACTTCTGGATAAGCACAATTGCATATAGAGAAGCTTCACTTTAATTTCATAGACCAGATTTTTTTTTCTTATCAACAGCACCTCTATCTTGTCTGATTTTACTTTTAGCTTGTTTAACTGTCCATTAGTGAGATTAACGATACCCAAGTGTACTGATTGGTTCCTTAGAATTTGTGGGAAGCTTAAAATATAGTGGTCATCAAAATAGTTATCCCCTTTATTCCATAATACTGAATACATAATACTCCATAATTCTACAGCAATTTCATAAAGATGTCAAATGCATAGAGCAAGATTGAATTATGAGAGACACCATAGGCCAAAGATCTAGTGTTGAACAGTAGTGTCCGACACATCTCTCTGGACATATCCAACAAGAAGGACTATTACCATTAAGAGTGGTCCTGAGGCCTTGTCCAGCCAGATGATCCAGACGAATATAATGATTGATGGTACTGAAAGCCATTGAGAGATAGTAGGTATTTCATCTACCTCCATTCAACAATTATTAACTAAATAGACCAAAACTGTTTCAGTACCATACCATAACTTGTATGATATTTCAAAGGAATGTATGTAGAAAATCAGTTTTATTCAGACACATGTGGAATTCTTAGGTCATAATTTATTTTATTTCATCTTACCAAAGAATCAAATATTTCAGACATGTTTATAATTAGTGAGTACTTCTACGTTTAAGGAGGTTTTTTTCCAACAAAGTCTGGTATCAGCTTTACAAGTTGACCAGACAGAAAACAAGATCAGATGAGTTGTATTGTATTGTATTGTATTATATTATATTGTAAGGCTATATTAACAGAATATTGCATTCTGAAAGTACCATTTTCCTCATCTCTTTAAAACTAGAAAATTAGAAAGAGCGTCTTCTGAGCATCTTATCCCACTGATTATTCAGCTATGGATTATACTGTCTCTTAGATGATCATTCCCTAGGCAGCATCTCTGGGCCTAGTCTCCCAATGTCATTTCCACATACCATTACATCTCTGTTAAGACACAAGGGCAAACCCTCATTTAAGGGAGCATTGACCACTCATTTAACTATGGAAACAGTCTCAATTTGTGGACCAGAAAATGCGATGGTTGAGTAAACTAGTGGTAGATATAATCCTGCTTCATTCTTTGGTCACATGCTTGAGATCTATATGCTATAAATGATTCATATGAACCTTACAAATTGATGGAAGAGATGCTGTACTGTGCTGTGTCGATGTAATGGAAGCTGAAATAAGGCATTCTTTGGTGATCTCATTAACATAGTACACTGCTCAAAAAAAATAAAAGGAACACAAGCAGAAGACATCTGAGATCTGAATGTATGAAATAGCCTTATTAAATACTTTGTTCGTTACATACAGTAGTTTTGTGTCCCCTTTAGTTGTTTGAGCAGTGTATAAACTATAAAAATTGTCCTCAATTTCATCCACTTTAGACTCTAATGTGTTAGTATTTGCATCCAACTGAATCATAAATTCTGTAAAACCATTAGCCATTTTTATAATTTTTCGGTCCAAAGTATCAAACTTTAATTGCACTAATTCTTTAATTTCCTGCTTAAATTTTTCAAAGTTCTGATTCACAATCTCATCCCTTCTTACAATCTCCTCCAAAAGAAATTCAATTATGTTAAAATCAGTTTTTTGAGATTGGAGATTTAGAATTTGTTCACGTAATTTATTAATGGGGGAATCCCCCCCCGCCGCTTGTTTGTCCAGCTTTGTGAGTTTTAATGCCATGTTTCCGCACAGACAAACTTTTTTAGAAAAGAAAAGAGAGGCAAAGAAGAAAAAAAAACTTCTTTCCAACCAAGATCAATATCAAATCTCCAGGAAAAAGAAAACACAAAAGTAGAGCTTTATCTTCAAATGTAGCCAGAAGTATTTATTCCGCTACTTTGCATCTTAATAGGAAACGGAAGGACTCTCCCTTTCAGCCCCTTCTCAAGCCTCGGCAGTCACCATTTTTAAAGATTCTTTTTTCCTTTTCCTTTTCCTTCTTCAATAACTGTTGTAAAATAAATGAAATACTTGCGCTTCAGGGTCACAGGTCCAGCTCACATCCTTTTTATTTATTCTGTTAATTTTGTAGGCTTGTTCTTGTCGCCTAGCTCTGCATTTAGCAGAGGTCTCCCAAAGCCCGGAGCGGCGGCGAGGGAAAGAGGGAGCCTCATCTGCTTCGTCCCCAAAAGTAAAAAAAAACTTTTGGGGCTACGCAGAGAGCTCTACCTACCCCCGCCGGCTCTATCTCCATTTCCACATGGAAACGGAGTTTTTTCGAGCCGCCTTTCAGTTATAAAGGCGGCTCTTTACAGGCAATGGGGCTGGCGATCCTGAGGGATCGTCTGGTGGCGGCGAGAAGCAAACCGGAAGTAAACTAAGTTTTGTTCAGTTTGTGTGTGCTGTGTTCTTTGGGATCTGTAGCTGGGGTAGAACAAGCTCCGCTGTGAATGCAGGGAGAAAAGTTCAGATTCTCTCTGCACAGCATTTAACGTGGCTGCTTCTCACTTCCTTCTCATGTTTGCTCTGTGTGTATGAGCCTGAGAAGGAGGTGAGAAGCAGCCACATTGAATGCTGCGGCAGAGAGAAGCTGAACTTTTCTCCCTCCCTTCACAGTGGAGCTGCTCAGAAGGCAGCCAAAAATGACCACCGGTGGCTGGAGGCTTCTTGGCGCAAAAGGCAGCCAAGCCTCACTGTGTCCTCCACAAGACACGAAGGTAGGTGAGCGAGGCGGAGGGTGAACAGGTGGCAAATGCATGGTGGTTCTGGGGCAAAGCCGGAGCTGGGGAATGGCACATTCCCTGACCTAGCTGAGGCAGGTGGCTAGCAGGCAATGGCTCTGGGGCAAGGCCGGAGCTGGGGAATGGCACATTTCCCAACCCGGCCAAGGCAGGTGGTGGCTCCAGGGCCTTGGGGAATGGCACTTCCCTGGGCCCAGCCTCCAACTCAAGGCAAAGGATGAGTGGGCAGCATGAATTGCTTTGGTGAGCTGAGCAGAGCAGGCAAGGTGAAGCGACTGGCAAGGCAAGTAGCTGGGCCACGTGGCGAAGTGAAGGAAACATATAGGGCTGGGATGGGCGGGGTGAGTGTTGAGTGGGTGAGCAGGACAAGTGAGCGTTAAGTGGGTGAGTGAGTGTTGAGTGGGCGAACGGAGCGAGCAAGCAGTGACTGGGCAGGGGGCAGGGCCAGCCAGAGGTCGCTACGGTTTGGCGACCCAGGCCAAATTTTTCTTACCGGTTCGCCTGAACCGGTGCAAACTGGCTGAATACCACCTCTGAAGAGAGCACTTAGGAATGATAGTGGCAACTATCCAAACATTTCCATGTTGCACAGATCAACCAAATGTCTTGCAGTATCGATGACAGAGAGAATGGAAAATTCCTCACATTAAAAAAATCCATGCAGATCTATTAGTCAATGTTAGTTGTTCTTCCACTCCAGCAGTGATCTTTGGCATTTATTAGACCAAAGCTAACCAGAAGATGATATATTGAAACAAAGTTTCTATGCTTTTAGAACACCAAGACCAACTGGACAAAATATCTAGCCAAGCATGTGTCCTGCTGTATGCTTGAGGCCAGATACTAATTAGGAAAAGCCTATTATCATAATGGGAGATAAGAAATCTAGATAGTCTTGTGCTATGCCATAAATCACCTTAACCTGCTCAGTGAGAAAGACTGTTGCGCTGCAGAGCGGTTGGTATATTAGGAGGTTCTTGTGGTGCTATATAGCCATCTTAATGCAGCAACATATATTCAAAATTAGTAGCCTGTTGGTTTGAGCTCCTAGTCATAGATAAATTTAATTTGGCTGTAGTCCACAAATGTTTATGTCACAATTCATTAGTTTTCAAGGAGTGACCACATGACTTTTGCTGCGATAACATTACATGGATACCCTTCTGGAATTAATTAGAATATTATGTTTCCCCGTACCCTATTACATTAATATTCTGCCATTAAACTGAAAGCTGAGTTTACAAAATAACAGTATTATGGCTTTAATTTCTGTGATTGTCTATTTGTGCAAATATCTTAGCAATTATATTTTAATGCACTTTATTATCAGTTGTACTAACTAATTAGTATTCTCAATGAAATGTATCCTAAAATATATTTGTAATACAGTTGTAAAGCAGTCAATTAAGTTTTAGGATTCTCATATGCTCCCAAATTGGAGTTCTTACAGAAAATAAAACAATTGGCTCAGAGCTCAGAATTTGTATTAAATGAAGAAATGAGAAATTCTTTCTCTTTTTGTATGCTTTATGTCCTGAAAACAGACAGGATTTTTTTGAAACAAAACTATATTGTCCCCCAAGCTTTGCATCCAATTATATGACACATAATTCAAATAAAATAGTTTTATATTTCCTTTGTATAGAATGAGATTAAATATGACACTTATCTGAAACTGCTGATATTAAGTATGTAAAGTTTCCCATAACTTTTTCCAATGTTAACATATTAAAGTATTTTCACATTTAAAAAGTGCAATTTATTCCTGCTGCTGATTCAGTTCTTCAGTTTGTATCCTATGTCCATGCAATATTGCAGAGGAGTTCTAGTAACAAGGCATTACTAAGGCATCTCTTACTGCATTATGAACAAGATTGCAGTTATGATCTGCAACAGTTATCATTTCAGTGATGCCCCCACTGTAGAGCCTCATTTTTCAGTCATGGACATGGTCTTTACTTGCTTTGCTCCCTAGCAATGGGCTACTCTTTCTTATCTATTACATTTAACTCTTGTCTCTGAGCATTAAGAATACACATTTTTTGTCCCATGATTATGGATTTAGTATTAATTTTAGTTTCATATTTTAACTTTTTATATTCTGATTTTGTTTATTAAAAGTTGTTTTGAATATAGAGCAGATTTGGAAGACAGGATATAAATGAAATAAAAAAGAAAAGAAAATGGTATTGAATGCAATTTGACATCATTTGCTTATTTCAAGAAGTATCAAAGCCACTATTATAATCAATTGCTTGTTACTGTTTAAAAATAAGTGGATATGGATTGGGGAGAAAATAATTGCATAATGTGGGTAAATGATACATAGCATGGTCTATTTGTACTTTCTTTACAATAAAAATGAAGTATGAATTATTGCTATATTTTAAACAGTGATGTTTAGAAAACTAAGAATTATGTTGAAGTAGTTTTCAACTACTAACAATACACAAATTTTCTCCATAATGATCTATCCCTAAACTGATATCCCATATCTTTCAAAAGTGCACTTATTGCCCTTGTAATTGAGTCCATCCATCTTGCTGCTGCATATCCTCTTCCCTTTACTTCCGCTTTTTCCAACATCAGAGACTTTTCTATATCTTTGCATAATGTGTATAAATTATGCAGTCTTGTTTAAAATATCATTTCTGCCATTAATTCACTGGTTTGCTTTTGAAATTCATTTACTAAATTTTAGATTCAGGTTTTCCATCTGCAGAAGATAAATATTAATATATTGTTCTTTCTCACAGCATTTTTAGAAATTTCTCACAGCATTTCTATAAATTAACTAGAAAATATTTTTTATAAATAATTTTATTTTCTTAATACCATTTCCCCTGAAAATAAGACCTATCCCAAAAGTAAGCCCTGGCATGTTTTTACACATGCACCTAATATAAGCCCTATCCACAAAATAAGGCCTGCTTAAGAGCTTGCGCAGCCGCCTGCCCATCTGCTTGCTTGTGGTGCCACAGCCAAGAGGCGATGGAGCTGCCCCACATGCCCTGTAGCCCTGTTACCTCAATGCCCCTGCAGCCAGGTCATCTACGCCCCAACAACTGCCTTGCTTTGCAGCGGCAGCTCCATCAATCCCATCCAGCAGGACCCTGCATGGCCGCCGGCCCACTTCTTCTGTTTGCTCATGGCCACAATGGAGCAGGAGGTCCATGGAGCAGGAGCGATGCATTGGTGCTGTGGTCACGAGTTGGGGTAGTGGTGGACCTGCCCCATGCGCCCTGCACCAGCTTACCTCAGGGCCCCTGCAGCCAGGCCAGGCCCTGACAACTGCCTTGCTGTGGCAGCACCTACAGCCATGTGCAACAGGGGCCAACATGGCTGCTGGCCCACTTCTACTTGCTCATGGCCGCAATGGAGCAGGAGGCCGAGGGTGTGCTGGTGCCACAGCCACGAGGCAAGACAGGTGTCAGAGTTTGGCTGGCCTGGCTGCGGGGGCCCTAAGGTAAGCTGATGTGGGGTGCATGGGGCAACTCCACCACCACCCCACTTGTGGCCACAGCACTGGCGCATTCTTGTTCCATTGTGGCCATGAGCAAGCAGAAGAAGTGGGCCAGCAGCCACGCAGAGTCCTGCTGGATGGGGCTGATGGAGCCGCTGCTGCAAAGCAAGGCAGTTGTTGGGGCGTAGGTGGCCTGTCTGCGGGGGTGTTGAGGCAGGCCGGGGTACTTCCATTTATCCTGCCACACGGCAACAGCGACCCTAATGTGCCGCACGGCCTGCCCCACCATGAGCAAGCAGAAGAAGTGGGCCTCCCGTACATGGAAATAAGACGCACCTGAAAATAAGCCCTAATGCTTATTTTGGGGCCCAAAAGAAAATAAGACCTGGTCTTATTTTGGGGGAAACATGAGTACTAAAATAACACTGTTCTGTGTTCTCATAAGATCCAGACATTTTAGTTTATTTGATTTGTAGTTTATTTGATTTGTATACCGCCCTACTCCCGAAGGACTCAGGGCGGTGAACAGCCAACAATAAAATACATAAATACACAAAATTTAAAAACCTGATAAAATCAAATTAAATTATTTGGCCCAGACAAATTAAAATACCCCAATAATTTAAAAACAGATTAAAATTTACATATTTAAAAAGGGAAGAGATTAGGCCAAGAACCTGGTACTCTGCTAATATGATAAAGTTGCTGGCCGAATTTATTTGAAGAGTGCCATTTATTATTATTATTATTAAATTTATTTGCAGCCCATCTTATGGTTCGAGGTGACTCTGCATCGCATTTAGAATCTGCTGATGTATAATCCCCATAATAAGTTTGTATTGTCATCAATGCCTGTCCAAAAGAGAATTTTTAAATGTTTTTTAAAATTACAGCAGAGATTAGGATTATCAACTACATCAAAGACTCAACCTGTTTGCAAAATAAGAGCATAGCAAAGGTGAAAAAAGTCCACAGATCATCTTGACCAGCTATGAGGGACAGAGGAATCATTTAGAACAGACATGTCAAGCACAAGGCCCGCAATAGATCCAGATTTGGCCTGTGGAGCCACCCTGGAGATGTCGAGGGACTGGTCCCTGCTGCCCTGACCATGGCCCATCCCAGCCTGATGCCTCCCAATGCATGCACAGGAGGCAGCAAGTGCGTGGGAAGTAGTGGCATCCAGCAGCAGCAGCCCACCGGCTCCTCGGCTGGCACACTCTGGGGCTCCTCAGCCCACACAGCGCAGGTGGGGGCGGGACACTACAACCACTGGGCCGGCCCTCCAAGCAGCAGGTGAAGGCAGACACATGGTGGGGGAGGGACATGTTCCGGCCTGCTGGATACGCCGGGTGGCCGTGTGGCCATCTGCCCAGTTCTAGCTGTAGCAGCTGCAGGCGAACAGATGGTGGGTTTGCGGTGAGGCAGCCTAGCCAGTTGCTGTCACTGCCATGCCATGGTCCCTGCGTGCTTGGTCCCCACTGTCCAACTTCGTCCTCCAGCGAGCCTGCTTCCCATTCACTGGGGCCATTTGGGTTGGTTGAGTGGTCTGCAGGCTCGCTAGAGAACAAGGTTGGACAGCGGGGGGCAAGCATGCAGGGGCCATGGCATGGCAGTGACAGTGACTGGCTGGGCTGCCTCACCGCAATGCCACCATCTGTTTTTGCTTGCCCGTGGCCACTACAACTGGGACTGAACTAGATATGACTTCCTGTTAAAGAGATTAACTTCCTGTTGTATTTGGCAAGTAACTGATAAAATATTTGTGGATGTTTGAAATGCAGAAAAATATATTTGGAAAAAAATTCATTTTGTGTATTTTTTCCCTCTAGGATGAATAAAAGATACTTGCAGAAAGCAACAAAAGGAAAACTGCTAATAATAATATTTGTTGTAACACTGTGGGGGAAAATAGCATCTGGGGCAAATCACAACAAAGGTAAGAGGCAACATTCTATGGTATCAATGTGGAAAGACGAAGTGATTTAAAATAGTGTTTCTCAACCTCAGTAGTTTAGTTATGTGTGGACTTCAACTCCCAGAATTCTACAGCAAGCATGCTAATCTAAGGGAAGAAGGAGGAAGGATGGATAGATGGATGGAGGACCAACCCATGGATAATAAGACACTTTTTTAAAAAAATTAATTGTTTGCTTGTGGTTTGGCCAGGATAGAAATCACACTTGAATTTTTTTTTTGTACAAGTTTACTTCAATTTTCTGCAAATTATCCATGAAGACATTTTTATATCAGGATTTCATGAATTTCTCTTTATATCTCAGTTTTTGTCCTTTTCATTTGAAGTTGGTGTACTTTATAAATTAAATAGGCTTATGTAAAAGTTTTTATTCATAAAATATCCTTTTTCAAAGAGCACCTGAAAGAGCTATAAATGAGTTCAAGAAAAACCTCAGGGAATACATTCTGTTCTGAAGTGTTCCAATGATTCTGCAGGTACACAGTATAAAAATAAATCTGCTTTCTTGGTAATCTATGAGAGAGTTCTGTTTAAACATCCATAGAATATGGATTTTTTGGCTTTTTCATAATCTATTCTGTTGCGATATTTTCAGGATCAGACTCAATAAATAATTTGAGAATTAAGAGTTCAAATATATCTCTCTTTATTTACATAAGGCATTCTATATTCACTGAATATTCACAGATAGAAGCAAAGAAAGGATGTATGCAGCTCCTTATATATACAATGGGTGGAGCTAGAAAAGGGAGTGGTGAAGTATGAATACATTAAGAAGTGAAGAATAAGTTAACCCCTGATACCCTGTTCATATACTATTTACATAATGGAGAATAAGGCATTTACTTGTGACAAATCCCCCTCTAAATGCCGATTCGTTATATTACACCAATTACATTCAGATTCAGAACAATATAAAACATGTAACTTAGAAGTCAAATATTTGTGTTGCTTGGACGGCAAAGGCTTTGTTAATATGTCAGCTATTTGCTCTGATGTTTCACAATGAACTGCTTTGATAAATCCATCCTGAGATAACTGTCTCACATGTTTAAATTTTATATCTATATGTCTGGACCTTTGTCCAATAGCATCAGATCTAGATATTTCGATAGCAGCTTTGTTATCTTCATGCATGATAAATGGTAAGGTGGGTTTTTTCCAAATGTCTGAAAGTAAGTCATTAAACCATACAAGGTTATTTGCTGCTTTAGATAGACAAACATATTCTGCCTCTGTTGTTGAAGTGGCTACTAAATCTTGTTTGCCAGTGTACCAGTAAACTGGACAATCGTTAAGGAGAAATATATAACCAGATGTGCTTTTTCTACATGAAGTATCGCCAGCCCAATCCGCATCGGCGTAACATGTGAGGATGGGCTCCTTGATATTATCAGGTTCCAATAACAAACAAAAGTCTAAACTATTCTTCAAATATCTTAATATCCTTTTGACAGCTTCCCAATGGTATAGTGTTGGTTTGCTGACATGTCTGGACAATAAGTTGAGAGGCAAGGCAATATCAGGTCTAGTCCAATTTGAAATGTAAAGAAGGGAACCTATGATTGATCTATAAAATGTATTATCTTTGAATTCAGGGGATGATTCGTCTGCATTCCTTAGAAAATCAGTTTGCATGGGAGTGTCACAGGGCTTAGCATTACTTAGATTACATTTATTCAAGAGCTCTATGATTTTATCTCTTTGAGAAAGTTTGAATCCCCTTCTGGTTTTACTGATTTGAACACCAAGATACTTATTTACTTTACCCAAAGATTTCAGTGAAAAATGTTCATTTAGTTTTGTTAAAAATGTTTCTCTCCTCTCTTTATGTTTACCTATATACAAAATATCATCCACATAGATCAATACAAATTCTATGGAATCACCATCCTTTTTTACAAAGAAACAATTGTCAGCAGTAGTGGCACTGAAATCCATAGTTTTAAGTACTTTTACTAAACAATCATACCATCGTTTACCAGATTGTTTCAACCCGTATAAACTTTTGTTTAATAACCAAGTCTCATTTTTGTTTGTGTATTGACTGTGAGGTGCTCTTACATATATTTCTTTATCTAATTTTGCGTGTAAATACGCAGTCTGTATGTCATATTGGAACATGTTGAGATTGAGTGCTGATGCTATAACTAGGGCTGTTTTGACACTCTCTGTTCTTACTGTGGGAGAGTATGTGTCTGTATAATCCTCGGGATATTTCTGTGCATAACCTTGTGCAACTAATCTAGCTTTGTATAGTGTATTGCCTCCCTCTAAATTTTTAATTTTATATATCCACCTAGTGCCAATGATGGTTTTGTCCTTTGGTGCAATTGCAGGTGTAAATACATTTAGCCCTCGTAAACTATCCATCTCTTTAGTCATTGCTGATTCCCATTTTTCTTTTTCTTCAGGAGGAAGTTTTAACACTTCCTCATATGTATTAGGTGTTGTTGATTCTCCATCCATATACATTACATAATCTTTGTATTTGTTTGGCACTTGATTTCTGTTACTTCTGATTGTTCTCTCAGGCTTACTATCATTGTCATGTAAATACCTTGCTTCTTTTTTTGTTAAAGAGTCTGTCTTTATTTTGTGTTGACTGTTTGTCCATGTTTTGGTTTTGTTTCTATGCATGTTGTTACTATGTTCTTCTATAGTTCCTTTTCTTTGGAGTTTGGTATCTGGTTTGGTGTTTGGGAATATTTCATTAAGATGTATTTTAGACCAGTTGGCCTGTTCATGGAACACAGCCGTTCTGGAAACTATAAATTTATTATTATTATCGATGAATCTGTATCCTTTTGTGCCTGTCTCGTATCCCATAAATCTAAGTCTTCTGGATACGTTTTCTCCTTTGCGCCTTAATTGTTTAGGTATGTGTACGTCTGCAGTGACTCCAAATATGTGCATGTGTGCTAATTTTGGTTTCCTATTATACATTACTTCATATGGTGTCTTATTTACAATGCTGGACCAAGTTCTATTTTGTGTGTAATTAGAATATTGTAGGGCTTCTGACCAGAATTGTTTGCCTAAGCCAGCATCTTCTAATGTGCATCTAATCATGGTTTGTAATGTTGAGTTCTTTCTCTCTACCACTCCGTTCTGGAATGCCGAAAATGGGCTAGATGTGTAATGTAACATTCCTTTGTCCTTTAGCCATTGGGAGAATTCCTTAGACATGAATTCACATCCCCTATCTGTCATGATTTGCTTTATTTTTATATTGTGCTGTGTTTCTATACGTTTGTAGAACTCTTTAAATTTCTGAAAGGTTTCATCTTTATGTTTTAATGTGTAAACAAATCCATAACGACTATAATCATCTACAATGGTTAGAAAGTAGCGTTTTTTGTAAGTAATTGATGGTGTTAGTGGACCAACTAGGTCCATGTGTACCAAATCAAAAATTTTGTTGGTTGACCTTGTTGATTTTCTAGGTCTGGGACTAGTTTTCAGCTTTGTAGACTTACATACTGAGCATTCCAAATAGTTTTCACAATTTTTTATTTTAACACCTTCTGCGTGTTCAGTCATCTTTTGTACTACAGGAAAACTGGCATGTCCTAACTTCCTATGTAAAACATGAGCACACTCATCGTGAATTGGCTTACCTATTTTAGGTTTTTTTTCATTGTGTGTATCTTTGTGATTATGAGTTACTTCACATTCATCATTGTCACTGTTACTATTGTTTCCATTATCTATTTCAATGCTATCTTCCATATTTGAATCAATGTTGTGTAACCATTTCTCCCTTGTCATTAAATAAGGTAGGCCTCCTTTGATTATTACTGTACCTATATCTATTCCATTTTTCTCTAATGTTGCTTTTCCCTTTGAGAACACAATGTTAGTGTCAGAATCTCTGCTTAGTTTTATGGCACTAAGTATGTTATGAGGTATTTCAGGTATTAGTAATACCCCCTCTATTTTTCCTAGACCAGGTAAGGTTACATTCCCTCTACCTATTACTTGGACCTTTTCTTGATTAGCTACTTTAATTACAAATTTATCCTCTACAAATGAAGACAATATATTTCTATTATTTGTAGTATGATTAGTTGCTCCAGAATCAATAAGCCAATTATTGTTCTCTGGTTGTTGTATGTTAGTGTTGTCTTGTTTGTTTAGTCCATTCAGTGAACCAGATTTCCTATCCTTTGAATTATCTCTGCCCCCTCTATGTTCTTTATAATTAGGTGGACTTCTATACCTATGTCTATCAATGGAAGACTGTCTGTTGTTGTACTTACTTCTGTATTCTGATCTATGTCTTTCTTTTGGAATTTTAGGGCAATCCCTCCTACTATGTTCTTTGGACCCACAATTGTGGCATCTAAATGTTTCATGATATCTTTCTTGAAATGCTACCTTTCTATATTGTTTGTGTTCTATGTGGTTGTTAGAGCGACTCCTCCTTGAATTGTCTTCAGCTATTAACTTATTGGATAGACTTTCTATGGATAAGTATCCTAGATTGATTGTGTCTAAATGTGACATATAATTATCCCATGATGGGTCAAGTGAGTTGATGATAACACTTTTCATCGTTTGATCTGAAATCACCTCCCCCCTTAAATGCAGTTCTGCTCTAATTTTGTTTAAAGATATTAAATGTTCACTTATGGTAACCCCTGGCTTTATCCTAGAAGAGAAGAAATCTTTAGACATTCTTGTGGTAGTAGCTACACTATCACTGTGAAATAAATTGAACATGCATTGAATAATTTCTGAGACAGTCAGATTCTGCTTAATGCTGTGATACATGGCAGGAGACACACTGGAAATTAATAAGAAAAATGCTCTATGGTGTAGGCAATCTAACTTTAGAGTCCAAGGTCTTTTTGGGGGATTAGTGATAAAAAACAATAAGTTTTCTTTCATAAAGACAACCTGGATACCATTCTTGCAAATTAATGCCATCTATCCTCAGCTTTGGGAAGTCACTGGGTAAATTCCCAACATTGTTGGGTCCATTACTAACAACCGGGGGTAGTCCGTGGTCTCGTAAATGCTGGAAATTACAAAACGGCGTGGGAATGCTCGCAACGAGTCTACATGATTCTCTCCGCATCTCATGTCTTCCTGGGTCGTCCTCGTAGTCTTGCGCATGCGCGTTGCTCATTTCATTCCTGGAGTCGTCGTGAGAGGTTCTCGCTGCTGCAGCTCGTTCGCTTTGTTCTTCTTCCGATGAATCAGTCTCCGGCTCGATCTTGGGAGTCCTGGTGATAGCGGGTACTCGTTTCCTTCTGCTGAAGGCGCTGGTCCTTGGATCAGTCTGCGGCGTGGGGTGGTATCTGCAGGGCTCTCTGGGTTCAGGTGTCGGTGCTCTCGTTGTCTGGATAGGAGCGGGTAGATTTTGAGGCTCTGGCTTGCTTGCTTGTTTTTTGGTTGATTTTTTAGTAATCTTCAGTTTCGGTCCAAATGCAGCAAAAAGCGTTTTCATTGCTGACTTTATTTGCATGTCTGTTGAATCTTCTTCGTTCTCTGATTCTGATTCTTCTGATGTATATATTTTTTCTTTTTTATTTTCTTTATCGAGTAAGGCCTTTCGCGCCAGAAATTTTGAATCTTGCTTTCTGATTGGCTCTGCTTCGCTCACCTTGGGTGTCTGTTGAAACCAAGATGGCTGCCATTCGAAATTTTGCACGGGATCGTTGTTTTTCTTCTTCACTGCGTTTTTGTCTGTAAGCATTTCACTTACTATTTTTGATTCTTTTGGCTTTTCAGTAGCGATGTGCTTTTCTCTCGCTGCTCCGTTGTTTTTTAGTATATCTTGGAGGTTCGCAATGAGACTTTCATCGCTCTTTTGGCTTTTTAAAAGTTTTAGTATCTCTGACCTGAGTTCGTTGTTTTCTATTTCGTTTTCCTCCTGGTCATCATCTTCATTTATTATTTCTTCATCTTCTGTGGTGTATTCTTCAGATTCTCTTGAAATTGCATTCGTGGACTCATCGATTATTTCTTGATCCGTTTCCATTTCTTTGCTGTATGCTCTGGTGTTGGGCCTATCTCTTTTAGACATATTTAAATTTTTATTGAGTCAATTCAACCATCCTCTGCTACCAGATTGTTGCGATATTTTCAGGATCAGACTCAATAAATAATTTGAGAATTAAGAGTTCAAATATATCTCTCTTTATTTACATAAGGCATTCTATATTCACTGAATATTCACAGATAGAAGCAAAGAAAGGATGTATGCAGCTCCTTATATATACAATGGGTGGAGCTAGAAAAGGGAGTGGTGAAGTATGAATACATTAAGAAGTGAAGAATAAGTTAACCCCTGATACCCTGTTCATATACTATTTACATAATGGAGAATAAGGCATTTACTTGTGACATATTCATTTTTTATTAGGTCCTCTCTTCAGGGAACAATATCTTTTGATTTATAAATGAATAGAAGGAAGCTCTAAGCGAAAATACATAAGGGTGCTAATTTTAATGCTATGCTTCTGGAATTATATATATCATAGTATATCCATATTTCAGCTTTTTTGGATTACATAACTCACAATGGTTTTCTTATTTTTGCAATTAAAAGGAGGAGAGGATTCGATAGAAGTAAAAATATAATTAGAAAAGACATAGTAAATTCATGTTTTTATTTTTCTTATCTCACTTATAATAAATCCTGCAATACAGGAAAGAAGGCAATTTTGCTTTGACTTTATTTCTAGAAAATAGTTTATTAAAGTGAATTGCTTGCCCAGTCTGTAATCAATTATTTGATAAGCTCTTGAACTATTGCAAAATACTTATTTATCTTTATTTATTTTAGATTGTTTACAAAGCTGCCCAACTTGCTGTAATAATGCTGGGTGGCTTACATATGGCTAAAAGCATAAAAACAAAGAAAACAAAACCAAAATTCACAAATACTTGAAAGAAACAAGGGTGACTACTACAGTATTCGCATTCAAATTATATAAATTTTGGGTGGACTAAGTTGTTTGACCAATTGAAAAAATAAATGCCAATTTAACAATAAAGAAAGACAGAAAATGTTAGAAGTATAGTCAGACATATTTTGTATCTGCTCTACTAAGGCCCTGTAACAAAACTAATGTATTTTTAAATTTAAAGTATGTTTTATAATGTTGCTAATAATGTCAAATAAGTTTTTATATTTTAGGCTTTAAGAAAAATTTATTTTTGAAATATCAAATATTTTTGTACATCAGTGAATTTCTGACAAATATACAGCATAATTGTTGCCTCAGTATAGCCTTCCCCATTTCATGCATTTCAGATGTGTGTAGGCACATGGAATTGTCAATATAATCACCAGCTTGAGAAATTTATCAGGTAGGGATTTTCTTACTACATAAAGTTTAAAAAAAAACTTTTTTTAAAAAACACCCCTTTTACTTATTTCTATATTTTAAAATGGTAGCTATTGGCTACTATTATAGGGACAGTAAAAAAGACCAAAATGTTTATGGTCTTTGTCAGAAAGACCTGTAAATATGGTAGTGACAAAAGATTAGACTGGCCCTTTGCCAGCTTTTTCCAAAGCAAAACTGTAGCAGCAAGGAGAAATAGATTTTACTGTAATTCGTTTCCTATAACATTTTTTTTCTCATTTTCATACTTTGGATCTGATTTGTTGGCCACCATTGCATTTAAATTTGTAAAAGAAATAGTTTGAAAAACTAAGATTGCGACTGCGGACATATCAACATAGACTGTTTAATCTGTTTCTGTCTTGTGCTCATAGCAGCAGTGGTGGGATTCGGCCAGTTCGCACCACTTTGGAGAACTGGTTGTTAACTTTCTAAGTAGTTTGGCAAACTGGTTGTTGGAAGAAATCATTAGGGCAGAGACTGGTTGTTAAATTACTTGAATCCCACCACTGCATAGCAGTTTATTTAAACTGGTTTAAGAAAAAAAAACATGCTTGGACTGGTAACACTTTGGAAGTAGTTTGCAACATTCTGTTGACTTCCTGGCTATCATACCCCATTTAGCAGCTCACTTTTGGCAAAAACATTTTTGAAATTGTCTAATTTTTCCTCTGTCTAATTTTATCTATCTAGCTGAGGATGTTTTTTTTAGATGCAAGGTTCCATTATTTGATTTTCATTGTTACCTCAAATATATTGGTAAAAAAATGAAATAGTGGACTCTGCATTTTTTTTTAATTCCAGAAAAGACTTCAGATAGCTAGATGAAGGAAATATCAACATCTTCTTCTTGTGCCATACCAGTCATCGGATGTCGGCGATCATGTTGGTGATCCTATTTTTATCAGCAGCCGCACGAAAAAGTGCTGCTGAGTTTTCTCCAAACCAGTCCCTTAGATTTTGAATTATGTTCTTCTTCTGCCTGGACCTTGTTTGCCTTCAATCTTTCCTTGGAGGATTAAGTAAAGTATGCCGTATTTTTCCGGGTGTCACATCACATGTCCAAAATATTCTAACTTTAGCTTTTTAATGGTTTTGATGATTGCCCTTGGCTTTCCCAGATGGCTTATCACCTCCTCATTTCTGATTTTGTCAACCCAGTTTATACGTAACAGCCATCTGTAAATCCACATTTCAAATGCTTCTGGTCTCTTCAAGTGGCTTTCTGTCAGAGACCAACTCTCTACTCCGTAGAGCAGGATAGAAAAGATCTGATAAGCCTCATTTTCAGTTTTAGGCTTATGTCATGACTGCAGAAGACCTTTTTCATTTTGAAGAATGCTGTTCGACATATCTGCTGAATTTTGGAACAATCTCTTAAATTTTATTTATTTATTTATTTTATTGAAAAAGTTTTACAAATATCAATTTTTCCCCCATTTCCCCCCCATCCCTCCCTAACCCCCCCAAACCCTCCCCTCTTCCCATGACTTCCCCAAGGTGAAATCCATCCACCCACATTATATCATATCATACTTTACCACCCCTCTATTCTCCCCCCTGTGCACTATACATTTCTACATAACAATAAGCTATTTTGCCCCCTATAAACTATATATTTCTACACAACATTCAGCTAAAAGCTATCTGATACTTCCTAGTTTGATATTTATTCTGCACATAATCTATCCATTTCTTCCAGTCCCATGCGTAAGTCTCCTTAGTCCGATCTTTTAAATATGCTGATATCTTCACCATTTCTGCAAAACTGGCCATCTTCAAAGTCCATTCTTGAATTGTAGGCATATCATCCCTTTTCCAATATTGACCAATCAGTAACCTAGCTGCTGTCACCATATACAATATCAATTTTGTTTCACCCACTGAAAAACCCTTAACTATACCCAATAAAAACAATTGAGGAGAAAATTGAGTTTTTTTCTTCAAAACATTTTGCATAACCCACCAAATTTTTATCCAAAAAGCCTTTGCTTTCTTGCATGTCCACCATATATGATAATATGTAGCATCTAAGCAATCACATCTCCAACATTTCGGTTGAACATTAGGATGCATGCATGACAATTTCTTAGGATCTAAATGCCACCTATAAAACATTTTATAAAAATTTTTCCTCAAATTCTGCGACTGTGTGAATTTAACATTCTGAACCCATATTTTTTCCCAGGTTTCCATCATAACTGGTTCTCCAAAATTTTGTGCCCATTTTATCATACAATCTTTAACCAATTCATTTTCTGAATCTCTTTCTAACAAAACATTATAAACCCTCTTAATATGCATTGGGCCTTTCTCTTTTATCTGCCTAACCAGTTCTTCTTCGTGCAACATTAATCCAATTTTTTGATCTTCTCTCCATCTTAATTGAAGTTGATTATACTGTAACCAAGTCAAATTAATCCCTTCTTCCAACAGTGTATTTAATGACTTCAATTGCCATCTGCCCCATCGTTAAAAAGTACTTCTTTGTATAAAACCCCCCCGAGTGACTTTATATTTATATTCCATATAATATGACCAAGATCCAACCACAACGGTATTTTATAATCCCATTTGAGTCGGTGCTTCTTCCATACTCTCATCAAGGAGCTTCTAAGTATATGGCTGTTGAATACTTTATCCACCTTATTTTCATAGAATAAATATGCATGCCAACCAAATTCAAGGTCATAACTCTCAATATTCAATATTCCAGTCTTTGTTCTTCCAAACCAATCACTTGCTTGTGTAAATGCTGCTGCTTCATAATACAATCGCAGGTTTGGAAGTTTAAAACCACCTCTTTCATGAACATCTTGCATAATTTTCAGTTTAACTCTTGGCTTTTTCTCATTCCAAACAAACTTATTCAGTCCTTTTTGCCATTCCGACAATTGTTTATCACTTTTAAGCACCGGGATCATTTGAAACAAAAATAAAAATCTAGGTAGAACATTCATTTTAACTGCTGCTATTCTTCCAAGTAAAGACAGCTGCAGTTTTTTCCAGGTTTCCATATCCTTTTGTACCTTTCGCCACAACACCTCATAATTATTTTGAAACAGTTTTATATTTGAATCTGCAACTTGAACTCCTAGATATCTCACCTTTGATACTATTTCAAAGCCTGCCTTCTTTTCCAGTTCCTTCTTTTGATCAACTGTCATATTTTTAACCATCATCTTGGTTTTTTTCTGATTCAGTCTGAATCCTGAAACCATACCATATTCTTCTATAATGTCTTTCATCTGAATTATTGATTCTATCGGCTGTGTTAGGGTAACAACCAGTTCATCTGCAAATGCCCTTGTTCTGTAATCCTCTTGCCTTATCACTATTCCCTTCAAAGTGCTCGAGTCCCGTATTGTATTCAACAAGACTTCTAAAGTTAGAATAAACAGGGATAACGGACAACCTTGTCTTGTGCCTTTTTCTATACTGAAATTTGTAGTTAAACTTCCATTAATAATAATTTGTGCTGTTTGCTCTTGATAGATTGCTGAAACCGCCTGTACAAACTGGTCCCAAAGTCCATCTTTTTTAAAGTCTTTAATAGAAAATTCCAATTCACTCGATCAAAGGCCTTCTCTGCATCCAAAAACACCAGCACTGCAGAGACCTGTTTATTCTTCTCAATATATTCCAATAAATCTATAATTTGCCTCACATTATCCTTCATATATCTGCCTTCTATAAATCCTGCTTGATCATGATGAATCACCTCTTGAATAACTGGCATTAATCTGTTGGCTAATACTTTCGCAAAGATTTTATAATCCGTATTCAGGAGAGATAAATTTTAAATTTTAGACAAAGTTTTTACCCACTGTTCTATTTTAATGCTGAGGGTAAAGGTAGGAAATTGTAGGTGTTTTTTAGGTTTCTGAGCAACTTTTGCCTTGGTTAAGGGCTGTTCCCTCCTTTATAAAGAAGATAATTAATTTTGGGGAATTATTTATAAGGAAGAAAAATGTTCCAGAAAAGAGCACTTCAGATAACCTGACCTTTCTTGCCACAATTGTTAAGTGAATCACTGCAGTTAAGTTAGTGACATGTTAAGTGAATCTAACTTTCGCCACTGACTGCTTGTCAGAAGTTGCAAAAAGTGATCACATGACCCTAGGACTGTTAGGTTCAGCTTGTAGCTTACTCCTAACTTGTTGGTCAGGCAATATATCTGTTTCTTTAAGAAACAACTGAGCCACGTAATCAGGGTTTGCTGAACCCTGCAATTAGGCTACAGTGCATAAATAAGCAGCACAGAGAAGCGTTCCTTCTTCCTGCTTCTTCCGGATTGATACCTGATTGCATCCTGTTGCTTACTGCGTCTGTTATATGGTACTGTATACCAAGAGTTACTAAAGTCTGTTTGCTTTGGTAAGGGAAGATACTTACTGGACTGATATTACTGTTTATGACCTTGGACTGTTTTACTTACACCGAGACTGCTTGTTATCTATAAAGTATTTTTCTCACATGAGCCGCACGTTTATCTCCTTCCCTGTGTGTTTCTGCTCTGCTCGTTGCACAAGCAACAAATACTTTTTACACACACTCTAACATTGGTTATGGGCCCAGAACGTTCCAGGGCTCTTTAATTTGTTTTTGTGGAAGTGAGAAGTGCAGGCAGTGGGTGTAGTAGTCAAGATAACCCGGTTGGATGGTACAAACTATGTTACCTGGTCCACAAAATGCTGTCTACTTTTGCGAAAAGAAGGACTGTGGGACATGGTTAATAATCCACCGGACATAACTGCACTGAATGCTGATGACGAAGAAGATGCCAAAAAGATAGCGAAGTTTCACAGGGACAACGAGCGTGCTTTATGCATCATTGGCCTGACACTGGGAGACCAACAACTTGTCCATTTCTGGGGCGAAGAGTCTGCTGCGAGGTGTTGGACAAAGCTAAAGAAGCTCTACGTTCGTGACTCTGTGGGTGTCCATATCTACCTGACACGGAAATTATTTCGCTTACATCTTCAGAAAGGAGGAGACATGATGGCTCACCTGGACTCCATGACAGGGCTTTTCCAGGAGCTACATGAGAAAGACCTTGTGTTTACTGAACTGCAGCAAGTTTATATTATTCTTTCATCGTTGGATGACAGTTATGACTCTTTTGTTTCATCATTAGAAGTATTGTCTAGAGATGAACTAACATTGGCCAGTATAACTGGTAGGTTACTGGATGAGGCCAAACGTAGGCAAGAACGAGACCAGTTAAGGATGCAACAGCAACCAAAAGTGGAAGCTGTATATGAGAATGTCAATATTGTTAAACGCTGTTATGCATGTGGGGCTAAGGGGCACATTGCAAAATATTGTAATAATAAGAAAGTGTCTGCTAGAAACTCTGCTAAACCCAGGAAAGGGTGTAATTTAGCAACCAGTTCATCTAATAATATAAAAGATGATTGGTGGGTGATTGATAGCGGTGCCTCTCAATCAATAACAAAAAACAGAAAACTGTTTCTAAACATGAAGAAAAGTACTAAAAAGGTCAAATTAGCTAATGGCTGGAATGTGACTGTAGCTGGGGAGGGACTTGTTCAATGTTCTATTAGTAAGCACCCTTTACCCATGCTTTATATCCCTAGTTTGAAATATAACCTTTTATCTGTAAAGTCATTGCTACATTCTGGGTTTACAGTAACTTTTAAAAACAACAAATGTTTGCTGAAATGTGAAGGCACTGTAGTTACTGCAGAATTAGAAAACGACTTATTTGTCATTAGGGATAAGTCATTACTGTTAGTTCAGTCAAAAGCTAAATTTGGAAATGTAAAGCCGCATGATGAATGCGTACATTTACTACATAGAAGGCTTGGTCATCTGAATTTCAGGTTGTTGCATTCGACTGTTAAGCAGTCTAAAGGCATTAAGTTAAGGGCTTGCAGCAAATACCTGAACTGTAATACTTGTAACCAGCATAAAAGTAAAGTTACACCTGCAAACCGCTGCAATGGGTTTAAAACAACTAAACCTTTGGAGGTAGTCCTTTTAGACTTAATAGGGCCAAAGAAACCCAGTTTAGGGGGAGCATGCTATATTTTAAGTATAGTTGATCACTTTACTAGATATGGTTTTTGCTACCTTATGAAGTTCAAAAGTGATACGTTCCAATGTATCACAAACTGGCTTCGTTTTGTAGAAAGGAAGCAGAGGTTTAAAGTGAAATGCATTGTTACTGACAATGGAACTGAGTTTACTAACCATCAGTTGGCTAAGTTTTTTGAAGGATGCTGGGATACAGCATAAACATTCTGCCCCTTTTCGGCCGGAACATAATGCATATATTGAACGAAGAGGCCAGACCCTACAAGCTATGACTAGGACTATGCTGGCTGATGCTTGTTTACCTGATAAATTGTGGGGAGAAGCAATACTATGTGCCAATCATATTTTAAATAATGTGGTGCACTCCTCTACAGGAAAAATTCCTTTTACTTTATGGCACGGGAGGAAGCCTGATTTAAGTTATATACATACTTTTGGTGCACCAGCCTGGGTGCATATACCGGTTAGTCAGAGAAGGAAGGACCAACAGAGAGCAAAGAAAATGATTTTTGTTGGCTATGAGGCTAACCATAGGTCCTATAGGTTCTGGGAAAAAGGAACAACAAAAGTTTTGTGTAGCACTAGTGCTAAATTCCTAGAACATGAAGGCTGGGACAGGTTAGAAAGAGCAGACTATGGTTTTACAGATGTGGATGTTAAGGTAGACCATATTCCTGATGATAGTTCATCTGAGATGGATGATAAACCATCTATTAAGGTGGAAGAACAGGAACAGGAATTAGGGTTAGGGGAGGATGAACCCAATATACCTGATGTTAGTCCTGTTATGCCTAGATGATCTTCCAGGGACCGGCATCCACCAGATCGCTATAAAGCCACAGTGGTTTGCCAAGTAGATATCGAACCATCCAGTTATCATGATATAAAATTATATCCAGAAAAGGAGCAAAAAGCCTGGCAAGAGGCAATGGATAGAGAAATTGATTCATTGAAGAGGCTTGGTGTCTATGAAGTTGTAAGAATACCACCAAATGAGAAACTTATAGGCTGTAGGTGGGTCTATAAGGTAAAGAAAAGTGTAGATGGGGTAGTAACCCATAAAGCTCGGCTTGTTGCACAAGGGTTCTCACAGACAGATAGAGACTATGATGAGGTTTTTGCTCCAAGTCTACGAGCGAGCACTTTGAGAACGATGCTTGTTTGGGCAGCTAGAAATAAATGCTCAATTACTCATTTAGATGTCGAGACAGCTTACTTGAACGCTCCGTTGAGGCATACAATATATATGAAGAAACCTCCTGGTTATGATACACAGGATAGCACTGAGTGTTGGAGGCTAAAAAAAAGCCTATATGGTTTAAGGCAATCAGGTTACGAGTGGAACCAATGTATAGTGCAGGAATTACATAACATTGGGTTCTATGAGGGCGTAGCAGATAAATGTCTGTTTAAAAAAGAACAGGATGGATGTGTTTCATTCTTGTTACTCTTTACAGACGACATTGCCATAATTACCAGAACTGACGCTGAGGCCAGAGAGATTATCGGTCAGTTGCAAACAAAATTTAAACTTAGAAATCTAGGACATATACGGCATTATCTAGGGCTGGATATCCTGAAAACATCTAGAGGATTTAAAATATCACAATCTAATAAGATCTGCAAATTGTTGAAAAAATATGGGATGGAATTATGTAAACCTGCCAAGACTCCTATGGCACAGGAATTCCAGCAGGATAGTTTGCAGAGTCCACAGTTCAGTAAAGAACTGTATCAATCATTAATAGGCAGTTTGTCATATTTGAGCAACTGGACACGGCCTGATATAGCTTTTAGTGTTAATCAACTAGCACAATATAGTTCAGAGCCTACTGATAGGCATTGGCAGGCTGCTAAACGTGTTCTTAGATATCTTAAAAGAACATTGCATTTTGCTACGTATTTAGAACCAAATGCCAATATGATATTAAAGGCATATGCTGATGCCAGTTTTGCCAGAAAATCTACGTCTGGAATAGCAATCATGTTGGATAACTGCCTGATTGGATGGAGATCAATTCGCCAGAAACACATAAGTTTGTCTACCATGGAAGCGGAGTTTTCTTGTCTATCACTTACATGTACTGAACTGATTTATTATAAACAGTTGATGGAAGATATTGGATTCAAAATGGATTATCCTATTACGGTTTATGAGGATAACCAGGCAACCATTAAAATGGCAACGAATCTTGCTGTAAAGACAAGGATTAAATACACTGATATACGTTATCTGAATGTTCGGCAATGTGTTAAGGATAACATGATTACATTAGAATATTGCGCATCAGAGGACAATATTGCCGATAATTTTACCAAAGCGCAAGGTGCCATTAAACACACCAATTGTTGTGAAAGATTTGGATTAAGAATCTAAAATGTAACTGATACCATTGTACAATGTATGTGTATTTTTATTTCTGTACCTATTGTGTATATTGTCCTGCCCAATGGGGAGAATGTTAGGTTCAGCTTGTAGCTTACTCCTAACTTGTTGGTCAGGCAATATATCTGTTTCTTTAAGAAACAACTGAGCCACGTAATCAGGGTTTGCTGAACCCTGCAATTAGGCTACAGTGCATAAATAAGCAGCACAGAGAAGCGTTCCTTCTTCCTGCTTCTTCCGGATTGATACCTGATTGTATCCTGTTGCTTACTGCATCTGTTATATGGTACTGTATACCAAGAGTTACTAAAGTCTGTTTGCTTTGGTAAGGGAAGATACTTACTGGATTGATATTACTGTTTATGACCTTGGACTGTTTTACTTACACCGAGACTGCTTGTTATCTATAAAGTATTTTTCTCACACGAGCCGCACGTTTATCTCCTTCCCTGTGTGTTTCTGCTCTGCTCGTTGCACAAGCAACAAATACTTTTTACACACACCCTAACCTATAAATCCTGCTTGATCATGATGAATCACCTCTTGAATAACTGGCATTAATCTGTTGGCTAATACTTTCGCAAAGATTTTATAATCCGTATTCAGGAGAGATAAATTTTAAATTTTAGACAAAGTTTTTACCCACTGTTCTATTTTAATGCTGAGGGTAAAGGTAGGAAATTGTAGGTGTTCTTTAGGTTTCTGAGCAACTTTTGCCTTGGTTAAGGGCTGTTCCCTCCTTTATAAAGAAGATAATTAATTTTGGGGAATTATTTATAAGGAAGAAAAATGTTCCAGAAAAGAGCACTTCAGATAACCTGACCTTTCTTGCCACAATTGTTAAGTGAATCACTGCAGTTAAGTTAGTGACATGTTAAGTGAATCTAACTTTCGCCACTGACTGCTTGTCAGAAGTTGCAAAAAGTGATCACATGACCCTAGGACACTTCAACTGTCATAAATATGAGTCAGTTGCCAAGCATTCAAATTTTGATCACATGTCCATGGGGAATGCTGCAATGATTATAATTGTAATAAACAGTCACTTTTTTCAGTGCCCTTGTAACTTTGAATGGTCACTGAATGAAGTATTGTAGGTCAATGACTACCGGTAATTGATACATTTATAGATTATATACATCTTTCTAATTCTTCTTCTTTACCTGAAGTACATTCTTATTGTCAGAATTCCATTCCATTCCATTCCATTCATACAGCATTTAGCTATAATGTGGTTTGCTTTATTTGGGTATAACATTTTAGCAATCAAGCTATATTATTTTATAAAGTAAACTTTATGGCTGTCTGGATGATATAGCAAGAAGGATAGTAAAATGCTGCTTATCATCTATAAAGTCCTTAATTATATAGTGGGGTGTCCTATTTCCCATGGTTTCTGCCCATCCAGTAAGACTGAGAAGAATCGATTAACTTTGGATCCCTTCAATCAAATAATGCCCATCTATATATTGTGGTTCCTGCTCTGCAGTGTGATACCTATGTGAGATCTGTCTTCCTCCTCCTCTAATGTTTTTTCAGAACCTGAAAAAACATTACCGGCCAGCCCTTAAAACCTGGCTGTTCCCAGGTTTTGAAGTAGGGTGTTTGTGAAGCCCTGTAAGTGATGTTTTTGTTAGAAAGAATAGGTTTGTCTGAATGTACAAGATTTTTTTGCTATTTTTTCGTGTTTTCATTCTTGTTCTTGTTAAAGCTGTTGGTGGCTTCTAAATCTCATTATAAATGAATAAATGTATCTTGGAGAAAACCTCCACAGAACATTTACAGTAAGCAGTAGAATAGGTCTTCTCTAGATTTAAGCCACCAAGATCTGGTGTGAACAGCAAATTCAGGACCTTGAGCAACAAAGCATAATTATATTCCTGCAAAAGCAGAAAGTCAGGCAAAATGACTTTTAATTACACAATTGAATTATATACTTTGTATCAATTATACAAAGATACAAAAGTGGGCTATCTTACTATTTTATGCTATTATTTAACTGTATTCAGAGAAAGTTTATCATACTAAAAGCTTCAGTCCTCTATCTGAACGCAGCAGGGCCTGATCAGGACTGATTACAAAAGCTTTGTTTCCAAGTTAGCAATCCTCTACTTCTTTATCCTTTGGCTTGAAACAGTCATGGACATGGAAGCACCATTGGGGATGGAGGAAGTTAGATTGAAGATGAGATCTCTGACCTCTGGTATTAATTTTCAGATTAATGGCCATTTTATGGGATACCATATTATGTTTTTTCAAATTCCAAGAATGCCTACTGACCCAATGATTTGAGGATTCCAGTGCAATGTATAAATATGATGTGTCCTATTCCATAATCTATGGTTAAGGAAACAATGACTCAGTGCAATGTGGGAATCCAGCCAGCATATCTTGAAAGAATTTCTTCAGGGTTTGGAATTAGCATTTATATTACTGTTCTCCTGCCTTTGGCCATAGAACCTTCAAGACAGAATGTTCTGGGAAAATCACTGTAACCTAAGAGCACATATACTTCATCCTGTTCATATTTTAAAACTTGCTTATTTTGTACTGCATATTAAAGGCTTCCATTTCATTTCATACAATCTGATTGAATCTAAACTTAGGGTTTTGAGACAGCTGTCACCTCAGACATATACTGTATTGTCCTGTGGATTCATCACTTAGTGTTTCTATGGTGCCCTGCTGATTTAATCGTATATACCTTTTCATATTCGGTTATCTTTATTTCATATACGTGGCAGATGTTCTGGGGCAAACAATGCAATTAAATATCCCAAACTTTCCCTCTTCCATATGCCTTCTTTTTCTTTATAGTTATTATTAGAAAGATAGAACATTATTTTGCTTTGTAAGATTAAACCATTCGATTTCTTTTTCCTCCTTTCTATGAAATTTTAAGTACCACTTATCAGATTTATCAGAATAATGCTAAATATTTTTCCCATTACTATTCCCTTTGCCCCTGCCCTATTTTCAAGTAAATTGCAGATATTAATTATGTGAAAAAAGATACCAAAGCCTTGATTTTAGGGGTCTCATCAGTTTTACAAGATACTATATTAAATAGTTGAGGATAAAGACAGATATGCTAAAACATGAGGATGGAGAACAGAAAATATCAGCCATGTTTACTTACTCAGCTGTTTATATCTACTGCTGCTAATCCGTCTGGCTGGAGAAAACAATCAATCGTAGCAGTGGAAGTTGTCACTGAAGTGAGATAATTGTCTGCTCTTCACAACCATACTCAGGTTATGACATTTATTTATTTATTTATTTAAATTTATTGACCACTTAACTCCAGTGGACTCTGGTGACATATACTTGACTGGTGGTGTATAGGAAAAATAATAAAAACAACAGTACATTTATTCTTATTTGCCCCTCAAATAACCACTTTGTTTTGGAGCTTATTTTAAACTACAGTTAATTGCATATTTTAAGAAAGTACAAGGCTGTGATCCAGATAAAGAAAAGAAATTAAAGTTGGGAAAAAAGCCTTTATAATAACACAGCCTTGTGATAAGCAACATACAATATTTGTCTTTAAAAACAGAACTGTAGTCTAAGTACATAGTAAAGATAAAAAAGTGAGATGTCCTTCCTCTGGCCTGTTGGATGCAGAGGACAGACAGAGCATATTAGGACTACATATCCCAGATGTTCAAGTACCAAGTTTAATTTTTTATTTCTTTATTCAATTTCTATAGTACCCATAGAATCAATCAATGACTCTGGGCAGCTTACAGTTTAGAAATATATTACAATTAAATCACTAAAACATTTTAAAACAACAGCAACAAAAAATAGGAACATGCAAAATAAATATACATAGCAGCTGAGATATTGGCCACTTAGCAGTAAAGCCAGGAACTGGGCCCTTGACACATTCAGTGTCCCTGGCTTAGGAACATAGCCTGGTTTTTAGGGCCTTATGAAAAACTAACTGGGTTGGGCCATTTTAATCTCCCAAAGAAGGCAGTTCCATAAAGCAGGGGCCACTGCAGAGAAAGTTGATAAAGGTTGCATCCATCCTTCACCAGTGATGGTGATTCACCTGCATGTCTTTTATCCCATGGAATCATCTGGCTGACAGAAGGCTTCTGGGGGGGCAGGAAGGCCAAAACGGGACGTGCGGATGGCCCGGGTCACTTCTGCGCATCCTGTTTTTGGCTGGCAGAAGGCTTCTGGGGGGCGGGAAGGCCAAAAACGGGATGTGTGGATGTCCTGGGGTACCTCTGTGCATCCCGTTTTTGGCTGGCAGAGTGTTACCGGGGTCTGGGGAGGCGCCCCCGTGGCACTGCTGCTGCTTGGCTGTCCGTCCTTCTCCCACTCTCCTGCCTGCCAGGTGTGCGGAGCCCTTGCGAAAGCCTGTTGCACATGTTCAGCATGTGCAGAGGAATCTCTGGGACAGCCAGCTAGATTCTGAAAGTGGATTGAGACCGCTGCGATGTGATGCGAATAGAATGGAATGGAAAAAGGAGAGAATGGAATGGGAATGGGAATGGGATGGGATGGGATGGGATGGGATGGGATGGGATGGGATAAGATTGCAATAGCAATAGCAATAGCAATAGCAATAGCAATAGCAATAGCAATAGCAATAGCAATAGCAATAGCAATAGCAATAGCAATAGCAATAGTATGGAGAGGGAATGGGAATGGGAATGGGAATAGGATGAAATGGAAATGGAAATGGAAATGGAAAGGAATGGAATGGAATTCCATGAGGTATCCCAGGGCACTGCCAGGATTGAAGATGCCCCAGGAGCCAGTCTCATCTCTGTACCGATCAAACTTCCCCACCCCCGTTTGCTCTTCAACTTTAGTTGTACTTTAAATCTTAATTTCTCCAGAGGGGCTCAAATAGTGGAAAGGGGAGAGAGAGAGAGAGAGAGAGAGAGAGAGAGAGAGAGGGAGGGGGGGAGGGAGGGAGAGAGGGGGAGAGAGAGAGGGGAGGGAGGGAGGGAGAGTGTCTTGTTGATTGTAAGCTCCTTGGGGCTGAGAAGAATTGCTGCAAATGAGTTTTCTGAAATGGACCACTAGACTCCTAAACAATTTAAAAATGATCTAGTAAAAAGAAGTCAATCAAAAGAGCAACATGCAAACAAAACCAAATAAAACAGTCTCAGGAGCAAAACAAATTAAATTTTAATTTGTGTGTATTGTTTAATGGACTGCTAAATTGGCAAAACGGACTGCTAAATTGGCCATGCCCACCCAGTCACAATACCACCTAGCCATGCCCATCCAGCCGGTCTGGATTGGCCCCCTGTTTAAAAGGTTTGAGGATCCCTGGGTTAGAATATAAACATGACATTATGCTAAATGACTTTGCATATGCAAAAATAGTAATTTTTGTAGAATCTGATTTTGTATTCTGAACCAGGGAATAATTTCTAATAACCAGGGTATAATTTTAGGAAAATTTCCAGTAATAGATATAAATGAACATATCAAACCATAGTAACATTATTATCATATTTTGGTGACATCAATGAAGAGTTGATGTTGATCTCATGAACCATATGACAGTAAATTATGCATTATAAGGCTGGTATGATAGGTATTACACCTTTCAAGAAGGCATATATATGAATGCAGTTTAATTTTCCATTGTAAAGTAGTTTTGGTTTTCATACAGAGTTAGGAGCCTTCTTAAAAAGTCATCTTGAATTGGATTAGGAATGGTACTGAAAGCTAAATTTTTTACTTTTTTTAAGTTACAGTTTTTCTTGGTCATGTCAAGTTAATTCTTAGAATTTGTTTAGGTGTATTATTGATCCATCAAGTGTGGATTTAGAGATTCGATTTCATGGGTTCACTAATACAAAGGAAAGTTATACCAAGAAAGACTGGATTTAAAAGTGCCTATTTAACAAGATGAGCAATATCTTATTAGCACTATTTTTTCTGAAGATCTGAAAATAGTAACTCCCCTAACTATGCTCATGAAAAAACTTGGACATTCTGAACAAAGCTGATATTTAAAAAAATAGTATTCTTTCTATTGGCAAGCTGTTCATAGCCTATGAACAATTTAGACAATATTTTGGAAACAGCTGAAAAATCAATGAGTGATTAAAAATGAGCACATTATTTTAAAGATGTTTTGATATATCCTGATAGTGGAATATATACTTAAACAGAGGCAGTATGATTGAAAAGTTATACTTTACTTGACAAAAGTATGATGAAAATGTCCCATACTTTGACTTCTCATCATTTTGAATTTTCAGTGTATTTTTTTCTATTACACTTTTACTTGAAGTATAGTGCAGATTATTTGGTACTAAAAGAAACATTCTTCAGAATCATAATCCAGAATGGTCTGTTATATTTATAAATGCATTATGATAATTTCTTGTTCAGATTTATGAAATAAGAAATGAAAAAGCTACATTAATGAATAATTGGAAATAGAAAAATTATAAAATGGTGCTGTTTATCTCATAAAGCCAAGAAGCTTAAATTTACACCATTAAAAAAAGTCAGAACCCTTACTGATTTTTTCTTTTCAAAATTCTAATGTATAGGTTTGCTCAGAGGTACATCTTCTTGCCAAATTCTAACTTTTGGTTTATGACCAAAAGTCTGAACTGTTAAAGCAATTAAAAAAACCCAGAAAGTATTATTTCATATCTGAGAGTTAGGTTTACCTCTTCTGCTCTGAAGCAGTGTTACTAATCATTGTGAGTTAATATACATCATGTCTTCTTATTTATTAAGCACTTCTCTGAATCTGAAGTCTTGAGTTTGTTTTGCAAGCTTTTCTTCTTATGTTTGTTGGAGATCTGATATTCTGAACTTTGGGGAAACCATTTTTCTTTTCTTTGATTCTGGCTTTACACAATACATACATAACTGAGTCTTCCTGCCACAGTTCACCAGGCTTTTTACCTTTTCTCAGTTACACTGATGTGGGTTTTATGCAAGGTATTAGTTTACATAAGAATTTATGACAAATGCTCAAACTGAACTGAATTTAATACAGAATACCAGTTTTTACAAGAAGTGAGGTAATTCGAAATCTGTACAATCTTTTTCCCTGGTGGCTGCCTTAGGCTGATACAGTTATTAAAAGCTGTGGTCTTAATATGTTTTACTTTTGATTAAGGGTTTTATTTTTCTACAGCCGAGTACTGAACTTTTATTATTTTATCAGCTGTTGTTTTTAGTGTACAAACTCTCCAACAAGGCTAACAATAACAAAATGAATTTTAAAGATTTTTTAAAACACCCAACACCTAGTTTGAAATGGATTAATCAAAGAGATGCCAACAATCCAACTCAGGAACAAACATTCTTACATTTATTAAAACATTTTACTGAAACAATTATAAAAATAAGATAACCTGAGATTCTGTGGGAGAATGCTCCAAGCAAGAAAACATGTTTTTGATGAAGGTAGATCTAAAAGAAAGGGCTTACCTAAAACAGTTAGAATTTGTAAGTGTAAATAATGTATTTGAGTAGCCTGGTCCCATGCCATATTTAACATCATTCATGGTACTTCTTTTGTACTTATCAATAATTCAATCAAATTCATTTAACATCTATTCATTCTTGATGCCAACTCTTCTTGTCTGATGCCAACAATTTCCACTTAACTTTTACCTTTCTCTTAACAAACCCAACTCTGCTTATCACATGACAAAATAGGAGAAGCACATTTGCTTCTTTTACTAAATATTCGTTTTGCACAATAATCTACATGCTTCTGTTTATTTTTCTACCAATCCTAAGCGTCTTGAAATTTCTCCATCTATTTCCCATAGTAGTAGTAATAATTCTATAACGCTATACAACTTCATCTACTTTCTTCAGTTTTTCATCATAAACTTTTTCATTTACCTTGTCAACTTATCTATTTTAGAGTTTGCTTTTCAGACCTATAATCTTTCTGGTGTCATACAAAATACAGTATCTAACGTTTGCTACAAATCATTTGGATTCTCAGATAACAGTACAGCTTTATTCAGAAGCATATGTATTTACTTAGCACACCTTGAATAACTCCACAAGTATTCCTTAATATTTAACCCGAAATACATTAAAGAACTATTTAATTAAGGACATAGCATATAATTTTGTTTATTCTCACACAACAAACTTTGGTTTACTACCAACATATACTTCTTATTAGCAGTCTATTAACAATCAACCTCCAACTCCATATTCACATAGAAGTTTCCATACTACAAGCCTGTTTACTTTGCCATACACATTCTCTAAATAAAGTACAATAAAGAAAGTACAATAAAACTTTATTGCTTTCATTGATAGATTTTGGTTTTGTATAGTTGATTATGATGAATCTGAATTTGTTGTAATAAATTCGGGCCAGTTTTCTGCTAATGCAGCTATTTCCACTTAGCTGAGTTAATTTAACATGGAATTTATTTCTGTATTTAGAAGACCAACTTGGGATATCTGTATCTTTTCTGTGGGCCATTAGGAACTTTCTATCCTGATAATACAATTACAAAGCAGTTTTCCTTGATTGTTTGCCAAAGAGACAAAAGTCTTCCTGTACAGATGGCAATAACTGGTGGTGTGGAGACAGTATGATGAATGAGATTTATTCCTGGCATAATGCAACAGATTTGGCAAATTGACTATTCATTAACAGTTTCTAAGGGCTATAAAAGCATTTTGGGTTTATTTGGGGGAGGAAATGTGAAGTCTCTTTACTGTCCTTCATGAACCTGAATAAAATACTGCATCTTGGATTCAGCCAGGTACTCTTCTTGTGGTGGATACTCCATAAAAGACAATGTATGAGAACTTGCTCTATGAATCACATTAAGTGTTATATTTATTATACTTAATTATAATACTACTATTATACTATACTATTTCAAATAATCTTTGGAAGCTAATTGCTGAGGTACAGATTACCTCACTCACATGAAAAATCTGTTGAATATGTTGCATCAAGGAAAAAAATGCTATTTCAACTTCTCTTTTTCCTCTTTTCCTGGGATATGGGAACATGAACAAAAGGTATGAACCATGTATGCATAATATTTTTAAATAAAGAGTTCATATAGAAACCGTGATTTAAAAAAAGCAAATAAACTCACAGAGGAACTTTCAGTCTGGTTTAATCTCTGAGAAAACTGAACATGGGAAGGGATTATTTTTATGTTTCATAATGGGGAGCGGAGGTGGGCTTGTTTATAGAGTTCATATTGTGGCTGACCAGTTCTTGACTTGTTGTTAGTCTCAGCCCATCATTGGTATCTCTTTCTGGGCTCTTACAGAAAAGTGGTCAAGTACAGAATAAGGAAAAAGGGCTGAGCAGTAAGTAATCTGTAATTCCCAATAATAGATATAATTTCAGGAGGAGAGGAGAGTGAAGAAAATTATCCATATAGAGAGGTTTGCATCACTTATCTGATTGGTATGTTCAAGCTTAAAAGGGGAAAATAACTAAGATATTGCAGTTAAGTTAGATTTTTTTTTTCAGTCCCTGAAATCTAACTATGAGATCAACATTTCAGAGACCAAAATAGTTTTATGTAACAAATATCATTCTATTTCTTCTGTTATCTAAGCTTCCTTTATTTTCATGAGTTAAATATTGTATCCATCTTCACTCTGTCTCTGTCATCTTTTGCTAGAAATGCTTCATAAGTTTCAGTTTAATGTTTTCAGATAGTAAATCAGAACATTCAAATGTAAATTTGATTGTGATTTATTCATGGTGCTATCTTTCTTTTCTATCTTTCTTTTTAAATAAAAGTTAGCATTGTTGTTTTTGATTTCACAGAAGTATAAATTTTTATGGCAGATTTTCCCCCCAATGAGTTATCTGATGCATCAATTGCTATCTTAAACTTCTTTGGGAACATGATTAATATTCACCTTGAACCAGAAGCAATACTGATAGTGTCTGAATATATTTTATTTCCTATCATCAGTTTTATTCAGTGTATTGAATACTAATCTCTTACGTGTTTCAAAGAAAAATTGTATTTGGTTTAGAGTTTAAACAGTATAATTAAAAAATACTAACAAAACTGAAATATAAAAGTTGGTTATATTAAGTCAGAGATAGATAATCTAAGCTCAAAGAGCCTTCAAAAGCAGCCCTCAAAATCAATATTTGAACTTTTCCTGGTATTTTGAAGTGGGAGCATGCATAAGATATAGTATGGGACCATTAAATAAGTTTAACATAGCATTTTAAGTAATAAGTATGTATGTGTGCTTGTATAATCTTAATAACCAAGACAACCCCCCCTCAAAAAACAGAAACTCTTGGACTCTTCCATGTAGTTTCATAGACTGCCTGCTTTGCCACCCTTTATATCTATTATTCTTAAGCAATTCTGTTAAGTTATCAGTTGCTGCATATAAACCTTCCATTTCAAGATAAGACTACCAGATGGAAATTATCAAGAATAATTATTCTTTATCCATTAATATTCAGAAATTTCTGTATTTCTTTGTTAGTCTAGTAGTCCAGGTTTTATTTATTTATTCTTTTGGTAAATGGAAAGAGCTACATAATCTGAAGAAAAACTAGATTATTTTTATTTTGTAATAAATATTTGTTGAGAAATTGAAAGTTTCTAAACTACAGCAGTCTGTTTGTCTTAAAGGGCTAATATATATGCCACTGTATTCTTGAATCTTTGATGCAGTAAACTTGTAAACTTACTAATGATAATTCAATTAGCATCATATTAGTTATTCTGCCTTCAGAGATAATTGCATATATTATTAGAAAACCTGGAACCCAGCTGGCCTGTAGTAAGTGGATTTCCATCAAATTTCTGAGACCACTGAGAAAATTAAAGAGACACTACCATACATGGAGGAATTCCAAACAAGATGACAAAGATGATAGCAGAAACCCATGGACCACAAAATACTCACTAATTATCTGAGAGGGGGGGGGGAAATTGGAAACTGGTAATGGTAGAGAGGACTGGATAAATGCAGAGGTGCTTGACTGATGTGCTCAGAGCTAGTCCTCTAGTTTGAAGAATAATGGGCTTTAAACAAGAGGTTTTAGAGAGATGTATCAATTAGCTAATTACTGTATTTTTACAGCCATTAAAATGTAAGGATTCTTGTGTAACATTCTACACATTTCAGATGAGCAATATCTTTCTCTAGCTTGAAGATAGCTAGACAGAAAATTGATGTGGTTTGGTTTCTTGATGATATTTTGTTGCTAATTTTAATTTGTTGTTTGCTACACAGTGTCACATGTCAAATGAATACCCTTCCTTTCCTTTTTTGAGCCCTAAAGAGTTATAAACGTTTCAGTTTAGGGAAAAGAAAAAGACCCATTCATTAGTATTTCTAATGCTTTGCAATGCTGGTAACTTCCAGTTTGTATGTTCTTCTTAATTATGTTGAATTGTTACTTCTCTCAACATCTTCTTTTTACAGCTCATCATGTTAAAACTGGAACTTGTGAAGTGGTGGCTCTCCACCGATGTTGTAATAAGAACAAAATAGAAGAAAGATCACAGACAGTCAAGTGCTCCTGCTTTCCTGGGCAGGTAGCAGGTACCACTCGAGCAGCTCCTTCTTGTGTTGATGGTGCGATATCTTTGGTGCTTTGTTCTTTCTTTTTGAGTTGTAGCTCTCCTAAGATTGATTCTTTTAAATGAAAACAATCATTGAACAAATATATTGATAAGAAGGCTTGGAAGTATGGTGAAAGTACTTAAAATGAAAGGTAACTGGAAATTTTGAAATGAATGATGAAGTCTGACAATGAAATAAAGCCCTTATGAAAAATGAATGGCCATATAGCCTTTATACTAGGAAGCTGTGTTAAGTTTATTTTGTTTATTTGGACATCAGACTACCTTTTGTTTTGTTCTGGTGCAAATAGCAAACATCAGAAGGTACAGCAATTCCAGCCAAGAATTATTTACTCATACAATGCACACATATGTCTTATAAACGTAAAAATAACATGTTGGATGAGATCAAATACTGTTTTAGTCCAATGTCCATCTACAATGTCTGTAGGATATAAATTTAACAGTACTTAAGCATAGTATTAATATTTCTCACCATGTATATTGTATATTCACACTGATTATATTTCTGTGATATAAGGGCAAAAAAGATTTAATTAAAAACAATAGGCTTTTCTCTTCCTCTTCTTTAGCCTCAATTGTAGAACAAAAATGGTGGTGCCATATGCAACCATGTCTTGAAGGGGAGGAATGCAAAGTTCTCCCAGATCGAAAAGGATGGAGCTGTTCATCTGGGAATAAAGTGAAAACAACAAGGGTAAGTAGGAATTTGCCATGAAATATAATTGCCAGATTT
This sequence comes from Pituophis catenifer annectens, assembly GCF_029215685.1. Classification (NCBI taxonomy): domain Eukaryota; kingdom Metazoa; phylum Chordata; class Lepidosauria; order Squamata; family Colubridae; genus Pituophis; species Pituophis catenifer. The sequence goes on along the minus strand of NW_027256887.1, from coordinate 41,277,906 downwards.
TGTAAAGAAAATTCTGAACTCGATACAAATGAATAGTTCTTAGATATAGAATAAGTCTAACAGAAAAAAATAATTGGCTTGGATATCTATCAAAGGCAATATGGTAAGTTATTTATGAATATTTTACTTTGATGGGGTTATTCTAAGTATGATTGTATCTAGATCTAACAGTTATTTTGATTTAACTGTTATCATGATAATTATTTATAATTGATCTACATGCCTTGAAATTTAATATTCACTCTTAGTGATGAGCCAAACTGGACTTGTAGTCAAATTCATATATTGAGTTAAATATTTTGTGTATCCATAAAATTGGATTATTTGTTTATCAAGCATATTTATACTACTGATTATCATAAGTTCAAAAATGTAAGTTATTCATTCGATAAATAAAATGTGTCTTCTAAGTTTTAGCCTTTGTTTAGATTGATTTCATGATTAAAACAGAAGAAAGAACTTTCTTAAGAAGCAAGTCACTTTTATCATGGAAATCTCTGATTCACTCCTTAATTAATGTTACTTTTGATTTATCCTAATATATATATTTTGTTTAATCTTATTTGCTTTTGTCCAATATACATATCTAGAGAGTAAGTCATATTGAAATTAATGGATCTAACTCTTAGATTGTTCTTTGCCAAATAAGCTTAGTGTTGTGGCCCATCAGCTGCCAGCAAAGCTAGCTGCAGAGTTAGATGAGGAGGAGGTGGAGAGAGAACTTGGGCCAGCTTTGGAGCCTTTGGAAGGCTCTGATGAGGCATCAGAGGCAGGCAGAACCGGGGCCTTCCATCCTCCCCCAGGTGGAGAGGCTGCTGTCTTTGGGGCCTGAGCTGAGTGAGGAGAAAGAACAGATGGGGCCCATCCCAGATACACGTATACACAGAGAGGAAAAGAGAGGAGAGCAAAGGAAAACAATAAGCTGGGTCTCAAAGAAAAGCAGACGTGGATGCTAGCTACCCCCTCCCTGGCTGGGAAATAAATAGTAGGGGATTGGGAGTGGCCGGTTGTCATAGACAACTGTTCGCTTTTAGGATACAATAAGTAATTCGGATTTCTTGGCCAGGTCTGTTGGAACTAATTACGTTTGATTACATTTTGATTATGTATTAATTAAAAATTTCCTAATGAATGGACTTGCCATGTAGCAACATCTCATAGAATCTACTTTCTGTCTCCCCTTGTTCTATGTGTTGTGACCCAGCCTTAATAAGTAGTGATAAGTTGGTTACTTGCAAGTACAAACAAACCACGTGAATAAAAGACTGTTCCTACCCTGTTAGGAAAGGGATTTGTTTGTACTTGCGAGTAAGCAGCTTATCATTACTTGCTAAGTCTATTAGGAAATTTTTAATTAATACATATCACGATGGAAATTACATTAGTATGAAAAATCCCATGAGAAAATCAATATATGTTGTTTCATTTTCCAATATAGTCATACTTTATATTATCATTGCTTATGAGAGAGTTCATATGAAATTGGTTTCAGGAAGAAAACTCATTCTTAATTCATAGAAAGTTACTTAGATGAATCACATGCTCAGCCCAATATTTTATGACCTGCTTTGCAGCAGCTTCCTTAAATTTAAAGATGAACACTCAGAAACGTCTGGCTTTTATATTATGTAAATTATTACATCTAGGAATGTTTCTGTGCAAAGGGGGGATAGTTCGTTGAACAATGGTCTTCTTGCTTGGGGAAAAAGATCTCAAAACACAGAGAGTAAAGGTGCTTTCTTTTGTGATTATAATTTCCTCTTCCTTCTGTGCCTACCATATGAGGCAGGGATAAGAAATCTTTGAACAACCATCACCATCAGATATCACAGCACAACATGTTTTCAAAAGTCATTGTAGTTTGGGCAGGGGCTGGAGAAATAGAGAAAATACTGAAGCTCTTTTTGTACTAAAGAGGCATCTCTTTAGTGGCATCTATTCACCTTTAAATGGCATCTATTCACCTTCTTCTGCTCATGCATTCCAAAAGTTTTTGATATTATTATGATAATGTGACACCAGATACCTGGTTTCCAGTAAGTGAAAGAGTAAACAATGAAATCATGTTGCTCTGCAATGTATGCTCTGTGTCTGAAATGAAACTTGAAGGCTTTAATGATTCCCCAAATGATTCTGAATTAATACACTCCCCCACCCAGCCATTATAATGACTTATAAGTCATGCAATAATGCAATCATTTGGTGTTCATGACTATAGCATTCACTATACATCTTTGCTCTATCAGGACTACTGTTTAATAAGCTATTCTACTTAAGAGAAAAATGAATGGCAAGACTCTGTATCTAGAAATCTTATTTATCTTGAAACTAAGGTTGATACTAATGTCAAAGATGTCTCTTTATACACTGCAGCTGCAAAGTAGGACAAGTACTGCTATCAGTGCTGATAAAAATAGTAGAAATATGATTACAGTTTTTCCTCCTTTTTGAGTCCTGCTTTCTTTTTCTTCTCTCAGAAATAGGAATATAACACATATTATGATTTATTGTGCTTCATTTATCTCGGAAAATTAGTATATGTATGTATACCAACATTACTGATTGATTACAGCTTTCCCCAGACTATAAATTCTGGATGTTGCAGTCCCAACACATCTGGAATAAACCAAAATTGAAGAAAGTTGAAATTAAGTCTCTGTTAGACAAGAGAGTCATCAGCATGTGAAAAAAAAAGTAATGAAATATCATTCCAGATGCTGTTCTCAGCTGGTTTAATTTGAAACAGCAATTGCTGAGTTTGTGGGGCAATCTGTAGAAAAAGCAATGGAAAGATTACAAAATGATTTACTTTGTAGAATGATGTCAGAAAATGCAAGCTTTTGCAGATAAGATTGAACAGTTTTTTGTTTTTTTTAATACCAAGTGCAATGGGATTCAAAAACCAGAGCAGGTGCTATGTGATGCATCTGAAAGAGGAAGTCGAGTGCAGACAAAATCTGTGACAGCTGTTTGAGAATAATATTATATAGCAGAAACAAAGGAGTTATATGCAACTAATTTAGAACTGATAGAGGCTTATTAAATACCTAGCTCTTGAGTTTTCCAGAATAGAAAATTGCCTAATCTTCAAGAGAACCTGATTTCTTGGCATTCTATAGACTTCTATAGACCAATTTTCTAGTTATCTGTCTTCTACATTAACATTACAGTAAACTGCTTGTTCAGGATATATCTATATCTATATTATATAATATTAGAGAACTAGTTTAATGGAGTAATTAAGACATAAGGCTAGAAATCAGGAGACACATAGGCACAATAACAGCTGGGTGACCTTAGACCAATCACTCTTTTTCAGCTGTAGGAAGAAGGTAGGAACAAATCACTTCTGAAATTTTCCCATGAAAACTTCAGGGAATAGTATAGGCAGTCACCGGTAGTAAATGCTATTTTAAAGGCATAAAATAAAATATTACATTTGATTTTTTTCCTCAGATCTTATGCTTATGCCAATATATTCATATATATAAAAACACTATATTAAGACTTTTGTTCACAACTTATTTTAAATTTCCCTTCAATTCTTAATATAAATGTATGTATTATCAAGAACATTGTGTCCTTTCTCCCCAAGCGGGTGTGACCAAGAGGCTTGAAGAACATTTTGCATAAAGATTTAAATTTCTGTGAAGTCTTTTATCAAAAATAGCCCTTTCCCCCATAATTAGTTGTTAAATAATAAATTCACAGTAATTATAATTTATTTTGCCATCAGTATGATTATTATTTCAGTTTGTTTGATCAGCTTAAGAAATCTAGAGGAGAAATGTATCTTTGAAGTTTACAATTGATTTCTATTTCCTTAGAGGTAGAAAACAATAAATATTTACCAGTCATCCCTTATAAACTGAATAGCTTGAGAACCAGAGGTGGGTTTCAGCAGGTTCTGACCAGTTCTGGAAAATTGGTAGTGGAAATTTTGAGTAGTTTAGAGAACTGGTAGTAAAAATTCTGACTGGCCCCGCCCCCATCTATTCTCTGCCTCTCAAGTCACAGCTGATCAGGAGGAAATGGGGATGTTGCAGTAATCTTTCCCTGGATTGGGGAGGGAATGGAGATTTTACAGTATCCTTCCCCTGCCACGCCCACCAAGTCACGCCCACCAAGCCAGGCAACGCCTACCAAGCTCACCACTGTTGAGAACATATAAAACATATTATATGTGAACAGAAAAAATTAATAATTTAAAAAGCCAAAATATGTTTTTTGAGTTCTTATTTCAGCAGAATGTTAAGCAAAATGATGAGAGAGAGAGTGTGTAAGTGTGTGAGCATAATGTAAGACCACCAGTTTATATGAAATATGTGGTACAGAATGTTAGGTGGGCTTGTAGTGCAACTTACACAAAGGAGTTTTATTGTAAGTTTGCTTGGGAAGATGAAAAAATATAACAAAATAAGGCAATTGCAATCCACTTCCATATTGTTGCTAAAAAAATAAAACATATATATCTGTATAGTAATAATAACTACTACAATAATAAATAGAATCACTTGCCTAATTAGTTTCTGATATTGACACAATGATTTTGGGAGCTATCAAATTTATTCAGTTAATTGAAAAGTTTGGTTTCTTCCTGTTTTGAAAATGTAAAATTCAATCGTTATCCAGATACATGTTCAGAATAGGTCACAAAATATGGGTGCCTTGTTTACAACAGAGAAACAATAAAAAGAAAAGAATCTTTTATATTTGCACAGCTGGAGAATAATATATTATTATAATAATATAGAACAATAGATAAAAATACATGAAAATTTTTTAAAAACAATGATAGCTTACTCACTGCTTACTAACATTTAATTGATCTTGTTATAGGGTTTACTTGATTTTTATAGGATTTTTTCATTCAGTCTGGAATTAAATCTACACTTGTACATAAGTACACTTGCTTTTTTTAAATCTATCACTTCTTTTCAAAATGTGTATATACCCATTATGTTCTGACCCAGTTCCCCAAACACGACAAACCCTTTGAAGTTAACTTAAAGATTCCTTTATTAGGAGTGCCAGCAGCCCCGGCAAAAAGTTTCTCTCACCGCAGGCTAACAAGTCCGTCCGCTGGAAGATGAATAGTTGTCTGCCATCTATTCATCTCTCTCCCCACTGCCTTTTATCTCCAGAGCTAGGGTGGGGCTTCGCTAGCAGCGGTGGCTCTTCCTTCCCAAGGATTGGCCCAGGGATTTCCACCTCTCTCCTCTCCTCTGCCTTCTGTGCATCCGTGCATCAGGCACTGGACCCAGCTATTCCTCCTCTTTCTCATCAGCCACCTTCAGACCTGGGGACTGTTGACTCTCCATCTGAGGACTCTGCCTCTGTCTCTTTCTCTGCCAGCTCCATTCCCTCTTCCCCCTTGGAGCTCTCAGGTTGCCTTGATGCTGACCCTGACTCCCACGTCTCCTCTTCCTCTGATTTGGCTGCTGGAGGGGCCGTCAGCCGACAGGCCACAACACATTCATTAATGACAAACCATCTTCAAATATTTCTCTACTTGAGTATTCTAAACTTCAGAAATAGGGTAACAGGCAATAACAAATAGGGTAATAGCCCTCAAATGTAGTACCACTTCCTATTTCTGGCTGCCGTCTGTTCCAAATTTATCTGCTATTTGTATTATATATGTAAATTACCAACATTTTTTCTACTTATAGCATGGGTGTCAAACTCACCTTGTCACGTTGCCACATATGACATGTGACATTTCACGACATTTTCCCCTTCATAGACTGGGGTGGATGTGGCCTACGCATGACACATCTGGCCTGCGGGCCGCCAGTTTGATACCCCTGATTTACAGCAATGACTTAGAACTTCTCAGTGTTATTTATTTAAAACATGTGAATGACTTTAGAAGATTAAGATAAGACCGAATTATTTCTTCAAAAAAACTTACATAAAACAAGAATTAAAACACAATCCAGGGAAAGGTTATGAGGCAAGAAATTTGGGATTGTTTTATATTTTATTTGCTTAAAGTATTGAACCAAGTACCAAAACAGTTCATTTCAAATTAAATGAATTTAATTTGAAAGAGGCGGTGGTGAGGCCCCTCCTCAAGAAGCCATCCCTGGACCTGGCTGTATTAGTAAATTATCGTCCGGTCTCCAACCTTCATTTTGTGGCGAAGGTTGTCGAGAGTGTGGTGGCACAACAGCTACCCTGGTACCTGGAGGAAGCTGTCTATCTGGACCAGTACCAGTCGGGCTTCAGGCAGGGGTACAGCACAGAAACGGCATTGGTCACGTTGGTTGATGATCTCTGGAGGGCTCGGGACAGAGGTTGCTCCTCTGTCCTGGTCCTATTAGATCTCTCAGCAGCTTTTGATACCATCGACCATGGTATAATGCTGCAGCGGTAGAGGGGATTAGGAATTGGAGGCACCGGGTTACGGTGGTTCTCCTTCTATCTCTCTGACCGCTCGCAGTTTGTGTTGGCAGGGGGGCAGAGGTCGACCTCGAGGTGCCTCACTTGGGGGGTGTTGAGGGTAAATTGCCCTCTGCAGAGCACAGCGGTATACCAGGCAGCGTTGCAACACAGATACTTCCAAACTCTGAACGTTTTAGTAAAAAAGAATAGTCTTTACTGTGATAGTTCAAACAAAGCTTCTCGTAAACAAAGATAAAGCTTTCAATACAAAACATTGTTGCTTATTTTTAGTTCCGTAACTCCGTCACAATATCTCTCAGCAATAACATCACGAGTAGGAGTGAGCAGTATCAGCAAAGCATAAGTGAGCGTGCGAGGAAAAAGGGGAAAGGGGGAAGGGAGAAGAATATTGCTGAGCTTACTGCCTTCCTTATATTTCCGTTTCAACCAATTACTCAATTAGTTACTTTACAGTAGTTAAAGTCATAGTACACATTTTTGATATATTGTCTACCCAACTGTAGGATACGGATCCAACATTCTCCCCTTTGGGTAGACTGATATATCTACGATCTTAAACCATATTGTTCACATGTATCTATATGCTTTCTACTTCCCTGTGCTTTCGTAAAATGATCTGCCATGTTATCTTCTGAAGCACAATATACAAGTTCAATCATTTTGTTCTTTATACATTCCCTGACATTAAGATATCGAAGATCTGTATGTTTTGTTCTAGTCTTCACGGCTATATTTGTAGCCATTTTTATCGCTGCTTGGTTATCTTCATTGACTATTATAGGATCTTGTATATCTATTCCTATATCTATCATTAGTTGTTTAATACTGATCACATCTGTACATAATAAAGACAAACAAGAAAACTCTGCCTCCATTGTAGACAGACTCAGATGTTTCTGTGTTATTGAACGCCATCCTATCAAAGATTTTCCCAGAAATATGGCTATTCCTGACATTGACTTTCTTGTATGAATATCAGTAGCAAAACTAGCATCTGCATAAGCGGTTAAACGCAATTCTTCTGCTGGTTGCAGATATAAAGCATGATGCATGGTGTTTTTTAAATATCTAAGGATACGTTTTGCACCTTGCCAGTGAAATTCTGTAGGTTGCATGTTGTATCTGGCTAACTGATTCACGCTAAAAGCGATATCAGGTCTAGTCCAATTACTAATGTATAATAAGCTGCCAATTAATGATTGATATATCACTTCATCAAACACTGGACTTTGTACAGCAGTGTTACAATAGTCTTGAATCATAGGAGTTTTTGTTGGTTTGCACAATTCCATTCTGAATTGTTTCAATAGATTGTTTATTTTATCTGTTTGAGATAGTTTAAATCCTCCCCTAGTTTTTTCAATTCTAACACCTAGGTATTGTTGAATCTCCCCTAGATTTTTAATTCTGACATGAGATGCTAATTCATTAATAATCTTATTGGCCTCTTGCTCATTCTTTGTGATTAAAGCTATATCATCTGTAAATAGAAGTAATAATGATACTGTATTATCTCTTTCCATTTTGAATAAACATGGATCTGCTAATCCTGCCCTAAATCCAATATTATTCAGTGTTTTTACAATGCACTGATTCCATTCATACCCTGACTGCTTCAATCCATATAGGCTTTTCTTTAACAGCCAACAGTCAGTGTCTCCATTTTCATCAAATCCTAATGGTTTCTTTAAATAAATTTCATGTTGTAATGGAGCATGAAGATATGCGGTTTCTACATCTAAATGATGCACTAAATATTTCTTTTTAGCCACCCACACCAATGCTGCTCTTAATGTGATAGCTTTCAAGCTTGGAGCAAATACTTCATCATAATCATTGGACGATTGATTAAACCCTTGCGCTACTAGTCTAGCTTTATATATTGGTGTTCCATCTATCCCATTTTTTAGTTTATATATCCATTTGCTACCAATTATATTTTTCCCTTTTGGAATTGGTACAGATTCATATACTTTCAGATTCTGTAAAGATCTTAACTCTTTAGTCATTACATCTTTCCACACTTTCTGATCTTCAATTGGGAATGTGGTTAATTCATTATATGTAGTCGGGACTCTATTTACTTGATAGACTGTTGCTTGATATCTATCAGGTGGTCTCGTCATTCTATTTGACCTTCTTGGGAGTTCAGGACTTACAGATTGCCTTTCTACCTTTACTTCTTCCTGTACTAGCTCTTTTTCCAACTCTTCGCTCTGAGTATCAGGCATTTTATTGTTAGCTTCAATCTGGGTTTCAATAATTAACTCATTTTCAGTATTTAATTTATTCCACCCTACATGTTCCATAAATTTGGCATTTGCACTGCTAACTATATTTGATGTCCCTTTTTGCCAAAATCTGTAGGATCTGTGATTGGAATTATAACCAACAAATATTAATTGTTGTGTCCTACTCTGGCCCTTACACCTTAATTGCGCTGGGATATGTACCCATGCGGGTGATCCAAATGTGTGAATATAGCTCAAATCTGGCTTTCTTCCATGCCATACACTATATGGAATTTTATTAGTGGTTGTATGTACGATGTTATTTAAAATTGTGTTTGCGCACATAATGGCTTCTCCCCATAAATTAGCTGCTAAACCTGCATCAGCTAACATAGATCTCATCATTGCTTGTAGAGTTTGTCCTCTCCTCTCCACATAAGAATTATGTTGTGGCCGATAAGGGGCCGAACATTTATGCTTTATACCAGCATTTTCTAACATTGATTTAAACCTTGTATTGACAAATTCAGTACCATTGTCAGTTACAATGGTAACTATTTTGTGGTTTGTTTTCCTTTCCACAAACTTAATCCATTGAGTAAAATATCGGTAAGTTTCTGCCTTTGTTCTCAATAGATAGCAAAAACCATACCTAGAATAATGATCAACTATACTGAGAATATAACAAGCACCCCCTGAACTAGCTTGCATTGGTCCTATTAAGTCAGCAAATACCACCTCCAGTGGTCTTTTGGTTTTAAACCCATCAAACCTATTAGCAGGAATTGTTCTACTTTTCTGTTCATTACAAACATTGCAATTTAAATAATGGTTACATGGTTTCAGCTTCAACCCATTAACTAATTTAACAGTTTGCTGTAACATTTTAAAGCTGATATGTCCCATTCGTCTGTGCAGTTGATGTATGCATTCATCATGTGGTTTGACGTTTGAATATACAACATTTGTAACATGGTTACTAGATAGTACATATAAACCATCATTCAGTTTTCCAACAATTTTGGTTTCACCTTTTTCAATTAAACAATCATTTTGTCTAAACAATACTGTATATCCTAGCTTAACCAATACTCTAACTGAAATTAAATTGAAGTTTAGGTTTAATACATATAACATATGCATTTGTTCCTTTACATATGGACATATTGCCATTCCTTCACCACGTGCCTTTAGCTTCCAGCCATTTGCTAAAGATACCTTATTAGTACTAGGCAACATTTTGACAAAATAGTTTGGTGTTCGGACAAGACATAACGACGCACCGCTATCAATAATCCACAAATCGTGGTTAATTGGTTTCTTACCAAACATAGTTACATTACATTGTTGTTTATCTTTTATCTTACATTTAACCATGGTTTGTAATTTTGGTTTTCTGCAAAACTTTGCTATATGACCCTTCTTTCCACAATTAAAACATTGTTTTACAGTATATACATGGTTATTTGCTTTTACATTCACATTAGTTGACTCAGGTTCTTCTCTTAATTGTTTTCTTTCTTCTCTCCTTCTGGCCTCTTCTAGTAATCGTGAAGTTACATTTGCCAAAGTTAGTTCATGTTGTGTGAGAACCTCGAATAATGTTACTATGTCATCGTAACTTTCATCTAGCGATGATAACAGTACATAAACTTGCTGCTGCTCAGAAAAAACCACTTCTTTTTGATGTAGCTCACTAAAAATAGTTTTTATGCAATTAATGTGTGTTAACATATCACCACCCTTAAGTAGCTTTGTACGAAACAATATTCGTGTAAGGTTAATTTGTGCTCCTACATTGTCACGAATATAAAGACGTTTCAAATTGTCCCAACATTTTGCAGCAGACTGTTCACCTTCAATATGAACAAGCTGTGTATCGTCTAGAGACAAACCAATAATACACATTGCATTTTCATTCTTCCTCTGGAACTCGGCTATCTTCCTGGCATCCTCGGCATTATCAGCATTCCAGGAGGTAACGTCTGGTGGATTCTGCACTACATCCCATAGCCCTTCCTTCCGTAACAGGAGACTGCATTTAGTGGACCAGGATTTGTAGTTGGAGCCATCCAGCCGGGTAACCAATGATAAATTGGAAACTTGACCTTGTGCCATCATCAACAGGATATTAAATACGTATCAGAACGTTTGAAGCAATTACAGTGTGTCGCAGCTTTCTTAATGCTGTAACTGGTAAATAAACTGTGGCTCTGGGCCCATAACCAGTGTTGAGAGTAAATTGCCCTCTGCAGAGCACAGTGGTATACCAGGCAGCGTTGCAACACAGATACTTCCAAACTCTGAACGTTTTAGTAAAAAAGAATAGTCTTTACTGTGATAGTTAAAACAAAGCTTCTCGTAAACAAAGATAAAGCTTTCAATACAAAACATTGTTGCTTACATTTTTAGTTCCGTAACTCCGACACAATATCTCTCAGCAATAACATCACGAGTAGGAGTGAGCAGTATCAGCAAAGCATAAGTGAGCGTGCGAGGAAAAAGGGGAAAGGGGGAAGAGGGAAGAATACTGCTGAGCTTACTGCCTTCCTTATATTTCCGTTTCAACCAATTACTCAATTAGTTACTTTACAGTAGTTAAAGTCATAGTACACATTTTTGATATATTGTCTACCCAACTGTAGGATACGGATCCAACAGGGGGTGCCGCAGGGATCGGTCCTCTCACCCCTTCTGTTCAACATTTATGTGAAGCCGCTGGGTGAGATCATCCGTGGTTTTGGGGTGAGAGTCCACCAGTACGCTGATGACACCCAGCTGTAAATCTCCACCCCAAACCACCCCAATGATGTCCTTGATATGATGTCCCACTGCCTGGAGGCCGTGCGGGTCTGGATGGGGAGAAATAGGCTCAAGCTCAACCCTTCCAAGACTGAGTGGCTGTGGCTTCCAGTGTCCTGGTATAGTCAGCTGGTGCCATCGCTGACTATTGGGGGTGAACCTCTGCCCCCCACAGAGAGGGCTCGCAATCTGGGCGTCCTCCTGGACTCACGGCTGTCTTTAGAAGAGCACTGTCAGCACTAGAGTAAATGCAGCTTGAAGCAATTTATTTGAGACGACCTAGAAACTTGACAAGCACATGACAGCCGTAGCCAGGGGGGCTTTTTATCAGGTTCGCCTGATCTGCCAGTTGCGTCCCTTTCTGGACTGGGATGCCTTGCGCACAGTCACTCACGCCCTCGTCACCTCCCGTCTGGACTACTGTAATGCTCTCTACATGGGGCTCCCCTTGAAGAATGTGGCCGCGCAGGTGGTTTTGGGTGCACCTCATTATGCCCATGTAACACCTCTCCTGTGCGAGCTGCACTGGCTCCCAGTGGTCTTCCGAGTGCAATTCAAGGTGTTGGTTACCACCTTTAAAGCGCTCCATGGCATAGGACCACGATATCTACGGGACAGCCTTCTTCCACCAACAGCCTCCCACTGACCAGTTCGCTCCCACAGAGAGAGACTCCTCAGGGTGCCATCGGCCAAGTTATGCCAGCTGGCAACACCCAGGAGGAGAGCCTTCTCTGTCGGAGCCCCTGCCCTTTGGAATGAATTGCCCCTGGATAGTCGTAACATCTCTGATCTCCGGGTCTTTCGCTGTGCCCTCAAGACCCTACTGTTCCGACAGGCAGGGCTGTCTAATTGAATGATTTTAAATTGGGTTTTAATTTTGGGTTTTAAAATTCGGCCAAAACTATTTAATGATTTTAATTAATTTTAACTATGATATTGTATATTTATGTTTTAATTTTGGCTGTACACCGCCCCGAGTCCTTTGGGAGGAGGGCGGTATATAAATAAAATTATTATTATTATTATTATTATTATTATTATTATTATTATTATTATTATTATTATTATTATTAAATATAAGTCAAAAGATAAACATGCATCATCTTTTCTGATTGTTGAACTTCACATTAGGATGTGTTAATTAATTTCAGCTTTCCAGATACTTAACTCCTTATTTGACTTAACATAAGATTCTTAGATAAAATTGTACTAGATTAGAAGTTTTATTGCAGCCATGAATAAGGCCTTATACACAACAGATCATTTGCCCTCTACGTACAATGAAATCAAACTCTAGGATTATGCCCCAAAGTTCATATGTACACATGCTTTTGTGGACATTGTTTTGATGTAGGAGGACGTATTTTATATCAAAGTCTTCCATAGCTCTGGAATGGCCAGTTATTACTTACATCCAGATAGAAGACAATTGCTTCATTACACTGTATAGATGAGAGAAAGCAGCAGAATATGAATCTTGATTCCATTATATATATAGAATTGCATTTCATACATAGCAGTTATTAGTTATTGGAATGTTTTCAAAGTATTTAGCTTTTCAGCTTTTCTACAGAATGCAATAGAAGTTCTTATTCTTCTTCAGATAAGATATCTGTTTCCAGTTTTTCTTGCCATAAAAAACTTAACAGAAGATTGGGCAACCCAAGTTCTGGAATCCTTGTCCAAAGAATAGGTAAACTGTCTTTGTGATGGAGGGGATGCTATTGTTGGGAAATAAATGGGCCATTAAAGAAAAGAGATCAACTACCATAAAAATAATGATCAGGCGGCTCAGGCCATTGATGATAAATTTAAAGGTTCAGTATGGCAATGTGTGTAATGAAGAAACATATGCCTGCTGTGATGAAAAATCACCAAAGTTGGTCTTGGAACTGGTAGAGGAGAATTTTGGTAGAATGGATCTTCTCCTTCTCCCAGATAGAAGGTGTGGTTGGCGAGGCTTCCAGTGGTGACGTCATGCCGTGGCAGTACAGAGGAATAGAGCTCTATTCCCTGTGCTGGGATTCTAGTGATCGGGAGCAGGAGGAGGTGAAGTTTTGTCCTGGAGGGATAAACAAAAGAAGGAGGAAGTCTCAGAGGCAGCGTGGAAAGGTGCGATTTCCCGCTGCACTAGGAAGAGAGCCTCCAACCCGACATGGAAGAAGCCTACCTTAATGGCAGACCTGGAGGCGTGACATGCCGACCAAAGAAGAAGGAAGCAAGGAGTAAAGACAGTACAACAACCGTATCATAAGCAGTGGATTTAGCCAAGTTTGGAAGACCAGTGAAGAAACAACTGGAGGAGCTTTTTAGAAAACAGAGTGAGTCTCCAAACAGAGAAGGACTATCCTGAAACACTGGCGGCATTTTGACACTGGGAGCAGAATAGCGAGTAGAAGAGAACAATAGACAGTTAAAGGGTGGGAGAAGTGGTATTTCGCCCTCTGAAATTAAACATGGAACTGTGTCTTGAAATTTAGAGATCTGAGCTCCAACAGAGAAACAAAAGCTGACAGTTGGGAAGGAATGATTGTGAGAGAGTAACTGTGCAGATAGAGTAAGATTGACATTGCGAGACAGAAGCTGATGCAACAGTGAGAAGAACGGGACCAATAATATTTAAATACCCATTTTTTGATATTTCTATATTGTTATATTCCCTTATATTTATAAACTCCTTATATCTCTTGGTGTTCTTAGAACTGGCTAGTTATATTATAGAATATATACCTATTAATAAATATATAGATTAATCACACTGATAAAGATTATTTTTATTCACGAAACTTAGCAAATAGACAATATAGAGCTGTAGTGATAGATATAAACTTATATTCATATTTTTTGTATCTAAGTTTATATATATATATATATATATATATATATATATATATATATATATATATATATATATATATATATCTTTTAATTCATAGGTATAAATGTGTGATATTTTTGCAATCAGGGTTTTTTCCTATGTTGAAAAAAAGATGTTAAATGGCCATGGTGGGATGAAATCTCTATTCATCGCTTTCAGGCCTGTCAGACATTTTATGTTGTTTCTTCTGAGACTTATGGGAGACTGGGATAGCACTATTTCGGCCTTCTTGGACCTCTTCAGCCAGACACACACAGACAGACAAAATATGGGTGTGTCTGGCTGAAGAGGTCCAAGAAGGCCGAAATAGTGCTATCCCAGTCTCCCATAAGTCTCAGAAGAAACATCATAAAATGTCTGACAGGCATGAAAGCAATGAATAGAGATTTCATCCCACCATGGCCATTTAACATCTTTTTTTCAACATAGGAAAAAACCCTGATTGCAAAAATATCATATATATATATATATATATATATATATATATATATATATATATATATTCTTATATGTATGTATGTATGTATATATTTGTTTTCTGAGGTTTTCGTGGGTGTTTGTATGTAGGTCTTTGGTTATTCGGGTTTTCTCCTGCGTAAAATTGGAGGTGTCTTGGCAACGTTTCGACGAAGTCTAATTCGTCATCTTCAGGCTGGTGTTCTCAGCTTCGTGGTTCTAGGAGCAATGTGTGTGATCGCAGCTGTTTCTTCCTTTTAACTGCCAGTGGGGGTGTGAACTGATTGGGTGGGAGCTTGGCTGTGTTCTGATTGGGTGGAGGTGTGTTCTGATTGATTGGGGGTTTGGCTGTGCTCTCATTGGCTGGGTGTGTGTTCTGTTTAGGTGGGGGCTTGGTTGTGCTCGGGTTAGTCTGAGTAGCAGGGGGATTTGAGCTGGTGAGCTGTGTTGCTGTTGTTTCTTCCCAAGGGAAGAAACATATATATATATATATATATATTCAATATCAGAAACTACATATTTCCACCTATTAAAGTTAAATATAGATAAACTATTTAAAAATAACCAGAAGTAGTTAGATATTTGGATTTATTGATTGTGTGTACCCAATATTAATTGTAGCTATTGTATTCATTAACTTTATTAGCTTTATTAATGAGATTTATTAATAACATTGTTTTTTCCCCTCTTTCATCTCATTGATTTACAAATATTTATTGTATTTATTGTATTTATTGTATTTAATACCTAATACTTACTGTAGCTACTATCTATTACTAGTACAATTTACGGATATTTAATAATTTTTATTAATACTTATCTATAGTGATAGAATTATATATACTAGAAGGAAATTACTTTAATACATATGTAGTACAAAATAGATTAACAAACTGGATGGTAATTTGGGAGAACATATATAAAATTCTAGGGGAGCAACATAAAATTATAAGAGAAATGACCACTATTACAACTCTGAAAACAGGAAAGAAGGCCACACCATCAGTCTCAACACTGACTGCATCCCCATCGAAACAAAGATTAATTGAAGGAATGCTTACCTCTGAAAGACCGAATGCCATGCCAAACATGCAATCGATGCAGTCTACATTATTGACAATACAAGAAGCGATGGCCAAACTCCAGGAAGATATGACAAAAAACCATAGAGAAATTAAATTAGACCTAAAATTAGAAATGGGAGAGATGAAGACTGAGATACACAGATTGGATGATAGAATGGGCTCAATCCAAGAAGTGATTCCAAGAAAAATGAGGAAAGAATAAAAACTATTGAAGATAGAACAGAGCAAACAGAGAAAAAGCTAGAAATGGTAGATCGGAAAATGATTGGGCTGAATAAGGAGCTAGAAGAGTCTCTGATGCATTTAGAGTTGGACCAGGCCTCCTCCTTTCTGAGGGTCCAAAATGTCACAGAGACAAAGGAAGAAAACCTAGGAATGTTGATGGCAGATCTAATTGCAAAAGCCCTTCAAAGGGAAAAGCAAGAGATCATAAATGAATTGGATGATGTGTATAGGGTCTATACAAGTTACGCTAGAAGCCACCAACTCCCTAGGGTAGTCCACATAAGATTTGCCCGCAAGAAAGTGAGAGATATTATATACAAGATTACAAGAGAGGAACCAATGACATATAAAGGGAAAGAAATTATCACCTTGAAACAAATCCCTAGGAGGGTGCGTGAACAACAGAAGGACTATTGCTTCTTAGTGACCCAATTAAACAAAAGGAATATACGGTTCTGATGGATTACCCCGGAGGGAATGTTGGTTTCCTGGAATGAAAAAAAGATTAAAATTGACACTATGGGGAAAGCTCAAGAACTTTATGACCATCTGGAGGGCTCAGAGGAAGAATATAGCAGCAGGGAGGAATTGGAATTGGCCAGCCAAGATGAACAATGACAAGAGATTCAAGAGAAAGACCAAGAGGATAGAAGTAAAGAGGAGAAGGAACACTGAGAAGAAAAGGGGGTAAGAACAAGGATTCAAAGAAGGCAGCGAGTGGTACCAAATTAAGAATGGAAGAGGAACTGAAATTAATATTGCTAAACGTGAATGGTTTAAATTCACTGTCCAAAAGAAGACAGATATTTTCAAAATTAGTTAAACAAAAAGTAGATATTGTGTGCCTCCAGGAGGTGCACATTAAAAAACAAGACGAAAAATATTTACAACATAATAAATTGGGGAAACTTTATTCAACATTAGCAGAAGAAAAAAAAGGAGGGGTGGCGGTATACATCAAAGAGGGGATAATAGCTAAACATATATATATATATATATATATATATATATATATATATATATATATATGTAGGTCTTTGGTTATTCGGGTCTTCTCCCACGTAAAATTGGAAGTGTCTTGGCGACGTTTCGACGAAGTCTCATTCGTCATCTTCAGGCTGGTGTTCTCGGCTTCGTGCTTCCAGGAGCAAAAAAATTTGCTCCTGGAAGCACGAAGCCGAGAACACCAGCCTGAAGATGACGAATGAGACTTGGTCGAAACGTCGCCAAGACACTTCCAATTTTACGTGGGAGAAGACCCGAATAACCAAAGACCTACATACAAACACCCGCGAAAACCTGAGAAAACATATATATATATATATACACACACACAAGAGGAAGAATATTAATAATTGAAATATTAATGGGTCAAAAAATATTTTGTTAGTTGTTTTATATGCGCCCATTAAGAACCAAAGGGATTTTTATAAAAATGTGTATGATAAAATAATAGAAATAGGGAATTACAGTGTTTGTTTGATTGGTGACTATATTGCAATAGTGGACATTAAAAAGGATTATGCAATAACCAAAAAACAAAAATAAAAAGGAATACCTTCCCAAAAGTTTTTTTTGAAATGGCAGAGGTTGTGGCACAATGTTACCTGTCTCCAGCAAGGGGAGAGAAAGAGGACAAAGCCCCAACCCAAGGTGATCTCTGAGTTTTAAATATACAGATTTTGTTCTTCCTGAGCATAGATTACATCAATTTGGAAAGAGTTTCACAAGTATATATTTCTAGTGCTTCAGAGAGGGGAATTTTAACAGGACATTCATGGTGACATGACAGGTTACCCACAATATAGAGTTTGGTCTTATGTACAATGGCTCAAATTTTCTTGAGCACTACCATAACTGAGGTCTGCTAAATTCCAGTTCCATAGATGCAACAGCTAAAATCTGTGGTTATGGAGGGGCAAATAGAAAGAAAAAAGTAGAACATAGTGGCACCTTCCTTTTCTGTCTTTCTTCTATAAGATATCTGTCTTACATCTTATATTAGGACCTATGCATACTTGGATGAAATCTACCACAGTCTCTGGGATACCTTTTCAAATTAGTCAGCAAAGCCTCTTTTATTCCATACCACATCCTGGCTTAACAGTTGAAACTTAATAGCATTCTTCAGAAATGAATAATTGCTTTGTGGAAAGTGATAGATTTCACAATGGGCAGTCACTTGTTTGACTGGAATGTTTAAGTTGTAGATGTGCAGATGTAGGCTGTTCTGAATCAGAAAGAAAGTTCCTCATTTTACATCTCCCCTAATTATGTGCTGCTTATAAAACTTGTGTTTGCTCATCAAGGAAATAATCTGGTCTAAGGGAAATGTAATGTTTATATAGAGTGAGAGAGGCAAAAAATTTGCTTGAATTCTGTCATATTTCTAAGGTTGTGGTTCCCAAACTGTTGCAGTGCCACAGGGCACTGCAGTGAACTCACAGTTCCTGGATCTTGGAATATTTAAAATGATTGCAGTGTCCATTTGTGAAGCTACAGTAGGTTTTGTGACTTCCATTTGTGTCATTATATCCTTGCTGTGAAGCAAAAAAAATTTGGGAACCTCTATTCTAAGACAAAGAGGCTAGTATTAATGTTGAAAAGCTATTAACAGTAGCTTTTCCATCAACAGCTACATGATTAACTAAAGTTTCTGAAACTGGACAAAGACATTAACAACTTGATCAACTTTTAGCAGGTTGTAAGACTATCTGTAGTTGCAGTTTAATCCTGGGTCTGTAGGCAACTTGTCTCTCGACAAGAGTTGGGAAGCATCATGCCAGGACATGACATCACAATTTAGCTTTCTAGCCACAATACTTTATTCAGCAATTTGCTTATTTTGGCCAAAAACTCTCAGATACACATTGATCTATATAAATCAAATCAAACTTATATTACTGTCTTTAGGCAGAGAACAGTAAAAATACATAAACCTGTAATTATTAATAAAACCAAAAATATGTCTTAAGTCTTCATTTGTTCTAATCTTAATCTTTATTGTAGACAAGAACAAGGCCTTATAGACAAGAGATTATTTCCCCTCTGCAGTACAATGAAATCAAAACCTAGGGCTGCATTCTAGAGTGTAAACCCTTGAGGTTTTCCTCTTCTGTGCTTCTGCTTGGACATTCTCTTGATGTGGAAAGCAACTCAATTATATTTTATATAATAGTTATCTCTAGTCTGGAAATCACTAGATGCATTCATAGGTTTAGAACTGTACACTGAGATTGACTGAAATCTGAGGATTTCTTTTCAGCAATTTGATTGTCCATCATTTTTTAATAAGCATTTTATGATAGGAATGGATGTGATGAAGGAACAGACAGTAAAAAAGAAGTCATATTAGTTTGTAGCAGTAGTGTATTTCCATGGAGCATGGAAAGACAAGCAATGTAATTATATTACTTTGGGAAATCTTTCATGTCTTTGCCGCAGGTGTATCTTCAGATTTCTTATCTTTTCATCCAATCCTTAATTCAGTCTTTTCTCATTCCAATGCATTACTTCGATTACCTCATTCTACTTCTAGAAGTTTCATGTATTGTTGCAATTGTCTGTGCTGTATCTCTCTGGAACTTACTTGTAGATCTAATTTTACTTCCCTACCTGTTATTCTCCTTGCTCAATTTTGGCCCTCATTCTACAGGTTGTTTTATTTTAAATTGAGTTTTCAGTTCTGTGAACCTGTTGTTAATCATTGTGTGCAAATAAATCATATAATTTACTTTGCTGTTTGATTTCACTGCGATCTTTTTACTTAATGGGTATTGGGTGTGAATTCATCTGTAATTCAGACAACACAATCATGTTAACGTAACATGAGGTACCTTTTAGAGCTGAAACTGACACTGTTCACCCTTATCCAATCTATTTGTCATTAAAAAAAATGGTTTTTAATTGTGTACACCTCTGTATATGAATAGTATTTTGGAGCAACCAACTCAACTCCAATATTTTGATATGAAGTGATAAAAAATTACAACTATAACAATAGAATGTTGCATGTAATTCTCATAGTTATAGATTCCTCACCCTCAGTACCTGATATCAGCCACCCAATTTTTATTTCAAAGAGGAATATTTTTGAAAAGCAAACAGCAGCAAATGCAATGGAGCACAGGTGTGGAAACTAAGTGTCATCCCAGAAAACCCTCTAATAAGAAGGAGTATATGCTAGTCATTGTCTTGAAAGAGACAGTAGTATTTCTATAGCAAATGTTGGAAGTAGCAGGCAGAGGTATCTAAGATATCTTCTTTAATTCTTTCTCATTACTCTTGTGGTAAAGGCAGTGATTTTGAATTTCAGGATAAAAGTTGGGATTTTATAATGGGCCACTTCATTGCATTTACAATACCTGTCTCTACAGGTAGTCCTTGACTTACAACAGTTCATTTAGTGACTATTCAAAGTTACAATGGCACTGAAAAAAGTGACCTATCACCATATTTCACACGACCGTTGCAGCATCCCAATGATCACTGATCAAAATTCAGATGCTTGGCAACTGGTTTATATTTATGATGGTTGCAATGTCCTGGGGTCATGTGATCATTTTTTGTGACTTTCTGACAAGCAAAGTCAATGGGAAAGCCAAATTCACTAAACAATCATGTTACTAACTTAACAACTGCAATGATTCACTTAACAACCGTGGCAAGACAGATTGTCAAATGGTGCAAAACTCACTTAACAAAAGTTTCACTTAGCAACATACATTTTGGGCTCAATTATGGTCATACTTCAAGGACTACCAGTATTGTAAAAAAAAAACTTAAACAAAGAAAGGGAACATTTCTGTCTTGCAAGGAGCTAAGAAATAAGAAAAATACTGTTGTAGAATAGAAGGAATGTAAAAAGTTCTTCTCTTTGCTTATTTTTTTGCCCAATAAACAAAAATGGAAATTTCCAGTTAAACATGGAACCAGGAGATAGTAGCTTTAAAGAGTGAAATAGATCCCCATCTGTACTACCATTGGATGATAAAAATTTGGCCAGACGGAGCTTGTGTAAATTCAGCTGCTCAATAGAGCTTGAGTCTATTATTTTGCTTGTAGATTATGCATAGATATCTTGTATTATTTAAGCACAACAATTATACCGCCCCAGGATAGCAAAAGAAAGTAATGACTCAGTGATAGAGGACAAATCCTTCACCTGATATTTGGACCATGAGTCAAGTGCTCTGCCTAAATTAATTGGAATTATACACACAAGATATTAGGCAGGATTCATCATTTTTCCTTGTGATTAGCTGTCCTAAAAAAGGACAGTGATTCAACACTGCATCTTGAACTATGCCATTCAAGTATAATACCATGATGCAAATAAGAATAAGAATTATATTTCTTGGCAGATCAGGGATTGCTTTGTAAAAACAGATCATTAGTAAAGAACAGGCATGAAACTTCCCTGTAATGTATTACAGAAAGAGTGTAGTGTCAGAAATCAGTTGGAAAATATTTATTCTTCTTCACATTAAATTTGGCAAGATATGTAAGCTTAGAAGAGTGTCTGTGATTGCTAATTTTTTCAGGTGACATTTTTTTAAAAGTAAGAATCATATTCCAAATATGAAAAGACTACTGTTTGCAGATAGGGCAGATAGGCTTTTCTTTAGAAAAGTCTTATGATTTTTTAAACCAAATAATAAAGTACACAAATTTATTGTGAGCTGATGAACCATCAGAATAAAAGAAAAGTAGATCACAACCATTCTGTCCGAAAGCTTAACACTATAATATTAGTTATGTGTTAATAATAATCAGTTATAAACATAGGATTTCAGATTTCTAGTCTCTTGTCTGAAGCAAACTGAATGTTTTCTGAATTACTGAATTGGATATCTGACTGTAATGATAAATTACCTTTACTCAAAACTCAATGTTTTTTTTAATTTATCCATTGATTTGTTTTTAATTTCCAATGGAAAGTTTTTAGTAGCTCTTCTGTATACCCATTATCTCTTGGATATCACTAAATCAATTAAATGAATGATATATTTGACTTTAAACACTTTTGTTGATCCGCAACATAATTATATTAATATATTGAATTTGAAGATATTTTTGTCATTTGGTTTTAGTAGAAAAACATGGTATTTGTTTAAAACACTTAAAAGACACAATGTATTTTTTCTTCTCCACAAATGTTCTGTCATTAATCCCAGTTCTGTTTTACACAACTCATTCTAGTACTTGACATGTGTTTGTTTCTTAGGCCAACGTGTAAAACCATTCAAGAACAAGGCGATTTCTGCAGTGCCTGATGACAATTTTTGATATTCCACACACACAAAACGTTCTATCTCCACATTTGGAGCAATAGTTGTGATGAATCCTAGTCTTGGTCGGATTCTCAGAAAGGGTCAGAAGGTGCGTTGATGAGGAGAGAGTCAAAACTACTGAAAGATGCTCCAGCCTTGGTTTGTTATCAAAGAACAACAGGTGTGTACAAATTCAGGTAGTTGTAGTAAAATTTAAGCTATCAGATTGTTTCTTAAACATATTTTATCTATACTTTCATGAAAGTATTTGTTAAACTGCTTTACCCCACTAATGAGGAGACCAAAAGCAGTTTAAATAGCAGAACAAAAACAAATGAAAAGTCATAAATTAACTAAAATTCAAGTTGTAAACCTTTAATTATGTTACATTATAAAATCAGGGAGATAAAATGGTTTTAATTTCCCATTTAAATGCTACCATTCCACCTTTGAGAGACAATTTTATAATTGAGGTATTGCCTCAGAAACACCCTCTGTCGCAAAAAGTGAAATACTATTTAATTAAAAAATGTAAATCATAGAAAATGATACATTTCTGATAACGAAAAGCATTGTGAGGTTACCTGTGGTGTCACTTTAAATATAACATTGTGCATTTCCCATTACCCACTCAGTGTATCTGCTATCAAACAGATATTGCAGATTTATAGGTTGTACCCTTAGAAAATATTTGTCAAGCCTGTCTATATTGTGCTATTAATATGTTTATGGAACTTTCTTATATGAAGATGTACTCTTCTACATATACAACATACTGTATAAATATATATATATATATATATATATCAATGTTTAAACAATACTTTTTACTATTTATAGGATGTTATATTTAACATGGTAAAAATGTGTATCAAGATGTATTCTAAAACTACAGGTAGTACATAGGTATGCGTCTGCAATGTATTGAGAATTGTAGTGTACATTGCTTCTTGGTATAACTTTATACTGTGACTGTATGTTCTGGCTTTGGTGAATGTACTTGTATTTTTTCAGGTTTAGTACAGATCTATAGTTTATTTTGAGAAAATACAGTGATTTATTCTATACCAACCCCACCTCCTGTTTCCTGGCAATTATTTCTCCTAGGCTCCTTTTGTCCCATTTAAGATTACGTTCCTAACTATCTACTTGTCTGCTGCCTCATCACTAGAATAACTCTCAGCAGATCCTGATTAAAAACAAGAGAATCTTCTTTTCTCATATGGATGGAGGTGGTACTTTCAATCTTTGAACCATTGCATATGCTGTATATTCATTTCTGCTTTAACTTCCACTCCAACATTAGGATAATTTCAGAACAAATTCCAGGACATTAGTAAGTGATCAGTTTCCAAAAAGAAATGTGCCAGTCTTTAAGCTTTCAATTAATCTGTATCTCAACTGAAAAGCTTTCTTTTTCATTCACTGATAGATAATTTGTTCTTCTTTGTGAAAAAAACACATTTTAATATCTTAAATTGATTTAAATAAGATATAGTCAATATAGGCACCATGTTTCTTTATATTTTACTGATTTTATTTCATTATTTCCAGTATTTGTACCCTGCCAGACTCTTCAAAAGACTCCTGTTTACAGCGCAACCAAAAATGATAATAAAACCAAGAGATAATATAAAATCCAATTATGCCACTATAAACTGCATTGTAAATAAAAGAGCAGACAAGAATACATATAAATAAAGGGGCTATTCCTAATGATCTTCCTCATAAGTTCTTGTTTTACGAGGATCCTATTTGCAATGACAGGTAGATACAGGCAGCAAAATAATTGGGCTGTTATATATTCATTTTATTGTTTTAATTTTTGATACAATGTAAAATATTTTTACACTTTTATATATTTAATGGACTAATAATAAACTGAAATGTTTTTGAATTAAATATACTTCCTCTTTCCATTAATTAACTTAATTATATTAATATAATTAAAGTGCTATTCTCTGCCAAAGAATCTTAAACTGTCCTTTATGCTCAGCCTTTGTATTCAGTTCTTTATTTAATATTCAGCTTAGAGTTCTAATGGATTTGAAACCTTGCCATTTTTGGAGACTTTTGCTTAACAATTTAAGCAATTTCTACTATGCAGAAGATATTACATTATCTCTCTTCTTTTCCAGTAGATTAAAACTATTTATATATTATTCCGATTTCTTATGGGATTTTGACTTCAATTTAGCCCAATGAATGCTATTATTACATACTATTAGCTTAGCATTGATTTAAAATTATTAAAAATGTATGATAACTTTAGAATTACTAATTGAGGCTAAAATTATTTAAAAATAATAATTTTAGGCTATGATATTTTAAAGCTTTAATTAGCTGAAAAATATGATTGATGACACTACTAGAAAAAACATAAGTATTCCTTCACCTTTTAGCATTTTATTGAATTATAAGATAAAATAAGATACAAAATACAAAAGTAAATAGAAAAGCAATGGGGGGAAGAGGAGGAAAAAGAAAAAGAAGTGTTGACTTTTGACTCCCTCCTTTGCAGTAAAATAAGCCATTAACATCAAACCACAACTTTTTGTTTTTTCATAGTAATATAAACTAGCCATTTCTATAAGGATCTATTAATCTAATCAATAAAATCCAAAATCAAAGTTTCATTCTTTTCCACTTCAAGCACAAAGTTCAGAAGCCATCTCCATGTGGAAACAAAGGTATTTATATTCTTTTCTTTAATCAAAATAATCAGTCATTTCTGCCAACTCCATCAGCTTTGCAACCATTTGTCCATGGTGGGAATTGAAGTGTCCTTCCATTTTTGTGCGTACAATAACCTTGCTGCTGTCAAAATATATAGTGTCAAAGTTCCCATTTTTTTCTCCAAGTCTTTTTTCATTAGGCCCCAAAGGAAACCCCAAAGGTGCCTTTTTTCAAGAGGCAACTGGACTTTTTGGTTTTTCCTTGAAGATGTTTCACTTCTCATCCAAGAAGCTTCTTCAGCTCTACTGGATGGTGAGGAACGGAAGGATTTATATTCCTTGCAGACAGCTGGTCATTTGCATTCTTCTAGTGGATGTTAAGGTCACCTGGAAATTTATCTGTGACATCAGGGTCACCTGAATGGTGCAAATTGGTGTGGAGCCTTCTTGGAACTGCTGAAAGGACTGTGTTGTAAACTGGAGATAGATGATGTCAAATCCCTCCCCTCTTTTAAGAGACGGCTGTTCAATTTTGACATAAATGGCCTCTTTAACCTCTCTTTCAAACCAGCGATCCTCTCTGTCCAAAATATGGACTTTCTTGCTTCAAAAGAGTGGCCTGTGTCTTTTAAATGCAGATGGACTGCTAAATGTAGTCCTGATGTGTTTGTTCTCCTATGTTGTGCCATGCACTTATGAAGTGGTTATTTTGTTCTCCCAATGTATAGATCTGCACATGGCTCACTGCATCGTACTGCATATACCACGTTGCTCAGTTTCTGTCTGAGTGTTTTATCCTTGGGTGGACAAGCTTCTACCTTAGCGTATTCTTGGGTTTGAACTGTGCACGTATGTTATGTTGGCTGAAGATCCTCCTGAGCTTTTCCGAGGATCATGGTTGCATCTATGTCAAAATTGAACAGCCTTCTCTCAACAGAGGGGGAAGGACACGACATCGTCTATCCAATCTACAACACAGTCCTTTCAACAGTTCCAAGAAGGCTCCACATCAATTTGCACTACTCAGGTGACCCTGATGACACAGATAAACCTACAGGTGACCTTAACCATCCGCTAAAAGTGTGCAAATGACCAGTTGTCTGCAAGGAATATAAATCCTTCCATTCCCCACCATTCAGTTAGAGCTGAAGAAGCTTCTTGAATGAGAAGTGAAACGTCTTCAAAGAAAAACCAAAAAGTCCAGTTGCCTCCAAGACACCCAAAAGGAAAGTTTCTGGTTTCATCTTTATCTTCATTTTCAGAATTTTCTGTATCAAAATATGAATCATATTCCAAAAATTTTTTGCTTTATCACATGTCCACCATAAATGATAAAAAGTCCCTTCTTTACTTTTACACTTTCAACATTCATTTGACATACCTTTATACATCTTAGATAACTTATCTGGTGTTAGATACCAGCGATACATCATCTTATAAAAGTTTTCTTTTAGATTATAATTTAGGGTAAATTTTAAACCCTTCGTCCACATATTTTCCCATTGTTCAAGCATCACATTATATCCAAAAAATTTTGCCCACGCAGCAAGAATCATGCAGTGTTTTACATGATCACTTTACAAATTCAATTTCAATAACATTTTATAAATCTTAGCAATAATATGTTCATCATTTCCACACAGTAAGATTTCCAATTCATTTTTAACAAAAACAAACCCATAACTCTTTTTTATCCAATTTAAATCTTTCTTTCAGTTGTTGGTAAGTAAACCAATGGCAAACATAACCTTCTGATTCAAGTTCTTCCTTCGGCTTTATTCTGGTTCACCAGAGTTGAAAGATAAAATTTTGCAATAAGTCCACCAGTTTGGCTTCGCCACCATTTCTTTTCTAAAAAAAGCTTTGTGGGATGACACCCAAAGAGACAGCTTTGAGAGAGCCTTATTTTATATTTATTCCAAACTTGCATGTCACATCTAACAAAGTGAATATTAAAATAAACATTAACTTTAATTTTATCAAACCATAGATAGCCGTGCTATCCAAACCTTAATTCATGGCCCTCTAATTCAAGTAACCTTGTGTTCTGGAGGTTCACCCATTCTTTTAACCAGGCCAGACAGCATGCATCAAAATACAGTTTCAACTCTGTAGACCCGAACCCCCTCTTTCCTTAGCATCTTGCAGTAGCTTATATCTAATTCCTTGTTTTTTTCCCTTGCCATATAAACTTAGAAATATCCATCTGCCATTGTTTAAATGGATTATCGGTTGCAAGTATTGGTAATGTCTGGAATAAAAAAAGCATCTTTGGTAAAATATTCATCTTATACTTCATATAAGTATTTCTTAATGCCCCAAAAGAAAATTCATTAGTAAATAAAATGCTGTCTTTCAAAATTAAAATCAAATTTTACTGGCCATAGTTTTTGTCTTCAAAATTCAAAATGCACTATATTTTTGTGTAATTTTCAGCACTACTACTATTTCCGTGTTGGAAGCACCGAAGTGTTTCTGTGGTGAATTGATTAGCCATTGGATGCCCAGTTGGGGGTTTTCTTTCATTAATGAGCCTACCGAAGCAGTACCTATGTATCTACCTGCATTTGTGTGCTTTCAAACTGCTAGGTAGGCAGAAGCTGGAGAGAATGACGGGAGCTCACCCCAACACACAGCAGCACATGGACTTCGAACATAGGTTTGCAAATTATCAACCCAGCCTCCTAATCACATGAGCTACAGTACTCCTTTGTAGTTGGAGTAAAGAGCTTGCACATGCATGCATGCATGCATATATTTCCCACATTTGGATTATACTTTCTTCACTTTTTTTTTTGGTATGAGTTTTGAGTTCATTGCTACATAATAATAATATTCTCAGTACCTTAACTTCAGTGTTTCTCTTCAGTATTTCAGAAATGCCATTAAAATCTAATTATTCCATAAAATGCAGAAAGAACGTAACGTATCCTATGATTAAAGATCTGAATTCAGCAGATACGTGTTTTTGAACATTTTCTGTTTTTCTATAATTTTGATGCTGGATTTGGTTCATTTTATGGATGGGTTTATTATTTTTGTGCAGGGAGGGTTGATTTGATTCTTAGTTGCTCAGAGCTCTTGGTAAAATACAAATAAGATGAAAAAATAGTAACCAAGCACATCTTTTTCTGTTATGCAATTGATCGATTTCTGATATCTCCTTATCTAATACATCTGCTGCCTTGGGTTTATTCTTGATTCTTCCTTGTGTTTTGTTATACCCTATTTTGTTCCTGAGAAATAGAAATTAATAAAACATCATTTGGAAAAAGAACTTTTCATTTTCTACCTCAGGAAAATTATAATGTGACACATATCTTGTAGTGATTAATAAAATTGGTTTAGACACAGGATTCTCAAATCAAGGATAATTGCATAAATATGATAGTAAATAAGGTCAAACCTAATTGTCTTCAATCAGAATAAAGCAAATATTTGTTGATAGAATATTTGATAGAATAGAAATGTAGGAACATTAAGATTGAATAGTGATCTGCTTTCTCTCTCTTCCTATTCTTTGCCACATTATCTTATTTCTACTTTCCATATTGGAATTTACTTCGTAACAAGATCTTCACTGTGAATTATAATCTTGTAGAGAAAATTATATACTTCGGGAAGATCATTGTTTCCAATTCT
The DNA here is from genome assembly GCF_029215685.1 of Pituophis catenifer annectens. Classification (NCBI taxonomy): domain Eukaryota; kingdom Metazoa; phylum Chordata; class Lepidosauria; order Squamata; family Colubridae; genus Pituophis; species Pituophis catenifer. Next base: position 41,249,232 of record NW_027256887.1, on the reverse strand, counting down.
AACATGCTATGTTTAAAATTCCTATATGTATTTCCATTCTTTGTAGAAAATTTTCATCAATCCACTTCACAAATTTATTACTGTATCTCCAGCTTGCTTTAGAAGTAGACATTACTACACTGGTTAAGCAATACATTTCTCTTTCTGAGTTACTTGTAGTATAAATGATGCAATGCAGGCTGAACATGCATTTGTCCAACAGAGGTGTAAAATTATTTTAGATTCAATTATACATTGTTGTGTTAACTAGTGAGTTCATATGCAGTCTATTTGATTCATGACATCTATTCACAAATTTAAATTAAAAAGTCTTGAAACAGCAGAGTAATTATACCATAACTGCATTTTGAGCACACAGAAAATGAAAGCATCTAATTCTTTGTATTTATAATATAAAGTATGTCAAAGAAAATACACTATTTTTTAAAAAAGCAATATATTGTGAAGTATGTCAAAGTTAATTCATATGAATATTTTAAGAGTTAAATCTTTTTCAATCTGTGCTGCTCAACAAAAGGCAAATGTTAAATTTCAGATATATTAATAATTAATTTAAAGTTGATTGAACTGATTAGAGCACTTTTGGAATGTTAGTGTTCTCCAAGGATTTTTAAGTTCAGTTCAGTATTGCTGTCAAATTCTCTTTTTCTATTAAGAAAATAGGGAAATTGTATTAGACATGTACCTTCCAGCTGCTCTGTTGAAAAGCTAGGACTCAATCCAAAAATAAAACCTTTCCTGTAAATAACATGGAGGGATATTAGCTAAAATTGAATTGAATTTTTATGAAATTGATTTGCTACATTCAGACTGTTTATTTTACCTTAATGTGTAATTAAATAGATGTCATTAACAATAGTGGATAATATGTCCTGCTCGTATATTAGTTATGTTCCAGAGTGTGGCAAAGGTGGCCTAGTCTATTTACTCTATTACTCAGAGTAAAAGAGTATAATTTAAAAGTATAAAATGTACAGGAAAAAAAAGAGGGAGCAACAGGAATGCTAGCAATAGAAAATCTTTAGAAGTTTCCCAGAACAAAAATAGTGATAATGATAATAACAACAAACAAACTCAAATACATTGTATCCATTTCAGCATGAATTTATCATGTCTATAGATGTCATGTTTATGAATAGGCACTATGGGCAGTTAAATAGCAATTGATCAGTTGTCAATTGCAATTGATCAGGTGTCAATTAACGTCAGATCAATTGTGACGTTAGAATTTTTCTTTGCTTACTAATATTTTTTGTACCGTCTTTTGCCACCAATAGCCTCCCATCGACCAGTTCGTTCTCACAGGGAGGGACTACTCAGGGTACCGTCAGTCAAATTATGCCGACTGACGACTCCCAGGGGGAGGGTCTTCTCTGTGAGGGCTCCAACCCTTTGGAATGAACTGCCCCCGGAGATATGGAATATCCCTGATCTCCGTGCTTTCCGCCGTGCCCTCAAGACCCTGATGTTCCAACAGGCGGGGCTAAACATATGAACATGTGAATGATTTTTTAAATGTTATCTAATTCTGGGTTTTATTTAATTGACCAAACTAAATAATAATTTTAATTAGCAATTTTATGATGTTTGTGTGTCTATATTTTTCTTGACTGTACACCGCCTTGAGTCCTACGGGAGAAAGGCGGTATAGAAATATAATAAATAAATAAATAAATAAATAAATAAATAAATAAATAAATAAATAAAATGTCTTTGGAGCAAATCCACAAATCATTCCCAACTGAGTCAAAGGATGAAGGTACATTTTTGAATTTTATTGCATACCATCAAAAAGTTGGAAGGGTCAATTTGACCGTTGGCTCTAAACCCATGTTTAGTAAATAAATCCAAATTAAAATATCCCAAACATTCCTTTTCTTTCTTTTTTAAAAACAATTCCAACATTTTATTTTCTCTAGTTATTTGGTACTTCATCATTTTCTGGGTGTGCTGTAGGATGATATATAAGCCAGACCATCAGCCAGTTCATACACTACTTGACAATTCCATTTATCTGATTCTGAAATTCAAATTCATTCTAAGTAAAGAAGTAGTTCCTGATCATGTTTCTGTCAATCTCAAGCATTAATCCTGCGACTTCATGTTGTTTGTCACAGTTTCATTGTGAAGTGCATACTTTTTTGTTGTTGAAGAATATTGAATTAAACTAGGAGTTGAGTAACTCTGCTTTTTTCCTGTTCCCACTTTACTGTTAATACTGATCAGCTATAAAAAATTATTTTTGTTATTCTTAGATCTTTTGCCAAGATCTCAGCTCATTCCCAGTTTTTGCATTTTTGACATCTGTGCTCTTCATTTGCCTTCTTTTCATTACTTATATATCTCATGCAAACCTACACATCTTCAGTAACATTTTCTGTAACCTCATTCATTTCTTTTGCTGTCCTCTATTTTTTATGCTCTTTGAAATTATTTTCAATTGCCCTTTTGATATATTCAACTTTGGAAATTCCCACCCATGTTGTGTTCCATTTCTATTAGTTTCTTTTGCTCCAGGATCAATCAGAATAGAGCTGGAAGGGATCTTGGAGGTCTTCTAGTCCAACTCCCTGCTCAAGGAGATATAGGAGTTCCTATACCATTTTAGACAACTGACTGTCCAATCTCTTCTTAAAAACCTCCAGTGACGAAACACCTACAACTTCTGAAGACCAGCTGTTCCACTAGTTAATTGTCCTCACTATTAAGAAGTTTCTCTTTAATTTTAGCTTCTTTCCTTGAGTAGTTTCCATCCGTTGTTTCTTGCCTTCTGGTGCTTTGGAAAATAAGTTGATCCCCTCTTCTTTGTGGCAGCCCCTCAAATACTGGAATACAGGTAGTCCTTGAGTTACGAATGTAATGGAACCTGCCAGTTACATTCGTAACCTGAGGATTCATAGGAGTGAATTGTGTAACTTGACCACGAGCAGTCCCTGTTTCTGCCCATGCACTCACTAATTGAAAGTGCAGGTCATTAAGTGCACATCTGGTATCTCAGGGTGGGGAAGGCCATGGGGGCCTAGTGGAGACTCACTTACCTTTTGAAGATCTAGTGAGCTGGCTCCTCTCCAGCCTGTTTCTTTGCTGCTCCCAGTGAATAGTGAGAGCAGAGGGAGAGGAGGACAAGTGTGCCTCCTCGGCTTCTCTGACTCACCAAGACTGCCTGCCACTTCTGGAGTGGGGGGCAACCTCGGTGAGTCCCCTCTAAAGGCTTCCAGTCTTGGCACGGAAAAACATTTGCATAGCAACAGGAGACTTTGGGACAGAAAAATTGCATTGCTTCAAGCCTCTCGTTGGCTTGCAAACACTTTCCCCCTGGAGACTGGAAGTTTATGGGCGCCCTGATCTCGTGGGACTTCAGGTACACATTCTCTGCAAAATTCGATGGGTGCCTGGAGTTGCACGAGATCATGGCCCCCAGAAGCTTCCAGTCTCCGTCTGGATGAAAAGTGTTTGAGTACCAATGGGACTGTTTGAGGCAAGATCCCCATTGGATACGCAAATGAAGCTTCCAGTCTCTGAGCAAAAAGTGTGAGTACCAATGGGGTGCTTGGAGGCAAGTGCCCCATCGGACACGCAAACAAAGCTTCTAGTCTCCACCCGGGTGCTTACTTTTCGCCCAGACAAAGACTGGAAGCTTCTGGGTGCCCTGATCTCACGCAACTTCAGGCACCCATCCACTTTTGCAGAGAATGGGTGCCTGAAGTCCCGTGAGATCAAGGCACCCAGAAGCTTCCAGGCTCTGGGGGAAAAGTATTAGGCTGATTGATCTATAGCTTCCTGGGACTGGTTTCCCCTCCCTCCTTTTTTGAAGATGGGAACCACATCAGCTCTTTTCCAATCCTCAGGTAGTTGCCCAGTGCTATAGGATTTGTTAAAGCTATGGTACAATGGTTCTGAGATAACATCTACCAGCTCCTTCAGAACTCTGAGATGTAATCCATCAGGTCCTGGTGATTTATATTCATCAAGATCAGACAGGTGTTCTCTTACTATTTTTTTTGCTTATTTTAACTTTTATTTCTAATCTGTCTTTTACAGTTATGTTTTCAGTAGATTGGGCTATAGTTTCTTTTTTTGTTGTTATTTATATGTTGGAAGAATTTTTTTACTTATCTTTTAGTTAGACTTTTGTTGCAATTCTTTGTTCATTCTGAGCCTTTGCTTTCCTGACTTCATCTTCATCTGCGTTGTTATTGGTAGATTATCTATACATACTCATTAGTTTGGAGACCAATAATATAAACAGTTATAACTGTTTCTTCTTATGCTTATTTATAGAATAGCATTCTGATTTCTGAACAAGACTGTATATTTTTAACATGTAGTGCAATTCCATCTGCTTTCCACTGGTTTTGTCCCTTTTGAACAATTTGTATCCTTCAGTTACTCTATTTCAGTCGTAGGAGTAATACTCCCAGAGCTCTGTTATATATATTAAATCAAATTTGCCCTTCTGTATGAAGAGTCCAAGCGTATCTTGTTTCCTGTGCTGTGAATATCAATGCATAGATAATGAAGGCCATGAACTTTATGAGCCAATGGTCTTTCATATTCTTCTCTGAGTGATCTAAGGGATTCCATTTAAGAACATTCCCCTTTCTACAATACAGAAATCTTTCTCTAAGGTCCTTTATATTAGGGTGTTCATTTCCATCTATTACAGAATTAAGTTTAAATTAATTAATTAATTAATCAATTTAATTAAGATAAAACTTCCTACGCTTTGGCAAAACTTACTTTTAACAGTTATTCCATTCCAGTTTATGACACCTTCTAGATTAGGCCAACAACGGGGCCATGCAATCGAGTGAAACCCCATCTGTGGAATATAGGCAGCACGTGAAACCATGCCCCTCTAGTCCGCGGAAAAACCTTTCTCAACGGAACCAGTCCCTGGTGCACAAAAGGTTGGGGGGCTCTGATCTAGATAATCTAGACAATGGTTTGAAAATCACTTTTCATCTACTTATCTGATTTGCCTAGACTATCAGTAATTTACAATATTTTTCCCTTTCCAATTGCATTCCATAGACAGCCTTCCATGGACTGAAAAATTAGATTATCTATGATCCCAGGGTCTGCATAGTCTATATTTTTCAAAGACTGGGGTGATACAGTTGTAGATGTTCTTTGGATATAATTTGTCTTCACCTACTATATATCAGTTGGAAGGGATCATTGTCAAATCCACTTGGATGTTGTTCTCTCATGTCTTTGATCCTTCACAGGCTTCTGGCATATATTTGCTTCAATATTTTAATCTAGTCACCAAAAACAATCCCTTCTGTCCTTTAGAGTCCATCATTTAATCTCCCATAATGTAATATTTTTTTGTTTTGCAAGTCTCTGCCCGTTTATTCTGTAGGGGCCTAAAACCTGCTTCTGAATTCCAATTTCAAATTATGCAAGTTGAGCCGCGTACGTCGGCTCGCCGCTCATGTAAATTGAGCTGCAGGGAGGCACACATGCACACCAGTTGTGCCACTTGTGCAGCCAGGTTATCTTCTTCCTCCCTACTGGGCAGCCAAGCCACAAAGGTTTGGGACCGCTGTTCTAAGAAATAAAAACAGGAATTAAAAAATCTAGTTTGTAAAAGGAGAGTATTGAATATAATTGCATTTTGCCCCTTTTTAAAATATTAGTATGTTTAAAACCCTGCTGTTAATATATATTATTAGAGTAACTTGAAATAGAAGGGTTGGTCAAAACAGAAGTATTTCATAATAAAAAATAGGAAGTCCCATTTAGTGAAAGTCTCATTGGAGACTCAAATGCATATTACTTGGTTCTTAAAACTGATTCAGAATTCCGATTAACCATCAATCCTGCAGATAAAAGATAGCAAAAAGTATTAAAATGTGATAATCACATAGATATAGAAAACACTCATTTTTGCATAAAGTATAGTATATTTATATTAATATAGACTATTCCTACTTTACTTTATGCTATAGATAGGATAGCACAGTGACACAGTATATGTTTTGTGTGCAGAAAGCCCTGGCCCTTATGTTTCTTAAGGATCTCAAACAGGAGGTTTTGGAAATAAGCCTAGTCTAACCATTGGCAGATGGTGTCCCTTTTTTAAAAATACAAATTCCAACTGGATAGTAAGATTAATGTTATGTCAACACTGGTGATGAGAGAGTGTTTTCCCATCACTGAAGCAGAATGCTACTTGAGAAGCATAAATCATGAAAACAAGTTCATGAAGGCTATGATTTTTATCCCCAAATTCTGCTGCCTGGGGCAATTGCCATCCTTCCAGCTAATATTGGGACAAATTTTATTGGAAAGTGCCTTTCCCCAGACCTTGCACAGTTGGGAATGGTCAGAATAGGTTGGCATCCATACTTGTTACCTCCAAATAATCCAGCTTCTCCTGCCAACACATGTAGAGCCACACATTTGGAGGCCACCTGGTCAAAAACAAGCTAGGATAAGCAAAAAGGAATTATATACCCTACCTTGGTATGTTTGGTATTTTTTTTCTTACCTGCCTTCATAAATAGCAACATTACCCCATTAGTGCTTCCTTTTTTTGTATAAGAGAGGTTTATGAGCATTTAAAAAAGAACTAAACTCCTAAAGCAACCTTTTTAGTATTCTCTCAGTGTTTCCATGCTTCCAAGTTGATAAAAGAGCTGTATGCAGATTGTTTTTGCTGAAGGCAAAGGAATGTTTCATCATAAAGGAGCATGGCCCCTCAAAATTGGAGATTTCCCCTGATGTACTATTACCATAGCCAATCCAGTGGGTCAAGCCTCCAGAGAAAGGAGAGCATTGTTTAATGAAGTTTTGTACCAAAAAGTAACATGATTATTTATTGAGTTCTGACAAAACAGAAATAGTTTTTAAAGGTGCTTTGATATGGCAGAGATTTTTTTCTTTTCTATTCATTTTTCAAACAGAAGACAAGCTTAACATCCAATTATTGTAAAATCTTCAGACTTGCATACTTTTTTTCAGTGGCCCTTTTATTTATGATGTTGGCTGCAATAAAAATACTCTAGTGAAGTCTCCTTTTCAAATGAAGGAATACAAAGGAAACTATGGTTAATGCACATAATATTTTTCTTTCTTGAATGATTACTCCACCAATGATTTTAATATCTGACATTAACAGAAAAAAATCAGAAAATCATGATCGGAGAATCATGATTTTTTGATGTTTTCTGTTAAAGTAATGTCAGAAATTGAAATCATTGGGGAAATAATCATTCAAGAGAGAAAAATACTATGTGCATTAACCATAGTTTCCTTTGTATTTCTTAATTTGAAAAGGAGACTTCATAGAGTTTTATTCCAGCCAACATCGTAAATAAAAGTTAACAAAGCACATTTTAAAATTACCCCAATCCTCCACAATAGTTTTCTTTTGAATTGCTTAATTATTCTCTTTTTAGAATTATTTCCATGTACTTACTAGAAACTAATAGTGCTTGAGAATTATGTAATATATGAGAACTTTTGTTAATACTTAAGATTGCTTTTCTTTAGAAATTATCAATTTATACTATTTGTTAACTAATATTTTGTGTTTTTTTGACACTTTGTAAATAATAGGTCATTATAAATTTTATAAATTAAAGATTTGCTCATAATAGATTTGGTGGAGAATACCAGATTTCAACACAAGTGGGCATACTCAAATAGAAATATTAGGTAATCTCAGCAGGCCTTTGTCTAGCTAAATACTTTGACCATTTCCTTCCTGACAATTGGGGAAATTGTTTTTCTTATTGGTGTCGGATTCAATTTCAGGTTTATCTATTTGCTTTAGAATACACATTATTAATAACTGCCATGTTGCTATTTGCATGTTAAAAATGCTTTTTGTGCATAAAGGCTATATCAATAGATTTGTGCCATTATGAATCTTATTTTGTTCATCTAAATTTGATTTTGTCTTTTTTCATATATCTTATTTTTACAGGTAACTCGATAGCAGAAAACAAACCACTTCAAACTCAAGACTGATAACATTCATTACAAAGAAGCTGGAAGTTTTCGTAGTTAAAGATGATCTTTGAGGTTTAGGTTAAAATTGCTGGTACAAACTGGTTCAGTGAGCTACATGCTATAATCAACAGCTACTGGAGATCAATAGTGCAAGAAAGTCAGTCAGACATACAAACTCTCTAAAATAAAGATTTCAATGGAAAGAACTGTATAATTGTAAACACAAGAAGAAAATACATGCACTTTTTGGCAAAAAAAGTGAAAAGGATGCTAAAAGGATGCTGAAAAAGTAGTAGTCTTTTTGATCCTGGCCTTGGACTCAAAATATTTAACCTCTACAAACTAACTCTTTGAAATGTACTGGTATAGCTTATTTGAAATATTTCCAGTTCTCTGTTCAAATACTGGTGGAACTGTGCATTGGTTTATTCAAATTACTATTCCAAAAATTAACTTCGGATACAGCGCCGCCTTAGACACTTTAATTTGAATTCTAATCTTGAAACTCCAAGGCTATATATTTCAACACACTGAACTTGCTTTTCTTATAGGAATGTAAATGTAATATCATTGTTAATTATTATTGTTGACAGATAGTATTTATCTGGACACATCATTCTTATACTAATAAATCATTAGTCAGATGTCATTTCCTACTCGGCTTCTGCAGTTCCTTACAACTGAATAAAAGATTGGTCAAAAATGAAAATTTTCTTCCATATCCTTCCCTATATTTTATTGTTAAAATATCTGTTTTGTATAATTTTAAAGAAAACAATATTCCTTGTATGAACTTTAATTTACGGATTTATAAACATTAAGTCCTTAAGAAATGGTGGTAAATAATAATTAACAATAATTAATTAGCTAGTCATTTTATGAAGGAAGACAGGGATGCATGTTAAATTTTGTTCTGAAATTAGATGCTATCCATTCGATTTTAAGATTTCTTTTTTTAAAAAAAAATAGATGTCTTGTTTGGATGCTGCCTGGATGCATAAGTAGATGCTTAGATGTTTATTGAGAGGATTTTTTTTTTCAAATTTAGAAACTATTGATGTTTTTCATGCCTACTTCAGAAATTTTAGTTCGATTTAGGGCTGGTTTGTTGAATTGTTTTTTATCTTCTATTTTTTAATTTCACTGTTTTTTAAAAGAAAAATTAAATGCCTTAAACAGCAGTAAACTTTTTTTCCCTGAGTTATTATAGAATGTATAATTTTATATGTCATTTAATATATACCATGCTATCTAGAAATACTGAGGCTCTAAGGGCAGCTTGGTCTTAAGGAAGGCAAAGAGGGAAATAATCTATACTTATTTACTTTGTGAGTAAGAACATGGAACAAATTCAGTCCTGATAGAAATAACTGTTTCAAAATCTCCATTGTTTAAATTATGAAAAAGGTAAATAGTTTTCATTGCAAATCCCTGACATAAATAATTAGAAATAAATGAGTTATATGATGAATGAACATATTTGGGTACTGTGTTCTTTCACTTGATGCAAAATTGTTGCACAATTATTTCATATCTGTGTTATTATTGTTTAGACTTCTATACCGCTTCATAGTGCTTTACAGCCCTCTCTAAGCGGTTTACAAAGTTTACAGAGTTAGCATATTGCATATTAGCATATTGCATTAGCATTAGCATATTGCCCCAACAATCTGGGTCCTCATTTTACCCATCTCGGAAGGATGGAAGGCTGAGTCAACCTTGAGCTGGTGAAATTTGATCTGCTGACCTGCTGAACTGAAGCAAAGAGCCTTGGTGGTACAGGGGTTTAAAGCACCCTGTTATTAAGCTTATTAAGACCAGCTGCCTGCAATTACTGCAGGGTTCGAATCTCGCCAAGGCTCAAGGTTGACTCAGCCTTCCATCCTTTCTAAGGTAGGTGAAATGAGGACCCAGTTGTGGAGGCAATAAGCTGACTTTGTATAAATATACAAAAGGATGAAGGCTATTGCTGAGCACATTGTAAGCCGCCCTGAGTCTTCGGAGAAGGGCGGCATATAAATCAAATTAAAAAAAAAAAAAAAGTAGCTGCAGTACTGCACTCTAACCACTGCGCCACCTTGGTTATGTTTGACACTGGATGGTGGAATATATAGAGTGTAATTCTGCTACCTATCAATCCAAAATATATTTAGGGGGAATTGGATATAGAATTAGGTATCTTGGTATTGTAAAGGGATTAATATGGTATATTTTTAAAAGTTATATATAAGGGGAGGTCATGTGAAAAGTATGATAAATTGTTATTTTGTAGTAGACTTAAGATGGGCTTCAATTTAATCAAAATTCTATAATATAGTTTTCAGCATTTAGTTCCTTTGTGATTAGTTTTAAAACCAACACTAAAATATTGTGCTATAAAAAGTGTAAGATTTGCATATCAATAAGTGAAAATAAATGGATTTTCAAATAAGAAACTGAGTGTGCAATAGGTTACTGTGAAAATTGATAATAATGGAATAACTTTAAGACATGAAAAGAACATGGAAACATTTTGATTAGTTCAGAACAAATCAGATCAGAACTGCTAAGGCTCATTCTAAACATTTTTAGGACCCTTTACAATTAAAAATATAATTTAAAAACATTTTACTGATTTTTAATGCAATACAAAAATTAAGAACAAAAATTTTAAATTTAATTTTAAACTATTAAAATTTGTTTAAAATTAAAGTAAATTATTTACTTGCAGAACTAATAAAAATGAAATACAATGATACAATAAAATTAAGTTGTAGTTTTCATCAGTTCTACAATATTATAGAAATATGTTTGTTTGTTTGTTTGTTTGTTTGTTTGTTTGTTTGTTTGTTATCCCATCTCCCTCAAGGCATAGAAAGCATTATAATTCAACTTTTAAATAATCAGTTAAACCAATTTTGTAGTCCAAACTTATCTCTCCATTAATAAATAAAAGTAGTTCAAAATCTAAGAATTGACAAATTATGTTAAATCAGCCTTTAGTGTCTCATACATACACATACTTTCAAGATTATGTAATTAGCTTTTTCTCAACAACCTGGTATATGATATATTTGGAATATTTCATAAACAGACAACTTATTGAATGTTATTTAACATTATCTTTTAAACTTAATTTTCTTCCAAGAGCCTCATTCACCACATTTAAAATATATTATCAGTAAGGAATATTTATATCAGTGGACATGACCACTGTATATGCAAGTTTCTTTAAATTGTTACATCTCCAACATAAAAAAAGATAATAGCCAATCTTTTTAAGGTCTACTGAAAAATTAATTGACTAGTGGATAATAATTATAATGTTATTAACATTTGTAAATATACATGCTTTTTTAGAATATTTGGTTCTATTTTTGGGTTTGAGAAATGTCAGATAAAATATAAAAGTTCTATGCAAAATGTTTTTAGTAGGTGAAAAATAATTGAGTATCTGCAATTTCCCAAACTACAAAAAATCAATTTCTATATGAGTTCTCTCATTTTTTGAATACTTTTTTGCCAACCCAGTTCCAAATTCTTTTATTATCTGAAATTAGATGTCACCTGAAAATACGGTTTTTTTCCTCTCAGTCTCAGAACTTTAACAGTGATTTTTGAGATTTTTTCAGGTTCAACTATTCATTTATGTCATTAGAACTGAGTTAAATGTTTAATCTTGAAAACGTTTGGCTTCTGTGTCAATCTAAATTCCAAATATGCTATTTAAATTATTTCGTACAATGTGGCATATAATGTTGTAATTCAATTTAATATAAGATGACTTCAATTTATGGTGCAATGATAACCATTGCACCATAATGCAATGGTGAAATGCATTACACCATATAATCCTAATCAGTCATTAGGCTAATTTAGATTTTTAATGAATTATGACTTTCACTATATGAGTTTAGTCACCATTACCTGGCTTTCCAGCAGTAAGAGGAGCCAAACAAACTGTGCAAAATTGTCCCGTGTGCCTTTTTAAAGGATGAAATGCAGATTAAAATTTCTGGTTTGTCTCTCTTAAATAAACCAGGGATTAGAATCAAAATAAAACACGAGTTCCAATTCTGGCATTTTAGATGAGGATCTTACCAGATATTTGTGGTTTCTCCTTTGCTTCATCCAGCATATGACATAAATACATTCACTAATCTAAGGGAGAAAAAGTAGAAAAACTGAGTGGCATATATAATTCTTCCAATGCAGACTTTCTACCAATAATGTAGTACTTATAGAGCATTCAGATTCCATGCTTGGAGCATAATGCCAATAGTTCCTAAGAGAAAATATAAACTGGATTTATGAAAAAGTCAAGACTCTTATTTTACATATTAATATTTCCCCTGTCTCTTAATTAGCCTAGAATCTCTTGAATTCACTCCATATTTCCTTTACTCCTCTTTTGTGGGTGTCACCAGGACTTAATCGATTTTGATGACATCACAGAGCAAGCTCAATTATCTAGTTCCGTAAAATCAGAAATGAAAGGGTTCTAAGGAGGTTCTACTGGTTCTCAGCTTCTGTTACTTAAATTTGTTGTTTTTATTTTGTTTGGATTATTTCCTTGAAAATAAATTATTAGATCTATAAAAATCTCTCCTACAGTGCATTGGCTATAGAATACTAGATTATCTAAATGGAAGAAATAGCCAGATTTGACCACACTTGATGGTCTTTAAATCCTTTCTGACATGTAAAAATTTATTGTTGTCATCTCTTCCTGCTGATGGGATATATATATATTTATTTATTTATTTATTTATTTATTTATTTATTTATTTATTTATTTATTTATTTATTATATTTCTATACCACCTTTCTCCCGTAGGACTCAAGGCGGTGTACAGTCAAGAAAAATATAGACACACAAACATCATAAAATTGCTAATTAAAATTATTACTTAGTTTGGTCAATTAAATAAAACCCAGAATTAGATAACATTATAAAAAATCATTCACATGTTCATATGTTTAGCCCCGCCTGTTGGAACATCAGGGTCTTGAGGGCATGGCGGAAAGCACTGAGATCAGGGATATTTCGTATCTCAGGGGGCAGTTCATTCCAAAGGGTTGGAGCCCTCACAGAGAAGACAGTCCCCCTGGGAGTCGCCAGTCGGCATAATTTGACTGACGGTACCCTGAGTAGTCCCTCCCTGTAAGAATGAACTGGTCGATGGGAGGCTATTGGTGGCAAAAGACGGTCTCGTAGGTACCCAGGTCCTAAGCCATGGAGCACTTTAAAGGTGATAACTAACACCTTGAATCGCACCCGGAAGACCACCGGGAGCCAGTGCAGCTCGCGTAGGAGAGGTGTTACATGGGCGTAACGAGCTGCGCCCATAATCACCCGCGCGCCTACATTCTGGACCAGTTGGAGCCTCCAGGTGCTTTTCAAGGGGAGCCCCATGTAGAGAACATTACAGTAGTCCATACGGGAGGTAACTAGGGCATGAGTGACCGTGCGCAATGCGTCCCAATCCAGAAAGGGACGCAACTGGCGGATCAGGCGAACCTGATAAAAGGCACCCCTGGCCACGGCCGTCAAATGATCTTCTAAAGATAGCCGTGAACTTGGAGGACACCCAAGTTGCGGGCCCTCTCTGTGGGGAGCAAGATCTCATCCCCTATTGTCAGTGATGGTAGCAGCTGACTATACCAGGACGCCGGAAGCCACAGCCACTCGGTCTTGGAGGGGTTGAGTCTGAGCTTGTTTCTCCCCATCCAGATCTGCACGGCCTCCAGGCAACGGGACATCACAGCAAGGGCGTCATTGGGGTGGTCTGGGGTGGAGACTGATGAACAGCATACTGATGAACAGTCACCCCGAAACCACGGATGATCTCGCCTAGCGGTTTTACATAAATGTTGAACAGAAGGGGTGAGAGGACTGACCCTTGCGGCACCCCACAAATAAGGTGCCTCCAGGTCGACCTCTGCCCCCCTGCCAACACAAACTGCGAACGGTCAGAGAGGAAGGAGGAGAACCACCGAAGCATGGTGCCCCCAATTCCTAACCCCTCCAGCCGGTGTAGTAAGATACCATGGTCGATGGTATCAAAAGCCGCTGAGAGATCTAATAGGACCAGGATAGAGGAGCAACCTCTGTCCCGAGCCCTCCAGAGATCATCCACCAGCGCGACCAATGCCGTTTCTGTGCTGTATCGTGACCTGAAGCCTGACTGGAATGGATCCAGATAGACAACTTCATCCAGGTATCGGGGTAGTTGTCGCACCACCACACTCTCAACAACCTTCGCAACAAAGCGAAGATTGGAGACTGGACGATAATTTGATAATATAGCCAGGTCCAGGGAAGGCTTCTTGAGGAGGGGCTTCACAACCGCCTCTTTCAAGGTGGCGGGAAAGACACCCTCACTCAGAGAAGCATTTATAATCCCCTGGAGCCAGCCTCGTGTAACCTCCCGGGATGCCAGTACCAACCAGGAGGGACACAGGTTCAATAAACATGTGGCAGCATTAAGCTTGCCCAGAATCCTGTCCACATCCTCAGGAGTCACAGAGTCAAACTCTTCCCAGATAACGCTCTCAAGACCTGCCCCCATCTCCTCCCCTGGATCTACCCAATTGGAGTCCAGGCCTTCCCGAATCTGAGCGACTTTATCATGCAGGAATTGTACAAAATCCTCAGCTCGACCCTTTAAGGGATCTTCCCGTACCCCCACCTGAAGTAGGGAGCGGGTCACCCTAAACAGTGTGGCTGGGCGGTTCTCTGCAGATGCAATAAGAGCGGAGAAGTAGCTAGACTTCGCCGCTCTTATCGCCACTAGGTAGGTCTTAATATAAGATCTCACCTGTGTTCGGTCAGATTCAGATCGGCTTGACCTACAATCGCTCTCCAGGCGTCTTTTCCGACGCTTCATCTCTCTCAGCTCCTCAGAAAACCAAGGAGCTAGACGAGATCGGCATCGGGTCAGAGGCCACAAAGGCACGACGCGGTCCAAGGCTCCAGTAGCCGCCCTGTCCCAGGCGACCACCAGGTCCTCAGTCGAAGGAACTTTTCGGGGTCCATCAGGCGCCTGGGATGGAACCATTTGGTTGGTTCCGTCTCCCTGTAGTGGGTGGAAGTCACTTGAAAGTCCATGTGAAGGAGAGAATGATCAGCCCATGACAAGGGCTTGATGTCTATATCCCCTATTCTTAGATCATTCAGCCACTGATCAGAGACAAAAATCAAGTCCAGAGTGTGATTCCCTAAGTGGGTGGTGCCTTTAACTACCTGGGTCAGGTCCATGGCCATCATGGAAGCCATGAACTCCCGAGCCGTCTCCGATATCTCACCAGCGGATGGCAGGTTAAAATCCCCCATAACAATAAGTCTGGGGGTTTCCACCGGCACCCCGGCTATAATGTCGAGCAGCTGAGGCAGGACCGCTGTTACGTGGCAGGGAGCCAGGTACGCAATCAGTAGGCCCATCTGAATCCCCTGACCCCACTTCACAAGGAGGGACTCACATCCGGCTATCTGAGGAACAGTGGCCTCCCTCGGGCAAAGACTTTCTCTAATGATCGCTGCCACTCCCCCACCCCTTCCCTGAGTCCTTGGCTGATGGAATGCACGGAAACCTGGCGGGCACATTTCCACAAGGGGAACTCCTCCCTCCTGGCCTAACCAGGTCTCCGTAATCCCTGCCAGGTCAGCACTCCCCTCTGAAATAAGATCATGAATGAGGGGGGCTTCATTTATCACTGACCTGGCATTACATAACATCAGCCATAGACCCAGGGTCTGAGACTCTGAACAACCTGGGAAACGAGCAGTGCTTTGGGGGTCGGAGTGGGCAATCGCTCGTAAACATCGAGTGCGCACTCCCGAAACATAATATGCCCCCCTGCAGCCATCATATCTGCCCCTCCCACTTACTATACTAATGCCCATCGCTTCATCCCCCTATATCCTTGTCAGATTTCTGTCCCCATCCTCCCCATCGTGATCATCAGACCCATTACCCCTTTCAGTGGATTTATGGATCCCCCCAGATCCATTCCCACAATCCCTCCCAGAACCCCTTAAAACAGAACTTAAAGATTTATCTAAAAAACCCCAAAGCTGTCGGTTTTTTGCAAACCACCTCTTGGGGTTCCAAAACCCGTCGTCAAGGGTGGCCCTTGATAACTGAGAGGGCCAGACATGCGAGAGGGGGGAATCTCGTAGTGCAAGGAGCTCTGCAGTTGAATACATCAAAGATAGGAGCGAGTTGAAGGAGATGAAGGATCATTTTCTTCTAAGAGTGTTAGAGATGGTTAAGACAGATAATTTAAAATAAGGGAGGAAATAGATGTTAAAGGAAGACCAGTATGTTACAAATGTCAATACATCGGAACATCATCGCCCTCTCACGACAATGGGAAGTCTTGTGGTTGTAGTAAGTCCTTCCAAAGGAGGTGGGGGTAGAGGTCTCAAAGGGTCGTCCTCTCACGGCGACCAAACCATTTGAAACAAACAAAGAGAAGGTGGTCTATCTCCCCATAATCCAAGACTCTCGATGTCTGTATCTCCTCCAGTCCTGATATCAGCGATGGCCGAGGATTAGATCAAAAAAGTAAGGCAGAGCCACTGGACAAAGTACTTAGGGTTAAATAATCAGGGTAATCTTGGGGAATAGGTGGTAAATAAAGCTGCAGATCGATCTAAGATTGCAAGTTAACACTGAGTGGTCGTAATAGACCTAGATCTGATAAAGGAGAGAGGGACAGTTGAGGAGGAGAGTAAGTCATCATCTCCAGTTTGTAATCCTCAGTCCCTATCCATCACCTTGCTCAGGCTACTTATTACTATCTTTAATCTCTCATGTTTGGAATTGCAGCCATTTTCAAATAACAACACTCGAGGCATGCTTTTTGATTTTTCACTGCAAATGTCAGTGCAAATTTTATCATAGCTGTTTGTTTTCTTGTTCATAGTTAAATTGACTGAGCTCTTCCTTGTGAAGATTACACAGCTGAGCAACTTGATGGAATTAAATAATTCCTTTAATTTTGATTGCTGCTAAATGGCACAAAGTACATAACCTAATGATTGATTGTCAATCTTCAGTGTTTAATTTCATTCTTGGATATCATTTAAGTTACTTTTCTATGCCATTAGAAAACATCACTCAAATAATATACTACCTGGTTTTTACTCTTGCAAATTTAGCAATTTCAGTTTCAGTACCTGTGCACCAGTTCCACTTACCTTCGCTACCACTTCACTTGCGTGTGGTGCTTCTGCACAAGCACAGAACCTTCTGCACATGTACAGAGTGTCCATGATGATGTTTGGGCGGGTGGGTGGAGTCTCCTGCCGCTGCCACTACCGGTTCGCCTGAACCCGGGTGAACTGGTAGAAACCCACCACAGCTGTGCACTTATAATCAGGTTATTTTTTTATCAGCATTCTCTCATCAGTTGCCTTTCAATTGGGTTAGTCATATTGAATGGTTTATGCTAGCAGGAGTAGTCCCAACACAACTACTTTGGGAAAGCCTCTGTGATAAATAAACAAAATGTATTTTTTTCAAAGACATTATTAACATTCATAATTTTAAAAAACCTACTGCTTATTTTTTTCCCAAAGGCAGAACAGGTATGGTTTCCTTTTCTCTTAATATTTGTTAATATTTGCTACCACAATTAAATAGCAATAGCACTTAGATTTAGATACTTTACAGCCCTCTCTAAGCAGTTTACAAAGTCTTCAAATTGCCCCCAACAATCTGGGCCCTCATTTTACTGACTGACCTCAGAAGAATGGAAGGCTGAGTCAACCTTTAGAATCGAACTGCTGAACTGTTGGCTTGCAGAACTGCATCCTAACCACTGTGCCATCATGGCTCTTGGAATCATAATAGATCTTATTTAACACAGATTCAAACTTTGCTCAGTCATGTTTTCATATATTTGTTTGTAGTTTATATTCTTAGCATATACAATTAGCAAAACAATCTTTGAAATTAAAGAAAAAAAATGATGAAAACTAAAAGAAAATAAAAGAAAAAAATAGAAAAGAATTGAGAAAGATTAAAAAATGGGGCGGGAGGGAAGATTCTTTTCCATAGTCATGAAATAGTGAGTTGCATTGCCTTAGGCTGATTTATCATCTCTTAATATCAAAAAATTATTACAAAGAATAAATAGGAATTAGGTTTTTATGGCGCTGTAGGTTTTTGAAGGAAATACAAAATACATTTAACACATATATTAACTGCATTAATGCGCTAGTATAGACTGAAGATTATGAAGTCCTATGTTTTCATGCCATCAGCAGCCAACTGTAGAACTAAGTTGGTTTACTTCCAATTCAATTGCAGTGAAATTAGAGGGGTGGATTTCTTCTTCTCAGTGCCCAATCCTGCCAATTTCTGAGTTGCAGATTTTTTTTTCTTTTCCTTTGATCTTGTTAGAATGGATTTATTTTTCCTTGATCATGGAACAGTTGATTTTTGCTGTTTGTTCTCAACATTTCAAGTTATAAGAAAGGAAGATAATCAAGGATCTTCCAATTGCTTTAGGGGGTTTGAGAGCTGAAAATTATGGCAGTACAAAAGCGACACCACTCAATCAGACACAAAACTGGAAATCTTGTTTTAGAAAATATATGGCTCTTGTAAAAGGAACTCAATTTTGGAATTACAATTTTCTCCCTTCTATTAGGACTCTATTGCCCTTCAGAAAAGAAGTTAAGCTTCTCAGATCTCAGGAGTATGAGATATTGGCTCAAAAGGCCTGATTTTCATTGCTTAATTAACAAAAAACATGTTCCATTGTGTGTCATTGTCACAGAAAATTAATATTGGTCTTCTTAACATCTATGAACTATGCAAGTAGAGGCTTTCCCCCAAGAAGCTTTGTGCAAAACTAATGGATTTACATTCCCAAGTTCTGCACTACATCTATTTTATATATTCTAATTGCTGCTGTTTTTCACTCACAGTCCCTTGATAACTTTCACATGAAAAGCTCATTAAAATCATAGTGGTAGAGCATACAGAAAGCAAGATAATGAAAAACATTGTAGTATATATTTATACTTGCATTATGAAATACCTCTGTGAATATGCCAAATATGAACAAAACAGAAGATGTATTTAGAAAACATAGATGGTAGCACCACGATGACTTTGCTTGAGTTGAAAAGCTAAGCAAGGTCTGGCCTGATTAATACATAGATGGAAGACCAATGAGAAATACCAAGACTGTAGGCTATTCCTGAAAGAAGACAATGGCAAATTGTTTTTCTACTGTGGCCAGGAAAAAAGGTCATGAAGTAAATAGGATCCAACTTCAAACTGAAGAAGACCTTATTTTATATCCATACTCAAAAAAGCCTTTGTAAATTATTATTATTATCATATGGCATTGTTACAGTAGCAAGATCACAATGCTATTGCAGAGTAATAGGCTTGCCAAGGTAGCAGCCCTGTTATAGGACACACTTGTATGCTTCACAAGGTTTGTCACAGGAGGGCAAGCTGGCTTTGCACCAGAGACACAGATGAGCAGCTCTTCCTGCAGCATCACTGAAGGTCCCTTCCCTTCCCAGAGCTGCCTTGAAACGGGTATAGTGACCAGGAAGGTTCAGAGCCATCAGGAATCTGCCTGTCTGAAAGAGCAACCAGGTCATTTCCCCTCTGAAGTGGTACCTATCTGTCTACTTGCATAGAACATGCTTTCAAACTGTTAGATGGACAGAAGCTAAAGCAATGACAGAAGCTCACCCTGCCAGACAGTGCTTGGGCATGACGATCTCCAACATCATTGAGCCACTGCATTTTCACATCCTTTGTTGAACATTCCACATCCTTTGTTGAACACTGATATAATTCCATAGTATTATTTGAATATATCATGATGAATTTCAGACAAGGTCATCCCCCCAATTAAGATGAAACTGTTATTTAATATGATTTTGTATGCTACTTACAGTATAATGATTTAGTGATGCAGTTAGACATTCATTTTTTTTTATTTTAAACACTGCAATTCACAGTGAATAGGACAGTGACTGTAAAATATTATTAAAGTGGGAAACGTTTATAATTAAAGTGGGACATCTATAGAAATAAGTGTGAAATTTGTGGTGCTATTTCTGAGGACTGTTTGAGGTTACAGTCGGGATCGCTTTTGTTGTATAACTTAATAGCTTAATAGCATGGGGCACTTTTTATGGATATACATTTAAATTAACATGCATTGTTGAACTAAAATAAGCATAATTACTAGAAAAGATTTATTATTTTATATTTTGTCCTGATCTTGCATTATGCATTATTTTGTTATAGAAAAGATCAGCAATTATTGTATTTATAAATTTATCTGTAATCATATATATTTCTGGCAGTATTTATTTATAATATGGTTTTTTTTAATGATTATCTTGGTTAGAAGAGCCCAGCCCATTCAGGACCAAGCACCTTTGCTGCTTTTTGTGAGGGTTCATCTGGGTCATGGGTATTAACTGAACCACTATAACAATTTCTACAAATAATTTGAATACTTTTTTAGTAAGCATTCCAAAAGATATAATATCTTAGTTATGTAAAATAATTTCCACAAAGCATAGCTTTTAACCATCTAAAAAAGGTATGCCTGAAATTAATTCAATTCAACCTTGGAAGTTCCGGTATCACTGAGAAACTTACCATGTATACAAATCTGGTATGAAATTACTGTTAAGGTGTCACATTACAGCAAAAAGGATTCTTGCAGTTGAGTGAAAAGCAGTAAGCAGTACATTTGACAAACTGGATTTTCCCATACTTTTCAAAGATTCAGTTCCATCATGAAAATCTCTCCCTTCTAGCTAGATTATCTAAAAATAAAACACAGTTTGGGTTGTATTCTTTTAAAAATCCTTAGATAACTAACTTGCTTTTGTAAGAGTATTGGAATTTATTTTGCATATATTGCATAACACTTTTATTTTGGGCATTAGCACTTATACCTATGAGATCTGTCTATACAGCAAGAACAGATTTAGTGACCAAGCTCTGGCCTTCACTGTTGATCAGGCTTATGAGCAAGATAATCTCCATTTCCACAACCCTATTGTAGTCCTAACACCAAGTTAAAAACAAAATGTCTGAGTTGGAAGAATTGCTGATACAGCAGTTATAGGCACAAAAGACTTTTAGCTTGGGAGCATTATCACTTTTGCTGTTTTGAAAAATTTGCAAATATAGTAAGCAGGAAGGATATATAGTATAACAAAAATGCATTTAAATTCAGAATGGAATAGCCTGCCCTGAAAACATTTTACCTATTGCATATGAGTTGTCGCATTCCATATAACAAAACTCAAAATATTTTGACAGTCCTGAATATAGGAAACACTGGGAACTTGGCACTATGTTTTTTTCTTTTATTTATTATTGAAAAGGTAAATGGAATAGTAGTCCATGCTATGTGCAAATCTCTGAAAATTGCATTGTTCACCAAGGTCATACTGTAATTTTGAAAACATGTTTTGCAAATATTAAAATTATTCCCTATACAAAATAAAGAGAGCACAACCTTGCTTCTATCTCCTGAAAAATCTGTTTAAATTACAATCTATTTTATTCTAAATAGAAAGGACAAAGGTATTTAATCATTTTAATTTTTTAAATGATCACTCTACCAACAGATCGAAAGATGAATAGAGCAAGTAAGTGTTTAACTTTCCTTCAATTAGCATATTTTTCCTAAAAAATGTTGCTTACTATCACTTCATAACAATAAATATAATTGAATTTCAAAGAGTCTCTAATTCTTTAGTTATTTTTCTACCTGCTTTGCCCTCAAGATTATGTGCTCTTTCTTAGTTGAGCTGAAATCTTGTGGGAAAATATGTTGATTGTCTACAGTTACCATAGACATGTTTAAGAAGCATTGTGTTAAGGTTTTGTGTTTATTTAAATGTACAGTATGTTGTTCAATATTTCTAAAGACTGTTACTCATTCACGGTGAAAAGTTGTAACAATTTATACTATTTGTTCTTTTAAATAGTCACTCCACTCCAAGGTGACCTTTGCTGCTGATTTGTTTAGCAATGAAACTGATGAAAAGTATATTCATTGATACCCATGTGGCAACATTGAGACAACAGTTTTTTCGGAATGGACAGACAATGAGAGATTATAGATCTAAAGAGTGACATCAAAGAATTAAGAATAAGCAGCAGAAGGAAGGTGAAGGAATGGTGAGCCAAAAGCTGCCCATTTAGAGTGGACTCTAAAATTTAATTTAGAAATAATATCTTTTAATTTTGATTTTAATAATCAATGCTAACCATTTTGTTTTTGCTTGCTTTCTAGGCTTAGTTACTGTGATGCATAAGAAAATGATGTTTCTGGGTTGCTTCTGTGGAGAAAAAACTTTAATGTCCTTCAAAATAAAAAAGCAGTGAACACTCATAAGACTTTTTTCATGTAGTTTAAGATGGAATACATTGAAGTCTATATGACATTTGAAATTAGGTTCTCTATTTTATTCAATAAAATTTATAAGATCCATTATTGAATTTATCAGCATCATTTGTTTCTTAATTTTCCATCAGCCATTTTTGAAACAAGTTGGAAAACACATACACACTCTTCAATATTACAAGCATGATGTGGAATAGGTGATAACTGTTCCTTGAACTGTGATGTCTTAATGTAAATTGTAGACATATATTTTGGCAAGTAAATGTATGATAATAATATATGTTAATCTGGAAACTGAACAAATTTGTTTGGAAGACTTTTTTCATTTAGCTATTTAAGAATTAAAACACTGTAATATATTTTATTAATTTGTTAATGACATAATCTAGTTATGTCATTAACAAATTAATGCAGGGTTTCTGCAGATTCTGTTTTTATTTTTTATATTTCTTTCTTTTTTTGTTAATAAGTAGTTGAATTAATGCTATATTGAAGGTTTAGATTTACCTGAGAACAAAATAACAAAATAAACTAGCCTTATGTTATTAGTTAGACTTAAGAAAACTATAACCAAACTGCTCTACAAAACAAAATGCTGTATATTGCATTAAGATTAAAGAATTCTGTACATAGCCAGGATTTACACAAATGCTGACAAAAGTGAACGATTTCTCCATTTACCCTTAATTTTCATAAAATAAAGTTGACAGATAAGAAGTACCAAATTTGATTCGAGAGCAAGAAGAAGCCAGTCACCATAATTTTCTCCTCGTTAGTTATTCTTGATTGTTATTCAGTGTTCAGCATTAATATAATTTTTTCCCCAGAGATGTCTGTGAATGCTGTGTTTCCCCCCCCTAGCAACAGTATTAACAATGTTGTCTTGGTGTTTTCTTATTGTCTACTCTGCAAAATGTCACATCAAATCAAATGACAACTTTGCCAGAAGACAGCATAACTTTTTTATGTCACTTCTGCACTTCTCCATGAGAGGATCACTGGAATGATCCAGAAGTACTTTTCCTTACTATTGTTTAAATAAAATTATTTCAGAATATTACAACTTGCATATAACTGAATGCTGTAATTGGTGAGAAAGAATGACATAGATCCAAAGCTTTCATTCTACTCTTACACAGCACAATTCTTGGTTTAGACTAAATAATAATGAATTCAGATAAGTAATTTCTTCTCTGAAAATTTATTATTTTTTAAAAGATAAACTCCTAAAGTACATTTTGTCTGGTGATTGTATTCCACGTATTTTAAACGGTTGAATGAAATTTACTGAAAATTGAGATTTTTTTAAAGGTGATAAATAGTAAAAATTCTGGAATTGCAATTGTGGCATATGCAATTTTTTATCTCCTTTCTTTAAAACGGAATGCTATTCCAGGCATTTTGCCTGGCCAGATGGCTCATTTAATATCAGTCTCATAATTCTTCTGAAACAAGTCTGCTCTTTCTCAGAAAAGACTTGTAGCGGTAGTTGAAACTGAGGGGGCCAAACATTCATCGGCAGCACCAATGTGTTCAAATTCAAATACCTAATAAATGTCCATTAAGCAGTAAGGGAAATAATAAAAGCACTGCTTACTAGTGTTCTATTCTATACCATTTCATAAAAAATATATCATCTTTGGAACATACATTTTTTCTTGGCCTACACTTTCTTCTATCTTAGATAGTACAATCATATTTAAATGAAAATGATACCCTGTTTCTCCAAAAATAAGACATCCCCTGATAATAAGCCCAATCAGGCTTCTGAGCACATGGCAATAAGTCCAAGCGCTTTTTTCAGGGTTCAAAAAAATATAAGACAGGGTCTTATTTTTCAGGGAAACACGGTAACCCTTATTTCACCAGTTTCACTTTATAGAAAGTAGTGCAAATTTTGACACTGTCTAGGTATCAGTTCTAAAAAAAAGAAAGGGACATCTAATAACTGCTTTTGTTTTTCTGTTTTCTGTTTCTTCCACTTTAGCAGAGAAATGCATGATCTCTGTGATTTTAACATGAGGTTAGAACCAATGATTCTGTTGCAAGAATACTTAGGTAATACTGCCTTTTTACTATTTTCTCTAGAAGCTTACTTATAAAACTCACTTATAAAATGTCTTCATAAATCACAATGAAAAATACTTGTAGTAGAGAAAGCCGATTTGAGATTTATTCTTCCTTATTGTTATTTATATCTTTTCTTTACATCTTACAGGACTATTATGAGCAGCTTTATTTTCTTTATTTATTTTACAGATTTATATGTTGCATAGCCCTGAATAGCTACCAAACTCAAACAAACATAGCTACCTACATACACACAAAAATGATAAGCATGCCATAGTGCAAATTTTGAGATACTTAGAAAACTGTTTGTGGCCCACTCATGCATTTTCATAATGATTTGTAATAATAAAAAAAGAAATACTAATAAAAATTAATTGTAAATACATAATTGTTTAATTTGTGTGAAATAAATGATATAAAAAGATTCAGGTGTGCAAAAGCTGAAGAATAGTTAAAATCTACAGCCCAATATAGTATTGGAAATGCAAATCAAATCAATTTGCACCAGAATACAGTAAGACCGAACTTCTTTTGCATTCCTAGCCCAAAACCAATGTCTCTTGAAGGGCAGGAATGGGAGGATAGAATAAATCAATAATACCAACATCCTTTTTTGATAACAGAATAGAAGTGATTTGCTATTGCTTTTCTTCCAGAATATTAGTCTGGATTACAGGTGTAAAATGTCATCCAAGAACTGAGTTGCTAACCTGATATTGCTTAGATTTTACATTACTTGACCGGTTGAGGTGAGGAGATCCTTCAAGTCAGTGTTGACTCCTGGCAACTGTCTAGACAGGTTTCTGCAGTTGTCTTGGCAAGTTTTTGGAAGTGGCTTGCCACTGCCTCCTTCCTAGGGTTGAGAAAGAGTGACTGGCCCAAGGTCACCCAGCTGGCTTAGTGCCTAAGGCAGGACTATATCTCATGGCCTGATGCCCTAAGCACTACAAGATGGGCCTGGTGGCTCAGCAGACTGATAGCATTGTGATTAACACCAGCTGTCTGCAATTACTGTAAGTTCGAATCTCACCAGGCTCAAGGTTGACTCAGCCTTCCATCCTTTCTAAGGTAGGTAAATTGAGGACCCAGTTTGTGGGGGCAATAAGCTGACTTTGTATAAATATACAAAAATATGAAGGCTATTGCTTAACGCATTGTAAGCCACCCTGATTCTCTGGAGAAGGGCGGCATATAAATCAAATTAAAAAAAAAACAGTTTCCCTAAATGTTGACTAGGTGCCACCATTTACAACAATTCAATAATATCCAGATACATGCTTGTCTGTTTTAGTCCCCCCCTTTTTTTTAGCAGCAGTAGCAGCAGCGGTAGCAGCAAGAAAAAGAAAGGGGCTCTTTCCACTAAGGATAGACAGGACCAATAGTTCTGCCACTATGCAATGCCTATGTAGAAGACAGGCATCAAATCTTATATGGCAAAATTTGCCAAAATATGGCTAGATGTTTAAACATGAATAAAAGTTGATTGAAGCTCTTAGAAGTATCGCATAATGCATATAGTTATACATTTAGAACAGTGGTGGGATTCAAATAATTTAAATAATTTCTGTGGGTGTGACTGAGTGGGCGTGGCTAGGTAGCCACGTGACTGGGTGGGCGTGGCTATGTGGTCATGTAACTGGGTGGCCGTGGCCCACTCAACATCATTTCCTTGCCCTAATTACTGTTTTAAGTATAAAAAAAGATATACCAAAAGGTAGTTTATTTTATGCATTTAATACTTAAATAAGAATAAGAGGTACACAAAACTAGATTTTGTTACAAGAATTTTACAATATGAATGAAAAACTATACAAAACTATACAAGTTCTGTTGCCTTTTCATCCTGTTAAGAGCTACTGCAAAAAAATAAAAAAAAATGTTTCAGTTTGGACTGTGGTTGTAAGTTGAGGACTAACTGTACATGTAAGACAGCGGCTTTCCAAAAAACGGTGGGCACGATCCTAGTTCCCCCTACGGGGATTCCCCCATCCGGATCTTTTGCAATCCCCTAAAGGTCAAAGAAAACCAGATTGCATACGGCTCTGAACCTGTTCTGTCCCCGTCTCACACACGCACACAAACAGATAGTCAGGGGTTAAATAAAACTGGCAGACAACAAATTCTTTCGATAAGAGGATTGGCAGCAACCCAGTAGCTGCTTGCCAAGAACTTTACTCATAGAGGGAGGGGTTGTTCCTCCGACAGATAAACCCAAACAAGATACACACAGTTCAAGAATTGTCAAGTCCGTATTAAATCCAAGGCAGATAACATTGTTTCAAAGATGCAATGTGACTCGCTAGTAGTTAGTTTTGTCCGTCACAGAGTCTGAATGGCCACTTCACCCCCTTTTATCCCCTGTGGGGTGTGGTCCAGTGACTCAGCTTAATCTCTGGCATGCCTTCTTTTCTGCTGCGTGCGCTTGTCTCTCCGACGCTGGCGTGGATCTAGCCAAGACTTATCTCCGTCACTGTCGGACTGCGAGGAGATACCTGGCTCCTGGCCAATCTCTTCTCCTTTGGGAGACACCTGAGGCATTGCCAGAGAGGAGGGTCCTGGAGGGGGAGGCCTGGCCAACTCCTCTCCTTCATGTTCGGAGCCTTCTCCCTCCGATAAGTCGGCCTCGGGGCCAACAGAACCCTTAAGGCAAACCAAATACAAGTGGTTCTTGCTTAATGGCCAGTTGCTTAACAAGTGTTCTAATTTATGACTGGCCTTCCCAGAGCTACTTGACCTGTTTTTGGAGTTTTGACATCCATGCATGTGTACACACACACACACATTTATGACCAGTTACAACTTTCCACACAGTCATGTGACTAAGGTTTTCTATGTTTTTTGCCAGTTTCCAACAATTCCTTCTGGTTTCCGGTTAAAAATGCCCATTGGGGAAAATGGGCTTGTTTAAAAATCACAGTGTTCACTTAATGACCACAAGGTTCACTTAATGACCATGGTGTTTGCCTAACCACTGTGAATTCCCTGTGCCTAGCTGGGAAATTCTGGAAATTGAAGCCCACCCATTTTCAAATTGCCAAGGTTGAAAATCACTGTATAGACTCTGGTTCCTTGCTAATGCAAGGCTGGGTCTTGCAGTCTTTCAAATCAAGGTGTACTACAAGAGATGGAAGGACTGTCCTATGCTGGGGTCCCCAGGATCCTATCTTGTCTTGATGATGCTTAATATCTGCACAGAGGTGCTGGTGGAAATCACTGGTGTCCTTCAACTCTCCAAGCTAATTCAGCTAATTCAGATAAAAATATTTTTTCATTATTCAGATTAACAGTTGGAAGGGACCCTGTAGGTCATCTAGTTCAACCCCACTCCCCACTCCCAAGCAGGAGACCCTACACCATTACTGGCAGATGGCAGCCCAGTCTCTCCTTGAAAGCTTCCAGTGATGAAGCTCTCATCACTTCTGAAGACAAGCTAGCTGTTGGTTAATTGTCCTCACTATCAGAAAATTTCTCCTTATTTTCAGGTTGAACCTCTCCGTGTTCAGATTCCATTCATAATTCCTTGTCTATCCTTCAGGTGCTTTAGAAAATAGCTTGACCCCCCCTCCTCTGTGTGACAGTCCCTCAAATATTGGAGGACTGCTATCATGTTTCCCCTGGTCCTTCTCTTCACTAGGCTAGCCATGCCCAGTTCCTGCAACTGTTCATCATATGTTTTACCTTCCAGCTCCTTAAGATTCACCATGAAGCATGATGCAATCAATTCGGAATTTCATCCAATATATAATACTGTCTTTATATGATTCCTTCAGAGATCCTGCTCTTCATTTTGTAGTGATCTGCTTCACAGTTCAAATGCTTCCATGGTATTTCATACATTATATTTGTAATTCATTCAGTTCATTCATTCTATGTTGTATCTATATGTTATAAGGCTAACTGTAGCAGATGCTTTTATTTTTTCTTAGGATTGTTTGAAATTTAAAATCAGGCTTCTCAGTTCATTAGTTCCACTTTTTTATATTTAATCAGAGATCCAAAGCTATCTAAGTGCATTCTTAATTAAATGAGTATTCAGTCTTCCCAAGCTTTGTATTTTAGTGTTTATAAAGAATGGAACAATATAAAAAGAAAATTAAGTTCTAATTGTACTTATAAGGCTAATTTTAAAGTTATTTTCATTTAATAGTTAAGATGCTGTTTTAATGTTTTAAATGAAATAATTTAAGGAAATTTTTATCTTTGTTTACATGCCTAGCAACAGCCTTTAGCAAAACTCCCACACATTTTAAACTTAATGGCAATTAATGGCTTGCTTTGCACTCCTACCTCCACTGCCTTTTCTGTTCCCAGCTCCCCTCATATCTCAGCCAGCTTTCTCATCTAGGGAGCTGCTGTAGTCTCAAAGATCAGGAGGTCCGTGCAGCAAGAGAAAAGGTAGTGAAACTTGCAAGAGCGGAGGTGGAACAGCAAAGCAAACAATGCTTCGGGCTGCCGGCTGTCCTCTTTATTCCCCCTCAGTCCCAAGGCAGCTGGGTAGCACAACACAAGGCCACGAAGGCTTTATAGTGTTTCTGGGAAAAGGGGAACTGCTGCTGCTGCCATTCTGGGGGGGGCAGGTGGGAGGCCAGGCACTCCCACAACATGACCAAGCAGGCAGGCTCAGGCCAGCTGGTGGAGGGCGATAGTTCCTTCACTCAGGGTCCCTGGGGGACTGGCCAGGAGTGCCTGGTGGGCTCAGGCTAGGCTAGCTGGCTCGTGCAGTGGCAGCGGCAGGGATCACTGCTCAGTGGGATGCCATCAGGCCTGGATGCAGTGGGTTCCCCTCACACGGGCGGCTCCAAAATTAAATGTGGAAAGTGACAAACCATGGGAGGGAGACCCGCTCCATACCTGCCCATTTGGCCAAAGGGCAACAAGGTTAGGGTCTAAATAAAAAAGGAAACAGCTCCAGTCACTGTTCATCTTTATGGACCTTTAGAGCACACCATGGCTTAGGACCTGGATATTTACGGGACCGCCTACTGCCATCAGTAGCCTCTCACCGGCCAGTACGCTCTCATAGAGAGGGGCTCCTCCGGGTGCCATCGCCCAAACAGTGTCGATTGGCGGCCCCCAGGGAGAGAGCCTTGTCCATGGGGGCACCTGCTATCTGGAATGAGCTCCCCCACAGAGATACGGAGGATACCGGATCTACGCACCTTCTGCCGCGCCCTCAAGACTTTTTTATTTCAACAGGCCGGCCTGGCCTAACTTTTCCCTTTTTAACTTTTTAAATTGTAAATTTTAAATTCGTCTTAAATATTGGGCGTGTTTTAATTTGTCCCAGGCCAAATTATCTAATGTGGTTTTATACTGTCTTTTAAATTTTGTAATTTATGTGTTTTATTTTTTGGCTGTTCACCAGCCTGAGTCTTTCGGGAGTAGGGTGGTATATAAATTTGATTAAATAAATAAATAAATAAATAAATAAATAAATAAATAAATAAATAAATAAATAAATCTACACCGCTCCTGCACATTTCTTTGTTGCCTTGGCATGTCCCAGCCCATGATGGCTGCCTCTTCTCCTTGATGTGGATGAGAGGGAAGAAGCCCTGGGTCAAGCATGAGAGTTACTGCTCTCCATGACTTGCAGGGCTCTCCTCTTTTTTAAATCACCCCTACAGGGTGGCTTTAGCTCCTTTCAGAGCCCTCCAGTGGGGAGAACTTAGCACGGGAGTGTGGAGACCCGCTCCTCACATCTGATCTCACCACGATGTCAGCCAGAAGTCTATTCTTACTTTTTTGACCCTCTGTGGATGCCTGGGCATGAGAGCATTCTAAAATAGGAAAACAGCATTCAAGAAAGGAGTCTAACAATTGTTTTTTAGGTAGGAACACAAATGTCAAGAGACAAATACAGCAGTCTTGTGCCTCAAATTCTAGAAATTCAGAATTATTTATTTTCTTTTTATTATTTCATTGCATTAAATCTTAGAATATAAAATGTAATGAGAGCAATTTGGGGTAAGTCATCCTTTAACAACCATTTACAGATGGTAAATATAGTAGGAAAAATGTTTGTTGAAATGCCTGAGTGTTATAAGAAGGGGAGATCCCTTGGTGTTCTCTGAAATTGGTTGTTTTCTTGCAGATGTTTCATTACTCAAACTAGTTAACACCATTAGTGCTAGTAAGAACTCTCTCATTTCAACCCTGAGCCACAAATATTCTCTTTTAATGAGCCACGGTGGCACAGTGGTTAGAGTGCAGTACTTCTGCTGATCACTGGCTGCCAGCAGTTTGGCAGATCAAATCTCACCAGGCTCAAGTTTGACTCAGCCTTCCATCATTCCGAAGTGGGTAAAATGATGACCCAGATTGTTGGGGGCAATATGTTGACTCTGTAAACTGCTTAGAGATGTCTGTAAAGCACTGTGAAGCAGTATATAAGTCTAAGTGCTAGTGCTATTATCAATATCTTATAAAGAAGCAAAATATCTGTGCTTGTAATCCCTGCAATCAGTCAGCTTTTGCTTTTATAGAGAGGGAAAATGACATAAACATTGCACCTAATCATTAACTTATGTTAAGTTCTACTTTTATTATATTATGAATCTAAACATGCAATTTGAAAACTGCACATTCTCTTACAGATTCGTTTCTGGAGGGAAATGACTTCAAAGATGTTTGCACTAGAGCAAATTTATTAAACATAGACATATTTTGACTTCAAAGAAGACTCAGGGATAAAATAAATAGCACTTTGTTTTAAAAGAAATAAATCAGGCAACTAAATAGGAAAACTATAATTAAAACATAAAAGATAACTAATTTAAACAGAAAAGAAAGAGAAAGAAAGGGAGAGAGAGAGAGAGAGAGAAAGAAAGAAAGAAAGAAAGAAAGAAAGAAAGAAAGAAAGAAAGAAAGAAAGATGTAACACTTACAATTAAGTTAAAAAATTATTTCAAAACAAATGGGGCCATTTTTTTCTGAAATGTGTTTCGTTGCTGCCCCTTGTTGAATCTTGGCCAGCATAATTTTTTTTGTTTGTTTCTGCTGCCAGACCAAATTTGGTTAAATTCTTTTAAGCTTTTAGGTAACCATTAACCCCTCAACCCTTTAACACAATTTCTTTCTAACATTCTAATGGATTAAAATAACAACAACAATAAACAAGAAAAAAGAAAACAGCATAAAATTGTGATGATTTGTTTTCTAGATGGAGAAAAAATCCTTAAGAAATTGAAAAGCAGGATGAAACAAGAATGCATATGCTTTGGAAATCACTTATGCTAAGCCCCAGCTTTTCTGAGGTAAACCACTTTCATTTCTGCTGTAGCAGGTTTAATTGGCTATATCACAGTCTTTCAGGGGTGCCCACCAAACTGAGAGTAGTACAATTGTTACACGTGAATGTACCCTCTGTATGATGCTGATGCCTTCAGTGTTCACAACAGCAATTGTTCCATCATCCATTCCTGATCTGCAGTCATAACTGTAAAAATGATAGTATTGACGGAACATAATATTTGTAGCTCAGATTCAACTGTGGGCTCCTTGGTCCTCTCTGAGTTTGTTTGTTTTCTTGCTGACATTTCATTACCAAGCGAGGTAACACCATCAACACTGATGACATTACTTGGCTGCAAGAAAACAACCAAGCTCAGAAAACACTAAGGATCCCCCCAAAATGATAGTATAATCTTGCCACTATGATTACATCTACCTCTAAATGCATATTTTATACTCCAAATCCTAGGCCCTTCCTACATTTATGACTTTATAATTTATTTTTCTATCTATTAGGTTTTTTCCCTCATTTTTGAAATAAATTAAATGCCCTGTTTGTTACATGATAAAATATTTTTAAGTCGGTCTCATTGACGTCTTTCTGCCTTCAGCTTTTGCTTTTCTTCCAACTTTTAATTCTAAGAATACATTGTAAATCCTAATTGAAATTAACTTGAAGGCTAGTTTCCAAAGATATTCTAGATACTTTTATCATGAAATTTAATCTCTTTGGTTTCAAGTCTTAGATGTCTCATTAGGTCAAATAATTCTGACTGCACTTTTTAAGCTATTCACTGTCTTATACAACTATCATCTTATTTATCTTAATTACAGTTTTCTGAGATTGGGCCAAAACAATTTGTATTTTCTCAATAAGGTGAGTTAATTTGAAATATTTCAGATGCAATCTGGACAGTCATGCAATATCCAAATGTGCATCTGCTTACCAATCTCAGTGTACAATATGAACATTTATAACAGTGAGTTTCAATTTTTTTTACTACTGGTTCTGTGGGTGTGGCTTGGTGGGCGTGGCCTGACTTGGTAGGTATGGTAGGGGAAGGATATTGTAAAATCTCCATTCCCTCCCCACTCCAGGGAAGGTTACTGCAAAATCCCCATTTCCTCCTGATCAGGTGGGATTCGGGAGGCAGAGAATAGATGGGGGCTGGACCAGTCAGAGGTGGTATTTACCGGTTCTCTGAACTACTCAAAATTTCTGCTACCGATTCTCCAGAACTGGTCAGAACCTGCTGAAACCCTCTGATTTATACGTTTTTTTTTCATATACTACACTAAAGATTTGCTTAGCACTGGTCGCCAGCACACAACAGCATGCACTTACATTAACTACATTTAATAGCATTTGTATTGTCCAATACTAGAGAAGCATGGTGATAGAATATTTCATTCACATACAAACTAAAGACACATTCCCATTTGAATATGGGATATGACTGTAATGGAACCTGTCCATTATGATCACATGGCGCAGCAGTCATCAGGTGAAATGTGTCGCCTAACAACCATGACCCCTGCTCTCCCCAATGAAATGTTAAATGAACGTGCAGATCATTAACTGTAGTGTGGGGTGCGTCCTGAATAAGGAAAGCCATTAGAGGCCTAGCACAGGTCTAGGTTGGCCTGTCCTGGCTCCCCCAAGACCTCCTCCACCCTGAGACACCCCATGTTTCACTTCCTGCACCTGGGGTCCCACAATAGACTTTTCTCACTCCCACTTGGTCCTCACCACGTCTAAGGCCTGATTCCCATCTCACCAGGCCAAACAGCCTTCTCCTCACTTACCTTTTGAAGAGCAACAAGCCTTTCCAGAGTGCTGGATTGACTTCCTTCTTTGCATGGCTGCATGGCACAGTTTTGAAAGCGAATACCATTTTTTCTTGCCCACAAATAGTGGTTGCATTTGGGTCACTGTTGCATCGCCTGGGGGCAAGTTACTTTGTTCAGATGCCTTAACAAGGTTTGTACAGTGCTGCAGAAGGTTTCTGCAGTGTTCAGAAGTTTCTGCAGCACTGTGCAGACCTCTCTAAGATAGCAAAAAGAAGTAGTTTGTCTGGCGGCTGGACAAAGGATAGAGGGCAGAACAAAATAGCGGCCACATTTAGATTGTCTTTGCATAGCCTGGGAATACATGGCCTGCCCTTCTTTCACAACATGAGGCCCGGAGTGCTTCAGCAGGTAAGTGTGGAGCATGATGAGCATGTAGGGAGGAGGCACAAGTGGGTTCCATCATGGTGGGATGGGGGGAAAGAGGCAGGAGGATATTACAGCAACTTTCTTGTGGGTGGTAAGGGCAAATGGCTGCAGCTTTTGTAATTTTGAAATGGGGTCATATGTAGCCTTTGGGGGATCTATCGTACTTTCGAATGTTTGTTAAATGAGGATTATCTATATTATTTTCTTCCAAAGAAGGAGGAAACCTTTTTTTACTCTTTTTAAATGACTAGTATCACACAACAAGTAGTACACAGAAATACAGACCTTTTAATCTTATGAGGCTCTGAAAGGAAACAATTATTTTTATTTCTTTCTTTGAAACATTGCAATGTGGTATATCTACTGTTTAAAGCTTCAAGGAATCCCTTGCAATCCTAAAAACAAAAGATAAACTATCAAGAATTGCATTATACATGCAAGGAAAATCATATTTATTTATTTATTTATTTATTTATTTATTTATTTAATTGAATTTCTATACTGCCCTTCTCCCGAAGGACTCATGGTAGTACATCAAGCTATGAAGAACAAGGTTCTTGAATAGGCTATGCCACATTTATTTAGCTGGTTGTGCCTCAATATATGTTTGTCTACAACTCTCAACATCCTCAGTCGTCTACTCTACTGGAAACTGAAGTGCTACACCTGAAAAGTGGGAAAGACTACTCTATACTAAGAGCTCCCCATACCTTGGCAACATCACCAATTCTCAGTCTATATCAGGCCAAGCCCAGAGATGAGACAATGAAATCCAATTGAATCCAATCCTTTATTTGCTCACACATCAATATCCATAATCTTGCCAAACTAAAGCTATATCTTTCTAAGTTATTAGATGTGTCTTGAGAGATTCTAGAGTGTGGTTATCCTGAACCTATTCTCTCTTCTCCCCACTCCTGAGACTGCACAGTCTCTTAATCCAGGTCTATTCCTGTGAATGCTTTGAGTGGGCAATATCTTTCCTCTCTGTTTCTACAGGTGCACATTCCATCAGAGTCTGTTTGGAGAACTAATGGTCATCAACAACTCATTGCTTGGTGGTACGGACCATGCACAAGCAATTTAAACTTGTCTCTGGTGAAATTTGTCTAACTGATATTAATGAAATGTGAACAGAGCAATAGCCTTCTATAGTAGATGTCTTCTGGAGGTAAGGGAAAATGGTCTCTTCACAGTTTAAAAGAGGAAGAGGGAAATCTCAAGAAAAGTTGTAGGCACAGCAATGTGATATTTGGAACTTGGCATCCAGAGAATATTTACTTTTTAAAAAATCCACAAAAATGTCTGGAGAATGATAAAATGTACAAGTATCACCTTATGGTGTTCCTCATAGTCCAGAGTGATATATTTATAATATGTTGTGCAAAGTTTCTCATATTCTCACTTCACTCCATGCCAGCATGTTCTCAACTTGTCCTCTTTCCAGTATTGTTTAACACAGTCAATTATTTTCTAAGATTTAGAAATGAACAAAATCAAATCTTTTAGAAACATATTTATAGAAATTCTGGATTCCTTGGTATAAACCTGGCAGGGCAGTCCTATAATTATACGTAGGAGTATATTTGATAGCATTTTAGAAGCATTGTCAAGCTGGCATCTTTACCATCATTACCAAGCTCACCAAATTCATTCTATTTCTTTCTGAGAAGAAAGGTATACAGTTGTCCTGAAACACAACTAAATTCACCCACTCCCTCATATTGACTGAAATGTCAAATCTTTTTTTGCAAAGCAGAGAATAAAAATACTAATCAGGTCAATTCTTCCTGACCAATACACTCTCCATCTCCAGCAAATATAATTCTGCAGGGTACAAGAGACTCCCTGGATGCATGTCATTCATTATCTTTACAGCCCGCTTTCTCATTCAGTGATTTTTATTATAGTGATTTGTGTGAAATGAGTAAAACCCAGATGACTGCATGCAGGGATAACACAACAGCCTCCAAGCTCTCAGAACTGCCATTCAGTACCTGCCTGAAAATTTCAAGTGGTTGACATATCAATACCTCATTACAATAGTTCACTGTGGGAATATAATGTAACATCTATTCAATATATGTCTATCACTTGTTTGACGTTATTCCTTTGTGAGTGCCAACTCACTTTATTTCATCACTTAATTACAAAATCATGTGCTAAGTTATGCTACTTTAATCTATGTCATTCCTTACTAAATTTATGCAGAAGGAGGTATGGAATAGAGTTCTTTTTCAAACACAGTGTAAGGCCCTAAATAGCTGTGTGACAGGGAGACAAAGTGTGATCTGTGCTATCTTTCAAAGGGAGAATGAGAAACCCTTAGATGTGTATCTAAATATTTATAGATAACTATACATATGCAGTATCCTCCATTCCCACCACAAATATACATTCTTTCTTTTGTGGAGGTCTTGGTTCTTTCTGAGTTTGACTGTTTGTTTGCAGATATTTCATTATCCATTAACAACTAGGTAACCTAGTTGAATAATGAAACATTTGTAAGCAAACAACCAAGCTAAGAGAGCACCAAGGACTCCACATTTCAACTAGCTATACATATTCTCTTACATGGATTCTTTCTTCTCTTAGCCATGCACTTCTACCAATATTCATCAGCCTGCTAAGATGAAAAGGAATAATCAGGCTTGCTGTCTCCCAGTAGCCCTGTTAAAAGTCACATTTGGGATATGCAAAGGACTCTCTTTGCAAACTTTGGACACATATTTTTAGATAAGGTAGAACTTTTCAAGATGATTTAAATACTTCTTCAAATGTTTACCATGGTTTGCATTTAAAAGGACTATAACAGTTTGCCTGGCGATTCAAAGCCCATCATAAACTGCTAAAATATATTCCAAGTGGTCCTTTCTTTTTTGCCCATTCCAGTAACACATGTCAGTCTTTAAGTTTCTGCACAGTCCAAGGATATCTGCAGGATATGGTAAAAAAAAGATCCTTTGAATCGTCCAAGGACCAGCTTGCGGTGCCTCTGCCAGCGAAAGCAGAGCTCAATAGAGCTACGTGAGGCCTTCCCGTGCTCCATTTTCGCTGGCAGAGGGTTGCAGGATGCCATCACATAAACGGAGCTCAGGAGCCCATTTTCGCTGGTAAAGTGCTCAGGCTTCCACAGGATCCCCGACACGAGCTGCCACAACCCCCATGAGGTCAAACACAACCCTGACGTGGCCCTCAACGAAATCAGGTTTGACACTCCTGCAGTATATGATTTTATAATGATACTGGTAAAAATAATAAATGGAGATCCAAAAAGGGGTGTTTAATTCTTTTCAGAAGCTCCTGGATTTTCTTTAAAGCAAATTTATCTTGAATTAAACCCATGTTTAATTTAATTACATCGCAGTGACAAGAAATTACAATGGATCCTGGTCTCAGCTTCCTAAATAAATTTGCTCAGGCTTCCACAGGATCCCCGACACGAGCTGCCACAACCCCCATGAGGTCAAACACAACCCTGACGTGGCCCTCAACGAAATCAGGTTTGACACTCCTGCAGTATATGATTTTATAATGATACTGGTAAAAATAATAAATGGAGATCCAAAAAGGGGTGTTTAATTCTTTTCAGAAGCTCCTGGATTTTCTTTAAAGCAAATTTATCTTGAATTAAACCCATGTTTAATGGCTTCCGGTTTCCTTGTCTTCGGCGACGGCGGCTCTCTTTGAACTCCGCCAGCCCCGCCGCCTGTAGAGCCGCTTCGAGACGAAGAAGCGGCTCGAAAACTTCTAAATCCATAGGATTGAAGAAGGAGAGATCGCAGGGCACAGGTTGAGCCCCTGTAACCCCCCAGGGAAGTTTCTGGGGAGAGAACAGGCGTGGCTCCCTTCCAGCCTGCTGAAACTCCGGGCGACGTGGGACGATTCTGCTTCTGCAGAACAAGCCGGCTGCAGGAAACTTAAAGCGAAAGAACCGGTTTTAATAAACAGCGAAACTACCTGAATCCTGAAATTTGGAAACGCAAGTATCAGCACCTTATTGACTTTCAATTTGAGAAATGCGAGTGAGTGAAAGTGCTTTGAAAAAACATGGCGCCTAGCTTCAGAGTTAACGAGCCAGCGAATGTGGATTGGTGAAGTTATCTTGTTTTGTTACAAAGTTTCCAAGTTGCTACAAAGTTGCCTTGCTTGTTATAAGAGAAACAACAATTTCTCCCCTTTTAATACTGGACTTTGCTTTATTTTAACCCTTATTTGATTAAATCTGGGGGACTTTTTTAGAAGTCTTTGTGCAGGAGGGAAAGGAAAAGGAACTTCCCTCTTTAGAAAAACTAGATCACGAGCCAGGATGGCTTCAAAGAAGCAGGAAGGGAAGGCAACAGGGGGGGGATCCCCCACACACAAACATGAAACGCAACTTCCCCCTGCTCAACAGTTACAAACTCAGAAAAAAGAATTTGATGTGGGAGATTTAAAAGAATTTATTTCTAAAACTTTGGATGATAAATTTAAAAAATCTCAACAGGAGATAGATGATAAACTTCAAAAATCACATCAGGAATTTATGCAGGAAATTAATGAAGTTAAAGATATGGTGAATCAGAATCAAAAAAAGGTGACCAAAAAAATATCAGAAGTGGCGTCTGGCCTGGTAGGATTTATTGGGAAAGTTGATTTTAAAGTTGAAGAATTTAAATCAGAAGTTAATGTTAAGATGAAAGACAATGATTATAAAATTGATGAAGTTGACAATAAAATGCAGAGAATTGAAGATGAGATTGTTATGATACAATTCCGGGCGATGGAATTTGCCATACGGCTTCGGGGAATTCGAGAGGAGGAGAGACAGGATTTGAGACAAGTTTGCTCTGAAGCCTTGGCTAAGATTTTACAAGCTAATCCTGATTTGGTATTTCATAAAATAGATAAAATTTACAGAGTCAATTCTTGGGTGGCCAGACAAAGACAACTGCCCAGAGATGTGGTCATATATTTTACTGATAGAGAAATTAGAAATGATATCCTGCAAAAATCTTTTCATACTTCTGTACAAGTGGGGGGTTCACGACTTGAAATTTTTAAAGAATTACCTCCTAAAATGCTGAAAGCCAGAAAAGAATTTGGTTTTCTTGTTAAGGAATTGAAAAATTTACAGATACCCTTCCGGTGGGACGCACCAGCTGGGATAATTTTTAGATATAAGGGAGAAGGATATCGGTTGAATACCGTGGAGAAGGCACAACACTTTTATAGTACTATTCTTAAGGAAAGAACACCATCTCCACGTACATCTACAGTTCTGGAGATTAAGGAGAGTGAAGAGAGGCAATTGAAAGAACAGTCTAAGCAGGAATTAGAAACAGTGCAAGGTGCAGAAGGAGGTTTTCTGAGTGAGCCCTTGCTGGATTCTTCTCCAATTTTGGATTTGATTCAGTTGGCTGAAGTTAAAGATCAACGTATAACTAGAGCTCAATCCAAGCTACTTAAACAAAAGCAACAACAACAACAGGAAAGACAAGACAAGAAGGCAGTTAAGAGTACCGTACAAGAGAGTGGCGCTATGGGAGGAGCGAGATCGAAGCTTTCGGATGAACTTCAAATATTTTGCTCTGCGCTCCAGAAAGAGGCTGATGACCTTTAAGTGTTTATCTTGGAATGTCAATGGGTTGAATTCAGCACAGAAAAGGAAGAAATTATTTACATATTTGAAACAATTTAATAATGATATAATATGTTTACAAGAAACGCATATCACAACTCAAGATCAAAAATATTTGATAAATTCAAAACTAGGAGCACATTTTATATCTTCAACTTCGCAGAAAAAGAATGGTGTGGTTATTTATGTAAATAAAAAATTAACAGCGAAAGTTATAGAAGCAGATCAAGATGGTAGGTTTGTAGCAATTGAACTGCTTACAGCAAATGGCCAAATTCTTCTGATTGGAATTTATGCTCCCAACCAACAACAGGACTATTTTTATAAGATGTTACATACTAAAATATTGCAATGGGACTACAGATCTATTTTAATTATGGGAGATTGGAATGGAGTAATTGATTCTAAATTAGATAAAAAGAGCTTGGCAAAGTCTAGAATTAGACTACCACAGACTTTTTTTGATATGAAAGAAGATATGGAACTAAAAGATGTTTGGAGAATACATAATTTAAATGAATTGGATTACACTTTTTTCTCTGATAGACATAGATCCTTTTCTAGGATTGATTTTATCCTGTTGTCAAATGATCTACTTGTTAAGACAAAAAGAACAAAGATTTTTCCAAGAACTTTGACTGACCATAGCCCTGTATGGATAGAAATTGAGATGGACAAGGTTGAGAGACGCTCTTGGAGATTAAATGAGAACTTGTTTAGATATGAAAAAAATATAATAGAACTTAAAAAGCATTTGAAAGAATTTTTTGAAATAAATTTGAATAAAGGCACTCCAATAGAAATTGTTTGGGATGCAAGTAAAGCTTATATGAGAGGGGTACTTATTTATATGAACTCTAAACATAGACTGTTCCGACAAAAGAAAAGATTTGAGTTGAAAATGGAAATAAAGAATAAAGAACAGTTACTTATTAAAAACCCAACAGATGAAAGAATTCGAAGTGCTATAAAACTTTTGAAAGACCAATTTCAAATGCTTATGGCGGAACAAGTTGCAACAAGTTTACAATATGCGAAGCATAATACATTTTGCAACGCTAACAAACCAGGCAGATGGTTGGCTTACACATTGAGGAAAAAACAAAGTATACGGACTATCGATAGTATTGATATTGGAGGGAAAGAAATCTTTCAACAAAAATTAATTAAAGAAGCTTTTGTGGACTATTATACTAAACTATATGCTAAAGAAGAGGTGCAGAATGGACTTATAGAAAAATATTTAAATGATAAGAGAGTTACAAAAATTACTGATCAACAAAAGGAAAGAATGAATTATCCTATAACAGAGGAGGAGATAACAGCAGCAATTAAACAGTTAAAAACAGCCAAAGCCCCTGGCACGGATGGTTTGACTGCAGTGTATTACAAAACTTTACAAGCTGAAATGGTGGGACAACTTAGAGACTTATTTTGTAATATTCAACAAGGGGGTAAAATACCCCCATCTTGGACAACTGCTTATATATCTTTGATACCAAAAGAACAAGTTGGTCCTAAAAAACCAGAGAATTATAGACCAATATCTCTTTTGAACACAGACTATAAAATTTATGCGAAGGTGTTAGCCAACAGGTTGATGCCAGTAATCCAAAAGGTGATTCATGAGGACCAAGCGGGATTTATTGAAGGCAGACATATGAAGGACAATGTAAGGCAAGTAATAGATTTATTGGAATATCTTGATAAGAATAAACAGATTCCTGCAGTGCTGGCTTTTTTGGATGCAGAGAAGGCCTTTGATAGAGTGGATTGGAATTTTCTACTAAAGACTTTAAAAAAGATGGACTTTGGGGTCCAATTTATACAGGCGATCTCAGCGATTTATCAAGAGCAAAAGGCACAGATTATTATTAATGGAAGTTTGACGACAGAGTTTAAAATTGAAAAAGGAACAAGACAGGGATGTCCGTTGTCCCCACTTTTATTTATTTTAACATTGGAAGTCTTGCTAAACACAATACGGGACTCTAAAATTTTGAAAGGTATAATGATAAGGCAAGAGGATTACAGAATAAAGGCATTTGCAGATGATCTGGTTGTTACCCTATTACAACCAATGGAATCAATAATCTTGATGAACGACATTATACAAGATTATGGTAGAGTTTCAGGCTTTAGACTGAATTCAAAAAAGACTAAACTGATAGTAAAAAATATGACACAAGATCGTAAATATGAGCTTGAAAGGAGGGCAGGTTTTGAAATTGTACCTAAGGTAAAATATCTTGGAGTTCAGGTTGCAGAATCAAACATGAAATTGTTTCAAAATAATTATGAGGTGTTGTGGCGAGAGGTTCAGAAAGACATGGAGACTTGGAAAAAGCTGCAACTGTCTTTACTTGGAAGAATAGCAGCAGTTAAGATGAACATTTTGCCAAAATTTCTGTTTTTGTTTCAAATGATTCCGGTGTTTAAAAGTGATAAACAACTGAAAGTTTGGCAGTCTGGTGTGAATAAGTTTGTCTGGAACGAGAAGAAGCCGAGAGTGAAATTGAAAATTACGCAAGATGTTCCAGAAAGAGGAGGCCTTAAACTCCCAAACTTACAGTTATATTATGATGCAGCAGCCTTAACTTTAACAAGTGATTGGTTTGGAAGTAAAAAGACCGGAATACTGAATGCAGAAAGTTTTGATCTTTTCCCTTCTTTCCTCTATGGTTCTTCTGGCCTCTTTTATCTGCTTACAATGGAAGATGAAAAACAACATTTCAGTGTAGAGACCACACACACAAAGGTTGAGGATGTATGTGGTGATTTTATTGTCTTACATAGTGACATTATATAGTTTGTTACTTTCAAGTTACAGTGTACTTGGCAGCATCTCATTGGCTACAGAATCTTCCCGGTAACTAGAGTCTTTGGTTAACCATTACTGCTTTGCTTAAGCACTTATAATGTTATCTAGGGTTAACACACATCCCACTTCCTTTCCTCCTGTTCCTCTTGTTTATAGAGTTAGGGTCTTAATGCCATTTCCTGGCGCCTACATGTGAGTAACCTTCCTTATCTGAGGTTTGCCATCCAAGATAAGGAAACAGTCCTACACATAGCAGACTACAGGCTCCTACATTTCAGTAAATTTGTGGGATCAACCTGCTCATATTTTATGTTTGTTCAAGTGAGAAATGTAACTAGGGAATGTTTCAAGTATGAAAATGAATCTTTAGTTCATTTCTTTGTAACTAATGCCTCAACAGTTCTGAAGTCCTGACTCCAGCATTAATTGCCCAGGCTTCCAGAGGGTCAGATCCACTGAGTGTTTTGTTAAAACAAAATCCGTCTCAGGTTATCAAGCAGAAATAAAATATATTTTTGTAACAGGTAATTTTTAGCAATGCAAGCTTCTAGAGACCTCTGTTAGATCAGAATGTACACACAGCTGAACTGCAAGGCTAATCCTGATTATTGAGCAAGTTGACTAAATCCCTGAGCAAAAGAAATTCCTGCCCTTGAGGTTAAATAGTGAGGGAGGAATTATTTGAATATTCTCATGACTAGCTGCTGGTCCTGGGGAAGGAATAAAAAAAAATGGCACACTAAAGGTAGTGACGTGAAATATCATAGAATGAAAATAAACAGGGATTAGCACTAGACCAATATCTCTCTGAAAACAATAGTCTAACAAGGAGCTACCAAGAAAGAAATTACACCACCACTAAAATGAGCAGGCAAGCCAGGGGTGAAATGCTCCTGGTTCGGACGAGCTCGGGCGAGTAGGCTCACCGTTCTCCTCGTTCCCCCCCCCCCAACTCAAGCAGCGGCAGGCTCTGTGGGACAACAGGACCTCTCATTTTTCCCACAGCACGGCTTATGCTTGCTACCTCTGCTTGTCTGCATGCAAGTGATGATCTTCTCTGCTTTTCTCGGGATGCTGGTGAGGGCACCATGGATACATAACTTGTTGGGGCTGAGCAGGGAAACTGCTGTTTGAGTGGGGTGGGGTGGGGGCGAGGAGAACAGTGAGATTCAGCGAGTAGGTCAGGTGGATCTGGCTGACTCAGGACTGCTCATAAGCCGCCCCTGCCCCCACCGCTGCCAGAAGTTTGGGTGCCTCGGCTTCAGATCGCTACCTCCCTCCCTCTCTCTCTCTCTCTCACACACACACACACACACACACACACACACACCCCAGAGGTTGGAGAGCTCTCTTGCTCGCTCTCTCTCCAAGCGCCCCATGCACAGCCCATTTGAGGAAAGGGCAAGCAAGGCTGGGCACGTTTGGCTGCAGGAGGAGGCCCAGGTGGAAGGTGGCTTTTTCAGCAGCATCCCCCTCCCCTCTTTGGATTGCCCTGCAAGGGGGAGGTTCTGCCTTTGCAGAAATGGGGTGGGTGGTTTGTACGGAGGATTGGTGGGGGGGGATGCGCAGCCCTCCGGGATGAAGAGCAGGGCAAGAGAAGGCTCCGAGGTTCACCTGGGCAGTCAAGCCAGAGGGAAACTCAAAGTGTTGGGGGCTTCAGAAAGGCAGAATGTGCTTTTGTGCAGCTCCTGGCTTCTGTGACATTCTGTGAAAGACAGAATGTGCTGCTGTTGTGTCAGCATGTGGAGCTCCTGGCTCTAATGGTGAGTGACGTGAATCACGTCAAACTGGCCACGCCTACCCAGTCACATGACCACCAAGCCATGCCCACCAAGTCACACCCACAGAACCGGTAGCAAAAAAATGTAGATTTCACCCCTGAGGCAAGCTATTGTATATGAACAGGCCTCAAACCCCACACTCACCTACATGGATGATTACTTAATAGGGTAATGAAACATCTGCAAGCAAACAACCAAGAGAGCCAAGGACTCCACAGTTCAGCCCTCAGCTGTAGATATTCTTTATTTGGAACCACAAAGTCATCTTGTCCAGCCCTCTGCATCATGCAGAAAAACTGATTTGAATGGAGGTGGATCTCCATTCTCTTCTTAAAAAACTTCAGACAGAGAACTAGCAGCCTCTATACATTGATAGTTCTGCTGCCCTACAATTTTACCAAATTCTACATACCCAGACTTATACAATCAGTAATGAAACCCCTTTAATTTATATTTTGGATATGTTTGGATCTGATTTTTTTTAAAGCCATAAGGCTATTCATTGTTCCTTTTATGATGTTCTCTTTGATGTTGTGTGTAATTATTTAGACTTAAATATTATAGACATCTGGAAGAACATTTA
Source organism: Pituophis catenifer annectens (assembly GCF_029215685.1). NCBI lineage: Eukaryota > Metazoa > Chordata > Lepidosauria > Squamata > Colubridae > Pituophis > Pituophis catenifer. The sequence continues at coordinate 41,204,548 of NW_027256887.1, read as the reverse complement.
ATTTAAAATAAGGTAGTCCCCCAGGCCACATCTATCAAGACCTGGGAAACAGCCAGCCAGGGTAGGGACTAGGTCAGGGGTGTCAAACTCAAGGCCTGGGAGCCCGATCCGACCCACAAGGTGCTTAGATCTGGCCCATGGACTGTCCTAGAAATAGTGAAGGACCAGCCTGCGATGCCTTTGGAGGCCATTGCAGCCAAAAACAGAGCTTATGGGGGGCCATGTGTGGCCCTCCCAGGTTCCGTTTTCACTGGCAGAGGGTTGCAGGAGGCCGTTGCAGCCAAAAATGGTGCTCGGGAGCCCTTTTTCTCTGGCAGAGCACTTGGGCCACCACAGCACTCCTGACATGAGTGATGTCGAGCTGGCCATGCCCATCCTGGCCATGCCCACCCAGCCCCCCAAAGTCAAACACAACCCTGATCTGGCCCTCAATAAAATTGAGTTTGACACCCCTGGACTAGGTGGATCTCAGGGTATGTGGATATAACCTAAGCTTCCTCAGAAGGCTTATGCTATTTTGATTTGACTATCAAAATACTTGATTTACATTACAGGTAGTTCTCGACTTACAACCACAATTGAGCCCAAAATTTCTGTTGTTAAGTGAGACATTTGTTAAATGAGTTTTGCCTCATTTTACAATCTTTCTTATGTCAGTTTTTAAATGAATCACTGCAGTTGATAAGTTAGTAACCCAGGTGTTAAGTGAATCTGGCTTTCCTGTTGACTTTACTTGCCAGAAAGTCACAAAAGGTGATCAAACGACCTTGGGACACAGCAACAGTCATAAGTATGAACCAGTTTCTAAGCATATGAATTTTGATCACATGACGATGGGGATGCTGCAAAGGTCGTAACTGTGAAAAATGGTCATAAGTCACTTTTTCAGTGCTGTTGTAACTTTGGTCACTAAATAAACTGTTGTAAGTTGAGGACTACCTGTACTGGCTTGTTTGCAAATCGAAGAAAGGTATACATGTACATGTGTATATTTCTATGTTGCTAGAGCAAGGAAGTTATTTATGATTGCCTACTTTTGCCTTTCCATCTCATTTCCCAGTATTTTACATTAAATGAAGATTCATAATTCAAAATGCCTAAATTTGAAGTTTTGGCAGGGAAATAGGAAATTGGAAACCCATGCAAAAATCTGAATTGAAGTATTAAAAACCAGTGGAATAAAATATGTTTGTTTACTGTTAAATCAGACATTCACTCATGCCCTGGTTACCTGGTTACAGCATGATTACTGCATAAGCTCTACATAGGCCTGCCTTTGAAGATTACCCAGAAGTTTCATCTGGTCCAGAATGCAGCAGCATAAGCAGTGATGGGTATACCTCTGCTTTGTGAGCTGCACTGATTGCCAGCTTGCTTCCAGTGCTGGATCTCTATGTGGCATTAAGGCAGAACGTAAAGTGAAATTAAATATAAGAGTGAATTAATACGGGGTCAGCCTAGATGACCTCTGAAGGACCCCTTTAACTAGTAAATATAAGAGACAAATGCTGGGTTCAAAAAGTTAAACCGCAAGGTTACGCACTATTCTACAGTTGGAGAGTTCAAGAAGTAAAACCACAAGAAATTAACTAATCATTCTGTTCAGGCAATAATAGGAGGAGGGAGAGAGCCTAACACGTAGGAGGTTTATTTCACATTTCCTGTTTTTTGTTCTATAAAGATACGTGTCTTAAAGAAGGACTTTTGTTCAGGATGTAAATAGAATGCATGTCTGAACCTTTTGGCCAAAATAAAGCTTTTTCTGATTTCGAAATTCATCTCCTTTATTTTTCTGCGACAGCATAGTCCTGATTCCTTGAGGGACCGCTACTACCCAGCCAATTTGATTCTGCAGGATTTGCACCTCCAAGGTTCCTTCAATTAAGCTATACTCTATTGGGCCCCCAGAAAGCATTTTCTTTTTGCAATGTCTCCACATTAGAATCCTCCAAGATCTGGACAGCCCCGACCCTCCTGGTATTTCCAAGGCCCCAAAGACCTGGCTGTCAGGTCAAGTCAGGCCTTTGATAAAGATGTCTGAAACTTCCTTTCAACCTATGCTTGTTTCTTTTGCTTTCATCCAATTTGTTATTCTGCCACCTCACCCTTTTCTGTTTCTTGTTTTTATTGTCACACTATTTAAAAATCATTTGTAAACCATTCAGAATTGTTAGGATTTGGCAGCATATAAATTTAATAATAATCTCTTCAAGATATATTTTCAAACAACTTTACTATATACCATTTGCTACTGATTTTTTTAAAAATATGCCTACTACATTCAGGAGCACTATATGCTACAATTTCCTTTTCTCAGTTTGTAATAAGCTTTGTGACCTATATAAAACTACAGTGACTTTACTAAAGAAAGGGCATTTGCTACATTTTCTAATTTATTATCATCTCCTAATTTAATTAGCATGCTACTTAACCTCATCTTCTTGATAGCTAATGAAGATATATCTAATGGATCTTACTACCTGTAATTCCTACGATCAATTAAATATTGAAAGAGAATTTAATTCTGCTCTACTTAATAACATTCAGTTTAAGCCATTTCTACTATTTCTTGGGGGATAGGGGCTTGCTTTTATTTTAGCTATTATTAAGATTCCAGGCACATATTTTTGCAGGATAGAAATCTAAAGGTAAGAAATACACTTAATTTTAGTTAACTTCAGTGATTACTATTTTGTTTGTTGAATTGTTGGGACATTCTCCTGAATATTTAGCTGGAAAAAAAATGTGAACTGCTAGATTATATGATTTTGCAATTGAAAATTATCTTCATAAAAAATCTAATTCATCAACTCACATTTTCATTTTTCTACATATACAATTGTGTCTAAAGATAGTAAGTTTCTTTAAATGAATCAAAACACAGTTGAGCAATGTCCATTTCTCTTAATATAGCGAGATCACTGGCATATCTGCATTTATGAAGCTCTGAAACTATCAATAAATTTACAATTTTTCCTGTTGGTGATTCCAGATCAATGATGCTCTTTATTATCATAAAGTCCATCTTAATTTGTAATAGAAAGAAACCCCAGTTTCATACTTATCAGGAAGGGACATTTGTATCCAGGAAGAAAGAGGTATGCATGAGGAATTGGATAAATTATAAATGCATCTCTACAAATTAATAGAAATACAAGTTCGGCAAGAAAGGATAGGAACTGCGTGCAGTTATTGGTAATCGTTAAGACAACCTGACTGAGTCCTGGTGTTGTATTGACAATTTTGCAGTTCATTCTGCAATATACCAGAATTCTGAAACAAATCAAGCTCTTATGCAAACATCCACTATTTTCCCAGTAAGGCTAGGCACAGAATAATTTAAACATATGTTGCTTCAAAGGAGAAATCAGACCCTGCAGAGCTTTTTTCTTTTTTTTTGTTACCAGTAGTGAAATGTTAATGGAAATAACTGTCAAGAGAAAGTCTTTCTTTGTAATTTATGGACCTCTTGACTTGAATGAATAGATGAATACCTGATTTTTATATGAAGTATGTGTAGTATACGGATCATTCATTATCATTCAAATGCCTTCAAAAACTTCTGGAAAAGTTTGCTTTCAGTATGCTGTTTTAATAAAATACAATTTGCCATGTTTTTAATTAATGGGACTGGGCTTAATTACATGGGAATGGGGTTAAGCCTATTAATGATTAATGGGTTTAATTAAAAATTAACTTTACATTAGAAAAAACTATGGTTTTTACCACCTTTATTTTATAAAGGTGTTTCCTGATTTTTTTAAAAAAGAAACTGAAGATATATCTAATATATCTTTGAGTTTATTTTGTTTTATTTTGCTTTTTGTAAGGACAGGCTGTAGGAAAAAATAAGTAAGAATAATTCCTATAGCTGACTTCCTGTGGTGACGCCACAGTGGTGTGGGGGAAAGAGAACAGTCACCATTCCTAGATCCCAAATTTTTCATGTTTGGGGACCCCTCGGGGCACGGTGAGCCTGGAGAGCCATGCGGAATAAAGGGGAAGCCTGGAGGGCAGTGAGATGAAAGGTGATCACCCGCTGCAGTGAAGGAAATCCCTATCAACCCAATGCAAAAGTGTCTGTCATCCTGATATGGCGGACCCGAGGCTGTGATGAGCCAGAGAAGCTACGTCAGAAGAGAAGATCTACTGAATAGATGTGACTTTCTATTTGGCAGAAAATCGCAGAGCCATAAAAGTAAGTCCCGATTATCTGGTTAAAAAGGAAGCTCCAGCTGGGTGGAATCCCCTGATGAATTCAACCTGGCAGGAGAAGCAGTGATTCAGCATACTAAAGTTTACCATAAGAATGAAGAGAGGAGAGAGGACATAAACTCCTGAGACAGCGAGATTGAAAGGAGACAAGAAGGTATTCAGACAAGGAATTGGAGGAAAAAAGGAAGAAAAGAGGAGCAGACAAAGAGAGCCGGTGAATCAGAGCGACAGGAAAAGAGAAAAAAGGCAAGAAACAGCGAGAGTGGATTATGGTGGCAAGAAAGGCTTGAGTAGATGGGCATTTGAGATGGAGGTTGGAGGATGAAATCACAGAGAGGGAGCAGAAGGGATCGGTGTTGAATAAGGAGAAAGAAAGGACTAATAATGATTTAATAGACAACAAGACAGTTATGAAGAATTAAGGAGGAGTAAGGAGAAGCAATTCCCTGGACATTGAATGTAACGTTAGCAAGGGACTATTTATTAATTCACCAAGTTACCTAAGAAGACCTAAAAGAAATATTTATACATACTTAACACAAATATATTACTGGTTAATTAAGCAACCTATGAACTAACAACTATAAAAATTATATTTAAAGTGTTTACATTTAAACTATGCTATGCCTGTAATTATATATTTATATATTTATATTTACCTATTTGTTTACATCACTATGCATAACTATATTTATCTGTATTTATATTTATAGTTAACTTTACTTATGTACCAATTAACTGACATACTAATACTTACAGTATTTATACATCTAAATTTATATATATATTGATTTAACTTGTATATTTTCATTGGCCCATATATTGATTAACTTATATAGATTATTTATATTTATAACTATATTATATTTATATTTGTAGTTAAGTTTATATATATATTGAATAACTGGAATACATTGATTAAGAGAAGAGATAAATATTAATAGTAGTATAAGATATTGTGTATTATAAAGGGAGGGGAAAAAAGACATTTGTTAGCAAACAGTTGATGGTAATCTGGGAAAGTATTTATAGAATCCTTGGAGAACAAAGTAGAATATTGAAAGAAATGACTAGCCTTACAACGACAACTTTGAGGACAGGAAAAAAACTGCATCAAACCCAACAATGACGATGGCCTCCCCATCAAATCAAGGGTCAACTGAAGGAATGTTAACAACAGAAAATCCAAATACATACCAAATATGCAAATGATTCAAGCCACCTTGTTAATAATTCAGGAAACAATGGGGAAGTTACAAGAAACAATGTCAATTAATCATGGAGAAATGAAAAGTGATATTCAGAAATTGGACAATAAAGTGGGTTCAATCCAGGAAGCAATTCAGAAAAACGAACAAAAAATAAAAATGGTGGAAACTAAAATGGAACAAATGGTAAAAAATTGGAATTGATTGAGCAAAAAATGATGGCATTGAATAAGGACCTCAAGGATTCATTAATCCACCTAGAAATGGACCGATCATCTTTCTAAATGTGACAGAGGCCAAAGAAGATGACCTAGGACAGATAATGGCAGAACTAATTGCAGAAACACTTCAAAAAGATAAACAAGAAATTTTGAATGAGTTGGATGAAGTGTATAGAATTCAAACCAACTACGCTAGATGCCATAGACTGCCCAGAGAGCTACATGTACAATTTGCTCGAAAGAAGTTCAGGGATATCATTTACAAAATTACCCGTGAAGAACCAATGGTGTATAAAGATAGGGAAATCATTACCCTGATACAAATTCCCAGAAGAGTATGAGAGCAACGAAGAGACTATCTTTTTTTGGCCACACAACTGAATAAGTGGAATATACTATTTAGGTGGATTTGCCCGGAAGGAATGCTTATCTCCTGGCAGGGCAAAAAGATTAAAATTGACAATTTAGATAAAGCACAGGAACTACATGATCAATTGATGGGAACAGAAGCAGATTATAGTAGCAGGGAGTAGCTGAAGACCGCAAGCCAAGAAGAAGAACAACAACAGGAAGCCAAAGGAGAAGACAGGGAAGAAAGACGTAAAGAAAAAAAAAGAACACCAAGAAGAAGGAGGCATTAGAACAAGAACACAAAGAGTTACAAGGACCAATAGGAATCAGAAACCAGTAGACAAATAGGAGAATGGAAAAATTGAAATTACTATCAATTAATGTTAATGGACTAAATACATTGGTGAAAAGGAAACAAATATTTACAAAATTAATTAAACAGGAAGCAGATATTGTGTGTTTCCAAGAGATACATATTAAAAAGCAAGATGAAATTTTTTTAGAATGTAATAAATTAGGAAAACTCCACACAGCACTGGTGGGAAAAAAGAAAAGAGGGGTGATGGTATATATTAAAGAAGTTAATGATGGAAGTAACAATAGGGCAAACAATGTTGTTGGTAATCATCTATGCACCTAATAAAAACCAGGGGGAGTACTACAAGAAAGTTCATGAAAAGATTATCAAGATAGGTCAAGGGAATGTATGTATTGTGGGTGATTATAATGGGGTAGTGGACATCAAAAAAGATTACACCAGTGATAAAAACAATAAGAAAAAAAGAAATACATTACCAAAAACCTTTTTTAAGGTGATAGATGAATTGAATTTGACAGATATGTGGAGAAGCTTGCACCCAAAAGAAAATAAATACACGTTTTATTCCAACCCCCATAAATCTTGGTCAAGGGTTGACATGGTATGGACAAATGAGGAAGTAGGCAAAGGGATAGAGAAGATAGTGATTTTCCCCTAATACATGGGTAGATCATACCCATTGAAATAACATGAAGAGGCCAAAGAAAAAAGATGAAAAGATGAACATTAAACCCCCAGATTTTAAAAGAGAAGGAATATATTGAAAGGATTACAAAAGAATTGACACTATTTTTTAAAGAAAATAAAAAACAACATACTTCACTATCAAACTGATGGGATACCATGAAAGCATACATAAGAGGGATAATGATAGCATACATGGCAAAGAAGCTTCAAAAAAAATCAGGGAATGAACAAATTAAAGAAACATTGACTTTAGCTAAACATAAATTAAATATATTAGAACAAGATGACATTGCAAGAAATTTAAAATTTACTAAACAAAACTTCTTTGAACATGCCAACAAGCCAGGGAGATGGCTAGCTTATAAACTGAAAAAAGAAAAAGAAGGAAGGATAATACAGCAGTTATATGACAAAACAATGAGGAAGAGAAAAAGATGATCACACAAAAATACTTTGAAAATCTCTATAAACAGGAAGAAACAGCAAAGGATAAATAATTATTTGAATGGGGAAGGTATGGCACCATTAGAGGAAGAAAAAAGAGTAATGTTAAATACAGAAATAATGTTAATAGAGCTGAAAGAGGCAATTCAGAAACAAAAGAACAATAAGACCCCGGGGCCAGATGGCCTTCCAGGGGAAATTTACAAAAATATGGGTGAGTTAATAGAACCACTACTACTGGAAATATGTAATGAAGCATTGAGGGAAGCGAAATTACCGGAATCGTGGAGGGAGGCATATATCATCTTGACACCAAAAGAGGGCGCAGACAAGAACCAAATTAGAAATTATAGGCCAATCTCACTCCTAAATGCCGACTACAAAATATATATGAACATTATAGCAGAAAGGTTGAAAAAATTATTAAACAAAATATACACCCTGACCAGAATGGATTTTTACCGACAAGGCAAATAAGAGATAATACAAGAACTGTAGTAAATATATTGGAACAAGTGGTGCTTGTTTTTCGGGATGCTCAAAAGGCATTCAATAATTTAAACTGGTAATTTATGATTCATCAAATTAGTAATATGAATTTGGAGATAAATTTGAAAATATGATAGAAGCAATTTATACCACTCAGAAGGCTAGTATAATATTAAATGGGGACACCACAAAAGCATTTCAAATAACAAAGGGAGTATGTCAGGGATGCCAAAGGATGCCACCTTTACTCTTTATTCTGACATTATTCTGACATTTATTCTGACATTAGAAATATTATTAATTAGAATTAGAGTGAACCAAGATATCAAAGGAACGAGAATTAAAAAGAAAGAGTATAAAGTACAGGCCTTCACTGATGACTTGGTATTTTTTATTGAGGAGCCATTGGAAACAGGCCCTATCTTAGTACAAGAAATAGAAAAATATGGAGAAGTATCGGGCCTCAAAATTAACAAAAGAAAAGACTAAAATGTTAGTTAAAAATTTAACAATGAACCAGAAAAGAGATTTAAAGAGGGAAATGGGATTACAAATCACTAAGAAGATTAAATACTTAGGAATCTGGTTAAGGGCAAGGTGCTCTTCAATAAAAGATGATAATTACATAGAATTATTTCAAAAAATAAAGAAGGATTTGGAAAGGTGGGGGACATTACAATTATATTTATTAGGAAGAATAGCGACTATCAAAATGAATATTTTACCTAAATTACTTTCTTTATTCCAACCAATCCCTATAAAATTGGATAAGAAGTTTTTTACAGATCTAAACAAAATAATTACAAAATTTGTCTTGTCAGGTAGAAAGGCATGGATAAAATTAGTCTCACTTCAGGATAGTAGGAGTAGAGGTGGCTTTGGACTCCTGGCATGGGAACTCTATTATAAGGCAGCAATATTAGTATGGATTAGAGATTGGATAAATTTTAAAAAATTGGAGAATTTTAACATTGGAAGGGCATGATTTACAAAAGGGGTGGCACGCCTTTTTGTGGGACATGGGAAATAAGACACATTCATATTTTCATAGACATAAAATAAGGGATGCGCTGTTACAAACAGACATAAAGAAAAAACACTACATGAAGATTCCCGATTGGGAATGGAGGCAAATGATTGATCCCAATACACAAAAAGTAGGCAAAGTGCTCAGATACAATGAAATTTTAGACAACCAAGGGAAACTCAAAAACAACCAGGAATTAAAAGAACAGGGAATATTTATAGATTGGTGGCCATGCTTACAGTTACAATCTAGATATAAAAAGGATGCAGAAGAATATGGATTTGATATAGAACAACAACAATTAGATAAACTGTTGGTAGGTCCCGAGGGAAAACTAATAACCAAAATATATAATTATTTACTAAATTTTGATAGGGCAGAGGAAGTGGTGAAAGAACCCATGATCACCAGGGCTAAAAACGTAGGACACAATATAGAATTAGAAGACTGGGATAAAATCTGAAATAAAAATTATACAATAACTAAATCCATGGCCTATAAGGAAAACCAATATAAGATGTTTTATCGTTGGCATTTAGCGCCAGCAAGGCTGGCCAAGATGTATCCAAATTTAAATCCAAAATGTTGGAAATGTAAACAAGGACAAGCTACCTTCTTTCACTCATGGTGGTCATGCCCAGAAGTGAAAATATATTGGACAAAGATACAGAAATGGCTGCAGGATATAACTAAGTGTCAAATAGAACTTAAACTGGAATTGTTTCTTCTGGGGATATTTAGGGCAAAATGTAATAAAAAGCTAAAATATTTGATGTTACATATATTATATTATCCGTACCAATTGGGTTTAATGCCTGGACACAGCATGGAGATGGCATTGGTCGCACTGGTGGATGATCTCTGGAGGGTTTGGGACAGAGGTCATTCCTCTATTCTGGTCCTATTAGAACTTTTGGCGGCTTTCGATACCATCGATCATGGTATCCTGCTGCGGCGCCTCCAGGGGTTGGGAGTGGGAGGCACCATTTTACGGTGGTTCTCCTCTTACCTCTCGGGTTGGACACAAGCTGTGTTGGCAGGAGGGCAGAGATCGACCATGAGGCCCCTCAAGTGTGGGGTGCCTCAGGGGTCAGTTCTATCACCCCTTCTGTTCAACATTTATATGAAAAAGCTGGGGTAGATCATCCGTGGTTTCGGGGTGGGGTATCATCAGTATGCTGATGATACCCAGCTTTCTATATCCACCCTGAACCAGCCCAGTGATGCCCTCGACGTGATGTCCCAGTGCCTGGAAGCGGTACGGATCTGGATGGGGAGGAACAGGCTTCGGCTCAACCCTGCCAAGACTGAGTGGCTGTGGATACCGGCATCTCGGTTCGAAGGTGAGATTCCATCGCTGACTATAGGGGGTGAAATTTTGCCCCCTGTAGACAGGGTGCGCAACTTGGGTGTCCTCCTGGATTCACGGTTGAGTTTAGAAGATCATATAACAATCGTGACCAGGGGGACATATGCCCAAATTCGTCTGGTCCACCAGTTGCGCCCCTATTTGGACCGAGATGCCCTATGCACAGTTACTCATGCGCTAGTTACCTTCCGCGTTGACTACTGTAATACTCTCTACATGGGGCTGCCCTTGAGGACCACTCGGAGGCTTCAACTGGTACAGAATGTGGCCGCACGGGTTGTGATGGGAGAATCCCAATATTCCCATGTTACACCCCTCCTGTGCAACTTGCATTGGTTGCCGGTTGCCCTCCGGGTGAGATTCAAGGTGCTGGTGATGACCTATAAAGCCTTACATGGCTTAGGCCCAGGATATTTGGTGGACCATCTGCTGCCAGTAAAAGCTGCCCATCGTCCGGTACGTTCTCACAGGGAGGGCCTGCTCTGGGTGCCGTCAGCTAGACAGTGTCGGCTGGTGACCCCTAGGGGTAGAGCCTTCTCTGAGGGCGTGCCTACCCTTTGGAATCGACTCCCCCTGGGGCTCCGGTTGGCTCCTGACCTTCGCACCTTCCGCTGCGAATTAAAAACATGGTTGTTCACATCGCCCAGCCTGGACTGAGAGGGTTTTTAGATTTTGGGGGTTTTAATATAAATTATGTACGTACATTATGTATTTTATAATTTTAACTGGTTGTTTTATTGTTGTGAGCCGCCCTGAGTCCTCGGAGATAGGGCGGCATATAAATTTTATTAATAATAAATAAATAAATAAATAAATAAATAAATAAATAAATATTAACAGCGCCAATAATTGCTTTTGCGCAGTATTGGAAGAAAGATAGTATACCGCCAGAGGGATTAGTTATTCAAAAATTATTTGATTGCGCGGAAATGGATATACTCACATTAGAGTTAAAGGGAAAGGATGACTTGGAATATTATGTGGTGAAATAAAGGACTCACTGATCAACCAAATCATAGCATTGCCGATCCTGAGAATTTGGCTTCTGCATCAAATGAAGGATCACAATTACTGTCTCCTACATTCTCTGTCGTTTCCTCCTTCTTTTGCCCTCAATCGTTCCCAGCATTAGGCTCTTTTCCAGTGAGTCCTTCCTTCTCATTACGTGGCCAAAATATTTGTGTTTCATCTTCAGGATCTGGCCTTCTAAAGAGCAGTAAGGGTTGATCTCCTCTAGGACTGACTGGTTTGATCGCCTTGCAGTCCAAGGGACTCGCAGGAGTCTTCTCCAGCACCATAGTTCAAGGGCCTCAATTCTTTGACGCTCAGCCTTCCTTATGGTCCAACTTTCACAACCATACATTGCAAAAACCATAGCCTTGACTATATGCACCTTTGTTGGCAGGGTGATGTCTCTGCTTTTTAACTTTGCTATAGTTTTCCTCCCTAGGAGCAAACGTCTTTTAATTTCTTCCACTAGCTTTGTTGCTCAGATTTCCTAAGGCCCATTTGACTTCGCATTCCAGGATGTCTGGCTCGAAGTCTGTGGCCACCCCATTGTGGTTATCAGGGACATTAAGCTCCTTCTTCTATAGTTCTTCTGTGTAATTTTGCCACTTCTTCTTAATCTATTCTGCCTCTCTTAGGTTCCTGCCATTTTGGTCTTTTATCATGTCAATTTTTGCATTCCCTTCATATCTCCAATTTTCTTGAAGAGATCTCTGGTCCTCCCTATTCTATTGTTTTCTTTGCACTGTTCATTTAAGAAGGCATTCTTATCTCTTCTAGATATTCTCTGGAATTCTTCTTTTAATTGGGTATATCTTTCTTTTTCTCCCTTGCCTTTTGCCTCCCTTCTTTCCTCAGCTATTTGTAAGGCTTCCTCAGGCAGCCATTTTGCTTTCTTGCATTTCTTTTTCTTTGGGATGGTTTTAATTGCTACCTCTTGTACAATGTTGCGAACCCCTTCCATAGTTCTTCAGGCACTCTGTCTATCAGATCTAATTCCTTAAATCTATTTGTCACCTCTACTGTATATTCATCAGGGATATGATTTAGTTCATACCTGAGTGGCCTAGTGCTTTTCCCTACTTTCTTCAATTTAAGCCTAAATTTTGCAACGAGAAGCTCATGATCTGAGCCACAGTCAGCTCCTGGTCTTGTTTTTACTGACTGTATAGAGCTTCTCCATCTTTGGCTGCAGAGCACATAGTTAATCTGATTTCTGTGTTGACCATCTGGTGATCTCCATGTGTAGAGTCATCTCTTGGGTTGTTGGAAAAGAGTCTATTTGCTATGACCATTGTATTCTCTTGACAAAATTCTACCAGCCTGTGCCCTGCTTCATTTTGTATTCCAAGGCCAAACTTGCCTGTTATTCTTTATCTTTTGACTTGCTTATCTTTTGGCTTCCTACTTTAGCATTCCAATTCCCCATGATGATAAGGACATTATTTTTTGGTGTTAATTCTAGAAGGTGTTGTATGTCTTCATAGAACCGGTCAACTTCAGGTTCTTCAGCACCAGTGGTTGGGGCATAGACTTGGACTATTGTATGTTGAATGGTTTGCCTTGGATTCGAACTGAGATCATTCTGTCATTTTGGGGATTGTATCCCAGTACTGCTTTTCCTATTCTTTTATTGACTATGACAACTACTCCATTTCTTCTGAGGGATTCTTGCCCGCAGTAGTATACCTGATGTTCATCTGAATTAAATTCACCTATTCCTGTCCATTGCAGTTTGTTGATTCCTAAGATGCTGATGTTCAGTCTTGTCATCTCTTGTTTGACCATGTCCAGCTTGCCTTGATTCATGGATCTTACATTCCAGGTTCCTATGGAGTATAGATCTTTACAGCATCGGACTTTCCTTTGACCACCAGATGCATCCATAGCTGAGCATCCTTTCGGCTTTGGCCGAGTCACTTCACTCTTTCTGGCGCTACTAGTACCAGCCCTCTGCTCTTCCCCAGCAGCCTATTGGACACCTCCTGACCTGAGGGACTCATCTTCCAGCGTCAAATCTTTTTTCCTTTTGGTACTGTCCATGGGGTTTTCATGGCAAAGATACTGGAGTGGGTTGCCATTTCCTTCTCCAGTGGATCATGTTTTGTCAGAACTCTCTGCTATGTCCTGTCCGTCTTGGGTAGCCCTGCAAGGCATAGCTCATAGCTTCATTGTGCTGCGCAATGTCATCTGGTTCAGTTCCAATCTGGAGAAAGGCACTGGAAATAAAATGGAGGCTGGAGGCTGTTTGGAGGCTTCCATTTATTGATGAAGCAAAACCACCAACCACATGTGATTTTGGGACAGCTGACAAAATGGAGTAGAGAGGGGTGGATTTTTATACCTTCTTTTGGGCTTTGTATTTGAGCTTCCTGTTCCTGTTCAAGAACATGTCTTTTAACATTCTGTTGGCTGTTGTCAGATTCCTATGGGGTCATGGCTGGCTCTATAGGCAAAAGGGAAAATGCAAATCCTAGGTGTTTGTCTGAGTTAATTTTGTCAACCTTTTGTTTGTTGCTTATCTGAGTTTCTGTCCTGACCCAGTCTTTCTGAATGGATTACCAAATCTGCATTTCTAAAAGCTGGCCTCCTCAATTTCTGCTTGGGGCAGGAAAACAGGCTGGTTTCTGCCTCCCTTGAGATTTTTTTTTTATTTCTCCTTTAGGGGAAATATTCTATTCTATCTTGCCTTTTTAATATTTCCCAAAATATTTCATTCTTCTAGGAGGGGGGGCGGTTCCCACACAGCATATAAAAGTTGGTCTGTAAACTTCTTAAATAAGGTCTACTCTTCCCTTTTTTTGCTCTCTTTCAGACTGGGAGATATAAATAAAATATACAACAAAAACAAACACAGATTTATAGCTCTTTTTCATGTTTGTTGTTTATAGAATTATGAAAACATTCAGAGCCTTCCAGGAACACTTAAAGAGAAAAGATGTATGTGTGCATTACACATGCATTTTAAAATCAATGGGTGACATGACAACAGAATATTGAAGTTAAGCAGAAAGTGGCAATAGTAGTGATTAAACCACTCCAGTGTTTAATTGAAATCTGACAAATTACTTATCACCTATATATTTATTCTCTCTGATTACCTGTAAAATAACTAATAGGACGTCTGCTTTACAGATTATTCTCATCAGTGAAATCCACCATCATGTCTCATTCAGGATGCCTTCTTCTTTTAATTGTTGATAGTGACAGAGAGATTTTTACTGTTGTTGTTTGTTTCTTACATAGCCATCCATCTAAAGCTTTTTGGAAGCAGGGTGACTATGGCATGATGGTAGAAAAGATGATATAATGCCCATGGTTCTTATACACACAAGACAACTATCTGGTAATTTAATGGAAAAACTGCATTTCAATCGAAAGAAATTCATTTTATTTTTTGCAGTTTTGCATAGCAAAACTGTTTCATTTATCCCTATTGCCTCTAGTGAGGGAAGTTATTAATATTTAAATTTAAAATTTAAATTTTACAGAAAGGGAATGGAACCCAAGAATAAATATAATAGTTTCAACAGATTAACTTTATTCTATGCCATTGTTAGGCTATAATTTGCTAATTGTTTTTGATGTGTAATAGATTGTATACTAATGTAAATGAATTAATTAAAACATATTCAGAGTTAATCCATTTTAAAAGCTCTTAATTTTTTTGCTGAGCTATGGATGGAATCTTTTTATTTTTAATCTAATAAAAGTCTAGGCGTACCTCAAATTGTTATTTTGATGATTATTCATCTAAAAGTATCCTGGCAGGAAGCTCCCAATGGACATCTTGTTATAACTTTATCAGAAACAGTAATTTTATATACATTTGGCTTAAATCATGTTTCTTTGAGCAATCAGATGCAGATAACCTTGTTCTAACACAACTGTCCTAACATAAGGCATTCTGATAGTTGATTTCCATACATCTGGAGCATATTAGGTTGGACAAATTAAAAACAACAGAAGGAAAAAATGGTATTGTTTCGGGAAACCTTCATTTTGGTTTTTGAATGCAGCCAGTTAAGACGCTATCTTATACTGAATAAGATCTTGTAATGTACATATTAGCTGGCAGCAATTTTTCAAGTTCTTCTTCCAAATTTATTTGAAGATGCTGAAAATTAAACCTGGAAACTTCTGCATTCAAAGCAGATGCTCTGCAAAAGAGCTATGACTCTTCTCCAATAAGTGATTAAATAGTAATTTAGGAAGTGAAGTCTATTTGCCTATAGAGGTCAAGCAGTAGAAAAGCTTAATTTGCTTGACTCTGCATATCAAGCTGATTTTGAAAGTTGGAGAAATGGAACTAATACAGGTAGTCTTTGACTTACAACTATAATTGGGACCATAATTTTCATCATGTTGTTGTTATTGTAAGTTGGACCCAATTTTATAACAATTTTTATGGTAGTTGTTAATGCAAATCAGGTTCTCCAATAGGTGTATTTTGCCAGAAATCAGCAAAAAAAGTGTGACCTTTTGACCATGTGACCATATATTTGGTTGCCAAGTATATGAATTACAATCAAGTGACTGTGGGGATGGTGCAAAGGTCATACATGTGAATACAGGTTGTAAGTACTCAACTACTCTTTCCAAGGCTGCCATAACTTTGAACTGTTGCTAAATTAATGGTCATAAGTGGAGAACTATCTCTAAAGATATTAGAAAAAATATATCTGGAAAATTTAATTGGGTTAGGGTAAAGCATTCACAATTAATATCAATTAAATTTAATGATGTAAACATTTCTATTTTAAAAACAACTTCAACACATAGCATTATCTGTGTGCTTCACATAGAGCAGTGGAATATTCATTTTTGTTTTGTACAATCAATTGTTCTTCCTTTGTTATGGCTGATGTCCCATTTGTTCTCCTTGCATAAAACCTTATTTGTATGCAAATGTTCATTCTCTGAGATGTTTGTGTTCCATTCCACTGCTTTTCCTTTGTTATATTTGGTATGGGGATGATATTGACCATTAGGAATCCTTGGGCCTTCTGAAAAAAGCTATTTATATTCTCAGTTCCATTAGTATTTAAGTGCTTAGAAGATCAAGATGAACTGTAAAATGCTTCCCAGTTTCTTACCTTAGCGACAACAGAATATAAACTTTTCCTTTGCAGAATAGTAATCTGTGTGTGAGGGAGAAAAATGAATATGAGGACTGATATGCACAACAGCAAACATAGTAATAGGTTTGTGTTTTATACACACACATACACACACACACACACATAATATAATATAATTATATATATATAAATATATATACACTTCTTTCTTTCTTTCTTTCTTTCTTTCTTTCTTTCTTTCTTTCTTTCCTTCCTTCCTTCCTTCCTTCCTTCCTTCTTTCTTTCTTTCTTTCTTTCTTTTACTTTCTTTTTCTTTTCTTTCTTTCTTTCTTTTCCATACGTACATCTACTGATTAGCCTACCTAATCTTGAAGACTGAAAAACTCTCTATTGTGAGGCTACAAAGTTTCATTCCAAATTTTCTTTTACATTAGATTCTGATTTCAAGAGACTAATTTTAGCTCTTGAGTTGTTTGAGGGCCATTTTACTCCCATTTTCTACATACTATTTTTTACTTATTTTATGTGTAAAAATAATTTGATTTTTATAAGTAACTCAAGGTGTCAAACATACCTATATGTCCTCATCCTATTTTCCCCACAACAACAGTCCTGTGAGGTGAGTTGGGCTGAGAGAGAATTACTTGCCGAAAATCACCCAGCTGGCTTTTATGTCTAAGACAGGACTGGAATTCAGTCTCTGGTTTCTTGTCTGGTACCTTAATTTTTCCATTTAAAGAACATGTGCTACATATGCACATAACAGAGCATGGTTATCAGAAATACATTATGTTCAGATCTGATAATTAATTTGGGTAACAAAATATTGCTTTCAAGAGAGTCTAACTGGGTAATCTGATTTGATACCCTTCACTAAATTGCATCCTTTATTCTCCCAGTTTGGCTCAAGATATGATCTTGGTTTATAGTGGTTAGAAATCGCTCATTCCTTCAGAATGAGACAAGGTAATCTCAGATACATGGGTTTAGAGTAAACAAAGAAATATTCAAAGTACAAATAACAATAACAAGAAGAGGACTACATATTTTGTCCACATAAATAGTATATGAGGTGATGGATCAAGTATAATTATATGGATCATGGGGTACAGGTGTGCTTGCTGATCACGTACCTGGCTCCCTGCCATGTGGCAGTGGCTCTGCCCGAACTGCTCAACATTATAGCCGGGGTGGCGGTTGATACCCCGAGGCTTATAGTCATGGGGGATTTTAACCTGCCATCCATCGGTGAAGCGTCTGAGGCAGTGCGGGAGTTCATGGCTTCCAGGACGGCTATGGACCTGACCCAGTTAGTGCATGGCCCTACTCACATGGGGGGAAACACTCTGGACTTGGTTTTTGTCTCTGGTCAGTGGTTGAATGATCTCGATATTGGGGATATAGTGACTGAACCTTTGTCACGGTCGGATCATTCCCTCCTTCGCCTTGACCTTTGAACTGCTACACCCTGCCACAGGGAGGTGGAACTGACGAGGTGGTTCCGCCTCAGGCGCCTGATGGACCCGGATCGGTTCCAGATGGAGCTTGGGCCGTTTCCTGAGGCTCTGGCTCATGGCTCGACTGAAGACCTGGTGGCCGCCTGGGATAGGGTGGCTGCTGGAGCTTTGGATCGGGTCGTGCCTTTGCGGCCTCTGACTCGGCGCTGATCTCGCTTGGCTCCTTGGTTCACCGAGGAGCTGAGGGAGATGAAGCGCCGGAAAAGACGCCTGGAGAGTGGTTGGAGGTCCAGCCGGTCTGAATCTGACCGAACACTGGTAAGGTCTTATATTAAGACTTACCTTGTGGCGATAAAAGCAGCAAAATGTAACTATTTTGCCGCTCTTATTGTGTCATCAGATAACCGCCCGGCCACCCTGTTTAGGGTGACCCGCTCCCTGCTCCTTCAGGAAGCGCGGGAGGACCCCTTGGAGGGTAGAGCCGAGGACTTTGTACAGTATCTGTATGATAAAATCGCTCAGATTCAGGAACATCTGGATTCTGACGGGGTAGATTCAGGGGGGAGGATGGAGGCAGGTCTTGAGAATATTATCTGGGAAGAGTTTGATTCTGTGACTCCCGAAGACAGGATACTGAGTAGACTGAATGCTGCCACATGTTTATTGGGCCTGTGTCCCTCCTGGTTGGTGCTGGCCTCTCGGGAGGTTACACGAGACTGGCTCCAGGGGATTATAAATGCTTCTCTGAGTGAGGGTGTCTTTCCCTCCACCTTGAAAGAGGCGGTGGTGAGACCTCTCCTCAAGAAGCCTTCCCTGGACCTGGCAGTATTGGCAAATTACCGTCCAGTCTCCAACCTTCGCTTTGTTGCGAAGGTTGTTGAGAGTGTGGTAGCACGACAGCTCCCTCAGTACCTGGATGAATCGGTTTATCTGGATCCGTTCCAGTCGGGCTTCAGGCCTGGGTACAGCACGGAAATGGCATTGGTTGCATTGGTTGATGATCTCTGGAGGCTCGGGATAGGGGTTGCTCCTCTGTCCTGGTCCTATTAGACCTCTCAGCGGCTTTTGATACCATCGACCATGGTATCATGCTGCACTGGCTGGAAGAGCTAGCAGTGGGAGGCACCGTGTTGCAGTGGTTCTCCTCCTTCCTCTCCGACTGGTCGCAGTCAGTGTTGGCAGGGGGGCAGAGGTCGACCCCAAGGCCTCTTGTATGTGGGGTGCCACAAGGGTCGGTCCTCTCGCCCCTTCTGTTCAACATTTATGTGAAGCCGCTGGGTGAGATCATCCGTGGTTTCGGGGTGAAGTACCACCAGTACGCTGATGACACCCAGCTGTACATTTCGACCCCGGACCACCCCAATGATGCCCTTGTAGTGATGTCCCGGTGCCTGGAGGCTGTACGGATCTGGATGGGGAGGAACAGACTCAGGCTCAACCCATCCAAGACCGAGTGGCTGTGGTTTCCGACATCCCGATATAGTCAGTTGGTGCCATCACTGACTATTGGGGGCAAGTCATTGGCCCCCACAGAGAGGGCTCGCAACTTGGGGGTCCTCCTGGACTCACAGCTGTCTTTAGAAGAGCACTTGATGGCTGTGGCCGGGAGGGCGTTTTATCAGGTTCGCCTGATTCGCCAGTTGCGTCCCTTTCTGGATCGGGACTCATTAAATAAATAGAGCTGGGTCAACGGCAAGGTCAGGGTGGCGAAGCCCGGGATGAAGGTCCGATAGTAGTTGGCGAATCCCAACAGACGCTGATCATCCTTCACCCGACGCAGGGGTTCCCAACTGCGCAAGGCCTCCACCTTGCGCGGGTCCATCGCGATGCCCTTGGGGGTGATGATGTGCCCGAGGAACTCTATGGAAGTCTGGAAGAAGTAGCATTTCTCCAACTTCGCATAGAGCTGGTGCTCCCGCAAGCGCTGCAGGACCTGGCGGACATGCTGGAGGTGACTTTCCGGGGTCCGGGAATAGATCAAAATGACATCCAAGTAGATCATCACGAACCGATCCAGCATGTCCCGGAACACGTCGTTCATCAAGTGCTGGAAGACCGCGGGGGCGTTGGTCAACCTGAATGGCATGACGGTATACTCGAAGTGTCCGTACCGAGTGCCAAACGCCGTCTTCCACTTGTCCCCCTCTCGCTTCGCACCAGGTTGTAGGCCCCTTGGAGATCGAGCTTAGTGAAGATCGAGGCCTCCCACAACCTCTCCATCAGCTCCGGGATCAGCGGCAGGGGGTAACGATTTCACACTGTGATGGCATTCAAGCGCCGGTAGTAGCAACACAGGCGTAAGTCCCCCGTCTTCTTTTTAACGAAGAGGACTGGGGCCGAGAGCGGGGAGGTCGAAGGCCGGATGAACCCACGGGCCAGGTTCTTTTCCAGAAAGTCCCGTAAGTCGGCCAGCTCGGGCTCCGACATGGAGTACAGGCGTCCTGAGGGCAGGGGCACATTGGGCATCAGGTCCACCGCGCAGTCATAGGGTCGATGCGGGGGCAAACGGTCCGCCTCCTTCTCGCTGAACACGTTGGCAAAGGGCATCAGCTCCGGAGGCAAGGAGACGTTCGGGGCAGAGACGTCCTGGCCGGCACAGGTGTGGCGAAGGTGGTCGACACACTGCAGGCTCGGGAACGAGATGGCGTTTCTCGACCATGCCACCTGAGGGTCGTGCGCCCGAAGCCAGGCCATCCCCAGGACCAAGGGAAAGTGCAGATCCACCGTTATGTAAAACTGGATCGCCTCCTCGTGGTTCCCTATGGCGAGGTGCAAGGGCTGGGTAGCGAATTTGATGGGCCCCGCCACGAGTTCCCACCCATCGATAGTCTCGACCCTCAATGGAGGGTCCACTGGAACCAAGGGGACTTTGTAATGGGCCACAAAGGCCTGGTCCATAAAGTTCGTGGTGGCCCCTGAGTCCACCAGCGCGTGCGCCTGGAGCCCCTCCGACCGGTTAGCCAACAACACCCGGGTGTTCAAAATCAGGTGCCGAGGGGGCTCACAGTCCACAGCCGCCGACTCCGGCGGGGCATGGTCACGTGCCTGACCCAGAGTTTCCCCTAGGCCAGGCCTGGCCCGTTTCCCGGCTGGTCACGCTGAGACTCCGGAACAGTCTTGAACGGTCCACTCCGCTTCCGGGGACATGAGGCGGCAAAATGTCCAGCCTCACCGCAATAGAGGCACAACCCCCCTTGGAGTCTCCGCATCCGCTCCTGGGCCGTCAGTTGAGGTCTGGCTGCTCCGAGCTCCATGGGCTCCTCAGCCGTCACCACAAAACGCGGTGCGGTCCGGAGCGCTGTCGGTGCGAAACGCGGGGGTGCCGACGCTGTCGGTGGTTCTGGAAGAGCCCGACGGGGCCGTCGCCGTTGCAGGCGGGCGTCGATGCGCAGGCATTGGGTCACCAGTGCGTCGAGGGTCTGTGGCGCCTCCACACGAACCAGCTCATCCTGCATCTCGTCGGAGAGGCCGTCCTGGAAGGCATCCATCAGCGCCACCTCATTCCAAGCCGAATCCTGGCCTAGCAGTCGGAACTCTGCAATATAGTCCTGCAGGGGGCGCTTGCCTTGGCAGAGGTCCTTGATGCGCCTCGCTGCCGTCTGCACCCGGAGGGGGTCCTCAAACATGGTGCGCAGGTGTTGCAAAAAGCCCTAATAGTTCAGGAGCAAGGGGCTATCTTGCAGCAACAGGGGCGTGGCCCATCGGGCGGCAGTGCCAGAGAGGGAGCTGATAACAAATGCCACCCGAGCCCGGTCATCCGGAAAATCCTCCGGCCTCATCGCCATGAACAGTTGGCATTGCCCCAAGAAGGCCGGGAACATCTCCTGCTGCCCAGAAAACCTATCTGGCACATTCACTGGGCATCTCGGACGGGGAGGGGGAGGAGGGGGAGCTGCAGGAGCATTTCCCAAAGAAGTTGGGCAGTTAGCTGTGCTACTTGCTGTTGCAGAAGCTGATTGGCCTCCAGCATCTGCTGTAACTGCTGCTGCAGCTGTTGGTCCATCGTGGGTTAACGATGGAGTATGTGGTGACGAACAAGATGATCTGTCCCCGTCCACACACACACACAAACACAGCCAGCCGAGGGTTAAGGAAGCACTTGGCACACACCCAGGTCTTTATCTCCAACTTGGCAGCGATATACACACCGTCTGCCAAGTGCTTTATTTCCACAGAAACAGAAAGATAATATACTCAGTGTACAAGAGTCCAACAAAAATAAATATTCCTCTCAGCAGTTTCGGACGAGGCTTTAGTGACTATCCAAGGTTTATTTTTGTTTGTCACAGGGATCACTGGCCACCACCCTCTATTATATAGTCTCTGGGGTGTGGTCCAGTGACTCAGTTCTAATCCCTAGCACGCCTCCTGAGCTGCTGCAATCGTTTTATCACGCGTCCAGGAATGATGTCTCTCCTTCACTCTCATCCGAGACACTGTCTCCCTGCTAATCTCCTCTCCCTCAGCCGGCACCTGAGACAGTGCCAGAGGGGAGGGGCCTGGAGAGGGAGGCCTGGCTGACTCCTCTTCCTCATGCTCGGAGCTTTCTTCCTCCGATGGGATAGGCTCAGAGGGCAGGGCCACAACAGGACTACTGCAATGGTCTCTACATGGAGCTCCCCTTGAGGAGCACCCGGAGGCTCCAGCTGGTCCAGAATGCGGCTGTGCGGGTGGTTATGGGAGCGACGGGGCGCTCCTATGTGACCCCCCTCCTGCGCGAGCTGCACTGGCTCCCGGTGGTCTTCCGGGTGCACTTCAAGGTTTTGGTTACCACATTTAGAGCGCTCCATGGCTTAGGACCGGGGTATCTACGAGACCCCTTTCTGCCACCAGTAGCCTCTCACCGACCAGTACGCTCCCACAGAGAGGGGCTCCTCAGGGTGCCATCGGCCAAACAATGTCGACTGGCAGCCCCCAGGGGGAGAGCCTTCTCTGTGGGGGCACCCGCCATCTGGAACAAGCTTTCCCCAGAGATACGGAGGATCCCGGACCTGCGTGCTTTTCGCCGTGCCATCAAAATATTTCTTTTCCAGCAGGCCGGCCTGGCCTAACCTCTCTTTTAAACTTTTTAAAAAAATTTAAAATTTCTAAATTTTAAATTTGTCTTATGAATTTGGGGTGTTTTAAATTTCGTTCTCTGGGCCAATTATTTAATTGTATTTTAATGGTTTTTTAACATTTGTATTATATGTATTTTATTTCGCTGTTCACCGCCCTGAGTCCTTCGGGAGTAGGGCGGTATACAAATTTAATAAATAAAAATAAATAAAATAAATAAATAATTTGCAAGGGTAGAATGCTGAAAAACTGTATGGAATTAAACAAGAGCTAGGTACATCTTTTTTTTCATTACTGTTACCTTTTATCTAAATTTCACTTGCTTGTCTTTATTTGTCTTTTGAACAAGCACACTGTTGCTTTCTCCAAAACAGCACAAGTATTTGTGTGCATGTAGCTGCACAGGTTAAAAATATATATTCAAAAGAATATATATTTCCATGATAGTCTGTAAAAAAAATTTTGTGGCTTAAACAAAGTAATGGAGTTCATTTCTGTATTTTATGCAAAAACACAAATATAGCCCACTATGAAGCAAATAGTAACTCAAGTTTATCTTTATTGTTAGGGAAGGAAGATGGGGGCTGGGTTAGGTGAAGGAAGGAAAATTGCTCTTTTGAGTAATGTGGGAAAACAACCCCAATGTTGTCTCTTAGTCTATACAAAATAGACTTGCACTTGTACATCTGTTTTAAAAATGCAGTTAATAAATGGGTTGTCTTAGAAATATACAGTTATATTTGGGGAATAAAAATTATGGTGAAAAATAGTTTTACCCAGTGTCACCTTTGTCTTTGGAGAGCGAATAATTCTTATTTCTTGAAGCTAAAAATGAAATCAAGTTACCATTGCTGTTTCCTTCCGATGAGAAAATGCACTATGATGTTCACGCTGCGTCTGGCTTCAAGTTAATAGCATGAAATGGAGAGGATTAAAGTGTAGGTCATACATGTCTCTGGATATATTGGCTCTGTTGGCTTTTTAAAATATGTGATGCCCTCAGAATACATTGTTCATTAAGCTGTCCCTTTAAGTTAGTTAGATTGTGTAGCTAAAGCTATAGAAAGCTTTAAGTTTGTGCCTGCCCGGTGGGGTGGGGGGGGCGGGGGGGCAGGGGCGGGGGGGAGAACTCGTTCGGTGACATCATATCATCACCACTACTGGCTCAGCGGAACCGGGCGGAACCGGGAGGAACCCACCACTGCCAGGAAGGTACTTAGAAGATTCTAGTCCTGTCCTCATGATCTTCTCTCCCTTCCTTTCAGACACTTCTATAAATGTTATTCCACAGCAGGTGTAAGAAATTTTTGGATATCATGGAACAAAAAAATATGCCTCAAAATAAATATTTTAAACAATATTTTAAATATTATTTTGTTTAAAAACAGCAATTAAAACCACAGTTCAGAAACTTTTTGTGTCATGATACTTAGCCCCTTCAAAAAAAGAAAAGAATGAATTTGGTAAAATCCAATTTTTTTTACTACCGTTTCTGTGGGTGTGGCTTGGTGGGTGTGGTGTGGCTTGGTGGGCATAGCTTGGTGAGTGTGGCAGGGGAAGAATACTGCAAAATCTCCATTCCCACCCCACTCTGGGGCCGGCCAGAGGTGGTATTTGCTGGTTCTCCAAACTACTCAAAATTTCCGCTACTGGTTCTCCAGAACCTGTCAGAACCTGCTGGATTTCACCCCTGCTCTTACTGTATGGCATCTCAGGAGCTAAATCACCATTTTGGGGTAAAATAAAAAAGGTAAAGGTTCCCTTCGCACATATGTGCTAGTCGTTCCCGACTCTAGGGGGTGGTGCTCAACCCCGTTTCAAAGCCGAAGAGCCAGTGCTGTCCAAATATGTCTCTGGGGTCATGTGGCCGGCATGACTAAATGCCAAAGGTGCACGGAACACTGTTATCTTCCCACCAAAGGTGGTCCCTATTTTTCTACTTGCATTTTTTATGTGCTTTTGAACTGCTATGTTGACAGAAGCTGGGACAAGTAACGGGAGCTCACCCCATTACATGGCACTAGGGATTCGAACCACTGAACTGCCTATCTTTTGATCAACAACTATTTACCCTTGGGGTAAAATACTTGCTTTTAAACAGGCTAAAGTAAAAGGTAGGTTCTTAATAGCTGACGAACAAATATCAGCTATATATAATATAACCCAATTTATCTAGAGTGTTTGAAATATTTTTAATTTTTTACAAACACTCAAATTTTTCTTGATTGTTACCCGGAATTGTTATTGCAATAGTTATAAATAATAGTACTTTGTGTCCAATTATATGAGATGCTTAGTTGATATAAAACATGTGATATTTTGATGAATAAAATGAATTCCTGACTCTTTGGATAAATGCTTTTTTAAAATTATTTTTGTTTTGTATGCAGCTTTGGATGAATATTATCCAGTTGGATTAATGATGAAGTAAGTGCACCAACCTACTTTTAAATGGGAACTTATTTGTTTTCAGTGTACACATATGCAAGGTCATCATTCTCACTGACACTCTTCCAAATGATTTCTGTTGGAATAAATATCATAACTATACAACTGAGTAGCATAACTGCGACCATTCTTTAGGAAGATCATTTTCTGGTCCTATAAATTTAGATTATTGCCCTGAGACCTCTGCCACTATTGACTAACTTTTAAAACATAATTTACAGACTATTAATTGGAATGTTGGCAGTTTATAGTGTGCTTAGAAAGACTGTACACATCTGCAGTCCAGAGGGAATTAATTAACCAACTAGTATCATTCCACCAAACCTCTGTAAAACAAAACTTAGAAATTATGATTTATATAGAAGGTTGGAAGTGAATATCAGTGTCATTCTCCTTCAGGAGCAAATTATAACTTGTAGAAATGCTTAAGGAAGGACAATAGGAAACCAGTGCTTAGAGATCAGAACTAATAGTTTAGTTGTTCATTACTATACTGTAATTCAGGCCAGGAAGTTCCAACTTTTAATTTATTATACCAGTAACTAAGAATCTGTTTAACTATTGCATTAGGCCTCTGTATACTTGAATCCAAAATTCGGCTTCTTTTAGTTTGATTTAGATATATAGAGTGACATGAGACTCAGAAGGCTCAAGAGTCAGGAAGCTTGACGAAATTTATCCCCAATAAGAATAAAGCTTTTCTATACAACTTTGTATCCTATTAGTAACTAAACCAAACAATATCATTATTTACAAGTCTCCCACTTTCTGTTCAAAACACATACAACATTTTAAATGCTCCATCTATCCTCCAGTCATGAAGCAGAACAGGAAGTGTCTGGAAAACCAGGTTTCTTAAAGTGTCATGCTGAAGACACTAGCATTTGAAGAAAGGGCAGTTTGCCAAGATCTCATGTTCCTGTATCTGACTTTTCTTGCCAAGCAGCTATTAAGAGTGACCCTTCAACTGATGAGAAATCACTTATTGACAAGAGATCTTAATCAAAATCTTTTTTGGGGAAAAGATGTCTTGTGGTTCTCTCTCCCTACTCTTCTCAACTCCTGCACGTGTTCCTGACTTCTTGCAGCAGGAAGCCACAAATCAGTAACTGTGTTGCAGGAAGAGCCTGGTCAATTAGATTTGCTTCTTCCCTCTTAACAAAACTTTGTGTAATGTCACACCCAAAGTGTGTGTGCATATCTTTGAAAGCATCAAAATGTGGCTTCTGATTTGGCCAAACCACAAATGCTGCTATTTGAGGGGATTTTAGTTTTATGCAAATAGAACTACCCCTTAATTCTATTTCTATTTTATCTTAATATTTAACTTAAATTTATTTATTTATTTATTTATTATATTTCTATACCACCTTTCTCCCGTAGGACTCAAGGCGGTGTACAGTCAAGAAAAATATAGACACACAAACATCATAAAATTGCTAATTAAAATTATTACTTAGTTTGGTCAATTAAATAAAACCCAGAATTAGATAACATTTAAAAAATCATTCACATGTTTGTATGTTTAGCCCTGCCTGTTGGAACATCAGGGTCTTGAAGGCACGGCGGAAAGCACGGAGATCAGGGATATTCCGTATCTCCGGGGGCAGTTCATTCCAAAGGGTTGGAGCCCCCACAGAGAAGGCCCTCCCCCTGGGAGTCGCCAGTCAACATAATTTGACTGACGGTACCCTGAGTAGTCCCTCCCTGTGAGAACGAACTGGTCGGTGGGAGGCTATTGGTGGCAAAAGACGGTCTCGTAGGTACCCAGGTCCTAAGCCATGGAGCGCTTTAAAGGTGATAACTAACACCTTGAATCGCACCCGGAAGACCACCGGGAGCCAGTGCAGCTCGCGTAGGAGAGGTGTTACATGGGCGTAACGAGCTGCGCCCATAATCACCCGTGCGGCTACGTTCTGGACCAGTTGGAGCCTCCGGGTGCTTTTCAAGGGGAGCCCCATGTAGAGAGCATTACAGTAGTCCATACGGGAGGTAACTAGGGTATGAGTGACCGTGCGCAAGGCGTCCCGATCCAGAAAGGGACGCAACTGGCGGATCAGGCGAACCTGATAAAAGGCACCCCTGGCCACGGCCGTCAAATGATCTTCTAAAGATAACTGTGAATCCAGGAGGACACCCAAGTTGCGGGCCCTCTCTGTGGGGAGCAAGATCTCATCCCCTATTGTCAGTGATGGTACCAGCTGACTATACCGGGACGCCGGAAACCACAGCCACTCGGTCTTGGAGGGGTTGAGTCTGAGCTTGTTTCTCCCCATCCAGATCTGCACGGCCTCCAGGCAATGGGACATCACAGCAAGGGCATCATTGGGGTGGTCTGGGGTGGAGATGTATAGCTGTGTGTCATCAGCATACTGATGAACACTCACCCCCAAACCACGGATGATCTCACCTAGCGGTTTTACATAAATGTTGAACAGAAGGGGTGAGAGGACTGACCCTTGCGGCACCCCACAAATAAGGTGCCTCGAGGTCGACCTCTGCCCCCCTGCCAACACAAACTGCGAACGGTCAGAGAGGAAGGAGGAGAACCACCGAAGCACGGTGCCCCCTATTCCTAACCCCTCCAGCCGGTGTAGTAAGATACCATGGTCGATGGTATCAAAAGCCGCTGAGAGATCTAATAGGACCAGGATAGAGGAGCAACCTCTGTCCCGAGCCCTCCAGAGATCATCCACCAGTGCGACCAATGCCGTTTCCGTGCTGTATCGTGACCTGAAGCCCAACTGAACGGATCCAGATAGACAACTTCATCCAGGTATCGGGGTAGTTGTCGTGCCACCACACTCTCAACAACCTTCGCAACAAAGCGAAGATTGGAGACTGGACGATAATTTGATAATATAGCCGGGTCCAGGGAAGGCTTCTTGAGGAGGGGCTTCACAACCGCCTCTTTCAAGGTGGCGGGAAAGACACCCTCACTCAGAGAAGCATTTATAATCCCCTGGAGCCAGCCTCGTGTAACCTCCCGGGAGGCCAGTACCAACCAGGAGGGACACGGGTCCAATAAACATGTGGCAGCGTTAAGCTTGCCCAGAATCCTGTCCACGTCCTCAGGAGCCACAGAGTCAAACTCTTCCCAGATAACGCTCTCAAGACCTGCCCCCGTCTCCTCCCCTGGATCTACCCAATCGGAGTCCAGGCCTTCCCGAATCTGAGCGACTTTATCATGCAGGAATTGTACAAAATCCTCAGCTCGACCCTTTAAGGGATCTTCCCGTACCCCCACCTGAAGTAGGGAGCGGGTCACCCTAAACAGCGCAGCTGGGCAGTTCTCTGCAGATGCAATAAGAGTGGAGAAGTAGCTAGACTTCGCCGCTCTTATCGCCACTAGGTAGGTCTTAATATAAGATCTCACCTGTGTTCGGTCAGATTCAGATCGGCTTGTCCTCGAATCGCTCTCCAGGCGTCTTTTCCGATGCTTCATTTCTCTCAGCTCCTCAGAAAACCAAGGAGCTAGACGAGATCGGCATCGGGTCAGAGGCCGCAAAGGCACGACGCGGTCCAAGGCCCCAGTAGCCGCCCTGTCCCAGGCGACCACCAGGTCCTCAGTCGAGTTGTGAGCCAGAGTCTCAGGAAATGGCCCAAGCTCCATCAGGAACCTTTCGGGGTCCATCAGGCGCCTGGGACGGAACCATTTGGTTGGTTCCGTCTCCCTGCAGTGGGTGGAAGTGACTTGAAATCTGGCTTAATTTTGATAGTTTTAATGGATTTATTTTTAAAGTATTTTTTATATAAATTACATGATTAAATTACATTTGGCAAATAGTGGAGATGTATATGAAATAAATATCATAGTCTATATCCTCAGTAATAGCTTCTTTCCAGGATGTCATATACAATTCTTTCCTATTGGTAGCCTGTATTATTGGGAAAGCTGGGAATTATTTTCTTGCTGCTGTTGCTGTTTTTAGCAAAGATATTGATGCTTCATATTTACTGAACTCAGTGTTCTAGCTTACATTGTCCAAAGTGAAGGATAGTTTTATAAAGTCCTTGCTAGTTTCAGCTTTCCTGTGATTGTATTTGTTGTGTCCTCTTTTTCTGCCAAAATGTCTTCTTTTTCAACAAGGGGATAATCATGCTTTAACAAAGGCAGCATCTTTTGCAAACATCCATTAATCTTCATTACTTTTCTGTGAGCTTCAGAAAAATGTTGGGAGCAGCTACTGTGAAGGAGGAATCTTTCTGCTGGAGTTAGTCTTTAATTGACATGAGGGCTTTTGTCCGAAGGCCCCTAATAATCTGTGTTCATTATCAGAACTGACAAGAAAGGCTGAATTCTAGAAACCTATATAGATGTTACCGGGTGCTATTCTGAAATATCTCATTAAAGAATCCAGTGAATTAAAAAAGACTGCATGGAAGCAAGAAAAAAATGGAGAACGGAAAAAGGGTACCAGTTCTAAATCATAACAAGAAAATCCTATATTTTTCTTTATAAATATTATCAGTTCTAAATTTAACAGTCATATAGATTTATACTCAAATAGCATAATATAGTATCTAGAACATAAGGATTTTTTAAAAAAACCAGTCTTGGCAGGAAATTTGTCAAACTTAACCTTGAACTGTTAAAATATTTTATTGTTAAAAAATATGTCTTATATGGTATCCATAAAATCCCAATTTTATCTTCCTATCAACCTATTTATTTTATTTGCTTATTTATTTATTTGTTTGTTTGATACCCAATTCTGGACAGCTCACAGCATGAAAAGTACACAATAAATATTCAATTAAAATAGGGAATAGAGCAATAAACAAGATGTCAAATTACCAAAATGTTAATATGTCAAATATTAAGTAAGGCCAGTGGAAATTTGAACTCAGTGTTTTTGTTTGTTCAATCAACTAATAAACCATTTCATTTATTTCTTTAAACACATTAATTCACTTTACTTAACTGAATATGGGAGATTCATAATTAACCTCCAACTAATGAAGATTCTCAATAAGATGGTAGCTCAATTCATTATTGTAAATGCCATTGCTTAGATCCAAAAGTTAGATCCACTGGCAGGGTCTAGGAAGACAGTCTTCTTTGCTGTTGTCCCCTCTTTATGGAACATTCTTTCCCCAGAGATGAGGTGGGCTCCAGTGGTGGGCTGCAAATTTTTTAACAACCGGTTCTTTGCCCTAATGACTGGCTGGGTGGACGTGGCTGGGTGGTCATGTGACTGGGTGGGTATGGCCAGGGTGGGCGTGACATTGGCTTTGTGTGGTGCTAAGGCAGGACTTCTCTGAGACCCTCCCTCACTCATTATACAGGTAATCCACCAGTTACAAATGTAATAGAACCTGCCAATTACATTTGTAACCTGGGGATTCATTTGATCATGAATCATGATCATTCCCTGCTATCCCTAATGCATTTGTTAATCGAATGTGCAGGTCTTTAAATGCACATGAGGTATCTCAGGCTGGGGAACAGCATGTGGGGTCTAGTGCTGAAGCAGATAATCCAAGGTCTCCCCCACTGAGATACCTCACGCTCCCCTGGGATCCCCACAATTGCTTTCCCCACCCCATCCACTGGGTCTCCACGGACTGGGCCTGCTTTGCTAGCATCTCAGATCCCAGTTACTCCTCCCCACCCCATTTCCCATGGATTTACTTTTTTTTTTTTTTGGCTATAAAAGTATAATTTTTACTGATATCTATTCTGTTAATATAACTAAATAACCTATTATACACTTGAAGCATTGTGAAATGCAATCTGATCAGAAACAAGAAATTTGACAATGTATTAATTTTAATATTCTATGTTAACTTTATATACTGTTTTATATGTTTATTATACTGTACACTACCCGGAGTGTAGGGAGATGAGCAGTCAAGTCACATGAAATATACACAAAAATAATATAATTTTCCACTTTAAGTTAAAAGCAGATCTTTGAGGCATAGAGAAGGTCTTTAAACCTCTCTGTGCCTATCAATGAAAAATAATATTTTTCTTATTTCATAGTCATTAATAAATGTAAACACATGATAGTTACAAATTAAACTTCCTTGATGCAGTCTTTCAAACCACATACACTCTATCTGTTTCCTACTCCTTTAATTACAAATTGTAAGGTTTTATTTCTTCTTTTCCCTGGTTTTGGAGACACCACAGCATTTCAATCTGTGAGAAATTGAAAGATGACACCTAACTTCTGCTTCTGCCTTTACTTTTGGGGTCATATCTGAAATTCTGGTTTTTGTGACATGCTTGGCAAGACAGTTTTTTAAAAATAAATCTATGGGTTTCTTACTTTACTCTGGCACTCAGTAATGCTAGTAAGATGTTGTATGCTGTTATGAAGACCTCCTTGAACATTATTTATTAATTTAGGAGCAAATACATAAATCACAACCTAGGGTAGGAAGGAAGTTTACATTGCAGAGATAAAAATGTATACTTTTACTAATTTATGTTATTCATCCCATGGCTCTGAGGAGCATGGAATCATCAGAACAAGAGTAAAGAACACCAGAGACAACTATATAATAATAATAAAAAAATAATCTTCATCTACCAGGGCCAAATGTTTGATCAAATTGACACATTTAAAACACCTTGAAAAACTCACTGGGGAGATGACAGTTGAGATATGGAAGAGCTATCTCTTCCAAGAGAGGGAGCCATTCTAAGAAGGGTGAGTTATGAGGCCCTTCAAGGTGGAGTTGTTTTGGAGACAGAACTGTCAGTAAGTCTTCTTTTCCTGACCTCATTTTGGAGGAGGAGCAGATTTAATTTTATATCCTAGGCTTAGGCTTTACTTCTATTACCTCTTTACAAAGCGGCCTCTTATCTACCTACAATTTTATATTTCTAAAACAGATTTTCATAACATATATTTCTTTAAAATGAAGAACAGGTAGAAATCTATATATGATCCCACCTGCACATAAATATATGTCTGAAATCAGAGAAAACTAAATGATTACTCATTTCAGATGAGTGTAGTTCAACTTCAGTTGGGATTATATTTTGGAATGGAGAAAGGAATGTGAATACAATATTTGTAATACAATGTTGAAATCAAAATATAATGTTTTCCTACATGTATAAGGATAAAGTATTACCCTCCCATATCAGAGAAATAAAAACATATTTTAATCAATGAGCAGTGCAATGAATTTACAATCACTGGAATGACAACATGTGGCACGTTATTTGCTCAGACAGCAGGTCAGGATTAGGAAACTTTCTCTGTGCTGGTGCTAGAGATTATGAAGTGCTTTTGATATTGAGCAGGAGGAAAGTTTAAGCTCCTGGAGTGCTTAAGCCTCTTACAAAAAATGAGGGACAGCTTGCTTTAAACTTTGGTGATAACTTAGTAAATGGAGAGGTGTTATTGACTGGTACATGCAGGTTTATTACATTTCTTTATACATTTAAACATATTTCATTTTAATATTAGATATGAGCACAGGCATCAAAAAGCTTACAAAACAAAATTTATGTTTTAAAGCCACCCCCCTCTCTTTTTTTATGCTTTGAAATTAGTTTTGACTCCTGTCAACTGCCAGGCCAAGTTCCTGCAGTTTTCATGGCAAGATTTCAGAAGTGGTTTACAATTGTCTGCTTCCTAGGGCTGAGAGAGGCCCAAGGTGACCCAGCTGGCTTTGTGCCTAAAGCAGGACTCATGATCTCCTGATTTCTAGTCTCATGCCTTAACCACTACATCAAACTGACTCTTCTTTTGCATGTACCTAGAATGAAAAAGGAAGTTGCGCACCTCTCCTTACTTTTCTCAGTCACAACATCTTTATTTATTATTCCTCAAATAAGTAAAGAAATAAATAACATATGTCAGCATAAATTAACAAAAGTTAACCATCCCTTATCATAAACATGAAATATTTAAAAGTTTGTAAGCTGTTTTTACGAAGCTGGGACAGAAAAAGGAAGAAAGGTATGATACATATTCAAAGTTCTTCTTTTTGTGAGATGGAGTTATTAAAGTATTTTCAAATCCACACTGCTTTGATCTGAAGCCATAGTTTTTATTGTGATGAATTTATTGCTGAAGCAGATTCATGAATCTTTACTAGAATTTCAGAACAATCTATTATATAATTAAGACTCTTCTTTCCTTAAATTTACACTTGTTTCTTTACTTATTTATCATCTCTGATTATATCATTATAACAAAGGCATAAGAATATAGGCAATCTTAAATAAAAAATAGAGATCTAATCCAAGTTGGAGTTGGTAATTGATCTAGCAATATTTAAAAACATTTTTCTGTACTACTGGGTACCCTTTATATATTGGTTTACATTAAAATAGTTATCACTAACTAGTTGCTTGCCAGAGATGACATTAATAATTTTCTTTAATAGAGAGGCTTGAAACAAAATGTTAAAATGCACGTATTCATATGTATATTCCACTTCTTTAAAAATATTGCAATGGTTGGAAATAAAAAAGTAACACATTTTAATTTGCATTACTTAAAATACACTTGATATTATATAAATGGTATATGTCTTTTTAATGTAGCAAATGTTACATGTAAATCATAATTTGAATCAGTATTCACCATTTTGATGGGTTTGTTTTAAAAAACTAGAAATAATATTTCTAAAGTATGAGCTAAAGTTCAAAACTGGAAAAGTGGAAATGGGAATAAAAAGGTTTTTGTTTATTTTTTGTTTGAACTCTTTTTGTTTGAACTATTATTTTATTTGAACTCTGAATTGGATCCAGTTTAAAGTTCTCTAAAGTTTTTTTGCAGCAATATATGAAGGAAAAGATCAAATCTGACCCTTCCCTCTTATTATTCTCCTTACCTTTGGGCAGTGGTGGGATTCAAGTAATTTAACAACCCGTTCTCTGCCCTAATGATTTCTTCCAACAACCAGTTCACCAAACTGCTCAGAAAGTTAACAACCAATTCTCCCGAAGTGGTGCGAACTGGCTGAATCCCACCACTGCCTTTGGGTGAGTGTTGACACTACATTCAGTTTGAAATTAGAAGCTATTCAATGTAAATCAAAGTCACCTATGGCTATTTAAAGCTATTTCTAACAACATTACAAACTCAAGTGACCATAATTTATCTAGGAGACATAGTATTGTATATTTGGATTCCAAAAAACCCACTCTGAATTCCTTAGAACAATGATTGATACAGGATGTATACAATTGGGACCAGAACTTCTATTACTAAGTGTAATGGTTTTAAGTGAGTCATAGTTGATTTTATAATCTTTTTTGTCATGGTTGTTAGCCAAATTTGGCTTCCCCCGCTTAATTTGCTTGTTGGAAGCTCCCTGGGAAGGACTAAGGATGCTTCAACTCTCTTGAATACAGGCCAAGCACCCAAATTTTTGTCACATGACCATGAGAATACTATGACATTCGTAAATGCAGGGACCAGTCATAAATCATTTTTAGTGCTTTTGTAACTGTGAATGATCATTAAACAGAAGGCTGCAAGTCAGAGGTGGTATTCAGCAGGTTCTGACCAGTTCTGGAGAACTGGTAGCGGAAATTTTGGGTAGTTCATGTTATAAAAGTTTTTAATTTAAGTTGTAGAGGTCAATAAGATTTTGGAATGTCCCAGCAGCTACAATTAAGCCAGATTTCTTTTATCAAGAAAAAACTTTGTTTAATTAAAATCAATAAACTATTTACATTTTTAAATCACAGAACATTTTCTCTTGGTCTTTATTTATTTCTTAGGTAAATGTGCCTAGAGCATAATCCCTTTTCTCCTCTTCTCCTTTTCTCCCCTTCTCCTTCTGCTTTTCTTCTGCAGTGTGTGTACGTAAAGGGGGTCATATTTATAGTGGCTAAGCCACTCCCCCTTCAGTCCCTTAGAAAAAATGGAGGGAAAGTATAAACAAAAAACCATCCTTCCAGTATAGACAATGTAGTTCAGTGGCACTATTTTAGATTATTATTTGACAGTTCAGAGAACTGGTAAATACCACCTCTGACTGGCCCCGCCCCCATCTATTCTCAGCCTCCCAAGGCCCAGCTGACCGGGAGGAAATTGGGATTTTGCAGTAACCTTCCCCTGGAGTGGAGAGGGAATGGAGATTTTACAGTATCCTTCCCCTGCCACGCCCACCAAGCCACGCCCACCAAGCAATGCAAAGCCTACCAAGCCACACTCACAGAACCAGTAGTAATTTTTTTTGAATCCTACTACTACTGTAAGTCTAGGACTACCTGTATTTCTAGTAGTATAGATTACACATCTGTAATAACCATTTCTTGCCCATTTCAGAAAAAAAAACTATTATTTAAATTGTTTGATTGTTTCCAGTCAAACCATCTATTGTTGGACTCTAGTTTTTCCTTTTAATATTTATACCTGTTTTTACAACCAGCATATATAATATGTATATTATCCTAAAACAGCCTAGAATTGTGATGTTTTGCTATGTATTATATTCCTAATTCAGGAAAAATAGCCATTATTCACATGGAAGAAAAACCCGCAATTAAGCATATTTTTAAATAGTAGGCTAAATAATTGAATACTGTTAGATCAGGCGAAGGGAAAGAAGATGTGACCAGCTCGATACATTTAGTAACTTTATTGCAACAGTAACAAGACTGGCTGTGCGCTGCCGGAGCTCTCCTTATATTCCCTCCGGCAGATGCACCGCCCCTAAGACAGCTATTCAAACTTCCCGCCCGAGGCTGGCAGCCAATCCGGGCGGGTGTCCTTATAAGGACATAACACTCCTCCCCTCCTAGTTAGCAAACCGTCAATCAAAGTCAATGAAAGTCACGTAATTGCGCAGGTACGTGGGACGCCTAGACGTCCTAGTTGACCTGCGCAGTTTCACTTGTTCGTTGATGCCGCCTCGGATGGACGGGGCTCCTGTGTCTCCTGGTTCCCTCCCTGGAACCGGACTCGGTTCGGCTGTCGAGTGTGCGGGGTCTCTCCCAGCGCCTCCGGCCGGACCTTGGACCTTGGACCGCTGGTTCTGATGGTCTTCCTCCTGGCCTGTGCATCAGTCGTCTCGCTGCGGTCCCTCGGCGCAGACCCGGGAAGAGCGTCTGAGTCTCGGTAAGTCTCTGGTTGTCACTTGCTCCTCCCCGGTCCCCCGGGCTCCGCGGTTGGGCTGTGGTTCGGGTTCCCATTGTTGGGGGGGTGTCTCGGATCGGTGCCCTCGGGTCCGGTCCCCTGGTGGTTGGCGGTGTTGACATTGGTCGTGTAGGCCGACCTCGCCAGGCTGGTGCAGGCCCCCTTGGTCGGGGTGGCGGAGGCCTTCCTTGCCGGGCTGGCGATGGTCATCCTTGTTGGGTTGTTGTTGTTGGGCTACCTCCGCGGGGTGGTGGAAGTCTCCCCTGCCGGGGTGGCATTGGCCTCCCTGGCCGGGTTGTTGTAGGCTTTCCCCTCGCACTAGTCCCCGGTCTACCGCAGGTCGGTGGCTGGGGTCTTCCGTGCCGGGGTGTTGTTGTTGGGCTGCCCTCTTGGATGGATGGAGGTCCCCCTCGCCGGGGTGTTGTGTGCCATCTTCATCCGCGGGCTGTGGTGTGCCCTCCTCGGACAATCCCTGGTCTACTGTTGCCCTTGGTTGGCAATCCTCTGTGCTCTGGGCCCGTTTGATGCCCCTGCCGGGTGGCCAGTGTTCGCCCTGGTTGGGAAGTCTCCGGTCTACTTTCCTGGAACGACGCTGCCCTGGCTGGTCGGGTCATTGCCTCCCCACCTTGCTGGGGTGTTGTAGGCCCGCCTTGTCGGGTTCTGGTAGGCCGACCTCGTCTGGGTGTTGTTGGCCTCCCTCAGCGGGGTGTTGCAGGTCTGCCACACCTGGGTGTTGCAGGTCTACCTCGATGGGGTGTTGCAGGCCTACCTCGTTGGGGTGTTGTATGCCTACCTCGTCGGGGTGTTGCAAGGCTATCTCGCCGGGCTGGTTCCGTCCTACTTCCCTCCACCTTTTCCGGAGCTGGTCGATGTGATGTCTACAGACCTGTCCATCTTCCAGCTCCACTCTGTAGGACTTCGGGCCGGTTGTGCTTTCTATCTTCCCCTTCAGCCATTTTGGAGAGCCGTGGAAATTCAATGTGAAAATCGGATCTCCTATGCTGAAGGCGCGAAGTGGGCGGCTGGCAGTTGCAGTCACTTCTGGGCTGTATTGTGGGTGCAGCCGGTCCAAGGGTGACCTTAGCCTTCTGCCCATTAACAGTTCAGCTGGGCTCTTGTGGGTGGTGGCATGTGGCGTGATGTGTTGGGTGAGGAGGAAGGAGTCAATTCTTTCCTGCCAGTTGCCCGTGCCCATTTTGGTGAGTGCCTCCTTGGTGAGTCTCACCATCCGTTCAGTCTGGCCATTCCCAGCTGGCCTGTAAGGTGCTGACAGGGTATGGTGTATGCCCAGTCTGGCCAGGAATGCCTCCATGGCCAAGGACGTGAGCTGGGGCCCGTTATCGGAAACCAACACGTCTGGCAGTCCATGGGTGGTGAAGAGATGGCGTAGAGCCCGGATTGTCGCTTCTGTTGTGGTAGATGCCATGGGTACCACCTTGAGCCACTTGGAGAAGGCGTCGACGATGATGAGTAGGTGGCGCCCCTGCATCGGACCCGCGAAGTCGATGTGGATCCTTGACCAGGGGCTGCTGGGGGTCTCTCACTTTGTTGGTTCGGCTTGGGGTGGCGCTGAATGTACTTCTTGGCACGGGTCACATCTGGAGACCCATTCCTCGATGTCTCTGTCCAGTGATGGCCACCAGACATAACTCCATGCCAGGGCTTTCATGCGGACGATGCCGGGGTGCCCGTTATGCAAGGTTTCTAGCGTTCTTCATTGCAGAGTGCTGGGAATCAGCACTCTGTCTTCCCATAGTAAACAGCCTCTCATAGTGGACAGCTCCTTTTGCTTTCTGGCAAAGGGGCTGAATTTCTCCTTTGCCTTCTCTGTCGGCCACCCTCTGAGGATCCAGGACTTGACTTGGCGGAGTGTGGGGTCCTTTTGTGTGTGAACGGCCACATCAGCAGATGTGACTGGGCAGCTGTTGTCGTTGTCGATGTGGAAGAGGTCGAGCGTGGGGGCTGGGTCTTCCACTGGATCCTTTGATGGGCATCTGCTCAGCGCGTCGGCATTCCCAATGGACGTGCCTGGCTGGTGCACGAGCCTGTAGGAATAGCCGGCTAGGAAGATGGCCCATCTTGTCATCCGCAGGGACATGAAAGTCGGGGTTGGTTGGTCGCCTGCGAGGAGCCCCAGAAGCGGCTTGTGGTCAGTCACTATGGTGAAGCTCCTCCCATAGACGTACTCGTGGAATCGTCTGACTCCTGCGACGATAGCCAGAGCCTCTTTGTCCAGCTGGCTGTAATTGCGTTCCGCGCTGGACATCGTCTTTGAGAAGTATGCTATTGGGGCTTCTGAGCCATTCAGAAGTTCATGGCTGAGGACTGCTCCCACCCCGTATGGTGATGCGTCGCAGGTGAGCTTGATTGGGAGCATCTCGTTGTATTGTATAAGGACGCTTTTGGATGTTAAAAGTCCTTTGACGGCCCGGAATGCTGCTTCCTCCTCTTGGTCCCACTTCCAGGAAGCCGCTTATCCCAGCAGGCGGTGGAGCGGCTCAGCAATCGTGGCTTTCTGTTTGAGGAACATGGCATAGAAGTTAAGCAATCCAAGGAATGCCTGAAGCTCCGTTTTGTTTTTTGGGCTGGGAGCTTCATGGATAGCTTTAACTTTTGATTTGGTGGGGTAGATGCCAGTGCCATCTATGAGATAGCCCAGGAACTCGATCTCCTGGACTCCTAAAATGCATTTATCTCTTCTGACTCTCAAGCCCTTGGCCTGGAAGAGCTGCAGGACAAGCCTGAGTCTTTCGAGGAGTTGTGCTTTGGAATCTCCGGAGATTAGTACATCATCAAAGTACGGCACCACCCCTGGAACGCCTTGGAGAAGGCGTTCCATCATTGATTGGAAAATTCCTGGGGCAGCGCTGACTCCAAATTGGAGACGGTTACATTTGAATGCTCCCCTGTGAGTAACGATCGTTTGGGCCTCCGCTGTCTTTTCGTCCACTGGCAGTTGCTGGTAAGCCTGGGCCAGGTCCAGTTTGGCAAAAATTGAGCCAGTCCCTAGGGAATGCAGCAGATGTTGCACCACTGGGACTGGGTATGCACTCTGCGCTAACGCCTTATTGATGGTACACTTATAGTCGGCGCAGATGCGCACAGATCCATAATGCTTCATTGGGGTCACAATGGGGGTTTCCCATGAAGCATGATCGATAGGTTCCAGAATGCCTTGGGCGATCAGCTTATCTAGCTGAGCGTCTACTTTGGGCCGCAAGGCAAACGGAACCCGGTGGGGCTTCAGCCTAATTGGGGTGATTCCCTTGTCCAGATTAAAGGAGATTGGCTTTCCCACAAATTTCCCCAGTTTACCATCGAAGACTTCCTTGAACTCTTCGATGAGATTGTCGAGTTCGTCCCTCTGGATCTGATGGATGCCTCCGATTGATAACCCTAGCGGCTTGAACCATTCTACTCCTAGCAGGTT
Source organism: Pituophis catenifer annectens (assembly GCF_029215685.1). NCBI lineage: Eukaryota > Metazoa > Chordata > Lepidosauria > Squamata > Colubridae > Pituophis > Pituophis catenifer. Next base: position 41,164,676 of record NW_027256887.1, on the reverse strand, counting down.
CGGTCGGCTGTGTTCCACGACTGTGATGGGAAGTTTGCCTTGGAATTCCTTGAAGGCGATGTGGAGTGAGCCCAGGACACCGATGGGGTTTCCGCTGAAATCCACGAGCCTCGACCTCAGGGGCTTTAACTGGTTCTTTTCACAGGCTGGCTTCAGGCGCTTCAGATGTTGCCAGTCCATAATGGAGTAGATGGAGCCTGAATCTACTTCCATCGTGCACGGTGACCCCTCTGTCAGCAGTGTAACATTGAATTTGGTGGCACCGTCATCACTTGTGTGAGTGATTGTGGTCTGGTGTACTGCTCTTTTGTGAGGGTATTTGTCGTCTCCACGCCTGGACTGGTTCGAGGACTGTTTGGATGTCCTCTGGGTGTCTCTACGATTTTCGCGGAATCTTGGCCTGGGTTGTTCCGGGGCTGGATCTGCTGCTCTGCATGCTTCGGCTATGTGTCCCCTCTTCAGGCAACGACGGCAGGTCGCGTCCCTCCATCTGCAGTTTGCCCTGGGGTGGTCACCTTTGCAACTGTCACAGCATTCCCCCCGATCACCATGTTGGGGATTTGGGGGGGGCGGGAAACCTTGTGTACGGCCATTTCCTCATCGGATTCTGATGGCGTGGCGGAGTCATCTGAGGAATTTGGGCCCGACTTGTGGATCTTGTGGATCCCCCTTGCCTTCACCATTGCGGTGGCCGCTTTCTCGGAAGTCTCAGCGGCTGTGGCTTCTTCGAGGACTTCCTTGAGTGGGATCCTCTTGCGGCTCAGGAACTTCTTCTGGAGACCTACATCCCGCATCCCGAAGATGATGCGGTCTCGGATGGCATTATCCACGTTGTCAAACTCGCAATTGGCAGCGATTTGACGAAGTGCTGCCACGAACTCTTTAATGGATTCACCTTCCCGTTGATTCCTCTGCTGGAAGGTGAATCTGTTTGCAATCGGGGTGCCTGTGGGTGCGTAGTGTTCCTGCAGGACTTCTTGCAGATCACTCCAGGACATCTCCTCAATATCTCTGGGCGCCACAAGGTCGATGGCCATTTCTAGGACATCAGAGCTGCAGTGGGCCAGGAACAGGGCTCTCTTGCGTTCATCGTCGAGGTTCTGGTAGCTGTTTCCTCGAAGGAATTGCCGGAATCTGACCATGTACGACTTCCATTTTTCTCTTGCCGGGTTGAATGGATTCAGATAAGTGATCGGTGCTTGCGGGGTTGCCATTCTGTAGGATGCCACGGTTGGGTGACTTCAGCTCAGTTAAGGCGATCGTGCCATGCGTCTTGTTCAGGTTCTCTTCTCTAATCCTTCGTCGCCAGTGTTAGATCAGGCGCAGGGAAAGAAGACGTGACCAGCTCGATACATTTAGTAGCTTTATTGCAACAAGACTGGCTGTGCGCTGCTGGAGCTCTCCTTATATTCCCTCTGGCAGACGCACCGCCCCTAAGACAGCTATTCAAACTTCCCGCCCGAGGCTGGCAGCCAATCTGGGCGGGTGTTCTTATAAGGACATAACAAATACAATAGGATGAAATTTGCCCTTATCTTTTATTACTCCTATGTATTCCATTCAGTGTATCCCCTTCAACTGTACATTTTCCTATTGACTTGTTTGGAAGGAGCCAGTTGGTCTGGGAGTTGGGAATACCATTTCTCCCCCACCCCTCCCCACCTGCCACCCCACTTGATAAAGGGGGCGGGTGGCTAAGTGAGGGGCAGGAAGCCCTGCCATGCCCTGCAAAGGGGGGGGGAGAAGAGACAGCAAGAGTAGCGCCATCTTGCTCCACGCATCTCGCTTCCCCCCAGCCCAGCTGCCACTCCCTCAATAAAGGGGGTAGGTAGCTAAGTGAGGGGCAGGAAGCACTGCCATGTCTGGCGAAGGGGGGAGAGGAGATGGTAAGAGGAGCCCCGTCTCACTCCACGAGCTCCAATGAAAGGCAACAGCAGCCTGGCTGCTTCCCTTCTCTGCCCTCTCTGGTGCTGGAAGCCAATGGACAGGCACACACTTAGTCCCTCATTCATCCCCCCCTCTCTCCTCCATGCCAGCTGAGATTAGCAGGCCAAATTCGGTGAGCTGAATGCGCCGCTGCCACCCAGGAGGAGAAGAACGTGAGAAATGTCCTTCGCAGTGCCTCCTCTCCCTCTTTTCCTCCCGGGCTACAGCAGTGCATCCGGCTCACTGAATCTGGCCTGCTGATCTTGGCCAGCAGCAGCAGTGGCTCTGACCTGATCCTGGCTGGCAATGTGTGGGCAAGAACCGGCCATGTCAATCCTGCTTCATGGCTATGCAGACAGAGCCTGCACCGGTCACTGCTCGGAGCTTCAGCGCCGGTCTTCCTCCCCAAGGTTGACAGGGCTGGGCTAGCAAGAAAGTGCCAGAAATATCTCCAGGCACTGGAGAGACAGAACCTCCAGCCTTGATCCGTGGGCCACAGTTAAGGGGCCGAGCAGCCATGAGGTGATTGCGCTCGCCTCCTGCACCTCAAAATAAATAAGATCTCCTTGAAAATAAGGCCAAGCGCTTATTTCGGGGGTCAAAAGAAAATAAGACCTGGGCTTATTTTTGGGGAAACATGGTAACTCAAAAACATCTAATTGAAAACAAGCTTTTTTCACCTGAGCAGAAATAACTCATTCAAACAGCAGAGGAACAAAGATCAACTCCTAACTGACAAGATCATTCTGGAAAACTGCAAGAGAAGGAAGACTAATGTATGTAGATGGATTGATTACATGAGGGCATTCAATGTCCTGCACATGACTGGATAACCAAATGCCTAGAAATAAAAGGAGTCACTAGAAACATCAGAAGCTTTGTGCAAAGATCAATAGCACAATGGAAGACATGGTTTTTGCTGGTCAATGGTGATAGACTGGGAGGTTAATATCAAGAGAGGAATCTTTTAATGATACTCATTTTTACCACTACTGTTTGAGATTGATTGATTCCTCTCTCAACAACATTAAATTACTCAGGCCTTGGTTATCAAACATCAAAAATATTTGCTAGACTATCCCACCTCCTTTACATGGACAATCTGAAGCTGTATGGAAAAACAACATCTGAAATGGAATTGCTGCTCAACAATGTATATTCAGCCAAGAGATTGCAATGGAGTTTGGACTGGATAAATGTGCCATGCTCACCATCAAATGGGGGGAAAATAGTGAAAACTAAAGAATCAAGATGCCCTAGGGCAGGGGTTTGCAACCTTACACTCAAAGAGCCATTTGGACCCGTTTCCCACAGAAAACAAAAAACCAGGAGCCAATAATTTAACAACTGGTGTGACTGGGTGGGCATGGCCAACTCAACATCACTCACTCCCATCCAGTCACATGAGCCCCCAGCCACGCCTACCCAGCCGGTTATTAGGGCAGAGAACCGGTTGTTAAATTATTTGCCCCACCCAGCCCTGCCTCACCCCTCCCCTCCCAGCCACCTCTTGCCACACCCGGCCTTGGGTGTTTTGTTCACCCCCCCTGTCTCTGTATGTCACTGTCTGCCTGTCTCTGTCTCTCTCTGTGTGTCTTTTTCTTTCTCTCTTTCTCTTTCTTTCTTTTTTTTCCTCCCCCCCCTCTCTCTCTCTTTGCCAAACCTGGGGGGGGGGCACGAAGGAACCCCTGAACTGGTGCTGGGTGGCGGGAATCTGACGTCCAGATGCTGGTGAGCCAATGAGCAACGTGCCGACATCAGCTGGCTGGCAGAGAGGCAGGGCATCACAACACTGTGTGGCGGCCTGAGGAGCTGGCAGCAGAGTTGGACAGTGAGGAAGTTGGAGAGGAACATGGGCCAGTCCTGGAATCTGGGGAAGGCTCAGACAAGGGCTCTTCGTTGGAGGCAGAGAAAGGGCCATCTGGGAGATACGTGCTGCCTCCGGAGCCTCCAGAGTCGGACCTCAGAGAGGCAGGGGAACGGGGAGCCTGTTCCCGGTGCACACATGTGCAGAGCTGCCAGAAGGCAAGAACAGTTAAAACAAAAGGGACGACTCAGGAGTAGGGCTTGGAGATGATTGGCCCCACCCATAAGTCTTAAAAGAGGAGCAAAGGCACATGAGCTTTTGCAGGAAGCAACGTTGTTAATTCTGTTCAGTTTAAAGTCTGAAGCTCTGTTTGATTCTGGACTCCATGTGGCTTTGCCAATTAGGCCTTTGGCAGCGTGTCAAGGGAGATAGAGGTAAGTGATTATCTGCCTTATCCCAAAGGACTCTTTACAACTATTTGGGACTCATCTGTGAATGAACAGAGTTCATAGCTGTTGCAATAAAAGAGGCTTTTGGGACTACTCGTGTGTTTTACTGACTCAGGAAGCCTAGGTCAGAACAAACACCAGCGGCCTGCTGGCTCTACAGGAAAAGCAACTGACATTCAGGAGGCAAGAGTGAGGCACCGCTGCTGTTGCCAGGGATGAGTGGGGCAGGGTTGCATTATGGCTCCATGTTGCAATCAGCTCCAGGAAGAGGAGATGACCTTGTCTCTCTCATTGTGAAGCATGCTAAATTTCACTGTGCTGTGCAAGGACTGGCCAAGGAGTGAGCGTGAGCATGGCAGTGGCTTCCCCGAAGACAACCCTCCTCCTCCTCCTCATGCAACCCCCTGGCCGGCTGTGGCGGGGCCTGGAAGGCGTGCATGAGCAGGGAGACCCTCCTCAAGCAAGTGGCCAGGCTCGGCCAAAGCGCAGTGAAGGCGTGCGGGGAACATGGGTTGACTGGCTGATGGGTGAACTTCTTTGACAAGAATGCTCTGGCTTTCTCTGAGCCTAATCCTCGGGGTGGGCATATGTGGTTCGGTGGGGCAAGCCCCCTTTTTCCATTGCCCTGAGCTTCTTTACTTCTCCAGCAGAGTGGTGCCACCGCAGACGTTGATTGAAAAGCATCCTCTGGGTGGCGAAAGTCCCCCATGTGAGGTTTAAAGCTGCGGCCGGGTGCTGTGGGCCTGTCCCTCTTTCTGTTGCCCACGAGACCCAGCAAGAGATGAGGTACTGGAGAATCAGCCCCAGCTGCTTCTCACCGCAGCAGAGGGATGAAAGGAGGGAGCCGCAGCAGAGAGATAAAAGAGCCACATGCAGCTCCAGAGCCACGGGTGCCGACCTCTGCCCTAGGGATATAACATCAAGAGTGTAGATTAAGATGATCATTACAAATACCTGGACATCCTTCAAGATGACAACAAGCACACTAAAGTCAAGATGATTAGAAATGAATACATCAAGGAGTGAAGAAGATCTTAAAATCCAAATTCAGTGGAGGAAATATCATCAAGGCAATTAACACCTGGGCAATTTGCCCAGCTTCGTAATCTTTTGTGAAACCTGAAATCAACTACCTGAGATCATTAGGATCACTTTGAATAATAGTAGGCACACTTATTCCTTTGGGGCACCATTTTATTATTACAACAGTGAAATAAAAAAAAAATTATATGGATTGTTGGAAATACAATGGAAATAAAGCTAAATAATAATAAAATGAACTAAGCTTTAAAATACAATAAAAAGAAATATTCAGTATATAATTATATAACTATGCTATATAATATTAAATTTATCATTAAATCTGGACAGCAATATAATGTGACCTCATTTAAAAGCATGAAGATTTTCCAAAAATGGATAAGAAATTTATAAACTTGATCCATTTCTTAAAATTGATAGAGTGACTTTCCTTCCAGTTACATAGGATTATCGTTTTTGCTGTACTCTAAGCCTGATAAAACCAAAGCTCTTCATAAGCTCTTCAGTGCACCAAAACATTAGCTTCATTCGACCAGACTGGGTTGTGAACTACTTTTTTTGAGGAAAATTAAAATATATTTGAAGATTTGGGAGAAAATGGTAGTTCCCACAAATCCTTTCCAGTTGAAGCCTTCTGGATGTGCTATGAATAAAAAATTTCAGCCAAAAATAGTAAATGTGATGTTGGGAAATGTTGCCCTATAGCCGTGATGGCAAACCTATGACACATGTGCCAGAGGTAGCACGCAGAGCCCTCTCTGTGGGCACATGCACCGTTGCCAGCTGCTCTTCTAGTTTCAGGTGCATGCATGTGCGCTGGCCAGCTGGTCTTTGCGGATGCCAGAGTGCTGGAAGCCCAAGGCCACCTGCGCACTGGCCACCTGGTCTTTGGGTTTCCAGCACATGCATCCGCACTGGCAAGTTGGTCTTCGTGCATGCCGAAGCACTGGAAACCCAAAGACCAGCTGGCTGGCACTGAGCTCCTTGGCTTTTGAAATCTGGCGCCGCTTTTCCAGCTGCTGAGCTCGAGAGGGTGATCCAAGAGTGCTGGATTTCAAAAGCCAAGGAGCTCAGTGCTACAAGGAGAAGAAGTGCCAGGAAACCATCGGTAAGTATCACAGGGTGTTGCTGGAGGTGAAAGGGCTATTGCTGGCCCAGGAAGACTCCAAGGATGCCACTTCGATTGCTTCCCCAGTGGGGGCTACCGGTCTGGCCAACTCTTTGACGAGCAGAGGCAGCATCGAAATTGACTGTTACAACAGCCTGGCAGGTATAGGGTGATCACTTTCGGGGGTTTTGGGCCTGGGTTGGGTGGGAAATGTGTGGTTATGTTTGCTTTGAATATTTTTATCTTCCATCCTTTTAAAAATACGTAGTCATGTGTGAAACATTTGTGACTTACTGCAAACGAGAACAGTGTGTTAAACATCATATTTGGTGGAAGGAAAAAACATACACCAGAACTAGAATAGAAACTCTCTGGAGTCTCTTTCTCTACAGCTGTTTGTCTTGTGGAATTGACAGGCACTGTAGACATTTGTACATTTTGAGTAATGCAGATCTCTAATGTGGTGTAAGCAATTGAAACTTCAGTGGAGACAGGTTTATAAAGCCATTTTGTTTGCTTTTAAAAGAATTATGGTGATTGGCTCATTTCAGTTAGGTTTATAGATTCTTACGTTTATATTTCAGAGAAGAAATGTAGCACAGAATATTTTAGGCCCACAAAAATCTCCCATTTCTTAAATACTCTGCTGGTGTGAATCCTTTTCTTCGCAAAGGACTTTTTGGCTGACAGGCTGGTCAAAGGCCTGGGGATTTCACAATCGTTTGCCACATGAGGTTTAATGCCATGCAGATTTGTCATTGTTATGTGTAGGAACTTGTACTTTGAAAAACCAGTTCTATATTTTATCACAGTCATATTAATTCTGCCTTTTCTATTTCCTATTGGAAAATATGAAAGTTAACATTTGAGGACAGAAATGTTGATTTCTGATGTTATCTGCTACTAACAATATGCGTGTATTGCACATATGAAAAACAGATCATCCCCTTCACTGGGCAAGTACAAATCAAAAAATGAAGAAGAGGAACACAAAGGGAAGGCATAACTGAAGGCACTTTTGTGGCAAACAACACAACTGAGCATACACTGGAAGCTTAATTCTCAGGTTGCACTAAAACCCAAAACACAAGAAAATACATCTGATCTTTCCACTTATTAATGGAATGCCATGGACGAAGGATGAGATTCCAAACTTCACTAAATAATGCCACATTATCTCATAGCCAAGTGAAAAGGAAGTCCATACAATGAGGTCACTTTCCAATTTAATCAGAAATTCATTTTGATCATTTTGCTTCCTTTATTATTTGCTGTAGACTGTGATTTTGGGATTACTGATAGTTAATTGTCCCTTCCACAGCTTCCCCTCACAGAAAAGAATTCTGTTATTGGAGCCCCCTTTCTGCAGGGGAAGAAAAAGAAGAAAACCCATAAGAAGAAAGAGCGATTAAGATAAACCCTTCAAGTGCTAATTAACAGGCGATTTTTCAGTAATCCAGAAGGTGGGCTCAATGGGCAGCGATAAATGGACAGCCTGCAAGTAGGCAGCTTTTAATTAAAGGCTCAGATGTCCTAAGAAAGCTGAGTAGCAGTACCTTCAAGCAAACCACTTGATCTTTGCATATTTGTATTAAACACCCTTTCAATTGCTTTCCACTTACTAAATTAAATCTTTCATAAATTCATGTCCTAAATTTGAAAAAAAAAAAATTTTTAACATACATTTTCCCTAAAAAAACCCAAGAAAACATCATTATATGTAGAATTTATCTAGTTTTGGGTGAGCTTCTTATAACTACTTTTGTCCATATAGATTTGCCCAGGGTTGTCTGCAAGTCAAGATAATGGCTGTGTCATGAAAGATCCACTTCATTTACATATGTGTCCTCTTTTTATGCACATAGAAAAGAGGGTAGGGCTTTGATCACACAGCTATCTTAATCTTATTGACATTTCTCTCTCCCCTTCCCCCCTCCATTTGCTTGTTGAATACCTTGAGTGAAGGTATACTCTGAATACTCTTAGAACATCTACAGAATCCTTTTATGGATTCTGTTGTGGATACATTTGATACCTATGATTAGTTCTCCATTCTCTGCAGCAACGTTCATCTTGTGAAACAAATAGCCATTAAAGTTAGGAGATGATTCAAGAGTAATTTTAATAAGAGGAAGAATATTTTCATTCTTTCAACATTTTAGTAGTTTTAAAATGTATTTTCATTATTTCAATAATGTTCAGAATCATTTTAATTATATTTTTTTGCTTCTTTGTTTGTCTGTGAATTAGTCTCATGCCTATGGAAAGTATAAAGAAAAGGAATATTTTTTAAAATTTAAATACAGATACCTACAACAGCTGGTATGAGAAGATCATGTTCATTGTGGTAGATGTTTGTGTGCACACATGCGCGCACACACATACACTATTTCCTTTAAGTTTGTCACATTTAATGAAAGAAAACTGATTAAAAACAATGCAGAATCATGTGCCACCTTAAGAATAATACATTTATTCTGGTATTAAGTTTCATAGACTGCATTTATGGATTGCTGATCCTGAAACAAGTATACTTATATTACTCTGAGTGATGGGTGGAAAAACCTTACTGTCTAGAATTTCTACTTCACTCAATCAAGGATGAGTTCACAATTCTCTTAGAATAACATTCCATGCATCCAATTACTAAAGTGGATTCATGCATTAAAGTTTATATCTGTTTGTGAGGGCTCCATATTGTTTCGAGTGCTATACAATTAGTACAACCTGTCATTTTTGACTAGACATGCACAGGACTTCAATCTTAATAGACAGCCTGTTATATATTTCTGACTGCAATATGTTCACATTTTATTTTTTAAGAGGGTTTAGTTCCATGTATTCTTTAAATGCTGCAGATAAATTTCTCTTTACTCTTATTATTTTTACCTCCCCACCCCTAAATTCTAGACACTATCATGCTGTGTGACTGGCAAGAATAATTGCTTCTATTCTTCTTCAAGAGAAATCAGCCTCCTTCCTGGAGACACCACACTATTCCTGCCTATGATTTTTTACAGAAAATTTTTCTGTCATCTGAGTGCCTGACAAATTTGCAGATTCCAGAGCATTATGTTTTATCATTTTGAGATGTTCTCAGTTGATTAAAATATAGGAAGACTCGAATGATTGTGCAAGGTACAAGACTGAATATTGATATCCTTCTCTACTTTGTGTCATTTTACTATACGAATGTACAATGAAAGATTTTGCATTGACTGGTCTGACCATAAAATATCTACAAATTGGGACAACTTTGGAAACATAAAACAAGTTAAATCTGGTGCAGTGGAGTGAAATTCTTCCATCTTCTTGAATCATCCTATCAAATATAATATTTTCATAATATAGTCATATTCACAATATTTTCATCATTTCCTATATCCCCTAAAGCATAGGTTTGTTTATGAAGTCCAGCCGCACCAAAAAAAGGGGGCAGTGGCTGCAGGCTTCTTGCAGCGAAAATTACCGACCTCCAGTTCTGCTCTGCTTCTTGAATGTGCTGCCGCTGCTGCCCTATTTTATGCACCAGCTGTGCACATGCACCCCATTCAGGGGTGAAATGCTCCCGGTTCAGACCGGATCACCCGATCCAGTAGCGATGGTGGCGGGTGGTTCAGAGAACCGGTAGCAAACCCCTCTCCACCATGCCCAGCTGAGCCGCACGATCATCAAAGGCTTTTTAAAAAAACTTTTAAAAGCATTTTTTCTACAACCTCTTCTGACGAAAAAATGCTTTTAAAAGTAAAAAAAAAAAAGCTTCTGATGATCGCGTGACTCAGCTGGGATCACCAGAGGCTTTTCAAAGCATTTTTTTTCTGCAATCTCTTGGCTGAAGAGGTGGTAAAAAAAATGCTTTGAAAAGTCTCTGACGATCCCAGCTGAGTTGCCTGATCGTCAGAGAAGCATTTTTTAAAAAGCCTCTCTGGCAATCCCAGCTGAGTTGCCTGATCGGCAGAAAAGCATTTAGAAAAAATGCTTTGAAAAGTAAAAAAAAAAAAAAAAGTTGGCCACGCCCACCCAGTCACATTACCCCCCCCCCGCCACCACCACCAAGCCATGCCCACAGAACCGGTAGTAACAAATTTTACATTTCACCCCTGACCCCATTGGCTGCTGTGCTGCTCCGCTCAGACTTGCCTGGGAAAATCCTTCCGACGCAGCGGCAGCAGGCAATGGGGTGTGTGTGCGTGGCCGGTGCATAGAACAGGGCGGTGATGGTGGCGGCACGTTTGAGAAGCAGAGCAGAGCTAGAGGTCGGTAATTTTCACTGCAAGAAGCCTGCAGCCGCCTCCTCTCTTTTTTGGTGTGGCTGGACTCCAACTGCACAAAAAAAGAAGCGACAGCTGCAGGCATCTCGCAGGCGACGGGGGGGGGGGGGGGGGTGAGATGCGGGCTGGTGGGGAGCCCAGCGGTGACAGCTCAGCTCTGGCTTGCCTTCCCTGGCAACCAGCCATGGGAGGAAGGTAAAGTTGGGGCCAAGGGACAAAGAAAGAGGCGGTTGTGGGGGAGGAAGTGGGGAGATTAAGGGTCAGGGTCTCTGAAGGAGGGGAAATGGGGTGATGCATCACACTTAAGGGAGAGCGGGCAGTGAGCGGGCAGAGGCTCCGGGGCCTCGGGGAATGGGTGATGTTAAGGAAAAATACACTATCAATCCAATTTTTTTTCCTACTGAGTTCTGTGGGCATGGCTTGGTGGGGGGGGGGTTCATGTGATTGAGTGGGTGTGGCCAATCTTGTTATGTAACTATCATGAAAGTAACCATGATAGATAAGATTATCTGTAGCAAGAAACAGCAAGGAAAGGCAGAGAAATAGAATCACAAAGAAGGTACATGGTGATGGACCAGTTGTAAGTGGGCCAATGGTCATGATCCTGCTTCTTTACCATCTAAAGAAATAATGCCAATAATATGAAGTCAAAGAAGAAAAAGTGTGGAAATAATGTTTTGAAATGTCAAATTAAGACTTTTAAACAAAAAAAAATACTTAAAATCAATTTTGCATATCTTGCATCTGGTATTTTATGATAGGAGGATAGGAAATAAGTTAATGCAGTACCCTAGAATGCAACCATCTTACCTGGAGACTTGACTTCATTTAAATTAGCTCAGTTCTTTTATATTCTTTATTATTCCAAGTTCAATTGCCTTCCTGCAGTGACAAGATGACCAGGCAGCATTTAATTCCCTTCTGAGAAGACACAAGTCTGTCCTCCCATCATCATCTATTGCCAGTTTGCTCTTTGCTCTTTGCTCTTTGCAACAGATCTGCAACCTCTCTGGAACTTGTTTTTTGATGTATCTTGCAAGCCTCAGCTTCTTCTGTGCTTTACCCTTTCTGACAATCCCTATAGTTTTTTAAGTCAACCTTAAATTCTTCTTTTCTTATGGAATATCATCTTCATTTCATTTCCTATACAAGTTCCTTTTTTTTCCTTTAGCATTTTAAAGCGCTCTGTGTATATTCATGTTGGCCTATTTGCATGTCTTTCAATATTTTTTTTTTTAGGAATAGTTTGAAATTATAACTTCAGTATCTCTGTTAGATTTGATGTTGCTTCAACATTTCAAGATCATCTCTAGAAAAATAGGTATCGTATGTATAAACTAGTTTTCTGGGATATTCCCAGAATAGCAATCAAGTTTCTTTCAGCAGAATGTTACCATGTCTGATTTATTCATGTATAAGCCTAACCACTAGTAAAGCAAGTTTTATATTACTGGGGTTTGAAGTCCACATATCATAATGGGAGCAAGACTGTTTTTTTTAAAAAAATAATGGCTGTTCTTTTTCATATGTTAATTCTCTGGTCTTACTTGAAATGACACATTTTAATTTATTTTCAGGAAATAAATGGCAACTGGAATGTATAGTGGTGTGTTTTACACTATTGTATGTCCATGTTTCAACAGGTTGATCATTACTTAACATGTAATATTGTTATTGTGCATTGCATACTTCTGATAAGATCCTACAGTAAACAGGCATTATTATCCTTCTCCCAAAGACAGAAAACAAACTGTTTGCTTAAAAACATTTGTAATCTGCTGCAAAATAAGCAGGGCATTAAATAATTGCATTATTAAAGCCCCATGAGTTTGGGATAAAAATCCTTCTTTAGAACCTTGATTTTTAAAAAATATTCATACAATTTTTTTAAAAAAATGTGAATTTGATGGAAGATGATATAGGTTCTATAACAAATCTTTACAATGCTAGAGTTCTTAAGGAAGAAATTGTTCCTGAAAGGTGGAAGGCTGAAATTAAATATTTTCTCTAAGATTTTAAGTTTTTATTCCATGAATGCTTATCCAAAACTAATAGATTAACAGAATTGGAAGGGACCTTGTAGGTCATCTAGGCCAACGCCCCGCCCAAGCAGGAGACCCTACACCAGTGATGGCTAACCTTTTTGCCATCGCGTGCCAGGAGAGGGGTGGGCGGGGGAGGTTCACACACGCGCGTGCCCACACCCATACTTCTATGTGCCCTGCCCTGCGCATGCGCATGTAACCTCCTCCCCCCACACTCTTGGCACGGGAGCCTCTCTAGAAGTCTCTGGAGGCTGGGGACAGCAAAAAACATCACTTCCTGTCCCACCGGGAGTTGGGAAATGGGCCGTTTCAGGCCTTCGGAGGGCCTCCGAGGGAGTGGGAAAGGCTGTTTTCACCCTCCCCAGATGCATAGAGAGGATCTGGAGCCAGGTGAGAAAGAAAAACGGGTCTTCCCCACCCCCCAGGTTCTCCAGAGGCAGGAAACAGCTTGTTTCCCTACTTCTGGTGGGCCCAGAAGGCCCGAAAATCAGCTGGCCAGCACGCGCATGCGTGCCAGAGCTGAGCTGGCATGCCCACTGATATGGCTATGTGTGCCACCTGTAGCACGTGTGCCATAGGTTCGCCACCACAGCCCTACACCATTTCTGACAAATGGCAGTCCAATCTTTTCTTAAAAGTCTCAAGTGATGAATCTCCCACAACTTCCGAAGTCACGCTGTTCCATTGGTTGATTGTTCTCACTGTCAGAAAGTTTCTTTTTATTTCCAGGTTAAATCTCTCCTTGTTCAGTTTTCATCCATTATTCCTTGTCTGGCCTACAGGTGCTTTAGAAAATAGCTTGACCCTTCCTCTCTGTGGCAGCCCCTCAAATATTGGAACACTGCTTTCACGTCTTCCCTGGTCCTTCTCTTCACTAGACTAGCTATGCCCAGTTCCTATAACCATTCTTCATATGTTTTAGTCTTCAGTCCCTAATCATCCTGGTTACTCTTTTCTGCTGTTTTTCTAGAGTCTCAACATCTTTTTTATAGTGTGGTGACCAAAACTGGATGCAGTACTCTAGGTGTGTATATTTTAAAATTCTAGTATATAGAATTTTGAATTTTCACCCCTTGTCTATGAGAAATCATTAGGCAACTTTTGAATAGTCTGTAAAGACTAGATGTGTTGAGGTAAGGACAAAAAAAAAAAAAAGGTAATGTGCAGATCATGGACTTAATATTTTTACAAAATATGACAAATTGAATATTATATAAAATGGTTACAATTGTTTTCCAGTAGCAATAGAATATTCTAGCAGACTTGACTACAAGAAGATGAGAATGGAATTGACTGCAAGAAGAGAATTCATGTTAGTGAAAAGTTTCTATGGTAGATAGAGGAGTCAGACCAGTGGAAAGAAGAGGCAAGGATCTGCTGATTCTATAAACAATAAAGGATTTGGGCTATGTGAAGTATATGATTAGTTCACAGAGGCTCATTTAGAGGAGGAACTTCTTAAGTAAGTCGCACCTGATCCTCTAGGGGGAATTTCAGGGGTTTCCAAACTTAGTAACTGTTGGACTTCAACTCCCAGAATTGCAACATCAAATTGGAGGCTGGCTGGGAAATTCTGGGAGTTGAAGTTCACAAGTCTTAAAGTTGCCAAGTGTGGAGACCTCTTGACTCCTGATTTGAATATATTTCTCCAGGACTCCTGAAGGAACAGCTCTTATTTGCTAAAAGCTCCAAGCCAAAAGGTCCTCTTGTAATCTGAATGTAACATCTCTGCATGTGTGTGCATTGGAACAAAACAAGGTCAGTTCAATAATAATTATGCCTGACATGACTGAGCAATCAAGAAATAAAATTGCAATAAGAGTGGTTCCTTATATTCTTAGAGGATCTTCTTTCTCGTCTTGTATGATCCTTCTTTAGATATAACAAAATGTACCCTTTGAAATGGGACTTTAACACTGTCAAAATCTGTTCAAGTTCTTTAAAAGTTTTGTTACTGTTGCTTAAAACACTTGTTGGATAAATATATCCAACAAAATATGATTTTTCTTCCATATATTGCTCAATGTCACAAAGTTTTGAGATGGGTGGCTATATAAATATGATGAGAGAGAAAGAGGGGGGGGGAGGAAGGGAGGAAAGGGAGAGAGAGAGAGGGAGTGAGTGAGGGAAAGAGAATAAAATAATGAATATATAAGAAAAGCAGTTGCTATCCATCAGCCAATGCTGATACCTTGCTTTCCTCAACAATCTGATGTAATTTTATCTTTATAGACTCTATAATATAGAGCAATTTGTAAGACTCATTTATGCTTCTCTTCCAGTGAGAAAAGCTTCTGTTATAAAGTTTTCTTCAGTAATTAGAGCCTTCTATTTCCTTAAAATCATCAACAAATAATTGTATGTTCCTATTTTATAAAGCTGGTGGAGAAGATGTAAAGAACTTAAAGAATAAAACAAATAGCAACAAAAGACAACCTAGATTGAAATAAGCCCTTTCCCTTTCTCTATTGTTTTTGCTCTCTTTTTAATTCTGTATTTGAATCATTAGTCTTAATGTTAGGAGCTTTTAAAAGTGGCTACAGCCATTAGAGATACAGACCATTAGTAGAACTGATAACATGGAAACAAAATAAAAATTAGTAAATTGTATAAAATGGATAAAATTTGCTTAATAATTTACAAAGTTTTAATAAACCTCTCCAATGGCCCAATTAAGGAACTCTAGATATTTCTGAAGGTATTTAGAAAATGAAATTGAAATTATTTTAGATTGCTCCATCTATTTCTCTTCTTCTCCTAAACTCGTGTTTTATTCCCAGTGTAACAAGTTAAATTGGAATCATCCAACATGGGAGGAAAGCAGAATCAAAACATTATGCAAGTAATTTTGAATGGCAATCTATGCAAATAGCTCCAGCTGGATTGAACTTTTATTGTGAAAATCTTCACTGCAATAAATGAAAAATCAAGACTTTCACCTACTATTTCCTGAATTCTACTGGAATAGGGCATCTTTACATTATTCAATAGGACTTAATGATATGGCAGAAATGTGTAGTAGCTTGTTTATTATTAAAATATATGGTTATAGACCACACACAAGATATTTTTTCAGTGGTTAATGTATGTTTATGAGAGTATTTTAAGAAAGTTCTTTAAAGAGTGGAGGTTTCTGTGTTATAGATTGCAAGTGTTTTGCTAAATGTGTAGCAATTAACTTCTTGGATAGGCTAGGGCAGTGATGGCTAACCTTTTTGCCATCACGTGCCAAAAGCAGGGTGAGCAGGAGGGGGTCGTATGTGCATGTGCCCACACCCATAATTTTATGTGCTCCACCCCCACGCATAGGTGCACTTCCCCCGCACTCACCCCGCTTTTGGCATGCGATGGCACAGTAGGCCTGGTAGGCTCGTTTTTTACTCTCCCCAGGCTTCAGAGCCTTTCTAGGAGCCTGAGGAGGGCAAAAACAGTGTTCCCCCCCCCCGGAGGCCCTCTGGAGGCCAGAAATGGCCCGTTATCTTGGGGGGTGGGGAAGGCTGTTTTTGCCCTCCTCAGGCTCCTAGAAAGGCTCTGGAGCCTGGGGAGAGCAAAAAATGGGCTTTCCAGTCCACCAGAAGTTGGAAAACGGGCCGTTTCCAGCCTCCAGAGGGTGGGGAAGGCCGTTTTCACTCTCCCCAAGCTCCTAGAAAAGCTCTGGAGCCTGGGGAGAGCAAAAAATGGTGTTCCTCCCCGCCCAGGCCCTCCAGAGACAGGAACCAGTCTGTTTCCCTACTTCCGGTGGGCCCAGAAGGCCCGAATGGAGCTGAGCTTGCATGCCCACCGATATGGATCCGTGTGCCACCTGTGGCACGCGTGCCATAGGTTCGCCATCACGGGGCTAGGGAAATCAAAGTTCAATTTTCCACTTAGCTTTGGAATATCTTTCAGCAGTCACAGTATTGTTGCTTGGATGAAATGAGGGATAAAAAGATAGTGGCTATTTCTGATGAAGAGAACATTTCCATTATCTATACATTTGTCCCTGAAAGTTAGAGGTATTGCAAAATTTCCAGTTTAGTTTGTACCCAATATATTCACAGTCAGTCCATCTATCCATATTAAGGAAAGCACAAATACCACTCACTTCAGCCAAGAAATATAGTTTGATGTTTGTTTATTAAATATCAGCAAACAAACAAAAAAAATTAACTGGCTAAACAGGACACAAGTCAGGCAAAAGCAGAAAGAGAGAAACACATGAACAATGCTCAAAAGATAAAGGGACAAAATTACCACCACCATCAACATCATCTACATTTTTTTTTCTCTAGCTCTGAAACATTACTGTGGGTAATCAATATGGACAGTCCCAAAAGAAGTATCATTTAGTTTTTCAAGCTTTAACTATTTTAAGGGCTTAAAAGTAGTAGAATAAAGATGGAAAGTAGGACGCTACTTGGTGCTTCCTGTATTCTGCATTAATAAGCAATTTGGTCCAAAAAGAGAAAAGTAAGAATTTGTGACGGAATGAAGCTGGGGTTGCTGTCTGTTTGGGTAAAACAGCTGCAGTCAGGCAGAAATGCTTACTATTCTTTCTTCCCCAGGGACAGACTCCGTAATCTCTTTTCCAAATGGCAATAAAAATTTACAGCCCTAGAAACTTGAGAGGCTCATTCATTCATTCATTCATTCATTCATTCATTCATTCATTCATTCCCCATTCACAGTTTACTCACAGTTTAGTCATCTATGATGGCATTCTAGACCTCTGACTAACTGAGCTGCACCATGACATTTTTTTGCCAATGCCCGTAGGTAGCATTATCCCACCCAATCATTTAGCCATCAATTGTATGGGTATATAGGAGAAGACAACAAGCAGATGAAGAATGTGCATCATCTGAGAATGTGCAGCTATTACAGGCAAACAAGAGGATTGTCATCAGCTGCCAAGACCACAAACTCTGGTAAACAGCCAATTATGATGTGATTGCTGCCTGGGGTCTGTCTGGAGTTTGGTAGCAACAAAAAGAGGAGCAAACATATTGGACAGCACCCAATTCTACTAAATGAAGTATGTTTGAAGAAGGCAAGTTTGTATGAAGCTTTACAAACTTTAATATCTTTATTTGTTATAAAGACTAAACATTAATTTATATCGCTATATCAACTTGCAAAGCCTAAGAGGGCAGAGTCAACCCAAAGCAAAGTTGTGGAACATGTTTTTAGAAAACAAAACTCTCATAGAATTCATTATTTGGCATATAATTGAGCCACAGTGGCACAGTGGTTAGAATGCAGTACTGGCTACTTCTGTTGACTGCTGGCTGCCTGCAATTTGACAGATCAAATCTCACCAGGCTCAAAGTTGATTCAGCCTTCCATCCTTCCATGGTGGTAAAATGAGGACCCAGATTGTTGGGGGCAATATGCTGATGCTATAAACTGCTTAGAGAGGGCTGTAAAGCACTGTGAAGCAGTATATAAGTCTAAGTGCTATTGCTATTGCTATATAAAATGTTTACATCACTACTATGTACCTGAAACCACTAGGGAAGGGACTTCCTCCCTTCCTTACATATAGAAAAAGATGTAAAGGAATCAGAGGCCATAGTATACCCTAAGAACTGCTACTCTAGAAAGATGGATTCAATAGTATGTACTACTGTTACTCTTTAGGAGCCCATGAGAGCATATTGAACCAAAAGGCATTTGGAGAACAAAGGACTTCTGTTTTTTTTTATTTTTTATTTAAATTTTTTTAACAATCATTACAACAATTTCCCCCCACCCTTAATTTTTTTTACATGTCCACCATATATGATAATACGTGGCATCATCACATTCACATCTCCAACACTTAGGTTGCACACTTGGATACATACAGGCTAGCTTTTTAGGATCCAGATGCCATCTATAAAACATTTTATAAAAATTCTGTCTTAAATTTTGGGCTTGCGTGAACTTCACATTTCTAACCCATATTTTTTCCCATGTTTCCATCATTATTGGTTCTTCAATATTTTGTGCCCACTTTATCATACAGTCCTTAACTAACTCCGTTTCTGAATCTATTTCTACCAATGCATTATACAACCTTTTTATGTGCATTTGACTTTGATCTCTAATCTGTTTTACCAAATTCTCCTCATTTTGCAGAAAACCAATTTTCTGATCTTCTTTCTATCTAGCTTGCAACTGTACATATTGAAACCATGTTCGAATTGTCCTTTCTTCTCTTAGTTGATTCAAAGATTTTAATTGTAGTATACCTCTTTCCTTGTTAAGAAGCTCTTTATATGTAATCACATCCTGCCTTTGCTCTACACGTATATTCTCTATCGCGTGTCTGGGTATTGCCCACAATGGTAACTTCTCGTTTAGTTTATACTTATACTTTTTCCAGACACGTAATAGAGCATTCCTTAATATATGACTTTTAAAAGTCTTGTCCACTTTCTTATCATATAATAAATAAGCATGCCACCCGTAAACCAAATCATATCCCTCAATATTCAATATTCTTTCTTCTGTTAAATTCATCCAATCACTCATTGCTGATAGGACAGCTGCCTCATAATATAGTCTTAAGTTAGGCATTTTGAGACCTCCTCTTTCACGTATATCCTGCATTATTTTTTGTTTTATTCTCGGTCTCTTCCCTGCCCACACAAAATTATTAATACCCTTCTGCCATATCTTCAAATTCTCATCTTTTTAAAGTATTGGTATCATTTGAAAAAGAAACAAAAACTTAGGCAAAACATTCATTTTTACTGCTGCTATTCTTCCTAACAAGGATAATTGTAATTTTTTCCAGTTTTCCATCTCTCTCTATATTTTTTGCCACAACGGATCATAATTATACTTAAATAATTTCGCATTTGATGTCATAATATAGACCCCTAAATACTTAACTTTTTTTACAATTTCAAATCCTGTTAGTCTTTCTAATTCTTCTTTTTGATTTATAGTCATATTTTTAGTTATTATCTTTGTTTTCCCTGCATTTATTTTAAATCCAGATACTTGTCCATATTGATTAATTATATCCATGAGACCTACAACCGACTGTAATGGTTGGGTTAAAGTAACAACCAAGTCATCTGCGAATGCTCGTAATCTATAGTCATACTGCCTAATCTTAATTCCATTTATTTTGTCCGACCCACGTATCTTACTTAACAAAAATTTCAAAGTCAAGATAAACAATAATGGAGATAAAGGGCATCCTTGTCTTGTTCCTTTTTCTATATTAAATGTATCTGTTAAACTACCATTAATTATTATTTGCGCTGTTTATTTCTGATATATAGCCTTAATAGATTTTGTGAAATGTTCTCCAAACTGCATCTTTCCTATTATTTTCAGTAAAAATTGCCAATTCAATCGATCAAATGCTTTCTCTGCATCAAGAAATATTAGCACCGCAGGGATTTGGTTGTTCTTCCCCAAATACTCCAATAGGTTAACAACTTGCCTTACATTACTCTTCATTTGTCTACCATTTATAAAACCAGTTTGATCATTATGAATCATTTGTTGCATGACTGTCATTAACCTATTTGCTAATATTTTAGCAAAAATCTTGTAATCTGTATTTAAGAGTGATATGGGCCTAAAATTTTTTGGCTGGGTGTGATCTTGCTCCTCCTTTGGAATCAGAGAAATATAAGCTGTCCTCCAAGATGGGGGTACATCTCCTCCAGATTGTATATTAGTAAATAATTCTTTGAGTGGTCCCACCATTTCTAACTGCAAATGTTTATAATAAGCAGCTGACAAACCATCCATCCCAGGAGCTTTACCCACTTTCAACTGCTTAATTGCAAACATAATCTCCTCAGTGGTTATTGGTTGATTTAAATCCTCCCTTTGCTCTTTTGTAATTGTAGGAATATTCTCTTTCTGTAAATATCTATCTATATCTGTACCTTGAATTTTATCACTAGCATACAACCTCGTATAAAATTCTAAAAATGCTTTTTTAATCATATTTTGCTGATAAACCTCTTTACCTTTATATTCTATTTTCTTTATAGTCCGTGACTTTTGTTTTTTCCTTAACAAATATGCTAACCACCTCCCTGGTTTATTAGCATTACAAAAAATATTATGTTTAGCATATTGCAAATTAGTTGCGACCTGATCTGCCATTAACATATTAAATTGTCCTCGCAATAAATTAATTGCCTCTTTTATTTTCTTATCTGCTGGATTCAATATCAAAGCTTGTTCTCTTTTTCTAATTTCCTCTTCTAAATCCTTCCTTTTTTTTCCTGTTTGTGTCTATATTTATTATTCAAATATATCAAAATGCCTCTCGTATATGCTCTACTTGCATCCCAAGCCATTTCCATAGATGTACCCTTATGCATATTTATGATAAAGAATTCTTTCATAAATTTTTTACATTCTTTTACATTTTCCTCATATCTAAACAGATTTTCATTTAACCTCCAAGACCTCTTAGATCCCCTTCCATACTCTAATTCCATCCAAACAGGACTATGATCTGTTAAAACTCTTGGACAAATCTTCGTCTTCTTCACCCTGGAAAAGAGATCATTTTTAATTAATATAAAATCAATCCTGGAGAAAGATTGATGTCTATCAGAGAAAAAGGTAAAATCTTTTTCTTCAGGGTTTCTCTCTCGCCAGATATCTCTCAGCTCCATATCCTCCATCATTTCAAAAAACGATTTTGGCAATCTGGCATGCGTTGAAATGTTCTGCAAGAGTCCCTTCTTATCTTTTTTAGTGTCCAAAACTCCATTCCAATCAGCCAATAAAATACATGATTTATAATCCCTTTGTAGTAACTTGGAATGTAAAAGCTTATAAAATTTTTCCTGTTGTTGGTTCGGTGCGTAGACTCCAATTAAAAGTATTTTTTCTCCTTTTATTAAAAGTTCAATTGCTATTAATCTTCCTTGATCATCTGCTTCAATTAATTTGGCAATTAAGTCTTTTTTTAGGTATATAACTATACCATTCTTCTTCTTGGGAGCAGATGCAACAAAATGTATACCTAACCTTGGATTTATTAAGTATTTTTGATCTTTACTTCTGATATGAGTCTCTTGTAAACAAATTACATCATTTTTAAACTGTTTCAAATAATGAAATATTTTTCTCCTCTTTTGTGGTGAATTTAGGCCATTAACATTCCAGGTCAAAAATCTAGTTGCCATTCTTGGCCCCCTGAAGCATTTGGAGCATATGCTGGAAATCTCCATGCATTTTACTTTTTGGCCTTGCTCCTCCCACTGCTTCTGTTTTTGTAGTATCTTGAATCATTTGAAGTTGCTGCACTCTTAATTCTTCTTGATGCTTGGCTGCCGCTCGAGTCTGTCTTTGATCCTTAGGTTCTTCTATCTCCAAAGCTTGAACAGTAGTCGAAAATTGTATTAATTCTTCTTGAATAATCAAATCACCCTTTTGGGCCTGTGCCAACAATTCTTCTTTCTCCCCCTTTCTTGCCCCCTCTATTTCTGTCTTCCTTCTAGCTTCCTGGGACTGTGGCATCCAGCCTTTAATACATTGGTATAGAAATCTCTTGCCTTCCACACTGAATTGAGATGATATCTTTCTCCTGAATAATTCACCACTAGAACAGCTGGAACTTCCCATCTATACTGTATCTGACGGTTTCTCAGTTCTTCCACCAGAAAGGCATAATCCTTTCTGGCTCTCAACATTTTGGGGGGAATTTCTTTCAATGTTAAAACCTCCTGCTCCTGCACTTGAAGTTTATTTTTAAAAGGGACTTGTAGGATTTCATTGCGTAGTCTCCTTGTTGTAAAAATAAACTACAATATCTCTTGGTAGATGTTTCTGTCTGGCCACCCGTGAATTGACACGATAAATTTTGTCAATTTGCCATTCAAAATTTGCTTTTTGATCTCCCATTATCTGTGCAAATGCTTCTGAAAAGATCTCTCTCAAATTCTCTTGCTTATTTTCCTTGAGGCCTCTTATTCTCAGAGCAAATTCCATGTCTCTATATTGTATCATTATCACATCAGCCTCTGCTCTTTCCATCTTGTCCTGGACCTCCCCCATTTTATTTTCCAAGTTCTCATTAGACTGCTTAATTTCTTCCACTTTTTCATCTATTGCTTCAATATGTCCTGCCAATCCTTGTACTGCCATGATAATAGCTTCTCTAATTTCTTGGTTTCGTTTTTGAATAGTCTCTTTGATTTGAGCTATCTCTTCAGCAACCTCTCGAGTTTGCTCCTGAAACATTGAAGCAATTTTTTTTTCTGTAACAGAGGCTTGTGTTTTGAGGGCTTCCTGCAACATTTCAAATGTTAATATTGTTGGTTCTGTTGGAACAGAGAGAGATTGCAATTTGGACGTTTGAGCTGGTGAAGTCCCAGCACTTTTGGGGACAATAGCCTTAATTTGTTTTGAAGCCATTTTTAGTTCCCAATTTAAATTTAATCAGCTGCCAGAACAATAAATCCACCAAATCCAGAAATCAGTCTTTAAATAATAGCAATCCTTTTTTTTTAAAATCACTGCTGTAATCTTTAATCTTCTCCTTTTTTTAAAAAAAAAGCACAAATCTCTAATTTTGAACGGGCTGCCAACACTAAAAGAAACTTCCTTTTAAACTTTCGCTTTCATGCCCCATTAAAGCTCAATCGCCATCTTGGTTTCACTTTCTCCCCTTAATAAGTCAGAAGGAAGTAATACACATTTGGAGTTAAAGTTCAGTACTTGCAGATCTAATCTCTCTAATCTCTCTAATCTCTGCTTCCGAATGATGTTTATTCCAAGTGTTGTTTGCAGGGGTGGTTGTGGCGTCTTCTTCTGCTTGAAGCAGAAACGTCCCGGATCCGGAGCTTTGTCAGGCTTCCAGGGAGCTCTCACCCTTCGAGCCCCAGAATTGATCCTGGGGTCTTTGGGGAGCTCTACCTATGCCCGTCTGCTCTCTTCCTCCCCTTTTCCCGGGGAGAAAGTTTCCAAGCTGCTAGACAGCTGATTTGTGCTGTTCTAGCGGTTTACGAGATCGCGGGGCTGGCGCTCAAGAAAAGAGCGTCCTCGGCGCCTGTGGTGCCACTGGAAGTCCCAGGACTTCTGTTTTTTAAATGCATGGCCAATGAAAGGTAAACAGTTCCACTCTTTAGTCTCATACTTACTCAGCACTTCCCTTCTTTAGTATTAATGGAAATGATCCAAGCTGAAACTATGCAACAGAGTTTTCACAGAATTGTCATACAATTTTTATATTGCCATCACAAATAGAATTCAGTTATAAAGGGTCATGTCAAGATTTTGGACAGCTTTTGCCAGTTGGGGAAGGCAAATTATAGTTTGACTATATAAAAATCAACTTCCTTGTTGCTCAACCAAGGATGGGTTTTTCTGGCTTTTTTTTTTTAAAAAAAATCAGATTTGGGCTCACCTCAGTGGAAATTGTAAGAATTCTAATTATTCTAGGACAATGATTAAATCCTGCTAATCCATGATTCATTGATTTAATAAATCCAGAATGACTAGATATGACATTATACCTTCACCAAGGAAACAATTTTATTGCCCAACCTTAGCATAAATATGAACCCAAACTATATGTCTGCAAGAGTGTTAATCTCACCTCCCAAATAGATTTAAGAATATAGACATAGTAAAATCAAAGGTATGAATGGTAAGAATTGATAAAGGAGCCCAAAAGAATGACTATTATCAATATAATGATTATGTTGCAAAAGCAAGCATCTATTTCCTAGAAGAATATGTTTTTTGGTGTCTTCTTTGGTAGCTCCCTGGGATGCCTTTGTTATCCTGATTATTTATACTTTCTTTTTTGACAACATGCTACCCATTTAATTGCAAACTATATGGCACTGCCATGCAGCAGTAAACAAAAAACTAATTTGTGTTTCTTCTATAGTTATCACTCATGGACTAATTAGTTTCTCTATAAGGATGCAAGTGGCTCTTATATAAAGCAAAAACTCCTCAGGATATAAAGGTTAATTCTGACAAATATTCTGCTAATACTATAATTAATAGTTATACTTAAAACATAGCAATTGTCTACAACTGCAATTCATAGTCTGTTAATTAATCTAAAGTAAAGGCATCTTCCAAAACGCTTTTACTTTTCACTGTCTAAGCCATTGAAGTCACAAAGCTAAGTGGTGTTTACCTTTAAACCTTTGCCAGAAGGATAGTGCTCCTCAGGTCTAAATATATATATATATTTCCAGGGACATTTATGTGCAAAAAAAACTCAAGATGGTGGCTATGACCATGAGATAAAAGCCTCACTCCTTTTCAATGTGCTTCAAAGTATGTACTGTTCATTGCACAGTTGCAACCACTATCTTGACACATACTGTATCTTCAGTTTTTTCCCAAGAATATATTTAGATCACAAGTAGCTCTTGAAACCATTTATGACCATTTGAATAGCTACATATCTATATGTGATCTAGAATCTTGCATTCTTATCCACCACCCTTCCCAAAGATAGCAATAAAAATCAGGGATGGGACACAAAAAATATGTTAAGTAGATAAAAAGAGCAAAGTATATTTTCTGACAAATAGTTCTTGTGTGAATGATTGTGGCATTCATTTTATGAAAACACCTACACATATTCTCCAATGTACCCAAAGTTCTAGACAGATGTTTGCTAAAACTATCATAAGAAGTTTCTGAAATCAATAACAAAATTCTTAGCGATTTTGTTACTACTTTTTTTCCCTAAGCCATCTTGTATTCTGGTTTCTTCTGATCTTTGTATTCAGGGTTGTTTTGGTTTTTCACCCACTGTAATGTTAGCTCAACTGAGTCAAGCAAGGGGTACAAATGCTGATTCTCCTGCTTCATGCTTCAATCTTCCTATCTTGCAGCTGAATAACTGAAGGGAGTTGTGTCTGCTTGAAAATGAGTTCAGTCCTCCAGGTGCTCCATGGGCCTACTTTGTCAGCAGTTGGATCATTGTAGAAAGCAGAACTCATGTTCACACCAGTCCAATTCAAAGCCATGGTGATCAACAGCTATATGTGGAAAGATTGGAGAGAATGGCAGATGTGGCTACTTGTGCAGCCTTGTGTTCTACTCAATGTAAGTACTCCATCAAGTGAATGCCTAAACAGAGCTGTAAAATCTACATAGAGATATATTAGGGAAACAGAACACTGGCAGAAAATTGATGCTTTTTGTGCAACAATTGCTTTGAAATGTATCATTAAACTAAGGGGTGGCACAGATTTATCATAGTTGCATTTCTATACAGCTGTGAGCTTCCTATGGGGACATAGGATGAGCGTGATAACAGAATGCTAGATGTGATAGATCATACAGTCCAGCTCTTTTTATGTACTAAATTTCAGTCTACCAATGACCTAGTTTTATCAAACTTCCAGCACCCAGTATGAGATGAACAATGAAGCAAACAAATAAAAATAATAAAATGGGTCAGCTAAAACCTCCAGGAAAGATGTCTGATGGAAATGTTGTAGAAAGCAGAGATATTCAAAGAAAGAATTTGTGTAACATTCCAAAGGGGATTTGTTTAAATGATTTTTAGTTATTGTTATTTGATAAAGAAGTAGACAGACATAGCTATTTTATTGACTAAAGTGATTAATCAATCTGAAATATAATTCACAGTAGCTAAAATCTCATGTGTAAAACGCAAAGTGTCTTGATTAAAATTTTAACAGAAAAGGGTTATACTGACAGATGAGAAGTTTTAAATTCTTAAGAATAATCTTGTGAATTCTATAAACTATGAAGACAAATTTAAGAGCAAATTTAATTTTAGAGCATATATAGAACAATTACATATAGAGGTATTCAGAACATCTGAAAAAGAAAAATAAAGTAAATTAATTTATTATGTTAGAGTAAGGGGAAATAAATAAACCACAAGACAGGTTTGCTTAATATAGACACCGTATGTAAAAACAAGGTAATTTTGGCTTAATGTATCATGTCAATCCAGGAGTCGTGGTTTGTAAAATGAAAGGTTATAGCTTAGTTTTTTATGTTAATCTACATCCAACTGTTCAACAAGGCAACACATGGCATGCCATTATGTATGAACCAGCCAGTGCATTACATATCTGCAGAAAACATGTAGCCTCCACCTTTATTTGCCATAAACAATAATTTTGCTTCCCCCTCTCCCACCAATTCTATACATACTGTTGGGACTTAGGCAAGTTGGTATGATTAATAATAATTTATTAAATTTATATATCACCTGATTCCTAGCAACTCAGGGGAATTATAGTTTACAAATGTAATCTGACATGTAGGGCAATTAGCAATAACCTCATATATGTAGGACATGTAGGACAATTAGCAATAACCTCATAACCTAGAATAACAATTCTAGGTAGTAAATCTTGTTGCACATGCTGTATTAAATCTATGACCCAGGTTAATCACTTTTATTGGCCTTATTTTTGTGCTCCTATGAGTCAATCTTCATTTCTGGTGACCATGTAGACAATCCATGTAATACCTTGGCAACATTTTGTCAGCATCGTCTTCCTAGAGCTAGGAGAAAATGACTGGATTAAAGTCTCTTAGCTGGCTTTTATAACAAAAACGGTCTACAATTTGAATTTCTCTACCTTTTGTCCAATGTATTTAACCACTTCCCCATACTGATGGTACCAATTTAATACATGGTTTTGATTTCTGGCAACTGTCTGGACAAGCCCCTGCAGTTTTCTTGGCAAGGGTTTTCAAAAATGGTTTTCATTACCTGTTTCCTAGAGTTGAGAGACATTGACTAGTCCAAGATAAGATAGATAAGATAACCTTTATTGCCATTTCTTTTTACTGCGAGCACACTTGCTCACATTAAAAATGAAATTCTGTTACCTGCTCTCAAAAGAAAGTATATATCTACCCATACACATACATAACGCACATATACATATGCTACCACCCAAGATGGACAGGTGATAGCAGACTCACTGGAGAAGGAAATGGCAACCCACTCCACTATCTGCCATGAAAACCCCATGGACAGTACCAAAAAGAAAGAAGATGTGATGCAAGAAGATGAGTCCCTCAGGTCGGGAGGTGTCCAATATACTACTGGGGAAGAGCAGAGGGCTAGTACTAATAGCGCCAGAAAGAGTGAAGTGACTGGGCCAAAGCCGAAAGGACTTTCAGCTGTGGATGCATTTGGTGGTGAAAGGAAAGCCTAATGCTGTAAAGATTTTTTCTCCATAGGAACCTGAAATGTAAGATCCATTTTTATTTTTATTTTTATTGAATTTCTATACCGCCCTACTCCCGAAGGACTCAGGGTGGTGCACAGCCATGAAATAAAACACATAAATATACAAAATTTAAAATCGAATAAAATGGATTAAATAAATTTGGCTGAATTAATACCCATAATTTAAAATACCCATATTTTAAAATCCATTAAAATTTAGAATTTACACTTAAAAGGGAGAAGATTTAGGCGAGGCCAGCTTGATGAAATAAAAGCGTCTTCAACTCGCGGCGGAAGGTGCGCAGATCCGGAATCCTCCGTATCTCTGGGGGGAGCTCATTCCAGATCGTCGGTGCCCCCACAGAGAAGGCTCTCCCCCTAGGGGCCGACAGCCGACATTGTTTGGCCGACGGCACCTGGAGGAGCCCCTCTCTGTGGGAGCGTACTGGTCGGTGGGAGGCTGAGGATGGTAGTAGGCGGTCCCGTAAGTAACCAGGTCCCAAGCCATGGAGCGCTTTAAAGGTGGTAACCAGAACCTTGAAGCGCACCCGGAAGACCACCGGGAGCCAGTGCAGCTCGCACAGGAGAGGTGTTACATGGGAGCTCCATGTTGCTCCCATAACCACCCGCGCGGCCGCACTCTGCGCCAGTTGGAGCCTCCGGGTGCACCTCAAGGGGAGCCCCATGTAGACAGCATTACAATAGTCCAGACGAGAGGTGACGAGGGCATGAGTGACTGTGCGTAACGAGTCCCGATCTAGAAAGGGACGCAACTGGCGAATCAGGCGAACCTGATGAAAAATCCTCCCGGTCATGGCCGTCAAGTGCTCTTCTAAAGACAGCCGTGAGTCCAGGAGGACGCC
Organism: Pituophis catenifer annectens; assembly: GCF_029215685.1. Taxonomy (NCBI): domain Eukaryota; kingdom Metazoa; phylum Chordata; class Lepidosauria; order Squamata; family Colubridae; genus Pituophis; species Pituophis catenifer. The sequence goes on along the minus strand of NW_027256887.1, from coordinate 41,136,021 downwards.
CAAGTTACGAGCCCTTTCCGTGGGGGCCAATGATTCGCCCCCAATAGCCAGCGATGGCACCAGCTGACTATATCGGGACGTCGGAAACCACAGCCACTCGGTCTTGGATGGGTTGAGCCTGAGCCCGTTTCTCCCCATCCAGATCCGTACGACCTCCAGGCACTGGGACATCACTTCAAGGGCATCGTTGGGTTGGTCCGGGGTGGAGATGTACAGCTGGGTGTCATCAGCGTACAGATGGTACTTCACCCCGAAACCACAGATGATCTCGCCCAGCGGCTTTACATAAATGTTGAACAGAAGGGGCGAGAGAACCGATCCCTGCAGCACCCCACATATAAGGGGCCTCGGGGTCGATCTCTGCCCCCCTGTCAACACAGACTGCGACCGGTCAGAGAGAAAGGAGGAGAACCACCGTAAAACGGTGCCTCCCACCCCCAACCCTTCCAGCCGGTGCAGCATGATACCATGGTCGATGGTATCAAAAGCCGCTGAGAGGTCTAACAGGACCAGGACAGAGGAACAACCCCTGTCCCGAGCCCTCCAGAGATCATCAACCAATGCGACCAATGCCGTTTCCGTGCTGTACCCAGGCCTGAAGCCCGACTGGAATGGATCTAGATACGACGCTTCATCCAGGTACTGGGGTAGCTGTCACGCAACCACACTCTCAACAACCTTCGCAACGAAGCAAAGGTTGGAGACTGGACGATAATTAGCCAATACTGCCGGGTCCAGGGAAGGCTTCTTGAGGAGAGGCCTTACCACCGCCTCTTTCAAGGCGGCGGGAAAGACACCCTCACCCAACGAAGCATTTATAATCCCCTGGAGCCAGCCTCGCGTCACCTCCCGGGAAGCCAGCACTAACCAGGAGGGACACGGGTCCAACAAACATGTGGTCGCGTTCAATCTACCCAGAATCCTGTCCATGTCATCTGGGGTCACAGGATCAAACTCATCCCAGATAACAGTCTCAAGACCTGTCTCCGTCACCCTCGCTGGATCTATCCCGTCGGAGTCCAGACCTGCCCGAATCTGAGTGATTTTGTCATACAGATACTGAACAAAATCCTCGGCTCTTCCCTCCAAGGGGTCCTCCCGCGCTTCCTGGTGGAGCAGGGAGCGGGTCACCCTAAACAGGGTGGCCGGGCGATTATCTGATGACGCAATAAGAGCAGTAAAATGAGTACATTTTGCTGCTTTTATCGCCACTAGGTAACTCCTAATATGAGATCTTACCAGTGTTCGGTCAGATTCAGAAAGACTAGCCCTCCAACAGCTCTCTAGGCGTCTTTTCCGGCGCTTCATCTCCCTCAGCTCCTCGGTGAACCAAGGAGCCAGGCGAGATCGGCGCCGGGTCAGAGGCCGCAAAGGCACGACTCGATCCAGGGCTCCAGCCGCCGCCCTATCCCAGGCGGCCACTAGGTCCCCAGATGAGGCGTGAGCCAGAACCTCCAGGATTGGCCCAAGCTCCATCTGGAACCTATCAGGTTCCATCAGGCGCCTGGGGTGGTACCATCTTACCGGTTCCGCCTCCCTGCGGCGGGGTGCTGCGGTTCGAAGGTCAAGGCGAAGGAGCGAGTGATCTGACCATGACAAGGGCTCGATGACTATATCCCCTATCTCGAGATCACTCAACCACTGTCCAGAGACAAAAACCAAGTCCAGTGTGTTTCCCCCAGTGTGCGTAGGGCCATGAATTAGTTGGGTCAGGTCCATGGCCGTCATGGAAGCCATGAACTCCCGAGCCACCTCAGACGCCTCACCCATGGATGGCAGGTTGAAATCCCCCATGACCATAAATCTGGGGGTATCAACCGCCACCGCGGCAATAACGTTGAGTAGCTCGGGCAGGGCTGCCGCCACGTGGCAGGGAGCCAGGTACGTGATCAGCAAACCCATCTGAGCCCCGTGGCCCCACTTCACAAGGAGGGACTCACAACCAGCTGTCTGAGGTACAGTGGTCTCCCTCGGCCTAAGGCCTTCTTTAATAATAACCGCTACTCCCCCGCCCCTCCCCTGTGACCTTGGCTGATGGAATGCGTGGAAACCTGGTGGGCACATTTCTACCAGAGGGACCCCTCCCTCTGGGCCCAACCAGGTCTCCGTAATACCCGCCAGGTCCGCTCCCCCCTCGTAAACAAGATCACAGATGAGGCGGGCTTTATTTACTACAGACCTGGCGTTGCACAACATCAGACGAAGGCCTGGGCCCTGAAGGTCTGTACTACCTGGAGAACGGGTGGAGCCTTGGGGGCCGGAGCACTCTACCGCTTGAAGACAGCGGGGGCGTGCTCCCTTAACATGATATGGCCCCCTGCTCCCGCCATATCTACCCCTCCCACACACAGTACCGATGGTGAAAGCATAGTCTGGACCAGCTCGACCCCCTCCGGATCCCCCACCACCCCGCCGAACGTCCTGGCCAAGCCCGACTCTCCCCCTAGTGGGTTATCCCCCAAACCCACAATCCTAATTCCAATCCCACCCCCCTCCCCCCCTCCCCCCTCCCAGAACCCCTTAAAAGTTTAAACAAGGACAATTTTAAAAAACCCCGCAACCCCCTCTTTGCGGCATGCCACCTCTCGGGACTCCAGAGCCCGTCATCGAGGTAGGCCCTCGATAGAATGGAGGGCCAAGCCTGCGAGAGGGGGGAGTCTCGCAGACCAAGAAGCTCCGCTGCTGAGTACATCTGCTGAATCAAGGCAAGCTGGACCTGGTCAAACAAGAGATGACAAGGCTGAACATCAGCATCTTAGGAATCAACGAACTGCAATGGACAGGAATAGGTGATTTTAATTCAGATGAACATCAGGTATACTACTGCGGGCAAGAATCCCTCAGAAGAAATGGAGTAGCCTTCATAATCAATAAAAGAGTAGGAAAAGCAATACTCGGATATAATCCCCAAAATGACAGAATGATTTCAGTTTGAATCCAAGGCAAACAATTCAGTATCATAGTAATCAAAGTCTATGCCCCAACCACTGATGATGAAGAGGATGAAATTGATTGGTTCTATGAAGCCCTACAGTACCTTATAGAATTAACACCAAAAAATGATATCCTTATCATCATGGGGGATTGGAATGCCAAAGTAGGAAGCCAAAATATAACCGGAATAACAGGCAAGTTTGGCCTTGGAGTACAAAATGAAGCAGGGCACAGGCTGATAGAATTTTGTCAAGAGAATATGATGGTCATAGCAAACACTCTTTTCCAACAACCCATGGACATCACCAGACGGTCAACACAGAAATCAGATTGACTATGTGCTCTGCAGCCAAGATAGAGAAGCTCTATACAGTCAGTAAAAACAAGACCAGGAGCTGACTGTGGTTCAGATCATGAGCTTCTCATTGCAAAATTTAGGCTTAAATTGAAGAAAGTAGGGAAAAGCACTAGGCCACTCAGGTATGAACTAAATCATATCCCTGATGAATATACAGTAGAGGTGACAAATAGATTTAAGGAATTAGATCTGATAGACAGAGTGCCTGAAGAATTATGGAAGGGGTTTGCAACGTTGTACAAGAGGTAGCAACTAAAACCATCCCAAAGAAAAAGAAATTCAAGAAAGCAAAATGGCTGTCTGAGGAAGCTTTGCAAATAGCTGAGGAAAGAAGGGAAGTGAAAGGCAAGGGAGAAAGAGAAAGATACACCCAATTGAATGCAGAATTCCAGAGAATAGCTAGAAGAGATAAGAATGCCTTTTTAAATGAACAGTGCAAAGAAATAGAAGAAAACAATAGAGGACCAGAGATCTCTTCAAGAAAATTGGAGATATGAAGGGAACGTTTCATGCAAAGAAGGACATGATAAAGGACCAAAATGGCAGGGACCTAACAGAGGCAGGAGAGATTAAGAAGAGATGGCAAAATTACACAGAAGAACTATACAAGAATGAGTTTAACATCCCTGATAACCACAATGGGGTGGTCACTGACCTCGAGCCAGACATCCTAGAATGTGAAGTCAAATGGGCCTTAGGAAATCTGAGCAACAACAAAGCTAGTGGAGGTGACAGTATTCCAGCTGAGCTATTCAAAATCTTAAAAGATGATGCAGTAAAAGTGCTACATTCAATTTGCCAGCAAATTTGGAAAACTCAACAGTGGCCACAGGATTGGAAAAGGTCAGTTTACATTCCAATTCCAAAGAAAGGCAATGCCAAAGAATGTTCAAACTATCGCACCATTGCACACATTTCACATGTTAGTAAAGTTATGCTTAAAATACTACAAGCTAGGCTCCAGCAGTATGTGGATCAAGAACTACCAGAAGTACAGACAGGATTTCGAATAGGCAGAGGAACTAGAGTTCAAATTGCTAACTATGCTGGATCATGGAGAAAGCTAGGGAGTTCCAGAAGAACATCTCCTTCTGCTTCATTGACTATGTTAAAGCCTTTGATTGTGTGGATCACAACAAATTGTGACAAGTTCTTAAACAGATGGGAGTACCAGACCATCTTATTTGTCTCCTGAGAAACCTATATGCAGGTCAAGAAGCAACAGTGAGAACTGGATACGGAACCACTGATTGGTTCAAAATTGGGAAAGGAGACCTGCAAGCCTGTATACTGTCACCCTGCCTATTTAACGTATATGCAGGGCACATCATGAGAAAGACGGGGAGAATCAAAAGTTGGAATTAAGATTGCCAGGAGAAATATCAACAACCTCAGATATGCAGATGATACCACTCTAATGGCAGAAAGTAAAGAGGAACTAAAGAGCCTCTTGATGCGGGTGAAGAAGGAGAGTGCAAAAGTTGGCTTGATACTCAAGATTAAGAAAACTAAGATCATGGCATCCAGCCCTCTCAATTTCTGGCAAATAGATCGGGAAGAAATGGAGAAATGACAGATTTTATTTTCCTGGGCTCCAAGATCACCACAGATGGGGACTGTAGACAAGAAATTAAAAGACCCTTGCTCATGGAGAGGAAAGCTGTGGCAAATCTAGACAGCATACTAAAAAGCAGAGACATCACCCGGACAACAAAAGTGCATATAGTCAAGGCTATGGTTTTCCCAGTTGCAATGTATGGCTGTGAAAGTTGGACCATAAGAAAGGTTGAGTGCCAAAGAATTGAGGCCTTTGAACTATGGTGCTGGAGAAGACTCCTGCGAGTCCCTTGGAGTGCAAGGCAATCAAACCGGTCAGTCCTAGAGGAGATCGACCCTGACTGCTCTTTAGAAGGCCAGATCCTGAAGATGAAACTCAAATACTTTGGCCACCTAATGAGAAGGAAGGACTCACTGGAGAAGAACCTAATGCTGGGAAAGATTGAGGGCAAAAGAAGAAAGGGACGACAGAGAACGAGATGGCTGGATGGAGTCACTGAAGCAGTAGGCATGAGCTTAAATGGACTCCAGAGGATGGTAGAGGACAGGAAAGCCTGGAGGAATGTTGTCCATGGTGTTGCGATGGGTCAGACAGGACTTTGCAACTAACAACAACAATACACATACAAACAAATATTAATCACTGTCAATTTTAAATACATAGTGGAAAGACAAAGCTTGAGAGTTCACAAGGTTGATACTGTATGGAATAAAACTGTGATTGAATCTGGATGGTCTGTTTCGGATACCATGAAGCCTCCTCCCAGAAGGTAACAAGGAAAACAGGTCATGAAGAGGATGTGCAACATCTCAGACAATACTGTGGACCCTGCTCAAGCAACACTTATATGCTATATCCTGGATAGAAGGTAGTGAACTGCCAATAATCTTTTCTGCCATCCTCATCACTCTCTGCAGCGCCTTCCTGTCTAAAGCAATAATGCTTCCAAATCAGGGGAAGAAGATATACTTTTCTCATGTAATGCAGAAAATGCAGGCACTGCTATGCCCACTTCACCAGTGTCTCAATGTTGACCAATCAAGCTAGCCTACTCATTAGCTGCACAACCAGAAACTTGAGGCTGCTAACCACCTCCAGAGGTGAATCATTAATATTAATATATAGAGATGTATGGCTGTGCCTGCCTTTTCTGAAATCAACAATGATCTCTTTAGTTTTTTTGACATTTAAAATGAGGCTGTTTTTGTTACACCCTCTACTTCCTTGTGGTAAGCACCCTCATTGTCATCTTGAATAAGGCTCACTACTGTTGTATCATCTGCATATTTCACAATATGGTTGCTGGTAGCACAACAGTCATGGGTCAACAGAATGAACAACAGCGGACTTAGGACACAGTCCTAAGAGAACCTGTGCTCAAGAAAATGGTGTTAGAAATATTGGTCCCAACTCACATATACTTAGGCCTATCAATAAGTATATGAATCATGCACAAAGGAGTATTAAAGCCTAAAAGTCCCAGTTTGTCTACTAGATGCTGAGGAATGGTTGTATTAAATGCTGAACTGAAATTGGCAAACAGCATTCACACATGAATGTTTCTTTTCTATAAGTGCACCAAGCTCAGATGGTAAACAGAAGAAATAGCATCCACTGTAGAGCAATTTGGACAGTAAGCAAATTGAAGCAAGTCAAAAACTGGAGGGAGGCTGGATATAATAATGTCATTTATTAGTCTCTCAAAACATTTCATAATGATCGATGTAAGTACAACTGGATGGTAATCATTGAGACCTGTAATTGTAGATTTTTTTTGGCACTGGCAAAATAATGGGTCTGTTATGCCCTTACTACATGATGGAGCCACCTTATAATCTGTTACGGCCTGGAAGCCTTGCCACATATACCTGGTATTTGTTGGGTCTTGAAAAAAGAACTGAACTCTCATTGGGTGCTGGCTGCTTACTCCTGAGATGGAGAGTGAAGAGGATGGCTGAGTGAGATGAGCAGGGGGAATAGAGTTACCTAACTGCCACTCACAGCCCATTGGTTGAGCAGCTAAGAGAGAGGTTTGACCATATGGAGATTCAAGGTTCTGAAGCAGAAGGGCTGCTGGCAAAAGAGTACATTGGGAGTTCCGCAGGGTCACTAGCAAGCTGAGGCAGTGGCTGGAGCAGCTACTGGTCTACCACTTCAAGGAAGGCTTGGACTGAGAGCTATTCCAAGGCTGCATCTACCGGGAAATCCCCAAACAAATCCACAAATGATATTGGATGGCAATAGCACTAGACCTCAAGATGAAGCAATATAAGAAGCATGGTGCACCCAAGTCAAAACTGAAGTGGAGCCAGGAGAGGCACCAGTTTGAATGGTAGCCCATCACAACTCTGTCCACTAGCTCTCCCACCACTCCAGTTGGGGCCCCCATCAAATGCTTCCAATGAGGCCAGCAGGGTCATTGAGCAGCTGAATGTCTTGCACCTGTCCCCAGCCAAAGAGCAATTCATCTGCCTTGACAAAACCGAAAAAGAGAAAGCTGCATTGAAGTGACTGCCAGGGACCCAGCTCATTCCCAAAGTGTACTGGGACCTAGCGGAAATGTTCAGTGAGAAAGATTGAAACATGCTCCCCCCCCCCCGTCTTACAGACTGTGTGATTGAGATCCTGCTGGGAGTGAAACTTCCTAAGCCAAAGATGTATTCTATGGCCCCAAGGGGAATGAGGGAACTAATGGAGTACATCGACAAAAATCTATCTAGGGGCTTCATCCAGCTGGCAAAATCCCATGTGTTGACCCCATGCTGTTCAAAGAAAAGAAGGATTTGATCATGAGATTATGCGTTGATTTTAGGGAAATAGATGGTGTGTGTGTGGAGACCCTCTCCCCTTAATGAAGGACATACTGGCCCATTGGCAAAGGGAGAAATAACCCCCAGAAGCCAAAGGACCAACCTGGTGATGAGAGGGCTGGCTAGTAATCTGGAGTTAATCTTTCTGTAGTTGATATTTTCCAGGTACTTTTCTCTCAATAGGGGAGATCTGACTGTCAACTTCAAACTGCACCTGGCAGAAGCCATTTTGGTGTTTCTCAGTTGACACACAGTATGGGGGTGGGGGTGGGGAATGAGGCTGGAATGCATTGCCAGACACTGCAGTTTTGATTTGCTTGGGTTCATTAGTCAGAATCTTGACACTTGCATTCTTTGTAGGTTCCTCTTCGGCTATTGTTTTTATGGCTCCCAGACTAGTCTGACTATCTGTTATTAAGCTTATCACCCATGTGTTTGCTTATGCAAACACTTGCACAATTCAAAATATAAACCATATAATCAACACTTTATTTACAATTAGTTCATTTTTTGTCAAAGTATTTAATATAGTAAAATAAATAAATATTCACTGATCCAACAGTTATTTTTACAGTACATCTGTGATAAAATGACAAGCCCAAAGAACAGAAAGCATAAATTTGTGCTCATCTATTTATCACAAGTTAAATTAGTATCATAATGTAGCATCTTTATCTTTTCATAAACAATTTGTACTAATTAGAACATCTTGGGAAAATGGGAGAAATTGCTTATTTATGGCATGATAAAGTTAAAGTTCAGGTAGATTTAAAAAATCACTGTGTTGGCAGTGCCATATTAAGAATATGGAGCAGATGTAAACTCAGGCTGTGTCTGAAAATGCCTCAGCACTAGAAGTATTTTATAGGAAAGAAACAGGTGTCAAAGATTTGTTAGTGCAGGAACACAGAGGGCTTAAGATGAAGTCAAGGGGGCAATTGACTGCAGAGGGATTTAATTTCCAATGGTTTTCATACACACAATTAAGAGAAAAATTAATGTTGATAAAAAAAGAGCTGGCATTGAAAAATATAAGAATTTGAAATGAAATTTCAAACATGTATACACTTTTGCTGAGATTTGAAATGGAAGAAGTTCAAGAATGCAGGGTAAAAAGGGCTAAAAATTTTGGTTCCACCAAAGCTAAAAGGATTTAAATACCTGATGTGTTATAATTTGAGGAAAAAAAATAAAACTATGCACCTTTGGTCTATGACCGTGATGGTGAACCTATGGCACGGGTGCCACAGGTGGCATGCAGAGCTGTATTTGTTGGCACGTGAGTGTTGCCCTAGCTCAGCTCCAGCACGCATGCATGCGCCAGCCACCTGATTTTTGGCCCTTCCGGGCCCACTGGAAATCAGGAAACAGGCTGTTTCCAGCCTCCAGAAGGCTTTCGGGTGGATGGGGAAGGCAATTTTCACCCTCCCCAGACTCCTAGAAAGCCTCTGGAGCTTGGGGAGGGCGAAAAATGGATCTACCAGCCCACCATGCCAAAAGTGGGGGGAGCGCAGGGGGGTCACACATGTGCGGGGGGACAGGGTGCATTGAATTATGGGTGTGGGCACAAACACGCACAAATCCCCCATGCTCCCCCCACTTTTGGCACACGACGGCAAAAAGGTTAGCCATCACTGGTCTATGACATCTGAGACGTTACCTAAGATGTATAAAATTTCTTCCAATCAATGTTGGAAATGTAGAAAACATGAAGGATCATTTTAGCATGCATAGTAGGCATAAAAAAATGGATACAAGTACATACAGAGAATTTTAAAGATTAATAGTAAAATTGAACAAAAAATCTTTTTATTAGAACTAATGGATAGCCAATTAAAAAATGCCCATGGATGGTTATTTTTGTATATGGTGACTGTACAAAGATATATGCACAAAGATGGAAAGAAACTGAAATATCCACAATTGGGGAATGGACTGTGAAGTTGATGGAATTAGTAGAAATGAGCCAAATTGACCTGTTTGATCAGGGACAAATAAATAAATAGATAAATAAAGACAAAAACAACAAGTACTTTTATTAAAGAGTGAAAACCTTTACTTTTTACAGAGAATGAAAAAAATTATTTGGTGATTTATGGATTTGCTGATTAAAAAGGAATGAATTATGGGAAGAAGGGAAATGTTTAATTTTAAGATAGGGGATACAAAATTTTGTTTGCTTGTAACTACTGTAAAGAAGAGTGTGATATGCTTCTTTATATAGTTTTTCATTATTCTATTTGCTTTGTCTTTCCTATACTTTTCACACCTTTTCAAAATTTTAAATTTTCTCCTTTCTTTCATTTCAACTTATATTACTTTATGTTTGTTTTTTATATCTGAGAATTTTTTAAATAAAAAAAAATTGTATGAAAAAAAGAAAAATTGGAGAAATTACATCCATTATGAATAGAAGACAAATTGTTTTTAACGTCTCTCAAATCATGGTTTATTTTAATAGGCAAATAGTATGTTATTGTTGTGGCTCCGTCCTCCGAGCCTATCTTATCGGAGGAAGAAGGCTCCGAACATGAAGGAGAGGAGATGGCCAGGCCTTCCTCTCCAGGACTGTCACGAGTGTTTCCAGGATTGCTGTGGCTATCTGCCTACTCACAAACAGTATGGTTTTAATCAAGCCATATACTGTTGCCAATTACCTGCAAGCCTTCCCCGCCCTAGTTAATTGCAGGTTAACTCCCTATATAAGCAAGGACCTTTTGCTTGCTACTTGGGCCTAGTCTTCTAGGCCTAAATGCACAGCTCCTGCAGGAAGCTTGGTGCAACGCCGCAGATGGGAGAAGAATGCAGATAAGGACTCCAGACGTCGCTACAGAGAGACTCCCACGGATGCTTGCCTTTTGCTGTTTTGTAGCACGCAAGCTATCATCGGGACTGCTGTTGCTGGACCTTCTTCCCCCCACAAGCTTCAAGCAATGTTTGCTGTTTGAACTGTTTTTACTTCAGGTGACTTTCAGCTGTGAAGCTCATGCTGCTCCCATTATGATGGCCTTGATGATGTATCGACGCCGAAGCTGCTTACCTTCATGCTAGCTTTATTCTTTTGTGAACTGTTTCGGTATTGTGGAGAGGGATCTAGGGAGATAGCCTTGTTTCACATACCCAGATAAGACTTTGTTTTTAATGTGTTTTCTTAAAGACATAGTGCTTTTTAAATGTTTTAAAGTAAATTATATTTTTACACAAGACGCCTCTGTCAGAATTATTTCAGTCTCAGTGTGTTTACTCATGAGCTGGTTCACGGTCTGGGGTACCCCTCAACCCCATTTCGTCACAGTTGGTAGCAGAGGATGGTTTAACGAACTTACGCTCATGTGGTAACAGGCTAGACTGGAATGTCTGCAGTTGAATAGATGTTGACTAGGGCAGCAGCAGCAGCAGCAAAAAGTATGAAGTCACAAACTGGACTGTCTGGGGCTCAGGCCAAAAATGTTTTGGCTGAAAAACCCCAAACTCTAATTGATTTAGAGAATAGTGGAGCTGTAAGTTTTGGAGCAGAGGCCTCAACTTCTGAAGGGCCTAAGATAGTGAGTAAACCATCATCACCTAAAGAAGTAGAGACTGGAAGAACGCCACTTCAGGTCTTGAAAACAAATACAGAGGTGGATGATGAGTTTAGGAAGGCAATCCTTCAGTTTTTAGGTTTGCCCACAGTAAGTCAGAACCTGACTGCTGATTCTAGCGAATTATTAAAGAATCCAGCCGTGAAAGGAAAGAAGATCGAAGTCCTACAAAACACCGGATCGGTAAGAGACTTTCAATCTTTTCCTAAAACCCCCACCTCAGACCATAAGTGGAGAATGGGGGATAACAGACTGCCTGATTCGAATGTTCCTGCTTCTTTGTTAAACCAGCATGGCCAAGTTGATATTGCGCCACCTGCTGTTGAAGCCATCATAGATCAGGCCATAAAGACTTTAGCTCCCTTGATGACATCAGTGACTTCTGCTAAAAATTTAAGAGATTCTCATGTTGAGCGTAAGGTTGCAAGTGTGATAGAAACTTTGGCAACCATTTTAGGCGATGGTTTGCAGGCACCATCGGCTCAACAAATAGTAGCTGCACATACCAAAGCACCCCTGATGTCTGCGACTAATTCAGCGCACGCCACGAGTGGGATATATCCATCCGTGATGACATCGACATCCAGGACCATTCCGGAGGCTGCCTCAACTGAAGATAGGAATTTGGGAGCGCGTCCAAAAATTCCTAGAGATGTGCACCAGAGAGTACCCTCGAGTTTTTGTGATCAAGCCAGGATGAGCTTTGCATCCGCACAACGTGAAGTTTTAATCCCTCCCATTGGGGAGGAACGATTGTCAGAATGCCAGATGGAAGACACTTTGTTGTGTGCTTCCATTCCAATGCCTTATTGCCCGTTCCAGGATGGACCACATTTTGAACATCAATTAATGTCTGTTTCCATGTTTAATAATGTACAGGTCCTTCCTCCTAATTTTAAAAGTTTAAGTGTGGGTGGAGGAAATTTTAAGGAATGGGTTAAAAGTATTCAAGTAATTTTAATGAAAGAGAGTGTTTTATCGTTGCTGTTAAAACCCCCACCTAGACCATGGTCCTTAGAAGTTGATCTTTTACATCATAAGGCCTTTTGTATTTTATTGATGTCCATTGACCCTGCACTATATCCCAGTTTACCTAGTAACCTGACCGTAACAGAAGTTTGGGTGAAACTGCATAAGCTATTTTGTTCAAAAAGCTCCCATGTTACAAACAGAGTTTATAGGGAGTTCTATTCCGCAAGGTTGAAGGCAGGACTAGATATTAATGAACACTTATGTGAGTTAAACAGGTTAAGGCAGGAATTGATGTTGAGGGGGGAAACAGTGTCTGAACAAACCCTCATTACTGTTATACTCAATTCCCTTGATCCTAGCTGGGATAATTTTATATCGCAATTGGATAATGTTAGTTGTAATAACTTATCCTTAGAAGTGTTATCTGGCAGATTGATTGCAGAAGATAACCTGCGAAAATGCAGGGCGGCTTTTCATAAAAAGGAAAAACCTTTAAGAAGGCCCGATAGTTCAGATAGAGCATATGCTATCGGAGAATGCTTCAATTGTGGTTCAAAAGAACATTATAGAAGGGATTGCCCACAAAATGTAAATGCTAGGGCATGTTCAAAGGCACCTTCTGATAATAAATGTAAAAGGAGGCCATTGCCTCCTGGTAGAAAGCCAAGTATAGATGTTCCTAACCACAGAAGGGGTAAAAAGCCAAATAGAGGCAACAAAGGGAACAATCCCAGGTTTAATGATAGCTCTGTAGGTATAGTGGAAACTACTGAGTCAGAGCTTACAAGGGAACAGAGAGAACAACTATGGTTAATGGACAGTGGAGCCAGTAACCCTGTTGTCAGTGACCGAAGGTTGTTTGTTAATATGAGAAGGCATCAATCCATGGTCAAAGTTGCAACTGGTAAAAAGGTGAATGTTGTTGGCATTGGAGATGTTTATATTCCTGGGATAGGAAAGATTCATGGAGCATTGTACGTACCAGAGATAGATCACAATTTGCTAAGCCTAATGAGGATATGTGAGAACCCTAGAATGGAGATTCTGTTCTCAGGAGGAACAGCTGTGATCAAAAACAACAAATGTGTGATTGGGGAGGTTTTGAAGATAGGTGGTTTGCCTTATTATTCCCCCAATACGAATGCTGAGTCCTGCAGCGATAGCAATTATACTATCTCATTTGGTAGTAACAATGAATCACAGTTAGAACTAGATGATGAGGATCAAGACTTTCACCAGAGGAAGCCTTGTAAAGACAAATGTAAAGTTAATAAAAAGTTTTTAAATTTTAACTTAGAGTCAGATAGTAGGAAACCTGAAAATGCTAATGCAATTGCTACAGGTGAGCCATTGCATAATGAATGTGCACACTTGATGCATCGCAGATTAGGTAATGTGAGTTTTCCTATAGTGAAAAAGGTAACCGAACACTCAAGGGGAACCAAGATCAATGATTGTAACACATTCCTAGACTGTTCAATTTGTAGGAGTGCAAAGTTGAAGGTGAAATCTGTGCCCAAGAGGTCTCAGAGGTACTCTGAACACCTGTTTCAGCTCGTCCACATGGATTTGGTGGGTCCATTCGCACCTTCCGTGGGTAAGAGACGGTACTTTCTTACCATAGTAGACGACCATAGCAGATTTGGATTCGTTTTTCCCCTAATGTCCAAGAGTGAAACGTTGACTAAGTTTGAGGAATTTTGTAACTTAGTCCAGAACCAGCACCAGGTCAGAGTTAAGAAGATCTTAACTGACAGGGGGACTGAATTTAATTCCAGGCAGTTCTCCAGCTGGTTGAGGAGTAAGGGCATAGTCCACTTACGCACCGCGCCTTACTCTAAGTTTCAAAATGGCGTTGCAGAACAGCGCAGCGACGTATTAAAAACAATGATGCGGTGCGCCCTAGAGGATTCCGGACTAGACTTCGCGTATTGGGTAGAAGCGGTTAGATACGCGAACTACACCTTGAACCGAGTGTGGTCTAGCATGGTGCAGAAGACCCCATACGAGGTGCTATACGGCCATAAGCCTAGCTTGGCACACCTCCACATTTTCGGAGCAATGGCCGATGTTCATGTCCCGAAGGAGCTCAGGAGAAAGGGAGACCCAATCTCTGTTAAACTGAGATTTGTTGGTTATGAGCAGGGCTCCAAGGCATTTAGGTTTGCCTACCCTAACGGGAAACTAATGATATCAAGGTCCGCCACCTTTCACGAAGGGGCCAACTGGAGTAAGATCCATGCCAATGAGATTCTTACTTGGAACCCTTCCCGTAGTTGTCATAGGCAATCGGAGGATGTATCGGAAAACCTATCTGAGGATAGGGATACATCTGGTTCTGGGAAGCGTGCATCCCAGGCACCCTTGAAAGGGGTATTGAAGCGTAAGATGGGGGTAGCCAGGAAGGATAGCTCAAAGAGCTCAGCTCTTTTGGCACGCTGGTTTATTCGCGTCCGCATCCGGCTACACACTGTGATTCGTAAACACGATTGAAATCGGCGCTACATTACACCAAGAATGGGGCGTTTATATAGCCCATCTTTCCATTAACTCATTAGGACCGCGCCCTTATTTGTTACCACGCCCCTCTTTTAGGGGCATAGATTGCACCCTTGTTTATTACCACACCCCTCTTCTAGGGGCGTAATTGGTCTTCAGCGTGTTCTGGAAGGTGCTGCCGCTGTGTCCTCCAGAATGGCCCTAATCCTGTCGCACCCGATACCACCACCCCACACCCCGCATACGGCCGCCTTCACCCAGTGCCACCACCACCAAGTATGTATATGTCCCTCGATGCTTTCAGCACGCGTTAGCGATGTCGAGCAGGTTGCTAGGCTCGACAGATAGGCACCCAGCTTCTGAGACGCATAGTGATAGTCACGAGGTAGATGATTCATCGGACGACTCTGATGTGAGTGACTCTCCTAAAGGCAGACCAGTTAGGGTTACCAGGGGCAATAAGCCTAAGAGGTACAACGACTTTGTTACCTCAGTCGACCAGGTTTTGGCCACCCCTCAGAGATATGAGGATGTGTTGGCCTTACCTGACCATGAATGACAGAAGTGGCTGGCTGCTATGGATACAGAATTAGATAGCCTGAGAAGGCTCGATGTATTCATGCCAACAAGATTGCCCAAGGACAAGAGGGTGATCGGCACCAGGAGGCTTTTCAAGCAAAATCCCATTGAAGGCGGGGGCTTTATCTATAAGGCGAGACTAGTGGCGCAGGGATTTTCGCAGAGATTCCCTGACGATTATGAGGACACCTTCTCGCCCACGGTGCGCCCTGAGAGCGTGAGAACAGCTCTCACCATCGCTACCATGCGAGGCGAACATGTATATCAGTTCGATATTCAGACCGCGTACCTGCACGCCCAGTTAGACAAAGAGCTGTACATGAGGATTCCTCAGGGAGTAAGCCATCAGGAAGATGATGTGTGGTTGTTGAACAAGAGCCTATATGGCTTAAAACAATCTGGTAAACGATGGTACGAGTGTCTCACAAAAAGCCTGATTGAGATGGGCTTTTTACCATCGTCGGCTGACGAGTGTGTTTTTGTCAAGGAAGATCAGGGCATTAGGGAAATGGTACTGTTGTACGTCAATGACATACTATATATTTGCAGATCAGAGAACAGGCATAAGAAGTTCTCTGAGGACCTAAGTAAGAGTTTTGCCTTAAAACCATTAGGTCACATTAGCACATTTTTAGGGGTGCAATTCGTAAAAACCGAGAAGGGGTTTCGGCTCTCTCAGGAAGATAAGATTCAGGAATTGCTTAAAAAGTGTAGCATGGTAGAGGCGAAGCCATGCAATACCCCTATGGCAACAGACTTCCTTAAGAATATGTACACTGAGAGCACGGAGTTTGAAGATAAGACCCTTTACAAGTCCGTGATTGGGTCGTTGTTGTACATTGCAAATTGGACTAGACCGGACATCAGTCTAAGTGTAAATGTGTTATCTAGACATTCTGAACATCCCACACAGTACTATTGGAGCGGAATCAAACGACTCCTGAGATACTTAAAGGGTACTGTGAACTATTAATTGTTATTGGAACCAGAAGCAACTAGAGAATTAAGATTGAGTTGTTTTTCGGATGCCGATTGGGCAGGGGATGTTAGATCTAGAAAAAGTACCTCGGGGTACATTGTATACCTAAATAGTAGCCCCGTGTATTGGTACTCTGGGAAGCAGAAGTTAATTGCAACCTCCACAGCGGAAGCTGAGTATGTGAGTTTGTCCAAAGCTTCCAATAACCTAGTTTGGTTTGACGATCTTCTGGTAAGCTTATGGAGGCAGCCCATGCAACCTATAAAAGTCTACGAGGATAACATGGCTGCCATTAACATATCGGAAGCCGATGCTGTAGACCAGAGATCGCGCCATATTGATATTAAAATCAAACATGTGAGGCAATTGGTGAAAACAGGTTTCATTAAGACTGTGTATTGTGAAACCAAGGAACAGGTAGCGGACGTGTTTACCAAACCGCTGCCCCATGACCAACACCTTTATCTTCTGGGTAAAATGTCGATGGCTATGTGAATGTACTTACCATTGATGTATATATGTACCCAATGTAGAATGTATGTTTGTTAACCAGTCAAATAGCCGCAGAGAAGGGGATTGTCACGAGTGTTTCCAGGATTGCTGTGGCTATCTGCCTACTCACAAACAGTATGGTTTTAATCAAGCCATCTACTGTTGCCAATTACCTGCAAGCCTTCCCCGCCCTAGTTAATTGCAGGTTAACTCCCTATATAAGCAAGGACCTTTTGCTTGCTACTCGGGCCTAGTCTTCTAGGCCTAAATGCACACCTCCTGCAGGAAGCTTGGTGCAATGCCGCAGATGGGAGAAGAATGCAGATAAGGACTCCAGATGTCGCTACAGAGAGACTCCCACGGATGCTTGCCTTTTGCTGTTTTGTAGCACGCAAGCTATCATCGGGACTGCTGTTGCTGGATCTTCTTCCCCCCACAAGCTTCAAGCAATGTTTGCTGTTTGAACTGTTTTTACTTCAGGTGACTTTCAGCTGTGAAGCTCGTGCTGCTCCCATTATGATGGCCTTGATGATGTATCGACGCCGAAGCTGCTTACCTTCATGCTAGCTTTATTCTTTTGTGAACTGTTTCGGTATTGTGGAGAGGGATCTAGGGAGATAGCCTTGCTTCACATACCCAGATAAGACTTTGTTTTTAATGTGTTTTCTTAAAGACATAGTGCTTTTTAAATGTTTTAAAGTAAATTATATTTTTACACAAGACGCCTCTGTCAGAATTATTTCAGTCTCAGTGTGTTTACTCATGAGCTGGTTCACGGTCCGGGGTATCCCTCAACCCCATTTCATCACAAGGACCCTCCTCTCTGGCAATGCCTCAGGTGTCTCCCGAAGGAGAAGAGATTGGCCAGGAGCCAGGTGTTTCCGAGCCGTTGGATAGTGACGAAGAAACATTGTGGTTGGACCCACGCCAGCGTCAGAGAGACAAGCGTGCGCAGCAGAAAAGGAGGCGTGCCAGAGATTAAGCTGAGTCACTGGACCACACCCCACAGGCTATAAAAGGGAGTGTGGTGGCCATTCGGACTCTGTGACGGACAAAGTTAATCTCTGGCGAGTCACTTTGCACCTTTGGACACAACGCCTATTTGCTGTGGATTTAATTACAAACTGGACTATTCAAACTGTGTATTTTTGTCTGTATTATCGGAGTAAAAGTTCTTGGCAGGCAGCCATGGAGTTGCTGCCAAGTTCCTTATCACTGACGTTGAATGTTTGAAGAGTTTATTTAACCCTTGGCTGGCTGGTTGGGTGTGTGTGTGGTACGGGGACAGAACAGTTATGAAACTGCATTAAAAGTACAACTATCCTAGATATTTGGGCATCACTGCGTGTATTTTATGAACCTTGTAGTAGGGAGCAGTGTTTCAAAAACGGCCATAAATAGTTTGTACAGAAGGGAAAAATCAGAATTTCTGCATTAGAGCAGGATCTAATTTTGAGCACTTCTGGGGCTTGCGTTAAACAGCCTGAAATCTGCTACAAGATTTCTCCATTGATCTGAATATGCTGGAGAGAAACAAAAGCATAGAGCATATGCTAATGACCATATGCACTGTGTGTTTCACTGTAGTTATCATAATTCTCAAGAAAGCAAAATATTATACATGCTAAAAATAATGTGGGCCAGCTGTGCTTCTTCTGGGGATGCAAAATATCAGTACTTAATTGGGTAAGCCCTTCTAATTTTTTTCCCCATGGTATGCAAAGTAGGCTATTTGTAATTATCACCAGCAACTCCACTTAATTTAGGATTGTATTTTCTTCAACATTATTTTTTTCTATATCTTTCTTTGTGTATCTGCTTGGTTATCCTGTTGGAAAAATGGCCTTTATATTTTTGGCTCTTGGAAATAGTTTCAGACTATTGGTATATAGTATTCTATAATTCAATATTCTTTTACTCTGTCTGAAGGTTTTAAATTTATTGTTCAGAATTAACTCATACATACAAATACAAAAATATTTAGGTCTGAGATTGTAGTCAATTTTTTTCAAATGCACAGAAAGAAAGCACAATATGCATATAATGAACTTATTTTAGGACTACAAATACATTCGTTTGTACTATTCTACTCTTCTATAGATTAAGGCATTTTATTACTAAATTCTAATTTTCATGGTTACTGGGCCCATTAGGAATTTTGTGAGAATGTCATGATCATTCTTATCTTGTAACTGTCATATAAAATCTTTCCATCATGGAATGAAAATATTCAAATTGGTGAGGTTGAAATAGAATTAACCTGGAAAGAATTCCAATGCCATAAAGTAATGAGATAAGTTTTGTCACCTAAAAGTACTGTTCTGGAACTTACATTTTTTAGCCTAATGCCCAGTTCAAAAAGGACAGCTGATGAGGCATTGAACCAAGGGAATACTTAATAGTAAGAAAATTAAAGACATTGAAAATGTTAAAAAAAAAAAGTACAATTTTATGCATTACGTTAGTTTTTATTTACTTGGAGAAAAGTAAAGAGAAGGGAGTAGAAGGGAGATATCTAATCTGGTGATAATCTCCATTCCCACACCAGTAGTTGATCACTCGTCCTGCTGGCTGATTCTGATTTGCTGACTAGTTAATGCCAAATATGTTTAAATAAGACATTTTCCATAATTTGATGCTCACAGCAGATCTGGCACATATTACTGAGACTGGCGTGGGAGGGCAGTATTGTGAACTTGCCTGGTTCTTCAGCATCTGCAATGCCTGAATTGGGGTAACAGGATGGCTATTATCATAAAGCAACAGCCTGTGACCAGGGACCCTGCTATGAAAATATGTAAGTGCCTGTTTACTAGAAAGGCTGGAGAGATTCTGTTTTGTTTGGCAACCACTCTGCTATCTGGCAGGATCCCTCAACATTATGGGGCTGATCTCTGGCAATAGAGGAAAATCTGCCTCTTTTTACCTTCAATCTTCTGGATCTAGAGGTAGGCTCTTAATAAAGCTAAGGAATTCATGGCCTCTTTTTTGGGGAGGATGATCTTTGATCATTGCTGTGATTAAATGATGTCTAAGCACCACAACTGATACCTGGAGATAAGTGGAAAAAGTTGAGAAGTGAACTTGACCAAGCATGTGTATGCATCCCTGTTCAGGTCTACACCTTGGCAATAAGGGAGACTTCTTCTCCTTGTTGCATCAGTGGGCTGTCATCGAGCAACCTTGTTTAGGATTTTGAGAGTATGTGTGTGTGCACATGCATATGCCGCCTAGTCAGTGTTGCCAAGTCCCTGCAGTTTTCTTGGCAAGATTTCAGAAATGGTTTGACACTATCTATTTTTTATGTTTGAGAGAGAGTGATTGGCCCAAGACCACCTAGTTGTTTTTGTGCCTAAAACAGAACTCAAACACATGCTCTTTAGTATCTAGCCTGTTGCCTTAACCACTACACCAAATTGGATCTGTTTAAGATTATGAAATCTTTATTTAGGAGGAATCAATTAATGACCTTCACTGAGTCAGTGAGACTGGTTTGCATAATGACTGACTGATTGATTATGTGCCATTAGTTGGTATCAGTCTTAATGACCACATAGATCTTCTCCATGATGATGATCTGTACTGCTGTGGTCATTCTGGTCTTCTAATGCTGCACTCATTGCCACTATAACTGAGGCTATCCACCTTTCCTAGCATTAGAACATTAGAGGACTTTTCCTTGATGCCATCTTGCTTTCTGCTTCTTGTTTTAGTCTTTATTTTTTGTCATTTTTGTGTCCTTATGTTTCTATGAAATAATATTATTTTGTTAGCATTTTAAAGATAATATTTGGCACTGAACCATTTGTACCTGTTCACATTTTATATCTAGAAAACATGCTAGATATAATCATAGTGCCATATGTTACTTGTGATTGACATAATATGATTAAACCACTGCCAGTCCATAGAACTGTGCTGAAGTGTTATACACTTCAGGTACATAATAACATTACACTGACACTTAGCATTATGTTCTTTTTTCTTCAAGGAATGTTAAAACAAATATCTGATATTTGATATTAATCTAATCATGTTTCTAAAAGCCAAAAAATAGAAAGCCCATTCCTTTCAACAAGTACAGTATGTTCACTCCAAAGAGAGAGTAACAGCTCATGTAATATGAATTTCCCCCTCCTCCTCCCTCCCCTCTCCCCCCTCCCTCTCTTTTCCACTACCTTTATATGTTACATTGTTCTAATGAATCAAAAAACAATAAAAACAAGTTATTGAAAAACTACTGACAAAAAACTTCACTTGCGCAGCATTTGGCCAGTGTGCTTTTTGTTTTTTTGTAACTGTATGAAAACATATACTGAAGCTCTGTTCAAGCAATTGTGTGAAATATGAGAGATTTAACATGGATAGAATGATATGACTGCTGTTTAGGATTATGCAGTTCTTCAAAAGAGTGCCTTGCTGTTTCCAAGGTTCAGGTGAAGCATTCCTCTGAAGTTACCTTGTGAAGCAATGAGGCTCCCTTGCCTTGCAGAATGTTTGGATTTGCCTGAGAATGTTTGAGATTTCCCCATGACATGTAATTGCTGAATATGACTGACAGAAGCTCCTTACATGCTGTATATGGAAACTCAGGTTAAATCTGCATTCATAATGCCTTGTAATGGCAAATTTCATTGCATTTTCAGTTTGACAAAGAGCATAATGTTATCTAAGCTATCAATAAATGCTTTGGAATTTTTTGCCTATTTTTAGATTGACAAATGTTAATGGTTTCCTAATTTCTAGACTGAAACTAAGAAATGATAATGGTTTCCTAATTCCTAAATTCTAGAGTTTGGACTAGCCCTTAAATACCAGTTTGGGAAGAGACAACTGAAAGTAACACTGTCATGTTTATTTTAACAGCCAAGTGTTACAGTGGGACATTAGGATTAGTACTGTACATTAACTTCAGCCACAAATATATATATCTATATAGATATATAGATATATATAGATATATATAGATATATATAGATATAGATAGATAGATAGATAGATAGATAGATAGATAGATAGATAGATAGATAAATAGATAGATCAGGAAATTGTTCTATGAATTTTCACACAGTTTGGTGGTTAGTAACATCTTGCAAATTGGGAAATTACAGTATATTAAATGGAAACATGTAAAATGTCCATCAGAATAAGTAGATAGAAATACCTTTGATGCGCAGAATGTGTTTATAACTTGATTAGGAATAGCAGATAATCACACTGGAACATCCTTGACCAGATATTTAGAGAGAAGCAACAGAAACTGCAGATGGCTCAACAAATGTGGGTGGATGTTCTTTTGCAAAAGTTGATATGCTAAAAGTAGATCCATGACGTAGCCATATGGCATAACCTTCAGCACACATGGTGTGTAGGCGACATTTATATTGCTATAACTATACACTATGGCCCGTCTGCTGAACAGTGTCTAGATGTTGGGCACATCAATTAGTCTAATAAAAATTGTCCTTTTTACTTTTTCTGAATTTGGCTCTGACATCATACTGATCCAGAAAGGAAAAGCAAAAGGGCCCCAACTGACACTGTCAAATAATGGTATAATGTAACTTTACCCTGATTGAATGTAATCAGTTAGAGAAAAGCTATTACTGCAAGTTCTGCAATTTAATGTATGCTTTGCCATTTCAGTTTTTTTTAAAAAAATCAACTATTTAATCATTATTTAAGCAGATGGAAATATGCAGCATTTGCCAAGTCACTGAAAAGGCAGAATAAAACAAATGCATATATTATGTCTTTGAAAGATTTGAACTATTTCTGGAATAAAGAAAATCAAAGTTTTTATCTTTGTAAAAATGAAGTTCAAGACTTTAATCTGATTGTCATCTTTTCCTAAAAGAATTGTTATCTTTAGTAGTATGGTGGCTGCATGGAGGTATTGAAAAACAGTGTTTGTTTATAAAAATCCCTATCAGCATGAGTATCAGCACTTCAGAAAGCAACATTTTCATTATGAATTCTATAACAGTGGTTTAGATTACATTTGGAAATAGTAAATCATGACTGTTATAAAAGATAATCATCAGATATGAATCTGATTCTGAAAATATGATAAAAAAACCAAACTTCTGCCAACCAGTAGGTCTGTACTCATTTCTTTCCCTTCAGATCAACTTAATCTACACTGAAATGCAATTTATATGTTAGAGAGACAGCTCAAGAATGACATCTCCAAGATTATGTCAGAAATTGTGAGACTATTTACCTCAAATATTTCTTTAGTCTTTATCCTCTAAGTCAATTTTAGTCCTTTATTTAGCCCAGGTACTGAGATTGCTAAACTTTCTTTCAGTTAAAAGGCAACAATCATTCTATAGTGTGTAGGTTTGGTGAGTGCAGTGGCTCAGTGTGGTAGTTAGGATGTTAGGGTAGTTAGTACATATAACATTCTGCTCCTTGAGTTGCATTGATTACCGGTATGCTTCCAGGTACAATTCAAGATGTTTGTAGTCACTTTGCAAGTCCTTCATAACTTGGGACTGGGTTATTTATGGGATTATGTCTTCCCATAAATCAATCTGTTAGGGTGTGTGTAAAAAATATTTGTTGCTTGTGCAACGAGCAGAGCAGAAACACACAGAGAAGGAGATAAACGTGCGGCTCGTGTGAGAAAAATACTTTATATACAAGATAATAAGCAGTCTCGGTGTAGGTAAAACAGTCCAAGGTCATAAACAGTAATATCAGTCCAGTAAGTATCTTCCCTTACCAAAGCAAACAGACTTTAGTAACTCTCGGTATACAGTACCATATAACAATCTAGTCTAACACCAATCAGCAGAAAGACGCAGGAAGCAACAGGAACAGGAACAATCAGGAACAAAGAACGCTTCTCTGCACTATTTATTTATGCACTGTAGCCTAATTACAGGGTTCAGCAAACCCTGATTACGTGGCTCAGTTGTTTCTTAAAGAAACAGATATATTGCCTGACCAACAAGTTAGGAGTGAGCTACAAGCTGAACCTAACATTCTCCCCATTGGGCAGGACAATATACACAATAGATACAGAAACAGAAATACACATCCAAATCATACATTGTACAGTGGTATCAGTTACATTTCAGATTCTTTTTTTTTTTTATTGAAAAAGTTTTCAAATACAAATTTTCCCCCCTTTTTTCCCTCTCCCTCCCCCTCCCTAACCCCCCCTCCCCACCTATCCCCCCCCTGTGACTTCTTCGTAACAAAAAAAAAACCTAATTCATAACAGATTACTTACTCCCTCCTCTAAATATTGGCCTTTACTTACTAAAAATATTATTAATATTATGACATCCCCCTTTATCCATACATTTCAGAAAAGAGAAAAGAAAGAAAAAAAAAGACATTATACTATAACATTATAGAATAACTTCTAATTTAGCATAATAGTATTATAACTCCCAATTTGGCAATAATCTGCCCTTTTTCTCCTCTCCCAAGTTTGTATCTATATATTATTACAACAATTCAAGACCACCTTCCACTTTAAAACTATACGATAAGTCCTACTTTAACATTTAATCTTCTATATATATTACTATAACATTTCAAAGTGGCCTTCCCCATAAAATCTAGTTTAACATTTATTCCACTCTATCCATTTCCTCCACTCCCCTAAATATATCACTTAAAAATCCCTTTTCTTAGACTAATCAATCTACTAACTAGCTTATTCACCCACTATCCTGCAAAATTACCATACACAACAATTCTTAATATCTTTGATTCACTGCCCACACTACTTAAAAATATATGTCTATATATTCCATTATATCTAAATAAAAAAAAGAAAAGACAATGACTTTAAATTTATAGTCCATATAATATCTTCTTTGAAGTCTTTCCACTGGATTGGTAGAACCAACATCCATAATAGGGTGACATAGCTTGCTGGTGCAACAGTTTATTCAGAATCTTCAATCATATCTGCCCCCATCAGTAGTAAATATCTTCTTATATGTATAAAAGTAAAAACAACCACCCAAGTGACATTATAATTATATTCCATATAGTAATAATTGTGGTTTTCATCAGGATTATTGATTCCCATCATCGTAGTGGGTAACAACCCGATCTTCTGCATGCCCCAGCATAATTCTCTTGCCTTGTGATTCAAGATAATTATAATATGTTTATCAACACAAAAAGAAATTCCAAAGTGGATAATTCAAATCCATCAGTTTAAGGCTCTTTTCACGTCCCCAAATTACGGCCATGCAGAGATCTGCCACAATCCTCAGGATGATATTAACCAATATGTCGCCTCTTCTATGTTTACACATAATCATTCATATTTTAAAGTCACTGGCTTCACTGTTGCTTGATTTAGAAATTTCTATTTTTATGCAGCCTATTTCTTTTTTTCTTTTCTTTTTGTGGGTTTGATTTCCATCCTGGTTTCCTTTCTACAAATTGTGTATCATCTGGTCGGTTTTCATTCTGCTTTGTAGATTGGTCTTGTTGGTTTTGTTTTTGTGTCTCATGTTTCTTTTTTATCCCTTGTATATCCCCTAATTGGTTTCCATGCTTGTCCTTGCCTTGATAAGTCATCACATTAAGGTTAGATGCCACTTCTTTCAAATTTGTAGATAATCCAGCTGGGGTGTCCGATAAATCCAAAGGCAATTTATCTGGTACAGTCTCTATAATTCGATATTTTACCTTTATTTCCAGCTCCTTCTGCTTATCCTGTATTATACCTGAAGATGTTAAGTTCATTTTCAACCTATTTTGATAAAATTCTTCCGCTCTTTCAACAGTATTTAGCTGGTATCTTTCTCCTTGATATCTCAATATAATACCAACTGGGGCGTCCCACCTAAATGGGATATTTCTCTTTTTTAACTCATTCACCAGAAAACCAAATTTCTTCCTTTCCATTAATATCTTAGGTGGGAGTTCCTTGTAAATCCAAATCTTTCTTCCATACAATTGCAAATTAGAATTGAAGGAATTTTGCACAATATTATTCCTAATTTCTTTATCTGTAAAATAAATCACCACATCTCTAGGCAGTTGCCTTTGCTTGGCAATCCAGGAGTTTATTCGATAAACTCTGTCAATCCTACAAAACACTTCCTCAGGTTGAACCTTTAAAATCCCAGCTAGAATTTCAGAAGATATTTTCCTTAAATCATCTCTGTTATTTTCCTGCAAACCTCTCAATCTTATCGCATATTCTGTGAAATTATATTGTACCATTAGAATCTCTTTTTCAATCCTCTGTTGCAAATTTTCTACATTACCAGACTACATTACCAGAGGCTTCCGGTTTGCTGCTGGCCGCCGCCAGATGCTCCTTCGGGATCGTCAGCTTCCACTGCCTGTCAGAGCCGCCTTCACAATGGAATGGCGGCTCGAAAAAACTCCGTTTCCATGAGGAAACGGAGATAGAGCCGGCAGGGGTGGGTAGAACTCTCTGCGGAGTCCCAAAAGTTTTTTTTTTACTTTTGGGACAGAGCGGATGAGATGCCCCATACCCCCAGCCGCTACTCCGGGCTTTGGGAGACCTCTGCTAATGCAGAGCCAGGCGTCAAAAGCAAGCCTGCAAATTTAACAGATTACTCAAAGAAAATGTGAGCTGGACCTGTAATACTGAACCGCAAGTATTTTACTTATCTTTTAAAAATTACTTAAGAGAAAGGAGGAAAAGAAAGAGAAAAAAAAGTCTTTTAAAATGGCGTCTGCCGCGGCTGGAGGAGAGGCTGAAAGGGAAAGTCCTTCCGTTTTCTATTATTACAATGTAGCGGAATAAATACCACTGGCTACATTTGTAGACAAAACTTTGCTCCTGTGTCTTTTTCTCTCTTTTTCCCCTGGAGACTTGATATTGTTGTTGATTGGAAAGAAGTCTTTTTTCTTGTTTTTTTTTTTTTTTTTAACAAAGCTTGCCTGGGCGGAAACATGGCACTGAGACTTACAAAGTCAGATAAACAAGTAGGGGGGGGGATTCCCCCACCAACAATTTAAAGGAACAAGTTTTAACTCTTCAGTCTCAGAAACCTGATTTTAATATAATAGAATTTCTCTTAGAGGAGATTGAAAGAAGGGAGGAGATTGTGAATCAGCAACTTGAAAAATTTAAGCAGGAAATTAAAGAATTGGTGAAATCTAAGTTTGATTTTTTGGAGCAAAAATTTTTAAAAGTGGCTAATGGTTTTTCAGAATTTATGATACAGTTGGACACAAATACTAATTTACTAGAGTCTAAAATGGAAGAAATTCAAGATAAATTGGACAATAGAACTCAAAAAATTGAAAATGATCTGATAAACACTCAGGATAATAGCTCAGAAGAAAAACCTAAAATGGATGCTGATCAAAAGTCTGGTAATGTAGAAAACATTTCAGATTCTTAATCCAAATCTTTCACAACAATTGGTGTGTTTAATGGCACCTTGCACTTTGGTAAAATTATCGGCAATATTGTCCTCTGATGCGCAATATTCCAATGTAATCATGTTATCCTTAACACATTGCCAAACATTCAGATAACGTATATCAGTGTATTTAGTCCTTGTCTTTACAGCAAGATTCGTTGCCATTTTAATGGCTGCCTGGTTATCTTCATAAACCGTAATAGGATAGTCTATTTTGAATCCAATATCTTCCATCAACTGTTTATAATAAATCAGTTCAGTACATGTAAGTGATAGACAAGAAAACTCCACTTCCATGGTAGACAAACTGATGTGTTTCTGGCGAATTGATCTCCATCCAATCAGGCAGTTATCCAACATGATTGCTATTCCAGACGTAGATATTCTGGCAAAACTGGCATCAGCATATGCCTTTAACACCATATTGGCATTTGGTTCTAAATACATAGCAAAATGTAACGTTCTTTTAAGATATCTAAGAATACGTTTTGCAGCTTGCCAATGCCTATCAGTAGGCTCTGAACTATATTGTGCTAGTTGATTAACACTAAAAGCTATATCAGGCCGTGTCCAGTTGCTCAAATACGACAAACTGCCTATTAATGATTGATACAGTTCTTTACTGAACTGTGGACTCTGCAAACTATCCTGCTGGAATTCTTGTGTCATAGGAGTCTTGGCAGGTTTACATAATTCCATCCCATATTTTTTCAACAATTTGCAGATTTTATTAGATTGTGAAATTTTAAATCCTCTAGATGTTTTCAGGATGTCCAGCCCTAGATAATGCCGTATATGTCCTAGATTTCTAAGTTTAAATTTTGTTTGCAACTGACCGATAATCTCTCTGGCCTCAGCGTCAGTTCTGGTAATTATGGCAATGTCGTCTGTAAAGAGTAACAAGAATGAAACACATCCATCCTGTTCTTTTTTAAACAGACATTTATCTGCTACGCCCTCATAGAACCCAATGTTATGTAATTCCTGCACTATACATTGGTTCCACTCGTAACCTGATTGCCTTAAACCATATAGGCTTTTTTGTAGCCTCCAACACTCAGTACTATCCTGTGTATCATAACCAGGAGGTTTCTTCATATATATTGTATGCCTCAACGGAGCGTTCAAGTAAGCTGTCTCGACATCTATATGAGTAATAGAGCATTTATTTCTAGCTGCCCAAACCAGCATCGTTCTCAAAGTGCTCGCTCGTAAACTTGGAGCAAAAACCTCATCATAGTCTCTATCTGTCTGTGAGAACCCTTGTGCAACAAGCCGAGCTTTATGGGTTACTACCCCATCTACACTTTTCTTTACCTTGTAGACCCACCTACAGCCTATAAGTTTCTCATTTGGTGGTATTCTTACAACTTCATAGACACCAAGCCTCTTCAATGAATCAATTTCTCTATCCATTGCCTCTTGCCAGGCTTTTTGCTCCTTTTCTGGATATAATTTTATATCATGATAACTGGATGGTTCGATATCTACTTGGCAAACCACTGTGGCTTTATAGCGATCTGGTGGATGCCGGTCCCTGGAAGATCATCTAGGCATAACAGGACTAACATCAGGTATATTGGGTTCATCCTCCCCTAACCCTGATTCCTGTTCTTGTACTTCAACCTTAATAGATGGTTTATCATCCATCTCAGATGAACTATCATCAGGAATATGGTCTACCTTAACATCCACATCTGTAAAACCATAGCCTGCTTTTTCTAACCTGTCCCAGCCTTCATGTTCTAGGAATTTAGCACTAGCGCTACACAAAACTTTTGTTGTTCCTTTTTCCCAGAACCTATAGGACCTATGGTTAGCCTCATAGCCAACAAATATCATTTTCTTTGCTCTCTGTTGGTCCTTCCTTCTCTGACTAACCGGTATATGCACCCAGGCTGGTGCACCAAAAGTATGTATATAACTTAAATCAGGCTTCCTCCCGTGCCATAAAGTAAAAGGAATTTTTCCTGTAGAGGAGTGCACCACATTATTTAAAATATGATTGGCACATAGTATTGCTTCTCCCCACAATTTATCAGGTAAACAAGCATCAGCCAGCATAGTCCTAGTCATAGCTTGTACGGTCTGGCCTCTTCGTTCTATATATGCATTATGTTCCGGCCGAAAAGGGGCAGAACGTTTATGCTGTATCCCAGCATCCTTCAAAAACTTAGCCAACTGATGGTTAGTAAACTCAGTTCCATTGTCAGTAACAATGCATTTCACCTTAAACCACCGCTTCCTTTCTACAAAACGAAGCCAGTTTGTGATACATTGGAACGTATCACTTTTGGACTTCATAAGGTAGCAAAAACCATATCTGGTAAAGTGATCAACTATACTCAAAATATAGCATGCTCCCCCTAAACTGGGTTTCTTTGGCCCTATTAAGTCTAAAAAGACTACCTCCAAAGGTTTAGTTGTTTTAAACCCATTGCAGCGGTTTGCAGGTGTAACTTTACTTTTATGCTGGTTACAAGTATTACAGTTCAGGTATTTGCTGCAAGCCCTTAACTTAATGCCTTTAGACTGCTTAACAGTCGAATGCAACGACCTGAAATTCAGATGACCAAGCCTTCTATGTAGTAAATGTACGCATTCATCATGCGGCTTTACATTTCCAAATTTAGCTTTTGACTGAACTAACAGTAATGACTTATCCCTAATGACAAATAAGTCGTTTTCTAATTCTGCAGTAACTACAGTGCCTTCACATTCCAGCAAACATTTGTTGTTTTTAAAAGTTACTGTAAACCCAGAATGTAGTAATGACTTTACAGATAAAAGGTTATATTTCAAACTAGGGATATAAAGCATGGGTAAAGGGTGCTTACTAACAGAACATTGAACAAGTCCCTCCCCAGCTACAGTCACATTCCAGCCATTAGCTAATTTGACCTTTTTAGTACTTTTCTTCATTTTTAGAAACTGTTTTCTGTTTTTTGTTATGGATTGAGAGGCACCGCTATCAATCACCCACCAATCATCTTTTATATTATTAGATGAACTGGTTGCTAAATTACACCCTTTCCTGGGTTTAGCAGAGTTTCTAGCAGACACTTTCTTATTTTTACAATATTTTGCAATGTGCCCCTTAGCCGCACATGCATAACAGCGTTTAACAATATTGACATTCTCATATACAGCTTCCACTTTTGGTTGCTGTTGCATCCTTAACTGGTCTCGTTCTTGCCTACGTTTGGCCTCATCCAGTAACCTACCAGTTATATTGGCCAATGTTAGTTCATCTCTAGACAATACTTCTAATGATGAAACAAAAAAGTCATAACTGTCATCCAACAATGAAAGAATAATATAAACTTGCTGCAGTTCAGTAAACACAAGGTCTTTCTCATGTAGCTCCTGGAAAAGCCCTGTCATGGAGTCCAGGTGAGCCATCATGTCTCCTCCTTTCTGAAGATGTAAGCAAAATAATTTCCGTGTCAGATAGATATGGACACCCACAGAGTCATGAACGTAAAGCTTCTTTAGCTTTGTCCAACACCTCGCAGCAGACTCTTCGCCCTGGAAATGGACAAGTTGCTGGTCTCCCAGTGTCAGGCCAATGATGCATAAAGCACGCTCGTTGTCCCTGTGAAACTTTGCTATCTTTTTGGCATCTTCTTCGTCAGCAGCATTCAATGCAGTTATGTCCGGTGGATTATTAACCATGTCCCACAGTCCTTCTTTTCACAAAAGTAGACAGCATTTTGTGGACCAGGTAACATAGTTTGTACCATCCAACCGGGTTATGGTAGAATAACTTGTACCTTGCTCAAAAACCATCATCTTGACTACTACACCCACTGCACCCACTGCCTGCACCCACTGCCTGCACTTCTCACTTCCGCAAAAACAAATTAAAGAGCCCTGGAACATTCTGGGCCCATAACCAATGTTAGGGTGTGTGTAAAAAATATTTGTTGCTTGTGCAACGAGCAGAGCAGAAACACACAGGGAAGGAGATAAACGTGCGGCTCGTGTGAGAAAAATACTTTATATACGCAACCTGGGTGTCCTCCTGGATTCACGGCTGTCGTTAGAAGAGCATGTGATGGCCGTGTCCGGGAGGATTTTTCATCAGGTTCGCCTGATCAGCCAGTTGCGTCCCTATCTAGATCGGGACTCCCTACACACAGTCACTCATGCCCTCGTTACTTCTCGTCTGGACTACTGCAATGCTCTCTACATGGGGCTCCCCTTGAGGTGCACTCGGAGGCTCCAACTGGCGCAGAGTGCGGCCGTGCGGGTGGTGATGGGAGCGACATGGAGTTCCCATGTAACACCTCTCCTGCGCGAGCTGCACTGGCTCCCGGTGGTCTTCCGAGTGCGCTTCAAGGTTCTGGTTATCACCTTTAAAGCGCTCCATGGCTTAGGAACTGGTTATTTACGGGACCGCCTGCTACCACCAATAGCCTCCCACCGGCCAGTACGCTCCCATAGAGAGGGGCTCCTCCGGGTGCCGTCGGCCAAACAATGTCGGCTGTCGGCCCCTAGGGGGAGAGCCTTCTCTGTGGGGGCACCTACGATTTGGAACGACCTCCCCCCGGAGATACGTAGGATCCCGGATCTGCGCACCTTCCGCCGCACGCTTAAGACTTTTCTATTTTATCAAGCTGGCCTGGCCTAAATCTTCCCCCTTTTTAAATATGAAAATTTTAAATTTTTAAATTTTAAATTCGTCTTATTTATAGGGGCATGGGTAAGGCGTTTTAAATTGGGGAGCCATTTTGGATTTAATTCTGTTTTAAACGTATTTTAATGTTTATATTGTATGTTTTTTTAATTTTGGCTGTTCACCGCCCCGAGTCTTTCGGGAGAGGGGGCGGTATAAAAATCTAATAAATAAATAAATAAATAAATAAATATACAAGATATCATTGGCCCCCACGGAGAGGGCCCGCAACTTGGGTGTCCTCCTGGATGCGCGGCTGTCTTTAGAAGGGCATATGACAGCCGTGGCCAGGGGGGCTTTTTGTCAGGTTCACCAGTTGCGCCCCTTTCTGGACCGGGACTCCCTACGCACGGTCACTCAAGCACTCGTCACTTCTCGTCTGGACTATTGTAACGCTCTCTACATGGGGCTCCCCTTGGGGTACACTCGGAGGCTCCAACTGGTGCAGAATGCGGCTGCGCGGGGGATTATGGGAGCGACGGGGCGCTCCCATGTGACTCCTCTCCTGCGCAAGCTGCATTGGCTTCCGGTGGACTTCCGGGTGCGCTTCAAGGTGTTGGTGATCACCTTTAAAGCGCTCCATGGCTTAGGGCCAGGGTACTTACGGGACCGCCTTCTGCCACCAATAGCCTCCCACCGGCCGGTTCGCTCCCACAGAGAGGGCCTCCTCAGGGTGCCGTCGGCCAGACAATGCCGGCTGACGACCCCCAGGAGGAGAGCCTTCTCTGTGGTGGCACCTACCCTATGGAACAATCTACCCCCAGAGATACGAGTGATCTCCGACCTTCGGATTTTTCGTCGGGCCCTAAAAACTCATTTTTTCCAGTTAGCCGGTCTGTCTTGATTTTAGGGTTAGTTTTAAAATTTTAATATTGATTTTAATTGACAAGTTTTAAATTATGGGCCAAATTTATAAATTATTTTAACTTTATCTTTTAACTGTGATGTTTTGTATAGATGTTTTTATCTTGGCTGTTCACCGCCCTGAGTCCGAAAGGAGAAGGGCGGTATAGAAATTTGAATAAATAAATAAATAAATAAATAAATAAATAAATAAATAAATAAATAAATAAATAAATAAATAAGATAATAAGCAGTCTCGGTGTAGGTAAAACAGTCCAAGGTCATAAACAGTAATATCAGTCCAGTAAGTATCTTCCCTTACCAAAGCAAACAGACTTTAGTAACTCTCGGTATACAGTACCATATAACAATCCAGTCTAACACCAATCAGCAGAAAGACGCAGGAAGCAACAGGAACAGGAACAATCAGGAACAAAGAACGCTTCTCTGCGCTATTTATTTATGCACTGTAGCCTAATTACAGGGTTCAGCAAACCCTGATTACGTGGCTCAGTTGTTTCTTAAAGAAACAGATATATTGCCTGACCAACAAGTTAGGAGTAAGCTACAAGCTGAACCTAACACAATCAATCATGTGAGATCCAGCAGGAGAGGCATTCTCCAGGTGTCATCTATTAGGGAGTGTCATCTGGAAAGATTCAAGAACACAGCCTTTTCTGATGTGGCATCTTCCTTCTGGAACATCATTACTCTCCCACCTCGGAAATCAGACTTGCCCCAAGTCTGGTGGTATTTTACAACATCTAGTCAACAAAACTGATTTTGTTGTCAAACCTGAGGCTCTGATCATGTGAATAAGCCCATTGCTTGCTTATGCTAACTATTGTGAATGGTATTACTAATTCTGTCTTGTTGCTTGTTTATTATTTTGTTATATTGTTTTTAATTATTGTTAGCTACTCAGAGTCATATATTTGAGATGGGTGGCCATCTCAATTTATTTTTATTCTAAAATAAAATATATAATACAAATAAAACAATATGCAATAATTTTCTTGATTGTAGGAACTTCATCAATAGCAGTACCTGAAGTATCTACTCACATCACATTTTCCTCATTTTATTAACTATTCATTTGTGTTTCACAGCCTATGGCCATACAGATTAAGAAGAATGGAAAGTAATGGAAGCAACTATCATATACCATCAACATCAAAATTTCAGAATATTTTTAAAGCATAGAAATCTTCACTGTGATTTTTTCCTTAGGAGTTACATTACAAAATCTAACTCAGGGAAAATCAAAGGCATTGAGGTTATGATTCAGCAGTAAAACACAGGTTTTTCTTTGGACCTAGTACAAAACTCTCATATGTAATATGCATTGCCATTATTATGTATATATATATATATATATAGTGTACATGTGTGTCCCTGAATGTATGTGCTCTTGGGATTAGAATTGGTATGAACCTATAGAAAAAGTTCACAAAAGATGGATTTAGCCAATTTTTCCCTATCTCTGGTTGAAAGTATCTGTTCTAGAAAGGATCTGTTCCAAAGCTGTCCAAATAAAAAAGAATAATTCTGTGTGTTTATTTAAATCTAAAGATTTTTTAAAAAAGTTATTTGCTTTCCACTCTGTTTATTAGGCAGCATACAGTATCTTTTGATTTAATTGCAATTTAAATCTCAACATTATATATTATATAAATAATACAATACATACAATAATACAAAAGTATTTCTGATACGTCAGACTTATCCATATTTCACAACTACAGATTGCTCTTTTGGTAAATCCAACTTTCACTTACAATTACTTTTCAATTACAATTCTGTAATTCTGATGTTTTAGGCAATTTGCATGAACTCAGGACACTGATTCATTGAGGCCATTTTGTAAAACAGTATTTTAAAATCTTTAAAATGGTTTTCAAATATTAAATAGATCAACTTAATTCTGTTCAATGTTTGAATCTCTTTACTATGCTGTGTGTTCTAAAGTTTCTGCTAATCTCTAAGACCTTCATTTTATACAATTGTTTCTGCATACTTAATCTGTTTACAAATTCAGACTGCTTTAAAGTAGATAATTATTTACTCATGCTAGGTTAAGCATATAGAGGCAAAGTATTCTTCAAATTTGAGTAAGCTGTGGATGATTTTATTTTAATTCAGTGAGAATTTAAATCCTTTGAACAAATTACAATTCACAACAAAATAAGCTACAATCAGGTTCATTATCCAATTATTTTTCATCATCTTTTCTGTAGCAAGTAACCTAGGTTGCTTACTTAGTCATGAGAATACTATAGCCTAGAACACGGGTGTTAAACTCGATCATGTCACATGACATATTGTGATATATTGTGATGTTTTTTGCCTTTGTGGAGCCGGGGTGGGCGTGGCCTGCACATGACGCATCTGGCCCAAGGGCCACCAGATTGACACCCCTGGCCTAGAACATATCCCTCCAGCAGCCAATAACCAGGTGAGAAGAACACAGCACTAGATAAATAATCAGGAAATAAACATTTCTCTAATCAAGGAACCATCAAGGAGAAACTATTCCCCCACTAAGACTGGCAAGGCAATCTACTACATGCAACAAATAAGCTTCACTCTTGTTTGCACTGAAGATGTTACTTGGTTTGGTAATAAAACATTCCCAAAAAAATTAACCAAGCCCAGAGAGCAACAAGAACACACATTTTAATTAATTTATATCCTTTAAAACAAACAAACAAACAAACATAAATGTAAGAATGCTATTACAGCTCTCCCACCTAATTAGCTTCAAAATAATTTGGAAGGTAATATTTGATGCAAAAGAGATTTCTAAATTTATTGTTTTGTTGTTGCCTTGTTTAATAATGACATGGAATCAGCAAATTAAGATTTCATAATTTTTATAGTATATTTTAGAAGAATTTTTTTCCCACATATATATGTAGGTCAATATTTTCCCACTTCAAATAGACATAGGAAATTTTATTTTAATCTCATAAGTGGCTTGTGGTAAAGTTATTGGACGTAGGTTATCTTGTTTTGAAATGCTTGACCTGCTGTTAGTTACATGAGGCTAGTACAATTTGTTACTGTCATTGATTTTTAGAATGTAATTTAAGGCATTTTTCATCCCTTTGCTTTAATATTTACACTGAATGTCTTGTAAACAAATCATACTAGTTCAAGTAAATTCATGTGATTTGCTAAGAAACTAATGTGGTGGATGAAACTGTATATTTGAAATTAATAAGTGAGAGACCTTGGGCTAAACTTAGTTGAACTAAGGTTGAATGGTATTGATCAAACAGTACGAATGGAGAAAATGATTTTGAAAAGCTTGTGTATGATTTATACTATTTAAAGTGATTGATTCAGGGGAAATGTTAGTCCCTTAGCTATGAAACTGCCATAAGAAAAATGAAAAGGTTTGCCAATTGCTATGCAGATCTTTAGAGATTATTGTATGGAAGGCTTTGCACAGGAAAATTTTAGAAGTAAATACTGAGAATTGACCAGCATGTCACTTTAAATTTATATAATGTCTATGAAATATGCAGGTAATATATAAGTTAGTTTCTGATTTTTTTTTGCTGTCAGCACCCTTTTTCACTTTTAAAAACTATGGAGGATTTCAAAAGAGCTTTTGCTTCTATGGGTTATATTTATCAATATTTACCCTAAAATCAGAATTGAGGCATTCATAATATATATAAAAATAACCATATTAAACCTTTAGCTATTAACATAAATACAATATTTTTGATAAAAAATACTATAACAATAATGAGAAGGTTTTTAAATTTTTATGAACATGTTCAATATCAGGCAAATAATTTTGATTTTCCAGATCCTGGACAGGGTCTTGGGGAACCAACAGAGGTCCTCAAACCACACTTTATGAAATACTGACATAGTTATTACTTCTGCTGTCTTAATTATAACAATCTGATTCTCATGCTGAAATAAACAGATTTCTAGGGTATAATTAAGGTTATTATTAAGTAGGTGATGTATTGCATAGAGTTTGCAGAAGAAATGGAGAAGGACCATTTTAATAACTTCTCTTTTTATTTTTATTTTGGACAATAATAACATTTCTTCCTGTTTTTTCATTTACCTAGTATAAGAATATTTCAAAAATGGTTTCATATTGTGTGAGCTTTTTGACTGGCATGTATAAAGGAGTGGCATGTCTAAAGAACTAAAATTGTCTAATTAGAAATAGAATATATGATTTTCAAAAACATTCTATCAGAAAATATTCTCTATATCTAGAATTACTTGGCAATACTTATTGCTTTAATATATTGTACATGACTATTCATATTTAGTATGAGTCTGAATGGTACTAACAAGCAAATCATATTTTTGAATAATTGGTATTGTTGCTGTCATATGACTTTGGAGACATATGTGAACAATAAGTATGCAACATTTTAAATTTGCTTTATTGTGAATGTATTATCATTGGCCGCATTTCTGTCCAAAGCACATTGTCAAAGTTTTCAAAGTTTTTAATAACCCATGAAAAAGCATATAACTTAATATTATAGACCAGGGGTGTCAAACTTGCTTTCATTGAAGGTCGGATCAGCATTATTGTTGTACTCCAGGGGCCGGGGGACAGGAGGGGCATGGCTGGGGTTGTTGCGGCCAACTGGGCATGTCCCAGGGGTGTGCTCAACATCGTTCATGTGGGGGACGTCAGGTGGGGTTGGGGAGGGAATCCAGGGGTCTCCGCTGGGTGGGGCAGTGGGCGGGAGACTCATCCTGTGCGAGGAGGCGAGGCAAGGCAGGGGGAAACCATTGGCCACTGCACGCTTGTCACTCTTTGTGCACAGGGGCCAATGATTTCTGGCCGCAGCCTTCTGGCCCCTCAGCTGATGCACTCTGTTGCTCCAGAGCATGCTGCCATCACTGGGCTGGCCGTCCAAGCAGCAGGCGTGGGGGCAGCATAAGCAGCAGGCAGAGGTGGGAGGGAGGCACATGGTGCAGACTGCTGGATGCACTTACTCCGTCCCACTGTTTTTGCTTGTGGTTGGAGAGCAGGTCTCCACTGGTCATCTTCTCATTGTCCTTCACCTGGATGTGGAGCATGTTCCCTTTGTGTACCACATTGGCCCTGCTTCAGGCTGCCGCTGCTGCCACTCAGCAGACCCACCCAGCATGAAGTAGGCGAAGCAGCTAGCTAGAAAGCCTGAGTAGAGGTGGTAGAGCATGCCAAGCCCAGCAGGCATAAGGCAGCCATGGCAAATGGAGAAAGCTGGATCTCCATTCACACCATGGCTGCCCAGGCCCAGCAGAGACAGGGGGGAGGCATGCAAATTCAGCTGGGCCTGGCGGCCATGACACTGATGGGGATCCAACTTTCCCTGCTCATCGTAGCTGCCTTTTGCTTGCTGTGCCTGGGTGTGCTCTACGACCTCTACTCGGGCTTTCTAGTTTGCCGCTTTGCCTCCTTTGTTCTGGGTGGGCCTGGTGCTCTGGGTGGCAACAGCAGCAGCCTAATGGAACTATGCAAGCTGCTGGTGGCCTCGGTGGTGGCAGCAACCCACAGTGGTGCCGAGTTGGGTGTGCAAGGGGAACACACTCCACATGTGGGCCAAGGGCAAGACCAGTGTGGTGGCCAAGGAGATGACCAGCAGTGACCTCCTCTCCAACCACAAGCAAAAATAGAGGGAATGGAGTAGGTGGGCTGATGATGTCCGGCAGCAGCTACCCCATCCCCTGCCTCACCTTGTCTTGGCCCATGACAGCTGCAGCAGCCAGAGGCAATGGCACAGGGGGGAGGAACATGGTCCAGCCTGCTGGATGCACTGGGCATGCACTGCCTATCCCAGCCATGTGGAATGGAGCAGTCACATCCAGTGAACTGCAGCACGTGCCTTCCCCTGACTTTGCCTGCTGTTGGAGGCAAGTGCGTAAGGGCTGAGGTCCTAGGTGAAAGGGAAGCACTCAGAATGCAGTCCCCAGGGATGCCAGGCCCCACATGCTCCCTGCCTCCTGTGAGCATGCCCAAGGGGTGGGGCTGACGCAGCACTGTGGATCTAAGGCTGGCTGTCTCTAGCCTGAATGGCCACCACCAGGTTTCAGATCAGCGACCTGTTAGACTGGGCTGGGCCAAGGCCCTGCAGGCTGGCCCTTCATTGTTTCTTGGGTGGCCCCATGGACCAGATCTAACTACCTTGCAGGCCGGATCTGGCCCGGGGACCTTGAGTTTGACACCCCTGTTATCAGTAGGGGGCTCCACTTACCTTCGTTACTTGCTTTGCTCACGGCGCTTCTGTGTATTTGCAGAACCTTCTGCGCATGCACAGAGCATCCATGATGATGTCCGGGCAGGTGGGTGGAGCCTCCCACCTCTGCCACTATTGGTTCACCCGAACTGGGGCAAACCAGTAGAAACCACCACTGGCTGTTATAGACAATCAACAATTTATAGCTCAGATTCACAGACCACATTTGGGACAATCCAAATAAGAAGATAATTACATATTGCATTTATAATTATGTCAGATTTGTGGTGCCCAATCCTAGATTTGATTTAAAGGACTATATTTCATGAAGATATTAACCTGCTAAATCCATGTATATTTTTTCAAAGTTCATTGTACTGTGTGCAGCCAATATGACTATTCTGATGAAAAATGAAGGAAGCAAATTGTTTGGATAAATACTGAACCACTGGACAAGACTCTGATCCTTAACAGGGATTTTCTTTTTATGTATGAAAATACAAACAAAAATGTATGCATGTCAATCATTTTGCAAGCGCTAGTTGGAGCAATAACTTACCATCATGACTCCATTAGCCAAGCTGAAACTTACATGTGAAGACAACAAATGATTCTCTTATAAGTGATTTGGTTTTCTTTTCTTTATTCTTATTAGTATGGAAATCATGAAGTCTTGCATAAGTAGGCATTCCTTACTGACCTCCAATTGTAAATTATTCTAGTTCCATCGGTAGGTAAAATAATTTCATCTGCGTTGGTTAGCTTTCATGAGACACGAGGGGCATAAACAAATATTTATTCTGAATTGGATTAACATAATTTTGAATCATTTATATTAAAATATTAGTTCCTAAGGTAAATTTTCAGCAGGTACTTGGATTTAATGTTTTCTTGAATATTCTTCAGAAAAATGTATTTATAAGGAATATTTTGCCAATTGACAAAAGGGATGCTTTTTTGTAGATAAGAATTTCCACTTGGAGGAATCAATTAGTTGACAGTGAGATCCTTTCACAAGATATTTCAAACATTTAGCATTTTTAAAAGGTGGTATAAATGTCAATACTTTGTTGCTTTGAATACTTTTTATTTTGTAACTTGCTCTGATTATTTTTATGCAAATATGCAAATTCAATAAATAAAAAGGAATAAGATGATATAATAAATAAATCAGATAAACCAGTAACAAGATTAGATAGCCATCCTCTTTTAGGAGAGGGAAAGACAGTGGATCGCTAAGAAACAGCAAAAAATGGAAAAGCTGTACAAGTTATCTAATGATGCAGTGAAGTGGAAAAGAAAGAATGCTATGACAGAAGACATTATTGTCATGACCCATCATATAATTTGTGTATATATTGTTGTTGCTCTCTAGCTCCATCTAGAGGCCGGGGCAAAATATCAATCTTTATTGTTTAAAAGCTGACTCTGCTCCATTTAAGAGTCATCTTCTCAGCAACCCTCACTCTCAAAACAAGTGCATCTTGGGAAGCAAGACTTAATTTCCTTTACCATTTGGAAGGAAACAGAAGCACCAGGAAGAATCCAGCCTAATCCATGGAACATGTTCATCTGAGGCAGAGGTGGGTTCTACTTACCTTTACTACCGGTTCGCAATGGGGCCGTGCATGCACGCTTGCTTTGATTGCGTGTGCGCACGCTCTTCTGCGCATGCTCAGAAGCGTTCTGATGACATTGGAGTCGGTGGGCGGAGCCTTCCGGCAGTTTTACTACTGGTTCTATAGAACCGATGCGAACCGGGGGCAACCTACCACTGATCTGAGGGCAAAAATCCACATCCCATGC
This sequence comes from Pituophis catenifer annectens, assembly GCF_029215685.1. NCBI lineage: Eukaryota > Metazoa > Chordata > Lepidosauria > Squamata > Colubridae > Pituophis > Pituophis catenifer. Next base: position 41,095,341 of record NW_027256887.1, on the reverse strand, counting down.
ACACAGCATTGCTGATAAGATTTAGATTTATCTGTATTTGTTAATTGTTATGCTTACCAGCAATTCAACACTGCTTATTTTGCATTTAGGTTCTTACTGGATGTATTTCTATTTTCCCCAGTTTCACTATCCTGTTCCTTTAATAAAGCATCCAGATCTATACTCACGGTCTGTTTTATTGTAGGATAGGTGGGTTTAGCTGCATGTCAAGCTGCACACAGAGTAACATATAGTGAGAACAGAACAATTATCATGTTTGGACATATGATGATGTTCCTGAGAACATGCTGTGTAGGATGGGATGCATTGTACTCTACTGCTTGCAGTAGAATGCTTGGGATCAAGGTTTAATTCAAACATTTATTCAGGAATCAGATTTAAAACACATAAAGAATTAAAGGGAATGGATTCTAACCCGCAAGGAACTGTAATTCTTGTATCACATCACATAGCCCTAACTCAAATGAAAGGGGCTGAGTTTAATGAGAAATATTGATAAATAAATAAGATCATGATTGTAAAATGTGGGTTTGCAGATTATTTGCTTTTAATCTCTTGCTGCTGTGATTGCCTTCCATGTGGTATTGAAATACCACATGGAAGGCAATCACAGCAGCAAGAGATTAAAAGCAAATATTGAAATACCACATTCTTTGCTGAAGATAGTTTTCATAAGATCTGACCAGATCATTGAAGGAATTGTCAGATTGTCAGAACTTCAACTCAAAGTAAAGTTTAAAAGTAAAACACTAAAGCAGTGCCCTGCTTCTATTTGTGACAATAGTCCACACTTAAAAAATCAGTACATTTTGAAGCTTATTATGAAGCCATTGATTGTCTCCATGGTGAAACTTTTGTCAGGGTAGATGATGAGCACTTGCCACAGAGCAGACATCATTAAATTAAATTAACAAAATTGTACAAACTCACATGTAAACTGTGTCATGAATTGTAATATATTGCATTTTGTCACTTATGTGTAGGATGTAAAAAGGTTGTAACAAGTATGTAACAAATGAACCAGCCACCTATGTATGCATTTATGAGTAGCTTTCCAGAGAACACATACAAACCGCCCCCTTAGAGTCATTCATTCCAAATACTGTAGGTAATTAATATGGTACCAGAGAAATAGGTGACACAGCATATAACATGTACATTACTGGGAATACAAAGCCTGTAATGACTGACTTTAGATATAGAAAACTGCAAACCTTTACTACTATGCATGTGTAAATTGACTTAAAGTTGCTGTGACAGTTTGAGCATAAAATTGACATTTCATCAAGTGATGTATGACAATTCTCTGTGTATTGAATGTCTTCCCTCTTGCTCTTGCTCCTGTTTCTCTTTCTATCTTAGTTTGGCCAAATTCTTGTTCATTTAGAATTGGAAAAGCACAGAAACAATTGAATAATGTTTAATGTCACAAAACTTATCAAACCAGTATCAGCAGTTTCTTTTTATGTTAACAGGAGGTAGAAATGACTGAAAATAACCTTTGAGCTTTTTAATCACTTAATACCATGTGTTCTCAGAACAATTCAGAATGACTAGAAACAGAGTTTATTAAAATCTGTCTTGATTTTATATATTTTTAAGTAAATGGGATGTAATAAACTATTGCAGGGAATATGGAATGCATAAAAATATCTAGCTTAAGGGCATTTTTATAATTCCCCTTTCTGCTATCTTTTACTTATGCTCCATCTGCTCCATCCTTGCTCTAAGACTAGGATAAACTATATTGTTAGGTCTGGTTGCAACTGAAATTGCCCAGCCCTTCCTAACATTGCTCTGTAGAATTTTCACTGTAATTCTTTTTGTTTTCCTTCCTGGTTTAGGCACTCAAGAAAATTACTAAAATAGGTCTCCCTGTTGAGAGAAAAACCTGAAAAAGTATGTAATGGCAGTCAAAATTATCCATGATAAAAACAGCAGTCCTGAAATCTGGCACAGTAAGCTCTGACACACATCAGATTTCTGAAAAAGTTAGCTAGGAAAATAAAGCGTGTGTTTAACCAACACAAAGGTATGTTATATCTGATTAGAATGAAATATAATGAAGAACTGGGAAAGAGTGTTTGTAATAGTCTTTGAAAATATGGATGGCTCCTTCTAAAATGAAAACTGCCTAAGAGAACTATTCTAAGCTTTTCCAGGTTTCCCAATATTTCTCAAATTAGGGTAAACAAAATTATTGGCTTGCTTGTAAAGATATAACCACACCCACCCACTGCATTTCTGTCTATTGATGAATACCTGCATTATTTTTAATTCTACTAACACACCACTTACACATGCTTCTTCCAGCATCTCTCTTTAATAGGATGGGTTTTATCAACAACAAGGATTTTGTTTTTCAATTCTTCTCACAGTAAAACTAAAATTACTTTAACTGAATTTTTTCCCCCTAAATTTGAAAGAAGGGACTGGGTACCTAGCTCTACAATTCACAATGCAGAATATAGCTTTTTCTGGTAATACTTATGGCTATGATTATTTTTTCCTCTCCCATAATCATAATGGGAGAAGACTGGGCTAGCTCAGCAAGATGTCCAGTCTCCAGTAAAGTGTATTTTTTCTTCCCTGTCCTATGTGATACCCGTGTGAATATGCCAATTCTGCCTATTAGGTTTCAGGAATAAACAGCTGTCAAGAAATTTCTCATTTGATTCAGGAGGTGATATTCATATGTTTTAAGGCCGAACAGAAACATGCTCAGACCGTAGTGACATTCTTGGTAACTTACCACAATAAAAGCTTTGTAGCGGGGTGAAATGTAAAATTTGTTACTATAGGTTCTGTGGGCATGGCTTGGTAGTGGTGGGTAATGTGACTGGGTGGGTGTGGCCAACTTTTTTAAAAAAAAAACTTTTCAAAGCATTTTTTCTAATGCTTTGAAAAGCGTCTGCTGATCAGGTAACTCATCTGGGATCGTCAGAGAGGCTTTTTAAAAAATGCCTCTCTGCTGATCAGGCAACTTAGCTGGGATCGTCAGAGAGGCTTTTTAAAAAATGCTTTGAAAAGCCTCTCTGACGATCAGGCAACTCAGCTGGGATTGTCAGAGACTTTTCAAAGCATTTTTTTTACCACCTCTTCGGCCAAGAGGTTGCAGAAAAAAAATGCTTTGAAAAGCCTCTGACGATCCCAGCTAAGCCGCACGATCATCAGAGGCTTTTTTTTTTTACTTTTAAAAGCATTTTTTCGTCGGAAGAGGTTGTAGAAAAAATGCTTTTAAAAGTTAAAAAAAAGAAAAAGCCTCTGATGATCATGCAGCTCAGCTGGGTATGGTGGGGGGGGCGCAGGGATTTTTGCTACCGGTTCTCCGAACCACCCGCTGCCATCGCTACTGGATCGGGTGATCCGGTCCGAACTGGGAGCATTTCACCCCTGCTTTGTAGCGTTCTATGTTGCCATAATTCGAGGATCGGACTCAATAAAGAATTCAAAATTATAGTATTCAAACAAAGTATTGTTTATTTACAGAAGGCATTCTATATTCACAGAGTGATTGTAGATAGAAGCAAGGAGGAGGAGTATGCATCTCCTTTTATACCAGTGAGGCGGGATTAGGGAGTAGGAGTGGTTAGAGAGGAATACATTAGAAAAGGAAGAATAAGTTAACCCTTAGTACTCCATGAGCATATATTTCTTTCATTCAAGAATAAGGCATTTGTCTATGACAAATCCCCCTCTAAATGCCGATTCGACATACAACAGTAGTTACATTCAGATTCAGAACAATATAGAACATGTAATTTTGAAGTTAAATATTTATGTTGTTTTGATTGTAAAGGTTTAGTCAATATATCAGCTATTTGTTCTGTAGTTTCACAATGAATAGCTTTAATGAATCCATTTTGAGACAATTGTCTTACATGTTTGTATTTGATATCTATATGCCTAGATCTTTGACCAATAGCATCTGCCCTAGATATCTCTATTGCAGCTTTGTTATCTTCATATATAGTGAATGGTTGTGAAGGACTCTTCCAAACATTAGTTAATAGATCATTGAACCATATGAGATTATTAGAAGCTTTCGACAAGCAAATATACTCTGCTTCAGTAGTTGACGTAGCTACTAAATCTTGTTTTCCAGTATACCAGTAGACTGGGCAATTGTTAAGAAAGAATACATAGCCGAAAGTGCTCTTCCTGCTCTTAGTGTCACCTGCCCAGTCAGCATCAGCGTAACAAGTGAGAATAGGCTCTTTAACATTGTTGGGCTCTAACAGTAAGCAAAAATCTAAGCTGTGTTTCAAATACCTTAACACTCTTTTAATAGCTTCCCAATGATAAATCAAGGGCTTACTGACATATCTGGACAACAAATTAAGGGGTAGAGCAATATCGGGTCTGGTCCAATTAGCAATATATAAAAGGGAACCAATAACTGATCTGTAAAGTGTATTATCATTAAACTCAGGAGATGATTCATTCATATTCTTTAGGAAATCAGCCTGCATTGGGGTATCACAAGGCTTTGCATCATTCATATTGCATCTGTTCAAGAGTTCAATAATTTTATCCTTCTGAGACAATCTAAATCCTTTTTTAGTTTTACTAATCTGTACTCCAAGATATTTATTTACTTTCCCCAATGACTTCAATGAGAAATGTTCTCCTAATTTTGTTACAAATATATCTCTCTTTTTTTTTTTTTTTATTGAACATAAATGAGTGATTTTTTCAGCCCAGATACATAGTAGTGCATAGCAGTAAATACAGAAAAAGTGGAGAATTGTGTTCTCATATCATTTAGGTCGTATATTATATATCTATAATAATCTTCTACTATACATTAATGAATACATAAATTTTGTCTCCTACTTATCCGAGTATCCTCTCCTTGCCATCTTATCTTTCCTACCATCCTCTCTACATCTTCTCTTACTATTCCGTTTTACTATTTCTTGTTCTGGTCTCTTCCCTTTTTATTTCAATTTCCTCTTCTCTAGCCACCCGTACCACTTGTCCCATACGCTGTAATAATCCGAATCATCTCTGTCATTAATTTCTAATGTTAATTTGTTCATCTCGGCACACTCCATTATTTTGCCGATTACTTGTTCCTCATTCGGGATTTTTTTCTCTTTCCATTGTTGGGCGAAGGCAATTCTTGCTGCTGTTATTATATGCAATGCCAAATATTTCTTCTTTTTTGTCATTTCCTTCTGAAGAATTCCCAGGAGAAGTATTTTAGGATCTAATTCGAAAGTTTCACCTATTATTTCTGAGAGCCAATTACAAATCGTCTTCCAGTACTTTTTTGCTTGGGAGCACGTCCACCAGCAATGGTAAAAGGAACCTTGCTGGTGTGCACACTTCCAACACCTTGGGTTAGAGTTAGGGAAGATCTTAGCAATTCTAGCCAGTGCTAGATGCCATATCTCTCTTATCTTTATGTTTGCCAATATACAAAATGTCATCCACATAAATTAACACAAATTCTAATGATTCACCTTCTCTCCTAACAAAGAAACAATTGTCTGCAGTTGTAGCATTGAAGTTCATAGTTTTGAGTACGTTGACCAAGCATTCATACCAGCGTTTGCCGGATTGCTTCAATCCATATAAACTTTTGTTTAGTAACCATGTTTCGTTTCTACTTGTGTTTTGACTATGAGGAGCTCTTACATATATTTCCTTATCGAGTTTTGCATGTAGATATGCAGTTTGTATATCATATTGAAAGACTTCAAGATTAAGAGCTGAGGCTATTACTAAAGCTGTCTTAACACTTTCAGTTCTTACAGTGGGAGAATATGTGTCGGTATAATCCTCAGGGTATCTTTGGGCAAAGCCCTGTGCAACCAGTCTTGCTTTATATAATGTGTTACCCCCTTCTAGATTCTTAATTTTAAATATCCACCTAGTGCCTATAATTGTCTTATCTTTTGGAACTGGTGTTGGGGTGAATACTTTGAGTTCTCGTAAACTGTCCATTTCTTTGGCCATGGCTAATTCCCATTTCTTTCTTTCTTCTGTGGGGAGTTTTAATACTTCTTAATATGTATTAGGTGTTGATGTATCATTATTTATATGCATTATGTAATCCTTATATCTTTTTGGTATTTGATTCCTGTTGCATCTAATTGTTCTTTCTGGTCTGCTGTTGTTATCATGTAAATATCTTGCTTCCTTTTGTGTTAATGAATCTGTTTTGATTTTGGGGCAATTTCCCATCCATGTTTTGGTGTTGCTCTTTCGTGTATTGCAGTTTTGTCCTTCCCTTTTTGTTTTATCTTGTGTTTTAATATCTGGTCTTGTTGTCGGGAGTATCTCATTAAGATGTATCTTAGACCAATTGGCCTGTTCGTGAAATACAGCTGTCCTAGAAATTATGAATTTGTTATTATTGTCAATAAATCTATATCCTTTTGTACCTGTTTCATAACCCATGAATCTGAGCCTCCTAGATACATTATCTCCCTTACGTCTCAATTGTTTCGGTATATGTACATCTGCTGTAACTCCAAATACATGCATGTGGGCTATTTTGGGTTTTTTACTATACATCAATTCGTATGGTGTTTTATTTATGACACTAGACCAAAGTTGGTTAAGTGTATAATTGGAATATAATAGTGCTTCTGACCAGAAATGTTTGCCTAAACCAGCATCTTCTAATGTACATCTAATCATGGTTTGTAGTGTCGAGTTTTTTCGTTCTACTACTCCATTTTGAAAGGCAGAGAAAGGACTAGAGGTGAAATGTAGCATTCCTTTATCTTTTAACCATTGGGAGAATTCCTTTGACATGAATTCAGATCCTCTATCTGTCATGATCTGTTTTATTTTTATGTTGTGTTGTGTTTCTACATGTTTATAAAATTCTTTAAACTTTTGAAATGTTTCATCCTTGTGTCTTAAGGTGTAGACAAAGCCATAACGACTGTAGTCGTCTACAATAGTAAGAAAATATCGTTTTTTGTATGTAATTGATGGAGTTAATGGACCAAGTAGATCCATATGTACCAGGTTAAAAATATGATTTGATGATCTTGTTGCCTTTTTGGGTCTGGGCTTGGTTCTGCGTTTTGAGGACTTACATACTGAACATTCCAAGTAATTTTTACAGTCTTTTATTTTAATACCTTCAGCATGTTCAATCATTTTTTGTATTACAGGAAAACTGGCATGTCCTAATTTTCTGTGTAATATATGTGCACATTCATCATGAATTGGTTTTCCAATTATTGGTCTTTTGTTAGTATGTGTATTGCTGACAGATGTAGTTTCATCATTATGTTCTGGTTCATGTTCCTCATTGTCACTATTATTATCATTATCATTTTCTATGTTAGTGTCATTTTCTATGTTTGAATCAATGTTGTGTAGCCATCTTTCCTCTGTGATCAAATATGGTAAATCTCCTTTGGTAATTATATTACCTATGTTTATTTTGTTTTTCTCTAGAGTTACTTTTCCCTTTGAGAATATTTTATTTATGTTAGAGTCCCTGCTTAGCTTTATTGCACTAAGAATGTTGTGAGGTATTTTGGGTATTAATAGAACCCCCTCTATTTTCCCTAGACCGGGTAATTCTACATTTCCTCTTCCAATGACTTGGACTTCCTCTTGGTTTGCTACTTTAATTACAAATTTATCTTCTATGAAGGAAGATAATATTTTCTTATCGTGTGTTGTGTGATTTGTTGCCCCAGAATCAATGAGCCAGGCATTATCCTTTGAGACTTGGTTTTTGGTTATTGTGTACTTATCTAATCCATACAATGATCCAGACTTTCTATCTCTTGAGTTATCTCTGCCCCCTCTATGTTCTCTGAAGTTTGGTGAGTTTCTATGTCTGTATCTGTCAATAGATGATTGTCTTTCGTGGTATCTGTTTCTAGTGTCATGTTTTTGTCTTTCCCTAGGAGGTTTTGGACAGTCTCTTCTATAATGTTCTTTGGACCCACAGTTATAACACTCAATTGATTCTTGATACCTGTCTTGGAATACTACCCTTTTGGTCTGTCTGTGTTCTTTGTATGTACTGTAGCGGCTTCTTCTCAGATTATCTTCAGCTATTAATCTATTTGATAAACTCTCTATAGATAGATATCCTAAATTAATTGTGTCCAAATGTGATATGTAATTGTCCCATGATGAGTCTAATGAATTAATGATAACACTTTTCATTGTCTGGTCAGATATTATTTCTCCCCTTAAATGAAGTTCTGCTCTAGTTGTGTTTAGTAATAATAAATGTTCACTTACAGTAGTTCCAGGTTTTATCCTGGCTGAGAAAAAGTTTTTAGACATTCTCGTTGTGGTTGCCACACTTTCACTATGAAACAGTTTAAACATACAATGAATTATTTCTGAGACAGTTAGATTATGCTTAATACTATGATAGATAGCAGGTGATATACTAGAGATTAGTAAATAAAATGCTCTGTGGTGTAGGCAGTCCAATTTTAGGGTCCATGGTTTTTTAGGAGGGTTAGTTATGAAAAATAATAAATTCTCTTTTAAGAAAACAACCTGGAGTTGCTGACTCCATTCCTGTAAATTAATACCGTCTATTCTCAATTTTGGAAAATCATTAGGCAAGTTTCCAATGTTATTTGTTGCATTACTTACAACTGGAGGCTGTCCATGGTCCTGTATATGCTGATAATTGCAGAATGGTGTAGGTATACTCGCGATTAGTCTGAATGGTTCTCTCTGTTCTTTATTGTCTCTATATTCATCTGGGCGCATTTGCGCATGCGCGTAGTTCATTTCGTTCCTGAAGCTGTCAGGAGAGGTTCTCATCGCTGTAGCTCCCTCATAGCATTCTTCCTCTGATGACTCGCTCTCTGGTTCGATTTTAGGTGTCCAGGTGATGATCGGGGCTTGCTTCTTTCCATCGTAGTCGTCTTGGTTGAGGCCTCTGGCTCCCGGAAGCACTTACGGTGTGGGCGAGTACTTGCAAGGCTCTCTGGGTTCGGGCGTTAGTGTTCTTGTCGTTCGGGTTGAAGTGGATAGATGCTGAAACGTTTGCTTGCTTGCTTCTGTATCTTTGCTCTTGGATTGTGCTGTTTGTCTTTTCTTTGCTACTTGATCGGCTGGCTTTGGTATTTTCGTCGATTTCTTTGATATTTTTAAATTAGGACCAAAGGTTGCAAAAAGTGTTTTCATAGCTGTTTCGATTTGTAGTTCGGTTGGTGTTTCTTCGGTATCTGTATCAGATTCTTCTGATGAATAGAATTTTTCTTTTTTATTTTTCATGCTGTGTAAAGCTTTTCACGCCAGCCATTTTGAACTCTGCTTTCTGATTGGTTCTGAGTCGGCCATTTTGCTGGGCTGGCAAAACCAAGATGGCTGCCATTCAAAATTTTGCACGGGACCGTTAGTCTTTCTTTTAGTTACACTCTCATCTATAGGTAATTCGCTTACCATTTTGTGTTCTTTTTGGCTTTTCAGCAGTCTTAGTATTTCTGATCTGAGCGTATTGTTTTCTGTCTTGCTCGCTTCTTGGTCGTCGGGTTCATCGATTACCTCTTCGTTGTCTGTAGTGAAGTTTTCAGATTCTCTTGTCATTATAGTTGTAGATTCATCGATCATTTCTTGATCTGTTTCCATTTCTTTGTTGTGTGCCCTGGTGTTGGGTCTTTCTCTTTTGTTTCTGAAGTTTTCTTTCTTTGGCATGTCTGTTTCTTATTGAGTCAGCAAACCATCCTCTGCTACCAGATTGTTGCCGTAATTCGAGGATCGGACTCAATAAAGAATTCAAAATTATAGTATTCAAACAAAGTATTGTTTATTTACAGAAGGCATTCTATATTCACAGAGTGATTGTAGATAGAAGCAAGGAGGAGGAGTATGCATCTCCTTTTATACCAGTGAGGCGGGATTAGGGAGTAGGAGTGGTTAGAGAGGAATACATTAGAAAAGGAAGAATAAGTTAACTCTTAGTACTCCATGAGCATATATTTCTTTCATTCAAGAATAAGGCATTTATCTATGACATTCTATCCATCCAGGCAGAGTGCTAGTCTCATAAAGATTTAGAAATAACTATCTAGAGGAATAACTCAGTAGAATATTATATTACCACCCATTTACTGTCCTTCTGTCTTAGATTTTCTCTCATAATTTCCTTGATGAATTTATTATTTCATTCACTGCTCTACCTGTACACTCATCCATTCAAAAATGTTCTGTATTACTTTATGAGGTGAACTATCAAATGTAGGCAGATCACCCTAAAATACCAGATATTCTTATTAGCTTGGCTGGAGA